>NC_134358.1:70542791-73280291 GCF_048569485.1 Anomaloglossus baeobatrachus | reverse complement strand
ACTAAACAATACTAAACAGTGCACAGGCCTTAACGAGATTGGAGACTATACGCTAGGCCACAAGTCCAAGTTGGGGGATCTCTGTGTACTTTTTACCTGCTGGCTGCCTACGTGCTCTGAAGCATGGCCTCAGTCTCCACTCAATGTCCGCCCAAGAAGCAACAGTCCAAGGAAAATGGTTCTCTGCTACAACCGGGTCGTCTCTTGGTCTTGGGCCCAGTTTGGATCGGGTCACAACCTTCTACTGGTGGTGATCACAGATCTTCCAGTGATGCAGGTCACAGGCTTCTACTGGCGTAGATTACAGACTTCTACTGGCATAGATCATGGTCTTCTACTGGTGCTGGTCAGGGTTCTTCTACTGGCATATGTAACGTCATTCTACTGGCATAGATCACGGTCTACTACTGGTAAGGGTTCTTCTACTTGCTTGAATTGCAGTCGCTTACTGGCATAGATCAAGGTCTTCTACTGGCACCGGTAAGGATTCTTCTACTGGCATAGATCATGGTCTTCTGCTGGCGCTGGTTTACATCAGGCCCTTTCTGAAATCCAACTGCTCCTGTGCACTTCTGCAGCAATGTTGGTTCTAAGCCCCCTTTGCTGCCGCACAACCTTTTCTGGCACATGTTCTAGTAGCAACACACACTCTTCTTGGTCAGGCCTTTTATATTTAGTAACTATGACACACATGTCACCTCACCCTGAGTCTCTTGTAAACACGTCCCTTGAGGAGACACACACTCAACTCTTTAGTTCCTGTTTGCTCTTAATACCTTTGACCAGAAGATGGCAATGTTTACTTCCATTTGAATTCTGCATCTCCTTACATATGTAATATATTCATAAAGGCCACATATCAATATATAGAACAATAAAATCCAATGTCTAAGGGCTGGTTCACACTAAGCGACAGCGACAACGAGATCGCTGTTACGGCACCTTGTAAGTCGCTGTTATGATCGCTGCTTAGCTGTCAAACACAGCAGCCGAAGCAGCGATCATAACCGCGAGAGCAGGGAGCCGCGCACACTGCTTAGCGCTGGCTCCTTGCTCTCCTAGCTACAGTACACATCGGGTTAATTAACCCGATGTGTACTGCAGCTACATGTGCAGAGAGCAGGGAGCCGCGCACACTGCTTAGCGCTGGCTCCTTGCTCTCCTAGCTACAGTACACATCGGGTTAATTAACCCGATGTGTACTGCAGCTACATGTGCAGAGAGCCGGAGCCGGCAGCACAGGCAGCGTGAGAGCTGCGGAGGCTGGTAACTAAGGTAAATATCGGGTAACCACCTTGGTTACCCGATGTTTACCCTGGTTACAGCTTACCACAGCTGCCAGATGCCGGCTCCTGCTCCCTGCTCGCTTCATTTCGTCGCTCTCTCGCTGTCACACACAGCGATCTGTGTGTCACAGCGGGAGAGCGGCTTTGAAGAAAACGAACCAGGGCTGTGTGTAACGAGCAGCGATCTCGCAGCAGGGGCCAGATCGCTGCTCAGTGTCACACACAGCGAGATCGCTAATGAGGTCACTTTTGCGTCACCAAAACCGTGCCGTAGCAGCGATTTCGGTAGCGATCTCGCTATGTGTGAAGCACCCCTTAATCCCCATTGATCTTCAGTGATCTTCTTCTGGCAGTGCGGATTAATACTTTTCTTCCATCTCCTCCAATGTCATCTCAGTAAAGTGAAAATAAAAATCTGGTCACAGCCCTGATAAGAGTATTCTTGTAAAATACTTCAAAACAAGTCAACAGGGTCTTTGACAGGACTAATGTACTTTTTTTGTTTCTTGTTATGGGGCTAAGAACTCACGGGCAGGTAGTCACTAATTACCTTCCTGTTCTGTCCGGCACTGATCTCTGCTGACTCACAACGGTCATAGACTGCACCTGTCAGCGATTAACATCAACAGAGCAGCTCCTCCTCTTCCGGTTTGCTCTGCTGACAGAGGATTGCTGCTAACGTCCTACTGATTGATAGCTGACTCCCCGCCATTAGGCCATCAATCAGCATGAGATTAGCGGAAATGCTCTGTCAACAGAGCAGAGCGGAACAGGAGGAGCTGCTCTGTCAATGTGACATCAACGTAGGCCTCAGAATCACCGGCAGGAGCCGTCTTTGCCCGTTCAGAGATTGGCGCCGGGCAGGACAGGCAGATAGTTAGCAACTTTCTGTAAGTTCTTATCCCCATAAGAAAAAAATACAAAAATCCCAGATATCTCCTTTTAAACGGTGAGTCATTTTGTGGTAAGATGATATATTCCCTTTTACTTGGTCAGACTTCTGGAACCGACTGACCATGGATGCATCACTTTACCTTCATAAATTTACACTGGCCCATGTCAGGCTTGGAATTGTGCCTAGTGAACAGTGACGCGGGCACCATGGTGCATTCAAAGAGCCGAATGGCCATATTGCCACTGATGTAATATTGATGACTTAACCAAAGCTTTGGTTATCAATTGTAGATGACCCCCTTCTCGAAGGAAGGTTCTAAAAATGTTGACTTGTCCAATCTCACTGTATATGGACCCCACATGGCCTGCATTAAGGGGCCATGTGAAAGTGGCATTGAAGGGGTATCTAGTGTGGAAACCCATGGTCAAATACCTTAGTTTAGAATTTCCAGTTCATTAGGATCTTAATCATTAGCAAGTGTAAGGAGCAACTACAAAGTTTCTTTATCTCTGGAGGACCTGGCATATAGACAGCTTATTGGTTTTGATGGTGAATGTATAATGCTTAATGGGCTATTCCCATCTCCAAGATCCTATCCCAATATATAGTAGGTATAATAAGAATATTAGAAAATACCTCCAATTAGAAATGTGGTATAGTTTTTCTGATTCACTATATCCCTTACCTCATATGCAGGGCATTGCAGGACCTTAGGTATCCATGGTTACGACCATGCATATAGTGAGTGAATGGTCATAACCAGGGCTACCTAAGGTCCTGCAATGCCCTGCACATGAGGTAAGTGACATAGCTAATCAGGACAATTATACTACATTTATAATTGGAGGTATTTGCTAATATTATTATTACACCTACTACATATTGGGATAGGATCTTGGAGATGGGAATAACCCTTTTAATTTTTCATATGGTCGCTCTACAGGGGAACATGTGTTGCCGGTTTCCTCACAGATTTTACTTCGATTCTGTTTGATGTAATTTTGTATTTTAAATTTGCTTTTCTTTATTTTATGTTTTTAGGGAGCAGAGAGAAAAATCCGAGATGAGGAGCGGAAGCAAAACCGAAAAAAAGGAAAAAGTCAGCCGGCACAAACTCAGTCCACAAATAATTGTAGGTGACAAAATGAATCAAAAAACTGACTTACTGGCAGACAATAATCATTATACTTTTGATCTTTTACTCAAGATTTAAAGGGAACCTGTGATCAGATTCATGAACATCACGTGTTTTATTCTGAAATGAGGACAATGTGTCTTGGATGACTAGTCCAATCCAGTGGACTGACTGAGAAGTCTCTCCCTATGTAGACACATAGGGAGAGACCAGTCAAATGGAGCAAAGCAAGGAAAAGACACTGGAGACTGCATTGGACTAGCCAGCCAAGAAACATAAGATATATCTGGCTGCAATCACAGGTTCTCTTTAAAAAAAAAAAACCTCTAAGAAAAGTTTTTAAGCGTTTAATTTATATTTTTATTAAAATGTATTAGTGAGATAAACAGTATAAACATAAGCAAGTATACAATTGACTTTTATCTTACATAGTGTACAGCTTGTTTCCATGTAGCTTGACCACCAAAGCCTTTCCAAGTGTGTACAGTAATAATATTCCAGGGGAAGAGTTAACTACTAACATACCTGTCAGCTCTTTCTAACCCTTTAATTTCTATTCAGCAGCTGTCTGCACACCTCCCTCAAAGCGGCTGACAGGGCTCTTATCAGTCCTGCTGAATAAAAAAATAGCAAGCCCTAGTGTAGCCCTATACCAGCAGTTTCTGTAGCGCCCCTGAAGCCATCAGGGCACTACAAGGTACTGCATCCTGTCAAAGATGCAGGGCCTACCCCCAGGGACCTGGAAAATCAGTGCCGGTAACAGCAAAACACATTACAATCCCATTTTTTCCCACGTGGGAGAGGACAGACAGTTAGACAGTTAGTAAGTGGAAGTGAGAGGAGACGGATGTAACCGCACTGACAGGAGATTGTAACGGTGACCAGAGGGCCCAGGCGTGGGGTTGCCGGTGGAGTACTCCCGGAACCATAGCACCGACTGGGTACAGAGCCCTAGGTTAGGCAAACGCTCCAGGCAGACCTGATAAAATCTGCACAGTGAGGGGACCATCCAGGACCTCACTGACCTTAGAAGTCTGGGGGCACCAGCAGTGATGGGAGAACAAGGGACCGGAACGGAACACCGACCCTACAGGGTTCACACTGCCGCCGTACGGACTAGAGACTGAGAGACAAACAGGAGGGGACCCCCAGATGCTTCGAGCCACGGGGAACCACCAATTTGAGAAAGGTGCAGGGGAAAGAAGCCACCAGGTCACCAAACTGGCACTGGGACTAAGGGGACCAGTGGTGAGCACCAGCCTTCCTCCAGGTACCAGCCATCCAACTGCTGTGAGTAAAGAGAACCACTTACCCTGCAATCCCTTGTGTGGCCTACCTTCTTTCCGCGCCTAACTCCATCACCTACCCCCTGGGGCCCTGGCCCTACTTGCGGAGGGCCCAACATCCAGGCTGCCGTCAACATCAGCCCCAGCGGAGAGACTGTGCAGCTGCGGTTCTATCTCCATAACCGCAACCCGCAAGTGGCGTCACAACAAACTTTATTAAACATTCCCCTGTGCATAACCCCTTTTTAAAGCGACCCCCAGGGTCACGGAATCGGGCAACGGCCACCCAGTGACACATCCCAGTAGTACATCTCCCGGGACCGAGTACCTCATAGCTCTGGAGCGAATCATTTCCACAGCAGTTTTAATCATTGCTCTTATTTTTTTCAGGTGTGTTCTTGTTCAAATGCCTTGTTATCTCTTTATGTAAAAATAATAGTAACACTGTACACTCAGAACAAGCAGTGACAGACCATTAATGTTTAGTAGTAGAATAACGCCGCTTACCAGAACTGTCACTCAAGGAGGAAGACCTCCCCCCCCCCCCAAGACACAGGAAGTAAGGAGAGATTGCAGAGCTCGGAGCCGCTCATGAGACAACTTAAGAATACTCCTTTTAAGCCTGGTGGAGACCCTGAGGAGGCACTGACTGACTTCTACATTTGGTGTTTTTTAAATCCCTGTGTCTTGATCTCTCCAGAATGTATCCTAGCCATAATACAATATATCAGTTTTCTTTGTCGCTCCATTGGGAGACCCAGACAATTGGGTGTATAGCTTCTGCCTCTAGACGCCACACAAAGTATTACACTTTTAAAAAAGTGTAACCCCTCCCCTCTGCCTATACACCCTCCCGTGGATCACGGGCTCCTCAGTTTTATGCTTTGTGTGGAAGGAGGCACACATCTGTAATAACCTGCAGGTAACGGGATACGCAAGGACTGCACGGAACCACGGGGGTTAATCAATGCAAATTTAATAACATATTGCACAACACAGGTGGAGGAATAGTGCGGGAAAGGAGGGAGAGAAAAGCGGGAATGTGCACAGCAGTAGATATAATGTAATATACATACAACCACTTTGAATAGCTTGTCAAGGGTGGGAAGCCTCAGATTGTACTCCCAAAAGCAAAACACAAAAATCCTTATTAAGCAAAAAAACCCGCAGGGTCCTTGTTACCTTACTTGCATAACACAGTGCAGAGTCTTTTCCTATCTGTCCCTAACTAAAAGTAGTGTGCACACTTAACTGCAGGTTTCAGCGTGGGGTACCTCGTCACCGTTGGGGCCCGTATTCCGCCGGCAGACACCTCTAAAGTTCAGTCTTTGTCCCGTCTCTGTAATTTGCCCGTGCTGTCTGGCTCCTCGCTCCACATCCAGCCTTTCTTGGATCTGTGTCTTGGGGAGATGTCACGCAACACTCAGGTACTTGGACCTTGTTCAGCAGGGCAGAATGCGGCCTTGCCTTCTTCAGCACGTCCGAACACACACACCTCAGCATAAACAGCTACCAAACAAAACTAGCTCCTCCTCACATCCTGTTCAGAACTGTACCAAGTAAATCAAGCAGCAGGGGTTTGTGCCCGCTGTTCATTGTTTTGACAGCAGGTGGCAGCATAACAAGGAAAAGTTCACAGTCTTCTAACCTATATATGTAAATGTTAACAGGTCTTACATTTCCCCCCCTCTTTAACCTCGGCCGTCCCGGCCGATACTCTCCTGAGGCGCTCTGCACAGGGGCACACGGTGGCAACTCCTGCCCTGCTTCACAACCTGTTGCTTGGGAGCCAATGTCTTAAAACAGGATCCAGTGACAGAACACACAAATTCATCTGCCAAGTACCGATCAGGGGGAATACCAGCATTAGCCCGCTCAGTCCGGCGTGGTACTACGGCTAAGTCACCAGACGTCGGCGCCGTATCAGGGAGTACAGTATTCTCGTCCCCATCTCTGGCGATTGGTGACTCCTGCTCTGCAGGAGTGGCACCTGTGTCTTGAACGGATGGGGGCGTGGATCTCTCCCAGTCTGCTGGGTTGGTCGGGGCCCGCCACCATTCTTCATCGTCAGAGCCCTCTTCGAGTGTAACAGGAACGGGCATGGGCACAGTCTCCGAGGTACTTTGTCTGGTCCTGTCTTCTGAATAGCAGGGCCTCAGCATATTGCGATGCAGGATGAGGGTGCTGCCTCTTTGCTCGCCTCTCACTTCGTATACTGATCCGTGGGGCGAGATTCTTCTGATCACAATGTAAGGCTCTGTTTTCCAGCGCTCGCTCAACTTGTATCTCGGGTGCTTCTCTGCAACTAGTACTCGGTCCCCTGGCAAGAACGGGGTTTCACACACAGGTTTCCGCTGTGGATGTGTCTTTTCTTGCAGCCGCTTGGTGACAATTCGATGGATAGTCTCCAGCTGTCGACGGTGACAGTCAACCCAGGAACCCACACTCTGACCTTCACTGATCTCGGGGGGAGCTAGGTTCAGCTCTTCAATGCCTCTTCCGGCTCTTCCAAACAGTAGTACGTATGGGGTGTACCCAGTGGTGGAGTGGACACGATTATTGTACGCCCACACGAGTTCTGCGAGATAGCCGGGCCAGTGATTCTTACGATCATCCTCTAACGTGCGTAGCATTTGTAGGAGGGTCCGGTTAAATCTCTCGCAGGCTCCGTTGCCCTGTGGATGATAAGGCGTAATCCTTGACTTCTGCATTCCGTAAATCCTTTGCAGCTCTCTCATGACACCGCCCTGAAAGCAAGCCCCTTGGTCGGAATGTATTCTTTTAGGGCAGCCGTACACCTGGATAAAGTCATCACTGATGGCTCGAGCAGCTGATTCAGCCGTCTGATCTCTGGTGGGCGTCACCACCGCAAATTTGGAGAAGTGATCTGTCATCACAAGGCAGAACTGATAGCTCCGGTGGGAGTGACCAATCTTCAGATAATCGATCATGAGTACTTCCAATGGCTCTTTGGTTGCAATAGTCTGTACTGGTGCTCGCTGTGGGGGAGCTTTACTTAACTCACAGGAACGGCACAGTTTACAGGCCTTCTCTACTGCCCGAAGCATCTGAGGACAGTATACTATTCTTTGCAACCACTGGTAAGTCTTGTCCGGTCCGAAATGGGCTCCCTTCTCATGCGCCTCTCGGGCCAATGGTACTGCCATCTTCTGGGGTATCACTACTTGCCACCGTACTTCCAACTCTGTAGCTAGGTGCACCTTCCGATACAGCATCCCTTCCTGCACCGACAGCTTATCCCACTGGCTGAGAATCTGGAGGGCCACGTGCGACAGCGTGGCCTGTATTTCCTTTCTAGGCTTGCGCTGCTGGATCACCCACTCTTTCACTTGAAGCAGTTCTGGGTCAGATGACTGGATTTTCACCCATTCCTCTCTGGTTTGGCCAAGCAGGCGTGATGTCGTGCCCGACGTAATTTCCAGCATACGAGCCTCTACCACTTGAGCGGTGAATTTACTGAAGTCCGGAATTTCGTCTTCCTCCAACTGTTCATCTCTCTCCTCCACTGGGGCTTCGGTGGTAACACGAGAAAGGGCATCCGCATTCTGATTTTCATGCTTGGAGCGGTACTGCACATGATAATTGTATCTGGAGAGTCGTGCCAGCCACCTCTGTTCCATTGCTCCCAGTTTGGCGGTGGAGATGTGAGCCAGGGGATTATTATCCGTATAGACTTCAATTTGGGCTCCCGTGAGATATTCCGAGAACCTTTCGGTTATTGCCCATACTAGCGCCAGTAACTCCAGCCGAAAGGAACTATAATTCTCGGGGTTGCACTCGGCTTCCCGTAACGTCCGACTTCCATATGCAATCACCCGTTCAGTACCATTCTGTACCTGGGCCAGTACTGCACCCAGGCCGTAGAGGCTTGCGTCTGTATACAACCGAAAAGGGAGGTTATAGTCTGCATAGGCAAGCACAGGGGCGCTAACCAAGGCCTCTTTCAATCGGTGTAAGGCTTCTGCTTGTCTTGGTCCCCAGCAAATTTTCTGCGCTTTTGGTCCTTTCCCAGTCCCTCGGAGCAATTCGTGCAAAGGTTCTGCCTCCTTCGCGAAATCTTTGATAAAGCGACGGTAATATCCGGCTAGCCCCAGGAAAGCTCGAACCTCCCGCACTGTGCTGGGTGTGGGCCATTGTAGCACTGCTCTCACTTTCCCATCGGAGGGCTGTACGCCGGCTTCTGACTCCTTGTGTCCGAGATATTCAATCTCTTCCTGAAAGATCCGGCATTTTTGTGGTTTCAGTTTAAGCCCATGGGCCCGTAACCGCTGAAACACTTGACCCAGGTTTTCTAGATGTTTTTCGAAAGTTGCAGAATACACTACTATGTCATCCAGGTAAACCAAAGTGGCCTCGAAGTTCATGTCTCCAAGGCAACTTTCCATGAGGCGCTGAAAAGTTCCTGGGGCATTATTTAGTCCAAACGGCATGCGATTGAACTCGAAGAGTCCCATGGGTACAATAAATGCGGTCTTGGCCTTGTCTTTCTCTGCCACAGGGACCTGCCAATATCCGCTGGCCAGATCAAGGGAGGAGAAGTAACGTGCCTTTCCCAGCGCCGACAGGGACTCCTCTATCCGGGGCAGAGGGTAGGAATCACGAACCGTGCATCCATTAAGCTTGCGGTAGTCAACACAGAAGCGGGTAGACCCATCCTTTTTCTTGACCAGCACGATTGGGGCAGCCCATGGACTCTGACTTTCTCTTACCACCCCGCTCTTCAGCATCTGCGCCAAGAGCTCTTTTACCTCTTGGTAGTACTTTGTGGGTATTTGTCTGTACCTTTCCCTGATCGGTGGGGCATCTCCAGTGGGTATTTCGTGCTGAATCTTGTCAGTACAGCCAAAATCTTCTGCGTGACGGGAGAACGTGGCTTGATTCTCCCAAATAAAGGCTTCTATGGCTTGGGCTTGCTCCGAAGCGAAGGGGCTCAGGTCCACTCCCATCTGCCCTAAGATGACGCGACTGTTCCACTGATCAGTGGGTTTCTCTTTTCTTTCCATAGAAACAGCCCAAGTCCAGGCTTCCCCTGCCATGGGCTGCAATTCAATCGATTCTGCGTTCGCCACCTCTTCAGGCGCCAGGTAGACATGGGCCAGAACAACTCCCGAGGTCAAGGTGTAGGCCTGTTCACCGGTGTTCACGCAACGGAAAGGGTCTCTTCCATTTCTTACTGTTGCTAAAGTGCGAGCCACCAACGGTTCATCTCCGTTCTCTTCACCACGGTAAGGCTCCACCAACACCTCCATCCCCTCGATTGTACGGTGGGCTCCAACTGGCAAGGTGAGGACTGTCTCACGATGTGGAGGTAGAGTAATTGTTGTCTGTCTTGGAACTCGAACCCTCCCCACCGGGTAGCGGCTCCCACCATTCCTCCACAGTCCTCAGGCACGGATAAGGTGTTGGAAGACCTTTTGGGCGGGCCTGTTAGCAACTGTCGTCTTCCAGTAATCACAGCCCCCCTTGTTGAAGAGCAACTGGTCTAATTCTTTCAGGACGTTCATACCCACGATAGCCGGCACCTCTCTGTCGTACCGGCCCTCCGTTAACACAATCCCTTTTTTGCCTAAGTTCTGGCCACATGCACGTATGTTCATCCACACGACCCCTACAACCGGAATGGGAAGATTGTTTGCAGCCCTCAGTTTGATATGTGCCCCTTTGTCAATGGATACAGTTTGTCCAAAATGTTGGTAGAAGAACTGTTCTGGCATGGTGGTCACTTGGGACCCAGTATCCATCAAGCATCTTACTTCTTTCCCTTCAAATTCGGCCATGATCGTCGGCGTGCTGGCTGCTATATCTTCAGGGCGTTGGTTTTCTCTAAGCTCAGCTGGTCTCCCCGCCATGTGCCCATCCATGGAGGGAGGCACTAGTTTAACGGCGGTCTTTCTTGAGACGTCTTCCTCTCCGGACAGTGTCGGAATAAATGGTTCTGATTTCCACAGTTCCAACACTGGTACTCTCCAGCGGGTCTCGATCGTCTCTGCTCGATCTGTCCCCTCTCTTCTTGATAGCTATGCGTGCGGGTATTTGGCCGCGGTGTTGTCGTTCTTACTTCTGACGCCGGGGCTTGCATATTCTTCAGCAACTCTTGTAGAGCAGTAACAGTCTCTTGTAACTGATCGACTTTAGCCTCAAGTTGGCTCGGTTCTCGGTTTTTCTCACCCGGGACTATCTTATGCATACAAACTTCTCCCCAGGCGTTCTGCGGGTCGCAATTTTCAGTTTGTGCGCGGGAGACTGCTTCTTCCAATATTTCCTGGAAAGTTAGTTTTTTTTTCTACCCTGAGCCGTTCACGGAGGGCACCTTTGATCTTGGGGTTATGTAATCCGCGGAGGAATTGATCTCGCAGGGTACGGTCAGCATAACCGGGGGTTTGTGCTAGCTCTGGCTCTGCTGGAAGCATTTGTCTCATTATTCTCTGGAGTGCATTTGCATACTGTGGCAGACCTTCTTCTTCACCCTGCAGCCTGTAGAACAGTTGCGCCTGTAAATCACCTGCTTCTGGTTTCCCACCATACACTCTCTCAAGAATCTTCACCACCTGCTCTAACGTCTTTCGTTCACTCTCAGGGCGCAATAAAATAGTCTCTTGAGCATGGCCTTCAAGGGCAATCAGCAATATCTCCCCTTGATTTTCTGCAGTCACTCCTGCTACTCTCAACATGCCCCTCACTCTCTGCGCCCAGTCATTGTTGCCAGTAAATTTTGGTATATGGGTCAGCATAGCCCCCAGGGACAGCTGTCTTGCTGGTATTCCCCAATCAGGTTGTATTAGAACACCTCCATCAGCGACACCCCCATCAGCGACACCCCCCTGTCCGTCCATTGTTCCGTACCAGCCTGCGTATCCTGCCGACTACGCCAAATGTAATAACCTGCAGGTAACGAGAAACGCAAGGACTGCACGGAACCACGGGGGTTAATCAATGCAAATTTAATAACATATTGCACAACACAGGTGGAGGAATAGTGCGGGAAAGGAGGGAGAGAAAAGCGGGAATGTGCACAGCAGTAGATATAATGTAATATACATACAACCACTTTGAATAGCTTGTCAAGGGTGGGAAGCCTCAGATTGTACTCCCAAAAGCAAAACACAAAAATCCTTATTAAGCAAAGAAAACCGCAGGGTCCTTGTTACCTTACTTGCATAACACAGTGCAGAGTCTTTTCCTATCTGTCCCTAACTAAAAGTAGTGTGCACACTTAACTGCAGGTTTCAGCGTGGGGTACCTCGTCACCGTTGGGGCCCGTATTCCGCCGGCAGACACCTCTAAAGTTCAGTCTTTGTCCCGTCTCTGTAATTTGCCCGTGCTGTCTGGCTCCTCGCTCCACATCCAGCCTTTCTTGGATCTGTGTCTTGGGGAGATGTCACGCAACACTCAGGTACTTGGACCTTGTTCAGCAGGGCAGAATGCGGCCTTGCCTTCTTCAGCACGTCCGAACACACACACCTCAGCATAAACAGCTACCAAACAAAACTAGCTCCTCCTCACATCCTGTTCAGGACTGTACCAAGTAAATCAAGCAGCAGGGGTTTGTGCCCGCTGTTCTTTGTTTTGACAGCAGGTGGCAGCATAACAAGGAAAAGTTCACAGTCTTCTAACCTATATATGTAAATGTTAACAGGTCTTACACATCCACTCATGCATTCTCATACATAGTTATGACGGATGGAAGAAAAGAGGACCCCGATGGGGTCCCCGGCATGTTCCCTTCTCATCCCACTATGTTGGCGGTGTTGTTAAGGTTGAGGTACTCATTGCGGGTACAGAGGCTGGAGCCACATGCCGTCTCCTTCACCATCCCTTATGCGGCTCTGGGAGAAGTGGGATCCTAAGCGGTCATCCACGTGCTGGGACCGTGCTCCATCCGCAGCCCCTGGTAGAACCTGCCGGTCCGGAGCTTCTTCACCCCCAGGGACCGGGCCCTGCAACTGGAAGGTACTCTGTGTCCCCATGTGTGGACTGTACAGGGAGGGAGGTCGCTCCTTCTCCCCGGAAGCCGCGGTAGTTCCGTCCGTAGTTTTTTCCGGCGGACTTCCGCGCCGGCTGTGCCTGCTTGTCGGGCACGGCCTTAAATTTAGTCCCCGGCTTCGCCGCGGCCTAGTCGAGCAAAATCCCGCCCCCGGGCCTGCCTGTCAGGGGTTAGGGCGGGATTACCGACGTGATGTCGGCTCTGAGGGCTGGAGCATCTTTGCATGTCTCCCCCCACCCTCATTGACCACTTGGGGACTCCAGATTCCCGCTCTTTGCTGGCGCCGCCCTCGGCTCCACACCCCCCTGAGAGCTCCGGCAGCCATTTTTAGCATTCTGCCGGTGTATGCTACTCAGTGGCAAAGCTCTGCAGCTCTTGGGGACCCACAACAGGGAATCTGGAGGACACACTCCGCTCGTTAGCGGTTGGTAAGCCACACCGGTCACCCGGTGTTGGTCCCCCTAGGGTGCCGATATATATATAGATATATATATATCTGTTTGGAAAGGCTGTATACCCTTTTCCCATATAACCTCAGTGGTCACTCTCCTAGGAGACAACAGCATGTCGTCCACAAGGAGCAAAGCTACTAAGGCACAGACTTTTTTCGCGGCCTGTACCTCTTGTGGGGCTATGTTGCCTGTGGGATCCACCTACCCCCACTGTGATCAATGCTCGACTCCTGCCACGCTTGCTCAGCCGGAGCCTCGGGCACTTGTGGGCCCCTCGGCTCATGTAGATCCCCCGGCTCCCCCTGAGCAGTCTGCAGGGACAGAGTCACCGTCATTGGCCTCTTTCGCTGCGACACTCTCCCAGTCACTTTCTCAATCCATTGCACAGTCTATGGACAAATGGTCATCTAAGCTCCTTGAGGCTTTGCAGTCCAGACCGGGCCCTTCACAGGCCCCGGCCCCTGTTAGTTTGTCTCCTCCAGGCCCCTCTCTGTCCGCGCCGCTGCGCGCTCCCAGGATAGCCTCTAGGTCCCAGGTGGAGGACTCCTGCCCGGATCGCAGCCCCAGGCCGGCTAAGCGGCCTCGCTTGGACTCTTCCCCGGCCTCCTCACGCTGCTCTGGATCCCAGCTTGATGACTCTCAGAAAGACGAGGCGGACGTGGGAACTCAGGGCTCTGACCCTGACTTTACCCTTAACCTTGATGCCCCTGAGGGGGACGCCTTGGTAAATGATCTTATCTCGTCCATCAACCAGGTGCTGGATCTCTCACCCCCACCTCCTCCTGCAGAGGAGCCGGCTTCTCAGCAGGAGAAACACCAATTTCGATTCCCCAAACGTACGCGCAATACGTTTTTTGATCACTCTAACATCAGGGACGCTGTCCAGAAGCCCAGAGCGGTCCCGGACAAGCGCTTTGCTAAACGGCACACTGACACGCGTTACCCCTTTTCACCTGAAGTCGTTAAGGGCTGGGCACACTCTCCCAAGGTGGATCCTCCAGTCTCTAGATTGGCTGCTAGGTCCGTTGTCTGTTGCCAATGGCGCATCCCTGAAGGATGCCACTGACAGACAGATAGAGCTCTTGGTGAAGTCTATTTATGAGGCCACGGGCGCGTCTTTCGCCCCGGCCTTTGCGGCCGTGTGGGCTCTCCAAGCTATCTCGGCATGTCTGACTGAGATTAATGCCATCACACGGAATTCTGCTCCGCAGGTTTCTTCCTTGACCTCTCAGGCATCAGCATTTTCGTCCTACGCCATGAACGCCGTCCTGGACTCCGCTAGCCGTACGGCTGTGGCATCCGCTAACTCCGTGGCAGTCCGCAGGGCCATGTGGCTGCGCGAATGGAAAGCAGACTCTGCTTCTAAAAGGTTCTTAACTGGTTTGCCTTTTTCTGGCGACCGTTTGTTTGGCGAACGGTTGGATGAGATTATTAAGGAATCCTCGGGAAAGGACTCCTCCTTACCCCAGTCCAAACCTCAGAGACCTCAGCAGAGAAAAATCCAATCGAGGTTTCGGTCCTTTCGTCCCTCCGCCAAGACCCAATCCTCGTCGTCCAACCGGCCGGAGAAAGGCCAGAGGAACTCCTATGCATGGCGGTCCAAGTCACGCCCCCAAAAGGCCGCGGGAGGCACTGCCTCCAAGACGGCCTCCACATGACTCTCGGCCTCATCTAACCACATCCTCGATCGGTGGCAGGCTCTCCCGCTTTGGCGACGCCTGGTGGCCACACGTTCAAGACCGATGGGTGAGAGACATTCTGTCTCATGGTTACAGGATAGAGTTCAACTCTCGTCCTGCGGCTCGTTTCTTCCGAACCTCCCCACCCCCCGCACAGGCCGACGCACTTTTTCAGGCAGTGGACGCTCTAAAGATAGAGGGAGTTGTGATTCCCATTCCCCTTCAGGAACGTGGTCGCGGATTTTACTCCAACTTGTTCGTGGTGCCAAAAAAGGACGGGTCATTTCGTCCCGTTCTGGACCTCAAGCTGCTCAACAGACATGTGAGAACCAGACGGTTTCGGATGGAATCTCTCCGCTCGGTCATCGCCTCGATGTCACAAGGAGACTTCCTAGCATCGATCGACATCAAAGATGTTTATCTCCATGTGCCGATCGCACCCGAACATCAACGTTTCCTGCGTTTTGCCATCGGGGACGAACACCTCCAGTTCGTGGCATTGCCTTTCGGCCTGGCGACAGCCCCACGGGTTTTCACCAAAGTCATGGCATCCGTCGTGGCGGTCCTCCACTCTCAGGGCCACTGAGTGATCCCTTACTTGGACGATCTCCTAGTCAGGGCCCCTTCTCTGGTGGCGTGTCAACGAAGTCTTACCGTCACTCTGGCGACTCTCCAGCAGTTCGGGTGGATCATCAATTTCCCGAAATCCAAGTTGACGCCGACCCAATCACTGACTTACCTCGGGATGGAATTTCATACCCAGCCAGCGTTAGTCATGCTACCGCGGGACAAACAGCTTTCTCTGCAGGCGGGGGTGCAGTCACTTCTTCGGAGTCAGTCACACCCCTTAAGGCGCCTCATGCACTTCCTGGGGAAGATGGTTGCAGCTACGGAGGCAGTGCCGTTCGCGCAATTCCATCTACGGCCACTCCAATGGGACATTCTTCGCAAATGGGACAAGAGTGCTGCTTCCCTCGACAAGAACAGCTCTCTTTCCCTCGCAACCAAAACATCACTTCAGTGGTGGCTCCTACCCACATCTCTGGCCCGGGGAAAATCCTTCCTACCCCCAACCTGGGCCGTGGTCACCACGGACGCGAGCCTGTCAGGTTGGGGAGCGGTTTTTCTCCACCACAGGGCTCAAGGAACCTGGACTCCAATAGAATCGTCCCTTCAGATCAATATCCTGGAGATAAGGGCAGTATATCTAGCCCTATTGGCTTTCCATCGGTGGCTGGAGGGCAGGCAGATCCGAATCCAGTCGGACAACGCCACTGCCGTCGCCTACATCAACCACCAAGGCGGCACTCGCAGTCGTCAAGCCTTCCAGGAAGTCCGGCGGATTCTGCAGTGGGTGGAAGACACAGACTCCACCATCTCCGCAGTTCACATCCCGGGCGTAGAAAACTGGGAAGCAGATTTTCTCAGTCGTCAGGGCATGGACGCGGGGGAATGGTCTCTTCACCCAGACGTGTTTCGAGAGATCTGTCGCCGCTGGGGAACGCCGGACGTCGATCTCATGGCGTCATGACACAACAACAATGTCCCGGCCTTCTTGGCACGGTCTCAGGATCACAGAGCATTGGCAGCGGACGCTTTGGTCCAGGATTGGTCGCAGTTTCGACTGCCATACGTGTTTCCCCCTCTGGCGATGCTGCCCAGGGTACTACGCAAGATCCGGTCCGAATGCCGTCGCACCATTCTCGTCACTCCAGACTGGCCGAGGCGGTCGTGGTATCCGGATCTGTGGCATCTCACGGTGGGTCAACCGTGGGCACTTCCAGACCTCCCAGACTTGCTGTCACAAGGCCCGTTTTTCCATCTGAATTCTGTGGCCCTCAACCTGACTGCGTGGCCATTGAGTCCTGGCTCCTAGCGTCTTCAGGGTTATCTCAGGATGTCATTGCCACCATGAGACAAGCCAGGAAACCAACGTCCGCCAAGATCTATCACAGGACTTGGCAAATCTTCTTATCCTGGTGCTCTGATAACGGTTTTACTCCCTGGCCGTTTGCATTACCCACATTTCTTTCATTCCTACAATCTGGAATGGACAAGGGTTTGTCCCTCGGCTCTCTCAAGGGCCAAGTGTCGGGGCTCTCCGTGTTTTTTCAAACGCGTCTAGCCAGGCTTCCGCAGGTCCGCACGTTCCTGCAGGGGGTTTGCCACATGGTTCCACCTTACAAACGTCCGTTGGAACCTTGGGATCTTAACAGGGTCCTGACGGCTCTTCAAAAGCCGCATTTTGAGCCGCTGCGGGATGTCTCTCTCTCCCGTCTTTCTCAGAAGGTGGCCTTCCTGGTGGCAGTCACATCACTTCGCAGAGTGTCTGAGCTTGCAGCGCTGTCATGCAAAGCTCCCTTCCTGGTTTTCCACCAGGATAAGGTGGTTCTGCGTCCTGTCCCGGAATTTCTCCCTAAGGTGGTATCCCCTTTTCATCTAAATCAGGATATCTCCTTGCCTTCCTTTTGCCCTAATCCAATTCACCAGTGTGAAAAGGATTTGCACTCTTTGGATCTAGTGAGAGCACTCTGGGTCTACGTGTCTCGCACGGCGCCCCTGCGCCGTTCAGACGCGCTCTTTGTCCTTGTCGCTGGCCAGCGTAAGGGATCTCAGGCCTCCAAGTCCACCTTGGCTCGGTGGATCAAGGAATCGATTCTCGAGGCCTACCGTACTTCTGGGCTTCTGCTCCCTTCAGGGTTGAAAGCCCATTCTACCAGAGCCGTAGGTGCGTCTTGGGCATTGCGGCACCGGGCGACGGCTCAGCAGGTGTGTCAGGCAGCTATGTGGTCTAGTCTGCACACTTTCACGAAGCACTATCAAGTGCATACCTATGCTTCGGCAGACGCCAGTCTAGGTAGGCGAGTCCTCCAGGCGGCGGTTGCCCACCTGTAAGAGGGGGCCGTTTTCGGCTCTTTTTATTGAGGTATTGCTTTACCCACCCAGGGACTGCTCTTAGACGTCCCAATTGTCTGGGTCTCCCAATGGAGCGACAAAGAAAAAGGGAATTTTGTTTACTTACCGTAAATTCCTTTTCTTCTAGCTCCTATTGGGATACCCAGCACCCGCCCCTGTGCCCTTCGGGCTGGTTGTTCTTTTGTGTACACATGTTGTTGATGTTGATTTGTTCTTTGGGTTCATGGTCTTCAGTTCTCCGAACATCCTTCGGATTGAATTTACCCTAGACCAACTTATAAGTTTTCTCCTTCCTGCTTTTGCACCAAACTGAGGAGCCCGTGCTCCACGGGAGGGTGTATAGGCAGAGGGGAGGGGTTACACTTTTTTTAAAAGTGTAATACTTTGTGTGGCCTCCAGAGGCAGAAGGTATACACCCAATTGTCTGGGTCTCCCAATAGGAGCTAGAAGAAAAGGAATTTACGGTAAGTAAACAAAATTCCCTTTTTTCCTGTTATGCTCCTTTGAGTGGGGAATATAGATTTGATCCTATGAAAATATTAACTTTTATTATAAATATTGATTGAGGGCCACAAATATAAGTGAGTCCGTGAAGCTTTTTAAGAGTTGCATCTGGTATAGGACTATATGGGTATGTTCTCACAAGGTTGATACGATTTTCTATCTGAATTTTCTAGGCAATAAAAATGAGCTTGGTATTGGAGTAACAGCAAAGCAAATGACATTTGAAAACAATCTCATCCTTGTGTTGCTGTAAGGGGGAACCAGGTGATGGCCGATAGGGCTCTACTCCCCTACATTAGTTTGAACTGGTACATTTGTTCCGCCCCAGCTGGGGGGTGCAACGGTTACTTGAGTCTTCAGGGGTACGTCCGTCACCCCACTGCTGGTCACTATCGGGGACATAGCAGAAGTACACGTCACACTGAGAAATTCCTTGCAACACAACAACAAACACTTTATTTTACCTCCAGTTTTCTGGACAGACATGGACATACAATCCCATTCTGCTGCTGATGTTCTGCTTGGTTACTTTTCCTGTCTAGCCCTCGCCGTCCAGTGAATGAGTCCAAACCTGCACTTTTCCCCGTTTCTTATCTTTGAGGCTTCCCGTATCCTTCAACACCTTGGATGGTGTCAAGGTAGCCCAACACGAGGGGAGCCTTAAGGTACCATCACACTAAGGCTCCTTTCACATTGCGTTTTACCTTCCGCTCACAGGTCCCGTCGGAGGATCCGTCCGAACCGCCCCTCACCCACTCTGCCAAGCGTGTTCCAGACGCATGCGCCCGACAGGGCCATTCACTGCTATGGAGCGTACTGCGTTAGCGTGTGCTCTGTTTTGTGCCATTTTGTGCATATATATACGTTTCTGCAGACGGACACCCGAACGTAGGTGGACTACGTTCGGGTGTCCGTCTGCAGAAACGTATATGTGCAAAAAATGGCACAACATAGAGCACACGCTAACGCAGTATGCTCCATAGCAGTGAATGGCCCTGTTGGGCGCATGCATCCAGAACACACACTGCAGAGTGGGGGAGGGGCGGTTCGGACGGATGCTCCGACGGGATCTGTGAGCGGAAGGTAAAACGCAATGTGAAAGGGGACTAAGCGACTCTCCAGCGATCCCACCAGCGATCTGACCTGGCAGGGATCACTGGAGCGTCGCTACATGGTCGCTGGTGAGCTGTCCAACGGGCAGATCTCCACAGCGATCAGAGATCAACCTCCAGCGACCAGTGTAACAACGCTGTTCTTCGTAACCATAGTACACATCGGGTTACTAAGCAAAGCGCTTTGCTTATAGTTACCTGATGTGTACCTTGGCTATGTGAGCAGGAAGCCGGCTTCAAGAAGCTGCGGATGCTAGTAACCAAGGTAAATATCGAGTAACCAAGTAAAGCCTTTGCTTGGTTACCCGATATTTACCTTGGTTTCCAGCGTCAGCAGAAGCCGGCTCCTGCTCCCTGCACATTCAGTTCGTTGCTCTCTCGCGGTCACACACAGCAATGTGTGCTTCACAGCGGGAGAGCAACAACTAAAAAATGGTCCAGGACATTCAGCAACGACCGGCAACCTCACAGCAGGGGCCAGGTTGTTGCTGGATGTCACACACCGCAACATCGCTAGCAAGCTCACTGTTGCGTCACAAATACCGTGACTCAGCAGCGATGTTGCTAGCGATGTCGCTTAGTGTGACGGTACCTTTAGGCTCAAGACACATCGGAAGAGACTTCCCGGTTGCAGGACGGAGCCCACACCAGAGCACGTCCACACCTCAGGAAACTCGCTGCAGAACTCCCTTCCTTCCTGGCCTGTCTGACTATCCCACTCTCTGTCACTCCTCCTTCTGTGTTCCAAGTCTCCCAGGTTATATAATAATATTTATTCATTTATATAGTGCTGTTTAATTCTACAGCGCTTTACATACAATAGCAACACTGTCCCCCATTGGGGCTCACAATCTAGGTTCCCTATCAGTATGTTTTTGGGGTGTGGGAGGAAACCGGAATACCCGGTGGAAACCCACTCAAACACGGGGAGAACATACAAACTCCTTGCAAATGTTGTCCTTGGTGGGATTTCAACCCAGGACCCCAGCGCTGCAAGGCTGCAGTGCTAACCACTGAGCCACCATGCCCCCCTAGGTATCTATCTCTGGCCCTGCTATACCTGCACATACTCTTACGATTACTAACAAACTCTATCTATCTTATATCCTACTTAACGTTCCTATGCTTTACACTATACAGTTATACATTAGTCACACATGACAAATTACACATTATGCACTAAAATACAATATGTAATAAAAACACTTAAAACTGTCGGTCGCTAGAGGGCGCTGATCCCTGCACTGCTTCAGCTCTGCTACATCTCCAGCCATACGTATTAACAGCAGCAATAAAACATTAGCTTTAATATACATGATGTATACATCGCAGGAGTGGGGTGATCCGACCACCTCCTATACTGCATACAAGACAGAAGCAGATATGTGCAACTTTTACATTTGCAGCTGATCAATTAAAACTATGGATTTACTCTGCACATTTCACTTTTTTCAATGCATAAGGAAAATCTGCTAAAATATGCAACAAATTTAACTCTTGCAACTCCTTTATTATTAATATGCCTTGCTTTTATAATGCCGTTATTACAGATTCACCATAGATTTGAGGCAAAATCTGATTTATTTATTTTTTCCACTGCATTTACAGACTGGTGATGAGTTGTATGTGATTTATTTTTCCATCCTTCTGACCCTATCCTCTTGTCATTTCTTATCTAGCATCTGATTCCAAATTATCAGCTTTGCCGCTGCAGAAGAAAAGTGATATCACCTTCTTCAAAACAATGTCTGACCTGGAATCCCAGCCCGTCCTCTTCATCCCAGATGTTCACTTTGGAAACTTACAAAGGACCGGACAGGTATTTGATATCCATGTTCTTTAGAGAGTAGTAATATAATGAGGTCCCCACGGGGGCAGGCAGATATTTTATGCTAAATTGCACTTTATATAAATTGGCTTCTTCTATCAATAGATGAATATTGCAAAATGAAAACCTTCTGCAAAGACTGCCTAGAAATGCCTGGGAGCAATTGTAGACTTGTGAATCCCCTTCCTCCATTCAGTTGAAAAGATTATTCCCATTATAGACATTTATGGTATATCCTATGGACATAGCCTGATAGGTCCTGTTCTAGAGAGAGATGCAATCCTACCTATGAAACTTACACCCATCAATGCACACATAGAGAAAATTATCTCTATTTTCTTCCATAGGAGTTCCAAAATTACTGCGGACAAAATTTTCCTGACTCTAAGGGGTACTGTGCACGCTGCGACATCACTACTGCGATATCGTCTGGGTCAAATCGAAAGTGACGCACATCCGGCACCGGTAACGACGTCGCAACGTGTAAAGCCTAGATGTGCCGATAAATCGCAAAAGCGTAAAAAATCGGTGATCTGTGTAGCGGCGGTCATTTTCATAATGTCGCACCAATAGGAGATATCATGTTGTTTCTCGTTTCTGCGGCAGCACACATCGCTGTGTATGAAGCCGCAGGAGCGAGGAACATCTCCTTACCTGCCTCCACCGACTATGCGGAAGGAAGGAGGTGGGTGGGATGTTTACGTCCCGCTCATCTCCGCCCCTCCGCTTCTATTGGCCACCTGCCGTGTGACGTCGCTGTGACGCCGCACAACCCGCCCCCTTAGGAAGGAGGCGGGTCGCAGGGCAGGTAAGTGTGTGTGAAGCTGCCGTAGCGATAATGTTCGCTAAAGCAGCTATCATACGATATTGCATGTGCGACGGGGGCGGGTACTATCGCACTCTGCATCGCTAGCCGATGCTAGCGATGTCGCAACGTGCAAAGTACCCCTAATCCTTCATGTGTGTACTCCTCTTGTGGGTGAGTTCACAGCAGAGCATGCACAATTATCCCAAGAACAGGGCTCCCATGTCCCACCATTTGCGGCAAGGTGCAAAGAGGTGGCCATAGATCCACAATCATCCTGTTTTTAGGATAGAAAACTGGGAACAGAATCCCATCATAGACCACATGGTAGCAGAAAGTGAAATGCAGCACCTTGGTACCTCCAATATTAGACAAGCTAGACAGGGTAGACAGCAATGTGAGCAGCCACTTCGTTCCTCAGCACACCTCCAGTATTCGATCAGAAAGACTTGATGGAAAGCAATGTGAGCATCTTTTTCTTACCATTTTACTTTCTTACCTTATCTGTAGTGTTAATTAGAAAAAAATGATAGACAGTAGTGTGAACAGCCTCATCTTACCTCAGCACCCCTAGTATTTCCAGTATTTGATAAGAAAGGAAGTGAGGACAGCAGTGTCAACAGCCTTTTCTTACTTTAGCACCCTGATATTTCCAGTACTAGACCACACAGACAAGGGTGAACAGCAGCGTGAGCAGCTTCTTCTTACCTCAGCACCCCTCTAGCATTAGTATTATATCTCTAGTATTAGATCAGAATGACAGGGAGTACAGCAGTGTGAGACGCTCATTCTTACATAAGTATCATTTGGTATCTCTAGTATTAAGGGTGCTTTACACGCTGCGACATCGCTAACGATATATCGTCGGGGTCAAGGTGTTTGTGACGGACATCCGGCGTCGTTGGCGACATCGCAGCATCTAACACCTCTGAGCGACCTAAAACGATCGCAAAAGAGCTAAAAATTGTTGGTATTGGAGAGGTCGCTCCAACACCAAAAATCATTCACGGGTGAGTAGCGAGGTTGTCGTTCCTGCGGCAGCACAAATCGCTACGTGTGACACCGCAGGAACGAGGAAACTCACCATACCTGTGTCCTGCCGGCAATGAGGAAGGAAGGAGCTGGGCGAGATGTTTGGCCCGCTCATCTCCGCCCCTCTTCTGCTATTGGCACTTAGAGATGTCGCTGTGACGCCGAACGAGCCGCCCCCTTAGAAAGGAGGCGGTTCTCCGGTCACAGCAACGTCGCTAGGCAGGTAAGTAGTGTGACGGGTGTAAGCGATGTTGTGCGACACTGGCAGCAATTTGCCCGTGTCACACAACGGGGGCAGGTACGCTCGCTGGTGATATCGGTACCGATATCGCAGCATGTAAAGTACCCTTTAGATCAAATAGACAGGGTGGAAAGCAGTGCGACCAGCTTATTTTTACCTCCGCTCCCTGGTATCTCTAGTATTAGATTAATAAAACAGTGTGGACAGCAGTGTGAGAAGCCTTTTCTTACCTCAGCATCCTTGGTATCTTTAGTATTAGATCAGGTAGACTGGGTGGACAGCAGTGTGAGCAGCCACTGTTTACCTCAGCATCCTGGGATTTCCTGTACTAGACCAGATAGACAAGGGTGGACAGCAGTGTGAGCAGCCTCTTCTTACATCAGCACCCCTGGCATCTCCAGTATTAGCACAGAAAGACATGGTGGACAGGAGTGTGCACAGCCTCTTTCTACCTCAGCTTCCATGGCATCTCCAGTATTAGATCAGAGACGGGTTAAGCAGCAGTGGGAACAGCTTCTTATTACCTCAACACCCCTTCTATATCTAGTATTATATTGGAAAAACAGGGTGGACAGCAGTTTTTTGAGCAGCCTCATCTTACCTCAGCATCCTTGGTATCTCTAGTATTAGATCAGGTAGACTGTGTGGACAGCAATGTAAGCAACCTCTTCTTACCTCAGCACCCTGGTATTTCCAGTATTAGACAAGAAAGACCAAGTCGACACAGTGTGAAAGGCCCCTTTTTACATCAGCATCCTTGGTATCTCTAGTATTAGATCAGGTAGACTGTGTGGACAGCAGTGTGAGCAGCCTCCTCTTACCTAAGTTCCCTGGTGTTTCCAGTACTGCTTCAAAGTTGTTTGTACTCATTTACAGAAAACATGTATGTATAAAATGGTATTAGGTAGTTGTAAACTGCTAAATTTATTTACACTCAACTGAGGAAACTTTTGGAAACCTTTTTTGTTTTCTATGATTTCCTCCTATAACATTCATTTTCTATTTAGTGTTCAGTGCTAATCTAATAATCAGTCCCAGGTAATGTTACACCAATGAGAACTGCGCTCCTTTTAAAGGCAATGAAGATGGGTGTCCTTTATATCGCTGATAAGCTGTGATAATGGGAAGGAGTTTTTTGAGTTTTTTATAATCTGTTTCTTCCTTTGCAGGTTTTCTACAATACAGAAGATGAAATTGAAGGGTAAGAGATATAGTCTAAATGTATCATTACTTATTATTAAATGAGCCTTTTAGATTTCCACAGTCTGTCATAAGTATCTGACAGTTTGGGGTTACAAACTATTGGACCTCTGTATATCATAAATAAGGGATCCCTTGGCTCTTCAAATACTTATGTGACACCCTGGCCTATCAGGTCGTCACAGGGTATTGTGTAATCTGCCCTTCTGCACAGTATCCGCATCCTCCTTGGTTACGGATCCCTGTCTGTTGGTGTTGCTAAGAGCCAAGCCAGTCAAAATCCTAGCATCCTAGTAACACTTTGCACCACACCCACCAGACACGCCATTGGGGGGCCTTAAGGGAATAGGGTCACCCACTTGAGGGGTTGGTGAGGGGAGGTGAGAAGTGTCAAAACAGGGGAGTTGTGAGGTGACTCTTGAGAAGAGAGGTCACAGGTTGGGAGCTGGGCTCCTCAGTACTAGGTGTCAGACGTTGGTCTGGATCTGGTAGGAGCTGGAACCCCGGTCGCAGGGGATCGTGTCAATGGGCACGGATCTGCCGAGGATGGCAGCCGGCGACCTTGAGCCATCTCCGGGCAGGGGCTAGGGCACAATGGGGTACGTGGACCCTAGGCCGGGAAGTACCTTCACGCAGCCCAGTAATTTACCCGACGGCGGTGAAGTCTTCAGGATTCATCCCTCACCCGCTTCAAAATCAGGGTACTAGCACACCGATGGGATAGGACTTTCCCAAATACAGTCCAGAAAATCCCGAGCGTGAACCCTGAGAGCAAGCTCACTCCGTTAGTCATACGGGTGAGCGGGACCCGACTAGTTCCACACTATAGGGTCCAACTAGTGACAAAGGTGCCACGGAAAAGGTCACAGGCTAACAAGCAACACCAAGGGGCACGGATCCACGCGTGCTCCCTCCCTGCAGCAGCGGTGCTCAGAATTCTGGTTTACAAGGTGTCAGTGTCAGTGTCAGTAGTCCTGGACTGAGTAAGTACGCAGTAACCCCCTACTTCCCAACGGCACTCCTTCACCACCATCACCGAGCTCCCGGGGCAAAAAAACCCTACTCACGGAGGAGTTAAACATCTTGCTGCCTTACCACCGCCACCGGGTGTCCCTAACAGCAGCGGTGGTACCCTATCTTACCACGCACCGTGGGTGGCGTCGCGAACTTCTAATCCCACGGTACATAGCCCCCCTTCATCAAGTGGCCGCGCGACCGCCGGGTCCGGAGACCCCTTGAGCCACCGCGGATCCGGATCCGAGCAGCAGCTCGGCTGCACACTTGCGTAGACCAGAATGAGGAGTGTGGCCCTCTTTCCTATTCCTGGGAGACCGGGTCTTGATACCCACTTTTTCCCCATCGGTGGAGGTCCCTGAGGCTATGTCATAAATATAAGCAGTGAGTAAACACACTTAAAGGGAACCTGTCAGCAGATTTGGTGACTATAAGCTGCGGCCACCACCAGTGGGCTCTTATATACAGCGTTCTAACATGCTGTATATAAGAGCCCAGGCCGCTGTGTAGAACGTAAAAATCACTTTATAATACTCACCTAAGGGGCATTGCAGTGCAGACTGGTCGGATGGGTGTCTCCGTTCTCCGGTACCGGCGCCTCCTCTTTCGACCATCTTTGTCCTCCTTCTTCTGAAGCCTGGGTGCATGATGCGTCCTACGTCATCCACACTAGCCAGCATTGAGATTTTGAGCAGGTGCACTTTAATCTGCACTTTGGTCTGCACTGCACCGCCCCTTAGGTGAGTATTATAAAGTGATTTTTATGTTCTACACAGCGGCCTGGGCTCTTTTATATATGTGCCGCCCTGTGCTCGGCAGCCATGCTGCTCAGGTCCGGACCTTCAGTGGGTGGCTCGAGGGTCTCCGGACCCGGGGGGGGATCCTGCGGTCACTCCAATCAAAAAGGGGTTGGCGGTTTGTTGACGTAGATGTACGGCCGGAGCCGTGTTTAAGTTCGTGACGCCACCCACAGGTTGTGGTGAAGGTGGACACCACCGCTGCAGTTACGGGGCACCCGGGGAAGATGTTGCGCAGCAAGTTGTTAACCCCTCCGTGGGTAGGGATGGTGGCCCCGGGACCCGTTGGGGAATTTGGGCGGTGCAGGGAGATGGGCGGCCTGAGGGCACTGATGTACTCACTATTAGTAAACACATGAGTCTCTGGTAAACCAAGGTGATGGTGGTCGGTGTCCGCAGCCGGCTGCAGTCTGGTCCCCCACCGGGTTGGTGGTCTCTGTCTTTCTCCCGCACCTGTTTTGTGATGGTGGACTACCTGCGCTTGCAACTTCAGGAGTCCGCTCCCCGGCTTGTGGTTGCCAGAGGAGCCCTTTGCCCGCAGACGCTGGCCCGTGGGATCTCTCAGCCGTGGCGGTGGCTTTCTATCCCCCTAATTGGGCTGTTGCCTTCTGTCAGGACTTTGGGTGGGACAGGACCTATAGTCCTGGCCGCAATCAGTTAATTAGCTAGCCCCCAGTAGCTTCTGGACCTAGCTTCAGGGTCTGAGTACTCCCCCTCTGTGCTCCGATTTCCGAGTCGGTTCCCCAGGTTGGTACCGGCGGGCCACTACCCTGTCCCGGTCCACCTTGGTTCCATCGAGCCGTCTTCCCGGCTCCTGCAGACAGAGGCCTCTATCTGCCTCCTAGCCAAAGGTACCCGGGCTACTACCCTGGCACCTGTCAGTCTGCTACAGGCCTGTCACACAGGCCTGACCGCCTCCACTCAACTCTCAAACTGATCTGCTGTCTTTTCCCGCCTCAGGCCATTCGAACTCCTCGGTGGGTGTGTCCAACCGCCTGGCTCTGCCCCCTGGTGTGTCCATCATGCACTGAGGGGGGTGACTAGGGTTTAAATGTTTGTCTGCTGTCACCCTGTTAGGGGACTGGTGTAATGTGCGGCCCTATCTGTGACTACCTGGCTAGTCCAGGGCGTCACATATACATCATGTTAGAATGCTTTAATAGTATTAATGTTGGATTTTTGGATCCTGAAAAGGCCATGGATTGTGTTGGAGTCTTCTCAATGATTTTTTTGTAATGGTTACCTTTTAAGTAGTCTATAAATATTATATGTAACGTGTTGGTGAACCCCACCACTTTTGGAGGGTCTGGGTGACCACGTAATGTGCATAGACATTGCTGGCTCACCCCCGATGGCAGGTCTCAGGGGAGAGAAAGATCAGGTCGATAGTTTGATCCTTTTGTTCTTACTGACAAAATAAGCCTCCACCAGAGATCTATGGCAGCTGCTTACTCCTCTGTCGATTGTCAGCATATGCATGACTAGCACCTACGTTATGCAACCACACCACTACTTCCCCATATGTAAAAAATGTGCTGCCAGGTTCCATTGAAAAATGACCCCACATGCAACTTCCACTAGATGCCATAATACAAAGATGTCCATCTTTAAAATTGTTGCCTCTAGGGAGAATCCTGAAGTGCTCCTCAGTATCTTTGCAATGGCACAGTGTATGTGGGAAAACTGGTAGCTATTACTAGGACTTCCATGTACAGGTTTTGCACAAGACACTCTACTTAGCAAGTTCCAGGCAGAACATTGGCCTGCACCCATTAACCTGCATTTAGGGATCTGAACTTACCTTGGGCCCCCTGGGTTACATCCTTGGAGTGGCTGCTGGCTGGTGAAGCGATGTGGTAGAAAATGATCTTCATGCTGGGTCAAAACCAGGAGGTAAGGGACAGAAGCATGAGACAGTCAGAAACACAAGATACATTCAGGAACTAGTAATAAGGAGGTTAAAGAAACAGGTTTTACCAAAACAGGGTAGGTAAGAGCTTATAACTGGTAGCTTGTAGCAAGCTGCTGTGGGTTTAAATAAGGGGTGGCCCTGCCAAATTCAACCAGCAAGAAGTCACAGATTCCCTGGCCAGGCGACACCACAAGTCCCAGTCACACTAATATTAAACAAGAAAGTACTGAAGTCCTCCGACGCTGCAGTGCAAGTGTATTCACACCCAACAGCAGAGGTAGAGGTTGTGAGAGAGGGTGCAGACATAGAGGAGACAGTCTTGATCCATGTTAGAGATGCACTGCACCCTACAGATGAGGAGTTACATATATCTGCTATGACTCTATACAGGAACAGTGTGCTGGTAAAGAGGATGCTCCGGCCTGTGGATGAAGAATTTGGACCTCCTGCTCCGAAGCAAATGAAAGAAGAAAGCAAAAAAGGTGATTTCATTAATTAAAATAATTGAATATATTACAAAAAGAAACATGAAACTTAAAGGGGTTGTCCACTACTTTTACATTGATCAAAGTCTGATCGGTTGGGGTCAGACACCCGACACCCCCGCCGATCAGCTGTTCTGTCTCGGTGATGGCAGCAGGCAGCCAGAAATGCTCAGTTCCAGAGCTGCTCTGTCTTCTGATAGTGGCCGCGGCCGGGTAACGGAATGTCCGCCTCCCATTCAAATCAATAGGAGGCGGATGTGCAGTACCTGGCCACGACCACTACGGTAGCAGAAGACAGAGCAGCTCCGGAACTGAACATTTCCGGCTGCCTGCTACTGCTGCCACCACCGAGAACAGCTAATCTATGGGGGTGTGGGGTGTAGGACCCCGGCCGATCAGACATTGATCAATGTAAAAGTAGTGGACAACCTCTTTTAACTGATGGCCAAAATGATAGTCTACATGTTATGCTCACGGCCATCTAATACAACTAAGGTCATAAACTTTCTAACTGGCATAAAATAAGGCTTTATGTACATATGAGGGAATATGTGAATGTAGCCTGAGTTTTCCAACCCTGGACCCAATCGCCTATGACCAATATTCGTCTAACGCTTCAAATTACCATTGTATAAAGACCCTTCTAATGATGGCAGACCACTACTGTGGGGTCACTACTGAATATATCCCTGTCCGTTTTTTTTATTTTATTTTATCAATAATAATGGTTTCTATGGAAGATACCAGAATCTGAATTTATCATCTTTACCACTTGCTTTGCTTTTTTCAGTGCTACTTTACGTGAGGAAGGAAACTGATGAAGTTTTTGATGCTTTGATGCTAAAATATCCTACAGTGAAGGGATTATTGGAAGCGGTGAGTGCTCTGTAGATGGCCGTTATGTTCTGTGTTTTGGCATCTGCTGGCCCCGTGCTGTCAGGAATAGGACGTCGTTACCGATTCTGTTTTCACAACATCTTGTCTTTATTTTTACTACATTCGGCAGATACTTCAGGATGTGAACATATGTCCTGGACATATGCAAGTCTATACATTGCGGTTACATATGCCGCCGGTTGACGCCCACTATAAATACTGTATCATAATAACCCAACAGTTTTGGATTTTTTCTAAACTCCCTTGTATTGACAAGATTAGTTAATTACATTTTACAATACAGTAAAAGAAAAAGAAATCCTAAAAGGTGCCAAACGTTTGTGTTACTATAGCTGCGGTGTATTGGGAAAGTGATGGTCGCCAATGAAGCTCCGTAGAAACAAAACTGAACCGTTCACGCAGTTTTCTCGGAAAAATTAATTTGTGTAGAAGTTATTCTTCACAAATTAAATATCCCTCATTATACTCTGGTGTCTTTCCAGAAAAAAAATTAAATCCTTATACTCACTTCACTGCTGACCTCTTTGGTCGTTGGCCCCTCACCGCTGCCCGTCCATCCTCGTCATGTCTTCGGATTGGTGTTGGCAGCAATGAAGTCCAGGGCCCTTGGTCAATAAGCCGAGGCTTCCCGGTTTGTGCATGCGTCTGCAAAAGACTCGGCACATGACATGGCGTCATTTGCCTAAGCATGACCCACGACCTTAGGGGTTTATGCACATAACCCTACTGGGCCTAGGAAACCTAGAAGTTTCGGCCTAGTGTGCAAAGCCCTGGGATTTCAGATCTGTTGACACTGATCCAAAGATGTGATATGGACTGGATGGGTGGTGCTGAGTAGCGGAGAGAGTGGAGAGGTGGGTATAAGGTTCTTTACCTTTTTGTACATTTTTTTGGCCAATTAGGATCTATAAACAGTAGCTATGTTGCTGAATATGTATGGAAGCGAATTTTGGTGAATTCAGATTTTAGTAAAATTTGAGTAGAATTCAGTTGCATTTGTATTTATTCACTCATCTCTAAGACTCGTCCTTAATAAGCCCTAGTTATAGTCAGTGCCTGTGTTAGGAGTCAAACAGGCCCCCCAATTTCTTTGAGCCCCCCATTGTTTCTATTACGAGGTTAACGTTGCTTAGGGATCTTTGCTGACTTCACAGTCATGTGACAATGATGTCAACAAAAGTCTCTTAACTGCAGTAGCCTAAAGGAACTGAACAGGAGACAGGCTGGTATGTAGGATTGGCATTAGGGGGAAGGAAAAGTTTAACAGGTCAATTTCACAGAGCTCCCATTCTCCTTGGGTCTCTGTGAAATATGTACATACATATGTATTTACAGTCCCTGACAAAAGTTCTGTCGCTTATCCATGTTATGTAAATAAAAGCTTATAACCTGACTTTAAATTCATCCATTGGTTTCATAAATTACTCTTTTGAAGGCTGAAACCCTCCCAAATTTGCTTTAGGTTATGAAAATAAAGTTGCTGCAAAGCTGAAATATTGATCATTTATTGAACATAGAAAGGTCAGATTTTGGCGAGACAAAAGTTTTGTCGCCTTATCATGTAATGCACCCAATCCTAGTTTACATCCTCACCTGTGCTCACTAAATGATCGGTTAATTAGTGGGTGTGTATAAAAAGAAACCCAGCACCTCAGACCTTCTCTTGAACTGCAACTTGACCTCTGACAACATGCCAAAAATCCACCCTGCGACCAAAGCCTTGATTATCAAGAGGCTGAAGACCAGATCCACTGCAGAGGTGGCTGGCACCTTTTAATGTGTCCCAGCGTCAAGTACAAAGAATTAAAAAAAGATTTGAAGAGACTGGAGATGTTTTTGACAAGCCCAGGTCCGGCAGACCCCGCAAGACAACTGCTCAGGAGGAACGTTTGTTGGTTAGAAAATCCAAAGACAGCCCTTCTTCCATTGCAGCAGAGCTCCAACAGGCCTGGTAACCCCAAGTCCCTGTGTCAACTAGAACAGATTGTAGGATTCTATCTTGAAATGGCCTCCATGGTCGAATCAGTGCCCAGAAGCCAGCACTAAACAAAAGGCAATTAAAAAACCGTGTGACATTTGCCAAGTTTCACAGCCTGCTAAACAGATGGACGCTGGAAAAGTGGCAGAAGGTGGATTTCTTTGATGAATCTTCAGTTGAATTACACCACAGCTGCCGCAAATAGTGCAGGAGACCTACTGGAGCCCGTATGGATCCAAAAACAGTAAAGTTTGGTGGTGGAAGATCATGGTCTGGGGTTACATTCAGTATGGGGGTGTGCGAAACATTTGCAAGGTGGAAGGCAATATCAATAGCCTAAAATATCAAGAAGTATTAGCTACCTCTTACATTCCCAATCATAAAAGGGGTTAAATTCTGCAGCAGGATGGTGCTCCATCTCATCCATCCATCTCTACAACAAAGTTCCTCCTGGCAAAGAAGATCCAGGTGCTCAAGGACTGGCCAGCCCAGTCACCAGACATGAACATTATTGAGCATGTTTGGGGTAGGATGAAAGAGGAAGCTTGGAAGACAAAACCAAAAAAAATATTAATAATAATAATAATAATAATAATTAATAATTAATATTATTATTATTAATTCTTTGGTTTTCTCTTCCAAGCTTCCTCTTTCATCAATCTAGATGAACTCTGGGAGGCATGTAAGACTGCATTCTTTGCTATTCCTGATGACTTCATCAATAAATTGTATGAATCATTGTTGAACTGCATGGATGCAGTCCTTCAAGCTCATGGAAGTCACACAAAATATTAAATATAGCTCTAATAGTACAACTTCTTTCACCAATGTTATGCACCATATCTTTGTATTAGAAGTTAATTATTTGTTTGAATTTCACATTACTTTCAGTGGGCGACAAAACTTTTGTCTTGCCAAAATCTGACTTTTGTTTGTTCATTAAATGATCAATATTTCAGCTTTGCAGCAACTTTATTTTCATAACCTAAAGCAAATTTGGGAGGGTTTCGGCTTTCAAAAGAGTAATTTATAAAACCAATGGATGAATTTAAAGTCAGGTTATAAGCTTTTATTTACATAACATGGATAAGCGACAGAACTTCTGTCAGGGACTGTATGTATATATACATATATGTGTGTGTCTATGTATATGTCGCAGGCGGAGGAGGGGACGCTGCGCTCTCCCTCTGCTCGGGTCCGGCTGCCGCTGCTGCTGCGGCCTCCGCTGCTCGGTGGCTCGAGCGTTGTGCCGGATCCCGGGGACTCGAGCGGCGCTCCTCGCCCGTTAGTGAAAAGGGGATTGGTTTTGGGGATTTATTGTCCGTGACGCCACCCACAGTTGTGGTGATTGTATGGACACCACCGCTGCTCTGTATGGGGATCCCGGGAGCGGTGACAGGGAGCAGCAAGGTTGTTAGTTCTCCCCTCCGTGGGTAGGGGGTGGTTGTCCCGGGGCCCAGTGATGAGGTGGGGGGATGAGGGATGGCAGGACCTGGTGAGGTGCAGGGTCGCGGGGGCAGCGCTGTGCCACACGGCACGGTGGTACTCACTCAGCCTGAGACGTTGACACAGTTCTCGGTAAAACACACGGCTGGAAAGACGGTTCACACGGACGGCTGCTGTTGCTTTTCCCCGGTAGTTGATGGTGACTGTCTCTGTCCCTGCACCTAATGAAATGTTGGTAGCGATGGGTTCCCACCGGTAACCCGCTCCCCGGCTTGGATATGGGCCGGAGGAGCCCCTCTTTGCCCGCAGGCGCTGGCCCTGAGAAACTGGTGCCCTGGCGGTGGCTGTGTCTCTCTCCTACGGTTGGACTGTTGCCTTCAATCGGGACTTAGTTGTTGGGAGACCCAGGAGGTCCCCTTCACTGACGGATTTGGCAAATTCACGGCGACTCCTAGCCTTGCCGGGATCCGAAAAGCCCCTGCCAATGGTGCTGGCTTCTCTTCGTATACCGCTCCGGTACCGCCGGGCCACCACCCATCCACGGGCCTTTTGGCAACCTCCGATCAGCCTCTCCTGCAGACGGTCACCGCCGTCTGCTAACCTTGCTGTCTCAGTCCGGGGCACACACCCGGACCAACTTCAGGCTTTTCCAACTGTCACTTTCTCTTCCACTTCAACTCCTCTCTCTTGCTCCTCTACCACTTCACTCTCCTCCTTCCACTTCCTCCTCCAAACTCTATCTGCCTGTGTTTTCCCTCCTCCAGGACTGTGAACTACTCGGTGGGCGGAGCCAACCGCCTGGCCCACCCCCTGGTGTGGACATCAGCCCCTGGAGGAAGGCAACAAGGATTTTTGTGTAGCTTTGGTGTACCTATCCGGGGTGTAGGGTGTGGTCGTGTCATGACCTGTGACCCCTTGGTTGCCCAGGGCGTCACATTCCCCCTTAGCAAAATGCAGACCGACCGCGGGCTGTCCGTCCAACACCGGTTTTATTTTTCTGAAAAGATAAAAAGAAGCAATACAAGCAGAATAACATATTCCACAATGGGAGGCACTTTTCTTAAACGTTACGGTACATTTTAAATGGTTGCTGCTGCCGCTCTCTCCCACCCAAGTAACCTGGCCCTGATGCTGCCCCTAAGAAACAGGCAGCACCCCTTGACCCCAGTCCTGAACCAGTTACCCGAGCAGGATCTGTCCTTCCCCTCCAGAGGATAGCCACCGGTTCCTGTGGTGGCTGGGCCCCAGCCTGCTCCACTGCGGGCCCTCCCTCCAATCTGCCTCTCCGGAGGCGGTAACGGTAGCTGCAACAAACATTTTTATTTACAAGCCACTAATGTTTGTGGTTGCCCTGCAAGTTCTCGGGCCTGTTCATAGAGAGTTCCCTATGCAACCTTTTGAAGGGTCCCCACGGGGACAACAATGCCGGCAACGGCCGGTTCCAATCACGGTGTAAATCGGGTGACTCATCGGTTGATCACTCATCTTTTCAAATCTGTAACTTGTAGTGATGAGCGAGTACTAAAAAGCTCGGGTGCTCGAGGCTCGGGCCGAGAATCCCAAGATACTCGTGTACTCGGACCGAGCACCGAGCCCAATGTTATCCTATGGGAGACCCGAGTATTTTTGTGAAATGACCACCGGCAGCATGTAGAAACCCTAAAAATGGCACAAAAGTCTCAGAAGAGTGCTCAGATGACATGGCAACAGCATGGGGAAGATCCCTTGAAGCATTTATCACTCAAAAGTCACAGCTGTGAACAATTTTGTCCGCGTTTTACGCCATTTTTACGGACTCACAAGAAAACCTTCCAAAATGACACCAAAATTAATTTTCATGGCGGAAATGTTAAGGGCACATACCCAATAGTGAGATAGAGCTAATGTATGTTACTTTTTGAGATTAATACATGAAAGATTTTACGTAACACATTGTGTGGCACTCCGATGTCCCTGAGAAGAGACGTACATAAAGGCCTCTGAGTCTAATGTGCCCATTTTGAGGAACTGAGTCTTTGTAGTATTTTCCTTTGCCAGGGCAGTCCAAAATTGTGATGTTCACCAATGACCCTGCATACAGACGTGCATGAGGGCCTCAAAACATTAAGTGTGCATTGTCAGGAAGTGGGTGTATTATAGTATAGCCCTTAGGCAGGGCAGCCAAAAATTGGGAGGCTCCACGTTGTCCCTGGATAGAGACGTGCATGAGGGCCTCAAAACATTAAGTGTCCATTGTCAGGAAGTGGGTGTATTATAGTATAGCCCTTAGGCAGGGCAGCCAAAAATTGGGAGGCTCCACGTTGTCCCTGGATAGAGACGTGCATGAGGGCCTCAAAACATTAAGTGTCCATTGTCAGGAAGTGGGTGTATTATAGTATAGCCCTTAGGCAGGGCAGCCAAAAATTGGGAGGCTCCACGTTGTCCCTGGATAGAGACGTGCATGAGGGCCTCAAAACATTGTTCCCATTGCAAAGGAGCCGGTCTCCTGTCGTTGTAATGTCAATTCTGCAAAGAATGGGCGAAAAAATTTACCACTGGGGGTATACCTGAAACAAAGGCCTAACTCTTGTAACGGTCATCATGGTGGCGCATGAGGAGAAGGAGGAGCAGTCCAGCGATTATCCAAAGTCCAGAAGTGTGTACCCATGGGTGACTGGAGGTACATGGAAAATTCCCGTTACAAACTTTAAATTCCGCTCTCATTTGCTGGTGGTGTGGTGAAGTCTGGCCCAATCCAACCCTTGTTCATCTTGATCAGAGTCAGCCTGTCAGCATTTTCAGTTGACAGGCGGGTGCGTTTATCTGTAATGATTCCACCTGCGGCACTAAAAACACGCTCTGACAAAACGCTAGCGGCAGGGCAGGCCAGGACTTCCAAGGCGTAGAGAGCCAATTCATGCCACGTGTCCACCTTGGATACCCAATAATTGTAAGGCACAGAGGAATGTCGGAGTACAGTTGTTCGATCTGCAAGGTACTCCTTCAGCATCTGGGCAAACTTAGGATTTCTTGTGGCACTACCCCGCACCTCAGGGGCTGTGGTACGTGAGGGGCTGAGAAAACTGTCCCACATCTTAAAGACTGTTCCCCTACCTCTGGCGGATTGGACTTGTGCCTCTCTCGGCTGTACGCCTTGGTTGTCCACTGATTCCTGACCTATGCCGCTAGCGTTTTGTGAGGGGAATGCTTTGCCTACTTCCGTGACTATGGCCTTCCGGAACTGCTGCATTTTGGTTGACCTCTCCGCCTCGGGAATAAGAGACATAAAGTTCTCCTTGTAGCGTGGGTCTAACAGTGTTACCAACCAGTAATGATTGTCGGCCAAGATGTTCTTAACGCGAGGGTCACGAGACAGGCAGCTTACCATAAAGTCAGCCATGTGCGCCAGACTCTTAACAGCCAGGACTTCAGTAGCCTGACCAACACGTTGACTGAACATGCTGTCCTCCTCCTCCTCCTCCTCATCTACCCTGTCCTCTGGCCAGCCACGCTAAACCGAGGATATGACTGGTGTGCATGTCATATCCTCAATTTGGCCAGAGAGTTGCTCCATGTCTTCATCCTCCTCCTCGTCATAGTCCTCCACTGCACGTTGTGATGAGACGAGGCTGGGCTGTGTGTTATCACCCACACCCACTACTGTTTCTTGCTGCAACTCATCGCGCTCCGCCTGCAATGCATCATGTTTGTTTTTGAGCAGAGACCGTTTTAGAAGGCAGAGTAGCGGTATGGTGACGCTAATAATGGCGTCATCACCACTCACCATCTTGGTGGAGTCCTCAAAGTTTTGGAGGATGGTACATAGGTCGGACATCCATCTCCACTCCTCAGGTGTTATGTGTGGAGTTTGACCCATTTCCCGACGGCTTAGGCGATGCAGGTACTCAACAACTGCCCTCTTCTGCTCACATATCCTGACCAACATGTGCAGAGTTGAATTCCAACGCGTGGGGACATCACACACTAGTCTGTGAGCCGGAAGATGCAAACGGCGCTGAAAGCCGGCAAGGCCGGCTGAAGCAGTAGGTGACTTTCGAAAATGTGCAGACAGGCGGCGAACTTTTACCAGCAGATCAGACAGCTCTGGGTATGACTTTAGAAACCGCTGAACCACGAGGTTGAGCACATGGGCCACGCATGGAACATGTGTCAGCTGGCCTCGCCTCAAAGCCGCCACCAGGTTCCGGCCATTGTCACACACGACCTTTCCTGGCTTTAAGTTCAGAGGTGTGAGCCAGTGATCTGCCTGCTGTTTCAGAGCTGTCCACACCTCTTCTGCATTGTGGGGTTTGTCACCTATGCAGATTAGCTTCAGCACAGCCTGTTGCCGCTTCGCCGAGGCAGTGCTGCAGTGCTTCCAGCTTGGGACTGGTGTGGAGGGTAAAGTGGATGAGGATGCGCAGGAGGAGGAGGAGGCTGAAGAGCATGACATTCCGGAGCTGTAGAGTGTGGGTGAAACCCTGACTGAGGTAGGGCCTGCAAACCTTGGTGTGGGAAGGTCGTGTTCCGTCCCTCGCTCAGACTGGGTCCCAGCTTCCACAATATTAACCCAGTGTGCCGTCAACGAGATGTAGCGGCCTTGCCCACAAGCACTTGTCCACGTGTCTGTGGTTAGGTGGACTTTGGGTGAAACAGCGTTGTTCAGGGCACGTGTGATGTTTTGTGACACGTGGTTATGCAACGCGGGGACGGCACACCGGGAGAAATAGTGGCGGCTGGGGACCGAGTAACGTGGGACAGCTGCCGCCATCAGGTCGCGGAATGCTTCTGTCTCCACCAGCCTAAAAGGCAACATTTCCAGCGCAAGCAGTCGCGAAATGTTAGCATTTAGAACTGTGGCATGTGGGGCGTTGGCAGTGTATTTGCGCCTGCCTTCAAAGGTTTGCTGAATGGATAACTGAACGCTGCGCTGGGACAAGGACGTGCTTGATGATGGTGTTATTTCTGCGTAGGCAATTGCAGGTGCAGGACCGGAGGAGGCTTGTTCGCAGGCAGCATGGACAGGGGATTGGCTCGCATGCACAACCAGCGAAGACGTAGCAGTGACATCAGCAAGCACTGCTCCTCGACTCTGTTGTACTTCCCACAAAGTCGGGTGCTTGGCTGACATGTGCCTGATCATGCTGGTGGTGGTCAGGCTGCTAGTTTTGGTACCCCTGCTGATGCTGGCACGGCAGGTGTTGCAAATGGCCTTTTTAGAATCATCTGGAGCCAACTTAAAAAACTGCCAGACTCGGGAAGACCTAACATTTGTACAGGCACCTTGTGTTGTGTTGTTGTTCCGGGGAACGGTTGCCTGACTTCTGCCTGGAGCCACCACTCTGCTTCTTACTGCCTGTTGGGATGCTACGCCTCCCTCCCCCTGTGCACTGCTGTCCTCGCTCTGCATATCCTCCTGCCAGGTTGGGTCAGTTACTGGATCATCCACCACGTCTTCTTCCTCTTCCGCACCCTGCTCCTCCTCCTGACTTCCTGACAATTGTGTCTCATCATCGTCCACCCCTTGTTGAGACACGTTGCCAACTTCGTGAGAACGTGGCTGCTCAAATATTTGGGCATCTGTACATACGATCTCCTCATGACCCACTTCAACATGAGCTGGCGAGAGGCCAGAATGTGCGAATGGAAACGTGAACAGCTCTTCCGAGTGTCCAAGTGTGGGATCATTAATGTCCGAGGACGTGTACTCAGCCTTGTGGTAGGAAGGAGGATCAGGTTCTGAAATGTGCAGTGCAGTATCACGGCTACTGACACTTGACCGTGTGGAAGACAGAGTGTTTGTGGTGGTGCCAATCTGACTGGAAGCATTATCCGCTATCCAACTAACAACCTGTTGACACTGGTCTTGGTTCAAGAGCGGTGTACTGCTGCGGTCCCCAAGAATTTGGGACAGGACGTGCGAGCGACTAGATGTGGCCCTTTGTTGTGGCGAAATTAGAGCTTGCCCACGACCTCGGCCTCTGCCTGCACCACCATCACGTCCACTTCCTTGTTCCTTGCCAACGCCCTTGCGCATTTTGCAATGCTGTGCTGACGTGTATTCACTACACTTGTGCGTTATATAATAATAGTTTGTGAAAAGCGCACACAAGTGCACCTGTACGCTGCCACCGATAGGCACACACGTGCGGTTTTTAAATGCAAGCACGGACGCACTAAGAACCTAACAGGTTTTTAGCAGAAAAAATTACTGAGAAGTCTGACACTATCAGCCACTGCTGACTGACGTGTATTATACACTAGACTTGTGCGTTATATAATAATAGTTTGTGAAAAACGCACACAAGTGCACCTGTACGCTGCCACCGACAGGCACACACGTGCGGTTTTTAAATGCAAGCACGGACGCACTAAGAACCTAACAGGTTTTTAGGAGAAAAAATTACTGAGAAGTCTGACACTATCAGGACTGTTTTAGACTGTGTACACCAGCCCCAGATATGATGAAGGCTGGTATACAGTCACCACTAGGAATGGCTATATACCCTGCCTGCCTGCCTGCCTGTATACTGCTACAATAGTCCTGACAAGGACTCTTCTGGTCACTAGCCTGTATTCCGACCTGGCTATACCCTGCCTGTATATAGCAACAATAGTCCTGATAAGGACTCTGCTACTGTACTCCGACCTGGCTATACCCTGCCTGCCTGTATACAACTAGAATAGTCCTGAGAAGGACTTCTGGTCACACTGTTTGCAGCCCTGCTCCGGAAATAACTATAAAGGGCCGCAAACCTTTCCCTGAAGCAGCGACCCTCTCCCTGCACTGACTGTCTGGATGGCTGTGAGCAGAGCACAGCGCGCCCGCCGGTATAAAGGCTCGGTCACGCTGTGCAGGCCGGCCAATCACTGCAATTCCACAACTAACAGGGCTGTGGCATTGCAGTGGTCTGCCAGCCAATCCCTGCATGAGGGCTGGCTCTCAAAAGAGCGCCAACATGCAGGGATGAAGACCACGAGTACAGCACGAGTATCGCGAGATTACTCGGTCCCCGCCGAGTAGCCCGAGTACAATGATACTCGTGCAAGTACCGAGTAGTAACAAGCATACTCGCTCATCACTAGTAAATTGTATACAAACACTGGTGGTCCCAACGGGGACGGTGCAACGGTGCTCCGCTGCCATCACTCTGATTCTTCGGTGTCTGCTGGATCCTCTGCCACTAGCATATCAAACATGCAGTGACAGGCTTGCTGTGACATGGGCGCCCGGTATCCATTCCCACCATTGCGCGCGGCGTAATAAACTACCGGTTCCCCCACATAGCGGAGACGCTCACTTGCCTCCTCACCTTCAAGGGTGGGCTCAGCACCAGAGCTGGAGTCGCTGGAGTCACTGTCACTTGTGTCTGCGTCAGGCGGGTTGCCGCCAGCTGCCGCAGCCTCCTGGCTTCCAGTATCCAGCACATCAGAGCCTTCTGCAGTAGCACGGGGCAGCAGGTCAGGCGAGTTTACACTGCGGCGTCCCAGAAGTAACGGTAAGGGTAATGCCTGGGTCGAGACTAGGCCGGGCCCCTCAGCCGCAGGGGCCGGTCCTGGCAGGACATAGGGACGTGGGTCACCAGTCGGCTCCGTCACATCTGTTCCCCTCCCGTACATTGGGGTAGTTGCAATCAGCGTCTCCACCTCATGGGTCCACTGCTCCATCATTCGAAAGATCTGATTCTGTTGATGTTGGTTGAACTCAACTACTCTGGCCCTCATCCACGCCACAGTCCCGAGCTCGGGTACGGAACCCGGTGCAATCACTGCCGGGGCCTCCAACACATTTTCACTAAGGGGCCGCGGCTCCGGTGGCGTCTGGTGAAGCAGTGCAGGGCTGCGCTGAGCGTCTGCAGCCGGTCGGTCCGCTTGGGCGGACGGGCTGGGTACCGCTACCGATTGGTCAGGTAGCGGGCCTAGTGGCGGGGCGGCAGCGTCCAACGCGGGTAGCGGGGGAGACAGCAGGGTGAACGGGTGTAGGCCGGGCCCCTCAGCCACAGCGGCCGATCCCTCGGGAATACAGGGACGTGGGTCTCTTACCCATTCCTCCAAATCTTTCTCCACCTCGCATCTCCGCATAGTATCCACCACATCCGCCATGTCGGCCTCCCACTCCTCCAGTAGGAGCTGCATGCGGGCCTGCAGACGTTGATTCAGCGGGGCGGTCCGGTCCTCCACCCACGCCGCTGTGCCGGGCGCAGGGGTTTTGCTGCTGTTAGTTGGAGCGGACATTCTAGCAGTCGCGCTCTCCAGGAACTAGCAACAAGATGGCCGCAGAGTCCTGGCGTCCCTGCCTTTATAGCCGCGGCTACATGTGACCAGTCGCCATTTCGTCCCCCTTAGCCTCTTTCCGGCCCCTCCTCTATCGGGGCGGGGTTTTGGCCTTCGCGCCTTCACTACTCGAGAAGACGCTTGAGCGGGAACTTTTCGCGCCAAAGATGGCGGCTTCTGAAATTTTCTGGCCGGATACCTCCGGCAGTAACAAGGCGCACCTCTACCCAACGGCAGAGCGGTAAGATCCTGTTTGTGACGCCAAGTTGTCGCAGGCGGAGTAGGGGACGCTACGCTCTCCCTCTGCTCGGATCCGGCTGCCACTGCTGCTGCGGCCTCCGCTGCTCGGTGGCTCGAGCGTTGTGCCGGATCCCGGGGACTCGAGTGGCACTCCTCGCCCGTGAGTGAAAAGGGGATTGGTTTTGGGGATTTATTGTCCGTGACGCCACCCACGGTTGTGGTGATTGTGTGGACACCACCGCTGCTCTGTATGGGGATCCCGGGAGCGGTGACAGGGAGCAGCAAGGTTGTTAGTTCTCCCCTCCGTGGGTAGGGGGTGGTTGTCCCGGTGCCCAGTGATGAGGTGGGGGGATGAGGGATGGCAGGGCCGGTGCAGGGCCTGGTGAGGTGCAGGGTCACGGGGGCAGCGCTGTGCCACACGGCACGGTGGTACTCACTCAGCCTGAGACGTTGACACAGTTCTCGGTAAAACACACGGCTGGAAAGACTGTTCCCACGGACGGCTGCTGTTGCTTTTCCCCGGTAGTTGATGGTGACGGTCTCTGTCCCTGCACCTAATGAAATGTTGGTAGCGATGGGTTCCCACCGGTAACCCGCTCCCCGACTTGGATATGGGCCGGAGGAGCCCCTCTTTGCCCGCAGGCGCTGGCCCTGAGAAACTGGTGCCCTGGCGGTGGCTGTGTCTCTCTCCTACGGTTGGACTGTTGCCTTCAATCGGGACTTAGTTGTTGGGAGACCCAGGAGGTCCCCTTCACTGACGTATTTGGCAAATTCACGGCGACTCCTAGCCTTGCCGGGATCCGAAAAGCCCCTGCCAATGGTGCTGGCTTCTCTTCGTATACCGCTCCGGTACCGCCGGGCCACCACCCGTCCACGGTCCTTTCGGCAACCTCCGATCAGCCTCTCCTGCAGGCGGTCACCGACGTCTGCTAACCTTGCTGTCTCAGTCCGGGGCACACACCCGGACCAACTTCAGGCTTTTCCAACTGTCACTTTCTCTTCCACTTCAACTCCTCTCTCTTGCTCCATTACCACTTCACTCTCCTCCTTCCACTTCCTCCTCCAAACTCTATCTGCCTGTGTTTTCCCTCCTCCAGGACTGTGAACTCCTCGGTGGGTGGAGCCAACCGCCTGGCCCACCCCCTGGTGTGGACATCAGCCCCTGGAGGAAGGCAACAAGGATTTTTGTGTAGCTTTGGTGTACCTATCCGGGGTGTAGGGTGTGGTGGTGTCATGACCTGTGACCCCAGGGTTGCACAGGGCGTCACAGATACTGTATGTGTGTGTATATAATACATACACACACATCATATAATATATGAGCGTGTGTGTATGTATGTATGTATGTATGTATGTATGTATATATATATGTATATATATTTATATTTATTTATATATATATATATATTTATATTTATTTATATATATATATATTTATTTATATATATATATATTTATTTATTTATATATTTATATTTATTTATTTATATATATATATATATTTATTTATATATATTTATATATATATATATATATATATATATATATATATATATATATATATATATATATATATATATATATATATATATATACACATATATATATAATATATATATATATATATATATATATATATATATATATATATATATATATATATATATATACACACATATATATATGTATATATATATATATATATATGTGTATATATTATATAATATAATATATATATATAATATACACGTACATACATACAATATTACCCACCAGGTTTGGAGAATCATGTTGATGTTCCGTAATTTAATATTGTTATATTTGAATGGTTGACTTTTTTGTTCAACAAGAAATGTGGATTGCTATTCATGGAAAAAAAAAATAAAATATCCCTGAAAATAAGTCTTAGCCTAGCTCTCAGAGCAAAAAAATATAAGACCCTGATTTATTTTTGGAGAAACACTGTTATATATTAATCACTGCTTGGTAGTGTAAATACATTAATGTAGACAAATCTGTATGAGATACATAATTTTACTGTAAAATCCACAAAATCCTTTGAAATCTGCTAATTTTTTGGAGGAACCCCATTCAGATATATTGGACTGTTGTAGATTTTCAGTGCTGTCATCACAGCCTAAAGCCACCCATACACAACAGATTGCGGCCATCGAACATGGTTTTGTTGATCATTAGACCAACAGCTATCTCTCCCCACTCCCTCATACAGGGGGACACTTAGCTCATCCAGCGCTCCTCTGTTCTCTATGGAAGGGTCACTGTCAGACCTCTCTGCGCCAAACAAAAGGAATGGTGGCCGGAAAACCAACATTTCAGATCCTTCTCTTCTGCGTCAACGGTTGGGGAAAGGACACAATAGACTGTTGGCCCTACCAATATTGGTGGGTTTGGCTGTGAATAGGGGGTCTTCAGGGCATATTCACATGTTGCAGATCTTACATCCAGTCTGTTACTTACAGCAGCAGCAAAGGGAAAGGTATTTCCGAAATCTCATTAATGCATCGAAAATGATTTCCATGTGGAAATGAAGCTTATTTTTAAATCCTCGACATGTGAAATTTTTGTGTGTATTTTCACTGTAGAATTAACCCTTTTTGCAATGCATAGGGCGAAATCTGCAACAGATTCCACATTTAATGTTGCAAGCTCACTTTAGAATCCTTAGTGATTTTTCGGTCGTGTGTGATCACCATGGATCAATTAAAGTGAAATATAATTGGACGATTAGCGCCTTCTGTAAAGCAGCGTGTCATGTTATGTTCTGCAGGTAGAGGGCAGTGTAGTGCAGCAAATAAACATTTCAATGGGGAGTAGAAGTAAAGCACCTCTCACCTGTTCCCGTGTGCCGGGCTCCTGCGTGTCCTGTAAAGGCTTTTACATTCTCCCTTCTCCGCAGCGAGTGATCTCCAGTGTGTTGCGCTCGGATTCATCTGTCTCTGTTGTGTTTTTTCTTTTTCAGTTATCAGAAAAATATGGTATTCCTGTGGAAAAAATAGTGAAGATCTATAAGAAAAGTAAAAAAGGGTAAGACTGTTTATCATTTAGCTAGGTCAGATTAAGAGAAGACTTTTCATTACATGGGATTTATATAAATAAAACTGAATTTTGGAAACTAAAATGTTATGTAAGGTTGTCCTATATAAATTCTTACTGCCTTCTCTGGGGAATTTTTAGTCTCATACTGCCCTTGTTCATTCAGGAAGAGTTTTCAGCAGACTACTTACCAGCAGAGGCAGGACTACAATGACAAATGGTTCATTTAACACAGGATCTTTGAATCACAACAGGTGATTTTAGAGTTCCCCCTGCTCCCCTATCATCAGGGTGCGCTCACACCAGCGTATATTCTCTAATGGGAGAGAATCTGATGCTATACGCAAATGACACTCAGCTCAAACTCTGCTGTGAGCGTGAGACGGGTGTCCTTATACTGTAATCTGATTCTCTCACATGTGAGAATCATTACACATGAGGAGAAGATGGCAAGATTATGGATTTTCCGGATTGTAAGATGCACTTTTTCCTCCCAAAACTGGGGGTAAAATGGGGGCGCGTCTTACAAAACTGATATGGCTTACCGGGGCGGCGCTGGTAAAGCGGAGTCATATGGGACGGAGTCCCAGGACGCAATTAGGGTCACGGTGGGCACCATTGATCTGTAGGCAAGCGGGCTGCTGGGGTGTCACAGGACGGGGTGTCTCGGCAATGGGTGCATTAAGTTGGCTCCATTGAATCGCCTGTGGTTGACACGATGAACTGAAAATGACCGTGGTGGCGGCACGTGTGCAGATTAACGCGATGGACTTCAAGAAAATGGCTGCGGAGTCCTATCTGCGCACGCGCCACCTCCTTAGTCATTTTCTTGAAGTCCATCTCATCAACCGCGGGTGATTCAATGGACCCCACAGTCAGCTCAATGCACCTGCTGCTGAGACACCCCTGCAGCCCGCCCGCAGATCAATGGCACCCGCCGCAACACCACCGAGCGCATCCTGTGACCCTGCCTCCTATGACCCCGCTCCATCACCGCCGTCCCGGTAAGCCATATCCAGGGGATTCAACAGAGCCCACAGTCAGATCAATGGCGCCCGCCACTATTTCCCTGAGCCCGAAGTATTGCCAACCCTTCTGAGCCACAACACCCCCTCCTCTGGACCTGCAGCATCGCCCTGCCTCCTGTGACCTTCCTGAGCCGCTCTACCACCACCGCTCCCCCTTGGTGAGCGTTAGGCTTAAGACACACTAGAATTATAAGACGGACTCTCATTTTAACATTAAAAATTATTTTTTCCTATTTTCCTCTACTAAATTTGGGGTGCTTCTTATAAAACGAAAAATATGGTAATTTCTCCATCTTCTCCATTGTCTCATGTCATCCGAGTGCAGTCCAATGTTTTGCCCGCATTTATAGACTTGTATGGGTGTGCGCCGTCCGATATAAGCCTCCAATCTCAGTATGCGTCAATTTTTTTTTCTCATGCCAAGTCCGGTGTGTGGACTTGTGTCGTTCAGACTGGGAACCCATGCAGGCCACATACTGCCACTGACGTCTGCTGGCCAGGGCTGAGTGACGACTCACACTCACAAGGAGACCAACAGTTTTCTCTTTAAACTGCAACTTTTTATTGTACGGTCCATTCTCTAATACAACTTCACATTCCAGGTAGCAGGCACATATCTTCCAATTTTCCAAGACATGTTCAGACACAGTTTAAGGTCCTGCTGGATTGCTTCAGCTCTTACTGGTCCTGTAAGTTCTAGCGCAACCAGCCCAACCCTTCCAGCAGTCCCATGTCCAATCTAATTAAGGATCCCATCATGAGCTGAGTAAAGCTTTGGACTTCCAGCTGTTTAGAGGAAAAACCCTCTGGTTGCCAAGTACGTTCACATGTCACTTAAGATTAACATGATACCCTGACTGTTAAGGGGCCTGGCCACTCGAGTCCTGTCCTATTTTTTTGGGGTTACTCCATTGGAGGACATGTCTCTTGTTTCAACACTGTTCACACTCTGTCTCTCTGTCAGCACTTGAGGGTCACACTATCTTGTCTTCTGTCTCTTCCCTTTTGTTGCCACAAACCACCCACTGTATGCAACCTTCATGACCGACCCTCATTTTCGATCACTAGGTCTTCACTGACTCCTCCAGAATGAACTGTCACTCTCCCTTTCATGTGATCCCTCCCATGGTGGGCTAGTCCCAATGCTTAATCATTACTGACTAAGTGCTATTCAACGCATTACCACGTACAATACTTACTATACCTTATATTATACATTATCAAGACTACATATCAGAGGTACATTACAAGTCACATGACATTATACACATTACACTATTAGTGATAGGCGGACTCCCAGATAACCGGGACCGGTGGGTCTAACCAGGTTAAAAAAGAAAAAATCCTGGTTCCGGCCCGGGATTGGTCCCGTTAATCCGTCCGGATGCCGGTTCCTATATACGTCTATGGGGAGATTAAAAATGGTGGTACAAGGGATAGGTAGATAGTAGCACCAGCGGCATACTTTCTGAGGCTCTGGAATATCACTATATACTACTACACAACAATACAATGGAATATTCAGGGGCAGGAACGTAACAGCCATAGTCCACCACCCTTACAACATAATTCACATTACACTTGACATTATACGTCCTCACAATATTGGTGTTTCCAGGGGGGAACATGAGCACAAGTCCACCTCCTTACAAATGTAAAAGTAATATTGGGATTTGTTTCCATTTCTATCAATGTCGTTTCCTAAAACTAAACTCTAGTGAGATGGTGACTGGGCCGAGGCGACTGCGTGCGCTCCTGTGACTCATACATTAGGGGAAGTGGAGCACAGCAGTTTGTCAAACAACGGCTGTATATTTACACAGGAATACAGTGTTATGGTCATATCAGTGCTCCGAGTATAAATAATGAGTCACTCCGAGCTGAAATATCTGCTTTATAATGCCGCAGCCTTTCCTGTGAGTCTTAAGAGTCTCAGGCTCATGACATTAGACCACGATTTTCAGCGTCCTCGGAGCACAGGAAAGGTTAGGTGCGATCTGGGACCCGCGCTGTGATTTAATGGTCACGCAGATGGAGCGGAACTTATTGTACAGACTATGTTCCATTATTTACAGTGTATTTGACAATGTATAGACTTTCTTTCCTGATTGGGTTAACATTTTTAAAGGGAACCTGTCAGGTGCTATATGCACCAAGAGCCATGAGCAGTTCTGGGTGTATATTGCTGATCCCTGCCTAACCGTCCCTGTATACACTAGCATAGATAAAGAGATCTTTAGAAAAAGCATTTCTAAAGATCCTTTATGATAGGCTAATGAGGCCAGGGACTAGTCGCAAGGGCATTACTTCTCTTAGCTAGTCGGCCCCATTAGCATGTTAGCTCTCCCCTGTGGGCGTACTAACATGCTAATGTGCCGCCCCCGTGTCAGCAGCCGGGCTGCTCGGATCCGGATCCGCGGTGGCTTGAGGCGCATCCGGACCCGGGTGTTGTGCGGCCACTCAAATGAAGGGGGGTATTTACAGGGGATTGTGTTCAGAGTTTGTGACGCCACCCATGGTGTGTGGTAAAGTGAAGTACCACCGCTGCAGTTGGGAGTACCTGGAGGCAATGGAGTGGGGCAGTCGGATGTTAGGACCCTCCACGGGTAGGGGGGATGCCCCGGGACTCGATGGTGTTCGGGGAGTGCCGTGGGGAATGAAGGGGTCACTTTCGTACTCACTTTCGTAGTCACTTTCGCTGACACCGACAACTGGATAAACCAAAGTTCTGGATGCCGCTGAGGGGAGCTAGTTCGGTCCCGTCCCCAATGGTGCTGCCTGGTGATCTATGACCTTCCTCCTGGCACTAAGTTCACTTTTCTGTTGCTCCCGGTAGTATAGAACTAGTCGGGTCCCGCTCCCCAGTGTGGCTAACTGTAGGAGCTTGCTCTCAGGGTTCACGCTTGGGATTTTCTGGACCGTTTTAGTGGAAAGTCCTATCCCCCTCGTTGCGCTAGTACCCCGATTTTGGAGCGGGTGGAGAGCGGATCTTGAAGGCTCTGTTCTCGTCGGGTAAATTGTCAGGTTGCCTGAAGCTACTCCCTGACCTAGGGTCCACATACCCAGTCGTGCCCTGGTCCCAGCTCGGCTGTCCTCCTCAACAGTTCCGTGCCCCTTATCACGATCCCCTGCGACCGGGGGTCCAGCTCCTACTAGGCCCAGACCACCGTCTGCTACCTGGTTGCTTCCAAGGAGCCCAGCTCCTGACCTCCTCTCTCCTTCACTTCCTACACTTCACTGACCTACTCCTGACACTCCTGACCTCCCCTTAACCAACCCCCAAGTGGGCGACCCTATTCCACTCAGGCTGTCCACTGGTGTGTCTGGTGGGTGTGGTGCAGAGTGTACCTAGGATTTTATTAGCTGTTGTAGGCAACACCATATAGTTGGGGACCCTAAACAAAGGAGGAGGTGGATATTGCACAGAAGGGCAGATTGTACAATACCCTGTGACAACCTGATAGTCCAGGGGCTAATTTAATGAATACGCAGCGATGCCGCACACACCTCACTGTTTATAGTGGCCGGCGGAGAATGGATGCGCACTGGGCATGATCCAGCGTCCTCATCACTTCCGGTCATGCGCACTATACCTCACTGAAGCCGGGAAGCTTACACCCGTCATCAGTTTAGTGCGCATGATCGGAAGTCCCGGGGACTCCGGATCATGCGCAGAGCACACCCATCCTCCACTGGCATGTTAGTACGCCCACAGGGGCGTGCTACCATGCTATGTGGGCCGGCTAGCTAAGGGGAGAAACTCCCTTGGGACCAGTCCCTGTGTTCATTAGCATATGATAAAAGATCTTTAGAAATACTTTTTCTAAAGCTCCCTTTATCTATGCTACTATATACAGGGACGGTTAGGCAGGGATTAGCAATAAGTATGCAGAACTGCTCGTGGCTCTGGGTGCATATTGCACCTGACAGGTTCCCTTTAACTATTTGCCTCACCTATATTTAAAATTAGGCATAAACAACTTTATTATATATTATTTATATATAACTCTGTAACCCCTTCACGACAGGGCCAATTTCCATGTTTTGCGTATTCGATTTTTTTCCTCCCCCTTCTTCCCAGAGCCATAACTTGGAAAATGGAAGATGTTGTGATTGATTTTTTTTTTTTTTTTTTTTATATATATACAGATTGTCACTTAAAGTAGATCTGCGCTGCCCCACGTAATACCATGATCCAATTTTTTTTTTTTTTTTTTTTTAACGGAGAGCAGTCAGACCGAAAATGCAGTCGTCTGCACGAGCCCCAATAAATAGTAAAGCTTGAGGAGGAATCTACAGACTTGTTTATTAGGGACCCACCCGGAAAAAATATATTTTTAATATGCTTCGATTTCTCAGCATTTTTTAAAAACTCTGCTTGCTTTCCATCCATAGAAACATTCATTAACATCTCTTTGGATCAGATCCATTTCGTATAAAAACACGGCATTAGCACTGATGCATTGAAATGGTACTATGGAATTGAAAGTTTGGCCTATTCTAAAGACTTTCTGAACCCCCTTAATCGACATATTGAGGAGTTGTGGCACCACTGAGCCCCCCTCACCATTTACACAGGCACAATGGCTCGACCACTGGCGGGCACAGACAGATAAGGGTCATTGTGTAACATTGGTATATTAGCCTTTGCAGTCCAATAACTCATCGTAATACAAAATTCTACCCGATTTGTAGATGGAAATTAGCCCCTTCCCTCTTGGGTCCCTGTGCGGGTGCACAGGTAGCTCCAATAGTATGTCTGCTCTTGGGCTCAACCATATATTGGATTGCACCCTCTCAATCATTGCTGACCCATTCTGAGGATAAAGCAACAATTAATAATTCTCAGAATAATATTAATGATAATAATATTTATTCATTTATATAGCGCTATTAATTCCACAACGCTTTACATACATTGGCAACACTGTCCCCATTGGGGCTCACAATCTATAGTCCCTATCTGTATCTGTACACTCCTTTAGTAGCTACACCGCAGTCTGGACAGACTGAATATGTATATTGCAACCGAAAGTAGTATTTCTCCTTAAGATGTATTTTGATCCAAGCAAGTTGCCACCCATCCTCCGGATAACTGATAACGAGTATGTCGGTATAGGTCCCTCTGCGTCGGTATAGGTCCCTCTGCGTCGGTATAGGTCCCACTGCGCCGGTATAGGTCCCTCTGCGCCGGTATAGGTCCCTCTGCGCCGGTATAGGTCCCTCTGCGCCGGTATAGGTCCCTCTGCGCCGGTATAGGTCCCTCTGCGCCGGTATAGGTCCCTCTGCGCCGGTATAGGTCCCTCTGCGCCGGTATAGGTCCCTCTGCGCCGGTATAGGTCCCTCTGCGCCGGTATAGGTCCCTCTGCGCCGGTATAGGTCCCTCTGCGCCGGTATAGGTCCCTCTGCGCCGGTATAGGTCCCTCTGCGCCGGTATAGGTCCCTCTGCGCCGGTATAGGTCCCTCTGCGTCGGTATAGGTCCCTCTGCGCCGGTATAGGTCCCTCTGTGCCGGTATAGGTCCCTCTGCGTCGGTATAGGTCCCTCTGCGTCGGTATAGGTCCCTCTGCGCCGGTATAGGTCCCTCTGCGCCGGTATAGGTCCCTCTGCGCCGGTATAGGTCCCTCTGCGCCGGTATAGGTCCCTCTGCGCCGGTATAGGTCCCTCTGCGCCGGTATAGGTCCCTCTGTGCCGGTATAGGTCCCTCTGCGCCGGTATCGGTCCCTCTGCATCGGTATCGGTCCCTCTTCTGGGACACCCATTGATCACTGGAACTTGTATTTCTCCCCCTGTTCTCCCCTGCATGAAAGTTGAATGGAGGGGCAGGTCTATGGCAATGATGAAGATAGCACAACTATTATTGTGTCTTCAACACCATAGGCTTTAGCTGGAGCAGGGTGCACGTGCGACTTGTTGCATCATTAATTTCCTCCTGGCTACAGTATTGCAGCAGAAGAATCCAGTGAATAAATGATGTCCAGTAACCATCTGTATGGAATGGATCTGGTAAACAATAAAAAAAAACTGGATCCGTTTAAGGCAGGTGTCCCCAACCTGTTGCGCACGGTCCCATGATGTGTGGCTCACGGATGTCTTCCAGTTAGGTGCACTAGTAAACAGCTATGAAAAACAGTTCTCCAAGTAGGGGTTTTTGTGAGTAGCCCCTCATAGAAGAGCAGATCAGAAAGGGGGTTGGGAAGGAATCCCTGCAACTTGCTATAATGCCTCAGTGTGATTTCTGTGGAAAAGCTTTGGTTTTCATTATACTAGTAATGGGGGCTTGAAGTATCATTACTGTGAGGGGCGGGAGATGGATGTGCATCGTGACCCTCTCAGAGCTGAATGTTGCTCCTGACCCACTGAGTGCTTTCTGATGTTTTATTGCATAGCCCTCGGATCAATGTGATACTATGGTGCAGTGCCGACCGGCGCTTTTTTTTCTACATGCTGCGATTGGCAGTGTATATTGGACCGGCGCTCACCTGTTCAAGTTTATGTGTGCGGGTAAAATATCAGACTGCACTCTGGTGTCATCCGAATGCAGTACTATTTACACCAACACAGTCCTGGGAGAAGATGGAGAAATTAAGTTCTCAGTCTGCTCTGCACAAGCAATACGATTGCCACAGTAAATGACACTCGGATCACACTCGGATCAGAGTTTAAGCCTAGTGTAATTTGCATAATCCATCTGAATCTCTCACATGAGAGAATATACGCTCCTGTGAGTGCAACCAAAAAGAATAAAAAAAACTGATGCAATTTAAAACAGATCCTTGCACATTGGTTTTAAGGGAATTTAGGGAAAATTAGGTTTTTGCTACCTAATCTGAGAGCAGCATAATGTAGAGACACAGACCCTGATTCCAGCGATGTGTCACTTACTGGGATGCTTTAGTGTAGTTTTGATAAAATCACTGTTTAATCAGCAGCAGATTATTATTAGAGGACTACTTGGTGTGCTGCAGGTAGTCCAGCATATTCATGACCTCTGTATAACTGCTATCTCTGCAGCAGAGAAAACATGGCTTTTATCAAAATGACAGTGAACAGCTCAGTAAGTGACACATCGCCGGAATCGGGGTCTCTGTATCTACATCATGCTGCTCTCAGATGTGGGAGCAAAAACCTGGTGACAGATTCCCTTTAAATAATTTGCCAAATGGATCCCGCAACAATCAGTATTTTATTAGCTGGAAAAACAACTGTGTTTGTACTTTGTTATTCAGCTAAACTATCTGATTGCAGATGGATCCGTTGTTAAATGTGAATTGATTTGTTGTAAATGCTTTTTCATCAGTTTGAAACCGAAGCAGTTCTTTTTATTTACTGGATCCATTTGATACAGGTGATTACTGAACGTGTGAACTCCGCCATAATTTGCATAGAGAGATACTCCTTTCATTTTAACACATGTAAAACATGATAGAGTTTGGAGGGGTTTTCTCATGTTCTTCTGCAGGAGCACACCGCTTCCCTGCCCCATGGCTTTCTGGTTGCAAATGAAGGAGTGGAAGGGCAGTACGCTCCTGCTTGATTTACAGTTCGGACCTGTGGCACGGTTGAGCTGAAGACCCAAACTGTGCATTTTCTGAAGCTTTACATCTGCAGCATTGGACCCAGAGGGGTGTACTGGCAAGAAACCTGGTCAGATTGCTAGCCCTGAGCTTCAGCGATCCAACTAGCTTCAGAACAGCACATACAAGCTCTGTTAGAGAGAACCTGTAAGCACTGCATTCCTTGCCGAAGAGACAGGCAGTAACTAATAGACAATAACTTAGCTGGTCTCTGCCCTACAAGTCCAAACCACTGGTGTCATCTAAGATGCCAAGCAGGTCTTCCATAATGTCTGTGATTCCTACAGTCAGTAGGTAAGGTCTTTGAGATCATCTATGCATCTTCCATAATTCCATGTTTTACGCATTTGTACACATTTTGTGGGTGCAGAAAGGATTTTTGTGATCCATGTATCTCTATATCTGAAGAGCCTGTTTCAGTAGCGCATATATTTTGTGGGACCCTCTTATATAGGACCTTATTTTAATATATAGTGACTGGTGGGCAGCAGATAAGAGTGAGAAGTTGAGCCCATTTTTTTTAGGCTCATTTGCTTAGGCCCCTGTCAATAAATGTTTTTCTGGTCTGTTCTTTTCTCAGCATTTTGGTGAATATGGATGACAACATAATCGAGCACTACTCCAACGAGGACACCTTCATACTGAATGTGGAAAGCATGGTGGAACAAGGCTTCAAGATCACACTGACGGAGATATAACTCCCAGCCAAGCTGATGCCTGATGGGCAGGAATATCCATAAACGGAGAAGAAACCTGTTCTCCTGCGATCCCTAACCCATCAGAGACATTTAGAAATTGTAATTAGTGCCTAAGACAGCGAATGCAGGATTCAGTACATGGTCCATATGGGGAAAAAGAAGAGACAAACCGTATTTATATTCATATTCTGATACAAGATGGAGTCGCTTTGGATGAAACCATCGTCTTGAAGTGCATCACCGTATCAGAGAAGAAGACTCCATATTCCACTGGTTCGAAGAAGATGGGGATAATAGATGATTTTAATGACTTCCGAAGTCCTCCCTTGCGCAGTATCTCCACAGTCTACAGGACATTAGTGAAGGCATGTGGGCCGAGTGACATGGTCCTGTGCATTTTTGTGCTAGCCATCAACTGGTTTTAAACTGAATGTACAAAAGTATTTTGTAAGTAATCTAAAAAAATGATTTTTTTTTAACACAATGTAAAAATTATTTTGTAAAGTGCAATATTATATTTTCATTTTTATTGTTTTCTTTGTTTACTGCCACAATGGCGATGACCGTCTTCTTAAAAATCAAGAAATTGTAAGCCTGTTTTTATTTGCTACGTAACTTTCATGTCTTAAAGGGGTTTTCTGGTGTCAAAAAACTCTGTTCCCCGGCTACAGAGTCGTTAATAATAAAAAAAACAAAACTAATCCCCCTTTCCCATTTCCAGGGAGAAGCAAATAAGCTAAGTTTGAGCCGAGTGTCATCTGATTGTCTTACATGGGAGAATCTGACCACAAGCGAGGAGAGGATGGAGTACTGAGGATGGAGAACTTAATGTCTTTATCTTCTCTATTGTCTGTCAGCGTATATCGGACTGCACTCAGATGACATCCGAGTGCAGTCCAAAGTTTTGCACACACCCATAGACTTGAATGAGTGCGCACCGTCCGATATTGAATGTCGATTTTTCTTTTTTTCATGCCGAATCGGCATGAGAAAATAAGCACTGGTGGTCAGCACTGCCCCATAGTATAATCCTGGAGTGAGTGCTATCCGATAAAACATCATATAGCGCTCGTCTGAGTTATCTAGTGTGAACATACCCTTAAACTGCTGACTAGTTGTTATGGGTGATAAAGTCTGTTTTTGTGTTCGTTTCAATATATGAGGCCCTGTATTCACCCCAAACTTCAATTTCCACATGCTGACAACACAAAATCTTCCCTCTTTTTTGACCTGGTGTTTTCCCGCCTAAGGCTGCTTTACACGCAGCGACATCGCTCGTGAAAGCACCCACCCCCGTCGTTTGTGCGTCACAGGCAAATCGCTGCCCATGCCGCACAATATCGCTAGTACCCGTTACACGAACTTACCTGCCTAATGATGTCTCTGTGGCCGGCGAACTGCCTCTTTTCTAAGGGGGCGGTTTGTGCGGCGTCACAGCGATGTCACATGGCAGGCGTCCAATAGAAGCAGAGGGGCGGAGAGCAGCCGAATGAAACTCGCGCCCACCTCGTTGCCAGAAGACACAGGTACGGTGTTGTTCGTCGTTCCTGGGGTGTCACACGTAGTGATGTGAGCTGCCTCAGGAACGACGAACAACCTGCGTCCAGCACCAACGATATTTGGGATTTGAATGACATGTCAACAATCAACAATTTGGTATTGTTGATCGTTAGCGGTCGCTCGTATGTGTCACATGCAACGATGTCGCTAATGAGGTCGGATGTGCGTCACGAATTCCGTGACCCCAACTACACCTCGTTAGAGATGTCATTGCGTGTAAAGCCCCCTTAAGTTTTACATTCATTTTTCTTATGCTACGTTAAAGGGAAACTGTCACCGCTATGTATGTAAATCTAGACGGTCTCTTCCGATGGGCGTCCTTGGCTGCGGCTCTTTTCCCTCCTCTCTACGTTGACCACCATCCCCTTGTGATGAATGACGTGGATGACGCCTCCTGCATCATCCATATACCTGGGCTAAATCTTGCGCCTGCGCAGAGATCTTGCTGGTTCGCGCATGCACAACTATGTATTCGGAACTGCCCTCATCCACGTCGCCGTGCAAACTTGTGCACCTACACAGAAACATTGCCGGCTCGTGCAGACGCACTCCGCTCTGCCCTACTGTGGGCAGACCCAAATACATAGTTGCATGTGCGCAAATCGGTGAAGTCTCTGCGCAGGTGTGAGATTTAGCCCAGGTATGTGAATGACGCAGGAGGTGTCAATCACATCAATCCTCAAAAGAGGACCGTGATCAGCGCGGAGAGGAGGGACAAGAGCTGCAACCAAGGACGCCCATCGGACCGGACCCAAAAATTTCCATACAGAGTGGGAGATTTTCAAAAGGTATTTGTGGGTTCTACAAGGCAAGTCAGGGGACAACATGCACCTTTATAGAATGCAGCACAGGTGCTGCTGAAGGTGCTAGTTTTGGTTTATACCTCAAAAATCTGGTGACAGGTTCCCTTTTAAGACTTGTGCACTCTGCTCCTACAGTGGAAAAAACTAAAATAAGTCTGTGAGGTAGCAGCTCCTTTTACAGTAAATAGGACTTTCTGTAATATTGATACTGAATGCAACTACAAGGACTCGCCTAAACAGGAGCCCAAGTGGTCGCGGATTTCAAAACACAATTTTTAAATACACTATTAAAAAAAGTTTTCTTTTTCTTTTTTTTGCTTTTTTAGCTTTTGAAAGAGTTGTGATCATGTTCTCACTCCAGAACACCTAACATATCAGAAGACGTGCATTGACTTCAGTTGGAACCGTGTAATACCCATTTGCCCTGCGGAGGCACTGTAGGGATTTTGAGCATTAGCTGCTGCTTCCTCCAGAAATTCCAGCTGGTCACCGAGGATCTAAATATACTATAAACACCCTGTAATCAGTGTATTGATGAGGAGGTTTCTAACAATTGCATAGTTAGGCCTGCAACACACATCCGTGCCGCCGGTACGTGTTTGGGACTTTTTGACATGTACCGGCGGCACGAACACACGTGCACCAATGTTACCCTATGGTAACAGGCACACACACGTAAAGCCACATGGAACGTGTGTCCGTGTGGTTTGTATGTGTGTGTTTTTAACACGGTTTAAATGGCCTTGTTTCACCGGCATCACTCAGACACGGACCCGCTAAAGTCAATGGGTCCGTATATGCACGTACGTGACACGGACGTGTGTTTTCCGTTTTTTTTGTAAAAATGGTGAAACGGCTCAAGACACATGGACTGCACACGGACATGACACGTACGTATCTCACACATACACGGACATTCAACACGCACGCACGGCAAGCAAACACCATCACACTGATGTTACACGTACCGGAGAAACTGACATCCAAAACGGAACACGGACCCGAAAAACAGACCGCAAGACACACACATCTTTTTTGCGGACGTGTGTTTCAGGCCTTACATAGTTACTTAGGTTGAAGGTTGAAAAATAGGTTGAAAAAAACCTAGGTCCATTTAGTTCAACCTTCCTCCACCAGTTCAATCAATTGAATCAATCATTATTCATCATTCAGAGCCCTCTATTAAAGGGGAGGGGGGTATATACATCTTTATGGCTGAATATATAGTGAATCTCCTGTATTCGCAGTATAGATATATTATTTCTGTGAATACCTTCCATCTTTTCATCTCCAATCATTCTTACGTTTTAATGAACATTGTGGTGAGTTTGTACATAGATTTGTAGTACATGACTGAAACTATTGTATTTGTATCATTGTGGTGAATGTGAAAAACTGGAAAAATGTGCTTTTATTTTTTTTTCTTAAAACCTATATTATATATTACATTTTGAATTTCTTTTTACACCTGCGCTTCCGAAACCGAATGATGAAATTGTAAATGTATTGGATGCTGTTTCTGTATTATTTGTATTGGGGAAGTCATCTTGGTGTGAAGGTCAATCCAAAATCACATTCTATAGAAAATATGCCTGTGGCCGGACGTATAAGTAACGCTTTTGGAGCTATTTTATCAGTATGACTTTGTAGGATACACTCCGTGGCTTTAAAGCAACATAACTTATTTAAAAGGACAACTTTTGCTCTATCACAAATGAAGCAGCACTCAAAGGCTTCCATTTTCCGTTAAAATAAAGCTTTCTCCTTCTACGAGTTAAGTCGTGCTTTATTTCATTTACGTTCACCAGAATATACAATATTCAGGAGTGAAAACGAATTACCCGCTGATGATTACTGGTTATTCATGTAGCATAGTTGTCACCAATATTTAGGATAATGCTGTATCACTCAATTAGCAGCGATTGGAAACAGAACCTAAACAATCGAAAATATCCTCTTGCACAAGTGCACAATAGTAGCCAAAGAAGTGCAAAGCAGCATCAACACGCCAAATGAAAAAACAGTGTAAAAATACAAAACCGAAAAGCAAAAGTTAAGAATGGTTATACCCACAACTGTCTGGTACGGCCTTCAGGGGATCAAAAAATGTCTTCTGGTAGTTCAAGTCACTAAACTGTGCATAAACATTCAGAAAGTCTTATTGAGATCGGAGAGCATACCAGTGTAGTATAAAATATGGTCAGTCATATCCTTCCGGTCCGTATGTGTATGCAGTCGGTACAGTCAGTCTGGGGAGTCCTGGGTTGGATGAACTGTGTAGTGGAGGGAATGGTCCCTGTCCCGGTTACGTCCTGCAATAATTAAGGGGGCTTGTCATGAGTATGTGATCTCAAGGGGGATCTGGGATCAAAAGGTCACAGAATATTGTTGATTTCAGATCTACTTTAGTTCCTGCTCGTTGTTTAGTCTTAGGGGGGCTTTACACGTTGCGACATCGCTTACGAAATATCGTCGGGGTCATGTCGTTAGTGACGCACATCGCAACGTGTAAATCCTAGGTGCGACGATAAACGATCGCAAAAGCGTTGAAAATGGTGATCTGTATAGCGTCGTTCATTTTCATAATGTCGGGTCGACTGCAGGTACGATGTTGTTTGTCGTTCCTGCAGCTCCACACATCGCTGTGTGTAAACCCGCAGGAGCGACAAACATCACCTTACCTGCGTCCCGACGGCAATGCGGAAGGGAGAAGGGTGGCAGGATGTTATGTCCCGCTCATCTCCGCCCCTCCGCTTCTATTGGCCGGCCGATTACTGACGTCGCGGTGACGTCGCTGTGACGCTGAACGCACCTCCCCCTTGAAGGAGGCATTGTTCGTCAGTCACCGCGACGTCGCCGAGCAGGTATGTGCGTGTGACGCTGCCGTAGCGATAATGTTCGCTACGGCAGCAATCGCCACATATCGCATGTGTGACGGGGGCGGGTGCTATCGCGCTCGGCATCGCTAGCCAATGCTAGCAATGTCGCAGCGTGTAAAGTACCCCTTAGGTGGAGCATATTTAATTCCATCTGATACTGAAGGGATTAAAGTTCATTTCTAACCTGCAGTGATCTAACAGGTAGTTGTAACCTTCTGCTATAAATATCCGCTCCTCCCTATGCCGGCTACAGCTCATACCTATGCTGTCCACTTTGAAGGAGCCAGTCTCTTGAGAGGCTGTGTTGTTGCTTCTGTTGCAGCTGAGAACTTCCTGCTGGAAAAGCTGTGGGGTGATATTTGTTGTGTCTGGCCTTCACTATCCAGTGCGACTTCAGAACCAGCAAGGGCCTAGGCATGTAACGGCGCGCGGGGGAAGGATCCGTAGAGTGATGTTGGGGAGTGCAGGGATCAGTCTCAGGTGAGTGTTAATAGGTGACCTCTCTCCCTAGCACGATGGCCTTCAATTGTATTGTTACTCTGATGCTTCGCCATTCATCAAGAGTCCCCTTATACCTGGTGTGACAACTGCAGTCACATCATGACAGAGCTACAATGACTCTGATGACTTAGGGGTACTTTGCACGCTGCAACATCGCTAGCCGATGGTAGCGATACCGAGCGCGGTAGTTCCCGCACATGCGATATCTTGTGATAGCTGCCGTAGCGAACATTATCGCTACGGCAGCTTCACACGCACTTACCTGCCTTGCGACGTCGCTGTGACGCCGCACGACCCGCCCCCTTAGGAAGGAGGCGGGTCGCCGGCCAGAGCGACGTCGCAAGGCAGGTAAGTGCGTGTGAAGCTGCCGTAGCGATAATGTTCGCTACGGCAGCTATCACAAGATATCGCATGTGCGGGAACTACCGCGCTCGGTATCGCTACCATCGGCTAGCGATGTTGCAGCGTGCAAAGTACCCCTAAGTCATCAGAGTCATTGTAGCTCTGTCATGATGTGACTGCAGTTGTCACACCAGGTATAAGGGGACTCTTGATGAATGGCGAAGCATCAGAGTAACAATACAATTGAAGGCCATCGTGCTAGGGAGAGAGGTCACCTATTAACACTCACCTGAGACTGATCCCTGCACTCCCCAACATCACTCTACGGATCCTTCCCCCGCGCGCCGTTACATGCCTAGGCCCTTGCTGGTTCTGAAGTCGCACTGGATAGTGAAGGCCAGACACAACAAATATCACCCCACAGCTTTCCCAGTATGTGATCTCAAGGGGGATCTGGGATCAAAAGGTCACAGAATATTGTTGATTGCAGATCTACTTTAGTTCCTGCTCGTTGTTTAGTCTTAGGGGGGCTTTACACGTTGCGACATCGCTTCCGAAATATCGTCGGGGTCATGTCGTTAGTGACGCACATCGCAACGTGTAAATCCTAGGTGCGACGATAAACGATCGCAAAAGCGTTGAAAATGGTGATCTGTATAGCGTCGTTCATTTTCATAATGTCGGGTCGACTGCAGGTACGATGTAGTTCCCGCACATGCGATATCTTGTGATAGCTGCCGTAGCGAACATTATCGCTACGGCAGCTTCACACGCACTTACCTGCCTTGCGACGTCGCTCTGGCCGGCGACCCGCCTCCTTCCTAAGGGGGCGGGTCGTGCGGCGTCACAGCGACGTCACACGGCAGGCGGCCAATAGAAGTGATGGGGCGGAGATGAGCGGGACGTGAACATCCCGCCCACCTCCTTCTTCCGCATAGCCGTTGGAGGCAGGTAAGGAGAAGTTCCTCGCTCCTGCGGCTTCATACACAGCGATGTGTGGTGCCGCAGGAACGAGGAACAACATCTTACCTGTCGCTGCAGTGACATTATGGAAATGACCAACACTACACAGATCACCGATTTACGATGCTTTTGCGATCGTTTACCGGTACATCTAGGCTTTACACGTTGCAACGTCGTTACCGGCGCCGGATATGCGTCACTTTCAATTTGACCCCGACGATATCACAGCAGCGATGTCGCAACGTGCAAAGTACCCCTTAGTCTAGGCTGGAATCTTGCCCTGATCACAACCATTAGAAGTTAAACCATCCCAACATGGGCAACAAAAAAGTGCAAGATGAGGCCCAATATAAATTACCCTTTCCATATCACATCTATACTCTTAATTTAATCCACTTCATAAAACATCCAAATAGCATGTCAATAGCAAAACAGGATCACTTGTGTGACTTTTCGACCTCTTACGGTCCTTACTCATAGCTAGGAGCTATATGGCGCCGATCTGCCCTTTTTTTAGGGGGGGAGGGAATTGATAACATAAGTATTCACATGGCATCAGACAATTACGGAGCCAAAAATAACTTGCTACCTTACTGGATTTGTTGAATTAACCTGTTGCTATGGAAATAAACAGCGCGGGAAAAAAAACAAAAAACCCCTCAATCTTAAAGTATGACAGTCGGTGAGGATCTGCACTCATGCAGGGCACAGAGATTGTAAACTTAGAAAGATTAGTCATTAGCTCGTTCCTGTATGCACGTGCATTGAAGGATCTCACTTTTACGAAATACATATTATCCATCTCTCCTGCCTCCCGCTCGGGGATTTCACATCCACGACTGCTGCATTATGTATGGCCGCAATAAACACTTTGCACAGATTCCTGTACGAGAATTTATCAGTTCAATTACTGGAACAACCAGACGTATTCATGGTGAGAGTGCGGCGCCCGAGTGATCGGAGGAAAGCCATTGACAGAAGTGGACACTTGGCTACAAAATACTTCTATTCTTCTTTTAATAAGTAATTTCATTCTATACAGTCAGATACACCCCTCCCCCATCCTTAACTCTCATATGGAATATATGGAAATTTAATATATAAGGCTGTGTGTGTGTGTGTGTGTGTGTGTGTGTGTGTATGTCCGCTAAAGGAGTCCGCACCGTCGCATTTACAATCACGAAATTTTGCACAGCCGCCTCATGTGGCTCAGGCAACGTCATAGACAATGTTTTGAGGGAAAAATTTAACCCCATGATTTACAGTTATTTGGCAAAAAAACTGCTTACACTGAAGTCAATGGAGCTGGGAGCTACAGGCTCTGACTGGTTGCTATAGGCAACAAAGAACTTTCTTACTATAAGAAGCTAATGTGTCAGTTAATGATTTTCATGGCGCGAGGGAGAGTGGGAAAGAGGGAAAGTGGGAGAGAGTGAGGGAGATAGGGAGATGGGGAGCTGGGGGGGGGGGAAGGGGGAGAGAAACAGAGCGAGAGAGACTTAGTTACTATCCAGGGCAAAGCCAAGTACTACAGCTAGTTTTTCATGTTTCTTTATTCCTAGTGATTTCCAATTTGACCCACAAACTGCTGAGTTGATTATCCCCAGGGCTGGTGGTAATGGCAGCTGTGATAGGCCCTCCGCAGGTAGGGCTGAGCCTGGGAGATGTATGATAGAGTAATAAGGAAGGCCACATCGTGGGTTGTAGTGAACAGTCTCTACTCACTCTTGACCCTTGGACGGCTGGTTCAGGTCCCTGTATTTCCAGTGCAAATTGATGACTCGGTTGCTCTGTCCCCGGCACCCTCAGTGTGTTTTGGGTACCAGTAGCATGGAGCAGTTTAGGGCCCAACTGTCCCTTTTTGTGGCAGTCGCCTTGTCCATACGGCGGGCAGTGTGGACCCTGTAGGGGCTGGTCTGTGTCACGAACCCTGATCCTTGCTTTACTGCTGGTGTCCCTGGATCTGTGGGTCAGTGAGGTCTGTGAAGGTCCCCTCACTGTGCAGGTTCTTGCCAGGCCATCTGAAACTGTCGCCTGACCTAGGGCCCTGTGCCCCGTCGGTGCTTTGGTCCCAGCGGTACTCGGGTGTACCTGCACTGGCAACTACTCTCCTGTGCCCCGGGTCACCGTTACACAACCCACGATAGGCACGGCCTTCCACTTTCGCTTACTACTACTGACTACTACTGACTGCTTGTTGTCCCCTCCAACCAGGTTGTCTAGTCCTCCGGTCTAGCTCCGCCATCCCCTTGTGTCCGACTAGCCAATAACCCCTAGTGTGGAGTGGTAACTAGGATTTCGGGTTGTCTAGGTGTTGCTGGCACTGGTGTTCCAGGTCCCTGAGGGTAGGCCCAGCATCCTGGTGAGGATACAGTTCCTAGTAGTGCCCTGAGTGGCTCAGAAGCGCTACAGTTCCTTGCGTCACTCCATTCCTGAGATATGGCCCCCTCTTTCTTGTATATCAATCCAGTCTTTTTATCCAACTGGGCGTGGTCATCAAGAAGATTTTCTCAGAGAAAAATTGCTGGCCATGCCCAATTGCATAAAAAGATTAGATTTCTATGCAAGACGGAGAGTATCTCAGAGGCGCCATGTATATAGAAAAAATATATATTTTTTTTTATTATTTTTAAGTAGTTTCAGCTTTATTTTTAAAACCTTTTTTTGTGACCATATTGGAGGAATACACTTCCTATTTATATTAGCATGGTCAGCATGTTTGCTTTATACAACAGACAATGGATGATTGTGTACAGAGCCTCATCAGAGTTGGTCTTCAGCAGTATAAGGGTAAGTTCACACAGTGCGTTTTTTCGCGGCGTTTTTGCATGATTTTCTGGTGTGTTTTTGCTCAGAAAACTGCATGACATTGCTTCCCCAGCAAAGTCTGAGTTTTCATTTTTGCTGTCTGCACACAGCGTTCTTTTTAGCTGTGTTTTTGTGGTGCCCACAAAAACGCAGCATGCCAATTATTTTTGCGTTTTTCACTGCGTTTTCCACCCATTGAGTTCAATGAGATGTTCAAAAACGCAATGAAAACAGCAAATTGCAAATATAGCTGCGTTTTAGTGCGTTTCTATGACTAAAAACGCAGCTATAAACGCAGGAGGTGGGTAGTAAAGTGACATGTACAGGAAGAGGATTCCTTCTGTCAGTAAATATAGAAGCGTGAATCCTCCGGGTACCGTCACCGCTGCGTCCACTTCCAGTCCTGTGCATGTCAGCTCCCGTACGGAGTCATGTCTGGTCGGGAGGTAGAGCCAGCTGCAAAATCAAAAGTGAACAGTAAAAAAAAAAAAAAAAAATGTCATACTCACCTGTCTGCAGACTCCCGGTGGCATGTTCGCTCCCAGCTCCTCTCCTGGTACCGTTGCTCCGGCTGTGTGCAGACGGCTGGGACACCTCCGATATCTGCAGGACCTGGCGATGGATCACCTGACGCATCAGCTGATCGTAAGTCTCGCGGTGACGCCGGCGCCCGGCCAGCTTAACCTGTCAGTGGATGCCGTCAGGAGACTTCATCCCTGATTTCCGGCAGCTCCTACAGCGATCGGACGGGATCAGACTCCGCTCCAGGAGCTGCCGGTAATCAGCACATAAGTGAGTATTTTTTTTTTTTTGCACTGATACATCATCTGATTGTATAATCGGCTTTTATACAATCAGCTGATGTATGATGTGATTCACATCCTGGAACCTGACACATCATCTGATCGCTTTGCCTTCCAGCAAACCGATCAGATGATATTGGATCCGGATTGGACGGCGCGGGACCCTTGACCCAGGATTACTGCAGAGGGGGGTTCTTTATTTCAATAAAGATGGAGTCACTAATTGTGTTTTATTTCTAATAAAAATATTTTTCTGTGTGTTGTGTATTTTTTTTTATCTTTACTAGAAATTCATGGTGGCCATGTCTAATATTGGCGTGACACCATGAATTTCGGGCTTAGGGTCAGCTGATAATATTTGAACAAGGAGGAAAAGAGAGTAGAATTGCTTCAAAAAATGTTGTTTTTATTCATATAGATCATAAATATAGAGAAAGGTCTGCAAGGACCAGAATACATATATGGCACAAAATAGGAGCTAGATGTAAAAGGTAGGCAAGAGGACCATTCATAAACACTTCAAGAAATGAATAAGAATCAAAAATCCCACCTAAGACCCGGTCATGTGTAATGTGGCAATGCTGGACACAAATAATGTGTCTTTGCAAAGAAATGCCAAGTGGGTATATGACCGAGTGTTTTGGCAGAAGCAGAAGGCCAGTAATAGTCATTAATATTTACACATGTATAGCATGGTAACACTATACAAAGTAAGGGGCAAATAGTCAAAATATTTCATTACATTGATTGTCCATATACATGACTAAATGGGTACATGGTATACATGAATTTCAGCAGTCACTGACCAAGCATGATTAAATTACATTCCCAATAGAAAAACAAAGTTCTATATGAAGTGCAGATAGGTCCAAAGGGGACAAGGAGCGTTACCCCATGTACGCAACCCTGCTGAAATTCATGTATACCATGTACCCATTTAGTCATGTATATGGACAATCAATGTGATGAAATATTTTGACTATTTGCCCCTTACTTTGTATGGTGTTACCATGCTATACATGTGTTAATATTAATGACTATTACTGGCCTTCTGCTTCTGCCAAAACACTCGGTCATATACCCACTTGGCATTTCTTTGCAAAGACACATTATTTGTGTCCAGCATTGCCACATTACATATGACCGGGTCTTAGGTGGGATTTTTGATTCTTATTAATTTCTTGAAGTGTTTATGAATGGTCCTCTTGCCTACCTTTTACATCTAGCCCCTACTTTGTGCCATATATGTATTCTGGTTCTTGCAGACCTTTCTCTATATTTATGATCTATATGAATAAAAACAACATTTTTTTTGAAGCAATTCTACTCTCTTTTCCTCCTTGCTCAAATACATTTCATGAGTAGCTCTGAAGCTGGGTGTTGATTTTTTTATATGATCCACCCCGTTTCTTTTGTCTGTCTATGTATTGTGTTTATTTATGTCTGATAATATACAGCTAGCCCTAACCCCATTATTACCCAGCGAGCCACCCGTCACCAGGGCAGCTGGAAGAGTTAGATACAGCGCCAGAAGATGGTGCTTCTATGAAAGCGCCATTTTCTGGGGTGGCTGCGGACTGCAATTCACAGCGGGGGAGCCCAGCAAGCATAGGCACCCTGCACTGTGGATTCCAATCCCCAGCTGCCTAGTTGTACCTGGCTGGACTCAAAAATTGGGTGAAGCCAACGTCATTTTTTTTTTTTTTTTTAATTATTTCATGAAATTCATGAAATAAAAAAAAATGATTCCCTATATTTTTGGTTCCCAGCCGGGTACAAATAGGCAGCTGGGGGTTGGGGGCAGCCCATACCTGCCTGCTGAACCTGGCTAGCATACAAAAATATGGCGAAGCCCACGTCATTTTGTTGGGGGGCAAAAAACTCCTGCATACAGTCCTGGATGGAGAATGCTGAGCCTTGTAGTTCTGCAGCTGCTGTCTGCTCTCCTGCATACACTATTGGATGGAGTATGCTGAGCCTTGTAGTTCTGCAGCTGTCTGCTCTCCTGCATACACTAGTGGAGAATGAAGAACATATTGAAGAAGGAATTTTTTTTTTCCCAACAATCTTTAATGGCATTGTTCACTGATAAAAAAACACAAAAACGCAGTGAGCAAAGTGCGTTTTTTGCCACGTTTTTTTACGCGGGTGCGTTTTTGTGCATTTTTTGCCGCAAAAAACGCACAAAAATGCAGCGTAAAAAAAACCGCAGTGTGTAAACCTAGCCTAATAAAGCCATTACCTGTCATTAAATCACCTCTGCTTAGAGATGAGTGGATCAAGTCAAGGATTTAGTTCCAGTCGATTTTTCTGAAATTCACGGTTTCACGTGCATTTGAATATTTTGAGATTCGATTTCCCAAACTAGTGAAGCATCAGTGAGCAGGCTAAAGTCATTTTGTGTTGCCATGCTTCCCCATAATAACTTACAGTTATTACATTTCACTGATTATCATACTGTAATGCCCCAGGGCCATGGGGTACTCGGTCCCAGGCCGTATATTTATGGGGATGCTGTGTCATGGTTGTGTAATGGCTAATGCCCGGTTCCGTGACCCTGGGGACGCTTTTTTAAGGGGATTATATACAGGGGAGATTAAAGAGTTTATATCGTGATGCCACTTGCGGGTTGTGGTTATGGTAATGCAACCGCCGCTGCTCAGTCTATTACCTCTGGGGCTGATGGTGATGGCAGCCTGGATGATAGGCCCTACGCAAATGTGGCGCCCTGGACCCCAGGGGTCACAGGTTACTACACAACACCATACACCTCCTTCCCTGGACAGGTCACACCAGTCAAACATTAAATCCTTGTTGCCACCCTCCAGGGTTGATGTCCACACCAGGTGGGGTGGAGCCAGGCGGTTGGCCCCGCTCACCGAGGAGTACACAGGCTGGAGGTGGGAAAACATAGCAGTCAGTCCAGTGGTGGTCAAAGAGTCCAGTTCTGGGCAGGAGTGAGTGAGGAGTAAAAACTGTGTGCGTCTGGGTCAGAGCCCAGGCACTTCCAGCAAGGTCAGCAGATGGTGGTGGCCGTCTGCAGGAGTTGGCGAAGGTCAGCGGAACTGTAGGACTGGGGTCGGGTGGTGGCCTGCTGGTACCGAACCGGGGAGCCGATTGGAGCCAAGCACCAAGAAGGGTACTCAGACCCAGACTAGGCTTAAAGCCAACCCTATAGTCAAATTCTCTGATTGCGGTCTGTACCTCAGGGGTTCAGTCCCGATTGAAGGCAACAGCCCAACCATTCCGGATAAGTGTCCCTGCCAAGGGCCAAAGATCCAAAGGGCCAGTGTCTGCGGGCAAAGGGGCTCCTCCGGCACGTATACGTCGGGGAGCGGACTACTGGTGCCCAGGTATTGGAGTCAACATAGAAACACAGGTGCAGGGAAACGACAGCCACCATCAACCCATCCAGGGAAAACACCGCAGCCGGCTGCGGGCCCCGTTCATCCAGCCGTTTGGTTTACCAGAGACTCTGTCCATCTGTGTCTGAGTGAGTACACCAGTGCCATCCGGCACCGCGCCGCGCTGCACCGCAACCCTGCACCCTGCGAACCCCATCCTACGGGAATCCAACCGAGCCACCGGGCCCCGGGACCAACAGCCCCTACCCACGGAGGGGTCAACACCTAGCTGCTCCCCGCCATCGCTCCCGGGAATCCTGTCACCAGCAGCAGTGGTGCCCACCATCACCACAACCCGTGGGTGGCGTCACGAACTTTATCCATCCCAAAACAAATCCAATTCCTCCCCTTTTCACTCGTGGGCGAGGAGCGCTGCTCGAGCCCCGGGTCTGGCCCACTGGAGCCACTGAGGAGAAGGCACCGGATCCGACGCGATCTCCCCAAGCAGCCCCGCAACGGGGAACTGGCCCCCGCACTCGACAACTAGGCGTCACGAACAGGATAGAACCAGTCTACTTACCGGTAGATGTGCGCCTTGTAATCCCCATCAGCGGTGTCCCGCTGAAAAATCTGAAGATCCGCCATTTTGGGAGCGAAGATTTCCCACTCAAGTCGTCTTCCCGAGCAGTGAAGGCGTGAAAAGCGAAGCCCCGCCCCCGAAAAGGTGAAGTGCTGTAGAAAGACCAAGGGGGGCGGGCGCAGATTAGGCCCCATGTGATCCTGGGGATAAGAAGCAGCGACGCCAGGACTCTGCACCCGCCTTGTTCCTGGAACCCGTGTGTGCAACATGTCCGCCCCGTCCAACAAGTCTGGAGCCCCGCAGCCCGCCTCCGGAACACTGGCGTGGATGGAGGCCCAAACGATGCTGCTTTGTCGCCGCAACCAGGTGGAAATGCGCCGCCTGATGGATCGATGGACGGCCGAGGTAGGGGAGCTGGTTACCGTCGCATGGTTGTATGAGGTGGAGACCATTCTGGAGGAGCGGGTAGGTGACCCACGCCCCTATGTCCTTGAGGGACCGGCCGCTGCGTCTGAGGGACCCGGTCTGCCCCCGGTTCCTATACGGTCTCCCCTGGTGCCCGTGCCGGCCACCGCTGCTTCCCCGCCCGGACCGCCGACGTCTCCACCAGCAACAGGGGCCGTGGTCCCGGCCCAAGGAGACCCGCCTACAGAGAAGACCGCCAGCGGAAAAGGAGAAGCTACAGTTCCCGCGGGGGTTGCAGGAGCGGTGCCCGCCCACGACGCTGAGGCTGAGGCAGCATGGGGCACGTTACCGCCGGGAACGGCGATGTGGCTGGAGAGAAAGTTTGCGCAGTTCTGCATCCAGGTCCGGGTCGAGTCGAGCCATAGTGCGGGTGAGCGAGAGGCCCGCCTCGGGGAGAATGCCCCTGCAGGATCAAACCTTCCCAGACCTGCTGGCCCGCCAGGAGGCAGGGCCCGTTCATGGTGAGACCCGTGGATCCCAGATGTCACAAATCTCGGTGCAAGCCCCCAGGTGAAAGGAGGGCGCGCCTGGGTGCTCAGCTGCACGTCCAAGCTTCCCTGCCACCTTCTCACAATGAAAAATAGGCAGTGGATCCCAGTTTCTAGAGAACTGTCCCCGTTGGGTTCCTACAGCAAGTCCCCGTTGGGACCTACAGTTATTTTATGGCAGCGCTGAGCTGTTGAAGCGCCCGTCCCCATTGGGACTGATGTTGCCCCTGTTGTCCCCACTCCCAAAGAACATGGCCGAGAACTTGCAGGCCACCCAAAAACTATTGAGTTTGTAAATATTCTGCCCCAATTGCCCTTCCTGCAACTGCCAGTGTGACGCCCTGGGCAAGCCAGGGGTCACAGGTCATCACACCACCACACCCTACACCCCAGTTAGGAACACCTAGGCTACCAAAATCCTTGTTGCCTTCCTCCAGGGGCTGATGTTCACACCAGGGGGTGGGCCAGGCGGTTGACTCCGCCCACCGAGGAGTTCACAGCCCTGGAGGTGGGAGGAACCAGGCAGATAGAGTTTGGAGGAGGAAGTGAGAGGAGTCAAGTGAGGGAAGTGAAAATGAGGAACAAGATAGAGTTTGGAGTAGTAGATAGAGCTTGAAGTAGAAGGAGTAAACAGTTAGCTCAGGGAAGAGCTCGAGTAAAACAGTGAAGTGGTAAAGGAGAAAAAGTGACAGTAAGGAAGCCTGAAGTTGGTCCGGGTGTGTGTCCCGGACAGTGACAGCAAGGTCAGCAGACGGCGGTGATAGTCCGTAGGGGGACTGCTCGGAGGTTGCTGGAAGGACCGCGGACGGGTAGTGACCCGGCGGTCTGGAGCAGTATACGAAGAACAGTCAGCACCAGGGCAGGGGCCTTTCGGATCCCGGCAAGGCTAGGAGTCGCCGTGAATTTGCCAAATCCGTCAGTGAAGGGGACGTCTGTCTCCAAACAACCAAGTCCCGATTGAAGGCAACAGTCCGACCGTTACAGAGAGACACCGCCACCGCCAGGGCACCAGTTTCTCAGGGCCAGCGCCTGCGGGCAAAGTAGGGCTCCTCCGGCCCATATCCAAGCCGGGGAGCGGGTTACTGGTGGGAACCCATCGCAACCATCATCAACTTAGGTGCAGGAAAAAGGGACCGTCACCGTCACCTACTGGGGAAAGCAAGTGCAGCCGTCCGTGGGAGCCGTCTTTCCAGCCGTGTGTTTTACCGAGAACTGTGTCATCGTCTCAGGCTGAGTGAGTACCACAGTGCCGCAAGGCACAGCGCTGCCCCCGCGTCCCTGCGCCCACCAAGCCCTGCATCTCCCACCTCATCACTGGGCCCCGGGATCACCAACCCCTACCCACGGAGGGGCAACACAACAACTGGCTGCCCCATACCATCCCTCCCGGGATCCCCATACAGAGCAGCGGTGGTGTCAACAAATCACCACAACCGTGGGTGGCGTCACGGACAATAAACAATCCCCACACCCAAAAACCCCCTTTCACTCATGGGCGAGGAGCGCCGCTCGAGTCCCCGGGATCCGGCCCATCGCTCGAGCCACAGAGCAGCGGCAGGCCGCAGCAGCCACGGCAGCCGGACCCGAGCAGCAGTGGGAGAGTGCGGCGTCCCCTCCTCCGCCCGCGACAACTTGGCGTCACGATCAGGATCTTACCGCTCTGCCGTTGGGTAGAGGTGCGCCTTGTGACCGCCGGAGGTATCCGGCTGAAAAATTTCAGAAGTCGCCATCTTTGGCGCGAACAGTTCCCGCTCGAGCGTCTTCTCGAGTAGCAGAGGCGCGAAGGCCAAAACCCCGCCCCAAGAGAGGAGGGGCCGGAAAGAGGCTAAGGGGGACGAAATGGCGACTGGCCGCATGTAGCCGCGGCTATAAAAGCAGGGACGCCAGGACTCTGCAGCCATCTTGTTCCTGGGAGAAGCCACCAGCAACATGTGGATGCCGTCCCGCAGCACCGTAGCCCCCGCGCCTGGAACTGCGGCGTGGGTGGAAATCCGGATCGCGCAGCTCTACCAGAGGCTGCAGGTCAAGATGCAGCTCCTCATGGAGGAGTGGGAGACCGAGATGGCGGATGTCATAGCGACCGTGCGGAGACGCGAGGAGGAAGCGGAGGAAGGGAGGGTGAGTGACCCACGCCCCGATGCCCTTGAAGGGCCGGTCATCGCGGCTGCGGGACCCGGTCTAAGCCCTCTCGCCCTGCTGCCTCCCTCGCCACCCGTCTCGGAAGCCGTGACCCCGCCACTAGGCCCGCTACCACCGCAACCGGTAGCGATACCCAGCATGCCCGCCCCGGCGGGCCGACCTGTAGCCGGAGCCCGTAGTCGACCGGAGGTGCTGCCATGGAAAGCCCCGAAAACCGAACCGGAGGCGTCCCCCGAGAAAGTCCCCGAGCCGGAGCCGATAGCCCGCTCTGTGCCGAAGGCCCAGTCGCGGAAAACCCCTGTGCCCATCCCCCACACCTCGGCTGAGGTTGCACCGGGTTGCCGATGCAAGGCAGCGTCTAAGGCCAAGTCACTGCGGGACCTGTCGCCCAGAGTACCAGCAGTGGGCAACGTCCAACAGGTCTTGCGGGGCCCGACCCGTGCGCCGGAGCTTGCAGCAGCGCCGTACTGGGACCGGGAGCCGGTACCGCTGGTCCTGGAAATCGGTGAAAGAGAGAGGAAGAAGGCGGAGCTGGTGGCCCGAGCAATTAGAGAGAAAGAGAGCCTCCGTCAAGCAACGTTCCGGGTCCGGGGCCCTCTGTACGAAGGGCAGGTGAGGCGGTTTGATGTCCGCCGGGGCTATGGGTTTATATATGAACCGGGCGTGGAGGCCGAAGTGTTTGTAGCCCAGCGGGATGTGAATGCCCACCTGCCTGAGGAGCATCCCGGCCGTAACCTAATGCCGGGCGACATTGTGCAGTACACCCGGCACTGTGGGGAGAGGGGGTGGTTTGCGCTGGACGTTAAGCTAAGGGGCAGCCAGGAGTCCCGAGTGAGCACCGCGCCCCCTCCCTCAGGTGATGTTGAGGACTCGGAGTAAGGGCAGCGGATGCCCGCTGCAGCCGTCCCCGTTGGGACCACCACTGAGTTTGTGTTTGAAAGTTGAAAATGGAAATGATAAGAGCAAATGATTACCGAAGCTTCACCTGATTCTACCGTGATTGTGAGGAAACCGGCCGTTGCCGGCACCGTTGTCCCCGTGGGGACCGTTTAAAAAGTTTAGCATGGAGAACTTTCCATGGACAAGCCCGTGAACTTGCAGGGCAACCACAGACGTTAGTGGCTTGTAAATAAGTTGTTTTACCGTTACCGTTTCCGCATTGCCGCCTTCGGAGAGGCAGGTTGGAGGGAGGGCCCACAGCAGAGCAGGCTGGGGCCCAGCCACCACAGGAACTGGTGGCTACCCTCTGGAGAGGAAGGACAGATCCCGCTCGGGTGACTTGGTGCAGGACTGGGGTCAAGGGGTGCTGCCTGGGTTTTAGGGGCAGCATCAGGGCCAGGTTGCTTGGGTGGGAGAGAGCGGAGACCGTAACCGTAAACCGTTTGTAACGTTTAAGAAATGTGCCTCCCGATGTGGGATGATGTCATGAGTTGTAATGTTACCGTTTACCTTTTTACATATTTTTCAGAAAATAAAACCGGTGTTGGACGGGCAGCCCGCGGACGGTCTGCATTTTGCTAAGGGGGAATGTGACGCCCTGGGCAAGCCAGGGGTCACAGGTCATCACACCACCACACCCTACACCCCAGTTAGGAACACCTAGGCTACCAAAATCCTTGTTGCCTTCCTCCAGGGGCTGATGTTCACACCAGGGGGTGGGCCAGGCAGTTGGCTCCGCCCACCGAGGAGTTCACAGCCCTGGAGGCGGGAGGAACCAGGCAGATAGAGTTTGGAGGAGGAAGTGAGAGGAGTCAAGTGAGGGAAGTGAAAGAGTGAGGAACAAGATAGAGTTTGGAGTAGCAGATAGAGCTTGAAGTAGAAGCAGTAAACAGTTAGCTCAGGGAAGAGCTCGAGTAAAACAGTGAAGTGGTAAAGGAGAAAAAGTGACAGTAAGGAAGCCTGAAGTTGGTGCGGGTGTGTGCCCCGGACAGTGACAGCAAGGTCAGCAGACGGCGGTGATAGTCCGTAGGGGGACTGCTCGGAGGTTGCTGGAAGGACCGCGGATGGGTAGTGACCCGGCGGTCTGGAGCAGTATATGAAGAACAGTCAGCACCAGGGCAGGGGCCTTTCGGATGCCGGCAAGGCTAGGAGTCGCCGTGAATTTGCCAAATCCGTCAGTGAAGGGGACGTCTGTCTCCAAACAACCAAGTCCCGATTGAAGGCAACAGTCCGACCGTTACAGAGAGACACCGCCACCGCCAGGGCACCAGTTTCTCAGGGCCAGCGCCTGCGGGCAAAGTAGGGCTCCTCCGGCCCATATCCAAGCTGGGGAGCGGGTTACCGGTGGGAACCCATCGCAACCATCATCAACTTAGGTGCAGGAAAAAGGGACCGTCACCTACTGGGGAAAGCAAGTGCAGCCGTCCATGGGAACCGTCTTTCCAGCCGTGTGTTTTACCGAGAACTGTGTCATCGTCTCAGGCTGAGTGAGTACCACAGTGCCGCAAGGCACAGCGCTGCCCCCGCGTCCCTGCGCCCACCAAGCCCTGCATCTCCCACCTCATCACTAGGCCCCGGGATCACCAACCCCTACCCACGGAGGGGCAACACAACAACTGGCTGCTCCATACCATCCCTCCCAGGATCCCCATACAGAGCAGCGGTGGTGTCAACAAATCACCACAACCGTGGGTGGCGTCACGGACAATAAACAATCCCCACACCCAAAAATCCCCTTTCACTCACGGGCGAGGAGCGCCGCTCGAGTCCCCGGGATCCGGCCCATCGCTCGAGCCACCGAGCAGCGGCAGGCCGCAGCGTCCCCTCCTCCGCCCGCGACACCAGTCTCCGGAGAGGCTGGTTGGAAGAAGGACCCACATCAGAGCAGGCTGGGATCCGGTCATCACCAGGACCGGTGACCATCCTCCGGGTCAGGGGTCACCTTGGACGTGGGGCCCCTGAGTGACTGCCGGGTGCGAGACACCGTACCCGTTCCCGCTTGGGTAGCCTGGGTCAAGTTCCTGTTTCCGGACTAGGGAAAAGGGGTGCTGCCCATTTCTTGGGGGCAGCATCAATGTCTAGGTTGCTTGGGTGGGAAAGCGGAAGGACATGGACCCGTTCCCAGTTATTAATAAAAATGTTCCTGTTTGTAACAGTTCAAGAATGTGCCTCCCGCAAGGGAAGAAATGAAGTAATGCTTAATGTTTATATGTTTTGTTCCCGTGTTTTTTATATCTTTTCAGAAAAATAAAACCGGTGGTGGACGGTCAGCCCGCAGACGGTCTGCATTAAACCAAGGGGGAATGTGATGCCCTGGACCCCAGGGGTCACAGGTTAGTACACAACACCATACACCCCCTACCCTGGACAGGTCACACCAGTCAAACATTAAATCCTTGTTGCCACCCTCCAGGGTTGATGTCCACATCAGGTGGGGTGGAGCCAGGCGGTTGGCCCTGCCCACCGAGGAGTTCACAGGCTGGAGGCGGGAAAACATAGCAGTCAGTCCAGTGGTGGTCAAAGAGTCCAGTTCTGGGCAGGAGTGAGTGAGGAATAAAAACTGTGTGTGTCTGGGTCAGAGCCCAGGCACTTCCAGCAAGGTCGGCAGATGGTGGTGGCCGTTTGCAGGAGTTGGCGAAGGTCAGCGGAACTGTAGGACCGGGGTCGGGCGGTGGCCCGCCGGTACTGAACCGGGGAGCCGATTGGAGCCAAGCACTAAGCAGGGTACTCAGACCCCGACTAGGCTTAAAGCCAACCTCTAGTCAAATTCTCTGATTGAGGTCTGGACCTCAGGGGTTCATTCCCAACCAAGTCCCGATTGAAGGCAACAGCCCAACCATTCCGGATAAGTGCCCTCGCCAAGGGCCAGAGATCCAAAGGGCCAGCGTCTGCGGGCAAAAGGGTTCCTACGGCACGTATACGTCGGGGAGCGGACTACCGGTGCCCAGGCATTGGAGTCAACATAGAAACACAGGTGCAGGGAAACGACAGCCACCATCAACCCATCCAGGGAAAACACCGCAGCCAGCTGCGGGGCCTGTCCATCCAGCCGTTTGGTTTACCAGAGACTCTGTCCATCTGTGTCTGAGTGAGTACACCAGTGCCATCCGGCACCGCGCCGCGCTGCACCGCAACCCTGCACCCTGCGAACCCCATCCTACGGGAATCCAACCCAGCCACCGGGCCCCGGGACCAACAGCCCCTACCCACGGACGGGGTCAACACCTAGCTGCTCCCCGCCATCGCTCCCGGGAACCCCGTCACCAGCAGTGGTGGTGCCCACCATCACCACAACCCGTGGGTGGCATCACGAACTTTATCCATCCCAAAACAAATCCAATTCCTCCCCTTTTCACTCGTGGGCGAGGAGCGCTGCTCGAGCCCCGGGTCCGGCCCACTCGAGCCACCGAGGATAAGGCACCGGATCCGAGCGCGATCTCCCCGAGCAGCTCCCGCGATGGGGAACTGACCCCGCCCTCGACACAAGTAGGGCCGGGTCCCAGGGAGTGGATGATGGGATCCAGTGCAGAAACAAAGGAGACCACACGATGAGAATGCAGTGCAACTGTTGTTTACTCTCTGCGGTGTTGAGGCTGATGCACTGAGGATGGCTGGTTTTTTGACCCCTGTTCCCTTTTTGTTCCAGTGTTGCTGTGGTAACCTGGTGGCTTCTTTCCCCGGCACCTCTCACTTGTTGGTGGAACCCTGTGGCTTGGAGTGTGCCGCCCCCGTGCCAGCAGCCGGTTGCTGCTTGGGCCCGGACCTTCAGGGGTGGTGGCTCTAGGGTCTCCGGACCTGGGGGTCTCGCGGACACTCCGAATAAAATGGGGGACGTAGATGTACGGGCTAGGCCGTAATAAGTTCGTGACGCCACCCACGGTGTGTGGTGATGTGGGACACCACCGCTGCTGTTACGGGGCACCCGGGGGAGATATTGTGCAGCAAGTTGTTAACCCCTCCGTGGGCAGGGATGGTGGCCCCGGGACCCGATGGCTCTAGTGCAGGGGAGATGACGACTGCAGAGGGTGCTGGTGTACTCACTTTTAGTAAAACACACAAGTCTCTGGTAAACCAAGGTGGTGGTGGCCGGTGCCGCGGCCGGTTGCGTTCGGGATCCCCACCCGGCTGGTGGGCTCTACCCTTTTTCTGCACTGTTTTTAAGTAGAAATAACTTCCCAGTTTGAAACGCAGGAGTCTGCTCCCGGCTGGATGTGGCCTAAGGAGCCGTGTCCGCAGATGCTGGCCCGTGGGATCTATGGGCCCTGGCGGTGACCTCTTATCCCTAATCGGTGGGCTGGTTTCTTCTATGAGGGACTTTGGGTGGGACAGGACCTCTAGTCCTGGCCTCAATCGGTTAATTAACCAGTTACAGTAGGTTCTGGTTCCTGGCTTCAGGGTCCGAGTACCCCCCTTTGTGTTACGGTTTCCGGGTCGGTTCCCAGTGTCGGTACCGATGGGCTCCAACCCTGGCCCGGTCCACCTCGGTTCCACCGAGCCGTCTTCCCGTCTCCTGTTGACGGAGACCACCGTCTGCCTCCTAGCCAAGGCACCAGGGCTCCTACACTGGCACCGCTCAACTTGGACTTGACTGCTGGAGCTCAACCTAGTTCCAGCCCACACTCCTCTCCAAACTGAACTCTAAGACAAACTGTGCTGAACTGCTGCTTTTCCCGCCCCTGCGCTGTCTAAACCCCTGGGTGGGTGTATTCCAACCACCTGGTCACGCCCACTGGTGTGTCTATCTGTCCGTAAGGGGGGTGACTAGGGTTTACTGGTTGGCTGTGTGTTTCCTAATGAGGGAAGGTGTTATGCAGGGGCCTATTTATGACTACCTGGTTTTGCCAGGGCGACACAGGAGCGTCTGGGGGTCCCTTACTGTCTGTCGGCAGTCTCTAGTCCGTTCGGTGGGCAGTGTGAACCCTGTAAGGTCGGTGTTCTGTTCCGGTCCTTGGCTGCAGATATTTGTCAGGTAGCCTGAAGCGTTTGCCTGACCTAGGGCCCTGTGCCCCGTCGGCGCTCTAGTTCCAGGGGTACCTGGCTGTACCCTCTCTGGCAACCACTCTTCTACGCCACCTAGGTCACTGCTACACGACCCCGTCTTGAGACTTGTCCGTCCCCTTCAACTGTCACTACCAGACTCCTCATCTTTATGTCCCCTCCCACCTGGTTGTCGTCTAGTGGACTGGACTGGCTCCACCCCTGGGTGGCCAGCCATTGGATCCCGGACTAGTCAGTCACCCATGATTGGGAGAGGGAAACTGGGGATGTTTGTGTTTTCATGTTACCGGCACTGGTCTTCCAGGTTCCTGGGGGGTAGGCCCTGCATCTTTGACAGGATGCAGTACCTAGTAGTGCCCTGATGGGTTCAGGGGCACTACAATACCTTATACAGTGGTGGTCAGTACTGGGGTCATCCGACATCAGTGGTTCCCAGTGAAGCATGATTTAGGCAGAAGTCATTTCTATCTCCGGAGTCACTGTGTAAGTCTCTCTCTCCTATATAGAGTAAGCTCTTATGGGAAGCGGGGTCCTCTCTCTCCTGTAGCATGTAAACTCTTATGGTTAGCAGGGTTATGTCTCTCATATAGAGTGTTAGCTCTTATGATCAGAGGGGTCTTCTCTCTTTCTCTCCTGTAGAGTGTAAGTTTTTATGGTCAGTGGGGTCCTGTCTCTCTCTCTCCTGTAGAGTGTAAACTCTTATGATCAGCGGGGTCTTCTTTCTCCTGTAGAGTGTAAGCTCTTAGGCCTAAGACACACGGCATGAAAATCGGTGCAAGTGGAATGCAATAAAACATCGCATTCCACTCGGACCAATATTAGCCTGTGTGCTAGCACCCATGAGCGATTACTTCTCAGCCCTAATCGGACCGAGAAAACAATCGCAGCATACTGTGGCTGTAATGCGATCCTAGTTTCTCTCAGACCCATTCAAGTCTAAGGGGCGAGAGAAAAATCGCACTGCACTTGCGGTACACCGGTGTACCGCGAGTGCAGGGCGAGAATGGCAATAGCCGGCTACGGAGGAGAGAGGCAGATTAATCACTCCCTCCCATTTGCAGCGCTGGCCCGCCCCTCCTCAGTGCCGGCCCGCCCCCCGCAGCTGAGGTCCGATCGCATGATCAGACCTCAGTCGCAGTGACACTCGCATGACATTCTGCTCCCTCTGTGCTGCCAGCATGAGCCAAGTGTCATGTGAGGATCGCACTAGTCCCCTGTGTGGCCCTGGCCTTAAGCAATTACAAGTTTTGCATCATTGAAATTAGCTCAAATTTATTTGTAGCAAATCAAAGTTGGGGGAAAAAATCTGTCAGTGAGTTTCAATTTCAAAAGATTTGCTCATCTTTATCTCTGATGATAATGAGATGACTCTTCTGTCTGTATCCCAATCTATGCAGTAAAGGTACCAAGTAGCTTAAAAAAATCCCCAAAAAACAAAGGAAAAGTCTTAAGGGGGGCTTTACACGCTACGATATCGTTAATGTTTTATCGTCGGGGTCACGTCGTTAGTGACGCACATCCGGCGTCATTAACGATATCGCAGCGTGCGACACCTATGTGCGACCTAAAACGATCGCAAAAGAGGCCAAAATGGTTTGCCGCGGAGAGGTCGTCCTAAAACAAAAAATTGTTTACCTCTCATTAGCGATGTTGTTCCTCGTTACTGCGGCAGCACACATCGCTGTGTGTGACACTGCAGGAGCGAGGAGCATCTCCTTACCTGCCTCCACCACCAATGCGGAAGGAAGGAGGGGGGCGGGTTGTTACGTTCCGCTCCTCTCTGCCCCTCCGCTTCTATTGGACTCCTGCCGTGTGACGCTGCTGTGACGTCGAACGACCAGCCCCCTTAGAAAGGAGGCGGATCGCCCGCCAGAGCGACGTCACAGGGCAGGTAAGCCATGTGACGGGGGAGCGCGATTTTGTGCGCGACGGGCAGTGATATGTCCGTGTCGCACAAACGATGGGGGCGGGTACGCATGCTAGCGATATCGGTACCGATATTGCTAGCATGTAAAACCCCCTTTACAATAAATGTAATTGAAACTGTGTAAGGTTTGCCTGGGGCGGTAGTCGCGGTTAAGGTACTATTCTTGAAAGCATTTGTCAACCCCACAGGAAGTGGGCAATTTGCTTTTGGTATTGTGGTGGAACTTGTTGGGTGCGTGGGTTTGTGCGGTGCAGGTTATACAATAGTGTGACGCCCTTGGACTATCAGGTCGTCACAGGGTATTGCAGAATCTGCCCTCCCGTGCAGTATCCACCTCCTTCTTGGTTATGGGTCCCCAACTATATGGTGTTGCCTACATCAGCTAATCAAATCCTAGATACACTCTGCACCACACCCACCAAACACACCAGTGGACGGCTTGAGTGGAATAGAGTCGCCCACCTGGGGGGTTGGAAAGGGGAGGTCAGGAGTGTCAGGAGTAGGAGATTGTTGGAAGTGAAAGAGAGAGGAGGTCAGAAGCAGGGCTCCTAGGAAGCTATCTAGGTGGCAGACGGTGGTCTGGGCCTAGAGGAGTTGGACCCCCAGTCGCAGGCACGACGGGGTACGTGGACCCTAGGTCATGGAGTAGCTTCAGGCAACCTGGCAATTTACCTGACCAGAACGGAGCCTTCAAGATCCACTCTCCACCTGCTCCAGAATCGGGGTCCTAGCGCAACGAAGGGGATAGGACTTTCCACTCAAAACGGTACAGAAAATCCCAAGCGTGAACCCTGAGAGCAAGCTCCCACACTTAGCCATAGTGGGGAGCGGGACCCGGCCAGTTCCATACTACAGGGACAAAAGGAGAAGTAAACTTAGTGCCAGGAGGCAGGTCACGGATCACCAGGCAGCACTATTGGGGACGGGACCCGAACTAAGCTCCCCTCATCGGCAGCGGTATCCAGAACTTTGGTTTATCCAGTTGTTGGTGTCAGCTTAATGGACTGAGTGAGTACACAAGTGACGCCTTTTGTATCAAACGACACTCCCCTCACCATTACCGAGCCCCGGAGTATTCCCCCCTACCCGTGGAGGGTTACAACACCTGGCTGCCGCATTCCATCACTCCCGGGTACTCCCAACTGCAGTGGTGGTACTCCTAGTTACCACACACCACGGGTGGCGTCACAAACTCTATAGCCCCCTGTAAATACCTCCCTTCATTTGAGTGGCCGCACGACCCCCGGGTCCGGAGACCCTCGAGCCACCGCAGATCCGGATCCGAGCAGCTCGGCTGCTAGCACGGGGGTGGCACAATAGCAGTTGCATGTCGTCAATGCTTTGGCCTATTCAGAACCCATCCGCAGTGAAGTCAAACACGCAGAGAAGCAGGTCTTAGTCAACAGTTCTTTTAATTCAACACACTCGACTTTATATATAAGATAGAGGGCAGATATTTTAAGCTTTAAGCTAACGGTTACTTTTCCGCACAACGAACTACCTTCACTTTCCCTTTCTCCGGAGCATCTCCAATGGGTCAATGAACTACGGCAGGGACTGAGGCCTAAGTTCCCAGGCTCTTCAGAAAGAAGCCCTATCCTCTCCAGATGAGAGGGGGATAAGAGGGACACCAAAACTCCAGGAAAGAGCTCCTTGTCCAAAGTTGCTGCCAAAGGTTCCGCACAGGAGGGTGAATTACTTCCGCTTGTGAGTTGTAGCTTACCCCCACCAGGAGCAGTCAGGGGCCCGGCCGTTAGTCCATTTTCCAGCTCTGTATTTAGCATGGGGCCAATTATCTGTTTTTAACCCTTAGTTGTTCCGAATATTGAAGTTACAGTCTCTTAGAGGACTCTTGCTATCTTACAGTTGATCTTCTGCTTTGGAGTCAATGAATCACTGACTTAGTGCAGCTTTTTTGGTATTAAATGACCTGCACATCCGAACTACACACAATATAAATCCTATCTGAATTCGAAGATGGAGTCAGTCCTTTCCCTATGGACTAGCGCCTTCCCTCGTGGGCTGGTCCCACACTTAACTATCTCTGCCCCTGCAGAGTCATCCTGGTGCCAGGCAGACCCTATCTTTATAAAACATCCTACTTAATGTACTCAGTGTCTTCAGGGGTAGGAACTCGACTATCTCCTACATCTTGTAGTGGTCAATGTTAAAAAGTGCAACATTTTAGGAATTTTTTAATATATGGTTAGTTGTATTAAAAAAAAGTATTACATAATTAAAAACTTAATTAAATATGATTTAAGTAATAATTTTCACAGGTCCATTGGTTGTTTGTTGCCTTTTTGGTAATGTATCCTAATAAGATGCCTTGTCATGGGCAAATGATATTGGAATAAAGGCAATTCCATACATTTTTCAAAAAATTACACTTTTTTTTTACATTTTTAAAGTATTTTTTTTATCTAGAAACACTGCAGCCAGATTTGTGAAGTAAGTATGAAATGAACTACATAGAAAGCATTTTTTTTCTAAACTCCCTGACCTTGACACTGTCTTCTCTCTGGTGTTTTTCTAATACGGTTCTCTGTAGGTCTTTGTAAAAGTAACAAAATAAAACTCCTACAAAAACTTTCAACATTTTTTTTTTATTTTTTAGAAAAACTGCTTGAAATGAATGCCTTTTTTTCTACAAACTTTTAAAATGACTAAAACCATCTCTTTCGGAGCTTTTTTTTGCTTAAAAAAAGAATGCCGTGAATTACAAGTGTCTTTTTTATCTTAATTGTGTGTATTACATTTGGTTTGGTTGTGTGTTTTAATTTCTTACATTTTAAAATTGGGATAATTTTGCTATTTTCCATTTCCAAGAGAAATTTTTTGGAAATGCCATGTCCAGAACTTGCTAGTGATTCCCCCTAAAAGTTATAAAAAACATCAAAATACCACAAAGAAAATTGTGGCCCACTTAAAGGGATCCTGTCACCAGGATTTTCCCTTATGAGCTGCGGCCACCACCAGTGAGCCCTTATACAGTGTGTCCACCCATATCCTGTCCGCCGCCATTAACGGCGGAAGCTATAGGCATAGAAGTGGTGTCTAGGTATAGTAAAGTAGCCATGCGCTATGCAATGAAACCATCTATAGCGCCACCTGGTGGAAAACAACGGAGTTAGCATTTTTATCTAGAAAACGGAACGAGATAGAGAAAAAAAGTGAATTACAAAGTTGTAGAGCATCATAAATTCAATATGAATCGACACCTTGCATACAGAAATGCTATGATTAGAATGTGTAAAACTCACAAGGCTGCGGACATGAAGCGATACCTCATGGAGACCTTCCTACAAGTCATTGGGTATGGTGGCTGCGTGGAGAGGCCTCCACGCTCACCTGACCTGACCCCATTGGACTTCTTTCTGTGAGGTCACATCAAACAGCAGCTGCACGCGACCCCTCCACCAACATTGCAGGACCTATAACAACATATCACAGATGCTTGTGCAAACGTGTCACCTACCATATTGCTCAACGTGCAGCAAAATACAGTATGCTGTCCAGAGTCCAGATGTGCATTGCAGCTGACGGTGGCCACTTTGAGCATCAAAGTTAAATGAGCGCCATATGCGTGACCAGCATTCAATGTTTTGGGGGGGTCATGGGTTTCATATCATAGCATTTCTGTATGCAAGGTGTCGATTCGTATTGAATTGATAATGCCCTACAACTTTGTAATTCATTTTTTTCTTTATCTCGTTCCGTTTTCGAGATAAAAATGCTAACTCTGTTGTTTTTTACCAGGTGGCGCCATAGGTGGTTTCATTGCGCAGTACATGGCTACTTTACTATACCTAGACACCACTTCTATGCCTATAGCTGCCGTTGTTCTCAAGTTAATGGCGGTGGACAGGATATGGGTGCACACACTGTATACTGCGTTCCAGAATACTGTTTATAAGTGGTCAGACCTCTCTGTAGAACAAGTCCAACGGGGCAGTCCGGTCCGATGGGTGTCGCTGCTCTTGGTCGAGTGCCTCCTCCATCTTGTGTGATTGCAATCCTCCTTCTCAGCCCCATGTGCATAACGCATCCTGCGTCATTCACACAGAGGTCTCCATTGTGCTCCTGCACATGTGCACTTTGAGGGCAGGGCAAAGTACTGTAATTCGCAGGCATGAGAATAGGACAAATTCCGCCTGTAGTTTGCTCTGCACTCAGCCAAGCAGATCAAAGTGCGCATGCGTAGGAGCACAATGAAGGCCTCTCTGTGAATGACACAGGACGCATCATCCACATGGGGCTGGGCAGGAGGACAGTGACTGCACAGGATAGAGAAGGTGCCAGACTGAGACCAGCGACATCCATCGGACAGGACCGCCCCCTAGGTGAGTATAATAAAGATTTTTTTTTTACATTATACAGAGCGGCCTGGGCTCTTATATACAGTATTCTGGAATGCTCTATATAAGGGCTCACTGGTGGTGGCCGCAGATTATAGGGGAAAAACCTGGTGACACGTTCCCTTTAATATTCTATTATAGATGGGAGAGTAATCATCTGGATTACAAAGCCTAAAAATAAAAAGTTAAAGTGCGTATTCTTGTAACCTTAAAGTGTCACTGTATCCTTGGAATGTTCTGGGGTGAGAGATTGGCTGTGACCAAGGCTCAGTTTTGGGGCTTGAAATTTCCGTCAGATTTTGGTCATTCTTCACCTACTTTTCCTGCTCTCTGGGACATACTGAGGTTCCCAGGACAGACAGATAAAAGACTTGTTATCAGTTGTTCTGCAGAGTGCTGGGCTTTTATCCTTCGGATTTATCTCTCGCAGTAAACAAACAGATAATCAAGGCTCTTTGTGTTTTTAATTTTTTCTGTAGACTCTTTCTTTTCTTTATTTTGGATCTACTTCAATGCTTTCTTTGTGCCATTACATCATTCTGTGGAAATCTCTATTTCTTGGAATGAGATCAGAGCACCAAGAAAACAGGTATCTCCAGAGCAAAGTGGGAAGAAGAAGCTTGTCACTTGGCAAGACGTCTTCACTCCTTCTACATCTTCCTACACAAGTCTTTATAGCATATACACATCTCCCATACATGTGTAGCATAATGCATTTGTTTTCTGCAAAACATCCTTAACATTGGTCCAAGGTTAGTGAGGCTGCATTGGCTTTTAAAAGGGTAAAGGGGGCGGGGTCACGGAATTCATGACGCACATCCAGCATCGTTAGCGACGTCGTTGCATGTAACAGCTCAGAGCGACTGTTAACAATCATAAATACTCACCTAATCGTTGATCGTTGACACGTCGCTCATTTTCAAAATCTCGTTGGTCGTTCTGGACGTAGGTTGTTCGTCGTTCCTGAGGCAGCACACGTCGCTACGTGTAACACCCCGGGAATGAGGAACAACAGCGTACCTGCATCCTCTGGCAACGAGGTGGGCATGTTGATAATGCGGGTGCTCTCCGCCCCCCGCTCCTATTGGATGCCTGGCATGTGACGTCGCTGTGACGCCGCACGAACCGGCCCCTTAGAAAAGAGGCGGTTCGCCGGCCACAGCGACGTCGCTGGGAAGGTAAGTCCATGTGACGGGGCCAAGCGATATTGTGCACCACGGGCAGTGATTTGCCCGTGACGCACAAACGATAAGGGCGGGTGCTTTTGTCAAGGGAGGAATTTTGGGTGAAGGCTGCTAATGGTATCTTCATACAGGGAATCCAGAGACGGTGCCGTATTAGCTGTATATCAGTGCCGATATATCAATGTATCAGACAATGAACACACAGACATGTTCTCTCCTTCAGCCAGCGTCATCAACTGACTCGTGTATTTGGAAAAAACTTAATTATACAGAAGGCACCTTTGGCCTTGAAAATAAATTACAAAGTTTAAGGGAGTGTTTCACTCCTCAATTTCTCCCAGCATCTTGTAAAACACATCTTTGTTCGTCGTACATTCTTTCTGTGTGAACATGAACACTACTGATAAAACTTTTACACATTGTTAGAAAATTTCCATTATTTGTACATCTGTTCACTTATCCTTGGTAACCCCTTCTTGACTATACAGCTTAGAATTATATTATGGGTCTATGCGATGGCTACATAGACAGACAGATGCAACTACATCTATATTTTGATTATTTACATACACAGATATTCTTATTACGCTTGAACAAACAGGCTACAGCTCAGGCCACCTCCACAGCCCCCCCTTAATAAAATATCTGTGAATATTATCAACCTCAAATTTTTAAATTTTCCCCATTTAGATATATTTTATTTGGAACTTATTTGCGGCCTACCACCCATGGGACTTTTATTTATTTATATATATATATATATATATATATATATATATGTGTGTGGGCTTTCCATGAGATTGTTGTCTAATACAATAATACAACACTACAGGCTTTAACTCCCCCCTTAAGTACTTATTTTATTTATTAAAAATAACTTTATGATTTATAGGGGCTATTAGAATTGGTGTTATTACTTTCATTAGGGCACATTATCTCGAGTAAGGAAAATTTAATTTAGACCTTATTTAAAAATTAGCACATAATTAAAAAAACAAAAAAACAAAACAAAAGAACATTTGCTACAAATTGTCTATGGTTCTTCTTTCCGGATATGAAACAAAAAGGAGGATGCTTGGTCAGTGCTAGTCCACTTAGGGCCGCTTCGTGAGCCTGGATGATCTGTTCTTGATAAAAAACAAAACATAATAAGGCTTCATGTGAACAGTTTGTGGCGCAGACTTGGAAAAACCTTCTGGGATAATGGGTAGACTAGCGGCCGCTTTCTGCTTTGGTTGTTTCGGGTCCATTGGTTTCTGAGATGTGACGTTAACTCGCGTGTCACTGCAAGTGCTCAGCAGACTAGGCTGGAGAGACATCAGCCTGATGGGATAGGCGCTTCCAAAACTTTTCCCAAGATGAGAGAGTCCATAGCTAGCATTTTGTATTAAGGAAAATCACTGAATATATTTATATGAGTTAGTAGGAGACCAAAACATTTATAAATTGTTAGATTACATTAACCAAACCACATTTTTGGGTCTATGAAATGGCTGAATTAAGTATTTTAGATTACTCAATTTGTACCCTCAACACTTTCACAAGCAACATCGCTAGCCCCCACCACCCCTGGCGATTTTCAGCTCACTTAGCACTTACCTTTCCCCGCCAGATGCCATTTACTCAACACCTCCACGTTGCCTGCAGCTGTGTGATGAGGTTGCAGAGTGATGACCTCATCATGCAGCTGCACGCTGGGCTATGGAATGATGCACCAGTACTCTGTCCTGCTCCACTGACATTGCTTCCGCCACATGGTTAATTTGCATGCAATGCTCTAGAAGGGCTTCACATGCAAGTTAGCCGTTTGCAGTGGCTCAAGCAACACTGCCAGACCCCTCTTCTGCGGCTGTGACTGGGGCCTAGTGAAGAGGGGGGTCTGGGCCTTCATAAAGCTAAATAATTACCCCGGACCCGGCTGGGCCCTCCTCTTCCCAGGGCCCCATATACCAGTCTGGTTGTCATGCCCTGACGGCGGCCCTGCCTCCATACACAGGTATGCTCGGCCTGGTGCTCCTGTGTCCTCTATGAACGAGTCTTCTCACAGCCGCTTACCTCTTCAAGACCAAAAGGATAGATCGTTGGAAATTTGACATACCGGATCCTTTTCTCCCCCAACATCATCTGTTGGGGGAGAATTAGGAGGTCTCCATACATATAAGACTGTTGGCATTGGCAAATACTGCTGATATCCGCAAGTTTGGCTGATGTTAGTCCAAACTACAAATCGGTGGAAATATCTGATAAAAGACAAAGAATTTAAAATTGATATTCCGAATAGAAAAGAATGACAGACATAAACTAAAATCTTACTTAGACCTTTGTCAGTTACATCAATATAGACGTACGCTGTGATCGCAGCTAGACAGACGCTTTCTATGGCAGCCCCGTGACACAGCAGGAGGTCACAGCACTCGACTCTCCATAAGCCGCTCCAAAATCATCGGGGATCGAGGGTTTACTCTCAGCGCTTATGAGGTTGACAAGTTTATGTGAAATACTTTTCTCCAGCCTAGAAATTTATGTCTTTGTCTTGAGCAACATAATAAAGAAAATGTTCTTGGCTGTAACTATTTATGTTGTCTTGTGAAGTAGTCAGCCATGTAAGATGACTTTTTTAAGCCTTTGGGGTATTTTCAATTATGTGACTTTTCATGTAATATTTTTTATGCTTTAATCCCTATTTATTTTCAGAAGCTCTGCCAGCTGTGAACTTAGCAAAGATCATTGTATAAGAGGAGGTGTGCTGTGATATTATCTATTGTGAATGGTAAAGCCTCTGTTATCTACGGTATATTGAGGTGCTATCAGTCATTGTATAGGAGGAGGCACAGGTGAGGTGTGACATCACATATTGCGAATGGTAAAGCTGTTATCTACGGTATATTGAGGTGTTATCAGTCACTGTATAGGAGGAGGAGGTGAGCTGTGACATCACATATTGTGAATGGTAAAGCCTGTGTTATCTACTGTGTATAAAAGTTTTATCAGCCATTGTATAGGAGGACGGGAACTGTGACATCACAAATTGAGAATAGTAAAGCCTGTGTTTTATACTGTATATAGGTGTTATCAGTCTTTGTATGGGAGGAAGAGGTGAGCTGTGACATCACATATTGTGAATGGTAAAGCTGTTATCTAGAGTATATTGAGGTGTTATCAGTCACTGTATAGGAGGAGGAGGTGAGCTGTGACATCACATATTGTGAATGGTAAAGCCTGTGTTATTGTATAAAAGTATTATCAGCCATTTTATAGGAGAAGGTGAGCTGTGACATCACAAATTGAGAATGGTAAAGCCTGTGTTATATACCGTACTGTATATAGGTGTTATCAGTCATTGTATAGGAGGAAGAGGTGAGCTGTGACATCACATATTGGGAATGGTAAAGCCTGTGTTATCTACTGTATATAGAGGTGTTATCAGTCATTGTATAGGATGAGGTGAGCTGTGACATCACCTCTTGTAAATGGTGAATTCTGTTTTACGCTATATATAGAGGTGTAATCAGTCATTGTACCGGAGGAGGAGGAGGTGAGCTGTGAAATCCCCTATTGAGAACGGTGGCTCCTGTGTTATCTACTATATATAAATGTATTGTCAGTCATTTTACATGAAAGAGAGGAGGTGACATGTAACTGCACCTATGGTCAAAGGTGGATGCTGTTCCATCTACTGTATATGTGGCGCCCTAAACAAGCCAGGACGTCACAGGTACTGCAACAACACACCCTACACCCCGGTTAGGAACACCGAAGTCAGACACAAACCCTTGTTGCCTCCCTCCAGGGGCTGATGTCCACACCAGGTGGGGCGGAGCCAGGCGGTTGGCTCCTCCCACCGAGGAGTTCACAGTCCTGGAGGCGGGAAAGAAGATCAGATAGAGAGTGAAGGGAGTAGAGTGAGGAAGTAGTAGTGGAGGAACTGACTGACCGTGTCTGGGTGCGTGGCCCGGGCACCTACAGCAAGGTTGGCAGACGGTGGTGACCGTCTGCAGGAGAGGCCGATTGACGCACAACCGTAAGGACTGGGGACGGGCGGTGGCCCGCCGGTACCGAACCGGGGAGCGAAGAGAAGCCAGCACCATCCGGCAGGGCCTACGGACCCCGACCAGGCTAGGAGTCACCATAAAACCGGTCAAATCCGTCAGTGACGGGAACCTCCGGGGTTTCCCAGCAGTAAAGACCCGACTGAAGGCAACCGTCCAAACCGTGAGGAAGATAAAGCTACCGCCAGACCTAGAGCTCCCAGGGCCAGAGCCTGCGGGCAAAGGAAGGGCTCCCTTAGCCAACATACCGCTGGGGAGCGGGCTATCAGTGGGAAGCCATTGGGGCCGAAAACAGAACACCGGTGCAGGGAGAAACAGTTACCGCCAACCTACCGGGAGTGACCGCCGCAGCCGTCTGTGGGACTCGTCCATGCAGCCGTTTGTTTTACCAGAGACTCCGTGTGCGTTACTGGCTGAGTAAGTACCACCGTGCCGTCTGGCACTGCGCTGCCCCGCGACCCTGCACCCGGCCAGGCCCCGCAACCCACCTTCCGACCTCCACCACCGGGCCCCGGGACCACCAATAACCCCCCTACCCACGGAGGGGAGAAAACATCTCAGCTGCTCCCTGTCAACGCTCCCGGGATCCCCGTACAGAGCAGCGGTGGTGTCCCAACCTCACCACAAACCGTGGGTGGCGTCACGGACAATATCCCTACACCAAACCACCCCTTTCACTCACGGGCGAGGAGCGCCGCTCGAGTCCCCGGGATCCGACCCACCGCTCGAGCCACCGACCGAGCGAGCATCAGCAGCAGCCGGACCCAAGCAGCGGGTGAGCGCAGCGTCCCCTCCCCGCCCGCGACATATATAGAGGTGTTACCTGTCATTTTACAATAGGAAGATGAGGTGGGCATTGCTAACACCCTATTGTGAATTGTGTATCCCACAGATACACAAGAGATAGCATTGGTGCTGAGGTAAGAAGAAGCTGCTCACATTGCTGTCCATCCTGTCTTTTTAATCTAAAACTGGAGTTACCTTGGGTACTGAGATAAGACGAGGCCCCTAATAATGCTGTCCACCCTATCTTTTTTACTTAACGCTGGAGATACCAGGAGAGCTGAGATAAGAAGAGGCTGCTCACACTACTGTCCACCCTGTCTCCAGGTCACAGGCACCAGTCATATTGACATAACAAGATAGTGGTCATTTTTTTTTTTTTTAAAGTAATTACCTCGCTAGACAAATGAGTAATTAAAGGTATTTATGAATTTATTTACCAAGATATTTGCTTTAGTTTTATTTATTAGTTTTGAATTCCAGATAACACCTTTAAGCCTTATAGCGCTAAAATATAAATATAAAATATAAAATAGAATATAAATTTTATAATCACATTTATAACTTATGCATGAACATATGCAATTATGTAGTTTCTTAAATCGGATTTTTTTAGTTTACTATTGAAAAATGTAATTCTGGCTTTTCATCTTTTGCAGTCTTGTCTGATGTTTTTTTTCATGGTGCTGTGGATAATCAATGATTTTTGTTTGCTCTTCTTTTTTTTTTTTTAACGCATCCACAGTTTTCCACTCTCTGACCTTTCAAAATTTTGTTCCTTTCATTATGACTGATTATTACACCTAATTCGGACACTCTCCATAGCACACAACCCCCGGATACTCATTTTACGCAGCAGTGTCCTGTATTTTATGTCAATATCATATTCTTTCTGTTATAATATGTAACACTCTCCAATACAATCCTCAAGTTCTGAAAATGTAAAGTTTAAACAAAAGTGAGTTTCTTTTCTATTCCTATTGCGCGGATGCAGTAAACGTTCTCTGAAGCTACACCTACCCAAAGATATTTTTATAATCTTGACCCACTTTTTCTCTTCTGCTGCTATGAAACTCGATGATATCATCAGTGTGCTTCACTGTGTTTGTATTTCAGTGCTAAATATTTTTCTTGTTTGACATGTATTACTAAATCCTAAATATGGTTATTATCATTTTTTCATGATTTTAGATTGTCATTTTTTTTTACTTAAAGGGAGTGTGCAATTTAAAAATGACCAATTGTTTAAATTTAGTTTTTTAAGTTGTTAACATATTTTTATGGATATTTGGTATTTTTTTTAACATTTCTTTTTAAACTTTTTATTTCTTTAAATAAGGAAATCTTGCCATTTTCACTTTGCCCACTGAGCCTCATAATAACCTGACACTTCTTCCTAAGGCTAGGTTCACATTTCCGTCAATTTTTTGTATCAGTCACAATCCGCGGCTCTGGTAAACAACGGAATCTGTTTGGCGAATTGCATTGTTCCCATATACATATATGACCGGCGGATTGTGACTGATGACGCTGCGCTGTATCCTCTGCCCGACTGATCAGTCGTGGAACGACTGACCATCGGGCAGCAGGAATGCACCATGTAGCATTTTTTGAGCAGCGGAATCCTTTTGATTCCGCTGCGCATGCTCTCTCTCGACAGCCGAACGATCAGCTGATCGCCCGGCGGCCGGCTTCTGTGAGCGATCAGCTGATCACCCGGCGGCCGGATAATGAGAGTGATCAGTTGATCACTCTCTCTCTCACGTTTTACAACGGAATCTGACAATGAATTCTATTCTTGTCATCCGTTCTACAACGCATCAGTCACAAGCGTTCTCTATGGGGTTTAGGTCAAGAGATTTTGCTGGCCAATCAAGCACAGTGATACTGTGGTTATTAAACCAGGTATTGGTACTTTTGGCAGTGTGGACGGGTGCCAAGTCCTGCTGGAAAATGAAATTTCCATCTCCAAAAACTTGTCGGCAGAGGGAAGCATGAAGTGCTCTAAAATGTCCTGATAGACAGCCGCGCTGACTTTTGTCTTGATAAAACACAGTGGAGCTACACCAGCAGATGACATGGCTCCCCAAACAATCACTAATTGTGGAAACTTCACACTTATCCTCAAGCAGCTTGGATTGTGGCCTCTCCACTCTTCCTCCAGACTCTGGGACCGCGATTTCCAAATGAAATGCAAAATTTACTTTCATCTGGAAACAACACCTTGGACCACTGAGCAGCAGTCCAGTTATTTTTCTCCTTGGCCCAGGTAAGACGATTATGGCATTGTCTATTGGTCAGGAGTGGCCTGACACAAGGAATGTGACACTTGTAGCCCATGTCCTGGATACGTCTGTATGCAGATTCTCTTGAAGCACTGATTCCAGCAGCAGTCCACGCCTTGTGAATCTCCACCAAATTTTTGAATAGCCTATTTTTAACAATCCTATCAAGGCTGCAGTTATTCTGGTTGCTTGCGTACCTTTTTCTACCACATGTTTTCCTTGCACTCAACTTCCCATTAAAATGCTTAGATATCACACTGAACAGCCAGCTTCTTTAGCAATGACCTTTTGTGGCTTACCCTCCTAGTGGAGTGTGTCAATGACTGCCTTCTGGACATCTGTCAAGTCAGCCGTCTTCCCCATGATTGTGTAGCCTACTATACCAGACTAAGGGACCATTTTAAATGCTTAGGAAGCCTTTCCAGGTGTTTGTGGTAATTATTCTAATTTTCTGAGATAATGACTTTGCCATTTCATCATGACTCTAAATAATAAATGCGTTTCCCTTTGTATATTGAATTACTGAAATAAATTAAGTTTTTGATGATATTCTAATTTATTGAGATGCACTTGTACATATAGATAACACAGGATGAGAGATGAATGAACCTTCAGTTTTGAGGCTCGGGGTTCGGGCTTGGAAAATGACGTGAAAATCCCCTTTGTGAGAATTGCGCTGTGCTCATGTCTGAGAGCTGCACTGCGTTGTGCGAGCTGCGGGATGTGTGTGATCTGCTCAGATTTGACTTACTGTCTGCATTCTAAGATATTTTGTTCAGGGAGAAATAAAAAAAAAAAAAAAAGCACCACCCACCTCCGGAAATGTTTTGCTGTGGGCTAAAAGCAAAACACTTCCCAAAGTGGGTGGGCAGTGTTTTTTTTTTTTTTTTTTAAATTTCTCCGTGAACAAAACATTAGAATGCAGAATGTAAGTCAAATCTGAGCCGATCACACACATCCTGCAGATCGCACAATGCAGCGCAGCCCTCAGACACGAGTACAGCGCTATACTCACAAAGGGAATATTCAAGTCATTTTCCGAACCCCGAGCCTCAAAACTGAAGATTCACTCATCTCTACATTGGATTACAACATGATCGAGGGGCAAAGTTCACTTTATCGTACCTGCACAAGTACCTCTATACAGGTCACAGATCATGCCTATGACACTCTACCATAGAAGTAAATTATTATTCTTCAGACTGCAGGATCTTATGGACTAAGTGATTGTAAAGTGAAACTCAAAATCTGGCTGATTATTGAGACTGTTCTTATGAGCGCTCATTCTATGATAATGGTTTTGGGCTGCACAAAATATCTTCATTCTCGGCAATGTACCTGTAAGAGGGTGGCCAGAAAAAGATACTCAGATTCAATTCTCGAAGGCATTTGTGCACCATCTCCATCTGCCGGAGGACCAGAGTCATAAGCAACCAATTTGTCAAGAGTGTGTTTCCTCAAGATAAGAGTTAGAACGAAACGCTGAGTCAGGGGACCACTGTGGCACGGTTACCAAATATAAAAGGCTGGTCTGGCAGTGGGAAGAGAGAATTGATGCCAAGAACATTATAGGAATGGACGTTTGAACACCATAGCAGGCCTGTGTTGTCTGCAAAAGAATCATCTGAAAACACACTGAGCCCAGAGGAACCCGAAGCCTGCTTATCACTGCTAGAGGAACCTGAGGATCGCATACCACTTCCAGAGGAACTCAAAGACCACATACCACTGCCAGAAAAACCTGAAGACAACATAAATCACCAGAGGAACCTGAAGACCAGACACCATCACGAGAGGAACCTGAAGACCACATTCCATCACCAGAGGAACCCAAAGACTGATTGTCATCGCTAGATGAACCTGAGGACCAAACACCATCTACAGAAGAGGATCAATCTACGTGGTCAAGCACCAAAGATTGGACATCGAAAACTAGTAGAGACTGAGAAACAGATATGTGTTCCAGATCAGCATCCAAGTGAGCCTGGCAGTTATTTCACACCTTTAGTATGTTAATAGCCTAGTAATAGTGTTAACTGTTTGTGAGTACATTGCAGCGCAACTGCGTCATGTCTAATGAACCACTGACATTAGTGGGTTTATGAACGCTTACGTTTTCTTGTTTATTGCATATTGTGACCCTAGTAGGGCCATTCTGAAGTTCTCCTGATTGAACTACCGTGGTTGGATTATTGCTAAGTGAGTATATTTGAAATAACTTACACTGTTTGCACATACTTGATCAGTCGAGTGTAACTATGAAACGTGCCAACTATCATTTAACTTTTTACTTTGTATTTCCCCTTTGTTTGTTGCTTACCCAACCCTCCCCCATCTACCTGTTCCCGTCTAATAAAATCCAGTTAAAGTCACCACTGAGTCATCCTTATTGTGTGTTACATTCCTGTCCTTTATGTTACATATCCTCCTCTGTAACCAAAACTCGTACTACAGCAAACAATGGCAGTCAGTGTGCAGTGAATAATCTACTACTGATCATTCAGTGGGCATCTAGAGCAGGGTCAGCCTGTGTGAACAAGCTACTAAACAACCGCCTAACATCAAGCATATTGTGGGTTGGCAGATGTATTACACTTCGTGAAGTGTAACAGACCCTTAGTCTAAAAACAGTGACGTAACTAGAGTCTACTGGGCCCCGCTGCAGAGTCTAAGCTTCGGCCCCCCCTTCTCATATGTTTGTCAGATGCATGGGCTATTGTAGCTTTCTAAATACTATAATGACATACAAGTTGCCCCCTCCCCTTTCATTGTCTAGTAATTTACCCCATCCTGTACTAATGTCCCCCATCCTGGGCCACTTCCTGGTAAATATGTCCCACATCCTGGTCCCCCTGGTAAATATGTCCCCCATCCTGGCATATGTCCACATCATGGCCCCATCCTGGTGTATGACCTCATCATGGCTATATCCTGGTATATATCGTCCCATTCTAATAATAATAATAATAATAATAATTCTGATATATATATCCACTATCTTGGCCCCATCCTGTTATTTATATATATATATATATATATATATATATAGATATATATATATATCCCTATCATGACCCCATCATGGTATATGTCCCCATCATCCTGGTGTATGACCCTCACCATGCTTATATCCTGGTATATATGGCCCCATCATGGGCCATCCTGGTATATATGGCCTCATCATGATATATATGTCCCTATCATGTCCCCATCCTGGTATATATGCTACCATCATGACCACATCCTGGTATATATGCTCCCATCATGGCCCCATCCTAGTATATGTCTTAAGTCCGGATGAACCCACCGAACCAAACTTCCACAGGTCTGCTCATCTCTAGTTATGACTTCATCTCTTCTGGTCCAGATTGGGCAAATTCTAGTTTCTTTTTTTATTTGCCCTGTTAACTTTCAAAAAATAGTCAAAAAATACTTTAAGGTTCCAAGATATTTGTGCAGAATAATATTAAAAGGACTCTATATCTGTTCCACTTTAATACTCATGATACTTTTACTACATTGTGTTCTCAAAAAATGACTTAAGGCAATATTCAAGCCATGCAACTAAAAATAAATGAGAATTAGTGCAAGTACTAAAGCAAGGAGAATGACAGGAGGGGGGATGGGGAGAAGACCGTAAGTGACATAAGACATCGGTCAACTAGACAGGTTTAAATGGAAAAGAAAGAATTTACCATGGTTAATTATATAGGAGCAAAGGAAGATAATCTTAGAAAAGCTGGAGGCTGCAGATGGCTTATTTCGAGATGTCAATAGTTGCCAAAGAAAACCAAACACAATCAGTGATGGACAAACAGAAAAGGTGATGGACAAAAGATGTCTCCAATATTGAGCAGAATAGAAATGATTACAAAGAGGCAGAAGGAAAACAAAGAATGGGTGAGAAAAGTAATAAAACTGAACTGAGAACTACGTAGGGGGAAGGTGGCAAGAAGGGATAAAGGCAGAGAAGAGGTGGGATGTGAAGACATCTAAAGCTCTGGATGTATAGGTCTCGTAGACATAAGGCTGTGATCTTGGTATTGTCAGTATGTTGAAAAGTAAAGGTTATTATTATTATTATTTATTATTTTAGCGCCATTTATTCCATGGCGCTTTACAAGTGAAAGAGGGTATACATACAACAATCATTAACATTACATAACAGACTGGTATAGGAGGAGAGAGGACCCTGCCCGCGAGGGCTCAGTCTACAGGAGGAGAGAGGACCCTGCCCGCGAGGGCTCACAATCTACAGGGGATGGGTGATGGTACAATAGGTGAGGACAGAGCTGGTTGCGCAGTGGTCTACTGGACTGAGGGCTATTGTAGGTTGTAGGCTTGTTGGAAGAGGTGGGTCTTGAGGTTCCTCTTGAAACCCATATTTTATTTATTAGACTTCTACTGTATTTTATTATGTAATTGGTATGGTATGTAAAGTTGTATTACCCTCCGCTGTCTGTTCTCCTTCACCTTTTGGTTCTAGGCTTTCTTGGTTTTCGTTAAAAATTGTTTAAAAGAACTGAAGTCCTCAGTGGTTGATACCGTTTTCGTTGTCATTCATTTGAATGGGTGAAAAATACTGCAAAATGCTAAAAGATTTGACATGCATCTTGTTATGTAATATATGTCCCTCAAATAAATTATTGGATTGGACTTGGCATTTTTACTAAACGTTTTACTAATATAATTTACTCACGTTTTTCATTATGATGTAGTGTATACCCATGCTTTACTATTTATGCTATAGTTAGAATTTGACAACTTTGTTAGTTCAGTTCCATTCCCTGCATTATATGCTTGTTCTTGTGTTTTTATATACTTTAAATGCAATTTTTGCAAATGTGATTTTAATAAATTTAAATGTTTTGCTTTTTATCTATAAAGCCTCCCATTTTTAAGTCTATGTGTTCTTTATTATTTCCATATATACTGTATATGAGCCATATTCGTAGAATTTTAATCATACGTCTATACATGATTAGTTATGCAGATTTTTGTCATGGCATTGTATTAATACTGTTTTGCTTCTAAAATTTTGATTTAATTTTTTTTTATTTTGTTAGTATTTTGTAAATTCACCTTTGTCTTTCACCACTGCCTGAATCCTTCTGGGCTCTTGATCAGATTCAAGCAGTTCTCAACCGAAATTCCCAGGTCTCTCGTACACGTTCCCAATGTTGGTGTATACTGGTCGCCTCTCTTGGGTATGTATACAGCTTTTTCTTCAAATCTACCCACAAGTGTTCAATTGGGTTAATTGGAGGCTAATCCAGCACCTCTACTTCATTGTCATTGAACCATTTCTTCTTCAATCATGACATATGCTTTGGGTCATTGTCCTGCTGGAACACTATGTTGTCCTTTTCATAACCATAGTACTCGAGTGTATGAAGAAACTCATCTTGTAGGACACTCGCATATAGCTCAGCATTGAGACCACCATTGATCCTGGTCAGGTATCCAATGCCTTTGGCTGTGAAACAACCCCATATCATCAGTCTTCCTCCACTGAACTTGACAGTCACTTCCAGGGCGGTATTCGGCCTTCATGCTGCCCTAGGCACTTTAAGTGGTCGCGCCCCTTACTGACAACGTAAAACTATGATTTTGGGCACACAACATCTAGTTAATGTGGATCTACTCTGTAACACACTTGAAAGAGTGCTAAACGCTATAATAATGAAGATCAGCACTTGCTGCGCAAATGTTCAGTTTTATTTAGCTTATTGTAACAGCTTCAGATTTTCAAAGAAACTAAAGGGTGCTTTACACGCTGCGACATCGCTAACGATATATCGTTATGGTCACGTCGTTAGTGACGCACATCCGGCGCCGTTAGCAACATCGCAGCATGTGACACCTAGGAGCGACGATCAACGAGCACAAAAACGTGAAAAATCGTTGCTCATTGACACGTCGTTCATTTCCTTAATATCGTTGCTGCTGCAGGTACGATGTTGTTCGTCGTTCCCGCGGCAGCACACATCGCTATGTGTGACACCGCAGGAACGACGAACATCTCCTTACCTGCGTCCACCGGCAATGATGAAGGAAGGAGGTGGGCGGCATGTTCCGGCCGCTCATCTCCGCCCCTCCCCTGCTATTGGACGGACGTTTAAGAACGCCGCAGTGACGTCGCTATGACGCTGAACGCCCCTCCCCCTTGAAGGAGGGATTGTTCGGCGGTCACAGCGACGTCGCTGTCAAGGTATGTGCGTGTGACGCTGCCGTAGCGATAATGTTCGCTACGGCAGCGAGCACCAGATGTCGCATGAGTGACGGGGGCGGATGCTATCGCATACGACATCGTTAGCAATCGCTAGCGATGTCGCAGCGTGTAAAGCACCCTTAAGGCTATGTGCCCACGAGACTTTGTACCTGCGGATATTAAACATTTAAAAAATACCTTATTTTTTGGGCGATATCTTCTATGTTTTAGGTCCATTAATTCTGAACACATTGGTGTGGGTCTGGATCCGGAGACCCCCGTAAATTGTTCAAAAGACCCCTTAGAAGTGCACAGCTCAGGAGACAAGACAATGACTTTCTACAGGATCCGCTCTGCGCGCTCTTCTAAAAGAGCTTTTCAGCTGTGGTTGGGGGGCTCTGGACCAGATTTCCCACCAATCTGCTCAGAATTATTGGGTATAAAATATAAAAAAAAGTTTAGTTATTCTTTGAGGTGCATTTACAACGCTGCCAATAATCAGAAACCGATTGATCTAGCTAAACCGGCTGTCAGATCACCAAACGCACAAGCAAAAGGTTTGTTTGTCGGGTGAAGTGATTTTTCCATTTACATAAATAAACATTTATATAAGGGACGATTCCTCTACAAAAATCACAAACAATTTAGTTTAAAAGGGGTTGTCTGGTCTAGAATGACAAGTCCGTAGTCTGTCTATGTGTCCCTCTATGACTGCAGACCTGTGAATCCTACAGCGCACTCACAATGTTCAAGTATGCGATATGCAGACTCCTAGTGAGAACTAGTCTAGTGAGTATGGCCTTGCTTACTGCACTTATATTGGGCGAGGTGGCGCCCCCTAGACAGGTTCTAGCTTGGACTCTGCATATCGCGTACTTGACCACCGTTCCCAGCACAGACACCGGAGAATCCTCGTAGTGCACAGTGAGTGCACTGGGAGGATTCACACATCTGCAGTCTCACAGAGTGACACAGAGGGACTGAAGACCTGTCATTCTAGACTGGACAACCCCTTTAATATTTGCTTCAAAATCTATTTTTTAAAATGCAAATAAGGGGGCTTTGGTGCACCCTTGACGTGACCTATGCCTTGGTGCACTCTTATATTTGTATATGAAAGCCAGTCCTTTCTGTTGATTGACAGCGCTCACTTAGTAAGAGCAGTAAAAAAAAAAAATCAGACATACAAGCTGATATCAGACAGCACTCACTTTTACTATTGGAGCACTGTCAATAAAAACAAAAGACTTTAAAATACAAATATGAGGTTGTAACGGTGCACCAAAGCAAAGACCACCCCAACGGTGCACCAAAGCAAAGCCCACCCCGACGATACACCAAAGCAAAGACCACCCCAACGGTGCACCACAGCAAAGACCACCCCAACGGTGCACCACAGCAAAGACCACACCAACGGTGCACCAAAGCAAAGACCACCCCAACGGTGCACCAAAGCAAAGCCCACCCCGACAATGCACCAAAGCAAAGACCACCCCAACGGTGCACCAAAGGAAAGACCACCCCAATGGTGCACCACAGCAAAGACCACCCCAACGGTGCACCAAAGCAAAGACCACCCCATCGGTGCACCACAGCAAAGACCACACCAACGGTGCACCAAAGCAAAGCCCACCCCGACAATGCACCAAAGCAAAGACCACCCCAACGGTGCACCAAAGGAAAGACCACCCCAACGGTGCACCACAGCAAAGATCACCCCAACGGTGCACCAAAGCAAAGACCACCCCATCGGTGCACCACAGCAAAGACCACCCCATCGGTGCACCACAGCAAAGACCACACCAACGGTGCACCAAAGCAAAGACCACACCAACGGTGCACCAAAGCAAACACCACACCAACGGTGCACCAAAACACCCTCATTTGCATATTAAATAAAAGTAGATTTGTTTTGCAAATATTAAAGGGAACCTGTCACCAGTTTTTCTGGCATTCTAACATGTGGAATATAAGAGCCAAGACCGCTGTGTAGAACATAAAAACACTAATACTCACCTAGGTGGCGGTGCGGTGCAGACTGGTCGGATGGGTGTCTCCAATCTCCGGTACCAGCGCCCCATCCTTCGGCCATCTTTGTCCTCCTTCTTCTGAAGCCTGGGTGCATGACGCGTCCTACGTCATCCACACTCGCCGGCATTGTGGTCCTGCGCAGTCGCACTTTGATCTGCCCTGAGTGCATTGTAGTGCACCTGTGCAGGACCTCAATGTCGGCTAGTGTGGATGACGTAGAACACGTCATGCACCCAGCCTTTAGAAGAAGAACGACAAAGATGGCCGAAAGAGGAAGTGCTGGTACCAGAGAACGGAGACACCCATTCAACTAGTCTGCACAGCACTGCCCTTTAGGTGAGTATAAAGTGATATCTATGTTCTACACAGCAGCCTGGGCTTTTATATACAGCATGTTAGAATACTGTATATAGGAGCCCAGTGGTGATGGCCGCAGCCTATAGTGACCAAATCTGGTGACAGGTTCTTTTTAAAGAAGCACTCCGGTCATTTCTACCCCTAAATCTGTGTAAATGTTAGTGCAGTGTAAGGTCTGTGATAATTCACTCACCAATAGCTGTTTTCTCATGTATCCAACTCCATAATGACTTCACATCCACAGCTCGTCTCTGCAGACCTCCCTCTTCTCCGGTCTTCTGCAGCACATCTCACCATGGTTCCCTGAAAAATAACAATGTCATTATAATGTTCCCGAACAACAATAACCACAAATGCTGTGCTATAAATAAGCCCTATGCTGTGGACTGAAAAAAAATAACTGCTCCTCACTGCGCTCCCCACAAAAGAATATTACTCCACACAATCCCTCTTAACGTACATGGCCTCCACACTATCCTCTCCTATAAAATATTCCCACCTCACCGTCCCCACTTATATACTATGACCGCCACACTGCCCCCTAATAAACTAAAACACCACACTGCCCTCCCTTATAAATTATACCCACCACACCTTCCTCAATTATGAAATATGCACACTGTCCTCACATCATGCTGCCCCCTCCTCACAATGTCCCATGCTGCTCCTCTCCATTTGGAGCCCTCACACTGCCCTTTTCCATACTGGGCCTCCCATGCTGCCCCTTCTTAATGTACTCCAAATACTGCCTGCCCCTTTTCCATAATGAGACCACCATGCTGCCCACTCATCATACAGAGACCACCATGCTGCCCCACTCATCATACAGAGACCACCATTCTGCCCCACTCATCATACAGAGACCACCATGCTGCCCCACTCAGCATACAGAGACCACCGTCCTGCCCCACTCAGCATACAGAGACCACCATGCTGCCCCACTTAGCATACAGAGACCCCCTACACTACCTCCCACCTAATGCTGAGCCCCCTCCCACACTACCTCACATTTCATACTGAGTCCCCTACATTGCTCCACTCCATACTGAGCCCACCCATGGTGCCTCCTTTCCATACTGAGCCCTCACACTGCCCTTGTCCATATGGAACCCCCCATAATGACCTCCCCCATATTAAACCCCCATGCTATCCCTTTTCCATAATGAGCTCCCAATGCTTCCCCCTCTCCATACTTAGTGAGTTGATACACGGCACTTCTGGGGGGGGCACAAGTAGGGTCTAAAACTGCCTCAAGTAGATGCAGAAACTTGGCGTTCATCATTGTGAATAGTGGCTTTATTGTGAAGAGCTTGTAGTAGCAGCCCGAGCCCAGCACTGCCACATAGACAGCGGAGGACACCACGTCATACCGGGCTACACCGCTCGGCACACTACTATACTGTCTGAGGACCCTCTGCATGCACTGAAGAAGGGCTTTTAACCAAAACATCTGCGCTTGTGCTGGTCCTACAAGTTCTTCACAATAAAAACCACTGTTCACATTGATCTTGAGTGCCAAGGTTCTACATCTACCCCTCTCCATACTGAGACCCCCAACATACCTAGTCCTTAGTCTATGTGCGTACGTGAGTGCGCTCTGCACCGCAGCGTAAAGTCACTGCATGTGCGTTTCAGAACGCAGCTGAAAAGCTGCATTCTGAAAGTTTGGAGACTGCAGAATTTGTGCGCTCTGGATGCTGCCTCTCCCATAGACAGAGGGGAGCAAGCATCCAGAACGCACAAAAGTAGTGACATGTTGCTTTTTAGCTACTGAAAAAACTCGTTCTATCAGCTTTTTAGAACACAGCGTTTTGGCAGCATGCAAATCGCTGCGCTCTAAAACGCAACGTGCAGATGGAATTTGAGCAATCTACATAGATTGTGCTGGGGACGCAGGATGCATGCTTTGACGCTGTGGTACAGAATGCAGCATAAAAGCATGGAATTACGCAACGTGCGCACATACCCTTACACTTTTCCCCCATCGACTTTGTCCCTTGCACTATCCCTCACTCTGTAAGCCTCCCTAAACCCCCTTCCCCCGCCCCATCTACAGCATTAGGCCCCCTAAAGCAATAGGCCCCCTAAACCCCACCTCCTACAGCAATAGGCCCCCTAAACCCCACCTCCTACAGCAATAGGCCCCCTAAACCCCCCCTCCTACAGCAATAGGCCCCCTAAACCCCCCCTCCTACAGCAATAGGCCCCCTAAACCCCCCTCCTACAGCAATAGACCCCCTAAACCCCCCTCCTACAGCAATAGGCCCCCTAAACCCCCCCTCCTACAGCAATAGGCCCCCTAAACCCCCCCTCCTACAGCAATAGGCCCCCTAAACCCCTCCTCCTACAGCAATAGGCCCCCTAACCCCCCCTCCTACAGCAATTGGCCCCCTAAACCCCCCTCCTACAGCAATAGGCCCCCTAAACACCCCCTCCTACAGCAAAAGGCCCCCTAATCCCCCTTCCTACAGCAATAGGCCCCCTAACCCCCCCTACAGCAACAGGCTCCATTAATCCCCCCCCTCAACAGCAACAGGCTCCATTAACCCCCCTCCTACAGCAACAGGCTCCTTTAAACCCCCTCCTCCCCTCCTACAGCAACAGGCTCCATTACCCCCCCAACAGGTTCCATTAACCCCCCCCCAACAGCAACAGGCTCCATTAGCCCTCCCCCTACAGCAACAGGCTCCATTACCCCCCCAACAGCAACAGACTCCATTAACCCCCCCAACATCAACAGGCTCCATTAACCCCCCCCAACAGCAACAGGCTCCATTACCCCCTACTGCAACAGGCTCCATTAACCCTCTTCTTAAAGCAACAGGCTCCATTAACTCCCCCTCCTACAGCAAAAAGCTCCATTAACCCCCCTCCTACAGCAACAAGCTCCATTAACCCCCCTCCTACAGCAACAAGCTCCATTAACCCCCCCTCCTACAGCAACAAGCTCCATTAACCCCCCCTCCTACAGCAACAGGCTCCATTAACCCCCCCTCCTAGAGCAACAAGCTCCATTAACCCCCCCTCCTACAGCAACAGGCTCCCTAAACCTTCCCCTCTACAGTAATAGGCCCCCATAACCACCATCTTCTTTAATAGGCCCCCTAACTCTAAGACTATACTAATAGCCCCAGCCCCCCTAACCACTGTTGAGTCATAGGCCCCTAATCTCCAGACTACAATAATAGGCCTCCTAATCCCCAGTCTATAGCTTCTGCCTGCCCCTCCCCCGTAATCCACAGACTATAGCCTCTGCCTGCCCCTCCCCCACAATCTTAACTTTATAGCCTCTGCCTGCCTCACCCCACAACCTAACTGTATAGCTTCTGCCTACCCCTCCCCCGCAATCCCCAGTCTAAAGCTTCTGCCTGCCCCTCCCCCCCACAATCCTAACTTTATAGCCTCTGCCTGCCCTTCCCCCGCAATCCCCAGTCTAAAGCTTCTACCTGCCCCTCCCCCCTACAATCCTAACTTTATAGCCTCTGCCTGCCCCTCCCCCACAATCCCGAGTCTAAAGCTTCTGCCTGCCCCTTTCCCCCACAATCCTAACTTTATAGTCTCTGCCTGCCTCCCCCCTCCTCATTTCACAGCATTAGGAACTCTGCCAGCGGTTACCTGCTCCTGTGCTGCCGCTGCCGCCGCCGCCCTCCTCCTTTTGCTGGAGCTGCTGCTTCTCCTCCGGTGTTCATCATCCTCCTGCTGCTGGCTCCGGTGAGAGTTCCGTCCTCCGCGGCATCTACAGCTTTGGCCGTCACAGCACGGCCGCCTCTGACTCCGGAAGTGCAGGCGCCGGCACTTCCGGGGTCAATCAGCTCCCTGTGCATGGCGCCCGCAGTCTATTTGTATGCGCATCTTAAAGGCGCAGGTACAGATAGATGGAGGTGCGCCTCTCACACCCCGCACCCCCCCTCCCTACGAAAACACAGCGGATTTAATAGACTGTCTAACGGAGGGCGGGGAGGATGTAAAAAAAAATATTTTTTTTGCAGCAGCCAGAAAGTGCCACCCCCCGCAACCCGCCGCCCCAGGCACCGGACCACGGGTGCCTAATGGTGAATACGGCCCTGGTCACTTCAATTCCTTAATCCATTAGCCCCTTTTTTCCTGGTTTCTTCCAGATCCATTTGCACCCATCAAAGCCGTCTATTGATTTTCATCTCATTGCTCCAAATCACCTGTTTCCAATCTTTTGCTGTCCACTTTTTGTACTTTTTTACAAACTTGAGCCGACGTTTTTTATAATTATATTGAAGTTGAGGTTTCTTCAACTTTTTTGGGCCACCATTCCATACTTGTGTAACGTGCATCACACGGTGCTTACATGGACATCTGTGATCTCACTATTATGAAGCATTTGAGCCACCTCCACTGCTGTGTTTGAACTGATAGACCTTTTGATGAACTGACTTGTTGACTGATATTCTGCCTGGACTTCACCTCTTGGCTTTTGAATTGATGGACAGACTTCATTTCATAATTTCATATTCTCCCAACTGTCATGGCACTCACAGGATGCAGCTTGGCAATTTTCTTGGCTAAGAGGTCGCTATCGATGAGCTGGATGATGCTGTTTCTCTTTTTTTGGGAAATCTTCTTCATGGCTGCTCCTTGATTCAAACCAGTGACTTTTCTCTTGGGACTCAACCTAATAACACACTGAGCTATTAAGAAATGTGAGAACAGGTTGTAATTTGTAGTATACAGGAAGAAAAAGATTTTTCCACCACCAGGATTAAAACAGTAACAATGCAGTGACATGACAATAATCTGGAGCTAATCATGAGCTAAATAGTTGCAAGTCAAACTGATGTATGAAATAGCCAATACGATTGTCTATAAAATTAAGGTAGTCTCATGAGTAAAGCTGCAGTGGATGGTGAGATATGGTTTCCTGACACTCGAAATATTACAGCCCGAATTTCCCATATGCTCCCTGTCACTGGGTCCTTCTCCGATATCACCCAATCAACAGAGCGAAAGATGAGTGAAAAATCCAAAGTTCCTTTATTCCATGTAATCCAGAAAGTTCATAAAAATAATCCACCATACAGAGGGTAAAATAGTCCAGAAACACAAATATAGTCCAGAAAGCGATAAATGTCCAGATCTCTCTGATAAGCCGCAGCTTCAGGCCAAAGGATCAATCTTCCTCCTTCTGTCTTGAAGTTCTCAAACAGACTGCATTCCAGGCCCCCTCCCCCCACACTTAGTAACAAAAGCCCGGCAGGGGGTGATTAAACCTGCAAACAGAACAATGTGCACACAAGGAATACAGAATGGACAGCACAGCACACCTAATCTACGAACCTACACAAAATTATACACAACCCCCCATATTCCACCATCACAACCTCTCCCTCCTTCTTAATAAGTGAGTACACCATGAAATCTACACAGACCTCTTGCCACCTCACTTAAGTCCATGTTGCTCAGCTGTGGATAGTCCGTTGTACAGTGGCAGGGTTGGAAGGACAAGCTTCCATTTGTGTCCTCCTTCACTCAAACTATGTTTCCTGCACCCACAAATCGGCATTGTACATCTCCCACATCATTTCCTAGGAGAATATTTGCAGGCAGGCCGCTGATCAGCCCAACCACACATTACTTGACCCCAAAACAAAAGTCCAGATCTACAGTTGCCTTTAGGATATTCCTCCTTTGTCCTCCAGCCAATTCAATAACAATCCCTGGTCCATGATGTATTGCCTCTGGCTGAACCACCTGGGGATCAGCTATTGTGAAAAATGCCCCAGAGTCACAAAATCCAATGACTCTCTGTCCATCCAGCACAACCTCCTGTAAATGCTTATTTTGATGGTAAGAGGAACTCAGGGCTGTAGCTCGCACCCCATTAACCCCTAGTGGACGACCATGAGTGTCTGAGTCATTAGGCAAGTCAACTTGAAGGGTTAAGAACTCTTTCCCCATTGTATTTGGCTGTAGAGAATGAACAGGTCGATTTGGTGCAAGGTCATTCCTCAATCGACCAGCAGGGCAAGTGTCTTTCAAATGCCCAGGCTGCCCACATCGATAACATATATGCTGCGTCATACTCCTTCTAATCTTCTAATGTGCATTCTGGAGAAGGCAGTAGGAGAACCTGGTGACAAAGGCTGGTGGCTATACACTCCAACAGGGGCATCTACAGTGGTAAACTCCAGTGGAGGTGGTTGTACCTCTTCTTCAGGCAGGATGGAATGCACAAAATGCACTGGACGAGGTAGAGGTGCATGGGGGGTCCCTCCGAGTCCTTGCGGGACAATTGGATTGCAGGTGCCCAGGTTGCCCGCACCTATAACATCTGCTCACTGTGATTCCCATAGGGCGTGGTCGGAACTGTTAGGGTCCAGGATTTTGAGCCGTGGTTGTCATCGGTCTGCAGCTACTTGGAGGGGTAGATATAACTATAGAGGGCCATGGTCCAGGAGCAGGCTGTGGCTTATTGTCCAGAAGCCTCCTCCATTGCGGTCGAATAGTAAGGGCCTCATCAGCCAGGGCTACAGCTCTATCCGAGTTGCACGGCGTGTGCTCTCTGACCCATTCCCTGTATTTCTGAGGGGCACTTGGAAAGAAATTGTTCTGTAAGAAATACCTGTATAATCTCTTCCACAGTGAAGGCATTTTCTGCTTCCAGCTATCTCCGACATGCCTGGGACATCTTATGGGCATACATCCTAAACGATTCCCCCCTGGTGCATGGGAGGTCTCGGAACTGTGCCCTATGTGAGTCTGGGGTGATAGCATGGAAATCCTGGATAGTCCGCTTTACAATGTTGTAATCCCGATTCTGCTGTGAGTCAAAAGTACTTATCGCACCATTGACTGCCAGGCTTCCATTTAGGAGGCCCACTAACAAACACATCCAGCCAGAGTGGGGCACCTCCATCATGGCACACTGGTGCTCAAAGTCCTTGAAGAACCCTTCCACATCTCCAGAAGCCTCATCAAATGGCTTGAAGTCCACCAGCGTGATCCGTTCAGGCTCTCGGATCGCTGAAATTACACTCCAACTCATATTACTCCCTCTGCCGGACTCCATTGCTTCTTGTCTCCGCTGTGCTCGGCGAGCAGCCTCTTCCTTATACTCCTGAGATACACCTGGGCCCAGAACCGCCACCTCTTCTTTGAACCACACCAACCACTGGCTTTTTGGGGCAGGGATCCCCGTCCCCAGTGCTTGTCTGTTAAACATCTGGGAGGAGGGGGTCTGGCTTGCACCCAGCAGAAGATCAATTAAGGCATCTTTACTCAGTCCCTGGTAGTTCAGGCCCAGATCTCTGGCTCTCTCCTGTAGCCTGGATGCAGTCCAGTTTCTGTACTCACTCTGTTGGTGTTTCCATTAGGCTGTGCTCTGTTGATCCCACCACTGCGACCAATTGTCACGGAGCCCTTCTCCGATATAACACAATCAACAGAGCGAGAGATGAGTGAAAAATCCAAAGTTCCTTTATTCCATGTAATCCAGAAGGTTCATAAAAATAATCCACCATACAGAGGGTAAAATAGTCCAGAAACACAAATATAGTCCAGTAAGCGATAAATGTCTAGGTCTCTCTGAGAAGCCGCAGCTTCTGCCCAGAGGATCAATCTTACTCCTTCTCTCTTGAAGTTCTCAAAAAGACTGACTAATCTCCAGGTAAAATCTCCCCCAGCCCAGACTTAGTGACAAAAGCCTGGCAGGGGGTGATTAAACCTACAAACAGGACAATGTACACACAAGGAATACAGAATGGACAGAGCAGCACACCCAAAATACGAACCTACAGAAAATTATACACAACCCCCCATATTCCACCATCACACTCCTATATTTAAAGAAAATCCGACAGGTAATTCAAACCACAGGCAGCATGATTAATGAATCTCTGCATGTGACTAATGTAGGCATAGATAGTACTACCTTCTTATTTCTCCTTGTGGCTAATGTAGGCATAGATAATACTGCGTCCTTGTCTATCCTTTATAAAATGTAGGCCTAGATAGTACTTCTGCCCTTTCACTCCTTGTGACTAATGTTAGTATAGATAGTACTGCTTCCTTGTTTCTCTTTGAGACTAATGTAGGCATAATACTTGCTCCCTGTCTCTCCTTGTGAGCAATGTAAGTATAGATAGTACTTCGTCCCTGTTTCTCCTTGTGACTAATCTAGATATAGATAATATTGCCTCTCTATCTCTCCTTGTGACTAATGAAGGTATAGCAATTACTGCAACCCTGTTTCTTCTTGTGTCTACTATCGGCACAGGTATTGCTGTATATCTGTGTCTCAATGAATAATATACCGTAAGTATGGCTAATATGGTTTCTCTGTTTCTCCCTGTAAATATTGAAGGCACATGTTGTACCTCCCTGTCTTTTCATCTGGCTGTATGATCTTAGCAAATAAAAGTTATTTGTTGTTTAAAGGGAACCAAACATCAGGATTTTCATGTATAAGGTGCAGCCAGTGCAGTACTGGCAGTATCAGGCACAGTGTGTACATACCATTAGTGGGCAGCTCGGGTGTTTAGGCAGTAAAATCCAACTTTATAAAGTTTGAAAAATCAAGCACTTTTGATTGACGTGTGCACCACTCTCCTAATGTCCGGGCGGGTTATGCACGTGTATCCCCTCCCCCCCGCCGCCTGTTCCTCCCTCCCTCTGGTTGTGTGGCGCCCCTGACCTGGTCAGGCACCACAGAGTATTGCACCCATGCGGGAGCAATGCTTCCAGGTAATCTCCAAAGGCCAGGATGAGGTGCACACACAAACATATAGTGACCAGGCTTCCCACATCACCAGAGGGGACCCTTGAGTAGCCAGAAGGAGTTAACTTTCAATTCCCAGCTGGGGGTGTGTTCAGGGGCTGGTTGCTAGGAAGCAGGGCAGAGAGAGAGAGGAAGTGAGAGGAGTCTGTAGGAAGAAGTTGAAGTGGATGGAAGGGAGCAGAGAAGCTCTCGTGTAGACAGGTCCTGAGGAGTGCTGTAGCTGAAAACGGAGGAGAACGGAGTACTGTGGGTCGGCCTGAAGAGCATCCAGAGAAAGAGGGGTGGCTGAGTACGGAGATCCCGGTATCCGAGCACCCAAGGGGAACTAGATCCCCAGTACAGGCAGCAAACCAGTCAGAGCTGCTCAATCTACAGGTGGGGATACTCCATGCCCTCACCACTACTACGCAGTGCTCGGGCCAAGCAGCAATCAGCAGGCCCATAAGGGGACAGGGCCAGAAGCCATCCCACCAAGGCCACGCTGCCGGCAGACGAGCCAGAGAGAGGGGAGCAGGGTGGTAACAGCTTCCCTGGAGGGGTCCTACCACGCTTCAAGCAAAGGATCCTCCTAAAACAGAAAGGGGTGCAAGGAAGGCGAGTGGACAGCTACCCTCAGAACGGCCTCCTGGAATTCCTGGTTCCACCTGGTTATCACAGTGTCGCCCGGGCATCTCACCGTGACCTTCCAACAGTGAGTAAACACATTGAAAGACTTTTAGACTGTGTTTGAGTTCTTCTGCGACTTGTGGTACTACAAACCCACACCGGGCCCTGGGGCTTGCCTCACTCTCAGGAGGCTACTATATCCGACTGCACCCACCATCAGCCCCAGGCGTCCCCTAACCTGCAGTGGCGGTCCCCACTGACCGCAATACTGAGAGTGGCGTCACGATCAAAACCAAAGATTCCCTACCTGTGACCAGCACCAGCTACGTGGAGTCCCTGAAGGTATGCACCGATACAACACCTGTGGGGCTTCACATCTGGCGTCACGAACAGGATTTGGACTAGACCTGTTCAGACAGGTGACCGTGTGCCTCAGAGGTCCGACCGCAAAAATTAAACCGCCGCCATATTGCCATCTTCAAAAGCGCGCGCTGCAGCCCGCGCGAGGGAGAAGAGCACCGCCCACGAAGAGGTGTGGCCGCCCCAGAATCCCCACAATTCAGAGAGCGTACTGACCCCGGAAGTGGAGAGGGAGCGCGCAGATTTCTGAAGAAAAATGGACGCTGCAGGAGGTAATGCCCCTGGTCAGGGCGACGCAGCCCAAGCGCTGCCAGCCCCTGTCGCGCTGGACGCCGCAGCGCCTGGTGCCGGTGCCACGGTCGCAGCTGCGCCGGCCGAAGTCGCCCCCATAATGCCAGTGTCCTTGTTGTATGCCCCAGGGGCGCAATGGCTGCCTCAATACGCCGGTAAAATAGACACGCTGACCGGGTTTAAGAAAAAGATCAACACCCTGCTAGACATGCACGCGATGACTGGTAAACAGAGGGCCGCTGTGGTGCTGGGACAATTGACTGGAGCAGCAGAATTGGAAGCTGAGTCCTGGGCCAATGATGACCGGAGCTCTGTTGAGACCATCTTTGCCAAACTAGCAGCTGCTTTTGAACACCGCACGGAGGGAGAGCTGAGAACGGACTTCTATCACTGCCGTCAGAAGCCCCAAGATAGTATAAGAGACTATGCCCTCAGGCTGCAGGCTGCACTACGGGCTCTCAAGCTGGTGGACCCTGTCAGTGACCAGGAAGGAAACCGGATGATGAAGGAACAATTCCTGCGGGGCCTGCGCTCTCCTGAGGATGGGAAGCAGATGAAGCTGTGGTCCCTAGAACACCCCGACGTGGACTTTGCCATTCTGAAAGACCGGGCAGTGAAAGCACTCCAACCCCCTGTGGACACAGACCCTGCCAGTTCCACGGCAGCAGGAGCGGAATCCTCCACGCAGGCCCTGATGACTGCAAAAGGACTCAACGCGCCAGCAGAGACCATAAGTACGCTATCCTCCCAAGTGCAGCAGCTCACTAAGGACGTCGCACAAATCCTGAAAGCAATGCAGTTGCCCTCAGAGACCAAAGTCCCTCATCAGATCCTGCTAGCCGACAACCCAGAGGACGTCCCTTGGATGCGGAGGAGAAGGGGTCCCCCAACTCGAGGCAGGAGCAGTGATCGCTATGACTCAGCTGGACAACCCATCTGTCGTCGTTGCCAGAAGGCAGGTCACTATGCAAGGGCCTGTCCTTTAAACGAGTCAAACCTGGGGCCGAGGGCCAGTCCTCAGGATTAAGAAGATCAGGCCCAAGTCGCTGCTATGATCAGTACGTGGGTGGACGTCCTGTCCTGTCCATCGTCTTGGACGGGATCCCTACCCCGGCATTATTAGACACCGGCTCTCAGGTCACCACGATCCCGTATGTCCTTTATCGGAGGTTTTGGTCGGACGACGATCTCCGACCACCGGACCCCTCCCTCACCATCTATGCTGCCAACGGACAACCTATAGACCAGATCGGGGTCAAAGAGGTAACCATAAAGGTGGGAAGGCAAGAAATGAAGGGACAAGGACTGATTGTTGTGGACACTGATGTTAGAGAAAGGAACCCGCAAATGATTTTAGGCACTAATGTCATAGAAAATTGCCTAGGGGAAGTGTTGTTGTTGCTTCACCAGATTGTTGAAGGTGCTGACGGCAGGTCGCAAAGAGCCTTGCAAAAGGAGATCCGAATCATCCTGAGGAAGCAACAGGTAAAACAGACTGGCGGTGAGATTGGTAGTGTACGGGTGATGGATGCTAACCCCATTGTGATACCCCCACGGAGTGAAATGATGATGTGGTGTAGAGCAGCGGTAGGTCTCAGAGGACAAGATTACCAGGCTGTACTAGAGCCCACTCATTCAGACCACTGGCCTACGATTCTGGTAGCCAGGGGGGTAGTTGACGTACACAAGGGACGAGTGCCTGTACGAGTGTTGAACTGTGGGGAGGAGGAAGCCAGACTACCAAGGTACGCTACCATAGCCAAACTGTTTACATGCTCAGATGACGCCATAACACCTGTAGGTCCCCTGACACAAGCTGACTCAAAAGAGGGCGAGACCTCCCAAAAGCAGTTAGAGGATTGGTGCCAGAAACTACACGTGGGGACTGACTCTACACCCGACTACCAGAAACATGGGGTTTACAGGGTCGTGCAGGAATATGAGCAGGTCTTTAGTAAGAACCCACTAGACTTCGGTAGGATCAAAGGGGTGCAACATCACATACCCACAGGCAGTCATCCTCCCATTAAGGAAAGACATAGGCCTATTCCACCAGCCCATTACCAGCGCACAAAGGACATGCTGAAGGACATGAAGGAGGCAGGCGTCATAAGGGACAGTTGTAGCCCCTGGGCGGCTCCCCTGGTCCTGGTAAGAAAGAAGGATGGCACGATGAGGATGTGTGTGGATTACAGACGGATAAATCAGATAACACACAAGGATGCCTACCCTTTGCCAAGGATAGAGGAATCCCTCGCTGCCTTGAAAGCCTCTAACTACTTTTCTACCCTAGATCTTACTAGTGGCTACTGGCAAGTATCTGTAGCAGAAGAAGATCGGGAGAAGACGGCCTTCACCACCCCAATGGGCCTCTGTGAGTTCAACAGCATGCCATTTGGACTCTGCAATGCCCCCGGGACCTTCCAGAGGCTTATGGAATGCTGCCTAGGGCACCTCAACTTTGAAACCGTCCTGCTCTACCTGGATGATGTCATCGTGTACTCCAAGACCTACGAGGACCACCTGAAACACCTGGCTGAAGTCTTTGAAGCACTATCCCGATATGGAATGAAGCTGAAACCATCCAAGTGCCATCTACTGAAGCCAAAGGTCCAGTACCTAGGTCACGTGGTCAGTGCAGAAGGAGTAGCACCGGACCCAGAGAAGGTCACAGTCATCCAGGAATGGCCCACACCTACTACCGTCCGGGAGGTACGTCAGTTCCTTAGCTTGGTAGGCTACTACAGAAGGTTCATCAAGGGCTACACGAAAATGGCAGCGCCTTTGCAAGAGCTCCTGGTAGGCCACCCAAAGAAGAAAGGAAAGATCACCGGCCCGCCATTTCACTGGGGAGAAGCAGAAGAACACTCCTTCAGACAAATGAAAGGGGCCTTGACGGGTGAAGAGATCCTAGCCTATCCTGACTACGGTCTGCCATTCGTACTGTACACAGATGCCAGTAATGTGGGACTGGGAGCAGTGCTTTCACAGGCGCAGGGAGGCAAAGAGCGTGTGATTGCTTACGCCAGCAGGAAGCTCAGGCCTACCGAAAGAAACCCAGAGAATTATAGCTCATTCAAGCTAGAGTTCCTGGCCATGGTATGGGCTATCACAGAGCGGTTCAAGCACTACCTGGCAGCCACCAAATTCACTGTCTTCACGGACAACAACCCCCTGACCCACTTGGATACTGCTAAATTGGGTGCCATGGAGCAGCGTTGGGTAGCCCGACTGGCGAATTATGACTTTACTGTCAAGTATCGAGCTGGCCGCAAGAACGGCAACGCAGATGCTCTGTCCAGGATGCCTCACCTAGCAGACGAGGGTGAAGATGAAGATGATCTGGAAGAGATTGAGCTGCCAGCGTTCCATCGCCATGGAGCAAAACAGTGTCGGCAGTTGCGTGCCAACCGCCAAGAGGTGACCCTGAACCCACTACCTCACTACAACTGGAAGGAGACCCAGGAAAATGATCCAGCGGTAGGCTTGGTAAAGAAACTGATCAGCCAGCCTGGCGCCAGCCTTGACAAAGGAGCCCCACCTGAGGCACAGTACCTATGGAAGGAGAGGGGTCGATTATTCATCTATCAAGACAAACTTTACAGGAGCATCATTGACCCGAGGACGCATGAGAAGGTGTGGCAAGTGATTGTACCACAGAAGGATACGAGGATGGTGCTAGAAGCCTATCACAATGGTGCAGGCCACTTTGGTTGGAAGAAACTGGAGGCCCTACTTAAAGTAAGATTCTACTGGGTGGGCATGAGATCTGCCCTAGAGAAGTGGTGTCGAAACTGCGGGCCCTGCAATCTTAGAAGAAAAGACCAGCACCGCCAGAGAGCACCACTCCAACCAATCCAAACTAAACGGCCTCTGGAGATCGTGGCCCTGGACCATGTAAAGTTGGCACCCAGCAGACAAGGCTACAACTATGCTCTCACTATGGTTGACCACTACTCCAGATTCCTGGTGGTAGTACCAGTCAAGGACTTGACAGGTCAAACTGCAGCCAAAGCTTTCCAGACACACTTCTGTCGACCACATGGCTATCCAGATCAAGTGCTCACTGACCAAGGACCAGCCTTTGAAGCTGAAGTGTTTAAGGAGTTTTGTAACCTATATGGCTGCCAGAAGATCCGTACTACGCCTTACCATCCTCAGACCAATGGCATGTGTGAGAAGATGAACCACATCATTCTCGACCTTCTGAAGACTCTCCCACTAGAAGAACGAAGTCAGTGGCCGGAAAAACTGCCCGATCTAGTGGACATGTATAACAACATCCCTGTGAGTTCCACGAACTGCACACCGGCATACCTGATGAGGGCCAGACCAGGGAGATTGCCAGTAGATCTGGAAATGGGAGTTGAGACCCCTGAAGACCATCTACAAGGTGCTGATTGGGATTCCAACCGCCAAGCCCAATACAAGAAAGTACAAGAGTGTGTGGAGCGAAGCCTGACTCAGCAGCGTGAGAAACAAGAAAAGGCCTATAATCGAAAAGCACCTGCTGTTCCTTTGATGCCAGGAGACATAGTTCTCAAAGGAAAGAGAAGGCGTCATAAACTTGACAATCATTGGGAAGAAGAACCCTACACCGTATTACCATCAACGCTTAGCAATGAAAAGACATGCCTTATCAGCAAAGATGGAGGAAAAACAACAGCTGTCGTTTCTAGAGATCGCCTAAAGAAATGTCCTGAACAACTAAGAATCCCTGAAGAAATTCCCAACCCTTTGCCAGTTCAAGAACCAAAAGAAAGGATGATCCATACTGCGCTTGGAGATTTTCCAGCAAGTTGGCCTCAATACAATGGAGCCGTTGTTATTCCAGTCATTACATTCACTCAATCTAGAGAAGTAAGAGACCCAGAGGAGCCTATTCAGAACCTAGAAGTGCCAAATGTAGCTGAAGCAGAAAACCACGCATTGGTATCAGTACCCAGTACACCCATTATTCACATTGAGACACATACATCGGGTGGGAGGACACAACCTCAGACAGATTACAGTATAGTACTGCGTAGATCAACCCGCAGCAACTTTGGTCAGCTCCCATTACGCTATAGACAAAGTACAGTTTAGTTGAAAGTGACGGTATGAAGTGTAATGTTTAACCTGTTATAGTTAAGTAACGTTTAAGCGAAATGTGCCCACAAGGACTATTGTGAGACCTCCTTAAAATGTTAGACCACTGGTTATGAACTGGCTTTAACCACAAACTTTTGCATTGTAAAAAGTTGCCTCCTGGGTATCAACCACAGAGTCTGCCTGTTGAGGGGCATGGCTCTGCACCAACAAGGGGGCACGCCTGTTTATGGGGCCTGCCCTCCAACACTCGGAAGCGGGTACGCCTGTTTATGGGGCCTACCTTACACCACTCCCCTCAGGAGAGGAAGATTGGAGGAAAGGTCTGGGGAATGTGATGGCCCAGACCTGGTTACCAAAAGGACCGGTGACCTACCTCCTGGAGGTTTTTGGGTGGGTTTCGGACATGTGGGTGGTTGGTGGTGGAATGGTACCTGGCATGTTTAAATGTAAATAATTGCCCCTGTGTGGGAAAAGTTTGTATTTACCTTTTTTTTTCTCTTGTCTTTGCAGCCCGAGGACGTGCTGATGATAACTAAGGGGGAATGTGGCGCCCCTGACCTGGTCAGGCACCACAGAGTATTGCACCCATGCGGGAGCAATGCTTCCAGGTAATCTCCAAAGGCCAGGATGAGGTGCACACACAAACATATAGTGACCAGGCTTCCCACATCACCAGAGGGGACCCTTGAGTAGCCAGAAGGAGTTAACTTTCAATTCCCAGCTGGGGGTGTGTTCAGGGGCTGGTTGCTAGGAAGCAGGGCAGAGAGAGAGAGGAAGTGAGAGGAGTCTGTAGGAAGAAGTTGAAGTGGATGGAAGGGAGCAGAGAAGCTCTCGTGTAGACAGGTCCTGAGGAGTGCTGTAGCTGAAAACGGAGGAGAACGGAGTACTGTGGGTCGGCCTGAAGAGCATCCAGAGAAAGAGGGGTGGCTGAGTACGGAGATCCCGGTATCCGAGCACCCAAGGGGAACTAGATCCCCAGTACAGGCAGCAAACCAGTCAGAGCTGCTCAATCTACAGGTGGGGATACTCCATGCCCTCACCACTACTACGCAGTGCTCGGGCCAAGCAGCAATCAGCAGGCCCATAAGGGGACAGGGCCAGAAGCCATCCCACCAAGGCCACGCTGCCGGCAGACGAGCCAGAGAGAGGGGAGCAGGGTGGTAACAGCTTCCCTGGAGGGGTCCTACCACGCTTCAAGCAAAGGATCCTCCTAAAACAGAAAGGGGTGCAAGGAAGGCGAGTGGACAGCTACCCTCAGAACGGCCTCCTGGAATTCCTGGTTCCACCTGGTTATCACAGTGTCGCCCGGGCATCTCACCGTGACCTTCCAACAGTGAGTAAACACATTGAAAGACTTTTAGACTGTGTTTGAGTTCTTCTGCGACTTGTGGTACTACAAACCCACACCGGGCCCTGGGGCTTGCCTCACTCTCAGGAGGCTACTATATCCGACTGCACCCACCATCAGCCCCAGGCGTCCCCTAACCTGCAGTGGCGGTCCCCACTGACCGCAATACTGAGAGTGGCGTCACGATCAAAACCAAAGATTCCCTACCTGTGACCAGCACCAGCTACGTGGAGTCCCTGAAGGTATGCACCGATACAACACCTGTGGGGCTTCACAGTTGTATTCAAATTTCTCTCTTCAGAAACATGGCGTCGGAGTTCTCACCTGCGCATAGCGCTTATCTCCGGCGCCATGTTTCTGAAGCCCGCAGTAGCTAGTATTACCTGCAGCTACGATATCGTGCTGCCCCAGGACACCGTGCCAGCAAAGCAGCCGCCTAGGACACTGGGACGCCACAGGAAAAAGCCGACAGCAGCCTGCCAGCGACATCGGGGGTCAGGTGAGGTAAGTTCACAATGGACTCACATGACTCCGTGACCGCAGTGCTGCGAGACCCGGTCCCGGTGTCCTAGGTGGCTGCTGTGCTGGCACGGTGTCCTGGGGCGGCACAATATCGTAGCTGCAGGTAATACTAGCTACTGTGGGCTTCAGAAACATGGCGCCGGAGATAAGCGCTATGCGCAGGTGCCAACTCCGGCGCCATATCTCTGAAGAGAGAAATTTGAATACAACCAGAGGGAGGGAGGAACAGGCGGCGAGAGGGGGGGGGGGGGGGGGCGGGGAATAAACGTGCATAACCCGCCCGGACATTAGCAGAGAGGTGCACACGTCAATCAAAAAGTGCTTGATTTTTCAAACTTCATCTTTTTCACAGCCTAAACACCTGAGCTGCCCACTAATGGTCTGTACACACTGTGCCTGATAGTGCCAGTACTGCACTGGCTGTGTGTAGCCCCTCCAGTGTTGTGTCGGTGCATTACCTTCAGGGACTCCACGTGGATGGAACAGTCTGGTCACAGGTAGGAAACCTTCTTTTAGGATTGTCGTGACGCCACTCTCAGAATTGCGGTCAGTGGGGCCTGCCACTGCAGATTAAGGGATGCCTGGGGCTGATTGTGGGTGCAGTCAGTTGTAATAGCCTCCTGAGAGTGAGGCAAGCCCCAGGGCCCTGTGTAAGTGTGTGGAACCACAAGGCGCAGAATAACTCAACACAAGCAGAATGTCTTTCAGGGGTTTTACTCACTGTTGATGGCAGGGTGAGTAACCCGGGCGTAGCTGGGATGAACCAGGCTGGAACCAGGCGTCCTTCAGGCTGACTTGTGAGGGTGGCTACTGACTCGCCTTCCTTAGCCCTCTGTTGTTTGTGGTAACCCCGACTTGCAGTCCCTATGGGGGTCACCCAGGGAAGTTGCTGCTCCCCTCGTTTCGGCCCGTTTGCTTGTAGCCTGGACCAGGTCACTCCGGCTGCTTGCCTCCTGTGAACTATGGGCCCTCGCTTTGCTACGTGGCTGCGGACTCTGTGGTGTTGTCTTGGGGGTGTAAAGTGCCCCCTCAAGCAGGTTTGGCAAGGGAAAGGTGAATCTATCCCTGCACTGGGACCTGTTACCCCTGCGGGCCTGGTACCTCCCTAGCAGTCCTCTTACTCTCCACTCCGTTGCTCTCTCTGTAGCCTTGTGTGGATTTCGGACGGCACCACTAGGTGACCGTTCTCCCCCGTCAGTAGTCACTGCGCGGACGCTGTTAGACTGCAACAGCTCCAGGGTCTGCTTCTGCTCTCCCTGAGCTGCACACTAAACCGGCTCACTCGTGGGACCTGCACTGCTGCTCCTGTCTGAGCTCCACTTCCATGCTCCTCACTCCTCCACACTCTGCTTCAGACTGCCCTCTCCTCCTTTCCCTTTGTGCCTGCCTATGCCACCTAGCAACCAGGCTCTCTACCACACCCCTTGAGTGGAGATGGAGGCCTCGCCCCCTCCTGGGATCCCCAGGGGTCCTCCCAAAGGTACATGTGTGAGACCTGATCACTATGCGCCTGTGTAGTCACACCTCGGTCAGCCTTCTGGATTACCTGTTTTGTACTGTCCCCAGCATGGGTGCAGTACTCAGTGGTGCCTGACCAGGTCAGGGGCGCCACAGCTGCACCTTATATAGGAAAATGCTGATGTTTGGTTCCCTTTAACGAAATGTTACTCACATTTCCAATATTTAGTACTTTATCAGTTTCTCGCAGTTTAAGATCTCCACTTGCTGTCATTCATATGCAACTTTTCTTGTTTAGTTCCAATGCAGAATAATTTGTCAATAAAGTCTTCTGTTGAATGACAGCAAGCAGAGATCTTGAAAACTTTTAGCAACGGATACAAAAAGTACGTTGGAATTTGTGGTATACCTTGTCATCACACAAGGAGTTATCTTTTTTTGCATTACCCCTTTAACACTTAAATCTAAATAATAAAAATAAATTGTGCAAAATTATTTTTTGTCTTATGAATATGAAGTTCTGCAGAGTTGCCATCTTGTAAATGAGTCCAGCTATGCAATTTACCAAACTCTTTTTGTTAAAGTATTCTCCAAAGCCATGCATTAATAAAACATGCTTTAAAAGCAGAGGCCTAGTGGGAAAATCTGCCAGTAAATGGGTTTTTACTGCTCACATATAACACAGTCTCGCTAAGATTTCATAAGCCGCAGAATCCTTTTATCCAGAGGACTGGATTTTCGTGTCAGCGTATCCCTGTCCATCACTTTATGTGTAAATGGTTCTCTCCAGAAATCTCTAAGATACATTAGAAGGTGTTCGCCCTCCTCACACTCCGTGACTGATGCCACACATGGGTGACAGGAGAGCTTCACGTGCCCTTGTTTGTGTTTCCCACTTGCTGAGACGTTGCAAGAGGAAAGATCCAGATGTTATAAGTATAAAGAGCATTACCAAAAGTGACCTTTATTGTCAACGTAGGCAATCAATGCATGACAGCTAGGAGTCCCCTCCACCAATCACTAGAGCGCATGATAGCTTGAAATCCCCCTCCACCAATCACTATAGCACATGATAGCTAGGAGTCCCTGCCACCAATCACTAGAGTGCATGATAGCTAGGAGTCCCCCTCCATCAATCACTAGAGAGCATGTTTGCTAGGAGCCCCCCTCCACAAATCACTAGAGTACATGTGGAGCACCACAGGGGGTTGGGGTTTCTTTACTCGTCACCGGGTCGGTGATGAAGGGAGGTCTTGGGGATGTCATGGAGGCCTGGCCCGGCTTCGTGGCCCTGAGATGTCCACGAAAGGATGAAGGGGAAGATGGTGGGCATGTTGGGAGTAGTTGTCTCGTGACGCCACCTGTGGTGTGTGGCCAGGGATTAGCCACCGCTGCGGGTCATGTCCCCTGGGGCGGATGTTAACACAGCTCGGATGGTTCAGCTCCCCACAGGTGGAGCTAGGCCCCAGGGAGGAAGATGGAGGGCTGGTAGTGGCCGGGGGCGCCGGAGCACAGGGCGACGGTGCAGGCAATGATGGGCTGACACAGTGGATGCGGTTCAAGGTCTTTTACACACTGTTAAGTTGTCACCCTCGGAGTGCCGGTTTCCGCCGTGATAGGTCCCAGCCGAACCCGGAGTTGGGGAGTGTGAGACCTTCCTTTTTGCATTCTTTAGTGTGGATCCCCGTGACTTGATGTTACTTAGGCACCCCAGTTCTGTGTTTAAGTTTCCATCCCGTTTAGCAGGCAGCGTGAATTCTTTGTTCGGCCTGACCGTGATCACGATTCCGGACTCTATATGCCACTGTGCTCCGGGATCTTCTGTTGGGCAGAGAGACGTGAAATTCCCCTGTCCAGCAGATTCTGGCGGAATTTGAAGTATACACCACCCTAGGGCTCTGCACCTTGCGTGCGCTAGTGCTGAGGGAGCTATTGAGCTTGACCTCCAGCTACCGTGTTGCTCCTGTGTCTCATCAGCTCACCTGGTGTCTCCTACTCTTCTTCTCTCCTCCTGAGGCTAGGCTGCAGCATTCCTCTCAATCGGTCCGGAGGGAATTCTGAAGCACTCCCCTCCACTGGTCCCGAGAGAGCTCTTAAGCACTCCTCTCAGTGACCGTGTTCCTGACTCTTCCGAGTCTGCAACTGTGCTGAGGTAAATGTCTGTGTTCTCTCACTTTCCTGTGCTGCCCCCATGTTCCTCATGACTCACTAGTGGTTGGGAAAGTCCCCTTACTATGGTGACCACCTCTAGCCCACCTAAAGTGTTTGTTGTGTAAGTGATAAATACCAGCGGTTAACCTTTTCCTTACCCGGGAGGAGTACTGCACCTTAAGTGAGATACAATACCCTGTGGCGACTGAAGTCACCGGGGCGCCACACATGATAGCTTGGAGTCCCCCGCCACCAATCACTAGAGCACCGCATGACGGCTAGGAGTCCCCGCCACCAATCACTAGATCGCATGATAGCTAGGAGTCCCCCTCCACCAATCACTATAGAGCATGATAGCTAGGAGTCCCCCTCCACCAATCACTAGAGCACATGTTTGCTAGGAGCCCCCCTCCACCAATCACTAGAGCGCATGATAGCTCGGACTCCCCCTCCACCAATCACTATAACCAGCCAGATCTACAAACTATATTTTCTAGCGTCATGGAAAGATATATCTGGCTGAAAATCAAACTTTTAGACATATTTGGCATATTTAAAGGATATGCCATAAGTACGTAATCGATACATCTCCTAATGCCAATGCTGGGAGCAGTGGCGTAACTAGAGTTTGATGGGCCCGGTGCAAAGTTTGGACCTGGCCCCCCTCCACGGACACCAACACTTGGGGTACGGGATAATGACACTGACACTCGGGGTTCAGGATAATGACGCTGACACTTGGCTGTTACCCTTAGCACCCAGATTTCCCATGATCTGAAATCCCTCTATCAGCACACAGCTTTCCCATGTTCTGATATCCATCTTGTGCTTAGTACCCAGCTTCCCCATGCTCTGCTATACATCTTTCCCTCAGCACCCAGCTTTCCTATGTTCTGATATCCATCTTGTCCTCAGTACCCAGCTTCCCCATGCTCTGCTATACATCTTTCCCTCAGCACCCAGCTTTCCCATACCAGAGCATGGTAAAGCTGGGTGCTGAGAGATGTATAGTAGAGCATGGGAAAGCTGGGTGCTGAGGGAAAGAGCCCGGCACAGGGGGAGAATGATGATGTGTGGAGCTGCACTGGCCACTCCACGCTTCATAGTAGCTTTGCGTGTTGACGGGGGCCCGATGCCGCTGACCACGGTAGTTACGCCCCTAGCTGGGAGCCTACAACCTTAATTATAAGCGTAATATACTTTAATAGAGAAACAGAAAAGTCATATATCATGAAAGATACTGGCATGCCAAACCATCAGTCCAACCTCATCAGGAACCCTAACATTGACCAAAAAGCCACAGTTCGAACAGAACACGGTGACACGGCATAGTACAAAGAAGAGCGAGGCGTCACACAAGACTGGATCCTGACACCATTTCTCTTGAAGTTATATACAGACGCTATTCTCAGGAAGGCTGGACTTGCCAAGAAAGAAAAAGGAATAAAAATTGCTGGATGAATCAGCAACAATCTTCAGGACGCAGATGATACAACATTGATAGCAACAAGTATAGATGCAATGAAGGACTTATTATGGAATGTCAAAGCTCAAACCTGATTCTCCTACTCAATACAAAGAAGACAAAGATATTGACTACTGTTAATTATGACCGGGACACATTTTAGATGGGCAGCGATGAACTAGAAGATGTAAACAACATCAACCTACTTGGATCAATGATCACTCAAGATAAAGCGATCACAACGTAAGTCAATAGGAAATTAGCTATTGGCAAATCAACAATAAATTCACTGGACAAAGTCTTCAAATCGAGGTAATTTTCACTGGTGACAAAGACACGTCTTGTACATAGTCTGGTCTCGGCTCGTACATAGTCTGGTCTCGGCTCGTACATAATCTGGTCTTTTCTTTAGTAACATATGGATGTGAAACCTGGACAATAAAAAAACAAAACAGAAGAAGAATCACCGCCTTTGAAATGTGGTGCTGGAGAAAGATGTTTTCAATACCATGGATGGCAAGAAGAACAAACAAACCAATTTTGAAACAAATCAAGCCAGACATGTCACTCAAAGCAAAGATCACCAAGCTACGACTTCCCTACTTTGGACACCTCATATGTAGACAGCAATCACTGGAGAAGTATGTCATGGTCATAAAAATAGAAGGAACAAGGCGAATAGAAAGACTAGCAACCCAATGGCTTGATACAATCAAGATAAGAGCGGAGAAGACCCTGGTGGACATATCTAGGCTGCACAAGATTGATCTTACTAGATAGTATCCATCAAGTCTCCATGGCTTGAGATGGAGCTGAAGGTCATTAAATAAATAACAAATAAATATAGTAATAAATCTGTATCAGTAAGTTTTACATTTTACTGAAAGACATGAGTTATATATTGGAAATTAATTCCATATGGGATTTTCAGATCTTGTAAGTGGTACTGCTTCCTCTTTACATATTCGTTTTTTCGGATTTATGCATGTGATAACACAGACAGAACTATTTATTGCTGTATTTCTCTACACTTTCCATCATTGAACGTGACACGTTGGTTTATTCCTTGCTCCATGCTCCAGATTTGGAAACACATGCAGTTAAGTATAAGTGGCACTTCAATTTGTTCACTGTTTCAGAAAAGGAAATTGAATTTTAATTTAATTCCTTTAGGCAAAATTGCAAAGTGTCTGAGGTAGGAAAGAGAAGAGTTTTCTCCTATGTATTTGTGTTCTCCCCCATAGTAAGCAATCTTAGGGCTCAGGAACGTGGATATATAATGGAGGCATAATAAATCTCCAATATAGGGGCTTCTAGTGTACCTCATTATACCTCCAAATTCTATCGGAGAATATCTCTGTGTATACCGTATACCAGACGGAGGATGCATGGCGTCTGTTCTGCACACCTTACAAGCTCCGCACATCTCTCTGACATATTTGTGAGCTTTTATATTGCATTGGCTTTTTTTAAATCTGCAGCATGACAATTCTTTCAGTGTTTTATGCGACATTTTTTCGCCACAGAAAGCAGTGAGGAATGCAAAAATGTTGTAAACCCCCACAAACGTGTTTTTCCCTTGTTTATGCTAAATAAAACTAACTTATGTACTGTACATGTACTGTAGATAAATCACATATATGATATCCACACCAAAACAAAGCAAAAAATACAACATAAATGCAGCAAAAAAACAAACAAAAAAGCAGCAAAAATGTAGATAATCCTGAGTATTGTAAAAAGCTTCTTTATTGCCAGCAGAAAAATTCATATGTGAACATAGCATTACTAAATAAACCGGTGAATGCATAAAGCACATGCACGTTACTATACAGGCGGTGCAGGAAGGATGTGTGAGCTCCCAAAATAACTCAGACCTGAAGGCCAATCTGTAAGTTATGTTAAAGAGTAATCGTTTTCATTTTTTTTTTTTTTCATAAGCAATAGTAGCCATGAAAATAAAAACTTTGTAATATATTATGTTAGAGAAATCTGCTTCTTTCTACTCCTAGACTGATCGTTGCTTCTCAAGATTTGAATTCACAGGTAGTGATGAGCGGGCACTACCATGCTCGGGTGTTCAGTACTCGTAACTAGTGATGAGCGGGCACTACCATGCTAGGGTGCTCGGTACCATGCTCGGGTGGTCTGTACTCGATACTAGTGATGAGTGAGCACTACCATGCTCGCATGCTTAGTACTCGTAGCTAGTGATCGAGGCACTACCATGCTCGGGTGCTTAGTACTTGTAACTAGTGATGTGCGTTCACTACCATGCTCAGGTGCTCGGTACTCGTAACTAGTGATAAGTGGGCACTACCATGCTCAGGTGCTCGGTTCTCGTAACTAGTGATGAGCGGGCACTATGAGTAAGGAGTTGTCTCCAAAACGCATAAGGTGGGTGCCTTATTAGGTCCACATCATGGGACATATTTGATTTTATCATGTATGTGATTTATCAGTGCTCCTTTACACCAATTCCACTACCACCCTCGGTTACTCTCCCCTCTTTTGAGGTGTACTCCGTACGCATCTACTCCACTTCCAACTTCCAACTGGCTGTCATTTATCGCCCCCCAGGGCCAGCCACTGCCTTTTTTGACCATTTCACCACCTGGCTACTACATTTCCTTTCCACCGACATCCCCACCATCATCATGGGTGACTTTAACATCCCCATTGACACTTCTCACTCATCTGTCTCTAAACGTCTAACACTCGCTTCCTCCTTCAGCCTCACTCAATGGTCCTCTGCAGCTACTCACAAAGATGGCCACACGCTGGACCTCATCTTCACTCGCCTCTGTTCCCTATCTAACCTGTCTAACACCCCTCTACCCCTATCTGACCACAACCTACTCACATGCTCTTCCCTCTCTTCTACAAGTACACAACCCCCCCTCCACAAACTTTCACACCCCCGCAGAAATCTCAATCACCTTGACTTACACTCACTTTCTCAGTCCCTTCTCCCTCTTGCAGACATTGCTTCTTCACACGATGCAGATGCTGCTGCCACTTTACACAACACCACCATCTCTGCAGTTCTCGAATCAGCTGCCCCCTCACACACACCAAAACCCGCACAATCAACAGGTAACCCTGGCACACAAGTCAGACTAAAGAATTGAGACGGGCTTCCAGAATTGCTGAGTGCAGATGGAAGAGGTCTCATTCCACTGAGTACTTCGTTACATACAAACAAGCTCTCACCACTTTCAAGTCTGCACTTACTGCTGCAAAACAAACCTACTTCTCATCTCTCATATCCTCTCTATCTCACAACCCTAAACAGCTATTCAACACTTTCAACTCTCTCCTCCGTCCCCCGCCACCACCTCCATTTCCTCTCATCTCAGCTGAAGACCTTGCCTCTTTCTTCAAGCAGAAGATTGACAACATCAGAGCAAACTTTGGCCCACAATCATCACAGCCACTCCTCACAACTACTCAGCCTTCTTCCTCCAAATCCAGCTTCTCCACCATGACAGAAGATCATCTTTCCACTCTACTCTCAAGATCATATCTCACAACCTGCCTGCTTGATCCCACCTCATCCCACCTCATCCCCAATCTCACTACAGTCCTCCTCCCGACCCTAACCCATCTCTTCAACCTCTCACTAACAACTGGTGTATTCCCTTCATGCTTTAAACATGCCTCAATTACACCCATCCTCAAAAAGCCCTCCCTTGACCCTTCCTCTGTGTCAAACTATCGCCCCATATCACTTCTCCCCTATGCCTCCAAACTACTGGAACAGCATGTCCATCTTGAACTGTCCTCACACCTCTCTTCCCGCTCTTTCTTTGACCGGTTACAATCTGGCTTCCAACCCCATCATTCCACTGAAAGTGCCCTGACCAAAGACACTAACGACCTGCTAACCGCAAAAGCCAAGCGACACTACTCTGCCCTCCTCCTCCTGGTCCTGTCCTCTGCCTTTGACACAGTAGACCACTCCCTTCTATTACAAATTCTCTCATCTCTGGGCATCACAGAGTTGGTGCTATCTTGGATCTCCTCATACTTATCAAACCGAACTTTCAACGTCTCCCACTGTCACACCACTTCCTCATCTTGCCCCCTATCTGTTGGGGTCCCCCAAGGTTCAGTTCTTGGACCCCTGCTGTTCTCCATTTATACCTTCGGCCTGGGACAGCTTATAGAGTCCCACAGCTTTCAGTATCATCTCTATGCTGATGATACACAGATCTACCTCTCTGGACCTGACATCACCTCCCTACTAACCAGAATCCCACAATGTCTGTCTGCTATTTCATCCTTTTTCTCTGCTCGAATTCCTAAAACTGAACATGGACAAAACAGAATTCATTGTCTTTCCTCCTCACTCAACTCCTCCACCTGACATATCCATCAATGTCAATGGCTGCTCACTTTCCTCAGTGCCACGCGTTCGCTGCCTGGGAGTAATCCTAGACTCTAATCTCTCTTTCAAGCCACACATCCAAGCCCTTTTCACCTCCTGCCGCCTCCAACTCAAAAATATTTCCCAGATCCGTACATTCCTTTCCCAAGAAGCTGCAAAAACCCTAGTACATGCCATTATTATCTCCCGCCTGGATTATTGCAACCTCCTGCTCTGTGGCCTCCCTTCTAACAGTCTCGCACCCCTACAATCTATTCTAAACTATGCTGCCCGACTAATCCACCTGTCCCCCCGCTACTCCCCGACCTCTCCTCTCTGCCAATCCCTTCACTGGCTTCCCATTGCCCAATGACTTCAGTTCAAAACACTAACAATGACATACAAAGCCACCCGCAACCTGTCTCCTCCTTACATCTCTGACCTAGTCTCCCGGTACTTACCTGCATGTAACCTCCGATCCTCACAAGATCTCCTTCTCTACTCCCCTCTCATCTCCTCTTCCCACCATCGCATCCAAGATTTCTCCCGTGCCTCCCCCATACTCTGGAATGCTCTGCCACAACACATCAGACTCTCGCCTACCCTGGCAAGCTTCAAAAGGAACCTGAAGACCCACCTCTTCCGACAAGCCTACAACCTGCTGTAACCCTCAGTCTGATACAGCGCCGCACAATCAGCTCTACCCTAACCTACTGTATGCTCACCTATCCCTTGTAGACTGTGGGCCCTCGCGGGCAGGGACCTCTGTCCTCCTGTACCTGTCTGTGCCTTGTATTGTTTATGATTATTGTACTTGTCACTATTATGTACACCCCTTTCACATGTAAAGCGCCATGGAATTGATGGCGCTATAATAATAAATAATAATAATAATAATCATCAATAAAGAAGACAATTTTTTTTTTTTATGGAAAATTATGGTGCTGGACCTCTCCTTTTTTCCCGATGAGAAAGCACTACCATGTTCGGGTACTTGTAATTAGTGATAAGTGGTGTCTAGGTATAGTAAAGTATCCATGCGCTACGTAATGAAACCACCTATAGCGCCACCTGGTGGAAAACAATGGAGTTAGCATTTTTATCTCAAAAACGAAACGAGATAGAGAAAAAAAGTGAATTAAAAAATTGTAGGGCATCATCAATTAAATACGAATCGACACCTTGCATACAGAAATGCTATGATATGAAACCCATGACCCCTCCCCCCCCCAAAACATTGAATGCTGGTCACGCATACGGCGTTCATTTAACTTTGATGCTCAAAGTGGCCACCGTCAGCTGCAATGCACATCTGGACTCTGGACAGCATACTGTATCTTGCTGCACGTTGTGCACAAGCATCTGTGATACGTCGTCGTACGTCCTGCAATGTTGGTGGAGGGGTCGCATACACCTGCTGTTTAATATAAGCTCACAGAAAGAAGTACAATGTAGTCAGGTCAGGTGAGCGTGGAGGCCACTCCACGCTACCACGATTCCCAATGACTTGTAGGAAGGTCTCCATGAGGTATCGCTTCACGTCCACAGCCTTGTGAGTTTTACACGTTCTAGTCATTGCATTTCTTTATGCAAGATGTCGATTCGTATTGAATTGATGATGCCCTACAACTTTGTAATTCACTTTTTTTCTCTATCTCGTTCTGTTTTCAAGTTAAAAATGCTAACTCCGTTGTTTTCCACCAGGTGGTGCTTTAGGTGGTTTCACTGCGTAGCGCATGGCTACTTTACTATACCTAGACACCACTTCTATGCCTATAGCTGGCGCCGTTCTCAAGTTAATGGCGGTGAACAGGATATGGTTGGACACACTGTATATGTCCAATAAATGCCTATTTAACTGAGTGATGATGATGTAATAAACACTTCTTTGGAGACAGAGAGAGCTACTTCTGATGCATTATTGTCTAAGGAGGGGCATCTCCTATATGTACATACGTGACTTCTAGAATTTAGTCAGGACCACACACAAAATCTTATACCTCGTTAGGCCTCTGTCACACGTTCGTGCCTCCGGTACATGTTTGACAGTTTTCCCACGTACCGGAGACACGTACACACGTGGACCTATGTATTCCTAATGGTTTGGACACACGTAAGTATTTTGGAGCGGAACGTGTGTCCATTCCGTACTTACGTGTGTCCGTGTGTTTCTCACGCTGACATGTCCGTTTTTCTCCGGCAGCACGAGTGTCACACGGCCCGTACCACATGGATGTAGAGTGGATGCGGTCCCATGTGACACGTGCTGGAGAAAACTCACGTGTCAGAGAAAAAAATAACAAACCTTTACTCACCTTCTCCAGCCCTCCTGTCTCTGCCGCTGCTGTCACTTGCTGCCAATCGGCGCTCATTAGGCTCATTGCATATTCACTTCACTGCTGCCGGAAGCAGCAGCAGCGGGGAGTCGGCAGGACCGGAGACCGAAGATCAGCACCACGGACAGCAGCAAGGACCACGTGAGTATGCAAATTACCGATTCTCCGTGTGTTATCGCAGATAGCACACGTAGAACACACGTGGTCCGCACGTACCAGAGACACGTACTTACCAAACGCAACACGCAGGGAAAATACGTGTCTCGCGGCATGTGCGTGATTTTCACGTATGTGTGGCAGAGGCCTTAAGCTGAGTGGTGAGAACAGAAGCAGTAGAGAGGCAATCAAGGGCGAGTTTCTTATTTTTATCCTTATTTTTCTTACTTTTATTCGTAAAAAAAGATATATGGTATATTGGAAAAGCCCTTTAAAGGAGTATTTACACTACAAGATAATTGTTAATGGTCATTGTTAAAAACGCTCTTTTCACTATTATCTTTACCACTTGGCGATTTTTTGGTTCTGCCGGGCCGTCCATGTCAATGGGCTTTTAGTGATTTTGTTTAAAAGTTGTTGGCTGTGTCCCATGGAGTAGACCCATGTCCACTTTTGGACCACCGTTGTTGCTTTTTTTATAATACAGAATTTGCAACATTTTACGGAACAGTTTTCAACAATAACATGACATATAACAAAAATTACTACATTTTAGTTTATACGTTTTGCCTGGAGTGTTCTGTTAGGCCCTGAACGTCCCATAATTCACAATGCTTTTCAGAAGAACGTTCCAGCTCCATATAACTCTTCTGGAATAGAGAGAATGCTGTTGCCTGCAGCAGACTGTGACAAACAAAGCTCTCTATTCCTGACTGTGCGTCTCCCATCGACAGCCTGTCATAACTCGACAAGTGTGACAGCCCAGTGCGGAATTACACAATTACAGAGAAAGTAATCTGTCTTGTGGATGAGAGGTTGCGGCACGGAGTGAACCCGACGTTCCACGCTGCTTGTTTTTTTAGTTTGTTTTTTGCTATACTTGAAATCCAACAGTAAATGAATTCTTGTGAACATGTTGGATAAGCACATAATCCAGCTCTGAAGGAGATTATGGCCAAGGTTAATTGGCGGTAAGTTATCTGAAAGGATGTAAGAGTGAGATACTGGAAATGTAATGGCCAAGAAGGCTTTACTACATCACATTTTGAAGAGCAGGGGTGTCCTTAAAATTCTATGCTTTGCTGACTGAGCTTCCTTCCCTGGCATCTGGAGGACATATCACTCATTGATACTGATTAAAGGGGTTGGTCACTACTTTTTTATTGATGATGATTGAACATTGGGATAGGCCAACAATATCTGGTTAGTGCGTTGCGACAACCAGCACCCCCCTCGGATGCTGCGACAACACAACAGCTCCATTGTTTCTAAATTCAAATAAATAGAAGGTGGATTTGTAGCACTTAAGTATTTGGCCATTGCCACTATAGTTTTCACAGAACTGATGTGTTCCACCAGTATCTGAGAACGTCCGGCCACCACCACCGGTAACAGTTGATCATCAGGGATGCTGATTGTCGCCCCCCACCAATCTGAAATTGAGGATGCTATCAATAAAAAAAGTAGCAGTCAGCAATGACAGAAATACTATTTATTATAATTAGTGATGGGAGAATTGCAAAATATTCGAATTTGGATCATTCGTGCCTAATAGTTTTTACTATTCATTCATTCGTCATGAATAACGAACCTAATGCAAGTCAATGGGAAACTCAAATAATTTGCTGGAGAACCTTGGAAGTAGGTCTGGGAGGGCTGCAAAAATGCTGCAATGGATGGAAAAGTACTGAAACTGAATGGGAACCACATGACTCACATTTGGTTTCTGGGAATAATGTTGTCCGAGTATTACGGGAATTAAAGCAGCAGAATTATACTTACCAAGTTTCCAGATGGCTGTAACACTGCTTCTGGGTTCTCTCATTAAAGTTCATGAATATGCACTGTTTCGCCCACCCACCTTCTGTGACTGTGTCTGTGATTAGTTGCAGTCCTCCTTCCCCCACCCACCCTCTGTGCCAACGTCTGTGATTGGTTGCTCTAACACTAGCTGTTAGGGTTCCAGACGTAATGTAAAAATAAATAAAAAAAATGGCATTGTGTCCCCTGCATTTTGATACCCAGTGCAGATAAAGTTAACAGCTGGAGGCTGCCGCCCCCAGCTGTCTACATTATCTTGGCTGTGTACCAAAATATGAGGAACCCCATGTGGTTTTATTTTTTACATTTATTTAAATACATCATTTTAAAAATTGGGGTGCGGTCCCCCCCAATTTTGGTACCCAGCCAAGATAAAGCGGACAGCTGTGAGCTGGTATTCTCAGACTAGGGAGGCCCATGGTTATTGGGCCCTCCCCATCCTAAAAATAGCAGGTTACAGCAGCACTAGAATAAGCGTATCCTTTAGATGCGCCAATACTGGAGCTTTACCCAGCTCATCCTGATTGCCCTGGTGCACTGGCAATCATGGTAATTTAAAGGGTTAATGACAGCTGTGATTTGTCAAAAAAAAATCACAGCTGTCATCAAGCCCGATGTTAGAAATGGGGAGGGGTCTATGAGACTGCCCCATTACTAATCATGTAACTAAAAAGAAATAAACTGAAAACACAGAAAATAATCCTTAATTAGGAAAAAAACACCCTCTTTCTCCAAAATATCCCTAGAGATCTGACATAATCCACACCATGATGTGCCGATGGTCCCGTTAAAAAATGTGACAGAGCACTGTGGCATCAGTGACATACTGAGGGAAGCTGCAGCTGTGAGCGGTGCATCAGTGAGTTCACCTGATGTCACAGCTGGGATTCCTATGGTACCCTAACTGTGAGCTCAGGTTAATCCACCTCATGTGAACTCATTGAACTCCGTGATCTCACCTCAGGTGAATTAATTGAAGTCAATGCCAAATTACCGGATTAGGTGATGTGTGTATTTTGATTATTTGATTGCAGACATTTCGGCACCAAATATGCATGTTCTGATACAAAAGTGCATTAAAACTGTATCAAAAAAGCATGTGGTTTTGGTGTGTTTTTCTACCAGGAGATGCAGATTTGGTTCAGAAATGTCTGCAACCAAACTCACAATGTACACATATCTCCTAATCTGATAACCAGGCATTGATTTCAATGAGTTCATCTGAGGTCACAGTTGGGGTTCCCATTTTACTCTAGCTGTGACCTCAGGTGAACAGACCTCTGGTGAACTCAGTGACTATCATGAATAATGAATCTAATGCAAGTCAATGGGAAGCTCCAATGATTTTACAGTGGACCCACCCAGAATGTCTGGTGGGGCTGTAAAGGTTCTGAATGGAAAAGTGCTAAAATTGAATGGGAACAACATGGGGAAGATGCCTGGATGCATCTCTGAAACACAGTTCTCTTCTGGGAACAATGTTGTCAGAGTATTATGCCACTTTGATGTGAAGTCGCCCACCTATTTGTGACAACCAGTGCATTTAAAGCAGACAGCTGTGGGCCGCAGCCCCCAGCTGTGTGCTTTATCTTGGTTGGCTATCAAAAATAGAGGCTCCCACACAACTTTTTTTTATGATTTAAAATAATATTTGACAAATCACATTTGACATCAAACCCATATACTGTATTACCCCAATTACCACCGCACCAGGGCAATCAGGATGATCTGGGTAAAGTGCCACAATTGACGCATCTAATGAATGCCCCAATTGTGGAGTTGCTATTTTTAGGCTGGGGAGGGCCCAATAACCATAAACCTTCCCAGCCTAAGAATTCCAGTCCCCAGCTGTCTACTTTACCAGCAATGGTTATCACAAATAGGTAGGGGTTGTGCTGTTTCTATTTGTCTTAGTTAAAACTGTTATATTTAATGTTTTTCATGCTTGTCTCTGCTGCCATCTACTGGTCAGACCTTTTGGCTCCTCTGTTTCTTTTGTCCAGCCCATGGGAGTGTCTGATGACCCTCTTGCATCACATCCTGGGGGTGCATTCCAAACCAGAGTTTGTGAGAACAACATCCCATATTGGATTGGAGCTACTAGGAGCAAAGTCTTCTGACCACGTAGTAGCTTCAGAGGCAAGCATCACTGAGAATTACAATGCCAAGTACTTGGATTACTGCACTCTGCATGTCCTAACCTTTGGAGAAAATAAACCACCATTGTTTCATCTCAGCATGTGCATGTTTCACTCTGGAGCGCTCTGGTCCTGTCTGCCCCACCTATAGGAAAAACGAAGGTAAGATTCTCACAACCTCTCACAACTACGCACCTTCCATCGCCTTTAAGTGGGGACAGAACAGTCAGAAGACTGCTTAAGAGCCCAAAGCAAAAACTTCCCTGAGAGCCCAATCAGTCAGAAGACTGCGTAACAGCTCAATACCCCGGCTACAGATGCCTAAGAACCCTGTAACTTCCCATGTAATCTGCCTAGCAACAAGCCTTGTCCACTAGTCTGCCTGCACAGTGCATGCCTGGACAAGCCTAAGGGGAAGCTCTCCCATCTGCCACGTCCTGTGTCACCTCTGCTTGCATTGTAAAGGGACAGTTTTTGCACCTGCTGTTTCCCTCTTGCCATACCACTTCTATAGACTTGCAGTACATTATACCTCATTACTGCACATCGCTGCACTGCGAACCCCAAGTTTTACTAAAGACACCTTGGGAATCTCATCAGGGAGTCCTTGCAGAGCTGCACAACGATTTTTGGACCCCTATTCAAAAGTCAAGTTTCTTAAAGAGACAGTACACCTTAAATCAAAATGGCCGAAAAAGACCTTGGACAGTTCCCCACTGCTGAAACAGAGCAAATACAATCTGATACTGTCCATTATGAAGCCCAGGAGGCAGAGCCCACGCTTTCAGCAGACCAAGTTGTCGACCAAAGCGCTCTTCCAAACCCACGATAAAGGCCACTGAAAACTATCACACTATGAAAGATGAGCTATGTGAACACCTGGAAGAACAGTGGGAACGAGTCACCTATTACATGCCAAGACTTGAATCCTCATCAGGTGATGCCACATGCATACTAGCCGCTCTGGAACGGCTGAACACAGCTCATGAAAGATACAAGAGACTGTCAACAAGGTACATTACCTTTCTAAAAGACTCTAAAATTGATGAAGCTCTTTCAGACCTGAGCAAGGCAGAAGAGGTGGACAAGGAAAGAGATGCCAAGGTGCAAGATGCCATAGACAAGGCCGAACACCGTATCTCTCACCAGCAAGAAACCAGATCACACCGATCAACCTCATCTAGACGTTCCTCTCGGTCATCCGGGTCATCATCCTCAAGAAGCTCAGCCCTGAGCGACAGGATACTAGAGGCCCGCATAAGAGCAGAGGAATCCAAGGTGAGACGTTCCTTCACAGAAAGAGAAGTAGAGGAAGAAGCCAAAAGGACAGAAGCAGAAGCCCTTGCAAAAGCAGAAGCCGCTGAAGCAGAAGCCCTTGCAAAAGCAGAAGCCGCTAAAGCAGAAGCCCTTGCAAAAGCAGAAGCTGCTAAAGCGGAATCAAAAAGGGCAGGCTCGGATAAAGATTCTTCGGTCACAGATGGAAGAGGAAGTTGCGCTAGCTAAAGTGAGACTACTTGAGCAAGCATTGATGCAAGGTCCTGATCCAGCTCACTCGCCACCACTGGAAGCAGACAATCCAGTTGATCGCACAAGAGACTATGTACTGAATCAGTTACCTCGACTTTTATTTCAACAAGGTTAAAAGCGATAAAACCAATTCACATGAATGGAAAGGAAGACGCGTTTCGGACAGTATATGTCCTTAGTCAGATGACTAAGGACATATACTGTCCGAAACGCGTCTTCCTTTCCATTCATGTGAATTGGTTTTATCGCTTTTAACCTTGTTGAAATAAAATTCGAAGTTTTTATTTTACTGGACGCAGTTGCTGGATTTTCATTACCTACCTACATGCTGTGGATTCGCCTTCCCTCCGTGCACCGTCTCAGGATTACATCTTTATATTGGGGTGAGCTGGACTTTTTTGTTCGTTGAATCAGTTACCTGTAGTAACCCCGGTTGGCAGTACCGTCCAAGCCGACAACACCGAAACCTCCAACTTACCTCTACCAGTGCCAGTGCCACCTAAAGCACCCGAGCAAATTAATAACAGTCACCAAGAGGTGCCCTCTCAAACACAGCCACCACGGCAAGATGGCAACCAAGTGTTTCCTGACCCACTTCCACAGCTCAAGCAGCAGTCATCAGAATCTACAGAGGCTAAACCACAGCTCAACCCTGCAGCAATGTCATTTTACCCGGGAACATCTCATCCATTCACGTCAGGCAGCCCATACGCCCCAGGGGCATCATGAGTCGTCATGGCAACAAGTGGTGAGAAATCAGATATGTCTGAGTTTGCCAGGTTCATGGTGAGCAGAGAGCTAATAAACACTAGTCTCACGAAATTTGATGATCGTGCAGAGAGCTACAGGGCCTGGAAAGCAACTTTCAAGGCAGCCATCGCCAATCTCAACTTCACTGCAGAACAGGAGCTCGACCTCCTGATCAAGTGGTTGGGCCCAGGCTCTACAAACCGTATCAAGAGCCTCAGAACCGTCTATGTGGGACAAGCAGAAGCAGGTCTCGCTGCTGCATGGCAGAGAATGGAACGCGCCTTTGGCAGTGCAGAAGCAATAGAGAAAGCCCTATTCAAGAGACTGCAGGACATCCCAAAGATCAACCTTAAAGAAGTCCACAAGCTTCAAGACCTAAGTGATCTGCTCATGGAGCTGGAGCTCGCCAAAAGAGATCCTCGTCTGTCTGGGCTGTGCTACCTGGATACAGCCCATGGAGTGAACCCAACCGTGGTGAAGCTGCCATACAGTCTGCAGGAGAAATGGGCAACGTCAGTCTCAAGGTACAAAAGAATGCATGACGTCACCTTTCCCCCATTTATTCAGTTCTACAAGTTCATCGACGAGCAGGCCCAGATGAGGAACGACCACAGCCTCGACTTCCTAGAGTTCAACACTTCGGCAGCTGCAACATCATCATCAAGGTATGAAGGTGCCATACACAAACGCAGAGACATTAAGAACACTGTGAGTGTTAGGAAGACTGAGCTACCATCACCTGCAGCACGCACAGATAAACAGAACACCATCTCATCACGAGATAAGTCTTTCAATCAAGAATGTCCCATCCATAAAAAACCGCATTCACTGAACAAGTGCAGAGGGTTTAGATCCAAAACCCTACAGGAGCGCAAGAAAGTCCTCACAGAGCTTGAGATCTGTTTCAAATGCTGCGCATCACTTGAGCACATGGCCAAGGACTGTAAATCCATCGTCAAGTGTAAGGAGTGTCATAGTGAAAAACACGTTTCAGCCATGCACCCAACCCAGCTAGCTAGAGACACACCGGCTGCAGTCACCACCACTCCCACTCCAAGTCATGGCGGGGAGTCCAAGAATCAGACTGACACCACCACAGCCGTCTCCTGCTCATGCTCAGAGGTATGTGGAGAGTGCCAAACACAGCAATGTTGTGCCCGAATATGCCTCATCAAGGTTTATCCCGAGGGACATCCAGAAAAGGCAATGAAGGTGTATGCCATCATAGACGACCAAAGCAACCGGTCCCTAGCAGGAACCAAATTCTTTGAAGCCTTCGGAATTAATGGACCATCAGAACCCTACACCTTGAACACCTGCTCGGGTCGCATAGAGACTAGCGGCAGAAGAGCCCAGGGATTCATTGCTTCTCCTATCAATGGGAAGACTGAAATACCTCTACCAACGCTCGTTGAATGTGACCAAATACCCAGCCACAGGAATGAAATTCCTACCCCAGAAGCTGCATTTCATCAACCACACCTAAGACACCTCGCTAGTGTTATCCCACCTCTGGACAATAACGCAGAGATTCTACTCCTGCTCGGCAGAGACAATCTAAAGGTACACAAGGTGCGACAGCAGTGTAATGGGCCTGACTATGCACCATACGCCCAGAGACTGGACTTGGGATGGGTAGTCATAGGAAATGTGTGCGTTGATCGATCAGAAATTGATTCCTTCAATACTTACGTGCATGGAGATGGACGCACAACCTGCTTAAAGCCATGTCCTCATCACTATGGAGTGAAAGAGAAGTCTCCAGACACAATACAGCTACCTGACATCACTTCTTCTCTGCATATCGACAACTTGGGAAGATCAGTCTTTCACACAACCAAGGACGACGATAAAGTAGCCTTGTCAGTAGAGGACAGAGAATTCATCAGAATAATGGACTGTGAGTTTTCTAAAGACAAAACCAACCACTGGGTCTCTCCATTACCCTTCCGATCTACCAGGGTAAGACTCCCAAACAACCGAGATCAAGCTCAGACCAGATTTAACTCTCTTCAGCGTTCCATGAACAGCAAGCCTGAAATGAGAGAACACAGCGTCGCCTTTATGGACAAAGAAGTCTGCAACAGCCTAGCAGAACCTGTACCAACTGAACCGAATCCAGCAGATCACGCAACTAGACCTATGTCTATAAGTTCTTTTGCTAACTCTTCTTGGCTTTCAGGTCCAGAGTTCCTGCTGAGACAGTCAGAAGAAGGTGTCCAGGAAGCCTTCAGCATCCTAGATCCAGACAACGATCCAGATGTCCGAACTGAAGTCAATACCCTGGCCACCAGTGCAGAAAAAACTTCCAACCTCGGTTGCCAACGTTTTGAACGTTTCTCCAGCTGGATGAGGCTCGTCAGGACTGTCGCTAGGTTAGTGCATATCGCCAGATGCTGTCGTACTGACCTTAAAAACAAAGACTGTCATCGCTGGCATGTCTGCCACAAAGCCCTTTCTGCTGAAGACATCTCCCATAGTGAGTCCCTCATAATACGCCACCTCCAACAGAGTGAATTCGCCATAGAATGGAAGTGTTTATACAGCAAACAGCAGATTCCATTAAGAAGTCCTCTCGCCAATTTAAACCCAGTCATCGACAGTTTCGGCTTACTGAGAGTTGGCGGTCGTTTGAACCAGGCTCATCTTGGAGTTGCAGAACAAAATCCTCTCATCATTCCCAACAAACACCATGTTACAGTCTTGCTGATCCGACACCACCATGAAAAGACTGAACACCAAGGCAGGCAAATTACAGAAGGTGCTTTACGGTCTACAGGCCTCTGGATTATTGGAATGAAGAGACGTGTAGCACAAATACTACACGATTGTGTGCACTGTCGTAAAGCGAGAGGAAAACAACTGTACCAGCAAATGGCTGACTTGCCTACAGACAGACATTCTACAGAGCCACCTTTCATCTACGTGGGCCTAGACGTTTTCGGACCATGGATGGTGTCCACACGCAGAACTCGTGGAGGCCAAGCAAACAGCAAGCAGTGGGCTGTGTTATTCACCTGCATGAGTGTTCGAGCCGTTCACATTGAGGTGTTAGAGTCCATGGATACCTCCAGCCTAATCAACGCCTTGAGAAGGTTCCTTGCCATCAGAGGACCAGTGAAACAGCTGAGGTCTGACCGTGGAAGCAACTTCGTCAGTGCATGTAGAGAACTGAACATCGACACCAAACCTATCCAAGATCAGCTGGCAGAGAAAGGTTGCACCTGGATCTTCAATCCCCCTCACAGTTCTCACATGGGAGGCTCCTGGGAGAGGATGATCGGGATTTGACGCAACATCTTGAACTCCATGCTATTGGACGTCAATTCCTCAAGACTCACACATGAGACTCTAGTCACTCTTTTAGCTGAAGTCTCAGCCATTATCAATTCAAGACCCCTTGTGCCGGTGACCATGGATCCAGAAACACCAACCATATTAACTCCTACTATTCTCATTACCCAAAAAACTGACAACGCGGTAATGCCCAGCGGAGAGTTCACCCACGCGAACACTTATCAAAAACACTGGAAACGGGTTCAATACTTGGCTGACTACTTCTGGAACCGATGGAGGAAGGAATACCTCACCATTCTTCAAGGAAGAAAGAAGTGGCGACATCCCAAGCCGAACCTCAAGGAAGGAGACCTAGTCCTCATGAAAGATCAGACCACAGAAAGGACTGACTGGCCTATGGGACTAATTAATGTTCGGAAGGTGGAGCTAAAGGTCATCAGGAAAGGTGAGACGAAGACCTTTGCAAGGCCAATCCACGAACTTGTTCTGCTTTTGCCCATAGAGAGCGTCCCTACAGGATGAACGCTACCGGACCTGAACTTTGAACCATCCTTCTTGTTTTGGACTCAATTGAGCTTGTTTTTTGCATTTAACATACCTTTCCTTTCAGGTTGTATTATGGACTCAATAGTGAAATCCCCAAAGTGAATTTCAGACGGGGAGTGTGCTGTTTCTATTTGTCTTAGTTAAAACTGTTATATTTAATGTTTTTCATGCTTGTCTCTGCTGCCATCTACTGGTCAGACCTTTCGGCTCCTCTGTTTCTTTTGTCCAGCCCATGGGAGTGTCTGATGACCCTCTTGCATCACATCCTGGGGGTGCATTCCAAACCAGAGTTTGTGAGAACAACATCCCATATTGGATTGGAGCTACTAGGAGCAAAGTCTTCTGACCACGTAGTAGCTTCAGAGGCAAGCATCACTGAGAATTACAATGCCAAGTACTTGGATTACTGCACTCTGCATGTCCTAACCTTTTGGAGAAAATAAACCACCATTGTTTCATCTCAGCATGTGCATGTTTCACTCTGGAGCGCTCTGGTCCTGTCTGCCCCACCTATAGGAAAAACGAAGGTAAGATTCTCACAACCTCTCACAACTACGTGCCTTCCATCGCCTTTAAGTGGGGACAGAACAGGGGTACCAGATGTCAATTTTTTTTCACTATCCCTGCCAATCAAAGTAACTCCAGTAGCAAAAATGGATGCAGCATTACTGTGATTGGCAGGCAATGCTTAGTGGCTGAAACTCAGGCGCCAAACATATGGGGAGACGACTTGAAACTCAAGAGGCGAATATGAAAATACTTGACAAATAACGAATATCCCGAATACCTTAATATTCTTGTGAGTAACGAATAGTGCTGAATATGTTCGCTCCACATGATACATTGCCAGTGCAGGGATGGACATTCACCTTTAATTTCAATAATGGACACTCTTCTTCATAGGCTGTGCTGGGTATTGCAGTGTTTCTCAGACACAGCACATAAACAAGATTGGTGATGTTTGTGATCCAAAAAAGGACCACATTTTCTAATCCAGATAACATCTTTTGGAGTTTGCTTATATTAGTGTTTAAATAAGACGAGTGCAATGCGAGAAAATGTAGCATTGCATTTGGATTAATGTTAGTCAATGAGGCAGAGAAGATCTGCAAGTTTTTTTTCAAGCTGATTTGGCATGTTGAAAGTGCTTCTGCAAATTGGATCACATATACCAAACCATACAAGTCTATGGGTGCGTGTGAAACATCAGACTGTCCAATAAATGCAGCAACAGACAATGGAGTATATGGAGAAATTAATCACTCCTTCTCCGCACACGTTAGAGAATCGGATCACAGTGAATGACACTCAGGAATGCTCCTGTAGCGCCCGTGAAGCCATCAGGGTGCTACAAGGTTCTGCATTCCCACAAGGATGCAGGGCCTACCCCTTAGGGATCCAGAACCCCAGTGCCGGTAACACCAAAAACCCAGGTAATCCTAGTTTTCCCCAACAATCCCCCATAAAATGGTACCCAGCTAGGGTGGGACCAATGGATGGCCGCCTAGAGGTGGAGCCACTCCAGTCCACTAGTTGACCAGGTGGGAGGGGCAGACTGTGGAGATTAGTGAGTTGAAGTCAGTCTAAGTCTGGTGAAGGTGGAGGGTGTGACTCAGGAGCATCCTGACTCGGGTTAGCGGTAACCTGGTACCCAGGAGAGGTGGTTGCCAGGGGAGTACGGTGGAGTACTCCCGGAACTACGCACCGACGGGGTACAGGACCCTAGGACAGGAAAGAGCTTTAAGCCGACCTGTTAACACCTGACCAGCAAAGGGGACCATCAAGAACCTTGCTGACCCTAAAGAATCCAAAGATTCAGTAGCAAAGAGAGAGCCGGGGACAGGACCAGAGACTCCAACCCTACAGGGTTCACGTTACCGTCAGGCAGACAGAGGTGGACAAACCACAAACCGGGGACCCCCAGTGTTCCATACCACGGGGACCCACTTACCAGAGACAGGTGCAGGGAAAGAAGGTACCAGAGAACCAGACTGGCACTGGGACAACAGGGACCTGGGGGCGAAACCAGCTGGCCTCGGGCAACCAGTTAACATCTCAAGTGAGTAAACCAGTTGCACTGAATACCTGTCTGTACTCCTTCTTCTGATGTCCACCGCACCATACACCTGTTGGGGTAAAATCCTACTTGCAGAGGGCCCAAGTAATAAGAGCTGCACATTTAATCAGCCCCAGTAGCCCCTTATACTTAGTCGCAACACCGCAAGTGGCTTCACGAATAACTTTATTCACAAATTCCCTGTAAATATTCCCCATTACAAAAAGAGCCCAGGGCATGGAACCGGGTAACGGCCACCATCGTGACATTCCCAAGAGAGACATTGCCCGGAACCGAGTACCCCATATCCCTGGGTGCTACACTCCCAGCAGAGTTTGAGACGAGGGTCTTAGTATCTCGCATCCGATTCTCTCGCATCCGATCCTGTATGCCCCTCTGACCCCAGCCTTATGGTGTAGATTTTCTGCAGTGAAATTTGTTGCAAATCTGCACGTAACTCGGGTGGATTTTGCATTATTTTGGCACAGATTTTGCAGTAATCTTTGCATCTATATACTGTAAATGTAACCTAATGCTTTCTGTGCCTTCACATTGCCAGACACTGAGATCTGTGCAGTACAAATTCGCTCACTTTCCATATCCAATGCATGTGAATAGGTTATTTTATTACATATCAAAAGCAAAGGAAAAATGTAGGCGGAATAATGAAGGTGCTGTGGTTTTTACAATGCATATTCAATGTTTGCTGTGGATTAGAGCCATTAAATAACAATTGGTCTAATTTCCGTGCAGATGTACTGCCACATCTGTTTTCTGCAGTGAATTCTTTGACATCTGACAACATACTCTTAAAGGGCATCTGTCACCAGATTTTTGCTAGTCCATCTGAGATCAGCAAGATGTAGGGACACGGACCCTGATTCCAGCAACTTATCACTTACTCTACTGGTTGTTGCAATATTAATAAAATCCCCGTCTTCTCTGCTGTCGATCTATCATTTCTCTGAATGCTGAGCTCTGTATAACCCCGCCTCCCACACCACTGATTGGCAGGTTTGTCTATACACTGCACAGTGAGCAGTCAATCAGTTATGGGGGCGCGGTTGGATTACATGGCAGCAAGATTTCTAGTCCTCTAGTGATAATCTCCTGCTGATTAAATAGTAATTTTATAATTTCTACAGCAAGCAGCCCAGTAAGTGACACATCATTAGAATCAGCAAAAAAGCGAAAAAGGTTCCCAACCCCTGGTCTAGAGGCACAATATCCATTACCCATGTAGATGGCCTCTTTACTTCATCAATAGAACCAAGGGCAATACACCAAAGTATATACAATTGCTGTCCTGCCTCACAGGTTTACAACCCCCATCACAGGGCATGGTCCTTTTTGATGTAGACCTTTTGAGTTCTGGTTATATGATGGCCCCATCACAAGAATCCTAAGTGCTCCCTCCTCTCAAAAAATTTTTTGGGCTGAGTAGTTGGGGTCACAGTGCATAGGTACAGTCACAGAGGGGCAATGTATCAACTTTTAAGCAGAGTGGAACTGTGGAACATAGACAGTAATTGTGCCCCTACTGAAGCCCCTTAGTGTTCTCACCCCCTACAATACCCAGTTTGTGGCTCCCATAAAGTATGATATGCCCAGAAATGCCCCCCCCCATGTCCCACAGCCCCATTAAGCAGTATAACACCATAAAAGGTCATCCACACACATTATTTGGCTCCCACTGTGCCTCCACAATGTCCCTCCACAGTATGTCCCAACTGTTCTCCCACAAAAATTGAGCCCCACAGTTACAACTCACAATATCATTCCCCCATAGCCAATGATGACCTCCCACACCATATAATTCTCCTACAGTGATCTGCCACACTATGTGATGTCCCCATAGTTCCTCCACAACAGTATCATGCCTCAAGTTACCCCCTCACAGCATGATGCCCACCTCGCAGCTCCCTACAAAGTTTGAAGCACCCACAGCCACCCACACAGTATTATGTCTATACAGCCCCCACACAATATGATGCCCCCACATCCCCCACACTTAATAACGATTAACACCACAGCTCCCCTACACATTATGAGGTCACCCATTACCTACCACTGCGGCGGCTTTTACTATTTTGAAAAAGCCGTCCGCTCATTAAACAATCTCGTATTCCCTGCTTTCCCCGCCCACAGGCGCCTATGATTGGTTGCAGTGAGATACGCCCCCATGCTGAGTGACAGGTGTCTCACTGCACCGAATCACAGCAGCCGGTGGGCGGGTCTATACTGTGCAGTGAAATAAATAATTAAATAATTAAAAAAAACGGCGTGCGGTCCCCCCCTATTTTAATACCAGCCAGATAAAGCCATACGGCTGAAGGCTGGTATTCTCAGGATGGGGAGCTCCACGTTATGGGGAGCCCCCCAGCCTAACAATATCAGTCAGCAGCCGCCCAGAATTGCCGCATACATTAGATGCGACAGTTCTGGGACTGTACCCGGCTCTTCCCGATTTGCCCTGGTGCGTTGGCAAATCGAGGTAATAAGGAGTTAATGGCAGCCCATAGCTGCCACTAAATCTTAGATAAATCATGTCAGGCGTCTCCACGAGATACCTTCCATGATTAATCTGTAAGTTACAGTAAATAAACACACACACACCTGAAAAAATCATTTATTAGAAATAAAAAACACTAACAAATTCCCTGGTTCACCAATTTAATAAGAGCCAAAAAGCCCTCCATGTCCGGCTTAATCCAGGATGGTACAGCGTCACATCCAGCTCAGCTACATGAAGGTGACAGGAGCTGCAGAAGACACCGCCGCTCCTGACAGCTCCACGCAGCAACTGAGGTGAGTAGCGCGATCAGCTGAGCTGTCACTGAGGTTACCCGCGGCCACCGCTGGATCCTCCAACAGTGACAGCTCAGCTGATCGCGCTACTCACCTCATTTGCTTCGTGGAGCTGACAGGAGCGGCGGTGTCTTCTGCAGCTCCTGTCACCTTCATGCAGCAGAGCTGGAAGTGACGCTGGACCATCCTGGATTACGCCGGACATGGAGGGCTTTTTGGAGCTTATTAAATTGGTGAACCAGGGAATTTGTTAGTGTTTTTTATGTCTAATAAATGATTTTTTCAGGTGTGTGTGTGTGTTTATTTACTGTAACTTACAGATTAATCATGGAAGGTATCTCGTGGAGACGCCTGACATGATTAATCGAGGATTTAGTGGCAGCTATGGGCTGCCATTAACTCCTTATTACCTCGATTTGCCAATGCACCAGGGCAAATCGGGAAGAGCCGGGTACAGTCCCAGAACTGTCGCATCTAATGTATGCGGCAATTCTGGGCGGCTGCTGACTGATATTGTTAGGCTGGGGGGCTCCCCATAACGTGGAGCTCCCCATCCTGAGAATACCAGCCTTCAGCCATATGGCTTTATCTGGCTGGTATTAAAATTGGGGGGGACCGCACGCCGTTTTTTTTAATTATTTAATTATTTATTTCACTGCACAGTATAGACACGCCCACCAGCTGCTGTGATTGGGTGCAGTGAGACACCTGTCACTCAGCGTGGGGGTGTGTGTCACTGCAACCAATCATAGGCGCCTGTGGGCGGGGAAAGCAGGGAATACGAGATTGTTTAATGAGCGGCCGGCTTTTTCAAAATAGTAAAAGCCGCCGGAGCAGTGTGAATGCCGTGCAGCGCCGCGCTGGGGATCGGGGATCAGTGAGTATGAGAGAGGGCTGCTAACTTCAGTCACTCAGGGGATTAGCGGTCACCGGTGAGCCCTTCACAGGTGACTGCTAATCAGGACGCGGCACAGACAGAGCCGCATCATGACAATGAAGTCGGGTGAAGTTCACCCTAGTTCATTCTGATCGTGCGGCTCTTTCTGTGTCTGCTGTCATCTGACATTCAGCTCTGCTACATGGCTGTCTGTGTCTGCTGTCAACGGCCATGTAGCAGAGCTGAATGGCAGATGACATAGTAAAAAATACGCATTACACACACATTACACACGCATTACACACGCTAGTAAAATCATTAATTTATTCAGAAATAGCATTGCACTTGTGTTGCACTCGGACCTAACGTGAACTAACATCAGCCGAGTTTTTTTCAGCCCAGTCGGACCGATTTTACTCGCATAGATGCGTTTCCACCCTTCCAGCTGCACCGGAGACTCGGTAAGTATGAAGCGCTTGCTTCATTATTATTTTATTTATTTTTCCTTTATTTTTTTTCTTTATTTCCCAAGTTGCTCGACCTAAATCATTAGAATTCCAAGCCTGGGTCCGGCACTCGGGTATATTTGAAACTGCGTGGATCTGGACTTTTGTAGACCGAGTCCGCCCATCACTAATAATGCCTGATCAATTCTGGCAGAGAAAAAAGCAAATTTGCCTGACAAGATATATTACAAAGTTGCTTATTTTCATGTGTGCTATTCATTTATGAACTAAAAATTAAAATGATGATTATGCTTTAACCCCAAGAAAACTAGAAAAAAACTGTCCTCTTGCTTAGCGTCTCCCTTTTACTCCATTTGAAAGTGACAATTTTCCCAGGAAAACTAAAATTGTTATTATTGATGTCACTAAATATGAATGGAAAAATATTACTAAGCTTTTTCCAGACAGCCGGAGTTGGCTAAAACTTAAAATGTTTGAAAGGTTGCCATTTAACTTCAGCCAATGTTTGCCTCCATCTCCTCACACTTCATCTGTCAGAAATACAGATGTGGATCTATGCAATGGAAAAACGGGATTTCTGAAGGGAATTTCAATTCTTAAAAAAATGTTGCAAAGAGATTAAATCACCTGCTATTATTCCTGACATGTGCACATCCACAGACACTAATAGCTCTCCCAGTATGTAAGAAAAATCATAAACGATGATTCTTCTACCCTCTTGCCACTGATGCCACTTAAACTCTACTATCATATTCTGTATTGTCAAGAATTGATATATTCTTCGCCACCGGCTGTTTTATATATGCTAAAGCATACTATTATTTATTATGTGCTTTATAATTTTATAATACACCTATTGTGTACCCCCATTAATGGATTCTGGCTTATTTGTATTTTGCTTATTTTACTTAAAACGCCTGCATGCAGTACCATACATACAGTGTGGCCACCCATATCCTGTCCACCGCCATTAACTTGAGAACGGCGGCAGCTATAGGCATAGAAGTGGTGTCTAGGTATAGTAAAGTAGCCATGCGCTACGCAATGAAACCACCTATAGCACCACCTGGTGGAAAATAACGGAGTTAGCATTTTTATCTTGAAAACGGAACGAGATAGAGAAAAAAAGTAAATTAAAAAATTGTAGGGCATCTTCAATTCAATACGAATCGACACCTTGCATACAGAAATGCTATGATATGAAACCCATGACCCACCCAAAACATTGAATGCTGGTCACGCATATTGCGCTTATTTAAGTTTGATGCTCAAAGTGGCCCCCATCAGCTGCAATGCACATCTGGACTCTGCACAGCATACTGGATCTTGCTGCACGTTGTGCAATATGGTAGGTGACACGTTTGCACAAGCATCTGTGATACGTTGTCGTAGATCCTGCAATGTTGGTGGAGGGGTCGCATACACCTGCTGTTTGATGTGACCTCACAGAAAGAAGTCCAATGGGGTCAGGTCAGGTGAGCGTGGAGGCCACTCCACACAACCACCATACCCAATGACTTGTAAGGTCTCCATAAGGTATCGCTTCACGTCCGCAGCCTTGTGAGTTTTACACGTTCTAATCATAGCATTTCTGTATGCAAGGTGTCAATTTGTATTGAATTGATGATGCCCTACAACTTTGTAATTCCCTTTTTTCTCTATTTCGTTCCGTTTTCGAGATAAAAATGCTAACTCCATTGTTTTCCACCAGGTGGCGCTATAGGTGGTTTCATTGCGTAGCGCATGGATACTTTACTATACCTAGACACCAGTTCTATGCCAATAGCTGCCGCCGTTCTCGAGTTAATGGCGGTGGACAGGATATGGGTGGATACACTGTATAAAGAAATTGGTGATTTCAGAAACAATACATAATATGAGAGAAAAGCCTTAGGTCTAATATTGCCTAGGAAGGATGCCACTGACTAGCAGTGGCTGGATCTGGAATGCTGCCCATTAAGAGCAAGGGTTGAGCTGTGTCTTTAAGAATTAATACATTGAATTGCTGGAGACATAGGAGAGCTATGGGAATGTGCAGAGAGAATAAAAGTTTCCTGTTTTCCACAATTAGGTGTCAGATACATGCAATAAATTACTTAGATGGAAGGAGGATACTATTACGCCCAGCAGAAACAACTGTATATTAGCTAGCTAGAAAGTGGGGGTGAGTATGAAAATAAGTTAAAAAGGGTTAGGATTGCCACCACAAAGCAAAATACAGCTCTTTTTCATCTAAGTGAAGAGTTTATCTGCCAGATAGACAGAAGGCATCATAAGGGCAAGAATTTGGGGAAGATATATATTTTTTTTGAATGTCAGAATTGTCATCACAGAGAATTCTGAGTGATAATGCCTGAGACAGAAGAGGATTAACACACCAGTTATGCCTGGTGGCTGTGTGTGAGGAACTGATACTCACGAGAGATTAGGACAGTATGCTTTAAGGCTATGTGCCCACGCTGCGGAAAATGCGCGGATTTTGCTGCGGATTTCTCGCGGAAAAGCCGCGGATTTCCCGAAAATCTGCAGCACATGTACTTCCCAGCCATTTCTATGGCATTTTGGAAATGCTGTGCCCACGCTGTGGATTTTTCCGCAGCGGATTTCGTGCGGATTTTGGTCCGGAAAAATCTGCAACATGTCAATTATTGTTGCAGATTTTCATCCGGATTTTGGCTTTAAAATTGGGGAAAAAAAAAAATCCGCACCAAAATCCGCATCAAATCCACGGCAATTCTGCGGTAAATCCGCACCTTTGAAAAGGGAAAGCTGCGGATTTTGATGCAGAAAAATCCGCAGCTACATTCTCCCGTGGACACATAGCCTAAGAATGTGCACATTTCCAGAGAAGAGCTACTACAGCGCATTGCTGCCGAGTGATGTGACTGTGAGTTTGGTACTCTGCTGAATTCGTAAAAATACTAACTGTGCTAGAAGGAAGGAATTGCTGCTGAGGAGATTGGCAGCAACCTGTTGTCAGCAAACATGTTGTGTGGCAATTACAAGAAAAGCATCACAAGTTCAAGCAAAGCATCACAAGTCTCAGCCCACTGTTGTACTATCAACTGTCTACCTCTAAGCATGCCTGTTGCCTTATATAAGATTCTGAAACCACCAAGTACATTGCCCTATGAAACACTCTGTAACCACCAAGCTTGATGTTTCCAATTGGATAAAGCTGTTCAACTGTCACCAGTGTAACATAGAAAGCAGAACAAGAATAAGGTTTAACAACACCGCGCCTGACGCAAAAGTGGAATGTGATTTTTGTCCTGAAGGAGACTATTCTCCAAAACATGTAGACAAATAAAATCATTCTTTTTAGGCCTCTTTCACACGTCCATGAAAAACCACGCACGTTTTTCACGGACGTGTCAAAGGTGTGTAATGCCCTGAGCCGTGTTTATGGCATACGTGTGTTCTCTGTGTGATCCGTGATAACACACAGAGAGCGGGAACTTTCTACTCACCTGTCCCTGGCGTCGCTGTCCGTGGTGCTGATCTTCGGTCTCCGGTCCTGCTGACTCCCCGCTGCTGCTGCTTCCGGCCGCAGTGAAGTGAATATCCAATGAGCATAATGAGCGGCGGTCAAAAGCAAGTGACAGCAGTGGCAGAGACAGCAGGGCTGGAGAGGGTGAGTAAAGTTTTTTCTTTTTCTCGCAGATACATGTGTTTTCTCCGGTGCGTGTCACACGGAACACATCCGTGTGGTCCATTTGCGTTCCATGTGACCCGTTTGCGTTCCGTGTGACACCCGTGATGTCGGAGAAAAAACGGACATGTCTACGTGTGGAGCACACGGGCACATGTATACTCCACATGTACACACGGTCCATGGCAGAATACGCACATGAGCGCAGACCCATTGTTTTTAATGGGTCTACATGTGCCCGTGTCTCCGGTACGTGCGGAAACGGACCAAAGACGTGGCGGAGACACGGACGTGTGAAAGAGGCCTAAACAAGGTATTGGCTAAATTCTACTTTTGCGGAAGCGCTGAGTTGTTTAACCCTTTCCTTGTTCTTCTTTCTATATCAAACATCAGGTTACAGCAGCAGGTGCTACATGTGCTTACAGTGGTTGTGATTCTCAAAACTTCCACAGATGAGCCTCCTAGATCTCATGTCCCCTGACTGCTCCTCTTAGAAAAGAACCTATCTGAGAATATACATAAGTACGTAAGTGCGTATCTGAATACTTTAAATAGAACTAACACAGTGTATATACTTTCCTAATGCGCAATTAGTAACACCAGACTCAAATACCGGCAGGCTCCTTTGTTTGTCAGTGTGAGTGTCTGACAAGGTCAGTCAGGCAATGTCTGGTCTTCTCGGCTTGACCACGCAGTCTGGAACTCTCTCTCAGGGTTTTTCCTTTTTTTTGGGGTGGAGGATACATGCTACATCCGATCACGCTGTTGTTACCCCCAATTTTCGCAGTTCAAACACTGCAAGCTGCTCACACTGGGCTGAGCACCGAGCGTACCTGAGCACAGCGATGCTCGTGCGAGTGGTGTTCATACGTAAACCACCAAAACTCTGAACCCATACTCTGTGTTTTATGTAAAGTCTGTGTTTGGTACAAACACCGAACCTCGGGTGCGCTCATCTCTAGTGAAGATTTCATCTGCTAAATAGAAAGAAGACACCATAAAGATTCTCCTCACTTTCAGGCAATCTTATTGAAAAGAAGGGAATTTTGTTTACTTACCGTAAATTCCTTTTCTTCTAGCTCCAATTGGGAGACCCAGACAATTGGGTGTATAGCTACTGCCTCCGGAGGCCGCACAAAGTACTACACTTAAAAGTGTAAGGCCCCTCCCCTTCTGGCTATACACCCCCCCGTGGGATCACGGGTTCCTCAGTTTTAGTGCAAAAGCAAGAAGGAGGAAAGCCAATAACTGTTTCAAAAACAAATTCAATCCGATAAACAACATCGGAGAACTGAACTTATTAACATGAACAACATGTGCACCCGAAAAACAAAATCCCTAAGAAAAAACAGGGCGGGTGCTGGGTCTCCCAATTGGAGCTAGAAGAAAAGGAATTTACGGTAAGTAAACAAAATTCCCTTCTTCTTTGTCGCTCCTAATTGGGAGACCCAGACAATTGGGACGTCCAAAAGCAGTCCCTGGGTGGGTAAAAGAATACCTCGTGATAGGGCTGTCAAGCAGACCTTTCCTACAGGTGGGCCACCGCCGCCTGAAGGACTTGTCTACCTAGGCCGGCATCCGCCGAAGCGAAGGTATGCACCTGATAATGTTTGGTAAAAGTGTGCAGACTCGACCAGGTAGCCGCCTGGCACACCTGCTGAGCCGTAGCCTGATGCCGTAATGCCCAGGACGCACCCACGGCTCTGGTAGAATGGGCCTTCAGTCCAGATGGAATCGGAAGCCCAGCAGAACGGTAGGTGTGAAGAATTGGTTCCTTGATCCACCGCGCAAGGGTGGATTTGGAAGCTTGCGACCCTTTACGCTGACCAGCGACCAGGATAAAGAGTGCATCCGAGCGGCGCAGGGGCGCCGTGCGGGAAATGTAGATCCTGAGTGCTCTCACCAGGTCCAACAAATGCAAACCCTTTTCGAATTGGTGAACTGGATGCGGACACAAAGACGGTAAAGTGATATCCTGATTGAGATGAAAGGAAGATACCACCTTGGGAAGAAACTCTGGAATTGGACGCAGAACTACCTTGTCCTGGTGAAACACCAGGAAGGGAGATTTGCAAGATAACGCCGCCAGCTCGGACACTCTCCGAAGAGACGTGACCGCCACTAGAAAAGCCACTTTCTGTGAAAGCCGAGAAAAGGAAATCTCCTTCATAGGCTCGAAAGGCGGCTTCTGGAGAGCAATTAGAACCTTGTTCAGATCCCAGGGCTCCAACGGCCGCTTGTAAGGAGGGACGATATGACAGACTCCTTGCAGGAACGTGCGTACCTTAGGAAGTCGCGCTAGGTGTTTCTGAAAAAATACGGATAGCGCGGAGACTTGACCTTTAAGGGAGCTAAGCGACAAACCTTTTTCCAACCCAGACTGCAGGAAGGAAAGAAAAATAGGCAATGCAAATGGCCAGGGAGAAACTCCCTGGGCAGAGCACCAAGATAGGAATATCTTCCACGTCCTGTGGTAGATCTTGGCGGAGGATGGTTTCCTAGCCTGTCTCATGGTGGCAACCACCTCATGAGATAAACCTGAGGCCCCTAGGATCCAGGACTCAATGGCCACACAGTCAGGTTCAGGGCCGCAGAATTCAGATGGAAAAACGGCCCTTGAGACAGCAAGTCTGGACGGTCTGGTAGCGCCCACGGTTGGCCTACCGTGAGGTGCCACAGATCCGGGTACCACGACCTCCTTGGCCAGTCTGGAGCGACGAGAATGGCGCGGCGGCAGTCGGACCTGATCTTTCGGAGCACTCTGGGCAACAGTGCCAGAGGTGGGAACACATAAGGTAGCCGGAACTGTGACCAATCTTGAACTAAGGCGTCTGCCGCCCAAGCTCGGTGATCGTGAGATCGTGCCATGAAAACCGGGACCTTGTTGTTGTGTCGTGACGCCATCAGGTCGACGTCCGGCATCCCCCAGCGGCGACAGATCTCCTGAAACACGTCCGGGTGAAGGGACCATTCCCCTGCGTCCATGCCCTGGCGACTGAGAAAATCTGCTTCCCAGTTTTCCACGCCTGGGATGTGAACTGCGGATATGGTGGATGCTGTGTCTTCCACCCACGACAGAATCCGCCTTACTTCCTGGAAGGCTTGCCGACTGCGTGTTCCCCCTTGGTGGTTGATGTACGCCACCGCCGTGGAATTGTCCGACTGAATTCGGATCTGCTTGCCTTCCAGCCACTGTTGGAAGGCTTGCAGGGCAAGATAGACTGCTCTGATTTCCAGAACATTGATCTGAAGGGTGGACTCTTTCCGAGTCCACGTACCCTGAGCCCTGTGGTGAAGAAACACTGCTCCCCACCCTGATAGGCTCGCATCTGTCGTGACTACCGCCCAGGATGGGGGTAGGAACGACCTTCCTTTTGACAAAGAGGTGGGAAGAAGCCACCACCGGAGAGAATCCTTGGCTGTCTGAGAGAGGGAAACATCCCTGTCGAGGGACGTCGACTTCCCGTCCCATTGGCGGAGAATGTCCCATTGTAGAGGGCGCAGATGAAACTGCGCGAAAGGGACTGCTTCCATTGCTGCCACCATTTTCCCTAGGAAATGCATGAGGCGCCTCAAGGTGTGCGACTGGCCCTGAAGGAGAGATTGCACCCCTGTCTGCAGCGAGCACTGCTTGTCCAGTGGAAGTTTCACTATCGCTGAGAGAGTATGAAACTCCATGCCAAGATATGTTAGTGATTGGGTCGGGGTTAGATTTGACTTTGCAAAGTTGACAATCCACCCGAAACTCTGGAGAGTCTTCAGTGCCACGTTCAAACTGTGTTGGCATGCCTCTTGAGAGGGTGCCTTGATAAGTAGATCGTCCAAATACGGAATCACAGAGTGACCCTGCGAGTGCAGGACTGCTACTACTGCAGCCATGACCTTGGTGAAGACCCAAGGGGCTGTCGCCAGCCCGAAAGGTAGCACTACGAACTGCAGGTGTTCGCTTCCTATAACGAAGCGTAGAAAACGCTGATGCTCTGGCGCAATCGGCACGTGGAGATAAGCATCCTTGATGTCTATTGATGCTAGGAAATCTCCTTGAGACATTGAGGCGATGACGGAGCGGAGAGATTCCATCCGGAACCTCCTGGTTTTTACGTGTTTGTTGAGCAACTTTAGATCCAGGACGGGACGAAACGACCCGTCCTTCTTTGGCACCACAAACAAATTGGAGTAAAAACCGTGACCTTGTTCCTGAAGAGGAACGGAAGTCACCACTCCTTCCGCCTTTAGAGCGGCCACCGCCTGCAGCAGAGCATCGGCCCGGTCGGGCGGTGGAGAAGTTCTGAAGAAACGAGTTGGAGGACGAGAGCTGAACTCTATCCTGTACCCGTGAGACAGAATGTCTCTCACCCAACGGTCTTTGACCTGTGACAGCCAAATGTCGCCAAAGCGGGAGAGCCTGCCACCGACCGAGGATGCGGAAAGAGGAGACTGAGAGTCATGAGGAAGCCGTCTTGGTGACGGTTCTTCCTGCTGTCTTTTTTGGGCGTGATTGAGTCCGCCAAGAATCTGAGCCTCTCTGATCCTTTTGAGTCCTCTTAGACGAGGAGAATTGGGACCTGCCTGAGCCTCGAAAGGACCGAAAACCAGACTGACCCCTCCTTTGTTGGGGTTTGTTTTGTCTGTGTTGAGGTAAGGATGAATCCTTACCCTTGGAGTGTTTAATGATTTCATCCAAACGCTCACCAAACAATCGGTCACGAGAAAAAGGCAAACTGGTTAAGCACTTCTTGGAAGCAGAATCTGCCTTCCATTCCCTCAACCACAAGGCTCTGCGTAAAACTACGGAGTTGGCTGACGCCACCGCCATACGGCTCGTAGAGTCTAGGACAGCATTAATCGCGTAAGACGCGAATGCAGACATCTGAGAGGTCAATGGTGCCACCTGCGGAGCAGATGTACGTGTGACAGTGTCGACTTGTGTAAGCCCAGCTGAAATAGCTTGGAGTGCCCATACGGCTGCGAATGCTGGCGCCAACGACGCTCCAATAGCTTCATAGATGGATTTCAACCAGAGCTCCATCTGTCTGTCAGTGGCATCTTTAAGTGCCGCTCCATCTTCCACTGCAACTAAGGATCTAGCTGCAAGCCTGGAGATTGGAGGGTCCACCTTGGGACACTGGGTCCAGCCCTTGACCACGTCAGGGGGAAAAGGATAGCGTGTATCTTTAAGCCGTTTGGAAAACCGCTTATCGGGATAAGCGTGGTGTTTCTGGATTGCGCTTCTCAAGTCAGAGTGGTCCAGAAAAGAGCGTAATTTACGCTTGGGATATCTGAAATGGAATTTCTCATGCTGTGAAGCTGACTCCTCCTCAGGAGGAGCTGGCGGAGAAATATCTAACATCTTATTGATGGACGCTATAAGATCATTCACTATGGCGTCACCATCCGGTGTATCCAGATTGAGAGCGGTCCCAGGATCAGAATCCTGATCAGTTACATCCGCCTCATCACCCATAGATTCATCCCGCTGGGATCCTGACCAGTGAGACGAAGTTGAGGGCCCCTCATAGCGAGCCCGCTTAGGCTGTCTGGGACTGTCGTCCGAGTCAGAGCCGTCACCCTGGGGTGCATGTGACACCCCCGGAGCCCGGAAGTGTTCCAGTTGAGGGGGACCAGGGAGCAATGATTCAACAGTGTCCGTGGTCTGAGTTACTGGTCTAGACTGCAATGTTTCAAGAATCTTAGACATTGTCATAGACAATCTATCAGCAAAAGCTGCAAACTCCGTTCCTGTCACCTGGACAGCATTCACAGGTGGTACACCCTGGGTCACGTCTAGCAGAGGCCCCGGCTGAGCAAGTGCTGCAGGGGCCGAGCACTGCACACAATGGGGGTCAGTGGAACCTGCCGGTAGAGTAGCCCCACATGCGGTACAGGCAGCATATAAAGTCTGTGCCTTGGCACCCTTGCGTTTAACGGACGACATGCTGTTGCCTCCTTGCAATCTAGGAGGGTATATAGCCGAGAATCACCAGCGACCGTACAGTGAAAAGTATTTGCAAACACAAAATACCAAGTACACAACGGCACAAGTGGGGGTGAGCCCTTGAGGGCTGCTTACCGCCCGCTGAAAAGCGGGTATGAGGTCGTAGAATCCCGTGTCTGGGTCTCCCAGGCTCCCCTCTCCAGCTCAGCGTGCAGACAGGAATGGCTGCCGGCGTCCTGTGAAGAGGGGCGGACCGTGGGCGTGCCACAGACAAAGTGCGGGAAACTGCGTCCTACTGTGCCTGGTGTGAGGGCTGGAGTATGTAAAACAGACTCCAGCCCTCAGCGCTGATGCTCTGTACGGCGTCCCGCCCTCCTCCTGACTGGCAGGTGCGGAGGCGGGAACGAGACGAACTAGGCCGCAAAAGCCGGGGACTGTAGTAATAAGCGCGGCCGTGATATATGCACGGCCAGCGCGGAAGTCCCCGGCGCACCACAAGTCCCAGCCGCGTCGCAGTGTGACTGACCCCAGCGTCCGGCCCGACCGTTCGCCCTAAGTCTACCCACTCAGCCAAGCTGTAGTGAGGAAATGGCACAAGCGCAGCAGCGCTGATGTCCCCGGCGCACTAACACACCCAGCCATGCTGCGGTGTGCGCGCGGTATGCACGGGGACACAGAGTACCTTGACGGAGCAGGGTCTGTCCCTGACGATACTCAGCTCCATATCCAGCGGCTTCTCCAGGGGCTGCGGATGGAGCACGGTCTCAGTGCCTGGAGACCGGTAAAGTCCCACTTCACCCGGAACCCTAATGGGATGGGGAAGGAATCAGCATGTGGGCTCCAGCCTCCGTACCCGCAATGGGTACCTCAACCTTAACAAACACCGCCGACAGAAAGTGGGGTGAGAAGGGAGCATGCTGGGGGCCCTGTATGGGCCCTCTTTTCTTCCATCCGACATAGTCAGCAGCTGCTGCTGACTAAACAGTGGAGCTATGCGTGCGTGTCTGACCTCCTTCGCACAAAGCAAAAAACTGAGGAACCCGTGATCCCACGGGGGGGTGTATAGCCAGAAGGGGAGGGGCCTTACACTTTTAAGTGTAGTACTTTGTGCGGCCTCCGGAGGCAGTAGCTATACACCCAATTGTCTGGGTCTCCCAATTAGGAGCGACAAAGAAAAGACGTTCTATGGTATATTGAAGGCACAGTTTGCATCTTTGTTCCCACAGGCATAACTTTATAGCTATTTTTTCTATTTATTTCCAAAAAGGTTTCATGCAAGTTAGACATTAGCTGATATGTGACTCAAAGTGTTGCAATTACAAATACAAGTCATCCTAGAAGAAATAAACCTCATACACCTCTGTCAATGAAAAAAATAAAAAAAAGAAGAGCCCTGGAATTAGACTGTGAAAAAAACATAAAATCTGTGAATATTAAAGAGGTTCTCCTCTATTAAAGGGATTGTTCACATCTTACACTCATGTCCATGGCTGGCGCCATTCCAGAAAGATTGACACCAATACCTCACCTGTTGTTGTTAAAGGGAATCTGTCACTCGGTTTTTCCCACTTAATCTGAGAGCAGCATAATGTAGAGGCAGAGATCCTGATTCCAGTGATGTGTCACTTACTGGGCTGCTTAGTGTAGTTTTGATAAAATCACTGATTAATCAGCAGGTGATTATCATTACAGGACTACTTGGCGTGCTGCAGGTAGTCCAGCATATTTATAAGTTCTATATAACTGCTAGATCTGCAGAAGAAAAAACAGTGATTTTATCAAAATGACAGCAAACAGCTCAGTAAGTGACACATCATTGGAATCAGGGTCTCTGTCTCTACATTATGCTGCTCTCAAATGGGGGAGCAAAAACCTGGTGACAGATTCACTGTAAGTCGTCTGAGCCCTGAATATGATCAGCGGCCACTAATGGGCCACTGTTTCAGTCTCACTTCCTTCAGTCAAAACTAACACGTAGAAAAGTGATAGCTGCTGCTGCTCTGATTTTGTCCATCATTGGAGCCAAGGATAGATATAGAGGAGTGGGCCCTGTTGTGAATACATTTTACAGTTTGGGGCTCCCTCTTGTGGTCAGTGCTGGTGGTGCAGTTGATTTGTGGAATGAAAGCCACACACCTGTGGAGGACTGGCAATCAGGTCTCTCAGATTGGGCTATATAGCTGAGTAGTTCTCTCCTGTTACTTGCCGGTGCTCAATGGATATCCTGTGTGTTAAGGACATTCTGAAACCAGCCCTGCTCTCTACCAAAACTCTCAGATAAGTTGGTCTTTGTACCTCTGCTTATTGTTTCCACTTTATTGTTCTTTTTTCTGCTTTGATACTAATGCTTGATTCCTATTTTGCCTGTGTGGAGTTCCTGGTGGAATTGGATCATTCCCTGCTGGGAGTATCTGTATACTTAGCTCCATGATTCTGCAAGGTATTGTGTTTTGTCATGCTTGGTATTAATTCAGTCCCTCCTCTATATTAGTGTTTTTGGATCCCAGTAACTTCAAAGTACTGATATAGTGGGGGAGAGGCCGTTTGGTCTCAGGGTTTTTCCTTATCAGACGTGCTGGCATTTATTAGGGTTTTTATGGCTGTAGACAGTACTCCTTCCTATCCTTTCCTATAAAGATAGTTTGTGCCTCACCTTTGGTGAACCTGTTTTTCTAGCTTTGTATTGTGTTTTCCTATATCACTGTAGTCTTTACATGTGGGGGGCTATCTATATCTTTGGGGATTGCTCCAAGGCAGATTAGTTTTTCTTATATTTCTATCTGTAAGAATATTTATTTCTCCAGCTGTGTCGAGACGACTAGGTCATCGTAGGCTCGTCCCACGGCTACTTCTAGTTGTGTGTCAGGATTAGGTCTGCAGTCCGTCAAGATTCCAGCCACTCTGCTTACTTTTTGGGTTTCCGCATTTTTTGATCCTCCTCGGTCCCTGAATCATAACAGTAGCACTGGCCTTACCTAAGATTCTAGGGTACTCAAAAGAAGGAAAAAAAAAAAAAAGAAAGAAGAAAAGAAAAGTGTCAGATTTTTTTTTGTGTATGTTTTTCCTCTTTATCTCTGAGTGCCGTGGAGGATCTTGTGCTGTTATGGATGTTACATAATTGGCTGGGCGAGTCGATCAGCTTACGTCTCAGGTTAAGGATATATCTTTACCTGATTTGTCCTCTGGGGATCCGTCTAAATTTTTGAACTTCAAGAACAATTGTAGGTTATTTTTTGCCCTGAAACCAAAGTCCTCAGGGTCTTCCAGACAGCGAGTTCAAATTGTTATCTCTCTGCTGCGTGGTGACCCCCAGGATTGGGCCTTTTTCCTGGCATCTGAGCTCTTGCTGATGTGGATTTTTTTTTTCAGGCTCTGAGGTTATTATATGATGAACCTAATGCTATTGATCAAGTCGAGAAAACTTTATTGGCTTTGATCCATGGTCAGGAACCTGCAAAAGTATATTGTCAGAAATTTCGTATGTGGGCGGTCCTTACAGAGTGGAATGATGCGGCGCTTGCGGCTTTCTTTCGGAAGGGGTTGGCAGAGCCTGTAAAGGATGTTATGGTGGGCTTTCCTGTTCCCTCTGGTCTCAATGACTCTATGTCATTGGCCATTCAGATTGATAGATGTTTACATGAACCTAAAACAATGCGAGCAGAGGTGTCACTCTCAGAGCAGTCTCCGGAGCCTATGCAGTGTGATAGGGTCCTTCCTAGGGTGGAACGGCAGGATTTTAGACGGCGTAATAAGCTTTGTTTCTTCTGTAAAGATGCCTCTCAGCAGGGGCGTAACGATCGCGGTCGCAGAGGTCGCCACTGCGACCGGGCCCGCAGGGTTATAGGGGCCCGGCAGCCGCTCTGCAGAGCCGGCTGCCGGGCCCCTATGTGTAGTGCCACTATGTAGTGGCCGACTGCGCGACCGTTAGGGGGCCGGCCTGTGAGTCAGGGGGGCCCAGTGTCTGCAGGGGGGCAGAGGGGCCCCTGACCTGGAGAGGCCACCAGGCGTTCCTGACCTGCTGCAGAGGAGATGTGCTCCTGCACGGCAGACGGAAACCATCCCTACCAGGACCTGCGATGATGTCACGCCCATGTGACTGTGTGGGAGGAGACACAGGATGCCGGGGAGAAAGCAGGAGAAGATACTTCGAACACATGAGTGGTAATGAGAAAAGAGGGGACATGAGGGGAGGGGCTGCAGGGTGAGGGGCATATGAGGGCTGCAGACTGTGACAGAAGCATGTGAAGGGTGCAGAGTGTTTGAGAGGGGTAAGTTGGGGTACGGGCAGGGTGAGACATGTGGGTCAGGGTGTGTGTGTGATATGGGGGTGCAGGCTGTATAGGGAGCAGGGTGTGTGACATATGGGGGCAGGGGCGTAACTACCGCAGTCGCAGGGGTCAGAAGAAGCTGAGAGGTACTTGTTTTTTTATTTTGCTGGCTGCATGACACATATAGGCCCGGGGAAGCTGCCTGCATGACACATGGAGACCCTGGTGGGGCTGGCTGGCAGGCTGCATTACACATAGAAGCCCTGGGGGCTGGCTGTATGACACATGGAGGCCCTGGGGGGGCTGGCTGCATGACACATGGAGGCCCTGGGGGGGCTGGCTTCATGACACATGGAGGCCCTGGGGGGGCTGGCTGCATGACACATGGAGGCCCTGGGGGGGCTGGCTGCATGACACATGGAGGCCCTGGGGGGGCTGGCTGCATGACACATGGAGGCCCTGGGGGGGCTGGCTGCATTACACATAGAAGCCTTGGGGGCTGGCTGTATGACACATGGAGGCCCTGGGGGGGCTGGCTGCATGACACATGGAGGCCCTGGGGGGGCTGGCTGCATGACACATGGAGGCCCTGGGGGGGCTGGCTGTATGACACATGGAGGCCCTAGGGGGGCTGGCTGCATGACACATGGAGGCCCTGGGGGGGCTGGCTTCATGACACATGGAGGCCCTGGGGGGGCTGGCTGCATTACACATAGAAGCCTTGGGGGCTGGCTGTATGACACATGGAGGCCCTGGGGGGGCTGGCTGCATGACACATGGAGGCCCTGGGGGGGCTGGCTTCATGACACATGGAGGCCCTGGGGGGGCTGGCTGCATGACACATGGAGGCCCTGGGGGGGCTGGCTGCATGACACATGGAGGCCCTGGGGGGGCTGGCTGCATGACACATGGAGGCCCTGGGGGGGCTGGCTGCATGACACATGGAGGCCCTGGGGGGGCTGGCTGCATGACACATGGAGGCCCTGGGGGGGCTGGCTTCATGACACTTGGAGGCCCTGGGGGGGCTGGCTGCATGACACATGGAGGCCCTGGGGGGGCTGGCTGCATGACACATGGAGGCCCTGGGGGGGCTGGCTGCATGACACATGGAGGCCCTGGGGGGGCTGGCTGCATTACACATAGAAGCCTTGGGGGCTGGCTGTATGACACATGGAGGCCCTGGGGGGGCTGGCTGCATGACACATGGAGGCCCTGGGGGGGCTGGCTGCATGACACATGGAGGCCCTGGGGGGGCTGGCTGTATGACACATGGAGGCCCTGGGGGGGCTGGCTGCATGACACATGGAGGCCCTGGGGGGGCTGGCTTCATGACACATGGAGGCCCTGGGGGGGCTGGCTGCATTACACATAGAAGCCTTGGGGGCTGGCTGTATGACACATGGAGGCCCTGGGGGGGCTGGCTGCATGACACATGGAGGCCCTGGGGGGGCTGGCTTCATGACATATGGAGGCCCTGGGGGGGCTGGCTGCATGACACATGGAGGCCCTGGGGGGGCTGGCTGCATGACACATGGAGGCCCTGGGGGGGCTGGCTGCATGACACATGGAGGCCCTGGGGGGGCTGGCTGCATGACACATGGAGGCCCTGGGGGGGCTGGCTGCATGACACATGGAGGCCCTGGGGGGGCTGGCTTCATGACACTTGGAGGCCCTGGGGGGGCTGGCTGCATGACACATGGAGGCCCTGGGGGGGCTGGCTGCATGACACATGGAGGCCCTGGGGGGGCTGGCTGCATGACACATGGAGGCCCTGGGGGGGCTGGCTGCATTACACATAGAAGCCTTGGGGGCTGGCTGTATGACACATGGAGGCCCTGGGGGGGCTGGCTGCATGACACATGGAGGCCCTGGGGGGGCTGGCTGCATGACACATGGAGGCCCTGGGGGGGCTGGCTGTATGACACATGGAGGCCCTGGGGGGGCTGGCTGCATGACACATGGAGGCCCTGGGGGGGCTGGCTTCATGACACATGGAGGCCCTGGAGGGGCTGGCTGCATTACACATAGAAGCCTTGGGGGCTGGCTGTATGACGCATGGAGGCCCTGGGGGGGCTGGCTGCATGACACATGGAGGCCCTGGGGGGGCTGGCTTCATGACACATGGAGGCCCTGGGGGGGCTGGCTGCATGACACATGGAGGCCCTGGGGGGGCTGGCTGCATGACACATGGAGGCCCTGGGGGGGCTGGCTGCATGACACATGGAGGCCCTGGGGGGGCTGGCTGCATGACACATGGAGGCCCTGGGGGGGCTGGCTGCATGACACATGGAGGCCCTGGGGGGGCTGGCTGCATGACACATGGAGGCCCTGGGGGGGCTGGCTGCATGACACATGGAGGCCCTGGTGGGGCTGGCTGGCAGGCTGCATTACACATAGAAGCCCTGGGGGCTGGCTGTATGACACATGGAGGCCCTGGGGGGGCTGGCTGCATGACACATGGAGGCCCTGGGGGGGCTGGCTTCATGACACATGGAGGCCCTGGGGGGGCTGGCTGCATTACACATAGAAGCCTTGGGGGCTGGCTGCATGACACATGGAGGCCCTGGGGGGGCTGGCTGCATGACACATGGAGGCCCTGGGGGGGGCTGGCTTCATGACACATGGAGGCCCTGGGGGGGCTGGCTGCATGACACATGGAGGCCCTGGGGGGGCTGGCTGCATGACACATGGAGGCCCTGGGGGGGCTGGCTGCATGACACATGGAGGCCCTGGGGGGGCTGGCTGCATGACACATGGAGCCCCTGGGGGGGCTGGCTGCATGACACATGGAGGCCCTGGGGGGGCTGGCTGCATGACACATGGAGGCCCTGGGTGGGGCTGGCTGCATGACACCTGGGGGGGGCTGGCTGCATGACACATGGAGGCCCTGGGGGGGCTGGCTGCATGACAACTTGGGGGGAATGGCTGCATGACACATGGAGGCCCTGGGGGGGCTGGCTGCATGACACATGGAGGCCCTGGGGGGGCTGGCTGCATGACACCTGGGGGGGGGCTGGCTGCATGACACATGGAGGCCCTGGGGGGGCTGGCTGCATGACACCTGGGGGGGGGGAATGGCTGCATGACACATAGAGGCCCTGGGGGGGGCTTGCTGCATGACACATGGAGGCCCTGGGGGGGCCGGCTGCATGACACATGGAGGTCCTGGGGAAGCTGGCTGCATGACACATGGAGGCCCTGGGGGGGCTGGCTGCATGACACCTGGGGGGGGGCTGGCTGCATGACACATGGAGACCCTGGGGGGGCTGGCTGCATGACACATAGAGGCCCTGGGGGGGGCTGGCTGCATGACACATAGAGGCCCTGGGGGGGCTGGCTGCATGACGCATAGAGGCCCTGGGGGGGCTGGCTGCATGACGCATAGAGGCCCTGGGGGGGCTGGCTGCATGACACATATAGGCCCGGGGGAAGCTGGCTGCATTACACATGGAGGCCCTGGTGAGGCTGGCTGCATGACACCTGGTGGGGCTGGCTGCATGACACATGGAGGCCCTGGTGGGACTGGCTGCATAATACATGGAGGCCTGGGGGTGCTGGCTGCATGATACATGGAGGTCTATGGGACTGCATAATAAACATGAAGGACACCTTATACATAGACTATAGCAGCGCATTATACATGGAGGTCTATGGGGCTGCATTATAATACATATAGGACTATGGGGGCTACATTATAATATATGGAGGACTATGGAGGCTACCTTACACATGGTCTGTGGGGGTGCATTATAAAGCATGGGGGACTGTGGTGCAGTATAAAATATGGAGAACTATGGGAAATGCATTATAATACATGGAGGACTATGGGGTGCATTCTAATATATGAAGGGTTATGTGGGACCCTTTATACTATATGGAAGGCTTTGTGGGGGCCATTATAGTATTTGGAGAACTATATACGAGGGAGGAAAAAGATACAAGTATGGGATGGGAATGTTTTGTGCTGAGGGAAAAGGGCTCTTTCCCATGATCTGCTATACATCTCTCAGCACCCAGCTTTCCCATGCTCTGCTATACATCTCTCAGCACCCAGCTTTCCCATGCTCTGCTATACATCTCTCAGCACCCAGCTTTCCCATGCTCTGCTATACATCTCTCAGCACCCAGCTTTCCCATGCTCTGCTATACATCTCTCAGCACCCAGCTTTCCCATGCTCTGCTATACATCTCTCAGCACCCAGCTTTCCCATGCTCTGCTATACATCTCTCAGCACCCAGCTTTCCCATGCTCTGCTATACATCTCTCAGCACCCAGCTTTCCCATGCTCTGCTATACATCTCTCAGCACCCAGCTTTCCCATGCTCTGATATGGGAAAGCTGGGTGCTGAGGGAAAGATGTATGACAGAGGGATTTTAGATCATGGGAAACCTGGGTGCTGTGGGTAAAAGCCAAGTGTCAGCATCATTATCCCGTACCCTAAGTGTTGTGTACATGGAGGGGGGCCCCGGTCCAAAGTTTGCACCAGGGCCCATCAAACTCTAGTTACGCCACTGCCTCTCAGACTATTTCTGTCTGCCCTAAGCGCGAGAAACGATTTGCCCATTCGTTTACTTTGGGCGGTATACAGTCTAAGTTTCTTTTGTTGGTTTCTTTGATTTGTTCCCTATCATAATTTTCGGCTATGGCTTTTATTGATTCTGGAGCTGCCCTGAACTTGCTGGATTTTGGGTTTGCTGAGCGTTGTGGTTTTCCTATGGTACCTTTACATGCTCCTATCCCTTTGAGGGGTATTGATGCTACTCCTTTAGCTGAAAATGAGCCCCTGTTTTGGACCCAGGTGACGATGTGGGTCGTGCCTGACCATCAGGAGGTTTGTAAGTTTTTGGTCTTGCATAATTTGCATGACATTTTGGTACTGGGATTCCCTTGGTTGGAAGCCCATAATCCAGTTCTTGATTGGACTTCTTTATCTGTAACTAGTTGGGGCTGCCAATGTGTGCATAGGGATACTCCTGGTTTGGCTATTTCATCTCAGACACAGGAGGTCCCTGACTATTTGTCGGATTTCATGGATGTATTTAATGAGACCGAGGCTGCGTCTTTGCCTCCCCATAGGGACTATGATTGCGCTATTGAATTAGTGCCTGGTTGTAAATTTCCTAAGGGACGGCTTTTCAATTTATCTGTACCTGAACATGTTGCTCTGCGGACTTACATTAAGGAGTCTTTGGAGAAGGGTCACATTAGACCATCATGTTCACCTCTGGGTGCTGCATTTTTCATTGTGGCCAAGAAGGATGGCTCATTGTGTCCCTGTATTGATTATCGTCTCCTTAATAAAATCCCGGTTAAATATCAGTATCCATTGCCTCTGATTTCTGATCTTTTTTCTAGTGTGAAGGGTGCTAATTGGTTTACTGAGCTCGATCTTTGGGGAGCGTATAATCTCATTCACATTAAGCAGTGTGATGAATAGAAGACGGCGTTTAATACCCCTGAGTGGCATTTTGAGTACCTAGTGATGCCCTTTGGGCTCACTAATGCCCCTTCCGTCTTTCAATCTTTCATGAATGATATTTTAGAGAAGGGGTTTATGCCGCGCTATTCATCAGGAAGGAGGACAGAGAGATGATCAATGTTCCATTATTGTAGCTTGTGTCTACGCGTTTCAGAAGCTATGCTCCCTTCATCAGGACATACAGCACAAAAACAACATATCTGCAGTTGATCCAAGGATCTCAGCATAAATACAACACAGAAAAAAGAAAAAAATGTCAAGCTACGCCCCCCGTGGCTTGACATTTTTTTCTTTTTTCTGTATTGTATTTATGCTGGGATCCTTGGATCAACTGCAGATATGTTGTTTTTGTGCTGTATGTCCTGATGAAGGCAGCATAGCTTCTGAAACGTGTAGACACAAGCTACAATAAAGGAACATTGATCATCTCTCTGTCCTCCTTCCTGATGAATAGCGCGGCATAAACCCCTTCTCTATTGTTCTCTGTTATCAACCACGGGGGCTGCAGCAGATTTCATCCCAACAACATAAGCTTTCATAAGAGTTGTGACTGTCACAACTCCTTGAGGTGAGTGCATTTCCTTTTATTTTTCCCGGATATATACTGAGTAAGACCCTATTGCGCTTTTTCTCTCCACAGTTTTACCTCATGAATGATATTTTGCGAATGTATGGCATAAACCCCTTTTCCTCTCCTGCTTTGAAGACTGATCCATGTGTTGCTGCGGCAGCTGCCATTATCTCATACTATCTGTGGTGGTTGTGACTCTCACAACCACATTAGGTGAGTGAGTATATACTGTTATACATTAGTCCTCTGTTTATCTGGTAAGACCCTATCAGCGCTTCTTTTTCTAGTGTTATCCATGATATTCATGACCTTGCTTTTCTACTATAATCCTCTAATCTACTAAGCCTGGCAGCCTTGTTAATAGTTTATTATTATAATTTGCACCATTTTAATAGCAGTCTGTGCCTTTCAGGTTCAGAAGTGATTGCACGTGTAATCGACCTCAAAGAGCTAATAACATAAATAGGTTTCCAAGGACTCAAATAGACACTTTGCAGTCCCACGTCCTAGTTTTAATTTATAGGTTTGATGCTTATATTGGCAAAAATATATTCAGTAAATGAGACCAAAATAGTAATGCGGGCGTCACATGGGACGATAAATTGTGCGATCGCATAAGCGATCGCACCCGCCCCCGTTGTTTGTGCGTCACGGGCAATTAGTTGCCCGTGGCGCACAAGGTCGTTAACCCCCCCATCACACGTACTGACCTCCCGGGTGACGCGTCGCTGTGGGCGGCGAACATCCTTTTCCTGAAGGGGGAGGGACGTTCGGCGTCACAGCGACATCACACGGCCAATAGAAACGGAGGAGCGGAGATGAGCGGGACGTAAACATCCCGCCCGCCTCCTTCTTCCGCATTGCCGGCGGGATGCAGGTAAGCTGTGTTCGTCGCTCCCGGGGTGTCGCACACTGCGATGTGTGCTGCCACGGGAGCGACGAACAACCGGAGCACAGAAGGATGAACGAGATTATGAAAATGAACGACGTGTCAACGATGAACGAGAAGGTGAGTATTTCTGCTCGTTCATAGGTGTCACACGGAACGATATCTCTGACGATGCCGGTTGTGCGTCACTAACGACGTGACCCCGACGACATATTGCCAGATATATCATACCGTGTAAGTCTATGGAAGTTTATAATGATGCAGTCTCAATGGGTCAGTATTTCTCTACGTCCTGTGGATACATCGTCAATATATCAATATAAAAGTAATAGAACATCCCTTTAAGGAATTCCAAACTACAACTAAAAGTTTCAAAAAACTTAGGTTCTTTAAAAAGAAGAACAATTGGCAGTCAATAGATCATTCGTCTGGCAGACACTGGTGGTTTACACACCAAGGGAAGATGTACAATAGCCCAGGAGCATGTTCTCTTCCTTGGGATTTTCTGAAGCATGTACAGATTCTTAAGACAAATGCCTCTGTCAAGTCCTTCCGGCTAAGATCTGTTTTTAGAGCTGTGACAAGTGAGAAGTGAGATTTATTTCCTTACAATAATATTTGATGGCCCCATATGCTGTGATTACGATAACAATGATATTGGGATTTTGACAGACTGTTAAAATAAAGCGACGTGTGTGGAGAATATTTAGATATTATCATGGGGAATTGCATAAACCAATCAGGTTATTAAAGTAGAGGAGGCGGGGGTGCAACCTCTGGGATGCCTTTCAGTAGATAAATTGATGGGGTCATAAAGGGAAGCTATCATAAAAAAAAAATATTGTTTAAATCATGTTTTTTTTGTGTTAAATGTTTAGGTTTTTTTATTTTTAGCAATTTTTTTACATCTAAAATGTTTTTTTTTTTAAATCTAAAAAATGTCACACTGTCCACTTGGAATAATCAAGATTCTTACTTCCTATTGTTTTAGCATGTACATAACCACAATGGTCAGATCCCAACTCTTTTGTATTGAAGCATCTAACGAGTTTGTGCACAGGTCATTGGGAAAGGGGGGATGTGGGAGCAGGGTCACTGAGACCGCCTATTTTGATTGGTGGATCCTGTGTTATCAGCTTTGTATAGAGGTGTTGGCTGTCATTATAGTTCTGCCTCTGATGATAAGAAGTCTGCTCGAAACTGTTAGAGGACAGGAAGTATGAATCTAAAAAAGTCCCATTGGCAATAGTGAAAATTGGAAGATTAGTTTTGTTTTTGTTTTTTTTTTTTCAAATTAAGACCATGATATGAAAAAAAATCATTGCCAAAATTGTTGGAAAAATACATGTAAAATAAAAACTTGATTTAACCATTTTACAACCTAGGACATAACGGTACGTCCTATATTATGAAGGGGTGATCACACTGGCTGCTGCGGCGAGCCAGCGGTGATCCCTGCACATGTCTGCTGATTTGAACAGTAGACATGTGCGGCTATCAGGCACAGGTGGATCCGCGATCCACCCGCGCATGTTGACCCCTTCAATCACGTTTTCAAAATGTGACAGCATGATTTAAATGTCCACAGAGGGGAATCTGCCTTTCCCCGCCACCATCAGAGGACCCGTGACGAGATCATGGAGAGCTGATGGTTGCCATGCTAGCGATGGGTGATGTGATGGCTCCTATCGCTATCATGATGTAGTTCCTGTTCCAAGATAACCCTGGCACACCAAAAAGAAACAAAAAAAGTAGTGTGCTTGAAAGTAGATTTTATTCTTAATGGCTCAGAACAAGAAAAAGACCTCCATTTTTAACGTTTTCGGCATATAATGCCTTTCACAAAAAGGTCTAAACAGAAACAAATAATAGATACCAACGGTCAGTTTATAAACGTACAAACCACATAAAAGCCGTATTGTAGCTAATACAAACAAAATACAGAGCAAGTGAACAAATTATGCAATAGCCACAGATTTAGGAACAAAACATATAATAAAGTATGGAACAATAAGGAGCATTTAGATATGCAAATATCAATTACCCTATTTGATAATACTACAGGCAGAAGTGAAAAGAAAAAAAGTTACATTTTATTCCTCATTTTTCCTCATTTTTCTTTTTCTTTTCCCCTTTTTTGCTCTATTTTTACTTTTTATTTTTTTATTATTTTCAATTTCTCTACCTTTTTTAATTTTATTTGTATTTATTTTTTATTCTTATTCTTTACTAACTTTATTTCTCTTTTTTATTTTCTTTTTAGATTTTTTTCATAGACGTTTTCATTTTTTCTTATTCTCTATAGATATGTATCGTTACTGTACCTTGTTCTCTATCCTATTGCCCACTATTTATTGTACTTTATAGAATTCTGCGCCTGCCTCTACTTGAGTAGACATATGATATTACTTACCATTTTCTTCCCTTTTCTTCGTTCCAGTTCATTCTTTTCCGGGATTTGAAATTTGAAATCTGTGCTCACTCTCCATGATTTAGTACCCTAGGTATATTGGCTCTACTGTTCCATACTTTATTATATGTTTTGTTCCTAAAACTGTGGCTATTGCATAATTTGTTCACTTGCTCTGTATTTTGTTTGTATTAGCTATAATATGGCTTTTATGTGATTTTTTTTTTTTTAAACTGACCGTTGGTATCTATTATTTGTTTCTGTTTAGACCTTTTTGAGACAGACATTATATGCCGAAAACGTTAAAAATGGAGGTCTTTTTCTTGTTCTGAAAAATGGAGGTCTTTTTCTTGTTCTGAAAAATGGAGGTCTTTTTCTTGTTCTGAAAAATGGAGGTCTTTTTCTTGTTCTGAGCCGTTAAGAATAAAATCTACTTTCAAGCGCCATACTTCATTTTTTGTTTCTTTTTGGGGTACCAGTGTTATCCTATCACTATTTGATTTTTTTTCCCCTGAGAACCCACATTGACAGTGATCAAGATTAATCGGAACGGTAGTTCCTCTTACAGCCAGAAGAGCAGCAGCTGGAACAAGAACGCAGCATTTCTGCTAATCAGAGCTGCGCAGCTCTGATCAACAGAAATGAATCAGCGATCAGACTGCTGATCCTTATAGTCCCCTAGTGGGACTAGTAAAATTAAAAAAAAGTAAAAAAAAAGCTTTGAAATAGAATTTTTTTTTAAAAAAACCTTAAAGGTTAAATCAACCTCCATTCGCCCCATTGAAAATGAAAGGGTTAAAAAAATAAAAAAAATACACACATTTGGTATTGCCGCATTCAGAAATGTCCAATCTATCAAAATATAAAATCAATTAATCTGATTTGCAAAGGGTGTATCAGCAAAAAAATTCTAAACTCTCCTGTCAACCACATTGCCGAGGTTCTATCTTCTATGCATGATCTAATCCATAATCCATAAAGGGTTGTTTCTCTATATAAAAATATCATGTATCCACAGATGAGGTATAATAGCTAGGGTCCTAACCACTAGTACACTGACTGATTCCAAGAGCAGGGATCCAAAAGTCGCCTATATGAACGGAATGGGGATGTGCTTGTGTGATCACTGCTCTATTGACTTCTATGGAACCGACAGAATGGCTAACTACGAGGGGCTGCTGATGAGTCTTTGGCTTTGTGATCTTTTTTTTTTCTATGGTAACGAATCTTACATCACATGAAAGCCTTATGTGTCTAATATATGTTTTCAAAATTTTGTGTTTGTATCTTATGTAAACAGAGTTCTACGCACGCGGGAAAACAAAATGGTGGAGTCTAATGCGATATTCACAGCAACTGAGAGCAGAGGAGTGATAACATTCTTGTTTCTGCAAGGAAAGTCTGCGAAGGATATTCATGGTGATATGTCGCAGACATTGGGGGATCAATGCCCTTCATATTCCACAGTTAAGAAGTGGGTTGCCAAATTTAAAATGGGCCACTTCAGCACCAACGATGAGGAACGTCCTGGACGACCGAGAGTGGTTGTATTTCCGGAGATTATCGATGCTGTGCACAACCTGATACTGGAGAATTGACAAATTTCAGCTAAAGCAATAGCACACATCATAGGGATTTCCCGTGAACGTGTTTGTGTCATTATCCATTAACATTTGGACATGAGGAAGCGATTTGCAAAGTGGGTCCCCAAATTTTTGACCACAGATCAGAGAAGCATGAGAGTAAAAACTTCCCAGTCCATTTGTCAGCGTTTCCGGACTGATAAGAACTTCCTGGATCGACTGGTCACTATGGATGAGACCTGGATTTATTTGACCCTGAAAACAAGGAGCAATCAAAAGAGTGGAGGCACAGTGGTTCTCCTCATCCAAAAAAGTTCAGGGGGCAAAAATCAGCCACTAAAGTGATGCATCTGTGTTCTGGGATAAGGAAGGCGTGCTGCTAGTGGACTACCTTCAAAAGGGTTCCACCATCAATGTAAATTTGATATACTTTGATCAGTACTCGTCTCTGTTATGATTAATGTGTGGTACATGGTCTGACCCTCCGGGCACTGGATTCCCTATTTATGTTGTCCCCCTTCTGGTGCCTGCTATAATAGGTGTACACATCTTGGGACATCAGGGTCACTGTGAGTCTACTGTCCGGAGGCTTATGTGACCATGCCCCACTTACTATTGCTGTGATACTGCTCCCCTAATGAGTGGTGGACTCCTGGTTTTTGTGTGTCAGTGACATCTCCTTGTTGAGCCTGATCTTTGTCTAATGCTGTTTTTCACTGTTTTATGTCACTTTTTTGCTATTTATTATATCTAATAAAATATTTGTTATATTTTTGCAAAAAAGTAGTGACTTTTATTATTTATAATGAATTGGTCATGTGTATGACCACTGACTACCATTCCCTTGGTCCTCTTATCCCTATACTGATTATTAGGGTGTAGTCTGCATTCGATGCAATATTTTATGTCACATCTTGCCCTCATTTCCTAATATATGGATGCCTGGTTTCAGGCACAACTGAAATCCTTCATTTTGCTAGGCTTACAGAACTTGGAATACTGATGTAAGAAGTGTGTTGACATCAGTGGAGAGTACTGTATGTGGAATAAATGTAAAGTTTCATCATCCTATCTCGTTTCTTTCTGGGTAAAGCCAAAGACTTATCAGCAGCCCCTCCATAGAAGATAAAAGCATGGAGGACACACATACACACGTGGTCAAAATTGTTGGTACCCCTTGTTTAATGAAAGAAAAATCCACAATGGTCACAGAAATAACTTGAATCTGACAAAAGTAATAATAAATAAAAAAATCTATGAAAATGAACAAATGAATGTCAGACATTGCTTGAAGTTCACCTTTAATCTCTTTAGAAGTTTTTCTGGGCTCTTTTGTTACCATTCGTATTATCCATCTCTTTGATTTGTCATCAATTTTCCTTCTGCGGCCACATCCAGGGAGGTTGGCTACAGTCCCATGGATCTTACATTTCAGAATAATATGTGCAAGTGTAGTCACAGAAACATCAAGCTGCAACTTTTACCATTTAACATGCTTGTCTATACTTTTGTTTCTAATCTCCTGAGACAACTCTTTCCTTCGCTTCCTCTGGTCAATGTTGAGTGTGGTACACACCATGTCACCAAACAGCACAGTGACTATCTGTAGCCCTATACACAGGCCCACTGACTGATTACAAGATTGTAGACACCTGTGATGCTAATTAGTGGACACACCTTGATTTAACATGTCCGCTTTGTCACATTATTTTCAGAGATATCATCATTTCTGTCCAGGCCTGTTTCATGAGTTTTATTTTTTTAAATTCTGTGGGAGCAGAAAAGCAGCAATATCTGACTTTCATTTGTTCATTTTCATAGCTTTTTTATTTATTTATTTTTTTTGTCAGATGCAAGTTATTTCTGTCACTATTGTCGGTTTTTCTTTCATTAAATGAGCGGTACCAACAATTTTGACCACGTGTGTACGTAATACCACTTCATTCACATAGGTGGGATAACCCCTATAATGGGATTGTTCACTTCCCAAAAAACTTTTCTCATAGTCTTGGTTATCTTTTAAAAAACCAAACAAACTGGTAATCACTTACCCTCCCCGGATACAGCATTATATCTCCATCACTGCCCAAGACTTTATTGTTTGGTGACATCACGTCGACAAAATTGCAGCTATGGCACCCCTGAGACCTCAGTCGCCACAGGGTACTGCACCTCACTTAAGGTGTGGTACTTATCCTTGATCCAGAGGAGGTCGGTACCGGTCCCACACATACACATAAACTCATACACACAACCAGGTTGCCCTCCCCAATTGAGACTGGGCTAGGCTCGGGTTTTAAGGCAGTCACCAAACATGGGGGGCAACCACCCACTAGTGACAGGGACCTGGGGGAGGAGCAGCCACCAGGGTGAGTGAGGAGCAACACAAAAGTTAGAGAGTTCTCCAGCAGGAGAAGAAGGAAGCAGACGGGTTTACCGGTGGCTCTGGTGCGGACGCAGGAGTCAATATGGTCGCCGAGGGGAGATCTTAATTGCTCCCTCGAGACCGGCGCAGCTCAGGGTGCAGAGCCCTAGGTTGAAACATACTTCAAGTTGGATCAACAGAATCTGCAGGACGGAGGGATTGTATGTCACTCTGGCCACCACAGTTCCCGGAGAACAGTGCTAGATAGGGTCCGAAGTCGAGATCTAGGTCAGGCCCCACTGCGGATCCGCGGCACCTGCATACGGGACAAAAGTAAACACTTTTCAAGAACCGAGGTCCCCAAATAGCTTCAGCCCATGGGGATCCATATCTAAAGGCGCAAGCAGGAAGGGCCCGCTGTCCACCGTATCGGGTTCGACCTCCAACGGATCTGGGATCGACCGGGGCACATCATGGCGGTCACAGGTATCTTCCAGGCAATCTAAAGAACTGCGAGTAAAACACCTGGAACTGCAGAGACTGTGACCGCCTCTCCTTGCCGGCGCTGCCGCCCTGTGCTTCGGCGCCAACGGCCACATCTCCTCCTCATCATCCTCCCCGGGGCCCGCTACACCTGTGGGGAGCAAAACCATCTTGGCTGCTACAACCATGCACACCGGAGGACAGCGACAGCAGCAGCGGCTAATTCCCTGGTCGCATACCGCAGGTGGCATCACGAGACAATCCTCCTCACCCTAATCCTCTACTACCCTCATCCTCTCCATCCCATCATCTCCATTCATCCCTTTTATTGTACGTCTCAGGGCCACGAAGCCGGGCAGGGCCACCCAGACATCCCCAGACCCAACATCACCGGCCCAGCAACGAGTAAAGTTAACCCCTTGCCCTGTGGGTGCTACACAACCAATCACTGAGCTAAGCGCAACTCAGTGATTCGTATCCTTTTTTTAAAGAAGAAAACACCTTTAAATAGGATAGGAGTAACAGAAAAAAAGAATCTTCGTCTGTTCGATCAAGCTCAACCTGCACGAATACGTATACGATTAAAAAGACATTAGGGAGAGAATCAATAGTTGTCCTTAAGCTAAGTGTGACCATTGCATTATTATTCATGTCCACTTACACTGGATTACATCTACATTGAATCCCACATCCTCCATTATAAACCACTGTTATTTCCGCATATAAAAAGCTGGACAAAGTGCAAAGCACTCACACCTTGTAAATACTCTCCTGTCTCCATTTATTTGTCTGTGTTGACATCTATAAGTAATGAAGAAAACATCATACAATACTATCACCATGAATACATTGCTTGTTAGAAGGTAAACACTATGTGCCCACTTAAAGGGAACATATTGTTTATGTCACGTTTTCATGGTAAATGTATATTCTACACAGCATTTTATATATATATATATATATATATATATATATATATATATATATATATATATATATAAAACCTTAGACCTAGTTAGTTAGACCTTGTACTAACCAATAGGCCAGACGGCATGTCAAATATACAAGTTGGGGGTTACTTGGGGAATAGTGATCACAAAATAATAAGTTTTCATGTATTCTTTAGTAAGATGTCTAGTAGAGGGGCTACAAGGACACTAAACTTCAGGAAAGCAAATTTTAAACGGTTGAGAGATGATCTTAGTGCAATAAACTGGGATGATGTACTAAGTAATAAAAGTACACAAAGCAAATGGGAGACTTTTATGAGCATCCTGAATAGGGCTTGTGCAGAAAATAAACCCTATGGGAACAAACATGCTAGAAATAGGAGGAAACCCCTATGGCAAAATAGAGCTCTAAGGGAAGCAATAAAAGAAAAACAGAAAGCCTTAAAAGAATTAAAGAGGGTAGGTAGTGATGAGGCATTATATAATTATAGAAAATTAAATAAAATATGTAAAAAGCAAATTAAGTTAGCTAAGTTTGAGACAGAGAGACTCATTGCGAGAGAAAGTAAAAATAATCCTAAAATATTCTTTAACTACATAAACAGTAAAAAACTGAAAAGCGATAGTGTTGGCCCCCTTAAATATAGTCTTGGTGAAATGGTGGAAGGGGATGAGGGTAAAGCCAACCTGCTGAATGACTTTTTTTCTACGGTTTTTATACAAGAAAATGCCATGGCAGATGACATGACCAGTGATACCATAAATTCACCCTTGAATATTACCTGCTTAACCCAGCAGGAAGTACGCCGCCGCCTCGAAATCACTAAGGTTGACAAATCTGCGGGCCCGGATGGCATACACCCCAGAGTACTGCAGGAATTGAGTTCTGTGATAGATAGACCATTATTTTTAATCTTCTCAGATTCCTTAATAACAGGGTCGGTACCGCAGGACTGGCGCATAGCAAATGTGGTGCCAATATTCAAAAAGGGGACAAAAACTGAGCCGGGAAATTATAGGCCGGTAAGTTTAACCTCTACGGTTGGTAAAATCCTTGAGGGTTTCTTGAGAGATGCTATACTGGAGTATCTCAAGAAAAATAACCTTATGACAGAGTATCAACATGGGTTTATGAGGGATCGATCCTGTCAAACTAATTTGATCAGCTTCTATGAAGAGGTAAGTTCAAGCCTGGACCAGGGAAATGCAGTGGATGTTGTGTATATGGACTTTTCAAAAGCTTTTGATACGGTGCCACACAAAAGGTTGGTACATAAAATGAGAATAATGGGGATAGGGGAAAAGATGTGTAACTGGGTTAAAAACTGCCTCAGTGATAGGAAACAAAGGGTGGTTATTAATGGTACGTACTCGGACTGGGTCTCAGTTCATAGTGGGGTACCACAGGGGTCAGTATTGGGCCCGCTTCTTTTCAACATATTTATAAATGACCTTGTTGGGGGCATGCGGAGTAGAATTTCAATATTTGCAGATATACTAAACTCTGAAGGGTAATCAATACAGAGGAGGATAATTTTATATTACAGGGAGATTTATGTAAATTGGAGGATTGGGCTGAGAAGTGGCAATTGAAGTTTAATGTAGATAAATGTAAGGTCATGCACTTGGGTAGAGGAAATAACATTTATGATTATGTACTTAATTGTAGAACACTGGGTAAAACAGACACAGAAAAAGACTTGGGTGTATGGGTGGATGGTAAACTTCACTTTAGTGGACAGTGTCAGGCAACTGCTGCCAGGGCTAATAAAATAATGGGATGTATTAAAAGAGGTATAAGTGTTCATGAAAAAAATATAGTTCTACCTCTGTACAAGTCACTAGTGCGACCGCACTTAGAATATTGTGTACAATTCTGGTCACCGATATATAAGAAGGACATAGCTGAACTGGAGAGGGTGCAGAGAAGAGCCACCAAGATTAGAGGAATGGGTGGGCTGCAACACCAAGACAGGTTATTAAACTTGGGGTTATTTAGTCTGGAAAAACGAAGGCTTAGGGGGGATCTAATCACAATGTATAAATATATGAGGGGACAGTACAGAGACCTTTCCAAAGATCTTTTTACACCTAGGCCTGTGACTAGAACACGGGGGCATCCGCTACGTCTTGAGGAAAGAAGGTTTAATCATAATCACAGACGAGGATTCTTTACTGTACGAGCAGTGAGACTATGGAGCTCTCTGCCGCATGATGTTGTAATGAGTGATTCACTACTAACATTTAAGCAGAGCCTGGATGCCTTTCTTGAAAAATGTAATATTACCAGTTATGTATATTAGATTTTATGACAGGGTATTGATCCAGGGAACTAGTCTGATTGCCGGATGTGGAGTCAGGAAGGAAATTTTTTCCCCATTGGAACTTGTTTGCCACATTGGGGTTTTTTTTTTGCCTTCCTCTGGATCAACATGTTAGGCTACGGGTTGAACTAGATGGACTTAGAATCTCCCTTCAACCTTAAAAACTATGATACTATGATACTAATATATATATATATATATATATATATATTTCTTTCAGTACACCATAGTGCATGTGTGCTGTATTGATTTCCCAAGCGCTTGTGTGGCGCCCTGGACAAGCCAGGGGCCACAGAGAACAACACCCACACACCCCACACTCCCAGCAGGCACACCGAAGTCAGACACAAAAACCCTTGTTGCCTTCCTCCAGGGGCTGATGTTCACACCAGGGGGTGGGCCAGGCGGTTGGCCCCGCCCACCGAGGAGTTCACAGTCCTGGAGGCGGGAAAACCAGGCAGATTAGTTTGGAGAGTGAAAGTGGAAGGAGAAAAGTAGTAAAAGAGCAGCCTGAAGTTAGTCCGGGTGTGTGGCCCGGACAGATCAGCAAGGTTGGCAAACGGTGGTGACCGTCTGCAGGAGTGGCCTATTGGAGTCTACTGTAAGGACCGTGGACGGGCGGTGGCCCAGCGGTACCGGACCGGTACGCGAAGAGAAGTCAGCACCATCTGGCAGGGGCGTACGGACCTCGGCAAGGCTAGGAGTCGCCGTGAATTTGCCGAATCCGTTAGTGAATGGAACCTCCTGGGTTTCCCAACGACCAAGTCCCGACAGAAGGCAACAGTCCAACCAAGTGAGGGAGACACCGCCACCGCCAAGGCAACCGTTTCCCAGGGCCAGAGCCTGCGGGCAAAAGGGGCTCCTCCGGCCCACATCTAAGCCGGGGAGCGGGTTACCGGTGGGAACCCATTGGAACCGTTTACCGTACATAGGTGCAGGGAAAGGCAGTCATCACTAACCTGCCGGGAGAAACAACACCGCAGTCGTCTGTGGGACCCGTCCATCCAGCCGTGTGTTTTACCGAGAACTGTGTCCTCATCATTGGCTGAGTGAGTACCACCGTGCCGTGCGGCACAGCGCTGCCCCCGTGACCCTGCACCTCGCCAGGCCCCGTAACCCACCTGCCATCCATCCCTACCCCCATCACCGGGCCCTGGGACAACCAACCCCCTACCCACGGAGGGGAGAACTAACAACAAAGCTGCTCCCTGTCACCGCTCCCGGGATCCCCGTCCAGAGCAGCGGTGGTGTCACCAATATCACCACAACCGTGGGTGGCGTCACGGACAATAATCAAATCCCCCACAATCAAAACCCAACCCTTTTCATTCACGGGCGAGGAGTGCCGCTCGAGTCCCCGGGATCCGGCCCACCGCTCGAGCCACCACCGAGCAGCCGCAGCAGCAGCAGCGGCCAGACCCGAACAGTGGGAGAGCGCAGCGTCCCCTCCTCCGCCCGCGACACTTGCAAAACAAATCTTATAAATTTGGAGTTCCAGTTTCATAGGAGTGTATTCTGCTCACAATATATATGTATGTGTATATATATATATATATATATATATTTATATTTATATGCATATATATATAAAATTTACATTTTACAATTTATTTATTAATACATACAGTAGAAGATAATGTGATGCTCACACTCGCTGCTCGGCCTATGATTTGTTAGACTCTTACTTGTTGTTTGGGCACAAGGACGTTTACAGCAATAGGCTGATTTAGACCCCACTGAATTGTATTAAAGTAATGATGAGCAGGTCAAAGATCACTGTGAAGATAGGGGGAGGATGTGAGCTGTGATCATTTCTTATTGTGAATGGTGGACCCTGTGTTACCTACTGTATATTTTATTGTAATCCTGTCTGTGCTGATAATGAAACTGCTGAAAGTGATCTGTACAGAACAAGAAGTGTGAGTCTAGTATAATACTGTGTGCTAGTACCTTATGGAGTGGTATCAGGAGCCGGGCCTGCGCTATACAACACTGATACCAGTTGCATTACATGGCTGTCACTTGATAGCACTGATCACGTCAATTAAACCTCTTAAATGTAGGTGTAACGCCTGATGCCTCCAAGGTGGCCACCAGCTCATTGGCTCCTGAGTGAGGAGATCGCAGAGTGCCGATGAGTTGCTATGCTTCTGAAGGCCTCCATGTCTGCCATGGGTATTATTTCTGTTGCTATGGCTACTATTACTATAAAGTCTATAGCTGTCTTCTAGGGGACCAGTGATATTAAAAGACACTGCAGTACTATAATATTAAAGATGGCAGGTTCAAGATGTCTAAGTGCAGAAAACATTAAAAAAAAATCATGTCGCAGTATTCCACAGTAAACCATACATGGCCACAATAACGCAGCTGTATCTGATTCATGCTGGCTAAGAGATGTGGGCACAGATCATTTTGTTGTAGATATGGATCCCAATATGACACGTTCTGCTCATATATTTCACTTGGCCTGGGCACAAGAGGAGCGTTTCCTGGTAGAGCTGCTCGGACTCGCAAAAAAACGGGACCGGCGGGTCCCTGCTACACATAAAAAAAAAACAATCCGCTCCAGAATCCAGTACCCATATAAGTCTATGGGAACCAGAATTCGGAGATTAAAAACGTTGATGGAAGGGATAGGGGGGTGTGAAGCCCCGCTAGTATGTGTTGGTGCAGTACCTTCAGGGACTCCACGTGGATGGAACAGTCTGGTCACAGGTAGGGAACCTTCTTTTAGGATTGTCGTGACGCCACTCTCAGTATTGCGGTCAGCGGGGACCGCCACTGCAGATTAAGGGATGCCTGGGGCAGATGGTGGGTGCAGTCAGTATATTAGCCCCCTGAGAGTGAGGCAAGCCCCAGGCCCCGGTGTATGTGTGTGGGACCACAGGTCGCAGAATGACTCAAACACAGTCCAAGAAGTCTTTCAACGTGTTTACTCACTGTTTGGAGGTCACGGTGAGATGCCCGGGCGACACTGTGATAACCAGGTGGAACCAGGAATTCCAGGAGGCCGTTCTGAGGGTAGCTGTCCACTCGCCTTCCTTGCACTCTTTCTGTTTTAGGAGGATCCTTTGCTTGAAGCGTGGTAGGACCTCTCCAGGGAAGCTGTTACCACCCTGCTCCCCTCTCTCTGGCTCGTCTGCCGGCAGCGTGGCCTTGGTGGGATGGCTTCTGGCCCTGTCCCCTTATGGGCCTGGTGATTGCTGCTTGGCTCAAGCTCTGTGTAGTCGTGGTGAGGGCATGAAGTACCCCCCCCCACCTGTAGGTTAAGCAGCTCTGGATGATCTGCTGCCTGTACTGGGGACCTAGTTCCCCTTGTGTGCTCGGATACCGGGATCTCCGTACTCAGCCACCCCTCTCTCTGGATGATTTTCAGGCCGACCCACGGTACTCCTTTCTCCCCCGTCTGTAGTCACTGCGCGGGCGCTGTTAGACAGCAACAGCCCCACAGGTCTGCTCCTCACTGAGCCCTATGGAGTTCTCACTCTAACTGACTCACTGCTCCTCCCTCGGGTTGGGGGACCTCTTCTCCTCCGCATCCAAGGGACGTCCTCTGGGTTGTCAGCTAGCAGGATCCGATGAGGGACTTTGGTTTCTGAGGGCAACTGCATTGCTTTCAGGATTTGTGCGACATCCTTAGTGAGCTGTTGCACCTGGGAGGATAGTGTATTTATAGTCTCTGCTGACGTGTTGAGTCCTTTTGCAGTTGTCAGGGCCTGCGAGGAGGATTCCGCTCCTGCAGCCGTGGAACTGGCAGGCCATGCTGGTGCGACGGGGTCTGTGTCCACAGGAGGTTGGAGTGCTTTCACTGCCCTGTCTTTCAAAATGGCAAAGTCCACGTCAGGGTGTTCCAGGGACCACAGCTTCATCTGCTTCCCATCCTCAGGAGAGCGCAGGCCCCGCAAGAATTGTTCCTTCATCATCCGGTTTCCTTCCTGATCACTGACAGGGTCCACCAGCTTGAGAGCCCGCAGTGCAGCCTGCAGCCTGAGGGCATAGGCTCTTATGCTATCTTGGGGCTTCTGCCGGCAGTTATAGAAGTCCGTCCTCAGCTCTCCCTCGGTGCGGTGTTCAAAAGCAGCTGCTAGTTTGGCAAAGATGGTCTCAACAGAGCTCCGGTCATCATTGGTCCAGGACTCAGCTTCCAATTCTGCTGCCTCAGTCAATTGTCCCAGCACCACAGCGGCCCTCTGCTTACCAGTCATCGCGTGCATGTCTAGCAGGGTGTTGATCTTCTTCTTAAACCCGGTCAGCGTGTCTATTTTACCGGCGTATTGGGGCAGCCATTGCGCTCCTGGGACATACAGCAAGGAAACTGGCATTATGGGGGAGATTTCAGCCGGCGCGGCTGCGACCGCGGCACCGGCACCAGGCGCTGCTGCGTCCAGCGCGACGGGGGCTGGCATCGCTTGGGCTGCGTCGCCCTGACCAGGGGCATTACCTCCTGCAGCGTCCATTTTTCTTCAAAAATCTGCGCGCCCCCTTTCCATTTCCTGGATCAGAGCGCTCTCCGAATTGTGGGGGTTCTGGGGCGGCCACACCTCTTCGTGGGCGGTGCTCTTTTCCCTCGCGCGGGCTGCAGCGCACGCTTTTGAAGATGGCAATATGGCGGCGGTTCAATTTTTGCGATCGGACCTCTGAGGCACACGGTCACCTGTCTGAACAGGTCTAGTCCTTATCCTGTTCGTGACGCCAGAAGTTGTGAAGCCCCGCTAGTATGTGTCGGTGCGGTACCTTCAGGGACTCCACGTGGATGGAACAGTCTGGTCACAGGTAGGGAACCTTCTTTTAGGATTGTCGTGACGCCACTCTCAGTATTGCGGTCAGCGGGGACCGCCACTGCAGATTAAGGGATGCCTGGGGCTGATGGTGGGTGCAGTCAGTATATTAGCCCCCTGAGAGTGAGGCAAGCCCCAGGCCCCGGTGTATGTGTGTGGGACCACAGGTCGCAGAATGACTCAAACACAGTCCAAGAAGTCTTTCAACGTGTTTACTCACTGTTTGGAGGTCACGGTGAGATGCCCGGGCGACACTGTGATAACCAGGTTGAGCCAGGAATTCCAGGAGGCCGTTCTGAGGGTAGCTGTCCACTCGCCTTCCTTGCACTCTTTCTGTTTTAGGAGGATCCTTTGCTTGAAGCGTGGTAGGACCCCTCCAGGGAAGCTGTTACAACCCTGCTCCCCTCTCTCTGGCTCGTCTGCCGGCAGCGTGGCCTTGGTGGGATGGCTTCTGGCCCTGTCCCCTTATGGGCCTGGTGATTGCTGCTTGGCTCAAGCTCTGTGTAGTCGTGGTGAGGGCATGAAGTACCCCCCCCCCACCTGTAGGTTAAGCAGCTCTGGATGATCTGCTGCCTGTACTGGGGACCTAGTTCCCCTTGTGTGCTCGGATACCGGGATCTCCGTACTCAGCCACCCTTCTCTCTGGATGATTTTCAGGCCGACCCACGGTACTCCTTTCTCCCCCGCTTTCAGCTACTGCACTCCTCAGGACCTGTCTGCACGAGAGCTCCTCTGCTCCCTTCCACACACTTCAACTTCTTCCTCCAGACTCTCCTCTTCCTCTCTCTCTCTGCCCTGCTTCCTAGCAACCAGCCCCTGAACACACCCCCAGCTGGGAATTGAAAGTTAACCCCTTCTGGCTACCCAAGGGTCCCCTCTGGTAATGTGGGAGGCCTGGTCACTATATGTTTGTGTGTGCACCTCATCCTGGCCTTTGGAGATTACCTGGAAGCATTGCTCCCGCATGGGTGCAATACTCTGTGGTGCCTGACCAGGTCAGGGGCGCCACAGGGGTAGGAGCGCACTCGGTGTACTCACCGAGGCAGTGTCATGGCGGCACACTCCTTCCGGGTCCCGCTTTCCCTTCCAGAGCCGACAATTGAATATTCACTACTTTCCCCACCCACCGGCACGAGTAATTGGTTGCAGTTAGACGCGCCCCCACCCTGAGTGTCAGCATGTCAGCTGACTGCAACCAATCAGAGGAGCCAGAACGGCCAGTGGGCGGGGAGAGCAGTGCAAGTGTCTGCGGCTCAGCAAGGTGGTATAAAAATAAATTAAATAAAACAATCGGTGCAGGGTCCCCGTATTCTGATACCGGCACAGATAAAGCCCACGGCTGCAGCCCCCAGCTTTCGGGCTTTATCTGTGCTGTGTATCCAGAGCCCAGAGTCACACGTGCGAGGGACTCGCATCTCATCACCCGGCAGCTGCACACTCTCCTGACAGGAGCGTACAGGTACATAGAAACATATGCGGCCGACCCGCTCTTGTCAGAAGAGTGTGCGGCTGTGCTGGGTGATGTGATGAGATACTCGCAGGAGACCCTTACAAGTGTGATTCCGGGCTAAGAGAAATCGCATGTGGCTTTTTTTTTTTCTTTTTTTTTTAAATTATTTTAAATAAATAATAAAAAAAAACGACATGAGGTCACCCCCAATTTTCATCCCCAGCCAAGATAAAGCCAGCTGGGGGATGTATTCTCAGCCTGCAGCCACTCGGTATTGCCGCATCCATTAGATGTGACAATCCCGGAACTTTACCGGCTCTTCCCGTTGCCCTGGTGTGGTGGCAATTGGGCTAATAGCAGGGGTTAATAACAGGGAACAGCTTCTACTAAACCCTAGGTTAATGCAAAAAAGTACAAAAGTATCCAGCTTACCTGTTCCTCCAAGTGCACGGCATCTGTCCAAGACAATCCAAGAAAAACTTTGTTCCAGCACATACGAATATAAATTTCTTTTACTGGAAAAATATAGTAAAAATGACACACGGATGGTAGGTGAAAAAAACAGCAAACTGGCCCCAGAAACACCGGTTTACGCGTTTTGAGGCGTGCGCCTCTTAATCATAACCACCTTATACTAGCATGTTCGTCTGCACAAGGATAGACATTGCCCCTTAGACATCAGTCAGAAACCTCTCCTACAGCTAAATGAGATTTCTTGCTTTGCACTGATGAGGGGCAACAATCTGAAACACGTGTCTGCAAACGTTCTGGTTTGGCTTTTATCCTTAGTTATGTGTGTTGACTTTTAGAATTGCTAACCCAAGAGGTCTCACTAGGGTTCAAGTCCTCTTCCTTTCTGAAGTGGGAATTTGCATATTGGATCTTATAGAGTAGTCCCCCTTTCGACACACCATCCCAGTTACCTAGCGCTCCAAGGTGTCCTGAATGTTGGTCATTTCTATATTTTTAATATTGCTCTCCTTTTAAATACTCTAAATATCAACATAAGCATTAATCTTATTCTAGATATGGGGATCGAAATTGACAGACAGACTGTATAGATTTCTTGAAATGCAATGTAATTACAAGTGGCAATTTGGTGAGTGCATTCAGTAAGGTAATTCCTGCAGAGACTGTTATCTTTCTTCCTTGTGGCACATGTGTCAAGAGACAGGAAAAATTGCATAATTTCTCCATTTATTTTTTTTTATTTCTTTAAAGTCATCATGGCCTATTTGTGCTCTCCATTTACATCTGTGCCGCCTCAGCAGCAGTTCGAACAGCTCGGATCCAAGGGTGGTGATGGTTCGTGGCTCGAGGGTCTCCGGACCCGGGGGCTGAGGAGCCACACTCAAATGGAAAGGGAGTATTTACAGGGGATTTGGTGTAGTTCGTGATGCCACCCGTGGTGTGCGGTAATTGGGGAGTACTGCCGCTGCCGTTGGGAGTACCCGGGGTGATGGAGTGGGGCAACTAGGTGACTTTGCCCTCCACGGGTAAGGACAGGCCCCAGGACTCTGTTTGTAGATGCTGGGACGCAGTGCAGGGGTCAGTCGGGTACTCACTCAGCAATGAAGCAGATGCTGACAGCAGGGTAAACCAAGTCTCTGAACGCCGTTGCCTCTCGGAGGGAGCTCGTCTGGGTCCCATCCCCCACAGTACTGCCGGTGGTCCGTAACCTGCCTCCTGGCACTAAGTTTTAGATTGTCCGTTGTGGCCCGGTAGCTTGGAGCTGTCCGGGCCCCGCTCCCCACTGTGGCTAAGTGAAGGAGCCTGCTCTCAGGAGCTCATGCTTGGGATTTCAGTGGGCTGCTTGCTAGGAAAGCCCTATCCCCCTCGTTGCACTAGTTCCCCTGATCTCTGAGCTGGTGGGAACAGTCCATAAAGGCCCCATTCTCCGCAGGTTAATTGCAAGGTTGCCTGAAGCTTCTCCCCGACCTAGGGGCCGTGCACCTCGTTGTGCCTTCGGTCCCGGACCGGTGATAGGATCAGGCTGCTGACAGTCCTCCTTGACAGGTCCCAGGCACCCAGCCTCAATCCCCTGCGACCGAGGGTCCGACTCCTCTAGGTCCAGACCACCGCCTGCGTCCTAGTTTACTTCTCCCCTGGGAGCTCCAACTCCCAGCTTCCTCAGAGCTCCTCACAGCTCGAGGGCTACCACTGAACTGAACTGACACCTCCCACCTCCCTGTCTGACCCCTAGGTGGGCGGCCCTATTCCTGCTTAAGCAGCCCACTGGTGTGCTTGACAGGTGTGGTGCAAAGTGTATCTAGGATTTGTGAATGCTGGTGGAGGCAGTACTGCAGGATAGAGACCCATAACCAGAGGGGTTGAATACTGCACGGGGAGGGCAGTTTGTGCAGTACCCTGTGACGACCTGAATAGTCCAGGGGCGTCACACATCCTCTGGACGATAATGTTAGGGTGAACTCTTAACCAGAGATCACTAGTTGCCTACTGCCTGGCCAAATTGGTATAGGCCAAGTGCATGCATAAAAGAATTCACACCAGACACAGTCGGATATGAAGTCTCTTCTTGGTCACAGTAGAAATGGCACTGAACAGACAGTACAGAGCATGCATCCTCTTTATATATGCTAGGGGCGTACACAAGTTTGGATATGCCCATTTAGTGGGACAGTTCATGGGCTAGCCAATGGGGAGATCTGTGTTGCTGTTGATGGGCGGGTCAATGACATCATCGGATGGATCCATGGTGATGGGAGGGACGTCATCTGGTGGATCCATACTGATGGTTTGGTCTGTGATGTCATCGGGGGCCATCTTGGCTTTCTCTGAAGAGTGACTGGCTTATGTATAGAGAATTGATTTAATTGAACACACTTCTCACAGTACTCTATGTCCAGAGGTTAATTAAGTATTTAATCTTATGGCTCTTCTCAACAGTCCCCCCTAAATACTTTATTAACCTTCTGACCCTACTGTGGTCCTCTAACACATCAGCTCTAATGCTTTAACTGCAACTTTTTCATTTTTCTATCCGCTATACAAGCAATGCTAAGCCTTTGCCCCCGCTGGTACAGACTGCTAATCAGAGAGTTGATCACATCCCGCACACACAGTTCACAGAGGCACAGGTAATGAACCAGTCCTTAGAACAGACTATTTAATACCGAAGATTTTGAGATTAATCGATAAGAAAGAGTAAGGTAATTGTAAGAATAAGCTTCTTACTGTTATGCTGCAGCTTTTAGCGTTACTGTTTCTGAAAGACTGAATCTCAGTCAACATCTGAGTTCTGTCCGCGTCTTCGAGACTTTTCTACCTGAGTACACATGATTGTATCACAACACTAATGGATATCTTCTTGTCTCGTGTCCACAATCTACCACCAAGAGGCCTTTAACAAGATTTCCCTTACGCATGGATCCGATTACCTTCAGTAACACAGAGTAGCACTTTTACGGCTTCAAATACCAACGAATAAGACAATACCAGTTACCTACAAGTGTATGTTATCCTTAAAAAGTCACTTAAACCCTTAAAATAATTGGTTGGTTCAGGTCAGATAATGTCTTTCCCACCATGAGCGCTTATTTGTGTGATGTTCCTGTACCCATTGTTCCCTTATCATGGTTATTTCCCATGTTTCCTCCCCAATCTAGAAATTCTCCATAAGGTTCTATGTGAGATAATCCAGCACTATGTGTGTTGTGACCCTCATTCTGCTAGTACGATGGACTCTTTACAGCGGCTGTTGTCTCCAGATGGGTTCTCCCTCAAGCTTCATGGAAGTTGCTGTGGTCGGGAAAAGCTGGATCGGCCCATCTGATTCTGACTTGTGGCTCATTCTGACTTGTCTTTTTAGGATCACCCAGTTTCCTGGCTTGAGACCACGTGCTCCTAACACTGATTTATGATCTGGAATTGGAGGATACACATGTTTAACACACTATATAGGCAGTTGTATACAGCTCATACATCACTGGTCAGGATATCACACTGTATCTGCAGTATCTGTGAGAAATATAATCACGTTCTAGGTACTAAACCAAAAATACCTTATATAAAGATCTAATTATTAAGGAAAACGAACATTTGTTACATGATTTGCCAGCGTCCACCATTATCTTGTGGATCGTTACATGTTTATGTTATGATCATTAAAATTCCAAACAACATACACCCATGTGAGTATAGACACAATTAAATATTCCAATAAAGGAGGGGCAGGGACTGGGGCAATAGCCCTAAACTCTCCCTACCTCGCAGCGGAGGTCGGCACCCTATAAGGCGAATTGGCGCCCCCGCTCACCGACGGCTCACCCTCCCTATCCCTACACTGCTAAGCTAATACGTGCTGCTAATGTCAGTGAGGGAATATAGAAACCGTGAGATACAGGGGATAAAGAGGCGTCAATATGCAAGTATATATATATCCAATTCATTCCCAAAGATTAAATATTCACACTCTGTATTTACATAGCTGTTTGTAGCTTAAATCAATATGATAAAGCAAATTCAAGGACCAAACCCTAAAAGATATTAAATATCTCACATGTATAACATGTACCCACTGTATAAATATCATAATAATAAAGCCAGGTAAAGTCATGAGGAGATCTCGTCCAATCACAGACTCTACACTATCCAATTCACACTCAGGCTAATAAAATAAACACATATTTGTCAGACACTTAGCATGAAAGACCCAACGCATTTCTCCCCTCTTCACAGTGGCAGACGGGTTCATCAGGGGCATCCCCAGATACTGTAAGATCTCTATAATGACCTCTGCTATAGAACATGTACTTCATCACTGTTTGGAACTCTATTCTTACATACCACCAGTATCATGAGTTTTTCAGCAGTAACGTTTTCCACACTGGATATGTTTCACAGCAGGCCTGAAAAGAAATTCACACAACACGCACAAAACTCATATAAACCTACACATGGTAGATGTATATGACTAATCTGCAATCACTGGAGCAGTAGAGCGGATGAGGGGGGTGTTTCTACGAGGTCTTTACAATTTTTCTACCTTAATAGACACACGTCTTACAAGACTGGATGTATCTGGTCACCTGGGTACTGAGCAGTGGTGCTGCCCAGATCTTGTCCACCACTACACTATTTGTCACGTGTTCATTGATTACCTGGGCCATTATTGAGTAGAGCGCTCATGGCAGAGAAAGCTTACCGCCCTTTATCCACAGACCTTCCTCAGTCACTGGCTCCCTGCGTCTCACACTCCGTTCCTTGCTGAATCGCTTGTTCCTGTAAGGATTTTAGAACACAAGGAGTGACAGATGTCACGGACGACGTGACAGGAGCCACCGAGGTACTGGTACTGGTCTGCATTGGTAAAGGACTCTCAACTCTAGGCCCATTTACTGCTTCTTTGTTGTCTGCTCCATCAGTCACCGGCTCTTTTGATAACAGGAGAGCGCCTCCACCTGGGTTCATACACACTCTACGGTCTTTATAGGTTTATCACGTCACAATCCACATTTGACTATCTTACCCCACTCCGCTCTACGAACCACAGTGATCGCAAATCTTCATCTCATTTCCTATTCCGATGGGAGAGGAGTGGTTTGATTTTTATTACCTCATGTTGCGTAACCTCAGCATATCCAGTGCAGAATCAACCAGCATCTTGGTATCTGGATCCATCTACGAAAAAACTCAAAATCTGCATTAGCAATGGGCTCATCTGATACATGTTCAAAACCTGACAATTCTTGTTACAGCAGAGCAATCATGAGATATGTCTGTCTGCTGTATCCTCCTTACAGATAAAAATATAAAGAAAACTTAATAGAAAAACTGAATCAATGTACAAATTAAAACCTTAAATAATGTGTGACTTTCTGCATCATCTTTCCCCCCTTTTTTAATCTATTATCCAAAACATAATTAGATTAAAAAAAATGTGTGGCCCCGGAGCTCTACATTTAGGCATGAAAGTCACATTGTATAGATTGTACCTAACGGGGAACACCATAAATATTATGTTATGTATAATTTCATAATGGAAATCCATTTCAATGGCTTTTCAACTTTCGCTTGAACCACAGAAATCTGCATTACAGCCCGGCTAGCTCAGTCGGTAGAGCATGAGACTCTTAATCTCAGGGTCGTGGGTTCGAGCCCCACGTTGGGCGCCAATAATGTTAGGGTGAACTCTTAACCAGAGATCACTAGTTGCCTACTGCCTGGCCAAATTGGTATAGGCCAAGTGCATGCATAAAAGAATTCACACCAGACACAGTCGGATATGAAGTCTCTTCTTGGTCACAGTAGAAATGGCACCGAACACAGTACAGAGCATGCATCCTCTTTATAAATGCTAGGGGCGTACACAAGTTTGGATATGCCCATTTAGTGGGACAGTTCATGGGCTAGCCAATGGGGAGATCTGTGTTGCTGTTGATGGGCGGGTCAATGAAGTCATCAGATGGATCCATGGTGATAGGAGGGACGTCATCTGGTGGATCCATGCTGATGGTTTGGTCTGTGATGTCATCGGGGGCCATCTTGGCTTTCTCTGAAGAGTGACTGGCTTATGTATAGAGAATTGATTTAATTGAACACACTTCTCACAGTGCTCTATGTCCAGAGGTTAATTAAGTATTTAATCTTATGGCTCTCCTCAACAGTATCAGCTTAAAAAATTCAGTGCAAAACGAGTCATTCATTACTATTGACTCAACGTCTTCCTATAGATAGGAAAATATGCTAATAGAACCCAATCAGTGGCTTCTTCTTCTGCGGGTACAAGACGGATGACTGCGTAAACTGCTTTTTCTTCTCCCGGTCACGGCCATTACACTACATTTCTGCCTTCGATATTTGTGCACTTGGGATATTTTAAAAGGAATACAGACCAGAATAGAAAATCTCTCCCTCGAGATGAAAAAGAGGGTTTCACAGGGAAATGAGGGAGCAGGCGCATGATGAAAACTTCCTCTAACAGGATTCCTGTTTAATTTTCCCTATGAATTAAATATGTCATTAGTCATCGAACTGTGAGCAGTAGGATTATGTCCGTTCAGGATTTATTACGGCAAGGCTTTGACATTTAGTTTAGCATACAATGGGAGCATACCAACGCCAAGTATTATTAGCACAGAAAATACTGAATTTCCTCTTCATACAGTCAAACAAGACTTCGACGTCTTTGTCATTCTGTTCTCTTAAAGGAACACTACAGATATAAAATTAAACAACAAAGCACGGGTTTAGGCCCTCTGCTCCAAATAAAAAGCTGAAAGGGCCAAATAAACTGCGTTGTTCCATAAAACTATGCCCAAAAAATGTATTTTATTGTCAATTAAAAAAATGGAAAGTGAATGAACAAAAGAAAAATCTAAATCCAACAAGTACATGGTGTGACCACCTTTTGCCTTCAAAACGGCATCAATTCTTCCGCATACACTTGATCATAGTTTTTGAAGGAATTCGGCAGGGAGGCTGTTCTAAACATCTTGGAGACCTAACTCCAGATCTTCTGTGCAAATCCTTCTGTCTCGTCAAATAAACCCAGGCAAACTTGATGATGATGAGATCAGGGCTCTGTGGGGCAGGTCATCACTTCCAGGACTACTTGTTCTTCTCTACCCTTAAGAGGGAACCTGTCACCAGATTTAGCGACTATAAACTGCGACAACCACCAGTGGGCTCTTATATACAGCATCCTAACATGCTCTATATAATATCGCAGGCCGCTGTGTATAACATAAGAATCACTTTATAATACTCACCTAAAGGGTGGTGCGGTGCAGACTGGTCGGATGGGTGACTCCGTTCTCTGGTACCGGCGCCTCCTCTTTCGGCCATCTTTGTCCTCCTTCTTCTGAAGCCTGGGTGCATGACGCGTCCTACGTCATCCACACTAGCCAGCATTGAGGTCCTGCGCTGGCGCACTTTTCTCTGCCCTGAGCATGTTACAATCTATATATATAACTGCCTTATTCTGTCTGTCTGTCTGTCTTGCTCCAAAATTGTGTCACGTGACAGTGTCACTGTAAGTGTCATAAAACTGACAACTGTTGGATTGGCCGCTGGGCTCGGCCTGGCCCCGCCCCCCCACGGATTGGCCGCTTGCCTCGGCCTGGCCCCGCCCCCTGCATGGATTAGCCGCTCTGGGCTTGGCCTGGCTCCGCCCCCCCACGGATTGGCCGCTCGCCTCGGCCTGGCCCCACCCCCCACATGGATTAGCCGCTCGCCCCGGACCTCCGCACGCATCGCCCGCTCCAGCGTACACCGGCTCCCGGTACACATGTGCAGGGAGCCGGCATACGCTGCGGTCAATAATGAAGTGTCATGCAGTGGTGAAAGAGTTAAAGACACTGCAAGACACTTCATTATAGGCAGCGGGCACCCCCAGAAGAGAGAAGACAGAAGAAAGAAGACCCCGCAGTCATACTCACCAGACGCCGACCGGGAGCAGGTGAGCGCATCAAGGTCCTGCAGTGGTGGAACACACACACACACGCACACACACACATAAGAACAGACACACACATCAGATCACACTCACTCACTCTCACACACACCTCACACACACATCAGATCGCATCTACACACAACAACATCCAGTGATATCACTTACTTCTCGGCGGCGATACTGTGCGTGCAGTGACCTTCCAGGACCTGCCGGAGGATCACATGGCCGGAAGCATGTGGTATCTCCGGATGTTGTGAGTGTGTCAGCGCGTATGTGCGATATCGTCAGTGTGTGTGTGCGTGTATGCGATCGGGTGTGTGCGTGTATGCGATCGGGTGTGTGCGTGTATGCGATCGGGTGTGTGCATGTGTTCTGATGTGTGAGTGTACGTGATCGGATCTGTGAGTGTCGGCAGAGGAGCACGGCGTGCAGCACAGCTGCTGGGACCGCCCACCGGAGGGCACAGGGAGAAGTGGGGTGTGAGTGTATGCGATCAGATGTGTGCGTGTATACTGTCTGATGTGTGACTGTGGAGCACGATGGGGAGTGCGCAGCATGGGGGATGGAGCACGATGGGGGGTGCGCAGCATGGGGGATGGAGCACGATGAGGGTGCACACCTTCCGCCAAAACACACACACAGCGCCACACGCGCACCGCACAACACACCACACACACTGGGAACCACAAACACCGCCCTACACAGACAACGCCGCACACACACAACACCCAACACACCAACACCGCGGCATACACAAATATACGCACATACCGCGCAACACACACACTGCACAAAACATACCTCCCCCAAAACACACACACGCACTCCACACCCACACAAACCGCGCAACACACACAGCACCACACACACAGAACGCTGCAGACACACAGCGCTCCACAAACAACGCAACACACACAACGCAACACACATACAACACCGCTCTCACACACCCCACACCCAGAACATTTACAGCCCCTACACAAACTCTGGCAACTACACACAACAACATCGATATATATAACAAAAAACATACTACACAATAAATTCTAGAATACCCGATGCGTTAGAATCGGGCCACCTTCTAGTGCTATATATAAGAGCCCCACTGGTGGTTGATGCAGCTTATAGTCACCAAATCTGGTGACAGGTTCCCTTTAATGACATTGGCTGTATATTTTGCATCATTATCCTAGAGCATAAATTTGGAACCAAACAAACACCTATATGATGGATAAGTGTCACAAGGTGGCAGGGGACCAAAGCTCCTAAACTGACCCTCACGGTAGGGGGGCCCTAGCTGTCCCTGATTCAAAACATACGTCTGATGGTGAAGATGTCTGGGCCACCTTCCTACCCCTGCTCCTGACCCGCCCCTATCTGATCTAGTACGTAGCATGTAAAGATCAACAGAGATAAACAAACAGGCTATCAGACAACAAGTGATAAGGAGGAAAACTAAAGCAGGTAGGAAATAACCGGATGACAGGAGGAATTCCACTGCCCACCAAGCAACATGCAGTAAATCACCAGACTGGAAAACAACAGCACAGGTACTGGTGTAACAGAAAGCTATAGTTGGCATAGGAAGACAAATTCCTCCATCTTAAAAAGGCGAGGAGTAGCTGTGATAGGTCTCCCGCAACATGTGATCAAAAAGGTAACCAGCAGGCTAGTAGAAATTAACTCTTGTTAGTCCAATAACTAATGAACACACAGCTGGTTGACGCCCAAGCCTTCCTGTGCAACTCAGAAGCACCAGAGTAAGTATAGTGAGGAGTGTCACAGTCTGTGGTCTGAACAGCATTTGATGCCACCATGACACTCGGCGAGTCTAGAAAAAAAACTCCATGTGACAATACGTATCTGCCTGTATTTCTTAGCACTGAGGATACCAATAATCCTGGCCAAATCCCCAATGCCAGTTCATTAAATGCAGCCCAAAACTTGCATGGAGTCTCCACCATACTTCACTGTTCATGCAAACACTCATTATTGTACCATTCTCCAGCCCTTCAACAACCAAACCGTCTTCTGTTACAGCCATTTAATTCACATTTTGCCTCATCAGTCCAAAGTGCACTCTACCCTTTTTCTGCGTTTCTGTTCCTATGATTTGATACATAGCTGAGTCGCTTGGCCTTTTTACCATGTTGAAAGTATTGTTTTTTGCTGCAATTCTTCCAAGAAGACCACTTCTTCCCAGACGTCTTTGAAAAGTAGATGGGAGTTGATGAGTCCCACTGGATGCTGACAGTCCTGAGCTGAGGGCACTGCTGACCATCTTCTGATTTTGAAGGAAAGTAAGCATAATGTTTCTTTCATCTGCTGCAAATTTCCTTGGAGGGCTACTGATTTTATAGTCCTCAAATTTACGTCATGTGGAAGCGCTTTCCTGGGAATTTGTTTTTTCTTTTTCTGAATCCACTGACTGAGCAGCAGCTGTGAGTGGTAACTTCACTGAGTTCCCCTGAGGTCACTGCTACAGGTTCACACGATACCTCAGCTGTGACTTCAGGTGAACTGACCTCTGGGGAACTCATTGAACTCAATGACCTCACCTCAGGTTAAATAATTGAGCTCAATCCCGGATTACTAGATTAAGATTAGGCAGTGTGTACATTGAGTATTGTGGTACAGACATTTTTGCACCAAATCTGCATCTCCTAGCAAAAAAATGCACCAAAACTGCGTCAAAACGCATGTGGTTTTGGTTGGGAGTTTTTTTTCCAGAAGATGTAGACTTGGTGTAGAAATGTCTACACTCACATACTCAATGTGCAAACATGACCTAATCCATTAATCTGGCATTGAGTTCTGTGACTTCACCTGAGGTAACAGCTGCAGTTTCCATGGTACCCCATGTGTAAACTCAGATGAACTGACTTTAGGTGAACTCATTGAACTCAGTGACCTCACCTCAGGTGAAGTCATTGAACTCAATACCAGATTACCAAATAAGGCAATGTGTGCACAGTGAGACATTTCTGCACCAACTCTGCATCACTTTGCAAACAAATGCACCAAAAACATGTGGTTTCTGTGTGGTTTTTTTGCCAGGAGATGCAGATTTGGTGCAGGAATGTCTGCATCCAAATACTCATTGTGCAGACATTGCCTAATCTGGTAATCTGGAATTGATTTCAATGATTTCACCTGAGGTCACAGATGGAGTATCGTAGGAACCTCCAGTGGTGACCTCAGGTGAACTCAGTGACGTCATCGCTCACACCTTCGGCTTAGTCAGTGTGTCTCTGAAGCCGTAGTGAGCAGTCACATTTTCCAATGTTACCACGCACTGCGATCTCAGATGTAGCACAGCTGGCATCGTCGTGGGACCTCATGTGGATTATGTTTGACTGGCAGGGGTGTTTTGGGCATTAATAAATTAAAGAAAGGGAGTGTCTTTTTAATTTAAAATAAAAGATTTGTGTGTCTTTGTGTTTATTTCTTTTTACTTACAGGGTTAGTAATAAAGGGGTCTCATAGACCCCTCCCCATTACTAATCTTGAGCTTGATAGCAGCTGTGATATTAAATCACAGCCGTCATTAACCCCTTATATTACCCCGATTGTCACCACTCCAGGACATTTGAGATGAGCCGGGGAAATCGCCTGAATTGCCTCTTCTATTTGATGTGACAATTCTGGGGTGGCTGCGGGCTGCTATTTTTAGGCTGGGGGCCTATTAACTATGGGCCTCACCAGCCTGAGACTACCAGCCCCCAGCTGCCGGCATTATCTTGGCAGGGTAACAAAATTGTGGGGGGGGGGAGGACCGCATGTCATACATTTTTAAATTACACTGGTCAACAAAAAAAATATTTTTTTCGGTATCTGGTTTGAAAATGCGTGGTTTTAACTAATTTTGGGAAGCAGTGAATATACATGAGGGTTAATAAGGAGACTTGGACGCAGTGTGACAGCAACGCAGGCATCTTAGGAAGTATAATTCTCCTCTTTTACAGCCCCGTAGCCCTTTCTACCATCATTTTACTACAAAATGTATGTGGGGTTCGGCATCTGGGCAGATGTTTGGGTTCAAATCTGGTCCCGAATGGAACTTTTTGTTTAAGTCTGGTCGGACCTGGATCTGCAGGTTCACCCATCTCTATTAACACATCTATTTTTTTAAAGCATTCTTACCATACAGCATTTTTTCAACCCCTGCCTAAAACTTTTGCCTTGTATTATACATTTTGGGCACGCTCTTCAAACATGTAAGCCAAATGTTAAGATCGAAAAATCTATTTAAACTAAATTAAAGATAATTCTGCCAAGCACGATCCAAGGAATGGGAAATAAATGTGTGCCAGGAAGCAACTATTTTAATTTGCAATATTCCGGGTCCCTAACTAAAATGCCACTATCTAGGTTAAAAACATCCTTGTCTGGGCAGCTAGACTAAAAATCTAACTTGAAATGCCACTATCTGGACTAACCTCCAGGAGGTTTACCCTAGATAGTGGCATTTTAGTTAGGCACCCGGAATATTGAGATTTACCTTGTCGTTTGGTTTCCGGGCTTACATGCATTGGCCAATTCATAAACTAAAAATCTCATTTTTTCATATAGCAGTAATGCAGTACCAGAGTTCCCTTATACATTGATGGCATTTAGTGTGCGGCTGTATCCATTTTGTATTTGCTAGGTTTTTTCAGCTGGCACCTATACACACTTGTAGGATGTGCAGGTCAGTTTTTTGAAATATTTGCAGTGGTTTAGGGATATTGTCCGTGACGCCACCCACGGTTTGTGGTGAGTTTGTGACATTACCTCTGCTCTGTACGGGGATCCCGGGAGCGTTGACAGGGAGCAGCTGAGATGTTTTCTCCCCTCCGTGGGTAGGGTGGTTTGGTGGTCCCGAGGCCCGGTGGTTGAGGTCAGAAGGTGCGTTGCGGGGCCTGGCCGGGTGCAGGGTTGCGGGGCAGCACAGTGCCAGACGGCACGGTGGTACTTACTCAGCCAGTAACGCACACGGAGTCTCTGGTAAAACAAACGGCTGGATGGACGAGTCCCACAGACGGCTGCGGCGGTCACTCCCGGTAGGTTGGCGGTAACTGTCTCTCCCTGCACCGGTGTTCTGTTCTCGGCCCCAATGGCTTCCCACTGATAGCCCGCTCCCCAGGCGTATGTTGGCTAAGGGAGCCCTTCCTTTGTCCGCAGGCTCTGGCCCTGGGAGCTCTAGCTCTGGCGGTAGCTTTATCTCCCTCACGGTTTGGACGGTTGCCTTCAGTCGGGTCTTTATTGCTGGGAAACCCCGGAGGTTCCCGTCGCTGACGGATTTGACCGGTTTTATGGCGACTTCTAGCCTGGTCGGGGTCCGTAGGCCCTGCCGGATGGTGCTGGCTTTTCTTCGCTCCCCTATCCGGTACCGGCGGGCCACCTCCCGTCTCCGGTCCTTACGGTTGTACGTCAATCGGCCTCTCCTGCAGACGGTCACCACCGTCTGCCAACCTTGCTGTTTCTGTGCCCAGGCCACGTACCCGGACACGGCCAGTCAGTTCCTCCACTACCACTTCCCTAACTGTTCTGCTCTCTAAACTCAACTGCCCTCCTTTTCCCGCCTCCAGGACTGTGAACTCCTCGGTGGGTGGAGCCAACCGCCTGGCTCCGCCCCACCTGGTGTGGACATCAGCCCCTGGAGGGAGGCAACAAAGATTTGTGTCTGACCTTGATGTTCCTAACTGGGGTGTAGGGTGTGTTGTTGCAGTACCTGTGACGTCCTGGCTTGTCCAGGGCGCCACACTTTTATGCCATTGTTAATAAATGGTGCGCTGGATTAAGAAGGTGGATTGAGAATGAAAGAAGTTGGTGCATCTCTCAACTGCCGTGCATCACCACAAAATATGCTCCAGTCAGGGAGTATACCAAGGTCATAATTAATCCGCATTTTTGGTAAAAATTTTAATAATTTTTTTGATGTGCTTAGTCATGATTTCTCTTGATTAAGCCCTGCCCACTTTAAAAAAGATGTGTCTGAGACTGGCGTAGCAATATAAAAAGTCTCTCAAAAAATTTTTGCAACACATTTTGGAACATTTCTAGCAGTTTTACACCAGGAAAATGTTGAAAACAGGTTGATTAATCGGGAGTTGGGACATACAGTATGTGCCAATTTGTAGCCACCCAGTGGATGGAATGTGAACTGCATTCTGTTGATTGTTTTACTAACATTATTATTATTTTATTTTTATTATTATTATTTATTTATAGAGCACCATTGATTCCATGGTGCTGTACATGAGAAGGGGGTTACATATAGAATACATATATAAGTTACAATAGACAGACTAGTACAGAGGGAAGAGGGCTCTGCCCTTGTGGGCTTACATTCTATAGGATTATGGGGAGGAGACAGTAGGTGGGGTGTAGGTTGGGCGGCAGCTCCGCACGGTGGTGGGGCGGCAGCTCCGCACGGTGGTGGGGCGGCAGCTGTGGTGCTGGTGAAGCAGTGAGGTCATTGAAGGTTATAGGCATCTCTGAACAGATGAGTTTTCAAGTTCTGTTTGAAGTTTGCAAGTGTAGTAGATAGTCTGATGTGTTGAGGCAGCGAGTTCCAGGAGACAGGGGCTGCTCGGGAGAAGTCTTTGAGTCGGTTGAGTGAGGAGCGAATGAGAGAGGAGGAGAGAAGGAGATCTTGGGAGGATCGGAGATTGCGTTTTGGAGAGTAGTGAGAAATTAGTTCAGACATATACGGAGGAGATAGATTATGGATGGCTTTGTAGGTCAGTGTTATATATTGTTTTAAATTTGTATTTTGAGAAGAAAAAAACTTTTTTTTGCTGACAGAGAAATAGATGGTTGTCAGGGTGCTATGAAACAGGGCTGCAACTAGGAATTTCAGGGTTCCTAGACTGGCAAAATGTTCTGGCCCCGTCAAGACTCTGCCCAGGCTACACCCCAGCTCTGCCTCCAACCCTCCAACCCTCCACAGTCACACTGCCACTCTTGGAAATCCATGTGTGTGTGTGTATATATATCTACTGTATATATATATATATATATATATATATATATATATATCTCTATATATCTATATATAGTTGTCGCGGGCGGGGAGGATGCCGCCGCTGCTGCGCTCTCGCTAACGCTCGGGTCCGGCGCTGCTGCGGCTGCTGCTGCTCGGTGGTTCGAGCGGTGGGCCGGATCCGGGGACTCGAGCGGCGCTCCTCGCCCGTGAGTGAAAAGGGTGGTTGGTTTGGGGGATTTAGTCCGTGACGCCACCCACGGGTTGTGGTGAATATGGGCACCACCGCTGCTGGTGACGGGGATCCCGGGAGCGATGGTAGGGAGCAGCTGGGATGTTGTTTTCCCCCTCCATGGGTAGGGGTCGGTGGTCCCGGGGCCCGATGATGTGACGGGGAGGTAGGGTTGGTGAGGTGCAGGGTTGCAGGGACAGTAAGAAACATACAAAGTCTTCGGTAAACCAAACGGCTGGATGGACGGGTCCCGCAGCCGGCTGCAGTGTTTCTCCCCGGACAGGTGATGGCGGCTGTCTTTCCCTGCACCTTGATGTTCTCGTTTGACTACTATGGATCCCCAACGGTAGTCCGCTCCCCGGTGTATGGGTACCGGAGGAGCCCGTTTGCCCGCAGGCGCTGGCCCTTGGGTCTCTAGCCTTAGGCGGTAGCTGTATACCCTTACGGTGTGGGCAGTTGCCTTCAATCGGGACTTTTGCTGTTAGGAAACCCCTGGGGTTCCGGTCACATTCGGATTTTATTTTTGTCGGCGGCTCCAAGCCTGGTCGGGGTCCGATGGTCCTGCCTGTGTGTGCTGGCTTCACTTCGCTCCCCGGTCGGTACCGGCGGGCCAACGCCCGACCCCGGTCCTACGGTTAAGCGTTGCTTCACCACTCCTGCAGACGGCCACCAACATCTGCCAACCTTGCTGTCAGTGCCTGGGCCACAAACCCAGACATCCAAGTGCTCACTCCTCTCACTTCAAACTCCAACACTAGACTGTCACTGTTCCCGCTTCCAGGCCTGTGAACTCCTCGGTGGGTGGGGCCAACCGCTTGGCTCCGCCCCACCTGGTGTGGACATCAGACACTGGAGGGAGGCAACAAGGGTTTTGTGTTTGGCTGGTGTCCCTGTATAATGGGGGTGGGGTGTTTGAGTGTTATCTGTGGCGACCTGGCTAGTCCAGGGCGCTATATATATATATATATATATATATATATATTATATATACACACAGTCATAGCCAAAAGTGTTAGCACCCTTAAAGTTGCTTCAGAAAATGTCCATAATATCTTTTACCTCACTTCTGGGAGCACCATAGGACCCGCGACTTGGAGCAGACAGCTCAACCCGGGTTCTTTACAGCAAATGGGATTCAAGGGTCTGCGGAGATTGCAGTAAACACTTGCAGCCCATTCCAGATTCCACCTACATCGGTATTGGAGGGACCCCAACCAGAAAGGACTCACAGTGGGAACACCGGTGCTGACCTCGATTTGCTCGGGATCGGCTGGGGCCCATCACGGCGGTGACCAGCATCTCCCGGGTAAACCAGGACCGTGAGTAAAGAACACCTTGAACCTGCAGAGACTGTGTCCACTTGTCCTTGCCGGCGCCCTGCGCTTCGGCGCCCGCCATTACCATAACCCTCATCATCCTCCCTGGGGCCCACTCCACCTGTGGGGAGCAGAAACATCTTAACTGCTCTAACCATCAGCCCCGGAGGACAGCGACAGCAGCGGCAGCTATTCCCTGGCCGTGTACCGCAGGTGGTGGTACAACACAAATCCTCCACCATCATCCATCACCCCAACCCTTCTTTATTGTATACCTTGGGGCCACAAAACCGGGCAGGGCCACCCGTGACATCCTCAGACCCGACATCACCGAGCCTGACGACGAATAAAGTTAACCCCTTGCCCCGTGGGTGCTACAGAGACCGCCTGAGAACAGAGAGGAGCAAGGAGACAGCCTGAGAACAGAGAGGAGCAAGGAGGAGACAGCCCTAGGGCAGAGAGAAATGCTGAGGAGACAGCCTGAGAACAGAGAGGAGCAAGAAGGAGACAGTCTGAGAACAGAGAGAAGCAAGGAGACGACAGCCTGAGAACAGAGAGAAGCAAGGAGGAGACAGCTTGAGAGCAGAGAGGAGCAAGGAGGAGACAGCCTGAGAACCGAGAGAAGCAAGGAGGAGACAGCCTGAGAGCAGAGGGGAGCAAGAAGGGGACAGGCTGAGAACAGAGAGGTGTAAGGAGGAGACAGCCTGAGAGCAGAGGGGAGCAAGAAGGGGACAGGCTGAGAACAGAGAGGTGTAAGGAGGAGACAGCCTGAGAGCAGAGGGGAGCAAGAAGGGGACAGGCTGAGAACAGAGAGGTGTAAGGAGGAGACAGCCTGAGAGCAGAGGGGAGCAAGAAGGGGACAGGCTGAGAACAGAGAGGTGTAAGGAGGAGAAAGCCTGAGAGCAGAGGGGAGCAAGAAGGGGACAGGCTGAGAACAGAGAGGTGTAAGGAGGAGACAGCCTGAGAGCAGAGGGGAGCAAGAAGGGGACAGGCTGAGAACAGAGAGGTGTAAGGAGGAGACAGCCTGAGAGCAGAGGGGAGCAAGAAGGGGACAGGCTGAGAACAGAGAGGTGTAAGGAGGAGACAGTGTCTAGCAGAGGGGAGCAAGAAGGGGACAGGCTGAGAACAGAGAGGTGTAAGGAGGAGACAGCCTGAGAGCAGAGGGGAGCAAGAAGGGGACAGGCTGAGAACAGAGAGGTGTAAGGAGGAGACAGCCTGAGAGCAGAGAGGAGCAAGAAGGGGACAGGCTGAGAACAGAGAGGTGTAAGGAGGAGACAGCCTGAGAGCAGAGGGGAGCAAGAAGGGGACAGGCTGAGAACAGAGGTGTAAGGAGGAGACAGCCTGAGAGCAGAGAGGAGCATGGAGGAGGCAGCCTGAGAGGAGCATGGAGGAGGCAGCCTGAGAACAGAGAGAAGCAAGGAGGAGACAGCCTGAGAATAGAGAGAAGCAGGGAGGAGACAGCCTGAGAGCAGAGGGGAGCAAGAAGGGGACAGGCTGAGAACAGAGAGGTGTAAGGAGGAGACAGCTTGAGAGCAGAGAAGAGCATGGAGGAGGCAGCATGAGAGCAGAGAGGAGCAAGGAGGAGACAGCCTGAGAACAGACGAGCAAGGAGACAGCCTGAGAACAAGGAGGAGCAAGGAGGAGACAGCCCTAGGGCAGAGAGAAATGCTGAGGAGACAGCCTGAGAGCAGAGAGGAGTAAGGAGGAGACAGCTTAAGAACAGAGTGGAGCAAGGAGGAGACAGTCTGAGAACAGAGTGGAGCAAGGAGGAGACAGCCTGAGAACAGAGATTAGCAAGGAGGAGACAGCTTGAGAACAGAATGGAGGAATGAGGAGACCGCCTGAGAACAGAGAGGAGGAATGAGAAGACCGCCTGAGAACAGAGAGGAGGAATGAGGAGACCGCCTGAGAACAGAGAGGAGCAAGGAGCAGGCATCCTGAGAACAGAGAGGAGCAAGAAGGAGACTGCCTGAGAGCAGAGAGGAGCAAGGAGGAGACAGCCTAAAAACAGATGTAGAGGTGAGCTGGGTGATGGCCAACACTAGACTGAACTTTTGCATGTGTTCCGACCCAGCCGGTGGGTGCAACACTTACTTGGGTCTTCTATGGTGCGTCCGTCAACCCACTGCTGGTTACTGTCGTAGATGTAGAAGGGCAACACATACTGTAATACAGAGACATTCTTTGCAACACAACAACAAACGCTATATTTGAGTTTCAATCTTCTGGACAGACATGGTCACTTTCTTTATACATTCCTGTTCTGCCGCCACCTTACTTTCCGGTACTTTTCTTGCGGTAGGCCCTTCCAGTAGCTGATTTTAGACTCCTGCTTCTCCCAATTCTTGCTTTTCGCATTTTTTTTCTAGTCCGCTTCCAGATCCCTCAGATAGCTTTCTAGTCATCTAAACCTGTATATGGGTCCGTCGGTTCTACACTTCTCCCCAATGCCCAACTGGTCCCTGGACACTCTTATGCCTGTAAAGAGGTGAACTGTAGGCTCCGGACCAGATGGAGGGTACATTCTGGTTCTGCGACAGACTCTAGTACAGACCTCTTCCTTGTTTCAGCAATATTTAGCAGAACTAACTCTGTTGCTATCCCATCTGGCTAACGAACTCTACTCCCACCGGAATCTAAGTTTCCTCGGTTACCGGTTAGGTAATTCTTCCTATTACTAATAAACACACTATATCTTATCCTAAGCCTGAATGTCTAATCATATTAATAGCACCCAATAACTTACACTATAAAATTCTTTACATTGCTATAAAACTCAACTCTAATTCTTATACCTCTATGAGTGTCAAATTACGACTTCTTGTAATATGGCCATGAGCGTGAGTTCTTATGACAGAATTGTAGACTGACACCTATCTGTTTCTTCCTCATTCACGTCTAAGTTTAATGTCCATATATACCACATATATACCATTAAATAAAAAAAAACTTTATTTCCTTAATTTTTTTAAAATGAATATTTATTTATTTTTTTTTACTTAAGAAAAAAACAGCTAAGTAACGTCATTTATGTAAACTTCAAAACCACATTATTTTTGCATACCAGAAATATTCACAGTTTGGAAAATGATATGTCATGCATTAGAAACTGCAGCTGAATCGTTGACATTACAGAATCCTTGCGATGATAAGCGAGTAAAGAAACAAGTGAGGAAAGGGAAGGGGGGCGAGGGGACGGTTGTCTTACAGGTCCGGTAAGGTAATGTTGAAGTCACATATTTCTCTGGAAGAATTAGGTAGATTTCATGTCCTCTTTATAACCATCTTTTTTTTTTATTTTAAAGCTTCTTATTTATATTTAGTAGTAAAAAAAAAAGATTTGTAATAAGTCATGCTCACATGAATTATACACTTGTTAGAATCCCATGTGGTAAAGCATAAAACCATCATTGGGTTTGCTTTAAGTAAATATTTGATCCAAATTCACAAGACATTTACAAAATTTTCAAATACGATCAAAGTTACAGGTGTACAAAGTGGGGAACACTATTCGGAAAGGTCAACTAGAAAGAACTACAGGTCCGTACTACACAGGATGGAGCACAATGATATGAGGTAACCATCCAATTCATTGTAAATCCGTGGAACAATAGAAGAAACTGAACAAAGTGGTGGAAGGAGGCGTGCATTGCAATTAGTCGTGTGTTAGCGAATGGGTTACAACATAACTCTCTGCACTCTCTTCGTCAAGGACCTCATTGGGGTTAAGAGTAGAGATGAACGAACCCGAGGTTTGGTGTTCGTACTGAACACCGACTTTACAAAAAAAATCAGGGTTCGGGTTTGGATGTGCTTTACGTATGCAAATCCCTCACTGTGCTTGGGTACGCTCGGTGCTCAGCCCAGTGCGAGCGGCTTGCAGTGGTTGATCGGCTCTCACTGGGGGTAATAACAGTATGATTGGATGTAGTGTGCACCCAAAGAAAGCTGGAAAACCCTACCTACCCGCTCTCGGAAGTGATCTATTTTTGGCAGGCTGCATGTGTGCAGAGATCTGAACTGTCCAATTAGTGACTTCCATTGGGGTTCAGGTCAAGTCCAGGTCCCAAACCGAACTTTTTCAAAAGTCCGGCTGAACCAGCTGAACCGAACATCCACGAGTCCACTCATCTCTAGTTAAAGGGAACCTGTCATCAGATTTGGTGAATATAAGCTGCGGCCACCACCAGTGGGTTCTTATATACAGCATTCTAGAATCCTGTATATAATAGCCCAGGCCGCTGTGTACAATGTAAATAACACTTTTATTATACTCTCCTATGGGACGGTCCAGTCCGATGGGTGTCGCTGCTCTCTGATAATAATAATTTTATTCATTTATATAGCGCTATTAATTCCACAGCGCTTTACATACATTGGCACTGATCCGGTGCCTCCTCTCTGCAGTGATCTCTGTATTGCTTCTGCTAAGGCCCGTGTGCATGACGAGTCCTACGTCATCCACATGAGCCAGCATTGAGGTCCTGCATAGGTGCACTTTGATCTGCCTTGCTAAAAGCAGATCAATGTATTGTAGTGTGCATGCGTGGGCGGTATTTAACCTTTCCTCATGCCTGTGCATTACAGTACTTTGATCTGTCCTCAGCTGGGCAGATCAAAGTGCGCCTGCGTAAGACTGCAATATTGGCCTCTGTGGATGATTTGTTCTAGGTAGGAGGATTGCGCCCGCTGCAGAGAGGAAGCGCCAGACCGAAGAGCAGCGACACCCATCGGACCCGACCACCCCTTAGGTGAGTATTATAAAAGTGATTTTTATTTTCTACAGCGTGGCCTGGGCTCTTATATATAGTATAATACTGTATATAAGAGCTCACTAGTGGTGGCCGCAGCTTATAGGGGCCAAATCTGGTGACAGGTTCCCTTTAAGCGCAATGCGGTAACCCATAGTAGCTAATCAGCTACCTGTTTGTAGGAAAGAACAGAGGGTTGATACTTTTTATGTATTTCATATATTTGAGCACCAAATATGCTCATGGGAATATACATCGGGGAGATTTCTCATCATATTTACTTCATGTTTTTGGAATAAACTGAATAATATTCATAAAGCCCCTGCACCACAAACATTTTCAGGTCTTCAAAGTATAAAAATGTTATTCTCCATTTCTCTAGTTTATGTTTTGAGACCGAACAATATTCATTTCTATGTACTGTTGCTAGTGCAAAGTATTGGTGGTAGAGATGGGTACGCCACTGGTCTCCAAGATCTACTTTCTTCATAACTATAGGCAGATAAGGAAATTATGAACCGATATTTGTGCATGTACTAAGATATATGGATGCTGTTGGGTGGACACTTATAAACCAACACCTCTCCCATCCATGGTAGCCAAAGCCAAAACGTTAGGACCAAAAGTTTAATATAGAGTATAATGATAAGTTGCTTTGTTCAATGACATGCGCCCAAACTTGCCAACTCTCCTACAAGAGAAGGGAACCCTTCTTGAACGCCTGGTGAATCTCCTGGCCAATTCTCAAGCCACTCAATTCTTTGTGACAAGCATTACGTCTGGAAAGTTACTTCCACGTGGAAAACTTGGAAGAGGTTGCGAAGGGGGGCGTGGAAAGGCTTTACCTTAGAAAGCAATGTGACTACGGCAAGTGATGCTGTTAGTCTCTCAGAAGTTGGCAACTATGCATAAATCCAATATGTAGAATGTACAGAACCATGTTCATTTATAGCAAGCAATAAACTAATTTTGCCCAAAAAAGAACAATTGCCGTCTGTGTGGACCACAAAGCCACCAATCATATCAGATGTCATGTTTACATCTATACTAGATCTTTACTAAGCTGATATTGCAGGAAAGGATACCATTATATTGTTGGACAAGTGTTATTCCGAAAAAGTTCAAGTTATCACTTGCGCATGCGTATTTTAAATTATCACCTCATGTCAAAACCCCATTTTCAGAAATGGTGGTGGTCCAACTACTGAGATACCATGTAGGATACCATGTATCAGAATGCAGGGGAGGCTGCGCATGCGCACCACCGCACTGCTTGGTGTCTATAGGACTGCTGGACAATGCCAAACGTTGTCCCCGGCAGTTACATAAACAATTAATGGACAAAAAGCGAATATACCCAGCCTCTGCTCCATTCTAATGGTGCATTTCAGAGCCCTGGTTTCAGGACTTCTATCGGTCTGACCCCTAATGAGCACCACAACTTGCACATTGGGAATAACCCCTTAAAGGGGCTGTCCAGGATTATAAAATAGAGTCTGTGAGTGAAATGGGGCTGAGTTGTATTTTTTGTAGTCAAGGAGAACTCCTTTAAATGCAGCTCCATGATCGATTGATGATGGGATGATTTAGGAAAAGCTGCACTCGCAGGGGGTTGAGCCCGATGGCCCTTGAGGTCCCTTCCAACTCTACCATTCTATGATTGATATTAACATCAATAATTGTGGTACAGTCAATGCCAATGGTAAGGAAATTAAAAAGTGTCCTTTTTTAGAACAGAACTAGTATTATTTTAAAGGATTAAAATTATTTTTATTTCTATACTTCTTAGTCAGTAAAACCAGATAGTGATACATATGTTTTTCTAATCTGATTTATTTTTCAATTCTTATTTTATCGTCTGTACAAAATATGGGGACGTCCATTTTGCCTTAGCCGAGGTTTACAGCATTCAAAGAAATGTTTTAAGGGGAATCCGTCACCCTTTTGAGTTTTTTTGTTGCTAATATGGGCATAAAGGTTAAATTAGTCATACCTATGTGCCTCCTGGATGAGGGGTCATTTGGCAAAAATCCTTTCTTATATCTTTTATCTTCCAGGCTATGGGGTGTGCGCTGCATGGAAGATAAGCCGGCCTCCAGTCTTCATCATACAGGATTCTGCCCTCCCTTCTCTTTAGTGTTCCTGTGACGTCAGGTGCGCGGCTGGAAATCTCACGCGTGCGCATTGTCTGCCATCCCTCCCTGCACTGTTCAGCCCTTCTGTGTGCAAAGGCCTCAATTTTGCTGTGCGCAGGCGCCGGGGAGTCACTGCTGCTTTACAGTGCAGAGAGGGCAGCAGGCAGAATGCGCAGGCGCAGAATATCACAGGAACACTAAAGAGAAGGGGAGAAGGAATCCTGTATAATGAAGACCGGAGGCCGCTTAGCTATCGGGCAGCACACGCCCCATAACCTGGAAGATAGAAGATATAAAAGAGGAATATGCCAAACAACCCCTCATCCAGGAGTCAAACAGGTATGGATAATTTCATCTTTATGGTACCTGCTTACCCATATTAATAGTTAAAAAAAACCCACAAAAGTGTAACAGATTCCCTTTAAAGAAGCCACGTAAGCAATCAGAAACAATACCCTGGATTTATCATTGACTTCAAGGAGAGAATGCTGTGGCTATGCCCTGTGATCTGTGCAGAGGTTATTATGCAGGAAAGGGGAGGAGGTAAGCTTTGACCCTTACTTAGTGTGACCTTGTGTTATCTATATATAGGTGATATTTGATAACAGATTCCTTTTCAGAAATATATGTTTTAGAACTAGTCATAAAAAATGCGGGAAGGAGGTAAGAACAGCCATGAGCACATTTCTGGTTCCAAAATATAATTGGCAGTCGTCTTAAATCCATTCAATCAATTTAAGGAGGTTGTTTATTCTGCCCCATTCCCAAAAAAGATAGGACTAAAAATAAAAGAGGCTTCGGTTTCTCGTTATCTTCTGATCTACCTTCTTAGGCCGGTGTCCCACTTGCGATTACAGCGCGTATATCTCGCTCGAGTTTCACGGTGTATCACCCGTCGCGGACTCACACGCTGCTCACAGGAGCGGGTCGGCTGCATAGAGATGCATGCAACTGACCCGCTCCTGTGAGGAGAGTGTGAGTCCTTGACGGGTAATGCACCATGAAACCTGCGCGAGATATATGCGCGGTAATCGCAAGTGGGACACCGGCCTCAGACAAAGGCATCAAAACAGTTTCTCAGTTGGGTCTCATGTTGGAGCCTATTCCCATGGAAGGACCCTAGTATGGTTATTTCTAGAAATGAAGAAATTGGTCGATGAATCATTCAATTTGTAATATGGTAAATGAAATGACAAGAAACATCAGGCTTTACTCCAATACTAGGCAAACACACACATCCCATCTTGCTAATGAAGTGCATCAGTAATGATGCTGAGTGCTATTAAAATAGTCTGAATCTACTACTCTCCTCCTGACGCCAGTTTCGTATAAACTGTGCAAAGTTTGCAGCCTCCACATTTTTATTGCAGTTATTGCATAACGTACTGATCTGATAATGAACCTTTCATTTACTCTGTTTGTAACCATGTAAAAAACCAATGCTTCTGAGACTAGACCTTATATAAGCTAAGATGTATGGACTCGGAGGCACAAGGTGCTGCCTTTTTTGCCTCTTTGAGGTCCAAAGTCCCTAGTGAAAAAGTATTAATTATCTATGACTGCCTCCACTGGGAATGGGTCTTTTTGTGCTTAGGATGAAGAAACTCTGCAATGCTAGTAGCACTAACCAATGTAGGTACTTTCCTAATCCACAGAAACCACTTATCTTCAAGCTATAGATCTCCAGCTGTTGGAAAACTACAGCTCTGCGCATGCCTTTACAGCCACACATTGGAGACCACCGATGGAAAATATCACATACTGTACTTCCACTGTCTAAAACAGTTAAGAAGTTATTGAATTAGGCAGGCCAAATCTTAAAAACAGTCTCCTAATATTTGTTTTTCAGCTCCCCCAAAAAAAGTCCATGGGTTGTGACGGAAGTCTTTGTTATCCATTTACATAGTAAAATGGTAAGAATACCCGGCGCAAATGTACAGAAGTGTCCCAACAGTGACAACATTCACCATTCTTTGTCATCCAAACGAAAGATATCGTACAAGGAAGTAGATATGTTTGGCCATAATGTGTCAACACCACAACAAATTTAATTTTGGCAAAAAATAAAAAGAAAGAATAAAAATTGACGGGGTTTTATCCAAAAAATAAAGTAAAATGTTCAGAACTGTCCGGCACTGCTTGGGTCACACTGAAGTAGGCGGACGATTGATGGATCGCTTTTTGCTCCTCTGATAAACTCCTCCAGTGACAATTTCCCTGCAAAAAAAAGCATAATAATGAGTTATTTCTTTTTACTTAAACAATAACCGTTGTTTACATTTTTTATGAAAAAAGATTGTGCAATTTTGTAATATAACTTATCAGAGAAATCTGCTTTTTTCTTCTAATAGACTGATCTTTCAATCTTAGTTCGCAGGTAAAATATGTATTCAGTGAAGACAGATTTTCCCATTACTGAAATAGGAGATGGCAATTGGTGCTTAAAATGATATTTACTATGGGGTTTCATTAACAAACTTGCATCACTTGCCTTTTATTGTACTTTTTATTCCTGAATGCAGAATGAGTTAACTGAAAATTCATCACTGAGCTTGTTCTGACTGAGAATTTGTAACTTTTTAATCTGTATTTTTCTGACCTCATCACAGGTGATTTATGACCACATCAAAGTTGTGTGTGTAGGGAACATAAAAGGACCTACAAAAGCGGAACCTTGCTAAATGTTTAATGAAGCCCAACTGCAAAAAAATAATGTTAACCCCAAATACATCCATTTACCTAAAAATAAATGTGGATAACTCCTGTAAAGTGCATATGTCTTATCTACCGTGTTACAATGTAGGGTTGTTACATAAAACACATAGTTAAGAGCTGGTTCACATGTTCCCTACGATAAGTAGAGGATTGTTCTTGTGTCCTTTCATTCATTTGAACATGAAAAGAGCTGGACTAGAATTTCTTTGGGAATTTTTGCAAATCGGAACTAGGACTGTCAGCCTTGCGTGACCCAACACAAAGCGCCCACCAAATCCTCAGCCTTCCGAATACAGACAAGCTCTGAATAATTCAGAACAGGGTGAAACCTGTGGGTTTATCGAGCCTCTGCTGAAATCGCTACTTAGAAACAGATATTGCACGCATCAGCCAAGGTAACTGGGACACTGGCTTTTCTGAGTAAGGATTACAGTTTTATATAATTAAGGTTAACGGCACAAAGGTAATACATGATCAACGGAATGGCTCGTGTTCACCCTACAGGAAAAAAAATGATTAAAAAAATGGAGCACTGTAACCTCACGAAGATTTTGTACCAAAGCCCAAGTAGAGCTAATGTATTTAGAGGTAATTTAATAGCTTTATTATCATGATGCAATTACTACAGTGGGCGTCCTCCACTACTAATTGCACTGTCTTCCTACATTCACACTAAATGTCTCATTAATAGTTGCTTAAACACATAAATCAGGGTGAAGGAGCCCACCCACACTTTTTGCAAGGTGAAGGGGCCCACCCACACTATTTGTGTGACGCCCTGGCAAAACCAGGTAGTCACACATTAGGCCCCCGCACAACACCATCCCTCACCTAGGTTACATACAGCCGACCTGAAACCCTAGTAAACCCCCTCAGGGCAAGACAGGCACACCAGTGGGCGAGACCAGGAGGTTAGGGAACGCCGACCTAGGGGTCTAGACAGCTCAAGGTGGGAAAAACAAGTAGTTTTAGTTTCGAGTTCGAGTTGAGAGGAGTGGAGGCTGGGGCTAGGTGTAGCTCCAGCGGAGTAGAAGCTCAAGTTGAACGATGCCAGTATTGGAGCCCTAGTATCTTGGCTAGGTGGCAGACGGTGGTCTCTGTCCGCATGCGACGGGAAGACGGCAGCCGGAGATCCGAAGTGCACCGGGATGGGGTTGGAGCCCCCCGCTACCGACACCAGAGACCCGACCTGGAAACCGTGCACAGAGGGGGTACTCGGACCCTGAAGCCAGGACCGGAACCAATGGCCTAGCTAATCAACCAATTGAGGGCAGGATTTTAGGTCCTGTCCCAACCAAAGTCCCGAAAAGTAGACAGCCACCCACAGAGAGGGATAGGGCCACCGCCAGGGCCTGTAGATCCCACGGGTCAGTGTCAGACAGGCATGGCTCCTCAGTTACACAAAAAGCCAGGAGCGGACTCCCGTGTTCCATACCGGGAAGTCTAAACAAACAACAGAACTAGTGCAGTTGCAGAGGAAAAGACAGCGACCACCAGCCCGGGTGGGGGACTAGAGTACAACTGGCCGCGGCGGCCGGCCACCAGCACCTTGGTTTACCAAAAGACTTGTGTGATTCATTTAATTGTGAGTAACCAAACACCCCCTGGTATGTCCGGGCGCGCAGGCCCCTGCCATCGCAGTACTCTGCACAGAGTCACTGGGTCCCGGGGCAACCATTCCGACACACAGAGGGGTTAACATTCAGCTGCCACTACATCTCCCCCGGGTGTCCCACAACAACAGTGGTGGTGTCCCACTTCACCACACACCGTGGGTGGCGTCACGAACTGAATACGGCTAAGCCCGTACGACTACGTCCCCCTTTTCATTTGGCATGTCTGCATGACCCCCGGGTCCGGAGCATCCCTTGAGCCACACAGCGGTTCCGGATCCAAGCAGCCCGGCTGCTACAGGCGTGGGGGCGGCACATTTGCAGGGTGAAGGAGCCCACCCACACTTTTTGCAGGATGAAGGAGCCCACCCACACTTTTTGCATGATGAAGGGACCCATCCACACTTTTTGCAGGGTGAAGGAGCCCACCCACACATTTTGCAAGGTGAAGGAGCCCACCCATACTTTTTGCAGGATGAAGGAGCCCACCCACACTTTTTGCATGATGAAGGGACCCATCCACACTTTTTGCAGGGTGAAGGAGCCCACCCACACATTTTGCAAGGTGAAGGAGCCCACTCATACTTTTTGCAGGATGAAGGAGCCCAGCCACACTTTTTACAGGATGAAGGCGTCCACCCACACTGCTTGCAGGATGAAGGGGCCCACCCAGACATTTTGCAGGATGAAGGAGTCCACCCAGACTTTTTGCAGGGTGAAGTAGCCAACCCAGAATTTTTGCAGGATGAAGGGGCTTACAGCATCGAGTTCAAATCAAATTTCCTAAAATTGTTTGGTTCCATATAATTACAAACACTTTGCAATTTGATTTGTAAGAAAAAAAGCCTGGCTACCATTTTGGTGAACCATTTAGGGCTGGTAAGTGGTAAAAAGAACAACTAATAATCGCCTCACCACTCACCTATCCGGCCACCCCACAGCTCACTGCTGGCTGTTTGGTAGTCTTCCTTCCGCCATCACAAAGAGCCTCTTCAGTATAGGACAGAACTTGCAACCTCTTACAAAAGTTCTGTCGCTTATTCATGTTATGTAAATAAAAGCTTATAACCTGAGTTTAAATTCATCCATTGGTTTCATAAATTACTCTTTTGAAAGTGAAACCCTCCCAAATTTGGTTTAGGTTATGAAAATAAAGTTGCTGCAAAGCTGAAATATTGATAATTTAATGAACACAGAAAGGTCAGATTTTGGCAAGACAAAAGTTTTGTCGCCTTGTCATATAATGCACCCAATCCTACTTTACATCCTCATCTGTGCTCGCTAAATGATCGGTTAATTAGTGGGTGTGTATAAAAAGAAACCCAGCACCCCAGACCTTCAGTTGAACTGCAACTTGACCTCTGACAAGATGCCAAAAATCCACCCTGCGACCAAAGCCTTGATTATCAAGAGGTTGAAGACCAGATCCACTGCTGAGCTGGCTGGTACCTTTAATGTGTCTCAGCGTCAAGTACAAAGAATTAAAAAAAAGATTTGAAGAGACTGGAGATGTTTTTGACAAACCCAAGTCCGGCAGACCCCACAAGACAACTGCTCAGGAGGAACGTTTGTTGGTTAGAAAATCAAAAGCCAGCCCCTCTTCCACTGCAGCAGAGCTCCAAAAGGCCTGGTCACCTCAAGCCCCTGTGTCAACTAGAACAGTTTGTAGGATTCTGTCTCGAAATGGCCTCCATGGTCGAATCAGTGCCCAGAAGCCAGCACTAAACAAAAGGCAATTAAAAAACCGTGTGGCATTTGCCAAGTCCCACAGACTGCTAAACAGATGGACGCTGGAAAAGTGGCAGAAGGTAGATTTCTCTGATGAATCTTCAGTTGAATTACACCACAACTACCGCAAATACTGCAGGAGACCTACTGGAGCCCATATGGATGCAAAAAACAGTTACAGTTAGGTCCAGAAATATTTGGACACTGACACAATTTTCGCGAGTTGGGCTCTGCATGCCACCACATTGGATTTGAAATGAAACTTCTACAACAGAATTCAAGTGCAGATTGTAACGTTAAATTTGAAGGTTTGAACAAAAATATCTGATAAAAATTGTAGGAATTGTACACATTTCTTTACAAATACTCCACATTTTAGGAGGTCAAAAGTAATTGGACAAATAAACCAAACCCAAAAAAAATATTTTTATTTTCAGTATTTTGTTGCCAATCCTTTGGAGGCAATCACTTCCTTAAGTCTGGAACCCATGGACATCACCAAACGCTGGGTTTCCTCCTTCTTAATGCTTTGCCAGGCCTTTACAGCCGCAGCCTTCAGGTCTTGCTTGTTTGTGGGTCTTTCCGTCTTAAGTCTGGATTTGAGCAAGTGAAATGCATGCTCAATTGGGTTAAGATCTGGTGATTGACTTGGCCATTGCAGAATGTTCCACTTTTTTGCACTCATGAACTCTTGGGTAGCTTTGGCTGTATGCTTGGGGTCATTGTCCATCTGTACTATGAAGCGCCGTCCGATCAACTTTGCGGCATTTGGCTGAATCTGGGCTGAAAGTATATCCCGGTACACTTCAGAATTCATCCGGCTACTCTTGTCTGCTGTTATGTCATCAATAAACACAAGTGACCCAGTGCCATTGAAAGCCATGCATGCCCATGCCATCACGTTGCCTCCACCATGTTTTACAGAGGATGTGGTGTGCCTTGGATCATGTGCCGTTCCCTTTCTTCTCCAAACTTTTTTCTTCCTATCATTCTGGTACAGGTTGATCTTGGTCTCATCTGTCCATAGAATACTTTTCCAGAACTGAGCTGGCTTCATGAGGTGTTTTTCAGCAAATTTAACTCTGGCCTGTCTATTTTTGGAATTGATGAATGGTTTGCATCTAGATGTGAACCCTTTGTATTTACTTTCATGTAGTCTTCTCTTTACTGTTGACTTAGAGACAGATACACCTACTTCACTGAGAGTGTTCTGGACTTCAGTTGATGTTGTGAACGGGTTCTTCTTCACCAAAGAAAGTATGCGGCGATCATCCACCACTGTTGTCATCCGTGGACGCCCAGGCCTTTTTGAGTTCCCAAGCTCACCAGTCAATTCCTTTTTTCTCAGAATGTACCCGACTGTTGATTTTGCTACTCCAAGCATGTCTGCTATCTCTCTGATGGATTTTTTCTTTTTTTCAGCCTCAGGATGTTCTGCTTCACCTCAATTGAGAGTTCCTTAGACCGCATGTTGTCTGGTCACAGCAACAGCTTCCAAATGCAAAACCACACACCTGTAATCAACCCCAGACATTTTAACTACTTCATTGATTACAGGTTAACGAGGGAGACGCCTTCAGAGTTAATTGCAGCCCTTAGAGTCCCTTGTCCAATTACTTTTGGTCCCTTGAAAAAGAGGAGGCTATGCATTACAGAGCTATGATTCCTAAACCCTTTCTCCGATTTGGATGTGAAAACTCTCATATTGCAGCTGGGAGTGTGCACTTTCAGCCCATATTATATATATAATTGTATTTCTGAACATGTTTTTGTAAACAGCTAAAATAACAAAACTTGTGTCACTGTCCAAATATTTCTGGCCCTGACTGTAAGTTTGGTGGTGGAAAGATCATGGTCTGGGGTTACATTCAGTATGGGGGTGTGCAAAACATTTGCATGGTGGAAGGCAATATCAATAGCCTAAAATATCAAGAAGTATTAGCTACCTCTTACATTCCCAATCATAAAAGGGGTCAAATTCTGCAGCAGGATGGTGCTCCATCTCATACATTCATCTCTACAACAAAGTTCCTCCTGGCAAAGAAGATCAAGGTGCTCGAGGACTGGCCAGCCTAGTCACCAGACATGAACATCATTGAGCATGTTTGGGGTAGGATGAAAGAGGAAGCTTGGAAGACAAAACCAAAGAATCTAAATGAACTCTGCGAGGCATGTAAGACTGCATTCTTTGCTATTCCTGATGACTTCATCAATAAATTGTATGAATCATTGTTGAACTGCATGGATGCAGTCCTGCAAGCTCATGGAAGTCACACAAAATATTAAATATGGCTCTAATAGCACCACAACTTCGTTCACCAATGTTATGCAACATATCTTTGCATTAGAAGTTAATTATTTGTTTTTATTTCACATTACTTTCTGTGGGCGACAAAACTTTTGTCTTGCCAAAATCTGACCTTTTTGTGTTCATTAAATGATCAATATTTTTGCTTTGCAGCAACTTTATTTTCAAAACCTATACCAAATTTCTGAAGGTTTCAGCTTTCAAAAGAGTAATTTATGAAACCAATGGATGAATTTAGAGTCAGGTTATAATAAGCTTTTATTTACATGTCCAAAGAAAAGAGAGAAAAAGACCTTCACAACCCATGATTATTGCACTAATATCATAATAATTACAGGAGAATTCCAAGTCATGATCATAAGGTGCAAATTTATTCATACATATACAAATTTCATAAAGGGATGTCATATGGGAACACAAAGTGCAGTAGTGCTTGTAAAATCACAACCAGGGAGGTGTGTCTGAAAAAACAGGTCAGAAGACTGAATATATAAATATATAAAATATGTTCTATTAGAATTACAGGTATCCAGCCTTTTGTAATGCATCACATGTATAAGATAGAACAATGTGAATGGTCCTCAAAATCATAAAAACCAGCCCATGTAGTCAGGTTAGTCCAAATGCACAACAGCAGCCACTTACATGAATTCATAGCATATTAGTTGATCATAAAATAGCACAGGTACGGTACATGATTCATAGACAGACCTATGCCGGTTACAGGGAAGTGCTGCAAAAAACAGGATCAGACCCATGAACCTGTACTACCATGGAAGGCCAGGTGGCCGAGGACCAGGTGCCATTACAGACCACTGGGGGTAACCCATGCTGGAGAAATAGGCATGATAACCTACCAGGGTGAAGCAACAGCCCCCACACAGACACACCACCCTGCACCTCGACGCGTTTCGCTACCGCTTCGTCGGCTGGACGAACAGTACGACAGCCGGATAGGTGAGCTGAGTATTTTTTTGTTTGTTTGATTTTTATATCTTACTTTTGAGAGAATCAAATGTGGTGAAAATTAGGGGAAGCCGGTGAATTTGAATGCCAAATGATCTGCTCATCACTAACCGGAACTGTTGGCTTAAAACTCTCCCAAAAAACTCCTGGTGTCCTTAGTACAGATGGTGTTAATGTATAGGACCCGGTCAAGCAGCCATATTGAAATTCGTGACCGTGTAAACGAAGCCCTGTAATCCAATCCCTCTGCTACTAGCGAGGACCCACGTCACATATGCCACACACAACTACAACTGTATTGCACCAGTCCGGCTAAGAAGAAGAGGAGCTGGGGGTACTGTCAGGTAAGTGATGCTTTCGGCAGCCACAGACTAATGAAGTGGGACCGCGGGTCCTGCAAACTGATTTGAATCATCTCTACAACGTAATGACTCTTTCCGTACAAACTAGCAAATAATGCTATGCTATTGTATACAACACCATTTCTTTTCTCTCTATTTTATGCTTTTCTGTTGTAAAACATCAATAAAAAAAACTGTTTCAATAGAAAGTTAAAAAAATAAAAAAAAAATGCAATATTTTGATTTTCATTTGTAATTTTTTATTTTCTGAAAAATCAACACTTGTGCCTGAATCGTGAGTGACGTACCATCTCGGTTGGTATCCATTTGTCGAAATATTTTTTCCGTCCTTTTCTCAGGCGTAGACTCATCCTCTGGCATTTTCATCACTGATGAAACCATCTTGTAGATCGCCTGTAAGATAGATTATATTCATCATAATGCCATGTAGTCATACTGTTGTATACAGTGTCAGACTGGGGCAACAGGGGCCCACTAGTAACAATGAATCTGGGGTCTACTGATCAGCTACATGCCAATATTACATGCACAAATTTACCTATGTTTCTATATAAGAATATACTCCGTCATTTGTAAAATGAATGTTGAGACGCTCCCTTTATCTCTACATAGAGATACACGTGTATTTGCCAACTACTGATTGTGCTGAAGGGGTAAGTAATGTACTACTGCAGAGGGGCCCACCAGAGGATTCTCCGGTTCTCCTGTGGGCCAGTCCAGTCTTGATTGTATAACCCGTTTCTGATTGGGCACCATATAGAGGATTCGTGCACTCCTATGACATCTGCAGTCTCACCTACTAATTTGTGTGTAACGCAGGGAAAATGAAGCAGTCAATAGAAAAAAAAAGGAAAAACAACCATATTCATTATCAGACACCACTACTTAGTACTAGACCACAATGATGCAGAAAGTAGAGGATAAATGTGCCAAAACAGACTTCAAAATTTACTCCAAAATAAAAGACAAACATTTTAGTGCTCTTTGATCTTCAAATACTATGCCTATGTGAAGTGATTTTCTTCAAAGTTCAGATATTTTTGCTGCAGACTTTTCCTTCTTTCTGAGTCACTACCAGAGCTATTACATGTATAATGGAGCTGCGGTCCGGTCACTGTCTACAAGTCTGTTTCTTATGTTACAATTGTCAACTGTGTCCACTCACACGGTAGAGAAGCAGAAAATGACTTTCTGAATTAGTGCAGAGGCTGCTGTGATCACAGGACATCAGAAGTGTGAGATCACTTACTGCTCAGCCGATAATCTACTGGTCTCATGATTTAGTTGAAAATTCACACATAAATTGGCTACTATGGGTGGAAAGCAGTTTCAGAAACTTGGTCCAGCTAAACCATGTACTAAACACTCCAGACTTACAGTATATCAGAAAAGTGAGTACACCCCTCACATTTTTGTAAATATTTCTTTTCATGGGACAACACTGAAGATATGAAACTTTGATACAATGTACAGTAGTCAGTGTACAGCTTGTATAACAGTGTAAATTTGGAGCCCTCTAAATAACTGAACTCACAGCAATTAATGGCAAAACTGCTGGCAACAAAAGTGAGTACAACCCTAGGTGAAAATGACCAAATTATGCCTAATTAGCCATTTTCTATCCCCGGTACCATGTGATTCATTAGTGTTACAGGTCTCAGGTGTAAATGGGGAGCTTGTGTGTTACATTTGGTGTTATCTCTCACACACTCTATCATACTGGTCACTGGACATTCAACATGGCTCCTCATGGCAAAGAATTCTCTGAAAATCTAAAAAAAGGAATCGTTGCTCTAGATAATGATGGCCTAAAGCTATAAGAAGATTGCTACCACCCTGAAACTGAGCTGCAGCATAATGGCCAAGACCATAGAGTGGTTTAACCAGGCAGGTTCCCCGGTTCCACTCAGAACAGGCCGTGACCAAAGAATTTGAGTGCATGTGATAAGCGTTATATCCAGAGGTTGTTTTTTCAAAATAGACATATAAGTGTTGCCAGTATTGCTGCAGAAGTTACAGAGGTGGGGGCTTCGCCTGTCAGTGCTCAGACTATACGCCGCACGCTGCATCAAATTGGCCTGCTTGGCTTTTGTCCCAGAAGGAATCCTCTATTAAAGATGATGCACAAGAAAGCCTGCAGACAGTTTGCTGAAGAAAAGCAGACTAAGGACATGGATTAGTGGAACCATGTCCTGTGATCTGATGAGACCAAGATAAACTTATTTGGTTCAGATGGTGTGAAGTGCGTCTGGCGGTAACCAGGTGAGGAGAACAAAGACAAGTGTGTCCTGCCTAAAGTCAGGCATAGTGGTGGGAATGTCATAGTTTGGGGATGCATAAGTGCGCCTGGCTGTGGGGAGCTACAGTTCAGTGAAGAAACCATGAATGTCAATGGCTCTGTTCAGTTATTTAGAGGACATCAAATTTACACTGTTATACAAGCTGTACACTGACTACTTTACATTGTATCAAAGGGTCAGATCTTCAGTGTTGTTCCATGGAAAGATATAAAATATTGACAAAAGGTGTACTCACTTTTGTGATATACTGTATTATATATCTCAAATGTCCCTATTTTTGGAAGAACTATTCCCTGCTTTTGACCTATATCTCTGTCCCTCTCGGCCCCATTTAAAGTCCCTCATTTTAAATTGATAAATCATAATTGCAAAATAAGTGTCCAATTTTTACCATCCAAAATATTGGTAGGTATAGATAGGTAAGACATGTAAGTTATTTTAGTTGAACCATTTTTTTCATGTGACAGTTAAAATGATGATAGGACTCACATCAGAAACACAGTGAGCTCTGTTTTCTCCATTCTATCATAAAGTAAGCCTGTGAGTCCTACATTTTCCAACTGCTCACAAAGTAATCCTATGAGTAGGGATGAGTGGACCTGTGGAAGTTCGGGATCGCCGGGTTCAGCCGGACTGTAGTTAAAAATTTGGTTGAACCTGGATCTGACACCAACTTTAACCCATATTAGTCAAAGGAGATACAAACTTGTGGGCTGTAAATTGGTCTTAGTAAGAACTAGGGGGCTGCAAAAGAAAGAAAAATGAGGTCAGTTGTCCTGCTAACAAATGTGGATTGGGAATAAATAAATAGAAAAAAAATGCGGGCTCCCACATATTTTTGACAACCAGCTTTACCTTGGCTGGTTGTCAAAATTAGAAGTTATCCCAAGCTGGTTTTAAAAATATTTAAATTATAATTTTTTTGCCAAGATAGAGCAGATAGCTGTGGGCTTGTATCTCGGGTTGGAAAGGCCCAGGGTTATTTGGCATTTCCCAGCCTAAAAATAGCAGCCCGCAGCTGTCCCAGAAGTAACACATCCACAGATGTGACAATTCTGGCCTATTGCCCTGGTTCGGTGGCAATCAGGGTAACACTTTCGGCGTTGATGTCAGCTGTGAATTGACAGCTGGCCTCAAACCCAGAGGTTAGTAAATTTATGATCTTTACCAAAGAGACATTGATTACAGGGTAAAGCCCCCAGAGAATCCTACTTGCTAATTTTTCTGGTGTTTACCAAGCAAGTATTGCACTAAGCAAAAAAAAGTTCAGATCTCTAGACCCGAATGGCGGATTTCAGGAAAATAAGAAACTGAATATTCAAGGGAGCAGAAGGAATAAAATCTGTACAAAAACTGGCCATTTCTGAGCTGGTGATAGGGCCTCTTTAATTTCACATCTGCTCACTAAAATCGTAAAAAATTATATTTAGGCTTTGTGCGCATGCCGAGTATTTGGTGCAGAAATTTCTGCACCAAATCTGTGTCCCCTGGCAGAAAAATGCACCAAAAACGCAGTGACTTTTTGCAGCATTTTTGGTGTGTTTTTGCCATTCTTTTTTCATAATGAAGTCAATGGATGGAAGGGTTGAACAAGGCAGGCAAAAACGCCATATCCTTAAGTATTGTTATTGTCCTGGATAGCCAGTGACCCGTACCACCTCTTTTTAAAACCTACTTCCTGGCAGCTTTACTATTTTTAGTGCAATGTGTTATATCGGCAATGGTATGCTGGTATTATTTAGGCACAGTATAGTTTTATTAAATGAAGAGTAATATCCAAATATTATGCTGCAAAGGAGGAATACTGGTATGAGGCCCTAAATATTTTTAAACAACAGCTTCCTCAGACTTTGTTCTAGATCTTCTTTGTTCTAGATCTAGTAAAGCTCATGTCACACTGTACAAAGGCTAGTAAGACACAGTACTGCGTAATCCCCACTAGGTGGCAGCAGAGTACTGAAAGAGAGACAAAGAAACACTAATGGGAAAGGCAGCTGAAGTACAGCAGAGTAACTTCAGCAGGCAGTTAACAGGCAAGCCACCAGGGGGCAATAGAGTAGTCAAACAGTCAGGGTCACTGCAAAGGGAGGATCAATATCAAAGTCAGAAAACAGAACCGAGTCGGAAGCTGGGAGAACAGGTATGGAGAGTGAAACACAAACAACAGATAGGAGTGGGAAGTAAGGGACCGGCGGGACAGGCAGACGAATGGGGGAGGGTACAAGTCAGGACACAGTAGCAGGGAGGCAGGACAGATCGGGAACACTCACCAGAGCCAGTATACATGCTGCAAGGCAGAAATATCACTGGCACTGAGCCATAGGTAGAGAGGCAAAATATAGCATCCTGGGATCCAGAACGAGGCAAGTGAAGTTAACCCCTGACATGACCAGGCCAGAGCTGGGTGTAACCAGCAGCAGGGAAAAGCCGGCCTGGATCATGACAGCTCAGAGTTCTGCGCTGTGTCTAATCCTACCCACTCCACTGATTGGCACTTTTTGTTGTACATTGTATAGTGTGAGAGAGCTGCTAATCAGTGCTGAGTGTAGGATTGGATTAGGAGACATGAGGCCAGTGATAATCTATTGCTAATAAAACACTTTGCATTTAAATAGGAAAACACATCCTAGTAAGTGAAACATCCTTGAAATCAGGCTCTCTTCTGCTACATCATGTTGCTCTCATATTACAAACAAAAACCTGGTGACAGATTTACTTTAACCAAACAAAATACTATATATACTCCAATCAAAATCAGCTATATTCTCCTATACTGTCAGTCTGACATTTCCGCAGTAATAAAGTAGTAAATTACAGAATGACCAATTAAAAAATAATCAAAGGGGTATTTCCCCTTTACCTAATTGGCTATAATAAAGTCCCTTCCTAAAAATAATAGCTCGTAATTGACCAAAATTAAAAATTTAAATTAAACTTAATAAAACCAAATGAAAAATGTTGTGCCATGTGTGAGATAAAGAAATACCATTAAACCTACGGATGAATTCAGGATGACAATAGAGCCCCTAGATGTCTACGGATGCAACCGAGCATGCGCAGTAACTGCATGTTATTGCTCAGAAAGACTTCTTTGGAGCCCATAGAAATCTATGAAAAGCCAAACCACGTGCAGCAGAAAGCAGCTACTGTGCATACCCGGCAGCATTCATGACTTCTGTAGGTTCCACTACAGTCAATTAAACCTATAGAGGTCTATGAGAAGCAGAGCATGAGCAATAACAAGCAATTACTGTACATGCTCATTAGCATTCATGACTTCTGTAGGCTCCACTGAACTCAATAAAGTCTTTATGAAAAGCTGAACAGAGCATTAACAAGCAGTTATTGTGCATGCTCGGTAGCATTTATTACTTCTGTAGGCTCCACTGAAGTCAATAAAGTCCATAGAAGTCTATGGGAAGCTGAGCATGAGCATTAACCAGCTATTATTGTGCATGCTTGTTTTTGCAACAGGTATTTCAGTTTCATATATCTAATAACTGATGGGCTCAGTAATATTTCTGGATTGAAATGAGGTTTATTGTACCAACAGAAAATGTGCAATCCGCATTTAAACAAAATTTGACCGTTGCAAAAGTATGGGCACCCTTATCAATTTCTTGATTTGAACACTCCTAATTACTTTTTACTGACTTCCTAAAGCACTAAATTGGTTTTGTAACCTCATTGAGCTTTGAACGTCATGGGCAGGTGTATCCAATCATGAGAAAAGGTATTTAAGGTGGCCACTTGCAAGTTGTTCTCCTATTTGAATCTCCTATAAAGAGTGGCATCATGGGCTCCTCAAAACAACTCTCAAATGATCTGAAAACAAAGATTATTCAACATAGTAACATAGTTGTTCAGGGGAAGGATACAAAAAGTCTCAGAGATTTAAACTGTCAGTTTTCACTGTGAGGAACATAGTAAGGAAATGGAAGAACACAGGTACAGTTCTTGTTAAGCCCAGAAGTGGCAGGCCAAGAAAAATATCAGAAAGGCAGAGAAGAAAAATGGTGAGAACAGTCAAGGACAATCCACAGACCACCTCCAAAGACCTGCAGCATCATCTTGCTGCAGATGGTGTCAATGTGTATTAGTCAACAATACAGCACACATTGCAAAGGAGAAGCTGTATGGGAGAGTGATGCGAAAGAAGCCGTTTCTGCAAGCACGGAACAAACAGAGTCGCCTGAGGTATGTATAAGCACATTTGGAGAAGCCAGTTACATTTTGGAAGAAGGTCCTGTGGACTGATGAAATAAAGATTGAGTTGTTTGGTCATACAAAAAGGCATTATGCCTGGAGGCAAAAAAACACGGCATTCCAAGAAAAGCACTTGCTACCCACAGTAAAATTTGGTGGAGGTTCCATCATGCTTTGGGGCTGTGTGGCCAATGCCGGCACCAGGAATCTTGTTAAAGTTGAGGGTCGCATGGATTCAACTCAGTATCAGCAGATTCTTGACAATAATGTGCAAGAATCAGTGACGAAGTTGAAGTTACGCAGGGGATGGATATTTCAGCAAGACAATGATCCAAAACACCGCTCCAAATCTACTCAGGCATTCATGCAGAGCAACAATTACAATGTTCTGGAATGGCCATCCCAGTCCCCAGACCTGAATATCATTGAACATCTGTGGGATGATTTGAAGCGTGCTGTCCATGCTCGGCGACCATCAAACTTAACTGACCTGGAATTGTTTTGTAAACAGGAATGGTCAAATATACCTTCATCCAGGATCCAGGAACTCATTAAAAGCTACAGGAAGCGACTAGAGGCTGTGATTTTTCCAAAAGGAGGATCCACAAAATAATAATGTCACTTTTATGTTGAGGTGCCCATACTTTTGCACCGGTCAAATTTTGTTTAAATGCAGATTGCACATTTTCTGTTAGTGCAATAAACCTCATTTCAATCCAGAAATATTACTCAGTCCATCAGTTATTAGATATATGAAACTGAAATAGCTGCTGCAAAAACCCAAATTGTTATAAAGAAAAAAGGTTAACATTAATAGGGGTGCTCAAACTTTTTCATATGACTGTATATGAGAAGCTGAGTGTGACGCCCTGGCCGGGCCAGGTAGTCACAGATAGGGCCCCGCATGACACCTGTCCCACATAGGTAACATACAGCCAAACATTTAAACCCTAGTTACCCCCCTCAGGGCTTGATGGACACACCAGGGGGCGGAACCAGGCGGTTGGAAGACACCCACCGAGAGTTCAGATAGCCTGAGGCGGGAAAGTAAACAGAACAAGTCTAGAGTTCAAGTTGGAGAGGTGTGTGGGCTGGAGCTGTGTGCAGCTCCAGCAGAGGAGAGAAACCAATTTGAGCAGGTGCCAGGGTAGAAGCCCTGGTACCTTTGGCTATGAGGTAGATGGCGGTCTCCGTCTGCAGGAGCCGGGAAGACGCCGAAGTGGAGCCGAGGTGGACCGGGACAGGGTAGTGGCCAGCCGGTACCGACCCGGGGAACCGACTCAGAAACTGGAACACAAAGGGGGGTACTCAGACCCTGAAGCTAGGTCCAGAAGCTACTGGGGGCTAGCTAATTAACTGATTGCGGCCAGGACTAGAGGTCCTGTCCCACCCAAAGTCCCGACTGAAGGCCGGGAGCGGACTCCTGAAGTTGCAAGCACAGGCAGTCCACCATCCAACACAGGTGTGGGATAAAGACAGAGACCACCAGCTGGGTGGGGGACCAGACTGCAGCCGCCTGTGGGCAGCGACCACCATCACCTTGGTTTTCCAGAGATTCGTGTGTTTACTAATAGTGAGTACAACAGCACCCTCCGGTCGCCCATCTCCCTGCACCGCCAAACACCCCCAACGGGTCCCGGAGCCACCATCCCTGCCCACGGAGCGGTTAACAACTTGCTGGCAAACATCTCCCCCGGCTGCCCCGTAACTGCAGTGGTGGTGTCCACCTTCACCACATCCCGTGGGTGGTGTCACGAACTTAACACGGCTCCAGCCGTACATCTACGTTCCCAAACCACAAGCCCCCTTTCAGTTGAAGTGACAGCGAGACCCCCGGGTCCGGAGACCCTCGAGCCACCCACTGAAGGTCTGGATCCGAGCGGCTCGGCTGCCGAGCATGGGACGGTACACTGAGCATGAGCAATAACAAGCAATTAATGTACATGCTCAGCAGCATTCATGACTTCTTCTGTAGGCTTAACTTAAGTCAAAAAATTCTATGAGAAGCTGAACATGAGCATTACCAAGCAGTTATTGTTCATGTTCACTAGCATTCATGACTTCCACAGGTTACACTAAAGTCAATTAAACCTATAAACATCTGTGAGAAGATGAGAATGAGCAATAACAAGCAATTACTGTACATGATCAGTAGAATCCTGACTTCTGTAGGCTTCACTGAAGTCAATAAATCCATACAAGTCTATGGGAAGCTGAGCATGAGCATTAAAAAATAGTTATTGTGCATGCTCAATAGAATTCATTGTTTTATATGAACCCCAGTGAAGTCAATAAAGTCCATAGAAGTCTATGAGAAGCTGAGCACTAGCATTAATAAGCGGTTATTGTGCATGCTTGGTATCATTCACAACGTCTGCAGGCACCCCTATAATCAATTGAACCTAGAGAAGTATATAAGTACCTGAGCATGAGCAATAACAAGCTATTAATGTACATGCTCAGCAGCATTCATGACGTCTTCTCCCAGGCTTCAATGAAGTCAATAATGTCCATTGAATTCTATTAGAAGCTGAGCATGAGCATTACCAAGCAGTTATTGTGCATGCTCGGTAGCATTTATGACTTCCGTAGGCTTCATTAACGTCAACTGAACTTATAAAAGTTTATGGAAGCTGAGCATGAGCATTAGCAAGCAGTTATTGTGCATGCTCAGTAGCATTCATTAATTTATATGTGTGACGCCCTGGCAAAACCAGGTAGTCAAAGAGGTTGTACAAAGCTCTCCAGTGCAAGACTCCATCCTCCTTGGCAGTCCAATACAAAACCCACACCCAGGTGCACAACACCAGCCAGTAAAACCTAGTCACCCCCCATGACAATAGGGACACACCAGTGGGCGGGACCAGGCGGATGGGAGCGCCCACCTAGGGGTCCTGAGGTGTCAGGGGAGGGAACATGTGAGTTGAAGAGTTGGAAAGTGGAGCCTGACAGTAGAGGAGTGTGAAGTGACAGCGGAGTCAGGGGTTGGGGCTCCTGGACTACCGGACTACTGACTAGGTGGCAGACGGCAAGCAGGACCACAGGCGACGGAGATCCAGTCGCGGGAGACCTTAAGTGGACCGGGGCAGGGTTGTAGCCCGCCGGTGCCGACAGCAGGCATCCGGTCCGGAGGCTGTGCACAGTCGGGGTGCCTGGACCCTAGGGCGAGGAAGGTTTCAAGACCCTTGTCAATTGACCAGCCGGGAACAAGGTTCCAGGCCTTGTTCCACAGTAAGCCCAGAGAGCGAAACGGAAGCCCAACACGCGGGATAGGGTGTCCGTCAGAACCCACAGAGATCCCAAGGGTCAGATTTCATGGACCACAGCTCCCAACATACAAAGTGCCGGAAGTGGACTTCCCCGTTTCAAGCGGAGTTGTCCCATTAAAGACACAAACACTGAGTGCAGGAGGAAGGGACCCCTGTTTGCTACATCAGGGTGTGGGACCCGAATACACCCGCCGGAGGCAACAGGTCACTGGCAATTTGGTTTACCACTGGACTCTGTGTGCAATTCTTTGGAACTGTGAGTACACCATCCATCCCCGGTCCAACCCTGCATGACACCCTCCGCAGCCATTACTCCTGTTCACCCGGGCCCCGGGACTACACCTCCCCTACCTGTGGAGGGGATTCCATCCAGCTGCCCCGATCCATCAGCCTCGGGCGCTCCATTACCAGGCAGCGGCGGTTCTACCAACTCTCACCACAACCCACGGGTGGAGTCACTGACAAACCAATCCCCTGTAAATATCCCCTTTTATTAGTGTTGTGGGCAGCGGGCCGCTGCACAAGCCCCGGATCCAGTCGCCACTCGAGCCACAGCGACGATCCCGGATCCGAGCGCCTCGAGTAGCCCCCCCTGACGTGGTCTGTGCGCCCCCCGCCCGCGACATATGAACTCCAATGAAGTCAATAAATCCCATAGAAGTCTATGAGAAACTGAACCTGGGCAAATTGCAGCAGTTCAATGGATATCTGTGATCATATCCAAATATTAAACCCTGACCTCTGTATTATGCATTATCACCTTTTAATAATGACATTTCTGATGGATTTACACTATTATTTATCACTAAACGTTACTCATTTTTGGTGAGTTTTATGGAAACATCTGTCTACGTGTAATTCAGCAGATAAGATGGAGCCAGGATGACGTACCTGTACAATTTCCAACATTTCCGATTTGCTGATGTAGCCATTCCCATCGAGGTCGTACATACTAAACGCCCACTTCAGCTTCTGTTCCAGTTTTCCTCTGGACGTCACACTCAGAGCTATGATAAATTCTCTAAAATCAATTGTCCCGTCACCGTTAGCATCAAAAGTACGGAATACATGTTCTGCAAATTTGGAAGCGTCCCCGTAAGGGAAGAAATTCCCATATATTTTCTTAAACTCCTCCATTGTTAAATGTCCGCTTGGACAGTCTCTCAAGAAGCCTTTGTACCACTCCTGGATTTCATGCTCTGTAAAGTCTGTGCTTTCTAGTAAGTCCTGCATGACCTCAGGACGCAGCTTGCTGTTCTGTTTCCCCATGATGGCGCGTAGTTTTCAACTAGAAAAAGAAAAACACAAAAGCGGTAAATATATTACAAACTGTAACATAATTTATTACCTGTTGGTCTAAAAACAGAATCAAGGAAGCTATTTAATTCACCCCTCTTTTTTTAATTCAGTCTGATCCCTTTTAACATATTTTATAGTGCTCTCCTTTCCCTGTTTTTTCTTTCTATAAGTATTTAGTGATAATTTTTTTGGGTCTGAGTCTCACTTTTTCCCTGTTCTCGGTTTATTTTTCCTCTGGCAGTGTTTGTTGTGGTGTTTCCCCCTGTCTGTCTTCCTTTCCCGGTGTGTTGTTTCAGTGCAGCGGTGAGGCTAACGTCCCTTACCTTCCACTCACTAGCCAGGACTATCGTAGGATCACTCAAGGCTTCAAGTTCCGGCTTGGCGACAGGTGAGGAACCTCTATAGGGACTGACTAGGAGTGCACGGTACAGCAGCAGTTAAGTGAGGAGGTGCTCATCTACCCTCTCACTAGCGCTAGGGCCCACCGTTCGTTGTGAAAGAGTCCCCGATGTATCCCTTGTTTGTCGTGGTGTTGCCCCTGTTTTGTTGTGTATTTGGCCTCATGACGGACCTCCTCTTGTCCATGCATGAGACCTTCCCAATGAAATGAGCATGAATAAGTCTAGTTGAATAGTACTGGGTCAAGCATGCCTGTTTATTTCAATGGGGAGAAGAATAAGCTGCTGTCAGACCTTTTTCACTTTTTTCTTTGTCGTTTTTATGCAAAAAAAGAATGTCAAACTAAATAACATCTAACGAATGGAGAACATATGAGCAAAGCTCAAAAAACATCAGCTGTTTATGCCTTCATTTTCTGCTGAACATGCAAATCTCATGTAGAGGTGAATGAATAACCATATAAACCTGGTAAATATAACCAAGAATGCAAAATCATACACTGCAAAAACACTAACTATCTATTGAAGGTTGCAAATAAGGGATTATGTCAGGTATTCATACGTGGAAATACAGCTGCCACAATGTCCTGTTTCATCTATTTTTTTGTAGAGTAAAATTCTATTGTCCTGTGTCCTAAGAACAGTGGTGCGGATTGTGGGATGGACCACGAGTTCTGGTCTATGTACAGTTAGGTGCAGAAATATTTGGACCGAATTTTTTTGATTTCAGCTCTGCAGGCCAATATTTTTTATTTTACATGAAAGAACTGAGAAGCAATGATGTGTAAACTTTCAGGATTAATTAAAGAGGACCAACCACCAGGATTTTTATATATAAAGTAAAGCCAGTGCTATACTGGCGCTCTCATGCTGATTCTATACATACCTTAAGTTATGAGATCGGATGTATAGTTTTTGAAATAGAGGCAAGTAAAGTTTGTTAAATGCACTGTTATTTGATTGATAACAGCTACTGAATATCTAGTAGGTGGGTTGAGTTTAGCTTGTTGTTTCCGCTCCTGTCTGCCTGCCTGTCCTTCCTCCCCCTTTAATAACAGAGACAGGGTGAGGAAGGACAGGCAGAAGACAGGGAGGGGCTGGAATAACAAGCTAAACCCGACCACCTATTAGATATTCTATAGCTGCTATCAATCAAATAACAGTGCATTTCACAAACTTTACTTGCCTATATTTCAGAAAGTATACATCCGATCTGACAACTACAGGTATGTATAGAATCAGCATGATAGCGCTAGTATAGCACTGGCTTTAGTTTATATAGGAAAATCCTTGAGGTTGGTCCTCTTTAAAGGGGATCGAGCAACCATTTTTCTACAAAGCCTCTTCATTTCAGGGGCACAAAAGTAATTGGACTAATTTACCTTACCATAAATAAAATGTTCATTTTTAATTCTTCATAGAGAATCCTTTGTGGACAATGACTGTCTGAAATCTGGAAGCCATTGACGTCACCAAGCGCTGGGTTTTCTCCTTTGTGACACTTTGCCAGACTTAACAGCAGCTGATTTCAGTTGTTCATTATTTGTGAGTCTTTCTGCCTTAAATTGTGCCCTATGCACGTGAAATGCAGCTCGATGGGGGTGAGATCTGGTGACTGACTCGGCATTGCAGAATATTTCACTTCTTTGCCTTAAAAAACTCCTGGGTTGCTTTTGTTTTGGGTCATTGCCCATCTGTGCTGTGAAGCGTTGTCCAGTCAACCTTGCTGCATTTGGTTGAATCTGAGCAGAAAATATCGCATTGTACACTTCAGAATTCATCCAGCTGATTCTGTTTTCAGTCACATCATCAATAAACACTAGTAGCCAAGAGCCATTGGAAGCCATGCATGCCTGGCCATCACACTGCCTCCATCATGTGTTACAGAGGATGTGCTGTACTTTGGATCATGAGCCACTCCAAGCCTTCTCCATACTTTCTTCTTCTCATCATTCTGGTACAGGTGGATCTTAGGCTATGTGCCCACGCTGCGGATTTACCGCGGATTTACCGCGGATTTTCCGAACATCTGCAGCAGCGGCACTTCCAAGCCATTTCAATGGCATTTTGGAAATGCTGTGTCCATGCTGCGGATTTTTCCGCGGCGGATTTGCCGTGGATTTTGATCCGGATAAATCTGCAGCATGTCAATTATTGTTGCGGATTTTGGGTATAGAATGGGGAAAAAAAAAATCCGCATCAAAATCCGCGGCAAATTCGCGGTAATCCGCGGTAAATCCGCGGTAAATCCGCGGCAAATCCACGGCAAAAATAAGGTGCGGATTTGCCGCGAAAGTCGCGGATTTTCATGCAGAAAAATCCGCAGGTACATTCTACCGTGGACACATAGCCTTAGTTTCATCTGTCCAAAGAATGATTTTCCAAAACTGGCTGGCTTATTTGGATGATTTTTTTTTAGCAAAGTCTAATCTGGCCTTTCTATTATTAAGGCTGATTGTTTTACACCTTGTGGAGACCCCTCTATTTGCTTTCATGATTCTTCTTTTTGTGGTAGACTTAGATACTGAAACACCTACATCCTGAACAGTGTCGTTCACTTGGGGTGGATGCTGTGAAAGGGTTTCTCTTCACCATGGAGAAAATTCTGGGATCATACACCACTTTGTTTTCTGTGGACATCCAGGCCTTTTTGTGCTTCCAAGCTCACCAGTGCACTCTTTTTATTTGCAGAATGTACCAAACTGTTTATTTGGCCACTGCTAACATTTCTACTATCTCTGATTGATTTCTTCTTTTTTTCCAGCCTAATCATGATCTCTCCTCCATTGAGAGCTCCTTTGAGCACATGTTGTGAGTTCACAGCAACAGCTTCTAAGTGCAAATGCCACACCTGGAATCAGCTCCAGACCTTTTACCTGCTTAACTGATGATGGATTAATGAGGGGATAACCCATGCAGCCCATTAAACATCTTTTGAGATAATTGTTCAATTACTTTTGGTCCCTTAAAAAAGGCAGCTACTCAGAAATGAGTACCGTATTTTTCGGACTATAAGACGCATTTTTTCCCCCCAAATGTTGGGGGAAAGTGGGGGGTGCGTCTTATAGTCTGAATGTGGCTGCGGGAAATGAGGGTGCTGCGGTGGAGCGGATCATCGGTGGCATGAGCAGGCTGTAGCAGCCTGCCGTGACCACGTGGGCCCGCTCATTTGATATGCACGCCCATCCTCCCGCCCATCATCCCTCAGCGCTGAAGCCAGCGCTGACAGGTGGGCGGGAGGATGGGCGAGGGGTGTGCGCATAATTAACAGGCGACCCGCGTGATCACCCCTGGCAACTACAGCCTGGAGTGATCATGTGTGGCTGTATTCACTGCCCCCCACACATCATCATCAGTTTGGGGTGCAGTGAATCAGTATACTCACCCGTCAGCGTTGTCTGCAGCATCGCGATCTCCTCCTGTCTGCCGGCCAGCTGATCTGTGTAGAGCGGTGAGCACAGCGATGACGTCATCGCTGTGCGCACCGCTAGTCTCAACACAGGTCAGCTGACAGGCAGACAGGAGGAGATTGCGATGCTGCAGACAACGGTGACGGCTCCACACTCCAGCGGCGTTGCTGCCGACACTGACAGGAGGAGGAGCGATGCTGCATGGAGCGAGGAAAGGTGAGTATAAACGTTTATTTTTTTTGTGTGCCACAGGATACAGGCCATTTAGCAGGATGGGGATATATATCAGGATGGATGGAGGTATATATCAGGATTGATGGGGGTATATAGCAGGATGGATGGGGGTATATAGCAGGATGTATGGGGGTATATAGCAGGAAGGATGGGGGTTATATAGCTGGATGGGGGTATATAGCAGGCTGGGGGTATATAGCAAGATAAGGGCATAGACCAGGATGGCGCTATGTAGCAGGATGGGGGCTATACCATGATGGGGTATATAGCAGGATGGGAATATATACCATGATGGCGGTATATAGCAGGATGGGAATATATATCAGGATGGGGTACATATATACAAGGATGGGGATCATAAACAAGGCAGGAGGATCATTACCAGGATAGGGTACCTTAGTTAGAGAATTTGGGGACATTACCCCCATAACAGTGTCAGCAGCAGATCCTCGCCCCATAACAGTGTGTCATGACCACATTGTTTGTTTAAAATTTTATTTTCCTATATTCCTCCTCCAAAACCAGGGTGCGTCTTATGGTCTGGTGCGTCTTATACGGTAAAAAATACAGTAGATATATTTATACAGAATTCATGACAATTTTGCTCATAGTTATATCAGTAAACTTGCCATAAATGGAGGACGTTCACCAAAGGTTAATTGTAAAGTGAGTTATGCTTCAGATTGTGCTGTGATTTCCTGCTGTGGTAGAGGTAGAAGGAGCTATACTATTCAGTCTAGTAAAGAAAAATTAAAATCATAGTTTTTAATGTTTTCAGTTCCAAAACTATATAGTGATATTCATTCATCTGTTAATAAAGAGGAACTTTTGACATTGTTTGTATAGATACACTTCATTATCTATCCAAGTACAGTGCATTTAATGAACTGAGAATAGAAAAAAAAATCAAATTTTTACATCTCAGCCCATAAATTCTGTACGACAGGGCCATTATCTTTTCCAGATGATCATTACAAAGAAGACAGGCTATGTTTGTAATGTCACTGACACTCGAATGACATACTAGAAAATTGTGTTTGTACTTGGGGACAATATACTATGTTGTAAGGGTCACAAAGAAGGAAATATGTTTCTCTGCAAAAAAGTTTTATTAGGCATCTGAAATGGTTATAGCTGAAAGGTGTTGTCTTGTCTTCCGATAAAAGTCTGCAGTCATGTTATGGGGCTGCAGACTTCTGAATCCTGACATAATTCACCAGTATTGACAGTGAAATCAGGTGGCCATGTGATTTGCATACACGCTGTCACATACCCACTAGACCAGACCTGGGCAAGGGGCGGCCCGCGGGCCACATCTGGCCCGCCTACTGTCTGTGACCGGCCCATCCTTCTTCAGTCGGTGCAGTGGAGTCGGGCTGCTGCATGCCAGGCAGGGAGAGATCCTGCAGCTCCGCACAGTGTAGGCAGCGGAACGCAGGAATCTTTCCTCTGTTCCCTGCCAGGCAGCTTTCTCTGTGACACACGCGCGTGCTCTGATGCTGTCAGTACGGCGCGCGTGTCATGTCAAAAGTTCTCGCCCGGCAGGAGAAGAAGCTGTAGCAGCCGGGGCCTGAAGAGAAGCAGTGGCGGGGGCCCGTACAAGAGAAGGAACAGCTCAGCAGGGGGCCTGTACGGAGCAGCCTGAGGACAGGGACGATAAGAAGGGAGAGGTAAGTAGTGACTAATAAGCTGAGGAGGGGACAATGGGGGGGTGGATGGTGACTAATACTGGAGGTGTAGTTTTACAGGTGTAGTATATAGGGGTATAGTGGTGTACAGTAGTTTATTACAGGTGTAGTATATAGGGGTGTAGTGATGTATTATATTACAGGTGTAGTATATAGGGGTGCATTGATGTATATTACAGGTGTAGTATATAGGGGTGCATTGATGTATATTACAGGTGTAGTATAAAGGGGGTGTAGTGATGTATATTACAGGTGTAGTATATAGGGGTGTAGTGATGTATATTACAGGTGTAGTATATAGGGGTGTAGTGATGTATATTACAGGTGTAGTATATGGAGGGGGTGTAGTGATGTATATTACAGGTGTAGTATATGGGGGGGTGTAGTGATGTAGTATATTACAGGTGTAGTATATAGGGGTGCATTGATGTATATTACAGGTGTAGTATATGGAGGGGGTGTAGTGATGTATATTACAAGTGTAGTATATAGGGGTGTAGTGATGTATATTACAGGTTTAGTATATGGGGGGTGTAGTGATGTAGTATATTACAGGTGTAGTATATAGGGGTGTAGTGATGTAGTATATTACAGGTGTAGTATATGGAGGGGGTGTAGTGATGTAGTATATTGGGCAGAACTGAGGTAATTATATTAGTCCGGCCCTCTAAAACCATCCCAATTTCTCATGCGGCCACATGGGAAAATGAATTGCCCACCCCTGCTCTAGATGTGCTAGACTTTGACTTCTCTTAATTTACTTGTATTGATAGAAGCCAGGGAATTATAGTCAGAATATGACAGTAATGTATTACTAGTGCATTAGATAATTGAAATCTAAAATTTTGGCTTTCAGCAGTCATTCCACAATTAAGCACTGTGGGAGAATGAACTGTTTTACGTTGGACATACATCTGACATTAACTACAATTAAATCCATTGGATCCACCAAAACAAATGTTTAGATATGTATTTAAGGTCCACCGCCCATCTATTTGCAACCTGTACACCTCAAGATTAGTCACGTGTGAACCCGAACTGTTATTTTCAGGATCCGTACTGGATACCTAGTATCTATCCACCGAGCCCCAAACATAGAGTTCACAGGGAACTCAGTGTAAAGGCCGCTTTACACACTGCGATATCGGTCCTGATATCGCTAGCGTGGGTACCCTCCCCCATCTGTTGTGCGACACGGGCAAATCGCTGCCCATGCCGCACAACATTGCCCAGACCCGTCACACATACTTACCTGCCCGGCGACGTCGCTGTGACCGGCGAACCACCTCCTTTCTAAGGGGGCGGTCCGTGCGGCGTCACAGCGACGTCACTGAGCGGCCACCCAATAGCAGCGGAGGGGCGGAGATGAGCAGGATGTAACATCCCGCCCACCTCCTTCCTTCCTCATAGCGGCCGGGAGGCAGGTAAGGAGAGCTTCCTCGTTCCTGTGGCGTCACACATAGCGATGTGTGCTGCCGCAGGAACGAGGAATAACCTCATTACTGCTGCAGTAACGATAATTGAGAATGGACCCCCATGTCCCCGATGAGCGATTTTGCACGTTTTTGCGACGATGCAAAATCGCTCATCGGTGTCACACGCAACAACATCGCTAATGCGGCCGGATGTGTGTCACCAATTCCGTGACCCCAACGACTCCGCATTAGGGATATCGTAGCGTGTAAAGCCCGCTTAACTTTTTTAATTCAGCCACCTGGATAATTAAAAAAATAAATAAATAAATAAATAAAACAAAAATAAAGAAAATAGGGAATAAAATAGGAGCATTATACTATTGTGTCTCCCGCGCAGCTGTAACACTACTTTCGGGGCTGCTCTTTACTCTCATACAGATTCACTGCTTCCTCGATCCATTGGCAGTCCCGGTGTCTGTGGCTGGTTGCAGTCAGACAGCGTCCCCACCCTGAGGGACAGCATGTCTGACTGCAACCAATCACAGACTCTGACAAAATAGAGAAAACTGAGTTTCATGAGGCCTTGCATAATCAAAGACAGACACGCACCCAATAGTTATATAATTATTTATTAGAAACAATAGATAGATAGGGGCACTGTCATGTAAAGTAACGACATAAAATACTGACAATGGTTCGAGATACAGAAGAGTCAGAGATGTCCCATACTAGGACCTCAACAGCATCATATTGTGTAAGAAAGATAATTCCAACATTAAAAGGTGCAATGGATAGCCCAAACAGTCAATGAAATACGGCCCTACATGCCACATATAGTAAAAGGGGCATATATCATTATTCAATGCTGGAGCAGTTGCTTACCCATATATGGTGCCAATATGAACGCCGTATCAAAGGTCCAGGTGGTGGAGGGAAACGCCCCGACGCGTTTCGCAAATAGAGCTTCCTCGGGGGGCGGGGACTATTCATCAATCACAGACTCTGTCTGCATCTTTATACTAGTATATAAATAAATTAGTGTAGGGTCCCCCCATATTATGATACCCAGCAGATAAGCATGCGGCTATAGGCTGCAGCCCCTCAGCCGTGCTCTTATATTGGCGGGGTATTAAAATATAAGGGCACCCCATCCAGCTTTTTTTTTTAATTATTCAAATAATTAAATTAAAAAAATTGAGTGCGGTCGGTCCCCTCTATTTTGATACCCAGCGATGATAAAGCCGACAGCTGGGGGCTGGTATTCTCAGGCTGGGAAGACCCATGATTATTGGATTCCCCCTGCCTAAAAATAGAAGCCTGCAGCCGCCCACAATTGTCTCATCTAATGGATGCGACAATCCTGGCACTTTACCAGGCTTATCCAGATTACCCTGGTGCGGTGGTGAACCCGCCAATCCCAAATAACTGCAGATTCACCAATTTCTAACCAACATACAATTTCTTACAAGCAATTTTTATTTATATCAAAATCAGTTCGGCATCAATCAATGTCCGACTATCAGAGGGATGCATGAGACAGAACAGATGATGTACAGTAGGATGGGTTTTCTTGTCTTTTGTGCAAGACTATTTTGCACTCAGCCGGCTACTTACACCACTCCAAGACCTAATCAGCCTTGAAACTATTTTTTACATTTTACACTCCAGTAGCCATAAGAATTTCAATTATAAAATATGTGCATCAATACATTGAATGCACGCTACTTAAAAAATGACAGTACTAGAATAAGCAAATTTATTAGAGAGCGCGCTCATAATCATCAGAACAGCATAAATATTTATGATCCTTCAGTATCAATTAAGGGACTTTTGCACATCACTCTTGCCAACATTCTGTTTCTAATATGTGTCATTAAGGGTTATTACATAGAGAGTCAGTCAGAGGTCCCCAACCTGTGGCTTGGAAGCCACATGTGGCTCGCGGACCCATGATGAGTGGCTCTCGACTGTCTGCCAGCTAGGTGCATTTGCATCAGGTCTTGCGAACAGGTCTGAAAAGTAGGTCTCCAGATGGCGACATTTGTGAATAGCCGCACTCAGAAGAGAAGATTTTAATGGAGGTAGGAACCCCTGAATATTGGTATACAGTCTCGGTGTGCTGATCTCTGTGGTAAAGTTTGGCTGCCGTTATACTAGTAATGGAAGCTCTGGGTGTCACTACTGTGAGTGGTAAAAGCTAAATGTGGCTTCTGACCCTCTCTCAGAGCTGGATGTGGTTCGCGACCCTCTCAAAGCTCGTTGTGGCTCACGACCCTCTCTTAGAGCTGGGTGTAGCTCGTGACCCTCTCTCAGAGCTGCATGTGGCTTGTGACCCTCTCTCAGAGCTGAATATGGCTAACGACCCTCTTTCAGTGCTGGATGTGGCTCACGACCCTCTCTCACAGCTGTATGTGGCTCTCGACCCTCTCTCAGAGCTGAATATTGCTCGTGACCCTCTCTCAGAGCTGGATGTGGCTCGTGACCCTCTTTTTGAGAAAGGGTTGCGAGCCACATCCAGCTCTGAGTTGGATGGGGCTCGCGACCCTCTCTCAGAGCTGAATATGTGGCTCTCGACCCTCTCTCAGAGCTGAATATTGCTCACGACCCTCTCTCAGAGCTGGATGTGGCTCGTGACCCTCTCTTAGAGCTGGATGTGGCTCGCAACCCTTTCTCAGAGCAGAATGTGGCTCTCAATGTCAGAAAAGTTGTACAACACTGGAGTAGGTTATCCCCAGTACTTAGGATCTTAAAACAGGGCTCTGGTACCCAGTAGCCAAGATCTGCAAAGCCTCATCCTGAATGGAGTTGAGGTTTGTATGGTCAACCCATTGCACAAGGGATGTCTGGAAATAACACAGCATCTGTACTCGGCTTTCTCCAGCAGTCCCATAGACAATAAATAGATCAGAAGTTGCCCATAGACAACTCAACTCCATTCAAACCATCACTCTGCAGAACCTGTTTCCTAGGTTCCAGAGCTCTTTTTTCGTAATTGTGCTACTGGTCAGAGGCACAGTGATATCCTCATCCTGATTTTAGCTAAAGCCAATAGTGTATCCAAATTGTAGAAAGAAGCAAGACTGATCCTTGTCATTTCTTATGTACCGTATTCACTGTGGTCTTCGGTTCAAAAACTGCACCAAAAACTAACTTAAAGGACTTCATAATCCATTGTGTAAATAGAATTTTTTAAAAATTCCCTCCCACCATATAAAATCTGGCTGCAAAAACACTAACATATAAACCTGTGTGGCCTGTTTGGCTGTTCAGGGGTCCAGAGAGAGTCGGACCACTCTGACAGTAAAGGGTTTTAAGATAAATATCTGGCTTTACCTATATCCTCTCTCCACTTCCTCAAGTTGGCTGTCAAAAAATTACACGGACACTGCGTCAACCCAATCAGCCATTGTGTCTATAGTCTACAGCTGGAAATGCAGGAGGGAGGCATGTTGTATCTTCCAGTACAGATAGTGAGCCCCCCCTTCATAGAGAATTACCACTTAATTGCACTTCTCTAGACCACCACACGTGTTCTCATTAGCAACTTCATTACCCTTGATCATCAGGGTTGCTACTATTAACTTTCAAACTGTTTTAGCCCACCAGGGATGGTACCATTACCCCTTCACTATCCCAAACCAGGAGGCATGTTGTCATTTTCCCATCACTCTCCTAGATCAATAGGGATGTTATCGATAATCTTTTAGTAGCAATCTCGTCAATAACCTCTCCAAGACACTAGATCACCAGGGATGTTTTCACGAATCCCTTAATTTCACTAGATCACAAGGAATTTTATCAATAACCCCTTCAGTATCCTACACCACCAGGGATGTTACCTACTACCCCTTCAGTAAATTCGACAACCAGGGCCGTTATCAATAACCCCTTCAGTACTCTAGCCCACCAGGGATGTTATCCATCCCTGCAGGGATAAATCAAGCTCTTATTACAGACATGATTTCTTTTATGAAAGTTGTTTATGCTGTTTTTACACAGAATTCCTCTGTTATCCGCATACTCATTTGGAAACCTAGAGAATATATTATGGGTAAATGTACAAAAAACGTTATCCTAGTAGATAAATTTCACCTCTTCACAATATTTTTTTCTGTCTAGTTCAGGCGATGAGATGTGATACACTTAAGCACTTCAATACAATGGAAAAAAAATGTGTAAAAAGGTATTTCTTCAGCATACACCGAAACGCGTGGTCTTTGAACTGATCTACAATGCAGGCGAGGAGGATGCGCTGTGCTACATGTTCACTATATAAATATTCATGGAGGATGAGTCACCGGCTGCAATACAGATTCTTCCTGAGGAAATCCAGCAGAAATATATTATGCTAACATTCAGCACAAACAATACAGTCAGCTGTGGTATAATAAGCCGTGTTCTCCCGCCAATCAATGTCATTGACGCTACTTAATTTACTGATATCGTTCAGTAATGAACGTCCAACAACATATACAATCACGCAATACGTTGACTGCTGAGGTACAGAGGCCAAATCTGAGCACTGTGTCCATCTAAGACTGTGTTCATGTACCGCCCTGAGAGGGGCCCGGCCGCTCTCCGCTGCTCGTGCCGAGCTGCTCGAGGTCCGGGCTCAGGTTGTCGGTGGCACGAGCGCCTCCGGACCGGGGGCCACGTCGCTCTGTTAAGGGGAGGCAGTGGGGTGGTGGTGGTGTGGGACGAGGTTCGCAGCCGGGGGCCGCGTTGTCGTCGGACGGGTCGTGACGCCACCCACGGGTCGTGGTGACGGGATGCATCACCGCTGTGGCTGGAGTGAAGGGGGCTCATCCGGGATCGGTGTTGTGGCCGCAGCCTAGATGTTAGCCCCTCCGTGGGTAGGGACGGTGTGTCCCGGGGCCCGGTGGGGAGGGACTGGCGACGGTGTTGTTGTCGGGGTGCAGGGTGTCGTGCCCGGATGGCACTGGTGTTCATTAATTCACACTCAGAGTTTACTGGTAAACCAAAGTTCGGGTCTGATCGGTCCCGCAGCCAGCTGCTTGTGTCCCTTGTGAGGCTGATGGTGGCCCCTTTCCCTTGCACCTCTTGTTTGACTGTTGGCTCCCCTGCCTGGACAGTGGTAGCCCGCTCCCCGGCATTGAGCTGCTGGAGGAGCCCTCGGTTGCCCGCAGGCGCTGGCCCGTCGGATGTTTGGCCCTTGGCGGTGGCTCTCACCCGGTATCGGTGGGCTTTTGCCTTCTTTTGGGACTTTGGGTGAGGATGAACCCGTGAGGTCCAGACTGCAATTAGTTAATTCGCCTATACTCAGTGGCTTCTAAGCTAGGATGGGGTCTGAGTACCCGGTTTCTGGTGCTCCGGTAAACGGTTGACTCCCCGGTTCATGGCCGGCGGGCTCCAACCCTGGCCCGGTCCCTACGGTTCCGCCAGTTGCTGTACCGGTACTACTGCAGGCGGCCACCACCGTCTGCCTGCCTGACGTTACAGGGATCCCAGGCTCCAACCCGGGTCCCTGACAGCTCTGCTCCTCTACACCTCCTGTCAACTCCAACTCTCAAAATCAACTGTTTGTATTTCCTGCCTCAGGACAGTAGTCTCCTCGGTGGGTGTGCCTTGCCGCCTGACTCCGCCCACCTGGTGTGCCCTACTGGCCCTGAGGAAGGCATCAGGTCTCCCTTTCGGGTGACTGATGTGTCCTCACAAGGGATGGCGGTGTGTGTGTAATGTGGTAGGTGTTGTTACCTGTGACCCGTGGGGTCCAGGGCGTCACATTCACATTTTGTCGCGTGGTGAGAGCGTTAAGAACAAAAGGAGTGCTATGCAAAACTAAAAAATCACCAAAACACCACCACAAACATGGGGGGGAACACCGGTGACGCAATAACAACGGTGGACCCTGGTGCTGGTGAGAGGGTAGATGGACACCTCCTATCCTCACCTGTAGCTCTCCCTACTCTCCTAGCCAGTCCCTATACAGTCTCCATAACTGTCGCCTTGCAGCACCCTGAAACCCTGGGAAACCCTATAGATTCCCTAACTAGTGAAAGGCTGGTGAGGTTCACTAGACACACTGCTAAACTAACAAGAGGGTAGGGGAGTCAAACATTGGAAAAACTGCAACACAAAAGGATAAAGGTACGGCTTCTGGAATGCTCAAACTCAGCTCCTTCCACCAATGGGGCCAGTATACAAATGGATTTGTATCTTCAGCAGGGATTGCTGGGTAACACCTCTATTTAAACCTGACGGACATACAAGTAATTCCAGCTGAAGCACTCAGCTAGAGACTGCTGGAGAAGCTGCCAGCAGCAAAACTAAGATTAACCATTTAGGTACTAAAGGAAATGGTGGATCAGTGGTTAGCACTGCAGTCTTGCAGCGCTGGGTTCCTGGGCTCAAATCCCACCAAGGACATCATCTGCAAGGAGTTTGTATGTTCTCCCCGTGTTTGCGTGGTTTCCTCTGGGTTCTCCGGTTTCCTCCCACATTCCAAAGACATACAGATAGGAATCTTAGATTGTGAGCCCCAATGGGGACAGTGTTGCCAATGTATGTAAAGTGATGTGGAATTAATAGCGCTATATAAGGGAATAAATCTTATATGATATTATTATTATTATTATATTATTTAAATGTAGATATCCAGATGGAGGTGAGAGGCTCTAGCTCGAAAGCTGTCACTAGTCTCCAAAAACATGAAGACGACTGACACATTTGCTTTGTGCCATTCATTAATGAAGGAAATCACAACGTTATACAGAATTGTCTGTGGCGGACTTTATGGAGTTATTATGGGGTCCGCTGAGGTTCCTATAAGGGGGTAGCCCAATTTAATTGACGAGTTGAACACATGATGTTTTTGATGGTAATATACTGTACAGATGTTTTCAGGCTCCTGTTATTGTAGTGTAGTGGGTGGGCCTACCCCCTACTAGTCTAGCATAGATAACCCGGCACTGTTGTTATTAAAAATGTTTTATTATTGTATATGATGTGTTAGGGCACCCCCTAGTGGCCGGGTGGGACGGCTGTTGCCACCGGGGAGGAGGAGTCGGCCGGATTGCTAGGCAAGGTCTGAATGTGTGTGAGATAGAAAGATCCGGGTCAGCGGAGTGTGAACATCTGGAGCGGCAAGTGCGATTGTGTGAGCGGAACATCAGGGGACACCGGAGATAAGGAGGTGGACGCAACCTCAAAGCCTATTCTGCCGGTGTGGGTCCGGTGTATGCTTGGCTGAAGAGTGGGAGTCCAGTGGCGCAACCTCAAAGCCTATTCTGCCGGTGTGGGTCCGGTGTATGCTTGGCTGAAGAGTGGGAGAAGAACTCTGGGCATATCCCCATCAGAGGGTGCGTTTGGGCAGGTTGTCCCCAGCTCCACTAATATTGCCGGAATCCGCTGACCGGAGTGTTTTTCCTCTTTAACTTTGTGAATAAATGTCGTTTTTATTGCATCTGGACTGTTGCCTGCAGCCTCTTTGTGCATCGGCCGATGAAGACACCGACATACACTCTCTCAACATTAAAGAAGTGATGAAGCCAGGGATGTGCCTTGAATATAGTGCTGCCACGACTACACAGCCAGAGGCCTCCCTGGCTGGTCACTTCATGTGGCGTAGTCGGCAGGATCCGAGTCCCTTGCCGGAGAACCAGGAGTCTGAAGACCAAGTAGTGCCTGAAGCACGGAATTCGGACGATGAAAGAAGATTCCCAGTCCCATGGTGGGAGGAAGAAGTGCCCAAGGCGTTGGACCGGGCACAAGATGGCGGCAAGATGGCCGACGTCTGTGAAGAAACAGAAAAGGCGCGGAAAATTGGCGCCGAAAGAAGAGCCTGGGGCTGGCCGGTGCCGAAGAGAAAGCATGGAGTACTCCGCCCAAAGAGGGGAGGCGCCAGCTCCAGGGCACGGAAGAAGAAAAAGAAGTACCTCAGCGGAGGAGTCAAGATGATGCGTGGGGCTGGGGGTGGAGTCTGTTTAAGAGCGGGAAACGAGGACCCGCCTCCACTCTACTCAGTCTCAGCATTGACACCGCCGCCGTTACCAGCAAGATTGTCAGGGGCAGCGACGCCTTCACCACCGAGAGGAGCTGCAGCAGCTGCGCCTGTGGAGCCACCCTACGTCCCTGCGACCTTCCAGAGGATCCGTCAGCAGCCGGGACAATCCCTGGGGGCATACATCCAGGCCCAAGCGGAGGGATGGAAGAGGGCCTGGCCCCCAGAGTAAGTTGTTGCCTCCAGCACTTGCCGAGACCGGTGTTGTTCCAGACCGGCAGAAAGGTCCTCTGTTGTTGTAAAGTTTTACGGGCCTGTTGCCCCCAGCAAAGACCGGGAGCGCTCTTGAAGCCTCCGGGCACCTCCAGCGAAGACCGGGAGCGCTACTGAAGCCTCCGGGCACCCATCTAAGACCGGGAGCGCTGTTGAGCCTCCGGGCGCTATCCAGAGACCGGGAGCGCTGTTGCGCCATCAAGCGCCCCTCAAGACCGGGAGCGCCGCTGAACTGGTGCCGCTGTTGAGGACTGAACCGAAAGGTTTTTATGTGTTTATGTTTTTATGTGTTTAAGAGCCTTGCCGGGAGGCTCGGATTTTAAGAGGGGAGGCATGTAGTGGGTGGGCCTACCCCCTACTAGTCTAGCATAGATAACCCGGCACTGTTGTTATTAAAAATGTTTTATTATTGTATATGATGTGTTAGGGCACCCCCTAGTGGCCGGGTGGGACGGCTGTTGCCACCGGGGAGGAGGAGTCGGCCGGATTGCTAGGCAAGGTCTGAATGTGTGTGAGATAGAAAGATCCGGGTCAGCGGAGTGTGAACATCTGGAGCGGCAAGTGCGATTGTGTGAGCGGAACATCAGGGGACACCGGAGATAAGGAGGTGGACGCAACCTCAAAGCCTATTCTGCCGGTGTGGGTCCGGTGTATGCTTGGCTGAAGAGTGGGAGTCCAGTGGCGCAACCTCAAAGCCTATTCTGCCGGTGTGGGTCCGGTGTATGCTTGGCTGAAGAGTGGGAGAAGAACTCTGGGCATATCCCCATCAGAGGGTGCGTTTGGGCAGGTTGTCCCCAGCTCCACTAATATTGCCGGAATCCGCTGACCGGAGTGTTTTTCCTCTTTAACTTTGTGAATAAATGTCGTTTTTATTGCATCTGGACTGTTGCCTGCAGCCTCTTTGTGCATCGGCCGATGAAGACACCGACATACACTCTCTCAACATTAAAGAAGTGATGAAGCCAGGGATGTGCCTTGAATATAGTGCTGCCACGACTACACAGCCAGAGGCCTCCCTGGCTGGTCACTTCAGTAGCCTTCATAGTTCTTCTGCCCAGAAAATGGCCACTTGTGGAGGAGCATGTGATCGGATCAATCTCCTTCAAATAAAAACACTTCACAAGGGAAAGCTGCTTCTCAATTGGTTGAGGCTGGTCACATGCTCCTCCATCAGTAGCCATTTTGAGAACAGGAGAGCAGTGCGGCCTTTGAGGAGGCCTCAATAAGTGTAGGAGGAAAACCTCTAATACTTATATATTAGTAAGTGCTACAAAATCATGTCACCAACACATATGTTGAGATACAGATAAAGTGGACAACCCTTTTAAGGTTTTCATCTTTTTTTTCATCTTTTTTTTCAGCAATAATGGCGTTGTGTACTGCTCTATAATTTTTCTGTGATATGTGACAGAACTGCAGCTATGAAAAAGCAGAAAAATGTATGGGAAAAAGTGATAGAACTGTAATTAAAGAGATCCTATAGACCTCATTTATCAAAACCATCTAACAGGTAAAATGGCCTTGTTGCCGCTGGCAACCGAAGTGCGGATTTTATTTCGGGCTGTAATGTCTGATAGCGGTAATTTATCTGATTGTGAGTGACACATTCACAAGAGCGTGCAGATAACCACACACTGAGGCCGTATAATTAATGGTCAGGAAATGGTCAGGACTGTACTTAGCAATGGCGGGGTAAATAACTATTTGTTGGTAATATTCTAGGAATCTGTTTTCACCATATATATTAAATTTTGAGAATCCTGGACGACAACCCAAGTCACGATTAAATATATTATAAGGAATATCATCACTTTGCCTAAACCCTTCAGTGCCACTAATGAGAGGGTTATATCAATACCACAAGGAGAGGAAATTGTTATGTCGCTAATCGTAAAGGTCCCCAAATATGTCAGATAGTTCCCTCCTCCGAGTGTCCAACCATTATTCCTATTGATTTCACCTAAAAAATGTTTATTCAATGGATGACGGTCACGTCCACGTCAGTACTTGCCCCTTGTGTTTATGCTTCTATCAAGGGGCAACACCGCACAGCCGACACAGGGTGATAATGCGACAGTCCTCTTTAGTTCTCTGTGATTTTGGTGCTGTCCAGGCAGGAAGCATGGGGATTTAAAGTGGTAGTCCATTAATTTTACATTGATGGCATATCCTTAGGATAGGTCATCAAAGTCTGATCGACCGGGATCTGACACCCCACACCCCCGCCCATCAGCTGTTCTCGGTGCCGCCAGCAGTAGCAGGCAGCCGGAAATGCTTAGTTCCGGAGATGCTCCGATTTCCAATAGTGGCCGCGGCTGGGTACTGCACATCCGCCTCCTATTGATTAGAATGGGAGGTGGATGTGCAGTACCCGACTGAGAGAGTGGGTATCGCCTGGTACGGGGGTAGTGGAACTCGAGGACTGGGGGCATTTCATTTTTGGTCATCTACCCGGAATTGCTGTAAGATCATAGACGGAAGATATAAAAATAATTGCATTTTTAACCTGCCTAGGTGATCCCACACATTTCTTCCACAGTTACTGTTTTATCTTGTGATGTGGTTTACTATACTCCACATCATTTTCTGAGCATATATTCCGCACAATAGTCCTTTTTTCCACAGACAGAAAACAACATTGTTTTCAAAAGGATTTATCACTTGAATAAAACCCTTTTATATCTACAGAAGGCCAAGCGATCAGCATGGGGAGTTATGGGAAATGTAGTATTACATGATGGCCTCTTTTTTAGCTGCTCTCCGTTTTGACTCATAAAAAGGAAAGACTTAAAGGATACCTATCACCGATCACTGTCTTCTATGGTTTCCAGCGCCGCTCTGGTCTTCATCGGAGACACATCACGGTGATTCTGACCAGCTGGATCACATTGTGATCTGTGTGTGAGCCGGAAGTTGCTTTTACAGTGTAATCCTGTACAGCCTCGATGCGATGATCCATAGGCCAAAACTGTAAAACTTCCTTCTCACACATAGATCCCAGTGTGATCTGGTTGATCAGAATCACCATCATGTGACCCCCAAGAGGACTGGAGCATTGGTGGACACCTGAGAAGATGGCAATCGGTGAGAATGTTAACACACTTAGGGTCAGTACACACAGTGGGTAATACGGAGCAAGTGGAATGCAATACAAAATCGTATTCCACTCGGACCAATATTACTCTATGGGGCAGCTCCCAAGAGCGATTGTTTTCTCAGCCCTAATTGAATGAAGAATACAGTTGCAGCATGCTGCAGGTGCAATGTGATCTTGTTCCACTCGCACCCATACAAGTCTATGGGGCAAGAGAAACATCGCATTGCTCTCGCGTAACACCGGTGTAACGTGAGAGCAGTGTGAGAATCTTATCCGCCGGCAGCGGAGGAGATAGGTAGACAAATCCCTCCCTCTCCTCCGCAGCGCTTGCCCTCCCCTACACAGCTATGGTATGATCACACGATCGGACCACAGTCGCATGACACTCGGCTCCCGCTGTCATGCGAGCACTGGCAGTAATCCCTGTGTGGCCTCAGCCTTACACTACATACAGTTAGGTCCAGAAATATTTGGACAGTGACACAATTTTCGCGAGTTGGGCTCTGCATGCCACCACATTGGATTTGAAATGAAACCTCTACAACAGAATTCAAGTGCAGATTGTAACGTTTAATTTGAAGGTATGAACAAAAATATCTGATAGAAATTGTAGGAATTGTACACATTTCTTTAAAAACACTCCACATTTTAGGAGGTCAAAAGTAATTGGACAAATAAACCAAACCCAAACAAAATATTTTTATTTTCAATATTTTGTTGCGAATCCTTTGGAGGCAATCACTGCCTTAAGTCTGGAACCCATGGACATCACCAAACGCTGGGTTTCCTCCTTCTTAATGCTTTGCCAGGCCTTTACAGCCGCAGCCTTCAGGTCTTGCTTGTTTGTGGGTCTTTCCGTCTTAAGTCTGGATTTGAGCAAGTGAAATGCATGCTCAATTGGGTTAAGATCTGGTGATTGACTTGGCCATTGCAGAATGTTCCACTTTTTTGCACTCATGAACTCGTGGGTAGCTTTGGCTGTATACTTGGGGTCATTGTCCATCTGTACTATGAAGCGCCGTCCGATCAACTTTGCGGCATTTGGCTGAATCTGGGCTGAAAGTATATCCCAGTACACTTCAGAATTCATCCGGCTACTCTTGTCTGCTGTTATGTCATCAATAAACACAAGTGACCCAGTGCCTTTGAAAGCCATGCATGCCCATACCATCACGTTGCCTCCACCATGTTTTACAGAGGATGTGGTGTGCCTTGGATCATGTGTCGTTCCCTTTCTTCTCCAAACTTTTTTCTTCCCATCATTCTGGTACAGGTTGATCTTTGTCTCATCTGTCCATAGAATACTTTTCCAGAACTGAGCTGGCTTCATGAGGTGTTTTTCAGCAAATTTAACTCTGGCCTGTCTATTTTTGGAATTGATGAATGGTTTGCATCTAGATGTGAACCCTTTGTATTTACTTTCATGGAGTCTTCTCTTTACTGTTGACTTAGAGACAGATACACCTACTTCACTGAGAGTGTTCTGGACTTCAGTTGATGTTGTGAACGGGTTCTTCTTCACCAAAGAAAGTATGCGGCGATCATCCACCACTGTTGTCATCCGTGGACGCCCAGGCCTTTTTGAGTTCCCAAGCTCACCAGTCAATTCCTTTTTTCTCAGAATGTACCCGACTGTTGATTTTGCTACTCCAAGCATGTCTGCTATCTCTCTGATGGATATTTTCTTTTTTTTTCAGCCTCAGGATGTTCTGCTTCACCTCAATTGAGAGTTCCTTAGACCGCATGTTGTCTGGTCACAGCAACAGCTTCCAAATGCAAAACCCCACACCTGTAATCAACCCCAGACCTTTTAACTACTTCATTGATTACAGGTTAAAGAGGGAGACGCCTTCAGAGTTAATTGCAGCCCTTAGAGTCCCTTGTCCAATTACTTTTGGTCCCTTGAAAAAGAGGAGGCTATGCATTACAGAGCTATGATTCCTAAACCCTTTCTCCGATGATTTGGATGTGAAAACTCTCATATTGCAGCTGGGAGTGTGCACTTTCAGCCCATATTATATATATATAATTGTATTTCTGAACATGTTTTTGTAAACAGCTAAAATAACAAAACTTGTGTCACTGTCCAAATATTTCTGGACCTAACTGTATACAATTTCACAGATTTACAGAGGAAAAAAGTGATCAAAAGAGCTCCTAATGCCCCCTGAAAGGGCCCACTAACATGTATCAAGAATCTCATTAGTTGGATATATTTGATGTAGCTATGATAGAAAACTATCAACTAGATGGAGACATCCTTTAAAATCGCCTTCTAGGTGTTAAATTGTGAGCCAAAAACCTAATTTTTTTTCAAGATAAGAGACTATCAGATATGCACAGATTTTACATACTCATATATTCAGGGTCTTGAAAAAGTATTAATAGTTTTCCACATTTTTTCACATTACACCCACAAACGTAAATGTATGTTATTGGGATTTTATATGAAATACCAATATTAAGTAGGGAAAGGTACTTGGTTTTCAATAATATAATTTGGAAAATTGTGACAAGCATTTGGATTCAGCCCCCTGAGTGGTACTTTGTAGGACCATCTTTTCCTGCAGCTACTGCTGCGAGTCTTTTGTGAAATGTCTCTTCCAGCTTTGCACATCTAGAGGCGAAAATGTTTGCTCATTTTTCTTTGTAAAATAGCTCTAGCTCATTGAGATTGTATGGAGGCGTCTGGGATCAGCAATTTTCAAGTCGTGTCACAGATTCCCAAACACATGAATATGCTTTTATCTAAAACCATCCATTGTATGCTATGGCAGTATGTTTGATGTTGTTGTCCTGTTGGAAGGTGAACCTACGCCCCAGTCTCCAGTCTTTTCCAGCCTCTAACAGGTTTTCTACCAGTATTGCCCTGTATTTAGCCCCATCCATCTTCCCATCAACTCTGTCCAGCTTCCCTATCCATGCTGAAGAAAATCCACCCCATAGCATGATCCTACCACCACCATGTGTGACGGTGGGGATGGTGTTTTCAGGGTGATGTGCAGTGTTCGTTTTCCGCTACACACAGTGTTTTACATTTAGCCCAAAAAGTTCTGCTTTGGTCTCCCCTTCTTCCACGTGTCCCCTACATGACATATGGAACAAGGTGTTCTGATCAGATGAGACCAAAGAAAAAGTTTTGGAGCTAAATGCAAAACAGCTGATTGAATGATCAAGTCAAAGTCCAAACATAAATCCCATTGAAAATTTAGACTGCTGTTCACAGACGCCTCCATACAATTTCAATATTTTGTAAAAAAATGAATGGGCAAATATTTGATGTGTAAGGCTGGAAGAAGGGAACCCGCCAAAAGACTTGCGGCAGTAATTGCAGCCAAAGGTAGTATTAAAAAGTGTTGATTCAGAGGGCGGACCAAGTATGCAAGTCACAATATTCAGATTTATATTTTAAAAACATTTATCATTTCCTTCACAAATACTTCCTACTTAGTATTGGTATATCACATAAAATCCATTTAAATTTCTGTGTGTAACATGAAAAAACTTGGAAAGGTTCACAGGGTATGAATACTTTTTCAAGTCACTGTAGCTGATCGCTGAATGAAAGAGAATGGAAATGAAAAATTTGCAAATTTCTACTAAATAGATCCACTGAGTTGCTTGAGATTTACATGGACATTTTCTGCTGCGGATTTTGCCAAGTCTCCATGATAAATCTGCTTTCAAATCTTCAACCAAACTCTGCTGATTATTGGAGATTTTGACACTGATTTGTTCACCTTGTACAGGACAGAAGCTCTGGTTAAAGTCTGTAATATCAATTGATATGGCAATTTCTGCTGTGAATTTTTCCCATGAAATTTGGCAATATCTGTAATAATGATTTTCCACCCACAAATCTGGCCAGAAAATCCTCAATGTATCTGCTACATATGAACACAGAATACAAGCACCTTAATCAAGTTCAGTGCAACAAATTTTTGGAAAACCTCCCACTGGAACCTTCTTTTTTTAGGGTTTTAATCTCTGTAGGTGAAGGTGATATTTATTTTTATACTACTACAATACTGATGTAACCGTCTGATCACGCGAAGGCAAATGGCATGAACACTCGGAATACCTGGCACAGAAAATGGGCATGATAAATTACCTTCTTTTTTAGCTACGCTGGGAACATGATGTGATACTCATATTTTTGATTCTTATGATTCAACGTATACACAAAAGAATAAGAGCAAAGCTTCTGGCATCAGCTACTTTTCCCCAAACTTCACACACAGAAGTTCCAAAAGGTTTTTTTTTCCCTGTGTAGTGTTTTCTGGAACATAAACCTGCTGGAAATGTTTCCGAGGACATAGAAGGGATTGTTCATTAAAGTCCAAAGCAGCTGTTGTCTGGGGGAGAGAACACTGACATCAAAGACTGTCTCCAAAGGGAATTTCCAGCCAGCGGGCAGCATGGAGCGGGCGAGCTGTATTCTGTTCTGTGGTAGTCCCTGGCGCTCCGATGAACCATTATAAGAGCAGAGTGAAGAGATCGGAAAAGTCACAGTCTGACAGTTTGCATCTAGTAATATATTATCACAGTCATTATAGATCGGTGTGTCGTCATTGTCACCATCACACGTTCTATAAATACCGCAAAAAGGGGACAGCAGTCAGAACCCGTGACTAATTAAACGGATGATCGAGAAGATGCTTCATTGAAGCCATTTAAAATTACCGACATGTTCTACAAGAGCGTAACTTCCCAATGCATTGAGCAAGGGAGGGTCCGGCACAAGTCTCCATAAAATCCGTCTTTATTTAGAAATTTATAAATATAGGGCTTTCATTCCATAAAAACAGGAAAATACAATGATAGGAGGAAAATCCTTTACCCACAAACAAACGCGTTTCGGATTTTCAACTCCTTTTGCATTGACGCATTTAAAGGGAACCTGTCAGGTCCAATATGCACCCCGATCCATGAGCAGTTCTGGGTGCATATTGCTAATCCCTGCCTAACTGTCGCAGTATCTAGAAGCATAGATAAAGGGAACTTTAGAAAAAGTATTTCTAAAGATCTTTTATGATTTGCAGGGACTAGTCGCAAAGGCGTTAGTTCCCACAACTAGTCCACCCTCTTAAGAAGTTAGCACGCCCACAGGGGCGTGCTAACATGAAATTCAATGCCCAGCGTCATTGGCATGAATGCCCGTACCTGTGTCCGTTGTTGTCACCACCGATGACGCCGGGTTTAGGCTCAGTGCGCATGATCAGAAGTCACAGCACTTCCAGTCATGGGCACTAGACCTCTCTGAACCTGGGAGAGTACTCCTGGCTTCATAGTGCACATGACTGGAAGTGCAGTGACTTCTGATCTATGTGCACTGACCCTATGCCCGACATTCTGAGGCGGTGCAACGGAAACAGGTACGCGCGTCACTGCCGATGATGCTGGGCAATGGGAATTGAATAACTTGCAACTGTGGGTGTACTAACATGCTAAGAGGGCGGAATGAGCTCGGGAAGTAATGGCCTTGTGACTAGTCCCCGTGCTCATTAGCATATCATAAAGGATCTTTAGAAATACTTTTTTAAAGATCTTTTTATCTATGCTACAGGGACAATTAGGCAGGGATTAGCAATATACACCCAGGACTGCTCGTGGATCTGGATGCATATTGCACCTGACAGGTTCCCTTTAACACTATATGTAGTGTTTACTAAGGTATAAGTCTCCCTTTACACATAACAGGTTTTCTAGTAAAAGTTGTCAGAAGAAAATGCAATAAAGAAATAAAGTAATTTATATCAATGTCATAGTAGAGTAAATAAGTGATTTCCAACCTATAGCAAATAAGTTGAAGCCCGACTATAGCAATGAATTGTGTTCTCCGCCCTACAATTACCCACTAATTTGATATTCAAGTGATCATAAACCTTTGTCATGTCTGAGTAAATAAACTGCGCCCTTCTTCAGATCCGCTCATATCCATCTTCTTACAGAAAAGCTGTCCATGACGGTCGTTAGCCGTGACACAGGACACTTATGTCTTTATCATCAAGCCGGTGACAACTGTACAGTAATATGTTCACAACAGCACAAATAATCTAATTTGCGCCTTCCGGAAAGCCTCGTAACATCTTCATCCAATGCCGCCAGCGCAATATTGGATAGCATTGACCCACAAACCGCCGAGGCTGTAAAGTGCATTTACTATTGGGTGTCTGTAAAGTGCATTAGGCCGGTGACTCCGCTAATTTCATTTTTCGAGTCTTCGCTGTAATTGTGCCTTTACTAGGGCAGGAAATGTAATCTTTCAATTATAGCTGCGAGGCTCCAAAAAAAAATCATTTTCATTACACTAGTGGTTAATGGGTTTTCCTTTTTCTCTACATTAGTTTTAATCTGTTAGTTTACATTTGCTGCAGGTGCCAGGAAGATCAGTGATTAAAGTGAAGCCCTTTAAGGGCTCATGTCCGTATAGGTGCGCTGTAAATATAATTCCTAAGGGGCGGTATTCTACATCAGGCCTCCAAAATCAATGAATTCTGCATTACTGACAGTCTCCCCAAGCAGCATTGCTTCACCACAGTGTCATGCCATAATGAAGACCGTATGGCAGCACATGAAGAGTTTATGGCTCCCCGGTATAGTGCCATAAGGAATTTCAGGTTTCATTCATATCACGTTGCATGTACCCAATGGCCTCAGGATGGATTAGCACCAAGTGATTATACTCATTAGCCAAGTGTCTACTTACATCCTTAAGGCACATCTACCCAAGTAGCTCGTCGATATATATAACAATTGACTAATGCTTGCCTAAAGGCAATTATACATAGGCTAAAGAAAATTGTATTCATAGGGTCGTCCACATTTGGAGTCAATATTTTTTTACTAAAAGGGAACCTTTCAGGTGCAATATGCACCCAGAACCACGAGCAGTTCTGGGTGCATATTGCTAATCCCTGTCTAACTGTCTCAGCCCATAGTAGCATAGATAAAGGAATCTTTATTAAAAATATTTCTAAAGATCCTTTATGATATGCTAATGAGCACAGGGAGTAGTCACAAGGACGTTACTTCCCTTGGCTAGTCAGCCCCCTTACATGTAATATGCTAATGAATGTGCAGCGTCAGAGGCATGGTCGCTCTCACCTCTCTGCTGCCACCGCTGGTTTTCGGCTCAGTGCGCATCAGAAGTCCCCGGACTTCTGATCATGCAGACTACACCAGTTTGAAGCCAGGACGTGTACACCAGGCTTCATAGTGCGTATGACTGGAAGTCCAGGGAATTCTGATCATCCCGAAAACCAGTGGTAGCAGTAGAGAGGTGAGGGCAACCATGCCTCTGAAACTGCCCTTTCATTAGCATGTTAGCACGCCCACAGGGGAGTAACGGCCTTGCGACTAGTTTCTGACCTTATTAGCATCAAGGAGCTTTAGAAATACTTTTCCTAAAGATCTCTTTCTGTATGCTACTAGATACAGGGACAGTTAGGCAGGGATTCGCAATATGCACCCAGAACTGCTCGTGGTTCTAGGTGCATATTGCACCTGACAGGTTCCCTTTAAAAGCATGTACAGTACAGACCAAAAGTTTGGACACACCTTCTCATTCAAAGAGTTTTCTTTATTTTCATGACTGAAAATTGTAGATTCACATTGAAGGCATCAAAACTATGAATTAACACATGTGGAATGAAATACTTAACAAAAAAGCGTGAAACAACTGAAAATATGTCTTATATTCTAGGTTCTTCAAAGTAGCCACCTTTTGCTTTGATTACTGCTTTTCACACTTAGTGTTCTCTTCATGAGCTTCAAGAGGTAGTCACCAGAAATGGTTTTCACTTCACAGGTGTGTCCTGTCAGGTTTAATAAGTGGGATTTCTTGCCTTATAAATGGGGTTGGGACCATCAGTTGTGTTGTGCAGACGTCTGGTGGATACACAGCTGATAGTCCTACTGAATAGACTGTGAGAATTTGTATTATGGCAAGAAAAAAGCAGCTAAGTAAAGAAAAACTAGTGGTCATCATTACTTTAAGAAATGAAGGTCAGTCAGGTCTAAAAATTGGGAAAACTTTGAAAGTGTCCCCAAGTGCAGTGGCAAAAACCATCAAACGCTACAAAGAAACTGGCTCACATGAGGATCGCCCCACGAAAGGCAGACCAAGAGTCACCTCTGCTGCGGAGGATAAGTTTATCAGAGTCACCAGCCTCAGAAATCGCAGGTTAACAGCAGCTCAGATTAGAGACCAGGTCAATGCCACACAGAGTTCTAGCAGCAGACACATCTCTAGAACAACTGTTAAGAGGAGACTTTGTACAGCAGGCCTTCATGGTAAAATAGCTGCTAGGAAACCACTGCTAAGGACAGGCAACAAGCAGAAGAGACTTGTTTGGGCTAAAGAACACAAGGAATGGACAATAGACCAGTGGAAATCTGTGCTTTGGTCTGATGAGTCCAAATTTGAGATCTTTGGATCCAACCACCGTGACTTTGTGCAATGCAGAAAAGGTAAACAGATGGACTCTACATGCCTGGTTCCCACCGTGAAGCATGGAGGAGGAGGTGTGATGGTGTGGGGGTGCTTTGCTGGTGACACTGTTGGGGATTTTTTCAAAATTGAAGGCATACTGAACCAGCATGGCTACCACAGCATCTTGCAGTGGCATGCTATTCCACCCAGTTTGCATTTAGTTGGACCATCATTTATTTTTCAACAGGACAATGAGCCCAAACACACCTCCAGGCTGTGTAAGGGCTATTTGACGAAGAAGACGAGTGATGGGGTGCTACGCCAGATGACCTGGCCTCCACAGTCACCAGACCTGAAAACCAATCGAGATGGTTTGGGGTGAGCTGGACCGCAGAGTGAAGGCAAAAGGGCCAACAAGTGCTAAGCATCTCTGGAAACTCCTTCAAGAGTGTTGGAAAACCATTTCCGGTGACTACCTCTTGAAGCTCATCAAGAGAATGCCAAGAGTGTGCAAAGCAGTAATCAAAGCAAAAGATGGCTACTTTGAAGAACCTAGAATATAAGACATATTTTCAGTTGTTTCACACTTTTTTGTTAAGTATTCCATTCCACATGTGTTAATTCATAGTTTTGATGCCTTCAATGTGAATCTACAATTTTCAAAGTCATGAAAATAAAGAAAACTCTTTGAATGAGAACGTGTGTCTAAACCTTTGGTCTGTACTGTATTTGGGGTATGGATTGTTTTTGTGATTGGGTTTCATTCAAAAGTTTTCACTGTTTGTTCTCCATAGCTTCTGTATTGCAGTGTCTGTCATGGAAACCACTTTCATTGAGAGAGCTAATCTGGAGTGAGACATAAAGGGTCTCCAGATCTGCAGGAGCTGGTGAAATTAAGGAACGAAGAATCTGAGAAAAGCACACACAGGAGTCATAGGCTGAGTTCACATGTCTGCTAATCATCCGTTAGAACGGATCCTGCAGACATCCGTTGGCAAATAGTTATGCAAATGCACTTTCTTGTCTGTTTTGAAAAAATGACTTTTGCAGGATCCATTTTTTTTTAACATGGGAGTCTATGGAAAATGGATCCATTAACGGATTTGAAATTGATGAAGAAAAACACAAATCCTTTACTAATGAAAGAAAAACGGATGACTAAACAGCAATCCGGTAACTGATCCGTTTTCCATAGACTCCCATGTTAAAAGACGGATTCTGCAAAAATCATTTTTTTCAAAACTGACAAGAAAGTTGTGTTTGCAGAACTTTTGTGCCAACGGATCTCTGCAGGATCCGTTCTAACGGATGATTATTGACATATGAACTCAGCCTAAGTCTGTGTACAAAGCCTGTCTGACCCCACACAAAGGCAGGGGTTTTGCTGTTCTCACAGGAAAGAGGAATTTTCAGTACACTACTAAAAAAAGGATATGTAAGTTACAGCACAAAAGGTTGTAAATCATGAATTCTGTCCAGTACTCCAAAGAATCAGCTTAAAGGGAACCAACCAGCAGGATTTTCATATATAAAGTAAAGCCAGTGTTATACTGGCACTAGGATGCTGAATGTTACCATGCCTTTTGTTCAGAGATTGGATGTTTTATTTCAGAAATATGTGCAAGTAAAAGTCCAGCAATGCACTGCTAATTGATTGACAGGTGCAACACGAAGGGAATATGTGGGTCACGTCTTGCTATCTATTCCCGCCCCTGTCTGCTACCTGGCCTTGGTAGATGCTAGACTGTATTATGTACTTCCAAAGTCATCTAAATTGTCCAGACCTACTATACTGCTACCAAAACAAAAATGTCACAAATTTCTGGAAATTCTCTTTTTATTTTTGGTCACATTTAACTTTTTAAACTTTAAATGGAGCACTGTACTTTCATCCATAAGGAGCTGGTAAAAAAAAAAAAAGTTCCTATGTATGATATAGTCTGTACAAAAAACGGGAACCTAAACCAAAGAGCTATGGAAACAAAGCTTATTTCCTTTAGGATGACTTGCAATGTGTTTTTCGGAACAGTCACAGTGATAGACAGCGCATAGATTGCAATCAGTGAAAGTAATACTGACTGACTGGCGTTCTCTTTCCAGCACACAGTAAATTGGAATTTAAACTTATGACTTGTCTCCTATTGTGGTCATCTCATTTAACGCCTTCATAACTATGACAGTTGACTGAAGACCCCCATATACATTTGACTAATGTTGGTTGGAACGCTGATATTGATGGTTTCAGCCAACAATCTAATGTGTATGGGGCTCTCAGCCAACTGATCATCTGGAAAGATGTCGATCAACCATGTTTTGACTTCAGAATGCCGATCTTATCTTGGCGATGACCCACCGTCAAATATGTGAGCCAGGAGCTTTCTCATAGAGAGTACAGAAGCGCACAGCCACGCGAGCGCTCCTGTGTATGGGAGAGTTGGCCAAGATAGCTGTCAGGTGAATGATCAATTGAAGCATCATTTGGCCAACAGCCATCTACTGTGTATAGAGGCCATTAGATGGCTTTTGGTTTTGTTTTACACCCTCACAGCCTCCTGCAATGTCTCTACCTAGTTAGAAAACGCACCACCAACGTGAAGATCCTCTACTATAAAAAGATGCCAAACTCTTCCTTCCAAATTCAAAGTTGAGGTATCTTCACATGATTTCTTTTTGACAATTCTAAGGTGTTCTTTTTTGTAGCACTTGTTGCATTTTTTTGCAGTGTCTTTTAATATTGTTATCTGAGTGTTTTACATACAGTTTTGGTTTTATTGTTCAAAACACAACCTGCTCCAGATATGGTTGATTCTAGAAAACGCATGTGTTAACTCTTACAAAATAAAACGCGCAATCTGTTAAAACATATTCATAAAAACAATTGACATTTTATACAAGCATTTAAGACTCCCTCCAAAAAATATGTGAAGGAAGCCTAAGGGTATATTCACGATAACTTGCTTTGTTGAGTTTTTGGAACAGAATTGCTCCAAAAATTGAAGAGTTCAAAAACCACTAGATTTGATTGGAAAAATAAAGCGTTTCTGCTCCTAAAACACTACAAAAAATTATTGTGACCACAACCTAAGGTCCCCACTTACATTAAACGGATGTTGGCCAAACCAATATCTAATATCAATGGGTTCTGCTGATAGTCTAATTTATATGGTGTCCCCAGACAATTGATTGCTGGGAAGTCAAGGATATGAAATGTCATAGACCGAGCAAGCATTCATGTGTTTGGGAGAGCCGGACAAGATGAATATCGAATAGAACCATGGTTCAGCTGACATCCATCCAATGTATATGGCAGGCTTTAGGGTGGTTTGCTATGGTCAGATGTTAGCCGTAAGTACCGTAAATAGGGAAATTTAAAGCACACTATAAGCAGTGCATACTTTGTGGCACCGTCTTTGACACCTGGTGTATTTTTATTTTTTTTCTCCGAGTCATGTCATCCATCCATCAGATTAAGCATTAACTATACTGTATACATATTCCACATGTAATATTGGATATACACAAGAGGTTATAATTAGCTGCCTGTGATCCATAGAGGTTATTTTTGGTGGGTCATGGCCAATAACTTCCAGGAAAGTGTTTTTCCAAGCAAACCCATAGTCACCTCTGACATCAAAGTTTCTACTCAAAGCTGTAGACATAAGCTAACAGACCCTTGCTCTTTTGCTTCTAAAGGTTGATATTTTTGTCCTGGAAAATGTATTGTTAATTTATTTTTTTATTGAGACAATTTATATTATTTTTTTCTAAAATGCTGATTTGGTTGTCTTGTATCCCCACAGTAATGTGCCTAGTAATAACCTTTGACGTACCTAACATCCTAACTTATTTACCACATCTCAAGTATCTAGACCTGTCCAGTGTTTCTCAAACTGTGAGGTGGGTCTCAATAATAGGATACCCCATTTTTCGGTGGAGATCGCGTGGAATCAAAAAGACACAAGTGTGTGGGGAAAACTTGTATCAGCAGGAAAAATAGGAACAAAAGAACTTAAAGTTGCACACACTATTTAGGCTATGTTCACAAAGAACCATAGAATGGTAGAGTTGGAAGGGACCTCAAGGGCCATTGAGTCCAACCCCCTGAGAGTGAAGTTTTCTTAAATCATCCCAGCTGTATGTTTATTCAGCTTCCGCTTGAAGATTTCCGTTGATGGAGAGCTCACTACCTCCCGTGGTCGCCTGTTCCACTCTGACTGCTTTCACTGTCAGAAATTTTTTTCTAATGGTTAATCTGAATCTCCTTCCTTTTAGTTTCATCCCATTGCTTCTTGTACTTCATTGTGCTAATGAGAATAGGGTGGTTCTGTGGCGCCCCTGACCTGGTCAGGCACCACTGAGTACTGCACCCATGCTGGGGACAGTACAATACAGGTAATCCAGAAGGCTGACCGGGGTGTGGAACACAGGCGCATAGTGATCAGGTCTCACACATGTACCCATGAGAGGACCCCTGGGGATCCCAGGAGGGGGAAAAGCCTTGACCTTCACTGGAATAGTGGAGGGGGCCAAAAGCCTCCATCTCCTCTCAAGGGGTGTGGTAAGAGAATCTGGTTGCTAGGTGGCGTAGGCAGGCACAAAGGGAAAAGAGAAGGAGGAGTAGTCAGTCGAGAGTCTGCAGCAGAGTGTGGAGGAGTGAGGAGCAGGAAAGTGAAGCTCAGACAGGAGCAGCGGTGAAGGTCCCAGATGTGAGTCAGTTAGAAGAGAACTCCAGAGGGCTCAGAGAGGAGCAGACCTGTGGGGTTGATGCTGTCTAACAGCGCCCGCGCAGTGGCTACCGACGGGGGAGAACGGTCAACTAGGAGTGCTACCTGAAAGCCAGCTTCAGCTAGAGAGAGAGCACGGAGTGGGAAGTAAGGAGACTGCTAGAGAGCACCAGGCCCAACCGGGCGGCAGATCCCGAAGCGAAGATAGATCCAGCTTTCTTCCGCTAAACCTGCCGGTGTGGGGCTCTCAAAGCCCACACCACAACACCACAAAAGCCGCAGCCACGTAACCGCAGTGAGGGCCCATAGGTCACAGGAGGCAAGCAGCTGGAGTGGCCTGGTCCGGGGAACAAGCAAACGGCAAACAAAAGGGGGAGAGAGGCTGCAGCATCTTCCCTGGGTGACCCCCATAGGGACTCAAAGTCGGGGTCACCCCAAACCACCAAGGGCTAAGGAAGGCGAGTCAGTAGTCACCCTCATAAAGTCAGCCTGAAGGATACCTGGTTCCCACCTGGTTCATCTCAGCTACGCCCGGGTTACTCACCCTGCCATCAAATGTGAGTAAAAACCCTAAAAGACATCCTGCCTGTGTGGTCATTCTGCGACTTGTGGTACTACAAACCCACACCGGGCCCTGGGGCTTGCCTCACTCTCAGGAGGCTACTATATCCGACTGCACCCACCATCAGCCCCAGGCGTCCCCTAACCTGCAGTGGCGGTCCCCACTGACCGCAATACTGAGAGTGGCGTCACGATCAAAACCGAAGATTCCCTACCTGTGACCAGATACAGCCGAGTGGAGTCCCTGAAGGTAATGCACCGACACAACACCTGTGGGGCTTCACATCTGGCGTCACGAACAGGATAAGGACTAGACCTGTTCAGACAGGTGACCATGTGCCTGGGCGGTCCGCTTGAAAAATTGGAAGCGCCGCCATATTGCCACCATGAAAAGCGCGCTGAAAAACAACAGCAGCCCGCGCTGGAAGAAGTTACCGCCCACGAAGAGGTGTGGCTACCCAGAGATCCCCTGCAGAGTTCTGAGCTTGCCAGCGAGGAGAGCGGAAGCGTCCGGAGACGGCGGAGCAGAAGAGAAGCCAGCAGCTTGCTAATGAAGATGGCGTCTGAGTGCAGAGACCCAGAGCCAGGCTCCGCTGCCTGGTGGTGTCGGGAGCTTGCCGAGTTCTGCGATCAACTAGAAGCCAGGGTCGGAAGGCTGATCAGAGAGGGACGCGAGGAGTTCCTATGGATGACCGCGGCGGTTCGGGCCTACGAGGAGAGAGCCGCGCACCGAGTGCCAGATCGGGCGGTGACAACTCAGACCCCGATGTTGCCAACGGAGGGTGAGTCGAGTGATGCCCCGGCTAGCGCCAGTGCCCCGACCCCTACTGCCACGCCCGCGGTCCCTGAAGAGGCGCCCGGCGCGGCGACGCTGAACCAGGCCGCAGCCACGCCAGGCGCGGCCCGCCAAGACCCGGCCGCCGCAGCGATGCCCTGCTCGGCCCGCCAAGACCCGGCCGCCGCAGCGATGCCCTGCTCGGCCCGCCAAGCCCCGGCCGCCGCAGCGATGCCCTGCTCGGCCCGCCAAGCCCCGGCCGCCGCAGCGATGCCCTGCTCGGCCCGCAAAGAACCGGCTGCCACCGCGACCCTCATCCGCGCCGCAGGCGTAACGCTGACCCAGGCCGCCGCCCTGCTAGGCCCGGCCCGCCAAGACCCCACCGCCGCAGCAACGCTCGTCCGCGCCGCAAGTGAGGTGCTGAACCAGGCCGCAGCCACGCCAGGTGCGGCCCGCCAAGCCCCGGCCGCCGCAGCGATGCCCTGCCCGGCCCGCACAGAGCCCCCTGCAACAACGACACTGACCCAGGCCGCCGCCATGCCAGGCGCGGCCCGCCAAGACCAGGCCGCCGCCATACAGGGCGCGGCCCGCCAAGACCAGGCCGCCGCCATGCCGGGCGCGGCCCGCCAAGACCAGGCCGCCGCCATATCGGGCGCGGCCCGCCAAGACAAGGCTGACGTACCATTTACCCCGGCCTGCAAGGCCAGAGCAGACAAGGCTCCCCAGGTTCAGGAAGTCCCTGCTAGGCAATCCCTGGTAGGTGAGGACTCCGCATACTGGCAGCTAAAAGCCGACCTGGAAGCTAAGTTCCCACGGGAGATGGTGGAGCGGTACATGCTCCCTCCGCACACCCCAAAGATATCCCGACAACTCCTGCAGCAACCACGGCAAAGAGTTCCCCACCTGGGCCGGCAGAAAGAAGTCCATCCCCAGCACTGCTACCCAAAGAGTGCCAGGAAGAACTAAGGGGGGGAGGAGGCCAGGAGGTTGAGGGGCTGACTCCAGAGCCATACCCAGAGCCAGAGATGCTGCCTTATTCTCGCTGGGATGAGGAAGACCTGACACCATCTGCAGAAGAAGAACTGCCCAAAAGCCTTACCTGGGAGTTTGTGAGCTGCACCCTACAGAATCCAGCCCGTAAGACACACCGCAACAGAACGCAACTATCCCCTGCACCGTCATCTCCAGAGCAGAGAGAAGTCACAGCCAGAGACCTGCAAGAAAAACGAGCCCTGAGAAGGTCCAAAGCTCAGGTCAGAGGACCCCTTTTCAGAGGAGTAGTGGAGGATTTTAATTTGAGAAGTGGATATGGATTCATTGTAGCCCCTGGTATCAAAGAAGGGATATTTGTCAACAGAAGAGATGTGAGAGCTCATCTGCCTAGAGGACACCCTGGCAGAAATCTAAAGATGGGAGATTCAGTCCAGTTTACTATGCATCAAGGCGAAAGAGGATTGTATGCTCTGGACGTAACACAAAGTCCTAAAGAAAGAGAAGGAAGACAAAGCAGAGAAAAAGAACCTACGGATGAGACGACCACAGACGACGACAGAGAGCAAGAAAGCAGCAGGTGCCGCAGCCCAACAGGCCCAAGCCCTGGTATGGAGGAGTAGAGAAAAGTAAAGTAAGAAGAGAAGTTACTGTTTTGACCAGTTTTGAAAAGTTTGTTTTGCAACGTTTACGTTTAAGCATGTGCCCACAAAAACTATTGTGAGAAAACCATAAACCTTAAGGCTATGAACTGGCTATAGCCACAAACTCTCGCAGTGTAAATAGTTACACCAGAGGGCACCACCGCCACCAGAGTCAGCCTGTTTAGGGGCTTGGCTCGTCTGCAACCAGGAGGAGCCCGTCCGTATATAGGGCCTTGGCTCACCTGCAACCAGAGAGCACGCCTGTTTATGGGGCCTTGGCTCACCACCACAAAGAGGGTACCTGGTCAGCACCAACTGTGGAGGCCGCCTCTGCATCCTGCCAGAAGAGGCTGAAGGCGCGGATCCACCAGGCCAGGTATACCCTGAAACCACCAGCCCATGTAAGCCGCCTCTACATCCTGCCAGAAGTGGCTGAAGCCGCGGCCAACGTGAAAGGGTTTTGGGTGGGTTAACGGACTTGTGGGTGGAGGGTGGTGATGTATGGTACCTGGTGCTTTTAAATGTTTTACCATGTTTTAATGTTTTATGCATTTTAAAATGTTGTCTTGCAGCCCGAGGACGTGCTGGTGATAACTAAGGGGGAATGTGGCGCCCCTGACCTGGTCAGGCACCACTGAGTACTGCACCCATGCTGGGGACAGTACAATACAGGTAATCCAGAAGGCTGACCGGGGTGTGGAACACAGGCGCATAGTGATCAGGTCTCACACATGTACCCATGAGAGGACCCCTGGGGATCCCAGGAGGGGGAAAAGCCTTGACCTTCACTGGAATAGTGGAGGGGGCCAAAAGCCTCCATCTCCTCTCAAGGGGTGTGGTAAGAGAATCTGGTTGCTAGGTGGCGTAGGCAGGCACAAAGGGAAAAGAGAAGGAGGAGTAGTCAGTCGAGAGTCTGCAGCAGAGTGTGGAGGAGTGAGGAGCAGGAAAGTGAAGCTCAGACAGGAGCAGCGGTGAAGGTCCCAGATGTGAGTCAGTTAGAAGAGAACTCCAGAGGGCTCAGAGAGGAGCAGACCTGTGGGGTTGATGCTGTCTAACAGCGCCCGCGCAGTGGCTACCGACGGGGGAGAACGGTCAACTAGGAGTGCTACCTGAAAGCCAGCTTCAGCTAGAGAGAGAGCACGGAGTGGGAAGTAAGGAGACTGCTAGAGAGCACCAGGCCCAACCGGGCGGCAGATCCCGAAGCGAAGATAGATCCAGCTTTCTTCCGCTAAACCTGCCGGTGTGGGGCTCTCAAAGCCCACACCACAACACCACAAAAGCCGCAGCCACGTAACCGCAGTGAGGGCCCATAGGTCACAGGAGGCAAGCAGCTGGAGTGGCCTGGTCCGGGGAACAAGCAAACGGCAAACAAAAGGGGGAGAGAGGCTGCAGCATCTTCCCTGGGTGACCCCCATAGGGACTCAAAGTCGGGGTCACCCCAAACCACCAAGGGCTAAGGAAGGCGAGTCAGTAGTCACCCTCATAAAGTCAGCCTGAAGGATACCTGGTTCCCACCTGGTTCATCTCAGCTACGCCCGGGTTACTCACCCTGCCATCAAATGTGAGTAAAAACCCTAAAAGACATCCTGCCTGTGTGGTCATTCTGCGACTTGTGGTACTACAAACCCACACCGGGCCCTGGGGCTTGCCTCACTCTCAGGAGGCTACTATATCCGACTGCACCCACCATCAGCCCCAGGCGTCCCCTAACCTGCAGTGGCGGTCCCCACTGACCGCAATACTGAGAGTGGCGTCACGATCAAAACCGAAGATTCCCTACCTGTGACCAGATACAGCCGAGTGGAGTCCCTGAAGGTAATGCACCGACACAACACCTGTGGGGCTTCACAGTTCCCTCTGCAATGTGACTGCCATTCAGATATTTGTAGACCGCTATTAAGTCTCCTCTCAGCCTTCTCTTTTGCAAACTAAACATTCCTAGTTCTTTTAGCCAGTCTTCATAGGACATGGTTTGCAGACCTTCTACCATCTTGGTTGCTCTTCTTTGGACTTGACCCAATATATCGATGTCTTTCTTGAATTGTGTCACCCAGAATTGTACACAGTATTCCAGGTGGGCTCAGACCAGGTCAGAGTATAGGGGAATAATTATCTCTCCTGATGTAGATTCAATGCTTGTCTTGATACATCCCAGAATTTTGTTGGCCTTTCCAATATTCATCCGTTAAAATGGATCAAGCTGCAATCCGTGGCAAAAAAATTGTGCAGACAACTTTTTTTGTCTTTTTTTTATCTGTATTGGATCTGTGAAAAAAGTAGACAATCCTCGTTGACATCCATGCACTGTCTGTTTCTCACTGACTGTTTTATAGGAGAAACTGGAGAAACCTCTATAAGTTTTTCATCCAAGAAAAAAACTGTTGAAACTAACCACAACTGATAGTAGAAAAAAAAGGAGACAAGCGCACATAGGGTAATATTGTATTTTAAAAGAGAAATTGGGGGTTGAGGGGGTTGCTCATTTGATTGGGTTGGGTATGTCACAACTTCAACAAATGCCCATAGATTATTCAGCTTCTGCATCATGTCTGCAGATAAAATAAAATCTTCTTCTGTATGAAGATTAGGTGAAGTAGGAGATAGTGGTTCTGGTAGGCCATGGTGCCATGAAAGAGCAGTAGTTCCACGTGTGGTAATGAATCAAGGAGCTTTTATTTACATGTTTAAGGTTCATACTGAACCATTTGTCATATAACTACCGGATTTTTCGGATTCTAAGACGCACTTTTCCTCTCAAAAATTTGGGAGGAAAATGAGGGGTGCGTCTTTTAATCCAAATGTAGCTTTCCGGGGGTGACTGTGCTGTGCGCCTTTGGCTCTGCTGCTCTGCACTGTGGGCTCTGTTGCGCCGAGGGTGGTGAGGCAGGGGCCACCATCCTGAATGTCGGCAGTGCGGGCTTCAAATAATGACGCCCGGAGTCCGCGCATGCGCAGATGGAGCTCTCTGCTCAAGATCTCATCTGCGCACACGCCGCTCCCAGCCCATTGATCTCCCAGCAGTGGACTTAAGGAAAATGGCGCCCGGAGGTGTCATGTGCGCAGATGAGATCTCGGCTTGTGATTGAACTGCGTTTTTTTTTTACAGCCCCTGGACCCAATCTGGACCCAATCTGTAACACAAGCATCCCAGGAAAGCTCGTGATTGGGATCATGTACACGATCACTATGTGATCGGTACGATCCCTGATCTTTACAGATCGGGATCGCCCATCCCTAATTACTGATTGCCATCACTAATTACCACACGTGGAACTACTCCTCTTCTACAAGAACGTCTATCTCCTACTACTACAAACCTGACCGTAAGAGCGGATACTGAACAAACTGTAATGACTTCTGATTCTGATCAAGAACATGAAGACATGTGACGCCCTGGCCTATCAGGTCGTCACAGGGTATTGTGCAATCTGCCCTTCTGCACAGTATCCACCCTCCTTGGTTACGGATCCTGGTCCTTTGGTGTTGCTAACAGCTAAGCCAATCAAAACCTAGGAACACTGACCACTTTAACCTACCATCCACACCATTGGGGGGCCTGAAGGGAATAGGGCCGCCCACATGGGGGGTTGGTGAGGGGAAATTGAGGAAAGTGACAGTGGAGTTGAGTTGAGACAGTGGAGTGGAGAGGAGTAGTCGTGGCTCTCGCGAGGAGAGGCCACGGAGGAGAGCTCCTGTGTACTAGGTGGCAGACGTTGGTCTGGGCCTGGCAGGAGCTGGAACCTTGGTCGCAGGGGACAGTGTCAAGGGACACGGACTGCCGAGGAGGGCGGCCGGCGGCCTTGAGCTGTTACCGGGCAGGGGCCAGGGCACGACTGGGTACGTGTACTCTAGGCCGGAAAGTAGATTCACGCATTCCGGTAATTTACCCGACGGGGGTGAAGACTTCAAGTGTCATCCCCAAACCGCTCCAAAATCGGGGTACTAGCGCATCGATAGGATAGGACTTTCCCAATACAGTCCAAAGAAATCCTAAGCGTGAACCCTGAGAGCAAGCTCACTCCGTCAGCTATACGGGCGAGTGGGACCCGAAGAGTTTTATACCCACGGGTCCAACAGAGACAAAAGGTGCCAAGGACAGGGTCACAGGCCAACAGCAACACCAAGGGCATGGATCCAGGCATGCTCCCTACAGGCTGCAGTCGCTCTCAGAATTCTGGTTTACAAGCTGTCGGTGTAGTTATTCCGGGACTCAGTGAGTACATTGGAAACCTCTGTTCCTATACCCAATGGCACCCAAACACCATCCTATCATCAACGGGCCCCGGGACACAAACCCCCTTCCCACGGAGGGGTTAAACATCAGGCTGCCGCAGCATCATCACCGGGCTCCCCGACAGCAGCGGTGGTTCCTCACATTACCACGCACCGTGGGTGCGCGTCACGAACTTTCCAAAAACCCCCCAGTACATATCACCCCTTTTTAATCGAGTGTCCGTGCGGACCCCCTGGATCCGGAGACCTCTAGAGCCACCGTGACTCCGGATCCGAGCGGCTCAGCCGCTGGCGTGGGGGCGGTACAGACACTTACTGAGGACACTTGGACCATAAAGAGAATCTCAGGAAACCTTCATCATTTTTTTTTCTCACAGGAAAACAATTAATGAAACACAAATGTTAAAAACAGACAGATGAAAAATGGAAGAAAATAGTTTCCAGCACACAGATGAAAATTGGTGCATTTTTTGCATAATAGACAAAAGAAAAAAAATAATCTATGCATTTGACCAACAGTACCTCCTCCACAGCACAGCTAGGCCGTGATAACACTATGGTTTAGCAGGTAAGGTCTTGCTTAGGCCATACACATCTGACATTGCTTCGAGACTTAAAGAGGTTTGTCCCCTACTTTAACATTATCTTTAGGTTAGGTCATCAATTTCTGACTAGCCAGGGTCCGACGCCCAACACCCCCACCGATCAGCTGTGCTCGGTGTTGGTGGCAGCAAGCGGCCAGAAATGGTCAGTTCTGGACCTTCCCCGTTTTCTGACGGCGGCTGTGTCTCGGTACTGCACATCCGCCTCCCATTCAAATCAAAGAAAGGCAGATGTGCATTACCCGGCCACGGCCACGATCAGAAGATGGGACAGGTCCAGAACTGAGCATTTCCAGCCGCCTGCTACCACCACTAGCACCAAGACCAGCTGTTTGGTAGGGGTGCAGGGTGTCGCAACGCAGCTGATCAGACATTGATGACTTATCCCAAAGATACACCATCAATGTTAACGTAGTAGACAACACCTTTAAAAATCTGAATATACCATTCGATTCATTTCATCATCCATTTGAGGATGTGTGATATCATTGCACCAAGAGGAGAAAACTTCTGCAACACAGAATGAATTGGAATGTCACAAATATTTCAGCTATTGATCCTTCACGCATCAGTAATTTTTCTCATACGCAAAAATGGTCCAACTTTCATCTGTGTTTTTTTATCAGAGAGTCAGAGTTTCATCAGATTTCCTCAGATGAAAACATGGCATCCAAATGCTGTTTGATTTTTTAACGGATTTAGGCCTATTTCACACGTCCGTGATTCCGGCACATATGATGTCTGTTTTCACAGGTACCGGAAACAGGACACACGTAGACCCATTACAATCAATGGACCTATTAAAATCAAAAGGGTCTTAGCACATGTCCATGTTTTGACATGGTCCGTGTGGAGCGGACTAGTGTCTGTGTGCTCTACATGGCGAGATGTCCGTTTTTATCCGGAAGCACGGGTGTTACATGGAACGTACACTGATGTGATCTGAGTGACACGTACCAGAGAAAACACCTGTCTTTTAAAAAAAAATATTTTCTATACTCATCTATTTCCAGCCCTGCTGTCTTTGGAGCTACTGTCACTTGCTTCTGGGTTCGCTCATAATGTTCATGCATATTCACTGCACCGCAGCAGAGTGGGAGACAGCAGTTCCGAGGACAGGTAAACAAAAAGTTTCTGCTCTGTGTGCTATCACGGGTAGCACACGGAGAACACATGTATGCGAAAATCACAGCACACAGTAGGCCATACGCACCTTCAACATGGTCCGTACAAAACACATACGTTTTGCATGGACCGTGTTGAAGGTACGTATGGCCTTCCGTGTGCTGTGATTTTGCCACATCTGTGTTCTCCGTGTGCTACCCGTGATAGCATACAGAGAGCAGAAACTTTTTGCTCACCTGTCCCTGGCACTGCTGTCTCCCACTCTGCTGCTTCCAGGTGAAAGAGGCCTTATAGACGTTTTTTGGCAAGATTGAAATGACGCTTCGATCAATATTGGACAAAACTACTCACTTTTGTGTAGACCACTCATTCTAAGGAAAAAAACCAGACATGTGAACTACCCTATAGAATATCATTAGGTACAAGTTCTATCTGTGAAAAATACGGAGGAGAAATACTCAAGTATGAACGAGCCCTTAGTGTCACTGAAGTATCGTTTCAATCTTTGCCTTCCACATTTGTGGAGGATAGTCTTTCACAATCTTTCCATCTTTCATCATCTTCATGGTTAATAACTTGACCACCATATGGTTTTGTAATTTTCTATTTTGCAATAACGATACGGATATTGAAGCCTTCAGAGTGTAAATATAATCGTTTTTATGTGCTAACTACCAAAGGACGCTGCGATATGACAGAGCTCTCGGGTTGCCTCGTATGGGTTTCTTACAGCACCCTCTTAATTTGTTGGTATTTGGCACTATGTGCGGACTGACGGCTATGTGTGTTCTGATATTCTATCACAAGATCGCATGCTACATGAGGACTCTCCCGAGAGATGTCTTCTTATGTCATTTTTCCAGACCCCATAACGTGTTCTTTCAACTCCTTGCTCCTTGGTGACATTCATCTCGAGCTCTGGCCTGCTGTTTGCATTAGCTTATATTACATACTCTTTGAATGGCGGACATGTAAAATTACTCCATAATATCTTCTTACACGTTGCTATTCGCCTCTATGGGATATTGATATATTCTTTGAAGTATTATGTTCCATTTTACGACCCCCATAAGGATAAATTCAATGATTATTCCAGACAACCCTGCTACCTTGATGATCCCGTATCTCTCTCTCTCATATATATATATATATATATATATATATATATATATATATATATATATATATATATATATATATATATATATATATATATATATAATTGCCTTATTCTGTCTGTCAGTCTTGCTCCAAAATGATGTCATTACAGTGACATCCGTCGCCACACTGCGCGCGCTAAAGAGCCTGCGACCAACGGCTCAGCTAACTGAACAGCCCGAACCACGGCCGACAGGACGACGCCTGACACTTTGCCCCGCACCCACACGGAGCCCCGACTCCCCGGTGAGTGCTGCATCCCCGGGAGCCCACACCGGCAACCCAGCCGACACATACCCACCGCTCACCTCCGCCCCCCGCACACATTACCACACTCGGCTCCACCCCCCGCACTCCGCCCTCCGCATGTATACACTGAACACACACACACACACACAAATAGTCACCTGTCCCCAGCCATGCAGTCCCCAAGAACTGACGTCCTCAGTGCCATGGCCCTGCTCTGCTCCACCACCCACCCACCCCCGCCCCCCGCACACATTACCACGCAGGATGGGGGCACATGTCAGGATGGTGGCTGCACCACGATGGGGGGGTGCATACCAGCATTGGGCCACATCACAGCATCAGCATATTTTTACTTAACTTTACACTGTTCATGGCCTTCTTTCATTACAAGCCATGGACATCATTAAACATTAGACTCATCTATTAAAACTGTTCCTTCTGTTGTTTGTCATTTTAAAACCAATAAACAACTATAAGAATACTGAATTAAACCTGACCCATCCAGTCTATTCATTACCTTATTATTCAATCTGCTAACCTACATACACATTCTAGACTACCCGATACGTTAGAATCGGGCCACCTTCTAGTACTATACATAAGGGCTATCATCTCCGATGTCTTGGAAGCCATAAGAAAGTCTTCTACAGACACAGGCCTCGGCAGTCTCGTGCTGGACAGCCGGGACCACCAGAGTGGAAGCGGCAAATTTATCAATTGAGGTTGTTTTATTTTTAATTTTATATTCTTCCTGAAAAAAAAAAATCTCAATTAACACCTTTAAACCCTTCATGACTTTGTCACTTTCCATTTTTTCCTCTTTGTCCCTATAGCCATAACTTTTTATTCTTCCGTCAATAAAGCCATATGAGGGCTTGTACTTTCTAATGAAACCATTCACTTTACCATATAGTGTACTGGAAAATTTGGTGAAATTAAAAAAAAAAAAAGTTCAATTCCACAATAGTTTTTTTTTTTTTTTTTACCATGTTCATTATATGGTAAAACTGACCTCGCAGCACGATTTTCCAGGTCAGTACAAATTCGTAGATATCAAAGATGTATAACTTCTTTTTTATTTAAATAATGAAAAAAACTTCATGGGTTTAAAAAATGCTCTCTCTTTTGGCGCCATTTTCCGAGAATCGTAACATTTTAATTTTTAGGGATCGGGGGTTAAGTGATGGCTTATTTTTTACGCCCTGAGCTGACATTTTTTACTGATACTATTTTTGGGTACATGCAATGTTTTGGTCGCCTCTTATTGAATCTCATTGCAGTGTTGCGGCAGCCCCCAAAATTTAATTCTGCGGTTTACTGATCGGATTAATTAATATTTATTTTGATAGATCAGACATTTCTAAATACAGTAATACTAATTGTGCATCTTTTAATTTTTTTGAATTGCTTTATTTTTAAAGGGGGGAGTGATTTGAGCTCTTGCTTTTTTATGTTTTTCATATTTTTAAAACTTTTTATTATTACTTTTCACTACACATCCGCCTCTTATTGATTTGAATGGGAGGTAGAATGCAGTACCCGGCCGCTATCAGAAGACGGTGGCAGATGTGCAGTATGCGGACGCTATCAGAAGATGGGGCAGATGTGCAGTACCCAGCCGCTATCAGAAGACGGGGGCAGATGTGCAGTACCCGGCCGCTATCAGAAGACGGGGGCAGATGTGCAGTACCCGAATGCTATCAGAAGACGGGAGCAGATGTGCAGTACCCGAATGCTATCAGAAGATGGGGGCAGATGTATAGTACCTGGCCGCTATGAGAAGATGGCGTTCAGATGTGCAGTACCCGGCCGCTATCAGAAGACGAGGGCAGATGTGCAGTACCCGGCCGCTATCAGAAGACGGGGTAGATGTGCAGTACCCGGCCGCTATGAGAAGACGGCGTTCAGATGTGCAGTACCCAGCCGCTATCAGAAGACGGGGCAGATGTGCAGTACCCGAATGCTATCAGAAGATGGGGGCAGATGTGCAGTACCCCTCCGCTATCAGAAGATGGGGGCAGATGTGTAGTACCCCTCCGCTATCAGAAGAGGGGGCAGATGTGCAGTACCCGGCCGCTATCAGAAGATGGGTCAGATGTGCAGTACCCGGCCACTATCAGAAGACGGGGGCAGATGTACAGTATCCGGCCGCTATCAGAAGACGGGGACAGATGTGCAGTACCCGGCCGCTATGAGAAGATGGGGGCAGATGTGCAGTACCTGGCTGCTATCAGAAGACAGGGCAGATGTGCAGTGCCCGCCGCTATCAGAAGACGGGGGCAGATGTACAGTACCCGGCCACTATCAGAAGACGGGGGCAGAGGTGCAGCACCTGGCCCCTATCAGAAGACGGGGGCAGATGTGCAACTGAGCGTTTCCAGTCACCTGCTTCCACTGGCACCAAGAACAGCTAAGCTGAGGTGGTGCGGGATGTTGGACCCCAGCCGATTAGACAATAATGACCTATCCTACGGATAGGCCTTCAATGTTACAGTAGTGGCTGATCTCTAAGTTTTCTTCTGAAGGCCTCAGGTACGGTTAAAAGGGTTGTCCAGGATTAACATATTGATGACCCATTCGTTCATTTGTGGAGTTCCAATACTCGGCACCCCCACGATTAATTATTAATTATTAATTGCTCCAGCAGGGGAGGATATAACCAAGACCCAGAACCCCACGGCACCATAAACTGATCAGTGGCTCTTGCCGGGTACAACAGATCAGTTAACATTCACTGTTGGGATCAGACAGCATTAACACTGGATAAAATCTTACCAGATTTGGAGTCACTAACACAAAATGTATAGAATTCCACAACTAAAAGAATCAAAGTGGCTTTATAGCGGTATTTCCATCTAAGATATCTATCACATAAAAATCAAAAAAGTACTTACGGTATCTTGCAGCATTATAAGGTAACTAAAAACTAATTTGCTAAGGCAAAACCGTATCTATGAAATGTAACTTTTGTTAATTTCCAAGTTTAATCCCCAAAAAAATGAGGTCAATGAATCTGCTGGTAGATCAATGTCCGGATCCAGTAGTGCATTAACTATGCATTTGTATGTGAACTCATTCTGTCATTGCAGTGGGTCTGTCAATGTTGATGGCTCATGCGCAGAGGTAAACCAGTCATCCAGAGCAACAGAGGGATTTATATCTTGTCAATGCAATATAATATACAATCTGACATGACAAGCAAGTCTCCGATTGCATTATCAGAAAACATCATTACATTGATTTCTTATCTGTTTTTATACCTATTGATAAGATTTGGATCTGATCTCAAACCTGGTGATCCAAATATTCTACATCAGACACCTTTTGACAGAACCTCTGCACATGAAACTGGGTCTCATCAAGCAATTCGTTAAAGCTTTGCCAACTGAAGGAAACGGTTTCAAGTGCCTCATTTTGGCATTTAAAAAAATAAAGACCGGTTTGTTTGATGGTCCACAGATTCGGCAACTCATCAAAGATGAACATTTAATTGGGACAAAGCCAGAACTCCAAAATAGAAAGAGGATTATTCGGCTCACCTCTCCAGTGAACGGATGAAAGGCTCAAACGATAACAAAATTCCAAGGAAAAAACTAGCCTTGTTGCAATATGTTGGAAATACACAAACAATTACACCGAAATTGTCCAGAAACTCTTGGGAGAGCCCCAAAATGCTTGGTTGCAACATGAGCATCATGGTGCATTTCCTGCATTGCCATCTTGCTAATGTGGTGCCCCTGAATATATCAGGGTGCCACAGGGAACTGCATCCTGCCACCCAGGGTTCAGGGCCTACCCCCCATGGTTCCAGGTTCCTAAGAAAACCGGTGTCACTACCATCAGCACAAATCCCAATCACACCTCACATCATGACCTGTCAGACACACCAGTGAGTTGGTTAAGCTAGAATAGGGCCACCCACCTAGGGGTGAGGCAGACTTGTGGGAGGGAGGAAGACAGGAGAGTAGTGAGAGCCCTCATGGAGTGAGGAGCTGGAGTAGTAGCTCCCGGGGAGCTAGACCGAGGTTGGGTCGCAGACGGTGGTTCGGGACCAGAGGAGTCGGGGAGCGGTGGCAGTGACATTGGAAAAGGGTGCGACGGACATAGTCTATGAGTACTGTCAGCATCAGAAACCCAAAAGAACTGACCAGTACCGAGAACGATGGGGTACAGGACCCTAGGTCAGGAACCGATTCAACATCCTGATAATTAACCTGGGAGGGAGAGTCTCTTCACGAACTTCCCTAAAAGCTCAGAGATTGAAGGCGACAGCACAACGCGGGGGATAGGGCTTTCCAGTAAAGCGGCACACTGAAATCCCAAGTGCCAGCCATTAAGAGCACAGCTATACTATACATAGTGAGTGGGGCCCCGACCGCTTTAAGCCAAGGGGCCACAACAGACAACTAAATTGTGCACGGAGGTGGGCTCCGGATTACCAAGTGACATAAGTGGGAGCGGATACCTGTTCGGGCTCCCCGCAGTGACGGTGAGGCACAGAGACTTTGGATTACCTTCAGTGTGAGTGTCTACTTTATAATCCTCATCCAGCACCACGATTACCCACAGTGAGTACCCTGGTCCCCTGCACCCTGCGCTCCCAATTATGCACCAAAACCCCAATGGCCGGGGCCTTCCCTACCTGCGGAGGGACTGACACCTTGCTGCCCCACATTATGTGCCCCGGTACTCCTTCCAGCAGCGGCGGTACTCTCATTACCGCAACCCGCAGGTGGTGTCATGAACTTCTCCCCTGTAAATAATCCCCTTTCAAGGATTGGAGTGTTTGCCGAGCCCGGGTCCGCACCCCTCGAGCCATGACATCCCGGATCCGAGCACCCCGGTCTGTGCTGGGGCGGCAAACTAACGTCCCTTGGTGCAGTAAGTGCTGAGCAAAGTGAAAGATTTCACCAAGATTTTGGATGACTATTTTTTTGCATTATTTTCCATTGTATGTACATTTTGTATGGTTTTGGAGACAAAATGAGGGTACGCTGTCGTTGAAAACGTTTTTATGGGGTCACTTTTAGTTTCAGCAGACAAACAAGTCACATTTAACAACACAAACTGTAAACCGCAAATTTTGTTAAAAAAAATCATGTTCTCTTATGTTCTTTTTACTCCCCTACAACCCCTCTAAAGTGCAGGCCAAGAGATATCTCCCTTTTGTCTAACTTACTATCCACTGCCTGTTTCATGTATACCACCACTGGACACAGAGGCACAAAAACTGATTACAGGAAGTGGGGGGAAAAGCTTTGTCTCTCTAGTCTTGTTTGTCAAGTCTGTCAATTGGCATCTAGGTATAACAGAGAGGAGTTGGGCATTCAGCCCAGGGCCACTGAACGATTGCAGGAGGAAGGCATGTTGGAAATTAAAGGGAAGGAACTTTCAGTACATATAGTGCTGGAAGAATGGTGATGAAGATGAATTGTTCATCAAATAGAGTTGATAAATAGTGACATTGCAAGACATATTAGACTGGTGTATGTGTGCCACAAAATGTAACCTGTGGAAACCCAAACCCCAGAATATCCGTGCCAGCCAACACACCAGCACCCTCAGGCCACATAAACAACCCCAACACCAGACTGGGAGACTGACTAGCAAAAGGTAAAAGGGATGGGCACTGATTCGATAGTCGTCACCCAATCTGTAAGGAGAGACCCAGCAAGGGGAGGGGCCAGTGGTCGAATGGGAAGTTAGTGGGAGGAAGTAAAGCGGACAGAAGTCTACAGTGAGAAGAAGAGGCGTGTGAAGGAAGGAGAAAGAAGACGTTGAGAGCGAAAGTACGGAAAGACCTGAAGTAACACCGGAGTGCTGTAGCAGGAGTGAGGGACTGGAGTACGGAACCAGGACTCCAGGAACCGTGGGTTACCTGTGCAAGTGGAATACTGCAGGAACCGCGTGGTGCCTGTGAAAGTCCGGAACCTAGGCTAACAGGACTCAGCACGAGGCGGTGTGCAGACCCTAAGACAGTGTGACACTTTATGGTCAACTGTTAATTCTGCCAAGTGACAGGATTTAAAGGGTCCCTCACCAACCCAAAAAGTCTGAAGCATCAGCAGCGAAGAGGGGACCGGGGACTGAACCCCTTAAATAGTCCAGGCTGCCTGCAATAGGACCAAGACTGAAGAGAAGGGACTCCCAAGCAGCTCTAGGCCTCGGGAGCCCATCAACAACAAGTGTGCATGGAGGACAGCCAACCCAGGTCACAGCTGGCACGGAGAACAAGGGGAGTGGATACACCTGGTACCAGCACCAGTGGGTCCAGGTACCAGGCCAGTAAAGGCAAGTTGAAACTACAATACAGGTGTGGACTGTTTCCTTTGCGCCTCTGCACATACTGACTGTCCCATATCATTGCCACTTCACCATCCACTGCTGGGGCCTAGACCTGCTTGCGGAGGGCCAAAAACACCTAAGCTGCACTACTCCATCAGCCCCATCAGGACCGTGCAGCGGCGGCCCCAATAACCTGGCTACACACTGCAAGTGGCGTAGTCGAGAACTCTTTTATTTCCTTTTTATTTTTCACCCCTTTTTTATCGGACCGACCCCCCATGGTCAGAGAATCGGGCAACGGCCGCGACCAAGACTGTATTCCCCCTGCGCACCACTTGCCCGGGACAGAGTACCCCACAGCCCTGGGGCGTCACATTTGCATGAAAAGGTGTGAAAGGAGATTATTCTTTTTGTGGGAAATGAGAGCAGCATGACTATGGCTTTTCTGGTACCTGGAGAAGAAAAAATATGTTGGAAGCATAGTCTGCAGACACAAATGTATCCATGGGAGCTTTTCAGAAGACTGACTGTATATAATACATAGAAGACTTAAGTCCATCACTTATAGAGCCGTTTTCAATTCTGGCTAACGTACGGGTGTCTGACACCGGAACCATCATACCAGCAAATCAGTAAGAAAAATTTGTGCAACTTGAAATTGTGCAAAAATGTTGTGACTTTTCGCATTTTCTCCCATATCCAAGATTTCTGGCAAGGGAATGCCCCATCTCATCATTAATTAGATGAACTGTAGCCTCCCAATCCTCACCGCACCCCCCCGTCCAGCCCCAGCTATGACCATTTTTGTGGAAACTAAATTGAAAATGCCAAAAGTTGCAAATTTTTTGCTCAACTCTGTTGAGTTGCGCAAAAATGTTGAACCTTTTCAAATCAAGTTATTCCAGAATTCTGTTGAACTTGATTTGATGAATTGAGGCCAAGGGATCTTAAGAGATATTTTTTGGAAGAAAAAAATAACTTTAAGGCTACTTTCACACTTGCGTTGTATGGCTTCCGTAGCATTGCGTTGTGTGACGGATGCGTTGCATATAGTGGCACAACGGGTGTTACGGATCGTACAAAACAACGGAAAAGTTTTTTTTAATTTATTTTATTTTTTTTCTTCTTAACAGTTTTACCGGCAGCAGACTATTGTGAACGATCAGCTGATCGCCTCAATAGCCGGGGGCCGGGCGCTCAGATGAGTGCTCTCACATGCCGGCGGGTGGGCGCTCAGCTGAACGCGTTCGGCCACCGAGAGACAAAATAAAGTTTGTGATTAAAAAAAAAAAAAAAAAAAAAAAGAGCATGCGCAGTGAAATCCTACGGATTGCGCTGCTCAAAAAAAGTTACATGCTGTGTTCCTTCCGCCCGGTGCAGCGTCAAAATAACGACGCTGCGTCGTCCAGTGGATGCAATGCTGACACTTGCGTTACAGTGCGTTGTCCATACAAGTCTATGGAGAATAGCACAGTGCGTTAACGGACTGCGCTATTCTCCATAGTGACGGACTCCACTGAACGCAAGTGTGAAAGTACCCTAATGCTGCCACTTCCTTTTGTTAGTTTGACATTTTACTATTTTGTTGTAGCTGGGAGAAAATGCCAAAAAGTCAACTTTTCAATGCGATTTATGTCTGAATTTTGATGAAGTTGCTTTGCTGAATTGGGGCCATTATGTTTTCCGTTTCGATCTACTATATCAACTGTGCAACATCAGAATGATGAGAAATAATGTTACTATAAAAAGTGGCATATAATTCACAGTGATCGAAATGGAGTACATGACAGGAGCTAGTAGACCAAGACAGCTGAGGGCTGAAAACAGTAGACCACGGGCCGCACCGTGCCCTCCACCACTGCCTGTCTGCCACATGATGTCACCACTATTTGCATCCACACAATGCAGACAGTAGTGAATACATTGGTGCGTGCGGCACACCCGACGTGATGACGTCACATCATCATATGTGCTGTGCGGTGCGTCAGTGCACCAGAGAGTACAGCAGAGCGCCGGGGAATGGAAGCGAGGTGAGTTTGTGATTTTTTTTTAATTTTTCATGTATATGGGATAGTTGAATGTATGTAGGAGGTCATGTGGGGGCTTAGACTGTAAATAGGAGGCTATGTGGGGGCTCAGAAATGGATAAGGAGACAATGTGGTGGCTTAGAAATGGATAAGGAGACAATATGGTGGCTTAGAAATGGGTATAGGAGGCTAACTGGGGCTCATAATTTATAAATGAGGCTATATGGGGGCTAAAAAATGTATATAAGAAGTTATGTGGGGACTCAGAATTTTATATAATGGGCTATGTGGAGGCTCAAACTATATAGGAGGCTATGTGAGGTACACTTTACATACATTTGATGCTCTTAATATATACAGGAGGCTATGTGAGTGCTCAGAAATGTATATAGTAGGCTATGTGGGGGCTCATAAAATATATAGGGGGCTATGTGGGGCTCGTAATGTATAAAGGAGGCTATTTGGAGGCTCATGCTGTATACAGAAGTCTATGTGGTGACTCAGAAATGTGAATAGGAGGCTAGGTGGGGCTCAGAAATGTATATAGGAGGCTATGTGGGGGCTCATGCTGTATAGAGGGGGCTATGTGGAGACTCAAAATTGTATATAGGATGCTATGTGGGGGCTCATGCTGTATAGAGGAGGCTATGTCAGGGCTCATATTATATATAGGAGACTATGTGGGGCTCATAATGTATATAGGAGACTATGTGGGGCTCATGCTGTATATAGGTGACTATGTGGGGCTCATGCTGTATTTAGGATGCCTTATAGGATTATAATGTATTTAAGAAGTTATGTGAGAGTCATACTGTAGTTAGGAGGCTGGATGGGCTCATACTGTATATAGAGGGGCTATGTGGGGTTTCTACTGTATATAGGGGATGTCAGCAGCATACTACATTCTGCTCAATATTAATAGGATATGTGACGCCCTGGGCAAGCCAGGGGTCACAGGTCATGACACCACCACACCCTACACCCCGGATAGGTACACCGAAGCTACCCAAAAATCCTTGTTGCCTTCCTCCAGGGGCTGATGTTCACACCAGGGGGTGGGCCAGGCGGTTGGCTCCGCCCACCGAGGAGTTCACAGTCCTGGAGGCGGGAAAACCAGGCAGAACAGTTTTGGAAAGGAAAGAGATTAGTTTGGAGTTCAGTTAGAGTGGTAGAGGAGCAAGTGAGAAGAGTAAAAGTGGAAGAGAAAGTGACAGTTGAGGAAGCCTGAAGTTGGTCCGGGTGTGTGCCCCGGACTGAGATAGCAAGGTCAGCAGACGGCGGTGACTGTCTGCAGGAGAGGCTGATCGGAGGTTGCCGAAAGGACCGTGGACGGGTGGTGGCCCGGCGGTACCGGAGCGGTATACGAAGAGAAGCCAGCACCATTGGCAGGGGCCTTTCGGATCCCGGCAAGGCTAGGAGTCGCCGTGAATTTGCCAAATCCGTCAGTGAAGGGGGCCTCCTGGGTCTCCAAACAGCTAAGTCCCGATTGAAGGCAACAGTCCAACCGTAGGAGAGAGACACCGCCAGGGCACCAGTTTCTCAGGGCCAGCGCCTGCGGGCAAAGAGGGGCTCCTCCGGCCCATATCCAAGCCGGGGAGCGGGTTACCGGTGGGAACCCATCGCTACCAACATAGACTTAGGTGCAGGAAAAGGGACCGTCACCGTCAACTACTGGGGAAAAGCAACAGCAGCCGTCCGTGGGAACCGTCTTTCCAGCCGTGTGTTTTACCGAGAACTGTGTCACCGTCTCAGGCTGAGTGTCCCTGCACCCCACCAAGCCCTGCACCGGCCCTGCCATCCAGCATCCCCCACCTCATCACTGGGCCCCGGGACAACCACCCCCCTACCCACGGAGGGGAGAACTAACAACTTTGCTGCTCCCAGTCACCGCTCCCGGGATCCCCATACAGAGCAGCGGTGGTGTCCACTCAATCACCACAACCGTGGGTGGCGTCACGGACAATAAACTATCCCAAAAACCAAACCCCTTTTCACTCACGGGCGAGGAGCGCCGCTCGAGTCCCCGGGATCCGGCACATCGCTCGAGCCACCGAGCAGCAGCAGGCAGCAGTGGCAGCCGGACCCGAGCAGTAGGGAGAGCGCAGCGTCCCCTCCTCCGCCCGCGACAGATACATATGGTAATATTAATATGATATGAATTATGATACAATTAATATTAGAATAAAATAATAATTGTAATTACTTTGTTAATATTAATATTGAGCAGAATTAATTTCAGCCAATTGGTTCGGCCCCCCTCACCAGTCACAGTCTCTCATGTGGCCCCTCAGAAAAATTAATTGCCCACCCCTGACCTACAGTATCCTCCTCACAGCATATTAGCTTGTACTGGGTGTTAGCGCAGGTGATATGATCTTACACGTATCTTGGAGACGTCTTATTGTTGTAACTTACCTGAGTTTTTCTTAATCTCTTGTAAACATTTCATTAAATGCCTTTCAAGGATGTGGTGAGACCAAAACTGGGGAAGGCCTGTTACAAACACGTGAGGCTAAAAATAACCTGAAAGACCTATCCACAGCTACAGTCCGTCCTAATCCAAATCTTATCCTAAGACAATGCAGCAGGCTGTTATTCCGGCTCCAAGTGCCAGTGACAACAGTGACGCGATCATCACACAAAAAAGAAAAGGTCCAAGCCCATGTTTTACTAACACCACATAATGTCACACGGATATGCTCATCTAATGTAATAAATCTTATTACACAAACTTTACTGCTGAAGAGCCTTTCCATAGCACCGTATATTAGGGAACCAGAAAAAGAACAAGCCAAAATTCATTGTAGGCTGGATCCTCCACATTGTCATAGAGCAAGCCTGGGAGTTCTTCTGCTCCCTCCCTCATTGGAATTGACAGCTTTTCCTCTATATGTTTGTATGAAGGGACAGCTGTCAATCAATAAGTGGGTTTGACAAACAGGACCTGCAGGTTTTCTCTATAAGAAGGTGCATGGAGCAGGACTCACAGGCTTTCTCTATGAGAAGGTGCAGATGTGGCACCGCTGAGGCTTCAGTCGCCACAGGGTACTGCACCTCACTTAAGGTGCAGTACTTATCCTGGATCTAGAAGAGGTCAGTACCGGTTTCACTACACACAAACTCATACACACAGTTAGGTTGCCCTCCCCACTGGGGACCGGGCTAGGGACGGATCTTGAGGTAGTCACCAAATATGGGGGCTACCACCCACTAGTGACAGGGAACCAGGGGAGGAGCGACCACCAGGGCGAGTTAGGAGCCAACACAGCACGAAGGAATTCTCCAGTAGGAGTCGAAAAGAGCAGACGGGTTTCTCAGTAGCTCCTGTGGGACAGAGGAGACAATTCAGTCGCCAAGGGGAGAGCTTTATTGCTTCCTCGGGATTGGCACAGAGCAGGGTGCAGAGCCCTAGGGTGGAACAGACTTCAAGTAGGATCACCGGAATCTGCAGGATAGGGGGATTGTATGTCAATCTGAACACCACTAGTTCCCGGAGTACAGTGGCACATAGGGCCCGGGGTTGTGATTGCAAAGTCCGACCCCACTGCGGACCCGTGTCACCTACACACGGGACGGAAGCTAAAAAAGGAAAAGGACCGGGATCCCCAAGTAGCTTTAGACCACGGGGATTTATCTTTAAGAAAGCGAAAACAGGAAAGGTCCACGGACTACCGGACTGTTACTAACCTCCAATGGATCCATGATCGGCTGGAGCCCATCATGGCAGAGACCAGTGCCCCCGGGCAACTAAATGACAGTGAGTAAAAAGACCTGGAACTGCAGCAGCTGACTCTGCCTCTTATTGCCGGTGTCTGCTATCACTACAGCCCTCATCATCCTCACCGGGGCCCACTCCACATTTGTGGAGCAGGACCATCTTGGCTGCGACACCATCAGCCCCGGAGGACATCACCCGCAGTGAAGGCTAATCCCTGGCCGCATACCACAGGTGGCGTCATGAGACAAATATCCTTCTTCATCATCTCCCTTTTACATGCCTCGGTGCCACGAAGCCGGGCAGGGCCACCTGTGACATCCCCAGACCCGACATCACCAGCCCGGCGATGAGTAAAGGGTACTTTACCCGCTGCGATATCGGTACCGATATCGCTAGCGAGCGTACCCGCCCCCATCGGTTGTGCGTCACAGGCAAATCGCTGCCCGTGGCGCACAACATCGCTAACACCCGTCACATGGACTTACCTGCCTAGCGACGTCGCTCTGGCCGGCAATCCACCTCCTTTCTAAGGGGGCGGTTCGTGCGGCGTCACAGCGAAGTCACACGGCAGCCGACCAATACCAGAGGAGGGGCGGACATGAGTGGCCGGAACATGGTGCCCACCTCCTTCCTTCCTCATTGCCGGTGGACGCAAGTAAGGAGATGTTCGTCGTTCCTGCGGTGTCACACATAGCGGTGTGTGCTGCCGCAGGAACGACGAACAACATCGTACCTGCAGCAGCAACGATATTTGGAAAAGGAGTGACGTGTCAATGAGCAACGATTTTTCATGTTTTTGCGCTCGTTGATCGTCGCTCCTTGGTGTCACCCGCTGCGATGTCACTAACGGCGCCGGATGTGCGTCCCTGATGATATATCATTAGCGATGTTGCAGCGTATAAAGCACCCTTAACGGTTAACCCCCTTGCCCCATGGGTGCTACACAGTCAGCAGCACTCACAGGCTTTCTCTATGAGAAGGTGCAGGGAGCAGGACTCACAGGCTTTCTCTATGAGAAGGTGCAGGGAGCCGGACTCACAGGCTTTAATAATTATAATGGATAATTAAGACACAACTGAATCCGGTTTATAGGTGATACAGTTTGTATTGTAACAAACAGTGATTATCAAAAAAAGTGCAGAGGGAAAAACAATAAAGACCATAAACACACAGTGAAAATATCAAATGAAGCCTTTAAGGAAAGTCTCTTGAAAACCTCAAAGGATAATGTGATTTAGGAATGCAGACTTTGAAGCTCTGTAAGTCCAAAGAAAGATGCAGAGCAGTATACAATGTTCAGAAAACAAACGCAGAGCAGTTTCTAGTGTCCAGAACAGTCCTGTGCTCTGCTACTGCATCAATTCAATGGTGGAAGCAACAAAGCGGTATACAATGGTCAGAAAACAAATGCAGAGCGGTTAATTAAGTAAGCCAGCTTACGTGACAGCAAGGCAGGTCAGGCTAGAACCACAGCAGGGGCGAGGCATCAGCAGCAGGTGAGCAGAACCTCTGAAGAGCAGCAACAGGAGTTCCACACAGGATTTGCTGAAGTAACTTGAGAAGCCACTAGAAGTAGGAAACCAGACAGAATACTCAAGCAGAGGACTGGAGGCTGGGATTATAAAGGCAAGAGGACACAGAACACATGGAGAAGAATGAAGCAGGGAACACCATCTTGGAAAAGGGCAAAAAGCCCAAAAAGGATAAACAGAAAAACCAGAGTCCTGACACAGGCTTTCTCTATGAGAAAGTGAAGGCAGCAGGACTCACAAGCTTTTTCTATGAGAAGGTGCAGGGAGCAGGACTCATAGGCTTTCTCTATGTGAAGGCGCAGGGAGCAGGACTCATAGGCTTTCTCTATGAGCAGGTGCAAGGGAGCAGGTCTCACAGGCTTTCTCTATGAGAAGGTGCAGGGGGCAGGACTCACAGGCTTTCTCTATGAGAAGGTGCAGGGAGCAGGACTCACAGGCTTTCTGTATGAGAAGGTGCAGGGGGCAGGACTCACAGGCTTTCTGTATGAGAAGGTGCAGGGAGCAGGACTCACAGGCTTTCTCTATGAGAAGGTGCAGGGAGCAGGACTCACAGGCTTTCTCTATGAGCAGGTGCAGGGAGCAGGACTCACAGGCTTTCTCTATGAGAAGGTGCAGGGAGCAGGACTCACAGGCTTTCTCTATGAGCAGGTGCAGGGAGCAGGACTCACAGGCTTTCTCTATGAGCAGGTGCAGGGAGCAGGACTCACAGGCTTTCTCTATGAGCAGGTGCAGGGAGTAGGACTCACGGGCTTTCTCTATGAGCAGGTGCAGGGGGCAGGACTCACAGGCTTTCTCTATGAGCAGGTGCAGGGGGGCAGGACTCACAGGCTTTCTCTATGAGCAGGTGCAGGGGGCAGGACTCACAGGCTTTCTCTATGAGCAGGTGCAGGGGGGCAGGACTCACAGGCTTTCTCTATGAGCAGGTGCAGGGGGCAGGACTCACAGGCTTTCTCTATGAGAAGGTGCAGGGAGCAGGACTTACAGGCTTTTTCTATGACTGGATAGGTTACAAAAATGACCTGCCATATTGCAATTGCAATTATCTTTTTTCAAACAGAGATTAAAAAGTGAATGCAAATTAATTTCACTATATGTACATTTTACAAATTTGTTTGTGAAGTCACCCTTTCTAAACAAAAATTGAAGTAAAAACTGGGCCTAGCAATTGTCTTCCAGGCATAGTGGTAATAAGATTCCTCACTGCACTTGATCTGTAAAGTGATTTCACCTGTTAAATGTCTCCATAAATGAATAATTGGCCTATATTCAATCCCTTAAGTGCTTGACGTTGTCGCGGAGCAACTGAGCACAAAGCATGAAAGACAGAACACAGAATATACGGAAAAACAAAAGGATATCTCCATGTGTTCAGTGGGTTAACAAGATATATGCAAGATTGGACGGGTAGTTTCTGGTCATTGGCATGTAAGACACAAGTGATATACTGTAATGAAACAGAATTAACAACATTCTGAAGATAATGAGGCAGAAGTCAAGAGTTCCCAGCTCTTTCCATCCATTGATGACTGAAAAAGGGGGTGTCCCCATAGGACAACTTCTTTCTATATATTACAGCATGTGGGGTGTTAAGCGGGGTGGTCACCTGCAAGGGACCACCTCTGTTATCCAGAGACAATAGCAGTTGAAAAAAGTAACTAGAGGATATTTATGTCATGTTAGGGACGGGGAAGTACCAAGTGAGTGGCGAATGGCAAGGTAAGGGGACCCCTGCGTCTAGGGAAGGGGGAGATGGTGAGCCCTGACCAAACCTAGTGCTGGTCCCTGGGGTCCCTCACCGCCCTAGATAAGTTCCGCACCTATGCGCTGAACCGGATACCTGACCCTAGGTATCCCTAGAGCTGGGCCCTAATTAAGGAATGGGTGGGATGAGCTCTTCATCAACCCCACTAAACACTAAAGGAAGACTCAAGGAGGACACACAGTGTAAAGTGAATGAATTACTTATCCACAGATGACTCAGGCAGGAGTTCGGCAAAGCTTCAGCAACAATACTACAGATGAGAGCAAGCCACATGCTTGCAACTAGAGCTAGAATGAACTGAATAATATCCCCAGCACCAGTCCAAGGAAGATGGGAGTATTTAAGCACCAAGAGAGTGATGATGATCAGCAGCTGGGTGGAAAGCAAGCTCCTGCTGGGTCCAAAAGGGGGAGAGATTAATCCAGCAGGAAAGCCACCTATAGCAATGAATACTAACAGCAGGAAGAATAGAAAGTCAGGGAGCATTTTACACAGCCAAATGCTTTGACCTCCTATTGCCAGAAACCACATGACTGTCTGTCACCCGCGACACACCTGTGACAAATTAGCATTATATTTAATGGAGATCTGTCCGATATCTGTTTTGATATATACTTTTATATCCACAACAGAACAATAATGGAAATACTTATTTTTAGACCTGTACTTTGTGTTGTTCCTACAAGAAATTAAAAAATGAATCGAAAACTATATTTTGACATTTCATAGAATCCAGAAAATTCTTCGTAAAGAAGAAATCATTTTAGTTTAATAAAATAGAGATCAAACCAAAAGAACATCTGACCAGTATAAGTAGCACTGTGAGACTTAGCTGTGAATGTACACGATGTCCATGAATTGTACATGGGGTGAGGCGGGCTTTGCACACTACGACATCGCAGGTGCGATGTTGGTGGGGTCAAATTGAAAATGACGTACTTCCGGCATCGCATGCGACATTGTAGTGTGTAAAGGCTCGATGATAAGTTTAACGAGCGCAAAAGCGTCGTAATCGTATCATCGGTGCAGCGTCGGCGTAATCCATAATTACGCTGACGCGACGGTCCGATGTTGTTCCTCGCTCCTGCGGCAGCACACATCGCTGTGTGTGAAGCCGCAGGAGCGAGGAACATCTCCTACTGGTGTCACTGCGGCTTCCGTAGGATATGCGGAAGGAAGGAGGTGGGCGGGATGTTTACATCCCGCTCATCTCCGCCCCTCCGCTCCTATTGGCCGCCTGACGTGTGACATCGCAGTGATGCCGCACGACCCGCCCCCTTAATAAGGAGGCGGGTCGCCGGCCAGAGCGACGGTCGCAGGACAGGTGAGTCCATGTGAAGCTGCCGTAGCGATAATTGGGCCAAATGCTTTTAATGCTTTAAAGGGCTTGTCCACTATTAGGACAACGCCTTCTGATTCTACATGTTTTCCCCTGATAAAATGAAAAATTCTATACCCACCTCCCATACCAGCACCATTCCAGACGTGCCGTGGTTTGCGTTCCCGGGGCTCTCGTGTGGTTGTGACGCCACGCGAGCCCCGCATCCAATCAGCGCTGGCTTTTGTTTCCCTGTCGGACACAGGAGCAATCAACAGGAAGTAGGCGGCAGCCGTAGCACTCACTTCCTGTTGACTGATTATTTGGTCCAAAAGCAAGGAGACAGAAGCCGGCGCTGATTTGAAGCAAGGGTCTCGTGACGTCACAACCCCATGTGAACTGTGGCACCTTTGGAACAGTGCCAGTACGAGAGGTGAGTATAGACTTTATTATTTTACCTGGGGGAAACATGTGGATTCAGAAGGGGTTGTCCTGGTAGTGGACAATCCCCTTAAGATAACAAATTAGACCTGTCCCCTGCTTCCTACCAGTCTTTGTTAAAAGTGCTGTAGCGATAACAACCCATCTACAACACGTGACAAATGCTATAACCAATTATATGCCAAGATATACGGCATGAAACCACTGAGGCTAGTGATTAAATACAGCTTTCACGTGTGGTGGAGAGTGCATCACCACTGAAACCCTATAATGAAAGACTAATGTGGAAGAGTGGAAAAACTACGTTGATTGATTGTTGTTGATTGTTGTTGATTTGTTTTCTAAATGCAAAGTTAAGCAAGTTCCTAAATAGTCTTATTTCTGCTGTTGCAGAATGTGTTTAAGCCCTTTATCCAGCTGAGTGATCTGCAAAAATGTTACAAATCTATCAACGCTCCTGGCTCTGGTGGCTCTCTGCTCTTCCCCTTCATTCTCTCAGAATTAAAGAGTTTCAGAGCTGTAGAGAGATTGTACACAGACCTCCAGTGGAGAGGACTGTAAGTATCTCAGTCTTAGGGAGGGCAGCAAAAAGCAGACTGCAGACAAGGAGATAAACACATGAAGAGGAAATAAATGCAAGAGAAAAGCTGTGACCAATGAGGTCAGCAGCATTCTGGATACATAGGCCTCACATCCAGCCTATATTACTGGTAGAGAGGGGTAATCCCGGCACACAGTGTGTGAAAAATTGGTAAGTCCAGGTATTTATGCTTGAACAGAATTTCTTTATTTTACACCAATATTGTACTGCCCGCCCAACGTTGCGGCTCACGCAGGAGCCTTCACCAGGGGTCAAGAGCACGGGAAAAAGATTGTGGTAAAAAATCATGTAGGTACAATAGGACTTAGTAAAGTCAGCTAAAGGGTTACTCCGGCAAGAGGAGAGTGTTGCTACAAGTAAAGTAGACAAGGGAAACCCAATAAGGCCCCTTATTGGGTTTCCCTTGTCTACTTTACTTGTAGCAACAATCTCCTCTTGCCGGAGTAACCCTTTAGCTGACTTTACTAAGTCCTATTGTACCTACATGATTTTTTACCACAATCTTTTTCCCGTGCTCTTGACCCCTGGTGAAGGCTCCTGCGTGAGCCGCAACGTTGGGCGGGCAGTACAATATTGGTGTAAAATAAAGAAATTCTGTTCAAGCATAAATACCTGGACTTACCAATTTTTCACACACTGTGTGCCGGGATTACCCCTCTCTATTGACTCTTTTTTTTTCCCGAGCACCAGGACTATAGCAGTGAGCACAACTTATTCTCTATTGTTATATTACTGGTAGAGACACACAGACCTCACATCCAGCCTATATTACTGGAAGAGACACACAGACCTCACATCCAGCCTATAATACTGGAAGAGACACACAGACCTCACATCCAGCCTATATTACTGGAAGAGACACACAGACCTCACATCCAGCCTATATTACTGGAAGAGACACACAGACATCACATCCAACCTATATTACTGGAAGAGACACACAGACCTCACATCCAGCCGATATTACTGGAAGAGACACACAGACATCACATCCAACCTATATTACTGGAAGAGACACACACACCTCACATCCAGCCTATATTACTGGAAGAGACACACAGACCTCACATCCAGCCTATATTACTGGAAGAGACACACAGGCCTCACATCCAGCCTATATTACTGGAAGAGACACACAGGCCTCACATCCAGCCTATATTACTGGAAGAGACACACAGACCTCACATCCAGCCTATATTACTGGAAGAGACACACAGGGCTCACACTGAGCCTATATTACTGGAAGAGACACACAGGCCTCACATCCAGCCTATATTACTGGAAGAGACACACAGGCCTCACATCCAGCCTATATTAGTGGAAGAGACACACAGACCTCACATCCAGCCTATATTACTGGAAGAGACACACAGAGCTCACATCCAGCCTATATTACTGGAAGAGACACACAGACCTCACATCCAGCCTATATTACTGGTAGAGACACACAGACCTCACATCCAGCCTATATTACTGGAAGAGACACACAGACCTCACATCCAGCCTATATTACTGGAAGAGACACACAGGCCTCACATCCAGCCTATATTACTGGAAGAGACACACAGACCTCACATCCAGCCTATATTACTGGAAGAGACACACAGGCCTCACATCCAGCCTATATTACTGGAAGAGACACACAGGCCTCACATCCAGCCTATATTAGTGGAAGAGACACACAGACCTCACATCCAGCCTATATTACTGGAAGAGACACACAGAGCTCACATCCAGCCTATATTACTGGAAGAGACACACAGACCTCACATCCAGCCTATATTACTGGAAGAGACACACAGACCTCACATCCAGCCTATATTACTGGAAGAGACACACAGACATCACATACAGCCTATATTACTGGAAGAGACACACAGACCTCACATCCAGCCTATATTACTGGAAGAGACACACAGAGCTCACATCCAGCCTATATTACTGGAAAAGACACACAGAGCTCACATCCAGCCTATATTACTGGAAAAGACACACACACCTCACATCCAGCCTATATTACTGGAAGAGACACACAGAGCTCACATCCAGCCTATATTACTGGAAGAGACACAGAGAGCTCACATCCAGCCTATATTACTGGAAGAGACACACAGACCTCCCATCCAGCCTATATTACTGGGAGAGATACTCCCACATGACAAAAATCTGTAATCTGTAAGGCTGCTTTCACACATCCGTTTTTCGCTGTGCGGCACAATCCGATAAAAAACGGAAAGACCGGTTCCGGCGTTTATTGCCACTGGATCAGTTCTTTCCCCCATAGACTTGTATTAGCACGGGATTATGCCGCATGGCCTTGCGTTGCATCCGGCTTTTGCCGGATCCGGCATAAATATCTGATCTGGCAGCCGGATGGAACGCACCTTGCAGAGTTTTTTGTCTCCTACGAAAAACCGTATGGCGGATCTGGCGCCGTGTTGCGTGAGTTTCAATGAAAGCCTATAGGTGCTGGATCCGTCATCATCCGGCATATGACGAAATCCAACAATGGCTCCGGTTTTTTGAACTGCGCATGCTCAGTAGCACAACGGATCCATCAAAAAACAGAAGGAACGCATGGAAAAAACTGATGCAACGGATCAGTTATTTTGCCGGATCCGTTGCATCAGGTTTTTTGCCAGATTGTGCCGGATGGCAAAAAACAGATGTGTGAAAGCAGCCTAAGTTATTCCTTGCCAAAGGTGTTCATTAGTATTTTACATCAATACCCACCTGGGGACCAGTTTTGACCCATCTTGAACAAACCCCTTTAAAATTCTTATTTATTTCAAAGTTCTACTAAATACTTCCAGAATTTGTCATTGGATTATTAAATAAATGAAAAATAAATGGACAAGAAGAACGTGTATGATTTATAATGGAGACTTAGCTTGTTGACAGGTTGATTAATGAGAAGATTTAAACGTGCTCTGATATAAATAGAGCACATAACAGGACTCGTGTAGGGCTCATCCCGGCCGATAGATTCTGTTTTATATAAATTCCTTACCCCAGAGTCCATCTCGATGAGGCGGAGGGAGCACCATTTATTTAATTCATGTCTCTATGGGTGCAATGGCTGTCCCAATCCAAATGGAAATAGTCATTCCTATCCATCCCTAAAATCAGATCTAAAGGATACAATTGTAGTAGAGTATATATTATTAGTATTCAATTACTTGAACCCCATTTTACAGAAACCATAAATCCCCTTTAAGCTTAAAGGGGTTGTCTACTACTGGACAACCCCTGCTTAATAAATTCATAAAAAATAAAAACAATGCTCTCCCATGATGTCAGAGCTTCTGTTCCCAGTGGGTGACAAAATATTTTTGTGTCCTGTGACCACTGCAGACAATCAGTGGCAGCTGTTTGGCTGATGCTCATGTGAGTATACATTGTTTTTATTTTTATGGGGCCCTGAGTTAAAGGGAACCTGTCACCAGATTTGGCGACTATAAGCTGCGGCCACCACCACTGAGCTCTTATATACAGCATTCTAACATGCTGTATATAAGAGCCCAGGCCGCTGTGTAGAATGTAAAAATCACTTTATAATACTCACCTACGGGGCGGGGCGGTGAGGTGCAGACTGGTCGGAGGAGTGTCTCCGTTCTCCGGTACCAGCGCCTCCTCTTTCGGCCATCTTTGTTCTTTTTCATCTGAAGCCTGTGTGCATGATGGGTTCTACATCATCCACACAAGGCGGCATTGAGGTCCCGCGCAGGCGCACTACAATACTTTGATCTGCCCCGCTCAGGGCAATTCAATGTGCGCCTGCACAGGACCTCCACCGGCTAGTGTGGATGATGTAGGACGCGTCATGCACCCAGGCTTCAGAAGAAGGAAGACAAAGATGGCCGAAAGAGGGGGCGTTTGTATGAAATCCGTCCCTTTTGTGGTCCAGCTGGCAGGATTGTCCTCGCAAAATATGGACCATTGTCATGTATGATCACATCAAGGAACCAAATCAACTCAGCCAAGAAGTGGTAGACCCTGTAAAGTGACAGAGTTGGGTCATTTAGTGCTCAGAAGTGCCGGGCTGCATGAAAGTCTAACATTACCTAGCACAATGTCAAGTTTCGGAGTGGTGTAAAGCTTCCACCGCCGGATTCTGGAGCAGTGGAAACGTGTTGTGTGAAGTGATGGCTCAAGATTTCTTTCTAGCATCCGATGGACAAGTCTAGGTTAGGCTAATGCTACAACATTACCTTCCTGACTGTAATTTGTCTACTGTAAAGTTAGTTGGAGGAGGAATAATGCTATGGTGCTCTTTTTCAAGAGTTGTCCTAGGCCCCTTAATTTCAGTGATCTTATTGTGGCGCCCCTGAGGCTTCCGTCGCCACAGGTCATTGCACCCCACCAGCGGTGTGATGCCCCATTCTGGGAGAGGAGGAGAGTGAACTCCGGTTCCCTGGTAAATCCACACTACACCCATTGTTAGGCACATACTAGGACCAGGGAAAGTGGCAGGCAACCCTCCCATGCTGCATGCTGGGAGGGGTCGTAAGACCCATCCATGCTCCTATAGGTTACAGCTTAGCAACTGGGGGGTGGGAGGAGCCATCTGAGAGCAGACACAGATAGGAAGGTCAAGTTTAGTCAGTCTACCTCAGGGAGAGCAAGGGTGAAGAGCCAGCATGTAGTTGGAGAACAAGAACGAGAGAAAGGAGGGAGGAGGAGGCCTGCTGGAGGCAGGCAAGGAGGAGAAAGAAAAGAAAGAAAGAAAGAAGGAAAGAAGGCTCCAAGTCAGACAGGAGCAGAGGAACTGAAGGAGACGCTTCCTGGTGAAGACCCTGGGACCCAGAGGTCCAGGTGACACCACGTAGGAACAGAAGGAGTCGCAGGGCCGCGGGTAGTCCTGGAAGTATCACGCGCAGGCCTAGAGGTACCAAGGAGAGAGGTCCCTAGAAGTGCCACGGGTAGTTGTAGGCTGCGGTGGCCTGTTCCACAGTAACATCGGTGGAGGGATTAAGCTGCGACAGGGGACGGTCCCTAGAGACTGGAGGAGTGCAAAATCATCTCCAAACAGTAAAAACCGAGGCCCAGGGACGTTGCAAGCTCCCAGGGCCAGAACCCATAGCAGACTTCCAGAAAAGGGGTAATCAGCCGACAGGTGACCCCCCAGCCTGGAGGCTGTAGTGGAGGCCAAGCCAGGTTTATCCTATCAAAGGCAAGGCTAAGGAAGACAGCAGAAGAAAGAGACACTAAGAGAAGGGCACCGGCTTTTACTCTCTGAATCACCCAGAAACGGCGGAGGTCCCTGACAGTGGTCCCAGCAGTCCAAGGGTCCCTGCAGCTGTGACAAGAAGTGTGAGTAAAGAACTTGAACTGCACCCTAGAAGTGGTCTCTGTTATTTCAGCTGCATAGACATTCACAAGCACCAACTGTGCCCCGGGCATTGCTCCACCTGTGGGGAGCAGTACTACCATTGCTGCCATAATATCATCCCGGAGGCCTCACACAGCAGCGGCGGCTTATTAGCCGCATACCACAGGTGGCGTCACGAACACAACCATTAACAAGCAAGCCACATATTCTACTGACACCCACCAGGGCCACGGAGCCGGGCCCAGCCACCACTGACTATCACCGGACTAGTCCGGTCCGGCACCGGGTGTCTCATAGCCCTGGGGTGGGCGAGTCAACTTTTGGCGTCACGAACAGGATTTCGTGCCCGGTCTAACCGGGTACTGTGCGCCTGGAGAACCGTGTGACAGACTGTGTACTTTACTGAGAAACCGCCGCCATTAGCGCTGCTGAGAGCGGGAAGAAGGGGGGCGTGCAAGAAGAAAGGGCGCGAAGAGAAGCCCCGCCCCCTTGTCCAAGAAAAGAGCGCGAAGCGGTGCCCGCCATGGAAGGCGGAGGAAGAAGCAATGGCGACTAGACAAGCTGGCCGACTGGGAGAGAGAGTCTAAACGCCAGACCAGCAGATAAAGAAAATGTACCTGATACTAAGCGGAGCGGTGCCGGCCGTGATGGGCTGGGCGCCAGTCTGGCGCCAGTTGCTAGTGCAGCCTACGGCCCCGCCTCCGAGAAAAAAAAGGGAGCAGCCGAGTGGCGTGGTCGAGCACTCGAGCAGTGTTCCAGGCAGCATTCCCCAGGTCGGAAGCATGGCGGAGGAGCTGCAGCAAGGTGCACCAGGGACCGGAAGAGTGGATCCTGAGCTGGACCTGCTGAGAGAGGAAATGCGAGTCCTGGCCCGGAGGCTGAGCAGCGTGGAGGTGGAAGCGGACCGGCAGAGAGAAACACCGCTGATACCGGAAGGCCTGGGCCAGTGGATGGATGCCGCGGAGCAGCAACAGGGTGAGCTAAAAGAACCCCCGATCCGTCCGGACCCATGGCCCCGCCACGCGACCCCGACCAGCCTCCTCACCGACCCCCTGGCCTTCCCCGCCAGCCCCGCTGACGCCCGGTGGGGCACCGGAGGCCTGCCCGAGACCCCCACAGACGGAGCCTGGGGAGGGGTGGACCCGGAACAACTAGTGGGCCCCCTGCCGAGTCCCCCTGTGAGCCTCCTGGGAATGGCATCCCCGGGAGTGAATTGGGACGCAGCGCCCATAGAAACCAGGGGACTGCAGCGGCCGCTGCTCCCCAAGGAACCTCCCCTGGCCAACGAGATGACGTGCCGGAGGCTGGTGGTCGAGTACCAGAGGGAGCGGGAACTCCGGGAGGAGAAACGAAGGGCCCGAGAAGTCGCCAATCTGGCCTCCAAAGAAGAAGTCAGGAAGGCCCTGAAGGGATCCGAGTGCCCAGTAAGACGGGGCACCGTGGTTGATTTCCGGCAGAAAGGCGGCTGGGGCTTCATCCGGGAGCCCGGCCTGGGCAAGGACGTGTTTGTGGCCTGGAGAGACATCGAGGAGCACCTGCCCAGAGGCCACCCAGGGCGCGATGCCAAGCCGGGTGATGTGGTGGAGTATACCCGGCTGATGGGGGACCGCGGATGGTACGCGCTGCATGTACATATCCTGCAGGAAGAAGCGGCCCCAGAAGAGCCGGAGTGGCGCCGCACAGTGCAAGAGCGCAGCATCTCCCCTGGCAGCAGAACCACCTCAAGGCCGACCCGGGCCACCGAACTGAGCAGAGGTCCTGCGACAGTCACTCAGGAGACGCAGACCAGGATCTCCATGGCGTGTGTGATGCAGGGAGCCCGGCCAAAGCAGGGCCCTAGAGACCACAGCAACAGCCCCCTGCAGACAAGCAGCCCTCTGCAGCAGCGCCGTGCGGCACCCGCAAGTAGTCCCACTCCAATCCAGGCTGCAGCACAGCGCAGAAGCTCAGGGACCAGCGCCCAGGGGACCCAGACGATGATATCGTCGGCATACCTGCTGCCGGGAGCCATGCCGGAGTGGGACCCTGATATCTACCCTCGAGAGTAAAGAAGATGAAGAGATGCCGAACTGTACATAGCCCCTCATTCTTTTTGAAGAAGTCCCTCGTGTTTTGCCCCTTATTCTTTTCGAAGATGACACCCTTTCCTGCTGTACTGCCCCTAATGCTTTTTGAAGACGTCACCCCCCATGTTATGTGCTACCGGGCCACTGAACTGGAATGTGGGCCCCGGTGGAAGTGTATGTGTCATGTCCTACCAGGCCACTGGACTTAGTGGCTGGTATGTTGTTTATGTGTCCTATGTAACCAGGCCATTGGACTTAATGGCTGGTTGATTTTGTCCCATTATTGTTTGATTGAAAGAAACGAACTGCCGGGCTACTGGACTTGTTGTAGCCAAAAATGTAATTAGTTGCACCCGTTGTGCCCCCTACCAGAATTATAGGGGAAGTGCCCAAACTGTGCAATGAACTGAAAGTGCACACATAGTTTCTTTATAAGAAGTTGCAACGTTAAAGGAATTGTGCCTCCCATAAAGGGAAGAAATGTTAATTGTTTTATTGTTTTATTACTTTGAATACAAAAATGTTTTGCAGTTTCTCCACATGTTTTTGTTGTTTTTCAGCCCGAGGACGTGCTGGGATTTGCTGTGGGGGAGTGTGGCGCCCCTGAGGCTTCCGTCGCCACAGGTCATTGCACCCCACCAGCGGTGTGATGCCCCATTCTGGGAGAGGAGGAGAGTGAACTCCGGTCCCCTGGTAAATCCACACTACACCCATTGTTAGGCACATACTAGGACCAGGGAAAGTGGCAGGCAACCCTCCCATGCTGCATGCTGGGAGGGGTCGTAAGACCCATCCCTGCTCCTATAGGTTACAGCTTAGCAACTGGGGGGGTGGGAGGAGCCATCTGAGAGCAGACACAGATAGGAAGGTCAAGTTTAGTCAGTCTACCTCAGGGAGAGCAAGGGTGAAGAGCCAGCATGTAGTTGGAGAACAAGAACGAGAGAAAGGAGGGAGGAGGAGGCCTGCTGGAGGCAGGCAAGGAGGAGAAAGAAAAGAAAGAAAGAAGGAAAGAAGGCTCCAAGTCAGACAGGAGCAGAGGAACTGAAGGAGACGCTTCCTGGTGAAGACCCTGGGACCCAGAGGTCCAGGTGACACCACGTAGGAACAGAAGGAGTCGCAGGGCCGCGGGTAGTCCTGGAAGTATCACGAGCAGGCCTAGAGGTACCAAGGAGAGAGGTCCCTAGAAGTGCCACGGGTAGTTGTAGGCTGCGGTGGCCTGTTCCACAGTAACATCGGTGGAGGGATTAAGCTGCGACAGGGGACAGTCCCTAGAGACTGGAGGAGTGCAAAATCATCTCCAAACAGTAAAAACCGAGGCCCAGGGACGTTGCAAGCTCCCAGGGCCAGAACCCATAGCAGACTTCCAGAAAAGGGGTAATCAGCCGACAGGTGACCCCCCAGCCTGGAGGCTGTAGTGGAGGCCAAGCCAGGTTTATCCTATCAAAGGCAAGGCTAAGGAAGACAGCATAAGAAAGAGACACTAAGAGAAGGGCACCGGCTTTCACTCTCAGAATCACCCAGAAACGGCGGAGGTCCCTGACAGTGGTCCCAGCAGTCCAAGGGTCCCTGCAGCTGTGACAAGAAGTGTGAGTAAAGAACTTGAACTGCACCCTTGAAGTGGTCTCTGTTATTTCCGCTGCATAGACATTCACAAGCACCAACTGTGCCCCGGGCATTGCTCCACCTGTGGGGAGCAGTACTACCATTGCTGCCATAATATCATCCCGGAGGCCTCACACAGCAGCGGCGGCTTATTAGCCGCATACCACAGGTGGCGTCACGAACACAACCATTAACAAGCAAGCCACATATTTAACTGACACCCACCAGGGCCACGGAGCCGGGCCCAGCCACCACTGACTACCACCGGACTAGTCCGGCCCGGCACCGGGTGTCCCATAGCCCTGGGGTGGGCGAGTCATTATTCCTTCAGCATAACAAACCATTTTGGACATTTGTAGCTCTCAATTTTACCGGAACAGTTTGGGAAAGTCTCTTTTCTGTTCCTCATGATTATCCCAAGCAGTGGCATACCGCCCATGGAGTCAGACTATGCAACTGCTATGGGGCCCGTGAGTCAAAGCCAGCGCCGGCACTGGGCACCCTGCCAGGCATTGCACTTTCAACTGTATTAGCTTCCTGGATACGAAACAGTTGAAAAGATGGATGAGGGAACCATCCATCCCCTCCAACACTCTCTTTACCTCAGATCTGATGTCTCAGTGCAGCGGGCTCAATGACGTCACTATATAGCGCCCGTGTCGAGATGTGCAGGGTTTCAGACTACACACTGCAGAGATCGGAGCAGCAGGAGAACGAAGAGAGGTATTTTTTTTTTCTTAAATCAATGAGTACATAGTGGGGGCCATTATACTATATGTACAGCAATGTGGGGTCATTATACTACATGGAAGGCAATGTCAGGGCCAATATACTACATGGAAGGCAATATGAGGGCCATTATACTACATGGAAGGCAATATGGGGTCCATTATACCACATGGAAGGCAATGTGGGGCCCATTATACTACATGAAGGCAATATGGGGCCTATTATACTACATAGAAGGCAATGTGGGGCTGAATATACTACATGGAAGGTAATATGAGGGCCATTATACTACATGGAAGGCAATGTGGGGCCCCTTATAATACATGGAAGGCAATGTGGGGCCCATTATACTATATGGAAGGCAATGTGGGGCCCATTATACTACATGAAGGCAATATGGGGCCTATTATACTACATGGAAGGCAATGTGGGGCCTGTTATACCACATGGAAGGCAATGTGGGGCCCATTATACTACATGGAAGGCAATATGGGGCCCCTTATACTACATGGAAGGCAATATGGGGCCCCTTATAATAAATGGAAGGCGATATAGTGGCCATTATACTACATGGAAGGCAATGTGAGGCCCTTTACACTACATGGACGACAATATGGGACCCCTTATAATACATGGAAGGCAATATAGTGGCCATTATACTACATGGAAGGCAATTTGAGGTCCATTATACTACATGGAAAGCAATGTGGGGCCCATTATACGACATGGATGACAATTTGGGGAGACTATTATTCATGTGGGGGCCATTTTAATATTTGGAGGGATATGTGGGGGCCATTAAACTATTTGGATGGCTATGTGTGGAGCCATTTTAATATTTGAAAGGCTATATGGGGCCATTATACTGTTTGCAGGGCTATGTGGGGGTCTAATTAGAACCTCTACTATGGGGCCCCATGTTTTCTATGAATGCCCCTGGTGCCCAATGCATCAAGCAAGGTCCATCAAGACATGGTTGGCCGAAAATAATGAGGCAGAATATGACCGGTCACACAGAGCCTGGACCTCAATCCCATCCAATACCTGGTGGGATGAACTTGATAAGAGACTGTGAGCCCGACCCTCGACTTCTACATCAATATTTGACCTTACAAATGCTCTTCTGGATGAATGGGCAAAAATCCCAGCAAACACCTTTAAAACCTTGTACAAAACCTTTCCAAAAAGAGTGGGGGCTGTTATATCTGCAAAGGGCCAAATTCCATATTAATGCCTAAGGATTAGAGTTGAGCGGATCGGCTATAATCCGGGTCCGATGGATCCGGATCGGGTTGCCGCCGAAGTCCGGATCCGGAATCCGCGGCTATGTAAATGAATGGGGAGTCGGATCCGGGACGAGAGAGAGAGAGAGAAAAAGAGAGAGAGAGAAAAGCTATGGGGAATGTTTTCTACATCAGACAAGGTGTTTAAACTGGAAAGTCCCTTTAACACGAACATTGCCTTGCACTGGATTTACAGTCACAAATGCAGCTGACACACATGGTGCTAATATCTGGCACGTAATCCGCGCACATGAGACAGGCTGCAGAGCCGTAACCCCAGAATGTCAGCAAATCCCTCTCTTTACACAGTGTGAACTTGTAAAAGATTTCAGCTGGCAACACACGGGATCATATGTTACCTAACAGCAGAATACGCATTGCCCCCCACCACCCAAACTGGTCACAAGTTTTTGCTGCTAACGGAGGGTTCTGGTTATATTTAGTTTAATGACTCTTGTGTTAATGTAGCATTTCAGTGTATGAATAAATAGCTGCGGGTCCATAATGTTAACTCTGTGCAATGTTCCTGTAGCTTCAGTATTTTACGTTTCATGTATATATTTATATTAATTGGATATATAGTGTTATACCTGTAAAAGAGGAATAATGTTTGTTCTTTTTTTAAATATTGTAGCTATATGTTTTCTATTTCTAAAAGGTTCCCTGGCAGCGGTCTTCCTTCGTGTGTCATCTGTATGCTGAAATGGGAGTCAGTTTAATAGGGGAATGCCATATATTATTAGTCTCCAGGAAATGCAAAGGTAAAGCAAAAAAAAACGGTCGTGCGTTCAGGCTCGTACTGACCCAACGGAGAGCAGGTGAATTCCCAGGTGGGCCCTTGCGAGGGAGTAAGCTACTTTCCTTCCAGCATAGCAGTAGTTGGCCCAATACCTTTGATTCACTATGTACAGACAACAGCAGCATCTAATAATTCATTCAATAAACTACCCAGTTTATTATATAGGAGCAAAAGAAAATTTGTGAAGGAGTGTAATTGGATATTTGTATGTAGCCAAAAAGTGGGCCCATCAGAATCAATGTTATTGGTGGGCCCTTCAGAGTCAATGTTACTGGTGGGCCCTTCAGGGTCAATGTTACTGGTGGGCCCTTCAGAGTCAATATTACTGTTGGGTTCTATAGAGTAAACGTTACTGGTGGGCCCTTCAGAGTCAATGTTACTGGTGGGGCCTTCAGAGTCAATGTTACTGGTGGGCCCTTCAGAGTCAATATTACTGTTGGGTTCTATAGAGTAAACGTTACTGGTGGGCCCTTCAGAGTCAATGTTACTGGTGGGGCCTTCAGAGTCAATGTTACTGGTGGGGCCTTCAGAGTCAATGTTACTGGTGGGCCCTTCAGAGTCAATGTTACTGGTGGGGCCTTCAGAGTTAATGTTACTGGTGGGGCCTTCAGAGTCAATGTTACTGGTGGGGCCTTCAGAGTTAATGTTACTGGTGGGCCCTTCAGAGTCAATATTACTGTTGGGTTCTATAGAGTAAACGTTACTGGTGCGCCCTTCAGAGTCAACGTTACTGTTGGGTTCTATAGAGTAAAGGTTACTGGTGTGCCCTACAGAGTCAATGTTACTGGTGTGCCCTACAGAGTCAATGTTACTGGTGTGCCCTACAGAGTCAATGTTACTGGTGGGCCCTTGTCACCCTAGTCCAATAGTGTGCGATCATGCTTTCTCAATAGAAAGAGTGGAAAGGTTACTGCCTTCACCTCTGATAGTGGCTTAAAGGGAATCTGTCTCCAGGTTTTTGCTACCTTATGTGAGAGCAGCATATTGCAGGGGCAGAAACCCTGATTCCAGAAACTTATCACTTACTGAGTTGCTTGGTAAAGTTTTTATAAAATCCCGTTTTATTAGCAGGAGATTATCACTAGAGCACTAAAACCTGCTGCCATTAGTCCAACCACATCTCCACCACTGATAGGCTGCTCTTTGCCTATGCACAGTGTACACAGAAAGCAGCCAATCAGTGGTGAGGGGTCGGGGTGGGATCATACAGAGCTCAGCATTCAGCGCACTGCAGTAGGTAAAACAGCTTTTAATAAAAACTGCACCCAGTAAGGTAAGTGACACATCACTAGAATCAGGGTTTCTGCCCCTACATCATGCTGACCTCAGATGAGATAACAAAAACAGGAATTGCGTATTTTTAATCTGTAATTATTCTGTTTTGGGGGTAAAAACCACTTTAACGTGTCATTCACATTTTGTTATAAGGCCCTTTTTCAATATGTTGTTTTCATTTCCTTAATTGCCTCATGCCCTATTACATGGCATATTATGGAGTTTGTAGCTCTATTAAATTAACAAAACAGGTGTTTACTCCCTTCTCCCTACTGAAAACATATGTAAACTCGGCGTAAACGGTGTATAGGGGATTTAGCCCCTATTGCTGACCCCTCTGTAAAATCAGATGAATAAGGGTATGACCGCACTTTGCGTTTCAGCTGCTTTTTAGGTCCGTTTTGAACTGCAGCGTTTTCATGCCAAAAGGCATGCGTTTTGCTTTTCCATAATAGTTTATGGAAAATGGTGATTTTCAGACCGCAATTTGCGTTTTAAAACGCTGTGTTTAATTTGCATAATTTGTGGCAAAAACTCAGCGTTCAAAGGAGCAGCATGTCAATTGTTTTTGCCATTTCTGCAGCGTTTTGCTAACATTGAAGTCAATGAGAAATGGAAAAAAACAAGAAACTTCAAATTTCCTGCGTTTTACCTGCTTTTTAGGTGCAGAAAACATGCGTTTTGGACAAACAAAACGCATGCTTTTCTGACATTAAATTAATGGAATCATATGTCCCTTTACACACACACATAGTCCGACAATTAAATTAAAGAAAATTATGATTTTATTGCTATTTTAGCATTAAATATTATAAAACCGCTATAATTTCATGAAATATATCTTTTTTTCTTTATTAATTCACAAAATATATATGTATTGGGTTTTTTTCTCTTTTTTCATTCAGTTTGACTGTGTAAATTTTATTTACCAATGTCTTGATGTTCAAAACGCAGGTGAAAAAGCATGTAAAAAGCGCTGAAAACGCATCTAAAACGCGGTAAATACGCATGCGTTTTTAGCGCTAAATTTCTGGAAAAGACAACTTTGGCTAAATCAATTAAGGCAAAAAACGTGCGTTTAGAACTGCAAGTAGCACAGCGCAAAGTGCGGTCATAGCCTTATTGTCTAAAATGAACTTTATTACAACACAGTAAAGTTTTATCACAAGTATTTAGCATTGAAACGCTTGTTTTAACTCAAGCTCTGTGTGGCTTATGTGCCAATATGTTTCACTCTGAATATCAGAGTAATTGCCTTTTTTTCTTTATTGGCAGTGTCATTATTCCAAATGTTATTTCACTACCTTAAATTAGATTGTTGGTCTAAGGATATAGCCATTAATGAGTATTAGCAATAAGATAACTTATGGATCAGATTATGATTAGTGATGTGCGAGCACAACCATGCTCAGTACTCGTAACAAGCAGTTGGACGCTTAGATGGGCTCGACTCGTGTACCAAGTATAAAGAAAGCTAATGGGAACTCAGGCATTTTTCTAGGAAATCTTCTGGAAAAATGCTCAAGTTCCCCATTGACTTTCATTATACTCGGTACACGAGTCGAGCCCATCTAAGCGTATAACTGCTGGTTATGAGTACTGAGCACCTGAGCATGGTAGTGCTCGCTCATCATTAGTTACCAGTACTGAGCACCTGAGCATGGTAGTGCCCGCTCATCACTAGTTACGAGTACTGAGCACCCGAGCATGGTAGTGCTCACTCATCACTAGTTACGAGTACTGAGCACCCGAGCATGGTAGTGCCCGCTCATCACTAGTTACGAGTACTGAGTGACTCGCCCACCCCAGGGCCTTAGGTGACTCGGCGTCGGGCCGGACTAGTCCGCGGTAGTCAGCGGTGGCGGGGCCCGACTCCGTGACCCTGGTGGAGTCAATTAAATGTGGCGGTATTGGGGGGGTGATGATAATGTTTATTTAAGATTCGTGACGCCACCTGTGGTAATTTGCGGCTATGGAGCCACAGCTGCTGGAAGGGACCTCTGGGGCTAATGTTATGGCAGCTGAGGTGTTTCTTGCTCTCCACAGGTAGAGCGGGTACCCCGGGCAACCTTTGATGTTTGGTAGAGTCTATGGTGTTTGATGTTGATGAGGTGCAAGATAAACCAGACAACACAGGGCTTGCAGTTAAGATGTTTTACTCACTGTTCAGTCTCAGTACTGAAGTTGACCGGTTACCCAAGGAATGTCAGGATCCGCTGTCAGGGACCTCCGCCGATCCCAAATAGGTCAAGGGTCAGTCCCGGTTCACCCCTCTATGTGTCCTTTCTCTGGCTGTCTCCCAGCGCTCAACTGTTTTTGGATTGTCTTGCGCCTCCACCACAGGGCTTGTACAAAGGTGGCTGACCTCAGTCATATCTTGCTCACCTTAACCGGGGATCTGTGGCGGGTTGTGGCCCTGGGCGCCTGCAACGATCTCCCAGGCCACAGGGTTCACTCTACCGTCAGGCGGACAGAAGTGGAGAAAAAATAGAACGGGGACCCCCAGTGTTCCATACTACGGGGACCCACTTACCAGAGACAGGTGCAGGGGAAGAAGGTACCAGAGAACCAGACTGGCACTGGGATGAAGGGGACCTGGAGGCAACCAGTTAACATCTCAGCAGTGAGTAAACCAGTTGCACTGAATACCTGTCTGGACTCCTTCTTCCGATGCTCACCACACCCTACACCCGCTGGGGCAATACCCTACTTGCAGAGGGATTACCATACTAGCTGCTAATACCATCAGCTCCAGTAGAGACATTTTGCAGCGGCGGCTCCCTACAATTAGCCGCAACACTGCAAGTGGCATTAAGAATAAACTTTATTCACCAATCCCCTGTAAATATCCCCATTACAAAAAGGGCCAAGGGCACGGAACCGGGTAACGGCCACCACTGTGACATTCCCAATAGAGACTCTGCCCGGAACCGAGTACCCCATATCCCTGGGTGCTACAATTCCATATGGTGCCAATTTTTATAACAGTAGGTCAATTTCAACACTGATTTCTTTAAATCTGGAAGACGTGAGAGCAGTATCCTTTTTGTTAAATCTAGATTTTATGTTGTCTTTGTGTAAGAATTTGTACTGTGTCTCTCCTGATGTAATGCAGAGAGAGAACATTGTTTACTTTAGATAAGAATGTATGTAGTTTCTTTGTTAAAAGAGAAAGAAAAAAGTTTAGGACAGTGAAACTAATAAGTGTATGTTTCACCCAATGGGGTTCAGGTCTGGAGATTGGGCTGGCCAGGACATGGTTTTGATGTGGTGGTTCTTCATCCACACATTGATTGACCTAGCTGTGTGGCATGGCGCATTGTCCTGCTGGAAGAACTAGTCCTCAGAGTTGGGGAACATTGCCTGAGCAGAAGAAAGCAACTGTTTTTCCAGGATAACCTTGTATGCGGCTTGATTCATACGTCCTTCGCAAAGTTTATCTGCCCAATTCCAGCCTTGCTGAAGCATCTCCAGATCATCACTGATCCTCCACCAAATTTCACAGTGGGTGCAAGACACTGTCTTGTATGCCTCTCCAGGTCTCCGTCTAACCATTAGACGACCAGGTGTTGGGCAAAGCTGGAAATTAGACTCATCAGAGAAGATTACCTTACTCTATAAATTGGGCAGGAATTTGGCAGATTAAACTTGGCGAAGGACGTATGAATCAAGCCCAGTAAGCGTATACACCCGAAAATGATGCACGACAGAGCACACGGTGACTCCGTCAGCACCATTATAGTCAATGGCCCCATTGGCGCATGCATCCGAAGCCCGTTTTGCAGGGGGTTCGGAAGGAAGCCCTGATGGGACCACTGAACGGAGATCACAATGCAGTGTGAAAGCAGCCTATGACATTCATTTTTAGGGCTCGCAAATACAACCACTTTTCTTGTACGAGTGTTATCCATGGTTTTCAGCACTTGGGCTATGACATTCTATGGGGCTGTGCAGATATCTGATTATCACTTCAAAAAAATCAGAGACATATCCGATTTTGATCTGGAGGGTCGAATATTAATCAGCGATGCAAGTTGATGGGTCTGTGAAAAAAAACGACTGCACTCTGATGACATTGGAGTGCAGTCCAATTTTCATGGACTATTAGAATGGAGGAGATAGAGAATTTGTTGCGCTCCACGTACAAGAAAAACTGATGCCGATGTGCTCAAAGTCTGATCAGAATAACCAGGCTGCTTTTCTTGTATGCGGAAATATCAGCTGTGTGACCCTACCCTATGTATCATTGTGATCCAAGATTGTACCTCATCTTCAGAGATATTTACTTTGCATAGAGTTTTCCGACCTGGAAAACAATATATTAGCTGTCACCCATAGATATCGGACCCGCCAGAACTTGCCAGAAGGCTATAGAGGCTTTCTGCAGAATGGATAGAAGACGTTAAACTCTTGGGAGTTAATTTCTAGGCGGGTTTGGAGGAGTAAAATTGTCAGAATCATTGCGAAAATCACCATGGAAACTTCCAATCATACCATGAAATGAAAGGCAATGTGCCTTCTGTATTCCTTATCCTTACAGAGCAGTGTGATCTTAGCAGAAAGAAATCAATTGTCGTTGTCTACACGAGAAACACAAAGCTGGCCGGGCAGGAGACGCTATCGCGCACTCCAAAAAATAACCTCAGCCCATTACTGAGCCGTTATCCTAGACCTAGGATATATTCAGAAGACAGTATACATCAGCGACAGGAGAGGCACATACTCTGCCCTCATCGACCTCATCCTCCCTGGGGCTCGCTCAACCTGTGGGGAGCTGGACTATCTGGGCTCCGTTAACATCATCCCCGGAGGAAAGCAACATCTCGCAGCGGCGGCTAATCCCTGGCCGCGCACCACGGGTGGTGCTGCAAAGCAAACCCTCATTCCCATCCAACACCGCTCCTGGAAGAGGAAAAGCCGCAGGAAGGGTCTGCGGCGGAGGAGGCCGAGACTCCAGTTACTGCTGCAACCGGTGACACGCTCCCGAGGGACCCTTCATCCTCCTTCTATCCCCCTTTACACTGGACACCCATTTGTTTTTACATGTAGCCGACGGGGCCATGGAGTCGGGTCAGGCCAGTCACAGCAAGCCCACAAAATACACTGGCCCGGTGACGAGTACCCCCTGAGGCCCCGTGGGGCACTACATTAGCAACTATGCTGCGTTCTAAAAAGTGGTATATTATGCCCTGACCCCCTGCATATTTCTCAAAAAACCCTTTTGATTACCCCCCGCGCTGTATGTAAATGCAACCGGTCTGGTCCGATGGGCGTCATTCCGGCATCTCCTGTCCCACCTCTCCGCTGGTAATTGCCGTCCTCCAGATGTGATTGATGTGAATAATGCATCCTGCATCATCCACATAGCCTGACATAATTTAAAGCCTACGCAAGGAGATTGCGGTTTGTGCAGGCGCACTTTGCTCTGCACTGCTGTGGGCTGATGCTGACGCATGTGCAGTTAGATTTCAGTCTCTGCCCGCAGCAGGGCGTGGCAAAGTGCGCCTGCGCGAATAGCAACCTTCCTGCACAGGTGCGACATTTTGTCCAGCTATGTGGATGACGCAGGATATGTCATCCAAATCAATCACATTGGGAGGACAGTGATTACAATGATGCCCATCAGACTGGATCGGTCACATTCGTATATAGCATGGGAGCTATACAAAGGTTTTTGGGGGTTTGTGCAGGACATCAAAGCATAATATACCACTTTTTAGAATGCAGCATAGGTGCTAAGGAAGGTGGTGAGATTAGCTCATACACTAAAATACCGGTGACAGGTCCCTTTATATCTACAGTGTATGCTATTTATACTATAGGGAAAAAATTATTGTGCCCCCTCCACATTACACCTACAGGAGCTTTATGATGTCTCATTCTAAGTCCATAGATATTATTATTATCATAGCTCCACTCTTCTACGAAGTTGTTTTTCTACATGATTTTGTAGGAGTCTGTAAGAATTTTTGCCCATTCATCTAGAAAAGCATTTGTGAGTTCAGACACTGACGGAGGAGACGGCCGGGATCACAGTCTCCCTTTTAGTTGAGGTTGATGAGGTTTAGATGAGGTTGAGGTCTGGGCTCTGTGCGTCCGTCATGTTCTTCCAAACCAAACTCCCCCAACCATGTCATAATGTATCTTGTGAACTAGGGCACGGTTATAGGGAAACAAAAGGGTCTTCCTGGAACTGTTCCCACAAAGTTAGAAGCTACATTTGTCCAAAATGTCTTGTAAGATTTTCCTTTATTGGACTGAAAATCTTCCCGCAGCATTATTCCACCGGCATCAAACATTAGACGTAGTGTAATGCAGTCAGGCAGGTAACGTTCTCTATTCATCAAACCCAGACTCATCCATCAGATGCCAGAGAGAAGTGCAATTCATCAACCACAGAACATGTCTTCACTGCTCCAGAATCTAGCGGTGGCTGCTTTACACCACTCTATCCGGCGCTTATCATTGTGCTTAGTGATGTAAGGCTGCATGCAGCTGCTCGGCCATGAAAATCCATGTCATGTAGCATCCGGAGCACAGTACATGACTGCAGTTTCCCCATTAAGTAAACAAGGGTTAAATAACCAGCCAAAATCCTGGATTTTGCTGTATGTCCCATCAGCCAGGGACATCATGTGATGTGTAAACTTAGAAATAGCAGAATGCTTGCCTGGTGATGGCACGTTCTCCTCACATCTCCACCAGCTCCCATACAGTGTCTTATTTTCGGGGAAACAGGGTACTAGATGTTGTTTGCTGATTACACCCATCAAACGATAACTATAAACCAAGGGTGCTGGTCCGGCGGAGTGGAAATGCGGTCTGGCATGACATAGTTTCCCACTAACATTTCTTGCAAGAAGTCCGTCCGTGCCCTACTCTATGACAAGGGCAGGAGCAGAGTTGGACTACGATTGACTAATCCCCCCCATGGGGCGTGAGTGTGGTATACATAGTTATCCCAGCTATACACACAGGGTTTTACAGTCACTGCGAGGCTAAGAATATCCTAATGCAAGGACACTGCTGATGTTACGTGAGGGTAGAGCCCAGATACATTTGCTTCTGTTTCTAAAATCCATTTATTACTATTTGTCAGTTTGATGAACTTTATCTTGATGATGGAAACCTATCTATACTGTGCCTCTGTATGTCTAGACCTCATATAGGGTCATCCAATGTTTTTGGCAAATTTAACTTACCTTCTTGAATATTACAATCGTAAAAAAGACCTGCCATAAACATCTATTTTTTCCGTAAGTATAAATAGCACTATTCTCCCGAATCTGACATTGTTTTTATTTTTTTCCTGCTCCTGTCCATTCCTGAGATATGTCTCTCTCTCCCTTGTTTGTAGATCTATTCTTTTTACCCAAGTAGGTGTGTTCCTCAAATTTAGTTTTTTGGGAGTCATCATCCAACTGGGCGTATACCGCAGAACTCCCCTGTGATCATAGCTGTGTTTTGATTGGCCAAGTCAGAGGAGGAAAAGCAAAACGGCCGCTGAGAAAACTCTGGTACACCATTATTACCGGTAGGCATAACTTTGGAATGGTGGGGCACAGAAGGACAAGAAAAACTAGGCAAGAATCAATGGAAAAGTAGCGATTGGAGGAGGTACTGTGTTTAAATAAAAAAAACCTGTGATAGCGCCTGTTTAAATGTCTACAGAAAATGAAGATGCAATTCACACGTGTAGGTGCACAGTATTTGGCTTATAGCCTATAGATGACGGCCATACTATTAGACTAGGCACATGGGTGGTAAACAAGTGAGAAACAATCGACCCACTTCTCTAGTGGACGATTTTATATATATATATATATATATATATATATATACACACACACACATATATATACATATACATACACACACACACACATACATACATACATACACATATATATACACATACACACACACACACACACACACATATATATATATATACACATACACACACATGCATACATACACACATACATACACATACATATTCATATACATACACATACATACACATACACATATACATATACATACATATACATACACATACACATATACACATACATACATATACACATACATATACACATACACATGCATACACACATACACATACATATACATACACACACATACATATACATACACACACATACACACACATATATATACATACACACATACATATACATACACACATACATATACATACACACACATACATATACATACACACACATACATATACATACAAACATATATATATATATATATATATATATATACACACAGTCTATACTATATATGTATGTGTGACCCTAGTATTAGGCCACGATCACATGTTGAGTATTTGGTCAGTTTTATACATCAGTATTTATAGCCAAAACAAGAAGTGGAACAATCAGAGGAAAAGTATAATAGAAACACGGCACCACTTCTGTATTATTCACCCACTCCTTGTTTTGGCATATGAAAGCTGATGTAAAAAACCTCTCCAAATATTCAACATGTGAACATGGTCTAAGACTGTGACTCGCAACCGCTATCATTGATGGCTAAATCCACTGTTTTTTTGTTCTGCCAAAAGGTAACATGTACGTAAAGAATCTCAGAATCTATATTTTATGGAGAAACAGTGAGGGAAACAAAGCTAAAAACTAACATTAAATCTCTTTAAAGCCTTCCACCTTAAAGATTATGGAGACCTTTGACATGGAAGTAATGTTTTCTACAAATTAGTTAATAAAACTATAATGTGTTTTAGTCTGCAAACCAATTCTGATATTCAGTTTCCAGTATAATCCAAGTTTCCGATTTTTCTCATGTGGGATCGTCTGTTTCTGTAATACATGCTGGATGTGTTTTTGCTGAGTACTTTCATGTCTCAGCACAGCTTCTATCCTGTGCTTATTTCCTCTTTTTGTTATTTCCACTATATCTAAAGCTTTTTTTCTATTCTCTTCAGAAGTTTTTGGATATTTTTCCTTCTCTCCACAACAGATCTGAGTATAATCCCCTCCCTGCTGCTATCCCCAACACTGAGAGGAGGGAGGTGGAGCGCAAAACAAGCCGTCAGGAGCAGGCGCTCTGGTGAATTTGTAACATTTTTGTGGATCACTTGAAATGGTTGAATTTTTTTTTTAATGACTATTTCAAAAGTTGATTATCTTTGCGATTAGAAAGCAAATGAATAAAAAAGTCTACGCAAATGTGAGTTTCAACCTAATTACAACGCAATGATTAAAATCGCCAGGAATGGGTTTGCTGCGGATTTGAACATCTGCTGCATGTTCTAAATTTGCAGCTGATTTTTCTTTTACATGTGGATGGGTTTACTTTTTTGGTCCTAAACCTGCAAAAGATATTTGAGATGTCCCATCATATTGTAAGGCATCATGCATATGGCAGAGCTGGCCTCGGGGGGGAAAAATAGGCGGCTCGGAGGGTAAAATGCCCATTCACGTTACAGGATATATTTCAACGATTCTACTGTAGAGTTAAATAACTTCTTAAAATATAGGATTCAATGAAGTGCGTCCCAATTTTTGTTTCTGTTGATTTCCTACAGATACATATGGAGGTGCTGATACACTCAATGGGAGCCAAATTACAGCGCTCTACTATTCCTAACACAAATCATGCAGGGAGAAAATTAGATGTGTATTTCATCAACACCAAGGAAAAAACATTACATAAAAAGAAGACAGAACTGTTAACAGATGGCAGAGACAGGAGACGTTTTCACCTGTTTTATGGGATGACTCCTGTGTGCTATTAATGCATGCCTCACTGTACAGTATGCGAGATGTGTGATTCCTATTGGAAATAATGGCTGTCACCAGGGTTTTATCCTCTTTTTTTTTTTAGATGAGTTTTACTGCAGTAACAGCAGGCATACTATACCTTATAAAAGCAAATACAAATTAATTTAAGGACTGTAACAATGATGACCTATCCTTGGAATGATTTGATCAGAGGAGGCATCCAATTATTAGCTGAATGATGAGGCAATGGCTGGGGGTCATGGCCTCTTTATTCTGCTGACGGCATTAAGCAGGCCATACACATTAACACATTAGATAGATATCAGCCAGAGGTTTAACTATAGTACATGCAGGGGTCCAAAAGGTCCAATTAGCTACCATAGTAAGTACAGGGGTCCAAAAGGTCCAATTAGCTACCATAGTAAGTACAGAGGTCCAAAAGGTCCATTTAGCCACTTAGTAAGTACAGGGGTCCAAAAGGGCCATTTCGCTACCATAGTAAGTACAGAGGTCCAAAAGGTCCATTTAGCTACCATAGTAAGTACAGGGGTCCAAAAGGTCCATTTAGCTACCATAGTAAGTACAGGGGTCCAACAGGTCCATTTAGCCACTTAGTAAGTACAGGGGACCAAAAGGTCCATTTAGCCACTTAGTAAATACAGGGGACCAAAAGGTCCATTTAGCCACTATAGTAAGTACAGGGGTCCAAAAGGTCCATTTAGCCACTTAGTAAATACAGGGGACCAAAAGGTCCATTTAGCTACCATAGTAAGTACAGGGGTCCAACAGGTCCATTTAGCCACTTAGTAAGTACAGGGGACCAAAAGGTCCATTTAGCCACTTAGTAAATACAGGGGACCAAAAGGTCCATTTAGCCACTATAGTAAGTACAGGGGTCCAAAAGGTCCATTTAGCTACCATAGTAAGTACAGGGGTCCAAAAGGTCCATTTAGCTACCATAGTAAATTCAGGGGTCCAAAAGGTCCAATTTGCTACCATAGTAAGTACAGAGGTCCAAAAGGTCCATTTAGCCACATAGTAAGTACAGGGGTCCAAAAGGTCCATTTAGCTACCATAGTAAATTCAGGGGTCCAAAAGGTCCATTTAGCTACCATAGTAAGTACAGAGGTCCAAAAGGTCCATTTAGCTACCATAGTAAGTACAGGGATCCAAAAGGTCCATTTAGCCACTATAGTAAGTACAGGGGTCCAAAAGGTCCATTTAGCTACCATAGTAAGTACAGAGGTCCAAAAGGTCCATTTAGCTACCATAGTAAGTACAGGGGTCCAAAAGGTCCATTTAACCACTATACTAAGTACAGGGATCTAAAAAGTCCATTTAGCCACTATAGTAAATACAGTGGTCTAAAAGGTCCATTTAGCCACTATAGTAAGTACAGGGGTCCAAAAGGTCCATTTAGCTACCATAGTAAGTACAGGGGTCCAAAGGGTCCATTTAGCCACTATAATAAGTACAGGGATCCAAGAGATCCATTTAGCCTATCTTAAAAAAAACAGTACTGTTGATAGTTGTGGCACTATTGGAGATATTGCATTGGGCCCAAGAGCTCCAAGTTACATCAGTGCTGTCAGCCAAACCATCATTGGTTGGTTATTGAATTACAACAGCCCAGGTCCTTCTCTCTCGTGAGGTCAACTTTGGTTGGAGAGTTTGAAGGGCTATATCCAGATTAGATAGTCGGCCAATCATGTGCGCACGTTGCGTACAAGCCCTGCAGAAATTTCTGCAGCGATCTGAAGAGCACATGTGCGCTTTAGATCGCTGCAGAAATGTCCGTAGTGAGCGCCGATTCCATGCGCTCTGCCTGCAGCTCCTGCCATAGACAGAGCAGGAGCTGCCGGCAAAGCGCAGGAAAGAAGTGACATGTCACTTCTTTTTGCGCAGCGCTTCGGCAGTAGCCGAAGCGCTGCGCTCTTAGACGCCACGTGCGCACGGCCCCTGCACAATCTCCATAGACTGTGCAGGGGCCGCAGGACGCATGCAGTTACGCTGCGCTACAAAGTGCAGCGTAACTGCATGTTTTTACGCAACGTGCGCACATAGCCTACGATCAGCCAGGTTTGGGTGACTTTTTTCTAGTGTGTTGGGGCCTTAAAGTCAATCACCACTGATCAGATATTGATAGCTTTATCCTAACCTATCAACATTACAATCTTGGAAGCTCCCTTCAATTTCAGTATAGGCGGCAGCACACTTCTATTGTACAAGGTAGTTCAATGTGGTGCAAATCCCAGCCAGTTCACACAACCACAGCTAGAATCTGAGCTGTTATCACATATTGGGAATGGTGGCTCCCGTGTTATCAACTGTAGATGAGAGGAGGAGGTGAGCTATGATATCACCTCTAGTGAATTCTGCGTTATCTATTCCATATAGAGTTATTTTCAGTCATTGTATAGAAGGAGGTAAGCTGTGATATCACCTAGTGTGAATGGTGGATCCTGTGTTATCTAGTATACATAGAGACATTTTTAGTCATTGTATAGGAGGAGGTGAGCTGTGATATCACCTAGTGTGAATGGTGGATCCTGTGTTATCTAGTATACATAGACACATTTTTAGTCATTGTATAGGAGGAGGTGAGCTGTGATATCACCTGGTGTGAATGGTGAATCATGTGTTATCTACTGTAGATGGGTAGATGGGAGGAGGAGATGAACTGTGATATCACCTATTGTGAATTATGGATCCTGTGTTATCTATTGTAGATGGGAGGAGGAGGTTAGCTATGGTATCCTCTCTAGTGAATGGTGGATTCTGCGTTATCTACTCCATATAGAGATATTTTCAGTCATTGTATAGGAGGAGGGGAATTGTGATATCCCCTATTGTGAATAATGGATCCTGTGTTATCTATTGTATATAGATACATTTTTAGTCATTGTATAGGAGGAGGAGGTGAGTTGTGATATCACCCAGTGTGAATGGTGAATCATGTGTTATCTATTGTAGATTGGAGGAGGAGGTGATCTGTGATATCATCTAGTGTGAATGGTGGAACCTGTGTTATCTACTGCATATAGAGATATTTTCAGTCATTGTATAGAAGGAGGAGGAGGTGAACTGTGATATCATCTAGTGTGAATTATGGATCCTTTGTTATCTATTGAAGCTGGGAGGAGGAGGTATGATATCACTTATTGTGAATGGTGGATCCTGTGTTCTCTGCTGTATATAGAAGTGCTATGTTATCTGTCATTGTAATCCTGGCTATAATATTTAGATTACTGCTGTAAAGTTATCTCCACAGAACAGGAAGTGTCATCCTAATATAAGACGCGATCCTGACTAATGTATTTTCTAAGACGTTCTAATTATATCTGTAATGTAATGTAGTTGTGGAATACTTACTGATCTCCGTGTTTCCCAGTGTCGCTCCGGACCTCTTAGGGGTCACGAATGCTCCTCTCAGGGACTGTTGTGAGGGGCGGTGCTAATTCCATAGAATTCTATAAAACTTGATAGACAGTGGCGTAACCTGAAGCGCGTGGGCCCCAATGTGAAATCTCCAATCAGGCCCCCATCAATTGCAGGTCTTTAATAGTAATAGTGTTTTCATAGGGCCCAGGTACGATTGGATCCCCTTCACCCACCATAGAAAGTGACTATGGTCCACATATAAACCCCTGTGCGAGCCGCATAGCATGATCTGAAGTAACCAAATGCAGAAGAGAAACTGGGGAAGATGGGGACAGACATAGCAATATAACTACATCACATTACAGACATATTTCGGAGATAAATATAGATATCTATATACTCAGGGGATAAGCTTAATGAAAATGGCAAGATTTCTCCTTTTTTTTTTACATAGATAGTGATACTGAAGATAGAGCAAAAATATATCAAAACACACAGACATTGACATTCACAGATACGTATACAGCTCTGGGGGGTATACAGCATTGGGGTGGATGGGACATAGAGCTCTGGGGAGTATATAGTTCTGGGGTGGAAGGGATCTACAGCTCTAGGCAAATTACAGCACTGGGGTGGAGGGGACATACAGCTCTGGAGGTATACAGCACTGGGGTGGAGGGGACATACAGCTCTGGGCAATATATAGCAAAGGGGTGGAGGGGACATACAGCTCTGGGGGATATACAGCACTGGGGTGGGGAGCCATACAGCTCTGGGTGGTATATAGCACTGGGGTGGGGGGGGCATACAGCTCTGGGTGGGTATACAGCACTAGGGTGGGGGAACATACAGCTCCTGGGGCATTTACAGGACTAGAGTGGGGGGAAATTTAGCTCTGGGCAGGTATACAGCCCAGGGGTGGGAAGACATATAGCTCTTGGAGGTATGCAGCACTGGGGTGGGGGCATACAACTCTGAGTTATACAGGTATGGGGGTATAGAGCACTGGGGGGGGGGCATACAGCTCTGGGTGGTACACTATTGGGGTCGGTGGGCTGTTATGATCTGGTAACCGTAAACAATCATGAAAAATCCCATTAATAAGGGAAAATCAAAACCACAAGAGTAGTTGGAAACTAAGCTGACCGCAATCCCCTAGCTATCGGATAACACTAGAAGTAGCAGTGGGATGTTCCTAACACCTAGACACCTAGTCACAGCCGGAGAAACTAGCTACACCTCAAAGATAGAAATGAGGAATCCTAACTTGCCTTGGAGTAGTCCCCAAAGAAATATCAAACCCTCAACATGTAAACGATGGTGATGTAAGGAAATACAATACACAGATAGAAAATATAGATCAGCAAAGGTGAGGCCCGACTTACTAGATAGAACAGGACAGGACAGATAACTGATTGAGGCCAGCAAAAAAACCTGAAAAAAAATACCAATTTCCTGATAGGAAAAAAAGATCTCAGACCATTGGGTCTCTCCCCCACTAAATCAGGTACTCTTGTGCCAGACACTTTAAACAATACTGCACATATAATGCGAAGAAACAATCACAGAACAAATAATATTCTAAAGTGCAAATACTCCAAACATGAACAGGGAGCAAGTTCCCTTTCTTGCTAAAGGAACTGCCCGGCTCACAAAAGCAGAAAGAAAGATCCTCACATACAAGAAAACAGACACAAAACCAAATGGAATAAGCATATACTCTCTTAAGCGCCAATCCAGCAATTAAGCACAGAAACAGAAAACTTATCTTGAGTAGATTCGGGCACCGAATAAACGGGAGAAACAGAAGGGAAAATTCCCAGCCATCTTCATGAGCAGGCAGGAAACCTTATCACCGGCGGCCGCCAAGCACAAAATGCACTCCTAAATAGACTAGGGTGATCTGCAATAGGATTTCCTGGATTCCCAATTAATTTCATCACTTGTTTGAATCACAGATTCAAACTCAGCTTCATTACCATTCCTGTCCACCAGAGGGAGCTCCACACCAGCACCCACTCGGATGACATTCACAATAGGGGGCATTCAGCTCTGGGGAGGTATACAGCACTGGGGTGGGGGGGCATATGGCGCACACCACGGGGTCGGGGGCTACTCGTTACCGGGCCGTGGTGCTTCTGCTGGGTGGCCTTGCCCAGTTCCGTGACCCCAGCGGTGTCAATAAAGAGGGGGATGGGGGATTATGTGAGTTGTTGTTCGTGACACCACCTGTGGTGTGCGTCCAATATCAGCCACCGCTGCGGGACTTCTCAGCTGGGGCGGATGACAATGCAGCTCAGATTGTTCAGCTCTTCACAGACAGAGCTATGCCCCAGGGAGGATGATGGTGGTAGTAGTCGCCTGTGACACAGGGGCACGATGATGGCAGCGCCGGCAGTGATGAGACGACACAGATGTTGCAGTTCAAGGTTTTCTCCTCACAAGAAGTACACCGCCGTTGGAATACTGGGCTACGCTGTGATAGGCTTCAGCCGATCCTGGATACTTCGGAGGTCGAGGCCGGTGTTTCCTTCTGTGCGTCGCCTTTCTACGGTTTCCCTCCACCCCAGCTCCTGGGACATGGAACAGGTAACAGGTGACGTCTGCACTCCCCACGAGCCCTGTGATCCCCCTTCTTTCCAAAGAACCCAGCTCTAGACCACGGGCCCTGAACTGTCCGTGTCTTTGCTTGCTTGTTCCCATGTCCTCCCGGAGCCTGCTGTACCTGCTGGAATCCTTGACTAACTCAATTGTGTCCCAGTAATGGCTTCTAACTCCCCTGGTTCCTGAACTAGTGGGCAAGAGGTCCCATACCTTGTGATGGCCATCCCAGCACCTACCCTAGCCCGGTCTTGGTGGAAGAGCTCCCATGTTTATGTGTTGGATAAGTGTGTTTGTGGTTGTTACCAGTGACCATCTCCTCCATATCCGAGATGAATACTGCAGCTGCAGGGGCGCCACACATACAGCTTGGCTGCCAACTTGAGCACTATGGCCTCTGGAAATCGACCCCGGGGCCACAGATACATCACCACTTTTGCTGACAGCGAATAAGCCCCCCTAATGCTGGCCCTGGAAGGGGCAGACATATAATTGGTGCAACCTGTGCGGTCGCATAGGAGCCCAAGAGGTAAGAGGCCACAACTGTCTCCAAAGCAGATGGAATTGTGCATTATGATTAACTTTTGGGCTGCAAAGGGCCCTTAGAAAGTTCCTGCAGCGGGACCCTCTACTGTCTGTGACCGCAAGTGACACAAGGACAAGATAAATTGGCAAAAGTCTCAGAGGGCATGACTTTGGAATTAAAAACCTTCCCAACCTGTGCTGCAGCTACTGACTTGGCCTAAACTTTGCAGTATACAATCACATGTGAGACAAATCTAACAGGAAACAGCATATTGTGGGCAGTGCGGTCGGTTACATAAGATCTATGCGAGATGGAAAAAAAAGTCTAACTGTCTCATGACATCAACTTTGATGGATGTTCTGAGCTTTCAGATGACGGTCACACGTTACAGCATTAACAGAGTATATATATACAGACCTATCATTGTGCAACCTATGGGGCTGCACAGGGGCCCAAGAGTTGAGGGGGCCCATTTCTACCACCTAAGAAGGTGCAATTTTGCTCTTGGGCTGCAAAGGGCCCATATATGTTTCTTGCACAGGGGCCCTTTTATATATATTATAATATACAGTTAGGTCCAGAAATATTTGGACAGTGACACAATTTTCGCGAGTTGGGCTCTGCATGCCACCACATTGGATTTGAAATGAAACCTCTACAACAGAATTCAAGTGCCGATTGTAACGTTTAATTTGAAGGTTTGAACAAAAATATCTGATAGAAATTGTAGGAATTGTACACATTTCTTTACAAACACTCCACATTTTAGGAGGTCAAAAGTAATTGGACAAATAAACCAGACCCAAAAAAAAATTTTATTTTCAATATTTTGTTGCGAATCCTTTGGAGGCAATCACTGCCTTAAGTCTGGAACCCATGGACATCACGAAACGCTGGGTTTCCTCCTTCTTAATGCTTTGCCAGGCCTTTACAGCCGCAGCCTTCAGGTCTTGCTTGTTTGTGGGTCTTTCCGTCTTAAGTCTGGATTTGAGCAAGTGAAATGCATGCTCAATTGGGTTAAGATCTGGTGATTGACTTGGCCATTGCAGAATGTTCCACTTTTTTGCAATCATGAACTCCTGGGTAGCTTTGGCTGTATGCTTGGGGTCATTGTCCATCTGTACTATGAAGCGCCGTCCGATCAACTTTGCGGCATTTGGCTGAATCTGGGCTGAAAGTATATCCCGGTACACTTCAGAATTCATCCGGCTACTCTTGTCTGCTGTTATGTCATCAATAAACACAAGTGACCCAGTGCCATTGAAAGCCATGCATGCCCATGCCATCACGTTGCCTCCACCATGTTTTACAGAGGATGTGGTGTGCCTTGGATCATGTGCCGTTCCCTTTCTTCTCCAAACTTTTTTCTTCCCATCATTCTGGTACAGGTTGATCTTGGTCTCATCTGTCCATAGAATACTTTTCCAGAACTGAGCTGGCTTCATGGGGTGTTTTTCAGCAAATTTAACTCTGGCCTGTCTATTTTTGGAATTGATGAATGGTTTGCATCTAGATGTGAACCCTTTGTATTTACTTTCATGGAGTCTTCTCTTTACTGTTGACTTAGAGACAGATACACCTACTTCACTGAGAGTGTTCTGGACTTCAGTTGATGTTGTGAATGGGTTCTTCTTCACCAAAGAATGTATGCGGCGATCATCCACCACTGTTGTCATCCGTGGACGCCCAGGCCTTTTTGAGTTCCCAAGCTCACCAGTCAATTCCTTTTTTCTCAGAATGTACCCGACTGTTGATTTTGCTACTCCAAGCATGTCTGCTATCTCTTTGATGGATTTTTTCTTTTTTTTCAGCCTCAGGATGTTCTGCTTCACCTCAATTGAGAGTTCCTTAGACCGCATGTTGTCTGGTCACAGCAACAGCTTCCAAATGCAAAACCACACACCTGTAATCAACCCCAGACCTTTTAACTACTTCATTGATTACAGGTTAATGAGGGAGACGACTTCAGAGTTAATTGCAGCCCTTAGAGTCCCTTGTCCAATTACTTTTGGTCCCTTGAAAAAGAGGAGGCTATGCATTACAGAGCTATGATTCCTAAACCCTTTCTCCGATTTGGATGTGAAAACTCTCATATTGCAGCTGGGAGTGTGCACTTCCAGGCCAAGTTTGGAGATGGCACTATTTTCGGTGGCATGGTACAACATATTTGATACAGCATCCTCAGTCTGCGGCACGGTTCTCATTATTTCTGTCATATATCCTCATTGGCAGTATCATCATCCATTTTTCTTCTTCAGTAGATGCTGAGACAGAAAGTGAAGCTGCTTTCAAGATTGTTGGCATCCCCTGAACGCGACTCTGATGTCAGTCCATTCTAAGCACTGACATATCTTCTGTATATGTTGGCAGAGACAGAAAACCTATTAGTGTTACAGTACTAGAAAGAGAAGGCTCCATTAAAAATGTGGAGCGTAAGACTGGGAGACGAGACAGAGAATCAACCGTAGGCTATTTTGGACCTTAAAGAAGACCTGCCGCCACCTCCAAAAGTTACCCGAGTTTACTCTTGCTTTATTCCCTCTGTTTGTCGTAGTTGCTTGTTTTTAACTTTATTTTAAATCCAGAGATTTGGGCCTTTTTTATGTATTGCTAATTTTATTTTATTGGTCTTTACAAATGGGGTGTGGCTCACAGGGTCCTCTGGGGCGTGTCTTTTAGGCTGATCTGCAGAATTCCCAGGTGATCCACACCCCTTGGTAAAGACCATAAAAATTTGTACTAAATAAAAAGGCCCATATCTCTAGAACCGGATGGCAGATTTCATCCTTTAGCCGAGCCTGCATCTTTCCCAGCAGATGATGGATGTGATATTCAGCCATCATCTGCTTCTAACAGCCGCGGTTCATGCACAGCTGTGCCTACAGCTTTAACCAATTAAATGCTGCTGTTTTAGCTAACTCTCTGATAGCAGCATTTACTGTGTGCCTCCATGGGAGCACATTATTCTTTGCACTCACTGACGCAATCACTAGGCGCCGATGGGTTCCCAAGATGACTGAGCATCTGCTGAAGACCCCAATGCCCAGTCATGACAGTACTTCTGTGAGAGCCAACCTGTAAAGGTGTTCACAAGAGACCTTGGTTATTGCTATACACAGCAGTACTGTAGTATTGCTGTATATAGTACAAGTGATTGGATGATTGCATTCCCAAGTTTCCTAAGGGGACTAATAAATACAAAATAAAGTGGAAATAAAAATTAAAAAAATTATATATATATATATATATATATATATATAGTTCACCCCTCTTTTCCCCCATTAAAAGTAAATAAATAAAAAAAGATAAAAATCTTCACATATGTTGCATTGCCTAAAGGCCGCTTTACACGCGGCGATTTATTGTGTGATCGCATGTGCGATCGTACCTGCCCCCATCGTTTGTGCATTACGGGCAATTTGTTGCCCGTGTCGCACAAAGTCGGTAACCCCCGTCACACGTACTTACCTTCCAAACGACCTCGCTGTGGGCAGCAAACATCCTCTTCCTGAAGGGGGAGGGACGTTCGGCATCACAGCGACGTCACTCAGCGGCCGCCCAATAGAAGCGTAGATGAGCGGGACGTAACATCCCATCCACCTCCTTCCTTCCGCATTGCCGGCGGGACGCAGGTAAGCTGTGTTCGTCGTTCCCGGGGTGCCACACGGAGCGATGTGTGTTGCCTCGGGAACAATGAACAACCGGCGCGCAGAAGGACGATCGATTTTTTTTAAAATGAGCGATGTGTCAACGAGCAACGATAAGGTGAGTATTTTTGCTCGTTGACAGTCGCTCGTAGCGGTCACACGCTACGATATGTCATACGATGCTGGATGTGCGTCACTAACGACGTGACCCCAACGACATATCGTTAGATATATCGTAGCGTGTAACGCCACCCTTTATTCGTAAAAGTCTGATCGATCAAAAGGAAAAATTAACTCAATCTATAAACGGCATAATCAGAGAACAAAATTAAAAACTCCAGAATTTCATTTTTTTGGCCACCGATATGCTATAAGAGACAATCAAAACATTGTATATATCCCCACCGTCTCATTCACACATATAAATGGGGTCCCGGAAGCATCATAGCATTGAATTTAACTTTTTAGCATGTTTTCTAAAATGCCAAACTAATAAACCAAAGCCCTCGTTCAGACGTCTGTTTTTCATGTACATATTTTATCTTGTTATATTTGTTGGAGGTGGTCGTGTAACCGCTATGGTGTTTTTTGCTGGTTTATGTGCATTATCCTAATGTAAAGTAGTTTAATGTACAATGTATGTAGGTTGTACATGTGTAGCAGTGTTAGTCACTTCTTAGTTACAGAGGGAGTATAGAACAAGGTGGGGGGAGTGATGGATGGCCACTGGGTTGGTTAGCGAGAAGGGCCTTGTGAGCTGCCAGTTCTGCAGTGAGGTTCCTGAAGCGAAGACATGACCTTGCAATTTGGGTCTGTCAGGGAACCTGGAGGTATCCACTAAGGATTCCGGAGCCTTGGGCTCACTTCGGGACGGGCTTAGAAGAATATAGGGACTAGACGGCGGTGTGGGTAGAGTACATGGAACGGGCCGAAATAAGTCGAGCAACTAGAAGGCGTCCGAGACGTGAGAGACCACGGTTAGTTGAAGAGTAAGAAAGTGGAAGGAGGAGGCATATGCACGGAAGCTGGAGGACTAGGTCCCAGATTGTCCAAGACTGAGTTCCCTGGAAGAAAGCGGCAGCAGAACCATATTAGTGTGGCCATGTCTGTCATGAAGGTGGAAGATCTAATAAACCATTTACTGTTGTTTTGCCAAGAGTTCTCCAGTGTTTCGGGTATCTTTGCTACGTCTACGCCAGTGACCAGCTGCGGTGTGTTGGACAAGGCCCTGAAGAAGACAGTAAGGGCGGCTTTGCACACTACGACATCGCAGGTGCGATGTCGGTGGGGTCAAATCGAAAGTGACGCACATCCGGCGTCACTTGCGATGTCGTAGTGTGTAAATCCTAGATGATACGATGAACGAGCGCAAAAGCGTCGTTATCGTATCATCGCTGCAGCCTCCGACATTTCCATAATGCCGGTGCAGCGACAAGTGCGATGTTGTTCCTCGCTCCTGCGGCAGCACACATCGCTGTGTGTGAAGCCGCAGGAGCGAGGAACTTCACCTTACCTGCCGCCGGCTGCAATGAGAAGGACGGAGGTGGGCGGGATGTTTACATCCTGCTCATCTCCGCCCCTCCACTTCAATTGGCCGCCTGCCGTGTGATGTCGCTGTGACGCCGCACGACCCGCCCCCTTAGGAAGGAGGCGGGTCGCCGGCCAGAGGGACGTCGCACGGCAGGTATGTGCGTGTGACTGCCGTAGCGATAATAATCGCTACGGCAGCTTTCACTAGATATTGCACATGCGACGGGGGCGGGACTATCGCTGCAGCATCGGTAACACATTGTTACCGATGTCGCAGCGTGCAAAGCCCGCCTTAGTGTCGCACACCCAGCACAAAGCAATTTCCGAGTACTGGCTCTCACTGGCGAAGGAGTGCAGAGACCTCACGGCCCGGCGTCTGCACCTACCTTCATATTCAACGCGTACCTAATAAATGGAGCAGTTTGCATGTTCTTGTTTTTTTGTATATCGTGTGTCCGTTTTCTATTTGAGTCACGGATCAAAATCACGCATGCAATTCTATGGGTCTGTGAAAAACACGGACAGCAGACGGATGCCACCAATGTGCAATCATAATGTGTGGTGGGGCCGGGAGACACTTTGCAATATATTTTTTTATACAAGCGAGAAAATTACTGATTGCAAAAATCTGCAATGCTGATAAAACACCATTTCCATCACACCGATGGCAATCGGGATAGTTTTTTTTCCCACACACTAGAAAAAAACAGACATCTGAATGAGGCCTAATTTAGAGAAAGCAGCACATATCTATAAGGCAAGAGAGGTCCCCTTTAAAAGACTTCTAAAATGAATGAACATGAAAAAAATTTGCTTATACATGTCATAGGTACAATGTTCACAATGTGGCCAAAGTCTGCTGACCTTGCAGAACGCGGCACTCGCTGTGTTTGGCTGGTTCTACTCCGGGTGCACGTCAGTGTGAATGGACAGCAGGCATAGTCACGAGGATTTTTTACTTCTTTACTTTCTTCACATGGGATGGAAAGGCGGATTTACTACAGTGACCTCACTAAAGTCACAACCAACTCTTATTCTGGCCGTTATGAAGCCATCGCTTGTAATAAAAGAAGTAATGATCACTCATATATGGACAATTTGTTACAACATTAAACGCTAAGGCTATGTGCACACGTTGCGTTTTTTTCAGCGCGGAAAAAAACGCACCCTCTGGCAGAGGCGAGAATTGTAAACAATGCGTTTTGGGAAAAAACGCATCAAAAACGCATGCGTTTTTCATGCGTTTTCTTCAGGTGCGTTTTTGACCACATGATCCAGTGACAGTGCCACAGTACATCCAGTACACAGTGCCAGCCTTCCTGCAGAGATGTGAGTGTTGTCCACGGGAGAACGCAGCTGCCCATGCCCACGATTTGGGTTCAGGCTGCTGTGGAGCTCTATGCTACCTGCAGAGAACACTCTTGTCTCCGCAGCATAAATTGACATGCTGAGGCTCGGGAAGCCACGCCACCGGTCAGTTTATGCTGCGGAGAAGAGAAGCACAGTGGGCACGGGATCTCCAAAAATCCTTCCACTGTGCTTCTACTGCACAACGCAGCGCTATGGAAGCAGGGAAAACACTCTGCACCCATAATGCTGCAAACCCTGATTGTGGGCGCACAGCCTAAAATGTGTCAATGGATGTCAAACATATATATAACGTCCCACCCCCCCCCTGCATATTCTAAGCTGGCGCCCTTTAGTGCCTTTCATGTGACGTCGCTGTGATGCTGCACGAACCGCCCCCTTAAAAAAGAGGTTGTTCGCTGTCCACAGTGACGTTGCTAGGCAGGTAAGTATGTGTGACGGGTACTAGCGATATTGTGCAGCGATTTGCCCGTGACGCACAAATGACGGGGGCGGGTGCGATCGCTAGCGATGTCGCAGCGTGTAAAGAAACCTTAACATGTCCTTATTTTGGGCCTGCTGGCAGTTTTTCATGCAGTAACGTGGAACCTCAAAGACGAAGGATGCCAACTGGTGGCACATAGTAGGGACAGGCCTACTGTAAAAGCGATGGGTGTTGTGTTACTTATCTGGATCCATAATAATGCTAGTCTTACAGATTAGATATCCATCTCCTGTGTCTCATGACTTCCCCATACGCAGGAACATTCGGCTTGGTCAAGCATTCATTTGTTCTCTATGAGAAAGCCCTGCCAAAATCATCTGCCAAAGAAAAAGTATCAGGCGATTGAATTGTAAAATACCGGATCCTTATGGCCCCCAGCCTTGACATAATCTGTTGGAGAAATATTAGATGGTCTGCCTACTTGAAGGGGTTGTCCCGCAAAAAAAGTACATTTTGATCAATAGATCTTGGAATAATAAATTCCACAATTGAATGTGTTAAAAAAAATGTTCCTGTGCTGAGATAATCTTATATATGTGTCCCTGCTATGTACTGTGTAATGGCCGTGTCTGACCGTACAGGGATATGGTCTGATCATACGGTAACATATCTCTTGGTCCGGGGAGAAAGCAAAAGAGAGTATACAGACAAGACAGTATGGGATCACAGATGCTGCTTTCTGTGAGGTAAAACATTTAAACATTTAAAAACAGGTAGGGAAATGTTTTACTTCACAGAAAGAATCAGGTGTGATCATGTTCTGTTCTGTCTGTTAACTCTCTTTTGCTTCCAGGAGCTGTGGTATGATCAGACCATGTCCCTGTACGGTCAGACACAGCTAGTATATAGCAGAAAAACGCTGTGGCAGAAAAATGCACCTCTGGCGTTTTCAGTATGTTTTTGCCGTGTTTCGGTGCGTTTTTGTCCGTACATTTTTCCCTTGCGTTTTCTCACTATATTCAATGGAAAAAAGCAAGGAAAAACGCAAAAAAAATTGACATGCTGCTTCTTTTTTCTGCACCCAAAACTGCAAGCAAAAAAGAAGCAACGTGCGCACCGTCTTTCTGAATTTTCATAGACTTTGCTGGGGAATGAAATGCGTGCTTTTGAGGGCAACAAACAGCACCCAAAACTGCACTGTGCACATTTAAAAACAGTCTTTTACTGAACAGAAGTTTGATTACAACTATACCTTCTCGGACGTTTCCTTTTCAACACAGAGCATCTCCAAACATATTCCCTCTGCATGTTCTATCTCACATATTACTTCCTTCCATAGTCCTGTATATTTCACCACCACCTTGCTTAGCAAACTGGCACAATCCGTGAAAGTCATCCAATCCTTCCTGTGGTTTTGCGTTATCACAGGTGTGTCGCCCTGGGCAAGCCAGGGGACACAGATAACAACACCACTACACCCCACACTCCAGGTAGGCACACCTGCTAACCAGAAATCCTTGTTGCCTTCCTCCAAGAGTTTGTTGATGCACACCAGGGGGTGGGCCAGGCGGTTGGCTCCGCCCACCAAGGAGCTCACAACTCTGGAGGCAGGAAGTTACCAGGCAGATTAGCCCGGACAGGGCAAGAGGCAGATTAGCTCAGGAGGAGCTTGAGTGAACAGCAGTTAAGCCCGGGTAGGGCAAGAGTGCAGTCAGCTCAGGGACGAGCTTAAGTAAACCAGAAGTGAAAGTGAAGGAAAGGAAAGTGGAAAAGGAGGAAAGCAAGAAGTGGAGAGAGCGCAGAGAGTGCGCAGAGCCTGAGAGCCCAGCTGTGTGTAGGGCTAGAACAGCAAGGTCAGCGACGGCGGTGACTGTCTGGAGGGGGACCGTTTGGAAGTTCCTGGAAGGACCCCGTTGGCTGTGTGCCCGGTGGTCTGGAGCAGTGTTCCGAAGGACAGTCAGCACCAGGGCAGGGGCCTCTCGGACCCCGGCAAGGCTAGGAGTCGCCCAATTTGCCGAATCCGTCAGTGAAGGGGACGCAGATCCCCCAGCAACAAAGTCCCGATTGACGGCAACAGCCCGACCATTACCGGGGAGACACCGCCACCGCCAAGGCACCAGTTTCCCCAGGGCCAGCGCCTGCGGGCAAAGTGTAGAGCTCCTCCGGCCCAGATTGCAGTCGGGGAGCGGGTAACCGGAGGGAATCCACCGCTACCATCAGTCAAACAGGTGCAAGGAAGAGAGACGTCACCGTCACCTACCGGGAGTGCAGGTGCAACCGTCTGTGGGACCGTCCTACCAGCCGTTGGTTTACCGTACAAACTGTGTCCGTGTCTCAGGCTGAGTGAGTACCACAGTGCCGCAAGGCACAGCGCTGCCCCCGCGTCCCTGCGCCCTCCAGGCCCTACACTTCACATCTCTTCACCGGGCCCCGGGATCACCAACCCCTACCCACGGAGGGGCAACACAACACCTGGCTGCTCCAATCACCATCCCCGGGACCCCCACACTGAGCAGCGGTGGTGCCATCACCGCAACCGTGGGTGGCGTCACGAACTATAATCCCAACAAACACCCCCCTTTCACTCACGGGCGAGGAGCGTCGCTCGAGACACCCCGGGATCCGGCCCGCAGCTCGAGCCACCAGGAGCAACTGCCGGATTCGAGCAGAAGGGGTGAGCGCGGTGTGCTGACACCCTCCTCCCCGCCCGCGACAACTTGGCGTCACGAACAGGATCTTACCGCTCTGCCGTCTGGTAGAGGTGCGCCTTGTTACCGCCGGAGGTATCCGGCAGAAAAATTTCAGAAGCCGCCATCTTTGGCGCGAAAAGTTCCCGCTCGAGCGTCTTCTCGAGCAGTAGAGGCGCGAAGGCCAAAGCTCCGCCCCGAGAGAGGAGGGGCCAGAAAGAGCTAAGGGGGACGCGATGGTGGCTGGCCGCATGTGAGCGCGGCTATGGAAGCAGGGACGCCAGGACCCTGCGGCCATTTATTGGTTCCTGGAAGAGGCCGCTGCTAAAGACGCTGAGTCCGACCAACAACACCGTGGTCCCCGCGCCCGGCATGGCGGCGTGGGTTGAAGTCCGGACCGCCCAGCTAAGCAGCCGTCTGCAGGTCCGCATGCAGCTCCTCCTGGAGGAGTGGGAGGCCGACATGGTGGAAGTGGTGGCTGCTACGCGGAGATGTGAGGTGGAGGAAGATTTGGAGGAACGGGTAAGAGACCCACGTCCCTGTATTCCCGAGGGATCGGCCGCTGCGGCTGAGGGGCCCGGCCTACACCCGTTCACCCTGCTGCCTCTCCCGCTACCCGCGTTAGCTGCTGCTGCCCCGCCACTAGGCCCGCTACCACCACCACCGGTAGCGGTACCCTGCCAATCCGCCCCGGCGGACCGACCTGCAGCAGAAGCTCATGACCACCCTGAACCGCTTCTATGGAAGAAGCCAAAGGCTGAGCCCGTCAGCAAAGATGCACCGGAGGCACGGCGGGGATGCAGCTGCCAGGAGGCAGCGGAGGCCATGTCACAGCGGGGTCCCTCATTACTGAAGGTGCCGGTCGTAGCCGACACGGAGGGACTCTGGCTGGGTCCATCCCCCGCACACGCTGAACCGGAGCAAACAGAAAGTACTCCCGGCTGGGAGCAGCGGCAACAGCAGCTGCGCAGGGAGATCGATGCCCGAGAGGGGTGTAGAGCGGATGTGCATGCCCGCATGAATATGGAAGAAGATCGCCTGCAGCGAGCTACCATTGGGGTCCAGAGCGGTGCACCGTGTGAAGGTGGCACTAGAGCCCCACGAGTGAGAATGGACTGTTAAGCCGCAAAAGGCAGCGGAGTGCCGTTGCACAGTCCCCGTTGGGACCACCAGTCGGCATGTTTACAAGTTTGTTTAAAAGTTGAAAATGAAAAATGATTGATCCAAGAAGAAGTAACCTGATTTGTTTGTTGATTTGCAACCGGCAGGAGCCGGCACCGTTGTCCCCGTGGGGACCGTTTAAAGTTTAAAAATGCATGGGAACTAGCCATGTACAAGCCCGTGAACTCTGCAGGGCAACCACAAACGTTAGTGGCTTGTAAATATGTTGGGTACCGTTACCGTTTCCGCAATGCCGCCTCCGGAGAGGCAGGTTGGAGGGAGGGCCCTGAGCAGAGCAGGCCAGGGCCCAGCCACCAAAGGAACCGGTGGCTACCCTCTGGAGGGAAGGACAGATCCCGCTCGGGTGACTTGTGCTGGACTGTGGGTCAAGGGGTGCTGCCTGGGTTTTAGGGGCAGCATCAGGGCCAGGTTGCTTGGGTGGGGGAGAGCGGAAACCGTGACCGTACACCGTTGAAACGTTAAAAGTAAAATGTGCCTCCCGTCTTGGGAAGAGTTGATTAAAAATGTTATGTATGTTATGTTTAACCGTGTTATCCCCTTTTTACAGAAAAATAAAACCGGTGTAGGACGGCAGCCCGCGGACGGTCTGCATTTTGCTAAGGGGGAATGTGTCGCCCTGGGCAAGCCAGGGGACACAGATAACAACACCACTACACCCCACACTCCAGGTAGGCACACCTGCTAACCAGAAATCCTTGTTGCCTTCCTCCAAGAGTTTGTTGATGCACACCAGGGGGTGGGCCAGGCGGTTGGCTCCACCCACCAAGGAGCTCACAACTCTTGAGGCAGGAAGTTACCAGGCAGATTAGCCCGGACAGGGCAAGAGGCAGATTAGCTCAGGAGGAGCTTGAGTGAACAGCAGTTAAGCCCGGGTAGGGCAAGAGTGCAGTCAGCTCAGGGACGAGCTTAAGTAAACCAGAAGTGAAAGTGAAGGAAAGGAAAGTGGAAAAGGAGGAAAGCAAGAAGTGGAGAGAGCGCAGAGAGTGCGCAGAGCCTGAGAGCCCAGCTGTGTGTAGGGCTAGAACAGCAAGGTCAGCGACGGCGGTGACTGTCCGGAGGGGGACCGTTTGGAAGTTCCTGGAAGGACCCCGTTGGCTGTGTGCCCGGTGGTCTGGAGCAGTGTTCCGAAGGACAGTCAGCACCAGGGCAGGGGCCTCTCGGACCCCGGCAAGGCTAGGAGTCGCCCAATTTGCCGAATCCGTCAGTGAAGGGGACGCAGATCCCCCAGCAACAAAGTCCCGATTGACGGCAACAGCCCGACCATTACCGGGGAGACACCGCCACCGCCAAGGCACCAGTTTCCCCAGGGCCAGCGCCTGCGGGCAAAGTGTAGAGCTCCTCCGGCCCAGATTGCAGTCGGGGAGCGGGTAACCGGAGGGAATCCACCGCTACCATCAGTCAAACAGGTGCAAGGAAGAGAGACGTCACCGTCACCTACCGGGAGTGCAGGTGCAACCGTCTGTGGGACCGTCCTACCAGCCGTTGGTTTACCGTACAAACTGTGTCCGTGTCTCAGGCTGAGTGAGTACCACAGTGCCGCAAGGCACAGCGCTGCCCCCGCGTCCCTGCGCCCTCCAGGCCCTACACTTCACATCTCTTCACCGGGCCCCGGGATCACCAACCCCTACCCACGGAGGGGCAACACAACACCTGGCTGCTCCAATCACCATCCCCGGGACCCCCACACTGAGCAGCGGTGGTGCCATCACCGCAACCGTGGGTGGCGTCACGAACTATAATCCCAACAAACACCCCCCTTTCACTCACGGGCGAGGAGCGTCGCTCGAGACACCCCGGGATCCGGCCCGCAGCTCGAGCCACCAGGAGCAACTGCCGGACCCGAGCAGAAGGGGTGAGCGCGGTGTGCTGACACCCTCCTCCCCGCCCGCGACACAGGCTTAAAGGGATAATGTTAATATGGCTGGACTAAGCTCATAGCCTCCTGACTCTTCAGGACCTCCTTCTCGGGACACTCTCTTCATCTCACGTACAATTGTACCCAGTGGCGTAACTAGAGTTTGATGGGCCCCGGTGCAAAGTTCAGATCTGGGCCCCCCCTCCACATACACCGACACTTAGGGTACGGGATAATGACACTGACACTCGGGGTACAGGATAATGATGCTAACACTTGGCTCTTACCCTCAGCACCCAGGTTTCCCATGATCTGAAATCCCTTTTTCTATCAGTACCCAGCTTTCCTATGTTCTGATATCCATCTTGTCCTCGGCACACTGCTTCCCCATGCTCTGCTATACATCATTCCCTCAGCACCCAGCTTTCCCATATCAGAGCATGGGAAAGCTGGGTGCTGAGAAATGATGTATAGCAGAGCATGGGAAAGCTGGGTGCTGAGAGAAGATGTATTGCAGAGCATGGGAAAGCCGGGTGCTGAGGGAGACTTTTTCCCTCAGCACAAAACGTTCCCATCCCCTGCGTGTATCTTTGTCCCACCTTGTATATAGTTCTCCAAATACTATAATGGCCCCCACATAGCCTTCCAAATAGTATAAAGGGTCCCACATAACCCTTCATATATTAGAATACACTTCCATAGTCCTCCATATATTATAATGCATTTCCCATACTTCTCCATGCATTATAATTCACCCCATAGTACTCAATATATAATACTGCACCACATAGTCCTCCATATATTATAATGCACCCCCATAATCCTCCATGTATAAAGTAGCCCTTCAATTATTATCATGAATTTCTCATAGTTCTCTATGTATTATAATTCACCCCATAGTCCTCCATATATTATACTGCACCACATAGTCCCCAATGTTTTATAATGCACCCCCATAGTCCATGTATAAGGTAGCCTCCATAGTCCTCCATATATTATAATGCAGCCCCCATAGTCCTATATGTATTATAATGCAACCCCATAAAACTTCATATTGCATTATGCAGCCCCATACTCCTCCATGCATAATGCACCCCTATATTCCATGTATAAGGTGTCCTTCATTTTGTATTATGCAGCCCCCCCAGACCTCCATATACTGTATAATAATGCAGCCAGCCTCTCCAGGCCTCCATGTATAATAATGCAGCCAGCCTCTTCAGGTCTCCATGTATAATGTAGCAGCCAGCTTCTCCAGGCCTCCATATACTGTATAATAATGCAGCCAGCCTCTCCAGGCCTCCATGTATAACAATGCACCCGGCCTCCTCAGGCCTCCATGTATAATATAGCAGCCAGTCTCTCCAGACCACCTCCATGTATAACAATGCATCCAGCCTCCTCAGGCCTCCATGTATAATATAGCAGAGCAGCCAGCCTCTCCAGGCCTCCATGTATAACAATGCACCCAGCCTCCTCAGACCTCCATGTATAATGCAGTATCTCCAGGCCTCCATGTATAATGCAGTATCTCCAGGCCTCCGTGTATAATGCAGTATCTCCAGGCCTCCATGTATAATGCAGTATCTCTAAGCCTCCATGTGTAATGCAGCCTCTCCAGGCCTCCCTGTATAATGCAGCCTCTCCAGGCCTCCATGTATAATAATGCAGCCTCCCCAGACCTCCATGTATAATAATGCAGCCTCCCCAAACCTCCATGTATAAAGCAGCCTCTCCAGGCCTCCATGTATAAAGAAGCCTCCTCAGGCCTCGATATATAAAGCAGCCTCTCCAGGCCTCCATGTATAAAGCAGCCTCTCCAGGCCTCCATGTATAATAATGCAGCCTCTCCAGACCTCCATGTATAAAGCAACCTCCTCAGACCTCCATGTATAAAGCAGCCTCTCCAGGCCTCCATATATAATGCAGCCTCCTCAGACCTCCATGTATAAAGCAGCCTCTCCAGGCCTCCATGTATAATAATGCAGCTTCCCCAGACCTCCATATATAATGCAGCCTCATCAGACCTCCATGTATAAAGCAGCCTCTCCAGGCTTCCATGTATAATAATGCAGCTTCCCCAGACCTCCATATATAATACAGCCTCCTCAGACCTCCATGTATAAAGCAGCCTCTCCAGGCTTCCATGTATAAAGCAGCCTCTCCAGGCCTCCATGTATAATAATGCAGCCTCTCCAGACCTCCATGTATAAAGCCACCTCCTCAGACCTCCATGTATAAAGCAGCCTCTCCAGGTCTCCATATATAATGCAGCCTCCTCAGACCTCCATGTATAAAGCAGCCTCTCCAGGCCTCCATGTATAATAATGCAGCTTCCCCAGACCTCCATATATAATGCAGCCTCCTCAGACCTCCATGTATAAAGCAGCCTCTCCAGGCTTCCATGTACAATAATGCAGCTTCCCCAGAACTGCCTTCCCAAGCCTCTGGGCACCGTTTACTCACTTATATTAAAAAACAACAAGTACTCACCTTCTCTCCTCCTTCCACCGCTGCTGTCCTCCTCGCTGCTCGTTCTCCCGGTGCTGCGGTCGGCGTCCTCCCGTCCTGCACTTTGTGCACTCAGCACAGCAGTCGCTTGGGAGTGACGTCACCGCACAGGGGGAGAATGGTGATGCATACCACGGCAACGGCCGCGCTATGCTTCATCATTACTGTGCGTGGTGACAGGGGAGACGCCGCAGCTGCTGACACCAGGCAGGGGGCCCCGGTGCTGCCGCTGACATCAGGCAGGGGGGCCCGGTGTCGGCGGCGGCAGCAGGTCAAATAGTGGCCGCATGGTCTGTGACAGATCAGCGCAGCTCCTCTCACGCTGACAGGAGCTGGCTGCTGATCTGCCTGGCGGCCGCCGGGCCCCTGACCTCCCGGGCCCGGTCGTGATCGCGACCGCTGCGACCGCGGTAGTTACGCCACTGATTGTACCGCTGCAGCACCAGCAGCAGTAGGCCAGGGCATCACACAATGTCATCCTGGCCCATTACCTTAGGAGCTGTAAGCTACTAGGAGACAAACTGCTGAATGGCCTTCCTCCAGAACTTGCGCGCTTGGTCACTCAATTGCTCTCTCTTTCTTCCAACCCAACTCTAGCCGATTTCTCCATGTTTCAGTCACCTTTCTCTCATTCTTACCTTAGGATCTTGATATCCTTTGCTTTGGTCTTCTCTCACACCGGTGAGGACACCCATGTAGTGTGGCTCTGCTATATAGTCAGACCCTAGGTCTGCTCTGCTCACACGCTGGTCCCTATCTAATCTTAATAACAAGAAAACTGTCACCCTCCCTGTTCACTAGCTCCTCCCACTATGGGCCAGTCCCAACTGTTAACTGTTTCTTACACTACTCACTGTCTCTCGCTGGACAGAACATAGCTTCTTCACAGTGCAGCGCATTACAACACAATTCACATTAATGCGATTGGTGTCTTCAGGGGGGAACACATGACAATAGGTTCACTCCTTACATGCACCCAATACAGGTCTGCCCATACTAAATATTTCAGTTCATTTCTTGCAAATAGGAGATGTGTGCTCCATGTGGATTTTCAAATGTCCAACACTTTTTGATGCATGGCGTGTACACTCGGCACTAATCTCTGAAATCAGGCTGCATTACTGACCTACAAAGGGTCCAAAAACTGTTCTCGCCCTCTGTCTTTTGCCTCCACTGATGGAGTAAAGTATCAATATCTTAGATCACTGATCACTGCTTTTACTAACCGAATGGTCATTAATACTGTATGCAAAAAAAGGGATGCTCCACTGACCACTTGTGAAAGGTTCCCTTTAAGAGCTAGAAAATCTATCACTGGTTTTTCGGCCTATAAGCTGTGGTCACCACTAATGGGTTCTTATATACAGCATTGTAACATGCTGTATATAAGAGTCCAGTCCGCTGTGTAGAATGTAAAATACACTTTATAATCCTCACCTAAACGGTCGCTGCGGTGGATTTGAGTCAGATCGGCGTCTCCGTTGTCCGGTGCTGGTGCCTCCTCTTTTGGCCATCTTTAGCCTCCTTCTGCAGCCTGTGTGCATGACACGTCCTACGTCATATGATTTTTTTTTTTTTTTTAACAGTTTTACCGGCGGTAGACTATTGTGAACGATCAGCTGATCGTTCACAGTATCCGGCCGCCGGGTGATCAGCTGATCGCTCCCAGTAGCCGGCCGCCGGCTGATCAGCTGATCACTCCCTGCAGCCGGCCGCCGGGTGATCAGCTGATCGCTTCCTGCAGCCGGCCGCCGGGTGATCAGCTGATCGCTCCCTGCAGCCAGCCGCCGGGTGATCAGCTGAGCGCTGTCACTTGCCGGCGCCCGGGCATGCCGGTGGCCGGTCGCTCAGCTAAGCGCTGTCTCTTGCCGACGGCCGGGCGCTCAGCTGAACGTTCGGCCACCGCGAGCCAAAATAAAGTTTGTGATTTAAAAAAAAAAAAAAAGGTCCTTTTGGTACAATCCGTCACCCATACAAGTCTATGGCAAACAGCTGGTTTCCAAAAGGGCGGATTGTAACGGAAGGAAAACAACGCAAGTGTGAAAGTACCCTTAGGCTGCTTTCATACATGAGGTTTTTTTTGGCATCAGGCACGATCCGGTGAAAAAAGTGATGCGACGGATCCGGCGAAAAAACGGATCAGTTGCATCAGCTTTTTCCATCAGTTCCTTTAGTTTTTTGACTGATCCGTTGTGTTGCTGAGCATGCTCAGTTCAAAAAACCGTAACCGGCGGCCGTATCCGTTTTTTTTTGCCACATTACACCGCATCCAGCGTCCAAAGGCTTCCATTATAAAGCACGACGTACGGCACCGGATCCGGCTTGATACGGTTTTTCGCCGGAGACAAAAAACGTTCCCCTCAGTCTAGTTTCACACATCCATCTTTTCGCCGGTTTGCCGAATTCGGCGCACGCCAGTACAGTGTATACAGTATAGTGGCAGCGCCGCAACTTCCAGGTCACATGCTCTGGTCACATGACAGCATGTGACTGGCGCTTGTCGTGCTGCCATTGTACTGTATACACTGTACTGGCGTGTGCTGCATCCGCCAAACCGGCGAAAAGCCGGATGTGTGAAACTAGCTTCAGTGTTCCATCCGGCCGCCGGACAAGCAAATTTTGCTGGATCCGGCGAAAGCAGGATGGAACGCAAGGCCATCTGGCACAATCCGGCACTAATAGAAGTCTATGGGGGAAGAAACGGTGGCAACAGACGCTGGATCCATTTCTTCCGTTTTTTGTCGGATTGTGCCTGATGGCAAAAAACTTATGTGTGAAAGCAGCCTAAGGGTAACGCCACATCAACACTTTGTATGGCACTATAGCAACAATTATTCCCTATGTACGTACGGATGTATCCATGTTGTTTTCTTTGGCCTTATAGGTCTTGGCTAACGTTACCATTTTCAGGAATCTTTACAAGTGGTGAAAATTAAATGTAATATTCAAATTCATACAATTATTATTATTGTCACATTTTGCTACAATTAATTAAGCTTATTATCCATTCTCCTCCTGGAAGACCTCGGTTCTTACTCCACATTTCCATAAACCGAAATTAAAACTCGAAAAATCCCCTTTTTTTACTTTACAACATTAATAATAAACTTTGGATTAGTTCGAGCTCCTGCCAATTGTGCTTGTTAAGCAAAACAGAGCAATTACCCTTCATAGAAGAACCCCCGAGACCAACGGCAAACGGCAACTTCCTTCTGATCCTAATATCTCAACTTCTTTAGGTTTCAATAGCATCAAAAGAACTCACTGAACAATGGGGGTTGTCTCGGCCGGGGCCTTTGAAGCAGAAATAATTATATTTCATCTATTAATACAATGCCCACATTCGCCTTTTCCCATGGACTCTTGAAATATGTAGTAAACGATATTTCTGAGCACATATGTGTCAAAAGGAAGAAAAAAAAACGATATATGCTCCCTCTATAAATATATACTATATATATATATATATATATATATATATATATATATATATATATATATATATAATTTCCGATCTGTATATATAGAAGCAGGACATGGAGTTTTTATAGTGCAAAAAGGTACAAATGGTTTATTTAGGGCAACAGGTGAACATCCAATAAAAGCATATAAAATATCAGGGCCAAGCCAAGTATCCACAGCACTTAGGGGTTAACAATACACGGGATGTTTGCACAAGTTCTCATTTTACATACATCCAATATTGGCTGTTCGTATAATCAGCATAACCCTTCAGGATCACATATACACAAACACATGTACTAACAATTACAGGGTCATATATGTCAGTGGACAATGCCCATAGTAAACCGGATCCTACAGGATCACATATGGAAAAATACATGTGCTAGCGTTTCAAAAATCGTATCACTGCAACAGACCTGATGGAATATCCGACGTACGTTTCGAAGTATTTGGTATCAATTCTTCATCAGGGCAGAGGTGTTCTGGTCTTTTGCAGTGACCAAGCCTTGTACTGAGATACCACTATCACCATTGGTAGATATGATTTTTGAAACGCTAGCACATCTATTTTTCCATATGTGATACTGTAGGATCCGGTTTACTATGGGCATTGTCCACTGACATATATGATCCTGTAAATGTTAGTACATGTGTTTGTGTATATGTGATCCTGAAGGGTTATGCTGATTATGGGCACAGCCCAATATTGGATGTATGTAAAATGAGCACTTGTGCAAACATCCCGTGTATTGTTAACCCCTAAGTGATGTGCATACTTGGCTTGGCCCTGATATTTTATATGCTTTTATTGGATGTTCACCTGTTACCCTAAATAAACCATTTGTACCTTTTTGCACTATAAAAACTCCATGTCCTCCTTCTATATATAATGCCCATGAGTTTGTGCCGCATGTGGAGATTCGTTGGAATCCATATCCACAAAAATATTGTATGGTGTTATGGAGCTTTTTGCTTATATATTTCCGATCTGGTAGCTTTGATGGCATGGATGTTTTCTGAAGCACAATTCTTGGCATCAGAAGTACAGATACCCTGATATAAAGCTGTCGGACCCCATTATGGATGAAATGGGGATACCAAGATTTGTTTGGTTCTGTTTGAAAGTTGTCCGGTGTTTATATACCGTAATTACTCTTCTGCATATGTAGTGAATGTGGGCATTTAAGCTCCTATCCTTGTTGGTTTGTCTTTCTCTTCTGTCCCTTCTAATCCAATTAAGTACAGAAGGGACAGAGGATGAATAAAGGCTCCTTGCACATGGCACGGAGTCTGCACAGCGGCACATGTCAGGTGTTCTAGGTACCATTTGTCCAGAGCTATTCTTGCCTAGAAGTTCTGTACACTCAGCATCTGACGCCAAAATCATGGGCGTCAGATGCTCTGTTGACCCCAAAGTTTTGCAAAGACCCCCATAACTAGGGGCGGACATATCATTGGTGAAACCAAGGGCCCAAGAGTTAAGGGGGCCATGACCACCTCCAAAGCAGGTGATATTGTGCATTTTGATAAGTCGTTGGGCTGATAAGGACCCATATACTGTTTTTGCACAGGGGCCCTTTTCAGTCTGTGTCCGCCAGTGACTACAATACGTATTTTTGCAATTGCCGTCTACAGGTGACAGTACTGCTACCACATTTACATATACAGAAATAAATTTTATATGCTACATATGCCAGATATATCGCAAAGGCAGTGTTAACATAGCTGAACACATGAATCAGGGGTGGATTAACCAATGGTATACATATACCATTGTAGCCGCACAAGAAGTAATAGGGCTACTACCGCCTCGAAATCAGCACATAAAGAGGTAGATGATGATGAACTATTGGTCAGAAAATGGTCCATATTCCGTTCTTGCTTTGGGGTTCTTTTTCTGTTCATTTCTGATGTCAAATAAATTAAAGTATTACGTCATGCTCTATCCATAAGATAGGGAATAACTTACTGATCACTGGGGGTCTGAATGATGGAACCCATTTGGATCCTGAGAAAAGGTCCAATAAATGGAGTGAAAGTTTATCGTGGGCACTATGGATAGGGAGTAACTTACTGATCACTGTTGGTCTGAATGTTGGAACCTACTAAGATCCTGAGAACGAGTCCAAAAAACAGAGGATAAGTTAAACTGTGCACTATGGATAGGGAATAACTTAGTGATCATTGGGGGTCTGAATGTTGGAACCCGCTAAGATCCCAACAACGCGTCCATTACAAGGAGTAAAAGTTTAACATGTGTACTATGGATAGGGAATAACTTACAGATCACTTGGAGTCTGAATGTTGGAACCTACTAGGATCCTGAGAACGGGTCCAAAAAATGGAGTGGATGTTTAACATGCACTATGAATAGAGAGTAACTTACTGATCACAGGGGGTCTGATTGTTGGGACCCACAAGGATCTTGAGAAGGGGTTCAAAAAATTGAGTGGATGTTTAACAAGCACTTTGGATAAGAATTAAAGGGGTGGTTCACCCATATTTTTTATTGTCTAGATCGATATTATATTGAGAAACAATGTTTCTCTCAAATACCTTGTGTTGGCAATAGTGCCTGTGAGAGGCGCTATTGCAGACCGCTGTTCCCACGTCCGGTGACGTCACGTCAAGTGCCGCACACGTCACATCCGTGCAGCAGGCTGCATTCTTCCAGACTCACTGAGCCCATCTTCTCCCTGCTCTCTGCTCCCTCCTCCCTCACAGCACAGCGCGTCTCCTGCTGGCAGCGTTCTGCTGTGAGGGAGGAGGAGCAGGGAGCAGATGGGATGTGACAAGCGGTGAAACACCGCCCACAGCTCAGTGAGTCTGGAAGAATGCAGCCGGCTGCACGGATGTGACGTGTGCGGCACTTGACGTGACGTCACCGGACGTGGGAACAGTGGTCTGCAATAGCGCCACTTACAGGCACTATTGCCAACACAAGGTATTTGAGAGAAACATTGTTTCTCAATATAATATCGAACTAGACAATAAAAAATATGGATGAACCACCCTTTTAATTTACTGATCACTGGGGGTCTGAATATTGGGACCCACAAGGGTCCCGAGAACGGGTCCAAAAAATGTAGTGGAAGTTTAGCATGTGCACCATGGATAGGGAATAAATTAGTGATCACTGGGGATCTGATTGAGTATTCCAAGAACGGGTCCAAAAAAATAGAGTGAACGTTTACCATGTGCACTATGGGTAGGGAATAACTTACTGATTACTGGGGGCTGAATGTTGGGACCCACAAAGATCCTGAGAACAGGTCCAAAAAAAAGAAGTGGAAGTTTACCATGTGCACAATAGATAGGGAATAACTTACTGATTACTGGGAGTCTGAATATTGGGACCCACAAGGATCCCGAGAATGGGTACAAAAAATGAAGTGGAAGATTAACATGTGCACTACGGATAGGAAAAAACTTACTATTTTGGGAATAGCCCTTTAATGGATAAAAAAAAGTGATATCTTGGGTTCAAATCCCACCGAGGACAACATCTGCAACAAGTTTGTATGTTCTCCCTTGGTTTGTGTGGGTTTTCTCCGGGTTCTCTGGATTTCTCCCACACTCCAAAGACATAGTGAAGTGAAATTCAGATTGTGAGCCCCAATGGGGACAGTGATCATGTCTGTAATGCGCTGTGGAATTAATATAAGTGAGTAAAATAAATAAAATAAAATGAGAATATTATGGATGGTTTTAGCCAAGAAAAATACCTAAATAAGTTATTAAAAAGGGCACAAAACACAGTGTTATTCTTCAATGCACGGTGTGTGATATCAAACTAATTGATGTTCTCCAGTGTGGCATTGCTGCCGTTCATGTCAGACTGGTGACTATCGACATGCCAGCCTTAATAGTTTGTAGCTTGGCTGAAAGTATACAAGGGTCGAAAAACATTGATTTCCTCCAAAGTTCCACTTTTTATAAACTTCTCTTAGCAGCCGCAACGTACGCGAGGAATCCTTATGGAACGTTTCGTAATTTTACCATCTGGTCGTCTCATGCACCAAGAAAGCAGAAAACCAGAAGCGACAGGAATTAGAGGGGTAAATAACAAATTAGATTGGAATAGCTGAGCTGATAATGTAAGCATGATGGATGACCTCATTACACACACTGAAAAAAAGCCACAGGATTCCTTGCATTACACAGAGGATTCTGCTTAAAAAGGGCATATACAAGAGCTGGGACTAATTGGATGAAGTTTTCAATCTATTTTTAAAGAAATAGTCACAAAGCCACGGCTCGGAACGAAGGGTCTCTTGGCTGATAATGAGCTGGATGTTTGACTGAAACCATACTGAGTTGCATTGACTTCACAAACTTTCTACAGCTGGAGCAAAGTCATTATGTGGAGGTTATACATAGTTATATACCACCAAGTCCATAAGATTTTAGCGTAACAGTAATGATGAAGGAACAAAAAACCATAGTCAGCTCACCCCTCTTCACTCTCAGACTCCAACCGATGCAGGGAACGCCCAGGCCCGGGCGGAAAGACAACTTGAAGAAAGGCAAATATCCAGCATCAAGGAGGGTAGTAGATTAAAACTTGCTTTTATTAGACGAGTAAAAACAAAATGTAGTCCAGTAAGCACAGAGGCACAAGTTTTAAGCGTGTAAACCAACGCGTTTCGACCAGAGCATGCATGCCATGAATAAGACGCTCTGGTCGAAACGCGTTGGTTTACACGCTTAAAACTTGTGCCTCTGTGCTTACTGGACTACATTTTGTTTTTACTCGTCTAATAAAAGCAAGTTTTAATCTACTACCCTCCTTGATGCTGGATATTTGCCTTTCTTCAAGTAATGATGAAGGGTTGTGCAAATTAAAACCCACTTCCCCCAACAAATAAAACAAATTTGACACCCTTATTACTGCCGATATCACTGCCAGGCCTCATAAACACTGTTTTGGCTGGAACTCAACGAGACAGCCACATACCACTGGTGGGCACTGGCGGCCAAAACAGAAAGAGACCCCTGTGTGGTCCAACAACTCAACATTATGCAAAATTCCAACCGATGTGGAGGCAGAAATGGCCCTCTTACGTCTTGGGCCCCTGAGCAGCTGCACCGGCTGCACCAATGATATGTTCGTCCATGCTGGTAAGTCATCATCACATGATCCAAAATCTTCAAAAGCCGTGATTTCAACTCATACAAAACTCTTGCTATTCCCCAACCTCCTTCCCTATTACCCACTTACCTTATTCTTCCCCTTGTTTCTCCCCTAATAAAATATTCTTACCCCTCTCATCCCTCCCATCTTTTCCTTTTCCCTCATATAAAATTATAAGCATTTATACTATATGAGTTATATGTATTGAAAGTTTGAAGCCAATTCATAATTCATGAATATTGTTAAATATACTTTCTTCATGTAATAAAACATTATTGAAAACAAAATTCTTGCTATTATTTTCTTTGCAAAATTATATTTTTATCAAAATTGCAGCAAGTCAAATTTAAGGCTGCTTTACACGCGTCAATTTCTCGTGCGATCGCACCCGTCCCCATCGCTTGTGCGGCACGGGCAATTTCTTGCCCGTGTCGCACAAAGTCGTTTACCCCCGTCACACGCACTTACCTTCCAAACGACCTCGCTGTGGGTGGCGAACATCCACTTCCTGAAGGGGGAGGGACGTTCGGCGTCACAGCGACATCACACAGCGGGCGGCCAATAGAAGCGGAGGGGCGGAGATGAGCGGGACATAACATCCCGCCCACCTCCTTCCTTCCCCATTACCGGCGGCCGCAGATAAGCTGCAGTACATTATTCCCGTGGTGTCACACGGAGCGATGTGTGCTGCCTCGGGAACAATGAACAACCTGCACGCAGAAGGACGTTCAACTTTTTGAAAATGAGCGACGTGTCAACGAGTAACGATAAGGTGGGTATTTTTGCTCGTTCACAGTCACTCGTAGCTGTCACACGCTACAACATCTCTAACGATGCCGGATGTGCATCACTATCGACGTGACCCCGACGACATATCGTTAGATATATCGTAGCGTGTAACGTGCCCTTCAGGCTGCTTTCACACTTGCATTGTTTTAAATCCGTCAGGTCTGTCGTTGCGATGCATCGACGGATCCGTCATTTTTTAGATGTAAAATGACACAATGGATGTGTTATTTCACAGGATTCCGTTCACAGGAATCGCGTCCGTTATGTCCGTTGTGCGTCTGTTTTTTGACGGATCCGTCGTGATCAATTTGTGTTTAGGACAGCCCAATGGGTGTGCCAAACATGCTGGGCATGCTCAGTAGAGCTTGACTGAATCCCGCACTGGATTCCGTCGTGTGACGGATTACGACGGAATCCAGCACCATAGACATCCATAACAGCTCTTGACGGATGGCGATGGAATCCTTCGGAGTGCGTTTTTTTGCCGCTCCAAAAAACGTTACATGCAGCGTTGCTCCCGCCCGATGGTCAGTCAGTAAACCACTGATCTGTCACGTGGCGGATGCAGCACAGGGCGATCAGTCGCAATCCGTTGCTAATAGAAGTCTATGGGGAAAAAACGGATTCCTGCAAAATATTTTGCAGGATACCATAATTCCTCAAGGCGACGGATTGTGACTGATGTAAAACAACGCAAGTGTGAAAGCAGCCTTAGCCCACAACCGCCTACTCTTCTGGAGACTACGGGAAAAAGGAAAGACCTCCAGAAGGTTTGGCAAATCTTGTGGGTACCACTGATAATGGCAAGATGTAGTGATTTTCATGTACCCATTTTTTTCTTCTAAGTGGGGAACTAAACGTGGAGGAATAGAGAATGGAAGCATCAGGGCATGAAAAAGTCATGATTATTGGTGAAAAGTTTTGGCAACAACCGTTAAACGAGTTGTTCAATGAAAATAAATTATATACAGTATATAATATTTAATCACTTATATAAGGCTATTAATTCTGCAGCACTTTACATACATCAACAACACTGTCCCCATTGGGGCTCACAATCTAAAGTCCCTATCAGTCTTTGGAGTGTGGGAGGAAACCCACAAAAAACACGAGGAGAACATACAGACTCCTTACACATGTTGTTCTTGGTGGGATTTAAATCCAAGACCCCGGTGCTGCAAGACTGCAGTGCTAACCACTGAGCCACCATGCCACCACTTATTACCACTTATCCCCAGGGGAGCTGATATCTTATTGATCAATTTTTAACCGCTTTCTGGCACTTGAATTACCCCCTTTAAAAAACCTTTGGGGGGGCGAAAGTACAATGCGCTCTATTGAAACTGTTCGCCCAGTTTCTAATAACTTACAAAGCCTATGTGATGCTAGTGTGGCGCCCTGGACAAGCCAGGACGTCACAGGTACTGCAACAACACACCCCACACCCCAGTTAGGCACATCAACCGCACACACAAATCCTTGTTGCCTCCCTCCAGGGGCTGATGTCCACACCAGGTGGGTTGGAGCCAGGCGGTTGGCCCCACCCACTGAGGAGTTCACAGTCCTGGAGGCGGGAACGGATGGGTGGTTGAGGAATGGAAAGTGGTAGTGGAGGAGCACTCTGACCGTGTCCGGGTACGTGGCCCGGGCACAGACAGCAAGGTTGGCAGACGGTTGTGACTGTCTGCAGGAGAGGCCGATTGACGCACAACCGTAAGGACCGTGGACGGGTGGTGGCCCGCCGGTACCGGACCGGGGAGCGAAGAGAAGCCAGCATCATTCGGCTGGGCCTACGGACCCCGACCAGGCTTGGAGTCACCGTTAAACCGGTCAAATCCGTCAGCGACGGGAACCTCCGGGGTTTCCCAGCAGCAAAGACCCGACTGAAGGCAACCGCTCAACCGTGAAGGGAAATACAGCTACCGCCACAGCTAGGGTTCCCAGGGCAAGAGCCTGCAGGCATAAAGGGGCTCCTCTGGCAAATACACCGCTGGGGAGCGGGTTACCGGTGGGAAGCCATCGGAGCCGACAACACAACACCGCTGCAGGGAGAGACTGTCACCGCCAACCTCCCGGGGGTGACCATCGCAGCTGGCTGCGGGACCCGTCCATCCAGCCGTTTGCTTTACCGGAGACTCCGTCTATGTCATTGGCTGAGTGAGTACCATCGTGCCGTCTGGCACTGCGCTGCCCCCGCGACCCTGCACCTCGCCAAACCCCGCTATCCACCTTACAGTCACCATCATCGGGCCCCGGGACCACCAAATCCCACTACCCACGGAGGGGAGAGAAAACATCTCGGCTGCTCCCTGTCATCGCTCCCGGGATCCCCGTCCAGAGCAGCGGTGGTGTCCCAACCTCACCACAACCGTGGGTGGTGTCACGGACAACATACCCAAACCCAAACCATCCCCTTTTTACTCACGGGCGAGGAGCGCCGCTCGAGCCACCGAGCAGCAGCAGCAGCGCCGGACCCGAGCGTTGGCAAGCGCAGCGCCCCGCCGCCCGCGACACTAGACACTATGATCAGTATAAATAAAAGGGTAGTCAGACAAGCCTGGATCATAGGCTTCTATATATATATATATATAGATTTCTGCTATTCCATGTATTCCCCTTCCATAGTCACTGGTGTGCATACCTTATCTCCCCATAGTGATGTTTTTTAGGTTTTTTGCACCCAGTTCAGACATAGAATGGAGTTCCAAACGTTATTCCTTAATGTTAGTAGTTTTTCGTTTGTGAACCCTCCCCAACCACACCTATTGCCAATCCACATTATACGCATATATAGCCTGGGTCTCAGCTTCCCATACACGGTAAGTTTTTTAACTGCATGAGAGGACACACACAAGCTAGGGACCCCAACGTAGAGAAATACTTTGGCGTAGTGTTGGGGCTCTTCTGCATTGATCAATTCAGTAGCTAAATTTCTCTTTATTCATATATTCATGGCAGTAATGCAGGTTCCATTTTTCACATTTCATTCTTACTAATAGCTATTGAATTTTTCATGTCAGTATTCACACAGCAGTTTCTGCTATTCCATGTATTCCCCTTCCATAGTCACTGGTGTGCATACCTTATCTCCCCATAGTGATGTTTTTTAGGTTTTTTGCACCCAGTTCAGACATAGAATGGAGTTCCAAACGTTATTCCTTAAAGCCTGGATCATAAGCCAGGAGTACTGTATAAGGTTCAGGGAGCAGACAGAGACATGGTCATTAAGAGGTATGTGGTCAGAGGCCAGGAGGTAGCATATGAGGTTCAGGTAGCAGACAGAGACATGGTAAGGAAGAGGTCTGAGGTCAGAGGCCGGGAAGTAACGTATACGGTTCGGGAAGCAGAAAGAGACATGGTCAGGAAGAGGTCAGAGGCCAGGAGGCAACGTATAAGGTTCAGGGAGCAGATGGAGACATGGTCAGGAAGAGGTCTGAGGTCAGAGGCCAGGAGGTAATGTATATGGTTCAGGGAGAAGAAAGAGACATGGTCAGGAAGAGGTCCAAGGTCAGAGGCCCGGAGATAATGAGAAAGGTTCAGGGAGCAGACAGAGACATGGTCAGGAAGAAGTCGGAGGTCAGAGGCCGGGAGGTAACGTATAAGGATCAGGGAGCAGACAGACACATGGTCAGGAAGAGGTCCAAGGTCAGAAGCCAAGATCAGATCACTTACACCAGACAGGAGCCAAGAGCACAATGAGCAAAGAAGAAGTACGACTGGCAAAGTTCAGACAGAGCAAGCCCAGTAAAGAAACAGAGCAATCACCAGGAATGAGACACATCTGTGAAGGCCCCTCCCAAAACCAGCGTAGACCCTAGTGCTGAAAGACAACCTGTCAGCAAGTGCACGACACATGGAAGTGCATTTTCAAATGCAAAATTTTCGCGAGAAAAGCATTCCATATGAAAAATGCTCCGCTCAGCGGAATCATGACGGCCTAGTCTTATATAGCGGCATTTTTGTGCAATCATTGGTGTGGTGCGATGGCCGAGGTTGCCCTTATTTGCTAAGTTCTCTGTTGCACAGAAGGGTTAAAAATAGCAAAAGTAGTAAAATAATAAAAGATGTTTAAAGCTGACACGACATAAAGTGTCCGCAGAGAGGAGGGAATTCCAGGCCTTTCTGTCAATGAAGTGTTTACATGACATCTGTAGTCTGATGGAATAACAAATGCTCTCAGCTACTCAGGATATCGATATCCCGGCTATAAATGTCCGCGGCTCTAGGAAGGCCGCGTGCTCTTTGGAAGTCGTGTCATTGGAAGTGACAGTCATGTTGGCACTAGAAGTTTTGCGGCTGAATTCCAGGAGGGGATGAAATTCCACAGGGATCCTTCTTAAAGTTACAGCCAGCGGCAGATTAACAAGCACACGTCTACCACTCTATAACACCGCAGGGGTTATTATTCACTACAAATGCCAGCAGGTCCATCCAGCCATAGAAAAAAACACCATCTCATACAAATTAGAGTCATATCCTCATATATTTTTAATCTATCACAATTTAAAGGGAATCTGTCACCAGGTTTTTGCCACCTAATCTAAAAGCAGCAAAATTTAGGGGCAGAGACCCTGATTCCAACAATGTGTCACTTACTGAGCTGCTTTCTGCAGCTTTGATAAAATCCCTGTCACACAAGGGCTACCGGGGTCCTGCCAGGTGTAAGTAGACTCCCAGCGAGTGCCAAACAACTCAAGGTACACCAGGGAAACGTTACAATGGAGGAGAGAGGAGCAGGGTCAGCTCCTAACACTCACCTGAATCTGATCCCTACACTCCCTAACATTCCTCAACAGGTCCTTCCCGCCATCGCAGGTTATGTGCCTAGACCCTTGCTGATCCTAAATTCACCAGGACTAGTGATGGCAGCACCATTCCAATAAGGTGACATGAGGTAAGTAAGACAATCAGGTGGGGAAACACACAACAATGAGTACTACAAGGTTTCTTCATCCGGAACTTCGCAGCTGCAACTGTAACAACACCACAGCTCTGCAGAGACAAGCTCCTTCAACATGGACAGCTTAGGTTTGAGCTATAGCCGACATAGGGTGGAGTGAGGGGTGGATACTTATAGCAGGAGGGAGTGGCTGCAGCTGAGATTACAACTACCTGTTAGATCACTGCAGGATAGAAATGAACCTTAACCACTTCAGTACTGGATGGAATTAAATACACTCCAACCCGAGATCACATCAGGCCATGACACATTCGTGACACAGTTTTATCAGCAAGTGAGAACTAGTAAACCTGCTGCCATATAGTTCTCCATATTATTCAGCTCTGTGTAACTCCACCCCACCACTGATTGACAGCTTTCTGCCTACACACAGTGTACAAAGAAAGCAACCAATCAGTGGTGCATGCGGGGTTACACAGTACTCAGCATTCAGAGAACTGGTACATCTGGAGAAGATAAGATAGGGATGTTATAAAAACTACAGAAAGTAGCCTAATAAATGATACATCTATGGAATCAGGGTCTCTGTCTCTACACCATGCTGCTCTGAGATGGGTTATCAAAAACCTAGTGGCAGATTCCCTTTAATAAATAAAAAAAATATCCTCTATCCACATGGTTAGGGGATAACTTGTTGATTGCTAGGGGTCCGACCACTGGGCCCCCCCGTAATCTGTTGACTTTTATTTTTCAGATTCATGAATTCTGTATAACATTAAAATAAGTAAAAATTAAGTCAACTATGTTGCTAAATCAGAGATGTCTGCAGAGAGAAAAATTACTGTATATAATCACTTATGTAAGTACTCAATCCGCACCAACCTCACCAACAACTAGGGGGCGACTCACCCATGCGATCTGCCTCATAGTGTGAGGAGCACGTCTGTAAAGTATCAGTATTATGTAAGTTATTTAACAATATGTACAGTCATGGCCAAAAGTTTTGAGAATGCTACAAATATTAATTTTTACAAAGTCTACTGCTTAAGTTTTTCTAATGGCAATTTGCATAAACTCCAGAATGTCATAAAGAGCGATCAGGTTAACAGCAATTACTTGCAAAGTCAATATTGGCTAAGAAAATGAACTTTACCCCCAAAACACATTTCAACATCATTGCATTCCTGCCTTAAAAGGAGCAGCTAACATTGTTTTAGTGATTGTTCCATTAACACAGGTGTGGGTGTTGATGAGGACAGGGCTGGCGATCAGTCAGTCATGATTAAGTAAGAATGACACCACTGGACACTTTAAAAGGAGGCTGGTGTTTGGTATCATTGTTTCTCTTCAGTTAACCATGGTTATCTCTAAAACACGTGCAGCCATCATTGTTTTGCACAAAAATGGCCTAACAGGGAAGAGTATCGCATCTGCAAAGATTGCACCTCAGTCAACAATCTATCGCATTATCAAGAACTTCAAGGAGAGAGCTTCCATTGTTGCCAAAAAGGCTCCAGGGCGCCCAAGAAGGACCAGCAAACGCCAGGACCGTATCTTAAAACTGTTTCAGCTGCGGGATGGGACTAGCAGCAGTGACAAGCTAGCTCAGCAATGGCAGCAGGCTGGTGTGAGTGCTTCTGCATGCACTGTGAGGCGGAGACTCTTTGAGCAAGGCCTGGTTTCAAGGAGGCCAGCAAAGAAGCCACTTCTCTCCAGAAAAAAACATCAGGGACCGACTGATATTCTGCAAAAGGTACAGGGAGTGGACTGCTGAGGACTGGGGTAAAGTCATTTTCTCAGATGAATCCCCTTTTCGATTGTTTGGGACATCTGGAAAACAGCTCATTAGGAGAAGAAGAAGAGGTGAGCGCTACCACCAGTCTTGTCTCATGCCAACTGTTAAGCATCCTGAACGATTCATGTGTGGGGTTGCTTCTCAGCCAAGGGAATCTGCTCACTCACAGTCTTGCCTAAAAACACAGCCATGAATAAAGAATGGTACCAGAATGTCCTCCAAGAGCAACTTCTCCCAACTGTCCAAGAGCAGTTTGGCACCCAACAATGCCTTTTCCAGCATGATGGCGCACCTTGCCATAAAGCTAAGGTGATCACTAAATGACTCATGGAAAAAACATAGAGATTTTGGGTCCATGGCCTGGAAACTCCCCAGATTTTAATCCCATTGAGAACTTGTGGGCAATCATCAAGAGACGAGTGGACAAACAAAAACCAACAAATTCTGGCAAAATGCAAGCATTGCTTATGCAAGAATGGACAGCTATCAGTCAGGATTTGGTCCAGAAGTTGATTGAGAGCATGCCAGGGAGAATTGCAGAGGTCCTGAAGAAGAAGGGTCAACACTGCAAATATTGACTTGCTGCATTAACTCATTCTAACTGTCAATATAACCTTTTGGTACTCATAATATGATTGCAATTATATTTCTGTATGTGATGTAAACATCAGACAAACACAATTAACCCCTTCACGACCGGACGATTTTTCGCTTTCCGTTTTTATTTTCGCCATTCTTTTTCTGAGAGACGTAACTTTTTTATTTTTCAGTCAATATGGTCATGTGAGGGCTCATTTTTTTGCGGAACGAGCTGTACTTTTAAATGAAACCATAAGTTTTACCATATAGTGTACTGTAAAACGGCAAAAAAATTCCAAATGCAGAAAAATTGCAAAAAAAAAGTGCAATATTGTTTTTGAGATATTTTAATCACTGTGTTCACTATATGGTAAAACTGATGTGTGGGTGTGATGCCTCAGGTCAGTGCGAGTTCATAGACACCAAACATGTATAGGTTTACTTTTATATAAGGGGTTAGAAAAAAATCGGACGTTTGTCCGAAAAAAGTGGCGCACGTTTTACACCATATTCCGCAAAAGTTGTGGCGACAAAAAAACGTCGTTTTGGCGTTTGGAATCTTTTTGCCGCTACGCCGTATACTGATCAGATTAATTGATTTTATATTTTGATAGATCGGGCGTTTCTGAACGCGGCGATACCAAATGTGTGTATATTTTTTATTTTTTTAACCCTTTAATTTTCAATGGGGCGAATGGGGGGTGATTTGAACTTTTAGGTTTTTTTGTTTTTTTTTTTAATTTTTTAAAACTGTTTTTTAACTTTTTTTTTTATTTTACTAGTCCCCCTAGGGGGCTATTGCGATCAGCAATCCGATCGCTCTGCACTATCTGCTGATCACAGCTACATAGCTGTAAACAGCAGATACGCTCACTTTCCTTTTCACTGTGCCGCGGGCACAGCGAAAGTGAAAGCAATTCATGTGTAGTACAGGAGTCTTCACATGACCCTGTGCTACCATGACAACTACTGGAAGTCACGTGATCGCGTCACGTGACTTCCGGTATCGGGCGGTAAGTAAAGGTTTACCGCGATCACGCTTATAATGGCGCTGTCACATATTGACAGCGCCATTTAAGGGGTTAAACGGCACGAGCAGATAACGATTCTGCTCGTGCCTAGCAGGCACACATCTCAGCTGTGAAAATCAGCTGAGATATGCGCCGATCGCAGCATGCTGCCGCCGGCAGACCGCGGGCAGTAACATTATGACCGCTAGGACGTAATTTTACGGCCCGCGGTCGTTAAGGGGTTAAAAACCAGAGGGCAACAGATCATGTGAAAATATAATTTTGGTGTCATTCTCAAAACTTTTGTCCATGACTGTATTCAGAATAAAACAAGAAATTAAAATGCTGACGTTCAACTGCTGCCTATATTCTGAACCCAATTTATAAGCTACAAACGCCTATATCTAGCGTCATAACTAATAACAGGATTTATCGCAGGGAAGCTGATTTCAGCGATATATGATGACCCCAAAATATTCCTCCAGTACAAGCACAAGTGCATCGCAAAAAATCAGAATATCATCAAAGAGTTAATTTATTTCAGTAATTCAATACAACAAGGTAAACGCATATATTATATAGAGTCATTAAACACAGAGGGATCTATTTGTTTATATTACATAGAGTCATTACACACAGAGGATCTATTCCTATATATTATATAGAGTCATTAGACACAGAATAATCTATTCCTTTATATTATATAGAGTCATTACACACAGAGGATCTATTCCTATATATTATATAGAGTCATTAGACACAGAATAATCTATTCCTTTATATTATATAGAGTCATTACACACAGAGGGATCTATTCCTATATATTATATAGAGTCATTACACACAGAGGGATCTATTCCTATATATTATATAGAGTCATTACACACAGAGGAATCTATTCCTATATATTATATAGAGTCATTACACACAGAGGGATCTATTTCACTTGTTTATTTCTGTTAATGTTGATGGTTATGGCTTACAGCCAATGAAAACCCAAAAGTCATTATCTGAGAAAATTAGAATAATTACCACAAAACACCTGCAAAGGCTTCCCAAGCATTTAAAATGGTCCCTTAGTCTGGTTCAGTAGGCTACACAATCATGGAGAAGATTGCTGATGTGACAGATGTCCAGAAGGCAGTCATTGACACACTCCAAAGGAGGGTAAGCCACAAAAGGTCACTGCTAAAGAACGTGGGTGTTGTTCACAGAGTGCTGTATCCAAGCATATTAATGGAGAGTTGAGTGGAAGGAAAAAGTGTGGTAGAAAAAGGTGCACAAGCAAGCGGGATAACCGCAGTCTTGATAGGATTGTTAAGAAAAAGACATTCAAAAATTTGGGGGAGATTAACAATAAATTAACTTGTATTATCTTATTCTTAATGACAGGAGGACATATAACTCTACCCTATTTTGACATCTAGGGTATTCCTAAAAACCGAGAAAAGCGAGGCTTATTGTAGCTAATTCTATAGTTCGATACATTTTTCTTTTTTTGCTTCGAATAATATAATAACCATGTTCCATATATAACTGTTTTTTATACATGTCTTACATGGAGCATGCAGTATTCCCATGACCGGCGCTTAATTTAGTCTCCCTGTGTATATCAATTCCAGCAAATCTATATAAAAAAGTCACCAATACATAGATGAGCGCCAATCCCCCAACTGTAAATGATATCATTTCTGACAGACTGCCCTGCAGAAAGATTTCGGCGGCACCGGTTTAACACCGCTCACCTCTGTATAAAATATTTCCTATAGTCACAGGCGTCAATGGAAAATTCCCATTGATGTATATTTTCTGCTTATTATTATTATTGCAACAGGCAAAAGCCATTCTCGTATATGAACACAGAAGCAATCGACAGGTTAATCCATGAGCGAACATTGGCTAAGGCTATGTGTGCACACTGCAGAAGTGTCCTGCACCAAAAAACGCACCTTGTAGCAAAAAAACGCACCAAAAAATGCATGCGTTTTTTCGTGTTTTTGGTGAGTTTTTAGTGACTTTTTTGTCGTGCAGTTTTTTGTGAAATCAATGGCTGGAAGGGTTAAAAAAAACGCAGGAAAAAAATGCACTAACAATTGACATGCTGCAGATTTTTTTTCTGCACCCAAAACTACAAGGAAAAAATAAGCAATGTGCGCACTGCAGTTCAGAAATCTCTTTGTTTTTGCTGGTATAAGGCTTTGTGCCCATGTTGCTTTTTTGTGTGCTTCTTTTCTGCACATAAAAAGCATGTTTTGGCAGAAAAAAAGCAGCTGAAAAAACTCACATTTTTTTATTGCATTTGCGCGTTTTTTCAGTTGCCTTTTTCCTGCTTTTTGTGCTTTTTTTTAGTCATGGCAATTGCAGGGGTTCAGGCATTGTATCCCCGCAATTACTGCGGAGTGTCTGGCTGATGTTACAGCCAGGACCCGGCTCTCACTGTCAGGAACGGAGCCCGCTCTCGGTAGTTTACCCACTGAATGCTGCAATCAATGCGATCACAGCATTCAGGAGGCAGAGAGAGGGATCTCTTACCTCTCCCTGGCGATTGGGTCCCTGTAATATGATCACAGGGACCCGATCGTTGCTATGGTAACCCTGGGTTGTCACCATGACGACCCCAGGTTACTGAGCTACAGAGAGCCTCACACGCCATGCTGTATGCACGGAGAGTGAGGGGAAGAGCTGCGCTATAATCCCCTGCAGTGATAAAGCATTGCACAGGATTATAGAATAGCAGTAAAAAAACGCAGAAAAAATTGACATGCTGCTGCTTCTTTTTCAGCAACAAAATCTGCAAGGAAAAAAGAAGCAACGTGCGCACAGCAGGTCAGGATTCTCATGGACTTAGCTGGGATGCTTTTTCCTTGCTTTTATCGATTAAAATCTGCAAGGAAAAATGCAACAAAAATGCAACGTGTGCGCACAGCCTAAGGATAGACATGCAGATATGGGCAACAAAATCTGCTACCTAACCAAATCTGCAACCTAACAAACTCAGCTTGCACACACAGCCTAAACTGGATACAATTGTAGCAAATGCAAGGGATGTAAACCAGCACGCTCCTGTGCATTAACAGCATGAAGGGGTGTTGAAAATAGTGACAAATTGAAAGACTAAAGGCTCCGTTACACGCATCGATTTATCGTGTGATCGCACCCGCCCCCATCGTTTGTGTGTTACGGGCAATTTGTTGCCCGTGTCGCACAAAGTCGGTCACCCTTGTCACACGTACTTACCTTCCAAACGACCTCGCTGTGGGCGGCGAACATCCACTTCCTGAAGGGGGAGGGACATGCGGCGTCACAGCGACGTCACACAGCGGCCGCCCAATCGAAGCAGAGGGGTGGAGATGACCGGGACGTAACTTCCCGCCCACCTCCTTCCTTCCTCATTGCCGGCGGCTGCAGGTAAGCTATAGGTTGTCGTTCCCGGGGTGTCACACATAGCTCTGTGTGCTGCCTGAAACGATTAACAACCTGCGTCCTCCACAATCAACGATTTTTTAAAAATGAATGATGTGTCAACGATGGACGATAAGGTATTTTCCATCGTTAACAGCTGTTCGTTGGTGTCACACGCAACGACGTCACTAACGATGAGGATGTGCATCACGGAATCCGTGACCCCGGCGATATATCGTTAGATACGTCGCTGAGTGTAACGGGGCCTTAAGGTTATCTTCACACTCTGCGTTTTTGCTGGGGTTTTTTTCTGCAGCAAAACCTGCTTTCATCGCAGTAAAAAGCTGCTTCCAAAAAGCAGGTTTTGCTGCATTTTTCATCCGCCTTTTTGGTTTGTCATTTGTCTACAGTACATGTATAAATAAAGTTAGGCCTAATACACACGGCGAGAAAAATGGTTCCAGTAGAATACGATAAAAAAAAACAAAAAAAAAAAATCGCATTCCACTTGGACCAATATTACTCTATGGGGCAGCACCCATGAGCTATTATTTTCTCAGCCCTAATCGGACTTAGAAAACAGTTGCAGCATGCTGCGGGTGCAATGCGATCCTGTTTCACTCGCACCCATTCAAGTCTATGGGGTGAGAGAAAAATCGAACTGCACTCACATTACACCGGTGTACCGCAAGTGCAGGGCAAGAATGGCAATAGCCGGCAACGTAGGAAAGAGGGAGATAAATCCCTCCCTCTCCACCTCAGCGCCGGCCCACCCCTCCTCAGCGCCGGCCTTTCCCTCTGCAGCACCAGCCCTCCCCTCCACAGCTGTGGTCTGATCGCAGGATCGGACCACAGTCGCATGACACTCGGCTCCTGCTGTGCTGCGAGCGTGTGCCGAGTGTCATGCGAAGACTTGCACATAACCCCGTGTGGCCTCAGCCTTAGCTTCATTTACCCCAAAAGCAGCAAAAAAACTCAGCTGCATTTTTAAATCTCATTGCTTTCAAAGGTGAAAAACTGCAGCAAAAATGCTGAAAGAACTGACATTCTGCTTCTTTCAAAAACGCAGCAGTTTTCAATCAGGAAAAAAAAATAATCATGTCCATGAGATTTCTGAAATCTAGCAGCTTTTTTTTTTAGCATAAAACGCATGAAAAAAAAATGGAATAAAGCAAAGTGTGAACACAGCCTAAACTATAAACCACTAACTCCAAACAGAAGAAATATTGGAATATTGCGATATTTTGGAACGACAAACTCTAAAGGGACGTTCACTCCGGTGCGGACGACGTCCAGAACCCACCGAGCAAATGTCACTTGTACAAAAGCAAAACAGATACATTTATAAGGGAACATCATCGTCAGGGAACGTGCTGTACACAAAGGCTTGTTAATAGAATAGGTGTAAGATTACATATTTAATAACCACAAACATTTACTTTCATTAGATCAGCGAGCGATAGAGGCATAAAAGCCAAATATTGATTGCTGGCTATTGTTCCTACACATCACACAATCACATATCCATTCACTCATGAGAACTATCAAATATATAATGTTATAACCACGAAGTCCGGAGCCTCAGAATCTGAGCAAGAAGTGAGGCGGGCGGATTAAAGGGAACCCGGCATCAGATTCATGCTGCCCGAACCACATGGATCTGACATCGGGTGCATGATTGAGCCAGGTATGTTTTACTGTAAAACACTGACCGGGGATGATGTGTCTCGCTTCCTGTGACGACTGACGTGTGCACATAGGGATGGGCATTGAGCGAGGCAGCTCCCCTCTACTTGGATTCTGGCTGGGAGTCTGTATATCCTAAACTTGCGGCCATGTGACCCCCTTTCCCTGCTCTGACACCAGAACATCCTTACAGTGCACATGATGTGAGGACTTACAAGTCTGCAGTCACATAGAGCGACACACAGAGAGACTATTATCTGCGGCCACCACCGGTGGGCTCTTGTATACAGCATTCTAGAATACTGTAAATAAGAGCCCAGGCCACTGTGTAGAACGTAAAAAACACTTTTATATACTCACCCGTGGGGCGGTCCATTCCGATGGGTGTTGCTGCTCCCGGTCTGTCGCCTCCTCTATGCAGACGTTGCCGGCCTCCTTCTTCTGAGGCCCATACACATTACGCGTCCTATGTCATCCACACAGGCCGGCATTGAGGTCCTGCGCAGGCACACTTTGATCTGTCCTGCTCAGAACAGATCAAAGTATTGTACTGCTCATGTGCGGGCGGTCTTTAACCTTTCCTCGCGCCAGAGCATTACAGTACTTTGATCTGCCCTCAGCAGGACAGAGAGAAGTGCGCCTGCGCAGGACCGCAATGTTGTCCTGTGTGGATGACATAGAACAAGTCATCCACAGTGGGCTGGGAAGAATGAGGACAGAAATCGCTGCAAAGAGGAGGCACCGGACCTCAGAGCAGCGACACCCAGCGGACTGAGCCACCCTACAGGTAAGTATTATAAAGCTCTTTTTATGTTATACAGTGCAGCCTGGGCTCTTATATACAGTATTCTGGAACACTGTATATAAGGGCTCACTGGTGGTGGCCGCAGCTTATAGTCATCAAATCTGGTAACAGGAGCCCTTTAAAGGGAACCTGTCACCACTTTTTTGGCATCTACGCCATCCACAGTCGCCAGCATTGAGGTCCTGCGCAGGTGCATTTTCATCTGCCCTGGGCAAAGCAGATCAAAGTATTGTAGTGCGCCTGCGCATGACCGGTGAGTGTATGACGTAAGATGTGTCGTGCATACAGGCTTCAGGAGGAGGACGAAGATGGCCGAAAGAGGCGACGCTGGCACCGGACAACGGAGACGTCCATATGACCCAACTCCACCGCAGTGCGACTGTTAGGTGAGTATTATAAAGTGTTTTTTATGTTCTACACAGCGGCCTGGGCTCTTATATACAGCATGTTACAATGCAGTATATAAGAGCCCACTGGTGGTGGCCGCAGTTTATAGGATAAAAAATGGTCACAGGTTCCCTTTAAAGTATCTGGACCCTTTAATGGGCATTATTTTCATATTGTATTGTATATCTTTTAGGCTCAATATATTATTCCAAATGGATATATACGAACCCAATTCTCATTCTGTATCTAGCAATGTGCTGGGAGGTGTACGGCCTTAGACAAATGGTGCAAAATTTTGAACTAAACCAATTTGAAATAAAATATGTTTTTAGCTCAAAATACATACATTAAATGATACGTAGCACAGAGTGGTGCCAAGTAGAGATGAGAGGACACCAACTTTAAAGTTCAGGGTTTGTACTGAACATAGACTTTATAAAAAAGATCAGTGTTTGGGTTCGGAGTTCTGGTGCTTTACACATGAAAACCACTGGATCGAGCATCGCTGTGCTCGGGTACACTCGGTGCTCAGCCCGGTGTGAGACGCTTGTGGTGTTTAATTGGCTCACATAGGGGATAACAACAGCGTGATCTGATGGTAACGTCTAAATCCCAGTGGATAGAGGGATAGAGAGATGGATGGATGGATGGATGGATCGATCGATAAATAGCAAGATAGATGGACAGATGGATGGATAGATAGGTAGATGGATGGATGAATAGATAAATACCTAGATGGATGGATGAATAGATATATGGATGGATGGATGGATGGATGGATAGAAGATAGAGAGATGGATAGATAGATGGATGAATGAATAGATAAATAGCTAGATAGATGGACAGCTGGATGGATAGATAGGTAAATTGATAGATAAATAGAAAATAGAGAGATGGATAGATGGAGGAGAGATAATTTTGGCATCTCTTGTTTACTTCTAGGATGTGCCGTCAGGTAATTTCGGGCTCTCTCCTTCCCGTTATCTATCACACTCCAGCTGTGGATATAGCCCTGTGTGTTTCTATTGCAGACCATGGTGTGTAGGAATCAATACCATCCTCCTCATCAATGCAGAACATCACAAAAAGGAGGATCAATCTTTCAGGCTATAATGAGGGATTGTAATGTGGTCACTCGGCCGGAGGACACTACACCCCAAACCTCAGAGCAGACACTACACAACTTGATTTTGAAAATGTTATGTAACAACCAATGATCATGTCATTAACGCTCCCACAGGAGAAATCACCACATACCCGAAATTTGTAATGACCAATTTGTAAATCTATGTACGGCGGGGCTCATCCACACCCCAACGCCTTCATTTCACTCATCATTATTTATATGTATCAGGGGACCGCATGGATTCTTACCCTGGTTATTTGGAAATAGATGTATCAGATAGAGCTGAATAGAAATATAGATCTCACCTTAACGTCTATGTGATTTTAGAGGTAAATACAATAGGTTGAAATAAAGAGGGATATTAGATAGAGAGATAGATCGATTAATAGACAGACATTATATTGTCCAGACACCATATTAACTACAGTATGTTTGCAAACTACTAACACACAGATATAAGCCCCCCGAGCCCCCGAACATCTGCAGTGTCCGACCACTGTGTACTCAATGTACATACACCAATATGAGATAGAAGGTGAACAACACATAAATGGATATAAATAAGTAGATAGACAGTAAGATTGATAGATAGATAGATAGATAGATAGATAGAGGGATAGATAGATAGATAGATAGATAGATAGATAGATAAAGGATAGATAGAGGGATAGATAGATAGAGGGATAGATAGATAGAGGGATAGATAGATAGATAGATAGATAGATTAATAGATAGATAGATAGATAGATAGATAGAGGGATAAAGGGATAGATAGATAGATAGATAGATAGATAGAGGGATAGATAGATAGATAGATAGATAGATAGATAGATAGAGGGATAAAGGGATAGATAGATAGATAGATAGATAGAGGGATAAAGGGATAGATAGATAGATAGATAGATAGATAGAGGGATAAAGGGATAGATAGATAGATAGATAGAGGGATAGATAGATAGATAGATAGATAGATAGATAGATAGATAGATAGATAGATAGATAGAGGGATAGAGGGATAGATAGAAAGATAGATAGATAATAGATAGAGGGATAGATAGATAGATAGGGAGATAGATAGATAATAGATAGAGGGATAGATAGGGAGATAGATAGATAGAGGGATAGATAGATAGATAGATAGATAGATAGAGGGATAGATATAGATAGATAGATAGATAGATAGATAGAGGGATAGATAGATAGAGAGATAATAGATGGATAGATAGATAGATGGATAGATAGATAGAGGGATAGATAGATAGATAGATAGATAGATCGATAGATATGGGGCAGCACGGTGGCTCAGTGGTTAGCTCTGCAGTCTTGCAGCGCTGGGGTCCTTGGTTCAAATCCCACCAAGGACCTCATCTGCAACATCTGCAAGGAGTTTGTATGTTATCCCCATGTTTGTGTGGGTTTCCTCCGGTTTCCTCTCACACTCCAAAAACATACTCATAGGGAACCTAGATTGTGAGCCCCAATGGGGACAGTGTTGCCAATGTATGTAAAGCGCTGCGGAATTAACAGCGCTATATAAATGAATAATTATTATTATTATATTATTATATCAATAAATAGATAATAACTAGATAGGTAATTGATAGATAGATAATTGATAGACAGATAGATAATTGATAGATAGATCGATAGATAGATAGAGGGATAGATAGAGGGATAGAAAGACAGATAGATACATGGATCGAGATAGATAGATAGATACAGGTAGATGTGCAAATTTATGTGTTCCTTTGGGCTTTTCCCATATTTCACCTTTCTGGTATTCGGTGTGCTGCTGGTAGGATTTGGGTCTTCTCTTCCGATCGGTGGGGACCCTAGAGCAGACCCCCCCACACACACATATGACATGTCTATGGCAGTGACCCCATTTGCCATCACTTTTAAAGGATTCTTATATGAACCCTAAATTTCTAGGGATTTATTCTCGTTTATGTTCCCTACCTCCGTTGTGTTGTGCTGTTATTCTACCATGATTGCGTGTGGACATGGACATAGCAGTGCCCGGTATCAGATATACAGAGCTGAGTTTGTCAGCAGAGGTGTTTGCCATATACTTATGTATTATCGTGGATTAAACCGATGCTTCATTATCTTCACTCAGAGTGTTATCATGATGCAGAAAATTACCCATCTATATTTATCTGCCTCTGACATAGGCCGGGATTAGTATACTTAGCATAGATAAATCCTGTTCTCCCAGGCACAAATCAAATCCATGCTGAAAAAGGGAGTTACTGCATCTCATAAGCAAATATTAGACTGTAATATTGTAATATAATGTACATAAGGCAGTCCTGGCTGTGGTGGTGGCAAGCCTCGCCAGCTGGCACAGTGCTATCTACAGTCATAAGTAAAGTTCCTGTGGTTAACATTTAGCTTTATGTTTATTTTTCTGGCTCTATGTGACAAACAACAGCTGAACTGACACAGAAAAGCCCCAGTGATCAGCAGCAGTCTCTTCACCCAACATTGCATCATGTACCTATCACATATATCACATACCACCCACATCACAGGTCACAACTACTTACACTTCAATTCTGCAAGAAAACCTAAGAGGACAACCCAGGAAATAATCCATTACAGACAATATCATATAGTGGCCAATCTGTGCTGCCCAGCACTCTGAAAGTGACATCTAATCTATGAATGCAGCATAGTCATGCGTGGGTGCATATATATCACTACTTGCAACATACTGACAATAGTGGACAATAAAGTATCACTGCTCTGATACATTAATTCAAAATGCATCTTTTTTTGAGGGGGGGGCAAACTAATAGGGGCACAAAACAGTATTTTGTAGATAGTGCACAATATAGTATAATTCAGGAGCCATTCAGTGCTGTATGGGTGTAATATGTAGAGTAAAAATATGATATGGATGTAGTGTAGAAAAACATGCAATATCATGACAAATCTACAATGAAGTGTCACTTTATACTAGTGCACTGTCACTTTATATTAGTGCAGTGCAATGCTGTATAAATACAATATACCGTACATATTATTTGGCTTTATGTTGGTGTAACATAGTTTTTTTCATCAGCAAAAATCTGTATAATATGGATACTGAACAATGTAGTCATATATTATCATGTAGGGTACAATATATAGAGTAAAATGCAGAATGTAGAACTCCATGCAATGCACTGACAAATGTACAATGAAGTATCACTTTATATTAATGCATGCAATGCTACATAAATGCAGTCTATGGTTCAAAATAGCATTGGTATTAGCACAAAGTGCGCAAAATAGTAAGATGTAAGAGCCATTCAATGCTATATGGATATAATACATGGAGTAAAAATGCAGAATGGATGCAATGTAAAGCTGTACAATTGCAGTATACATTGTATTTGGCTTTATCTTGGTGTAAAATAAAGCAAAAATCAGTGGCTATTGCACAATATAGTCATGTATTATCATGTAGGAGCCATTCTGTGCTGCATGGATATAATATGTAGAGTAAAAATGCAGAATATAGAACTCCATATAATATGCAAACAAATGTATAATGAAGTATCACTTTATATTGGTGCATACAATGCTATATAAATTATATAAATGCAGTCTATGGTTCTCTTAGTGCAAAATAGCACAAAGTGGATAGAGCATAAAATAGTAAAATGTATATGGATATCATATATAGAGGAAAAATGCAGAATGTAGACCAGACATAAAGGAATAATGAAGTATCACTTTATATTAGTGCATACAGTGCTATATAAATGCAGTCTATGGTTCTTTTAGTGCAAAATAGCACAACATGGATAGTGCACAAAATAGTAAAATGTATATACAGATAGTAAAAATGCAGAATATAGAACTCCATATAATATACACACAAATGTATAATGAAGAATCACTTTATATTGGTGCATACCATGCTATATAAATGCAGTCTATGGTTCTTTTAGTGCAAAAAGCACAAAATGGATAGTGCACAAAATAGTAAAATACATATGGATATAATACAGATAGTAAAAATGCAGAACATAGAACTCCATATAATATACAGACAAATGTATAATGAAGTATCACTTTATATTGGCGCATACAATGCTATATAAATGATATAAATGCAGTCTATGGTTCTCTTAGTGCAAAATAGCACAAAGTGGATAGTGCATGAAATAGTAAAATGTATATGGATATAATATATAGAGGAAAAATGCAGAATGTAGACCTGACATAAAAGGAATAATGAAGTATCACTTTATATTAGTGCATACAGTGCTATATATGGTTCTTTTAGTGCAAAATAGCACAACATGGATAGTGCACAAAATAGTAAAATGTATATACAGATAGTAAAAATGCAGAATATAGAACTCCATATAATATACGGACAAATGTATAATGAAGTATCACTTTATATTAGTGCATACAATGCTATATAAATGCAGAATATAGAACTCCATGTAATGCACTGTTAAATGTACCATAAAGTGTCACTGTATATTTGTGCATGCAATGCTACATATTTGGGTTTCTTTTGGTGCAAACAGTATTGGCACCAGCACTAAGCAGTCACAGTACTGGATATAGTATAATGTAGGTGCCATACAGTGCTATATGGATATAATACAGAGAGTAAACATGCTGAATGTAGAACTCCATGCAATATACTGACAAATGTGTGTCAATGGGTGTCACTGTATATTAGTGCATGCAATGCTACTTATTTGGGGTTTTTTTTGTGCAAATTGTATTGGCACCAGCACAAAACAGTCCCAGTGCAGGATATAGTGTAATGTAGGGGCCATAGAGTGCTATATGGATGTAGTATACAGTACCAATGCTGCATTATACTTCTATATAACTCATGTAGTGAATCGAATGCATGGTGTCCTCTGCCTGGTAATATTGTTCAACATGTGGGATATATTTTGCTACATTGAAATGAATATGTAACAACATGGAAGTAACAGCTATGGGGAGTCACACCTGGGGCAGATAATGCAACATTGGTAGCAGAAGTATCCAGATACATTTCTAATAGAATCTGGAGGTTTCCTTCCTGAGTGCTGCACTGAATCACACTCCTCCAGCATGGGCTGTGCAGGAGGAGTGCACTGTACTCACTTCCTTGTGCTGCAATCTGACAATCTGCAGAAAGTACAGTGGATCTCACCCCCTGGTACAAGTGCTGAAAGTTCTGCTGGTTCTATAGAAAGGAGCAAACAGGAATATGGTGGAAGCAGTGTGTGCAGGGTTCTTACCAGATGCAATGGTGGTCAGATAGTTAATAGTCCATTCTCCTGCAGACAATGAGGAGCCTGAGCAGCCAGTCCTCCTGCTCCACCATGCAGCTCTCTCTGGGCTGTGGGCTTTCTGCTCAGGCTCTGCCTCCAGTTGACGTCAAATTCACTGTCATATAAGCCAAGAGAGCACTGGTTGTCTTAGCAACTCCATGGCTGCTGTGAGATGATTCCAGTAGGGTCATCCTTCATATTGTGAGCACAGACCCTCCAGCCTCCTCTCCATAGAGGATCATGGGCTGCTCCTCACAACTTCTGCACTTTCTAAGAATGGGAATATTATTTGTTGCTTTGCAGATTTTTTTTTAGGAACTACTGTTGCTGGTTATGGGAATGGACGAAAGGGGGGCTGCAAAGAGGATAATCTGCATGGCAGGCAGCGGAGAGGGGGGTGCATTGTGTCCAGTGTGTGCTATAACAATGGGGGTCTGCTAGGCAACTGGTCAAAGATCTACTGGGGGGAAAAATGCATCCAGAGAACGGGGGAGTAAAGGAATGCGCAGCAATATATGCTATTAGGATAGACGGACAGGTATATACAGTATATATATATATATATATATATATATATATATATATATATATACATATACAGTACAGACCAAAAGTTTGGACACACCTTCTCATTAAATGAGTTTTCTTTATTTTCAGGACTCTGAAAATTGTAGATTCACATTGAAGGCATCAAAACTCTGAATTAAAACATGTGGAATGAAATACTTAAAAAAGTGTGAAACAATGGAAAATATGTCTTATATTGTAGGTTCTTCAAAGTAGCCACCTTTTGCTTTGATTACTGCTTTGCACACTCTTGGCATTCTCTTGATAAGCCTCAAGAGGTTGTCACCGGAAATGGTTTTCCAACAGTCTTGAAGGAGTTCCCAGAGATGCTTAGCACTTGTTGGCCCTTTTGCCTTCACTCTGCGGTCCAGGTCACCCCAAACCATCTCGATTGGGTTCAGGTCTGGTGACAGTGGAGGCCAGGTCATCTGGCGTAGCACCCCATCACTCTCCTTCTCAGTCAAATAGCCCTTACACAGCCTGGAGGTGTGTTTGGGGTCATAATCCTGTTGAAAAATAAGTGATGGTCCAACTAAACGCAAACCGGATGGAATAGCATGCCACTGCAAGATGCTGTGGTAGCCATGCTGGTTCTGTATGCCTTCAATTTTGAAAAAATCCCCAACAGTGTCACCAGCAAAGCACCCCCACACCATCACACCTCCTCCTCCATGCTTCACGGTGGGAACCAGGTATGTAGAGTCCATCCATTCACCTTTTCTATAAACACACGATGGTTGGATACAAAGATCTCAAATTTGGACTCATCAGACCAAAGCACAGATTTCCACTGGTCTAATGTCCATTCCTTGTGTTCTTTAGCCCAAACAAGCCTCATCTGCTTGTTGCCTGTCCTTAGCAGTGGTTTCCAGCAGCTATTTTACCATGAAGGCCTGCTGCACAAAGTCTCTTCTTAACAGGTGTTCTAGAGATGAGAAGGTGTGTCCAAACTTTTGGTCTGTACTGTGTGTGTGTGTGTGTGTGTGTGTATATGTATATATATATATATATATATATATATATATATATATATATATATATATATATATATATATATAAATATATAGTGCAGACTCCATACACAAACTTGTTATTTATCTATCCTTAAACTCCAGGATTAGTCACAATGTTAATAAGCAGAAACCTTCTGTTTTGTCCATTGTAATTTGCAAAGAATCGTAATATAAAGTTGATACATTGTGATTTTTTTCTTATATTTATGTGTTTATGTACCTTATTTCTTATAATTAATAATGGGCGAATAGTAACTATTCGTGTTCAGATAATGTTTACCGAATACCGAGTACTATTGCAGTACAGTGGAATCTTGCTTAACAAGTAACCCAGTTAGCGAGTATTTCGCTTAATGAGCAAAGCTTGCTGTAAATTTGTAACTCAGTTTACGAGCAAAATACTCACCGCACACACTTCCGGTTCCGTACATCCACCGCGCTCTAACCCGCTCTTGCAGTCCGCACAAACACACACAAACAAACAAACACGCACACATATTATACTCACCTTAACTTCCGTTCCATTGCCGGCCTCATGGTTCTTGTAGTTCACCGCTACAGGATGTGTATCGGCAACCATGGCGACAAGGGAGGAGCTTGCTCTTGCAGCGGAAGCTCCTCCCTCGTCACAATGGTTACCCGATACACATCTTGTACCGGAGAACTACAAGAACCATGAGGCCAGCGATGGAACGGAAGGTAAGGTGAGCAGAATATGCGTACCTTCAATTCCATCACTGGCCTCATGGTTCTTGTAGTTCGCCACTACAGGATGTGTAATGGCAACAATCACGACGAGGGAGGAACTTCCGCTGTCAGCCGCTACTCAAAGGCAGTGCACTGACCAATCAGAGGCAAGCGGCTCCTGCGTTTGACATCAGCGTTCTGGCAGCGGAAGTTCCTCCCTCGTCGCGATGGTTACCCGATACACATCCTGTACCAGCGAACAGCAAGTTCCAGGAGGCCGGCAATGGAGCAGAAGGTAAGGTGAGCATAATATGTGCATGTGCGTGCGTGCGTGCGTGTTTGTGCGTGTTTGTGTGTTTGTGGAATGGCACTATAGGGGACCAGGATGGGACATTTAACAAGTTGTGGAACGAATTGTCTGAGCTTGCATTGTTTCCTATGGGAAATCTTGCTTTGCTAGACGAGTAACTTGGTTAACAAGCACAGTCCCAGAATGGATTGTTCTCATTAACCAAGGTTCCACAGTATTTGTGACAGCAATAAAAATGCTCCATTTCCCCATTGACTTGCATTAGGTTCGTTATTCATGACGAATACGGGGATAGTACTTTGGGATTCGTTGCGAATAATGTGAACACGAATAGTTACAATTCGCCCATCTCTACCTATAATATATCATTTATGGCTCTTTGGTCGTCTCCATAAGAATGGTGATATGGCATCTGGAAGACGCAGCCCTACTGGAGGCTATAGCCACTGGCTTTCTTTTTGGACATAGTGGACATCACACTACAGGATAAGTAACTAGGTATATAAAGAATGTGTTTGGGCGTGCTGTAAGAGTTATTAGCTGGTTGTGAGCCTGCAGTGACTTCTTAGGAGAGCCGGAGACTGTGCTGCCAGTGCATTATTGTAAGTAAGGTTGATGAATTGCATCTTCAGCAGATTGGAGCAGGAAGTTTCCTGTCTTGGTCGTTTGACTGGCAAAGATTCCCCTTTGGAGCTTAGTGGGTTACTGCATCGATATAAGCGAGGTCCAAGAGCGACACACTTTTAAAATCATTAAGGTGACCCGGATTGCCGGTAACTGCAAAATGTAACGGTTCTTAGTGGAAAGCACCACTGAATTGTTCAAATAAGACCTCATGTCACACCGAGTGTGAGAGAACACCCGGCAAGAGGTACAACACAAAGGGAAAACCCAGAAGATGTAAAGGAAGGCCCTGGCGATAAGGAGGGGGACGCGGGGTCATCTCCTAACATTCACCTGAGTCTGATCCCTGCAGTCCCTAACATCCCAAGACAGGTCCTTTCCCCCGTGTGCTGTGACGAGGGTAGGCTCTCATTGGCCCTGCACTCACCCTGACTAGTGTGTAGGGTAGCAAGATACTAGTCTCACTACTCCAATAAAACAACACAAGGAAGGTAAGACAAACAGGTGGGGAAAGACACAACAAATAGCACTCCTGAGTTTCTCCAGCAGGAGACTTCACAGCTGCAACTGAAATGAAAACCTCAGCTTCTCCAGAGACAGGCTCCTTCAAGTGGTCAGTATAGAACATCTACTGTGAAGGAAATGATTATTTGCTCCCTTGCTGATTTTGTAAGTTTGCCCACTGACAAAGACATGAACAGTCTATAATTTTAAGGGCAGGTTAATTTTAACAGTGAGAGATAGAATGTGCAAACTAAAATCCAGAAAATCACAAGTTTATTTGCATTTTGCATGAAGAATTTGATCCCTCTGGCAAAAAAAGACAAAACTTGGTAGCAAAACCGTTGTTGACAGCCCAGCAGTCAGGTGTTTTTTGTAGTTGATGATGAGGTTTACGCACATGTCAGCAGGAATTTTAGTCCACTCCTCTTTGTAGATCATCTCTAAATCATTAAGATTTTGAGGCTGCCGCTTGGCAACTCGGAGCTTCAGCTCCCTCCATAAATTTTCTATGGGATTAAGGTCTGGGGACTGGCTAGGCCATTCCATGACCTTAATGTGCTTCTTTTTGAGCCCCTCCTTTGCTGCCTTGGCTGCATATTTTGGATCATTGTCTTGCTGGAAGACCCAGCCATAACCCATTTTTAATGTCCTGGTGGAGGAAAAGAGGTTGTTACTCAGGATTTTATGGTACATGGCTCTATCCATTGTCCCAATGATGCGGTGAAATAGTCCTGTGCCCTTAGTGTAGCGCCCTGGAAACACAGGTAGTTGTACATATAGGCTCCCGCATAACACCTATCCCACGAAGGGTTAAATCAGCTGACCTGAAACCCTAGTCACCCCCCTCAGGGAAGGACGGACACACCAGTGGGCGGGACCAGGCGGTTAGGAAATGCCCACCTAGGGGTCTGGAGAGCCCGGGGCAGGAAAACAGAGCAGATCAGTTAAAGTAGAGTTCAAGTGAGGAGTGAAGTCTGGCAGGTGTCAGGGTCAGAGCCCTGACACCTTGGCTAGGTGGCAGACGGTAGTCAGAGTCTGCAGGAGACGGGAAGACGGCTGCTGGAGATCCGAGGTGGACCGGAACAGGGTTGTATCCCGCTGGTACCGACACCTGAGAATCGACCCGGAAACCGTGTGCACAGAGGGGGTACTTGGACCCTGAAGCCAGGACTGGCACCGACGGCCTAGCTAATTAACCAATTGAGGGCAAGATTTTAGGTCCTGTCCCAACCTAAGTCCCGAAAAGTAGACAACCACCCACAGAGAGGGATAGGGCAACCGCCAGGGCCCATAGATCCCAAGGGTCAGCGTCAGACGGGCACGGCTCCCAACCAAAGGACCGGGAGCGGACTCACGTGTTTCACACCGGGAAGTCCTACCTACAACACACTGAGTGCAGAGGAGAGGGACTTTGATTACCAACCCGGGTGTGGGATCAGACACACCCGTCTGCGGCAGCCAGCCATCATCCCCTTGGTTTACCACAGGACTTTATTCGATGGTGAGTAACATCCCCGGCCTGGCTGGGTGCGCCGGCCCCTGCAATCACCATCCTCAGCATAGAGACATTGGGCCCCGGGACATCCATCCCTACCCACGGAGGGGTTAACATGCAGCTGCCAGCCCAACGTCCCCGGGACCCTCACAATGGCAGCGGTGGTGCTACATCTCACCACACACTGTGGGTGGCGTCACAGACATTCTACAAACAATCCAGTATAAATACGTCCCCCTTTTATTCGGAGTGTCCGTGCGACCCCCGGGTCCGGAGAACCCCTTGAGCCGCACCGTGGATCCGGATCTGAGCAGCACTGGCTGCTAGCACAGGGGCGGCACATTAGCATAGAAACATCCCCAAAACATACTGTTTCCACCTCCATGCTTGACAAGTGAGTGCAACTAAACCTATGAAAAGGCAATGATAAATTTCCCAGAGTGTTTCCAGTGATTAGCAAAGTACATTATTTTTTTTCAAATTTTGTAACTCATACCCCATAACATAACTATCAGTTCAATCAGTCATGTTGATGGTTTTGATTTTTAATTAATCAGTTGTGAATGGATTATTTTTCCATCTAATCTTCCGGATTGAATGGTCTAAAAAAGAGCGTTGCCTTCATAAGTTGTTGTACTGGATCTTTATCCTTAAGGTCCAGTCACACTAAGCAACTTACCAGCGATCCCAACAACGATAGGGATCGCTGGTAAGTTGCTAGGAGGTTGCTGGTGAGATGTCACACTGCAACGCTCCAGCGATCCCACCAGCAACCTGACCTGGCAGGGATCGCTGGAGCGTGGCTACACGAGTTGCTGGTGAGCTCACCAGCAACCAGTGACAAGCCCCCAGCGCCGCGTGGAAGCTGCTGCGCTTGGTAACTAAGGTAAATATCGGGTAACCAACCCGATATTTACCTTGGTTACCACCGCACGGAGCTACACGTGCAGAGAGCAGGGAGCAGCGCACACTGAGCGCTGGCTCCTTGCTCTCGTAGTTACAGCACACATCAGGTTAATTTCCCGATGTGTGCTGTAGCTACATGTGCAGAGAGCAGGGAGCAGCGCACACTGCTTAGCGCTGGCTCCTTGCTCTCCTAGTTACAGCACACATCGGGTTAATTAACCCGATGTGTCCTGCAGCTACATGTGCACACAGCAGGAGCCGGCAGCACAGGCAGTGAGAGCGGCGGAGGCTGGTATCAAAGGTAAATATCGGGTAACCAAGGACAGGGCTTCTTGGTTACCCGATGTTTACATTGGTTACCAGCCTCCACAGAAGCCGGCTCCTGCTGCCTGCACATTTAGTTGTTGCTGTCTCGCTGTCACACACAGCGATCTGTGCTTCACAGCGGGACAGCAACAACTAAAAAATGGCCCAGGACATTCAGCAACAACCAACGACCTCACAGCAGGGGCCAGGTTGTTGCTGGATGTCCCACACAGCAACATCGCTAGCAACGTCACAAAAGTTGTTCGTTAGCAGCGATGTTGCTAGCGATGTTGCTTAGTGTGACGGGGCCTTTAGATTGGCACAATGTGTTAATTGATTTAGACATAAAAGGGACACCAGACACCTCCTTTGAGGTGACAACAATAGGATCTTTTTTTCGTTGTCCCAAAATTGGCATGTGGTAGAGAGGGTTTAGAAAACACCCACATGAACAAAGACATGAATAGGATCTGGATCTTTGCTCAAAAAGATACATTAAAAGTAAAATAAAGAGCACAATCCACAAAAAAATAATAATATGCCAAAAATTATACCATGTGCATCGCTGTCTAAAGCCTCCAGACACATTAGACTAAGGGGCACTTTGCACACTACGACATCGCAGGTGCGATGTCGGTGGGGTCAAATCGAAAGTGATGCACATCCGGCGTCGCTGTCGACATCATAGTGTGTAAATCCTTTATGATACGATTAACGAGCGCAAAAGCGTCGTAATCGTATCATCGGTGTAGCGTCGGTCATTTCCATGAATTGGGAAAGACCGATGTTATGATGTTGTTCCTCGTTCCTGCGCCAGCACACATCGCTGTGTGTGAAACCGCAGGAGCGAGGAACAGCTCCTACCTGCGTCCCGGCGGGCTATGCGGAAGGAAGGAGGTGGGCGGGATATTTACATCCCGCTCATCTCCGCCCCTCCGCTTCTATTGGCCGCCTGCCGTGTGACGTCGCTATGACGCCGCACGACCCGCCCCCTTAATAAGGAGGCGGTTTGACGGCCAGAGTGACGTCGCAGGGCAGGTGAGTGCATGTGAAGCTGCCGTAGCGATAATGTACGCTATGGCAGCTATCACCATTATATCGCAGCTGCGACGGGGGCGGGGACTATCGCGCACAGCATTGCAGCATCGGCTTGCGATGTCGTAGTGTGCAAAGTGCCCCTAAGGTTGGCCAAAACCGTCGATATCAAGCGGTTAGAGCAACAGTCTACTGTGTATAGCGGCCCAGAACAATCGATTATCGAAGGAGTTAAGGGGAAGATGTCGTCCAAAAAAAAAATTTCAATAACTTAAAAAATGTAAAGTATTACTTTTTTAATGTTTTGTTTAAATAATATTATTTGTTTTTAATTGAGCTAAATCTAAAAAAATAAAATAAAAAAGTTTGATATTTTCCTATCTTAAACACTAGGGGGAGCGGCTGCTGAAATCCTACTGTAGAGCTACTGTAGAACTAACTCACATTACAGCTGCAGTAAAAGTGCGTGGAGTCTGCTCTCCTGTGTGTGATGTCACAGCTCCAATTAACGTGAATTTACCAAATCCCTTTAAAAATATTTTTTATTCCATATTAATTATTAAAAGCTGCCCAGGTGAACACCCACACACACAAATACTAATAAAAGGGGAGTGAGTGAGGATATCACAGAGACAATTATCTCTTTATGTCTGGAGAGGTCAGCCTGATAACCCTGTTTCAGTAACTGAATCTGGCCCTTACCTGTCAACGGAGGGTATGACACCCTAATTTAACGGGCGCCCCCGTTCCACGTTGACTCTCCTTCACTCACCCTTGACTGACCCTATCATAAAGGACTGTGTTACGTTTCTTAATTTATGAACCTACCACTGACTACTAATATCACAACCAATGTTGACATATATTTTATTTAAATTAGCAATCTTAATAGATGCTGAGCAAAAACGCATAAAAGCAAAACATATATACAGTGATCACTCTATACAATATGACACCCATAATAGTTATAGAAGAAAACTGGCAGTCTTGATAGATGCTGATCAACAGACGAAGCAGATGTACAATGATCACACTATACAAATTGACAATCACATTGGTTGTAAAAGAAACTGTAGCCATACATTAAAGCCTGCTTTACACGGGACGACCGATTGTGCAATTTCACAATCGATCGTACCCGCCCCCGTCGTTTTTGCGTCACGGGCAACTCGCTGCCCGTGGCGCACAAACTAGTTTAACCCCCGTCACACGTACTTACCTTCCGGACGACCTCGCTGTGGGCGACGAACGTCCACTTCCTGAAGTGGGAGGGACGTTCGGCGTCACAGTGAAGTCACACGGCAGCCGGCCAATAGAAGCGGAGGGGCGAAGATGAGCGGGATATAATATCCCGCCCAGCTCTTTCCTTCCATTAAGCAGGCTGGTGCCGTGGGACACAGGTAAGCTGTGTTCATCGTTCCCGCGGTGTCACACGGAGCAACGTGTGATGCCACGGAAACGATGAACAACCTGCACCCATGAAAATAAACGAGATTATGAAAGTTAACGATGAGTACACAACTCACGATTTGTGAGCGATACTGCGTCACTCAGAGGTGTCACACGAGAAGACGTCGTGCGCTATGCCGGATGTGCGTCACGGAAACCGTGACGCCGACGACATATCGGACAATCTGTTATCTCATGTAAAGCCCGCATTATAATAGGCGCACACCTTAAATTAACACCTGAAACCACCCAGTGCTAAAAAAATAAACAATATGAAAACCGTTTCCCTTATTATTGATGGTTACCACATCACCTCTATATTCTGGTCCAATCCCAGTCTTGCACCATAAATATAATAATAACAGATGCTTATAATAGTAAATGGTTACTTCCCTTAAAGTAAGTGCATACCGCACAGCACCACCTCGACGCGTTTCTCCGCCCGCTCATTGGTCCATCAGGAGGCCCAGGTAGGGAAAAGAAAGAAAGGGAACTCTTCATTCACTGATATCTTCCTGATGAACCGATGAGCGGGTGGAGAAACGCGTTGAGGCGGTGTGGTGTGGTATGGACTTACTGTAAGGGAAGTAACCATTTACTATTATAAGCATCTGTTATTATTATATTTATGGTGCAAGACTGGGATTGGACCCAAATATTTTTAAAGTGATTTGGTAAATTCATGTTAATTAGATTTTGGACATTCCCAATACTATTTGGAATCGGTAGGCTGATGTCACAGCTCACCCTCCCAATCTGGGTGTTTCCAAAAAGATAAGGGAAGATGAAGTTTAGGATCAGAGTGTGGAGCCATTTTGTTGGTGTTCGCAAAGTGATCCTAATGTCTAAAGTGTCACCGAGGACTGCTGCATAGTGCTCCCCACATAGCGCTCTGCACGCCCCGTACCAGAAATGCTCTGCATGCATGCCCGCAGCGGCAGCGATGGGGAGGGTAGCGGCAGCGGGGGCAGAGCGGGGCGGGGTAGAGCAGGGGAGGAGGTGTCATTGGAAACAGTATCGGCGGCAGGGGGAGGGGCTACGACCCGGCGCCGCTACTCACATATCCCTGCGGTGACAGAGGGAAAGTGGAGCACACAGCATATGCTGTGTGCTCCACAAAGATGGCGCTGATCTCCTCCCTCTGCTGTGATCTGGACAGCAGAGGGCTCTATGCCCAGGGGGCTGCCATAAAGGAGGTGAGTAACTGTCATTACTCACAGCAAATCCAAGATGGCAGCGCCTAGTGTGACAGTAAAACTAGAATTAAATAAAAACCAAATAAACAGTGAATTTAATTTTGTATTAATAATACTTGATTTCATAATCACTATTTTTAATACAAAATAAAAAAACGCGAGACCTTCCCTTTAAGGATCCAGTAGGTCCAATATCGGACCGCCAATCCTTCTGTTCTATCAGAGATAGGCCATCATGAGATATGTCTGGTAGGGGCAGTTTCATAAAGAACACAGGAGCACTCAGTCAAGCGAGTGCTCCTGTGTATGGGTGTGATGGCCGATAAGGTTGCTGGCTGTACAACCTGCCGAACCATCATTTGGCCAACACCCATCTAAGGTGTATAGGGTCTCGAAATATAAAGATTGTAAAGGAGATCTAAAGTTATTAAAGTTATCAATGTTCTGGAAGATAAGGGTTAATATATTAGATAGCAAACTCCGAGGCTGAGGTGTTGTATGGGAAGGTTTTGCAAACATAAATATGATAGGATTTTTAGAGTCAAGCAGAGGTTGAGCTATTAGGAAGAACAATGGGTACAATTGTGAGAGAATTAAGACCCATGAAATGAAAAGCACGCCTTTGTTAGCTTTGCCAATTAATGGTAATAGTTTAATCTTTATTCTAGAACATATAGTCTAAACACTTATGCACAATACGATTGTTTTTGTGAAACCGATCAGCCGGAAACAATGCATTTAAAGGTAAAATCCAGTTAAAGTCTTTTTTATTTTTTTTGCTAAGGGCCTAACATCTAAAAGGCAGGCAGTTACGAACTACCTGCCTGTCCCACTCATCGCTGGCTTAGAACGGTCACCGACCCCTCATGCTGGGATTCGCTCCATGTCAACAGAGCAGCTCTTCTGGCCTGCTCTGTCAACAGTGTCACTGGCAACGTTATGCTGATTGACAACTGGTTCCCCGCAGGTAGACATCAGGGAGCCGGTTGTCAATCAAAATTACATTGGCAGTCACGCACCGTCAACAGAGCAGATGTGACATCAGCAGAAGATACAGAATCACCGTCAGGAGTCATCAGTGAGTGTTCTGAGCCGGCAAAGATTGGTACCAGACAGAATGAGCCGATAGGTAGCAGGCCTAATATAAAAATAAATAAAATAGTCCTGGATAACGTCTTTATTAATCTTACTGACTCCTCAATAGAATAGCTTCACCAGGACATGTTCAGGACAAGTGGAAAACAAATGATTAAGAAAAACAGTGTCAATGTGTGAAATAAGGTATATTAAGGGGCTGGAGATAAAGAATATGTATATGCACTTTATATATAGATGTAATCATGAAGTACAAAGCATATGAGCTACCCTTCGGAGGGAACTCTTACTATCACCAAAAATCAGCTAGACCATAAATGACCTGGTCATTACAATTGAGAGACGTCAAACCAGCTTCATTTTGAGAAGGGGTTATCCATTTGAGATCTTTTGGGATTTGAAGGATGATAGACATCTGTAGTCCAACGCTACTGTTTCAAACTGCGATGCTGGTGCTGACAACAAGGGCAGTCGCCACTGGGCCCCACCCAGCTCACGGGCCCCATAGCAGTTTCGTGGCCTGCCTCTTTTGGCAGTACGCCACTAGTCCACACCCAAGAAGACAGACGTTCACTTAACCAAAACTTTAGTATTGTTGTTCAGTCCTTTCATAAAGTGTAACCCTCCAAATTCAATACAGGACGCTATTTCCAATGTCTCGTTAGTCTTAGGACTTTTCATACGCACAGAACTGCTTTTTTTCTACAGATCAGTTCCAATATTTTCTCATCTTTGCTACTGATCCAACACATTTTCCGTGAGCTGAATACTCCCCCCTCCAAAATTTTCACATTCTTAAATCCAATTTTTGTGATGCCCCAGATAATACCAAAAGGATTTCCACTTCTTTGTCAGGAAGTATGAGCCTTATAAGAGGATTTGATGAATAAATCCCATTCTGTATGTCGTAATTAGGGAAATGTATGTCTGGCATGCATCAAGTCATGTCTAAATTATGAGATCACATGTGCTTATCTGTATCTTTATAAAACATTGGTTCTAATACGTTTATGTTACAAATCTTTATCCCTAACACCAATTGTGCGAAGAAAAGAAGTACTTACCATGATGAATACTTCAAATCATAGCACAACAGAACCTACATTGTGCCGTGTAGGAACGTCTTGTGTGATTATTATAAGAGATGAGCTGAGCCGTGGTAGTTCGGTTTGGTGGGTTCAGCCGAACTTTCAATTAAGATCAGTTTGGGACCCAAAATTAATCTGAGCCCATTTGAAAGTCACTAATTGGGCATTTTGGGTCTCTGCCCACATGCAGCCAACGATAAACAGATCACTTCCAGGGGCAGGTGGCCGAGGTTTTTCCATTTTTTTTTGTTTGGTGCACCCTACATCCGATCACGCTGTTGTTACCCCCAGTGTGAGCAGATCAAACACTGCAAGCAACCGGAACTGGGTTGAGCACCGAGTGTCAAGAGAACAGTGATGGCTGCACAAGTGGTATTCATACGTAAAGCACCCAAACTCTGAATCTGAACTCTGTTTTTTCTGTACAGTCTGTGTTTTGTACCAACTCCAAACAGCGAACCTCAGGTTCACTCATCTCTAACTATTAAAATCAGTTTCAGCATTCAGTGTTCGGCCCAAACACAGACTTTACAAAAAAAAACAGAGTTCAGATTCGGAGTTCGGATGCTTTATGTATGAATACCACTTATGTGAGCACCAGTATGCTTGGGTACGCTCGATGCTCAGCCCACTGGGGGTAACAACAGCATGATCGGATGTAGTGTGCACTAAAGAAAAATACATGGAAAAACCCCACCTGACCCCAAAATTGATCTGTTTATGGCTGGCTGCATGTGGGCCAAGACCCGAACTGCCCAATTAGTGACTTCCATTGGCGTTGAGGTCAAGTCCGGGTCCAAAACCAAACTTTAAAGTCCGGATGAACCCACCGAACCAAACTTCCACAGGTCCACTCATCTCTTATTATCATGCATCTATCAAATCTTATGATCTCACCATTGTGTCATGTACCGGATTTTCTGGACTATAAGATTTTTTTTGTCCCCCAAATGTTGGGGGAAAGTGGGGGGTGCGTCTTATAGTCTGAAAGTAGGGCTGCGGGGAATGAGGGTGCTGTGCTGGAGCGGGTCATCTTGGGAACGAGCAGGCTGTAGCAGCGCCTGCAGTGACCACGTGGACCCGCTCATTTCATATGCACACCCATCCTCCTTCCCATCATCTCTCAGAGCTGGAGCCATTGCTGACAGGTGGGCGGGATGATGGGCGGGGGGTGCGCGCATAATTAACAGCCTTCCCGCGAGATCACCCCTGGCAACTACAGCCTGGATTGATCATGTGCGGCTGTATTCACTGCCCCACGCGCATCATCATCAGCGCTGGGGGCAGTGAATAAGTACGGTATACTCACCGGTGGAGCCGTCACCGCTGAATGCAGCATCGCTCATCCTCCTGTCTGTCGGCCAGCTGATCTAAGTAGCGAACGGTCAACACAGCGATGACGTCATCGCTGTGTGCGCGCTCCACGCAGGTCAGCTGACAGGTAGACAGGAGGACGAGCGATGCTGCAGGGGAACGGCTCCACACAGGTCAGCGGCGCTGCTGCTGACACAGAGAGGAAGATGATAGATGCTGCAAGGAGTGAGGAAAAGTGAGTAGAAATGTTTATTTTTTTCTGTGCTATAGGATACAGACCATATCACAGGATGGGGTATATAGCAGTATGAGGGCATATACCAGGATGGGGGTATATTATGAGCAGGATGGGGTATATTATGAGCAGGATGGGGGTATATTATGAGCAGGATGGGGGTATATGAGCAGGATGGGGGTATATTATGAGCAGGATGGGGGTATATTCTGAGCAGGATGGGGGGATATAGCAGGATGGGGGCTATATAGCAGGATGGGGGTATATAGCAGAATGGGGGTATTTATCAGGATGGGGTCTATACCAGAATGAGGGACATATATACAAGGATGGGGATCATATACAAGGAAGGAGGATCATTACCTTAGTAGAGAATTTGGCGACATTACCCCCATAATAGTGTCAGCAGTAGATCCTCGCCCCATAACAGTGTGTGATGACCACATTTTTTGCTTAAAATTTAATTTTCCTATTTTCCTCCTCTAAAACCAGCGTGCGTCTTATGGTCCGGTGCGTCTTATAGTCCGAAAAATACAATACTTTTCACAGCGCTTGTGGCATTTATTTACTATTTATTTATTAAGTGCTTGAAAATAACTGGTAGCCACACATAATATTGACACTTTGGGCACAATTTGGCCATTTTCACATAAGGGTGCACTCATTTTTGTTGCCAGTGGTTTAGACATTATTGGCTGTGTGTTGACTTATTTAGAGTGCACATTAACTTTACACTGTTATACAAGCTGTACACAGGCTACTTTACATTATATCAAAGTGTCCTATCTTCAGAGTTATCCCATGAAAACATATAACACAATATTTGCAAAAATGTGAGGGGTGTACTCACTTTTGTCACATAAAGAATTATAGCCAGGGGGGACTGACTGCAGGAGAAAAGCCAAAAGGGACCTCAGTGCTCTGCCCCTGATTGGACCCCAGTGGTCTGATTGCTATGGCATCTCCTAGCTATAAGTAACAATGTTCTGTGATGGAAATACGACAGAAAGTTGATAGGAACACTGAGAAAAAAAATACTTAGATTTGTTCTGAACATAAAATCAAAATTTTCGGCCCATTACAGAGACTACCAGGCCTTCTTTATACACGTACAATTGACAACACAAGTAATTTTACCCCAGATATCTCTACAGCTCTTCTAAGTAAATTTACATAATATATGAAGAGATACAGGAGAGTCTGCCCACACATTTTCTGAGCAGCTACATGTAATATACAGTGTTATATGAAATCTATGGTAAAATGTACTATAGCGCAATGACTGCATCCTGTCCCTTTAACTCTGCCCATGCCTCTGTCACTATGGTAACTGCATTGATAAGCAGCCAATAGAACTGCTCAGTTTGAAAAAAAAGTTGTTTATCCTCAGTTTGTTACACCTCATCCGAGTGTGAAGACAGACACCAGCGGTCAGCAAGAGATTTCAGGTATGAGACAATATAAGATACCGGGCGGCGATACATCCATCACCAGCACTCACACCAGATACCGGGCGGCGATACATCCATCACCAGCACTCACACCAGATACCGGGCGGCGATACATCCATCACCAGCACTCACACCAGATACCGGGCGGCGATACATCCATCACCAGCACTCACACCAGATACCGGGCGGCGATACATCCATCACCAGCACGCACACCAGATACCGGGCGGCGATACATCCATCACCAGCACTCACCCAGATACCGGGCGGCGATACATCCATCACCCACACTCACACCAGGGGGTATCGGACATCACTTGTCCCATCAGGCAACCTCTTTAGTGAAATTGATCACATATGTAACAGGAAATATCTTTCCATCTCCCTATCTCGCCCGTCCACAACAGCCCCTGAATATAGAAACATTGTTCTTCAGTGTTTTCAAGAACTGTCACCCAAGTCATAGAAATATGGATCAAGTCCCTACAACCTCTGCTCCTCTTTTATAGGATTTTGATACATTTCAACAAAACGAAGATGTCAGCAGATGCCATGGATTGGACTGGATCTTGCACCAGCGTTGGACCAGGTAGTATCATCAGTCTGTGAGGGACGACTCTTTCCTAGATTCAGGATTTCCACTTTAAAGGGGTTATCCATAAATATTTCATTGTTAGACTTTGGGCCTTTGAATTTGTCATCAGAAATCACCTATTATTTAAATCAGGTTTTTGTGTTCAATGTTTTTTTTAATATTTGTCATTTTTTTTTTTCCATATCACAATCTTTAATGGAAACAGCACTTAAAAATCTTGCAGTTCTTACTGTGGCCAGTGGGGATTTTTTTTTTTTTTTTTAGAGGGGGGGGCTTTAGTCTCTAATCTGATCCTAATATCTGGTTGTTTCCTTTAGTTACATTACTCCTGAGGGAAAACTAAGAAGATTATCATATTGTATGAAGCTGCTACCGTCACCACTCTTCAAGAAGGAGGTCAGTGAGAAAACTAAGGGCAACATTGGTGTTTCTTTTATTATAAGGTGGTTGTGTATTCGGATGTTCCTATTAATCCTTGATACTTAATTTCTTGTCTTCCCAGCACCTGATGTCGATGAGCCCCGAGGCCCATAAAATATATAGAGTTTGGTGAGAAGAACAGCCTGAGCCATCCAGGACAATCGATGTCAGAGGAAAAAGGAAGAGGGAAGAAGATGAAAAAAAAAAAGTTTGGAGAGAATTATGCGCCTACCTGGATGAAGAAGAATACATACCAAAAAAGTCGGCTAAGAAGATAAAACTGGACATCCACATCCCTGCAAGGAGGAGACAAGAAAGAAGGATCCAGCAGGACAACAACCGCCAATACATCAACTGGTTCTTGAGAAGAAGGAGAAATATCATATGGACCCTCCTGCTGGGGCCTCAACACTGAAACATCAAAGATGGCGGTGGTAAGTATAATAATAAGAACAATAATATGAGCGATAATAAGAAAGTAGTAAAAATATGAAGAAAATAACAGTAGTACTAGGTAGAACAGCAATTTGATCCAGGGTTCTAGGACTGATCGCCTTTTCTCGGGGTCGAGAAGGAATTTTTCCCCTGTGACACAAATTGGCTGTGTCCTGGGTTTTTTGCCTTCTTCTGGATCAACATTGTAGGGATAGTGTAGTACTAATAGTTATAGAAAAGTTAGAATTATACTGTAATAAGATAGCAGGATAATAATAGTAATAATATAGTTATATCTATAAAAATAAAACACTAACTTAGGAAAAAATATAAAAGTTAAAATAATACTGTAATAAGAGAGCAGGATAATAATAGTAATAAAATAGTTATATCTATAAAAATAAAACACTAACTTAGAAAAAAATATAAAAGTTAGAATAATACTGTAGTAAGAGAGCAGGATAAGAATAGTATAACACCTAAAATCTATAAACACTATAGTACTATTTTAATTAGCACTACAATATTAATTAATTAGCTAGAAATAACATCATTAGCTTTGATCCAGGGTTCTAGGACTGATCGCCTTTTCTCGGGATCGAGAAGGAATTTTTTCCCCGTGACACAAATTGGCTGAATGTATCCTTAGGTTTTTGCCTTCTTCTGGATCAACATGGTAGGGATAGAGTAGTATTAATAGTTCTAGAAAAGTTAGAATTATACTGTAATAAGACAGTAGGATAATAATAGTAATAAAATAGTTATATCTATTAAAATAATACACTAAATTAGAAAAAATATAAAAGTTAGAATAACACCTAAAATCTAGAAACATTATAGTCATAGTTTAATTGGCTCCTTAATATTAATTACTTAACTAGAAATAACATCATTAGTTTTGATCCAGGGTTCTAGGACTGATCGCCTTTTCCCAGGGTCGAGAAGGAATTTTTCCCCTGTAACACAAATTGGCTGAACATGTCCTTGGGTTTTTGCCTTCTTCTGGATTAAAAACCATTAGGCATAATTTATTAGGATTTTTTAATACAACAATTTGAACAAAGGTAAGAAAAATGATAAAAAAAATAAAGAACATTATAATAACAGATGGATATTTAAAAAAGTAGTAGTGCAGTAATAGTAAAAATGGTAGTAATGATATCAGATGTGACTTAGGGGTAGTTTACACGTTGCGACATCGCTACCACTATATCGTCGGAGTCACATCGTTAGTGACGCACATCCTGGCGCCGGTAGCGACATCGCAACGTGTAAATCCTAGATTGAACAATGAACGAGCACAGAAGCGTACAATCTTGCTGATCTGCGTAACGTCGTTCATTTCCATAATGTTGGGTCAACCGCAGGTACGATGTTGTTTGTCACTCCTGCAGCTCCACAGATCGCTGTGTGTAAACCCGCAGGAGCGACAAACATCTTCTTACCTGCATCCCGACGGCAATGCAGAAGGAAGGAGGTGGGCGGGATGTTATGTCCCGCTCATCTCCGCCCCTCCGCTTCTATTGGCCGGCCGATTACTGACGTCGCGGTGACATCGCTCTGACGCCGAACGCACCTCCCCCTTGAAGGAGGGATTGTCCGGCAGTCACAGCGACGTCACCGAGCAGGTATGTGTGTGAAGCTGCCATAGCGATAATGTTCGCTACGGCAGCAATTACCACATATTGCATGTGTGACGGGGGCTGGTGCTATCGCGCTGAACATCGCTAGCCGATGCTAGCGATGTCGCAGGGTGTAAAGTACCCCTTAGTCCCAGTTAGTCAGTAATTTAGTGATAAGTTAGTGTAGGGACCCATCTGAAGAGGTCGCCTTGGTGTTGGCAGATGGGCTCACACAATTTGATTACATTGTGTGCTAAGAACCTCACATGCATCTTTAGAGAAAATATACCGTATTTTTCAGACTACAAGACGCACTTTTTTATACATTATACTCATTCAATTTTTAAAGGGAACCTGTCAGGTCTAATATGCACCCAGAACCACGAGCAGTTCTGGGTGCATATTGCTAATCCCTGCCTAACCTGTATAGACTAGCATAGATAAAGGGATCTTTAGAAAAAGTATTTCTAAAGATCTTTTACTGTATGCTAATGAGCGAGGGGACTAGTCCCCTGGGTGTTAGATCCCCTAGCTAGTCGGCTCCATTAGCATGTTAGTACACTCCTGTGGGTGTGCTATCATGCTAATGAATACACAGCATCACAGGATGATCTTACTCACCTCTCCACTGCCATCGTGTCCGATGGGGGATTTCGACTCAGCACAGTCGGACCCCGGAGTTTCGGTCATGCGCACTATGAAGCTGAGTGTACGTATCATGGCTTCAAACTGAAGTAGTGCGCATGACCAAACTCCGGGTCATGCGCACTGAGCCAAAATCCCCCGTTGGACCTGACAGGTTCCCTTTAATTAGTTTTACCCAGAGAAGACTTTGGCAGATCTGGATTGTATTCATACATGGCTTCTTCTTTGCATGATAGGGTTTTAGTTTGCATTTGTGGATTGGAAGGAGAACTAAGTTCACAGACAATGATTTCTGAAAGTATTGCTGAGCCTATGCAGTGATTTCCATGATCACATCGTACCTGTTTTTAATGTATTGCTGAACCAGGGCCTGTAGATCTCGGGGATCCAAAATTGACCATCAGCAATGTCCCTTATGCACATAGATTTCTCTCAAATCTCTGAATATTATATCATTTACTGGAGATGGTGGGATTTTCAGTCTGCAATTTTACATTGAGGGACATTTACAACTTTTGGATGTAGTTGTTCACAGATTGATAAACCTCTGACCATCTTTGCTTCTGAGAGACTCTGCCTCTCTAGCATGCTCTTATTATACAATCATGTGACTTAATTGAAAATTGACCCCCCAGCTGTTTCACCTTAATACTACTTGCTTTTCAAGCATTTTGTTAACCTTGTCCCAACTTGATGATGTGTTATAAATATCAATTTGTAAATGAGTTGGTTTTTTTTCAAATAAAATGTAAAAATGATCAAGGTTCAACTTTTGATCAGTATTCTTTGTTCTGTTGTGGAGAAAATATGTCTGTGATTTATACAAGGTGTTTTCTTCCCCCAGCAGACAAGGATTTCTCCTTCTACACTACTCTCCATGATGTATATACGAAGATTGATTACTTCTTCCTTAAACATCAAGATATCACATTACTCCAAAGGGCTAATATTGACATCTTTTTCTCGGATCACACACTTGGTGTCTCCATTACATTTCCTATCTTTATAGCCAAGCAACGACACTGGTGCTTGAACTCACCTTTTCTCGATGATCCCATTGTGAAGTCAGACCTATAGAAGTCTCTGGACACATACTTTGTAGTCAACTCTATTGACAGTAATCGGTACAAAGTGGAAAGAAAGGGGATAACACACCATGCTGCCGAATAAGCTCGATGGCTTGGAGGTAGGACGAACATTGATTTTATTTTTATTTGTTTCGAAGTATTAACTCCTTCTTCAGGACTAAATTCACAAATTTACCTTTGTGATTTTTCCTGAAGAAGGAGTTAATACTCAGAAACAAGTAGAAATAAAATCACTATTTGGTCTACCTTCAAGCCATCGTTGTTATGCGGCAGCACGACGTTAATCTTTTTCTCTCTTCTTCGTACTGATTCCAAGGGGTCTGCAGCTGCAGCAGCTGTTACTTCCACATGCCTTTTATAGTAGTTGTGACTGAACACAACTGCTTCAGGTGCACAAATTCTCATATATACTTACCTGGTCCTACTGGGATAAGACCCTATTTGTATCTTTATGTCTTTCCAGCATTCCTTTATAGAACTCTATTGATGAAATAGAACCTTGTATTGTGTGGGAGACGCACAATCGCGTGATCGGGGGGGACTTATTAAACATGGGGCTTGTATAAAACATGAACGTGCTTATGAGACATTTCCCCAAAATGTCTGAGGATCGGTTTTCCAACATGACAACATATGGCTACCCAAACCCCTCCTTCTTGCACCAATTTCTAAGCCACTCATTTATCTCCCTAAGCCACTGCTGCCATTCTAGTGATGCTCGTGTCACCAGTAGTATTTCTGAAAACACCATCTTGGAAGTCCTGGACTTCAGCTTCTCTCCTAATTTCCTGTCATCATTTTTAAGGACCTTCCACCTGCCTCTAACGTTGTCATTAGTTTCAATGTGCACCATGACTGCTGGATTTTCCTCTGCCCCACCCAGTAATCTGTCTATCCGATCCACAATATGCTGAACCCGAGCACCCGGCAGACAACACACTGTTCGGCATTCACGGTCTCGGCGACAGTTGACCCTGTCTGTCCGCCTAATTAAAGAGTCCCCTACCACTAATATCCTTCTGGCCTTTGTTGCACTCCTATTTTCCTCCTTCCTACAACAGTCATTTTCCTGGTTGACGCTACAATAAGCAGCCTGCTTACTGTAAATGTGTTACCACTGTCATGACCATGCTCTGCAGGCCCATCGTCCTGCAGAGAAGGTTTATCACCTTACTCTGCTGGCCAGCCCCCTGCAAAGCTGGCTTACCCCGTGCAATCCCATCCGGGTTTTCAGCCTCTTCCTGACCATGGGGGAGGGGTCCTTCTAACCTCAATTTGGACCTTCCTCCACTTTATAGCAGAGCTGTCCCTACTGCTGCACTGCCAGTGATATTTCCGGCCTCGGTTAGTGCTCGGCTAGTGCTCTGCCCATGTCTTCCTGATCCTGTTCCATTATCTCTCCCCTCCTCCAGCCCTCCTGACTGTCTTCTTTCTCCCATGTCTGCTTTCCCTGACCTCCCTGTGACCCCCTCCATCTCACCTCCTTGTCTCCGCCCATCTGGTGTATTGCCCAACTCCCTCCATAGACCCCCAGCTGTATTACCCTACTTCTCCTTTCTTTCTCATCTCTGTTGTTCATTCTGTTCCCTACCCTCTGACTGACTTCCTTGGTTTACTGATTTCGGCTTGTTCTGTCTCGGTTTCCCCTTTTGTCCCAACGCTACCTCCCTGTGTATCAACCTCGGCCTGTTTTGATTACTCTCCCCTGGATTCTGCTCCTCCTAGGGTCTCTGCTAGTATATCCTGTTTGGTTGTACACCTGATGGTTTAGTTGCTACCTGCACCTAGTTTCTTTTCACAACCACAGCCTACAACATCTCTGGTCTTGTCTCCCATTGAGCACATAAAGGATGTCATTGGTCGGCAATTGCAAAGAGATTTGCCAGCAGCGGATCTTGATGATTTGCAAGTGCAAGTGCACTCAGTGTGGCAGAACATTACTCAGACAATTATTAATAACCTTGTGAGATTTTTGTGCATGACACTCATACTCGAAACTGAATAAATCAAGATGTTTTGAAAAATTTGTTTCTATTTTTCCACCATTTGTATATTATTTACAAGTCTATCTATCCTGTGATTTCCATAATTCTAAATGGTGCTTACACGCTGCGACATCGCTAGCACCCGCCCCCGTCGTTCGTGCGACATGTAGTGATCGCTGCCGTAGAGAACAATATCGCTACGGCAGCGTCACACGCACATACCTGTTCAGAGTCACAGCGGCGTCACTAAATGGCCGCCCAATAGAAGAGGAGGGGAGGAGATGAACGGCCGGAACATGCCGCCCACCTCCTTCCTTCCTCCTTTCCGATGGACGCAGGTAGGATGATGTTCGTCATTCCTGCGGTGTCACACACATCGATGTGTAGTGCCGCAGGAACGACGAACAACCTGTGCAATGAAACACCAATGACATTATGATTAGGAGCGACGTGTCAACGATCAACGATTTTTGCCATTTTTGCGATCGTTGAGTGTCGCTCCTAGCGGTCACACGCTGCGATGTCGCTAACGACACCGGAGGTGCGTCACAAACACCATGACCCCGATGATATATCGTTAGCGATGCCGCAGCGTGTAAAGCACCCTTAAGACTCAGTTCTTTCTTGGTGTTGCAGTTTCAATGTTGAGGAGTGCATTAGGACCAGCTTTCCAGAACCAGACTAAAGAAACAGCTTCCTACTGGTTGCAAAGTGCATAGAAACAATCCATTTTATCTCTTTAAAGCACCACTCCAGCATTTTTTATTGTACCACTGGAGTGGTGCTTTATATATATATATGTCCCCTCCCCCCCAGTCATTTGCTCACCCTCCGGCATCTTCATCCATTCTCACTATCGCTCCAATCGGTCTTTGGCAGTTTGTAACCTGCCGATTGCTCTAATGTTTCAAGGAGCGCGCCGGAAGTCACAAATCAATTCAAGTCTAGGAGAGCCTCGTTCTGGATCTCATAGATTTGTATTGAGTGCTGTGATGTAACTTCTGACTTCCGGCCAGTGAGAAGTTACAGTCACAAGATGGCACTACAGGACCAAATTTGACACAGAAAAAAGGTGAAAGGTGAGCAGAAGACTGGGGGCAGGGGACAGATTTAAAGCTCCACTCCAGCACTATAAAGCCAACAAATACTAGAGTGGTGCTTTAAATAATAATGTAATATATTAGTATAATTCTCAGTAATAATGCTACTTCTTTAATAAAACAGTGAACTCATGAACTGGGCAAAGAAAGTGATGGCTCTTATACATTATAAAGTGTATAATAAATGGACTATATAAACATTCTCTTACGCAATTGGACCCAATTGATATTTCCCCGTGGATGGCTGTTGGTAGCCTCTAATTATTCCTGAAAATATATTTAAAATGAAGGAACATTTTTGCAAGTGCTTTGTTTTCCTGTGTTTGTTCCTAAATTCCTTTGGAGACGTTGTGCATTGAAAAAGAACTGTGCCCCGCGCACTTATTCTGAAGAACATTATCCTGTTGAACAATGAGACAAAGATCTTTTAGCTTTGGGAAAAAAAAGAGGTTAGACGTTTAAGAAAGGACTATTTCCGTTGAAGAGGAATGAAAGGGCTTAGGAAATAAAAGGTAAGAAATGCTGGAGGGGAAAGTGTCTTAACAGCCAAGGACAAGGAATGTTAAATACAAGGTAAGACGTCACATGAGCCGTTTATTAAACCCTCCAAACATTCAATAGGTGTGTATCACAATTTTTAGGAAGATTTAACTGTCTTTTCTAATGGAAAAACCAGGCTTGCTGCACATAAAATCCAATCACTTAGCACTTTTTATTTTAAGGAGATTTGTAAAGTGTAAATGTCATTTCAGGAGAACTTGCAGTAGAATATCTTTTGACCTCTTGCTCATGTCATTTCAGGAGAACTTGCAGTAGAATATCTGTTGGCCTCTTGCTCATGTCATTTCAGGAGAACTTGCAGTAGAATATCTGTTGGCCTCTTGCTCATGTAATTTCAGGAGAACTTGCAGTAGAATATCTGTCGGCCTCTTGCCCTTCTCCTCTCCATAGAATCTTAAAAGCATCAACTGTCATCTCTCACTTTAGTAATGTGAAGATCAGTTTTCACTGAATGCAGATTATCCCATAAATTGAGAGTGATAGATCAGTCCAGGAGGGGAAAAAAGCAAATTTGCCTGTTAAGATATATTACACAGTTACTTATTTTCATGTGGACTATTGATTTTTTTAGTTGCATAGGTAATTTGTAATAATCTAGTTGCCGCCTTAGACCTGACTCTAACTTTTTAATATCCTTTTTAAGATATGGAGCCAAAAACTGGATCTCATATTCCAGATGTGGCCTTACAAGTGATTTATAGAGGAGTAACAAAACATTGGGATCTAATCTCTCTTTTTATACACCCTAAAATCTTGTTTGCTTTTGCAGCTGCTGATTGACATTGAGTGCTACTGCTCAGCTTATTTATAATCAGAATCCCCAAGTCATTCTCCTGTTCTGTAGTCCCGACTTTACTTCCATTTAATGTATACGCAGCTATAGGATTACTCCATCCTAGGTGCATTACTTTACATTTATCAACATTAAAACTCATTTGCTAAGTATCTGCCTATTCTGACATCTTATGCAGATCATTTTGTAATATTGTACTATCAAGGTCAGTTTTTAATATCCTACATAGTTTGGTGTCATTAGCAAAGACTGACACTATCCTATCAATCCCATCCACAAAGTTATTAATAAAGAGATTAATAAGAATCGGTATTAGCACAGATCCCTGCGGCTTCCACTGCTGACTATAGCCCATTTAGAGAATATACCATTTATGACTACTCTTTGATTCCTATCTTGAAGCCAGTTCTTTATCCATCTGCTTATAGTTTCCCCTATTTCCTTCTTCTGGAGCTTCATTACAAGACTGTTATATGGTACAGTATCAAATGCCTTTGCAAAGTCCAAATAAATCACATCAGCTACATTACCAATATCCAGATTTGCCCAACCTCCTCATAGAAGCCTTAAATAAATCCATGCTAATTATCAGGTATTACATATTACATCGCTAGCCAATTGTAGCGATGCTGAGCGCGATAGTCCCCGCCCCCCATCGCAGATGCGATATCTTGTGATAGCTGCCGTAGCGAACATTATCGCTATGGCAGCTTCACACGCATTTACCTACCCTGCGACGTCGCTCTGGCCGGCGACCCACCTCCTTCCTAAGGGGGCGGGTCGTGCGGCATCACAGCAACGTCACACGGCAGGCGGCCAATAGAAGCGGAGGGGCGGAGATGAGCGATACGTAAACATCCCGCCCACCTCCTTCCTTCCTCATTGCATGTGGGACGCAGGTAAGGAGATGTTCCTCGCTCCTGCGGCTTCATACACAGCGATGTGTGCTGCCGCAGGAACGAGGAACAACATCGTACCTGTCGCTGCAGCGAAATTATGTAACTGACCGACACTACACAGATCACCGATTTTCGACGCTTTTGCGATCATTTATCGGTGCTTCTAAGCGTTACACGTTGCGACGTCGTTACCGGCGCCGAATGTGCATCACTTTCAATTTGACCCCGATGAGATTGCAGTAGCGATGTCGCAATGTGCAAAGTACCCCTTAAAGTGACCCCAAAAACTTTGCACACTACTGATGTCAAACTTACCAGATGGTAGTTGACTGTATCCACCCTCTTACCTTTCTTAAATATTGGTACCACGTCAGCCATTCTCCAATCCTGAGGCACCAACACTATTAAAAGATAGTTTAAGAAGATAACATACAGCAGTCTGTCAATTACTGAGCTCAATTCCTTCAATATTCGTGGATGAATGCCAGCTGACCCGGGGGATTTGTCAATGCTTAATTTACTCAGAAGCAGGCGTACTTCTTCTTGCCTTTAATTAGTTATATCAGGTGGTGAACTTTGTCTTTTGACTTGTTGAATAATCCCTGGAACAGTTATTTCCTTGGTGAACAGGGGTGAAAAGTGCCTGTTTAATATCTCAGCCTTTTTTTGTTCTCTATAATTATCCAGTTATTATCTTTTAACCTCTTTACGATATTGGACATACTGGGTATGTCTTTAAAATCGGTGCCTTCCCGGCCAATGACGTACCCAGTACATCATGACGATTGCGAGGGTTCAGGCGCTGTTCCATTGTGATCGTTGCCAGGCATGCGGCTTATGTGAAAGCAGAGACCCGGCTGTCACTGCCAGGAGTGATGCCTGTGCCGCTCCCTGCAATTTATCCCCCTAAATGCTGTGATCAATAGTGATCCAATAACAAAAAATGTGGAGCCAGAATCCATTTTAGATAGAAAAAGCAAACTTTTATTAATTACATTAGAAATGAAATAACACAATATACTGTAAAAAGAGAGACTAAAGGCCGCTTTACACGCTGCAACATCGCTAGCGATGTCGCTACTGATCGCACCCGCCCCCGTCGTTTGTGCCCCATGGGCAAATCACTGCCAGTGGCGAACAATACGGACTTACCTTCCTAGCGACGTCGCTGTGGGCGGCGAACAACCTCTTTCTTAAGGGGGCGTTTCGTGCAGTGTCACAGTGATGTCAATCAGCGGGCCACGAATAGAAGCGGAGGGGCGGAGAGCAGCCGCATTGACGTCATTCCCACCTCCTTGCCGGAGGATGCAGGAACGCTGTTGTTCGTCGTTCCCGGGGTGTCACACGTAGTGATGTGTGCTGCCTCAGGAACGACGAACAACCTGCGTCCAGCATGAATAACGATATTTTGAAAATAAACGACGTGTCAACGATCAACGATTTGGTGAGTATTTCTGAACGTTAGCGGTCGCTCGCAGGTGTCACACGCAACGACATTGCTAATGAGGCCGGATGTACGTCACGAATTCCGTGACCCCAACGATATCTCGTTAGTGATGTCGCTGTGTGTAAAGCTGCCTTAAGGTATGGACACAATAGTAGATAAAAAAATCCCAAAATAGATTGATAAGGCAAGGGTATATGCAGGAATAACAGAAGATGTAAAGAGGTATATGTGATTATTGCACACTGCTGAAATTTGTGGTCCCCCTGAGAAAGCCCAACGTGTTATTTCATTTTTAAGTTATTTAATAAAAGTTTACTTTTTATATCTAAGATGGATTCTGACTTCACAATTTTTGTTATTAGATACATGTAGTTTGGAAGTTTTCCTTTGTACATTTTTCTCATGACATTATTTTTTTAAATGTATTTATCCAATCAATAGTAATCACAGCATTTAGTTAGCAGGGAGAGGATCACGCTTCTCTTCCGAGCAATTAAGTCCCTATAATCTGATCACATGGATCCAATTGCTGCCATGGCAACTCTGGGTAGTCACCATGATGGCCCTTGGGTTACCCTGCTACGGAAAGCCTCACCCACCATGGCAGATGCATGGTGTGCGAGACAAAGTGCCAATGCTGAATGTGCAGCACTGACAGATATAATTCACTGCAGTGATCAAGCACTACAGTGAATTCTAAGAATGATCAGACAAGTGAAAGTTAGTGTCCCATAATGGGACTAAGTAAAAAAGTAAAAAAAAGTGGTAAAAATAAAAAAATGGAAAGAACAATTTTAAAAAAAAAATTCCAATAAATATGTAAATTTATGTAAAAAAAAAAAAAAAAAAAAAAAAAAGTACACATATTTGGTATTGCCACAGCCGTAACAACCCGATGTATAAAACTGTCACACTAGTTTATCACTTCAGTGAATTCGGTAAAAAAAATATATAAAAAAAACCTAGCAAAGACTATGTCTTTTTATAAAATAGCTGAAAAAAAGTGGAATAAAATGCGATCAAAAAGTAATATATAAATGAAAATGATACTGCTGAAAATGTAATCTTATCCCGCAAAAAAACAAGCCACTACACAGCTCCGTCAGAGGAAAAATAAAAAAGCTATAGCTCTCAGAATACAGCAATGCAAAAACTATTTTTATTCTACAAAATTGTTTTCATGGTGTAAAAGCAGCAAAATATATAAAAAAAGACTATATAAATGTGGTATCGCTCTACTCGTACTGACCCCAAGAATAAAACTGTCTTATCACTTTTACAGCACGGTGAATGGCACAAAAAAAAACTAACAAGAAACAATTCTTGAATTACTGTATCTTCATGATTCTGCCTCACAAAAAGCGGAATAAAAAGTGATGAAAAAAAATTACGTGGCCCAAAATGGTACCAATAAAATTTCCAGGTCATCCTGCAAAAAACAAATTCTCACATAACTCTGTTAGCAGAAAAATAAAAAAATATATAGACTTCAAAATGTGGTGATGCCAGAAACCATTATTTTATAAAAAAAAGCATTTTTAGTGTGATAGTGGCCAAACCTAAAAAAATATATAAATCTGGTATCGCTGCAATTGTACTGACCGGAGAAATAAGGGCCCTAATGATTTATACTGCAAGGTTAATGGCGTAAAAAATAAATAAATAAAGCCAATTCTTCAACTGCTGTTGACTTGTTCATTCTACCTCCCAAAAAGCATAGTAAGGCACATCTCATATTTATCCTGTGCTCTATTCTGAGAGATTACACTACAAAATGCCAAACCCAAAATTCACTGTAATGAAGCAGAGGGAGTCACTTTGAACTGCTGTCTGGCCTGTGATCTGGCGGTGTCCATCTTTTTAGGTGTGCACAAAGAGGTGGCCATCAACAGTTTTGTTCACATGAATAGATGCCAAACAGAGTCCAGAGTAACTCTTCTGCCTCATTAGTGAATTAATCCGTCAGGGGTTTCATATAAATCACGTATTTCAGAGATGCATATGGAAACAGAATAAATGTGAACTGATCCAAAATGTTCTGTACCCCAAATCACCACCAATTAGCATTCAACTCAACCCACAAAAACACAGGTCCCCACTCAGGTCCGTCATCTGTTAATGGAAATTTAAGGGGCTCCCATGTTACTGGTACTCCTTCTCTTCTTCACTTTGTTCTGTGCCTCAAAAGTAAATTTTGACCACATATGGGGTATTGGCTCACTCAGGAGAAATTGCACAAGAAATTGTATGGAGCATTTTCTCATGTTACACTTGTGAAAAAGGAAAATTTGGGGTTAAAGCAACATTTTTTTGGTTAAAAATGTATTTTTCATCTTCACGGCTTAATGTTAAAAAATTCTGTGAAGGACCTGGGGCTTCAAGGTGCTCATTAAACATCTGGATAAATTACTTGAGGGGTCTAGTTTCCAAAATGGGGTCACTTGTGTGGGAACTCCACTGTTTAGAAACCTCAGGGGGTCTCCAAATGCATTCAAAAACTCAAATGGTGCTTCCGAGCCCTGCCATGCACCCAAACAGTAAATTTCCATTACATATGGGGTATTGGTCTACTCAGGAGAAATTGCACAACAAATTGTTTGATACATTTTTCTCCTTCCACCCTTGTGAAAATGAAAGATTTGAAGTTAAAGCAACATTTTGTAGTAAAAATGTATTTTTTCATTTTCATAAAGAAAACATGTGTAGCCAGCTTAACGCTGTAGTAGCTGATGCCGCTCAGTCAATATATAATGCCCAACATCTCGCTCCAGATAAGGGTGTGAGTGCTACCCGATGCAGTCAGAAGTGTAGAGAGGAAATCTAGCGAGCAGGCAAAATGGGTGAGTATATAAAAATACCTTTTTTTACCTTTTTTTGTTTTCAAATCTTCATTAGAAATTCATACAAAATTTCGATGTATGCGGCATTAACAGTCTGACAAGAGGTGCAGCTATCTAGTCACGTTAGACAGCTGCACCTCTTGCCAGACTGTTAATGCTACTTATATACAATTTTTGTATGGATATTTAATGAAGATTTGAAAATAAAGAAAGTATTTTTAGATATTCACCTATTTTGCCCGCTCACTGGATTTCCTCTCTAGTCTACTGTTTACATTTTCATGGTTCAATGTTGCAAAATTCTGTGAAGCACCTTGGGCTTCAAGATGCTCACAAAACATTTAGTCAAATTCCTTGATGTGTCAAGTTTCCAAAATGGGGTCACTTGTGGGGGAGCTCCACTGTTTAGGCACCTCAGGGGCTCTCCACAAACATTAAAAAATTCAAATGGCGCTCCTTCCGTTCTGAGCCCTGCCATGCTCCTAAACAGTATATTTCCATCACATGTGAGGTATCGGCATGCTCAGGAGAAATTGCACAACAAATTTCTTGGTGCGTTTTCTCTTATTACCCTTGTGAAAAGACAAAATTTGTGGCTAAAGTAACATTTTTGTGGGAAAAAGTAAAATTTTCATTTTTTTACTTTCCACGTTGCTTTAGTTTCTGTGAAGCACCTGAACGGTTAATAAACTTCTTGAATGTTATTTTGATAGGTGCAGTTTTTAGAACTTTATCATTTTACTATATTTTCTGTCACCTAGGCGTCTCAAAGTCACTTCAAATGTGATGTGGTTACTAAAAAATGATTTTGTAAATTTTGTTAGAAAAATGAGAAATTGCTGATAAACTTTGAACCCTGCTAACTTCCTAAGAAAAAAAAATTATGTTTCAAAAATTGCGCTGATGTAAAGTAGACATGTGGGAAATGTTATTTATTAACTATTTTGTGTGACATAACTCTCAGATTTAGTTGCATAAAAATAAAAGTTTGAAAATTGCTAAATTTTGAAAAAATATTTGCAAAATTTCTGATATTTTCATAATTAAATGGAAAAAATATTCCTGGACATTTTATTACCAGAGGGTGTATGTTTTCCACAAGATTCTTTTAGATTGAAACTTACCATATTTTGGTCGCTGCTGCCCAACTGCTCCTGACCTCTATCTCTGAAATTGTATTTGACTGGACCAAATCCAGCAAATTTTCTCCCCTTGTCGATTCATCTACCATCTGAGAGATGTAGTTGTCTTGAATAGTGGATAAGAACTTGCAGCTTTTAGCACAACCAGAAGATTCTAGGTCCCACTGAATGGATAGTTGAAATCCCCTACAGTAAAGACCCAATTACTATTTGCTGGCTATTTAATTTGCTGCAGCATTTCACCTTCTACCTGTTCAGGTATGTTAGGAGGCTTATAGCAAACTCCAATTAGCAGCCTTCAATTATTTCCCTCCCATGTACATTTACCCATACTGACTATACATTGTCACAACTCCCCTCAATGTTGTCGACGAGCACAAGTCTTACGTTTAGAGTTGATAAATATACACACCCCTCCCCCTTTTTTGTCCTTCCTATCCTTTCTGAATGTAGTATAACCCTCTACGTTTGTCATCCAGTCATGGCTCTCATCCAGCCAGGTTTCCGTAATTCCCACCACATCATAATCCGTGGCTGACATAAAAGTCTCCGATTCATTCATTTTGTTTGCAAGACTCTTGCATTTGCCTGCATACATGTAATACTATTAACACATTTCCTACTCCTGATTTCCCTACTTTCCTTGCATGTCCCACCCCCCCTAAATCCTCATTAACCCATACTCTCACTCTCTCTGTGCACTCTATCCCCTTTTTTGCACAACTAACCTCTCCTTAAGATCCTCATTCAAAAGCTCCTCCATCCGTCAGAACATTTGCTCCCCCACCACAGCTGCACCCTCCCCATTGAGGTGCAGCCCGTCCGTACCATAGAGCCTGTTGCCGACATAGAAGTTGGCCCAGTTCTCCATAAACCCAAACCATTCCTTCCTGCACCAATTTTTCAGCCACGTATTTATCTCCTGCTGTCTTTCTACTGACACTCATGGCACCGGTAGTATTTCTGAAAACACCACTTTGGAGGTCCTGGACTTCAGCTTAGGGTTCCTATCTTTTGTTTTATTGGATCTTTACTGTTAATATTGGACTCCTTAAACACTTTTTAGGCATTAACCTGCTTTATAATACTGTGACTAATAGAAACTGCACAGATGATCTAAAATCATCCAGCATCTGGAGAGTTAAGCCTGCAGCAGCAGACAGGAAGTATTCAGCAGTGACTAAGGGGATTATGGGAAGGAGGGAGTATGTATTTGCCTCTGCAAAAGGAAAAAAGTGTCTGTTTGTCTCACTGCAAAGGAGCAGTGATAAGAAAGTGTAGTGTGTGAATCCTGAGAAAAGAGTCACACTACAGATGCCTGCCAGTCCAGGAAAGACACTGCCGCGAGTGGAGAACAGCTCAGGATAGTTCAAAAGCAAACTGTGCAGCAGAAGTATAGAGGAGAGAAGTGACCATAGGACTCACCCCTTCCCCTCACCTCACCTCGCTGAAATGATAACGTACAGTGTTCTGCTCTGTTCACATCCACGGTGTAAAGAGAAAGACTCTGTAAGGAGAGAAGATAATCTGTGAACAGACTGTCATATATATTACTCTGGAAACCCTGTGTGAAGATTATTAAAGCTTTCCATCTACTAGTGCCTGGAACAGTGTTAAATAGCTGTGTGTTTGCTGGAAACGGTTACATCACCTAATGTGTAGAAGAGGCTGGTTAAGTGTGCTCTGATATAATCCTCCAAATTTCCAAAGAACTCATGTTTACTTGCCAGCCTAACTATACAGAGTGGCGAACATACAACAATTTGCAATGGGGATTGAATATTTTTCATTGCAAGTTTAGGTTTGGGACAGTGAAGGGGCGATTTGATGTGGCCCCACTTAAATATTTATGGTTATGAATGAGGACTAGTGATGAGCGAGTACTAAAAAGCTCGGGTGCTCGAAGCTCGGGCCGAGCCTCCCAAGATACTCGTGTACTCGGGCCGAGCAACGAGCCCAATGTTATCCTATGGGAGACCCGAGTATTTTTGTGAAATGACCCCCCGGCAGCATGGAGAAACCCTAAAAATGTCACAAAAGTCTCAGAAGAGTGCTCAAATGACATGGCAACAGCATGGGGAAGACCCCTTGAAGCATTTATCACTGAAAAGTCACAGCTGTGAACAATTTTGTCCGCGTTTTACGCCATTTTTACGGACTCACCAGAAAACCTTCCAAAATGACCCCAAAATGATTTTTCATGGCGGAAATGTTAAGGGCACATACCCAATAGTGAGATAGAGCTGGTGTATGTTACTTTTTGAGATTAATACATGAAAGATTTTACGTGAAAACATTGTGTGGCACTCCGATGTCCCTGAGAAGAGACGTACATGAAGGCCTCTTGAGTCTAATGTGCCCATTTTGAGGAAGTGAGTCTTTGTAGTATTTTCCTTTGCCAGGGCAGTCCAAAATTGTGAGGTTCACCAATGCCCCTGCATACAGACGTGCATGAGGGCCTGTAAACCTGAAGTGCCCATTGGAAGGAAGTGGGTCTATTGTAGTATAGCCCTTAGGCAGGGCAGCCAAAAATTGGGAGGCTCCACGTTGTCCCTGGGTAGAGACGTGCATGAGGGCCTTTAAACCTGAAGTGCCCATTGTAAGGAAGTGGGTCTATTTCAGTATAGCCCTTTGCCAGGGCAGCCAAAAATTGGGAGGCTCCACATTGTCCCTGGATAGAGACGTGCATGATGGCCTTTAAACCTGAAGTGCCCATTGTAAGGAAGTGGGTCTATTTCAGTATAGCCCTTTGCCAGGGCAGCCAAAAATTGGGAGGCTCCACATTGTCCCTGGATAGAGACGTGCATGATGGCCTGTAAACCTGAAGTGCCCATTGTAAGGAAGTGGGTCTATTTCAGTATAGCCCTTTGCCAGGGCAGCCAAAAATTGGGAGGCTCCACATTGTCCCTGGATAGAGACGTGCATGATGGCCTTTAAACCTGAAGTGCCCATTGTAAGGAAGTGGGTCTATTTAAGTATAGCCCTTTGCCAGGGCAGCCAAAAATTGGGAGGCTCCACATTGTCCCTGGATAGAGACGTGCATGATGGCCTGTAAACCTGAAGTGCCCATTGTAAGGAAGTGGGTCTATTTCAGTATAGCCCTTTGCCAGGGCAGCCAAAAATTGGGAGGCTCCACATTGTCCCTGGATAGAGACGTGCATGATGGCCTGTAAACCTGAAGTGCCCATTGTAAGGAAGTGGGTCTATTTCAGTATAGCCCTTTGCCAGGGCAGCCAAAAATTGGGAGGCTCCACATTGTCCCTGGGTAGAGACGTGCATGAGGGCCTCAAAACATTAAGTGTCCATTTTAAGGAAGTGGGTATATTATAGTATAGCCCTTAGGCAGGGCAGCCAAAAATTGGGAGGCTCCACGTTGTCCCTGGGTAGAGACGTGCATGATGGCCTGTAAACCTGAAGTGCCCATTGTAAGGAAGTGGGTCTATTTCAGTATAGCCCTTTGCCAGGGCAGCCAAAAATTGGGAGGCTCCACATTGTCCCTGGGTAGAGACGTGCATGAGGGCCTCAAAACATTAAGTGTCCATTTTAAGGAAGTGGGTGTATTATAGTATAGCCCTTAGGCAGGGCAGCCAAAAATTGGGAGGCTCCACGTTGTCCCTGGGTAGAGACGTGCATGAGGGCCTCAAAACCTTAAGTGTCCATTTTAAGGAAGTGGGTGTATTATAGTATAGCCCTTAGGCAGGGCAGCCAAAAATTGGGAGGCTCCACGTTGTCCCTGGGTAGAGACGTGCATGAGGGCCTCAAAACCTTAAGTGTCCATTTTAAGGAAGTGGGTGTATTATAGTATAGCCCTTAGGCAGGGCAGCCAAAAATTGGGAGGCTCCACGTTGTCCCTGGGTAGAAACGTGCATGAGGGCCTCAAAACATTGTTCCCATTGCAAAGGAGCGGGTCTCCTGTCGTTGTAATGTCCATTCTGCAAAGAATGGGCGAAAAAATTTACCACTGGGGGTATACCTGAAACAAAGGCCTAAGTATTGCAATTTGTAACGGTCATCATCATGGTGGCGCATGAGGAGAAGGAGGAGGAGTCCAGCGATTATCCAAAGTCCAGAAGTGTGTACCCATGGGTGAGTGGAGGTACATGGCAAACTTTAAATTCCGCTCTCATTTGCTGGTGGTGTGGTGAAGTCTGGCCCAATCCAACCCTTGTTCATCTTGATCAGAGTCAGCCTGTCAGCATTTTCAGTTGACAGGCGGGTGCGTTTATCTGTAATGATTCCACCTGCGGCACTAAAAACACGCTCTGACAAAACGCTAGCAGCAGGGCAGGCCAGGACTTCCAAGGCGTAGAGAGCCAATTCATGCCACGTGTCCAGCTTGGATACCCAATAATTGTAAGGCACAGAGGAATGTCGGAGTACTGTTGTTCGATCTGCAAGGTACTCCTTCAGCATCTGGGCAAACTTAGGATTTCTTGTGGCACTACCCCGCACCTCAGGGGCTGTGGTACGTGAGGGGCTGAGAAAACTGTCCCACATCTTAAAGACTGTTCCCCTACCTCTGGCGGATTGGACTTGTGCCTCTCTCGGCTGTACGCCTCGGTTGTCCACTGATTCCTGACCTATGCCGCTAGCGTTTTGTGAGGGGAATGCTTTGCCTACTTCCGTGAGTATGGCCTTCCGAAACTGCTGCATTTTGGTTGACCTCTCCTCCACGGGAATAAGAGACAAAAAGTTCTCCTTGTAGCGTGGGTCTAACAGTGTTACCAACCAGTAATGATTGTCGGCCAAGATGTTCTTAACGCGAGTGTCAGGTTTCCAGGTTTTCCAGTTCTCTTTTGAATGAGCTTGCCCTCAGTTAACATGGAGTTTAAGGTTCTGTTGCCCTACTTCCTGTCCAGCTGCTTAAAAGGCCGCCTCTCAGCCCAGTCCAGTGCCTGAGTATACTGCTTGCTGTGTGCTCCTGCTTTGCTGCTGCTAATCCTGATTGCCTCTGGATCCTCCTAAAGACTACCGACCGACTCTGGACCATACCCGGTTTCTTCAAAGCTGTGCCCGGATTCCGTCTGCCATCTTCGGTCAGCACTCTGCCTGGTTCTCTCCGGTTCGTAACCACTCTGGACAATCATCCCGTACGGACACTCCTGGACTTTACCGCTTGCCCCTTGTGTCCCGGCTGCTGCGCATTTAGGCCTTCCGGGGTGATTGCCGGACAGTCCCTGTATAGGGGTTCGCTCTGGTGGTCTCCCTGGGGGAGTCCGGTGCGTGGCCCCGGGAATTCCCTCCGCTCCGATTCGGGAAGGTATTACATGTGTTATTGTGTTACTGTGTTTGTTCTGTTGTGTATCTACCATGGTTACATGTTATAAAACATCTTGTACCCAGAACTCGTCTCTGATTGTCATTGCCCTACGCTATCGAAATCCTCAGAACATATAATAAGTATTACATTATACTCAGGCCATAAGAGGATTTCGCTGGGGCAATGACTGAGACACGAGTAGATCAGCTGTTCTCCATGATTAACTCCCTGCAGCAGGAGATGGAGGCGGTGCAGAATAAACTTAGAGATGTGGAGGCACAGCTGGGCCATGATCACCAGGTACTGGGTACGGCTATACAGGATTTGCAAGTCAGAGTGGAGGCTCAGGAAGCCGTCCCCACTACGTCCGTATCAGCTGCCGGTATGCCTAGGTTACCCCCATTCCGTTTCAATGGTGATCGTAGTCAGTTCCGTGGATTTGTTAACCAATGTATACTGTTTTTCGATGTACATGCTGATTATTACCGTTCTGACCGGTCAAAGGTGTTATGTATCATCATGTTATTAACCTCACGAGCACTGGCTTGGGCTAATCCTATGATAGAGAATCGGGACATCCGTTTAAATCACCTGGATGACTTTCTTAACGCAATGGCGCAAATGTTTGATGATCCGAATCGCCGTGCTACCGCTGAATCGGCTCTCCTTTCCTTACGTCAGGGAAAGCGTTCTGTCGTTGAATACGCCACTGAGTTCAAGAGGTTAGTGGTAGACACCAACTGGGGAAACAATGCATTATTGTCTGTTTTCAGAAAAGGTTTGTCCGGTACCATCAAGGACGAGTTAGCCCGTTCCGAATCTCCAGGGGATTTTGAACTGTTTCTCCAGCACTGTGTGCGCATTGATACCCGTTTGACAGAACGTAGACAGGAAAAATGGGCAGCTGTAAACAGTGTAAACAATATTGCGTTTCCTTCCAGAGAACCCGCTCTCAGGACGCCACGGGAGGCCGAGGACGTTCCTATGCAAGTGGACTCTCTGCAAAAACGAGAGACCAACGAACGTCGTGAACACCGGCTCCGTGAGCGTTTGTGTTTCTATTGCGGTCAATCGGACCATTTCTTGATCGACTGCCCGAAACGTCCGAATCGCCCAAATAAGGTATTGGCAGCCATGGCAGAGTGTGACAACACGGACGCAGAGTCCGATATCTCTGAGGCAAGTGGACACTTGGATGCGGTATTTCCCTTGACTGTAATGTCTACCTCACCGAAGGACTCAGAAGGGAAATATACCCATTGTTCACTCCCCATTCAGATCCGGTGGGAGGGACAACTAATTCCTACCTCTGCAATGATAGACTCTGGGGCAGGGGGAAATTTCATGGACTCTTCTTTTGCCAGGAAACACGGTATCCGGACTCAGCAAAGATCCTCACCGGTTACCATGGAGACGGTAGACGGATCTCCGTTAATCTCTGGACCAGTCGATCGGGAAACCGTACCGCTAGAATGCGTCATGAAGCCAGGTCAGCAGGAGACCCTTGTTTTCATGCTAATTTCATCTCCTCATTTTCCGATTATTTTAGGTATTCCGTGGCTACGGTCTACAAATCCGGTCATCGATTGGGAAACTAAGGAAATATCCTTCCCACCGCAGAATATTCCGACCATTAGTCCAACTGTTCCGGTTCCAGTACCACCAAATACGGAGAGCACTGTACAGGTACCTGTTTTACCCCCGGTTTACCGTGACTTCGCTGATATATGCGACAAAAGAAAAGCCGACCGACTTCCCCCGCATAGACCGTATGATTGCCCCATAGACTTACTCCCAGGGGCGGAGATTCCGTTTGGTCATGTCTACCCGTTGGCGGCACCTGAGCTAGGAGCGCTAAAAGAGTACATTGATGAAAGCCTAGCCAAGGGATTTATTCGTCCGTCTACCTCACCCGCAGGGGCACCCATCTTTTTCGTGAAAAAGAAGGAGGGGACTCTGAGACCCTGTATTGACTACCGGGAACTGAATAAAATAACCATCCGGAACCGGTATCCGTTACCGTTGATTCCTGAGCTATTGGAGAGGGTCCAACAGGCAAAAATATTCACCAAATTGGACCTCCGTGGGGCATATAATCTGCTTCGTATACGTCCCGGAGACGAGTGGAAGACCGCGTTCCGATGTCGGTACGGACATTTTGAGTACCTAGTGATGCCTTTTGGACTTTGTAACGCTCCCGCGGCATTTCAACATCTAGTTAACGATATTTTTAGGGATATCATGGACCAATTCATGGTGATCTATCTGGACGATATCCTAATCTTTTCTGATTCTCTACAGGAACACCAGGAGCACGTCAAGACCGTACTTACCCGTCTGAGGGAAAACCACCTGTACATTAAGCTGGAGAAATGCGAGTTCCACTGCTCACAAATACAATTCTTAGGTTATGTCATCTCTCCTCAGGGACTAAACATGGAATCTAGCAAGATACAAGCCATTCTGGACTGGCCGGAACCGGGAAACATCAAGGAGGTACAACGCTTTGTCGGTTTTGCCAACTTTTACCGACGCTTTATCCGTAACTTTTCAGAGATTGTCCGTCCCATCACTCTGTTAACCAAGAAAGGACAGAAGTTTGTGTGGTCCGCCCAGGCCCAGGAAGCATTCCATCGTCTCAAGGTATGTTTTACCTCAGCGCCAATATTAGTCCATCCGAATCCCGCACTTCCCTTTATCGTGGAGGTCGACGCTTCCGACTATGCATTAGGGGCCATTCTTTCTCAAAGGACCGGGGACAAGAGTCTCTTGCATCCGTGTGCCTTCTTTTCCCGCCGGTTGTCCCCTGCAGAAAGGAACTACGACATTGCGGACAAGGAATTATTGGCGATTATTTCCGCTTTCAAGGAATGGAGACACCACTTACAGGGAGCCGCGCAGCAAGTGATAGTACTCACGGATCATCGTAATCTGGAATTTCTTAAGTCTGCCAGGTGCCTGTCTCCACGGCAAGCCCGTTGGAGCCTATTCCTTAACCAGTTCAATTTTGTCGTTACATACCGTCCAGGTTCACGTAATGGGAAAGCCGATGCCTTGTCTCGAATCCACGCCGTGGTCTCCGTGCCTGGAACCCCGTCTCAGACCGTGTTATCGGATGCCAATTTCGTTGGAGTACTCCAGGACCAGGACTTGTGGAAGGACATCAAGCTGGCCTATGATGGTGACGTATTTCTTGCTGCCCCCCCGAATGATGTAACTCTTGTTCTTCGGAATGGTGTGTGGTTGAGAGAGCGACGCATTTATGTCCCGGAGGCCGTAAGACTTCGGGTTCTCAAGTTGGTCCATGACTCCGTGTTGGCTGGTCATAGGGGGGTACAGAAGACGCAAGAATTTCTGAGCCGTTTTTTCTGGTGGCCTACTTGTTTAAAGGATGTGAAGGACTATGTCCACTCATGTGTGGTTTGTGCCCGGTGCAAGGTCCCTCGTGTGGCTCCTACGGGACTCCTCCAACCGTTACCCGTGCCATCTCGCCCTTGGGGGTCTATCTCCATGGATTTTATTGTGGAGTTGCCAGTCTCATGCGGACACAATACCATTTTAGTGGTGGTAGATCGATTGACTAAAGCTGCTCACTTCATTCCGTGTACCGGTCTTCCCTCAGCCGCAGAGACAGTGGATTTGGTTATCCAGAATGTATTCCGATTGCATGGGGTACCAGACGAGATCATCTCTGACCGGGGCGTGCAGTTCACGTCTAGATTCTGGAAGGGGTTTTGTACGGCACTCCAGATTGATGTCTGTTTGTCTTCTGCATACCATCCTCAGACGAATGGGCAAACCGAACGGACGAATCAAACCCTGGAACAATACCTTCGATGTTATGTCAGCCATCTCCAAGACGATTGGTTGAAGATGCTTCCGTTGGCGGAGTTCTCATATAACAACACTCAGAGCAGCTCCACTAAGGTAACGCCCTTTTTCGCTAACTTGGGTTACCATCCGAATGTTTTGCCTAGGTCATCGGTTGCGGTTTCGGTGCCAGCGGTGGAGGACAGATTGACAGAGCTACGACAAAATCTGGAGGTTCTGAAGGACACTGTGGCTACGGCCCAGGAGCGTTACAAGAGGTCGGCCGACACTCACCGGAAACCGGCACCCATGTACAAGGTAGGGGACTCTGTATGGTTGTCCACCAAAAACCTGAGATTGGGTGTTCCTTCGCAGAAGCTGGGACAAAAATTCATCGGTCCATTTAAGATCACCGGGATCGTGAGCCCTGTGGCCTGTCGGCCACGGTTGCCGCACCATCTAAAGGTACACCCGGTCTTTCATGTGTCTCTCCTCAAACCTGTCTCCCCTAATACGTTTCGTGGTCGTGTTGTGCCTCCTCCTCCGCCTGTGATGGTCGACGGCGAGGAGCAGTTCGTGGTTGAGGACATTATTGACTCCCGGCTCCATCGTCGTCGGCTTCAATATCTGGTACGTTGGCAGGGGTACGCCCCCGAGGACGATTCCTGGGAACCGGTGGGTAACATTCGGGCACCCCGGAAGATCGCTCAGTTTCATCGACGGTTCCCGGACAAGCCGGGCCCTGATCCGTCCTGAGGCCGTCTCTGTGGGGGGGAGTAATGTCAGGTTTCCAGGTTTTCCAGTTCTCTTTTGAATGAGCTTGCCCTCAGTTATCATGGAGTTTAAGGTTCTGTTGCCCTACTTCCTGTCCAGCTGCTTAAAAGGCCGCCTCTCAGCCCAGTCCAGTGCCTGAGTATACTGCTTGCTGTGTGCTCCTGCTTTGCTGCTGCTAATCCTGATTGCCTCTGGATCCTCCTAAAGACTACCGACCGACTCTGGACCATACCCGGTTTCTTCAAAGCTGTGCCCGGATTCCTTCTGCCATCTTCGGTCAGCACTCTGCCTGGTTCTCTCCGGTTCGTAACCACTCTGGACAATCATCCCGTACGGACACTCCTGGACTTTACCGCTTGCCCCTTGTGTCCCGGCTGCTGCGCATTTAGGCCTTCCGGGGTGATTGCCGGACAGTCCCTGTATAGGGGTTCGCTCTGGTGGTCTCCCTGGGGGAGTCCGGTGCGTGGCCCCGGGAATTCCCTCCGCTCCGATTCGGGAAGGTATTACATGTGTTATTGTGTTATTGTGTTTGTTCTGTTGTGTATCTACCGTGGTTACATGTTATAAAACATCTTGTACCCAGAACTCGTCTCTGATTGTCATTGCCCTACGCTATCGAAATCCTCAGAACATATAATAAGTATTACAGCGAGGGTCACGAGACAGGCAGCTTACCATAAAGTCAGCCATGTGCGCCAGACTCTTAACAGCCAGGACTTCAGTAGCCTGACCAACAAGATGACTGAACATGCTGTCCTCCTCCTCCTCCTCCTCCTCCTCATCTACCCTGTCCTCTGGCCAGCCACGCTGAACCGAGGATATGACTGGTGTGCATGTCATATCCTCAATTTGGCCGGAGAGTTGCTCCATGTCTTCATCCTCCTCCTCGTCATAGTCCTCCACTGCACGTTGTGATGAGACGAGGCTGGGCTGTGTGTTATCACCCACACCCACTACTGTTTCTTGCTGCAACTCATCGCGCTCCGCCTGCAATGCATCATGTTTGTTTTTCAGCAGAGACCGTTTTAGAAGGCAGAGTAGCGGTATGGTGACGCTAATAATGGCGTCATCACCACTCACCATCTTGGTGGAGTCCTCAAAGTTTTGGAGGATGGTACATAGGTCTGACATCCATCTCCACTCCTCAGGTGTTATGTGTGGAGTTTGACCCATTTCCCGACGGCTTAGGTGATGCAGGTACTCAACAACTGCCCTCTTCTGCTCACATATCCTGACCAACATGTGCAGAGTTGAATTCCAACGCGTGGGGACATCACACACCAGTCTGTGAGCCGGAAGATGCAAACGGCGCTGAAAGCCGGCAAGGCCGGCTGAAGCAGTAGGTGACTTTCGAAAATGTGCAGACAGGCGGCGAACTTTTACCAGTAGATCAGACAGCTCTGGGTATGACTTTATAAACCGCTGAACCACGAGGTTGAGCACATGGGCCACGCATGGAACATGTGTCAGCTGGCCTCGCCTCAAAGCCGCCACCAGGTTCCGGCCATTGTCACACACGACCTTTCCTGGCTTTAGGTTCAGAGGTGTGAGCCAGTGATCTGCCTGCTGTTTCAGAGCTGTCCACAGCTCTTCTGCATTGTGGGGTTTGTCACCTATGCAGATTAGCTTCAGCACAGCCTGTTGCCGCTTCGCCGAGGCAGTGCTGCAGTGCTTCCAGCTTGTGAATGGTGTGGAGGGCACAGTGGATGAGGATGCGCAGGAGGAGGAGGAGGCTGAAGAGCATGACATTCCGGAGCTGTAGAGTGTGGGTGAAACACTGACTGAGGTAGGGCCTGCAAACCTTGGTGTGGGAAGGACGTGTTCCGTCCCTCGCTCAGACTGGGTCCCAGCTTCCACAATATTAACCCAGTGTGCCGTCAACGAGATGTAGCGGCCTTGCCCACAAGCACTTGTCCACGTGTCTGTGGTTAGGTGGACCTTGGGTGAAACAGCGTTGTTCAGGGCACGTGTGATGTTTTGTGACACGTGGTTATGCAACGCGGGGACGGCACACCGGGAGAAATAGTGGCGGCTGGGGGCCGAGTAACGTGGGACAGCTGCCGCCATCAGGTCACGGAATGCTTCAGTCTCCACCAGCCTAAAAGGCAACATTTCCAGCGCAAGCAGTCGCGAAATGTTAGCATTTAGAACTGTGGCATGTGGGGTGTTGGCAGTGTATTTGCGCCTGCGTTCAAAGGTTTGCTGAATGGATAACTGAACGCTGCGCTGGGACAAGGACGTGCTTGATGATGGTGTTCTTTCTGTGTAGGCAACTGCAGGTGCAGGAGTGGAGGAGGCTTGTTCGCAGGCAGCATGGACAGAGGATTGGCTCGCATGCACAACCAGCGAAGACGTAGCAGTGACATCAGCAAGCACTGCTCCTCGACTCTGTTGTACTTCCCACAAAGTCGGGTGCTTGGCTGACATGTGCCTGATCATGCTGGTGGTGGTCAGGCTGCTAGTTTTGGTACCCCTGCTGATGCTGGCACGGCAGGTGTTGCAAATGGCCTTTTTTGAATCATCTGGATCCAACTTAAAAAACTGCCAGACTCGGGAAGACCTAACATTTGTACAGGCACCTTGTGTCGTCGTGTTGTTCCGGGGAACGGTTGCCTGACTTCTGCCTGGGGCCACCACCCTGCTTCTTACTGCCTGTTGTGATGCTACGCCTCCCTCCCCCTGTGCACTGCTGTCCTCGCTCTGCATATCCTCCTGCCAGGTTGGGTCAGTTACTGGATCATCCACCACGTCGTCTTCCTCTTCCGCACCCTGCTCCTCCTCCTGACTTGCTGACAATTGTGTCTCATCATCGTCCACCACTTGTTGAGACACGTTGCCAACTTCGTGAGAACGTGGCTGCTCAAATATTTGGCCATCTGTACAGACGATCTCCTCATGACCCACTTCAATATGAGCTGGCGAGAGGCCAGAATGTGTGAATGGAAACGTGAACAGCTCTTCCGAGTGTCCAAGTGTGGGATCATTAATGTCCGAGGAGGACGTGTACTCAGCCTGGTGGTAGGAAGGAGGATCAGGTTCAGAAATGTGCGGTGCAGTATCACGGCTACTGACACTTGACCGTGTGGAAGACAGAGTGTTTGTGGTGGTGCCAATCTGACTGGAAGCATTATCTGCTATCCAACTAACAACCTGTTGACACTGGTCTTGGTTCAAGAGCGGTGTACTGCTGCGGTCCCCAAGAATTTGGGACAGGACGTGCGAGCGACTAGATGTGGCCCTTTGTTGTGGCGAAATTAGAGCTTGCCCACGACCTCGGCCTCTGCCTGCACCACCATCACGTCCACTTCCTTGTTCCTTGCCAATGCCCTTGCGCATTTTGCAATGCTGTGCACTGCTGACGTGTATATTCACTACTTGTGCGTTATATCAAAGTGTGTGGAAATTGCACACAAGTGCACCTGTACGCTGCCACCAACAGGCACACACGTGCGGTTTTAAAAACCAAGCACGGACGCAATAATAACCTAACAGGTTTTTTTGGGGAGCGACAATTACAGACAAGTCAGACACTATCTGGACTGTTTTACACTGTGTACACCAGCCCCAGATATGATGAAGGCTGGTATACGGTCACCACTACCCTGCCTGCCTGCCTGTATACTGGTACAATAGTCCTGACAAGGACTCTTTTGGTCACTAGCCTGTATTCAGACCTGGCTATACCCTGCCTGTATATAGCAACAATAGTCCTGAGAAGGACTCTGCTACTGTACTCCGACCTGGCTATACCCTGCCTGCCTCTATACAACTAGAATAGTCCTGAGAAGGACTTTTGGTCACACTGTTTGCAGCCCTGCAACTGAAAAAGCTATAAAGGGCCGCAAAGCTTTCCCTGAATCAGCGACACTCTCCCTACACTGACTGTCTGAATAGCTGTGAGCAGAGCACAGCGCGCCGGCCGATATAAAGGCTCGGTCACGCTGTGCAGGCCGGCCAATCACTGCAATTCCACAACTAACAGGGCTGTGGCATTGCAGTGGTCTGCCAGCCAATCCCTGCATGAGGGCTGGCTCTCAAAAGAGCGCCAACATGCAGAAATGAAGACCACGAGTACAGCACGAGTATCGCGAGATTACTCGGTCCCCGCCGAGCAGCTCGAGTACAGCGATACTCGTGCGAGTACCGAGTAGTGACAAGCATGCTCGCTCATCACTAATGAGGACAATTAACTTCTGATTTTAGATGATGTAAAAAAAATTCAAGCTAATGGGCAAAGAGCTTTACATTTGCAAATCTTTATTCTGTAGCAAAAAAATGACAATGAAGCTCTTTGTTTTACTGCTTTTTTTCCTATAATACTATGTAAGGTAAAACATAACTAAGAAGAAATACTATGGTGACAGTAAGTTATAGTCTGTGCAGTGAAAGTTAATTGCATTCTAAATAATCCTGGGGACATTGTCTTGTCATGTCCATAGCTACGTGCACTCCCCTTAGCTTTAATTATGAGGATTCTCCTGAATGTCATGAATCATTGTGTGCTCACATTTTCAGTTGATTCATGTCTGACAGTATTGGCAGTGTAAAGGAATGCACACAAGGAAACAATGCGCCTTTGTTTAGATGCGCTTTCAGAATGTCTTTCTACAGGAGCAGCAGACCATGATGTAAAGGATGAATGTTCTAAAATAGACAAGTAATCAATTAATGAACTTTTTGTGGCTTTTTGTTTTCATACATAGATAATCCACATGCCCTTGCTGAATTTTTTCCTGCTGTTGTATAGAAGCTATAATATAAAACCAAACTATATTTACTTCATCCTTTAATGGGTTGCTCCCCCCCAAAAAGACAAGTTATTTTTTATCCATGAAATTCGGGATAAGTGTCACAAGGAGATTTTTGCAGGCATTGCCAACTGTTATGGTGGCATCAGGATCTGTGGAGACTACAGATTCTGGCACTTTGCTTGCTAACTTCTCTGATGTCTTTGATCAGCCCAGGGAGACCCGGTCTGAGACCCATAGACCGGTAGTTCATAGGCAGGCTAGCAAGAGTTAATTTCTGCTGGGTATGCTTGTTAGTCTCATTTGGTCACATACTATAGGAGAGCAAGTCACATTCGCTCTCCTCCTATATATGCTGGCTGGACAATTCCATTAATGCCAGCTATAGCTAGTCTATACTGATTTGGAAAGGTTGTGTGATCCAGACTAAAGGGGGCTTTACACGCTGCGACATCGCTAATGCAGAGTCGTTGGGGTCACGGAATTTGTGACGCACATCCGGCCGCATTAGCGATGCCGTTGCGTGTGACACCGATAAGCGATTTTGCATCGTTGCAAAAACGTGCAAAATCGCTAATCGGCGACATGGGGGTCCATTATTAAAAATCGTTACTGCAGCAGTAACGAAGTTGTTCCTCGTTCCTGCGGCAGCACACATCGCTCCGTGTGACACCGCAGGAACGAGGAAGCTCTCCTTACCTGCCTCCCGGCTGCTATGCAGAAGGAAGGAGGTGGGCGGGATGTTACGTCCCGCTCATCTCCGCCCCTCCGCTGCTATTGGGCGGCGGTTCAGTGACGCTTCAGTGACGTCGCTGTGATGCCGCACGGACCGCCCCCTTAGAAAGGAGGCGGTTCGCCGGTCACAGCGACGTCGCCGGACAGGTAAGTATGTGTGACGGCTCTGGGCGATATTGTGCGGCACGGGCAGCGATTTGCCCATGTCGCGCAACAGATGGGGGCGGGTACTCACACTAGCGATATCGGGACCGATATCGCAGTGTGTAAAGTAGCCTTTACTGGTGGTTATAGTACTTTATTGCTGTGAGCGGTTGTGGTGTTAATCCTTGTTGTCCTTTTGTTGTTGCCTTCCTTCTCTTGCTTTTCTTCTTAGTTTCATACTGTTAGTTCCTGTAAGTTTGCAGTGTATATGAGTTTTGGTTTTCCCCTGTCTGTTTTTATCCGTGTTACCATCACACTCTTGCCCCTTCCTTCCCTTGGGGGGGAAGGGGACAGATTAGTTCTAGTCAGGAGAATAGTAAGGCACAGGACTCAGGCATCTGCACCATTAGGGGTAACCCTAAGATTAGGGATAGCCTAGAGTTCCCTATTATGAGAGACAGCATAGGAGCCCCCTGTCCGTTGCTATACTATAGTCACATCGTGACAATAAGTTGCTGATCACTGAAGGACTGAGCTATCCTGAGATTGGGGCTTTAGAGCCCGAGAACACTTCTCTGCAGCCCTACCTTGGATGGCTTGGAAGCATGCGAGCATGACCTCCGCTCCATTCATTGTCTTTAGGACCAGCTGATTACTGCACTTAGCAGTCCCATAGTCAATAAACAGAGTGGAGGCAGTGCATGCACTCCAGTGCTTCATTCAACGCAGGGCAGCAGAGCACCATTCTCAGCATTCTAAAGCTCCAATTTCGGGATTGTTGAGGATCCCAGTGGTTAGAAGTCCAGCAATAAGCAGGTTTTCCCCGATCCAAATGATAGGGTATAACTTGTTTTTTTGTGAATGACCCTTTAAGAACCCGAAATTCAAGTGATAAAACTAGAAAAAAAACCACAGATAGGGTAATGCCAGATGACAGGAGTAGTATATAGAAAATATACACTCACCTAATGTGGTTGTGAAAGTCACAACCACTGCCAAGCATAAGATAATGGCATCTGCCGCAGCCCCATGTGGATGAGCATTCAAACGGGAGAAGAGAACGGGTCAACCCCGCACATCAGCCAAATGAAGATGTAGAGATGTTGATGAATAAATATCTTTTTTATTTCATAGGTCTACGTGTTTCAAGGTCGAAACCTCTTCCTCAGGACCAGGAGATCAACAAAGCCTTTGGGCTTTGTTGATGTCCTGGTCCTGAGGAAGAGGTTTCGACCTCGAAACATGTAGACTTATGAAATAAAAAAGATATTTATTGATCAACATCTCTACATCTTCATTTGGCTGATGTGCGGCGTTGACCCCTTCTCTTCTCCTGTTTGAATGCCCTTTAAGAACCCGGACACTTTTAATTTTTGTGCCTTTGTATTTCCCCCCTTTGTTGCAAGAGCAAGCCTAGAACTAACCCAGAAACCAGATATATTACTATTGACCCCTTTTTTACCATAGCCAACCAGGATTGTTGGGATGAAAACCCCCTCGCCGCTTACTCTACTATGGAAGCTAGCAGTAATTCTTTCATTGCAATAGTTCACCGGTAATGGTTTTATTGTGCATAAGGGGAGCTCATATTAACTCCTTTGTGGACTTAATAAACTAAAGATATGAGGACAGTTGATCAGTGGGACCCATTGCACCGCACTTTCTTTGAGTCTCGGCTGTCAGCTTGAAAGGTGGCTCAGGGAATGGCAGGCTCCCACTATGGGGGGATGCAAAACACAGCGGCTTAGGAGACTCTTAGAGCGCTGCATCAGGTAGCCTGACGTCGTCCCCTTACAGCTGTGCCCAGAGCAAATACCCCACCAGCCCTCCCTAGATACGCCTCTGCCCAGGGGCAGGTGTCTGAATTAGTCAGACCCCAGTCCTGCTCTGCCCCCATCCATATTGAGGTTGGTTAACATATGGTGAGATTTTACTGATAGAAGTTAGGATTGTTCCGATTGGGGAGCACCTGTGTTCATTTTGTTTCTATCTTAGATTTTGTCATTTATTTACCCTGAATCATAAAAGATCATGTTAAGAATGATCAGTCCATGATAAGTCACTACTAGTAATGGGCAAACTCGCAGATAACTGAGACCGGTGGGTTCTGGTTATCTGGTTTTTAAAATACGGTTCACTGAGTTGAATGAGGTCACCTGAGGTCCTCTGAGGTCAGGTCACCTGCGGTCACAGTTGTAGAACCTCCAGCTGTGACCGCAACTAACCTGAGTGATGTCACCGCTCAATGCTGTGGCTGATTCATTTTCTGTCTGAACCTCACAGCAGGTGGTCATGTTCCATGATTTTGCGCTGTCAGTTCAGATGTAGCAGAGCTGGAATCATCGTGGGACCTCATGTGTATTATTTCTGACCTGCAGGGTTGTTTTGGGGTTAATAAAGTTTTGAATGAGAGGGTGTTTTTTGTATTTTATTTCAAATAAAGGATTTTTTCGGTGTTTGTGTTTATTTACTTTCCCTTACAGATTAGTAATGGGGGGTCTCATAGACCCTCCCCATTACTAATCTCGGGCTTAGTGGCAGCTGTGGGCTGTTATTAAACCTTCTATTACCCAGATTGCCAAGGCAATTGGAAAGAGTCGGGTAACGTTCTGGGACTGTTGCATCTAATGTATGCAACAATTCTGGGTAGCTGCAGGCTGCTATTTTTAGGCTGGGGGAGGCTCAATAAGCATGGGTCTTCCCAGCCTGTTGGGCTTTATCATGATTCCATATCAAAATCGAGGGGGACAGCATGCTGTTTTTTTTAAATTATTTATTGATTTAAGTAGTTTACAAAAAAAAAAGAAAGTCTCATGCGGTTCCTCCTATTTTGATACACAGCCAAGATGAACACTCGGCTGGGGGCTGCAGCCCGTAGCCGTATGCTTTATCTGTGCTGGGTATCATAATATGGGGGGATCCTACGCCAAATATTTAATTTATTTATTTTTACTTAACGATATAGACCTGCAGACAGCGCCTGCGATTGATTGCAGGCAGACACTATAACACAGGCTGGGGACGCATCTGACTACAACCAATCACAGATACTCTTGGGCAGGCATAGCAGTTCATATACATGAAGCTAATAAGCGGAAAAGTGAAAGTGAATGAACGACCGTGGAAGCAGTGAACAGCCGCGCCGGAGCTTCGTTAAATATGAAGCACTTGCTTCATTCTTATTTTCTTTATTTTTTTTTTTCTTTCCTGAGATGCCGGATCTGGATCAACACCCGGAATCCCAAGCCCGGAATTCAGGTGAGTTTGAAACTGAGCGAATCCGGACTTTTATGGTCCAGGTCCGCACATCACAAGTCACTACCTATGCATAGCACATAGCACATACTGTAGATGCCTTTCATTATAATCCATTCTGTAATGATAATGGAACTTCTGAAAAGTCTTTTACAAAGAATAGGATGTATAATTCTAGTGTTAGGCTTAAGGCCGCTTTACACGCAACAACATCGCTAACGCGATGGGATATGGGGAGGGATGCGATTCACAACGCTTGGTGGCTGGGAGCTGATCTCTCGACCGATGTTTTCTATTTTCTCTGTGAAATATGAGGCCAGGTCATAAGCATGAAGGTCTGTGATAGGGGTCTGTACTTTGGGACTGAGGAGGGAGTGAAAGGTGTCAAAGAGCTTTTTTGGATTGTTTGATAGTGAGGAAATAAGGGTGGTGAAGTAGGTCTGTTTGTCGAGGTGAAGGGAAGAGTTGTAGGTCCTTAACATGAACTTGTAGTGGATGGATGAAGTTTTCTGGTGTGTGGGTTTTCCTCCATAGGCGTTTGGCACTCCTAGGGCATCGCTGGAGAAATAGTTTGGGATGTGAGCCAAGGCTGTTTTACTCGGTGTTTGGAGGTTCTGAGGGTGAGGGGTGCTATTTGGTCCAGGGTGCTTCTGAGTGTTTCATTGTAGTGGTTTACAGCCAGATCAGGACAGGAAAGTGAGGAGATAGGGGACAGTGATGAGTGTAGAGAGTCTGTAAGTGTCTGAGAGTCAATGGCCTGTAGGTTTCTAAATGTATGATAGGTGGGAGTGTGCTGGGGCGGACGAGGGTTTGTGAGCTTGAAGGAGAGGATGCTGTGGTCAGAGAGGGGAAGAGGTGAGTTGTCAAAGGTGGAGATTGAGCAGAAGTGGATAAAGACCAGGTCAAGGGTGTTACTATCTTCATGTGTCTCAGAGGATGAGAGCTGTGAGAGGCCAAGGGAGGTGGTTAGAGATAGAAGCTGGGATGCAGATGGGGAGGAGGGGCTGTTCATGGGGATGTTAAAGTTTCCAAGGATAAGGGTTGATAATTCTGAGGACATGAAATGCACCAGCCAGGCTGAAAAGTGGTCAAGGAACTGGGTGGGTGAGCCTGTGGACGGTATATAACAGTTACTCTGAGGGACAGGGGATGGAAGAGCCTGATGGTGTGGACCTCGAAAGATGGGAATGAGAGTGATGGAGCTGGGGGGATGACCTGGAAAGTGCATTGTGGGGACAGGAGTAAACCGACTCCACCCCATGTCTGTTTTCAGGTCTTGGTGAATGGGAAAAGTGTAAACCACCGTGAGAAATGGCAGTAGGGGAAGTAGTGTCAGAATCCTGAATCCAGGTTTCAGTGAGGGATAGTAGATTAAGAGAGTTATTGAGAAAAAGAGGTTGTGGATGTAAGTAAGCTTGTTACATACAGACCGTGGATTCCAAAGAGCACAATTAAAAGAGAGAAGTTAGGGTGTACAAAATGATGTTACGGAAATTGACAAAAACATTATCGAAATGTAATAGAAATACATTAATAAAAGATACACATTCAATGGATTTGTGTTTCTTTAAAAAATCAAATTGCTAGTTAATAGAGGTATGGTTAATTTAGGACTAAAATGTTAATAAAAAACATATACAAGGGTTATAAAGATAGGTTGTGATCCAGTATGTATTGTTGAATCACCTTTGTTCATAATCATCATAAGAGAAATGGATGATGTAAGATCGGATTAGGTTTCTTTGTTTCTGGCTCATTTCTTTATTGCTATTTTACAGTTTACATATTTAGAAAATATAAAAACAATAAAAACTAAAGATTTGAAAAAGTACATTTAACATAAAAACCTAATTTAAACAAGAGCTAATTTTCATTTTCACATGATATGGTCCCTGTAGAACACAGCAAATATCTATATGAGCAAAAGTCAACAATCCCATTCATATTTTTAGCACTTTTTTAGCTAAAATAATTCAAAAGGTTTAAAAAAGTTAATATTTTCCTTATATTTTGCCTTGTATTGTGCCCAATATTATACTTGTGCGGATACACAGAAATACAGCGTGCCTAATGCAGTACTTCCTGCCTGATATTAACATTTGTTAAGTACTTATATATTGTTTACATTTTATGTAGGAGCTTTTTTTTTTTACTTGGCGCAGCATGAAGAATCAGAATTTTTTTCAGACACAGCATTAATTTACCGTGGGATTTGCTCTATTTTTAGCTATTGCTTAACATTTTCACGGAGAGCCTTAAATGTTTTGCCTTTGGTTTAGTTTCCTAGATGCTATCTCAAATATGTATTATTAACTTTTATTATCTAATACCATAGTATAATAAACAAACACTATATTCTTTTAACCCATTCTGTTAATGGACATAACTGTACCTCCAGATTGCAGGTGAATTCCAGCAGTCAAGTACGTAGTTATGTCTGATGAATGGCACAGGTACAAAGTTTGTGTTCGTGCCATCTGCAGCAAGAGCCGGCTGTTATATATACCAGGCTCCTGCTGGATATGCTGAGACCGGACATAGCGCTGATCCCAACACTTTAACCCCTCAAATGCCTCTGTCAGTAGTTACAGTGGAATGCAAGTAGTTTGCAAAAGGGAGATAGCTCCCCTTGTCAACCTATTGGCTCCCGATGCAGCGCGATCGCAGTGTTACGGACAATGGCTGCCCTGTCTGCCATATCCTTCGGTCAGGATCACTTAAAGAAATGAAAGAGTTAACATCCAGGAACAAAACTTAAACAGGTTCATTGAAGAAAATGATTTTTTATTCTACGTGTTTCAGAGCAGGAAAGATCCTTCTTCAGGATTAAAATCACAGATGTACCCTATCTGCGCCTATTGTCTTTCCAGTTCCCATAATATATCCTTCAGTCAATCAGATCCCACCAGGGGTAGGGTCTAATAGGCTGTTACTCAAACACTGACAGATTAGATAATGCAGAAACAAAAACAAAATGATCAGCTCACTAAAAGTCTGTTGAATGTCCAAACAGCCACTGTATTAATCTGGACAAATTGCAGGTGTGCAGAGATGTGTGGCTGGCTTGGCAAAGGAAAATGTTCGTCCCAGCACAAATGTGAATAAAACTCTCAAATTTATTTAATTTTTTTTTAAAACATCATAAAACACAGGACACCTAATGGAGCACCACTTCTGGGACAGTTGCGGGCTGCACTTTTTAGGCTGGGAAAAGCCCAATAACCATGGGCCTTCTCAGTCTGATAATAACAGCCCCTAGCTGTCTGTTTTACCTTGGTTAATTATGAGAAAGAGGGGGGATCTCACAACGTTTCATAAATAATTTAAAAAAACGGTGTGGGATCCCCTCTATTTTTGATAACCTTGGAAAGGTAAAGATGACAGGTGAGGGTTGCAGCTCATGGCTGTCAGCTTTACCTGCGTGGGTTATCAAAAATAGGTGGGAGCAGACGTCATTTTCTAAAAAAAAAAATCTTTATTCTTCACAGATGCAATAAAACTTGTTGATTGGCTGCACTGCAGCCTTTCATCAAACTTTATTAGTATCTGAAGAGCACCCAAACTCCAAACTCGGACACGACAGTCGTGTTCAAGTTTGAACCTCGGACACCCAGTGTCCTTTATGAACCTCGAACTTTACCGCCCAGGTTCTTTCATCCCTAGTACTGATGTCCCACAGAATAAAGTCAACACTTTATTTTTTTAAGCCAGACGAATAGCATAAAGTTTGAAATGCAAAACAATAGTGTTCTTTTTTCATTCTGATAAAGCCAGAAAAAGAATTTAGTTTGGGCACTCCTGCTCAAAATTACTGTTATTGTGAACAGTTAAGCAAGTTGAAGATGAAATGATCTCTAAAAGGCAGAAAGATAAAGTTAACACACTTCCTTTGTATTTTCTGCAACAAAAAAAAACAAAAAACCTAGCAGTGACGCCAATAGCTTAAATAGAAAAATAAATAGGTAAAAAATTTGAAAAAAAAATTATGCACACACATACTCATGTTTTAGCATCACAGCCACTAGAAGTCAAATTTGTGTACAAGAGAGTGATAATAAGGTGTCATCTTTGGAGAGAATGTGTAATTTCTTGTACTTTCTTGTAAAAAAAAATGTAGAAAAGGTATGAGGGATGAAATGGCCATGAGAAGTCCAATTCTTGTCTAAGTATAAAAAGCTTAATTTCTTTACCCCCAGCGATTTTCCGTTTTAGATTTTTCCTCCCCTTCTTCCAAGAGCCATAACTTTTTTATTTTTCTTCAATATAATCATACGAGGGATTGTTTTTTGCAGGACGAGTTGTACTTTTGAATGAAACCATTCATTATGTCCCATATTGTACTGGAAAACTAGACAAAAAAATTCATGTGTGATGAAATTGCAAAACACTGCAATTCCACAATGTTTAGGATATTTTTTTAGTTACCATGTTCATTATATAGTAAAACTGACCTTGTGGTATGATTTCCCAGGTCAGTATCAGTGCGCAGATACCAAGCATGTATAGTTTTTAAAAAAAATTTACATGGTGAAAAAAAAAATCAAAAATGCATAAAAAAAATAATTTTTGCTTTTGTTGCCATTTTCTGACAGCCATGACATTTTCATTATTCGGGATCTGGGGCTGTATGATGGCTTGTTTTGCGCCCTCAGTTGATGTTTTTACTGATAATAAGCGTAAAAACTTCTTATCCTTAAAACCATAAACCCAAACAACTATGGCAACAACTATAGGAAATCACTCTATATAAAATGTTTTAGTTACCTTACTTAAAACTCACGAATTAGGCCAACACTCTGTTTACCTTTGCACTCTCAAAATGCACAATAATCAATATTGTCTGCTGCATCCATATGTAAGGGGGTGACTGAGTTCCTGCCCCTGAAGGCACCAACAGCGGTGTTGAGTCATAATGTGCCCTTTGTCTATGATGAGGTTATGCACAGAATAGAAGATAGAATTGCTATGTAAGAAATGTCGCCATCTAGTGGCTGATTTAGATGGCGTGTGTACTAAATGGTAATAGTACAGTTAAGCTGTAGTTAAGTGTGTGATCAGCCCACGGAGGGTGGAGCTACTTTCTAGAACTAGAGGGGAGACTCCATCTTACTTCAGTAGATAGGTTAGTGACAAGTCTCTAGAATACCGAAGCCTCAGCTGTCATATGATTGTGGTAAATTCAACCGTAACATTCAGTGGACAGAGAGAGACAGGACCGTGCAGGACCTCAGTGCCGGCGAGTGTGTATGAAGGAGGAGTAAGATGGCCGAAAGAGGAGGCTTCGATCCCGGAGAACAGCACCGCCCACCTGGCCAACCAGCACCGCAGTGACCGGTTTAGGTGAATATTATAAAGGTTTTTTTTATGTTCTCACAGCGGCCTGGGCTCTTATATACAGCATGTTAGAATGCTGTATATAAGAGCCAGGTGGTGGTGGTGGCCGCAGCTTATAGGCCATAAAACTCGTGACAGGTTCCCTTTAAATCTAAGTCCCTGTACCCTGTTCTGTACTCACCTTCCACCATCTTAACCTTTTATTGACACTGCTGCGGTCACTCAGTGCCATCTTCTGACTGTAACTTCTGATTGGCTGGAAGTCAGATGTTATGTCTCAAGAGCTCAATACAAGTCTATGAGACAAAGAACGATGCTCTCATAGACTTGCATTTTAGTTTTGACCTCTGGCTCCATGAAACACTGGAGAAGGTCACAAAGCGCTGGAGACCAAAGGAGCGATGATGGTAAAAGATGAAGCCACTGGAAGGCAAGTATAAGGCATGGGACAGGGGGCAGGGACATAGATTTAAAGCACCAATAAAGCAGTGCAATAAAAAAATAAGGACTAGCAAGCTGCATTCAATAAGTATGATGGTTATATCTGGTTTAACTAGTATGGATATTAGACTAGAGGAATCGGCCGTATTTATTTTAGTAAGGAGATGTAAGAATGATCAGCTGGAAAGAGGAGGTTGGAATAAATGGAATACTTTTGAGGATTCTGGTTTATGCTCTGTGAGTAATCGTTAAACATAGCTGGAGTGTAGAGCACTGAGCAATGGCTCTTTTTATAATCCATAGGGATCTATCCCCATTAATTAAATTTCAACTTAATTCAAATTTTGAATGATGCTTTTTACATTTATACCTAAGTATCTATGAGTTTTCTACACATTCACTCAACAGAAGTGGCAAGACTAGAACTTGATGAAGGGGTCATTAGTAGGTAGGTGGGAATCAGACAGATCTAAATTTTATGTTAGGCCAGAGCTACTATGTTCGGATTGACTGTTATTTTTCTTTAGGTAACTAGGTACTATATAATGGGCTCAGAATAAAACAACATGAAGGGAATTTACTGAGAACTGAGTATTTTATGTCTTGTTTTGGTGGGGTGTAAGATACAGGCAGTGGAAGTGAGTTATTACCGAAGAAACCGAGCTCATTATGGCCGACCCCTGATATCTTCATTATCATGTGGGAGGTAACGACATTGCGAAGATCAAGTGATTACAGTTATACTGGGAAACAAGAGAGGATTGTGTTCTGCTAAGAAGTTTGTTGACTAATGCTGCATTTATAATTTCGGAAATCGTTCTCAGATTACTATATTAGACAGATAAAAATTATGCCTTCCTTGAAAGAATCAGAAAGCGAATTAATAAAGTGATAGAGAAGTTCTTTGGGGGTGTCACATAATGGCATGTGGACTTTGAAAGCTTTACAATGGGATTGAATAGATGGGATGAAGTAAATTCCAATATATCTAGTGTTGGACTGGCATGCCACAAGCCAGTGGCGTAACTAGAGTTTCATGGGCCCCGATGCAAAGTTTGGACCTGCCCCCCCCCCCACCCACATAAACCAACACTTGCGGTACGGGATAATGATGCCGACACTCGGGGTACGGGATAATAAAGCTGACACTCAGGATATGGGATAATGACGCTAACACTTGGCTCTTTCCCTCAGCACCCAGGATTTCCATGACCTGAAATCCATCTTTCTATCAGCACCCAACTTTCCTATGTTCTGATATACATCTTGTCCTCAGAACCCAGCTTCCCCATGATCTACTATACATCTTTCCATCAGCACACAGCTTTCCCATGCTGTGATATACATCTTTCCCTAAGCACCCAGCTTTCCCCTGATTTCAGAGCATGGGAAAGCTGGGTGCTGAGGGAAGATGTATAGCAGAGCATGGGAAAGCTGGGTGCTGAAGGGAGAGCCTCTTTCCTTCAGCCCAAAACTTTCCCATTCTTGTCTCAGGTCGTTACGAGTTTGTAGATACCAAACATGTATAGCTTTACTTTTATCTAAGGGGTTAAAAAAATTCAGAAGTTTGTCCAAAAGCAATTTTTGCTCCATTTTCCGTGACCTGTAGCATTCTCATTTTTCAGGATCTATGTGTCAGTGATGGCTAATTTTTTGCATCTCGAACTGACTTTTTTTAATGGTACAATTTTTTAAAAGATGCTACGTTTTGATCGCCTGTTATTGCATTTTGCGCAAAATTTTCATCGACCAAAAAAACGTAATTTTAGCGTTTGAATTTTTTTGCCGCTACGCTGTTTACTGATCAGATTAATTGATTTTATATTTTGATAGATCGGGCATTTCTGAACACGCCAATACCAAATGTATGCATATTTTTTATTTTTTTAACCCTTTAATTTTCAATGGGGTGAATGGGGGGTGATTTGAGATTTTAGTTTTTTTTGGGGGTTTTTTTAAAAACTTTTTTTTCTTTTCTTTTATGTTACTAGTCTCCCTAGGGGACTATAAGGATCAGCTGTCTGATCGCTCATTCATTTCTGTTGATCACAGCTACACAGCGCTGATCAGCAGAAATACTCACCTCTTGTTACAAGCAGCACTCAGCCACCTGAAACAGGAAGTGAGTCATGAGAGCTACAGGAGTCATCACATGACCCTGTGCTACCATGGCAACCATCGCCGATGAAGCCGAGTGAGTGAAGATTTAAAGTGGCGAGGATTTAAATCGTGCTGTCACGTTTTGACAGCACGATTTAAGGGGTTAACAGGCGTGGGTGGATCGCGGATCCACTCGTGCCTGCGAGGCACATGTCAGCTGTTCAAATCAGCAGATGTGCGCGGATGACCACCATCTGCCCTTAGCAGCCACAGGTGATTACACCTATATGGCTTAGGACGTAATGTTACAGCCCACGGTCATTAAGGGGTTAATATCCAAGGCTGCCTTCTTACATAGCATATAATTTCTCAAAAATGCAGATTTTTACGTAATTTAGTACTTGTTGAGCGCTGATAACATTTATAAGGGAGCTCATTGATCCGATTAGTGTTGTCACCTAATGCCTGTTGCGTGTGTAGCAGGCCCAGATAGCTGGAAGATATGGTTACCATAGTTACCCTGTAGTGCTAGTTATTATCATGCATATGATATGGATCTGCAGCTAGTCTACTTTTGGAACCATATAGGACACGGCTGAAGTATTGTGTAAAGCACAAAGATAAAAGCCGAGGATCTGCACATTAACAAGCATTATCTCATCGTAGATTCCTGACTTTGAAGCCATTGTAATAACGTGTTTTCTCAGGAAATATAATCATAATGTCGCACACCTCTAATATTTACTCAACTCTAACACTTCCTCGAGTTTTCCTCATAGAAAACCTTATAATAATCCTCTCACTGTACATAGACTCTTCAGAATTTTCTCTGTAAAATGACCTTTGCGATCCCTACATACTGTACTTTAACCCTTTTCCAACCAGACAATTTTCCATTTTTGATCTTCCATATTTTCCTCCCCTTATTTCAAGAGACATCACTTTTTAATTTTTCCGTCAACACAGCCTCAATGGAGAGACGAAAATTAAAGAAACATTTTTTATTAAAATTTTTATTCCGCTGTGCAGCCATTATTACATTATGAATCCATTTCTACATGAAAAATGTGGTTAAAGATCCATTTTAGTAATGGGCAAGCATTGGGAGGCTTGGATATTCTCAATAATTGATCGACTATCCCTGGTGCTCTAGTCCTCACCCCGCATGTTTCAACACCGTTTTTCAGCCATTAAACATGTTGACATTGCCTGCCAATCACGGTAATGCCGTAGCCATGTTGCCATCACGTGTTTGAGTCTATATAAGACCTGGTGACACAATGCTTGGCTCACTCTACCTCAGAAACAGTGTAGGGAGAGCTGGTGAAGAAGGGATAATGTATTAGAGTGATTATTCCCTTACAGTTCTTGCTGCTGAAACGTATAAAATATTTTTTACTCTCTAATCATACCGCTCAAAACTGTATTTAGTGTAGGGCTAGCTGCTGGAGAAGGGATAGTGTATTAAGTGTATTAGAAGTGTACCACCCCAGCAGCGGTTGAACCGCTTGGATCCGGGTGTTGCTACTCGTGGCTCGAGGGTCTCCGGACCCGGGGGCTTGGAGTCACTCTAAAATGTGATGGGGAAGTATTTACAGGGGATTAGATAGTTTGTGACGCGACCCATGGTGTGCGGTAATAGGGAGTACCCGGGGTGATGGAACGGGGGCAGCCTGATGATGTAACCCTCCATGGGTAGGGAAGGCCCTGGGACTCTGCATAGTGGGATGGATTGTAGGGGAGCGCATGCTCGCTGGGGCAAGGGGTGATCAGGTACTCACTCAGAAGGAAAGCAGACACTGACAACGTAGTAAACCAGGTCTCTGGGTGCCGCTGCCCTCTTGGGGGAGCTCGTCCGGATTCCGTCCCTTGCAGCACTGCCTGATGGTCCGGAGCCTGCCTCCGTGCACAGATTTTATTAGTCCAAGTGGCCCGTAAGCTTGAAGCTGTCTGGGCCCCGCTCTCCACTTTTTGGTGGGAAGGAGCTCTCAGGAACTCACGCTTGGGATTTCAGTGGGCTACTTTTGTTGGAAAGCCCTATCCCCCTCGTTGCGCTAGTGCCCCCGATCTCTGAGCTTCTTGAGGACAGTCCATAAGGGCCCTGTCCTCAGCAGGTTAATTGCCGGGTTGCTTGAAGCCTCTCCCCGACCAAGAGTCCAGTACCCCGACGTGCTTTTGGTCCCAGACCGGTTATTGTACTGCTGCTGACCGTCCTCCTAGACTAAGCCAGGCACTCAGTCCCAATATCCCGCGACCGGGTCTCCGACTCCTCCGGGTCCAAACCACCGTCTGCAACCCAATCTATTTTCCTCTGGGAGCTCCAACTCCCAGCTTCACCGAGCTCCTCACTGCTCGAGGGCTACCACTCAACTCACTTGTCACCTCCCATCTCTCTGCCTGACCCCTAGGTGGGCGGCCCTATTCCAGCTTAGCAGCCCACTGGTGTGCCTGACAGGGTGTGGTGCGAGGTGTGATTGGGATTTTGGATGCTGATAGAGGCAGTACTGCAAGTTGGGAACCCAGAACCAAGAGGGGTTGACTCCTGCCCTAGAGATAAAGAGCGTGCAGTACCCTGTGATGACCTGACTAGTCCAGGGGTGTCACAGAAGCAACTAGGCAGGTATTATAGTCTTATAGTCCTTGCTTCTGCAACCTAAAATACTGTATCTATTATATTCTCTAATAATACCGCTGTTACCTGCATTTAGTGCAGGGCTAGCTGCTGGAGAAGGGATAGTGTATTAGGGGCATCTAGATAGGGATTATAGCCTTACAGTCCTTGCTGCTGCAACACAAAACCAAAAGGCCTTTTGAGGGTTAACTCTATTCTATTTTCTAATAATACAGTGGTTAGCTGCATTTACTATAGACCTAGCTGCTGGAGAAGGAATGGTGTATTAGATGCATCTAGGCAGAGATTATAGCCTTAAGGCTACTTTCCACGCAGCGACATCGTTAGCGATGGCACTCGTGAAAGCACCAGCCCCCGTCGTTTGTGCGTCACGGGCAAATCGCTGCCCATGGCGCACAATATCGCTAGACCCCGTCATACGAACTTACCTTCCCAGCGACGTCGCTGTGGCCGGCGAACCGCCTCTTTTCTAAGGGGGCGGTTTGTGCGGCGTTACAGTGATGTCACATGGCAGGCGTCCAATAGAAGCGGAGGGGCGGAGAGCAGCCGCATTATCGACAGGCCAACCTTGTTGCCGGAGGACGCAGGTAAGCTGTTGTTCTTCGTTCCCGGGGTGTCACACGTAGTGATGTGTGCTGCCTCAGGAACGACGAACAACCTACGTCCACAACGACCGAGATTTTGAAAATGAACGACGTGTCAACGATCAATGGTAAGGTGAGTATTTTTGATCGTTAACACTCGCTCAGAGCTGTTACACGCAACGATGTTGCTAACGACGACAGATGTGCGTCACGAATTCCGTGAACCGATGACAGATCATTAGATATGTCGTTGCGTGTAAAGCCCCCTTTACAGTTCTTGCTGCTGCAACATATAAAATCTATTCTATCTCTTATATCACCACTGTTAACTGCTTTTAGTGTAGGTCTAGCTGCTGGAGAAGGGATAGTGTATTAGAGGCATCTAGGAGGGATTATAGCCTTATAGTCCTTGCTGCTGCAATCTAAAATATCTACTCTATTCTCTAATAATACTGCTTTTGACAGAAGCATTACCAGTTCACTGGCATAGAGGCCAATGAGCTGCTGCTGGCATGGGGGCTGTGATCATGGAGTGTGATGGGCTGCTAAGGCAGCCGGGGCTCTATTGAATATTCCCGTGCCTGCCATCATAGAGCACTGTTGAAACCCTACCTGTCGCTGGGCATCAAAGGAGACCTTGATTTTTAGAATATACATATATATATATATATATATAAAATTTTCTTGTATTGTATATTGTACAAGCAATCAGACAAATGTAGGTTCAAGTCCCCTAAGAAGAATACTTTTTCTGTAATTTCACTATACTTGAAATATCTTTCACATTTTCCAGTATATTATTTTTGTAAAATGAATGGTGTTATTCAAAAGTACAACTCATCCCACAAAAAGCAAGCCCTCTGTTTATATTGACAGAAAATTTAAAAAGTTATGACCCTTTGTATAATAGAATTAAAATCAAAATGCAAAAATGGCAATTGGCCATGTCAGGAAGGCATAAAAAGGTTCAGTATTTTTATTTTTGTACCAAACACTCAAACACCACTCCCTGGGCACCTCATGAGCCTTCTTTTATGGTTATTATGTCGCGGGCGGAGGAGGGGACGCTGCGCTCTCCCACTGCTCGGGTCCGGCTGCCGCTGCTGCTGCGACCTGCTGCTGCTCGGTGGCTCGAGCGATGGGCCGGATCCCGGGGACTCGAGCGGCGCTCCTCGCCCGTGAGTGAAAGGGGTTTGGTTTTTTGGGATAGTTTATTGTCCGTGACGCCACCCACGGTTGTGGTGAGTGTATGGACACCACCGCTGCTCTGTATGGGGATCCCGGGAGCGGTGACAGGGAGCAGCAAAGTTGTTAGTTCTCCCCTCCGTGGGTAGGGGGTGGTTGTCCCGGGGCCCAGTGATGAGTTGGGGGATGAGGGATGGCAGGGCCGGTGCAGGGCTTGGTGGAGTGCAGGGACGCGGGGGCAGCGCTGTGCCGTACGGCACTGTGGTACTCACTCAGCCTGAGACGGTGACACAGTTCTCGGTAAAACACACGGCTGGAAAGACGGTTCCCACGGATGGCTGCTGTTGCTTTTCCCCAGTAGTTGACGGTGACGGTCCCTTTTCCTGCACCTAAGTCTATGTTGGTAGTGATGGGTTCCCACCGGTTACCCGCTCCCCGGCTTGGATATGTGCCGGAGGAGCCCCCTCTTTTCCCGCAGGCGCTGGCCCTGAGAAACTGGTGCCTTGGCGGTGGCGGTGTCTCTCTCTAACGGTTGGACTGTTGCCTTCAATCGGGACTTAGCTGTTGGGAGACCCAGGAGGTCCCCTTCACCGACGGATTTGGCAAATTCACGGCGACTCCTAGCCTTGCCGGGATCCGAAAGGCCCCTGCCAATGGTGCTGGCTTCTCTTCGTATACCGGTCCGGTACCGCCGGGCCACCACCCGTCCACGGTCCTTTCGGCAACCTTCAAGTAAGTAGCCTCTCCTACAGACAGTCACCGCCGTCTGCTGACCTTGCTGTTCTCAGTCCGGGGCACACACCCGGACCAACTTCAGGCTTTCACAGCTGTCACTTTTACTGTCACTACTCTCACTGTCCTCCTTCTCCTTCCTCTCTTGCTCCTCTACCACTTCACTGTTTACTCCTTCAAACTCCAACTCTATCTTCCTGGTTTTCCCGCCTCCAGGGCTGTGAACTCCTCGGTGGGCGGAGCCAACCGCCTGGCCCACCCCCTGGTGTGGACATCAGCCCCTGGAGGAAGGCAACAAGGATTTTTGTGTAGCTTTGGTGTACCTATCCGGGGTGTAGGGTGTGGTGGTGTTATGACCTGTGACCCCTGGCTTGCCCAGGGCGTCACAATTACATCACCGGACCACTGCGTTCACTGATTAGCTGTGGTGTGGTACCACAATTGGGAGAGGCACAGAGAGGGATTAACAGGTGAGTATTTTTGTTATCTATTAAAAAAATGTCTATCATAACAATGGATACATTGGCGCCTGATGCACTCATTAGTGGTATCTGTTCTAATATAAATGGAAACCACAATGGTAACTAAAACAGTGGGATGAGTAGACATTTAGGCAACACCAGTGTAAATCATGTTATTTTCAGGTCCAAATCCTGTGTTTATAAATTTCTAATATATCTTTTTAGCAGTCGCAGCTTGGTTTTATGATACATAGATTTAAATATCATGCATAGACACAGAATAAAAGGGATCAACCAGTACTTTTATCAGTACTTTTTTCGCAACCCCCTCCACCCGGCCAGGTCCAAAAGTAATACAGAGAATCAACCAATCACAATAGGCATTGTTACAGCTCTCTACCCTCACAATAACCTTTGTACATACTCGTTAGATGATTTGATACAAAAGTTCTGGTCTTTCTCAGTCTATTGCTGCTTCCATGTGTTTTTCCTGAAACTAGAGGAGTATAAATCCAGGAAAATCCCAGTAGAGAGTGTGAAAATTACATAATTTCTCATTTTAATTTGTAATACAAATTTTGATATGTGAACAATACATTTTCCACAAAAACATGATTTAAACAAAAGGTTTAATTATGCTTGCTGATATAGCTTTCTTCTGCTATGCTTTACACCTGGACCTCAGTGCTTTGTATCAGGGAAGGAGCTAAGAAGTTACTTTGAATAAGGCCTGTTTCACACGTCAGTGATTCTGGTACATATGTGACAGTTTTTATACGTACCAGAATTACGGACATACATAGACCCATTATAATCAGTGATTTTTCACTGTCCGTATCTTCATGCGGCGTACATGTGTGTCTATGTGCTCCACACGCAGACATGTCCGTTTTTTCTGGCATCACTGATGGACCCATGGACTACACTATGGTGTGAGTCGTGAAACACGTACTAGAAAAACATGGACATTGAAAATAAAAAGCTTTTGATATCCACCTTCTCCAGCGACGCTCTCTCCGGCCTCTGCTCTCTGCTGCTTCAGAGCCGGCTGCTTATTCTCATGCATATTCATGATTGCAACCACAGCCGACCCGGAAGTAGCTGCAGCGGGGGCGGAAACACAGCAGAGTCGAAGAGTTCAGCACCACGGACAGCAGGAGCGGGGACAGGTGAGAATACATCCATGTGCAATCACGGATGACAGATCACGTATCACGGATTGCACATGGACAACCCACATGTGCCGTGAATCACGGCACATGGAGGCACATATGCGTTTTTAACACGTCAGTGAAAAGCACAGACATTTTTCACTGACGTGTGAAACAGACCTTACTTTGTAGCTATAGAGATGGGGCAGCAAATTTAAGAAATAAAGAAACACATAGAAGCTCATAAAAGATGAATTAAAGCCAAACCATTAGGGAACCTGCACAAATAAACAAGGGAAGGTACATTTAAATGGTGAAATAGGATGAGGTGCCCCTATGTAAAGGGCAGAATGCGCTCAGTTACCTATAGAATATGGTGAATCAGCATTGGTGGTAGGGGAGGACCTCCCCCTATGAGCCTCTATGTGTTTCTTTCTGCACATGCCTTTATATAGATCACATTAACCATTAGCAATTTTGCACTTTGCTATTTCACCAAGGGCCATGTATTTGAAGGAGACTGCTTTTGCAGTTTTTCCCCCTTATTAACACCATTTTTTAACATCATTGAGGTCCTCCCTGTGCACCATTCACTTGAAACTTGGTGTGTCCCACCTGGACCACCGTACCATTGCTCCTTAGGCCATTCCACCTTTGCTTTTGACCTAAAACCATGGTCTTACTATTGGCCTTTTCTCTATGAATCTATATTAATTGCATATATTTTATTAATTCATAGTGAGTTGATTTGATATCGATTTTTGGTCTATTATATTATCTTGGGAATTATCTTGTCCGGAAGGGGGTTGTCACTTTTTTGCATGGTATACTGTTATCCCTGCTTTTACCTCATCATAATTTATTGCATTCTCTCTGTGACTCATACATCCTATTGTTTTTATGTCTTTTGTACACAATCAATAAATGATGTAATTTAATTATTGACTTGAATAATTATTGGTACATATTCTTCTTTTTCTCCTTGTCTTCATTAGACTATGCATCTGTAACTGTCTGTTACGGTCCCCGAGGGAAGGCGAGTGTCTGAGATTGGACTCACTGGGCCGTACACCCCACTCCCCTGGTAGGAGCTAACCTGGAGCTAACCCCTATACAGGGATTGTCAGGCGCAGCCCCAGGGGGCCTAAATGCACAGCAGCCAGGGCCAGTGGAGTCGGCTCTGATGGACTGGTGAGTCTCTGATGTCCGGTACAGGTGTGCTCAGATGTGGCAGCATGGAGGTGGAGGCTCGGACATGGCAGTACAGAGGCAGTATTTCGGACGTGGCAGCATGGAAATGGTAGCTCAGATGTGGAATCACAGAGGTAGTGGCTCAGACGTGGCAACACAGAGGTAGAGATGGTAACAAGCTCTGGAAAGAGACACACGTAAGCAGGAACGTATCACTGGTACAAAACACAAGGGCGCAGGGTCAGACACAGTAACACGTATGGGACCTGAGAACTAGCAATGCACTAATGATAGGCACCGTTGCTCAGGTGCCTGCCCTAAGGGGAGGCAGGCTTAAATACCTTCAGGGTAATAGCTGACTTCAAGGATCCCTTACGGGTAATGGGACGCTGGCCCTTTAAGAAAAGGGGTGTGGCTGCGCCCACACCCTATGGACACTCCCAGAAGGCCTGTGTGTGGCCTGGAAGCAAGAGCAGGCCATGTCAGACCCCGGGGCAAGAACAAGACACATGGAACCGGCGGGCAGGTGAGGAGAGCGCCACTCCGGCTGCAGCCTTGGAGTGGGAGCATGCAGGGTGCCACACCGGGACCGGGCACTACACTGCCACTGATTAGATCTTCTTCACTCTTCAACTGAACTGAACTGACTCTTCTGGAATAAACCGTTTCTTACCCTATCAACTAAACCCTTCCATTGTGGGCTAGTCCCTAAACTTAACCGTTGCTTACCCTACGGTCTGGTAACTTCCAAGAGAAGTGCTCTGCCAATTGTCACATTATCAACACTATTTATCACAGGTTGCACTATACATTACACAAGAGCACATTACAATACAGTATATCACAGTACATTTCTACACATTATCATCATACTTACAAAAGGACGCAAGACATTGTTCACATTACATAAGACAAAGCGATTGGTGTATTCAGGGATAGGAACGCGAGCGCAACAGTCCACTACTCTGTTATTCTACAGTTATGACTTACTTCGCTACATATCTTTCAGTGTGAAATTCTAAAATGTATTGGACAGTTCCATTTGTTTTTCTTTTTCAGTGATTTTATTTTATTACTTATTCTTTTTTTGGCACTGGCATGTACAGATGTGTCCACTCATAACTTTTCACGAATTTCATTAGGATTCCAATTTCTTACAATACAATTGTTGATACAAATAGCAAATCCCATGACAGGCTACAAATCATACTCACTAGCTGGCCACATATAAAAACAATAAATCACGATGTCCTGACAGAGTGCCACTGGATTACGCTCTTTTTTTGTCACTGCCTCTCTCACATCTCAGGATGTCAGTCTTAGAGAAAATAGGAAGGAAAGGAACACCTGTATCTTTATGCCAGCATGTTAGCCTTTATAGTTCACAAAGGTAGGGTATACCTGAAGTATGAACTAAAGGGCTCGCACCCACTCGTGAAAAAAAAAATGGTTCAATTTAATTCAGAAAATTTGGACGAGTGAAATCCATATTATATTCCATATGTCATGCGAGTGCTATACAAGTGTGTGATTATTATTATTTATTATTATAGCGCCATTTATTCCATGGCGCTTTACAAGTGAAAGAGGGTATATGTACAACAATCATTAACAGTACACAACAGACTGGTATAGGAGGAGAGCGGACCATGCCCGCGAGGGCTCAGTCTACAGGAGGAGAGAGGACCCTGCCCGCGAGGGCTCGCAGTCTACAGGGAATGGGTGATGGTACAAAAGGTGAGGACAGAGCTGGTTGCGCAGTGGTCTACTGGACTGAGGGCTATTGTAGGTTGTAGGCTTGTTGGAAGAGGTGGGTCTTGAGGTTCCTCTTGAAGCTTTCCACGGCAGGGGAGAGTCTGATGTGCTGAGGTAGAGCGTTCCAGAGTATGGGGGAGGCATGGGAGAAATCTTGTACGCGATTGTGGGAAGAGGAGATAAGAGAGGAGCAGAGAAGGAGATCTTGTGAGGATCTGAGGTTGCGTGCAGGTAGGTACCGGGAGACTAGGTCACAGATGTAGGGAGGAGACAGGTTGTGCATGGCTTTATATGTCATTGTTAATGTGTGTGATACATTTTCTCACCTAGCATCCATATGCAATCCGTTTTGGTTTTTTTTCAGCAGCTATTATTCTACAATGATGTACAGGACCATTTACAGTATTCTATGTTACAGAATGGTAATGTATCCATAAAAAAACAGACTTCATATGGATGGTGTGTGTCCATTTTTTTCCTTTCACACATAGACTTATATTGACGCATCTCGTCAGATATACATGCCATACATAGCATGCTGTGATTTTTCCTCAGGCTGATTACAGCTGAGGAAAAGCTTTGAGATCAGCACTAAACATTGTTCTGAATACCACGCGATGCGGTTTTGATACATTTTTTTGCGGTTGGTACAGCTATTTGGTGATTAAATTCCAGAAACAAATCTGTAACTCCTGGCAAACCCCCCCCCTCCCCCCTGAGATTTTCTACCAGGATATGCAGGTTTCATTGAGTTCAATGAGTTCACCTGCAGTCACAGGTGGGGTACTGTGGGAAGCTCCAGCTGTGACCACAGGTAAACTCAGTGTCACCGCTCACAGATGCAGCCCAGTCAGTGTCTGCCTGAAACCACAGTTGGCTGTCATTTTCTCTAATGTCCCTGCGCACTGTGACTTCGGTATGTAGGAAAGCCGGGATCGTTGTGGTGTGCATTAAGTCGGACCTGGTTGTTTTGGGTGTTAATAAATTCGAGAAAGAGGGTGTTTTTTAACAAAGGTTTTTTATGTGTCTTTTGTGTTTATTTCTTTTTACAGGATTTAGTGGCAGCTGTGACTTTTGACAAATCACAGCAGTCATTAACCCTTTTTATTACCCCAATTGCCACTGCAGCAAGGCAATCAGGATGAGCTGTGTAAAGCACCAGAATTGTCAGATAAAGCTGACAGCTGCGGGCTACCATTTTCAGGCTGGTGGGCCCATTAAAACATGGGCCTCCCCATCCTGAGAATTCAAGCCCCCAGCTGTTGGCGTTATCTTGGCTGAGTCTATGATTGATGTAGTTTTGATGTGTTTTCTTGCCAGGAAGTGTAGATTGGGTGCATGAATATGGTTTAAAAATTCCTGCATCAAATCTGCATCTCTTGCCAAAAAAATGCACAAAAAAGATCTTCACGCCGTTTCGGGGCACTTTTCTGCCAGGAGGTTCAAATTTGATGCTGAAATCTGGTACAGAAAACTGCATTGAAACGGTGTCAAAAACGTTTTTGTGCATCTTTTGGCCAAGAGATGCAGATTTGGTGCTGAAATTTTTACCCCATATTCTACACCTCCTGGCAAAATAAATAAATAAATCGCACCACTATTGCATCAAAACCACATGGCGGTTTGATGCGGTTTTTTTGCCAGGAGGTTTAGATTGGGTGTAGGAATTTGGTGTAGACCTTTCAGCACCAAATCTGCATCTCTTGGCAAAAAAACATGGTTTTCTGTCAGAAGATGCAGGTCTGTGAACTCAGTGATGACAATAATAATAATAATAATAATAATAATAATAATTGTATTCATTTATATAGCGCTATTAATTCCATAGCGCTTTACATACATTGGCAACACAACCGCTCTAAACATAATTTTTAAGTGGAAGCAAATGGAGGTAAATGAAGTCCGTGGATTTCTCTAATACACTAATGCTCTAAAATGAGAAATGAACCAACATTTATAGGAAATGTAGACACTTCTTTTTCTGATTCTACAGCTCCTGTAAAGACCTACACTATGTCTCTACATAGTAAGTGACAAGAAACAATGTTCCTCTGTAGGGAAAAATAAAAAAAAACAGCTTACTAACATAGATTAAAAAGGAAAACCAAACTAAAGAAAAAAAACAAATAAAGAATAAACACGATTAATTTGAATAAAAACTTATCATAAAATAAAAGTCATAGTACTTGAGAAAATTCAGTATTCAATATTTTCTATTTCCTCCACAATTAGTACAAATAATTTAGGGTGTTCACAGAACGGAAGAAAAAATAAATCTGAAAAACTACAGATTTTTTTGTTTTGCAAATTCTTTTTTTATATTCTAAAATATAAAATAATATAAAATAATTCTAGAAAAAAGTATAACCTCAGCAATAGAAGCAGAGAAAAAAAAATAATGGTTCTTAAATTGCCTTGAGACAAAAAGAGAAATATGTCCTTATGTCCCTGTACAGATGGCCTTTAAAAATCTGGCTGTCAAATACAGAAACTGCAGAAGTGACTGTCTATGTGTGCTCCAGTGGTGTACCTCTAATGATGGCTGACCACACCGCCATTATGGGGCCCGTGAGTCAAAGGGGGCCCGGCCCAACAGTCTCTCCACACCCATTGTACTATCAACATCCTGGATGCTATTGAAAACAATGATGAAAAAGGGAGCAATGTTTGTGGGGCACATTTGTTGACATCATACTTTATAGCTGCAATGAAAGGGGAATCTAGGGGTTCAGTAGGAGGAAAATTACTTTGTAAGGGCTGCTAAGTTGTGAGATATGCTCTTCTGTAACCCAGACGAAAAGTATTATTTTTTCTTTTTTGAGGGCCCTATTAGAACTTTTGCTATGGGGCCTCGTGTTTCCTGTGTACATCCCGGGTTTGCTTCTTTGCATCCCGGCAGGTGCAGAAGATGTCTGCTATTTCTTTCCTTATTTTGGGCCTTAAGGATACACTAATAAGTGCATACAGTGATCTTTTCCCTTCCTGACTATGGAAATTCACTTGTGTGCACTAACACATAAGTTAATACTAAATACTACTCTTTATGCTGTAGTTTTAATACAATCAGTGTTTTATCAGCGGGAGATTATCATTGCTTGTCTTGTATAAGCCAGTCAGGCAAATATGTGTAACCCCACCCCCATCACTGATTGCTGACAATGTACACAAGGAGTGGTGTGGTGTGGGCGGGGTTACACACAGCACAGAAGTATGAGCTCTGCCTCATGTGGTGTGGGTGGGGTTACACACAGCACGAAAGTCTGAGCTCTGCCTCATGTGGTGTGGGTGGGGTTACAAACAGCACGGAAGTCTGAGCTCTGCCTCATGTGGTGTGGGTGGGGTTACAAACAGCACGGAAGTCTGAGCTCTGCCTCATGTGGTGTGGGTGGGGTTACACACAGCACGGAAGTCTGAGCTCTGCCTCATCTACATCAAACAAAACAGGGATTCTATCAAAACTGCACCAAGTAATCTAGTAAATTACATATCTCTGGAATCAGCCTCTCAGTCTCTACATTAGGCTGGACTCACATGATGGTATGGCATCCGATGAGAGTGCATCAGATGCGATATGCTAATAACCCCCGGCTCAGATTTTGCTGCCAGCATGAGCTGAGTCTCATGCAACTGTGATCTGATACTGTGATCAGATCACAGCTGCGGATGATAGAGAAGGATTGATCTCCCTATCTCCTCCATTGTCAGCTGATGCCATTATCGCACTGCACTCCGGTGTCATCCGAGTGCAGTCCGATGTTTTACTTGCACCCATAGACTTGTACGGATGCGAGCGACACATCTCTTGCTGACTATTTCAGCATGCTGCGACTTTTCGCTTCTCCAGAATCTAGATGAGAAAAAAGCTGACCATCTGCTCTCCCTTATTAAATAACATTGGTCCGAGTGCAGTGTGAGATTGCACACATCTCATTGCACTCGTCCGAGTCATAGCTGGTGTGAGCGTACCCTTAGGCTACTATCATATCCTATAGCAAAAACCTGCTGACAATTTCTCTTTAAAGGGAATCTATCACTAGGTTTTTGCTAACCCATCTGAGAGCAGCATGATATAAGGGTTTATAGCCTCATTTCAGCAATATGTCACTTACTATACTGGTTGTTGTAGTAGTTTTGATTAAAAACTGTTTTATCTGCTGCAAAGCTAACAGTGCTCTGAATTATGAGCTCTGTATTACCCCACCCATACCATTGAATGGCAGCTTTCTAAGTACACTGTGCATAGGCAGAAAGCGGTCAACCAGTAATGGGGGTGTTGCTAGACTATCTGGCAGCCAGTTTACCAGTCCTCTAGTGATAATCTGCTGCTGATAAAACAATGATTTTATAAAAACCAAACTAAGCGGCCCAGTAAAGTGATACATCAATGAAATCAGGGTCTCTGTCCCTACATCATGCTGCATTTAGATTAGGCAGCAAAAACGCAGTAACAGATTCCCGTTAAAGGAAACCTGTCACCAGTTTTGGGGCCTATGAGCTGTGGCCATGCGCCGCCCCCACGTCAGTAGCAGTCGGGCTGCTCGGATCTGGATCCGCATCCGCAGTGTGGCTCGAGGGATCTCCGGACCCAGGGGTCTCGCGGATACTTCAAATAAAAAAAAGGGGAATTGGTTGTATGTGGGATTTTCTATATAGTCCGTGCCGCCACCCACGGCGTGTGGGAAGATGTGGTACCACGGCTGCTATTAGGGAGCACCTGGGGGCGTTGGAATGGCAGGTAGTTGTTTTTAACTCAACGTGGGTAGGGGTGGATGCCCCGGGGCCCAGTGTCTCTGTGCTGAGGATGGTGGCTGCAGGGGCCGGCGCGCCCAGTCGGACCAGGGGATGTTAGTGTACTCAAAGTCAAAGAAATCACACAAGTCCAGCGATAAACCAAGGTGCCAGTGGCCGGCAGCCACGGCCGGGTGTATTCTGGTCCCTCACCCGGGGTGATGGTCTGTGTCACTTTCCTCTGCACGATTTTGTTCTCTTTGGACTTCCCATTGTGGAACATGGGAGTCCGCTCCCAGAACTATGGGTGGGAGCCTTGCCCGCAGACGCTGACCCGTGGGATCTAAATGGGCCCTGGCGGATGCCCTATTCCCCGTGGTGGGCTGCTGGTCTGCTCTTTTGGGACTTTGGGTGGGACAGGACCTATAATCCTGTCCTCAACTGGTGAATTAACAAAGCCGTTGGTTCCGGTCCTTGCTTCAGGGTCCAGGTACCCCCTCTGTGTACGGTTTTCAGGTCAGTTCTCCGGGGTCGGTACCAGCGGGCTCCTACCCTATCCCGGTCCACCTCGGATCTCCGGCAGCCGTCTTCCCATCTCCTGACAGACACGGACCACCGTCTGCCACCTAGCCAGCACGCCGGGGCTCCAACCCCGACACTTTTCCTCTCTGGCTTACACTTGAACTTCACTTCACTTTCTCCTTTCCTCTCACTCCTACTCCTAACTCTCCACTCTGCACTCTCTTTTTTCCCGCCCCGGATTCTCTAGACCCCTAGATGGGCGTTTTCCTTCCGCCTGGTCCCGCCCACTGGTGTGTCTTTCTTACCCTGGGGGGGGGGTGACTAGAGTTTTGTCGGCTCGGTGTAACCCTATGAGGGACAGTGTGGTGTGGGGGGGTCTACCTTGTGTGTGACCACCTGGCGGCACCAGGGCGTCACAGCCACCACCAGTGGGTCTTACAGTGCTGGCCAAAAGTATTGGCACCCCTGCAATTCTGACAGATAATACTCAGTTTATTCTTGAAAATGATTGCAATCACAAATTCTTTGGTATTTTCATTTAATTTGTCTTCAATGAAAAAAAATAAAAAAAATTGTCATAAAGCCAAATTGGATATAATTCCACACCAAACATAAAAAAGGGGGTGGACAAAAGTATTGTCACTGTTTGAGAAATAATGTGATGCTTCTCTAACTTGTGTAATTAACAGCCCCTGTAACTTACCTGTGGCACCTAACAGGTGTTGGCAATAACTAAATCACACTTGCAGCCGGTTGACAGGGATTAAAGTTGACTCCACCTCTGTCCTGTGTCCTTGTGTGTACCACATTGAGCATGGAGAAAAGAAAGAAGACCAAAGAACTGTCTGAGGACTTGAGAATCCAAATTGTGAGGAAGCATGAGCAATCTCAAGGCTACAAGTCCATCTCCAAAGACCTGAAAGTTCCTGTGTCTACAGTGCGCAGTGTCATCAAGAAGTTTAAAGCCCATGGCACTGTGGCTAACCTCCCTAGATGTGGAAGGAAAAGAAAAATTGACGAGAGATTTCAACACAAGATTGTGCGGATGGTGGATAAAGAACCTCGACTAACATCCAAACAAGTTCAAGCTGCCCTGCAGTCCGAGGGTACAACAGTGTCAACCCGTACTATCCGTCGGCGTCTGAATGAAAAGGGTCTGTATGGTAGGATGCCCAGGAAGACTCCACTTCTTACCCCGAGACATAAAAAAGCCAGGCTGAAGTTTGCCAAAACTTACCTGAGAAAGCCCATTTTGGAACAATGTTCTCTGGTCAGATGGGACAAAAGTAGAGCTTTTTGGGAAAAGCCATCAACATAGAGTTTATAGGAAAAAAAAAAGAGGCATTCAAAGAAAAGAACACGGTCCCTACAGTCAAACATGGCGGAGGTTCCCTGATGTTTTGGGGTTGCTTTGCTGCCTCTGGCACTGGACTGCTTGACCGTGTGCATGGCATTATGAAGTCTGAAGACTACCAACAAATTTTGCAGCATAATGTAGGGCCCAGTGTGAGAAAGCTGGGTCTTCCTCAGAGATCATGGGTCTTCCAGCAGGACAATGACCCAAAACACACTTCAAAAAGCACTAGAAAATGGTTTGATAGAAAGCACTGGAGACTACTAAAGTGGCCAGCAATGAGTCCAGACCTGAACCCCATAGAACACCTGTGGAGAGATCTCAAAATGGCAGATTGGAGAAGGCACCCTTCAAATCTCAGGGACCTGGAGCAGTTTGCCAAAGAAGAATGGTCTGAAATTCCTGCAGAGCATTGTAAGAAACTCATTGATGGTTACCGGAAGCGGTCATTCGCAGTTATTTTGGCTAAAGGTTGTGTAACCAAGTATTAGGCTAAGGGTGCCAATACTTTTGTCTGGCCCATTTTTGGAGTTTTGTGTGAAATGATCAATGATTTGATTTTTGTTTCATTCTCTTTTGTGTTTTTTCATTGCAAGCAAAATACATGAAGATAATAATACCAAAGAATTTGTGATTGCAATCATTTTCAAGAATAAACTGAGTATTCTCTGACAGAATTGCAGGGGTGCCAATACTTTTGGCCAGCACTGTATAATACTTTAGAAAATGTGAAAAAATAAGCTGGAATTTCAGGAAAACGCTGTGAATAACATTATGTGATCTGCTGTGTCTCCCATTCCAGGTTAAAAATCCAATTGTTGACTTTGCACTTAATAAAATAATTACATGTACATTTCATATTGTAAAACGAGTTCACAGTCGCTGACATGAGGAGAATCCATGAATGATATATACCCGGTTATCACGTTCAGATATGTGCTCAGTTTTGACTGTCGATGACAGATATTCTTTCAGTGATGACTATTGCTTAGTGACATATATTTATAGTGACATTTCCATAGATGACAACTCTTTGATGCCTTATAGAAAGAGACAGAAAGAGGCCCAATAGCAGCCTCCGGCACAGACAATTGTATGACAATCAATGCAAATTCCATTATTAAAGTGAAGCTCCACCTTCAGCCAACATTGACTACATGGTTAGAACAATGGAAATCTGTAACTTTTTTTGGGGCATCCTTGTAAGGCTATGTTCACATGCGGTGTGGTGAATTCCATCATGGTGTCTATAATTTGGATGAGAAGACTACTGCTGCAAGTGCCGAAACTCCAAATTCAGCATTCGACATAAGGGTGAACATAATTATTATTATTATTTATTATTATAGCGCCATTTATTCCATGGCGCTTTACATGTGAAAAAGGGGCATACAAAGACAAGTACAATAATAGTGAACAATACAAGGCACAGACTGGAACAGGAGTACAGAGGACCCTGCCCGCAGGGGCTCACAGTCTACAGGGAATAGATTAGGATACAGTAGGTGAGCGTAGAGACGGTTGTGTGACGCTATAGTGGACTGAGGGTTACTGCAGATTGTAGGCTTGTCGGAAGATGTGGGTTTTCACGTTCCTTTTGATGGTTTCCAGGTGAGAGTCTGATGTGTTGGGGTAGAGAGTTCCAGAGTATGAGGGAGGCACAGGAGAAATCTTGCATGTGATTTTGGGAAGAGGAGGTAGGAAGAGAGTAGAAAAGGAGATCTTGGGAAGATCGGAGGTTGCACACAGGTAAGTACCGGGAGACTAGGTCACAGATGTATGGAGGAGACAGGTTGTGGCCGGGTGGCTTTGTAAGCCATGGTTAATGTTTTGAAACTGACACTTTGGGTATACTCTCATTATCTCCCGCTTGGACTACTGTAGTCTCCTGCTCTGTGGCCTCCTTTCTAACACTTAGTCCCTTCCTATCTATCCTAAATTTTGCTGCCCAACTACTCCACCTGCACCCCCGCTATTCCCCAACCTTTCCAATCTGCCAATCTTATCCCTGCCTTACACCTGCATGTGTCCCATAACATCAGTCATGCCCTCACCAAAGCCATTAGGTTAAAGCAAGTGGCACCTCCTGTAAAGCAATATACAATGACTATATGCTTCTAATCGAAAACTATTCCTCCTCCAGCAGCTATCCATACACTGAATGCAGCCAATTGCAGTAGTAAGGAAAAGAAACAATGTAGGCGTCAAAATTATTTTTGTTTTTTATGTTGCAGCAGCAAAGTCTGTAAGGCTAAAATCCCTGCCTACATGCCTGTAATACAGTATGCCTTGTCCAGCAGCTTTCCCTACACTAAATACATCTAAGAGTGGTATTATTAGAGAATAGAATAGATTTTTTTAAGTAGTAGCAGCAAGGTATGTAAGGCTAAAATCCCTGCCTACATGCTTCTAATACACTATCCCTTCTCCAGCAGCTTTCCCTACACTAAATGCAGATGAAAGAGGTGATATAGAATTAGCCCTATAAAGGACTGTTGGTTTAATGTTGCACCAGCAGGTACTGTGATGCTATAATGCAGTATCCCTTCTGCAGCACAACCTCTCCCTACACTATTTTAGGGTATAATGCACCGAGCATGGCGTCACTGGTTCTTACATAGACCTGATGCTGTGATGCCGCCAGCCAATCACAGTAATGCAAGGAGTTTGTATGTTATCTCTCTATGTTTGTATGAGTTTCCTCCAGTGATATGGACACATTACAATACACCCAGCAAAAGATGTAGAGGAGAGGCAATGTCTTTAAAATTGTAACAGAATTTAATCATTCTGACTTCAAAACTGGGAAAGCCTATGCACTCAGAGAGCGAGGCCCAGCCAAAGGCATCGCAATACAGCAAGCAAGAGACATAGTGGAGAGACTCTGACTCATTTTTGGTACAATGTTAAAAACATTCTCACACCCAAACTGGAAAAGCCTATGCACTTAACGCAAGGTCTAGCAAGGAGGCATTGCAGTTGTGAGTGAAATACACTCCTTCTATGCCTTGGAACTGTAAATTAATAAGATTTGCTTTAGAAGCGCTTGGGAAATCATTGCAGCACACACGATTTGTGGTGTACTGAAAGTGTCTGCTTTATTATATCATGTGACCAGTTTATATAGTATCCCAAACAAAGAAATAACTCCTCAGAACTATGCACCAATAAGAGCCACAGGGGTGTGTATAGAAATGAGAAACTTCCCCGCCCATCAGTGATAGCTGAGCCCTATGACATCATTCAGTTATAAGACCAGATGGTTGCTATATGAACAAAATGGATTGTTTTCTTTCACACAGTACATCCTGAAAGGGATGTAGATGGGGGACTGTGATTCAATTATTTTACAATTTTAAAAAACATTCTGACTCCCAAATTGGAAAATTGGAAAAGCCTATGCACTAAATGTGAGGGCTAGCTAAAATTTCAAGGAGGCAGTGCAGTAAACCCTGTTAGAGTTATCAACAATAGGTCTGAATCGAAAACTCACTACTTATAGAATATTGGACAACACCTGTTGGAGTAGGGATAACTGAAACAAAAAACACAGTGAGTTTAAAATTTAAAAAATTTAATTTTATTAAGGAATATTAAAAACATTGTAAAAAAAAATAGTAGGAATAGTATATAATGGTGCTTCAAAAAGGAGGGACACAATTCCAGTCTATAATTTCATATTAATGAAAATATAAAATTGTAAATATATGAATACAAATGTACAGGCACAGGTATTAAAGCATAGAAAAAGTAATAAATAACTATCGGAAATACTTTTGCAAAAAAGGACTCCCAGACTATGAGAAATAAGATTCTCTGGTCTGATAAGATGAAGACAGAACTTTTTGGTGATAATTCTAACCGGTATGTTTGGAGAAAACCAGGTACCTCATCACAGTGAAATATGGTGGTGGCAGCATCATGCTATGGAGGTATTTTTCAGCTACAGGGACAGGACAACTGGTTGTGTCGCGGGCGTAGGGGACGCGCTCGCCACGCTCGGGTCCAGGGCTTATGCTGCTGCTGCTCGGTGGCTTGAGCGGTGGGCCGGACCCGGGGACTCGAGCAGCGCTCCTCACCCCTGAGTGAAAAGGGGATGGTTTGTTTGGGGAGAGAGTTCATGACCCCACCCACGGGTCGTGGTGATAATGGCACCACCGCTGCTAGTAACGGGGATCCCGGGGTAGATGGTAGGGAGCAGCTAGGGTGTTGTCCCCTCCGTGGGTAGGGGTTGGTGATCCCGGGGCCCGATGGCTGGATGGCTGGGGTGCAGGGGCAGCGCGGCACGGTGCCAGATGGCACTGGCGTACTCACTCAGACAGTCAATGACAGAGTCGCTGGTAAACCAAACGGCCGGATGGACGGGTCCCGCAGCTGGCTGCAGTGTTGTTGTGCTCTCCCCGGACAGTGTGATGGTGGCTGTCTTTCCCTGCACCTGTTAGAATGTTCTGACTCCTGTGGTTGCCCACCGGTAGTCCGCTCCCCGGCGTATAGGTGCCGTAGGAGCTCGTTTTGCCTGCAGGCGCTGGCCCTTGGATCTCTAGCCTGTGGTGGTGGCTGTATATCCTCACGGTGTGAACTGTTGCCTTCTGTCGGGTCTTGGTTGTTGGGAAACCCCTGGGGTTTCTGTCACACTCGGATTTGACTATTGTCGGCGGCTCCAAGCCTGGTCGGGGTCCGATGGCCCTGCCTGTGTGCTTAGCTTCACTCTGCTCCCCGGTTCAGTACCGGAGGGCCAACGCCCGACCCCGGTCCTACGGCTCTGCAGAGTTCCACTAACTCCTGCAGACGGCCACCACCGTCTGCCAAACTTTGCTGTCAGTGCCTGGGCTCCGACCCAGACACTTGCAGTTCGTGTCCTCTCACTTTCACCTCCAAAACGAATCTGACACTTTTCCCGTCTCCAGGCCTGTGAACTCCTCGGTGGGTGGGGCCAACCACCTGGCTCCGCCCCACCTGGTGTGGACATCAGACCCTGGAGGGAGGCAACAAGGGTTTTTGTCTGACTGTTGTAACTGTCTAGGGTGGGGGGGGTGTATGTTGTTATGTCTGTGACTACCTGGCTAGTCCAGGGCGTCACAGTTGCAATTGAAGGAAAGATGAATAAGGCCAAGTACAGAGATATCCTGGAAGGAAACCTCTTCCAGAGTGCTCTGGACCTCAGACTTGGCCGAAGGTTCCCCTTCCATCAAGACAATGACCCTAAGCACACATCTAAAATAACAAAAGAGTGGCTTCAGAACAACTCTGTGACCATTCTTGACTGCCCCAGCCAGAGTCCTGACCTAAACCCAATTGACCATCTCTGGAGAGACCTGAAAATGGCATCCACCAACGTTCACCATCCAACCTGACGGAACTGGAGAGGATCTGCAAGGAAGAATGGCAGAGGATCTCTAAATCCAGGTGTGAAAAACTTGTTGTATCATTCCCAAGAAGACTCATGGCTGTACTAGCTCAAAAGGAGGGTGCTTATACTTAATACTGAGCAAAGGGTCTGAATAATACTTATGACTGACCACGGGATATTTCAGTTTTTCTTTTTTATAAAATTTGCGAAAATTTCTACATTTCTGTTTTTTTGCTGTCAAGATGGGGTGCAGAGTGTGAATTATTGAGAAAAAAAATGAACTTTTTTGAATTTACCAAATGGCTGCAATGAAACAAAGAATGAAAAATTTAAAGTGGTCAGAATACTTTCTGTACCCACTGTATATATTTACAATTTTATATTTTCATTATATGAAATTATAGACTGGAATTGTGTCCCTCCTTTTTGAAGCACCATTATTTACTATTCATACTATTTTTTTATAATGTTTTTCATATTTCTTAATAAAAATTCAATTTTTTAAATTTTAAACTCACTGTGTTTTTTGTTGGAGTTATCCCTACTCCAACAGGTGTTGTCCAATAGCCTGTTAGAGTTGTAGAAGGTAAATATGATTCAAATGTGGTGAAATGTTAAAAACATTCCGACTCCATGGTTAATATCTTCCACCCATGTGACAACTTGTTTCCACTGCTCGGCCTTGAGGAGTGGTGTCTCACACCTCCCTGCAAAGTGGGAGAGGAAGCTAGGTCTCGAGGTTGACCATGTTTGTTGTGCTTACACAGCAGGCACAGTTTCTCATGTCCCATAACCTCGGCCTATGTGTGCGCCATCAGCAGCACTTCCACTTCCTTACCGCACACCTTCCGCACAGTAAATTACATATGCAGTTAACAGCAGTATTAAAAGGGAATAGAATTTACTACATGTAGCCTGGAAAAGGTTTTTCAGTTTTAGGTTGCAGCATCTGTGACTGTAAGGAATGAAACCTTGCCCATATGCCTCTAATGGTAAACTATACCTTCTCCAGCAGCTAGTCCTAAATAAATAAAGTCTACTCATAAAACCTGCTCACTAAGTACAATAACTGATAAAAATTACAAGAAGGTAATCCGATACATCCTGGAAGAGACATAGAGGAGGACCTCAGGAAATGTTTCCCACTTATTAAGGAAGGGGACTCCTAGACTGGTAAAGCTGATGCACTATGTGTAAGGACTGGCAAAAATTAGAGGGAGGCACTTCGATACACATTGGAAGACACAGTGGGCCTCATAAAACCTTTTTGTGCCATTTGGAAGGAGTTGGACTCCTACGCAAGTAAAGCCAAGGCACTATGTGCAAGGGCTAAAAAATGTTTACTTCTGGGGGGGTATAAGTATGAATATGTAACAGAGTATTTGAGGTAGGCCTCTAATAATGATGTATTAGAGCATCATGCTGTCATGCCAGGTGCTAGAGAACTTCTATGGAGCAGCCCAACACTAAGGGAAACCAGGGAAGCCATGTAACGGAAGGTCCACTCACCTAAGGCTGATCCCTGAACTCATTAATGTCATTAGATGGGACCTACCCACCTTGCGCCGTCATTTTCCTAGGCCCACTGTAATGGTCAGGAGACCACAAAAGATCTTGCAAAAATCCCATAAAAAATGTTAGAAGATAATATACAAGAGTAGTATGAAACTTAGCTGGCTGCAATCCACTGACTACACAAACACAACTAAAAGTAGCGGTGCAGCGTTCCTAACAAACCTAGATGCCTCGTCACCACTGGAGAACAAACTAACCTCAAAGATGGAATAAGGAATCCTGACTTGCCTCACAGGAGCACCAAAGGAAAGTCAAAGCCCCAACATATAAGGACGGTGATGTAAGAAAAAACAACACACAGTTGGTAGATATAGAATTAAGCAAAGTGAGGCCCTGCTAGCTTGATACAAAAGTATAGGATAGATTGCTGGTTGTAGCCCGTAAAAACCCTGAATACCAACACCTGATAATCAAAAATTCCCTAAAAGATCACGCGATCTTCCTCCCACTATATCAGGAACTCTTGTGCAAATACATTTTAATAGAAAATGCAAATATAATAGAAAATATCTTGACTACAAAAACACATGAGATACAAAAATACAAAACTCCTTATCAAACAGGGAGTAAAAACTCCCTTTCTTGCTGGGAATAAATAGTTCTTCAAAAATAATGCAGGAAGAACACTTATTCACTTGCAAGAAATAAAAAGTGAATATTCTCAAACACAGATTTATCAAGAGACATAGATTAAGCAGAAAGGCCCTTCAGTGCAAATTCAGCCTTTAAACAAGCCCAGACTAAGAAAACAAAATACTTATCAAGCATAGCTGCATACTCAGGATGACATAGAAACAAAACTGATGCAAAGGAATGAAAAACCGCTGTGGAAATCATTCCTGGTTAGACAAAAACTGCCTTCCTATAGCCCCCAGGCTGGACTCCATAGGCTTCCTGAAACAGCAATCATCTCCAACACCTGTCTGAGCGACAGATGCAGAATCAGACTCACTACCAGCACTAGCCACTAGAGGGAAACACAACCGGGAACAGCACCATCTCTGATGATATTCACAACAGCCCACGCTGGCCCTTAAGTAACAATGACTAGTGTGAAGTACAGTGATATGCTAGTCTTGCCACAGCAATAAGACAACACGAGGAAGGTAAGTCAAACAGGTAGAGAAAAACACAGCAAATAGCACTCCACAGCTTCTCCAGCAGGAAACTTCTCAGCTGCAACAAAAGTGAACATCCAAAGTTCTCCAGAGACAGGCTCCTTCAAACTGGACGGCATAGAACAAACTATAGCAGACATAGGAAAGAGTGAGGAGTGGATATTTATAGCAGAAGGGAGTGACTGCAGCTAAGATTACAACTACATTTTAAATGACAGCAGGATAGAAAGCAACTTTAACCCCTTTAGTGCCAGATGGAGTTAAATAAGCAGGGTAAACAACAAGCAGGCACTAAACAGGATCCGCAGTCAACTATATGCTGTGACCTCCTGATCCCAGATCTCTCCGAGATCACATCAGGCTGTGACACACTCCTGACAAATACAAAACAAATTATGAGTGAGGTTTGTAGCATGACCCTGTTGATATGGTGGAGGAGGAGAACACAAGAAAGGAGAAAACAAGAGCAGAGCCCTTGTTTTATTGGGAAGCATTGCATGCGAATACACTGAAATTAAAGAAACATTACAATTGCCTTTAGTAGGGTTGAGAAGTCTGGACTAATCCATAATTTTCAGTTGACAGGCGGATGCGCCTCTCAGTTATTATACCTCCTGTGGCACTAAAAACTTGCTCAGACAAAACAATAACAGCAGGACAAGTCAACACCTCCAAGGCATCGAGAGACAGTTCATATCACATGTTCAGCTTGGATACCCAACAGCTGTTTGGCACAGAGGAATCATGGTGGATGGTTGTATAGTCAGCTAGGTAATCCTTTACAAACTTAATAAATTATTCCCTCACTGTCAGAGTACCCAATGTATCAGGGCAAGGGCGCTGGGTGGGTCTAATGAAACTGTCCCAGAGCTTTTATAGTGTTCCCCTGCCTCTGTTCATCCTATTGTGTGTCTCCCTCCTCTCTATTCATTGGTTGTCCAAAAACTCTGACCTCTGCTGTCAGCGTTGTCAGATAGGAATTTTTTTTTTACCAATTTTTCAACTATGGCCTTCTGGTATTGCACCATTTGATTAGCCCTCTCCGCCGCAGGAAGGAAAGATGTAATCTCCTCCTTGTAGTGTGGGTTGAGAAGGCTGCACAACCAGTAATCGGTGTTGGCTAAAATACATATAATGCAGAGGTCACTAAAAAAGCAGAGGGATATAAAATCTGCCATGTGTGCCCAGGGCCGCCACTAGGAATTTCAGGGCCCCATACTGGCAAAATTATGGGGCCCCCTGAAACTCCATCCAGGCTCCACCCCGGCTCTGCCTCCACCTCGCAAACCTTCCACGGTCCGCCACCACTCTTGGAAAAACACATATATACATATTGTATGTATATACGTATATATAGTGGCTAAATTGACTTTTTAGATCTTGCACTGAGTATAGTGGCTAAATGGACCCTTTGGACCCCTGTACTTACTATGGTAGCTAAATGGACCTTTTGGAACCCTGTACTTACTATGGTAGCTAAATGGACCTTTTGGACATCTGTACTTACTATGGTAGCTAAATGGACCTTTTGGACCCCTGAATTTACTATGGTAGCTAAATGGACCTTTTGGTCTCCTGCACTTACTATGGTAGCTAAATGAACCTTTTGGACTTCTGTACTTACTATGGTAGCTAAATGGACCTTTTGGACCCCTGTACTTACTATGGTAGCTAAATGGACCTTTTGTACCCCTGTACTTTTTTATGGTAGCTAAATGGACCTTTTGAACCTCTGTACTTACTATGGTTACACCCAGGGCCACCACTAGGAATCCCAGGGCCCCATACTGGCAAAATTATGGGGCCCCCCTGAGACTCCACCCAGGCTCTGCCTCCACCTCACAAACCTTCCACAGTCCACCACCACTCTTGGAAAAACACATATATACATATTGTATGTATATATATATATATATATATATATATATATATATATATATATATATATATATATATATATATATATATATATATATATATATATATTACACACACACACACACACACACACACACACACACACACACAGTCATGGCCAAAAGTCTTAGCACCCTTGAAGTTGTTCTAGAAAATGAAGTATTTCCCTCAGAAAAGTAATAATACACTGTCTACATCGCCTGCCCCTCTCCATAATGCACCTTCTACATCGCCCCTCTCCATAACACCATAACACATCACCTACACCACCTCTTTCCATAATACACGCTCTACACCTCAGTGCTCAATAATACACGCTTTACACCGCCTTTCTCCATAATACAACCTCTACACCGCCCTACTCCACAACACCCTCTACACTGCCCCGCTCCATAACACCCTCTACACTGCCCCGCTCCATAACACCCTCTACACCGCCCTGCTCCATAACACCCTCTACACCGCTCCGCTCCATAACACCCCTCCACCACCACGCTCCATAAAATCTTCTACACTGCCCCGCTCCATAACACCCTCTACACTGCCCCGCTCCATAACACCCTCTACACCGCCCCGCTCCATAAAACCTTCTACACCGCTCCGCTCCATAAAACCTACTACACCGCCCTGCTCCATAACACAATCTACACCGCCCCACTCCATAAAACCTTCTACACCGCCCCGTTCCATAACGCCCCTCCACCACCCCCGGCGATCGTCCCGCTCCTGTCTTTGGCTCACAGAGCAATTATCTGTCTCCTTAGGACAGATCACCAATGTCTGATTGGTTGGGTTCTCGCACCCCAGCCAATTGCCTGTTCTAAGTGCCATGCCAGTGGTGGCCAGAAGTGCTCAGTTCCGGATCTGCTCCGTTTTCTGATAGTGGCAGCAGCCTACTATTAAAATCAATGAGGCGGATGCGCAGTACCCGGCCGCGGACACTATCAGAGGACTGAGCAGATCCAGAAATAAGCATTTCTGGCCACCTGCACCAAGAGCTGCTGATCATTTACTATTGCGCTCTCATAAGAAGCAATGCACAAGTGGGACCCAGGCCTAATGATGACACACAGTATCACAAATAAATATTTACATTCAGGTACCTTATAGATGACGTTGTCTCCAGTCATTTCTTTCTATTCTTCATCTTGCCCTGACGCCATGATGACTTTTCACATTCACATCTCGTCTCTGTAGATGTCCATCTTCTCCGGTCTTCTGCAGCACATCCCGACACGATGCCCCTAAAAATAGCAGAATGATTATAATACACCTATTTAAAAATTTCTGCCCTACACTGTGCCCCAGAATAAATAATGGCCCCTTTTATTGTGTTCTCTGCACAAAATATGACCCCACACTGTCCCTCTTATGGTACATGCCCTCCAAACTGCCTCTCTTTCTATACTGAGCCTACTCTTCACGCTGTCCTTTACACTGTGTCCCCTTATACTGCAATGTCTTTATACTGTGCCCTCATCACACTTCCCCTCCTTGCTATGACCTCACACTGTCCTCCCATTCTGCCCCCTCTCCATACCACACCCCTCCACTACCCAGTCTCTATTCTGTGCCCCCTCACATTCTTCTCATCCCTTACTGTCTCCGCACTGCTTCCTGTGTGTCCATATACTTTTCCCCCTCACTCCCCATCCTGCCCACTTGTCCCTCATACTATGTCACTCTTTATTCTGTGTCCTCAAAATTTATTTCCAGTTCGCTCCATATCCTCTCTCTCCCCATACATCACCCCTCATCCTCTCTCCCCATACATCACCCCTCATCCTCTCTCTCCCCATACATCACCCCTCATCCTCTCTCCCCATACATCACCCCTCATCCTCTCTCCCCATACATCACCCCTCATCCTCTCTCTCCCCATACATCACCCCTCATCCTCTCTCTCCCCATACATCACCCCCTCATCCCCTCTCCCCTCCATGCAACACCCCTCATCCTCTCTCCCCCCATGCATCCCCTCCATCCTCTGTCCCCCCCACGCATCACCCCTCATCCTCTCCCCCCACAAACCACCCCTCATCCTCTCTCCCCTCATGCACCACCCCTCACCCTCTCTCCCCATGCATCCCCCCTCATCCTGTCCCCCATGCATCACCTCTCATCCTCTCCCCCCACGCACCACCCCTCTTCCTCTCTCCCCTCATGCACCACCCCTCACTCTCTCTCCCAATGCATCACTCCTCATCCTCTCTCTCCACATGCATGACCCCTTATCCTCTCTCTCCCCATACTATGTCCAAAGAAATTTCTCCCTCCCTATCCTCTCTTCCGACCATACTCTGTCCACAGATAGCATGGTGGAGAGAGGGTGAGAGAGGGACCTTTTTCCATAGATACCCCCCTATCACACCATACTGTTTCTCTTCCGTGTCTTCAGCTCCACTGGAGCACTTTTCAGCGTCCTCTGCCGCCTCCGCGCTGCGGCCCTGACTTCCGGGTCAGCAGTGTGATCAGATTACCTGGTCACATGAAAGCCGTCGCTCTGACCGGGAAGTCTGCGCCAGCGTTAATCAATTGTCCTCGCGTCTGACTGACAGACACAAGGACAATTGAGCAGTGGTAGCTGCGCGCTGCAGATTCTATGAGTGCGGCTGTCAGCGTGACAGCCACGCTAGAGAATAACCGGCTCCCACTACAGGGCGGCAAACGCAGCCCCCGGGGAGACTTTACACTGCCGCATTAGGCAGCGCGACAGCGCCCCCCTCACAGTTGCGCCCGAGGTAGATGCAGCACCAGCCCCCCTCCCCCAAGATACCGGGTATGCAGCGGCATACCCGGTATCTCCAGCACGCGTGGCTAATTTGCATGCGATGCAAATTAGACTCGTGTATAGTGGCAAAAGAACACTGCCGGTTCCTCTGCTGCTGCTGTGATTGGGGGGGGCCCGGTGAAGAGAAGGGAGGCTAATAATAAAGCTATTTGATTGTCTCTGGCTCAGCCGGCCCCCCTCTCTTCACCGGGCCCCCTACACTAGTCTCACTAGTAATGCCCTCCATGACTCCCCTGTGCCCACCAGAACATTATTACATTATTAACCACCACATAGCCTCCTAAGTACATCATAAGCCCGCACATACCCTTCTTTATACTTTATGAACCCCACATAGCCTCATAATTACAGCATGAGCTCCCTCATAGCATCCTACATACATTTCTGAGCCCCCACATAGTCTCCTAAATACAGAATGAAAACCCACATAGCCTCCTATATACATTTCTGATCCTTTACATAGCATCATAGATACAGTATGAGCCCCCACATAGCCTCCGATATACATTTCTGAGCCCCCACATAGCCTCCTATGTACATTATGAGCCCTACACATGCAAACACCCCATCCACATTAAAAAAGCACCACATACTCACTTCACTCCCATTCCCCTTTTGCTCTGCTTTGATCTCCACTGCACTGACATCATCGCGTCTGATGTGCCTAAAATTGACTGGTGGAAAAAAGAGTCAGCGGCACAGTCCTCCACGCACGTGTTAATCGCTGTCCGCATCCTGAGGATGCAGATTGCATGGACATCGGAAAGTGGATGGTGAAGGCAGATGGTTGGTGGGTGAGGGCTGAAAACAAGACCATTGTTTTCAGCCCTTTAGCTGTCTTGGTCCATGGGCTGGAATGTAACTGCCGGTGGGACGGATTTTGCCCAGCCCTGCTCTAGACTGAGAGGTCATCCAAAGCACATGGCCGTCTTTCAAAACTATTCCTTCTAAGAAACACCCCTACGTTTCAAAGTAAAACATATGACTACAATAATGCAGAATGTTGGGGCAACATGAATCAGCTGTCAAGTTCCCTTTTAATGACTCTTTGTCATTACCACATTTACTTACTCAGAACAAAACTTAATGCTTTTGGAAAGGGGAAAAAAAAACTAATTAAACCTTTAAATATGCTTCATTTGTCCTTTTAGCATCTGGCATTTCAACCTAGAAATCTCATAGGAATTTCTTACTCAGGTATTTAGGTCACTAAAACTGCAGAGAAATCAATGTATGACAAAGTCACAAAATCCATCATCAATGAATTTTACATTACTCCACATGTAGGTGTAGGTGTCCTCTGCTACATAATAAGAGACACGTATCATAAATGGTATGGTAAATAGTAGATGGGGGGTTGTTACAGATTTTATATTGGGGGCCTAAGGCGGGCTTTGCACACTACGACATCGCATGCCGATGCTGCGATGTCGAGTGCGATAGTCCCCGCCTTCATCGTACATGCAATATCTTGTGATAGCTGCCGTAGCGAACATTATCGCTATGGCAGCTTCACATGCACTCACCTGTCCTGCGACGTCGCTCTGGCCGGCGAACCGCCTCCTTCCTAAGGGGGCGGGCTGTGCGGCGTCACAGCGACGTCACACGGCAGGCGGCCAATAGCAACGGAGGGGCGGAGATGAGCGGGACGTAAACATCCCGCCCACCTCCTTCCTTCTCATAGCAGCAGGGACGCAGGTAGGAGATGTTCCTTGCTCCTGCGGCTTTACACACAGCGGTGTGTGCTGCCGCAGGAAGGAGGAACAACATCGTACCTGTCACTGCACCGGCAGTATGGAAATGTCGGAGAATACACCGATGATACGATAACAACGCTTTTGCGCTCGTTCATCGTATCAAAAAGGTTTTACACACTACGACATTGCAAGTGACGCCGGATGTGCGTCACTTTCGATTTGACCCCACCGACATCGCACCTGCGATGTCGTAGTGTGCAAAGCCGGCCTAAAGGGGGCTTTACACGCTACGACATCGCTAATGCGAACTCGTTGGGGTCACGGAATTGGTGACGCACATCCGGCCGCATTAGCGATGCCGTTGCGTGTGACACGGATGAGCGATTTTGCATCGTTGCAAAAACGTGCAAAATCGCTCATCGGTGACATGGGGCTCCATTCTCAAATATCGTTACTGCAGCAGTAACGATGTTGTTCCTCGTTCCTGCGGCAGCACACATCGCTCCGTGTGACACCGCAGGAACGAGGAAGCTCTCCTTACCTGCCTTACGGCCGCTATGCGGAGGGAAGGAGGTGGGCGGGATGTTACGTCCCGCTCAGCTCCGCCCCTCCGCTGCTATTGGGCGGCCGCTCAGTGACATCGCTGTGGCGCCGCACGGACCGCCCACTTAGAAAGGAGGCGGTTCGCCGGTCACAGCGACGTCGCCGGGCAGGTAAGTACGTGTGACGGGTCTGGGCGATGTTGTGCGGCACGGGCAGTGATTTGCCAATGTCGCACAACAGATGGGGGCGGGTACCAACGCTAGCGATATCTGGAACGATATCACAGTGTGTAAAGGCTGCTTTAGAGTTATGCCTATGGATGATTATTCCATATAGAGTCATTATTTTTGGATGAAGCACAATAAGAACCATATGTTATAGGACTACATAATTGGGAATTTCCCTTCTTGCATCTGTCTATATTGGACCAATGTATGGGCTTTAGCACTTTATTGACACAATGTCTGTATGTCACAATGACTATGGGATAGTGGGGGGCTGGGGCTCCTAAGCTGTCCCTCAAGCTAGGGGGTCCTATGTTACATAGTTACATAGTTACTAAGGTTGAAAAAAGACCTAGGTCCATCTAGTTCAACCTTCCTCCACCAGTTCTACATTTGGTCACAATGTCAGTATTACAATACTTTTAGAGAAATTAATTTAGAAAAATGGATGGTGCCTACAGTGAAACATGGTGGTAGCAGTGCAGTGAGTGGGGGTGATTTTGCTAAGCCACACTCATTTTGATGTTCAGCTGTCAAGATTTTTTTTTATTATTTTAGGCCAGGTTGATAAGTTATTCACAAGTGTCAAGTGCATCAAGTAAAAGATATTACACATTTGTTTTTATTTTTTGAAGCAAATACTTGTGCCCTTAAAAGTAGATAAAAGTATGAATCTCGTCAAATTGTCTGGCTGTGGCTTAAAAACATCCTTTTAATTCATTTTTATACTTTGAAAATAATTTATTACTATGTAACATAAATATGTATGGAGCGTGCTTTCCCACTTAATGCAGATTTATTATGCCTCCATAAACGTAAGTAAGAAGAGCAGCAAATTTATTGACCTCATTGTGCCTATAAGTTCAGTTGTCTGGAAAGAACATTTGTCTCTATTTTTGCCTTTCCCTATTCCACATATAGTGAGAGAATAAAAGAAGGAACAAGAGAAGGAGGAAACGAAGTGACCAAAGAGAAGCAAAGAAATAAGTAAAAAAAAACATAACAGATATTAAGACAAACGTCTCCTCTCACATTTACTAATAATTCCGGGTTATAAGTATTAGATGGCATTAGAAAATGTAATTTTTTAAACCACGGTAGAGTGGTCGATGTGGTGTTTACCGTATATATACACACTAGCTGTAGCAACCGGTGTTGCTGGAGACAGTAACTAAGTATCTGTCTGTTTTACACTCTCCTATTCTTGTCTTGCTCTCTCTCCCTCTCTCTGTCTCTAAGTCTCTTTTTCTGTCTGTCTCTCTCTCTCTCTCTTTGTCTGTTTCTCCCTCTGTCTCCGTCTCTCTTTCCCTCTCTACACTGAAATCATATTTTTCTGACACATAAGCTTCTTATACTAAGAATGTCCTTCATTGTCTATAGCAACCAATCAGAGCTTAATGATCTGTAGCAAAATAGAAGCAGAGCTGTAATTGGTATTTATATGCCACCTGATAAATATCCAGGGTAACTGTGAAAACAGCCAATATATTACCTCAAACACCCAAACAGTTTCTGTGTGTGTGTCTCTTTCTTTGTGTGTCTCTTTCTGTGTATGTGTATCGTTCTGTCTGTGTCTCTTTCTATATGTCTTTTTCTGTTTGTGTGTCTCTTTCTGTGTGTGTGTGTGTGTGTCTCTCTCTCTGTGTCTCTCTCTGTGTGTCTCTTTCTCTGTGTCTTTTTCTGTGTCTCTTTCTGTGTATGTGTCTCTTTCCATGTGTGTGTCTCTTTCTGTGTATGTGTCTCTTTCTGTCTGTGTCTCTTTCTTTCTATGTGTCTCTTTCTGTGTTTGTCTCTTTCAGTGTGTGTCTCTTTTGGTGTATGTGTCTCTTTCTGTGTCTTTTTCTTTCTGTCTGTGTCTCTTTCTCTGTGTGTGTATGTGTGTGTGTGTGTCTGTGTGTGTGTGTCTGTCTATGACGTTCCCTTAGTCAGATGGTGGCTTTGCCAAAATTTTGTGATTGTAAATGTGACAATGTGGATTCCTTTAGTGGATATACACACATACACTCATCTGTATATATTAGCTTTGCATAATTCACATTCATAATTTTATGTTATATATATATATATATATATATATATATATATATATATATATATATATATATATATATATATATATATATATATACACACATATACAGTGCTGGCCAAAAGTATTAGCACCCCTGCAATTCTGTCAGATACTACTCAGTTTCTTCTTGGAAATGATTGCAATCTCAAGTTCTTTGGTATTATTATCTTCATTTATTTTGCTTGCAATGAAAAAACACAAAAGAGAATGAAACAAAAATCAAATCATTGGTCATTTCAAACAAAACTCCAAAAATGGGCCAGACAAAAGTATTGGCACCCTTAAGGTCGCTTTACACACTACGACATTGCTCAAGCGATCTTGTTGGGGTCATGGAATTTGTGACGCACATCCGGCCGCTTTAGCGATGTCGTTGCGTGTGACACCTATGAGCAATTTTGAATCATCGCAAAAATGTTAAATCGCTAATCGGTGACATGCCCCCTATTCCCAATTATCGTTGCTGCTGCGTGTATGATGTAGTTCGTCGTTCCTGCGGCAGCACACATCACTATGTGTGACACCGCAGGAACGAGGAACCTCACCTTACCTGCGGCCGCCGGCAATGCGGAAGGAAGGAGGTGGGCGGGATGTTACGTCCCGCTCATCTCCGCCCCTCCGCTTCTATTGGGCGGTCGCTTAGTGACGTCGCTGTGACGCCGAACGAACCGCCCCCTTAGAAAGGAGGCGGTTTGCCGGTCACAGCGACGTCGCTAGGCAGGTAAGTATGTGTGACGGGTGCGGGCGATGTTGTGCGCCACGGGCAGCGATTTGCCCGTGTCGCACAACCGATGGGGGTGGGTAGGCACGCTAGCGATATCGGTAACGATATTGCAGTGTGTAAAGCGGCCTTTAGCCTAATACTTGGTTGCAAAACCTTTAGCCAAAATAACTGCGAACAACCGCTTCCGGTAACCATCAATGAGTTTCTTACAATGCTCTGCTGGAATTTTAGACCATCCTTCTTTGGCAAACTGCTCCAGGTCCCTGAGATTTGAAGGGTGCCTTCTCCAAACTGCCATTTTGAGATCTCTCCACAGGTGTTCTATGGGGTTCAGGTCTGGACTCATTGCTGGCCACTTTAGTAGTCTCCAGTGCTTTCTATCAAACCATTTTCTAGTGCTTTTTGAAGTGTGTTTTGGGTCATTGTCCTGCTGGAAGACTCATGACCTCTGAGGAAGACCCAGATTTCTCACACTGGGCCCTACATTATGCTGCAAAATTTGTTGGTAGTCTTCAGACTTCATAATGCCATGCACACAGTCAAGCAGTCCAGTGCCAGAGGCAGCAAAGCAACCCCAAAACATCAGGGAACCTCCACAATGTTTGACTGTAGGGATTGTGTTCTTTTCTTTGAATGCCTCTTTTTTTTTTCCTGTAAACTCTATGTTGATGGCTTTTCCCAAAAAGCTCTACTTTTGTTTAATCTGACCAGAGAACATTCTTCCAAAACGTTTTAGGCTTTCTCAGGTAAGTTTTGGCAAACTCCAGCCTGGCTTTTTTATGTCTCGGGGTAAGAAGTGGGGTCTTCCTGGGTATCCTACCATACAGTCCCTTTTCATTCAGACGCCGATGGATAGTACGGGTTGACACTGTTGTACCCTCGGACTGCAGGGCAGCTTGAACTTGTTTGGATGTTAGTCGAGGTTTTTTATCCTGCATCCGCACAATCTTGCGTTGAAATCTCTCGTCAATTTTACTTTTCCTTCCACATCTATGGAGGGTAGCCACAGTGCCATGGGCTTTAAACTTCTTGATGACACTGCGCACCGTAGACACAGGAACTTTCAGGTCTTTGGAGATTGACTTGTAGCCTTGGGATTGCTCATGCTTCCTCACAATTTGGATTCTCAAGTCCTCAGACAGTTCTTTGGTCTTCTTTCTTTTCTCCATGCTCAATGTGGTACACACAAGGACACAGGACAGAGGTTGAGTCAACTTTAATCCATGTCAACTGGCTGCAAGTGGGATTTAGTTATTGCCAACACCTGTTAGGTGCCACAGGTAAGTTACAGGTGCTGTTAATTACACAAATTAGAGAAGCATCACATGATTTTTCAAACAGTGCCAATACTTTTGTCCACCCCCTTTTTTATGTTTGGTGTGGAATTATATCCAATTTGGCTTTATGACAATTTTTTTATTTTTTTTCATTGAAGACAAATTAAATGAAGATAATAATACCAAAGAATTTGTGATTGCAATCATTTTCAAGAACAAACTAAGTATTATCTGACAGAATTGCAGGGGTGCCAATACTTTTGGTCAGCACTGTATATATATATATATATATATATATATATATATATATATACACACACATTATATATAAAATACATCTAATATATATGTGCTGCCCCCGTGTCAGCAGCCGGGCTGCTCGGATCCGGATCCATGGTGGCTCGAGGGGTCTCCGGACCCGGGGGTCTTGGGGCCACTCAAATGAAGGGGGTATTTACAGGGGATTGTGTTATAGAGTTTGTGACGCCACCCGTGGTATGTGGTAACCACTGCTGCAGTTGGGAGTACCCAGGGGTGATGGAATGGGGCAGCCAGGTGTTAGAACCCTCCACGGGTAGGGGGAATGCCCCGGGACTCGGTGATGGTGACTGGGGAGTGTCGTCGGGTGTGAAGGGGGTCACTTGCGTACTTACTCAGTCCATTAAGCTGACACGGACAACTGGATAAACCAAAGTTCTGGACACCGCTGCCGCTGGGGGGAGCTAGTTGGGGAGCTAGTTCGGGTACCGTCCCCGATGCTGTTGCCTGCTGATCCGTGACCTGCCTCCTGGCACTAAGTTTACTTCTGTGTTGATCCCGATAGTGTGAAACTTGCCGGGTCCCGCTCCCCACTATGGCTAAGTGTGGGAGCTTGCTCTCAGTGTTCACTCTTGGGATTTCCTGGACCGTTTTAGTGGAAAGTCCTATCCCCCTCGTTGCACTAGTACCCCGATTTTGGAGCGGGTGGAGAGCAGATCTTGAAGGCTACGTTGTCGTCGGGTAAATTGTCAGGTTGCCTGAAGCTACTCCTTGATTTAGGGTCCACGTACCCCGTCGTGCCCTGGTTCCAGCCCGATGATGGTACAAGACCGCCGGCTGTCCTCCTCGACAGTTCCGTGCCCCTTGTCACGATCCCCTGCAACCAGGGGTCCAGCTCCTTTAGGCCCAGACCACCGTCTGCTACCTAGATTGCTTCCTAGGAGCCCTGCTCCTGACCTCCTGTCGCCTTCACTTCCAACACGCAACTCTCCTCTTCCTGACACTCCTGACCTCCCCTAACCAACCCCAAGTAGGCGACCCTATTCCACTCAGACCGTCCACTGGTGTGTCTGGTGGGTGGGGTGCAGAGTGTACCTAGGATTTTAATCAGCTGATGTAGGCAACACCATGTAGTTAGGGACCCATAACGAAGAAGGAGGTGGATATTGCACGGGAGGGCAGATTTGTGCAATACCGTGCGACGACCTGATAGTCCAGGGGCGTCACATATATATCTATTGGCCATAGGTTGGATTCAAAATATTAGATGATAAGTATGCATCGATTTTCCTTATTTTTTTCTTACCATTTTTTTAAATATATATATTTATGTTTTATTTACTTCTTTTTTCATTTTTATTTTTTTGTTTTATACATCTTCACATTTTTTCTACGTTTTCTTTCTTCTACGTTTTTTTTCTTTTCTCCAATTTCTATCTTGCCAAATCATCTGTTATACAGATTGGATAAGGGAGAGCACTTAAGCCCGCTACACACGCTTCAATATATCTCACAATCCGTCGTTGGGGTCAAGTTGTAAGTGACGCACATCCGGCATCGTTTGTGACGTATCTGCGTGTGACAGCTACATGCGATCAGGATTGAACGCAAAACCGTTGATCGCAAACACATCGTATCATTCTCTAGAATTGAGCGTTTTGTTGCAAGAACCTAGTCAATTGTAACGTGTGACATCCCTCATACGATTTTGTTGTCTGATGCTATGTGCGCAGGTGTGCGCTCTGCACCGCAGCTTAAAAAAGGTCTGCTTCAGAGCGCAGCTGAAAAGCTGCGTTCTGAAGCGCCTCACAATGTCTGTCATTCACTAATCTCTGTCAGTCCGTCACTATCTCTGTCCCTCACTCTCTGTCCATGTCAGTCTATCCCCCTCTCTCATATACTCACCGATCCCCGATCCCCGGCGCTGCACGGCATTCACACTGCTCCGGCGGCTTTTACTGTTTTGAAAAAGCCGGCCGCCCATTAAACAATTTCGTATTCCCTGCTTTCCCCGCCCACCGGCGCCTATGATTGGTTACAGTGAGACACGCCCCCACTCTGAGTGACAGGTGTCACACTGCACCCAATCACAGCAGCCGGTGGGCGTGTCTATACTGTGTAGTGAAATAAATAATTAAATAATTAAAAAAAACGGCGTGCGGTTCCCCCCATTTTTAAAACCAGCCAGATAAAGCCATACGGCTGAAGGCTGGTATTCTCAGGATGGGGAGCTCCACGTTATGGGGAGCCCCCCACCCTAACAATATCAGCCAACAGCCGCCCAGAATTGCCGCATACATTATATGCGACAGTTCTGGGGCTGTACCCGGCTCTTCCCGATTTACCCTGGTGCGTTGGCAAATCGGGGTAATAAGGAGTTATTGGCAGCCCATAGCTGCCAATAAGTCCTAGATTAATCATGTCAGGCGTCTATGAGACACCCTCCATGATTAATCTGTAAGTTACAGTAAATAAACACACACACCCGAAAAAATCCTTTATTAGAAATAAAAACACACACATATACCCTGGCTCACCACTTTAATCATCCCCGAAAAAGCCCTCCTTGTCCGGCGTAATCCAGGATGATCCTGCGTCGCATCCAGCGCAGCTGCATGGAGGTGACCGGAGCCGCAGCACACACAGCCGCTCCGGTCACCTCCACACAGCAAATGAACACAGCCGCGCGATCAGCTGCTGTCACTGAGGTTACCCGCTGTCACTGGATGCAGCGGTGGATGCAGCGGTGGCCGCGGGTAACCTCAGTGACAGCAGCTGATCGCACGGCTGTGTTCATTTGCTGTGTGGAGGTGACCGGAGCGGCTGTGTGTGCTGCGGCTCCGGTCACCTCCATGCAGCTGCGGTGGATGCGACGCAGGATCATCCTGGATTACGCCGGACATGGAGGGCTTTTTCGGGGATGATTAAAGTGGTGAACCAGGGTATATGTGTGTGTTTTTATTTCTAATAAAGGATTTTTTCGGGTGTGTGTGTTTATTTACTGTAACTTACAGATTAATCATGGAGGGTGTCTCATAGACGCCTGACATGATTAATCTAGGATTTAGTGGCAGCTATGGGCTGCCAATAACTCCTTATTACCCCGATTTGCCAACGCACCAGGGCAAATCGGGAAGAGCCGGGTACAGTCCCAGAACTGTCGCATATAATGTATGCGGCAATTCTGGGCGGCTGTTGGCTGATATTGTTAGGGTGGGGGGCTCCCCATAACGTGGAGCTCCCCATCCTGAGAATACCAGCCTTCAGCCGTATGGCTTTATCTGGCTGGTTTTAAAAATGGGGGGAACCGCACGCCGTTTTTTTTAATTATTTAATTATTTATTTCACTACACAGTATAGACACGCCCACCGGCTGCTGTGATTGGGTGCAGTGTGACACCTGTCACTCAGAGTGGGGGCGTGTCTCACTGTAACCAATCATAGGCGCTGGTGAGCGGGGAAAGCAGGGAATACGAAATTGTTTAATGGGCGGCCGGCTTTTTCAAAACAGTAAAAGCCGCCTCAGCAGTGAGAAAGCCGTGCAGCGCCGGGGATCGGGGATTGGTGAGTATATGAGAGAGGGCTGCTAACTTCAGTTACTCAGGAGATTAGCGGTCACCGGTGAGTCTTCACTGGTGACCGCTAATCAGGACGCGACACAGACAGAGCCGCAGCATCACAATGAAGTCGGGTGAAGTTCACCCGAGTTCATTCTGACAGTGCGGCTCTGTCTGTGTCTGCTGTCATCTGCCATTCAGCTCTGCTACATGGCTGTCTGTGTCTGCTGTTAGCGGCCGTGTAGCAGAGCTGAATGGCAGATGACATAGTAAAAACGCATCCCACATTACACACGCATTACACACGCTTGGCAAGTCAATAAATAAAAAAAAAAAAAAAAAGGTGCCCAATGCATACGTCACAGAACACATGATCTAAAGGATCGCACACAAAATTGACCAATTTAACATAGACTACTAACGCTCGTGTGACAGCAAATGAACGACCAACGTGAAATCTCATAGATCCCGTATGCAACCTGGGCGTGTCACATCGCAAATGCGATTGTACAACTAATTGCAACGTGTAAAGTGGGCTTTAAACATTGTTTGAGAGACTTTATGTAATGATCACTCCCCCTCCTTAAAAGGTGTCTCGAGCAGAAATTTGGCCTGATATTTAGTGGATCCCGGTGATTGGCGATTGCAAAATAGTTCAGTAGAAAATTTCAGTAGAAAACAAACACAGCCTTCTCCTGTGTGGTCCCAGCCGTCCACTCTTGTCCGGTATAAATTTGCACAAAAGAATCAACGCGTCTCTCTTCACTTTGCTATGGCTGGTGGTGGTGACATCAACGACTTTGCATTGTGCGGACACTTTGCGTAGGGTTATTTATTTTCTTCCCGGAGCTGGCTGGATAATATTCAGCTATCGCGCCTAATGCAAAACTTGTCACTGGTGATCTTCCTGGCCCGCTCCCGCTGACAGTCCTTTCACACATGATGCACAGTACCGGCCACGCTGTGTACAGGTCACTGTCAGGATCACTTCCCCACTGTATCTCTGCCTCTGTATTTGCAGCTCGGCATGGGAAATCTGTGTCCTTGTACTCGGGGAGATGCTTCATTAACTGTATCCTTCAGTTTGTCAACACGTCAGGAAAAAACAATAAATGATGTCTGGCTTTATCTCAGTGGTAAAGAATGATAAAACCTCCGCAGAAGGTGATTTACAGATTAGCTAGTAGTTGAGGTCTGTAATTTTGAGCAAAATGACAAATATCAAATAAGATTCGAGTATTTAGAATATGCTGGCAGAGATACTGAGCTCAATGATTGGCTGCAGCGGTTACAAACTCTATAGACATGTTGTCAACTTTGCAACCAATAAAAATAGCAGTGTGACTGACCTGGACCCGAGGAGGTTGAGTAACAGCTCTGTTTGCTACTTTAGACCTCTGCAACCATCTGGTACTATAACATTTTAAAAGGGACAACCCCTTTAAAGGCAACCTGTCAGGTCCCTATGCCTCCAACCCAGCAGCATTCATGACTATATGTCCAAATTTCCTCCCTAACCAGCTCTGTATAACGCTATTCACTAATATGAATGTTTTTTGTAAAAAAAAAACAAACAAAAAACGACTTATAACCCTCGCCTTCCCTATTTCTAATTAGGCCTGTGACTAGTTGATGTGGTGTTGTTTCCCTAAACTAGCCAGCTCTTTTTCCATGTTATCATGCCACTGTGGGAGTGATAACATGATTTCCATGAGCTGGCGTCACTAACTTATGTTTAATGTTTGGAATTGATATGACGGTGTAATGTGTTTATTTGGCCACAATGCAGTAACTGCTTCCCTTTTACTCTTGGGTTACAGAGAGTTAATTGCAGGGAGGAGTTTAGTTAGTAAAAAGGCCAGTGACTCAGGAAATAGCAGGAGAGTCCCAAGTGTAGAAGTCAAGGCTGCGTCTGTGGGAGATGTGGTAAGAATGGAATCCCATTAACTTTAAATTTGGTTTGATCTTTGGGTCTAATCCGGGTCCTGGACACGCAGGGTCCTAGTTAGGAGAGGACTGTCTGAACTGCGTTCCAAGGTGTGGGTAAAGTCCGTGCAGTCTGGGTGGTGTTCGTTCCCTGGCATATACCCAAAGAACCCCCTCGGTCGCCTAGAGGTTATTGGGCTCTAAAGCAAATAGTAGGTCCTGACCAACTGGGCAGAGTAGTGCTATCACAAATGGTCTTATCAAAAGCTTCCAGCTAAATCCCTGTGGGTGGGACGAGGTGTGACTGAAAGGACTTTTTAATTGTGCAGTGTAAATGAAGCCGACAGAGAAGATGACGGGCTTGGAGGCTCCATTGGAGGCCCAAGTACCATGGAAGTGGATGGCCGGCAAAGTATATGTAATACCCGTAGGTAATGGAAACCCCTTCAGGTATCAAGAGTGTGCCCGCTTAAAGCGTGATGAAGATGCCTGTTTAACGTTTGTCAGTAAAGACGTTATGTTGAAGAAACTGGTGAAAGTGTCTGTCACTTTGTGTCACCAAAAGAATGTGCTGATAACATTTAGTTGCACTGGAGGGATCGGGGTGCAGAGAAATAACACTGGGCTGGGCCGCAGCCGAACAGTCTCTGCTATGACTACCACGGCCCCCGTCCGCCCCTCCAACACAACTATGAATGCTACTGGGTTGGAGGGTACAGGGGACGTGAGAGGTTTCCTTTAAGAGAATGCATCTACAGTTAGGTCCAGAAATATTTGGACAGTGACACAATTTTCGCGAGTTGGGCTCTGCATGCCACCACATTGGATTTGAAATGAAATCTCTACAACAGAATTCAAGTGCAGATTGTAACGTTTAATTTGAAGGTTTGAACAAAAATATCTGATAGAAATTGTAGGAATTGTACACATTTCTTTACAAACACTCCACATTTTAGGAGGTCAAAAGTAATTGGACAAATAAACCAAACCCAAACAAAATATTTTTATTTTCAATATTTTGTTGCGAATCCTTTGGAGGCAATCACTGCCTTAAGTCTGGAACCCATGGACATCACCAAACGCTGGGTTTCCTCCTTCTTAATGCTTTGCCAGGCCTTTACAGCCGCAGCCTTCAGGTCTTGCTTGTTTGTGGGTCTTTCCGTCTTAAGTCTGGATTTGAGCAAGTGAAATGCATGCTCAATTGGGTTAAGATCTGGTGATTGACTTGGCCATTGCAGAATGTTCCACTTTTTTGCACTCATGAACTCCTGGGTAGCTTTGGCTGTATGCTTGGGGTCATTGTCCATCTGTACTATGAAGCGCCGTCGGATCAACTTTGCGGCATTTGGCTGAATCTGGGCTGAAAATATATCCCGGTACACTTCAGAATTCATCCGGCTACTCTTGTCTGCTGTTATCTCATCAATAAACACAAGTGACCCAGTGCCATTGAAAGCCATGCATGCCCATGCCATCACATTGCCTCCACCATGTTTTACAGAGGATGTGGTGTGCCTTGGATCATGTGCCGTTCCCTTTCTTCTCCAAACTTTTTTCTTCCCATCATTCTGGTACAGGTTGATCTTTGTCTCATCTGTCCATAGAATACTTTTCCAGAACTGAGCTGGCTTCGTGAGGTGTTTTTCAGCAAATTTAACTCTGGCCTGTCTATTATTGGAATTGATGAATGGTTTGCATCTAGATGTGAACCCTTTGTATTTACTTTCATGGAGTCTTCTCTTTACTGTTGACTTAGAGACAGATACACCTACTTCACTGAGAGTGTTCTGGACTTCAGTTGATGTTGTGAACGGGTTCTTCTTCACCAAAGAAAGTATGCTGCGATCATCCACCACTGTTGTCATCCGTGGACGCCCAGGCCTTTTTGAGTTCCCAAGCTCACCAGTCAATTCCTTTTTTCTCAGAATGTACCCGACTGTTGATTTTGCTACTCCAAGCATGTCTGCTATCTCTCTGATGGATTTTTTCTTTTTTTTCAGCCTCAGGATGTTCTGCTTCACCTCAATTGAGAGTTCCTTAGACCGCATGTTGTCTGGTCACAGCAACAACTTCCAAATGCAAAACCACACACCTGTAATCAACCCCAGACCTTTTAACTACTTCATTGATTACAGGTTAATGAGGGAGACGCCTTCAGAGTTAATTGCAGCCCTTAGAGTCCCTTGTCCAATTACTTTTGGTCCCTTGAAAAAGAGGTGGCTATGCATTACAGAGCTATGATTCCTAAACCCTTTCTCCGATTTGGATGTGAAAACTCTCACATTGCAGCTGGGAGTGTGCACTTTCAGCCCATATTATATATATAATTGTATTTCTGAACATGTTTTTGTAAACAGCTAAAATAACAAAACTTGTGTCACTGTCCAAATATTTCTGGACCTAACTGTATACAAACTATTCCTATTTGAGTTTGTATGTTCTCCCCGTGTTTGCGTGGGTTTCCTCCAGGTACTCCGGTTTCCTCCCACAATCCAAAGACATATAGATAGGGACTCTAGATTGTGAGCCCCAATGGGGACAGTGTTCCTGATGTATGTAAAGCGCTGTGGAATTAATAGCGCTATATAAATGAATTCAATTATTATTATTATTATTATTATTATTATGTTCCAATGTGTACATGAGTTTTGCTGCCTTATACAGAACACCATACAATTAAACATGTTTTGCTGTTGTGACGCCCTGGACTATCCAGGTCGTCCCAGGTAGATACAACAAGACTACACACCCCCTTCCCAGTTAGGTAACAGCAGTCAAACTAAAAGCCTAGTCACCACCCTCCATGTTTGATGTCCACACCAGGGGGGGTGGAGCCAGGCAGTTGGCTCCACCCACCGAGGAGTTCACAGGCCTGGAGGCGGGAACCTAGTAGTCAAGTTCAAGTTAGTTGAGAGAGTGGTTTTGACAGTGAAGGAGGGAGGTTGTATCCAGAAGCAGACCTGTGCTCAGGCCTGCCAAAGACTACTCCGGTGGCTGGGTAGGAGCCCAGTCACTATTGGAGGAGGCAGACAGTAGTGGCCGCCTGCAGGAGACCGGGAAAACGACCGGTGGAACCGTAAGGGACCGGGACAGGGTAGTGGCCCGCCGGAACCGAACCGGGGAGCCAACTGGATACCGGAGCACCAGGCAGGGTACTCAGACCCCGAACTAGGCTAGAAGCCACCACCATAGTCAAATTAACTGATTGCAGTCTGGACTTCAGGGGTTCATTCCCACCTAAGTCCCGATTGAAGGCAACAGCCCAACCATTCCGGATAAGTGCCACCGCCAAGGGCCAGAGATCCAAAGGGCCAGCGTCTGCGGGCAAACGGGCTCCTATGACAGATACACGTTGGTGAGCGGCCTACCGGTGCCTAGGCACAGGAGTCAAGATTCACATACAGAGGTGCAGGAGAAAAGCGGACATTACCAACATTACCAACCTAATCTGGGAAAATTTGCAGCCGGCTGCGGGCCCCGTTCATCACTTCGTTTGGTTTACCAGCGACTCCTGTGTCTTGTGTCAGAGTGAGTACACCAGTGCCATCCAGCACTGCGCCGCGCTGCACCGCAACACTACACCCTGCACCCGGGCCCCGGCCCACCGGACCCCGGGACCCACATCCCCTACCCACGGAGGGGTCAACACCTAGCTGCGCTACTATGTGGTGTCCTGGACTAGCCAGGTCGTCACAGGTAACACACAAACACCCCCACCCCCACTAGACAGTAACATTAGCCAAACACAAAACCCTTGTTGCCTCCCTCCAGGGTCTGATGTCCACACCAGGTGGGGCGGAGCCAAGCGATTGGCTCCACCAACCGAGGAGTTCACAGGCCTGGAGGCGGGAAAAGTGACAGAACAGTTGAGGAGGTTGAAGTGTGAGAAGTAAACCCCAGGGGTTTCTTAACAGCCAAAGACCCGATTGAAGGCAACCGCCCACACCGTGAGGGTATACAGCTACCGCCTAAGGCTAGAGACCCAAGGGCCAGCGCCTGTGGGCAAATGGGCTCCTCCGGCATCCATACACCGGGGAGCGGACTACCGTTGGGAATCCATCGTAGTCAAACAAGTACACAAAGGTACAGGGAAAGACAGCCGCCATCACCTGTCCGGGGAGAGACACTGCAGCCGGTTGCGGGACCCGTCCATCCAGCCGTTTGGTTTACCGAGGACTTTGTGCATCTCTTGCTGAGTGAGTACACCCATGCCATCCGGCACCGCGCTGTCCCTACAACCCTGCACCTCACCAACCCTGCCTCCCCGTCTCACCACCAGGCCCCGGGACCACTGACCCCTACCCACGGAGGGGGGAAACAACATCCCAGCTGCTCCCTGCCATCGCTCCCGGGATCCCCATCACCAGCAGCGGTGGTGCCTATGTCGCGGGCGGCGGGGCGCTGCGCTCAGCACGCTCGGGTCCGGCGCTGCTGCCGCTGCTGCTCGGTGGCTCGAGCGGTGGGCCAGATCCGGGGACTCGAGTGGCGCTCCCCGCCCGTGAGTGAAAGGGGTGATTTGTTGGTGTTTGGGATGTCGGTTTGTGACGCCACCCACGGTGTGTGGTGAGGTTGGAGCACCACCGCTGCTCTGTACGGGGATCCCGGGAGCGGTGACAGGGAGCAGCTGGAATGTTTTCCTCCCCTCCGTGGGTAGGGGGATTTTGGTAGTCCCGGGGCCCGGAGTTGTTGTCTGTTTGTTGGATTGCGGGGCTTGGCCAGGTGCAGGGTCGCAGGGCAGCGCAGTGCCAGACAGCACGGTGGTACTTACTCCCGGTAGGTTGGCGGTAACTGTCTCTCCCTGCACTGGTGTTATGTTCTCGACCCCGATGGCTTCCCACCGGTAACCCGCTCCCCAGCGGTATGTTTGCCGGAGGAGCCCCTTTTGCCCGCAGGCGCTGGCCCTGTGAACTCTAGCTGTGGCGGTAGCTGTATTTCCCTTCACGGTTGAGCGGTTGCCTTCAGTCGGGTCTTTATTGCTGGGAAACCCCGGAGGTTCCCATCGCTGACGGATTTGACCGGTTTAACGGCGACTCCTAAGCCTGGTCAGGGTCCGTAGGCCCTGCCGGATGGTGCTGGCTTCTCTTCGCTCCCCGATCCGGTACCGGCGGGCCACCGCCCGTCCCCGGTCCTTACGGTTGTGCGTCAATCGGCCTCTCCTGCAGACGGTCACCACCGTCTGCCAACCTTGCTGTTTCTGTGCCCGGGCCACGTACCCGGACATGGCCAGTCAGTTCCTCCACTACCACTTCCCTAACTCACACTCTACACACTACTCTCCTCAACTTCACTACACTCTCTCTCCTTTTCCCGCCTCCAGGACTGTGAACTCCTTGGTGGGAGGAGCCAACCGCCTGGCTCCGCCCCACCTGGTGTGGACATCAGCCCCTGGAGGGAGGCAACAAGGATTTGTGTCTGACTTTGATGTTCCTATCCAGGGTGTGGGGTGTGTTGTTGCAGTACCTGTGACGTCCTGGCTTGTCCAGGGCGCCACACCTATCTTCACCACAAACCGTGGGTGGCATCACGGACTAAATCCCCCAAACCAACCACCCTTTTCACTCACGGGCGAGGAGCGCCACTTGAGTCCCCGGATCCGGCCCACCACTCGAGCCACCGAGCAGCAGCAGCCGCAGCAGTGCCGGACCCGAGCGTTAGCGAGCGCAGCGCAGTGGCGTCCTCCTCCGCCCGTGACAACTACATCGCTCCCGGGGGCCGCCACACCTTCACCGCAGCGATGGTGTCTACAACCCGTGGGTGGCGTCACGAACTATCACTTCAAACCAAACACCCAAATCCCTGCGTGTAGCGCCAACCCCCTTGCAGAGCGACGTGACCCCCGGGTCCGTGAGAAGCTCGAGCCACCACCCGCAGTACGAGCACGGATCCGAGCGGCTCGACGGTCGCAGACGAGCCCATGGGGCGGTACACTGTCATGATTGGAAAAATAAAAAATAAAAAATAAAAATAATTCCAAATTATGGGCGTTTGATCGCTTCTTTCTTCCTTTTCTGCCTTACACAGAGTAAATCCTCATAAGAAATATATGTATTTACCAAAATTGGATTGCAAATAACTACAGTTAGGTCCAGAAATATTTGGACAGTGACACAAGTTTTGTTATTTTAGCTGTTTACAAAAACATGTTCAGAAATACAATTATATATATAATATGGGCTGAAAGTGCACACTCCCAGCTGCAATATGAGAGTTTTCACATCCAAATCGGAGAAAGGGTTTAGGAATCATAGCTCTGTAATGCATAGCCTCCTCTTTTTCAAGGGACCAAAAGTAATTGGACAAGGGACTCTAAGGGCTGCAATTAACTCTGAAGGCGTCTCCCTCGTTAACCTGTAATCAATGAAGTAGTTAAAAGGTCTGGGGTTGATTACAGGTGTGTGGTTTTGCATTTGGAAGCTGTTGCTGTGACCAGACAACATGCGGTCTAAGAAACTCTCAATTGAGGTGAAGCAGAACATCCTGAGGCTGAAAAAAAAGAAAAAATCCATCAGAGAGATAGCAGACATGCTTGGAGTAGCAAAATCAATAGTCGGGTACATTCTGAGAAAAAAGGAATTGACTGGTGAGCTTGGGAACTCAAAAAGGCCTGGGCGTCCACGGATGACAACAGTGGTGGATGATCGCCGCATACTTTCTTTGGTGAAGAAGAACCCGTTCACAACATCAACTGAAGTCCAGAACACTCTCAGTGAAGTAGGTGTATCTGTCTCTAAGTCAACAGTAAAGAGAAGACTCCATGAAAGTAAATACAAAGGGTTCACATCTAGATGCAAACCATTCATCAATTCCAAAAATAGACAGGCCAGAGTTAAATTTGCTGAAAAACACCTCATGAAGCCAGCTCAGTTCTGGAAAAGTATTCTATGGACAGATGAGACCAAGATCAACCTGTACCAGAATGATGGGAAGAAAAAAGTTTGGAGAAGAAAGGGAACGGCACATGATCCAAGGCACACCACATCCTCTGTAAAACATGGTGGAGGCAACGTGATGGCATGGGCATGCATGGCTTTCAATGGCACTGGGTCACTTGTGTTTATTGATGACATAACAGCAGACAAGAGTAGCCGGATGAATTCTGAAGTGTACCGGGATATACTTTCAGCCCAGATTCAGCCAAATGCCGCAAAGTTGATCGGACGGCGCTTCATAGTACAGATGGACAATGACCCCAAGCATACAGCCAAAGCTACCCAGGAGTTCATGAGTGCAAAAAAGTGGAACATTCTGCAATGGCCACGTCAATCACCAGATCTTAACCCAATTGAGCATGCATTTCACTTGCTCAAATCCAGACTTAAGACGGAAAGACGCACAAACAAGCAAGACCTGAAGGCTGCGGCTGTAAAGGCCTGGCAAAGCATTAAGAAGGAGGAAACCCAGCGTTTGGTGATGTCCATGGGTTCCAGACTTAAGGCAGTGATTGCCTCCAAAGGATTCGCAACAAAATATTGAAAATAAAAAATTTTTTTTTGGGTTTGGTTTATTTGTCCAATTACTTTTGACCTCCTAAAATGTGGAGTGTTTGTAAAGAAATGTGTACAATTCCTACAATTTCTATCAGATATTTTTGTTCAAACCTTCAAATTAAACGTTACAATCTGCACTTGAATTCTGTTGTAGAGGTTTCATTTCAAATCCAATGTGGTGGCATGCAGAGCCCAACTCGCGAAAATTGTGTCACTGTCCAAATATTTCTGGACCTAACTGTATGTCCGCTTTAGCATCAGTATGCCATTTATATGGCATAAAAATTATATAAGGCTGAATACAGTTTCTATGTCAATAATTGTAACGGATCCATTAAAAGTGGATGCATACAGAGGGTGCCTAAATGACATCTATTTTTTTTTTTGAGGGGGAGGTCACAAATTAAAATATTTGAGTAAGTTTCACCTAATGAGCCTCATGTAGAGAAACGTTCACATTGATTAACAAAACAAACCCCTAAATTATAATTAAATTATATTTTGATGTTTCAGTCTGTCATCCTCGGCTTCTCAGATTCCACCGTGTTTGCACCTTGGGGGGAGGAAGATCTGATTTTCTTAATTTTTAAGAAAAAAAGTAAGGCTGTCATAATTCCAAGATTTCCAGCATCTTTTTACTAATCTCAGCCTTCCTAATACTTTTGCAATTTCCATTTTGCAATGCCATTAAATTAAAAAGGAAAACAAACAATAAACAGCCTGTGTATCCCTGTGTGTAATATTGTTACATAAAGCAGTATCCCTCCCGTCTCCCTCCACATTGGCTGTGCCCCCTTTCTGCCCATATATTATTCATTGTTAATGCAATTGGTGCCCGCTGGTGCATTGCACATTACGCCTGAGTGCCTGCCATCAGCTCCAGGAAGGTTTACTGCATCTGTTAAAATAATGTCAGCTGCATGAGAATTGCATAATTTAACCGGGAATTGAGAGAGAAAAAATTGTTTGGAAAAAAAAGTTATGTGAGGACATCAAATGTTAATTATATAATGCCAAAGAGTTAATTTCAAAGGAATATTTCAGCAGGATTTTACCCACCAAAGAAAAGTCCAGCAATACCATTACATGACTAATCCATTCCACTGTTACTGAGAAATCAACTTTCGAATTGATATGTAAATATGATATAAAGCTATTGTAGATCTGAAGTCTCTGTCACTCCGGCTCTATTCCCACCCTGAGTCATCTCCTATTGCTTGACTGACAGCCTCTATGCTCTGAGACTTCAGGCAAAGGAGCCGTCAGTCAAGAAGAAAGTGGTAACAGCACTTGGTGGGTAATAGAGCTGGAGTGACAGAGGCTACGGATTTACAAATAGCTCATCAGCCTCATTTGCATATAAGTTCAGACAGATTCACCATGTAAAGGTATCGATGGACTTGTCTTTGAAAGAGCTACATGTGCATATGAATAGTTGGGGTGACAAATTGATATTTTGGTCACAGATTCCCTTTAAAGGATCCGGATAGGTCTCCCATACCCCAACAGCCACCAGAAGCATGGTGGCTCAGTGGTTAGCACTGCAGCCTTGCAGCTCTGGGGTCCTGAGTTCAAATCCCACCATAGACAATATCTGCAAGTAGTCTGTATTTTCTCTCCATGTTTGTATGGGTTATCTCCCACATACATACAGATAGGGGATTTAGATTATGAGCTCCAATGGGGAGAGTGTTGCTAATGTATGTAAAGTGGTGCTATTGAGTTAATGGCGATATATAAATGAAGAAATATTATTATTACCTATCTAAATTCCATGCTTAACAGTCCATTTATTACATTGCACACATAAACAGATCTTTAGAAAAAGTATTTCTAAAAACTGTTTATGATATTCAAATGACCTCCATGACTAGTTAACAGGGAGTTCGTTCCCCAGACTAGTCAGCCTACCTAGCCCTATGGGTGTGACAACAAGACCTACAAGAGCTGGCATCACTGCCAGAGCTATACAGAGATTGCATATGTGCGCAGCTTTGTTTCCTCGCATGATTCAGCTTCAGAAGACTTCCGATCACGTGCAGTGCTCCTGACCGAGCAACCACCACAACACAGTACAGAACAAGGTACGGAATGAGACGAGTTGTCGGATAACCAGGGGAAATATTTATTCAAAAAGGGGGGTTACAAACGCAAGCTGCTGGGCAGCTGGAAAGGAGGGTTAAAGCTGGGAAAGAACCCACCATACGCAAATGAACTCAGACAAATGGACTTCAGATTGCCACAACTATAACAACACCCAAAGACACACATATATACAACAACAAACAGACAATAGATTACAGTAAACAATTCTGCTTTGTCCACTAGCCTGACTGGCCTCCCCTAGAGGGAACCGTGCGGACACCAGACTCTGCCTACTGAGGCCTATATATTCCCTAACCGCAGCCCCCAGGTGCACACTCATGAAACAGTTCACAGGACTGGTCCTCATCCCACTCTGCGGTGCGTTGGTGCGCACTGCCTCAGGACAGGTGGTGAAGGACTTCTTCTCCCTCGGCTCTCTGGGCAGCTGAACTCTTTCCTCGGCTCCTTTGAACAGCTGCTCTCTTCCCTCAGCTCTTCAGGACAGCTGGTCTCTTTCCTTGACATTTGGGCTCTTCCCTAGGATCTTCCGGACAGCTGGGCTCCTCCGGACAGCTGGGCTCTTCCCTCGACTCATCCAGACAGCTGGGTTCTTCCCTCAGTTCCTCCGAACAGCTGCTCTCTTTCCTCGACCGTGGGAAGAAAAAAGAGAGAGAAAGGGCGATCCGGCACAAATCCTCCTTAAGTTAAAATATTCAAGTCTTTATTTGGACATATTTAAAAAACACATCGTGAAGACCAAAAAATTCATTCAGATGGTATAGGTACAGATCATGAAGGCTTAACGCGTTTCGGACTAATAATATAAAAACAAAACAAGTCCTTAATCATAATGATTAAGGACTTGTTTTGTTTTTATATTATTAGTCCGAAACGCGTTAAGCCTTCATGATCTGTACCTATACCATCTGAATGAATTTTTTGGTCTTCACGATGTGTTTTTTAAATATGTCCAAATAAAGACTTGAATATTTTAACTTAAGGAGGATTTGTGCCGGATCGCCCTTTCTCTCTCTTTTTTCTTCCCACGTTCTTGCTACCGGTCGGGATAGACCGAAGGATCCCGGGCACCCGCAAGGCTGAACAGTCCGGGCAGCAGGTGAGCTGAAGAAACCATTTTTTATATTCTCTTTCCTCGACATCTGGGTTCTTGCCTCGGCTCTTCCAGACAGCTGGGCTCCTCCGGAAATCTGGGCTCTTCCCTCAGCTCCTTCAGAGAGCTGAGCTCTTCCCTCGGCTTCTTCGGACAGCTGGTCTCTTCCCTCGACATCTGGGCTCTTCCCTCGGCTCTTCCGGACAGCTGGACTCCTCCGGACAACTGGGCTCTTCCCTCGGCTCCTCCAGACAGCTGGGCTCTTCCCTCGGCTTCTCCGGACAGCTGGCCTTTTCCCTCGGCTCCTCCACACAACTGGGCTCTTCCCTCAGCTTCTTCGGACAGCTGGTCTCTTCCCTCTACATCTGTGCTCTTCCATTGGCTCTTCCGGACAGCTGGACTCCTATGGACATCTGGGCTCTTCCCTCGGCTCCTTCAGAGAGCTGGGCTCTTCCCTCGGCTTCTTCGGACAGCTGGTCTCTTCCCTCAACATCTGGGCTCTTCCCTCGGCTCTTCCGGACAGCTGGACTCCTCCGGACACCTGGGCTCTTCCCTCGGTTCCTCCAGACAGCTGGGCTCTTCCCTCAGCTTCTCCGGACAGATGGCCTTTTCCCTCAGCTCCTCCAGACATCTGAGCTCTTCCCTCAGCTCCTTCAGAGAGCTGGGCTCTTCCCTCGGCTTCTTCGGACAGCTGGTCTCTTCCCTCAACATCTGGGCTCTTCCCTTGGCTCTTCCGGACAGCTTGACTCCTCCGGACAGCTGGGCTCTTCCCTCGGCTCCTCCAGACAGCTGGGCTCTTCCCTCGGCTCCTCCAGACAGCTGCGCTTTTCCCTCGGCTTTTCCGTACAGCTGAACTCTTCCCTTGGCTCTGCCAACAGGTTGAGTGCCTCTCTCAGCTAATTCTCACACACACGCAAGAGCCACACTCTCTCTTCCTGCACTTTCTAGACCAGACAAACAGACAACCCACAGAAGGGGCGGCGCGGGCTAGTCCTATCCACACAACAGGGGAAACTTGTGACTTAAAAATACAGAGCAACAAAGTCCTTTGTAGGGGTGCACTCCCTACACATACACACAGCTTCAGAAGCTGAATCATGTGAGGGAACAAAGTCGTGTGCACGCACAAGCTTTGGAAAGGTGGACTGACTAGTCTGGGGAACTAATGCCCCATCGACTAGTCAAGGGGGTCATTTGCATATCATAATCAGACTTCTTTTTCTAATGATCAATTTATGTGTCCAATGTAATAAAAGGGACAGTTAGGAAGGGAATTTACATATTTACATAGGTACACACAACTACTGGTGGTTCTGGGGGGCAAGGGTGTTGTCAGGTTCCCTTTAATGTGACTACACAGTGCCATATTATAATTTTTACTAATTTTCACTTTAGGGTCCAAGACTATAATTTTCAGACTTTAATTTCCCAACAGTGGTAGATATAGAATATGGAAGAGAGTCGACTGAAACTTGGCTAATCATAGCAAATGGCCACCAAATCACAAGTAAAGAAGGTTTTTTTTAAGACTAGCTAAATAAGTCCAAATGGCATCTGTATGTATTGCTGGCTATAACTTCTTCTGTCAATTAATTGTTTTTTAATAGCTCAAAAGATGGACCCATTGGATGGCCTGCTGGGTTTTATTTTCAGAAAGGGTTCTTATGATGATGACAAGATCTCTTTCAGATATCAGGAGGTGATATACAATTACTGGGCAAAGGGTACTAAAAAATGTGATGGAGTGGTGGACTGCTGTAAGTGAAGTCTACAGCCAGCTGCTGACAATGAAGCAAACAACTCATCAGTAGAGATGCCAGGTGTTGGATCGATTTGCACCGTCTTGTCCAATGGCCTTGCAATCTGTGGGCGTTGGATGGGACTCCTAAGAACCACCTCTTATTTGATAGCATTCGCAGAAACTTTGACGTCGCTCCAGGCTAGCTAATGAAAAGAAGAGCTGCAGATGCTATCAGGTAAGAGATGGTTCTCTGGGCTCCTCTCCAACGGCCTCAGATTACTGATATGTCAGATGGAATGGGTCTTACGAATGAATTAACTTTATAGGTCATCAATGTCGAAGTCATGGAAAACCACACTAAAAAATTACCAGGGTTGTCTGGGGTCTTAAGCATCTATATCTATAAATTTCCTTCTCAAGTTCAGTTGGTAATACGAGATTTGTGGAAGAAGTCTCAAAAGCCAGAACCTCTCTGAATACGAAACTGGCTTCATTATTAGAAGGGAATGTCATAATGAAAATGCTCTCTTTATTCTGTAGGAGGTTTAATTTAGACTACCAAGATGGCCAAGACATTTGTATGTCTAATTGACTACAACTTCACTTGTCAATACGGTTTGTTTGAGGGCGGGTTCAGAGGATGGACCTGCAGATTTCGAAGCTGGCATCATTTTCAGAAGGGATTGTCAAAATTGTCATGCTGGTCTAGGGCATTGTTCCTCAACTCCAGTCCTCAAAGCCCACCAACAGATCATGTTTTCAGGTTTTCCACAGTATTGCACAGGTGATGGGTTTTCAGGATTTCTTCACTATTAGGCCTCTTTTTCACTTGCGATTTTTATGTGCGAGTGCGATCCGATAGAACATTGGACGCACCCGCGCCAGTGTTAATCAATGAGGCAGTGTCCTCTTTACTTTTATTTCTCTACACAAATCGTTCTCTCGTTGAAATTGCAGCATGCTGCGTTTGTCAGCATATCTCGCACCAGACTTGCTATGGGTGCAAGAAAACAAATTGCACGGCATTACATATGCATGTTACACGGATGGCATACGCATGTCACATGGATCCTTGCTGAGAAAAATCTACACACTTGTACAGCACTCACATGTCATACGGATGCTAGGTGAGAAAAAAAAACGCAGACCAAGCACATGACACTTGTCCACGTTTTTGGGCCGAGTATCACAGTGATTATTTTAGCACAAGTGGAGAAGAGGCCTTGGGCCTCTTTCACACGTCAGGAAAAAACACACACATTTTTCACTGTCATGTAAAGACACATATGGCTCTATATGTGCCGTGATTTTGGTATACGTGTGTTTTCTGTGTGCTATCCGTGATAGCACATGGAGAGCACCAACTTTTCATACTCACCTGTCCCTGCTTCTGCTGTCCATGGTGCTGATAACTCTCCTGCACTGCTGTCTCCAGCCGCTGCTGTCTCCTCTCTGTTCTTACTTCCTGACTGCACTAAAATGAATATTCATGAGCATAATCAGCCAACCTGAAGCAGGAGACAGCAGCGGCCGGAGACAGCATCGCTGGAGACAGGTGAGTATAAAAATAATTTAATTCAAAGATACCTGTTTTCTCTGGTATGTGTCACATGGATCATACCACTGTATGGTTCGTAGGGGTATTATGCAGATGCCAAAGCTTAAAGCTGTGTACACACATTGTATTTGTATTGTGTTTTCTTTTATACATTTTTCAGTGTATATGTGATGCCCTGGCCGGGTCAGGTAGTCACAAATAGGTCCCTGCACAACACCTTCCCTCACAGGTAACAGCAGCTGACCTTCAAACCCTAGTCACCCTCCTCAGGGCTAGATAGACACACCAGGGGGCGGAACCAGGCGGTTGGAAAATGCCCACCGAGGAGTCTAGACAGTCCGGGGCGGGAAAACATTTCGTGAGTGAAGTGTTAGAGTTCAAGTTGGAGAGGAGTGTGGGCTGGAGCTGTGCCCAGCTCCAGCAGAGGCGAATACTCCTCAAATTGAACAGCGCCAGGGTAGGAGCCCTGATGCCACTGGCTAGGAGGCAGACGGCGGTCTCCTTTTGCAGGAGCCGGGAAGACGGCTCGATGGAACCGAGGTGGACCGGGACAGGGTTGTAGCCTGCCGGTATCGACCCGGGGAACCGGCTCGGAAACCAGAGCACACAGGGGGTACTCGGACCCTGAAGCCGGGACCAGAAGTGACTGGAACCGGTTAATTAACCGATTGAGGCCAGGACTAGAGGTCCTGTCCCACCCAAAGTCCCTATTAGAAGACAACAGCCCACCGAGGGGGAAAGAAGGCCACCGCCAGAGCTCAGAGAGCCCGCGGGCCAGCGTCTACGGGCAAGGGCTCCTTAGGCCACATCCAGCCGGGAGCGGACTCTGAAGTTGCAAGCACAGGCAGTCCACCGTTCTAAAACGGTGCAGCAGAAACACAGAGACCACCAGCCGGGGGGGGTTGACCAGAATGCAGCCGGCTGCGGGCACCGACCACCATCACCTTGGTTTACCAGAGACTCGTGTGTTTCCTTAATAGTGAGTACACCAGCACCCTGCGGCCGCCCATCTCCCTGCACCAACAAACCCCAATGGGTCCCGGGGCCACCATCCCTGCTCACGGAGCGGTTAACAACTTGCTGCATAACATCTCCCCCGGGTGCCCCGTACCTGCGGCGGTGGTGTTCCACCTCACCACACACCGTGGGTGGCGTCATGAACTTAATACAGCTCAGCCCGTACATATACGTCCTACATCCACCAGCCCCCACCCTTTTCATTCGGAGTGTCCGCGGGACCCCCCGGGTCCGGAGACCCTCGAGCCACCCACCGGAAGGTCCGGATCCGAGCAGTGGCAGGCTGCTGGCACGGGGGCGGCACATATATTTGTCACAAAACCTCAAGGGAATCCTGATGCCTGGAAAGTCAAAGTCTCATGCACACATTGAATATTTTCTCCTTGCAGATTTGGTGCAAAAATAACTCTGCAGCGTATCATTTGTAGCATTTTGGCTGCAGATTTTATTCAGTCTAATGAATGGCAAAAAAATGCACCAAAAACACATCAAAAACACACAAAAAAATGCATATTTTTGTTGCTGTGTTTTTCCTGCCAAGGCAAGCAGAAATGGTGCAGAATGTTGCATGTACACTAAAAAGTTCAATTTAAAAGGAGGTTTCCTTGAAATTTTGGAAGTTTTCACAGTTGATGTATTTACAAAATAATCCTCATCATATCATCATTATCAATCTAAATACAAGATGGCCTTTCAGACTATCCTGCAGTTGCACCATCGCTGTTTACACTGATGTTGCTGATGACAGATATTAGGATTGTCATCAGTAAAACAATGGGCTTCCATGTTTTCAGCTGTTCCTTTCACTAGAATAACTGTCATCTGCCACAAGTAATCAGCCGCTGATAGCAGACAAATCCCAGTGCCCTGAAATGTCATGGGTGAGACCCCCATCCGCTCCCATCGGGCAGCACATCTTGGCCCAGAAGGAGGAGAAGTTAGTGCACAGTTTATTGTGCTATTTTCATTAAGTACCGGCCACTTCTAGTAAAAGGATCAAGAGCCTTCACTGTGTTGTTGTATTTTTTTTATATTATCCTGACATAAAAACAGTCTCCAACGTGACTCGTGAAATGCTAATTCTAAAAGAAAGAAGGGAACCTAAGGAAAAGAAAAATACTGTCGTCCTGATATAGACTTTCAAATCAGTACACCAGCATCATCAGGTGTCAGAAATCTATTTAAAGGGAATTTGTCGGCAGGTTTTTGCTATGTAATCTGAAGCCAGTAGGCTGCAGATGTTAAAACATAGAATTCAACGATGACTTTCTTGTCAAAGTTCTAGTTCTTGTTTACTTTTGTATGTTTTTATAACCTCTTAACAACTGCAGATACACCTGTTAATGAATGGATGAAATTATTATTATTAATAATAATATAATAATAATAATAATAATAATAATAATAATAATAATAATAATAATAATAACATACTACTTTGCTGTGCAACCACTATTACATTATATGTCCATTTCAAAATAAAATATTAGGTGAAAGGTCTTTTTTAAGGGCAATTCTCTATTATCTATTTGGACACCTAATGGTCCTTTCATGGACCATTTACTGTGGTTTGACAGTCTGTGTTTTACTTTCATAGTCACACAGCAATGTTCAGAATGGGTGCTTGTATGAACGGTCCTTTGATTGGTTGATTGTTCATTGCTCGATCCCTTGTACTCTTCACATTACTGTACCCTAGGATTAAAACAAACTGAGCAAATACCCTGCAGTAAACAAATAAGTAAATAGTAATAGTACATGTAACTAACATAGGGTACTTACTTAGTTGACACTATTTTAACCAAAAAAGCATAAAAGCCATCACAACTCGACAAGGTGTCCTCAATCGGGATGGTCCTATTTCCAGTATTTCACCAATCTACTCTATTTTTCATATTATAAGACGCACCGGATTATAAAATGCACCCCAAATTTAGACATAAAAAAAGGTAAAAAAAAAAAAATATGGGGTCCGTTTTATAATCTGGTGGTGTCTTACCAGGGAAGTGGGTCTACAGTGGTGGTGGAGTGGGGTCATAGGAAACAGGGGCGGTGCTGAGTACGGTGATACTGCGGGCTGTGCAGAGGGGGGCCCAGATGCTCACTGCGGGCTTCGGCGCTGTGCTGGGGCATCGGGCGCTGCTCTGTACTGGAGCAAACGGCACTGCTCTGTGCTGGTGCTCACTGTGTGCGTTGTGGCACTAGCCATTCTGAAGATGTCAGCAGCACGGACTTCAAAGAAATGTCGGCCGGAGTCGGGGTGTGTGCAGATGAGAGCTTGAGCCGAGAGCTCCATCTGTGCACACGCTGACTCTAGGTACCATTATTTGAAACCTTTACCGCTAACAGCTTCAGAATGATCCGTGACTCTCTGCCCACCGCATAGAGCCTCACTGCCCACCGCCCGTCGCACAGAGCAGTGCCACCCGCCGCACAAAGCAGGGCCGCCTGCTGTACAGAGCAGCGCCGCAGAGAGCAGCGCCCACAGCACAGCATACAGCATTGCCCTGCCTCCTGGGACCCCTCTCCACCACCCCCGGTAAGCTACATTCGAATTTTAAAGACGCATCCTTCATTTTCCTTCCAAATTTTTTGGAGGAAAAGTGCGTTTTGTAATCCGAAAAATAAGGAAAGTGCCAGAAGGCCTCAATAGATGGGGGCAGAGAAGGGCCCAAACTTGACTGATTCACACCTGTCCGTGGAAAGCTGTATAGACTGAATTCATAGCCCATTTTGGTTTACGTCACTTTATTGTGACCAGCACATCTCCTGCTGACATGAGGGCTTCTACTAGCGACAAATAATGACTTTTTTGTCCACATGAGCGTTGCGATTTCTAACTTTTATTTCATGTTTGATCATTCACCCCATGTCTAGGTGAAAAATGGGAATGATTTGTTTTGTTGGTTGATTTTATGATCATTGTCTCATGTAAAAAGTTTCCATCCTGGACAATCGGTGGGAAGAAAAGGCAGAAGATTACCCACCCTCAAAAATCCAATTAAACAATCTGTTTTATGCCTGTCAAAAATATAAGATTTGTGCTTTACATTAAGAAGCAAGGATTATACAATACGCTAAGACCAATTATCAGAAAATAGTTTTCTTTCCTAGAACTCCCCTGTGTATTTCACAGCAGAAGGTTCGTTTCATATAAAGTTTGTGATGTGGTAAATGGGTAAAGGCCACGATAGCTAACGATCCAGCCTCGCAATGTGACAATTTCTGTCTCGCCACAAGACTGAACCTGCCAGAGAGATATAGACATATCCCCAGGGTAGCCAAAGTTCAGTAGTTTTCATTACATGACCGTTACAAACAGGAATTATAAGCGATGACAATGAGGTATGGCACAGAAGCATGGGCTGCAGAAGTTCAGTAAGGCCACGGATTAATAGACAGGACGGCTCTGTGTAAGAAAACCTCTGATGGGGTCAGATAGACAATTTCTTAGCGGGTGACAAAAAAGTTTTATGACTTCTGTAATACTTTTTACAAATGCAGAGGATCCTAGACATCGAGTGACCAAATATTGTCATCTGTCTGTTGAGAGCTGAAGAGATATGTCAAGGTGGAAGAGTTGTTCAAACACCCACTGTGAAGGCCTCTTATATATCACTAGAAGGTGGCCCGATTCTAACGCATCGGGTATTCTAGAATTTATTGTGTAATTAATGTATGTTTTTTGTTATATATATCGATGTTGTTGTGTGTAGTTGCCAGTGTTTGTGTAGGGCGCTGTAAATGTTCTGGGTGTTGTCTGGGTGGGGGAGGTGAGAGCGGTGTTGTATGTGTGTTGCGCTGTTTGTGGAGCGCTGTGTGTCTGTAGCGTTGTGTGTGTGTGGTGCTATGTGTGTTGCGCGGTTTGTGTGGGTGTGGAGTGCGTGTGTGTGTTTTGGGGAGGTATGTTTTGTGCAGTGTGTGTGTTGCGCGGTATGTGCGTATATTTGTGTATGCCGCGGTGTTTGTGTGTTGGGTGTTGTGTGTGTGCGGCGTTGTCTGTGTGTGGGTGTCTGTGTAGGGCGGTGTTTGTGGTTCCCAGTATGTGTGTGGTGTGTTGTGCGGTGCGCGTGTGGCAGTGTGTGTGTGTGTTTTGGGGGGAGGTGTGCACCCCCATCGTGCTCCATCCAACATGCTGTGCACCCCCCATCGTGCTCCATCCCCCATGCTGCGCACCCCCCATCGTGCTCCATCCCCCATGCTGCGCACCCCCCATCGTGCTCCATCCCCCATGCTGCGCACCCCCCCATCGTTCTCCATCCCCCATGCTGCGCACTCCCATCGTGCTCCATCCCCCATGCTGCGCACTCCCATCGTGCTTTATCCCCCATGTTGCGCACTCCCATCGTGCTTTATCCCCCATGCTGCGCACTCCCCATTGTGCTCCATCCCCCATGCTGCGCACTCCCCATCGTGCTCCATCCCCCATGCTGCGCACCCCCCATCGTGCTCCATCCCCCATGCTGCGCACCCCCCATCGTGCTCCATCCCCCATGCTGTGCACCCCCCATCGTGCTCCATCCCCCATGCTGTCCACCCCCCATCGTGCTCCATCCCCCATGCTGCGCACCCCCCATCGTGCTCCATCCCCCATGCTGCGCACCCCCCATCGTGCTCCATCCCCCATGCTGCGCACTCCCCATCGTGTTCCATCCCCCATGCTGCTCCACAGTCACACATCAGACAGTATACACGCACACATCTGATCGCATACACTCACACCCCACTTCTCCCTGTGCCCTCCGGTGGGCGGTCCCAGCAGCTGTGTTGCACGCCGTGCTCTTCTGCCTTCTGCCGACACTCACACATCGGATCGCATACACTCACACATCCGATCGCATACACGCACACATCCGATCGCATACACGCACACATCCGATCGCATACACGCACACACAAACACTGACGATATCGCACATACGTTCTCACACATTCACAACATCCGGAGAGACCATATGCTTCCGGCCATGTGATCCTCCGGCAGGTCCTGGAAGGTCACTGCACGCACAGTATCGCCGCTGAGAAGTAAGCGATATCATTGGATGTTGTGAGTGTGTGGATGCGATCTGATGTGTGTGTGAGGTGTGTGTGAGAGTGAGTGAGTGTGATCTGATGTGTGTGTGTCTGTTCTTATGTGTGTGTGTGTGTTCCGCTGCTGCAGGACCTTGATGCGCTCACCTGCTCCCGGTCGGCGTCTGGTGAGTATGACTGCGGGGTCTTCTTTCTTCTGTCTTCTCTCTTTTGGGGGTGCCCACTGCCTATAATGAAGTGTCTTGCAGTGTCTTTAACTCTTTCACCGCTGCATGACACTTCATTATTGACCGCAGCGTATGCCGGCTCCCTGCACATGTGTACCGGGAGCCGGTGTTTGCTGGTAACCATGATACACATCGGGTAACTAAGGGAAGCGCTTCCTATAGTTACGCGAAGTGTATCATGGTTACCAGTGTACACCGGCTCCGTCACGATCCCAGCATCGCAAGGTTATGACCGCCGGGGGCGGGGGCGAGCGGGCGAGGCGTCAGCATATGCCGGCTCCCTGCACATGTGTACCGGGAGCCGGTGTACGCTGGAGTGGGCGATGCGTGCGGAGGGCCGGGGCGAGCAGCTAATCCATGCGGGGGGCGGGGCCAAGCCGAGGCGAGCGGCCAATCCATGGGGGGGGTGGGGCCAGGCCGAGCCCAGCGGCCAATCCGACAGTTGTCACGCTAACGACACTGTCACGGTGACACTGTCATGGTGACACAATTTTGGAGCAAGACAGACAGACAGACAGAATAAGGCAATTATATATATATAGATTGTATTGACCTGGTGTTTTACCTTATAAGTGGTTTTACATAATCCGTGTTGCAACACTAAGGGGCACTTTGTACACTACGACATCGCAAGCCGATGCTTGCGATGCCGAGCGCGATAGTCCCCGCCCCCGTCGCAGCTGCAATATCATGGTATTAGCTGGCGTAGCGAACATTATCGCTACGCCAGCTTCACATGCACTCACCTGACCTGCGACGTCGCTCTGGCCGGCAGGCAGCCTATAGAAGCGCATAATATCATATTTCCTGCCCATAAAAACGTATGTTTTGGCAGGAAAAAAACTTGAAAAAATGCCCATTTTTTATTGCGTTTGCGTTTTTCACATGCTTTTTTTGTGCGATTTTAATTGTGATGATCGCGGGGGTTCAAGTGCTGTACCCCCACGATCACCGCCGGATCTCGTTGCCAGAAGTGGTGCTCGCGCCGCTCCTAGCAGTTTAACCCCCTAAATGCTGCGGTCAATGCGATTGCAGCATTCAGGAGGCAGGGAGAGGAATCACTTACTTCTCCCTGGAGTTCGGGTCCCTGTAATGCGATCACAGGGACCCGAACACTGCCATAGTAACCCTGCATCGTCATCATGACAACCCCGGGTTACAGAGGTACAGATCGCCTCACTGATCAAGGCATCTACGTCACCAGAGTTCCCTGCAGCAAGGTCCCGCGGTAAAGACCGTGAGATGAGAAAATGTCTGTTGACACTGGTTATGTGGCCTAGGTACAGGGAACCCCGGTGACGTCACAAGGTGAACTGAGTTCATGCCGGCGGATTTGCAGAAAACCCCGGTAATCCGCCAGCATGAACTCGATTTACCTTGTGACGTCACCGGAGTGCCCAGCAGCAAGGTAAAGACCGCGAGTTGAGGAAATGGCTTCAGGGAACCCCAGTGACGTGAAAAAAGCACTTACAAATGCTCAAAAAACAGCAACGTGTGCATTACACATGCATTTTTTTTCCTGTGTTCTTCACTGACTGCATTGAGGTCAATTTGCTGAAAAAAAAGCAGAAAAAAAAACGCAGAAACAATGGACATGCTGCTTTTTTTTCAGCAAAAAAAACATCAAGAAAAAAATACCCCAGCGTGTGTAAAGCAAGTCACGATTCTCATAGACTTTGCTGGAATGCTTTTTCCTTTTTTTATTGATTTTTAAATTTGGTGTTCGGTTTGAAAACCGAACCACAGGTTCGCTCATCTCTACTCCTTGGTCTTCATGGTGTTGTTTGGAGATCTTTTTGGTCTTCATGGTGTTGTTTGGTTAGTGACTCATGATTAATGGTGTTGCAGCCCCTGTGGCCTTTCAGTAAAGGTGTGTATGTCAAGGGCACTTAGAGGTGTGCATGAAAAAATTAAAGGAAACCAGTCATGTGAAAAATGCTTTTAACCTGCAAATATAGGGTAAAGGCCGCTTTACACACTGCGATATTGCTACTGATATTGCCAGCGTGCGTATCCGCCCCCATCGGTTGTGCGACACGGGCAAATCTCTGCCCGTGTCGCACAACATCGCCCAGACCCGTCACACTACTTACCTTCCCTGCGACGTCGCTGTGACCGGCGAAGCGCCTCCTTTCTAAGGGGGCGGTTCGTTCAGCGTTGTCACAGCTGCGTCACTGAACCGCCGCCCAATAGAAGTGGAGGGGCGGAGATGAGCAGGACGAATATCCCACCCACCTCCTTCCTTCCGCATTGCGGGCGGCAGGCAGGTAAGGAGAGCTTCCTCGTTCCTGCGGTGTCACACGGAGCGATGTGTGCTGCCGCAGGAACGAGGAACAACTTCGTTACTGCTGCAGTAACGATATTTGAGAATGGACCCCCATGTCACCGATGAGCGATTTTGCACATTTTTGCGACGATGCAAAGTCGCTCATAGGTGTCACACGCAACGGCATCGCTACAGCGGCCAGATGTGCGTCACAAAATCCGTGACCCCAACGAGATCGCTGTAGCGATCTCGTAGCGTGTAAAGCCCGCTTTACTCTAAAAGTTAGTAGTACTCTGAACATGGTCTGGCGCTGCCCCTGTGACTGAAAGATTGAGGCTGCCAAGAGGACTAAAGTTAATTTCCTCCTGGCAGTAGGGTTATTAGTGCAGGTGCCAGGTAGATTCAAAATGCAGGTAACCTACAGAATAACCCCACATCTACAGATTAATAGCATTTTTTCACATGTCAGGTTCCCTTTAAGCTTTGGTAACTGTCCAAAGAAATTACTTAGCATAGACTTATAGACCGATTTAGGTGAAAAAAACCTTCAAAGCAATGGACCACATGTATTTCATAACAGCAATATATTAGCTGTGTGTCTTTAAAGAAAAGGAATCACAAAAATGCGTCCAATAAAATCTATTTTAATAAATCTCAGCATCTTCAAAAGCTTTACGAACAGATTCCATCTTAAATTCCAAGACTCCAGAGTTGGTTGAATTCCAAGTATAGAAGTCTATACTTATGAATATGGACATTTCCTTTCCAGTTGTTCCATGATGTAACTGTGTATACGTTCCCATGTGTGGCCGGTCTGTGTATTTATGGTCCCTTTTGGAAATTACAGACATCCTAAACTCTCCTCCCCCCCCACAATACCACGTTTACTCTAATTATCCTTATGTGGATACACGGTAATCCATCCTGCACAATCTATTTAACTCCTAAAAGACCAGGTGATTTTTTTAATTTTTTTTGGCTCTTTTGATTTTTCCTCCCCTTATGCATAGAGCCATTACTTTTTTATATTTCCTTTGATATAGCCATGTGAGGGCTCGTTTTTTAGCGGGATTAGTTGTACTTTCGAATAACTGCATTCCCTTTATCACATGATGTAATGGTAAGTGGTAAACAAAAAAACTCCAAGTGTGGCAAAATAGAAAAAAAAAGTGAAATTTTTCACTTTTTTTTTTATATTTACAGCATTCATTTTATTGGTATCATTCTCCAGGTCAGTACAATTATGTAGATACAAACATTTATAGTTTTTGTTTTATTTAAGTGGTGAATAAAAAAAAAATAAAAAAAGATTTTTAAAAAAATCTTGTTTGTGTCACCATTTTATGAGAGCCGTAACATTTTAAGTTTTTCAGATAACTAGCTGTGTGAGGGCTTCTTTTTTCTTACGTGATATTATTTTTGGGTATATACAATGTTTCAGTCTCTTGTTATAATTTTTTCTGTTATGACAGTGTCCGAAAAACTGCAATTCTGGAGTTTTTATTTTTTTCTCATATCGCTGTTTACTGATCGAATTAAGTTATCCTATTGTCACGCTGCTCTAGTGTAAGCACTGAGATTTACTGGGTAAACAGTCACTGGATGCAGTTAGCAGACAACCCACTAGAGGGCGCAAGCACATCAGAATAGTCTGAAGGCCGAGTCAGTACCAGGAGTCATTGAGAAACCAGGGGGAGATGCAAAACGTGGTCAGGTATTAGCCAAAGGTCGGGATCCAGGAAGTCACACCAATGTCAGGAGGGAGAAGCAGAGCTGACGTTAAGTACAAACAAAGCAAAGTTAGAGGCCGGGATATCAGGGCAATATACAGGGAAGGGACCGGGAAGTCAGGAGAGACTGGGCAAACAGACGGTACAGGGAGATGCAGAAACAGGAGAGACACTGGACGGGAGAGTCATGGGACAGGACCAGGAAGTCAAGGGGGTGAAAGACAGACAGGCGGTAAGAGAAGAGCACAGGTCAGGACGGTAGCTGGGAGGTAGGACGGATCAGGGAACACTCACGGGAGCCAGACTCTCGTGCTGCAGAGCAGGAACTATTACTGGCAATGTTCCAGTAACAGCAGCACAAGGATATAGCATCCTGCCCATCGAAACTAAGAAGGTAGGAATAAGCCCCTGCCATGGCCTTTAACCCTGGGGAGAGATACTTGTCATGGTTCAGCGGTGTCTGAGCCTGACACAGATTATGACAGTTATATTTTGATTGATGGGATGGGACTTTTATAAATGTAGTGATGCCTAGTAAGTATGTGTTTTAATTTTATTTTATTCCTTTATTTCTAATGAGGTAAAAAGGGGGTGATTTAAACATATATTTTTTTAAAACTTTTTTTCTCTACTTTGTACTGTATTTAATAGTCCCCTTAGGAGATTTGAACCTGTAATGGTCTGATCACTTGTTCTATATACAGCAGAGCCACAGCATTGCTGTTCATAGAAGAACCCACAATCCCCTATGAACACCGGCCATGGGCTGATTTTCACAGGAGTACAGTGATGGCAGACACAGGGGTCTTCAGCAGACCCCAGGCTGCCATGGCAATACATCGGTGTTGCACGGGCAACATGTGAAGGGAAAGTTGCGAGCTTGGTGTGCCAGCCCACATCAAAAGCAGAGAAGCTGCGGATGACGGACATAGTATGTCATTCATCGTTAAAGGGTTAATATATGGTTTCTATACTTGGGTAAATTATATAAGGTTACGGGAGAGCTCTAGTCTTATGGCTTCCCTCACGGCAATACAGGAATCAGAACCCCCGGCAAAAAAATTCTAAATAGGACGTCCCTCACTTTTGGGTTTTTAAACATATATTTTAAAAAGTAACTAAACTTTCATTTTTCTTATAATTTTGCTCAGCATGGAAAGTTAGGAATCTTTGCAAATAACTTTATAATGAGATTTCTCTTTCTTCCTTTAAAAAAATAAATAAACAAAATAAAAAAAAAAATGCACAGAAGTGGCATCCAAACCCCTGAATTTCTCCAGTCTATTTGCCTGCATTTAGCTCCATTGATATCAATACCTACTGTGAGGCAGTGACAGGGGTAATATTTGAAGACCGCTATGTGTCCCCCAGAATGTGTCTGGAAACCCTCTGAGTTTGCTATAGCTATTACTGGGAGTATAGCACAAAGGGTAACAGGGAGACAGATCCCTCCTCCCAGTCCAGGTTTTGTAGCAATCCTCATGTCCGGCATTTTCGTTTAAATCATGCAGACCTCAGCAGGGTGTGTCTCAGTTGAGAGCCAGGCTTGGTGAAGCTAACACATGCTATGTGAGCTGGGCTGACTCTGTGTGGAGTGAACACAGGCCAAGAGTGTCAGCCTAGGAGAACCTTATACAGATCACTGCGGTTATTGGGGTCCTAAGGTAACAAGACTTTTTGATGCAAAGAATTTGTCTATATGCACCGGCTGTGATCCGGAAGAGACTTTGACTGTGGGAAATTGGATCTATTTATGCTGCAACAATAAATAGACTGTTGGTGTGAACACGCTGCTGCCTCACTGCCTCTCGTTTTTGCCCAAACAACGCTGCTACCTCACATTATGGTGGAGAATGCGGGCATGGCAGCCTGGTTGCTAAGGGCAATGGCCTAAGAGGTACTTACCCGGAAAAAAAAAAAAAAAATTTCTACTGACTGTTTGCGGTGGATCGGCGGGTCCACGAAGCCTGCAGGCGTTGCAGCCTGGTTGCTAGGGGCAACAACCCAGTTTTCACATGCTTATGATCAAGCCTGCAAAGTTACAGTTTACCTCAGCAGCCACTATGGAGGATCTTGTAAAGCAGCTGGCCCAGTCTACTGCTCAACTACAGCAGGTTTTTGCACAAACCAGTGCACAACAGCAACAGGCTAATGCTCAGCACCAGCGGGCGTTAGCTCAGCAACAGGAGACAAACAGCTTGTTGATTAAACAGCTTTCTGCTCTGCGAGAAGCGCTCCCAGCAGTAACTCCAGGTCATCCAGACCTTCCTGCGGCCCAGGACAGAGTAAGGGCGGCACTTACGAAGATGAGTGCAGAGGACGACCCAGAAGCCTTTCTCTGTGTTTGAGAGGACCGCTGAGCGAGAGAAATTGTCTACCGACCGTTGGACTGATGTCGTGGCCCCGTTCTTGGTAGGTGAACCCCAAAAAGCCTACCTGGATCTTAGCACGGAGGATGCCAAGGACTATGGCATACTGAAAGGAGAGATCCTTGCACGAATAGGGGTTAACACTTATCTCCGGGCCCAACGAGTGAATCAGTGGTCCTTTGAGGAGGGAAAACCTGCACGCTCACAGTCCCATGTCTTACTGGACCTTGTAAAAAAATGGCTGCAGCCGGAGACCTTGAACCCCGGACAGATGATTGAGCGGGTGGTGATTGAACGGTTTGTGCGGACTTTGCTAGCCCCCATTCAACAGTGGGTGGGACAGGGGGACCCCGGTACCCTAGACCAGCTAGTGAATTTGGTGGAACGCTACACAGCTACCCAGGAGGTGGTCCGGGACTCTGCTTCACGGCGGGCACTCCGTAGGGATACGCCCCCTTCACAGTTGGTAAAAGACTCCCGTCCCCCCCGTGTGCTGTCCCGTCTTCAGCCCTGGCAGAGAGTAAACCCCAGACTAAGGTTAGCCGGAGTCCCGGTTCCCCAAAGTCAGACACCCGAAACAGGGACACCTCTGCTGTTATGTGTTGGCGGTGCCATCAGCTCGGGCATGTGATGGCACAGTGCCCACTCACATCAGAACCCATGGACTGCCGGTACGCTCGCCGGGTATCAATGTATGCCCATACTGTTTGTACCGCAAGCACTGTTACTATGGGGCAGGAGCCCCATCTCTGCAAAGTACGTGTTAATGGCTATACAGCAGAGGCTTTGTTGGACTCAGGAAGTGTAGTGACTCTTGTACATGCCTCCTTGGTCTCCGGGGACAACCCTACGGGACATAAAGTAGGGGTACTTTGTATTCATGGAGACCTACATGAATACCCTATGGAAAGGGTCACCATTGCTACCTCGTGTGGAGAGGTTCAACATGAAGTGGGGGTGATGAAAAGACTTCCATATGCTGTTATTTTGGGAAGAGACTTGCCCCTGTTCTGGACATTATGTGGGAGGCAACCTAGCCCTCCGAGGTGTATGATTGAACCAGGCCCTGAGCCGGACGATCCCGACTCAGGGACACCTGCCGTAGGGGTCACCAGTATAGGGACAGAGTGTAGCCCTGCCAGGTTCCCCCTAGAGGTAATGGCAGGAGAGGTTGAGCCACCCGAGGCAATCCCGGAGTTGAACGTGTCTCCAGATAATTTCGGAACCGCCCAGCTCCGGGACCCCACATTGGCTCCTGGACGTGGAAATGTACAGGTAATTGATGGGGTACCCCAGCGGCCTGGTGCCAGGCTGGAAACTCCCTACATGGCTCTAAAGCGAGAGTTGCTCTATCGGGTTGATACAATCCGGGGGGAAATAGTGGAACAGTTGGTGGTCCCTCAGCCGTACCGCCGTCAGACCTTGGAATTGGCTCATAACCACCTAATGAGTGGGCACCTAGGTGAAGAGAAAACGCGGGAACGCATGTTTCAGCAGTTTTACTGGCCAGGGGTCGGCGCAGAAATCAAGAGGTTCTGTGAGTCCTGCCCAGTTTGTCAGTTGACCGCACCAACGCACCGTTTCCGTAGTCCTCTGATACCTTTACCCATTATAGAGGTGCCTTTTGAGCGGATTGCTATGGATCTGATCGGACCCATTGTAAAATCAGCCCGTGGTCACCAGCACATCCTGGTAGTGATGGATTACGCGACACGTTATCCGGAGGCCATTCCACTACGTCACACCTCGGCGAGGCTTATTGATCGGGAGTTGTTTGCTATGTTCTGTCGCGTGGGGTTACCCAAAGAAATCCTGACCGATCAGGGCACTCCCTTTATGTCTAAAATTACAAAGGAACTGTGCAAACTCCTCCAGATCAAGCAGCTACGCACGTCGGTGTACCATCCCCAGACTGATGGTCTAGTGGAACGTTTTAATAAAACTCTGAAGGCTATGTTGAAAAAGGTGGTCTCCAAAGAGGGGAAAGATTGGGACATGTTATTGCCCTATTTAATGTTCGCTATCCGCGAGGTCCCACAATCTTCCACCGGGTTCTCGCCATTTGAGTTACTGTATGGCAGACATCCGCGGGGACTGCTGGATATAGTTAAGGAAACTTGGGAACAGGAGCCCACCCCTCACAAAAGCACAGTGGAATACGTTATGGGTATGCAGGATCGTATCACGGCAATAATGCCCATTGTTAAAGAGCATTTGCTGGATGCTCAGGCAGCCCAAAGTACTCAATATAATAGAAAGGCCTCCATCAGGTCTTTTAAACCGGGAGATCGTGTCTTAGTCCTAATACCTACTGCAGAAAGTAAGTTCTTAGCCAAATGGCAAGGTCCCTATGAGATCCGGGAGAAAGTGGGGGAAGTAAACTATAAGGTGTATCAGCCAGGTAGAAGAAAACCAGAGCAAATCTACCATGTAAACCTGCTGAAGGCGTGGAAAGACAGGGAATGTATGGTGGCTGACGTAACGTTGGACCTAACCTTTTCAGGTGCTTTGACAACAACAAAGGAGGAGTCCCCTGATGATGAATTAGGAGTGAGGATAGGGGATTCTCTCTCAAAACAGCAGAGACGGGAGTCTCGGGGGTTAGTGCAGCGGAATACAGATGTGTTCTCAAGCCTACCAGGCCGAACAACTGTAATCCACCATGATATTGTCACCGAGCCTCAAGTAAGGGTACGCCTGAGGCCATACCGGGTACCAGAGGCTCGTAGGCAAGCCATTGCGGAGGAGGTACAAAAGATGCTCCAACTAGGGGTTATTGAAAAATCCACGAGCGAATGGGCCAGTCCCATTGTGCTGATCCCGAAACCAGACGGTTCTTTAAGATTCTGTAATGACTTCCGAAAGCTAAATGAGGTTTCGAAATTTGATATGTATCCCATGCCCAGGGTCGACGAGCTGATAGAGAGACTGGGACGGGCCCAGTACTTCACGACTCTCGATCTCACTAAAGGTTACTGGCAGGTGCCGCTGACAGAGGCGGCAAAAGAAAAGACCGCTTTTGTCACGCCAGGGGGGCTCTATCACTATGCCGTCTTGCCATTTGGTTTACATGGGGCTCCGGCCACGTTTCAGAGATTAATGGACATAGTGTTAGAACCCCATCAACCATATGCCTCCGCATATTTGGATGACATCATCATCTATAGCAGTGACTGGAGCACCCACTTATCTCAAGTACAAGCGGTAGTGGATTCGCTCAGAACAGCTGGTCTGACGGCGAATCCAAGCAAATGTGCTATGGGTCTCAAAGAAGCCCGTTACTTGGGGTATGTGATAGGCCAAGGGGTTATCAAGCCACAAGTAAACAAAATCGAAGCCATTCAAAACTGGCCTCGTCCCCTTACCACAAAACAGGTAAGAGCCTTTCTGGGTATAATGGGGTATTACCGACGATTCATACCCAATTTTGCTGGAAAGTCGGCGCCTTTGACCGATCTCTTAAAAGGGAAGAAGTCGGTCATGGTCCACTGGACTACACAAGCAGAGGAAGCCTTTCAGGCGCTAAAGGTAGTCCTATGTTGTCAGCCTGTGCTTGTCAACCCTGACTTTCAAAAGGAGTTTATAGTACAGGCAGATGCCTCTGAGGTGGGTCTGGGTGCAGTTCTGTCCCAGGAGGTAGATGGAGAAGAGCATCCGGTCACCTATTTGAGTAGAAAACTCACCCCGGCAGAGAAGAACTATAGCATAGTGGAGAAGGAGTGCCTAGCCATAAAATGGGCTCTGGAATCCCTACGCTACTACCTGCTGGGGCGACACTTTCGCCTGGTGACAGACCACTCCCCTTTGGTCTGGATGAGGAATGCTAAGGAGAGAAATGCTAGAGTCACCAGGTGGTTTCTCTCCTTGCAGAACTTTCACTTTTCTGTGGAACACCGGGCTGGTAGGTTGCAGGGCAATGCGGATGCCCTGTCCAGAGGTCCCTGTATGTTGGCAAAAGTTCAACCCCGCCCGTTTGAACTGAGGGGGGGGATATGTGAGGCAGTGACAGGGGTAATATTTGAAGACCGCTATGTGTCCCCCAGAATGTGTCTGGAAACCCTCTGAGTTTGCTATAGCTATTACTGGGAGTATAGCACAAAGGGTAACAGGGAGACAGATCCCTCCTCCCAGTCCAGGTTTTGTAGCAATCCTCATGTCCGGCATTTTCGTTTAAATCATGCAGAGCTCAGCAGGGTGTGTCTCAGTTGAGAAACAGGCTTGGTGAAGCTAACACATGCTATGTGAGCTGGGCTGGCTCTGTGTGGAGTGAACACAGGCCAAGAGTGTCAGCCTAGGAGAACCTTATACAGATCCCTGCGGTTATCGGGGTCCTAAGGTAACAAGACTTTTTGATGCAAAGAATTTGTCTATATGCACCGGCTGTGATCCGGAAGAGACTTTGACTGTGGGAAATTGGATCTATTTATGCTGCAACAATAAATAGACTGTTGGTGTGAACACGCTACTGCCTCACGTTTTTGCCCAAACAACGCTGCTACCTCACACTACTCATTTGGAGTACAAATTCTGTCAGTAAATGGGTCAGTGCCTGTTTCCTCCTCTGGTTATGTTTCAAAAAAATGTTTTTGTGGTAACAAGTATTAATTTCCCTGTGGCCTGCTGTACTAACCACTGGCCACAAGAGGTCACAGTCTTCCTTTTAACTCTTATATAGACTTTTAGCCAGTACAGTACTGGCACTATCAGGCGCAGTCTGTACATACCATTAGTGGGCAGGTCGGATTTTTAGGCTTTGAAATCCAAGTTTGTGAAGCTTAAAAATTCATCATCTTTTTGACTGACAGTTGCACCTCTGCTGATAATATCCGGGTGGGTTATGCACATGATTCCCGCCCTCCCCCCCGCCGCCTGTTCCTCCCTCTCACTGGCTCTATGCAAATTTTTCTATTCAGTAACATGGCGTCGGAGTTGACGCCTACGCATAGCGCTTATCTCCAGCGCCATGTTTCTGAAGCCCGCATTACCTAGTCTTGTGCCTGAGAGGGTGACGCATGCGCCCTCGCTTCTTCAGATCTCGTTGTGATCACGGGAGTGCGCGTGGTCACAAGACTGAAGAACAGCTGATCTTACCGATTAGCTGCAGTAGATGTCTGCTACGATATCATCTGCTACAGGAAGAGGAAGCGAAGCAGAGAGTAAACACACACAGATCACAGTCACACACAGATCACACTCACACACAGACACAGACATATAGAATACACATAGAAATCAAACGTACATATTACAAATAAAAAAACAAAAAAAACTTGGGCTCCACCGTATTTTTACCATCCAACCGAGGTAAACACACAGCGGCGGCCCAGTATTCTCAGGCTGGGGAGAGCGAGGGCCATTGTTAATGCCCCCCTCCTCCCGCAGCTGAGAATATCTGCCCACAGCTGCCCCGGGACCATCCATTATGCCACAGTCCCGGAGTGTCCCCGACTCTTCCAGATTGTCGTGATGCGGTGGCAATGAGGGTAATAACAAGCTAATGGCAGTGGATCGCTGCCACTAAGTCCTGGCTTAATCATGGCAGAGTCTATGAGACAGCTTACATGATTAACCCATAAGTAAAGTGAATAAACACACACCACGAAAAATCCTTTATTTTAAATAAAATAGCAAAAAAGCCCCTCTTTCACCAATTTATTAACCCCTCCCAACACACAGCTCGGTGTAATTCACACAGGTCCCACAACGCTTGCATCCAGCCGCGTCTGACACACAGTACTTAATGTAGCCTCGTAACGAGACTGCAGGGGTAATTACAGGTCATTTCTCACGGTCGGCAATGTGAACACATTACCGCTCGTGAGAACTGTAGTGTGTCCTCACAGGGACACTATCTATTGATTGATCTGTCCTATATCTATTGATTATCTATCCTTCTATCTATCTCTCTATCTATCTATCTATCCACCTATCTATCTATATATCTATCCATTATCTATCTATCCATCTATCCTTCTATCTATCTATCTATCCATTATCTATCTATCTATTTATCTATCTATCTACATCAGAAGGAAATGAACTTTTTTTTTTTTTCTTCAATGTGCTTTATTGCATTTAACGCATTAAAACACATGTACCAACCTGCGGAAAAACCGCTCCGAAACCGCAGCAAAACACATGCGGATTTCGGTGAGGTTTTTTTTGTGTGTTTTTTTCCGCGGGTGCGGAAATCTCTATCTTGGTAAGCACTTGGTTAATCATTGTTTGCGAGCTTTGCTTCTCTTCTTGTCTTGTGCTTTGGAACAAACCTAAGGCGACCAGTTATGAGTTTTCAAGTTCTTAGGAATTTCATTTTCAAGTAAGAATAACTTTTCTGTAAGTTGATAGACTTGCTGTAAACTTTCATGAGGAGAAATGTCATTCAATTACTATTGCAGTCACTCGATATCCTTCTCTATTTCCCTGGTATCTAGCCTTCAAACACAACTGAACACCAAGCCGCCATCCTATTGTTTGATTCTAAATATAACTATTATTTTTCATTGTAGAAATGTAGGTGTACAGTGAGAACATTTCAAGGTAACATTATTAGTTTTTATGGAAGCAATTTACACTTAGTCCCTGTGCACACGAGGATGTTTTTGACACGGTTTTTGATGCAGTTTTTTTAAAATCTGCATCAAAATCTGCATGCCTCCCCTGAAGCCATCAGAGTCTATGGAAATGTATATTTGGTGTGCACACGGTGCGGTTTTTTTTCCGTGCAGTTTTGGTGCAGATTTTGATGCAGAAAAAAATCTGCAGCATGTCAATTATTGGTCAGGTCTAGCAGCGTTTTTTTAATCATTGACTTCAATTCTTTGATTTTCTTGATGGCCCAAAAAACGTAGCAAAACTGCATCAAAATTGCATCTGGGTTTGACATGTTTTTTTGAACAGTGTGCATATCTGGTGCCAAAACTTTCTGCACCAAATCTGCAGCATGTGCACATAGCCTTACTGAGCCACTTACAGATATTATAAGCAAGAGTTTAAGATAAGGTAGAATCCAACCTAATTGCCACAATATACAGACAATTAACTAATACACAAGTAGACCTTTAGAGACCAATGGATGGTCTGATTCATTGATTGACAGTCTTCCCTATGTGGGTGTACACACAGACAGTAACTGTCAATCACTAGAAGAACCGCCTACTGGACTCCCAAGCCAAATATGATCATGGATGTACAGTATATAAGTAAATTATATACGGGAGGGATTAAATATTCTAACAACAGGTACCCTGTTTGTATTAGGAGACCACTCCCATTTAAAAAGTCACACCTATTTTAATGCCACCCCCATTTTCACGCACTTTCCTCAACCTCAAAATACAAGTAGCAGTAAATGGCGCTTTCCTTTTCTTAACCCCCCTGTACCTTCATATTTAGTCTCATTGCTTCTTGTCCATTGCATTTTGTTCCAGTCACTGTCAGTCACTTTTTACTATGGTGGATAGTATTAAAGTGATTTCTACAAGTGTTGAAAATTAGAACTAAAGGAACCCTGCTCAAATTGGAAAGGATGTTCACCTGTCCATATGTCATCTCAACTATCTGCTACACCTAATTTCTGACCTCAGAAGTCATAGGCCAAATATGTGTGATATACCACTACACCATGACCAGACTACATATTACCACCATATAGTGACCGAATATTACCACATACAAGGAATGACACCGTGACCAGACCACATATCACCACCCCATTGTTACGAAATATCACCCCATACAAAGAAAACATATCACACCATGACCAAACCACATACAGTCATGGCCAAAAGTGTTAACAACTTTTCCAGAAAGTGAAGTACTTCTCCCAGAAAATAATTGCAATTAAATGTTTTGTTACACACATGTTTGTTTGTTTTTTTATGGTGTTATAATGCACGCAAAGGAAATAAATTGGATATAATTTCACACAAAACTCCAAAAATGGGCAGGACAAAATTTTTGGCACTCTTAACATAATATTTGGTTGTATACCCTTTGGAATAAATAAATGCAATCAATCACTTCCTTATAGTCATCAAGAAGCTTCTTATATCTCTCAACTGGAATTTTGCACTACTCTTTTGCAGACTGCTCCAGCTCTCTCATATTTGAAGGGCGCCTTCTCCCAATAGTAATTTTAACATCATTCCACAGGTATTCACTGGGATTCAGATCCAGACTTGTTGCTGGCCATATCAGAATTCTCCAGCGCTTTATTTACATCTATTTCTCGGGCTTCTTTATGTTTGGGGTCATTGTCCTGCTGGAAGACACATGATCTAGGACACAAACCAACCCAGCTTTCTGACATTGGGCAAAATATTGTTACTCAAAATCCTTTGGTAATCTTCAGATTTCATGATGCACACAGTTAAGGCACCCAGTGTTAAAGACAACAAAACAACCCCAAAGCATCTTTAAACCTCCACCATGTTTGACTGTAGGTACTGTGTTCTTTTCTTTGTAGGCCTCATTCTATTTTAGGTAAACAATAGAAAGATGAGACTAAGATACAGCTTTTTGTTAAAGCACATCAGTCCACAAGCTGTGTCAGCAATGGGGTCCTCCTGTGTCTCCTGCCATAAAGTTTAATTTTATTTAAATGTCGACGATAGTTTGCCCTGACACTGATGTACCCTGGATAGCTTGAAAGGGCTGCTTATCCATCATCCAGACTATCATGCGTTGCAAACTTTCCTCAATTTATCTCTGCTACCTGCAACCAGGAAGATTAGCTACAAAGCCATGGCTTGTAAACCTCTTGACTGTGTTGCGCACTGCAGACAAAGGAACATCAAGATCTTTGGAGATGAACTTGTAACATTGAGATTGTTGATACTTTTAAACAATTTTGCTTCTCAAATCCTGAGACAGTTCTCTTCTCTTTCTGTTCTCCATGCTTAGTTTGGCACACACAATGCAAAGATTAAGTCAATGTCTCCGCCTTTTTATCTGGTTTAAGGTGTGATTTTCATATTGCCCACACCTGTTACTTGCTGCAGATGAGTTTGAATGAGCATGACATGCTTGAAACAAAGTTATTTATCCACAACTTTGGAAAGGTGCCAACAAATTTGTCCAATTTGCCCCTTTTTTCTGTGTTTCTTGTGTTGTTCCAATACACATAAAGGAAATAAATGTAAGTATAACAAATGTATAATTACAATAATTTTCTGGGAGAAATATTTCATTTTTGGAACAATTTTAAGGGGGTCAAGACTTTCAGGCAAGACTGTATTGCCACCACATAGTGACCAAATGCTGAAGTACTGATCATTAATAAAAAACATTATACCAATAACACTAATATCACCATCAGTGCCATTATATACAGGAGCTTTGTAATAGTGTATTGTGCACAATTAATACAGTGGTCATTAGTGACATTATACTGTCCCGGGTATGTTCGATTCTAAGGAGCCTCTAGTGAGTCTGGGACCAGAAGGTCACAATCCCTTATTATGTGCAGGTATGCAGCTTATGTTTAAATGTATTTACTTTTCTTTGGTGCTGTAGTGGGTTAAGGACTCTTTCCTATCTAGCTGCCCTTTGGAGCCTTAATCTCTGGTGCAGCTCTTTTGTGACCACTCCCCTTCACTATAAATAGCCACATGTCTTACCAACTGATGCTGGTTATAGAATCTCATCATTCTTATGCTAACTACTTTGGAAGGAGACACTCTGGAAGAAGCTGAGCAGTTGTGATAATTGCAGTGGTGATGCGTAGCTATTAGCATTGGCGGAGCGTAGAGTGTTTTCCTTTTGTGTCTATTTTCCCCCTGTGTGCCTCTCTTTCTTTGTTTTGTTTTACTGTAGTGGTGAGACGAGTGCTCTTGCTGACTTCTCACTAGCCAGGGTGAGCTTAAGGTACTGTCACACTAAGCGACGCTCCAGCGATCCCACCAGCAACCTGACCTGGCAGGGATCGCTGGAGCGCCGCTACACGGGTTGCTGGTGAGCTGTCAAACAGGCAGATCTCACCAGCAACCAGTGACCAGCCCCCAGCCAGCAGCAACTCGTGGAAGCGATGCTGCACTTGGTAACTAAGGTAAATATCGGATAACCAACCAGATATTTACCTTGGTTACCAGCGCACCCTGCTTAGCGCTGGCTCCCTGCACTCCTAGCCAGAGTACACATTGGGTTAATTACCCGATGTGTACTCCGGCTATGTGTGCAGGGAGTAGGGAGCCAGCACTGACAGCGTGAGAGCGGTGGACGCTGGTAACGAAGGTAAATATCGGGTAACCAAGGAAAGGGCTTCTTGGTTACCCGATATTTACCTTTGTTACCAGCGTCCGCAGAAGCCGGCTCCCTGCTCACTGCACATTGAGTTGTTGCTCTCTCGCTGTCACACACAGCGATGTGTGCTTCACAGCGGGAGAGCAACAACTAAAAAATGGTCCAGGACATTCAGCAACAACCAGCAACCTCACAGCAGGGGCCAGGTTGTTGCTGGATGTCACACACAGCAACATCGCTAGCAACATCGCTGTTGCATCACAAAAGTCGTGCCTTATGCAGCGATATTGCTAGCGATGTTGCTTAGTGAGACGTGGCCTTTAGGGCAAGCAAGAGCCTAAGCAGGTAATCGGTAATGGTGAAAAGGACTTGTTTAGGGACATTATGGAGTGCTGGGATTAGCCTTAGGTGAGTGGCAGGAGGTGACGCCACTCCCCTCTCACTAGCAGGAGGGTTCACTGTTGTATTGTGCTCCCTGTGTGTTGTGGCGCTCCTGCAAAGGAAAAGCTATAGATGCCGTCACATAAGAGGCAGTTATCAGGGTTCTGTTTCCAAAGCCAAAGATGACTGAATTGTGATGGAACAAGTCCTGTGAATCGCTGGTCAGAGACTATGGAGACCTGATTAGCTCAATCGTGGAGACAAGCTCTGATTTATTCTGCACGTGGTTCAGGTAGCCGGCATATTGTGATGAGTGAATACTAAATATTCAGGTTTGTATTATTCGTACTGAATACCTAGTGATATTCCAGTATTCATCACGAATAACGAACCTACTGCAAGTCAACGGGGAACTAAGAAATCTTCAAGAAAATTGCTCGGGTTCCCCATGAACTTGCATTAGGTTTGTTATTTGTGACGAATACTGGAATATAAAAAGGTATTCGGTACGAATAATCCGAAATCAAATATTTAGTATTCGCTCATTGCTAGTGACAGGTTTTCTTTACTAATATGGATCAGAGTAGTAGGGCAGTTACTAGCAAAAACATGGTTCAGAGTGACAGGATCTGAAAGGCCTCTTTCACACGTCAGTGAAAAACACACGTTTTTCAGTGATGTGTTAAAGGTGCGTATGTCCCTCCGTGTGCCATGATTTTGGCACACCTGTCTTCTCCATGTGCTATCCATGAAAGCACATGGAAATCAGGAACTTTGTACTCACCTGTCTTCGCCGTTGCTGTCCGTGGTGCTATTGTCTCTCACGCTGCCATCTCTGGCACTGCTGTTACTTCCGGGTCTGTGATGCAGTGAATATTCCTGAGCATAATTAGCTGGCCTGGAAGCAGGAGACGGCAGCATCAAAAACAGCAGTGCTGAAAACAGGTGGATATAAAAAATAATTTTATTTCACAGGCATGTGTTTTGTCTGGTACGTGTCATACGGATCGTATCACTGTGTGGTCCGTGTGACATCAGTGGTGCCGGAAAAAAATGGACTTGTCTCCTTGCGGAACACATGGACACGCATGTGCATCGCACAGACACACGGTCCCTGAGAAATCACTGATGTGTGCGCTGACCCATTGATTTTAATTGGTCTGCGTATGTCAGTGATTCCGGTACTTATATGGCGACACACGTACCGGAATCACTGACGTGTGAAAGAGGCCTAATGGAAATAGGACCCACAGCTGCGTACGTTTCTGCAAATTTATTCTGATGTCATAACAGATTTATGGATACTTCTATTTCGTTAGTGACTCATTGATTCTCATTATCTTCCTAATAAATGATTGTATGATTAATGATGACTTATTCTATTAGGGTCACAGTCCCATCACCACCTCAAATTACCTCTGTATCCAACCTGTTCAAAGGAATCATCGCAAGATTTGGAGCAAATGTGAGTTGTGAGCTGAAACTTGCTGAAAATGGCCTTTTCCTATTTCTAATGAGGACACTGTCAGGGTTCCTATTGCATTGACAATACGAGGCTCAATACTTCATGTAAGACCTCAATCAGACGTCAGTATTTTATACATAAGAAAAAAATGGTATGTGTCAGTGTTTTCGACCACTATACCATCAGTGTGTGGACAGTGTGTCATCAGGGATTTTTACGCATTGTATAAATAAATGACAAAGTACATTGATGCCATCCATGTGCTGTTTGTGTTTTTTACAAAGGCATAAACTTGTATTGGTATTTTACATCCGTACGACCAGTAAAAAACATTATCAAAAATAGCAGTTGTACTCAAGTAGAGAAAAAACAAAGATGTATATGGGGAACTTTGTAATGTGAATATGCATTACTGCAAAGAAAACATGAAAGAAAAATTGAGGAAAAAAATGAGTTATTTTGCAAATAATATTGGCCAAATTTACTAGAGCCCAGTTACCACGCCAAGGTATAACTCAACTGGGTCCTAATCTAAATTTCTGCCTCTTTTTGTGACATTCCAGACCTCTTTCAGTTCAATTTGCACCAGTTCAGACTATGAGATTAGGAAGTGCCGGCAATTCTTCGATTTTGTATTATGGAGTCATGTCTTGTCTGTGCACTCCTCCGAGTGACCTCAGGTGTTTTAATTTTCCTTTTCCATGTTCTTCTCTAGCCTTTATAAAAAGGTCAGGAATGACACAAAAAAAGAGGAAGAAATTTTGAAAAGGACTCAGTTGAGAGTTATACCTTGGCGTGGTAACTGGGCTGAATGATACAGTAATTGTTCAGGGTCGTCTAGTCATGCTGCGCTGTGCCATCCCACAGTGAGCCAGGTACATCCAAACTAGAAGACGTAAATCCCCACTTTGCTCCCAAATTGTTGGGGAAAAAGTGCACTTTATAGTCTGAAATATGAGGTTTTGTTTATATTTTGGTAAAAAAAAGTCCTTATTTATTTGGCTCTGCTTTTTAGTTTTATTTTAATGTCCATTATTTTTCTATAGGACGTTTAGGGCTATGAATTTATTGTAGATGACTGAACATGATGTATTATTATTTTCCTTATATTTTCTTGGTGGCTTTTCCAGACATTGGAAGCTGTCTCTATCAATGCCTAGATCCTTTCCACCAGCCTTCACAATGATATTATATAACATAATTACCAGTGTGGCATTGCAGTGCTGCTAATTTTGGAATCGGGCTCCTGGGGTCATGTCCTGATGCAGACAGAAGAACTTTTTTGTCAGTTCAGATTTATGAGTCATTTTCCATAGTTGGAATGCAAAGTGAAAGTTCAGTTCCTGTGACAATGTAATTCAGAAAGGTAGAAAGTCAAATCAGGTAATGAAAATGACTACACTGGTTGAGAACAGAAAAGTCTACTGTATACCGTGTCTGCAAATTGGGATTCTGATCTGGCTTATATATCCTGAGTCATATTGCAAAGGATTGTTGAAAATCCACTTGTGACTTTTAGGATCGCTACTTCCAATAGGTGGCGCTGTGCTAGAGTTTGTCTCCTTTACTGGAGAGACAATTTGAATATTTCTTAGAGGGGCGTGGCAGCTATAAGTCCCCTTACCTGGCAGCCAGACTGGCTTGCAAAGTCCCCTTAAGGAGAATAGTGTTCCCCCGTGGTCCCCACATAGCTTTCTCATGAGCCAGATCAGACACCCCCATACTTTGCACTGACGAGGGGCAAGCACCCCGAAACACCGTGTCTGCAAATTGGGATTCTGATCTGGCTTATATATCCTGAGTCATATTGCAAAGGATTGTTGAAAATCCACTTGTGACTTTTAGGATCGCTACTTCCAATAGGTGGCGCTGTGCTAGAGTTTGTCTCCTTTACTGGAGAGACAATTTGAATACTGTATATACAGACAGGCAAAGGTTCCTAGTGCAGAATAATAAGACCTGTTCCATCACACAACATATAGGACTGTAATAAATGAACACTAGGAACTAGAGTTGAGCGACTACCTAACTATTCGTACTCGCTTTACTCACAATGAGTGCTGTCTAATACTCGCGTATTCATTCCGAATAGTGTGTGTGAGTCACCCACCACAGTGCTGCAACAGTCGCCTCCGGGACACTGCGGGGACTTCTTATTAGGGACCCTTCTGGCAACAGGTATGTCAGGTTCACTTTCATAGAAGTCGTGACGCCACTCTCGGTTTTGCGGTCAGGGTAGTGATCGCCATTACAGTTTAACGAGCGTCTGGGGCTGATGGTGTCTGCAGTCTGGTGGTATGGCCTCCCGAAAGTGAGGCTGGCCCCAGGGGCTCGGGTGTATGTGCGTAGAACTACAGGTCGCAGAATAACTCAGTCTCAGTCCAGAGTGTCTTTCAACTTGTTTACTCACTTTTAGTTGGTTGGTGAGGTACCCGGGCGATGCTGAGATTATACCACGTGGAACCAGCAATTCCTGCAGGCCATTCTGAGGGTAGCTATTAACTCGCCTTCCTTGTACTTCTTTTGTTTCGAATAACCCCTGACTTGCAGTATCCTGGGATTCATCCAGGGAAGTTGCTACTGCCTTTGCTCCACTTTCTGTCCCGTGTTATGATCCGGAACCATGGAAGACCACCACAAATCATTGGCAAAAGGGGACAAGAGCATTAGCAACTAATCTGGCCACCATCCCCTTACTAACCATCACAACTAGAAGTAGCCGAGGGGTGAACTAACATCCTGTGCACCGCGAACCCAGCCGGAGAACTAACTATCCTAAAAGGTTGAAAAGATGAATAACTATCTGTCTCAAAAAATAGACAAGAATAGCAAGCCCCCCACATTCAAAGACTGCGATGATATAGGAAAAACACAATACACAGGTAGATGAAAGGATTAGCAAAAGGTGAGGCCCCCGCTGACTAAAATAGGAAAGGACAGGAAAGGGACTGATGGTGACCAGAGAAAAACCCTGCAAAATACCAACTTCCTGATAGTACAAAAAGGCCCTCAGATCGCTCGATCTGAACTCCGTCCTATACCAGGTGCCCTTGTCATACCAATGAACAGAAAACAAGAATTATAACAAATTCAACAAGCCACAAACACATGGACCCAAAGGAGCTATACTCCACACAGGAGGAAAATCCCTGGAAGGAAATAAACTGAAACCAACCACAACAAATGACAAACCCAGATAAGCAAAAGAACAAGACAATAAATAAAGAGCAAGCACTTATCTGGAGTAGATGTGGTGTAAAGCAGGATTAAGCAGGCTGGAGATACAAAGAACAACTGACATCCGGCAACAGCCTGCAATCAGACCAGGACTTAGATAAGCAGAGAGTTAGCAAAGGAAACACCCACTGCACAACACACCTGGTCCAAGTCCAAACCATTCCTGGCCACCAGAGGGAGCCTCCCAGCAGCCAAAACATAACTAACATTCACAACAGTCCCGTTTGCCGGTAGTGTGAACCAGGTGAGATGGCTTCTGGCCCTATCTCCTTATGGGTCCCCCTCTTGCTGCTGAGGCTCGAACTCTGTATCTTTGTTGAGTAACCTCTAGTCCCCTCACCTGCAGGAATAGCAGATCAGTAAATGGATGTCTGGCTCTAGGGACCTGTTCCCTGTGCGTGATGAGTCACCAACAGTCCCCGTACTCTACTGCCTCTCTTCTGGTGTCTTTCAGGCTGACATTCTGGTCACTGTACTCCCCCGCCAACAGCTACCACACATGCAGGGTCTGACTAGCGTGGCTGTACGTCTGCTTCTTTCAGCAACTTCTGTACACTGCTCCAGACTGGCTTGCTCTTCCTACTTTCCTTGCTGCCATTGCATCTTAGCTTCCAGCCCCTCCCCTACACCCCTTGCTGAGAATTGAAAGTTAACCTCTTCCAGAGGCTACCCAAGGGTCCCCTCTAATGGTGTGGGAGACCTGGTCACTATGTGTCTGTGTGTACACACCTCATTCTGGCCTTTTGGAATTACCTGGAAGCACTGTCCCAGCATGGGTGCAGTACTCTGTGGTGCCTGACCAGGTCAAAGGCGCCACATGTGCAATGCAAGTCAATGGCGCATGCTCGCAATGTAACTAGTAACCCAAATCCCGTACTATTCGTGTGAGTAGCGAATAGTACGGCATTTGGATTACTTGTTACATTGCGAGTTTTCCCCAGTGACTTGCATTGCACACGCTATTCGGAATGAATACGCGAGTATTAGGGGTACTTTGCACGCTGCAACATCGCAAGCCGATGCTGCGATGCCGAGCGCGATAGTCCCCGCCCCAGCAGCGATATCTTGTGATAGCTGCTGACATCACACGGCAGGCGGCCAATAGCAGCGGAGGGGCGGAGATGAGCAGGATGTAAACATCCTGCACACCTCTTTCCTTCCGCATTGCAGCCGGGACGTAGGTAGGAGATGTTCCTCGCTCCTGCAGTTTCACACACAGCGATGTGTGCTGCCGCAGGAACGAGGAACAACATCGTACCTGTCGCTGCAGCGGCATTATGGAAATGTCGGACCCTACACCGATGATACGATAACGACGCTTTTGCACACTATGATATCGCCTGCGACGCCGGAAGTGCGTCACTTTCGATTTGACCCCACCGACATCGCACCTGCGATGTCGTAGTGTGCAAAGCCCGCCTTAGACAGTACTCGTTATGAGTATAGCAATTATGAATAGTTAGGTACTCGCTCAACTCTACTACAAACCTCCATATTTTCACCTAATCATGGAGGTTATCATTCCCTGGGTCATCAATGGTCCAGAAATTCCATGACTGGCCATAAAAATAGTCACATTTTTATCCCTGTCTGTAAAAAGAATTCCATGATTTTTTTGAGGATGAACAAACTTACACAAATATTTTTGACTGTATCATTATTTTATAGTTTACAGCAACAGCAGTAAATCCAGCTGATGTCTTCATGTCAGAATTATGGGCTGTAGACATGGATCACTTATAATCATAATGATTTATTAAAAAGGGAACCTGTCACCAGATTTTTCCATTATAAGTTGTGGCCACCACAAGTGGGCTCTTATATACAGTGTTCTTGAACACTGTATATAAGAGTCCAGTAGAGTCTCTGTAGAACATAAAAAACACCTCTATGATACTGATGGATCCGATGGGTGTCGCTGGTCTTGGTCCAGCACCTCCTCCATCTTTTTGGATTGCCCAGTCACGTGTCTATGACACATCCTGTGTTATTCACACAGAGGCCTCTATTGTGCTCCCTCGCATGCACACTTTGATCTGCCTGGCTGAGGTCAGAGCAAAAAAGTACTGTAGTGCGCGGGCGGTCTTTGACCTTTTCTTGTGCCTGTGCATTACAGTACTGTGTTCTGCCCTCAACAGGACAGATCAAAGTGCGCAGGCACAGGAGCGCAATGGAGGCCTCTCTGTGAATGACGCAGGACATGTCATGCACACAGGGCTGGGCAGGAGGACGGCGATTGCACAAGGTGGAAAAGGAGCAGGACCAAGACCAGCAACACCTAACATACCGGACCGCCCCTTAGATGAGTATTATAAAGGTGTTTTTTATGATACACAAGCGGCCTGGGCTCTTATATACAGTATTCTTGAATGCTGTATATTAGAGGTCACTGGTGGTGGCCGCAGCTCATAAGGGAAAAACCTGGTGACAGATTCCCTTTAACTGTCCAGAAAAAGAAAAAGTCAAGTTGGCAACACTGATCATTGCTCATACTTGGTCACATAGTGTGACAAGGCAAGACTACTGTGATTGGAAAGGGTCAGTAGGAATATTCACATTAACATAGTTAGCGTTAACACACAGTTGTCAATATAATTCATGCATTTCCAGGAGGTCTAACAGATGAACAGCATAATACAAACTTCCAACTAAAGATGCTTCAGAATTGTGATTTAAAGAGGACCTGTTACCAGGAGAAAAGTGACCAGTTTTTACTCTTATTTTATTCGTACTGCCCTAGAGTCATTAGTTTTTTTATTTTATTTTTCTCTTAAATCCGTCATACAGTTCCCGGAATATGGAATTATATAAGGGGGTGTGGCTCACACGATTCTCTGGGGGCGTGTCTTCAGCTATTCTGCCTATTTATCCAGTGAGCCACGCCCCTGTGTGACAACCATAAAATTAGCACTAATCAAAGAGGCCCAGATCTCTCAATACTCAGGGGAACCGCCGGAATAAAATAAGAACAAACACTGGCCACCTTTGACTTTTTTTTTAGGCATAGTATCCACTAAGGGAAAAGTAGAGGAATGGTATTGAGGTTTGTGAGAACTTATTTACTGCCATATTTTCGTATTAAGCCCACAATGCATGAAAATACATAAATAAATAGCCAACAATTCTATCAAGAAATGTTCAAATTCCCCAATTTCAGTATTGTAATCTTCCCTATTAATTAGGGGCAGCCTTATAACCATTACATTCCATTTTATTAGTTTTTGGTATTCAATCTCTGACCAACATATGCCAGCTCCTTGACTTTGCTGTGAGCTCACACGTCAAGCCTGCAACTTTCCTGGCAGATGATGGCTCTTTTATTCAGCCATCATCTGCCTCTAACAGTCATGGGTGGAACAGAGCTCCACCCACAGCTGTTAACCAATTAAATGCCATTGACAATCTCTGACAGCAGCGTTTACAGCGTGCTGGCCTTGGTGCGGTTTACTGTATACACCCATCAGCGCACCTGTGATGTGATCACAGTACTTCGGTGAGTTGTCATGACAGCCAGGGGGTCTGCTGGAGACCCGTGTCTGTCATCACCGTACTCCTTTGAAAACCAGGCCGTGGACGGCGTTCATAGGAGACTGTGATTTCTGCTATATACTGTACAGCAATGCTGTTGCATTGTTATACAGTATATAGCACAAAAAAATCAGTTGATTGCAGGTTAGTCCCCTTAGGGGACTAACAAATACAGAAAAAAGTAGGAAGAAAAATGTTTTAAAAAAGATAAAAAAAAATATAAAAGTTCAAAACAAATACATTATAAATATAATAATAATGAAAAAAAAATACAATTAAACACATATTTGGTATTTTTACATCCGTAAAAGTCTATCAAAATATAAAATAAATTAATCCGATCAGAAAATAATAAGAAAAAAATATGCCAGAATTAGTTTTTCGGTTGCCGCAATGCTGCAGTAAAATGTAATATGAAGTGATCAGAACATCTTCCCCAAAAATGGTATCAACTAAAAATGCCAGCTCATGGCGCAAAAAAAATAAGCCATCACATGGCCCCATTGATCAAAAATTGAAAACAATACAGGTCTCAGAAAATAGTGTAATTTCCCAATTTTTTTTTTCTTTTTACAAATCTGCAGTTTTTTTTTTCACCATTTGAATTAAAAAAAAAAAAACAACTATTCATGTATGATATTTGCGTAATTGTACTGACCTGGAGAATCATATTGACTGACAATTTTACCATAAAATGAACTATGCAAATAAAGTAAAAATAAAAACAATTGCAGAATTGCGCTTCATCGTAATTTTGCTGCATTTGAAATTTTTTACCCACTTTCTAGTATACCGCGGTAACATGACTGGTGTCATTCAAAAGTACAACTTGACGCAGAAAAAACAAGACCTCATACAGCTATATGAGCGGAAAAATAAAAAAGAGAGGAAAAAACGAAAACAAAAATATGGAAATTGGCTGCAGCGAGAAGGGGTTAAAATGTAATTCCCATCTTCTGTGTTCCCGAGCACACAGCTCCACTGCCTCCCAGCTTCTTGCTTGCCGGTGACCGTGCGCTCCTGAAGATAGGCAGTAATTACCAGCGGTATAGTTAGCTGCAGGTCTGAGCCATGTGCTCTTTAATGGTGTATGCTGCAAAGAAAGAGCACAGGAATATTGAAGCTTGCCAGATCCAGCAATCCAGCTAGCTTCAGAGCAGCACGTACAAACGCTGAAGAAAAGATGCTTGTAAGCACTGTGCTCCTTTGACTGGAAATCTGCCACCCCTGCCAGACTGAATAGGTGGCCAGTAACCTGGGCAACAAGCTGTACACAATAGAAATAAAAGTCTCTCCGCTCTTGAGATCACAGAGTATTTTTATTATGAGGTAAGTTGCTTATTTCATTTAATTTACTTTTTATTTAATTTGGCAATTTTACACATTTCTAATGAGGACAAAACATCCATATTTCACATATCTAATATATAAAGCTGAGTGTGTGTGTGTGTGTGTGTGTGTGTCCGCTAAAGAAATCTGCACCATCGCATTTACAATCACAACATTTTGCACAAACGCCTCATTTGACTCAGGGAATGTCATAGACTATGTTTAGAAGGGAAAATTTAATTTGATTTGAACTGCAGACATTTGTGCCTCGCAGGTGCAGGTGGATCCGCAATGCACCCACGCCTGTTAACCCCTTAGATAGCGCTATCAAAATGTGACAGCACGATTTAAATGGCCGCGGCGGGGAAATCGCCTTTTCCAGCTGCCATTGGAGGCCATGTGACGCGATCATGGGGAGCCGGTGGTTGCCATGGTAGCGACAGGTCATATGACTCTTGTTGCTATCATGACGTAGTCCCTGTTACAGCCGCCTGAGCAGCGGCTGTAACAAGAATGCAGCATTTCTGCTGATCAGAGCTCTGCTGCTCTGATCAGCAGAAATGAATGATGGATCAGACTGCTGATCCTTATAGTCCTCTAGGGGTACTAGTAAAATTTAAAAAAAAAAACACACGTTTTAAAAAATAAAAAAACTAAAAGTTCAAATCACTCCCATTTGCCTCCTTTGAAAAGGGTTAAACATTTAAAAAATATATACACATTTGGTATCGCCGCTTTTAGAAATGCCCGAAAATATAAAATCAATTAATCTCATTAGTAAACGGCGTAGCAGTAAAAAAATTCCAAACACCAATATTACGTTGTTTTGTTTGTCGCAACTTTTGCGGATGATGCAGAAACAGGCGATCAAAACATAGCAGCTGCGCAAAAATACTACCATTAAAAAAGTTCGAGAGGAAAAAAATAAGCTGTCACTGAGCCCCATATCTTGAAAAATGAGACTAATATGGGTGGCGGAAAATGGCACCACTTTTTTGAACAAATGTCTTTTTTTTTAACCCCTTATATAAAAGTAAACCTATACATGTTTAGTATCTACAAACCCGTACCAACCTGAGGCGTCACACTGACACATCAGTTTTACTATATAGTGAACACTGTGAATATGATACCCCAAAACAATCGTGCAATCTCATTTTTTTTGCCATTTTTCAGCACTTGGAATTTTTTTGCAGTTTTCCAGTATATTATATGGTAAAACTCTTGATTTCATTTAAAAGTACAACTCGTCCTGCAAAAAAACAAGCTCTCATGAAGGGGTTAATAGGAGCTGTGATTGGTTGTTATAGGCAAAAAAGGCCATTCTAAGGCGGGCTTTGCACACTACGACATCGCAGTCGATATCGTAGTGTGCAAATGCTTTTTTAAATGATTAACGAGCGCAAAAGCGTCGTTATCGTATCATTGGTGTAGGGTCCGACATTTCCATAATGCCGGTGCAGCGAAAGGTACGATGTTGTTCCTCGTTCCTGCGGCAGCACACATCGCTGTGTATGAAGCCGCAGGAGCGAGGAACATCTCCTACCTGCGTCCCGGCTGCAATGCGGAAGGAAGAAGGTGGGCGGGATGTTTACATCCTGCTCATCTCTGCCCCTCTGCTGCTATTGGCCGCCTGCCATGTGACATCGCACGACCCGCCCCCTTAGGAAGGAGGCGGATCGCCAGCCAGAGCGACGTCGCAGGGCAGGTGAGTGCATGTGAAGCTGGCGTAGCAATAATGTTCGCTATGCCAGCAATCACAAGATATCGCTGCTGCGACGGGGGCGGGGACTATCGCGCTCGACATCGCAGCATCGGCTTGCGATGTTGTAGTGTGCAAAGGGCCCCTAAGAAGCTTATGTGTCAGTTAATATGATTTTCGATGGAGAGACGGTTAGAGAGACAGAGAAACAAAGAGACAGAGACTGACACAAAAACACAGACAGAGAGACAGAGACAGACAGGGAGAGATTGAGAGTGAGAGAGATAGAGATACACTTATGCGGGCGTCACACGGGATGATAAATCGTGCGATCACACCCACCCCCGTCGTTTGTGCGTCACGGGCAATTAGTTGCCCATGGCGCACAGTTGTTTACCCCCGTCACACATACTTACCGGCCAGACGACCTCGCTGTGGGCGGCGAACATCCTCTTCCTGAACGGGGAGGGACATTCGGCGTCACAGCGATGTCACACAGCCGCCGGCCAATAGAAGCGGAGGGGCGGAGATGAGCGGGACATAAACATCCCACCGACCTCCTTCCTTCCGAATTGCCGGTAAGCTGTGTTCATCATTCCCGTGGTGTCACATAGTTACATAGTTACATAGTAGTTACATAGTTACTAAGGTTGAAAAAAGACCTAGGTCCATCTAGTTCAACCTTCCTCCACCAGTTCTACATTTGGTCACTAAGTCATTTATAACCAACAATGTTGTGTGTACTGAGGAAATCATCCAGCCCTTTTTTGAAAGCTGTTATAGTATCTGCCATTACTACCTCTTGTGGTAGGGTATTCCACAGTCTGACTGCTCTAACTGTAAAGAACCCTTTCCTATTTAGCTGTCGGAATCGCTTTTCTTCCACTCGCAGTGAGTGCCCCCTGGTCCTTAGTATTGTCTTCGGAAGAAATAAGTCATGTGCCAGTCCTTTATATTGACCACACATATATTTATACATATAAATGAGATCTCCTCTGAGACGTCTTTTTTCTAAGCTAAACATATCTAACTTTTTCAACCTTTCATCATACGGGCGGCCTCCATTCCTTGTAGTAGTCTAGTTGCCTGCCTTTGAACTGACTCAAACTTCTGAATGTCCTTTTTAAAATGTGGAGTCCAAAACTGGATCCCATATTCCAGATGTGGCCTTACAAGTGATTTATAGAGGGGTAATAATACGTTGGGATCGCGGGATCTAATCTCTCTTTTTATACACCCTAGAATCTTGTTTGCTTTTGCAGCTGCTGCTTGACATTGAGTGCTGCTGCTCAGCTTATTTGTAATGAGAATACCCAAGTCCTTCTTCTGTTCTGTAGTCCCGAGTTTACTTCCATTTAATGTATACGCAGTTATAGGATTACTCCGTCCTAGGTGCATTATTTTACATTTATCAACATTAAATCTCATTTGCCAAGTATCTGCCCATTCTGACATCTTATCCAGATCTTTTTGTAATATTATACTATCAAGGTCAGTTTTTAATATCCTACATAGTTTGGTGTCATCAGCAAAGACTGACACTTTACTATCAATCCCATCCATAAAGGTCATTAAAGCGACGTGGGCTGCCACGGGAACGGCGAACAACCGGAGCACAGAAGGAGGAAGGACTTTTTGAAAATTAACAACGTGTCAACGAGCAACGATAAGGTGAGTATTTTTGCTCGTTCACAGTCGTTCCGAGGTGTCACACGGTACGATAAGTCTAACGATGCCGGATGTGCATCACTAACGACGTGACCCCGACGACATATCGCCCGATACATCGTACCGTGTGACGCCTGCATTAGTTACTATCCTGGACAATGTCGGGTGTTACAGCTAGTTTCGTATAAAAGTAGAATTTTGTTTTCATTTTTGAAATATGGGGCAAATCAATTAAACTTTACAGCATTAAATAGTATCAATAAGGTTAATACTACTTTACATTGTCCAATCAATATTGTGAATCTGTGCCCAGTGCTCACATTATACCGGTGAAAAATCACAAGATATATTGCCCAATGATAAATAATGACATTATGAATTATCTAATGCTATTAAAACAACAATAGATCACATAAATAATAACTCATCACAAACAATATCTTATTTTTCAGCCACTGTCATGGATATAATTATATATATAAAATTATTTTTTATTTACTTTTTTTATTGTAAAGTTTTTCAATTCTTCTGAAGTGGGGTTTGAACAATGTTTAATTAGCGTTGAGTTGTAAGTTGGCGGATTATTCGTACATTCAGTATTTCTTTCCCCCACTTTCCACCAGACTCTAGGTCATGATCACGGATCACTTTGATCTGTAAGGCGTAGATCCAGAGTGTCTTTTTCTATTTCTGAAATGAAATAGATTTGGGAAGCATGGTGGCTTATATCGCTGTTGGATTTTAATGAATTTTTCAATAAAGAAGAAACTTTTTTACATTTTAAAGACTCGCTGTTGAATCCAATTACTTTTTTTCTTTGTGCTTATGAAAGCTACTTTTTTTATTTACTTTTTCTGATTGTAATGTTTTTTCAAGCATTGCCTGAGCAAAGGGAAGCAACTATTTTTCCAGGATAACCTTGTATGCGGCTTGATTCATACGTCCTCAACCAAATTTCACAATGGGTACAAGACACTGTGGCTTGTACGCCTCTCCAGGTCTCCATCTAACCATTAGATGACCAGATGTTGGGTAAAGCTGAAAATTAGGTAAAGAAAATTCAAAAAACATCTTTGCGAATGACGTATGAATCAAACCACAAACAAGGTTATCCTGGAAAAACAGTTGCTTCCCTCTGCTCAGGCAATGTTCCTCAACTCTGAGGACTATTTTTTCCAGCAGGACAATGCGCCACGCCACACAGCTAGGTCAATCAATGTGTGGATGAAGGACCACCACATCAAAACCCTGTCATGGCCAGCCCAATCTCCAGACCTGAATCCCATTGAAAACCTCTGGAATGTAATCAAGAGGAAGATGGATAGTCACAAGCCATCAAACAACAAAGAACTGCTTACATTTTTGCTCCAGGAGTGGCATAAGGTCACCCAAAAGCAGTGTGAAAGACTGGTGGAAAGCATGCCAAGACGCATGAGAGCTGTGATTAAAAATCATGGTTATTCTACAAAATATAGATTTCTGATCTCTTCCTCAGTTAAAATATTAGTATTGTTGTTTCTAAAGGATTATGAACCTGTTTTCTTTGCATTATTTGAGGTCTGAAAGCAATGCATTGTTTTGTTTTTTTGACCATTACTCATTTTCAGAAAATAAATACAAAATGTATTACTTAGAAATTCAGAGACATGTTGTCAGTAGATTATAGAATAAATTAACAATTTAAATTTCACTCAAAAATATATAGAGAAAAATCTGAAAAACTGACAATTTTGCAGTTGTCTCCTAAGTTTTGCCAGAGCTGTATATACAGTATACTGTATATGTACAGTGTATATATATATATATATATATATATATATATATATATATATATATATATATATATATATATATATATATATATATATATATATATATATATATATAATATGAACTACCGGACTTGCAAAGGGGGGAAGGGATACAGAGTATGTAAAAAGATGATGATTAAACGAAATCACTGCCACTGGGCTTGGTATGTACAATCAATAAAATAAGAGCAATAACATAAATGTACAGAGTGCATTCAGTTAATTAAAATGGCATGGTGGTAATTGTATTAATAAACATGACTAAGAGAGATCACACCCCTTATTGGAAACCTATAGAAGACCAAGGCCCCATGTAGCTTAAAGGAAATCCGTCACCAGATTTGTCCCCTATAAGCTGCGGCCACCAGTAGTGATTCCTTATATACAGCATTCTAGAATCCTGTATATAAGAGCCCACACCGCTCTGTAGAATGTAGAAAACAGCTTTTATTATACTCACCTGTAAAGCAGTCGGATCCAATGGGAGTATCTTGTCTTGGTCCAGCGCCTCTTATGTGTTAGCGATCGCCGTCCTCCTTCCTTGCTCCATGTGGATGACGCGTCCTACGTCATTCAAACAGAGGCCTCCTATGTGCTCCTGTGCACTTCTCTCTGCTCTGCTGAGGGCAGATAAAAGTATTCCAGTGCTCATGTGCGTGCGCTCTACAAAATTTTCCCCGCACTTGCACATTACAGTACTTTGCTCTTCCCTCAGCAGGGCCAAGAGAAGTGCGCAAGAGCACAATGGCAGACTGTGTGGATGATGTAGGATGGGTCATCCACACGAAGCAAGACTGTATCAAAATAAGAGGAACCGCATGCGGGTTTTTTTTTATTATGTAAATAGACAATTTAAAAAAAAACAGCATGAGGTCCCCCCCAATTTTGATACCCAGCCATCATAAAGCTAGACAACTGAGGTCTGATATTCTCAAGCTTGGGAGACTCATGGTTATTGGGACCCCCCAGGCTAAGAATAGCGGCCTGCAGTCACCCCAGAATTGTTGCATCATTTAGATGTGACAATTTCAGCACTTTCCTTGGCTCTTCTCGATTGCTCTGGTGCGGTGACAAGTTGGGTAATGAGGGTTAATGACAGCACACAGCCACCCATTACTAATCCTATAAAATGAAAAGAAATAAACACAAACATAGAGAAAAATAATTTATTTGAAATAAAATACAGCAAACTGTTTATTAACCCCAAAAAGACCCTTGAAGTTTCGCCGTAATCCATACGACGTCCCACAATGGTACTGGCTCTGCTCTGAACCTGGAAGAATTTACGTAACTTTCAGTGTGGTTACTTCTGAAGCACTGCCACTGCTGAGACGCCCAGCCCAAGTCTCTAAAATCTGGAGTGTAATCCAGCACCAAGTGCTTCATTCTTCAGCAGTGTTATACAGTCATACGAAAAAGTTTAAGAACCCTTATTAAAGTTAACCTTTTTTCTTTATAACAATTTGGGTTTTTGCAACAGCTATTTCAGTTTCATATATCTAATAACTGATGGGCTGAGTAATATTTCTGGATTGAAATGAGGTTTATTGTACTAACAGAAAATGTGCAATCTGCATTTAAACAAAATTTGACCAGTGTAAAAGTATGGGCACCCTTATCAATTTCTTGATTTGAACACTCCTAACTACTTTTTACTGACTTACTAAAGCACTAAATTGGTTTTGTAACCTCATTGAGCTTTGAACTTCATAGGCAGGTGTATCCAATCATGAGAAAAGGTATTTAAGGTGGCCACTTGCAAGTTGTTCTCCTATTTGAATCTCCTGTGAAGAGTGGCATCATGGGCTCCTCAAAGCAACTCTAATGATCTGAAAACAAAGATTATTCAACATAGTTGTTCAGGGGAAGGATACAAAAAGTTGTCTCAGAGATTTAAACTGTCAGTTTCCACTGTGAGGAACATAGTAAGGAAATGGAAGAACACAGGTACAGTTCTTGTTAAGCCCAGAAGTGGCAGGCCAAGAAAAATATCAGAAAGGCAGAGAAGTAGAATGGTGATAACAGTCAAGGACAATCCACAGACCACCTCCAAAGACCTGCAGCATCATCTTGCTGCAGATGGTGTCAATGTGCATCGGTCAACAATACAGCGCACGTTGCACAAGGAGAAGCTGTATGGGAGAGTGATGCGAAAGAAGCCATTTCTGCAAGCACGCCACAAACAGAGTCACCTGAGGTATGCAAAAGCACATTTGGACAAGCCAGTTACATTTTGGAAGAAGGTCCTGTGGACTGATGAAACAAAGATTGAGTTGTTTGGTCATACAAAAAGGCATTATGCATGGAGGCAAAGAAACACGGCATTCCAAGAAAAGCACTTGCTACCCACAGTAAAATTTGGTGGAGGTTCCATCATCCTTTGGGGCTGTGTGGCCAATGCCGGCACCAGGAATCTTGTTAAAGTTGAGGGTCGCATGGATTCAACTCAGTATCAGCAGATTCTTGACAATAATGTGTAAGAATCAGTGACGAAGTTGAAGTTACGCAGTGGATGGATATTTCAGCAAGACAATGATCCAAAACACCGCTCCAAATCTACTCAGGCATTCATGCAGAGGAACAATTACAATGTTCTGGAATGGCCATCCCAGTCCCCAGACCTGAATATCATTGAACATCTGTGGGATGATTTGAAGCGTGCTGTCCATGCTCGGCGACCATCAAACTTAACTGAACTGGAATTGTTTTGTAAACAGGAATGGTCAAATATACCTTCATCCAGGATCCAGGAACTCATTAAAAGCTACAGGAAGCGACTAGAGGCTGTTATTTTGCAAAAGGAGGATCTACAAAATATTAATGTCACTTTTATGTTGAGGTGCCCATACTTTTGCATCGGTCAAATTTTGTTTAAATGCGGATTGCACATTTTCTGTTAGTACAATAAACCTCATTTCAATCCAGAAATATTACTGAGTCCATTAGTTATTAGATATATGAAACTGAAATAGCTGTTGCAAAACCCCAAATTGTTATAAAGAAAAAAGGTTAACATTAATAGGGGTGCCCAAACTTTTTCATATGACTGTAAATACAGAAGGACTGACCCGTACATCCAACAAGTGTGAACAGGTGCTAGCTGAAAACACATTATATCTACAAAACATATACGGCTGCACACTAAAATGCTAACAATGAATAAGGGAACTCTGGTATTGCATTACTGCTATAGAAATATTTGAAAAAAAAAGAGATATTTAGCTTATGTATTGGCCAATGCATGCAAGCCCGGTAACCAGCGACAATGTATATCTCAATATACCGGGACCCTAACGCAAATGCCTCTATCTGGGTTAAAAACCTACCTGGCACCTGTTCATACCTATTGGATGTGCGGGTCAGTCTTTTTGTATATTTATTGAGCACTCTGCCCTATAACCAGGCTGTGTTTACTCCCCTTTATAGCAGGAGTCTAGCTGCCCAGACATGGAGGTTTTAACCGAGATAGTGGCATTCCAGTTAGATTTTTGTCTAGCTGCCCAGACATGGAGGTTTTTAATCCAAATAGTGGTATTTCAGGTTAGGTTCCCGATATACAGAGATTACCTTGCCATGGTGACTGGGCTCACATACATTGGCCAATACATATGCTAAATATCTCTTTTCAAATATTCCTATAGCAGTAATGCAATGCCAGAGTTCCCTTATTCATTGTTAGTATTTTAGAGTGCAGCTGTATATGTTTCGTCTAGCACCTGTTCACACTTGTTGTATGTGCGGATCAGTCTTTTTGTATATTTAAAGTGCATCTCTTTCTGATTGAGCAGTCAGCCCTATTACCAGGCTTTGTTCACTCCCCTTTATAGCTGGAATCTAGCTGTCCAGACATGGAGGTTTTAACCCAGATAGTGGCATTCCAGTGAGGTTTTTATCTAGCTGCCCAGACACTGAGATTTTTAATCCAGATAGTGGCATTTCAAGTTAGGTTCCCGGTTTACAGAGATTACCTTGCCGTGGTGCCCACTGAATCCAAAAAGTTAATTATATAAAATAAGTTTTCTAAAAGAGACCTGTTCAGGAAAAAAGCCATAACGTGTGGTGCATGGATTGGGTTAGAAGCCATAACGTGTTTTTTTTCATTTTTTTTTAACCTGTTGTGGCAGAAAGCTCTGCATCACCCAAATCGTCTGGGAGTCTCAGTTGTGAAGTATGTTTTGACAACAAGCAGAAATTGTTAGGGAACAAACGTCCTTAGTTATTTCCTGGCTGAGAGGTAATGGAGAGATTTATGCTGTGCTCCTGTAGTAAACACAATTGTTCCTAGCTGAGGGCAGTGTGTGAACCATCAAAACCTCATAAGAGGCACCATGAACTCCGGCATTTAATTCATTGCTGAAACATAAATAATGAAATGCTCAAAATCCATGTACGAGAGACAAACTGGTGTCTGGTGTGACTTGTCTCCTCTCCTACAGAAGCAATCTTGGCAAAGTAGAGCCGCTGTTTGTTCTTGATATGGAAATGATATTTTTTACACAACTCAACTACGTCCAAAACACATATTGCAGTTTGTCTTCAATTCTGGGCAATCAAGATAAAAAAGTGGGCGGATTGTGAGAAAAACTATAAACAAGAAGGACTGTTGAATGTTAACAGCGCAGATTATTTCAAGGATTTGTTCCGATGACTAAAGAAACCGTACTTTCCTTTTCAATGTTTTATTTAGGTCTAGCTCCTGGTTCTGACATCTCTTTCAGCTGTTTTCTTCCACTCTTTTAGGCCCCCTTCACACGTCAGTGATTTTGGTACATACCGTTATGTCGCCATTTTTATATGTACTGGAAATACTGACATACGGAGACCCACTAACATCAATGGGACTGCGCACACACAGTGATTTATCACTACCCGTATGTCCATGCGGCGCACACACATGTCTGTGTGTTCCGCATGGATATAACTCCATTTTTCTCCAGCAGCATTGATGTCACATCGACCGCACAGTGGTGTGATCTGTGTGACACATACCAAAAAAAAACGTGTCTGAGAAATAAAATGCTTTTCTATACTCACGTGTCTCCAGCAATGCTGTCTTTGGCACTGCTGTCTCCTGCATCAGTGCCTGCTCATTATGCTCATTGCATATTCACTGCACTTGTAATGGGATCAACAATTCAGACTGCATCATTAATGTAGAACTGGATTTGAATATTGCTTCAGCACTTGCCCACAAGGGGGCAGTGGCAGACTGTGCAATCACAAACACAGAGGTGGGAAATCCCCTGCTGCAGCTTGTGTGTTCTGTCCAGGAAGAAAAAGGGCGGGAAGGAGGTTCAGCCCCGGAGCCCAGACAGGAGAGAGCTGCGTGTGGTCTCCCTGAACAGAGGGCTCTTTTGCCACCGGATTCTTGGAGGAATCACCCTGTGGAAGTGTTTTCTGCCATCCCCGGGCTGCAGGACTTTGTTTCCACCAGGGATCTAACCGGACTGCAGAGCATCGCGCCCGGAGTGCATATCCAGGGGCTGTGACAACTTGACTGCAGAGCATCACACCCTGAGTGCAAGTGCAGGGGCCGTGACCTCCCTTCTTGTGCTCGGTGTGCCCCGGGACTTAAAGACTGACTAAAATCCGTTACCAGCGGGAGAAGATCAAAGGAAAAGACCGAGGAGCTGCATCCCTTCAGCGCTGCACCGGGACCCATCATCGTGAGACTCCAGGCCTGCGACGTGGTAGCGGCATCTTCTTCTGGGACAGGCTGGTACGTGATTATAGGGAAAGTTAGGGAAAGTTGCCGCCATTTCTTTGTTGTTTTTTTCTTCTCTTCTTGCTGCGTACCCGGAAGGAGTGAAAATCCGGGGACTCCACCATACACATGTGCGCAGATAGTTTGGTTGATTGTGTTATAAATATGTTTCCTAGTAAAGAAATGTTACTACCGGTAAAATCTGAGTATGGGGATTTTGTTGGAATAGAGCATACACACACACCCGCGGCCCTACCACCGGTCGCTTCACACTCACCGCAGACCCGGAAGTAGCAGTGCTGGAGACAGCAGCGACGGAGACATGAACATCATGAACAGCAGCAGTGTGGACAAGTGCATATAACGTTCCTGCTGTCCGTGTGCTATCACAGATAGCACACGGAGAACTTACGTGTGCTAAGATCATAACACAGGGAGGGCCATACGCACCCACAACACGTCAGTGAAAAACTTGTGTGTTTTTCACTGACATGTGAAAGAGGCCTTAAGGGTACTTTACACGCTGCGATATCAGTACCGATATCGCTAGCGAGCGTACCTGCCCCCGTCGGTTGTGCGTCACGGGCAAATCGCTGCCCGTGGCGCACAACATCGCTAACACCCGTCACACGGACTTACCTTCCCTGCGATGTCGCTGTTTCCGGCGAACCGCCTCCTTTTTAAGGGGGCGGTTCGTGCGGCGTCACTGCGACGTCACACAGCAGCCGTCCAATAGCAGAGGAGGGGTGGAGATGAGCAGCTGAAACATGCTGCCCACCTCCTTCCTTCCACATTGCCGGTGGACGGAGGTAAGGAGATGTTCGTCGCTCCTGCGGGGTCACACATAGCGGTGTGTGATGCCGTAGGAATGAGGAACAACATCGCTACTTACCAGACAACGATTTTTCATAAATAAACGACCTCTCACAGACAAACGATTTTTGCCTCTTTTGCGATCGTTTAATGTCGCTCCAGCCTGTCACACGCTGTGATGTCGCTAACGACGCCAGATGTGCGTCACAAACACCGTGACCCCGACGATATATTGTTAGCAATGTCGCAGCGTGTAAATGGCCCTTTAGAGTTAAGACCCCGTTACACACAGAGATAAATCTTTGGCAGATCTGTGGTTGCAGTGAAATCATGGACATATTGTTCCATTTGTACACAGCCACAAACCTGGCACTGATTGTCCACAATTTCACTGCAACCACAGATCTGCCGCAGATTTATCTCTGTGTGTGACAGGGCCTTTAGAAATTACAGCAATGAGGAGGTTTACACAGATCTCCACAATTGAATCTATTTTAATTAGCTCTGAAAAGGACCGTTGGTTTAGTGTTGCACCAGCAGGTGCTGTGATGCTTTAAGACACTGTCTCTTCTCCAGCAGAAACTCTCCCTACACTATTCCTGGGTACAGTGTGTCGCAGGCGGAGGAGGGGACGCTGCGCTCTCCCACTGCTCGGGTCCGGCTGCTGCTGCTCGGTGGTGGCTCGAGCGGTGGGCCGGATCCCGGGGACTCGAGCGGCGCTCCTCGCCCGTGAGTGAAAAGGGTGGGGTTTGATTGTGGGGATTGGATATTGTCCGTGACGCCACCCACGGTTGTGGTGATATTGGTGACACCACCGCTGGTCTGGACGGGGATCCCGGGAGCGATGACAGGGAGCAGCCTGGATGTTAGTTCTCCCCTCCGTGGGTAGGGGGTTGGTTGTCCCGGGGCCCGGTGATGGGGTAGGGATGGATTGCAGGCGGGCTACGGGGCCTGGTGAGGTGCAGGGTTGCGGGGGCAGCGCTGTGCCGCACGGCACTGTGGTACTCACTCAGCCAATGATGAGGACACAGTTCTCGGTAAAACACACGGCTGGATGGACAGGTCCCACAGACGGCTGCGGTGTTTCTCCTCCCGGCAGGTTGATGGTGACTGCCTTTCCCTGCACCTGTGTAACGTGTACGGTTCCAATGGGTTCCCACCGGTAACCCGCTCCCCAGCTTGGATGGGTGCTGAAGGAGCCCCTTTTGCCCGCAGGCTCTGGCCCTGGGAACTTTAGCCTTGGCGGTGACTGTGTTTCCCTCTCTCGGTTGGACTGTTGCCTTCTGTCGGGACTTGGCTGCTGGGAAACCCAGGAGGTTCCCTTCGCTAACGGATTTGGCAAATTCATGGCGACTCCTAGCCTTGCCGGGGTCCGTAAGCCCCTGCTGGATGGTGCTGGCTTCTCTTTGCGTACCGGTCCGGTACCGCCGGGCCACCGCTCGTCCACGGTCCTTACGGCTAGCTACAATAGGCGACTCCTGCAGACGGTCACCACCGTCTGCCAGCCTTGCTGATCTGTCCGGGCCACACACCCGGACCAACTTCAGGCTGCTTAACTGCCACTTTCCTCCTTCCACTTCCACTTCCAAAACTAATCTCCCTTACTTTTGCCGCCTCCAGGACTGTGAACTCCTCGGTGGGCGGGGCCAACCGCCTGGCCCACCCCCTGGTGTGGACATCAGCCCCTGGAGGAAGGCAACAAGGGTTTTTGTCTGACTTCAGTGTGCCTGACCGGGAGTGTGGGGTGGGTTGGTGTTGTGCTTGTGACGTCCTGGCTTGTCCAGGGCGCCACAAGTGCACCGAGAAAGGCGTCACCAGGTCTTATGACACTGATGACACTATGCTGCCGAACAACAACAGTAATGCCAGAAGCCAACATGACTACTGCATTATCATGGTTGGCAGACAATCTTTGCATGTTTAGTGACTGACAAACTCGAGCATGGCCCCCGAATACCAGGATATTTGACTAAGTAACTAGCGTCTCCAGCACCTCGATGCTTGATCAAGTGCTGAGCACGCTCAATAATCACTACTCTCCTCCAGTTGGCAGTTATGACAATGAAGTGTAGCTTTCTTTATACACCTCCTGGCAAAAAAACGCATCACTACCACATGCAGTATGATGTGTTAGTTATGCGATTTTTTTACCAGGAGGTGTAGATTGGGTGCAGGAATATGTTGTTTAAATTTCAGCACCAAATCTGCACCTCTTGGCAAAAAAAATGCACAAAAACTGTGCAGTTTTCTTCCAGAAGGTGCAAATTTGGTGCTGAACTGTCTGCACCAAAATGGTGTCAAAACTGTTTTTGCGCACCCACACACACACATACATCAGATTGCACACCCAAACACACACATCAGATCACTCACCCACATACCCATCAGATCGCACACCAAAATACACCAGATCACACACATCAGATCGCACACCCACACACACACATCAGATTGCACTCCCACACACACCAAATCACACACCCGCATACACACCCACACATCAGATCACACACCCACATACACATCAGATTGCACACCCACACACACCAGATCACACACCCACATACACACACACACACACACACACACACTCACCCACACACACATATCAGATCGCACACCCACACACACACATCAAATCGCACACAGTCACACATCAGATCACACACACAATCACACATCAGATTGCACACACACAATCACACATCAGATTGCACACACACAATCACACATCAGATTGCACACACACAATCACACATCAGATTGCACACCCACAATCACACATCAGATTGCACACACACAATCACACATCAGATTGCACACCCACAATCACACATCAGATTGCACACACACAATCACACATCAGATTGCACACACACAATCACACATCAGATTGCACACCCACAATCACACATCAGATTGCACACACACAATCACACATCAGATTGCACACACACAATCACACATCAGATTGCACACACACAATCACACATCAGATTGCACACACACACACTCACCACATCCCACAATACCATTTGCTTCTAGCCAGCAGAGGAACCTGGGACGCATTGCAGTGGAGCATGAGGACCTGTGGTGGAACGCATGGGAGGACTCAGTTGTGTGTGTGATCTTATGTGTATGTGTGTGAGCGATCTGATGTACTGTATGTGAGTGTCGGCCGGAAACAGGGGAGGACCGTGTGCAGGATACTTGCTGCATACCTCCCAACTTTTAAAGAAGGAAAAGAGGGACAAAGTTTGCGGCGCGCGTAGCGCGCCGCGGCAAATTTTTAGGCCACGCCCCCTAACCACACCGATTTCACAGTCACGCCCATATCCACTCCCCATCCACACCCATTCAGCACAAACACGCAGGCAGCCGGCGGGCCTCCAGCACGGACACGCAGGCAGCCAGCGGGCCTCCAGCACGGACACGCAGGCAGCCGGCGGGCCTCCAGCACGGACACGCAGGCAGCCACAGTGAGGCGGCCGGTCGCCTTCACAGACAGGCGGCCGGCCGCCTTCACAGACAGGCGGCGGGCCGCCCGCACAGAGAGGCGGCCGGCCGCCCGCAGAGAGAGGCGGCCGGCCGCCCGCACAATGAGGCGGCGGGCCGCCCGCACAGACAGGCGGCAGGGGGGCGCCCGCACAGACAGGCGGCAGGGGGGCGCCCGCACAGACAGGCGGCAGGGGGGCGCCCGCACAGACAGGCGGCGGGGGGGGCGCCCGCACAGACAGGCGGCGGGGGGGGCGCCCGCACAGACAGGCGGCAGGGGGGCGCCCGCACAGACAGGCGGCAGGGGGGCGCCCGCACAGACAGGCGGCAGGGGGGCGCCCGCACAGACAGGCGGCAGGGGGGCGCCCGCACAGACAGGCGGCAGGGGGGCGCCCGCACAGACAGGCGGCAGGGGGGCGCCCGCACAGACAGGCGGCAGGGGGGCGCCCGCACAGACAGGCGGCAGGGGGTGAGGGGGGGAGGGAGGGAAATCAGCGCTGGGGAGATTAGTTTACTGTACCAGCAGCAGCACAGGCAGCGCTCCTCTCTATGCCACGTCTACTAGGATGGTAGGAGGGAAAAGCAGGGAGGCGGAGAGAGAGTGGGTGGGCGGAGCCCGGGAGCCGGCCGTCCCGCCCGTGGCAACGGGACAAACAACGTAAAGCGTGAAAGTCCCGCTGTATCCGGGACGGTTGGGAGGTATGCAGCATGTTAGAATGTGTACATAAGATCCCGCTGGTGGTGGCCGCAGCTTATAGGCCCCAAATCTGGTGACAGGTTCCCTTTAAAGTGAACCTGTCAGGTGCAATATGCACTCAGAGCCAGGAGCAGTTCTGAGTGCATATTGCTAATCCCTGCCTAACCGTCCCTGTATACACTAGCATAGATAAAGAGATCAAGAACAAATATTTTTAAAGATCTTATATCTTATGCTAATGAGCGCGGGGACTAGTCACAAGGGCGTTACTTCACTTGGCTAGTCGGCTCGCATAGCATGTTAGCATGTTATTACGCCCCTGTGTGAGTACTAACACGCTATATGAGCCGACTAGCCAAGTGAAGTAACGCCCTTGGGACTAGTCCCCGCGCTAATTAGCATAAGATATAAGCTCTTTAAAAATACTTTTTCTATAGATGCCTTTATCTATGCTAGTGTATACAGGGACAGTTAGGGAGGGATTAGCAATATACACCCAGAACTGCTCCTGGCTCTGAGTGCAGATTGCACCTGACAGGTTCCCTTTAAAGGGAACCTGTCACCAGAAATTTAGCAAAAAAAATAAAAGATTCCCCTCTGCAGCTCCTGGGCTGCATTCTGGAAAGGTTCCTGTTGTTATTGTGCCCCCTTTGAGACCTAAAATAATACTTTATGAAGTCTTACCTTTTTGTATGCAAATCTGTTTTTATGGTCACGGGGGCGGGCTGCCTGGCGTCCGTTATTCCCCCTCCTGCCGTTGTACGCCGTCCCCCATTGCTCATTTCCATACATGAGGACGCCTTCCTCATGTAACTGTCCTCCTGAAGTTTTGTGCATGCCCAGTGCCACTCTCGCGGGACTGAGCACTGTGCAAAGTGTGAACGCTTTTGAGGTGATTGCGCAGGCGCGAGATTATGGGCGGCGCTGTGATTGTCATCAGCAGCGTCATCCAAGTACCTTCCCATAATCTCGTGCCCGCGCTTCTCACTCTGCCTCCACCGTTATGCGCAAGCACTGGCCATATGAACCACGTTACCTATTACCATGGGCGCGAGATTATGGGCGGCGCTGTGATTGTCATCAGCAGCGTCATCCAAGTACCTGCCCATAATCTCGTGCCCGCGCTTCTCACTCTGCCTCCACCGTTATGTGCAAGCACTGGCCATATGAACCACGTTACCTATTACCGTGGGCGCGAGATTATGGGCGGCGCTGTGATTGTCATCAGCAGCGTCATCCAAGTACCTGCCCATAATCTCGTGCCCACGCTTCTCACTCTGCCTCCACCGTTATGCGCAAGCACTGTCCATATGAACCACGTTACCTATTATCATGGGCGCGAGATTATGGGCGGCGCTGTGATTGTCATCAGCAAAGTCATCCAAGAACCTGCCCATAATCTCGTGCAAGCAGTAATAGGTAACATGGTTCATATGGCCAGCACTTGCGCATAACGGTGGAGTCAGAGGGAAAAGTGCGGGCACGAGATTATGGGCGGGTACTTGGTTAACGCTGCTGATGACAATCACAGCGCCGCCCATAATCTCGCGCCTGCGCAATCACCTGAAAAAGCGTTCACATGCGCAAAACTTCGGGAGGACAGTTACATGAGGAAGGCGTCCTTGTGTATGTAAATGAGCAATGGGGGACTGCGTAAAGCGGCAGGAGGGGGAATAACGGACGCCAGACAGCCCGCCCCCGTGACCATAAAAACACATTTGCATACAAAAAGGTAAGACTTCATAAAGTATTTTTGTAGGTCTCAAAGGGGGCACAATAACAACAGGAACCTTTCTAGAAGCAGCCCAGGAGCTGCAGAGGGGGAATCTTTTATTTTTATTGTGAAATTTCTGCTGACATGTTCCCTTTAACTGGTAGAGGAGCCAGGATAAAGCAGAGCTGAAGCTGTTGGGAAGCTAGGACCCAGCAGCTCTGCTCCACAGGCAGGAGACCACTGATCGGTAATAGAAGCCTGCAGATGTCACTCTGCATAGGTTATTACTGGCCAGTGCTATCTGCAGGAGATAAGTGCTGATTGCACGGTCTCCTCAGCTTCCTGACTCCCCGCGTGTCTGCAGCAGTGAGAAGCCGCACACGGGGAATCAGAGAGAACAGCTGCAGACAAACGCAGGCTCCGGGACTGGGGGGGGTTGGCTCTGGTGCAGGGGGGGGGGGCTCTGCTGCAGGGGGGGGGTCGCTCTGCTGCAGGGGGGTCGCTCTGCTGCAGGGGGTGATTCATACCTCAGCAGCAGTCACAGGAGTAGGTGCGCGCTCGGCTCTGTAATGAATAGTAGAAGGGAGAAACAGCGAGGCGGGGCTACAGTGGGTGGGTGGAGCCGTGACAAACAGCCTCACGGGCGGGACCCGGGATCAAAGGCTCAGAAGAGGGACTGTCCCGCTGTATCCGGGACGGTTGGGAGGTATGCTTGCTGTGACTGCCCGCCGAAGATCACAGAAGGACCTGGGAACAACACAGATATCTGGCGTCTGGTAAGTATGATTCTCCTGGGAAGCGGGGTCTGCTTTTTTTGGGGAGGTTAACTTTACCCCAATCCTGTTTGCCTGAGAATAAGCACTACCCCGAAAATAAGCCCTAGCGAATTTTTCGAGGCAAAAAAAAGACAGAGTTTTATTTTCAGGGAAACACGGTATTTTGTATTTAAGGGTATAAAAATTCAAAGTTTGAAAATTGTGACATTTTCAAAATTTTCTGTGTTTTTTTCACAAATACACGCAAATTATCACCTTAAGCTTACCACTAACATGAAGTACAATATGTCCCAAAACAGCAGTCTTGGAATCACCGGGATCCGTTGAAGCTTTCCAGAGTTATATCTTTCTAAAGTGACATTGGTCAGAATTGAAAAAAATTGGCCTGGTTAGGAAGGTGAAACAAGGCTGGGTGGTAAAGGGGATAATGGATAGAAACAAAAGCTTTTGTGCTCAACTATCCTCAGCTATAATTGAGAGAGAGAAACAAATATAAATGCTTAAGAACAGATCTTGGCGCCCAGTGTTGCATCCATCATTTTCTGTGGAAGTTCTTTGACTTACAGTCTTTATAGAGGTGGTTAGAGGATTAGACTGTAAACACCGGAACATTATGTGTTAGTCTTGAGGATCAACACCTTTAAAAACTAAAAAAAATATAGGTTCAGTCAGGGACACCTCATAAATCTAGATTAAGTGTTCTTCTGCAACACCAAACATTGCAGCCTGCAGATGTCTTCTACATGAACTTTCATAATATGTGCACAATATATATTAACGTATGATTATTAACACTCACCGTAATGGTGTCCTGAGTAGTCGGGTATGTGGCCATGAATTTGGGACAACACATGTATTTTGTAAAGACATGATGAACTATTTTAGACTGACATTTTGTAAAAATCTGGGCTCTTCTGTGCCCTGGGAAACAACCAGTAAGCAGACAAGCTTACTGAACAGCAATTTGTGTCAATGTGCTCAGCTGGCCCTTAGTTTTTGATCCCCTGAGTAAGCATCTGCACAGGTGAACCAAATTACACAAGATCAGGTTGAAAAATTTGATTACTAAAGCAATGACAGCAGAAAGTTTGGTAAGAACATTATGATGAGCAGGAATACGGGAGCGTAGTCAAACAGGCCTGAGGTCAGGGAACAGACGTCAAACAGAATAAAGACACAGTATGTTAGAGAATTCAAAAAGCAAAGAAATTTAATTTCACCAGGTCAGATAAAGTTCAAGTATTTGCAGCAAGTATAAAACCAGGAATAATTCTTACAACTAGCACAGAGACCAGGGGAGGAGTCATATGGAAATCTAACACTTTTGGTTTTGATTGGACATATGCCTGCCTTTACATAAGACCCCTACTCATCAGCGGAGAGGGAGGACTCAGCGCTGGAGCCCGAGAGCCAACTTCATTGGAGACATTGGGGGTTTTTAGGAACTCACCATGCCGTGGACTTGATATGAAAGTCGGGAGATGTGGAGTCCCTGAGGCTCTGGTCGCCACAGGGTACTGCACCTCAATTAAGGTGCAGTATCCATCTCAGGTAAGGGGGAGGGTTAATCATAGGTGTTCCACATTCACACACTACATACTACGCAACACACTCACATTAGAGAGATCCGTCGGGACCATAGTTCTGACAAAACATTTCTGGACCTTTTCACTTTACTAGGCCTGATGCTCGGAGCGGGAGCTTGGCCAGGGTACCTAGTTGTGGAGGGGGACATCCTGAACCAGGGACATTCTCCTTCCTTCTCTCTTTAAACACCGGTGGTGGCCCCCTTTACTTGCCTGGGATTGGCCGGAGCCCACGACTGCAGAGACCAGCACCTGGGTGCAGCTTTAAATCAGTGAGTAAAAAGAACCTGGAACCGCAGCTGCCGACTCAGACTGATTAGCGACGCCATCACCCCACATTTCGGCACTTCCAAGGGACTGCCAAACCCCCGTCATCCACCCAGGGCCCGCTCCGCCTGTGGGGAGCGACACCACCCTGGCTGCTATAACACCTGCCCCGGCGAGGAACGCTGCAGCGGCGGCTACCCACAGGTGGCGTCACGACAAACTTTGACACCCGTGACAACGCCTGACCCGACCTGAAAAGGCCTGGCAACTTGTAGGTTAACCACCTGCCCCGTAGAGCGCTGCAGAGATCTCTGGAGCAGGAGGGTGCTGGTCCAACGCTGGTGCAGTGCAGCAGACAATAGCAGAAAAAGGGAGGAGGAGTGGCTGTGCTGAACTCCTCCTCCCTTTTTCCTGCTATAGCCTACTTCATTATTATATATATCCGCAAGGAAATATTATGAACAGTTGTATTATCGGAATGTTCTTTGGCCAATTATGTAGCCGAATGACAAAGAAGCTGTAGACAGGAGCACAATGAGCAGGTGGTGGTACTAATAATATGATATGATAACCTTGTGTCATATGACACAATGAACGAGGTAAAACAAAACTCACACATACCAAAAAAACCTGCACCAGGAAACAACCAAAGGTGTACGGGTAAGGATACAAAGAAAAGGGGGTAATAGGAATGACTTACTACAAACACAGCAGATAGCGACAGACATGAATCCCAGCAGAAAGCAACAGACACATCCTCTCTGCTCCTGGGCTAGCTCCAACTGAGTTGAATATCAGGCAACCTCACCAGGAAGCAGAGGGATTATATACAGGAAACTGCCAACAGCTGAGTAAGTCTGCTGCAGCACCAGAGATGAGGTTAACCCTAAAGTGCCCAAAGGAAAACAACACTTTAATGTGCATGGTCTAGATCAGAGTTCCCCAACTCCAGTCCTCGAGGGCCGCCAACAGTGCATGTTTTCAGGATTTCCTTAGCATTGCATGGGTGTTGTAATCATCAACTGTGCAGGTGATTAAATTATCACATGTGCAATACTAAGGAAATCCTGAAAACATGCACTGTTGGCGTCCCTTGAGGACTGGAATTGGGGACCCATGGTCTAGATGGTAATAGAGAACTCGGATCTTCAGCATGTCCTACACACGTGACAGTACCCAAGCAGACCGATATTTGCTCAAGTAATTTCCATTCGTAAAGCACCTGAACTCCAAACTCGAACGCTGTTTTTTGTTTGTAAAGTCTATATTGGGTACGAACACCGAAATCAAGCGTTTGTGTCCTCATATCTCGAAAAGGAACCACAAAGCCCAAATTTTGCATATCATTATGTATACTGGAAAATCTCCAGTATAAGTCCTATATGTATGGGGAGTCACAAAACCTACAAAGAAAAAAAAAATAGAATTACAGTATATAGATCAAATTTTATTATAGACTAAATGAATTACACAATACATTAGAAAAAAATTAAAATGTTTAAAAAAAAACAAGTGGACCAATGTAAAGATTCAAAGAAAACGGGACTCAGAGGGGCTAAAAAGTAAATGTATAGCACACTATAATATTAAATATTATCATATCAGTACAGATGTAGGTAATATCCATGCAGCATGCATATAAAAATGCCCATAGGCCATATATAAGCAAAGTTCAAAAGGTATATCAAGACAAAAAGTAGTGACTGTAACATTTGAACACGGGTAAGTAATAAATACCATAGGAGCAAAATGCTGAATATACAGTATAAGAAAGTGTCAAGATACTAGCGCCACTGTGTACGCTTACCTATGATTCTACATACCCCCGTGTGTATCCTCAACCCCAGCTTGCTTCATCAGGGGGTTACGTGTGACTCTGAGAAGTCATGTTTTATACCGTCCACACAGGAGAGTGTGTGTTCTGCAATTAGGCGCATGCAAGCCAGTGCCCGCGCTATAGAGGCATCACTTCTGACAGTCCCGATGACAAGTTCCACAGGCGGTCGCTATTTTAAAAAAAGGGGGAAAAGACTCCTGAATCATTGAGAGCCCAAATTAATGAAACTCATATGTTTAAAGTGCAAAATAAGTAAATGAACTGAGTGTATAAGTGCCGCCCCTGATCTCTGAGCTTTGTGGGGACAGTCCATAAAGTCACTATCCTCCGCAGGTTAATTCCTGGGTTGCTTGAAGCTACTCCCTGACCTAGGGTCCAGTACCCTGCCGTACATTTGGTCAAAGACCAGCTATTGTACTCGAGCTGCTGACTGTCCTCCAAGACTAGTCCAGGCACCCAGTCCCAATATCCCGCGACCGGGTCTCCGACTCCTCTGGGCCCAGACCACAGTCTGCAACCCAACCTTTAACTCCATGGGAGCTCCAACTCCCAGATCCTCACTCTTTGGGAGCTACTTCTCTTCTGCCTGTCAGCTCTGCTCTGCTCTCCACTTCCTCCCTCATTGACTTCCCCCCTCCCACCAATCTGCCTGACCCCTAGTTGGGCGGCCCTATTCCAGCTCAGAAGCCCACTGGTGTGTCTGACAGGGGGTGGTGTGAGGTGTGATTTGGATTTTTGGATACTGGTGGAGGCAGTACTACGGGTTAGGAACCCAGAACCATGGGGGTTTGAGTCCTGCACTAAGGATAAAGAGCGTACAGTACCCTGTGATTACCTGACTAGTCCAGGGGCGTCACATATATATATATATATATATATATATATAAAAATGTTAATACAGATGTTACTTTCAAAATGATGTACAGTGCTCAGTATAAATGAGTACACCCCCTGGAAAAGTAAGATTTTAATATCTTAGTGAACACAAAAACAATTTCCCCAAAAATTGACAATACTGAGTTTCATAAAACATTCTTTTAATCCATTACATGACAGTGAGGTTAATCATATAACTTTTATTACAGAATCTTCAGTTTTACACAAATTAGTTGATTAAAAAATGAATACACCCTCATCATAAACAACATCTAGTATTTTGTATGATCTCCATGATTTTTAAGGACAGCACCAAGTCTTCTAGGCATAGATTGACCAAGATGGAGATAAATTACAGCATATTTTTCCATTCCTTGAGATTGACCTTGGTTAGAGCCTGGAGGCTGGATGGAGAAAGATGACAACTTTTCTTTTCAGAATTCCCCATAGGTGTACGATTGGGATCAGATCAGAAGACACTCAACCACCTACCGTTATTACTTTCACCCTATTCTTCATCAGAAATGCAACAGATGTGTGTTTTGGATCTCTGCCATGTTAGAAAAGTGCACATCTACCAAGGGTACAAATAGGCAGTTGGGGGTTGGGGGCAGCCCATAGCTGCCTGCTGTACCTGGCTAGCATACAAAAACATGGCGAAGCTCACGTAATTTTTTGGGGGGGCGAAAAAATCCTGCATACAGTCCAGGATGGAGTATGCTTGTGTATGCTGTCTGTCTGTATGGAGGAGAGCAGACAGCAGCTGCAGAACTACAAGGCTCAGCATGCTCCATTCATTAGTGTATGTGAGACGCCCTGGCCTAGCCAGGTCATCACAGATAACACACAAACACCCCACCCCTAGTAGACAGGGACACCAGCCAAATACAAAACTCTTGTTGCCTCCCTCCAGTGTCTGATGTCCACACCAGGTGGGGCGGAACCAAGCGGTTGGCCCCACCCACCAAGGAGTTCACAGGCCTGGAGGCGGGAAAAGTGTCAGTTAGAAGTGAGGAGAGGAGAGAGAGAGTTTGGAGTTTGAGGAGTGAGGAGTAAACACTTGGGTGTCTGGGTTTGTGGCCCTTGTGACAGCAAGGTTGGAAGACGGTGGTGGCCGTCTGCAGGAGTGGTGAAGCAACGTGGAACCGTAGGACCGGGGTTGGGCGTTGGCCCGCCGGTACCGACCTGGGAGCGAAGTGAAGCCAGCGCACACAGGCAGGGCCATCGGACCCTGACCAGGCTTGGAGCCGCCGATAATAGTCAGATCCGAATGTGACCGGAACCCCAGGGGTTTCCTAACAACCAAAGTCCCGATAGAAGGCAACCGCTCACACCGTGAGGGTATACAGCTACCGCCTAAGGCTAGAGACCCACGGGCCAGCACCTGCGGGCAAACAGGCTCCTCCGTTACTCATACACTGGGGAGCGGACTACCATTGGGGATCCATAGTAGTCAAACGAGAACATCAAGGTGCAGGGAAAGACAGCCGCCATCACCTGTCCGGGGAGAGACACTGCAGCCGGCTGCGGGACCCGTCCATCCAGCCGTTTGGTTTACCGAGGACTTTGTACATTCCTTACTGAGTGAGTACACCCGTGCCATCCGGCACCGCGCCGCGCTGTCCCTGCAACCCTGCACCTCACCGACCCTGCCTCCCCGTCACATCATCGGGCCCCGGGACCACCGACCCCTACCCACGGAGGAGGAAAACAACATCCCAGCTGCTCCCTACCATCGCTCCCAGGATCCCCGTTATCAGCAGCGGTGGTGCCCATCTTCACCACGACCCGTGGGTGGCGTCACAGACTAAATCCCCCAAACCAACCACCCCTTTCACTCACGGGTGAGGAGCGCGGCTTGAGTCCCCGGATCCGGCCCACCGCTCGAGCCACTGAGCAGCAGCCGCAGCAGCGCCGGACCCGAGCGTTAGCGAGAGCGCAGCAGCGGCGGCGTCCTCCCCGCCCGCGACAACTTGGCGTCACGAACAGGATTCAACCCCTCTACTTACCAGTAGAAGTGCGCCTTGTGATCTCCGCCGGCGGCGTCCGGCCGAAAATTTTGAAGCGCCGCCATCTTGGCGCGAAAATCTCCCGCTCGAGCGTCTTCTCCGAGCAGGGAAGGCGCGAAAGTGAAGCCCCGCCCCCAACAAACGGAAGTGCTGAAGAGAACCAAGGGGGGGGCGGGTGTGTGTCTGCCTGATGTAGCCGAGGCTATCGAAAGCGGGGACGCCAGGACTCTGCAAGATATCCCGTTCCTAGAGGCCGAGCAAGTAGGATGTCCGTCCCGTCCAGCAGGCCCACACCAGGAACAGCGGCGTGGATGGAGGCTCGGGTGGCCCAGTTCAGCCGCAGGATGCAGACCCGGCTACAGCTCCTGGTGCAAGAATGGGAGGCTGGAATGGTGAAAGTGGTGATGACCATGCAGGCCCGTAAGGCGAAAGCAGAATCGGAGGAGCGGGCGAGTGACCCACGCCCCTGTGTCCCGGAGGGACCGGTCGCTGCGGCCGAGGGGCTCAGTCTGCCGTCGCTCAGCCAGCTGCGTTCTCCACTGCCCGTATTGGTCGGCGCCACCCCCGTCCGCCGGCCATTTGCTCCCGAACCTGACAACAGATGACATCACCCCCGCCTGCGAAGATCCACCTGCAGCTGCTGCCCGCGAACGACAGCTTGCCCGGCCAGCCCCTACCCGCTCCCCTGGAAGGTGCCCGCTCCCCACGGGGAGCCATCCGGCTCGGAGACGGCTGCACCCGAAGAGGCCCCGGCAGTCCGCCCGGCCAGTACAGAGGTGGAGAGTAGCCCGCCTCAAGCCCGTAGGGTGACGCTGACCGCTCTCAAACTCCAGGCCTCAGCTGAGGCTGCGGAGGGTTGCCGCTTCAAGGCAGCAAAACAGGTCGCGACACACCCCCCGCGCTGGAGGAACCGCCATGTTGGGAGCGGCAGCCAAACCTGAGGGGCCGGGAGGAAGAGAAGGCTGCTATCCTGGCCCGCACCGTAGAGGCAAAGGATGCTCTCCGGAGAGCCTCTCCTGAAGCTCGGGGCCCGATCTTTGAAGGTCAAGTCCGGCAGTTCTTCCCCCGGCGTGGATGGGGGTTTATTCATGAGCCAAGCCTGGGGGTCAAGGCGTTCTTCTCCAGGCAAGATGTGCACAGCCAGTTGTCCCTGGGCCATCCGGAGCGTTACCTTTGTGCAGGAGAGTTGGTCACATATACCTGCCACCTGGGAGAGAGGGGCTGGTTCACCCTGGATGTCCAGAGAAGGGTGAGCCATGATGACCATGAGCAGCCCCGGTCACCTCCTCCGCCATACAGTCCTAGGGCGGATCCTGAGGAAGTGAGTGGTGATGGTGATCTCCAGTAGTGGCAGTGGTCCGCCGTTGCAAGCAGTTGTCCCCATTGGGACCCTCAGCAGTTTGAACGTATGACCTTAATGAACCGTGACCTTCATCTGATTGTCTACCTGATTATCCTGGCCGTTGCCGGCAAGTTGTCCCCGGAGGGACTTTATGTGTTTGTACCACCTGCATGAGAGACTACTCATGGACATGGCCGAGAACTGGCAGGCCACCCACGAACTGGTGGGCATGTAAATAATTTTATGGGATGGAAGCCGTTGCCGCCTCCGGAGAGGCAGATTGGAGGAAGGGCCCACAGCAGAGCAGGCTGGGGCCCAGCCAGCACCAGGATCGGTGGCCATCCTCCGGGGGTCAGGGGTCCCCCTGGACGTGGAGTCCCCAGAAGTGACAGCCGGGTGTGAGTTACCGTACCCGTTCCCGCTCGGGCAGCCTGAACCTGGACTGGGGTCAACGGGTGCTGCCCACTTCTTAGGGGCAGCATCAGGGCTAGGTTGCTTGGGTGGGAGAGCGGAAGACATCCATCCGTCCGTCCGTCATTAAAAATGTTTTTGTTTATATGTGCAACGTTTGAAGTGTCCTCACAAAAATGCTTATATGTTTAAAATGTTTATATGTTATTTATATTTTTACAGTTTTGAAAAAAAATAAAACCGGTGATGGATGGGCAGCCCGCGGACGGTCTGCATTTCACCAAGGGGGAATGTGGCACCCTGGCCTAGCCAGGTCGTCACAGATAACACACAAACACCCCACCCCCAGTAGACAGGGACACCAGCCAAACACAAAACCCTTGTTGCCTCCCTCCAGTGTCTGATGTCCACACCAGGTGGGGCAGAGCCAAGCGGTTGGCCTCACCCACCGAGGAGTTCACAGGCCTGGAGGCGGGAAAAGTGTCAGTCAGAACTGAGGAGAGGAGAGAGAGAGTTTGGAGTTTGAGGAGTGAGAAGTAAACACTTGGGTGTCTGGGTTTGTGGCCCAGGCACTGACAGCAAGGTTGGCAGACGGTGGTGGCCGTCTGCAGGAGTGGTGAAGCAACGCAGAACCGTGGGACCGGGGTCGGGCGTTGGCCCGCCGATACCGACCGGGGAGCGAAGTGAAGCCAGCACACACAGGCAGGGCCATCGGACCCCGACCAGGCTTGGAGCCGCCGACAATAGTTAGATCCGAATGTGACCAAAACCCCAGGGGTTTCCTAACAACCAAAGTCCCGATTGAAGGCAACCGCCCACACCGTGAGGGTATACAGCTACCTCCTAAAGCGGGCTTTACACGCTACGACATCGCTAATGCGGAGTCGTTGGGGTCACGGAATTCGTGACGCACATCCGGCCGCATTAGCGATGCCGTTGCGTGTGACATCGATTAGCGATTTTGCATCGTTGAAAAACTGTGAAAAATCGCTAATCGGCGACACGGGGGTCCATTCCCAATTATCGTTACTTCAGCAGTAACGAGGTTGTTCCTCGTTCCTGCGGCAGCACACATCGCTGCGTGTGACGCCGCAGGAGCGAGGAAGCTCTCCCTACCTGCCTCCCGGCCGCTATGCGGAAGGAAGGAGGTGGGCGGGATGTTACGTCCCGCTCATCTCCGCCCCTCCGCTGCTATTGGGCGGCGGTTCAGTGACGCTTCAGTGACGTCGCTGTGACGCCGCATGGACCGCCCCCTTAGAAAGGAGGCGGTTCGCCCGTCACAGCGACGTCTCCGGACAGGTAAGTATGTGTGACGGCTCTGGGCGATGTTGTGCGGCACGGGCAGCGATATGCCCGTGTCGTGCAACAGATGGGGGCGGGTACCCACACTAGCGATATCGGGACCGATATCGCAGTGTGTAAAGTAGCCTTTAGGCTAGAGACCCAAGGGCCAGTGCCTGCGGGCAAATGGGATCCTCCGGTACTCATACACCGGGGAGCGGACTACCGTTGGGGATCCATAGTAGTCAAACGAGAACATCAAGGTGCAGGGAAAGACAGCCGCCATCACCTGTCTGGGGAGAGACACCGCAGCCGGCTGCGGGACCCGTCCATCCAGCCGTTTGGTTTACCGAGGACTTTGTACTTTCCCTACTGAGTGAGTACACCCGTGCCATACCGCGCCGCGCTGTCCCTGCAACCCTGCACCTCACCAACCCTGCCTCCCCATCACATCATCGGGCCCCAGGACCACCGACCCCTACCCACGGAGGGGGAAAACAATATCCCAGCTGCTCCCTACCATCGCTCCTGGGATCCCCGTCATCAGCAGCGGTGGTGCCCATCTTCACCATGACCCGTGGGTGGCGTCACAGACTAAATCCCCCAAACCAACCACCCCTTTCATTCACGGGTGAGGAGCGCCGCTCGAATCCCCGAATCCGGCCCACCGCTCGAGCCACTGAGCAGCAGCCGCAGCAGCACCGGACCCGAGCGTTAGCGAGAGCGCAGCAGCGGCGGCATCCTCCCCGCCCGCGATATATGCAGGAGAGCAGACAGCAGCTGCAGAACTACAAGGCTCAGCATACTCCATCCAGGACTGTATGCAGGAGTTTTATGCCCCCCCAAAAAAATGACGTGGGCTTCGCCATATTTTTGTATGCTAGCCAGGTACAGCAGGCAGGTGCGGCTGTCCCCAATTCCCTGCTGCCTATTTGTACCCGGCTGGGAACTGAAAAAATAGGGAAGCCCGTTTTTTAATTATTTTATGAATTTCATTAAATAATTAAAAAAAAAATCAACATAGGCTTTGCCCCATTTTTGTGTCCAGCCAGGTACAAGTAGGCAGCTGTGGATTGGAATCCGCAGCACAGGTTGGCCCAAGCTTTCTGGGCGCCTCTGCTGCGAATTGCAGTCCGCAGCCACCCCAGAAAATGGCGCTTTCATAGAAGCGCCATCATCTGGCGCTGTATCCAACTCTTCCAGCAGCCCTGAAGCCGGGTGGCTTGCTGGGTAATAATGAGTTAATACTAGCCTTGTTTTACTAGCTAGTATTAAGCCAGAGATTCTTAATGTCAGGCAAGTTTGACCTGGCCACTAAGAATCTCCAATAAAGGGTTAAAAAAAGACACCACAGAGAGAAGAAATACTTTAATAAAAATAAATACACAGACACACTTAGAGACCCCATGTTTATTACTCCCTCTCACCCCTCCACGATCCTGCTCTTCTGTCTTCTTTCTGCTTCAACCCATGCAGCTCTGCTACATCAGACAGCACTGCATGGGAGGAAGACGCTGCTGCTCCCATGCAGTCTATTCACTCAGTGAGTGAGCAGAAGCTATGTGCTGTAAGCAGTGACGTCACCGCTGACAGGCGAGTTACCATAGCAACGGTGCTCCGATCACGTGATTCCCGGTGCCGCAATTCACCGGCTGTGGCATCTAGTCCTTGCATGTGTGCTGACTCTGTAAAGAGCACCCACATGCATGGACGGGGAAGCCGACCATGTGCCAGAGCATTTCGCCGGTACACGGAGATGCTGGAATGATCACCGCGTACTGGAGAGATGCACTGACAGGACCTAGCAATGACGTCTAGCCATGTGACCAGAGAGAAAGAGAGAGAGAGAGAAAGAGAGAGAGAAGAGAGAGAGAGAGAGAAAGAGAGAGAGAAAGAGAGAGAGAGAGAAAAAGAGAGAGAGAGAAAAAGAGAAAAAAAGAGAGAGAGAGAAAGAGAGACAGAGCAATGCAGCCTCATTCCGTGAACTGCTCCCATTTTAGAGGTATGTCCCGCGGCTCACAGCTGATGTCCGGCTCCTCTCCTCAGTGCATAATTAAATTATAATTATAAATAATAATTAATTACATTTTTTACCAGGACATCCAGGACTTGAACTCGTGAACTAATGCTTCTTAGACGGGAGCTCTATCCATTGAGCCACTGGCTCTAACGAGAAACATAGGCAGATTTGGTAATCATGATGTCTGCATTGCAGAGTGAAGTCTGGTGACAGCGCGGCTCACTTCAGGTGCTATGTGGAGAGGACACAGAGCGCTCCCTGTCATCTTCATGTAGCAGAGCTGACAGTGTTGTGTGGATTACTTCGGACCTGGATTGTTGTTTGGGGATTTTAATAAAAAGGTAAATGAGGTGTTTTTTTGTCTTTTATTCCAAATAAAGGATTTTTCTTTGTGTGTGTTTATTTACTTTCACTTACAGTTTAATCATGGAAGGTGTCTCGGAGAGATGCCTGGCATGATTAACTCCTTATTACCCCGATTGCCACCGCACAAGGGCAATTTGGGATGAGCTGGGTAGAGTCCCGGGACTGCCGCATCTAAAGGATGCGGCAATTCTGGGCGGCTGCCTGCTGATATTGTTAGGGTGGTGGGCTCCCCATAATGTGGTGCTCTCCATCCTGACAATACCAGCCTCCAGCCATGTGGCTTTATCCTGGCTGGTATCAAATATGGGGGAACCGCATATTTTTTTTAATTTATTTTACTGCACGATATAGAGCCGCCCGCTGGCGGCTGTGATTGGTTGCAGTGAGACAGCTGTCACTCATCGTGGGGGCGTGTCTGACTGCAACCAATCATGGGCGCCGGTGGGCGGGGAAAGCACGGAATAACTAATTGAAGAATGAAGCGGCAGCCATTTTCAAAAGAGGAAATGCCACTGGAGATTTGTGACAGCCGTGCAGCGAGACGCCCGTGATCGGTGAGTAGGAAAGAGAGAGCGATTGTGCTGGGGACACAGGACGCATGCAGATACGAAAGGTGAGCACATACTTACTGTGAAAAGACACGCTTTTGGTGCTCGAACGTAACTCGAACTGCCGAACTTTTAGCAAATCGTTCTAGTTCGTCGAACAACTCGAACACCCCCCAAAATCACTCGAACTCCCCCCAAAATCACTCGAACATGAAATTGGCGAACCTCGAACCTCCAACATCGCTCATCTCTACTCTTTAAGTATATACCTGGGGCCTGGGAGTATAATGGTTCTATAAACTTTTTTAAAGTTTTCTACCTGACATTAAATGAACATTTCATAATATTCTCTTTTTAATTTCATGATTATACAGCCATTCTGACATGGATTTTCAAAGTTCACCCGCCTTATCATGTCTGAAATGTATTTACTAATGTATTAAAGCACCACTCCATAGTTTTGTTTTATTTTTGTACTGCTGGAGTGGTGCTTTAAATCGAAGTCCCCTGCCTCGGTCTTAGGGCGGCTTTGCACGTTGCGTCATTGCACGTGCGATGTCAATGGGGTCAAATCGAAAGTGACGCACATCCGGCGTCGCAGTCGATATCACAACGTGCAAATCCTTTTTGATACGATGAACGAGCGCAAAAGCGTCGTTATCATATCATCGCTGCAGCCTCCGACATTTCCATAATGCCGGTGCAGCGACAGGTGCGATGTTGTTCCTCGCTCCTGCGGCAGCACACATCGCTGTGTGTAAAGCCGCAGGAGCGAGGAACTTCACCTTACCTGCCGCCGGCTGCAATGAGAAGGACGGAGGTGGGCGGGATGTTTACATCCTGCTCATCTCCGCCCCTCCACTTCAATTGGCCGCCTGCCGTGTGACGTCGCTGTGACGCTGCACGACCCGCCCCCTTAGGAAGGAGGCGGGTCGCCGGCCAGAGGGACGTCGCACGGCAGGTATGTGCGTGTAAAACTGCTGTAGCGATAATAATCGCTACGGCAGCTTTCACTAGATATTGCACATGCGACGGGGGCGGGACTATCGCTGCAGCATCGGTAACACATTGTTACCGATGTTGCAGCGTGCAAAGCCCGCCTTATGCTCATACTTACCATCTGGCGGCTTTACCTTTTTTTCGATGTCGATCCACTACCATGGCGCCATCTTCTGCTTATAACTTCTCACTGGCTGGAAGTTAGAAGTTACGTCACAAGTAGAGATGTGCAAGCACTAAAATGCTCAGGTGCTCGATATTGGAGTCGGGCAGGTCAGACGCTCTGAAAGAGCTCAACTTTAGTAACGAGTATAATGTAGCTCAACGGTTAGGCAGTTCATCTCTCTGCCCATATGCAGCTAGCCATATACTGAGCATTTCTCGGGGGAGGGCAAGTTTTTTTTTCTTTTGATACACTACATCTGAAAATGTTGTTTCAACCCTAGTGAGAGCCATTCAGAGAAAAAAAAAATGCTCTCCCTGGGGTGCCTGCAAACATCCTGCAGAGGAAACCAAAAAAGGAGGCAAGAGTAATTCCATTAAATGCCCTCAAAGTCAAAATAAAGTCTCACCCATGGACACAGTAGCCCCCACAATATGTCTCTGACTGCCGATGGAACCACCGACGCGCGTTTCGCGATGTTAATTGACCGCTTCGTCAGGGAGAAATAATTAGTAAAGCAACCCTTTGCCACATGGGCATTGGTTCTTGGACGACACATCTGAGAACCCGTGGTACTCAACCAAACACACCAATGCTCATTCAAGTACCAAACAGTGGAAAGCATGTTTGCCTATCACTAGTCACAAGTTTTCAGTTAAAGCCAGAACGAGGCTCTCATAGACTTGTATTGAGTTGTGACCTCAGGTCGCACTCCATGAAACACTGGAGCTGTCATAATCACCAGAGACCGACCGGAGGATGTATCCACCGGAGGGTGGGTATGAGACAGAGATCAGGGGACTTAGATTTAAAGGACCACTCCAGTCGCAAAATAAATAAAAACTTTGGAGTCGTGCTTTAAGTTTATATTTTGAAATTTGAGTTAATACCCCCTCCCCCTCCTTAAATTTATCTTGACTTTATCCCTTTCCTATGGTGTGGTCTGTGGTTGGGTGCTAAACAAGTCGCACATCTTTGGTCAGTGTATTTAGATATATAACTAGTGTACTGCGCTGTAACTTTGCCAAAACTGGATACCAGTTCACACAATCTTTACAAATGCTATAAAAACTGGCTCCAGAAATATATTTATAAAATGTGCCCATTTTTGACACCTGGCAACAAATGGTATTATAGTTTGGGGTTTTTATCTCTTATTTTCCATGAAACCTATAAATGTGGTGTGTTCAACGCCAGTCCTGCCTAGTTTGTGCAAACATTTACGTAAAATGCTACAAGCGCTGGTTCCTGCCCTTTGTGCAACGCTGTTTAAGTAAACCTCACATTATTCCAGATCTAGAACAAATTACTTTTGGGGACGTGTTGCCAAACAAATTGTAACCGCAGTTATGATTGTAATTTATCTCTAAATAAAAACTAATTATAGACTTTACCTCCAAACCTCCGAGCATTTAGTGCAGGGTGAATGAAAACTCAAAAACATGGGTGGCCTTGTTAAAAAAAATGTATTAAATTGCACTAAAATCAACGCAAATAGCATCACATAAAAATGTTTTGCAGAGAATTAATGAGACTTTAGACCCAGAGACTGCAGATAAAAGCTGAAGTTTCATAATAGACTTTGGTTTTACTTTTTTCATACCGGCTCCAGCATACTTGAATGAGTTAGTCACTTGCACTTACTGTGAAAACTCAGTGGAAATGTCAGATTGGGTTATACTCATTCAGGAGATATATCTCTGCTATTCTTATAATAAATCCTACAATGGCTGCCATGGAAAATTGGCAATAGACTTAAAGGGATTGTCCACTACATGGACTACCCTTTCTCAATCATCATATTTGTAAAATAACAACTCTAAAGGGGACTTTACACGCTACGACATCGCTAATGCGAACTCGTTGGGGTCACGGAATTGGTGACGCACATCCGGCCGCTGTAGCGATGCCGTTGCGTGTGACACCTATGAGCGATTTTGCATCGTTGAATCACTCATCGGTGACATGGGGGTCCATTCTCAAAAATCGTTACTGCAGCAGTAACGAGGTTGTTCCTCGTTCCTGCGGCAGCACACATCGCTCCGTTTGACACCGCAGTAACGAGGAAGCTCTCCTTAACTGCCTCCCGGCCACAATGCGGCGGGAAGGAGGTGGGCGGGATGTTACGTCCCGCTCATCTCCACCCCTCCGCTTCTATTGGGCGGCCGCTCAGTGACATCGCTGTGACGCCGCACAGACCGCCCCCTAAGATAGGAGGCGGTTCGCCGGTCACAGCGATGTCGCCGGGCAGGTAAGTATGTGTGAAGGGTCTGGGCGATGTTGTGCGGCACGGGCAGCGATTTGCCCGTGTCGCACAACAGATGGGGGCGGGTACCCACACTAGCGATATCGGGACCAATATCGCAGTGTGTAAAGCCCGCTATATACTCATCTCCGATACCGGTGTCATTCCAGTGATGTCGGAACTCTTTCTCCTGAGGCTCACGTGACATAACAATCAGCACCAGCTTCACTTTCCCCGCCTTCAGACATATAAAATCTCAATAGGAAGTAAGCGGCCAGCTGCAACTCTTACTTTCTATTGCTGTTCAGTTTGTCTGGGGAGAGTAAATTCGGTGCTGATTGGGCGCAGGACAAGTGTAACATCACAACATCAGGTGAGCCTGTCGCGGGTGGAGGGGGGTGTTTTGGGAACGCCGCTCGCCTGGGAATCGCTGGCACTCGGGTCCGGTGCTTCTGCTCCTCGGTGGCTCGAGCACGGGGCCGGACCCGGGGGCTCGAGCAGCGCCTCGTCGCCCACGAGTGAAAAGGGAGGAAAGGTTTGTGGTGGGATGTCGGTTGTGATGCCACCCACGGGTTGTGGTGATGGTGGGCACCACCGCTGCTGGTGACGGGGGATCCCGGGAGCAATGGCGGAGAGCAGCTAAGGTGTTGACCCCTCCGTGGGTAGGGGCTGTTGGTCCCGGGGCCCCGGTTGGGGAGTAGGGAGGAGGGATAGGTGCAGGTGCCGATGCGGGGAGGCAGCGTGGACGTGGGGGCAACGTTGTGGTGTAGCGTGGTGCCGGATGGCACTGGTGTACTCACTCAGGTAGACAAGAACAGAGTCTCTGGTAAACCAAACGGCTGAATGGAAGGGGCCTGAAGTCGGCTGCGGTGTCTTCACTCTCGCCGGACGGGTTGATGGTGGCTGTCGTTCCCTGCACCTATGTGTAAGTGTTTGACTCCCCAATGGCTTCCCACGGGTAGTCCTCTTCCCGGCTTGTACGTGTCGGGAGAGCCCGTTTTGCCCGCAGGCGCTGGCCCTTGGATCTCTGGCCGTTGGCGGTGGCTCTTATCCGGACGGGTTGGGCTGTTGCCTTCTGACGGGACTTGGTTGGGAATGAACCCCTGAGGTCCAGACCGCAATCAGAGAATTCCCTTTATGGCGGCTTCCGAGCCTAGTCGGGGTCTGAGTACCCTGCCATGGTGCTTGGCTTCAATCTGCTCCTTGGTTCGGTACCGGCGGGCCACCGCCCGACCCCAGTCCTACGGTTCCGCTGACCTCCACCAACTCCTGCAGACGGCCACCACCGTCTGCCGACCTTGCTGATCGTGCCTGGGCTCCGACCCAGACACACACAGACTTTCCTCCTCTCACTACCACCTCTCCACTTCAACTCCAAAACTACACTCACTGCTTTTCCCACCTCCAGGCCTGTGAACTCCTCGGTGGGTGGGGCCAACCGCCTGGCTCCGCCCCACCTGGTGTGGACATCAGACCCTGGAGGGAGGCAACAAGGATTTTGTTTGACTGGTGTTCCTGACCGGGGGAGGGGTGTGTGTGTATGTGATGTTATTCTGTGACCCCTGGGGTCCAGGGCGTCACAAGCCCACAAATAGTGAGTACCGACACCAATGGAACAGTGTTTGCACTGGAGGTGAGTATAAGTATTGTTATTTTAAGTGGGGCAAACATAGTGATTGGGAAGGGGTTGTCCAAATATTTTACTAGTCCCCTTAGGGGACTTTATAGCTGCACAGTCTGATCATTTCTCTTGATCAGAGCAATGCTTCAGAGCGAGGCAGAGTGGGAGAGTGGGAGATTGAGAGAGTGGGAGATTGAGAGAGTGGGAGAGTGGGAGAGTGGGAGAGTGGGAGATTGGGAGAGTGGGAGATTGGGAGAGTAGGAGAGTGGGAGATTGGGAGTCTGGGAGATTGGGAATGTGGGAGAGTGGGAGAGTGAGAGATTGGGAGAGTGGGAGATTGGAGAGTGAGAGATTGGGAGAGTCGGAGATTGGGAGAGTGGGAGATTGGAGAGTGAGAGATTGGGAGAAAGGGAGAGTGGGAGAATGGGAGAGTGGTTGAGAGAGAGGGAGAGTGGGAGAGATTGAGAGTGGGAGAGTAGCAGAGAGGATGAATGGGAGAGAGACAGAGAGAGACTTGGTTACTATCCCCAGCAATGCCGAGTATTACAGCTAGTTAAAAAAATAAATCAGAAAATCGTGACTTACAATTGTTTTCAGCCCCACTGAGGACATACTTTATTGGACCACCTTTCACTGCAATTACTGCTGCAAGTCTTTTGGGGTTTGTCTTTACCAGCTTTGCACATCCAGAGGCAGAAATTTTTGCCCATTATCCTTTCCACATAAGCTCTAACTCAGTCAGATTGGATGGAGACGTCTGTGAGCAGCAGTTTTCAAGTCTTGTCACAGATTCTCAATGGGATTTAGGTCTGGACTGTGACTGGGTCATTCACACACAGGAATATGCTTTGATCTAATTCATTGTAGCTTTGACAGTATGTTTAGGGTTGTTGTCCTGCTGGAAGGTGAACCTATGCCCCAGTCTCAAATTTTTTCCAGCCTCTAATAGGTTTTCCTCCAGGATTTCCCCTGTATTTAGCCACATCCATCTTTCCATTACTCTGACCAGCTTCCATGTCCCTGCTGAAAAAAAGCCTCCCAACAGCATGATCCTGCCACCACCATGTGAGACGATGGGGATGGTACTTTCAGGGTCATGTGCAGTGTTAAGGCCCCGTCACACTAAGCAACATCGCTAGCAACATCGCTGCTAACGAACAACTTTTGTGACGTTGCTAGCGATGTTGCTGTGTGTGACATCCAGCAACAACCTGGCCCCTGCTGTGAGGTCGTTGGTTGTTGCTGAATGTCCTGGGCCATTTTTTAGTTGTTGCTGTCCTGCTGTGAAGCACAGATCGCTGTGTGTGACAGCGAGACAGCAACAACTAAATGTGCAGGCTGCAGGAGCCGGCTTCTGCGGAGGCTGGTAACCAATGTAAACATCGGGTAACCAAGAAGCCCTGTCCTTGGTTACCCGATATTTACCTTTGATACCAGCCTCCGCCGCTCTCACTGTCAATGCCGGCTCCTGCTCTGTGCACATGTAGCTGCAGCACACATCGGGTTAATTAACCCGATGTGTGCTGTAACTAGGAGAGCAAGGAGCCAGCGCTAAGCATTGTGCGCTGCTCCCTGCTCTGTGCACATGTAGCTGCAGCACACATCGGGTTAATTAACCCGATGTGTGCTGTAACTAGGAGAGCAAGGAGCCAGCGCTAAGCATTGTGCGCTGCTCCCTGCTCTGTGCACATTTAGCTGCAGCACACATCGGGTTAATTAACCCGATGTGTGCTGTAACTATTAGAGCAGGGAGCCAGCGCTCAGTGTGCGCTGCTCCCTACTCTCTGCACGTGTAGCTCCGTGCGGTGGTAACCAAGGTAAATATCGGGTTGGTTACCCGATATTTACCTTAGTTACCAAGCGCAGCATCTTCCACGCTGCGCTGGGGGCTTGTCACTGGTTGCTGGTGAGCTCACCAGCAACTTGTGTAGCGACGCTCTAGCGATCCCTGCCAGGTCAGGTTGCTGGTGGGATCGCTGGAGCGTCGCAGTGTGACATCTCACCAGCAACCTTTTCGCAACTTACCAGCGATCCCTATCGTTGTTGGGATCGCTGGTAAGTTGCTTAGTGTGACTGGACCTTTAGTTTTCTGCCACAAATAGCATTTTACATTTTGCCCAAAATGTTCTACTTTGGTCTCATCTGACCAGAGAACCTTCTTCCACATTCTCACTGTGTCCCCTACATGGCTTTCTGCAAACTGCAGAAGGGATAGCTTCTTACGATTTGCTTTCAATCTTTTTTACTCCAAAAGGACCAGATTTGTGGATTATGCTACTAAGGATTTGCTCACATCTGTGTATAAATACACCAAGTGCAATGCGATAAAAAATCAGATTGCACTCACACCCGATCTGCAAGATTTTCCTCAACTGTATTCGGCTTGAGGAAAAAAATTGCAATATGTTGTGTATGTTTGCATAAAACAATTGAGACTCGCCAATGCAAGTCAATGTGTACGAGAGAAAAAGATCAGACATCACACGAACCATCCTAGTGCCATCCGTTTTTTTTACGGATACATTACCATTCTGTAGGCTAGCACACTGTAAATGATTGTTGATTAATAGCTGCTGTGGAAAAAACACACGGCATATGAATGCTAGGTGAAAAAAAAAAATTGCGCACTCGCATAATACTCAAATGAACACCAAGCGGATTTCACGCTTCTAACTTTCTGAAAGAAAATCAGACCGACTTATTATACACAGAAGTGAGCGAACCCTAATAGTTGTCCTGTGGACACACTCTCCTACCTGAACTGTGGATTTTCAGCTCTTGACTTCTTTTCTGATTAGTGCTCTCCTTGCTTTGAATGTCAGTTTAGGTGGGCAGCCATGTCTTGGTAGGTTTGCAGTTGTGCCATATTCCTTCCATTTTTGGATGATGGACTGAATAGTGCTTTTTGAGATGTTCAGAGCTTGGGCTATTTTTGGCCATGGGTGTAAGCTTAATGGATGTGGCCCAACCAATCATTTTATATCTAATCCAAAAAATGTAGGCAGCACTCCAAAAAATTTGAATGCAAAGAAAGTGTTGTTTTATTGGCCCACGTGAATAGTGGTAATGTTTCAGCTCATCAACAAATGGTTGACAAAACTCAATAGTTAATGAGTAGTGATGGGCGGACTCGCAGATACCCGGGATCGACGGATCCAATCGGGTTTAAAAAAAGAAACCAGTTTGGGCCTGGAAGTCTATGGGGACCAGAATCAGACACTTAAAAATGGTGATAGAAGGGATGGGGGGATTGGAGCAAGTGATTTATACTTACCAGTCTCCACACGACTGTAACGCTACTTTTGGGCCGCTCATTAATCTTCATGCATATGCACTGCTTCCCCCGCCCAATGGCAATCCCCATGTTTCTGATTGGTTGCAGTCAGACACACCCCCACCCTGTGTGAGTGGGTGTCTGACTGCAACCAATTAGAGAAGCTGTCTGTGTGTCTATTTTTGTAAAAATAAATATATAAAAAAATTGGCTTAGAGTCTCCCCATATTATGATACACCGGCATAGATAAAGCATACGGTTACGGCAGATCGCACACACTATTCACGTTGGTGGACAAAATTGCTTCTTTTTTTGTTTCTGGATTGTTTGAGGTGCTGCCTATATTTTTTTGTAATAGCTATCGATCTATCTACAGTCATGAGATTCATATAAGCCATTGTTTCATATATTTTTACATGCCTTCTAACAATTACAATGATTTTTACTTTGTTTGATTCTTGTAGTCGCGCAGTACAGCAAGAAAGCCAGAAACGAATCCTCAAGCATTGCAAAAATGTGTCTTTCATGGGGAATAACCTCTGTCCAAGCACTTATGCTGACAATAAACTCTAAACTCTTATTTCTCTAGAGTCTTGATATAGTCATATCTGTATATCCTCCATCATCAGTCTCACCATCGCTGTTAATAATGTCGCTGCCATTTCCAAATAATATGTTTTCCTTATAAAGAAAATGTGCCACCAGAAAATTACCTGTTGTTTAAATCAGGTTTTGAAACAGTTAATTTTTTTTTTAATTTTGACAATATTTGTAAAAAAAAAAAAAATTGGAGATGTTGTAATATTCACATTTGAGAGTGCATTATCCAGGCCATAGGATTGGAGTTTTGTTCTGATCGTTGCTACTATCAGCAGATGCTGTTCCATAGCTGGCAATTGCCAAGTCTGGAGCAGGCTCTGATTACTGCTGTTTATCCACCTGAATGTTGCTATCAATTTTTAAAGCTGGCTTTACACGCTGCGATATATCAAACGATATGTCGTCGGTGTCACGTCATAAGTGACGCACATCCGGCATCGTTTGACGTATCGTAGTGTTTGACAGCTACGAGCGACTGTGATCGTGCAAAAATAATCACCTTATCGATGCTCGTTGACACATCTCTCATTTTCAAAAAATCGAACGTCCTTCTACGCGCTGGTTGTTCATTGTTCCAGAGGCAGCACACATTGCTCCGTGTGTCACCCCGGGAACAATGAACTGCAGCTTACCTGCGGCTGCCGGCAATGCGGAAGGAAGGAGGTGAGCGGGATGTTACGTCCCGCTCATCTCCGCCCCTCCGCTACTATTGGCCGGCCGCTGTGTGACGCCGCTGTGCCGCCGAACGTCCCTCCCCCTTCAGGAAGTGGATGTTCGCCGCCCACAGCGAGGTCGTTTGGAAGGTAAGTACATGTGACGGGGGGTTACGACTTTGTGCGACATGGGCAACAAATTGCCTGTGCCACACAAATGATGGGGGCGGATGCGATCGCACATGCGATCGCAAGAGAGATTGCAGCGTGCAAAGCAGCTTTTAGTTTTTATAACAATTAGTGATGAGTGAGCACTACCATGCTTGGGTGCACAGTACTCCTAACTAGTGGTGAGTGAGCAGCACTACCATGCTCAGGTGCTTGGTACTTGTAACTAGTGATGAGCGGGCACTACCATGCTCGGGTGCTCTGTACTTGTAATTAGTGATGAGTGAGTGTGCCGCCCCATGGCCCCGTTACCTTCAGGTCGTCTCAGGGTCTTCAGAGACTGCACGTCCTAGATCTTTCTGGTCACAGGTAGGTTGACTTCTATGGGATTCGTGACACCACTCAGTATTTCAGTCAGGGCGACCGCCACTGCAGGTTAGGGAACGCCTGGGGCTGTTGGCAGAGGCAGTTAGATGGTGTGGCCCCCCGAGAGTGAGGCTGTCCCCAGGGCCCGGTTTGAGTGTGTGGAACCACAGGTCGCAGAATGACTCACACGCACAATCAGAATGTCTTTCAGGGGTTTTACTCACATCAGGTGGCGGGGTGAGTAACCCGGGTGTAGCAGTGGTAGACCAGGAAGAACCAGGTATCCCTTTGGCTGAAATAGGGGTGACTTCTGACTCGCCTTCCTAGCCCTCGTGTTTTTGAGGTGACCCCGACTTAAAGTTTTGCTGGGATCACACAGGGAAGTCGGCTTCACCGTTCTCCCCTCTCTTGGCCCGTTTGTTTACAGCATGGACCAGTCGATTCTAGCTGCTGCTTTCTGTCGCCTATGGGCCTCCTCGTTGCTGCGTGACTCCGGACTCTGTGGTGTGATGGTGAGGGTCTGAAGTGCCCCCACTGGCAGGTTGAGCAGGCCAACTGAATGGGCCCCTGCTCTGGGAACCTGTAACCCGTACGAGCAGGGTCTCCTGGCAGTCCCCGTACTCAACCACCTCTCTGCGCTCCGGCCTCAGGTGGTTTTCGGGCGGCACTACCAGGTAGCCCTTTCTCCCCTGTCAGTAGCCACGAACTGGTGCAGTATCTGGAAGGGCTCTGCTCCACTTTTCTCTGCCCTCACCAGATGCGACTTCTCTCCTCCACTTCCTCTCACTAACTCTCTGCCTCTGCACACTCTCTGTTCCCAGTGACACCACCCACTACTAACTGGGAGGCGAGGACCACGTCCCCTCCCTGAGTCTGCTCAGGGGTACCCTCTAGCAGTGTGTGTGCCCCTGGTTACTGAGTGTTCCGTGTGTCCACACCCTATTCAGCCTCTAGGAATACCTGTGTTGTACTGCCCCCAGCATGGGTGCAATACTCAGTGGTGCCTGACCAGGTCAGGGACGCCACATTCCCCCTTAGTTACCAACAGCACGTCCTCGGGCTGTGAAGACAAACATTTAAATGCATAAAACAGTAAAACATGTAAAACAGGTAAAACAGCATTATAAAACACACCAGGTACCATACATCACCACCCTCCACCCACAAGTCCGTTACCCACCCAAAATCCTCTCAGGAGGCAGGTCACCGGTCCTTTTAGCAACCAGGTCTGGGCCATCTGTTTCCCCAGACCTTTCCTCCAAACTTCCTCTCCCGTTGAGCCACGCCTTCAGCCACTTCTGGCAGGATGTAGAGGCGGCTTTCTTGGTCTGGTGGTAAACAGGGTTTACCCTGCCTTGTGGAGCCACGCCTTCGGCCTCTTCTGGCAGGAATGTAGAGGCGGCCTCCACAGTTGATGCAGGCTGGGTACCCTCTTTGTGGTGGAGAGCCAAGCCCCATAAACAGGCGTGCTCTCTGGTCACAAGCGAGGCAGGCTCCATAAATGGGCATGGCCAGGTGGTTGTACCTCTGGGGTAACTATTAACACTGCGAGAGTTTGTGGCTATAGCCAGTTCATAGCCTTAAGGTTCGTATTTTCAAAAGTGCACAAACCAGGTGCAAAAAGCATTTTTAAAGGGTTTCTCACATAAGTTCATGTGGGCGCTTTACTTAAACTGGAACGTTGCAAACTTTAAAACTTGTAACTTGCTGGACTTTTCTTTACTTTACATAGACTCCTTCTCACCAGGGCATGGGCCTGTAGGGCTGTGGCACCTGTCATTCACTATGTCTCTTTCGTCTTCTGTGTTGTCTGTGTCTTTTTCTGTTCTTTCCTCTGTTTCTCTATCCTCTTCTTCTGTTTCTATTGCTCTTTCTCTGTCTTGTTCTATTCTTTCTTTATCTTTATCTTGTTCTGTTGTTGTTCACTTTGGGGTAGACTGAGTAGAGACAGCTGGGCTGCTATAGGCTTTTCTGGAACATGGTGTAACATCAAGTGCATACCACCCACGTTCTCCTTGATGCTTAGTGAACTCCACCAGATCTCCCATATGTAAATTTCTTCCAGGATGTCCTCTGGGCAAATGGGCTCTTACATCTCTCCGGCTTACAAAGATTCCTTCTCTGACACCAGGTGCAACGATGAAACCATATCCAGATTTTAAACTAAACTCCTCTACTACACCACGGCAAAGGGGTCCTCTTTCCTGATGGTGGGCTTTTCTCAGGAACCGCTTCTCTTCTAGATCCCGGGCCGTCACCTCTTCTCTCTTTTTCTGCTCAGGGGACTTTTGCGTAGGGAAAGGCTTTTCTCTGCGGTGGCGTGCTCTGTTTGTGGGGCTCTTGGTGACTGCAGGCTCCTAGGTCACGTACATGCGCGGTATGGTAATAGCCAGAGGTTTGTCATCAGAGGGTATCGGGCTCTCCTCATCCCAGTGGGAGTATGGCAACATTTCAGGCTCCAGGCCCCCTTCAGCTTCACAGGGTGCTGCGTCCTCCTCCGGCTGTTCTGGGATTGCTGCTTCAGCCTCCAGGCCTCCTTTCTCCCTTAGTTCTTCTGAGCACTCCTCTGATGGCAGCGTTCGGGATAGGCTTCCCCCCTCTAGACAGGGCGGTGGGTCTTCAGCCACAGGAGTCACTGGGGCTGCTCTGGGTGAGCGCCTGGGGAGCAGGTAGCGGTCCACCATCTCCTTAGGGAACCGCGCCTCCAGATCCGCCTTAAACTTTAGAGACTCCGGGTCTTCTCCTTCTGGCGGGGACGTGGGGCCCGGTTCCTTGGACTGGGGATCGATGTCTGCTCTGGCCTTGCAGGCCGGGGTAGATGGCCTTGCGGCCTGGTCTTGGTGGGCCGAGCCTGGTGTGGCTACGGCCTGGTCTTGGCGGGCCGAGCCTGGCGTGGCTGCGGCCTGGTCTTGGCGGGCCGGGCTGGGCATCGCTGCTGCGGCCTGGTCTTGGTGGGCCGGGCTGGGTGTCGCTGCTGCGGCCTGGTCTTGGCGGGCCGGGCAGGGCATTGCTGTGGCGGCCTGGTCTTGGCAGGCCGGGCTGGGCGTCGCTCCACCCAGCGTCTCTGCAGGGACCGTGGGTTTCGAAGCATGGGCCTTGGTGGGCTTCGCCCCTGGGGTCGCAGCAGGGATCTTCGCAGGTGTGGCAGTGTGGCGCGCCGCGGGCATCGCAGCAGTTCCATGTCAGGACAGCGGCGGCAGGGTTGTTACTCTCACGAGGGCAGGGGCAACACTGAACTCACTCATTAGCAGCATCATCGGAGTCTGGGTGGTTGCCGCTTGGTGTGGCACTTGTCGCGCGGTCCACCTCTCGTAGGCCCGTACCGCTGTAGCCATCTCCTGGAGCTCCATGCGTCCTTCCCTGAGCTGCTGTAAGATCCTAGCCTCCAGTCGTTCGCAGAACTGGGCAAGCTCCCAGTCCCACCAGGCAGCGGAGCCTGGCTCTGGGTCTCTGTATGCAGACGCCATGCCCTCTGCTCTCTCTGCACGACCTTCCATCTTCACTGGCAGCAGCAGACTCATGACTTCTTCTTCCCACCGTCTCTGGACAACTCCGCCTTCATCCTTTCTTGCAAGGTCAGGATGCTGCAGGGGTTCTATAGGTAGCCACACCTCTTCGTGGGCGGTAACTTCTTCTAGCGCGGGCTGCTGTTGTTCTTTGTCACGCTTTCTTTGGTGGCAACATGGCAGCGCTTCAAATTTTTCATGCAGACCGCCAAAGCACATGGTCACCTGTCTTAACAGGTCTAGTTCTTATCCTGTTCGTGACGCCAGATTTGTGCCGCCCCGTGGCCCTGTTACCTTCTGGTCGTCTCAGGGTCTTCAAAGACTGCCCGTCCTGGATCCTTCTGGTCACAGGTAGGTTGACTTCTATGGGATTCGTGACACCACCCTCAGTATTGCGGTCAGGCGACCGACACTGCAGGTTAGGGGACGCCTGGGGCTGTTGGTAGAGGCAGTTAGATGATGTGGCCCCCCGAGAGTGGGGCTGGCCCCAGGGCCTGGTTTTAGTGTGTGGAACCACAGGTCGCAGAATGACTCACACGCACAATCAGAATGTCTTTCAGGGGTTTTACTCACATCAGGTGGCAGGGTGAGTAACCCGGGTGTAGCTGTGGAAGACCAGGAAGACCCAGGTGTCCCTTTGGCTGAAATAGGGGTGACTTCTGACTCGCCTTCCTAGCCCTCGTGTTTTTGAGGTGACCCTGACTTAAAGTCTTGCTGGGATCACACAGGGAAGTCGCCTTCGCCGTTCTCCCCTCTCTCGGCCCGTTTGTTTATAGCATGGACCAGTCGATTCTAGCTGCTGCTTTCTGTCGCATTTGGGCCCCCTCGTTGCTGCGTGACTCCGGACTCTGTGGTGTGATGATGAGGGTCTGAAGTGCCCCCACCGGCAGGTTGAGCAGGCCAACTGAATGGGCCCCCGCTTCGGGAAACCTATAACCCGTACGGGCAGGGTCTCCTGGCAGTCCCTGTACTCAACCACCTCTCTGCGCCCCGTCCTCAGGTGGTTTTCGGGCGGTGTGACGCCCTGGGCAAGCCAGGGGTCACAGGTCGCAACACCACCACACCCTACACCCCAGTTAGGAACACCAAGGCTACAAAAATCCTTGTTGCCTTCCTCCAGGGGCTGATGTTCACACCAGGGGGTGGGCCAGGCGGTTGGCTCCGCCCACCGAGGAGTTCACAGCCCTGGAGGCGGGAAAACCAGGCAGTTGAGTTCAGGCAGAGCTTGAGTGAGGAACAGAGTGGAGTTAGGGGAGTGAAGTAGAAGGAAGCAGTAGTGGAGCTAAAGAGAAAAGCTGAAGTGACAGAAAAGTGACAGTAGTAAAGCCTGAAGTTGGTCCGGGTGTGTGCCCCGGACAGTGACAGCAAGGTCAGCAGACGGCGGTGATAGTGACTGCTCGGAGGTTGCTGGAAGGACCGCGGACGGGTGGTGACCCGGCGGTCTGGAGCAGTATACGAAGAACAGTCAGCACCAGGGCAGGGGCCTTTCGGATCCCGGCAAGGCTAGGAGTCGCCATAATTTGCCAAATCCGTCAGTGAAGGGGACGTCTGTCTCCTAACAACCAAGTCCCGATTGAAGGCAACAGTCCAACCGTAACGGAGAGACACCGCCACCGCCAGGGCACCAGTTTCTCAGGGCCAGCGCCTGCGGGCAAAGTAGGGCTCCTCCGGCCCATATCCAAGCCGGGGAGCGGGTTACCGGTGGGAACCCATCGCAACCATCATCATCTTAGGTGCAGGAAAAAGGGACCGTCACCGTCACCTACTGGGGAAAGCAAGTGCAGCCGTCCGTGGGAACCGTCTTTCCAGCCGTGTGTTTTACTGAGAACTGTGTCATCGTCTCAGGCTTAGTGAGTACCACAGTGCCGCAAGGCACAGAGCTGCCCCCGCGTCCCTGCACCCCACCGAGCCCTGCATCACCCACCTCATCATTGGGCCCCGGGACAACCAACCCCCTACCCACGGAGAGGAGGATTAACATCTGGCTGCTCCATAGCACCACTCCCGGGATCCCCATACAGAGCAGCGGTGGTGTCAACAAATCACCACAACCGTGGGTGGCGTCACGGACAATAAACAATCCCAAATCCCAATCCCCTTTCACTCACGGGCGAGGAGCGCCGCTCGAGTCCCCGGGATCCGGCCCATCGCTCGAGCCACCGAGCAGCGGCAGCAGCAGGCCGCAGCAGCCGGACCCGAGCAGTGGGAGGGCGCGGCGTCCCCTCCTCCGCCCGCGACAGCGGCACTACCAGGTAGCCCTTTCTCCCCCGTCGGTAGCCACGAACTGGTTCAGTATCTGGAAGGGCTCTGCTCCACTTTTCTCCGCCCTCACCAGATGCGACTTCTCTCCTCCACTTCCTCTCACTGACTCTCTGCACACTCTCTGTTCCCAGTGACACCACCCACTACTAGCTGGGAGGTGAGGGCCACTCCCCGTCCCTGAGTCTGCTCAGGGGTACCCTCTAGCAGTGTTTGTGCCCCTGGTTACTGAGTGTTCCGTGTGTCCACACCCTATTCAGCCTCTGGGAATACCTGTGTTGTACTGCCCCCAGCATGGGTGCAGTACTCAGTGGTGCCTGACCTGGGGCGCCACATGAGCACTACAATGCTCAGGTGTTCTGTACTCGTAACTAGTGATGAGTGAGCACTTGTTGTGCCCCTGAGGCTTCAGTCACCACAGAGGTACTGTATCTCAGCCAGAGGTGTAGTATCCCATTCCTAGGTAAGGAGAGGGTCTCAAATACACAAAACACAGACACTCTTACTCAGCAACACTCCACTGGACCGTGGTTAGGGCAAGTTGCACCTTTGATGTCACCATAGGAACACATAGTCCAGGCCTGCTTGGTGGTGGAGTCTAGTTAGTGGGAGCTGCATGTAGGAAGTTGGCCAGTCAGGAGGAGCAGTGGAGGAGCTCAGCCCAGGCGCACGACAGAAAGGGTCCTAGAACCCACGGGAGTGACCATGCTCTCGTGGTCTCGATCCTCATACAACGTACCAGAGTGGATGGATTTGGCCGCAGTAGGGGACTGGCCCCTCAACTAGTGGAGAACTTCAAGACTCAGCTAGCTAACCGGAGGCTGAGGTTACTTCAAGTGCCAAAGCCAAATCCACACACATCCAGTGAAAAGGTGACCACATAGGGCGAAAGGGATAGAGCTTCAAGCCACCCGAGAGGGCCCGCAGACACTAGCTCGGGGCTCTGTGTGTGCAGGTGCGGGACAGGCGGGAGAGGTCAATGCAGGAAGACGACTAGGAAAGGAGTACAGAGGGGTGTACCGGGTTGTACCTCCAAACTATCCGGGATCGCCTGGAGACCATCACAGCAGGACCCGACACTCCAAAGGCAGCATTTGTCTGGACGTGCTAACCTGGAACTCTGAACTGTGAGTAAAGATCTTGACTGCATCCCTGTTGCATCCAATTATTCCCTGCGCTTCCGGCCCTGCGCCCCGCCATTACAGACTCCTACTCCAGACAGCCCTGGGGCCCAGCTCTACCAGTGGAGAGCTATTCCAACTCTATTGCATCACCATTGACCCAAGCGGAAAACTGAACAGCAGCAGCGGCACCTATCTTGCTGCATACCACAGGTGGCGTCACGACATCTCCCCTGTAAATATCACCCCACCACCATCTTTAATTGAATGACACCGCTGGGTCACAGAACCGGGGTTTGGCCTCTGCGGCATCCACACAACTAGAACCTAGCCCGGTGACGAATAACCCCCAGACCCCGGTGCGGGCGTGTCACACTACCATGCTCGGGTGCTCAGTACTTGTAACTAGTGATGAGCGGGCACTACAATGCTCGGGTGCTTGGTACTCGTAACTAGTGATGAGCGGACACTACCATGCTCGGGTGCTCAGTATTCGAAATGAGTAGTTGGATGCTAACTATGTTTTGTCTCTTATTTTTCCAGCTTCTACAATAGATATATATTTAATTGTATCCTTTCTCCTGGCTCTTACATCACTCCTGTTTCAGATTTAGGATTTTTTTTGTTTAGATCCAATCAATCTTTGTAAGTAAAGGCTATGCTGATTTTCGGCAGATAACAACTCAGTAACATAATTGAAGTTGAAAATCAAGAGAATCTTAGCTCGCATTCATCATGGTGTTTATGCCAGAATACTGGCGGCATAATACACCTTCAGATGTCACAAAGTTTTTTGCTCAATATAAAGTTACCCACAAATTTTACTTCTTTTGGCTTTTTCAGTTTTGGGCACCTCTGTGAAAATGGGCAGAGCTGGAGATGAGCCAGGGTGGGAGTGAGTAATGGATGTCCAACAAATTCCTTAAGAAGCGTGGCGTCCCTCACTCCAGAAATATTACTCAGTCACTGCCTGGAGAAACATTTTAGCGAGGCTTAAGTGTGTCAGGCGGGTGCACGCAGACCACGGGCAGGGGAGGCTATCCGAGGCGCTCGGATCCGGGATCATGGCTATGGCTCGAGTGGCAGCCGGATTCAGGGCTCGTGCAGCAGCCCGCCCCCACAACTGTATAAAGGGGGTTGTTTACAGGGCAGAGTTTGTCAGTGACGCCACCCGTGGGTTGCAGTGATATTTTGGTGACACTGCCGCTGCCTTGGTATGAAGGCACCCGGGGCTGATGGAGCAGGGCAGCAGGATGGAATCCCCTCCACGGGTAGGGGAGGTGTTGTCCCGGGGCCCAGGTGTGGGTGGTGTGCAGGGCTGGGGCGCCGTCTGCAGGCTGGACCGGATGACACCGGTGTACTCACAGTTTTAGAAATAAGTCACACAAAGTCCAAGTAGTAAACCAAGTGCCGGATACCGGTAGCCTCCGGAGGGGTGTGCTCGGGTCCCACACACCAGTTGACAGGACAGGGGCCCTTCCTCTTGCACTTCAGTGTTTTGTCGTGTTTGTTGACTAGTCTGCATGAAACGGGAAAAATCCGCTCTCAGTGTCTTTGCTGTGGGAGCTGTTGCCCGTGAGATCTAACCCTTGGGATTTTTGCAGGCACTTGCAGATGCCCTATCCCCCATGTTGGGCTTCCGTTTCGCTCTATCTGGGCTTGCTGGTGGGACAAGACGTGGAATTTTGTCCCCTGCTAGCTAATTGACAAGGGGCTTGAAGCTGTCCTCGCCCTAGGGTCCAGGCACCCCGACTGTGCATGGCCTCCAGACCGGATTCCCGCTGTCGGCACCGGTGGGCTACAACCCTGCCCCGGTCAACTTAAGGTCTCCCATGACCGGATCTCCATCGCCTGTGGCCCTGCTCTGCCGCCTGCCTACTAGTCAGCTTCAGTAGTCCGATAGTCCGGGAGCTACAACTCCCAACTACCACTTCACTCCTCTCATTTCCACTCCTCAACTCTAACTGTTGTGTTCCCTCTCCTGACACCTCAGAACCCCTAGGTGGGCGTCACTATCTGCCTAGTCCCGCCCACTGGTGTGTCCCTATTGTCCTTGTGGGGGAGACTAGGCTTTGTGGCTGGTGTTTGTACTGTTGAGGATAAGAATTAAGTAACCAAAAATACTTAATTCAGCCATTTCATAGACTCAGGTATATAGTTTAGTAGATGTAAACTAACACACATATTTATGAATGCTTTTGTTTCTTACTAACACGTATATATGTATATTGCATATTTAGTGATTTTCCTTAACACATTATATACCAGCATATGTAACTTGAAGATGGCTGCCACATCCTGTCTACACCCAAGATGATGAACAAGGAGAAATACCTAAAGCTTGGACTGACCAATCCAGAAGAGATTATGCTAATTTCTATACGTCTTGAAGCCCCGACCTGCGATACTTGATTGGACAATACTTTTGTCCACACCCTTCACTTCTCTAAAGCTGTATAAAGTTTCAAACAATAAAGAGAGCCAGTAGCTCAGCGTCCGTCATCGGTCCATAACCGATATAGTGTCTGTTATCGTTCTTTCTCGCTTGCACTCATGACATTATAATTTGGAACAGCAGTCAGATCCTGAGAGACCGCTTGAGTCTCATCATAATCGTCATTTTAACCTCAACAGCTGGCACCCCAGATGAGACTACCGTAAGAAATATTGTCTGAATCTCTCTCTCGGATACAGGAGGCCATTTCCCAGTACCCGGGGGTCCCCCGACAAAGAGCTGATCACTCTCAAAAATCACAGGTAAGCTTCATATACATTGTATATGTCGATTTGCCTGTGAGTCGGGTGTTTTCGGTGAAAAAGTTTGGTCTATGATCTAGGAGGGAGATAGATGCTGCAGACCTCAGCGTGTGCCTATTTTTCGCCGATAGTCTGGAACAAAAGAAGAACTCACATCCCCTGGATGCTGGGTGTAGGTCATTGAGATCTGACTGCTCATGTATAAAGGGGCTATATATGGAGGTATATATGAATATTGGGGTGTATCTATATGTATATATAGGAGTTATATATATATATATATATATATATATATATATACTAGAAGGTGGCCCGATTTTACGCATCGGGTATTCTAGAATTTACGTATTGTGTAGTTCATGTATGATTTTTGTTATATATATATAGATATTGTTGTCTGTAGTTACCAAGTCTTTGTGTAGGGCGCTGTACATGTTCTGGGTGTTGTCTGGGTGTGGCGGGGGGTGAGAGCAGTGTTGTATGTGTGTTGCGTGTGTTGCGTTGTTTGTGGAGCGCTGTGTGTCTGTAGCGTTGTGTGTGTGTGTGTTGCGCGGTTTGTGTGGGTGTGGTGTGTTTTGGGGGGAGGTATGTTTTGTGCAATGTGTGTGTGCTGCGTGGTATGTGCATATATTTATGTATGCCGCGGTGTTTGTGTGATGGGTGTTGTGTGTGTGCAGCGTTGTCTGTGTGTGTGGGTGTCTGTGTAGGGTGGTGTTTGTGGTTCCCAGTGTGTGTGTGGTGTGTTGTGTGTGTGTGTGTGTTGGGGGGAGGTGTGCACCTTCCATCGTGCTCCATCCCCCATGCTGCGCACCCCCCATCGTGCTCCATCCGCCATGCTGCGCACTCCCAAACGTGCTCCATCCGCCATGCTGTGCACTCCCAAACGTGGTCCATCCGCCATGCTGCGCACTCCCAAACGTGCTCCATCCGCCATAATGCGCACTCCCAAACGTGCTCCATCCGCCATGCTGCGCACTCCCAAACGTGCTCCATCCGCCATGCTGCGCACTCCCAAACGTGGTCCATCCGCCATGCTGCGCACTCCCAAACGTGCTCCATCCGCCATGCTGCGCACTCCCAAACGTGCTCCATCCCCCATGCTGCGCACTCCCCATCGTGCTCCATCCCCCATGCTGCACACCCCCATCGTGCTCCATCCCCCATGCTGCACCAGCATCAGCCTCTCTGCCCCCAGCATCAGCCTCTCTCCTCCCAGCATCAGCCTCTCTCCTCCCAGCATCAGCCTCTCTCCTCCCAGCATCAGCCTCTCTGTCCCCAGCATCAGCCTCTCTGTCCCCAGCATCAGCCTCTCTCCTCCCAGCCTCAGCCTCCCCCAGCATCAGCCTCTCTTCTCTCAGCCTCCCCCCTCCCAGCCTCCCTCTTCCCAGCCTCCCCCAGCATCAGCCTCCCCCTCCCAGCCTCCCCCAGCATCAGCCTCCCCCTCCCAGCCTCCCCCAGCATCAGCCTCTCACCTCCCAGCCTCCCCCAGCATCAGCCTCTCTCCTCCCAGCCTCCCCCAGCATCAGCCTCTCTTCTCCCAGCCTCCTCCAGCATCAGCCTCTCTCCTCCCAGCCTCCCCCAGCATCAGCCTCCCCCTCCCAGCCTTCCCCAGGATCAGCCTCTCTACTCCCAGCCTCCCTCCTCCCAGCCTCCCCCAGCATCAGCCTCCCCCTCCCAGCCTCCCCCAGCATCAGCCTCTCTCCTCCCAGCCTCCCCCAGCATCAGCCTTTCTCCTCTCAGCCTCCCCCAGCATCAGCCTACACCCTCCCATCCTCCCCCAGCATCAGCCTACCCCAGCATCAGCCTACCCCAGCATCAGCCTACACCCTCCAAGCCTCCCTCAGAATCAGCCTACCCCAGCATCAGCCTACCCCAGCATCAGCCTACAGCTTCCCAGCCTCCCCCAGCATCAGCCTACCCCAGCATCAGCCTACCCCAGCATCAGCCTCTCTCCTCCCAGCCTCCCCCAGCATCAGCCTCCCCCTCCCAGCCTTCCCCAGGATCAGCCTCTCTCCTCCCAGCCCCCCCCAGCACGCCGTGCTCCTCTGCCGACACTCACAGATCTGATCGCATACACTCACACACACACACTCACACATCAGAACACACTCACACACATCCGATCGCATACACTCACACACACACTGACGATATCGCACATACGCTCTCACACTCACAACATCCGGAGATACCACATGCTTCTGGCCATGTGATCCTCCGGCAGGTCCTGGAAGGTCACTTTACAGTATCGCCGCCGAGAAGCAAGCGATATCCCAGGATGTTGTGAGTGTGTGGATGCGATGTGATGTGTGTGTGAGAGTGAGTGTGATCTGATGTGTATGTGTGTGTGTTGTTATGTGTGTGCGTGTGTATGTTCCGCCGCTGCAGGACCTTGATGCGCTGGTAACTATGCTACCATGGTTACCAGCGTATCCCGTCCCCCGCTCGCACGGGAGCCCACACCAGCATACGGTGGCAACCCCAGCAATGCGAGGGCATGTGTCGGCTGGGTTGGCGGCGTACGCTGATGTGGGCTCCCGGGGGTCCAGTACTCACCAGGGAGTCGTGGCTCCGTGTCGGTTCGGGGAATGCGTGCGGGGGGCGGGGCCAAAGCAAGCGTGCATTGCGTGAGGGGGGCGGGGCGTGGCCAAGTTACCAATGCGTGCAGGGTGCCGGGGCGAGAGGCCAATCCGTGGGGGGGCGGAGCCTGGGCGAGCAGCCGGCCAATCCATGTGCGGGCGGAGCCTGGGCGAGCGGCCAATCCGTGCGGGGGGCGGGGCCATGGCGAGCCCAGCGGCCAATCAGCTTTGTGTCACCGTAAGGACACAATTTTGGAGCAAGACAGACAGACAGACAGACAGAATAAGGCAATTATATATATATATATATATATATATATATATATATATATATATGTATAGGTAGGGGCTGCTCCAGCGAGAGAGGAGTTTTTTAGCAGCAGAGGGATGGGGCCTGGGAGCCCCAACCTTTTCACAGGGAGACTCAGGGGGCTAGTGAGTAGTAGCTGCCTACAGATTTGTATGCAGAGGACAGACATTTGTGATTAATTAGGAATAGGGAGGGGGCTGTGAGCTCCACAGAAGGCTTGTAATTTCTCTGCTTTAGCTCTTACTTACTCCTCAAAGAGTTAATTACTTGTAACTGTTAAAATCAGCGGCAGCAAGGAGGGGGGTCATTCACCTACCGGCTGTTTAGACAGGGACAGAGCAGGGGTCTGGAAGAACGCAGCGACATCCCTGCTGTCTTTCTACTGAGAGCAAAGGAGAAGGGGGGTCAATTACCCACTGCTGCAGTCTTTATACACGGGAAGTAAAGTAGTTGGCTTATACGTTTTCAGCTTCTAGTATGTTACAGTTGTGAGTTTGTTTTTGAACAGAAGTATGGGAACCAGTGATTCCCCTATGTATTTAGACACATTCACTGCTTATTAAACATAAGCGAGGAGGGAAAGGGTTTAAGTAATAGTTTTGAATCAGCGTATCCCCCCTGTGTTTTAGTAATAAACACGCGCCACTGCTTGTGTAAGAAGCCTCCCATTCGCAAACGAGGTGGGGGAAGGGTTAAGGTAACTTAAAGTGTTGGAACTAGCGTATTCCCCTGTGTATTAGACACGTGCCACTGTTGTGATTGGGTAAGTCTTCATAACAAGGTGGGAAAGAATTCCAGTTGAATTTGGCCAATCCAATTAGAGCACTATGCATACTCTGTTCAAAAAGAAATCGTTTTTTTTTCCGAAAAATGCTGAAAGCGCTATCGCCCTAGTTAATAAAGAGCGGGGAAAAGGATACAAAGATTATAAGGATTTGTGTAAAGTAGTTGGACTACCACCAGGTGGCAGGCTGCAACCCAATGTACGGAAGTCCATATTGATCTCCAGTGAGGGTATACTAGAGGACAAAGACCCCATTCACTGCCTGTTACATCCTGCCCCCCCCTCTGCCTGTTGCTGTTTCTGAAATCACTAAATGTTTTTCTTCAGTAGTGGCTCATTGTTCTCCTTTAGGAGTCATTACATCTGGTACTAATCAAACCCCTCCTTTGTATGCTGGAATGCAAACTGGTTTACAGCCACTAAAGGTAACACCCCTGGTTCAGTCCGTAGCTCATGCCCCTTCCATTACACCCATAGAGTCCCAACATGGACGTATTCCCGGAAGTCAGGTGCCTGGAACTTCCTGTGGCGGCCATCTTGCTAAGCCCACTGATGGCATTACACCTCTTCAGCCACGCCTCTCTTAGTGGTTCTTTGTCCAAAGCTCTCAACCCATCTCCTTTAAACATTTTTTTCTTTTTTTGGGGGAGGGGTGTTCTCTGGTATATATGACTAACATATTTGAATAAGTATAAAATAGTATATTTGTTTACTCAGCAACTCAATAAATGTAAGTCAGAGATAAATAAGTGAAATTTTTAAAGAATTGGTAAATAGAAAGAGGTAACTGTCCACATAAAATAATTGGTATTCTAAAAAGTCCAGTAACATTATATCATAAAATAGAATAGAGGTAGGTAAATGCATATTCTTGTACTGTATTAGTTAATCTAAAAAATCTTAAAAGACTTACCCTACTGATGTCAGAAGGTATTATATCCATTTGTATAAAGGAAAATATATAATGCATCCAGCGGAGATATGTATGTTGGAGAGTAGATGTTTTCACGGCTATGTCTTCTTTAAAACAGAGGATGAGGGGTTTTTTTTTGCTTTGGCTTCTACTAAAAGATAAGGATGGAATGTGGCCTTCCCAAATGGTGAAGTAAGTTCTGTTTAACCCTTAGAGTTCAGGATTTCACATTTTTAGTTTCCTGCTCATACCTGAATGATTAAATTAATTTTGTAGGGAAAATTAGATTTCATGAGATATGCAAATTAGTTTCTGTGTTGTTTGGTTTTTTAATGGCGATTTATTCGAACAATATATATTTATTTTGTGACTCTGTATACAGACTATATCCCCTTTTCTGTTTTTACGATTCTTTCTAAACAATTTATATTTTTGCAGGTTAGCCGCCCAGTCACAGCTGTCATCTAACCATGTTTCAGTAATTTTTACTATCAAAGGTTTTCTTTTCTTTATGGATATAGTATATACGAACTGTGTTGTTTATCCTAAGGTTTTAAAATTCCCCACCAATGTATATTGTTCTAAGATATACGTTATTTTCAGTGTTTGTCCAACTTTAGTTTCTAGTATGTAGCTAATTTATTACCTGCTGTCTTATTTTTCCTTTTAGGGAATACCAGCATAAAACTCTGAATTTTGCCACATTGGTAAACAAAAAACAAAAAAAAGGGGGGAAGAAGTTATTTATTATATTCTCCAACAGTAGATGGCGCAGCAGGCTTATAAGATAGGCTTTGAAGCTGGCCTTTCCTTTGCAACAGTTATGTTTGCTAGATTACTATGAAGTATGACTGTTATAAGAATAATCTAATCTATATTTTTAATCTAATGTATATTTTTTAGTTTTTGTTTTCATAGATGGAATAAGATGTTGGTCGTTTTCTACACTGGATATGCTACGGTTTACACAACATGAGGTAATCAAAATTTGAACCATTCCCTCCCCTCCTATTGGTACAGGAGGCAGTGACGTATTAATGCCTCTCTAGTTGGGTACGGCAGGAGTGGGCAAGATGGTTAGAGGTGTTTGTAGGTTGTAGATTTTTTCCTGTTGTCAAATGAACTAGGTATGCTGAAGAGAAAGTCTAGATCTGAGCTGATGGAATCTGATGGAGATCCTCGCACAGGTGCAGCTGACCAAGAAGAAGTGAACGGGCCTAGAGTTGAGAGTCTTTCACCAATATAGACCGTACCTCGGTGACACCTGTCACATCAGTGATTTCTATCACTCCTTGTGTTCTTAAATCCCTACAGGAACAAGCAAATCAACAAGGAATGGAGTGTGACATGCAGGGAGCCAATGACTGAGGAAGGTCTGTGGATAAAGGGTGGTAAGCTTTCTCTGCCATGAGAGCTCTTTTTAATGATGGCCCAGGTAACCTATGGACTAAAATCTGTGTAAGACGGATATCAGTGTGTGCTTTGGTGACACCAGGGTTCAGTACTCAGGTGGACAGACTCACCCAGTCTTGTAAGACATGTGCCTAAAATGAAGTGAGAAAAAACTTAAAAGAATCCACTGAAACACCCTGCACCTGCTCTACCCATTTTTAGAGACTGCAAACTGATTATAGATGTATATCACGAGCACGTTGTATGCAAGTCTGTGCATGTTGTGCAAATTTCTCTCCAGGTTTGGTCAGAGGCATTCCAGTGCAGAAAACGACGTTATTGCTGAGAAGCACATGATGGTGGTATGTAAAAAAAATGGGCTTACAAAAAAGGTGTATATTTTATAGAAAAGTGGAAACTGGCAACTCGTGAACAAAATGTATGTTTCGTTTTCTTTTTGTAATAAACAGGTTTTTATGTAACATATTTTTTGGTTTAGCACAAGCTGCACATTTTTATATGATTGACTGAATAATGTGATAAACAGGTGTATTTTCCAATTTCAGATCTTAAATCAGAGCTAGTAGTATATGGTTTTCAGTCAGGAGACTGATTGATTCTAAAGGACAAGCGAGAAAGAGCCATGAGTCAACACTAGATGAGCCGATCCAACCGCAGAAACATCAATGGATCCACGCCTCGCATTGCAGAAGGGTCGACCAACCAGAGCTGCACTGAGCGTTCTGCTCATATTTATCCTTTTCAAAAACCTGTACAGTCTCAGACCATTATTGCCAAAAGAGTTAGAAGAGAGGACTTAGAGAACCCTGAAACATGGGAAAGTCCAACTACAAAGGGTGAGGATTCGCCTAGGAGTCCTTGGTCTCAAACCGGTGAAGAAAACCCCTTTCCGCCCATGCCTCAACGTTCAGTTTGGCAGGTCTTTCGCACAAATATCTCTACCTCTCTTCCTAAGGTAACACAGTACCCTTAGAATTCAGAAATGGCAGAAATAAGTCTTTAGGGGGGACTGTTGAGGATAAGAATTAAGTAACCAAAAATATTTAATTCAGCCATTTCATAGACTCAGGTATATAGTTTAGTAGATGTAAACTAACACACATATTTATGAATGCTTTTGTTTCTTACTAACACGTATATACAGTTAGGTCCAGAAATATTTGGACAGTGACACAATTTTCGCGAGTTGGGCTCTGCATGCCACCACATTGGATTTGAAATGAAACCTCTACAACAGAATTCAAGTGCAGATTGTAACGTTTAATTTGAAGGTTTGAACAAAAATATCTGATAGAAATTGTAGGAATTGTACACATTTCTTTACAAACACTCCACATTTTAGGAGGTCAAAAGTAATTGGACAAATAAACCAAACCCAAACAAAATATTTTTATTTTCAATATTTTGTTGCGAATCCTTTGGAGGAAATCACTGCCTTAAGTCTGGAACCCATGGACATCACCAAACGCTGGGTTTCCTCCTTCTTAATGCTTTGCCAGGCCTTTACAGCCGCAGCCTTCAGGTCTTGCTTGTTTGTGGGTCTTTCCGTCTTAAGTCTGGATTTGAGCAAGTGAAATGCATGCTCAATTGGGTTAAGATCTGGTGATTGACTTGGCCATTGCAGAATGTTCCACTTTTTTGCACTCATGAACTCCTGGGTAGCTTTGGCTGTATGCTTGGGGTCATTGTCCATCTGTACTATGAAGCGCCGTCCGATCAACTTTGCGGCATTTGGCTGAATCTGGGCTGAAAGTATATCCCGGTACACTTCAGAATTCATCCGGCTACTCTTGTCTGCTGTTATGTCAACAATAAACACAAGTGACCCAGTGCCATTGAAAGCCATGCATGCCCATGCCATCTCGTTGCCTCCACCATGTTTTACAGAGGATGTGGTGTGCCTTGGATCATGTGCCGTTCCCTTTCTTCTCCAAACTTTTTTCTTCCCATCATTCTGGTATACAGGTTGATCTTTGTCTCATCTGTCCATAGAATACTTTTCCAGAACTGAGCTGGCTTCATGAGGTGTTTTTCAGCAAATTTAACTCTGGCCTGTCTATTTTTGGAATTGATGAATGGTTTGCATCTAGATGTGAACCCTTTGTATTTACTTTCATGGAGTCTTCTCTTTACTGTTGACTCAGAGACAGATACACCTACTTCACTGAGAGTGTTCTGGACTTCAGTTGATGTTGTGAACGGGTTCTTCTTCATCAAAGAAAGTATGCGGCGATCATCCACCACTGTTGTCATCCGTGTTAAATCATATACTTACCACACTACCCCCACCATGTTCACCTATGCCCTCACAGTCTTTGCCCCTCTCCTCCTCACTCTCCTTCACTATCCCCACACCCCAGCACCCTCTAAGCAAATATTCATCTCCCCCTCCCTCCTGCCTTCTCATCTGTCCTCATCTGCTGACCTACTCCTGAACCTCAGATCGCTCCTAATATCGCGCATACCATGCCGTCCACTCTCCTTCTCCCACCTGCTCTCCCTTTCTCTACTCCTTCTCACTGCTGGTGACATAGCCCCCAATCCTGGCCCCCCGTGGATGGTACACCCCTCTTTATCACCCACCCACCACTCTCCACATAATAGTAACTACCGCAATCTATCCAACATAAAAACTATTCCCCTCTCACCCACTCTGCCGCCCCCTCTCTCAGGAGCGCTCTGGAATGCCCGTTCAGTGTGTAATAAACTGCACATCATTCATGATCTCTTTACCTCCAGCAATCTATCCTTTCTAGGCATCACCGAAACATGGCTGACACCATCCAACTCTGCCTCCCCAGCTGCACTATGCTACGGTGGCCTGCACTTCTCCCACACTCCTCGCCCTGGCAATGGACAAGGTGGAGGAGTGGGCCTCCTTCTTTCTAACAACTACAACTTCACCATAATCCCACCTCTACCCTCCCTCGACCTGCCTTCCTTTGAAGTGCACTCTGTCCGAATCTATTCTCCCTCCAACCTCCAAGTGGCTGTCATATACAGACCCCCGGGCGCAACCACTGCCTTCCTCGACCACTTCTCTGCCTGGCTTCTACACTTTCTCTCTGCTGACATTCCCACCATCATCATGGGTGACTTCAACATCCCCACTGACACTCGCCAACAAGCTGCTTCCAAACTCCTCTCCCTTGCTTCGTCTTTTGGCTTAACTCAGTGGTCCACCTCTGCCACCCACAAAGATGGAAACACACTAGACCTCATCTTCACCCGCCTCTGTCCCCTTTCTGACTTCACAACTTCCCCCCTCCCCCTATCTGACCACCATCTTCTGACCTTTTCAGCCCTGTCCTCCTCACCTACCCCCCCTGTCCAGCACCTAGCACATCCCCGCAGAAACCTTGCACACCTCAACATGCACACCCTCGCCGACTCTATCCTCCCACTGTCCTCCATATCGTCCCTCCACGACACAGACAGCGCCACCACTTTCTACAACACCACCCTCACATCAGCCATTGATTCAGTCGCTCCCCTTGTGCATGGCAGAGTGAGACGAATCAATAGACAGCCCTGGCACAACAGCCTCACTAAAAAACTTAGGCAAAGGTCTAGGGCTGCAGAGCGGCGGTGGAAGAAAACGCACTCCCAGGAAGACTTCACCACATTCAAAAATGCAATTCACACATTTCGTTCAGTCCTCACCTCCGCTAAACACGATTACTTCAGAAACCTCATATCCTCTCTAACACACAACCCCAAACAGTTATTCAACACTTTCAACTCCCTCCTTCGCCCACCACTGCCCCCTCCAACCTCCCTCATTTCTGCAGAAGACTTTGCCACCTATTTCCAAGAAAAAATCGACCTAATAAGGCAAGTCTTCTCTGCTCAGCCACCACAACCCCTTCATGTAGCTGACCACTGCCCCTCCCCCATAAACTTCCTCCCCACCATCACCGAAGGAGAGCTTGCACGTCTGCTCTCAAAAGCGCACCTCACCACCTGCGCACTCGACCCCATGCCATCCCACCTCCTTCCCAACCTCACCACCATCCTTATTCCAGCCTTAACCCATCTCTTCAACCTATCTTTAACGACTGGAACCTTCCCCTCTGCCTTTAAACATGCAACAGTCACACCTATCCTAAAGAAACCTTCCCTCGATCCAACCTCTACTACCAGCTACCGCCCCATATCACTACTCCCACTTGCCTCAAAACTCCTGGAACAGCATGTCCATGCTGAACTTTCCTCCCACCTCTCCTCTAACGCTCTCTTTGACAACCTACAGTCCGGCTTCCGTCCACATCACTCCACCGAAACTGCCCTGACTAAAATCACAAATGACTTGCTTACTGCCAAAGCGAACAAGCACTTCTCTATACTCCTACTCCTAGACCTGTCCTCAGCCTTCGATACCGTTGACCACTCCCTCCTATTACAGACCCTCTCTTCCCTTGGTGTCAGAGATCTTGCCCTCTCTTGGATCTCTTCATACCTCTCAAATCGCACTTTTAGTGTCTCCCACTCCCACACAACCTCTTCATCCCACCATCTCTCTGTTGGCGTCCCTCAAGGCTCTGTCCTAGGACCCCTACTTTTCTCTATCTACACATTTGGCCTGGGACAACTCATAAAGTCCCATGGCTTCCAATACCACCTATATGCCGACGACACCCAGATCTACCTCTCTGGCCCAGATGCCACATCTCTGCTGTCCAAAATCCCGAAATGTCTATCTGCTATATCCTCCTTCTTCTCCTCTCGCTTCCTAAAGCTCAATGTGGCCAAAACTGAACTAATCATCTTTCCTCCGTCTCACCTACACTCTCCACCTAATCTATCTATTACAATAAATAACACCACGCTCTCGCCAGTACCCAAAGTTCGCTGCCTCGGAGTGACCTTTGACTCTGCCTTATCCTTCATACCACACATCCAATCCCTCACCACCTCCTGCCGTCTTCAACTCAAAAATATTTCCAGAATCCGCCCTTTCCTCAATTTGCAATCAACTAAAATGCTAGTGCATGCCCTCATAATCTCCCGCCTCGACTACTGTAACATCCTCCTCTGTGGCCTCCCTGCCAACACGCTTGCCCCTCTCCAGTCCATCCTTAACTCTGCTGCCCGACTTATCCACCTCTCTCCTCAATACCACCCCGCTTCTCCTCTCTGCATGTCCCTCCACTGGCTTCCAATCTTCCACCGTATCCAATTCAAACTTCTAACACTGACCTACAAAGCTGTGCATAATCTTTCCCCTCCGTACATCTCCGAACTACTCTCCCACTACACTCCAACACGTCACCTCCGGTCCTCCCAAGATCTCCTCCTCTCCTCCTCTCTCATTCGCTCCTCACACAACCGACTCCAAGACTTCTCCCGAGCATCCCCAGTCTCCTGGAACTCGCTGCCTCAACACGTCAGACTATCCCCTACCCTTGCAAACTTCAAACGGAACCTGAAAACGCACCTGTTCCGAAATGCCTACAATCTACAATGAACTCGCTGCCGCCCGACCACCGTGCGGAGCTGCCGCCCGACCACCGTGCGGAGCTGCCGCCCGACCACCGTGCGGAGCTGCCGCCCGACCACCGTGCGGAGCTGCCGCCCGACCACCGTGCGGAGCTGCCGCCCGACCACCGTGCGGAGCTGCCGCCTGACCTACACCCCACCTATTGTCTCCTCCCCATAATCCTATAGAATGTAAGCCCGCAAGGGTAGGGCCCTCTTCCCTCTGTACTAGTCTGTCTACTGTAACTTGTATACGTATTTTGTATGTAACCCCCTTCTCATGTACAGCACCATGGAATTAATGGTGCTCTATAAATAAATAATAATAATAATAATAATCCGTGGACGCCCAGGCCTTTTTGAGTTCCCAAGCTCACCAGTCAATTCCTTTTTTCTCAGCATGTACCCGACTGTTGATTTTGCTACTCCAAGCATGTCTGCTATCTCTCTGATGGATTTTTTCTTATTTTTCAGCCTCAGGATGTTCTGCTTCACCTCAATTGAGAGTTCCTTAGACCGCATGTTGTCTGGTCACAGCAACAGCTTCCAAATGCAAAACCACACACCTGTAATCAACCCCAGACCTTTTAACTACTTCATTGATTACAGGTTAACGAGGGAGACGCCTTCAGAGTTAATTGCAGCCCTTAGAGTCCCTTGTCCAATTACTTTTGGTCCCTTTAAAAAGAGGAGGCTATGCATTACAGAGCTATGATTCCTAAACCCTTTCTCCGATTTGGATGTGAAAACTCTCATATTGGAGCTGGGAGTGTGCACTTTCAGCCCATATTATATATATAATTGTATTTCTGAACATGTTTTTGTAAACAGCTAAAATAACAAAACTTGTGTCACTGTCCAAATATTTCTGGACCTAACTGTATGTATATTTAGTGATTTTCCTTACCACAGTATATACCAGCATATGTAACTTGAAGATGGCTGCCACATCCTGTCTACACACAAGATGATGAACAAAGGAGAAATTCCTAAAGCTTGGACTGACCAATCCAGAAGAGATTATGCTAATGTCTATATGTCTTGAAGCCCCGACCTGTGATACTTGATTGGACAATACTTTTGTCCATACCCTTCACTTCTCTAAAGCTGTATAAAGTTTCAAACAATAAAGAGAGCCAGTAGCTCAGCATCCGTCATGGAGAAGGTCCATAACCGATATAGTGTCTGTTATCGTTCTTTCTGGGGTGCACTCATGACATTTTAATTTGGAACAGTAGTCAGATCCTGAGAGACCGCTTGAGTCTCATAATCGTCATTTTAACCTCAACAGTACCTTTGTGTCGGATGTGTTGGTGGTGAGAAGGAGAGAGTCCTGCATCTGTACGATGGATGCAGTCTCCTGTGACAACCTGGTTTTGCCAGGGTGTTACATAAGCCACAGAAAAGATGCAACTAATTCCTTAAGTAGTGTGCGCCTCTCAATAAAATAATAGGAGATCAAAAGAGAGATGGAGGGGCACTCCTAGTGTAAGACCTGGTGGTTCAGTGAAAGGGGGTAAAGTTAGAACCACTAACTTGTAAGGGTTGTGCAATCCTCGCACAACCCCGGTGAACGCTGTTGGTGTGTAACGCCCACCACACGCTCGAGGGATTCCGGGTTCTGCAATCGGCCGGTCATGGGATGTATGACGCCACAGTAGGTCCTAGAGTGGCAGATCCTTTCGTTAGGGAAGGCTCCTTGCTAAGTCAGCTCCGTCCGCTAGCCCCCTGATGAGGGATGGTAGATAGAGAAAAAAAAGTGCAGCGATATTTTTTTCGGGCACCAAAGCTTGGAAGCAGGGGAACCAGGCACAGTTACATTTAATTCTTTATTCAAACTTCAGGAACATCACTTCACAACATGTCTCGGCAGCATACTCCGCCTTCATGCATCTAATTCCTTAAGTGGTGTTATTCTCTCAATGAAATTGTGCCGCCCCGTGCTCGGCAGCCGGGCCGCTCGGGTCCGGACCTTCAGTGGGTGTTTCGAGGGTCTCCGCACCCGGGGGTTCTGCGGTCACTCCGATCAAAAAGGGGTTGGCTGTTTGGGGACGTAGGTGTACGGTCAGAGCCGTGTTTAAGTTTGTGACGCCACCCACGGGTTGTGGTGAAGGTGGACACCACCACTGCAGTTACGGGGCACCCGAAGGAGATGTTGCGCAGCAAGTTGTTAACCCCTCCGTGGGTAGGGATGGTGGCCCCGGGACCCATTTGGGGAGTTGGGCGGTGCAGGGAGATGGGCGGCCGGAGGGCACTGATGTACTCACTATTAGTAAACACACGAGTCTCTGGTAAACCAAGGTGATGGTGGTCAGTGCCTGCAGCCGCCTGCAGTCTGGTCCCCCACCCGGTTGGTGGTCTCTATCTTTCTCCCGCACCTGTTTTGTGATGGTGGACTACCTGCACTTTCAACTTTAGGAGTCCGCTCCCCGGCTTGTGGTTGCCTGAGGAGCCCTTTGCCCGCAGACGCTGGCCCGTGGGATCTCTCTGCCGTGGCGGTGGCTTTCTATCCCCCTCGTTGGGCTGTTGCTTTCTGTCGGGACTTTGGGTGGGACAGGACCTATAGTCCTGTCCGCAATCAGTTAATTAGCTAGCCCCCAGTAGCTTTTGGACCTAGCTTCAGGGTCTGAGTACCCCCCCCTTTGTGCTCCGGTTTCCTAGTCGGTTCCCCGGGTCGGTACCGGCGGGTCACTACCCTGTCCCGGTCCACCTCGGTTCCACCGAGCCATCTTCCCGGCTCCTGCGGACAGAGGCCTCCGTCTGCCTCCTAGCCAAAGGTACCCGGGCTCCTACCCTGGCACCTGTCAGTCTGCTACAGGCCTGTCACACAGGCCTGACCTCCTCCACTCAACTCTCAAACCCATCTCCTGTCTTTTCCCGTTTCAGGCCATCCGAACTCCTCAGTGGGCGTGTCCAACCATCTGGCTCCACCCCCTTGTGTGTCCATCAAGCACTGAGGGGGGTGACTAGGGTTTAAATGTTTGGCTGCTGTCACCTTGTTAGGGAACTGGTGTAATGCGATGCCCTATCTGCGACTACCTGGCCCGGCCAGGGTGTCACAAAATAATGACATCATATTCCTGCAAGCCAATCACGTGGATATAAGTGATGTCATCATAGCAACAAAATAAACAAGGATCAACATGGCCACCAGAGCGGCAGTGTTGGGTCACTTAGTGATTTAACGAGTGAATATTGGTTATTTTTGTGTTATAGCATAATCTCTAGTCTTACACACCTTTTTACGAAAACTGGACAATCCCTTTAATATAGATATATAATTAAATTAATCTGATAAGAATTTAGAACCTATTCCCATTTGCTTTAGGTGTAATTATACTTTTGATGATTGCTTATTATACGTGCAACTGCTATATGTTACGTTCAGCAGGCGCAAATGGAAAAAGCAATTTTCAGCTCATGCGTCACAAACGTTTGATCTGCTACTCCAAACATGGCTTCCTCTGTTGTGTAATGGTGATAAGTGTCCTTTAATTACATTTTCCTTCTTGTTTCTTGACTAGTTGACCGCACTGTATTCTGTCATGCACAATTAATCTTTACAAAGTGATTAAGAGTGACGAAAATACTTTGCAGTTGGCCAAACTTCATACACCAGGTCTCACCAGGCCAACATTAGATGTTCTACCCGGTGACGTGAACTGATGTAGACCAGGAACCTGTAAACAGAGCACGAAAACAATGAATTTGTGATGAGAAGAACAGTCTCATGTCGAAAGAACCGAGGTGGTCTGGTGTTAAATGTTAAAAATAAAGATGTGTACAAACAACAAAGGCTTTTGCATTTTAGTTTTGCTGATAAAATCTCAGTCTATTGAATTTGAATAGTTACCGTAATATGGCAGGAAAAGTAAAAGGGTTATCTTGGTCAATTTCATGAAATTGAGGTTACTGGTGTGTTTTGTTCTTTTTTGTAAATAGATTTTTATTTATTTTACAACATAAATTAAACATAAACACACCCAAACACATAAAAAGAAGGAGTAAAAAAAAAAAGAAGGGTGGGAGGGGAAGGAAAGGGAGGAGATCGGCAACATAATATTCTCTTGTATCATTCAACAATATAAGGAAAAGAAAAAGAGGGGAAAGTGAAGTTTGCTCAATGAACTTGGAGGTTACCATAAAGAGAGACACAACCTGACCTCCAGTTAGACCGTATATATGTGTCGCCCAGGGCTATGGGGTACTCGGTCCCGGGCGGTTTATTGCTAGGGAGATGTCACTTGGTAGCCGTTGCCCGGTTCCATATCCCTGGGGATGCTTTTTAAAAGGGGTATATTTACAGGGGAGGTTAAATGAAAGTTTATAATGTGACGCCACTTGCGGGTTGCGGCTATGTAGATGGAGCCGCCGCTGCACAGTTCTCACTACTAGGGCTGGTGTTGGTGGTAGCCTGAGTGTTAGGCCATCCGCAAGCAGGACTGGGCCCCAGAGGATAGGTGATGCGGATGGTGCAGAAAGAAGGTAGGCCACACAGGGGGTTGCAGTGTAACTGGTTCCTTTACTCACAGTCAGATGGAAACTCGTCACCCGAGGAAGGCTGGTCTTGACCGCTGGTCCCCTTAGTCCCAGTGCTGATTTAGTGACCTGGTGGATTCTTTTTCCTGCACCTGTGTTTGGTTTGTGGGTTCCCGTGGCTTAGAACTTCTGGGGTTCCACTCCTGGTAGTCTCTCAACGGCAGTCCGTATGACGGTGGCGTGAACCCTGTGGGGTCGGAGTCTCTGGTCCTGTTCCTTGGTTCTCCTGTTGCTACTGACTCCCGAACTTCAAGGTCAGTGAGGTCCTTGATGGTCCCCTCACTGTGCAGATTTTATCAGGTCTGCCTGGAGCGTTTGCTTGACCTAGGATTCTGTACCCAGTTGGTGCTATGATTCTGGGAGTACTCCACCGTACTTCACCGGTAAACACACGCCTTGGCCCTCCGGTCACCGTCACACTCCTGTCACTGCTTCCACTCGCACTCTCTGTCCGTCCGTCACTGATGACTCGCTCCGACTGTCTCTACTGTCTGACTGTCCACTGTCTGCCTCTCCCACCTGGTCATCTAGTTGACTGGATTGGCTCCACCTCTAAGTGGCCATCCATTAGGTCCAACCCTCGTCTGCCACCAGTTTATAGGGATTTTGGGGAAAAACAGGGATTAACTGGAATGTTTTTGTTGTTACCGTCACTGGTCTTCTGGGTCCCTGGGGTAGGCCCTGCATCTTGGTGGGGATGCAGTACCTTGTAGCTCCCTGATGGCTTCAGGGGCACTACAGATACTTCACCGATAAGATGAAATCAGGAGAGAATAATTTGAACAGCTAAAGGAGACGCTGCCCAAACTTCCCATTGTTTCCTAAAACGGATCAATCTTGCTAAGTGAGATGATAGAGAAATTTCATATTGGTATCTACCAGCTCAGTAGGAGAAGGAATGTTATCAGATTTCTACTTTACTGCTAAACACTGTCTAGCCGAAATTAAAAATTCATCAACTGTTGGAAGGCAATTCCCAGGAAGGTCATCCAGACCCAAGTGGAGGATTGCCAATGGTGCCAAGGGAGAGATTTTTACCTTTACTACCTCTGTTATTAAGTCAAAAACTTGATCCCAGTATTTGACCACCTTGGGACATGACCACCACATATGGCCAGAAGTCCCCTCCTTTGAACAGCCCCTCCAACAACAAGAAGAATAATCTGGAAAAAAATTAGCTAATTTAGACGGTGTCACATACCAACCCATATGAACTTTCTTAATCTGCTCAATATGATTAATATAAGCCAAAGACTTGGCAGCATGCCAAAGCGAGGTGGGAAGATGGCAAGAAATTTCCTTCTCCCATCTGGCAATCGATGGAAGACCGCCTCCACTGATGAGGATATTTAAGAACTTAAAGACTAGACCCAACCCTTTAACATTGTTCGAATGGTTATTTAAAAAATTAGAGATAGTTCAGCTCACCACATACTTTGGAGTTTAATCCTTCAACGCCATGGAAGCACAGGATCTTGCTGCTGTTACCAGCGTTATGTATCAACAAATGAAGAAAAAGGAACCATCTTCCTTGGAAAATTTCAATAAAATCCGCTTTTTTATTGGATTCTTTAAAATCGTAGAAAATAGTAAATCTCACAAGAAGAAGACAGGAGTCACAACCAGCACTGGACACCAGACGTGTTTTGATCTGAAACTGATCTTAGACTTGATGAGTCTTAATGCGTCTGGTGTCCAGTGCTGGTTGTGACTCCTGTCTTCTTCTTGTGAGATTTACTATTTTCTACGATTTTAAAGAATCCAATAAAGAAGCAGATTTTATTGAAATTTTTCCCGGAACCTGGTTCCTTTTTCGTCATTTAAAAAATTATACAAAAAAGAGTTAGATGTTCTTATTACTCATGTTATAATAAATTAATCTAGATAAACACTACAGACCAAAAGTTTGGACACACCTTCTCATTCAAAGAGTTTTCTTTATTTTCATGACTCTGAAAATTGTAGATTCACATTGAAGGCATCAAAACTATGAATTAACACATGTGGAATGAAATACTTAACAAAAAAGTGTGAAACAGCTGAAAATATGTCCTATATTCTAGGTTCTTCAAAGTAGCCACCTTTAGCTTTGATTACTGCTTTGCACACTCTTGCCATTCTCTTGATGAGCTTCAAGAGGTAGTCACCGGAAATGGTTTTCACTTCACAGGTGTGCCCTGTCAGGTTTAATAAGTGTGATTTCTTGCCTTATAAATGGGGTTGGGACCATCAGTTGTGTAGTGCAGAAGTCTGGTGGATACACAGCTGATAGTCCTACTGAATAGACTGTTAGAATTTGTATTATGGCAAGAAAAAAGCAGCTAAGTAAAGAAAAATGAGTGGCCATCATTACTTTAAGAAATGAAGGTCAGTCAGTCCGAAAAATTGGGAAAACTTTGAAAGTGTCCCCAAGTGCAGTGGCAAAAACCATCAATTGCTACAAAGAAAGTGGCTCACATGAGGACGGCCCTAGGAAAGGAAGACCAAGAGTCATCTCTGCTGCAGATGATAGGTTTATCCGAGTCACCAACCTCAGAAATCGCAGGTTAACAGCAGCTCAGGTTAGAGACCAGATCAATGCCACACAGAGTTCTAGCAGCAGACACATCTCTAGAACAACTGTTAAGAGGAGACTTTGTGCAGCAGGCCTTCATGGTAAAATAGCTGCTAGGAAACCACTGCTAAGGACAGGCAACAAGCAGAAGAGACTTGTTTGGGCTAAAGAACACAAGGAATGGACATTAGACCAGTGGAAAGCTGTGCTTTGGTCTGATGAGTCCAAATTTGAGATCTTTGGATCCAACCACCGTGTCTTTGTGCGTCGCAGAAAAGGTGAATGGATGGACTCTATATGCCTGGTTCCCACCGTGAAGCATGGAGGAGGAGGTGTGATGGTGTGGGGGTGCTTTGCTGGTGACATTGTTGGGGATTTATTCAAAATTGAAGGCATACTGAACCGGCATGGCTACCACAGCATCTTACAGCGGCATGCTATTCCATCCGGTTTGCGTTTAGTTGAACCATCATTTATTTTTCAACAGGACAATGACCCCAAACACACCTCCAGGATGTGTAAGGGCTATTTGACTAAGAAGGAGAGTGATGGGGTGCTACGCCAGATGACCTGGCCTCTACAGTCACCAGACCTGAACCCAATCAAGATGGTTTGGGGTGAGCTAGACCGCAGAGTGAAGACAAAATGGCCAACAAGTGCTAAGCATCTCTGGGAACTCCTTCAAGGCTGTTGGAAGATCATTTCTGGTGACTACTTCTTGAAGCTCATCAAGAGAATGCCAAGAGTGTACAATGCAGTAATCAAAGCAAAATGTGACTATTTTGAAGAACCTAGAATATAAGACATATTTTCAGCTGTTTCACACTTTTTTGTTAAGTATTTCATTCCACATGTGTTAATTCATAGTTTTGATGCCTTCAATGTGAATCTACAATTTTCAGAGTCATGAAAATAAAGAAAACTCTTTGAATGAGAAGGTGTGTCCAAACTTTTGGTCTGTACTGTACAAATATTATGCATGAATTGCATGAATGTGATGTATTTGGCCTTTTTATACGTAATAAAAAGTCTATAGGTGTTTTACTATTTTACTAATTAGTAAATTATTGATTACCGTAGTTTAGCCGAGCCACAGTCACCAGATTTATTTGAATTGAATTTTAGCTGATGTAATGCATGTACATAATAATAATAATCTTTATTTCTATAGAGCTAATAATTCAGAGGTTCTTATACAAACAGTTATACGTAATAGTTATAGAAATACAATAATTAAAACAAAATAATCGCAACCCTGCTTGTAAGAGCTTACAATCTGAGGGTGACACAAAGTACACTGCTTATTTACAAAGATGATTCAGCCATCTTGAAGAAATGGAGGATAGATAAAGCGTGCATGAGCCACTCATCAGCCAACCATTGTAAGGGTGGAAACACATCTATGCGAGTAAAATCGGTCTGACTGGGCTGAAAAAAACTCGGCTGATTTTAGTTCACGTTAGGTCCGAGTGCAACGCAAGTGCGATGCTTTTTCTGAATAAATTAATGATTTTACTAGCGTGTGTAATGCGTGTGTAATGCGTATTTTTTACTATGTCATCTGCCATTCAGCGCTGCTACATGGCCGCTGACAGCAGACACAGACAGCCATGCAGCAGAGCTTAATGGCAGATGACAGCAGACACAGACAGCCATGCAGCAGAGCTTAATGGCAGATGACAGCAGACACAGACAGAGCCATACTGTCAGAATGAACTCGGGTGAACTTCACCCGACTTCATTGTCATGCTGCAGCTCTGTCTGTGTCGCGTCCTGATTAGCGGTCACCTGTGAAGGACTCACCGGTGACCGGTAATCCCCTGAGTGACTGAAGTTAACAGCCCTCTCTCATACTCACCGATCCCCGATCCCCAGCGCGGCGCTGCACGGCGTTCACACTGCTCTGGCGGCTTTTACTATTTTGAAAAAGCCGGCCGCTCATTAAACAATCTCGTATTCCCTGCTTTCCCCGCCCAACGGCGCCTATGATTGGTTGCAGTGAGACACGCCTCCACGCTGAGTGACAGGTGTCTCACTGCAACCAATCACAGCAGCCGGTGGGCGGGTCTATACTGTGCAGTGAAATAAATAAATAAATAATTTTAAAAAATGGCGTGCGGTCCCCCCCAATTTTAATACCAGCCAGATACAGCCATACGGCTGAAGGCTGGTATTCTCAGGATGGGGAGCTCCACGTTATGGGGAGCCCCCCACCCTAACAATATCAGCCAGCAGCCGCCCAGAATTGCCGCATACATTAGATGCGACAGTTCTGGGACTGTACCCGGCTCTTCCCGATTTACCCTGGTGCGTTGGCAAATCGGGGTAATAAGGAGTTATTGGCAGCCCATAGCTGCCAATAAGTCCTAGATTAATCATGTCAGGCGTCTATGAGATACCCTCCATGATTAATCTGTAAGTGACAGTAAATAAACACACACACACCTGAAAAAATCATTTATTAGAAATTAAAAACACTAACAAATTCCCTGGTTCAGCAATTTAATAAGCCCCAAAAAGCCCTCCATGTCCGGCGTAATCCACGGACCTGCAACACTTGGCACTACCGCTCATCAGCTGTTCAGCTTGGCGGCGGCATCAGAAGGGGGCCGGAAATGCTCTGTTTCGGAACTGCTCCATCTTCTGATAGTGGACACTGCCAGGTACTATAAATCCGCCTCTTATTGAGGCCACTATCAGAAGATGGAGCTGCCCCAGAACTGAGAATTTCTGGACACCAGTTGCAGACGATGACATCCTAAGGCTATGAGTAATAAAACCTGATTAGTATATGTTGGTTGGGCCAAAAATAATTAGTGTGATTTCGAGGATTTTCGTCTGTCCATAACACTTTTTTCCAGTCTTCCTCTGTCCAATGTCTGTGTTCTTTTCCCCATATTAATCTTTTTCTTTTATTAGCCATTCTCAGATATGGCTTTTTCTTTGCCACTCTGCCCTGAAGGCCAGCATCCTGGAGTCGCCTCTTCACTGTAGACATTGACACTGGCGTTTTGCGGGTACTAGTTAATGAAGCTGCCAGTTGAGGACCTGCGAGGCATCGATTTCTCAAACTAGAGACTCTGATATACTTGTCTTGTTGCTCAGTTGTGCAGCGGGACCTCCCACATCTCTTTCTACTCTGATTAGAGCCTGTTTGTGCTCTTCTCTGAAGGTAGTAGTACACACCGTTGTAGAAAATCTTCAGTTTCTTGGCAATTTCCTGCATAAAATATCCTTAATTTCTAAGAACAAGAATAGACTGTCAAGTTTCACATGAAAGTTCTTTTTTTTTCTGGCCATTTTGAGCGTTTAATGGAACCAAAAAGTGTAATGCTCCAGATTCTCAACTAGCTCAAAGGAAGGTCAGTTTTATAGCTTCTCTAATCAGCAAAACTGTTTTCAGCTGTGCTAATGTGGCGCCCTGGTCTAGCCAGGTTGTCACAGATAACACACAAACACCCCCACCCCCATTAGACAGGGACACCAGCCAAACACAAAACCCTTGTTGCCTCCCTCCAGTGTCTGATGTCCACACCAGGTGGGGCGGAGCCAAGCGGTTGGCCCACCCACCGAGGAGTTCACAGGCCTGGAGGCGGGAAAAGTGTTAGATAGAGTTTGGAGTTCGAAGTGAGAGGAGTAAGCACTTGGGTGTCTGGGTTGTGGCCCAGGCACTGACAGCAAGCTTGGCAGATGGTGGTGGTCGTCTGCAGGAGTGGTGAAGCAACGCGGAACCGTAGGACCGGGGTCGGGCGTTGGCTCACCGGTACCGACCGGGGAGCGAAGTGAAGCCAGCACACACAGGCAGGGACATCGGACCCCGACCAGGCTTGGAGCCGCCGACAATAGTCAAATCCGAATGTGACCGGAACCCCAGGGGTTTCCTAACAACCAAAGACCCGATTGAAGGCAACCGCCCACACGGTGAGGGTATACAGCTACCGCCTAAGGCTAGAGACCCAAGGGCCAGCGCCTGTGGGCAAACGGGCTCCTCCGGCATCCATACACCGGGGAGCGGACTACCGTTGGGGATCTCTAGTAGTCAAACGAGAACATTAAGGTGCAGGGAAAGACAGCCGCCATCACCTGTCCGGGGAGAGACACTGCAGCTGGCTACGGGACCCGTCCATCCAGCCGTTTGGTTTACCGAGGACTTTGTGCATCTCTTACTGAGTGAGTACACCCGTGCCATCCGGTACCGCGCCGAGCTGTCCCAGCAGCCCTGCACCTCACCTACCCTGCCTCCCCGTCACATCATCGGGCCCCGGGACCACCGACCCCTACCCACGGAGGGGGAAAACAACATCCCAGCTGCTCCCTACCATCGCTCCCGGGATCCCCGTCACCAGCAGCGGTGGTGCCCATCTTCACCACGACCCGTGGGTGGCGTCTTGGACTAAATCCCCCAAACCAACCACCCCTTTCACTCACGGGCGAGGAGCGCCGCTCGAGTCCCTGGATCCGGCCCACCGCTCGAGCCACCGAGCAGCCGCAGCAGCGCCGGACCCGAGCGTTAGCGAGAGCGCAGCAGCGGCGGCGTCCTCCCCGCCCGCGACACTAACATACCTGCACAAGGGTTTTCAAGGGATTTCTAAACATCCATTAGCCTTCTAACACGGTTAACAAACACAATGTACCATTAGAACACTGGAGTGGTGGGTGTTGGAACCGGCCTCTACACACCTATGTAGTTACTGCATTAAAAACCAGACGTTTGCAGCTAGAATAGTCATTTACCACATTAACAATGTATAGAGTGTATTTCTGTTTAATTTAATGTTAGCTTCATTTAAAAAAAGTGCTTTCCTTTCAAAAATAAGGAAATATCTAAGTGAACCTAAACTTTTGAACTGTAGTGTATATATACAGTATATGCCATATACAGTAATATGAAAAAGTTTGGGCACCCCTATTAATGTTAACCTTTTTTCTTTATAACAAGGAACTGACTGTACCAGGGATCATTCAACAAGTGAAAAATCAAAGTCCACCACCCGATATAATTAATTTAACACAAGATGAAGTACGCCTACGTCTGAGTAAATTAAACATTGACAAATCCCCAGGGCCAGATGGCATTCATCCACGAATATTGAGGGAATTGAGCTCCGTAATCGACAGACCGCTGTATCTCATCTTTTTAGACTCACTTGTAACAGGGTTGGTGCCTCAGGATTGGAGGATTGCTGATGTGGTACCGATATTTAAGAAAGGTAAGAGGGTAGATCCAGGCAACTACCGTCCAGTAAGCCTGACATCAGTAGTATGCAAAGTTTTTGAGGGCATTTTAAGGGATGACATGCAAAAATATATTGCAGAAAATAATATGATAACTGACAAACAGCATGGATTCATGAAAGATAAGTCGTGTCTAACCAATCTGTTGGGGTTCTATGAGGGGGTAAGTGCAAACCTGGATATTGGTAATGCAGCTGAAGTGATTTATTTGGACTTTGCAAAGGCATTTGATACTGTACCACATAATAGCCTTATACTAAAGCTCCAGAAGCAAAGACTAGGGGACACAATATGCAACTGGGTAAGGAATTGGCTAAAAGATAGGAAACAAAGAGTAGTCATAAATGGTACATTCTCTAAATGGGCTATAGTCAGCAGTGGGGTGCCGCAGGGATCTGTGCTTGGACCGATTCTTTTTACTCTCTTTATTAATGACCTTGTGGATGGGATTGATAGTACAGTGTCAGTCTTTGCCGATGACACCAAACTATGTAGGATATTAAAAACTGACCTGGATAGTACAATATTACAAAAAGATCTGGATAAGATGTCAGAATGGGCAGATACTTGGCAAATGAGATTTAATGTTGATAAATGTAAAGCAATGCACCTAGGACGGAGTAATCCTTTAGCTGCGTATACATTAAATGGAAGTAAACTCGGGACTACAGAACAGGAGAAGGACTTGGGTATTCTCATTACAAGTAAGCTGAGCAGCAGCACTCAATGTCAGGCAGCAGCTGCAAAAGCAAACAAGATTTTAGGGTGTATAAAAAGAGAGATTAGATCCCGTGATCCCAACGTATTGTTACCCCTCTATAAATCACTTGTAAGGCCACATCTGGAATACGGGATCCAGTTTTGGGCTCCACATTTTGAAAAGGACATTCAGAAGTTAGAGTCAGTTCAAAGGCGGGCAACTAGACTATTACAAGGAATGGAGGCCTCCAATATGACGACAGGTTGAAAAAGTTAGATATGTTTAGCTTAGAAAAAAGACGTCTCAGAGGAGATCTCATTTATATGTATAAATACATGTGTGGTCAATATAAAGGACTGGCACATAACTTATTTCTTCCAAAGACAGTACTAAGGACCAGGGGGCACTCACTGCGAGTGGAAGAAAAGCGATTCCGACACCTAAATAGGAAAGGGTTCTTTACAGTTAGAGCGGTCAGACTGTGGAATACACTACCACAAGAGGTAGTAATGGCAGATACTATAACAGCTTTTAAAAAAGGGCTGGATGATTTCCTCAGTACACACAACATTGTTGGTTATAAATGACTTAGTGACTAAATGTAGAACTGGTGGAGGAAGGTTGAACTAGATGGACCTAGGGCTTTTTTCAACCTAAGTAACTATGTAACTATGTAACTATGTAATTTGGGTTTTTAAAACAGCTATTTCAGTTTCATATATCTAATAACTGATGGACTGAGTAATATTTCTGGATTGAAATGAGGTTTATTGTACTAATAGAAAATGTGCAATCCGCATTTAAACAAAATGTGACCAGTGCAAAAGTATGGGCACCTCAACATAAAAGTGACATTAATATTTTGTAGATCCTCTTTTTGCAAAAATAACAGCCTCTAGTCGCTTCCTGTAGCTTTTAATGAGTTCCTTGATCCTGGATGAAGGTATATTTGACCATTCCTGTTTACAAAACAATTTCAGTTCAGTTAAGTTTGATGGTCACCGAGCATGTACAGCACGCTTCAAATCATCCCACAGATTTTCAATGATATTCAGGTCTGGGGACTGGGATGGCCATTCCAGAACATTGTAATTGTTCCTCTGCATGAATGCCTGAGTAGATTTGGAGCAGTGTTTTGGATCATTGTCTTGCTGAAATATCCATCCCCTGCATAACTTCAACTTTGTCCCTGATTCTTGCACATTATTGTCAAGAATCTGCTGATACTGAGTTGAATCCATGTGACCCTCAATTTTAACAAAATTCCCGGTGCCTGCATTGGCCACACAGCCCCAAAGCATGATGGAACCGCCACCAAATTTTTCCATACCACAGGTGGCTCTGTTTGTGGCGTGCTTGCAGAAACGGCTTCTTTCGCATCACTCTCCCATACAGCTTCTCCTTGTGCAAAGTGCGATGTATTGTTGACCGCACATTGACACCATCTGCAGCAAGATGATGCTGCAGGTCTTTGGAGGTGGTCTGTGGATTGTCCTTGACTGTTCTCACCATTCTTCTTCTCTGCCTTTCTGATATTTTTCTTGGCCTGACACTTCTGGGCTTAACAAGAACTGTACCTGTGTTCTTCCATTTCCTTACTATGTTCCTCACAGTGGAAACTGACAGTTTAAATCTCTGAGACAACTTTTTGTATCCTTTCCCTGAACAACTATGTTGAATAATCTTTGTTTTCAGATCATTTGAGAGTTATTTTGAGGAGCCCATGATGCCACTCTTCATAGGAGATTCAAATAGGAGAACAACTTGCAAGTGGCCACCTTAAATACCTTTTCTCATGATGGGATACACCTGCCTATGAAGTTCAAAGCTCAATGAGGTTACAAAACCAATTTAGTGCTTTAGTAAGTCAGTAAAAAGTAGTTAGGAGTGTTCAAATCAAGAAATTGATAAGGGTGCCCATACTTTTGCACCGGTCAAATTTTGTTTAAATGCGGATTGCACATTTTCTGTTAGTACAATAAACCTCATTTCAATCCAGAAATATTACTCAGTCCATCAGTTATTAGATATATGAAACTGAAATAGCTTTTGCAAAACCCCAAATTGTTATAAAGAAAAAAGGTTAACATTAATAGGGGTGCCCAAACTTTTTCATATGACTGTATATGCCACCTTCGCTTTAAACATTTTTTTTGTTTTTTGTTGTTTTATTTTTAAATTGCCCAAATTTTTTTCCATTTTTTACCATTTTCAAACCTGTCAGTGTTCACATTTATTACCCTGTCACAACAACACGATCAAGTGTTGTGTAGAAATATAATTAATCATCGTTCCATTCTGTGTTTTCCTGCTTGAAGCTCAACAACTCACATGCCAAAATAAGGAGACGTGAATTTTTAATTAAAAAACACAATTTCATATTCTCGGATGTACTCATTAATTTGCTCCAGATGAACATCCAGATGATATCTTTAGGTTAAGACGCTTTCTCTTCGTTTATGAATAGCGCCTGCCAAAATGAACTTCCGGAATATTTCTCTTCTTAAGGAAAAATATAGTGACACAGAATGAGCCTATTGTTCACATACAGTTAACCTGCAGCGTTCCCAATCGCAACTTGATTTTTCCAGGGGTTTTGTTCCATTGCCCTGTAATTTTCCATTTTACCAATCTCGAAGATTGGTTAATGAATTAACATCTCCATCCACCTGCAGATATTACGTGATGGAGCACCGCATACATGCAGGGCTAATTAAGGAAAAGGAAAAAAGTCAGACTTTAGAATGGTATAGGTAAAAAATATGTGAAGAGGATGTCGGGATTAAAGGTGCGTAATAGAATATACTCTTTCTATCACGATTTTCCTTTATAGCATTGTGATTCCAGACAATGGCAGCCAGGAGAAATTCAATTTCCTTTCAGATGTTCAAGAAAGTCATTAGAAGCCTATAGACAGACCAGGGAATCGGGGAAAATCAGAAAATGGCTGAACATTCAGTTAAAGGTCATGTTAACTTCTGTATCTCTAAATTAGTGATAGTTTTGGGCTATTAGTTTTGTCTTTTTAAAAGACATACAGATGTAAGAAAGATTTTTTTTGACTCACAAAGCAATGTCTTGATAACTTGAGTTGTTAGGGATGGTTATCTCACTTAAAGGGATTAAAGAGGACAAACTACAAGGATTTTCCTATATAACCTAAAGCCAGTGCTATACTGGCGCTATCATGCTGATTCTATACATACCTTTAGTTGTGAGATCGGATGTATAGTTTCTGGAATACAGGCAAGTAAAGTTTGTGAAATGCACTGTTACTTGATGATAGATGCCACAGAATATCTATTAAGTGGGTTGGGTTTTGAGAATTATTCCTGACCCTGTCTCCCTGCCTGTCCTTCCTCCCCTGTAATAACAGAGATGGGGGAGGGGGGAGGAAAGACAGGCAGGGAGACAGGGATGAAAATAACTAGCAAAACCTGACCCATCTATTAGATATTCTGTTGCACCTCTTGTCAAATAACAGTGCATTTCACAAACTTTACTTGCCTGTATTTTAGAAACTATACATCCAATCTCACAACTATAGGTATGTATAGAATCAGCTTGATAGCATCAGTATAGCACTGGCTTTAGTTGATATATTAAAATATTGGTGGTTTGCCGTCTTTAAGATAAAATTGAGAAGCTATTAAACAATGTCAAGTTAAAGGGGTATTTCCATCTCCAAGATCCTATCCCAATATGTAATAGGAATAATAAAAACAATAATAATAATAATAATAACAATAATAATATCAGCAAATACCTCTAATTAGAAATGTAGATAGCGGGTTAAATTTTCCCGTCGAAACATAGTCTATGACGTTCCCTGGGTCACATGAGGCGTCTGTGCAAAATTTCATGATTGTAAATACGACGGTGCGGATTCCTTTAGCGGACATACATACATGTACACACACACACACACACACACACACATACGTACACTGAGCTTTATATATTAGATAAAGGACTTTTTCAGTATTTGTGTTTATTTCTTTTTACTTACAGATTAGTAATGGGTAGGTCTCATAGATGCTTCCAATTACTAATCTAAGACTTAGTGGCAGCTGTGAGCTGTTATTAATCCTTTATTTCCCAGATTGCAACCGCACCAGGCAATCGAGAAGAGCCGGGTAAAGTGACGGGATTGTCACATCTAATGCATGCGACAATCCTTGGCAGCTGCAGACTGCTATTTTTAGGCTGGATTGACCCAATAAGCATGGATCTCCCCAGCCTGAGAATACCAGCCCCCATCTGTCGGGCATTATCTTGGCTGTGTATCAAAATTGGGGGGACCACACACTTTTTTAAAACTATTTACTTAAAAAATGTTTTAAAAAAGCTGCTTGCGGTTCCTCTAATTTTGCTGCACAGCTAAGATAAGCGCATGGCTGGGGGCTGCAGACTGTAGCCGTAGGCTTTCTCTGTGCTGGGTATTATACTATGGGGGACCATATGACAATTTATTATTTTATGTATTTATTCTTATACCATGACAGTGACCCGAGGACAAGATCTGTGATTGCAAGTAGTCAGACGTTGTAACTCTGAGTGGGGGCGCTGTCTGACTGTAGCCAATCACAGACCCAGTGACTGCCGGTGAACGGGGGAAGCAGTGCATATGGATTAGTGATAATCCTTTATTTATTTTTTATTTCCCTTAGAGGCTGGACCCGGATCATTGCCCGAATTATTACCCGGAATTCCCTGAGAGTTCTGGGCCCGGGTATGGCACTCAGGTAGATTTGAATCCGTTCGGATCCAGACTTTTACAGTCCACGTCCGCCCATCACTATCGCTAAGCTGTTTGCAGCATACTACCACATTTTAGTGGGTGCAGAAGCAATAACGAAATCCATTTTTTATTTGAAAGAGTTTGATTGTGATGGTTATTACTTCATTCATTCTGTTATGGTTTATACCAAAGTCTAGTGCTGCTACAAAATGTAATTTTTGTTCGTGTTATCAAATATAGACACTTTTACTAAATTATACAACAGAAATTATCCGCTATGCACTTACAAGCAGAGGATCTGTCATTCTGTCATTGAAAGATGTTGTTTGCTTCAAACCATGATAAAAGATGACGACAATTACATTATCTTCAAAGGCTTGATTTCTTTTTGGTTTCAAAGGGAACAGATTGGTCATTTTATCCTTAATTTAATTGATTATGAGTTACCGCTGCTAAATGTCATGAATATCTGAAGCGCAGAGACTGTTATAGAATCACTGATGAAGATTACTTTAATTTTAGTGCTTTATACGTCAAAATTTCAAATCACAAAATAAAGATATAATAACAAGAAGAAATATTGTTTTATAACACTTTTGCTCTTTCATTTTGAAGGATCCTCTGGCCCAGTTTCCTTTTATGCTACAGCAAGGCATTTTTTTCAACAAAATGATAGACGCTACAGTGGAACCTGACGGACCCCTTTATAATTCATTCAAGCTCCACTGCTGGCCATTGTGTAATGGTTTCCGTTCTCAGTTTTATTCTGGGCGGCTTCGGGGTTTTCCCGAACCTCGAACCTCTCCTGCTCCATCTTCAACCCCTGCTGTTGAGCCTGCTGGCTCTCCTGTGCCACCTGTCCGCCATTCCAATTGCCTGGCTGCTAAGTGTCAGGTGTCCAGGATCTTTGTACGTTCTGAGGCTAAGTCCTTGTTTTGCCCTACCTGTGTGAGATCCCACTGCCTCTTCTGGCTTTATGTGCGAAATTAGCGCTACTGCACATGCGCATGATGTTCCCAGTGACACGGCAGTCTCTTATTGGCCGTTGCTGACGTCACCGGTGACACTGTGATCTCTGTTTGGCCGTCGCTGACATCATTGGTGATGTGGCTGTCCCGCATTGGCTGCTGATGACGTCACTTGTGATGTGGTGGTCTCTGATAGGCCGCTGCCGGCACCATTGCCATCTGGTGCTGGGATTGGGGCAGGGCTTAGTCTTTAAAAGGTCCTGGACGATGCACATGGCTGCGCGTGCATCATTTTAGCTCTGTTGTTGTCAGAGCAGTGCAGCCACATTGCGGCCACAGCACCATTACAGTCTGGAAGCGGTAGGCAGGGTCAGGCAGCGTTACCCATCACGCCAAGATTACGTAGTGAGGTACTGTTAGGGATAGTCTCTCCGCTTCTCCTCCACCATTCCAGTCCCTCAGTGGCAGCTCAGTGGAGTTAACTGAGCTGCACCTTCTGTCCTGGTGTAATCCGTTCGTGCACGGACAGCCACTTTCAGGATTCTCCTTGTGCAGTTAACAAGGGAGGTCCTGTTTACAGCGCGTGTGCAGTTAACAATGCCTAGCATGTTTTGTTTTCTCTGAAGTTTTGTCATCCGTGTGCTCATCCATCTGTAGCCTTACCACCTGCTCAGAGGACCTTGGGAGACGTTAGAGCTTATATCTTTTTGGCTCCAACCGTCCTCCCCCGTAACAGTGGCTCTGAGCAATGCAGTGCTAGGAAAACTATGAAACTCACACAGCATTAAAGCATCTTTGCAGCACCTTTAATTCTAAGAACTGGTCAGGGGATCCTAAATGTCGGACCTCCTTAATGAATGGTGACGAATCTTAGAGATGTGTCGTAACGCAGCATGTAGCATTTTTTGAGCAGCGGAATCCTTTTGATTTCGCTGCGCATGCTCTCTCTCAGCGGCCAAACGATCAGCTGATTGCCCAGTGACCAGCTTCTGTGAGCGATCAGCTGATCACCCAGCAGTCGGCTAATGTGAGCGATCAGCTGATCACCCGGCGGTCGGCTAATGTGAGTGATCAGCTGATCACTCGGCGGCTGGCTAATGTGAGCGATCAGCTGATCACCCGGCGGCCGGCTAATGTGAGCTGATCGCTCTCTCTCTCTCACGTTTTACAACGGAATCCGACAATAAATTCTATTCTTGTCATCCATTGTACAACGCATCAGTCACAAGTGTCAAGCAACACATGTGACTGATGCAAAACAACGGAAATGTGAACATAGCCTTACTGGCAGTGATCTATGGAGCCTCGTTCTGAGAACATTTTTGCGGTGACCAAAAAAACGTAATTTTGGTGTGTGGAATTTTTTTCTCGCCATACCGTGTATCAATCATATTAATATTTAATATTTTGATAAATTGGGCATTTCTGAATGGGCCGATACCAAATAGGTGTATATTTTTTATTTTTTAACTGTTTTATTTTCAATGGGGAGAAAGTTTAGATTTTTTTTATTTTTCATATTTTTTAAAACCTTTTTTATTACATTTTTTATTTATTTTACTAGTCCCCCTAGGGGATTTTATCACTGCGCAGTCTGATCACTTGTTCATTTCTGCTGATCAGAGCAGCATCACTCTGATCAGCAGAAATGCTTTTATCTTGTGAGTGCCGGCGCTCTGATGGCTCTCACAGGAAGTGAGTCATGGCAGCGTCAGGGGTCATCAGCTGACCCTGCACTACCATGGCTACACATTTGCGCCTCGTGTTCGCATCACGGGGCCACCGATGGCGGTAGGGAAAATCCCCGCAGTGGCCATTTAAATGGCACTGTCAGTATTTCACTGCATAACATACAAACAAAAGAATACAGCAGCACACTGTAGGCGCTAAGCTTTATGCAATACATTGGTTTTTTTAAGTATACTATTGGATGTGTTGACTGCCTCCTTTTTTGACTGAGAATTCCTTCCATCAGCTTAAAGTGAACCTGGGCCAACATAGCACTAAGGTCCCTTTCACACGTCAGTGATTCTGGTACGTTTGTGCTTTTTTTTAAACGTACCAGAATCACTGACATACGCAGACCCATTATAATCAATGGGTCTGCTCACACATCAGTGATTTTTCACTGCACGTGTCTCCGTGCGGCGTACCCGCGTGTCCGTGATTGCCGCACGGAGACATGTCCATTTTTTTCTGGCATCACTGATGTCCCACGGTCCGTGAAACACGTGCCAGAAAAAAACGTGCTTCTAAAATAAAAAGCATTTTAACTCACCCGATTCCAGCGACGCTCTCTGCAGCCTGTTCTCCCTGCTGCTTCTGAGCTGGCTCATTACTGTCACGCATATTCATGATGCACGACACAGCCGACCCGGAAGCAGCTGCTGCGGAGGTCAGCGCCGGCCGGATGCTGCACCGCGGGAGCGATCAGCACCATGGAGAGCGGGAGCGGGCGCAGGTGAGTTAATCTCTAAGTGCAATCACGGGCCACGGAGAACGGAGCCCGGATTGCACTTAGACGACCCACGTGTGCCGTGATTCACAGCACACGGAGGGACATGTGCGTGTTTTACACGCCAGTGAAAAACGTCAGTGTTTTTCACTGACGTGTGAAACGGGCCTTACAGTGTGTGCCAACCTTATGAAGACTAAAGCATTTGACCTCTGTCATTGCCAACAAAGGATATATAAGAAAATATTGAGGTGAACTTTTGCTATTGACCACATACTTATTTTCCACCATAATTTGCAAAAAAAATCTTGCCAACTCAGACGCAGTGATTTTCTGGATTTGTTTTCTCATTTTGTCTCTCATAGTTGTGGTCTACCTATGATGTCAATTACAGGCCTCTGTCATCTTTTTAAGTGAGAGAACTTGCACAATTGGTGGCTGACTAAATACTTTTATTCCCCACTGTAGATATGTAATGGGATCAACAATTCAGACTGCATCATTAATGTAGAAATGGATTTGAATATTGCTTCAGCACTTGCCCACAAGGGGGCAGTGGCAGACTGTGCAATCACAAACACAGAGGTGGGAAATCCCCTGCTGCAGCTTGTGTGTTCTGACCAGGAAGAAAAAGTGCGGGAAGGAGGTTCAGCCCCGGAGCCCAGACAGGAGAGAGCTGCGTGTGGTCTCCCTGAACAGAGGGCTCTTTTGCCACCGGATTCTTGGAGGAATCACCCTGTGGAAGTGTTTTCTGCCATCCCCGGGCTGCAGGACTTTGTTTCCACCAGGGATCTAACCGGACTGCAGAGCATCACGCCCGGAGTGCATATCCAGGGGCTGTGACAACTTGACTGCAGAGCATCACACCCTGAGTGCAAGTGCAGGGGCCGTGACCTCCCTTCTTGTGCTCGGTGTGCCCCGGGACTAAAAGACTGACTAAAATCCGTTACCAGCGGGAGAAGATCAAAGGAAAAGACCGAGGAGCTGCATCCCTTCAGCGCTGCACCGGGACCCATCATCGTGAGACTCCAGGCCTGCGACGTGGGAGCGGCATCTTCTTCTGGGACAGGCTGGTACGTGATTATAGGGAAAGTTAAGGAAAGTTGCCGCCATTTCTTTGTTGTTTTTTTCTTCTCTTCTTGCTGCGTACCCGGAAGGAGTGAAAATCCGGGGACTCCACCATACACATGTGCGCAGATAGTTTGGTTGATTGTGTTATAAATATGTTTCCTAGTAAAGAAATGTTACTACCGGTAAAATCTGAGTATTGGGATTTTGTTGGAATAGAGCATACACACACACCCGCGGCCCTACCACCGGTCGCTTCATGTGGCATAGTCGGCAGGATGTGTGACCAACAAAATCCTCCCCCGGTAGTAACTTATAACCGGACAGCTCCCCCGCCGTCTATTGTCAATCAGGTGAGAAAGTTTGACGGACGGAACTATCCTGTAACTGAATGGACTGAACAACTTAAGATAGTGGGGGAAATGTATAACACTGATCCTAAGACCTTAGCAGAGATGGCCATGCTAACATTAGAGGGGGAAGCGTGGATGACAGTCAGGCTGGAGACGGTTAGGGGCCAGCGTACGTTGGATGACTTGGTGCGGGTGCTGGAGAACACCTATGGGCCGACCACTTATGCGGGAACATTGCGCTATATGTTCTTTCGGCGTACTCCGCTCGAGTCGGAGGACATTCCTCAATATGTCAATGCCCTTCAGGTGCTACTAGAACAAGCCTGTAGAAACGAAGAACAGCTAGCTAGTACGGGTGCCCGTGACCTGGTGTTGAGAGATCAGTTCGTGACCGGATTGAGAGACCCGTACCTTAACCGCTCATTGCAAGATCTACTCCGGATAAATCCGGCCTTTACATTCGCTGAGGTCAAACAAGAAGCTATAGAACGTTCAAGGGGACCTGTCGTGGAGACACAGACATATACCGCGGCTTGCAGGTCCATATCTGGTATCGGGACTCCGAACAGCAACACGGAAGAACTGAAGCAGATGGTGGCAGAGTTGCAGAAACAGGTGTTACAGCTCACCCTAGACCAACAGGCGGGCCGGCAAGCGAGACAACAACCCAGCCGGCCGATGGGAAGATGCTGGACATGCGGCGATCCCCGCCATAGAGCCAACCGTTGCCCCCAGAACTTTCAAGTTCATCCACAATCCGATCTACCAGAACCAGCAAGTCATGTCCCACAACAGCGGCCGCCTTTAAACTAGACGCCCCTGCCAAAGAGGCTCACTCGGCAGGGGACGCCAAAGAGAGGGGTGTAGGAAAACAGAGCCAGCCACGGAACAAACTTGCATCGAATAGCCCCACCCTGGAAGTATTACTGGAAGAGATCGCCGTACAAGGGTTAATGGATACTGGGTCTCAGGTATCCACCATCTCCGAGCAGTTCTACGAAGAGTGTCTAAAGCCGCGGGTTGCCTATGACCCTGATACCGCCATCAAGATCAAAGCAGCCAATAATCTACCCATTCCGGTGACGGGAGTTGCCTGGATGAACACCGAAATCTGTGGCCAAGATCTCGGGAAGAGAGGGATAATCGTGGTCAGGAAAGGCTTTGGATCAGAGACGCCCATGATTATTGGGATGAACATCTTGAAAGACCTCAATCTGGTGTTGTTTACCAAGAAGGGGCCCAAGTACTGGCAAGAAGTGACCGCACATAGGGCCACCCGCCGTGCCTTTCAGCAAGTGGTCCGGACCTGCAACCTCCAGCGAATGACAGAAGAACAACTGCCGCTGGCCATGATCACCGTACCCCGCCATACTAGGATCACCTTACCGGCTGGGAAAGAGACAGTTATCTCACTACCCCTTAGCACCACGAGACAGCTTGAAGGCGTGGAGGTGCTGATTGAGCCGCGCACCCCGAAGGAAGGGAAGCTGAATCCACTAGTCGCTCGAACTCTAGCAGTAGTGAGAAAGTGAAGAATTCCTGTCAGGCTGGGCAACACGACTAACGTGAGCGTTGACCTAGAAGCCGGGACACAGCTCGCCCGAGTCTACGCTCTGACCGAAGAGGTGAACCCTATGAGCCCCCTCCAGTTTGTACCGTCTACAGAGGGAGATTGGACAGTGACGGTCTCTGCCATGGCCGCTGTCGCGGGTGACACCAACGCGGGGCGAGAACTACGAGAGAAGTGTCAGTTGGACGTATCCCAATACTCCAAACGGGAGGTGTCCCAGGTGGAAGAGCTACTTCAAGAGCATCAGGCGTCCTTTGCCCGGCATGACACCGACTTTGGGTGCACCACCAGTATCAAGCACGAAATCCCCACAGGTGACACTGCTCCTATCCGTGAAAGGTACCGCCAAATACCTCCCCAGCAATACCAAGAAGTGAAAAATCTCCTGAATTCCATGCTACACGCTGGAGTGGTACGAGAAAGCCAGAGCCCCTGGGCTGCACCGGTGGTGTTAGTCAAGAAGAAGGACGGGTCCCTGAGATTCTGTGTGGACTACCGCCGTTTGAATGCTTCCACCATCCGGGACTCATACCCTTTGCCAAGGATCGAAGAATCCCTGACAGCCCTGAAGAAAGCCAAATACTTCTCTTCGTTGGATCTGGCCAGCGGATATTGGCAGGTACCTATGCACGAGAAAGATAGAGAGAAGACTGCTTTCATCCTACCCATGGGCCTGTACGAGTTCGACCGGATGCCCTTTGGTGTCAGGTTTCCAGGTTTTCCAGTTCTCTTTTGAATGAGCTTGCCCTCGGTTAACATGGAGTTTACTGTTCTGTTGCCCTACTTCCTGTCCAGCTGCTTAAAAGGCCGCCTCTAAGCCTAGTCCAGTGCCTGAGTATACTGCTTGCTGTGTGCTCCTGCTTTGCTGCTGCTAATCCTGATTACCTTTGGATCCTCCTAAAGACTACCGACCGACCGACTCTGGACCTTACCCGGTTTCTCAAAGCTGTGCCCGGATTCCTTCTGCCATCTTCGGTCAGCACTCTGCCCGGTTCTCTCTGGTTCGTAACCACTCTGGACAATCATCCCGTACGGACACTCCTGGACTTTTACCGCTTGCCCCTTGTGTCCCGGCTGCTGCGCATTTAGGCCTTCCGGGGTGATTGCCGGACAGTCCCTGTATAGGGGTTCGCTCTGGTGGTCTCCCTGGGGGAGTCCGGTGCGTGGCCCCGGGAATTCCCTTCGCTCCGTTTCGGGAAGGTATTTGTGTATTTGTACCGCTGTGTTTTCCGCTGTGTATCTACCGTGGTTACATATTATAAAATATCTTGTACCAAGAACTCGTCTCTGATTGTCATTGCCCTACGCTATCGAAATCCTCAGAACATATATAAGTATTACATTATACTCAGGCCATAAGAGGATTTCGCTGGGGCAATGACTGAGACACGAGTAGACCAGCTCTTCTCCATGATTAACTCCCTGCAGCAGGAGATGGAGGCGGTGCAGAATAAACTTAGAGATGTGGAGGCACAGCTGGGCCATGATCACCAGGTACTGGGGCCGGCTATACAGGATTTGCAAGTCAGAGTGGAGGCTCAGGAAGCCGTCCCCACTACGTCCGTATCAGCTGCCGGTATGCCTAGGTTACCCCCATTCCGTTTCAATGGTGATCGTAGTCAGTTTCGTGGATTTATCAACCAATGTATACTGTTTTTTGATGTACATGCTGATTATTACCGTTCTGATCGGTCAAAAGTGTTATGTATAATCATGTTATTAACCTCACGAGCACTGGCTTGGGCTAATCCCATGATAGAGAATCGGGACATCCGTTTGAATCACCTGGATGACTTTCTGAACGCAATGGCGCAAATGTTTGATGATCCGAATCGCCGTGCTACCGCTGAAGCGGCTCTCCTTTCCTTACGTCAGGGAAAGCGTTCTGTCGTTGAATACGCCACTGAGTTCAAGAGGTTAGTGGTAGACACCGATTGGGGAAACAATGCCTTATTGTCTGTTTTCAGAAAAGGTTTGTCCGGTACCATCAAGGACGAGTTAGCCCGTTCCGAATCTCCAGGGGATTTTGAACTGTTTCTCCAGCACTGTGTGCGCATTGATACCCGTTTGACGGAACGTAGACAGGAAAAATGGGCAGCTGTAAACCGTGTAAACAATATTGTGTTTCCTTCCAGAGAACCCGCTCTCAGGACGCCACGGGAGGCCGAGGACGTACCTATGCAAGTGGACTCTCTGCAAAAACGAGAGACCAACGAACGTCGTGAACACCGGCTCCGTGAGCGTTTGTGCTTCTATTGCGGTCAATCGGACCATTTCTTGATCGACTGCCCGAAACGTCCAAATCGCCCAAATAAGGTATTGGCAGCCATGGCCGAGTGTGACAACACGGACGCAGAGTCCGATATCTCTGAGGCAAGTGGACACTTGGATGCGGTATTTCCCTTGACGGTAATGTCCACCTCACCAAAGGACTCAGAGGGGAAATACACCCATTGCTCACTCCCCATTCAGATCCGTTGGGAGGGACAGCTAATTCCTACCTCTGCAATGATAGACTCTGGGGCAGGGGGAAATTTCATGGACTCTTCCTTTGCCAGGAAACACGGTATCCGGACTCAGCAAAGATCCTCACCGGTTACCATGGAGACGGTAGACGGATCCCCGTTAATCTCTGGACCAGTGGATCGGGAAACAGTACCGCTCGAATGCGTGATGAAGCCAGGTCAGCAGGGGACCCTTGTTTTCATGATAATTTCTTCTCCTCATTTTCCGGTTATTCTAGGTATTCCGTGGCTACGGTCTACAAATCCCGTCATCGATTGGGAGACTAAAGAAATATCCTTCCCACCGCAGAGTGGTCCGACCATTTGTCCAACTGTTCCGGTTCCAGTAACATCAAATACGGAGGGCACTGTACAGGTACCTGTTTTACCCCCGGTTTACCGTGACTTCGCTGATATATGCGACAAAAGAAAAGCTGATCGGCTTCCCCCGCATAGACCGTATGATTGCCCCATAGACTTACTCCCAGGGGCGGAGATTCCGTTTGGTCATGTCTACCCGTTGGCGGCACCTGAGCTAGAAGCACTAAAAGAGTATATTGATGAAAGCCTAGCCAAGGGATTTATTCGTCCGTCTACCTCACCCGCAGGGGCACCCATCTTTTTCGTGAAAAAGAAGGAGGGGACTCTGAGACCCTGTATTGACTACCGGGAACTGAATAAGATAACCATCCGGAACTGGTATCCGTTACCGTTGATTCCTGAGCTATTGGAGAGGGTCCAACAGGCAAAAATATTCACCAAATTAGACCTCCGTGGGGCATATAATCTGCTTCGTATACGTCCCGGAGACGAGTGGAAGACCGCGTTTCGATGTCGGTACGGACATTTTGAGTACCTAGTGATGCCTTTTGGACTTTGTAACGCTCCCGCGGCATTTCAACATCTGGTTAACGATATTTTTAGGGATATCATGGACCAATTCATGGTGATCTATCTGGACGATATCCTAATCTTTTCTGATTCCCTACAGGAACACCAGGAGCACGTCAAAACCGTACTTACCCGGCTGAGGGAAAACCACCTGTACATCAAACTGGAGAAATGCGAATTCCATTCCTCACAAATACAATTCTTAGGTTATGTCATCTCTCCTCAGGGACTGAACATGGAGTCTGGCAAGATATAAGCCATTCTAGACTGGCCGGAACCGGGAAACATCAAAGAGGTACAACGCTTTGTCGGTTTTGCCAACTTTTACCGACGCTTTATCCGTAACTTTTCAGAGATTGTTCGTCCCATCACTCTGTTAACCAAGAAAGGACAGAAGTTTGTGTGGTCCGCCCAGGCCCAGGAAGAATTCCATCGTCTCAAGGTATGTTTTACCTCAGCGCCAATATTAGTACATCCGAATCCCGCACTTCCCTTTATCGTGGAGGTCGACGCTTCCGACTATGCATTAGGGGCCATTCTTTCTCAAAGGACCGGGGACAAGAGTCTCTTGCATCCGTGTGCCTTCTTTTCCCGCCGGTTGTCCCCGGCAGAAAGGAACTATGACATTGCGGACAAGGAATTATTGGCGATTATTTCCGCTTTCAAGGAATGGAGACACCACTTACAGGGAGCCGCGCAGCAAGTGATAGTACTCACAGATCATCGTAATCTGGAATTTCTTAAGTCTGCCAGGTGCCTGTCTCCACGGCAAGCCCGTTGGAGCCTATTTCTTAACCAATTCAATTTTATCGTTACATACCGTCCAGGTTCACGTAATGAGAAAGCCGATGCCTTGTCCCGAATCCACGCCGTGGACTCCGTGCCTGGAACCCCGTCTCAGACCGTGTTATCGGATGCCAATTTCGTTGGAGTAATCCAGGACCAGGACTTGTGGAAGGACATCAAGCTGGCCTATGATGGTGACGTATTTCTTGCTGCCCCCCCGAAGGATGTAACGCTTGTTCTTCGGAATGGTGTGTGGTTGAGAGAACGACGCATTTATGTCCCGGAGGCCGTAAGACTTCGGGTTCTCAAATTGGTCCATGACTCCGTGTTGGCTGGTCACAGGGGGGTACTGAAGACGCAGGAATTTCTGAGCCATTTTTTCTGGTGGCCTACCTGTTTAAAGGATGTGAAGGACTATGTCCACTCATGTGTGGTTTGTGCCCGGTGCAAGGTCCCTCGTGTGGCTCCTACGGGACTCCTCCAACCGTTACCCCCGAGGATGATTCCTGGGAACCGGTGGGTAACATTCGGGCACCCCGGAAGATTGCTCAGTTTCATCGGCGGTACCCGGACAAGCCAGGCCCTGATCCGTCCTGAGGCCGTCTCTGGGGGGGGGAGTTATGTCAGGTTTCCAGGTTTTCCAGTTCTCTTTTGAATGAGCTTGCCCTCGGTTAACATGGAGTTTACTGTTCTGTTGCCCTACTTCCTGTCCAGCTGCTTAAAAGGCCGCCTCTAAGCCTAGTCCAGTGCCTGAGTATACTGCTTGCTGTGTGCTCCTGCTTTGCTGCTGCTAATCCTGATTACCTTTGGATCCTCCTAAAGACTACCGACCGACTCTGGACCTTACCCGGTTTCTCAAAGCTGTGCCCGGATTCCTTCTGCCATCTTCGGTCAGCACTCTGCCCGGTTCTCTCTGGTTCGTAACCACTCTGGACAATCATCCCGTACGGACACTCCTGGACTTTTACCGCTTGCCCCTTGTGTCCCGGCTGCTGCGCATTTAGGCCTTCCGGGGTGATTGCCGGACAGTCCCTGTATAGGGGTTCGCTCTGGTGGTCTCCCTGGGGGAGTCCGGTGCGTGGCCCCGGGAATTCCCTTCGCTCCGTTTCGGGAAGGTATTTGTGTATTTGTACCGCTGTGTTTTCCGTTGTGTATCTACCGTGGTTACATATTATAAAATATCTTGTACCAAGAACTCGTCTCTGATTGTCATTGCCCTACGCTATCGAAATCCTCAGAACATATATAAGTATTACATTTGGTCTGAACAACGCGCCGGGGACTTTCCAGCGGCTGATGGAGCGCTGCTTGGGAGACTTCAACTTCACCCTCATCTACCTGGACGACATTGTAGTCTATTCGGCCACATTTGAAGAACACGTGCAGCAGCTGGGCCGTGTGTTCAGTAGGCTGAGAGAACATGGCCTGAAGTTGAAACCCAACAAGTGCCGTCTTCTGCAGCCCGAGATCAATTATCTGGGCCACCGGATCTCAGCCGAAGGTGTCCAGCCGTCTTCAGAGAAGATAGCCGCCGTACGGGATTGGCCGCAGTCCACAAACGTCAAGGAGGTCAGGGCTTTCCTGGGGTTGGCCAGCTACTACCGCCGGTTCGTCAAAAACTTCGCCCGGCTTGCTGCACCTTTGCATGACCTGCTTCGAGGGACCACCAACAGCCCCAGAGGACGACCCATCAGCTGGGGACCCAGCCAGGAAGAGTCCTTCCAAGCCCTAAAGGGTGCCTTAACGTCTCCCCCCATCCTGGCATATGCGGACTACAACCTGCCCTTCCAACTACACACCAATGCCAGCCTACAGGGTCTAGGGGCAGTACTTTCACAGGTCCAAGAAGGCAAGGAACGGGTCATAGCCTATGCCAGTCGGTCCCTACATGAGGGCGAGAGGAACCCCACCAATTATAGCTCATTCCGGCTGGAGCTGTTGGCCCTAACGTGGGCTATGGCAGAGAAATTTGCGGGATACCTCACGAGGGCTGAAGTACTAGTCCTGACCGATAACAACCCGTTGGCCCACTTAGAAAATGCGAAGCTCGGAGTCATGGAGCAGTGTTGGATGGCTCGGCTCTCCAAGTTCAATTACAAGATCAAATATAGGGCTGGAGCTGAGAATCAAAATGCGGACAGCCTGTCTAGAGTGTCATACCCCTTACTCAACCGAGACCGGGATGAAGAATTAGAAGGGGACGAGACGCCTGACTTTGCAAAGCTCGCCCAACAGATGATGGATTACTGCCAGTTCATTGTGGGCGAAGCTGGAACTCCAGTGGGGGTCGCCTTGCCACCCCAGGAGTGGTGCAGGCTCCAGGATCAGAACCCTGAATGGGCTCTACTCAAACAATGGGTGAAGCGGCAGCAGAAGCCTCCCGCCGATATACGGGCACGACTGTCTACCGGGACCTTGACCCTGCTCAGTCAGTGGGACCGGCTGATTCTGAGAGAAGGAGTGCTATACCGGAAGGTTCTCTTGTCGCACATGCTGGAGGAATGCACACAAGTTGTGGTGCCTGATCAATTGGCCTGTGAGATGGTGACCCAAGCCCACACAAGGAATGGACACTTCGGAATAGACAAGACCTTTCGATGGATTCAACAGTCCATCTATTGTCCGGGGCTCCGCAAGCTGGTTGAAGACGTCTGCCAGACCTGTCGCACCTGTGAACTGCACAAGTCCCCTGAGCAGCGGGCACCTGTCCAGACAATTAAAACATCCAGACCCCTTGAGCTGTTGATGGTGGACTACCTGCTGATTGGGACGGCGAGCAGTGGCTATCAGTACTGCCTAGTCATGGTGGATCACTTCACAAAATTCGCTGTCGCTGTTGCTACCAAAGACCAGACGGCTGAATCGGCTGCACGGGCCATCTGTCGACAGTTCATCCACGTCTATGGGTGTCCGGAGAGGTTGCACTCCGACCAGGGGGCTTGTTTCGAAGGCCGAGTCATCGAAAAGCTGCATCGGATGTATGGGATTCAGAAGTCGAGGACCACTCCTTACCACCCACAAGGGAACGGTGCATGTGAACGCTTCAACCGGACTCTACTTCAGCTGATCCGCACCCTGGCCGATGATAAGAAAGACCAATGGCCCCAATTCCTTCCCGATCTAGTATGGGCCTACAACAACCAGGTCCACTCCGTGACTGGTTACACCCCACACACCCTTCTCTTTGGCCGCCCCGGAAAAGGGGTCCATGACCTGAACCTATTCTGCCCTGGAGATGATGTCTGCCATAACTACCCCTCCTGGCTAAATGCTCACCGACAGAAGATGGAGACTGTACACCGGCTGGTGAGCCAACAAATCCGGGGCTAGATACATGCTGACCCACTCCCCGTGCAAGAGCAACCCTTGAAGTTGGGACAGCTAGTCCTGCTCCGTATCAAGAAGCCGCAAGGGAAACTTCGAGCCAAGTGGGAGACTGAAGTCTACCGGGTAATCGAACGCCCCTACCCCAACGGGCATGTATACCGAGTGCAGAGTGAAGACCGCCGCAGCATTCGCACTGTGCACCGAAATATGTTGCGTCCCTGCCGATCCCAGCCTGACTCCCCTACCACAGTACCCGGAGGGGGTGACGCTGCTAACACGACTGACGTCACGGACGTTTCCCAGCGTAGTGATCATGTGGACTCTGAGATCGGTGACCCACCTACACAACCCAGTTCTTCCCCCGGAGTGCTGACTGAAGTGGGGCGTAAAGACAGTGACGGGGAGGGGAACAACCGACCCTTGAGACGCACTGACCACACCACTGCTGGGATCCCGCCCGGGCGGTCTTACAGGGACCAGTGTGTATGGCCCACTTCTCAACCAACCCCTGTGACATCTGCAGTCATCGCTGCCTGGGAACCGATGGTAGTTGACAGGGACTGCCAACCTTTAAGTGGGGGGGTATGTAATGGGATCAACAATTCAGACTGCATCATTAATGTAGAAATGGATTTGAATATTGCTTCAGCACTTGCCCACAAGGGGGCAGTGGCAGACTGTGCAATCACAAACACAGAGGTGGGAAATCCCCTGCTGCAGCTTGTGTGTTCTGACCAGGAAGAAAAAGTGCGGGAAGGAGGTTCAGCCCCGGAGCCCAGACAGGAGAGAGCTGCGTGTGGTCTCCCTGAACAGAGGGCTCTTTTGCCACTGGATTCTTGGAGGAATCACCCTGTGGAAGTGTTTTCTGCCATCCCCGGGCTGCAGGACTTTGTTTCCACCAGGGATCTAACCGGACTGCAGAGCATCGCGCCCGGAGTGCATATCCAGGGGCTGTGACAACTTGACTGCAGAGCATCACACCCTGAGTGCAAGTGCAGGGGCCGTGACCTCCCTTCTTGTGCTCGGTGTGCCCCGGGACTAAAAGACTGACTAAAATCCGTTACCAGCGGGAGAAGATCAAAGGAAAAGACCGAGGAGCTGCATCCCTTCAGCGCTGCACCGGGACCCATCATCGTGAGACTCCAGGCCTGCGACGTGGGAGCGGCATCTTCTTCTGGGACAGGCTGGTACGTGATTATAGGGAAAGTTAAGGAAAGTTGCCGCCATTTCTTTGTTGTTTTTTTCTTCTCTTCTTGCTGCGTACCCGGAAGGAGTGAAAATCCGGGGACTCCACCATACACATGTGCGCAGATAGTTTGGTTGATTGTGTTATAAATATGTTTCCTAGTAAAGAAATGTTACTACCGGTAAAATCTGAGTATGGGGATTTTGTTGGAATAGAGCATACACACACACCCGCGGCCCTACCACCGGTCGCTTCAGATAGATAGATAGATAGGTAGGTAGGTAGGTAGGTAGGTAGATAGGACATTTAGTTCAAATTAAACATTTCAGCATTTTCTCCATTTCATTCCAATAATATTGCTCTTCCTTGCTTCTTCCTCCCGTTGTGTGCACTAGCCTACTTTTTCTTTTCCTATGGCTTTGATGCAGATTATATGGATGCTTAGATGATTATACCATATAAAGTAAGACCATCTCATATGTAGCCAGTAATGAGCTGCTCCGAGATGTATTTGATTTGACGTGGCATACCCTACTTTCCATTATTTCGGGTGATCTTCTTTTAATGAGGAGTTGCACACATCATTATTAGTCTTGCAGCCTGACATTTACTTTAGACCTTTTTCATACAATCTTCCAGAAGAAATGCTGCGTTGGAAAGTATGTAAAGTAAGAAGCATAACATTAAGGGGGGGAAAAAAGTTCAATGAATTCAGTTACAGGCTGTGAATAATGTCGCTCTGCAGCATTAGCTCCATAAACTGAGGCGGTAACAAGAGGACAAGACAATACATTTTATTTAATGTATGGATAATGGATATGTAAGTGGGCTGCTCACCAGTGCACTCAATGGTAGATAAACCTATCCAAGCCACTTAAAGTATCACTAAAGAACTCATTAATGTAAGGGATTGTACCTATCATTAGCCAGTCTCAATGGCATCTCTAGAAAGAGAAGGTTGGGGTGACCCAAAAATAAATAAAATTAATAAAAAAAAAAAAATATCCCGTATATATATATATATATATATATATATATATATATATCTGTGACATATGTATATGTCATAGATAGATATATATAGGTATATATATATATATATATATATATATATATATATACACTGTATTTATATATACAGGACAGACCAAAAGTTTGGACACACCTTCTCATTCAAAGAGTTTTCTTTATTTTCATGACTCTCAAAATTGTAGATTCACATTGAAGGTACCAAAACTATGAATTAACACATGTGGAATGAAATACTTAACAAAAAAGTGTGAAACAACTGAAAATATGTCTTATATTCTAGGTTCTTCAAAGTAGCCACCTTTTGCTTTGATTACTGCTTTGCACACTCTTGGCATCCTCTTGATGAGCTTCAAGAGGTAGTCACCAGAAATAGTTTTCACTTCACAGGTGTGCCCTGTCAGGTTTAATAAGTGGGATTTCTTGTCTTATAAATGGGGTTGGGACCATCAGTTGTGTTGTGCAGAAGTCTGGTGGATACACAGCTGATAGTCCTACTGAATAGACTGTGAGAATTTGTATTATGGCAAGAAAAAGCAGCTAAGTAATGAAAAACCAGTGGCCATTATTACTTTAAGAAATGAAGGTCAGTCCGAAAAATTGGGAAAACTTTGAAAGTGTCCCGAAGTGCAGTGGCAAAAACCATCAAACTCTACAAAGACAAAACCTTTTGCTTTGATTACTGCTTTGCACACTCTTGGCATTCTCTTGATGAGCTTCAAGAGGTAGTAACCGGAAATGATTTTCCAACAGTCTTGAAGAAGTTCCCAGAGATGCTTCGCACTTGTTGGCCCTTTTGCCTTCACTCTGCGGTCCAGCTCACCCCAAACCATCTTGATTGGGTTCAAGTCTGGTGACTGTGGAGGCCAGGTCATCTGGCGTAGCACCCCATCACTCTCTTTCTTAGTCAAATAGCCCTTACACAGCCTGGAGGTGTGTTTGGGATCATTGTCCTTTTGAAAACTAAATGATGGTTCAACTAAATGCAAACCGGATGGAATAGCATGCCTCTGCAAGATGCTGTGGTAGCCATGCTGATTCAGTATGCCTTCAATTTTGAATAAATCCCCAACAGTGTCACCAGCAAAGCACCCCCACACCATCACATCTCCTCCTCCATACTTCACGGTGGGAACCAGGCATGTAGAGTGCATCCGTTCACTTTTTCTGCGTCGCACAAAGACATGGTGGTTGGATCCAAAGATCTCAAATTTGGACTCGTCAGACCAAAGCACAGATTTCCACTGGTCTAATGTCGATTCCTTGTGTTCTTTGGCCCAAACAAGTCTCTTCTGCTTGTTGCCTGTCCTTAGCGGTGGTTTCCTAGCAGCTATTTAACCATGAAGGCCTGCTGCACAAAGTCTCCTCTTAACAGTTGTTCTAGAAATGTGTCTGTTGCTAGAACTCTGTGTGGCATTGACCTGGTCTCTAATCTGAGCTGCTGTTAACCTGTGATTTCTGATGCTGGTGACTCGGATAAACTTATCCTCCGCAGCAGAGATGACTTTTGGTCTTCCTTCCCTGGGGCGGGTCCTCATGTGAGCCAGTTTCATTGTAGCGTTTGATGGTTTTTGCCACTGCACTTGGGGACAATTTCAAAGTTTTCCCAAATATTCGGACTGACTGACCTTCATTTCTTAAAGTAATGATGGCCACTTGTCTTTCTTTACTTAGCTGCTTTTTTCTTGCGATAAGACAAATTCTAACAGTCTATTCAGTAGGACTATCAGCTGTGTATCCACCAGACTTCTGCACAACACAACTGATGGTCCCAACCCCATTTATAAGGCAAGAAATCCCACTTATAAAACTTGACAGGGCACCCCTGTGAAGTGAAAACCATTTCCAGTGACTACCTCTTAAAGCTCATCAAGAGAATGCCAAGAGTGTGCAAAGCAGCAATCAAAGGAAAAGGTGGCTACTTTGAAGAACCTACAATATAAGTATAATATAATGTGTTAATCCATAGTTTTGATGCCTTCAATGTGAATCTACAATTTTAGAGTCATGAAAATAAAGAAAACTCTTTGAATGAGAAGGTGTATCCAAAGTTTTGGACTGTACTATACACACACACACACACACACACACACACACACACACACATATATACAGTCATATGAAAAAGTTTAGCTTCCGGCCAGAGCGACGTCCCAGGACAGGTGATTCCATGTGAAGCTGCCGTAGCGATAATGTTCGCTACGGCAGCTATCACAAGGATATCGCAGCTGCGACGGGGGCGGGAACTATCGCGCTCGGCATTGCAGCATCGGCTTGCGATGTCGCAGCGTGCAAAGTACCCCTAACACTGCTGTATACATCACAAGAGAGGCTGGGGATATACACATTACTTGGGGTAATACATATTACTGAGGAAAGGGATATACAGCAATGGGGGCCATTCCAAATATATATATATATATATATATATATATATATATATATATATATAAAAAGAGAGAGAGATAAATATATATATGAGATTATTTTGGAACAGTGATCGCTACAGAACAGGAAGTGTCAGCCTATTATGAAGCTCAGTCGTTAGAAAGAATCCTGAATTTTTGTATTTTTTACACTAATATTTACTTTTTATGTCTATTTTACATTACATAGGTTGAAAAAAGCACTCATTCCATGTAGATCAACTTTCCTCCACCAATTATACATAATGTCACTAAATCATATATAACCGACAATGTTGTGTGTACTGCGGAAATCATCCAGCCCTTTTTTAAAAGCTGTTATAGTATCACCATTACTACCTCTTGTGGTCGGCATTCCACAGTCTGACTGCTCTAACTGTAAAGAACCCTTTCCTATTTAGCTGCCGGAATCGCTTTTCTTCTACTCGCAGAGTGCCCCCTGGTCCTTAGTATTGTCTTCGGAAGAAATAAGTCATGTGCCAGTCCTTTATATTGACCACACATGTATTTATACATATAAATGAGATCTCCTCTGAGACATCTTTTTTATAAGCTAAACATATCTAACTTTTTCAACCTCTCATCATATGGGAGGCCTTCCATTCCTTGTAATAATCTAGTTGCCCGCCTTTGAACTGATTCTAACTTCTGGATGTCCTTTTTAAAATGTGGAGGCCAAAACTTGATCCCATATTCCAGATGTGGCCTTACAAGTGATTTATTGAGGGGTAACAATACATTGGGATCACGGGATCTAATCTATCTTTTTATACACCCTAGAAACTTGTTTGGTTTTGCAGCTGCTGCTTGACATTGAGTGCTGCTGCTCAGCTTACTTGTAACCAGAATACCCAAGTCCTTCTCCTGTCCTTTAGTCCCGAGTTTATTTCCATTTAATGTATATGCAGTTATAGGATTACTCCGTCCTAGGTGCATTATTTTACATATATTAACATTAAATCTTATTGGCCAAGTGTCTGCCCATTCTGACATCTTATCCAGATCGTTTTGTAATATTGTACTATCAAGGTCAGTTTTTAATATCCTACATAGTTTGGTGTCGAGCAAACAAAACATCTGTAGCACATTTTAAGAATAGAACCACTGCATAAAACATGTGAATAAACAGGAGAAATTGGAGTTTTAAATGGTTCAAAAATATACAACTCTTTATTATTAAAGTATGGTCCAAAACAGGGGACCTATAAGTGCATATAAGTTACAGACACATAGGAAGAAATGTGGGTAGGTACAGCCAAAGCATATTAAAGGAATGCAAGGTCTCACATGTATAGCAAATGATTAAGATTAAATACAAGGTAATAACCAAAGTGGTTTAGTAGTACAATACAAATAGAGACCTATTAGTACATAGTTATACCAGAATAAAATGCCAGTGCGAAGGAGGTGGTGAAGAGCCTGTCAAAAAGAATGTTCTGTGCCTGCGTGCTGCAAATTCAGGATTTAGCAGAGCCAGGATCATTATGGGACCCCATGTAGATTACGTGGGTGGTTGTAAAGTTAATAAATTGAAGAAATGGAGTGGGTTTTTTTTTTAAAAAAAAACTTTATTTCAAATAAATGATTTTTTTTCAGTGTTTGTGTTTATTTATTGTCACTTGCAGGATTAGTAATGGGGGTCTCATAGACCCTCCCAATTACTAATCTAGGGCTTAGTGGGAGCTGTGAGATGTCATTAACCCCTTATATTACCATGATTGCCACTGCACCGAGGCAATCAGGATGACCCGGATAAACTGCCGGGATTATCACATCTAATGAATTTGACAATACTCGGGAGCTTCGGGATGCTATTTTTAGGATGGGGTGGCAAATAAGCACGGGTCTCCCCAGCCTAAGAATACAAGCCCCCAGCTGTCAGCTTTAACTTGGTTGGATATCATAATTGGGGGATCACATGCTGCTTTTTTTAAGTTATTGATTTGAATAATTAAAAAAGCAGTATAGTGTTGTTGAGGATAAAGAATTGAGTATCCAAAAATACTTAATTCAGCCATTTCATAGACTCAGTTATATAGTTCAGTAGATGTGAACTAACTCACATATTTGTGAATGCTTTTGTTTCTTACTAACATGTATATATGTATATTGCATATTCAGTGTATTTTCCTTAAACTCAGTATATACTAGGATATATATATATATATATATGTATAGCTTGAAGATGGCCACCATTTCCTGTTCTCCACCCAAGACAGATGGACAAAGAAATTCCTGGAGCCTAGACTGACCAATCAACGGAGAATATGCAGATCTCTCTACGTCATGAAGCCCTGACTTACGATACTTGATTGGACTAAAATGTTTGTTCACACCCCCTTACTGTTTGGTCTAGAGTTTCTTTCAAACAATAAAGAACCACTTGGTCAAGAGCCAGTCATGGAGATAGACATAACTGACTTGCTGTGCAGTTATTTTTCATTCTCGTGTACACACATGACATTTTTAATTAGAAGCAGCAGCCGGATATCGAGAGATCCTTTGAGTCTCATCATCATCGTCATTCTGACCTTGACAGTTGGCGACCCAGATGGGACCACCGAGAAGGGTGAGTCAGAGCTTCCATTTTCCGGACGTCTGGGGGCTGCTCCACAAGTATCCAGGTGTTGCTCGATATCGAGGACTTGATCACCCTCCGTTTCACCGTGAGCATCATATACATTGTGTGTGCTGTTTTATCTGTGGATCGAGAGACACCTGGCGAAAGGGGGTGGTCACTAGTCCGGAGAATGGTAGTGCACCGGAGACCTAACGGTTTGACTGTCACTCGCCGGTGGGCAAGAAACGGACCCAGTCCCCATAGGGGCTAGGGGTAGGTTTTAAAGTATCCAGCTGTCTGTAATTAGAAATGGGGTGGGTTTTTTTGAGTCGCTGTTGGGTTGTATAAAGTGTATAGTTAATCAGGCTTGTGATTTCTCTGTTTGGTTCTCGGAGAGTTAATTGTCTGTTATTGTTCACAGAGGGAAAGAAAATGGAGGCTAAGAAGCTGCTGTCTTTGTTCTGTGAAAAAGCAGGGGGGAGGTTAATCACCCACTGCCTGCAGTTTTTTTTTTTCTTCTTCACTGAGAGCGAAGAGGCAGACTGCGGGGGCCTGGTGGAGCCCAGGGATATCTATAACAGTCTTTCTATTGAGAACAAAGAATGCGAGAGGGGGGGAGCAGAGGCCCACAGAGGCAGCTACATCTTTACATTCTTACACTCGGAGGAAGCAAAAAGGTGGGGGCCATATGTCCACCAGCTGCTTGAGGCAGAGCGGAGATCAAATTGCATAGCTATGTCCCTGCTGTTTTTTAGCTGAGAAACAAGGGGGGTGGAAGAGTGAAGAGGCAGATACCAGTGGTTAAAACAGCGCAGCTCTTTGGAGCGAGGAGAGAGGAGGGGTCAGTGGGCTAATATACAGGAGATGGCTGCAGCCTTTGTATAGTAAAGCAAACAGATGAGTTGTAATGATTTGAAAGAAAGACAAGTGTTATTTTGGTTTGGATTAGAGAGAAATTAAGGGGTTCATGCATTTTTCAGTTTTTTTAAATTGTTTGTTTTTTGAACAGAAGTATGAGAACTAGCGATTCCCCTGTGTTGCGGATAACACAGCCACTGTTTGTTAGATATTGGATATTAAATATTGAATATTAAATATTAAATATTGAATATTGAATGTTGGATAAATAATAGACGAGGCGGGAAGGGTTCTGTTAACTTAAAGTGGAGTTAGCGTATTCCCCTGCGGTTCAGGCGCATGTCACTGTCTGCGTGGCAGACGAGGCGGGAAAGGAACTCACTTTAGTTAAGGTAAAAGTGTCGGAATTAGCGTATTCCCCTGCGTATTAAACGTGAGTCACTGTTATGAGGCGGTAGGTCTTCTTAACGAGACGGGAAAGAATTTCGGTTGGAGCCGGCCGGTCCAATTAAGCACTGTATACTCTGTTCAAAAGATAAATATGTTGTTCTTAGTAAAAGCTGAGAACGCTGTCGCCCTAGTTATAAAAAACGGAAAAAATATAAAAGATTGCAAAAAGTTGTGTAAAATCGTTGGACTACCACTAGATGGCAGGCTGCAACCCATGTACTGAAGTTCAGATTAATCTCCAGTGAGAGTATACTGGAGAACAAAGACCTCATTCACTGTCTGTTGCTGTTTGTAGAATCACTAAATGTTTTTCTCTAGCGGTGTCTCATTGTTCTGCTCTAGAAGTCATCATATCTGGTGCTAATCAAATCTCTCCTTTGTATGCTGAAATGCAAATTTCCAGGCACTAAAAGTATCCCTGGTTTACTACGTAGTTCCAGCCACTCCCAGTACACCCAGAGAGTCACAACATGGATGCTGCACCCGGAAGTCAGGTGCCTGGAACTTCCTGTGGCAGCCGTCTTGCTACACCCAGTGATGGCAGTACACCTCATAAGCCACACCCCTCGCAATGGCTCTTTGTTCAAAGCTCTCCACCCATCCCCGGTGGGAGGTGTTCTGTGGTATAAATGACTAACACATTTGAATAAGTATAAATTGTATATTTGTTTACTCAGTTATCCCATAAATGCAAGTCAAAGATAAGTAAGTGAAACTTTTACAGAATTGATGTGGAAAGATCTGTTCACATAAAATCAATTGGTATTTTAGAAGTCCTGCAGCATTATATCATAAAATAAAATAGAGGAAGGTAAATGTATATATCTTTGTACTGTGTTAGTTAATTTAAAACAAAAATTGTAAACGACTTACCCATACTGATGTCAAAATGTATCAAATCCATTTGTAAAAAGGAATTAGGAAAAATGTATCATGCATCCAATGTGGATATGGTAAATGGATGTGTTCACTGCTACGTCTTTGTTATAACAAAGGATGAGTTTTTTTCTTCTTCCTCTCTCGCTTTTAAGAGACAAGGATGGAATGTGTCTTGATGGAATGTGTCTTTCTCCAATAGTGACGTAAGTTTGGTTTAACCCTTAGAGTTCAGGATTTCCCATTTTTAGTTTGCTGTTTATACCTGAATAGGGAATATTAAATTTTATGGGATGTGCGATATAATTTGTGTTGTTTTGTTTTTAATGGCGATTTATTTGAACAATATATTTTTATTTTGTGACTCTATCGCCTTTTCTGTTTTTACGATTATTTCTAAACCATTTATATATTTTTGCAAGTTAGTCGCCCAGTCACAGCTGTCATTTCATCATGTCTCAGTCGTTTCTACTATGAAAGGTTTTTCTTTTCTTTATGGATACAGTGTTTATTGTAAAGTTTTAAAATTTCCCAGTAATGTATAGTGTTCTGAGATGTACGTTACTTTCAGTGTTTGTTCATTTTAGGTTTTAGTATGTGGCTAATTTATTACCTGCTGTTTTATCTTTTCTTTTAGGGAATACCAGTATAAAAATGTTGAATTTTGCCATATTGGTAAAAAAACAATTAAACAAGGGGGGAACAAGGTATTAATTATATTCTCCAGTTTCTTGGAGGGCGCAGCAGGCATATTAGATAGGTTTTGAAGTTGACCTTGGTTTTGAAGCTGACCTTTTTCCCATAGGTTATGTTTATTAGATTACTATGAGGTATATCTGTTAACTGAAATAGGAAAGTTTTGTCTTATATGTTTATTTGTTTGTTTATTTATTTAGTATTCTCAGTCATGTGAGGTATAGATGACCACTAACTGTATTATGATCAGAGATGAAGTTATAAGAATGATCTAATGTATATTTTTTTAGTTTTTGTTTTTATAGATGAAACCAGATGGTGGTCGATTCTGCACTGGATATGCTGCTGTTTACACCACATGAGGTAGTCTAAATTCGACCACTCCCTCCAATCCTATTGATACAGGAGACAGTGATGCATTAAATGCCTCTCTTGATGGGTAGAACAGGAGTGGGTAAGAGTCTTTAGAGGTGTATGTAGGTTGTAGATTTTTTCCTGTTGTCAAATGAATTAGGTATGCCGAAAAGAAAGTCTAGATCTGAGCTGATGGATTCGGATGGAGATCCTCGCACAGGTGCAGCTGACCAAGAAGCAGTAAACGGGCCTAGAGTTGAGAGTCTTTCACCAATACCGACCATGCCTTGGTGACATTGGTCACGTCAGTGACTTCTGTCACTCCTTGTGTTCTTAAATCCCTACAGGAACAAGCGATACAACAAGGAATGGAGTGTGACATGCAGGGAGCCAGCTGACTGAGGAAGGTCTGTGGACAAAGGGTGGTAAGCTTTCTCTGCCATGAGAGCTCTTCTTAATGATGGCCCAGGTAACATCTGTGAAAGACAATTGTCAGTGTGTGCTTTGGTGACACCGGGTTCAGTACCCAGGTGGGCAGATTCACCCAGTCTCGTGAGACAAGTGCCTAGAACGAAGTGAAAAAAAAACTGTAAAGAGTCCGTGGAAACACCCTGCACCTACTCTACCCATTCTTAGAGACTGCAAACTGATTATAGATGTATATCATGAGCACGTTGTATGCAAGTCTGTGCGTGTTGTGTAAATTTCTCTCCAGGTTTGGTCAGAGGCATTCCAGTGCAGAAAACGATATTATTGTTGAGAAGCACATGAAGGTGGTATGTAAAGAAAAATGTGTTTACAAAAAGTGTATATTTTATAGAAAAGTGGAAACTAGTAAATCGTGTACAAAATGTATATGTTTTGTTTTCTTTTTGTAATAAACAGGTCTTTATGTAAGATGTTTTTGGTTTAACATAGACATGTATATTTTTATATAATTGACTGAATAGTGTGATAAACAGGTGTATTCTCCAATTCCAGATCTTAAATCAGAGCTATTAGCATATGGTCTCCAGGCAGGAGACTGATTGATCCTAAAGGACAAGCGAGAAAGAGCCATGAGTCAACACTAGAGGAGCTGATCCAACCGCAGAAACATCTATGGATCCACATCTCGCATTGTAGAAGGGTTGATCAACCAGAGTTGCACTGAGCGTTCTGCTCATACTTATCCTTTTCAGAAAACCCTGTACAGTCTTAGACCAGCATTGCCAGAACAGTTAGAAGAGAGGACTTAGAGAACCTTGAGACATGGGAAAGTCCAACTACAAAGGGTGAGGACTCGCCTAGGAGTCCTTGGTCTCAAACCGGTGAAGAAAACCCCTTTCCCCTTTCCGCCCATGTTTCAACGTTCAGTTAGGCAGGTTTTTCAACAGATCTTCCTACCTCTCTTCCTAAGGGAACACAGTACCCTTAGAATTTAGAAATGGCAGAAGTAAGTCTTTAGGGGGGACTGTTGAGGATAAAGAATTGAGTATCCAAAAATACTTAATTCAACCATTTCATAGACTCAGTTATATAGTTCAGTAGATGTGAACTAACTCACATATTTGTGAATGCTTTTGTTTCTTACTAACATGTATATATGTATATTGCATATTCAGTGTATTTTCCTTAAACTCAGTATATACTAGGATATATATATATATGTATAGCTTGAAGATGGCCACCATTTCCTGTTCTCCACCCAAGACAGATGGACAAAGAAATTCCTGGAGCCTAGACTGACCAATCAACGGAGAATATGCAGATCTCTCTACGTCATGAAGCCCTGACTTACGATACTTGATTGGACTAAAACTTTTGTTCACACCCCCTTACTGTTTGGTCTAGAGTTTCTTTCAAACAATAAAGAACCACTTGGTCAAGAGCCAGTCATGGAGATAGACATAACTGACTTGCTGTGCAGTTATTTTTCATTCTCGTGTGCACACATGACATTTTTAATTAGAAGCAGCAGCCGGATATCGAGAGATCCTTTGAGTCTCATCATCATCGTCATTCTGACCTTGACAGTGTACCTCTTATTTTGATACATAGCCAAGATTAGCACACAGCTATATCTGCGCTAAGTATCTTTATATGGGGCACTCTACGTCATTTTTTTTACTTATATTTACACTTTGCTCTGGAAGACAGTCTCAGTGAAGGCAACCTATCAGAGACGCCAGCTTGACGGCAGTCTGATTGCAGCCAATCATAGTCACTATCACAGACGGTGAGCAGGGGAAGCAATGAATATGCATGAGGGATAATGAGCAGACCCAGAAGCAGTGTGACAGCTGCACCACAGAGACTGGTAAGTATGTCCTGTTTTAACTGGAATTGTTCACAGCCTAAAAGCTTGCTAACTGGCTGCTTTGCAACTTTCTTTTCATCAGGCTTTATTCTATTGACAAACCCAAACAGGAATCGGTAATACAATCATTAGTCTGTGTTCGGTGTTCAACACGGACCACAGGGGTTCGCTCATCCCTAGTCACGTGGCCTTTTCTGAATTCTTAATTTATTTTTCCAGAGAAAACTATATATTCCTGAAATTTAAACACAATTATTTTCCTGCTAAACTATGTATTATACGTGTACACACACCACCTGTGTGCAGTGACCAGTTGCAAGCTCTTAGGGAACGTGTCCCCGAGTGTTAGCTGAATTTTGGAAGCAAGGTGTTTTTCCCTGAGTCCAAAATGCTACGTTGTACGGTAGAAGCACAGTGGATGGGATTTATAGAAATCTCCTGCCCACTGTGCTTCTTTTCTTTGCAATGTAAACTGACCTGCAGTGCGGTATTCCTTGCCACAACATGTTAGTTAATGCTTGCGGAGACGCAAGTGTTATTGGCAGGAAAACACAGCGAAAATCCACTGGACCTAGAAACCGGATCGTGGGCTCGGACGTTGCGTTCCTCCTGTGGAAAACACTTGTGTTTAGAACACAGTGTGTCCGAATCATGATCACTTAAGGGGACTTTACATGCTAACGAGATGTCGTTGGGGTCACGGAATTCGTGACGCACATCCGGCTTCGTTATCGATGTCGTTGTGTGTGACACATACGAGCGACCGCTAACGATGCAAAATACTCACCAAATCGTTGATTGTTGACACATCGTCCATTTCCGAAATATCGTTGCTGATTTTGGACGCAGGTTGTTCGTCGATCCTGAGGCAGCACACATCGCTACGTGTGACACCCCGGGAATGACAAACAACACCGTACCTGCATCCTCCGGCAACGAGGTGGGCGTGATTTTCATGCGGCTGCTCTCAGCCCCTCCGCTTCTATTGGACACCTGCCGTGTGACGTCACTGTGACGCCGCATGAACCGCCCCTTAGAAAAGAGGGTGTTCGCCGGCCACAGAGACGTCGCTAGGAAGGTAAGTATGTGGGACGGGTACTAGCGATTTTGTCCGCCACGGGCAGCAATTTACCGTGACACACAACCGACGGGGGCGGGTCCTTTCACAAGCAACATCGCTATCGATGTCGCTGCTTGTAAAGCAGCCTTTACCCTTAATGGTGGGCAGTGATTTTAATTACATTTTCTGGTCTGAAAGTTCTCTTTATTTAGTCCTTTCACCAGTGTTGATACGTTTCAGATTGGAAGATGTCAGCATGCCGGAGAGAAATATTAACACAGTCAGTAGGCAATTTATACATTATTTACCAAATCAGTAGGGATCAGCGGACTATTATGTTGGACCTGTTATTTATAACTTTGATTATGGTGCATGAGTATATTAGTACTTCAAAACAGAAAAGAATATACTCATTGTTTGGAAGCGCTCCTTAGCCCCTTGGATCAGGTGATTTACTGGAAAAGGCGAGTGTCTAGTCTTGTTATGTTTCATTATAGCAGAAATGATTTTTGACTTTCTGCTTTCTTGTCTGAAAAAGCCTGAGAGCAGAGAGCAAGTTATTGTCTTTATACTGAACATCCCACAACCATATACTGGTGTTGTTATCGCATGTTTGTTAAAATGCCAGCAAAGCCTGATGCCAGCAAAGTCAATGAGAATCCTTAAGTGTAGTGCACACAATCAGGATTTTCTCCTTGCAGATTTGCTGCAGAAAATAATCTGCAGCATGTAAATTCTTTCAGTGTTTTTTTTTTGCTGCATTATTTACTATTGAATGCAATGAAAAAATATGTATAGAAAAACTCAATGAAAACAGTAGTATTAGTTATTATTGTTAGTATTTTGTAAATCCACCTTTGACTTACAACACTGCCTGATTCCCTCTGGGCATGCTCTTGATCAGATTGAAGAATGTCTTTACAGAAATCTAAACCCAGCCGTCTTCTACACTTTCCCACAAGTGTTGGATTGGGTTGAGGTCTGGGGACTGTGAGGCCAATCCAGCACCTCTACTTCATTGTCATTGAACCATTTCTTTACCAATCTCAACATATGCTTTAGGTCATTGTCCTGCTGGAACACTGTGTCGTCCTTTTCATACCCATAGTATTCAACAGTACAAAATAACTTGTCTTGAAGGATACTCACATATAGCTCAGTATTGAGATTACCATTGATCCTGGTCAAGAATCCAATGCCTTTCACTGTGAAATAACCCCATATCATCGGCTTCCTCCACCGAACTTGACAGTTCCTTCAATTTCTAAGTCCATTAGCCTCTATTTCTCTTGTTTCTTACAGACCCATTTGCACCCATCAGAACCGTCAATTGACTTTCATCTCATCTCTCCAAATCACCCATTTCCAATCTTCTACTGTCCACTTCTTGTACTTTTTTGCAAACTCAAGCCAATGCTTCTTATGATGGTATTGAAGTTGAGGCTTCTTCACCTTTTTTCGGGCCACCATTCCAAACTTGTGCAACTTACGTCACATGGTGCTTCCATTGGCATCTGTAATCTCCCAATTATGAAGCCTACGAGCTGCCTCCACTGCCAGGTTTGTCTTGCCAAAACTGATAGACCTTCTGATAAGCAGACTAGTTGACTCTGATATTTTACCTGGACATCGACCTCTTGGCTTTTGAATGGATGGATGGACTTCATTTCATATTCTTCCAACTGGATGCAGTTTGGCAATTTTCTTGGCTGAGGGACCACTATGGATGAGCTTGATGATGCAGTTTCTCTTTTTTTTGGGAAATTTTCATATCTGCGCCTCGATTTAAACCAGTGCCATTTCACATGGGAATCAACCTAATACACTGAGCTATTAGGGAATGTGAGAACACGTTATAATTTGTAGTATACAGGTAGAAAAAGATATTTCCATCACCAGGAGCAAAACAGTAACAATGCAGTGACAGGACAAGAATCTGCATAACTAATCATATGCATATTTTCAGCGAGAAGGAGTGCACTTTCCTTGGTGTTATCGGAATGTGCACATTGTAGATTTATACTTTTAGATTTAACCACTGCATTGAAAGTTACTTTCACCCTGTTTGTGATGTGTTTATTTTTTAATGAGTTATTTACCAAGATGGACAATTATGACTTTCAGAACCCCTAGCTTCCAGATTGTTAACTAAAACTGTGTTTAGAAACATAAATCCTATGATTGCAATCAAAATTAACCTTGTCAAATTGGTAATTAAAAGCATCCCCCACCCCAATACCCCCAATCCTAAAAAATACATAATACATTTCCTGTGTTTTCTGTTCCAGAGGAAAGATTAATGTAAATTGCCAGGGCTGAAGTATTAATTATCTCTGAGCAGAAAGTGCAATTTACGCTTTTCGACCTCATGTCATTTAATGTAGAAGCCACATCTTCTGAAAGTCCCCTCATTAGTATGCAGCGCTGGATAATATTCATTCTGCAAACCTAACATAGATAAAACAACATAAAATGTTTATATATTAGATATCATGTAACGTGTTTATAGGAAAAGAATGAAAAAATGGCATGTAAGTGCAAGATGCCATAGTGTTAATTGCCTATGTGCTTTTTTGGTAGGTATATGGTATTTGCATTAATTATCTCTAGGAATAAGTGGGGATATGGTTAAATAGCAAGGGTTCTAGGGATGACTGCCCCACTGAGGAACGTCACAGATTATAATGTCCCACAGACCTAGAACTTTCCTCACACAAGATAAGTGATTGCTGCCTTATGAATTTAAATTTATTGCATGAATTATATGTAATGGACTGTGAGATGAGTGTATAGTCCTGCTAAGGTGATATAATAGCTATTGAGGGAGGCTAGGGACAATTTAGAGTGACAGTCGTCGTGAAATGGGGGCACCACTTGAACCCTAGGGTGCGTGTAAGTTAAAGCGCACCAGTCACCAATATTTTCCTATCTAACCTAAAGCCAGTGCTATACTGGCACTATCAGGCCGATTCTATACATACCTGTAGTGGTCAGTGTAGCGCCCCTGAAGGTTTCAGGGTGCTACAGGGAACTAAATTATCTCCTAGGCTGCAGGGCCTACCCCCAAGGTTCCAGGGAACTCAGTGCCACTACCACCACAACACAGCAAATCCCAGCTACCACCTACACCAGTGCCTGTCAGTCACAGACCGGGGGGGGGTCCCATATCCCAGGGCCAGCACGGGGGTGACCAGAAAGCCTGGTGGGTGGGGACAAAGGAGTCGATTGGAGAGCTCCAAAGAGTGAGGAGCTAGGAGGGGAACCTGCTATCTGGGTGTGTAGCGGTGACCCAGGGGCAGAGGCGGACCTTTGCCAGTGAGGGGTTACCTGTACCTGAGGTTTGCCAAGGATACTGCCTAGAGGGGGCAGTGGACGCCAAGACGGTGTGGCAAATCCCTCTGGAACTGTGCATGGATGGGGCACAGGGCCCTAGATCAGGGAACAGCTTCAGGCACCTTGATAATTGACCTGCCCATGGAGGGATCTTCACGACCCTCTTTGACCCAAAAGATCCGGGGGCAACAGCAGCAATTCCAGACCAGGGCCAGGAGACTCCATGTACCGGCCCTACAGGATCCACACTGCCAGCCGGACGGACAAAGGGGCTGTAAAACTGCTGGAGAAAGTTTCAGACTTGGGATCTCACCATAGACTTCAACACAAAGTGCAAAGGTAAAGCAACTGGATCACTACGTGACACTGATAGTACCGGGACCAGAATGGGCATCCCAGAGCTCTGAGTGAGTAAGGACTTGATTAAATAACTGTGTGTAGTCCCTGTCTCATCCAGCACCACGATAACCAGCAGTGTCTGTTCCTGTTTCCTGCATTGTGCACCTCATCCAAGACCAAGAGGCCTCATAGCCTGTTCCTGCACTATCCACCTCATCCAACACCACGAGGGCACTGATGCCTTCCCTACCTGCGGAGGGATTCACTTCTAGCTGTTCCATTCCATCAACCCCAGCCCCCGTACACAGTAGCGGCTGTATACCCATTACCGCAACCCACAGGTGGCATCACAAACACTTCTCACTTGTAAATACCCCCCTTTATTGAGTGTCCGCTAAACCAGGGTCCGGGGAACCTCGAGCCACAGTAATCCCATTTCCGAGCAGCTCACCTGCCTAGGGGCGGCACAGTCAGCTCGGAGGTTTAGGTTTTGAAATCCAAGAAAGTAAAGTTTATAAAATCGTCAGCTTCTTGAGTGACAGCAGCTGAGCAGCAGATAATATCTTGGGAGGGTATTCATAGTAATCTCGCCTCCCCCTGTTAGAATTAGCATAAGTATTATACAATCGATGTAACTTTTCACTTCCACGACCTGTGGTGAAGTCATACCCATGTGACCAGAAGGGGCGGGGCCTCAGCCCATAGGAAAATGTTGCTTCCTGATATCAGCTTTGTTGGCTGAGGCCCCATCCCTTCTGTTCACATGGGTATGACCTCACCACAGGTCCTGGAAGTGAAAAGTTACATCGATTGTATAATACTTATGCTAATTCTAACAGGAGGATTGGATAACCATGAATACCCCCCCAGATATTATCTGATCCTCAGCTACTGTCACTCAAGTAGCTGACGATTTTATAAACTTTACTTTCTTTGGTTTTAAAACCTAAATATCCAAGCTGACCACTAAAGGTATCTAGAGAATTAGCCTGATAGTGCCAGTATAGCACTGGCTTTAGCTTATATAGGAAAATCCTGGTGATTGGTTCCCTTTAACTGTTATATCTACATTGACATGTAGTGGACAGTTTTCCTCTAGGGATCAGTTAGGTTGCGGCCCATTAATATTATTGTTGTTTGGTAACCCCTATTAATTACATCTTATTGGGTTTTTTTTCTATCTGAGATATTCTATCTTGTATGTTTTTGTGTGTGTCTACTGTTTTGTGGATATTGTTTGTTTTTTGTTTTTTTAAATTAAATTAATAAAGTGGTATTTTTAAGATATATAATTAAGGTAGATTCTGTCAAAAGATTTAGATTTACTGCCTTGTGCTTATCTTTTTTTTGAGTTGTCCTGTATGGGAACATTATTCTTCTACCAAATTGGATATTTAGCCATTGCATGTCGGTATTATTTTGGCACCATTTTGCACTATTATATTTGGATCAAGGCACAGCAAATTACCAGTAAATAAATAAGACTCCCTTTTTTGCAGCCCTGTGTTGCACTTACGCTACATTATCTTTTCATAACTCTTCCAGGACAGTGTATTTCTATGTATGGATGTTAGGCCAGGATCACAATAGCGCATTTCTTGGTCTGTATATGAACCGCGATGCTCGTATTGACCTTGGGTCTCCTAATCCGAACTTACAGCCTCGTAGACAAATATGAGGGGGGAGACCTGGGCCTTGTAAGATCCTTGAGATACGCTCGTGTGATTTCTACCTTGTATAGATCAAGATAAAAAAACAGGAGGAAAACAATTATTCATCCGATACTCTGAGTTTTCCTTCAAGTTGTAGAGAAACACCGCTCCGGTTGAGATTTTTCCCAGACGACTTTCTTCTCCGGAGCTAATGACTGTGTTACCATAGAGATATTGGGGAACTGACTTCATAGGGACTTTCAATTAAAGTAGATATTTTTTTTTTCTCCTGAAGAAAAAGAAGCGACGTGGTGAAGCACAGCTTCTTACAGGTGCTGCTCTCAGCATATCCAGGTTCAATTTTGATTGCAAAAAAACGCACACAAGCGAGTCCGCTATACAAAGGGGAAAATGGCTGACACACAGGCTCCTCGATTTTTATTTCCCCATAGCACACAATTCTCAATGGTGTCTTCTATCTTCAGGTGTGACCTACATAGAGAGGATTCACTCATTGACTTTAAGAGATTCAGTCACCACTTTGGCATATTTATAGGGGTTTTCTAAGAAATGTACTAAAATAAATAAATAATACACATTTAAATATTACAATTTTTTCAAAATCTAATATAAAAAGCTGAGTGTGTGTATATATATCTGTGTGTGTGAGTGTGTGTGTGTGTGTGTGTTTATGTCCGCTAAAGGAATCCGCACGTCACATGTACAATCACAAAATGTTCCTCAGACGCCTCATTTGTGTGTGGTAATATCATATCGGTAGAGACAGACACACAGAGACAGAGACACACAGAGAAAGAGACACTAACACAGACACATAAAGACACACAGAGACAGAGACACACACACACACACAGACCCCCAGTGAGGCAGACAGAGAGGGAGACAGACAGGAAGAGAGGGAGAAAGACAGACAGAGGGAGGCAGACAGATAGAGGGAGACAGACAGAGAGGGAGAAAGAGAGTGGCAGAGAGAGAGACTTAGTTATTATCCCAGGCAACGCTAGGTGCTACAGCTACTTACTATATATAGCAAAATCGTATTCTTTATCTACTACCCTCTGTCAGGATTCCAAGATGTCAATTGCCATCAATCACACCCTGTCGGAGAGTTCAAAAGAAACATAGTAGGATGGACTGCGCAAAGCATGAAACAGAGGTTAAAGGTCACATCAGAGCCATGTCAGGTCAGGCATCATAATCACTCATGCCTCTGTTCACTCAACCTGACAAGCCAATGAGCAAAGCCATACTAATGGGAAAGATAAACACCTTTCTTTAGCTGACTGAGAATGTATATTCTATCAGTCAGCCTGACAGTTTTAGTGCGTCTGCCTCTTCCTTCATGCAGTCTGTCCTATTCGATATCCTGGCAGTTATCATGTGTAATATCCTGACAGAGTGCAGTAAATAAAGTATACCTTTTTGCTAAATAAAAGTATTTATCAAAATGTTTCTATTTAAATGTGTATTATTTATTTTATTTATTAATTTATTTTATTACATTTCTTGGAGAACTCCTTTAAGTAAATATTTAAATATATCATTAAAAAATCCATTCTTGATCATCTTTTCTTCAAACATTGCCCATTGCTTCTATCATTCCTCCTACAAATTTATAAACTATAACACACAAGAAAATAGAGCCATGATATTATTCTAATTAGAAAAACACATGTTTATTAAATGCTGTAAAAAAACAACTAAGAACATTCAATAGTTACAAAGATGTCTTATGGTTCTTATGTAGTAGATGAGTTATGGCATTATCCTTGTGATGCACTAGCACTTTCTGTATACTGCTAGTGGGTGCCGGAGATAAATTTTGGTGGGCGCACAATGCATATGGCCACCATTTTGGACCGGAAAGAGGAAGAAGGGGGCTCAGGGGAGACTTTTCCGGTACTAAGGTACCAGAGGGACCTGGGGACACCTTTTCTCTCTAATTTGACATGTTAGATTGTGTAAGATGAGAGAGAAATGATTTTTACATTATGGGGGAAATTGTGTTTTGAGGACCAGGTGTCCCCTCAAATCTTTTTAAAAGGGAAGGATGAAAGGAGTTTTTGCTCTTTCAGGCCACATGGTGTTGAAGTTTAATAGTCACAGGATTCAAAACTTTAATAGTCTTATAATCCTATACAAATTTGAGGGCAAACCTCCTAAATGCCACTTTAAGATGTAAATATTTTGAGGACAACCAAACAAGCTCCCCTAACCTAAAGACAGGGGCCTTCCCCTTCCTAAGTCTGCCATCAGTGTCGCTTTTGACACGGTCACTGGTTGCCACAAGAACCCCTTCTACCTCTGTCGCGGCCGGGGAGGACGCCGCTGCGCTGCACTCGCTAACGCTCGGGTCCAGCGCTGCTGCGATGGCTGCTCGGTGGCTCGAGCGGTGGGCCGGATCCGGGGACTCGAGCGGCACTCATCGCCCGTGAGTGAAAAGGGTGGTTAGTTTGGGGAATGTAGTCCGTGACACCACCCACGGGTCGTGGTGAAGATAGGCACCACCGCTGCTGATGACGGGGATCCCGGGAGCGACGGTAAGGAGCAGCTGGGATGTTGTTTTCCCCCTCCGTGGGTAGGGGTTGGTGGTCCCGGGGCCCGATGATGTTGTGACGGGGAGGCAGGGTTGGTGAGGTGCTGGGTTGCAGGGACAGCGCGGCGCGGTGCCGGATGGCACGGGTGTACTCACTCCGCAAGAAAGGTACAAAGTCCGCGGTAAACCAAACGGCTGGATGGATGGGTCCTGCAGCTGGCTGCAGTGTCTCTCCCCGGACAGGTGATGGCGGCTGTCTTTCCCTGCACCTTGATGTTCTCATTCTGACTACTATGGATCCCCAACAGTAGTCCGCTCCCCAGTGTATGGGTACCGGAGGAGCCCGTTTGCCCACAGGCGCTGGCCCTTGGGTCTCTAGACTTAGGCGGTAGCTGTATACCCTCACGGTGTGGGCGGTTGCCTTTAATCGGGACTTTTGCTGTTATGAAACCCCTGGGGTTCCAGTCACATTCGGATCTGACTATTGACGGTGGCTCTAAGCCTGGTCGGGGTCCGATGGCCCTGCCTGTGTGTGCTGGCTTCACTTCGCTCCCCGGTCGGTACCGGCGAGCCATCGCCTGACCCCGGTCCTACGGTTCCGCGTTGCTCCACCACTCCTGCAGACGGCCACCACCGTCTGCCAACCTTGCTGTCAGTGCCTGGGCCACAAACCCAGACACCCAAGTGCTTGCTCCTCTCACTTCAAACTCCAACACTCAACTGACACTTTTTCCGCCTCCAGGCCTGTGAACTCCTCGGTGGGTGGGACAACCGCTTGGCTCCTCCCCACCTGGTGTGGACATCAGACACTGGAGGGAGGCAACAAGGGTTTTTGTTTGGCTGGTGTCCCTGTCTAATGGGGTGGGGGTGTTTGTGTGTTATCTGTGACGACCTGGCTAGGCCAGGGCGCCACACCTCCTTCCTAGTTTTAATTAGTCAGGAAGTAAATCTATCCTCCTTAGAGTTAGGCAGATCAGTGACAAAGTCTATGGTCAAGTAAGTACAGGGTCACAATGGAACCGCGCTAGGCAAGAAAAAACCCGACAACAGACCCGTTAGGAGGGAGAGGAGAGTAGAGTAGTTGGAGAGGAGTTAAGAGTAAACTTCTGTCAGGGATCTGGGTCGTAGCCCGGACACCCTGTGGCCGGGACCAGGAGGCAGACGGTGGTTGCCGCCTGCAGGAGCCGGGAAGACGGATGGTGGAACCAAAAGGGACTGGGACAGGGTAGTGGCCCGCCGGTACCGAACCAGGAAACCAACTGAAAACCGGAGCACCAGGAGGGTTACTCAGACCCAGAACGAGGCCCAGAAGCCACTGGACCGAGTCTAATTCACTGATTGGGGTCTGGACCTTGGGTTCTTTTCCACCCAAGTCCTGACTGAAGACAACAGCCCAACGAGGGGGATAGAAAGCCACCGCTCAGGCAGAGAGATCCCACGGGCCAGCGTCTGTGGGCAAACGGGCTCTCCCGGCACACACAAAGCTGGGGAGCGGACTACCATCGCTGAAGCATAGGCAATCAAAATCTACAAAACGAGGTGCAGGAGAAAGGCGGGAACCACTGAACCAGGTGGGGGACCAGACGCAGCTGGCTGCGGGAACCGACCACCATCTTTTTGGTTTACCAGAGACTCCGGTGTATCTGTCATAGTGAGTACAACAGTGCCCTCGGGCCGCGCACGGTGCTGCACTAACACGTCCGCACCTCGCAACCACCGGGCCCCGGGACCATCACCCCCTGCCCACGGAGGGGTCAACACCAGGCTGCACAACACCGTCCCCGGGAGCCTAGTTAACGGCAGCGGTGGTGTCCACACTCACCACAACCCGGGGGTGGCGTCACGAGCTTAAATCCCTAAACATGACGGTCCCAGCCATGAACCTCCCCACCAAAGACCACCCCCCTCACGTAGCGCCAGCTTCCCCTTCAGAGCGACGTGACCCCCGGGTCCGGAGGCGCTCGAGCCACCCACCGACGAGCCCGGATCTGAGCGGCTCGGCTGCCAGCCAAGCGCGGGGCAGTACATTAGCCCTGGTACAGACTCTGCAGTTACGAACAAACTCTTCAATATCCTTATGAGCATTTTGCCAACAAAAATATCCAGAAACAGACCTCTTGTGACAGAAAAAATGAGATATACCTTTAAACGGAACCATGAATTTCTTTAAGAAGATCTACCTGTAAAAAGAGCAGTATATGTTGCGGGCGGGGGACAGACCGCAGCAGGGGGGCTGCTCGAGATGCTCGGATCTGGGGACGTTGCGGTGGCTCTAGGAGAAGCCGGATCTGGCCCTGAGCACCTGTCCATCGCTCACAACTGAAAGAGGGGTTTTAAGAGTATGTCAGTGACGCCACCCATGGTGTGCGGTGATTTTAATTGGCCTGGGTCCCCGGTATAGGTGAGATAGCGTGAAAGGGAGCCAACTGATGGGTTGGACCGGGTGGTGTTGGTGTACTCACAGTTCCTGAAATAAGTTCACACAGAGTCCAGATGGTAAACCAAACTGGCAGTGACCGGCCGCCTTTAGAGAGTGCACTCAGATCCCGCACCCCAGTACGGTGGAACAATTGCCCTCTCTCCTGCACCTTGTGTTTTAGATTTTTACTCTGACCACGCCGTATGGAACGGAGAAGTCCACTCCCGGTGTTATTGTCCTTTGGGAGCTGTGGCCCGCGAGAGCTGACCCGTGGGATCTTAGCAGGCAATTGCGGAGCCCTATCTCCCTCGTTGGGCTTCTGTCTCGCTCTATCTGGGCCTTCTGTGGGACAAGACTTGGAATCTTGCCTCCGGGTGGTAAATTGGAAAGGGACTTGCAGCTACTCCTCGCCCTAGGGTCCAGGTACCCTGTCGGTGCACGGCTCTGGACCGGATTCCCGCTGTCTGCACCGGCGGGCTACAACCCTGCCCCGGTCCACTTAAGGTTTCCCGCAACCGGATCTCTATCGCCTGTGGCCTTGTCCACTGATTGCCACCTAGTCGTCGATCAGCACAGGAGCTCCTACTCCTGTCCACCGTCACTCTCCTCAACTCCAAACTTCACTCCCCTTCCACTTCACTCCACTCCCCACTGCAAACTGACTCTGGCCCCACCTATTCCACCTAAGAACCCCTAGGTGGGCATCGCCATCCGCTTGGCCCCGCCCACTGGTGTGTTCCTATTGTCATGGTGGGGTGACTAGGCTTTGCTGGCTGATGTTGTGCACCAGGAACGGGGTTGGGATGGAGGACCAAGGAGGAGAGATTCCTGCACCTTGAAGAGGGGTGCAGTCATCTGTGACACCCTGATTTTGTCAGGGCGTCACATATATAAAGCTTGTTTATAGGTAAATCCTCTGGTGCACTGTTCTGAGCAGTCTAAATGCACTATCTGAAGTCTATCCTCAGAACACCCGTTAGCAGTAGTGATGAATGAAACCTTTCAAAGTTCGGTTCGCTGACTTCTACCGAGCCTTCCGGTGGTCGCTGAACATCGCGAGCCCACTGAATTCAATGGGAGGCCCAATCTATGCATTGTAAAGTAGTGTAGGGGGGCTGTAAAAGAAAGAAAATAAAGCAGGAAATATTTACCGAGTCTCCCTCTGGCTGAAACTGCTACTGCAGCTGTAACTGCTATACTTCCAGGGGCCCTGATTATCCTCATACATATTCACTGCTTTAAGTGGCCACCGATGCCTCTGATTGGCTTCTGTCTGATTGGTTAGATTCACAGACGCTGTTTTTGGGTCTCTATTGTGGTATAAAATAAATAAATAAAACAATTTTTGTAGGGTCCCCCATCTATTGATACTAGCACAGATAAAGCCCATGGCTACAGGCTGCAGCTGCAGCCCCCAGTCGTGTGCTTATCTTGGCTGTGTATCAAAATAAGAGGAACAGCATGCAGATTTTTAAAAAATTATTTAAATAAATAATTTTAAAAAAACAGCATGCGGTCCCCTCCAATTTTGATTCTTAGCCAAACCCCAACAGCTGGTGGCTGGTATTCTCAGGCTGCAGAGACCCATGGTTATTGGGCCCCCCAGGCTAAAAATAGCAGCCTAGGCAAGATTGCCGAATCCATTAGATGCAACAATCCCAGCACTTTACCCGCCTCTTCCCGATTGCCCTGGTGTGGTGGCAATTGGGGCAATAAGGGGTTAATCGCAGCTCACAGCTGCCACTAAGTCCTATATTACTTATGGGGAGGGTCTATGAGACCCCTCTCCATTAATAATCTGTAAGTGAAAGTAAATAAACATGGGCTTCATCTGTGCTGGCATCAATAGATGGAGGGACTCTATGTCAATTGTTTTATTTATTTATTTTATACCACGATATAGACGCGCAATCAGGGTCTGTGATTCCAACCAATCACTGATGCTGACTGGGGGCGGGGTCTTATTGCAGCCCATCAGAGAGGCTGGTGGGGGGGAAAGCTGTCACTGGATCCAGCGGTGGATGCAGCGGTGGCCGCGGGTAACCTCAGTGACAGCTCAGCTGATCGCGCTACTCACCTCAGTTGCTGACTGGAGCTGACCGGAGCGGAGGTGAGTAGTGCGATCAGCTGAGCTGTCACTGAGGTTACCCGCGGCCACCGCTGCATCCACCGCTGGATCCAGTGACAGCGGGTAACCTCAGTGACAGATCAGCTGATCGCACGGCTGTCTTCATTACCTGCGTGGAGGTGACCGGAGCGGCGGTGTCTTCTGCAGCTCCGGTCACCTCCATGCAGCAGCGCTGGAAGCGACGCTGGAGCATCCTGGAGTACGCCGGACATGGAGGGCTTTTTGGGGCTGATTAAAGTGGTGAACCAGGGTATATGTTTGTGTTTTTTATTCCTAATAAATGATTTTTTTCGGGTGTGTGTGTTTATTTACTGTAATTTACAGATTAATCATGGAAGGTGTCTCATAGACGCCTGACATGATTAATCTAGGACTTATTGGCAGCTATGGGCTGCCAATAACTCCTTATTACCCCGATTTGCCAACGCACCAGGGCAAATCGGGAAGAGCCGGGTACTGTCCCAGAACTGTCGCATCTAATGTATGCGGCAATTCTGGGCGGCTGTTGGCTGATATTGTTAGGCTGGGGGGCTCCCCATAACGTGGAGCTCCCCATCCTGAGAATGCCAGCCTTCAGCCGTATGGCTTTATCTGGCTGGTTTTAAAATTGGGGGGGACCTCACGCCGTTTTTTTTAATTATTTATTTATTTATTTCACTACACAGTATAGACACGCCCACCGGCTGCTGTGATTGGGTGCAGTGTGACACCTGTCACTCAGCGTGGGGGCGTGTCTCACTGTAACCAATCATAGGGAATCATGAATGGATGAGAAAGTCGGGTTTAACACTGCGCTAAAACCATGAAGCCAAACGATGTGATGAATTCTTTGCTATATTTTCTTTATTTAGGCCAAGTCTACGCGTTTCAAAGGCATGTCCGCCTTCTTCATCAGGACAAAGGAAAAAACAGCATGATACCAATTGCTACTTGGGGATACATATATATTGAAAAAGAGGCTCCACACCTACACAGGTGATGTCAGTCAGGGAGTGGCTGAACATCACGTGTGTGAATAACAGAAAGCAGTGGAGAAAAAAATGGAAGAAACGCGTAGACTTGGCCTAAATAAAGAAAATATAGCAAAGAATTCATCACATCGTTTGGCTTCATGGTTTTAGCGCAGTGTTAAACCCGACTTTCTCATCCATTCATGATTCCCTGTTGCATCATCGGGGCTGCTGCTTGACCATTTTCTGCATACATAGGAGTTGTGCCTGTCACAACTTCCATAGGTGAGCACCTGTTTTCATTTTCTAAGCCTGCATTGTTTGCCAGATAAGACCCTATGTGCGCTTTTTTCTCCACAGCATTTTGATTGTAACCAATCATAGGCGCCGGTGGGCGGGGTAAGCAGGGAATACGAGATTGTTTAATGGGCGGGCGGCTTTTTCAAAACAGTAAAAGCTGCCGGAGCAGTGTGAATGCCGTGCAGAGCCGCGCCGGGGATCGGGGATCGGTGAGTATATGAGAGAGGGGGATAGACTGACATGGACAGAGAGAGAGGGACAGAGATAGTGACGGACTGACAGAGATTAGTGAATGACAGACATTGTGAGGCACTTCAGAACGCAGCTTTTCAGCTCCGCTCTGAAACAGACCTTTTTTAAGCTGCGGTGCAGAGCGCACACCTGCGCACATAGCATCAGACACCGAAATCGTATGAGGGATGTCACACGTTACAATTCACTAGGTTCGTGCAACAAAACGTCCAATGTATGAGGAATAAACGACGTGTATGCGATCACCGTATTTTCGTTCAATATCGATCGCATGTAGGTTTCACACGCAAACACGTCACGAACGATGCAGGATGTGCGTCACTTACAACTTGACCCCGACGACGGATTGAAAGATTTATTGAAGTGTGTAAAGCAGGCTTTAGGGGGCGGGTCGTGCGGCGTCACAGCGATGTCACACGGCAGGTGGCCAATAGAAGCAGGGGGGCTGAGATGAGTGGGACGTAAACATCCCGCCCACCTCCTTCCTTCCTCATTGCAGCCGGGACACAGGTAAGGCGATGTTCCTCGCTCCTGCAGCTTCCCACACAGCGATGTGTGCTGCCGCAGGAGCGAGGAACAACATCGTAACATTGGTCCTTCCGAAATTATGGAAATGACCGACGCTACACCAATCATACGATTTCGACACTTTTGCGCTCGTTAATCATAGTAAAAAGGATTCACATACTCCGATGTCGACAGCGACGCCGGATGTGCGTCACTTTCGATTTGACCCCACCGACATTGCACCTGCGATGTCTTAGTGTGCAAACTACCCCTAAGTGTTATATTCGGTGGAGAGCTTGGCCTTTTAGTCTTTGATAAAACCCATCCTTCTCCCTTTGTTTGAGCAGGTGACCTCAATGTAACCACAGTCTTCACTTCATCGTGTAGAATGGATTTTTATATTCCTTGGAATATGGATCTACTATACATTGTCATTGTACAAAATTCAGGTAAGTAGACCTTTCAATTTAATAAGAAATAGGTCACCCATTTTTGTACAAAAAAAACTTTAAAGCGACTTTGTAACTAAATTCTGCATTCAAACAATTTCAGATAAAAGTATAAGAATAAAAAAGAATGACAGACCTAAGGAATCAGAGACATAGTTTATCTTTTAAAGAAAGCTAAAATATGCTAACATTGAATAAGGGAATTCTGGTACTGCTTTACTGCTATAGGAAAAAATGAGGTACTTTGCTTATTTATTGGCCAATGCATATTTTAGCTTTTTAGAGTGCTGCTGCATATATTTTTGTAATTATATTGTGTTTTTAGTTTGCTCTTTGTTCTCACCTATAGGAGGTGCTGGTCAGTCTTTTTCTACACAAGTGCAACTCAATAAATTAGAATATCCACAAAAAGTTAATTTATTTCAGTAATTCAATACAAAAAGGGAAACGCATATATTATATAGAGTCATTACACACAGGGGGATCTATTCCTATATATTATATAGAGTCATTACACACAGAGTGATCTATTTATATATAGTATATAGAGTCATTACACACAGAGAGATCTATTTCAAGTGTTTATTTCTGTTAATGTTGATGATTACAGCTTCCAGCCAATGAAAACCCAAAACTGACAATATGGTTTTAAACTCAGAACTGTTGGCGCCTACTGAAAAGTCTGTAAAGTAAATGCCCTCAATACTTGTTCGGAGCTCCTTTTGCATGAATTAGATAGCAGTCCTCAGCTTGTCTTCATTGTTGTGTTTGGTGTTGGAAGAGGGAAGCGTGAGGTGCTCTAAAATTTCCTGGTAGACGGCTGCGCTGACTTTGGTCTTGAGAAAACACAGGTGGACCTACACCAGCAGATGACATGGCTCCCAAACCATCACTGATTGTGGAAACTTCACACTAGACCTCAAGCAGCTTGGATTGTGGCCTCTCCACTCTTCCTCCAGACTCTGCGACCAGGATTTCCAAATGAAATGTAAAATTTACCTTCATCTGAAAACAGCACCATGGACCATTGAGCAACAGTCCAGTTCTTTTTCTCCCAGGTAAGACGCTTCTGACGTTGTCTATTGGTCATGAGTGGCTGACACAATGAATGCGACAGTTGTAGCCCATGTCCTGGATATGTCTGTGTGCTCTTGAAGCACTGATTCCAGCAGCAGTACACTTCTTGTGAATATCCCCCAAATTTTGTAATGTCCTTATCTTAACAATCCTATGAAGGCTGCGGTGGCTTGTGCACCTTTTTCTGCCACACTTTTTCCTTCCACTCAACTTTCTATTAATATGCTTGGATACAGCACTTTGTGAACAGCCAGCTTCTTTAGAAATTACTTTTTTTTACTTACTGTAATAATTACAGTGCCTACAAGTAGTATTCAACCCCCTGCAGATTTAGCAGGTTTGATAAGATGCAAATAAGTTATGCCTGCTTTACACGCTTCAATAAATCTTTCAATCCGTCGTCGGGGTCAAGTTGTAAGTGACGCACATCCTGCATCGTTCGTGACGTATTTGCGTGTGACACCTACGTGCAATCAAGATTGAACGAAAATACGGTGATCGCATACACGTCGTTTATTCCTCATACATTGGACGATTTGTTGTATGAACCTAGTGAATTGTAACGTGTGACATCCCTCATACGATTTTGGTGTCTGATGCTATGTGCGCAGGTGTGCGCTCTGCACCGCAGCTTAAAAAAGGTCTGCTTCAGAGCGCAGCTGAAAAGCTGCGTTCTGAAGCGCCTCACAATGTCTGTCATGCACTAATCTCTGTCAGTCCGTCACTATCTCTGTCCCTCTCTCTCTGTCCATGTCAGTCTATCCCTCTTACCCCCTCTTTCATACTCACCGATCCCCGGCGCGGCTCTGCACGGCATTCACACTGCTCCGGCGGCTTTTACTGTTTTGAAAAAGCCGGCCGCCCATTAAACAATCTCGTATTCCCTGCTTTCCCCGCCCACCGGCGCCTATGATTGGTTACAGTGAGACACGCCCCCACGCTGAGTGACAGGTGTCACACTGCACCCAATCACAGCAGTCGGTGGGCGTGTCTATACTGTGCAGTGAAATAAATAATTAAATAATTAAAAAAAACGGCGTGTGGTCCCCCCAATTTTAAAACCAGCCAGATAAAGCCATACGGCTGAAGGCTGGTATTCTCAGGATGGGGAGCTCCACGTTATGGGGAGCCCCCCAGCCTAACAATATCAGCCAACAGCCGCCCAGAATTGCTGCATACATTATATGCGACAGTTCTGGGACTGTACCCGGCTCTTCCCGATTTGCCCTGGTGCGTTGGCAAATCGGGGTAATAGGGAGTTATTGGCAGCCCATAGCTGCCAATAAGTCCTAGATTAATCATGTCAGGCGTCTATGAGACACCCTCCATGATTAATCTGTAAATTACAGTAAATAAGCACACACACACGAAAAAATCCTTTATTATAAATAAAAAACACAAACATATACCCTGGTTCACCACTTTAATCAGCCCCAAAAAGCCCTCCTTGTCCGGCGTAATCCAGGATGGTCCAGCGTCGCATCCAGCGCTGCTGCATGGAGGTGACCGGAGCTGCAACAGACATAGACGCTCCGATCACATCCACACAGCAAATGAAGACAGCCGCGCGATCAGCTGAGCTGTCACTGAGGTTACCCGCTGTCACTGGATCCAGCGGTGGATGCAGCGGTGGCCGCGGGTAACCTCAGTGACAGCTCAGCTGATCGCGCTACTCACCTCAGTTGCTGCGTGGAGGTGAGAGGAGCAGCGGTGAGTAGCGCGATCAGCTGAGCGGTCACTGAGCTTACCCGCGGCCACCGCTGCATCCACCGCTGGATCCAGTGACAGCGGGTAACCTCAGTGACAGCTCAGCTGATTGCGCGGCTGTCTTCATTAGCTGCGTGGAGGTGACCGGAGCGGCTGTGTCTGCTGCAGCTCCGGTCACCTCCATGCAGCAGAGCTGGACGCGACGCTGGACCATCCTGGAGTACGCCGGACAAGGAGGGCTTTTTGGGGCTGATTAAAGTGGTGAACCAGGGTATATGTTTGTGTTTTTTATTTCTAATAAAGGATTTTTCGGGTGTGTGTGTTTATTTACTGTAATTTACAGATTAATCGTGGAGGGTGTCTCATAGACGCCTGACATGATTAATCTAGGACTTTTTGTCAGCTATGGGCTGCCAATAACTCCTTATTACCCCGATTTGCCAACGCACCAGGGCAAATCGGGAAGAGCCGGGTACAGTCCCAGAACTGTCGCATCTAATGTATGCGGCAATTCTGGGTGGCTGTTGGCTGATATTGTTAGGCTGGGGGGCTCCCCATAACCTGGAGCTCCCCATCCTGAGAATACCAGCCTTCAGCCGTATGGCTTTATCTGGCTGGTTTTAAAATTGGGGGGGACCGCACGCCGTTTTTTTAAATTATTTAATTATTTATTTCAATGCACAGTATAGACACGCCCACCGGCTGCTGTGATTGGGTGCAGTGTGACACCTGTCACTCAGCGTGGGGGCGTGTCTCACTGTAACCAATCATAGGCGCCGGTGGGCGGGGAAAGCAGGGAATACGAGATTGTTTAATGGGCGGCCGGCTTTTTCAAAATAGTAAAAGCCGCCGGAGCAGTGTGAATGCCGTGCAGCGCCGGGGATCGGGGATCGGTGAGTATATGAGAGAGGGCTGCTCAATTCACTTACTCAGGGGATTAGCGGTCACCGGTGAGTCCTTCACTAGTGACCGCTAATCAGGACGCGACACAGACAGAGCCGCAGCATGACAATGAAGTCGGGTGAGGTTCACCCGAGTTCATTCTGACAGTGCGGCTCTGTCTGTGTCTGCTGTCATCTGCCATTCAGCTCTGCTACATGGCTGTCTGTGTCTGCTGTCAACGGTCATGTAGCAGAGCTGAATGGCAGATGACATAGTAAAAACGCATCCCTACACATTACACACGCTTGGCAAGTCAATAAATAAAAAAAAAAAGGGTGCCCAATGCATACGTCACAGAACACATGATCTAAAGGATCGCACACAAAATTGATCAATTTAACATAGACTACTAACGCTCATGTGACAGCAAATGAACGACCTACGTGCAATCTCATTCAATCGCATATGCGACCTGGCCGTGTCACATCGCATACGAGATCGCATCCCTAATTGTAAGGTGTAAAGCTGGCTTTAGAGCCTGCAAACTTCAAACAAGAGCAGGATTTATTAACAGATGCATAAATCTTACAAACCAACAAGTTATGTTGCTCAGTTAAATTTTAATAAATTTTCAACATAAAAGTGTGGGTTAATTATTATTCAACCCCTAGGTTTAATATGTTGTGGAATAACCCTTGTTTGCAATTACAGCTAATAATCGTCTTTTATAAGACCTGATCAGGCCGGCACAGGTCTCTGGAGTTATCTTGGCCCACTCCTCCATGCAGATCTTCTCCAAGTTATCTAGGTTCTTTGGGTGTCTCATGTGGACTTTAATCTTGAGCTCCTTCCACAAGTTTTCAATTGGGTTAAGGTCAGGAGACTGACTAGGCCACTGCAACACCTTGATTTTTTCCCTCTTGAACCAGGCCTTGGTTTTCTTGGCTGTGTGCTTTGGGTCGTTGTCTTGTTGGAAGATGAAATGACGACCCATCTTAAGATCCTTGATGGAGGAGCGGAGGTTCTTGGCCAAAATCTCCAGGTAGGCCATGCTATCCATCTTCCCATGGATGCGGACCAGATGGCCAGGCCCCTTGGCTGAGAAACAGCCCCACAGCATGATGCTGCCACCACCATGCTTGACTGTAGGGATGGTATTCTTGGGGTCGTATGCAGTGGCATCCAGTCTCCAAACGTCACGTGTGTGGTTGGCACCAAAGATCTCGATCTTGGTCTCATCAGACCAGAGAACCTTGAACCAGTCTGTCTCAGAGTCCTCCAAGTGATCATGAGCAAACTGTAGACGAGCCTTGACATGACGCTTTGAAAGTAAAGGTACCTTACGGGCTCGTCTGGAACGGAGACCATTGCGGTGGAGTACGTTACTTATGGTATTGACTGAAACTAATGTCCCCACTGCCATGAGATCTTCCTGGAGCTCCTTCCTTGTTGTCTTTGGGTTAGCCTTGACTCTTCGGACAAGCCTGGCCTCGGCACGGGTGGAAACTTTCAAAGGCTGTCCAGGCCTTGGAAGGCTAACAGTAGTTCCATAAGCCTTCCACTTCCAGATGATGCTCCCAACAGTGGAGACAGGTAGGCCCAACTCCTTGGAAAGGGTTTTGTACCCCTTGCCATCCTTGTGACCCTCCACGATCTTGTCTTTGATGGCCTTGGAATGCTCCTTTGTCTTTCCCATGTTGACCAAGTATGAGTGCTGTTCACAAGTTTGGGGAGGGTCTTAATTAGTCAGAAAAGGCTGGAAAAAGAGATAATTAATCCAAACATGTGAAGCTCATTGTTCTTTGTGCCTGAAATACTTCTTAATACTTTAGGGGAACCAAACATAATTCTGGTGGTTTGAGGGGTTGAATAATAAATGACCCTCTGAATAAACTTTTCACAATTTAAAAAAAAAAAAAAAAGAAAAGAAATAACATTCTTTTTTGCTGCAGTGAATTTCACGCTTCCAGGCTGATCTACAGTCCAAATGTCACAATGCCAAGTTCATTCCGAATGTGTAAACCTGCAGGGGGTTGAATACTACTTGTAGGCACTGTATAGTGGATAACTCGTGAATCTATTTGCGTGGAGCCAAGATACAACTGAAGGCCTTTTATAGGGGATAAAGTTTGTATTGTAACACACGGTGATTAGCAAACAAGTGCAGAGGAAAAACAATCAAGTCCATAAACACACAGTGAAAATATCAAATGAAGCCTTTAGGGAAAGTTTCTTGAGAACCTCACAGGATAATGTGATTTAGCAATGCAGTCTTTGAAGTTCCGTAAGGAAGTCTCTGAAAGTCCGAAGTGAAATGCAGAGCAGTAAATGTGTCACCCAGGGTTATGGGGTATTCTGTCCCAGGCGAAGTACAACTGGGGAATGTCACTTTGGTGGCCGTTGCCCGGTCCCGTGCCCTGGGTCCTTTTTGAAAAGGGGAATATTTACAGGGGATTAGAATAATGTTCACACGTGACGCCACTTGCGGTGTTGCGGCTATGTAGATGGAGCCGCCACTGCACAGTGTCCACTACTGGGGCTGGTGTTAATGGCAGCCTGGATGTTAGGCCCTCTGCAAGCAAGGGCAGGCCCCAGAGGGTAGGTGAAGTGACGGGTGTCGGAAGATGGTAGTCCACACAAAGGGTTCAGTGCAACTGGTTGTTTACTCACTTTCTGGTGGTAACTGGTCACCCGAGGCTGGCTGGTTTCACTTTCAGGTCCCCTTATTCCCAGTGCCAGTTTAGTAATCTGGTGCCTTCTTCCCCTGCACCTGTCTCTGGTTGGTAGGTCCCCATGGCGTAGAGCAGCTGGGGGTCCCCGTCTGGTGGTCTTCCACTGCAGCCCGTATGATGGTAGCGTGAACCCTGTGGGGTTGGAGTCTCTGGTCCTGTCCCCGGTTCTCCCTTTGCTACTGAGTCCTGGACTTCAAGGTCAGTGAGGTCATTGATGGTCCCTTCACTGTGCAGGTGTCATCAGGCCTGCCTGGAGCTTCTGCCTGACTTAGGGTCCTGTACCCCGTTGGTTCTTAGTTCCGGGAGTACTCCACCGTACTCTACTGGCAACTAGCCTCCTGGGCACCAGGTTACTGTTCACTCCTAGTCGGTACGTCTGCTCATGTCCACTCTTACTGCTAGACCTTGACTAACTACTGTCCTCCTCACTGTCCACAGTCTGCCCCTCCCACCTGGTCAACTAGTGGACTGGACTGGCTCCACCTCTACTCTACCATCCATTGGTCCGACCCTAGCCTTGTACCATTCTATGGGGGATTGTTGGGGAAAACTGGGATTACCTGGAGTGTTTGTGTGTTACCGTCACTGGTCTTCTGGGTCCCGAGGGGGTAGGCCCTGCATCCCGGTGGGGAGGAAGTACCTTGTAGCTCCCTGATGAGTTCAGGGTCGCTACATATACAATGTTCAGAAAACAAATGCAGAGCAGTTTCTAGTCTCCAGAACAGTCCTGTGCTCTGCTACTGCATCAATTTAATGGTGGAAGCAACAAAAGCAGGATACAATGGTCAGAAAACCAATTGCAGAGCAGTTTCTAGTGTCCTGAACAGTCCTGTGCTCTGCTACTGCATAAATTCAATGGTGGAAGCAACAAAGCAGTATACAATGACCAGAAAACAAATGCAGAGCAGTTAATTAAGTAAGCCAGCTTACGTGACAGCAAAGCAGGTCAGGCTAGAACCACAGCAGGGGCGAGGCATCAGCAGCAGGTGAGCAGAACCTCTGAAGAGCAGCAACAGGAGTTTCGCACAGGATTTGCTGAAGTATCTTGAGAAGCCACTAGAGGTAGGAAACCAGACAGAATACTCAAGCAGAGGACTGGAGGCTGGACTGGGATTATAAAGGCAAGAGGACACCGAACACATGGAGAAGAATGAAGCAGGGGACACCATCTTGGAAAAGGGCAAAAAGCCCAAAAAGGATGAACAGAAAAAAATCAGAGTCCTGACACTTACCCTCCTTGTAGTGTCAATAACTGCCTTCTCAACATCTGTCAAGTCAGCAATCTTCCCCATGATTGTGTAGACTACTGAACCAGACTAATGGATAATGACTTTTGGGATTTCATTGGCTGTAAGCCATAATCATCAACATTAACAGAAATAAACACTTGAAATAGATCCCTCTGTGTGTAATTACTCTATATAGTATATGCGTTTCCCTTTTTGTACTGAATTACTGAAATAAATGAACTTTTTGATGATATTCTAATTTATTGAGATGCACTTGTAGAACATTGGCAAACTTGAGTATAAAATTAGTAAAAAAGTTAAAACAACATTTTAGTGGAAAAAAAATAATTTTTCATTTCCACATCCAAATGTTACACAATTCTATGAATCATCTGTGGGTTTAAAATGCTCACTAAACCCCTTCACGAATTCCTCAAGAGGTGTACTTTCCAAAATGGGGTCACGTGTGTGTGGTTTCTGCTGTTTTGGTACCATAGCTGTTCTTCAAATGCAACATAGCATCTGCAGTAGTCTATTCCTGCTAAATCTGTGCTTGAATAGTGATCCTTTCTTTCCGAGCCCTGCCGTGCACCCAAACAGTAGTTTTCCACCTCATATGGGTATCTGCATACTCAGGAGAAATTGCACAACAAATTGAATGGTCTATTTTCTCCTTTTACCCTTGATAAAATGCAAAATTTGGGGCGAAAGCTACATTTTTGTGAGAAAAAGTAAAATTTTCATTTTATTCCCTTCCACATAATGATGTAAAGTAGACATGTGGGAAATGTTATTTATGAAATAGTTTATGTGATATAACTCTCTGGTTTAAGGGCATAAACCTTAAAAGTTTGAAAATTGCGATATTTTCATACTTTTTACCAAAATTTGCATATTTTCACAAATAAACACAATAAATAATGGCCCAAATTTAGAAGTAAAAAACATTCTCATAATCACTGGGATCCGTTGAAGTGTTCCAGAGTTATCACCTCATAAAGTAACACCGGTCAGAATTAGAGATGAGCAGACCCGTGGAAGTTCGGGTACAGACGAATTTTAAATTAAGATCGGTTTGGGGCCTGGACTTGACCTGAAACCCAATGGAAATCACTAATTGGGCAGTTCTGTCCTCCACTTATATGCAGCCAGACAAAAACAGATCACTTCCGGAGGTCGGGTGGGTGGGGTTTTTCCATTTTTTTGGGGGGGTGCACACTACATTGGACCATAGTGTTGTTACCCCCCCGTGTAAGCCATTCAAACACTGCAAGTGGCTCTCACTGGCCTGAGCACTGAGCATACCTGAACACAGCGATGCTGCGCGAGTGGTGTTCATACATAAACCCCCCGAACTCCGTACCCACACTCTGTTTTTTGGGCAAAGTCTGTGTTTCATCGGAACAACTTGGGTTCATTCATCTCTAGTCAGATTTGTAACATTTGGCCTGGTCAGAAAAGGAAAACACAATGGGTGGTGAAGAGGTTAAACACTATTTGCCTGCAAATTACGACTATATGTGTAAGTAAATACCTTTTTTAAAGAAGACAGGTTTCCTTTAATGTAAATAACATTCTCTAATTGTCCTGCTGCATCTAATCTGTAAGCAACGACAATGGAAGAGTTTTTATTTTTTTATTTTTTTCAGGGGTTCCCCAAATTTGAAACATTGAGACTCTTAATTTAAAACATGGAGGATCCTTGGCAAAGTTGGCCATGGCACTAATCATGTGGCATTGGGAAGATTCAGCCTTAGGCGCCATGATGGGTGCGACAACATAGATTGGTTCTGGTTCACGTGAGGATGAAAAGCTTTCTGACGGAGGCGCATTACAGACCTATATAAGGAACTGCCTTTCCTTTCTTATGTGGGGCACAAGCTGACAAGTCGTCTATAACGGAAAGCTGAGCGAGTGAAGCCAATGGGTCTGTGACTTGCTCCTCAAGTTGATTGAGAACATGAGAAGGCTGGAGCTCAGAGGGAGAGCGTCATTCTGGTTTATAACTAATCCCTAATGAGGACTACTTCTTGCTGAGGTGCCCCAAATACTCTGCAGTGAGGCCACTGAGGACAGTGAGACTGTTTGATCTCTTCCCAGACTTCAACTCCATGGCGAAAGAAGTGAAACTGCCCATGCAACTGGGGAAAGATGAAAGTGTAGCAGCCATAGCAGCGCAATAGGTCAGTGGCTGCCACAGACTAAGAGGAGCCTGACATGTCATGGACTTCTATCCCCCACCCTGGAGGGGCCTCCATTCCCCACCCTGGAGGAACCTCCATTCCCCACCCTGGAGGAGCCACCATCCCCCACCCTGGAGGAGCCTCCATCCCCCACCCTGAAAGAGCCTCTAAACCCTACCCTGGAGGAGCCTCTAAACCCTGTCCTAGATGGACCTCTAAACCCCGTCCTGGATGGGCCTCTTAACCCCACCCTAGATGTGCCTCTAAACCGCACCCTGGATGGACCTCTAAACCGCACCCTGGATGGGCCTCTAAACCCCACCCTGGACGAGTCCCTATCCCCATCCCCATTTTTACCACTTGCTTTGGCAATGCCAACATGTACTTGGTCCTTCAATAAAGTTAATTTGAATTTGACTAATCAGTCATTCCTAATTTACTGACAAAACCTGTCCGCAGTGATCAGTTGGGTTTTTAGCCTAACTGAGAGATGTTACAGCTGCTGACCATAGAAGTCTATGGAGAGAAAGGAAGTGAGATGCTGCAAAGAAATAGAATCAAGGAGACATGGTTGCTGCTCCTTCAAGTGTTTTACTTTTTCGCCAGAGTCTGCGGTGACAGTTGAGGGATATTTCTGCAATTCCATATGATCAAGCACTGCTGCCATCAAAAACAGGGCACGGTCATTAATAAATCAATTAATTAATGGCAAACAGAAAAAGAATGTAAATTAAAACTATAATGGCTCCTGCCTGGCTCTTACAATATAATATTAGGAGGATTAATCATATCTTTGTGCCAAAAAGTTACATTACGTTTAGCGTAATAAATAATAACATTTACCCTAATATAGTGATCTTGGAAATGTTAACAATGTATCAGGTTTAGGAAGTGACATACTGTATTTTGTAAAGAGTTAGAATGAGAATAAAATTGGGGATGGGGAAAGTGCCTGAGTCTATTTCTAATGGTGCCGTGCCATCTTTAGTAAATGCTCTCAATCTAAGCTGTAAAAAGAACAATCGCCGGCACACAGCGTGGGCACAGAAGCAATATGGACGCACAGCATGGCAGCTGTTATCACTTTTTCACAGTAGAACCAGAGCGGTTTTTATCCACTGATAATTTACAAAATTGGATCATGTGCTTTATGTTACTTTACTTGTGTGATATTAGTCACTTTTCTGTTATTTTTTTTCGCCAAGAGGTAGATGTGATTTTTATGCTGTCCCTCGAGGGAAAAAAAGAGTCATCATGTAAAGTACTGCAATATGGATCCTAACTGCTTCTCATTACTCAGACCCTCAGTCCAAGGCGGAATCCTACCGGGGGCATTGCCACATTAAAGGGCTTATCTCATCAGGGCACTCTCATTAGGTATCTACCTTTATTAGCTAGAGTTAAAGGGAACCCGTCACCAGATTTGTCCCCTGTAAGCTGCGGCTATCACCAGTGAGCCCTTATATACAGCATTCCAGAAAACTGTATATAAGAGTCCAGGCCACTCTGTATAATGTAAAAAACAGCTTTTATTATATGCCCCTACGGGGTGGTCCGGTCTAATGGGCATCACTGGCCTTAGTCTGTTGCCTACTTTTCTTCCTTCCATTGTCATCCTCCTTCCCAGCTCCGTGTGGAGGACGCGTCCTACATCATCCACAAAGAGGCCACCACTGCACCACCTTGCTGAGGGCAAAGCAAAATATTGTAGTGCACATGCGCAGACGTTCTTTGACCTTTCCCCCCGCTTGCGCATTTGCTCTGACTTCAGCAGAGAGGAGAGCAGTGTGCAGGAGCGCAATGGTGGCCTCTGTGTGGATGACATAGGACGCGTCATGCACATGCAGCAGGGAAGGAGGACGGCAATGGAAGGAAGAGAGGAGGTGCCGGACTGAGACCAGCGACACCCATCGGACCCGACTGCCCCGCAGAGGAGTATGATAAAGCTCGTTTTTACATTAGTGATCGGCCTGGGCTCTTTTATACAGTATTCTAGAGCTCATTGGTGGCCGCAGATTATAGGAGACAAACCTGGTGACAGGTTCCCTTTACCAAAAAGCAAAGGTGTAGCTATTGTGGATGAAGGGGCTGCAGTCACACATGGGCTTTGAGCATAGGGATCCAAAAGGTGAATTTGACCCATATGAGAAAATCAATAATATTACAGATCAGTGATAAGTGGGAGACCTGTTGGAAATTTTGCCTTGAAAGGTTCAAGTTAAGCTACTGATAAAAATTAACTGTTCCCCTAGTGTACCCATCCAATCCTTTTATTAAAAAAAATATTATTAATCAGAATATCTGTAGGGAAAGCGTATTACCATCACATGTGCATCAGATGTCTGTGACCTGACCGCTGCAGACAATCACAGGCTTCAGTGTTTAGATAACAAAACAATAGTTTTTAGTTTTGGTTGTAGTTATGCTACAAATGTCTGGTGGCTGGTCACCACCATGCTATGCACGCTTGATCTTGGTTTGCAATATATTCCTCCTGTTGGTAGCTGTACACATTCAGTTGCCTCACCCTTTCCACAGGCAATGCTAATTAAGCATCATTCTTGGATCTGGTCCGCCTTTATCAATGGTTGCAGTCTGGCACTGGGAGGGTCAGTTCTGATATAGTCCTGGTATGTGTAGAGCTTGCTCCACATGCTGGGACCTGGGCTGGCCTCTATCCACAATTGCCTCTTTTGCAACATAGAAGCGGTTATATATACAAGTTACAGGTGTAAAAGGTAGTCGGACCCCCGAACCGGGAAAGAGAATCCCCCCCTGAAGACGCCACAGGAGTATGGTGGCACATTGTACAATGTTGTGTGTTATGTACGGTTCTCCCCCCCTAGGTGCCAGTGTAGTGAGTGGTTCCCCTGGTAACAGTGCCAGGGCAGGAAGGGGCAGGGCAGCCTAGGAGGGAAGAGAAGGGGGGTTGGGCTCTGAATGCAGGGCAGTGTGCTGTGAGATGTAACATGGGAGAGAGCTGAGGAGAAGTGGCGGGGCAGAGTGCAGGAGTGGGTGCTGTGGCAGTGGAGCGAAGAAGTTGGAGCTAATCCGGAGCCGGTAGTGAGTACTGGAGCCGTCCCCTAGTTCAATACAAATCCCTGGGAAAGGGCTGGACTAAAATCGGGATAGGAGTACCACTGCTAGGGGGATAACAATTGGCCCCTGCAGGCAAAGGAAAGTGCCCATAGAGAAAAAGGAAACCGTTTTTGTAGAAAAGGACCTGTAACTTGTAACATACTAAAGTAAACCTGCTGCAAACAAAAAGATGGAAGCTTTGTTTAATAAATCGGTGTTTGGTTTATCTGCTGCCTGCAATTGTCTCTTTCCTGAAAGTGAAAAAGGAGCTGGAGAGCTGAGAAAGAACGCTGTCATGAATGGGCCCCATGCATCCACACTCTGCCCCAACAACACACCTGTTTTGCAAGTAACGGCCGGGCCGGGGTTCAGCCTGCGGCCCACAAGGCGAGGGGACCCGACTACACCCCCTGAGGCGCCCCCTGCCCCCGTTTCATTTTGGCATAGTCGGCAGGATCGGGCACGCATGCGAGAGACCCCGACCAGAAACTGTGAAGATGACCAAGTGGTGCCTGATGTGCTGTACGGGCCACAAAATGGCGGCAAGATGGCGGCCGTCTTCATGGGTTTACTTAAGGCGCGAAAATTTGGCGCCAAACGAAAAGTGCTGGGCTGGCCTGGGCGGAGGAAGAAGCCCAGAGTGAGCGGAGTGCACCGCCCAAAGAGGGGAGGTACCGGCCCCAAGAAGCTACAGAGGTCCGGAGATGTGGGCGGCGCTGCAAGAAACAGAAGGCATCGCCAGCACAGTATGGACCCGGTGAGTGAAGCCGGGGGCGGAGTTTGGGCCGAATGGGAGAAAGAAGTACCGGAGCCACAGCCATGTTACGAGCCGTTCCACAGGCTACCCTGCTTACCTGTATAATCCCTCTCCGAATCTGTGAGGGCCCAGCGGGCTGAATGACTGCGTGCATACCACCCAGCGTGAGGGTTAATCATCCGGAAGAAAAAGATCTGTTTGTTGTCGAAAGCCGGTACTGTTGGAAGCCGGTGAGTGTTTATGGTTAAAGCTACGTTAAAAGAACTGAACCCGGGAATAGAAGAATGCAGGGACTATGCATGGACTTCTCCTGCGACTGTTAAGTAAAGAACCCTTTTGTTTCTGTTGGTCGCGGCTCATCTAAGACCGGGAGCGCTTGAGGAGAGCCTCCGGACAGAAGATCAGCCAAGACCGGGAGCTCCCCTGGAGGGACTCCGGGCACTGGACTTGTGTGCCAATCTGGTGTGCTTTGATACGTTAGTTTTAAAATGTTTTTTTATTGATAAGAAAGAAAAAGAATACTGCTGAAGAAACGTGTGTGTGTTTTCTATATGCGTTGTCTTGCAGGTGCGGAACCTCGCCAGGAGGCTGAGGTTAAAGAGGGGAGGAATGTAAGGGGTAGTCGGACCCCAGAACCGGGAAAGAGAATCCCCCCCTGAAGACGCCACAGGAGTATGGTGGCACATTGTACAATGTTGTGTGTTATGTACGGTTCTCCCCCCCTAGGTGCCAGTGTAGTGAGTGGTTCCCCTGGTAACAGTGACAGGGAAGGAAGGGGCAGGGCAGCCTAGGAGGGAAGAGAAGGGGGGTCGGGCTCTGAATGCAGGGCAGTGTGCAGTGAGATGTAACATGGGAGAGAGCTGAGGAGAAGTGGCGGGGCAGAGTGCAGGAGTGGGTGCTGTGGCAGTGGAGCGAAGAAGTTGGAGCTAATCCGGAGCCGGTAGTGAGTACTGGAGCCGTCCCCTAGTTCAATACAAATCCCTGGGAAAGGGCTGGACTAAAATCGGGATAGGAGTACCACTGCTAGGGGGATAACAATTGGCCCCTGCAGGCAAAGGAAAGTGCCCGTAGAGAAAAAGGAAAACGTTTTTGTAGAAAAGGACCTGTAACTTGTAACATACTAAAGTAAACCTGCTGCAAACAAAAAGATGGAAGCTTTGTTTAATAAATCGGTGTTTGGTTTATCTGCTGCCTGCAAATGTCTCTTTCCTGAAAGTGAAAAAGGAGCTGGAGAGCTGAGAAAGAACGCTGTCATGAATGGGCCCCATGCATCCACACTCTGCCCCAACAACACACCTGTTTTGCAAGTAACGGCCGGACCGGGGTTCAGCCTGCGGCCCACAAGGCGAGGGGACCCGACTACACCCCCTGAGGCGCCCCCTGCCCCCGTTTCACAGGTATGTGTGCTCCATTATGGTTCTGCTTTTAACTTTATCTAGGAGGCCGCATGGCACATGAAATACAGAATATAGAGTAGGACCCCCCTATTGAGATTTGCCGTGACGTTGGCAGGGGTGGCTCAAAGAATTGATCAATTATTTGCTAAAAATCTCATTTATATTACAGTACAGTTGGAATAAATCTGTGAATTTGCACTTTTTATATGATGCATGCCATTTTCAGATCGAGCTGGCTCCCCTCTCTCAGATGTCTGTGACCTGACCACTGCAGACAATCACAGGCTTCAGTGTTCAGATAACAAAACAATAGTTTTTCTGTCCTACTGGAGACCACCTCAGAGGCCAGCACTGGATGCACAGGGGGTGATAGCTGGTCAAAATGATATGGTATTATTATCTTTAAAATATCTGTGATAGTTGTTGGATTTTTGTGGAGGTCGGTCAATCCCTTTGAAGGAACTCTGTCAACATAAAATCACTGTTCAAACCAAATACTGGAGTTTGGCGCACCCCTGACATGGCAACACGCTTAAGTGCAACTGTGGCACCCCAGGGCTATGGGGCACTCGGTCCCGGGCCGTATATGTACAGGGATGCTGTGTCACGGGTATACTATGGTTCTGTGACCCTGGGGGACGCTTTTAAAAGGGGAATTTATATAGGGGAGATGAAAGAGTTTATGTCGTGACGCCACTTGCGGTTTGTGGCTAAGTAGTTGGAGCCGCCACTGCAAAGTTTATGTCCACTGGGGCAGGTGGTGATGGCAGCTAGGATGTTGGCCCCTCCGCAAGTAGGGCTGAGCCCCAGGGTGTAGATGATGGGGTGCGGCGTGGGAAGAATGGAGACCACACGATGGGAACGCAGTGCAACTCTGGTTTTACTCACAGCAGATGGTGACGCTGCATGGCTGGTTCAGACCTCTGGTCCCTGTAGTTTCAGTGGCGGTGTAGTACTTCTTTCCCCCGCACCTCTCTGTCGTTTTGTGGAGCCCCATAGCTTGGAGCATCTGGGAGTCCCCTCCTGTCAGGCTCTGGTCCGTACGGCGAGCAGTGTGAACCCTGTAGGGTTCTTTTTTTGTTCCGGTCCCTGGCTCAATCGTTACTGCTGGTGCCCCCAGATTCTTGGGTCAGTAAGGTCCGTGAAGGTCCCCTCACTATGCAGGTAATTGTCAGGCAGCTTGAAGCGTTCACCTAACCTAGGGCCCTGTGCCCCGTCGGTGCCTAGCTTTCAGGGGTACTTCATCGTACCCTCCCTGGCAAACACTCTCCTGTACCAGTCAGGCCACCGTTACACGACCCCGTCTTGAGACACATCCGTCTCCTCAACTTGTCACCACCAATTCTCCTACTCATTACTAATCTACTGTCTCTTTCCTCCCCCCGGGTTGTTGGCAAGTGGACTGGATCGGCTCCACCCCAAGGTGGTTATCCATTGGGTTCCCAACTAATCAGTCATCCCTGTCTGGGTGAGGGAACTGGGGATGTTATGTGTTTTGATTGATACCGCACCTGAGCTTCCAGGTCCCTGGGGGTAGGCCCTCCATCTGAGACAGGATGCAGTAGTGCCCTGAAGGGTTCAGGGGCGCTACACAACCTCCCCCACCAACCTGATTTCAGTAGTTTTCTGGCTCTATAAAGCTAGAGCTATCAATCAAAGAAGAGGTGGGGCAGAGACAGAGTAGATGTGAAGGTGCACTTAAATGTTTGGCCACACCAAGGGTGCACAGAGCCCCTGTACTACGTTAGAACAGTCATTTTGCTCTGAGTCACTTTACAGCAGAACTGGCACCAAATTTTACAATACAAACTGCATACAATCATAAATAGCTCAATTAGACCTAATGAAGCCAGTGTTCATACTTTGACAATCAATATCAGAATGGCTGTATAATCATAATATTAAAGGGAAACTGTAGTGTCATCAGATTCATGCTACCTGAACTATGAGCAGCATGAATTAGAGACTGGCTCTATTATTGCAACCATGTATGTTTCCAGTGTACAATAACAGAGCTGGTAGCATGAGGAAGTGGAGTATCTTGTGAGTCCAGCTAAAGAGCGAGAAAGCTCTTGAGTCTAAATATATCAGTCTCCACCCACCCAGCATCCCTGACAGCTACAGCTTGTACTGAGAAGTGTGAGATCTCAGCAGCAGCAGGGAGGAGGGGTCGCTGAGGAGCAAGAAGGAGGGGTGCTGAGAAACAGGGAGGAGGAGAGCTGAGGATCAGGGAGGAGGGGTGCTGAGGAGCAGAGAGGAGGGGTGCTGAGGAGTAGAGAGGAGGGGTGCTGAGGAGCAGAGAGATGGGGTGCTGATGAGCAGAGAGGAGGAGCACTGTGGAGCAGGGTGGAGGGGAACTTAGGTGCAGGGAGGTGGGGCACTGAAGTGCAGGGAGGAGGGGCACTGAGGTGCAGGGAGTAGGGGCACTGAAGAGCAGGGAAGAGAGACACTGAGGAGCAAGATGAAGGAGCACTGAGGAGGAAGGACTCTGAGAAGCATGGAGGAGGTGCACTGAGGGGCAGGGAGGAGGTGCACTGAAGAGCAGGGAGGAGGAGCGCTGAGGAGCAGGGAGGAAGGGAGCTGAGGAGCAGGGAGGAGGAGCACTGAAGACCAGGGAGGAGGGGTGCTGAGGAGCAAGAAGGAGGGGTTCTGAGGAGCAGGGAGAAGGGGAACTGAGGAGCAGGGAGGAGGAGCGCTGAGGAGCAGGGAGGAGGAGCACTGAAGACCAGGGAGGAGGAGCGCTGAGGAGCAAGGAGGAGGAGCACTGAAGACCAGGGAGGAGGAGCGCTGAGGAGCAAGGAGGAGGGGTGCTGAGGAGCAGGGAGGAGGGGCGCTGAGGAGCTGACAGCTAAGCTTTTTAGGTAGATAATTAAACTTTGAAGTAGGATTATTCAGCCATTCTAACATTAATTAAGTTAGTACACCAGCCCAATCAGGTCTATGAAATGTAATTAATAATATGTGCAGTTTGTATTGTGAAATCTGGTGATAGACCCACTTTACCCTCACAAAGGATTGTTAGGCAGGATATAATTATAGCAATCGCTCAGTTTTGAGATGTGTTACGACTTTACTGATTTTTTGCAGAATTTGTGCTTCTTTACATCTTGATTACTTGTATATTACTATTCAAGATCGTGAAGGAATATACAGTAGATTATTTCCCTAATGAATTAATCCTATGCATATCTAAGTGACATTAAATCCAGGCAGTGTATAATTTGAGATTCTTCAATAAGTGAAGCTTACATCTCCAGCTGCGACTCAAAGAAATAGTATCCAGATTTTTATTTAATGTTCAAAGTATTGAACAGTACTTCACCATTCGCAATACAGTATGTTATTTCCTATTATCACAGCTGTTTCATCAGTTCAATGGCTACGGATTTTCATCAGGCCCATCTTTGCCACTAAGCACCAGAGGACGCAGTAGGGGACTTGATATGGTCAATAAGCAGCATGGGGGCTCAGTATGGTAAAGGGCAGCATGGATGGGGGCTCAATATGGAGAAAAATCAGCATGGAGATGAGACAGATTGGGGGCTCAGTATGGAGAAGGGGTAGCATGGGGGCTCAGTATGGTAAAAGGGCAGCATGGATGGGGGCTCAGTATGGAGAAGGGTCAGTAGGGGTGGGGGCTCAGTATGGATGTCGCGCCCAGGGATATGGAGTACTCTGTTCCGGGCAGTATATGTCTTTGGAATGTCACTGGGGTGGCCGTTGCCTGATTCCATGCCCTGAGCCCTTTTTGTAATGGGGGTGTATTTACAGGGGATTAGGTTAGTGTTCATACGTGATGCCTCTTGCGGTGTTGCGGCTATAGGTATGGAGCCGCCGCTGCAGAATGTCACTACTGGGGCTGGTGTTAATTGTAGCCTGGATGTTAGGCCCTCCGCAAGCATGGCCGGGCCCCAGAGGATGGGTGATGTGACAGGCGTCGGAAGAAGGTAGTCCACACAGAGGTATAGTGCAAATGGTTTTTACTCACTGCTGGTTGGTGGTAACTGGTTACCCGAGGCCGTCTGGTTTCACCTCCAGGTCCCCTTCGTCCCAGTGCCAGTTTAGTACTCTGGTACCTTCTTCCCCTGCACCTGTCTCTGGTAAAATGGGTCCCAGTGGCGTAGAGCAACTGGGGGTCCCCGTCCTGTGGTTTGACCACTTCTGTCCACTTGATGGCAGTGTGAACCCTGTGGGGTTGGAGTCTCTGATTCTGTCCCCGGTTCTCCCTGTGCTACTGAGTCTTCGGATTTTTAGGGTCAGCGAGGTCCTTGATGGTCTCCTCGCTGTGCAGGTGTTAACAGGTCGGCTTGGAGCTCTTTCCTGTCCTAGGGTCCTGTACCCCGTCGGTGCGTAGTTGCTCTCCTGGGTACCAGGTTACCGTTAACCCGGGTCAGAACATCTCCTCACGTCCACCGTCACTTCTCGACCCTCTCCTCAGTCTGCCCCTCCCACCTTGTCAACTATTAGACTGGATGGGCTCCACCTCTAGGCGGCCATCTAGCTATGTACCACTGTATGGGGGATTGTTGGGGAAAAACTGGGATTATCAGGGTTTTTGTTGTTACTGGCACTGGTCTCCCGGGGCCCTAGGGGGTAGGCCCTGCATCCTTGTGGGGATGGATGCAGAACCTTGTAGCACCCTGATGGCTTCAGGGATGCTACATGGAGAGAGGGCAGATAGGGGAGCTCAGTATGGAGAAAAAAATCAGCATGGAGAGAGGACAGCATGTGGGGATCAATATGGAGAGAGAGAAGATTGAGGACTCAATGTGGTGAAGAGGCAGTATGGGAAATTCAATATGGTAAAAGGACAGCATGGATGGGGGCTCAACATGGAGAAGGGCTATTGGGGGCCGGGGTTCAGTACGGAGAGAGGGCAGACTGAGGAGCTCAGTATGTTGAAAGGGCAGCATGGGTGGCTCAATATGGAGAATAAAGGAGGTTCAATATGATGGCTCAATATGGACATGATGGTGGTTCTGTTGATAGATTAATGGAGATGTAATAATTTTTAATTTGATATACTTGGTACTAAATCATTCTAGGGTTTGCTAGACTGAAAATACAGCTGTCAGCTGTAAAAATGTTTGACCAAAAGCTCCATACACTATAGATAGCTGTCTGATCAGTCGGCAATTTACTATCTTGATAAATTTCAAGAGCTAAAGCTGGTGTCACACATAACGACGACGACAACGACGTCGCTGCTACGTCACCATTTTCTGTGACGTTGCAGCGACGTCCCGTCGCTGTCGCTGTGTGTGACATCCAGCAACGACCTGGCCCCTGCTGTGAGGTCGCCGGTCGTTGCTGAATGTCCAGCTTCATTTTTTGGTCGTCACTCTCCCGCTGTGACACACACATCGCTGTGTGTGACAGCGAGAGAGCGACGAAATGAAGCGAGCAGGAGCCGGCACTGGCAGCTGCGGTAAGCTGTAACCAGCGTAAACATCGGGTAACCAAGGGAAGACCTTTCCCTGGTTACCCGATGTTTACGCTGGTTACCAGCCTCCGCTCTTGCTGCCAGCGCCGGCTCCTGCACTGTGACATGTGGCTGCAGTATGCATCGGGTAATTAACCCGATGTATACTGTAGCAAGGAGAGCAAGGAGCCAGCGCTAAGCAGTGCGCGCGGCTCCCTGCTCTCTGAACTGTGACATGTAGCTGCAGCACACATCGGGTTAATTAACCCGATGTGTGCTGCAGGAGAGCAAGGAGCCAGCGCTAAGCGCGGCTCCCTGCTCTCTGCACTGTGACATGTAGCTGCAGCACACATCGGGTTAATTAACCCGATGTGTGCTGCAGGAGAGCAAGGAGCCAGCGCTAAGCGCGGCTCCCTGCTCTCTGAACTGTGACATGTAGCTGCAGCACACATCGGGTTAATTAACCCGATGTGTGCTGCAGGAGAGCAAGGAGCCAGCGCTAAGCGCGGCTCCCTGCTCTCTGCACATGTAGCACAGCGACGTTATGATCACTGCTTCTGCTGTATTTGACAGCTAAGCAGCGATCATAACAGCGACTTACAAGGTCGCTGTTACGTCACCAAAAATGGTGACGTAACAGCGACGTCGTTGTCGCTGTCGTTTAGTGTGAACCCAGCTTAACACTATCAAGTGCTAGAGCCACTGCTGGACATCTCCAATTGTGGCTTATCACTTAGAGGACAAAAGTCACATATCAGACATGTGGGATCCTTATCTCACCTAACCATAATCTGGCAGACAACACAAAGTAAAGCCCCCGTTACACTCTACAATATATCGGGCGATATGTCGTCGGGGTCACGGATTCCGTGACGCACATCTGGCATCGTTTGACATATCGTAGCATGTGACAGCTACGAGCGACTGTTAACGAGCAAAAATACTCACCTTATCGTTGCTCGTTGACACGTCGCTCATTTTCAAAATATCGGTCACATTCCTGGATGCAGGTTGTTCATTGTTCCTGAGGCAGCACACATCGCTCTGTGTGACACCCCGGGAACGACGAACAACAGCTTACCTGCGTCCCGCCGGCAATGAGGAAGGAAGGTGGGCGGGATGATACGACCCGCTCATCTCCGCCCCTCCGCTTCTATTGGGCGGTTGCTGTGTGACGTCGCTGTGACGCCGAACGTCCCTCCCCCTTCAGGAACAGGATGTTCACCGCCCACAGCGAGGTCGTTCGGGAGGTAAGTACGTATGACAGGGGTGGCCGACTTTGTGTGACACGGGCAACAAATTGCCCGTGACGCACAAACGATGGGGGCGGGTGCGATCACACGATAAATCGACGCGTGTAACGGGGCCTTAAGCCACAAAACCAACATGGCTGAATCCATTACATTGCAGGTGCTTTCTCTATATAGCCAAGGACCACACTCTTTTTCCATGGCATTAGCGAAGATGATAGCAGTGCTCAGTAGCAATATCACAAACCATCAACTAAAGAAACATATTGCTGCAGGTGTGTAAAATAAGCGGTGCTATCTCAGACCAACATCGTTTCACGTGAAGACACACTTTGGAGCTTCATGCCCCCGAGTATAAATACACAACATCAAATAATAATCCTGTACATATTATTGATTAGCATCAATTCCTCTAATCAATACAAACTACGTACGACAGCAAAATCATTTTTAGAAATGAAGACCCGAAGGTCAATTAGCATTGACTTTAATAATATTAAGATATTAAGATCCATCTGTATATTGGTCTATCCTATCAAATGGAGTATTAACTAGTGTAAATTCCAGAAAATAGAGAACATAATTCTATTAGCAAGCAATAAAGTTCTTCATTTAAAGCAATTTTATCTTTTATATTATTACACCTATGGAACAAAACCATAGGTGGGATGCGTGTTCTTATCATTTAAAGCCGAGTCAACTACCAATAAATAGCAATTTTGATGTATCATTAATCTAATGGTATCTGACTATGTGCAAAGGAATAAATCAAATTTGTTGTTGCACTTATTAATATTTTTAGGACATAAAGTATAGTTATCCAATTTTACTACCTTAGAGAAAACCTCTGTAATAACCCAGTCAGTATTTTCCTCCCTTTCTCAGTCGCATTATCACTTGCCGAGATTGAACCAAATAATCTTAGTGACTACTATTGATATGTTTTAAGCGCACAAATTGACTGTAAGGTAAAGATTTTCTTATGTGTTCAAAGTGATTACTAAAGTAATGTAATAAGGAATTGGTAGCAATCAATTTACAATAACCGCATGTAGAGAATTTTCCTTCTCTCATATATATTGTTACATCCAGAAAATTGATCTGCATTCTATGATACATAGCTGTAAACTCAACTATTATTAAGATAGTCTACACTACCAAGAAGAGGTCTAAAATACCAGACCAGGAATTCTGAGGAAAAATTGGTGACTGATACACAGCTAACCGCTATAGGGTGGCCAGGAGGGTCAGACCTTACATAGTTACATAGGTTGAAAAAAGACCTAGGTCCATCTAGTTCAACCTTCCTCCACCAATTATACATTGCGTAACTAATTATTTATAACCTGCAATGTTGTGTGCACTGAGGAAATCATCCAGCCCCTTTTTAAAATCTGTTATAGTATTTTCCATTACTACCTCTTGTGGTCGGCATTCCACAGTCTGACTGCTCTAACTGTAAAGAACCCTTTCATATTTAGCTGCCGTAATCGCTTTTCTTCCATTCACAGTCTTTGTCTTTGGAAGGAATAAAGGCCCCCGTCACACGCAGCGATATCGCTAGAGAGCGTACCTGCCCCCGTCGTTTGTGCGTCATGGGCAAATCGCTGCCCGTGGTGCACAATATCGTTAAGAGCTGTCACACGTACTTACCTGCCTAGCGACGTCGCTATGACTGGCGAACCGCCTCCTTTCTAAGGGGGCGGTTCGTGCGGCGTCACAGGGGCGTCACTAAGCGGCCGCCCAATAGAAGCGGAGGGGCTGAGATGAGCGGCCGTAACATCCCGCCCACCTCCTTCCTTCCTCATTGCCGGCGGCCACAGATAAGCAGTAGTTCGTCGTTCCCGAGGTGTCACACATAGCGCTGTGTGCTGCCACGGGAACAACGAACAACCTGCGACCTCAACAATCAATGATTTTTTGAAAATGAACGACGTGTCAACGATGGACAATTTGCTGAGTATTTTCCATTGTTAACAGTCGCTCGTTGGTGTCACACGCAACGACATCGCTAACGATGCCGGATGTGCGTCACGGAGTCCGTGACCCCGGCGATATATCGTTAGATACGTCGTTGCGTGTAACGGGGCCTTAAGTCATGTGCCAGTCCTTTGTATTGACCACACATGTATCTAAATACATAATTGCCAGTTGTGGATGTAATTGTATCCCACAATGCATTGCAGCACTATCAGTTGTGCAGCTGCAGTTCACACCCGTATCATAACCAGGGACAACAGTGCAGGCAGAACCCAAATTGTGGGCTGAGTAAGCATAATTCTGTTCCCAGTCTAATATTGTGCTACCCATATCACATCCAGGTATAATGAGGTGTTGGTGTTTTAAATTACACATTTGTGATGTCACGGAGCAGTAAGGAGGCGTGGCCGTGTATGTCCGTCCTTGCCTGACATCGCCATGCTTTGAGCGATGTTGCGGCGAGCGACCTGATTTACTTAATTGGTAGTTGGCTCTCAAGCCTATACAGCTTGGAGTAGGACAACATGTATAAAAAGTATCATGTGATCAAAATACTCATTTGCCTAATAATTCTGCACACAGTGTATATTTGGAAAATAAGCAGTGTGACAGCCTTGCTGGAGACTCGGTGAGTATAATTGTTCTGCTTTAATCCTCATTTTGATTATTTTTCAAGTTCCTTAGCCCTTAGTAACACCATTTTATAACACTTAACTTCATGTCCCTAAGGGGCACTTTGCACACACTTTGCGATATCGGTGGGGTCAAATTAAGTGACGCACATCCGGCGATATCGTAGTGTGTAAATCCTTTTTGATACGATTAACGAGCGCAAAAGCGTCATAATTGTATCATCGGTGTAGCATCGGTCATTTCCATGAATTGGGAAATACCGATGTTACGATGTTGTTCCTCGTTCCTGCGGCAGCACACATCGCTGTGTGTGAAGCCGCAGGAGTGAGGAACATCTCCTACCTGCGTCCTGCGGCTCACGCCGGCTATGCAGAAGGAAGGAGGTGGGCGGGATGTTTACGTCCCGCTTATCTCCGCCCCTCTGCTTCTATTGGCCGCCTGCCGTGTGGCGTCACTATGACGCCGCATGACCCACCCCCTTAATAAGGAGGCGGTTCGCCAGCCAGAACGACGTCACAGGGCAGTTGAGTGCATGTGAAGCTGCCGTAGCGATAATGTTCGCTACTGCAGCTATCACCAGGGTATTGCAGCTGCGACGGGGGCGGGAACTATCGCGCACGGCATCGCAGCATCGGCTTGCGATGTCGTAGTGTGCAAAGTGCCTCTTAGACTTATGTGGCGTTAAGTGTCCGGAGTCAAGTTCAGGTTGAAGCCCAGTCCTGAAACAGCCTTTTTTTCAAGACTAGCTAGACCCGCTGTACGCAAACACCTGCAGGTTCAGTTGTCGCGGGCGGAGGAGGGGACGCTGCGCTCACCCACTGCTCGGGTCCAGCTGCTGCTGCTTCGCTTGCTCGGTGGTGGCTCGAGCGGTGGGCCGGATCCCGGGGACTCGAGCAGCGTTCCTCGCCCGTGAGTGAAAGGGGGGTGAGGTGTGGTTTTGGGGATATTGTTCGTGTCGCCACCCACGGTTGTGGTGAAGTTGTGACACCACCGCTGCTCTGGACGGGGATCCCGAGAGCGATGACAGGGAGCAGCTTGGATGTTGGTTCTTCCCTCCGTGGGTAGGGGGGTTGGTTGTCCCGGGGCCCCGGTAAGGGTTTGAGGGATGACAGGCGGGTTATGGGGCCTGGTGAGGTGCAGGGTCGCGGGGGCAGCGCTGTGCCGCACGGCACGGTGGTACTCACTCAGCCAGTAATTCACACGGAGTCTCTGGTCAAACAAACAGCTGGATGGACGGGTCCCACAGGCGGCTGCGGTTGTTCTCCTCCCGGTAGGTTGATGGTGACTGCCTTTCCCTGCACCTGTGTTGTGTTTACGGTTCCAATGGCTTCCCACCGGTAACCCGCTCCCCAGCTTGGATGGATGCTGAGGGAGCCCCTTTTGCCCGCAGGCTCTGGCCCTGGGAACTGTAGCCTTGGCGGTGACTGTGTTTCCCTTTACGGTGTGAGCTGTTGCCTTCAATCAGGTCTTGACTGCTGGGAAACCCCGGAGTTTCCCTTCGCTAACGGATTTGACCGGTTTTACGGCGACTCCTAGCCTGGTCGGGGTCCGTAGGCCCTGCCGAATGGTGCTGGCTTCTCTTCACTCCCCAATCCGGTACCGGCGGGCCACCGCCCGTCCCCGGTCATTACGGTTCACTCCAATCAGCCTCTCCTGCAGACGGTCATCACCTTCTGCCAATCTTGCTGTATGTGCCCGGGCCACACACCCGGACACGGTCAGTCTCCTCTACTACCACTTCACTCTCCAAAACTGATCTGAAACTCTTCCCGCCTCCAGGACTGTGAACTCCTCAGTGGGCGGGACCAACCGCCTGGCCCACCCCCTGGTGTGGACATCAGCCCCTGGAGGAAGGCAACAAGGATTTGTGTTTTGACTTAGGTGTGCCTAGCCGGGGTGTGGGGTGTGTTGGTGTAGTTCTGTGATGATCTGGCTTGTCCAGGGCGCCACACACCCATCTCCATCTGGGAGACAAGAAGCTATAATACATCCTTTGCTATTCATCCTCCTTTGCGGTGTTCTCCTTTGGTCTTCAGAAATGTTTGAATCTGAATCATTCCATTAGATGTTATTTCCTTCATTTTTTACTCACAAGAATTCCATAGAAAGGAATGTAACAATTTCAAAATCCATCTTATGCCACAAAATCTTGTCAATTTTATTATCCTCTATTTCATTCTGGAATCGAACTATTCTTAAGGCCCCCATCACACGTCTGTGATTCCGATACGTATGACACCGTTTTCATACGTACCGGAATCACAGACATACGCAGACCCATTAAAATCAATGGAGTCTGCGCACACATCAGTGTTTTCACAAGGACCGTGTGTCTGTAGGAAGCACACGCGTGTCCATGTGTTCCGCATGGAGACAAGTCTGTTTTTCTCTGGCAGCACTGATGTCACACGGTAGTGTGATCTGTGTCACACGTGTGTTTGAAATAAAATGATTTTCTATACTCGCCTGTCTCCAGCGATGCTGTCTTTGGCGCTGGTGTCATTTGCTTCAGGGGCCGATCATTATGCTCTGAATATTCACTGCACCGTGGACCTGAAAGCAGCAGCGCAGGAGACATCAGTACCAGTGACATCAGCGCCCATGACAAGTGAGTATAAAGTTCCTGTTCTCTGTGTGCTATCACGGATAGCACATGGAGAACACACGTGTGCCAAAATTACGGCACACGGAGGGACATACGCACATTCAACACATCCATGAAAAAGTGTTTGTTTTTAATAGAATTGTGTAATTATTCAATCTCCATGGCTATGAAACAGATTTTTTTATTTAAATACCGTGTTTCCCCAAAAAAAGAAAATAAGCCCTAGCATGATTTTACAGGATTTTTGGAGTATGCTTGAAATATAAGCCCTACTCCAAAAATAAGCCCTTGTTACAGTCATTGATGGTGTTAGAGGGAGTCAAACCTCACAATTTCTCAGGGCCCCCAATCTCTTAGGGACCCCAGCAGTTGTATTCCGAGGTTGATATTGTTTAAGGACCTTTGCTGACTTCACAGTCATGTGGCCACATGTCTCTAACACTGACGTTTTTCACTGGCGTGTAAAACACGCACATGTCCCTCCGTGTGCCGTGAATCACGGCACACGTGGGTTGTCTAAGTGCAATCCGGGCTCCGTTCTCCGTGGCCCGTGATTGCACTTAGAGATTAACTCACCTGTGCGCGCTCCCGCTGTCCATGGTGCTGATCGCTCCCGCGGTGCAGCATCCGGCCGGCGCTGACCCCCGCAGCAGCTGCTTCCGGGTCGGCTGTGTCGTGCATCATGAATATGCGTGACAGTAATGAGCCGGCTCAGAAGCAGCAGGGAGAACGGGCTGCAGAGAGCGTCGCTGGAGCCGGGTGAGTAAAAATGATTTTTATTTTAAAAGCACGTTTTTTTCTGGCACGTGTCTCACAGACCACACCACTGCGTGGTCCGTGGGACATCAGTGATGCCAGAAAAAAATGGACATGTCTCCGTGCGGCAATCACGCACACGCGGGTACGCCGCACGGAGACACGTGCAGTGAAAAATCACTGATGTGTGAGCAGACCCATTCATTATAATAGGTCTGCGTATGTCAGTGATACTGGTACGTTTAAAAAAAAGCACAAACGTACCAGAATCACTGACGTGTGAAAGGGGCCTTAGGCTGGTTTCACACTACGTTTATTTAACATGCGTCGGGAACGTTTATTTGCTGCAAAAGCGGATCCTGCTTTTACAGCGAAAAACGCATGCAAACGCATCTGTTATTTTGCAGGATCCTGTCACTGGATGTTTAGGGGCGGGCATTGGAGTCATGTGATCGGGAGTGAGGGGAACTAGACTGGGAGACGGCTTCTGACAGCTGCAGACGCTGGTAACCAAGGTAAACATCGGGCTTGGATACCCGATATTTATCTTGGTTACGAGTGTCTGCAGCTGCTAGGAGCCGGGCTGCCTGCACACGTAACCAACGTAAACATCGGGTAACTAAGAGAAGTGGTTACCCGATATTTACCTTGGTTACGAGTGTCCGCAGCTCTCAGGTGGGAGAGAGAGGGAGGGGAGGAAGGGGGAAAGACAGAGATAGAGAGGGTGAGGGAGGGAGGAGGAGAGAAAGACAGATCACGCGAGACTGGTTCTGGGCATGCTCAGTAGAGCAAGCAGGATCCTGTCTATCAGCATGCCAGCGTTCACCTGCGTTTGCATGCTGTTTAGTCAGGATCCGGTGACATGCAGTATTTGGACGCAGCTCAAAAACGCTACAAGTAGCGTTTTTGAAAGATGTTAAAAAACTGCAAGTCGCTGGATCCTCACTATAACGCACGCAAACGCAGGTGAACGCATGTTAACGCGAGTCCATTGCAAATGCATTGAAGGGAAAACGCATTTGCACTGGATCCGTTTTTCCGCTAAAAAAACGTTATGGACGGATGTTAAATAAACGTAGTGTGAAACCAGCCTAAATCGGAGAAGTCTAAAAGAACTGAAAAGGAGACAGGCTTTATATGAGGGACTAGTATTAAGGGGAAGGGAGAGCAAACTGATAAATTTCACAGGGCCCCCACTCTCCGAGGGGCCCCAGAGATTATATCCTCATGATGGTTCCGCAAGAGGACCTTTGTGACATCACATCAAGTGACCAAAGGTTATTGCAGGAATCTAAAATTGAAGAGGAGTCAGGTTTATTTTTGAGGAAACACGGTAGTGCACCATTTTGCTGCAGGGAAAATCCTGCTATCCTATTCATAGGACTCCCCATTTCGACTTTATATTTCATCTACGCTATCTTTTTTAATTGTAACTTTATTCTACATATATTTTCCTTTTATTCAAATCACCTATGAAGACCAAATGTTTTTACCATGAAATTCAAATTTTCATATTAATATTGAGATTCTTCCTTGTATTTTTTTAACCTTTCGGAAATCTATCTCACTCTTCATGGGATTGTAATCTTTAATTAACTCAGAATAATTGATTTTCTTTTTTTTTCCGATATATTGATAGATTTATTTTCCAATAAATTAGCGCTGATTGACTTGATGTGTCGCGGGCGGAGGAGGGGACGCTACGCTCTCCCACTGCTCGGGTCCGGCTGCTGCTGCTCGGTGGTGGCTCGAGCGGTGGGCCGGATCCCGGGGACTCGAGCGGCGTTCCTCGCCCGTGAGTGTAAAGGGGATTTGATTGGATGGTGGGGATTTGGTGATTGTCCGTGACGACACCCACAGTTGTGGTGAAGTTGGTGACACCACCGCTGCTCTGGACGGGGATCCCAGGAGCGGTGACAAGGAGCAGCTTTGATGTTAGTTCTCCCCTCCGTGGGTAGGGGGTTGGTTGTCCCGGGGCCCGGTGAGGGGGTAGGGATGGATGGCAGGCGGGTTACGGGGCCTGATGAGGTGCAGGGTCGCAGGGGCAGCACTGTGCCGCACGGCACGGTGGTACTCACTCAGCCAATGATGAGAACACAGTTGTCTGTAAAACACACGGCTGGATGGATGGGTCCCACAGACGGCTGCGGTGTTGTTTCTCCCGGCAGGTTGATGGTGACTGCCTTTCCCTGCACCTATGTACTGTAAACGGTTCCAATGGGTTCCCACCGGTAACCCGCTCCCCAGCTTGGATGTGGGCCAGAGGAGCCCCTTTTGCCCGCAGGCTCTGGCCCTGGGAACGGTAGCCTTGGCGGTGGCTGTGTTTCCCTCTCACAGTTGGACTGTTGCCTTCTGTCGGGACTTGGCTGCTGGGAAACCCAGGAGGTTCCCTTGGCTGACGGATTTGGCAAATTCACGGCGACTCCTAGCCTTGCCGAGGTCAGTAAGCCCCTGCCAGATGGTGCTGACTTCTCTTTGTGTACCGGTCCAGTACCGCCGGGCCACCGCCCGTCCACGGTCCTTACGGTAGACTCCGATAGGCCACTCCTGCAGACGGTCACCACCGTCTGCCAACCTTGCTGATCCGTCCGGGCCACACACCTGGACCAACTTCAGGCTTCTCTACTGCCACTTCACTCCTCTCTCTTTCACTTCCCAACTCTACCTCTCTCCACTCCTCAACTCATCTCCTGCTTTTCCCGCCTCCAGGACTGTGAACTCCTCGGTGGGCGGGGCCAACTGCCTGGCTCCACCCCCTGGTGTGGACATCAGGCCCTGGAGGAAGGCAACAAGGTTTGTGTCTGACTTCGGTGTGCCTGACCGGGAGTGTGGGGTGTGGGGGTGTTGTTTTCTGTGGCCCCTGGCTTGTCCAGGGCGCCACATTCCCCCTTAGTAAAATGCAGACCGTCCGTGGGCTGCCCGTCCATCACCGGTTTTATTTTCACAACTGAAAAGATAAACGGTAAAACAGAGATTACAATTAAAATAACATCTTCCCACATCGGGAGGTACTCTTACTTAACGTTGCAAAATGGTTACGGCTTCCGCTCTCTCCCACCCAAGCAACCTGGCCCTGATGCTGCCCCTAAGCAAACAGGCAGCACCTCTTGACCCCAGTCCAGCACAAGTTACCCGAGCGGGTTCTGTCCTTTTCAGGGGACCCACGTCCATGGGGAGCCCCTGAAACCCCCAGAGGATTGCCACCAGTTCCGGTGGTGGCTGGGTCCCAGCCTGCTCCACTGCGGGCCCTTCCTCCAATCTGCCTCTCCGGAGGCGGTAATGGTGAAAGCCAAAAACAACATTTTTATTTACAAGCCACAAGTTCGTGGTTGCCTTGCAAGTTCTCAGGCTTGTCCATAAGGAGTCCCTTATGCAACACTTGTAGACAGTCCCCACGGGGACAACGGTGCCGGCAACGACCGGTCTCAATCAGGTTTGTCAATCAGGTAAACTTCATGGTAATCATTCTTTTATCATTCACAAAAACTCTCAAAACGGTATACAGGTGGTCCCAACGGGGAACAATTGCAACGGGACTCCGCTGCCATCACTCTGATTCCTCTGAGTCGGCTTCATCCCCTGCCACCAGCATATCAAACAAGCAGTGACAGGCCTGCTGTGAAAGGGGTGCCCGGTATCCGTTTCCACCATTGCACGGGGTGTAATAAACCACCGGTTCTCCCACGTAGCGGAGACGCTCATTTGCCGCCTCACTTCCAGGGGTGGGCTCAGCACCGGAGCTGGAGTCACTATCACTTGTCTCTGCATCAGGTGGGTTGCCGCCAGCTGCCGAAGCCTCCCGGCTCCCAGTATCCAGCACATCAGATTCTTCTGCGGTAGTGTGGGGCAGTAGGTCAGGTGGGTTCACGCTGAGGCGCCCCATAAGTAATGGTAAGGATGATGCGTGGATCGAGACTGGGCCGGGCCCCTCAGCCGCAGTGGCCGGTCCTGGTAGGACATAGGGACGTGGGTCACCTGTCGGCTCCGTCACATCTGTTCCCATCCCGTACATCGGGGCAGTCGCAATCAGCATCTCCACCTCATTGGTCCACTGCTCCATCATAAGGCATATCTGGTTCTGCTGGCGTTGGTTGAACTCAATTATTCTGGCCTTCATCCACTCCACGGTCCCAGGCTCGGGCACAGCGCCTGGTGTCATCCTGGCCGGGGCCTCTGATACGTCTTCACTAAGAAGCTGCGATCCTGGTGGTTCCCACAGGGGTGATTCAGGCCGGCTCCGCGTGTCTGCAGCCAGTCGGTCCGCCGAGGCGGATTGGCAGGGTATCGCTACCGGTTGAACGGGTAGCGGGCCTACTGGTGGGGCGGCAGCAGCTAACACGGGTAGCGGGGGAGGAGGCAGGGCGATCGGCCGCGATGACCGACCCACTAGGGGTACAGTGGCGTGGGTCACTCACCCTCCCTTCCAAATCCTCCTCCACCTCGCGTCTCTGCATAGCAGCCACCACGTCCGCCATGTCGGTCTCCCACTCCTCCAGGAGGAGTTGCATGTGGGCTTGCAGACGGTTACTCAATGGGGCGGTCCGGTCTCTCAGCCACATCGCCGTGCCGGGCATGGGAGCGTCATCGTTGGTAGTCGGACTGTGCATCTTGGCAATAAGGCTTTCCAGGAACCCAATATCGCCGCAGAGTCCTGGCGTCCCTGCTTCCACAGCCGCTGTTCACATGCGGCCAGACGCCATCAGTCCCCCTTAGTCTCTTTCCGGCTCCTCCTCTACAGGGGCGGGGCTTTGGCCTTCGCGCCTCCACTACTCGAGGAGACGCTCGAGCGGGAATTTTTCGCGCCCAAGATGGCGGCTTCTCCAATTTTTCGGCCGGACACCTCCGGCGGTAACAAGGCGCACTTCTACCAGACGGCAGAGCGGTAAGATCCTGTTCATGACGCCAAGTTTTCGCGGGCGGAGGAGGGGACACTACGCTCTCCCACTGCTCGGGTCCGGCTGCTGCTGCCGCTGCTCGGTGGTGGCTCGAGCGGTGGGCCGGATCCCGGTGACTTGAGCGGCGTTCCTCACCCGTGAGTGAAAAGGGGATTTGATTAGATGGTGGGGATTTGGTGATTGTCCGTGACGCCACCCACGGTTGTGGTGAAGTTGGTGACACCATCGCTGCTCTGGACGGGGATCCCGGGAGCAGTGACAGGGAGCAGCTTTAATGTTAGTTCTCCCCTCCGTGGGTAGGGAGTTGGTTGTCCCGGGGCCCGGTGAGGGGGTAGGGATGGATGGCGGGCGGGTTACGGGGCCTGATGAGGTGCAGGGTCGCGGGGGCAGCACTGTGCCGCACGGCACGGTGGTACTCACTCAGCCAATGATGAGAACACAGTTCTCTGTAAAACACACGGCTGGATGGATGGGTCCCACAGACGGCTGCGGTGTTGTTTCTCCCGGAAGGTTGATGGTGACTGCCTTTCCCTGCACCTATGTACTGTAAACGGTTCCAATGGGTTCCCACCGGTAACCCGCTCCCCAGCTTGGATGTGGGCCAGAGGAGCCCCTTTTGCCCGCAGGCTCTGGCCCTGGGAACGGTAGCCTTGGCGGTGGCTGTGTTTCCCTCTCACAGTTGGACTGTTGCCTTCTGTCGGGACTTGGCTGCTGGGAAACCCAGGAGATTCCCTTCGCTGACGGATTTGGCAAATTCACGGCGACTCCTAGCCTTGCCGAGGTCAGTAAGCCCCTGCCAGATGGTGCTGACTTCTCTTTGTGTACCGGTCCAGTACCGCCGGGCCACCGCCCGTCCACGGTCCTTATGGTAGACTCTGATAGGCCACTCCTGCAGACGGTCACCACCGTCTGCCAACCTTGCTGATCCGTCCGAGCCACACACCCGGACCAACTTCAGGCTTCTCTACTGCCACTTCACTCCTCTCTCTTTCACTTCCCAACTCTACCTCTCTCCACTCCTCAACTCATCTCCTGCTTTTCCCGCCTCCAGGACTGTGAACTCCTCAGTGGGCGGGGCCAACCGCCTGGCTCCACCCCCTGGTGTGGACATCAGGCCCTGGAGGAAGGCAACAAGGTTTGTGTCTGACTTCGGTGTGCCTGACCGGGAGTGTGGGGTGTGGGGGTGTTGTTTTCTGTGGCCCCTGGCTTGTCCAGGGTGCCACATTCCCCCTTAGTAAAATGCAGACCGTCCGTGGGCTGCCCGTCCATCACCGGTTTTATTTTCACAACTGAAAAGATAAACGGTAAAACAGAGATTACAATTAAAATAACATCTTCCCACATCGGGAGGTACTCTTACTTAACGTTGCAAAACGGTTACGGCTTCCGCTCTCTCCCACCCAAGCAACCTGGCCCTGATGCTGCCCCTAAGCAAACAGGCAGCACCTCTTGACCCCAGTCCAGCACAAGTTACCCGAGCGGGTTCTGTCCTTTTCAGGGGACCCACGTCCATGGGGAGCCCCTGAAACCCCCAGAGGATTGCCACCAGTTCCGGTGGTGGCTGGGTCCCAGCCTGCTCCACTGCGGGCCCTTCCTCCAATCTGCCTCTCCGGAGGCGGTAATGGTGAAAGCCAAAAACAACATTTTTATTTACAAGCCACAAGTTCGTGGTTGCCTTGCAAGTTCTCAGGCTTGTCCATAAGGAGTCCCTTATGCAACACTTGTAGACAGTCCCCACGGGGACAACGGTGCCGGCAACGACCGGTCTCAATCAGGTTTGTCAATCAGGTAAACTTCATGGTAATCATTCTTTTATCATTCACAAAAACTCTCAAAACGGTATACAGGTGGTCCCAACGGGGAACAATTGCAACGGGACTCCGCTGCCATCACTCTCATTCCTCTGAGTTGGCTTCATCCCCCGCCACCAGCATATTAAACAAGCAGTGACAGGCCTGCTGTGAAAGGGGTGCCCGGTATCCGTTTCCACCATTGCACGGGGTGTAATAAACCACCGGTTCTCCCGCGGAGACACTCATTTGCCGCCTCACTTCCAGGGGTGGGCTCAGCACCGGAGCTGGAGTTACTATCACTTGACTCTGCATCAGGCGGGTTGCCGCCAGCTGCCGCAGCCTCCCGGCTCCCAGTATCCAGCACATCAGATTCTTCTGCGGTAGTGTGGGGCAGTAGGTCAGGTGGGTTCACGCTGAGGCACCCCATAAGTAATGGTAAGGACGATGCGTGGATCGAGACTGGGCCGGGCCCCTCAGCCGCAGTGGCCGGTCCTGGTAGGACATAGGGACGTGGGTCACCTGTCGACTCCGGCACATCTGTTCCCATCCCGTACATCGGGGCAGTCGCAATCAGCATCTCCACCTCATTGGTCCACTGCTCCATCATAAGGCATATCTGGTTCTGCTGGCGTTGGTTGAACTCAATTATTCTGGCCTTCATCCACTCCACGGTCCCGGGCTCGGGCACAGCGCCTGGTGTCATCCTGGCCGGGGCCTCTGATACGTCTTCACTAAGGGGCTGCGATCCTGGCGGTTCCCACAGGGGTGATTCAGGCCGGCTCCGCGTGTCTGCAGCCAGTCGGTCCGCCGAGGCGGATTGGCAGGGTATCGCTACCGGTTGAATGGGTAGCGGGCCTAGTGGCGGGGCGGCAGCAGCTAACACGGGTAGCGGGGGAGGAGGCAGGGCGAGCGGGGATGGACCGGGTCCCTCGGCCGCGATGACCGACCCACTAGGGGTACAGTGGCGTGGGTCACTCACCCTCCCTTCCAAATCCTCCTCCACCTCGCGTCTCCGCATAGCAGCCACCACGTCCGCCATGTCGGTCTCCCAATCCTCCAGGAGGAGTTGCATGTGGGCTTGCAGACGGTTACTCAACGGGGCGGTCCGGTCTTTCAGCCACATCGCCGTGCCGGGCACGGGAGCGTCATCGTTGGTAGTCGGACTGTGCATCTTGGCAATAAGGCTTTCCAGGAACCCAATATCGCCGCAGAGTCCTGGCGTCCCTGCTTCCACAGCCGCTGTTCACATGCGGCCAGACGCCATCAGTCCCCCTTAGTCTCTTTCCGGCTCCTCCTCTACAGGGGCGGGGCTTTGGCCTTCGCGCCTCCACTACTCAAGGAGACGCTTGAGCGGGAATTTATCGCGCCCAAGATGGCGGCTTCTCCAATTTTTCGGCCGGACACCTCCGGCGGTAACAAGGCGCACTTCTACCAGACGGCAGAGCGGTAAGATCCTGTTCATGACGCCAAGTTTTCGCGGGCGGAGGAGGGGACACTACGCTCTCCCACTGCTCGGGTCCGGCTGCTGCTGCCGCTGCTCGGTGGTGGCTCGAGCGGTGGGCCGGATCCCGGGGACTTGAGCGGCGTTCCTCACCCGTGAGTGAAAAGGGGATTTGATTGGATGGTGGGGATTTGGTGATTGTCCGTGACGCCACCCACGGTTGTGGTGAAGTTGGTGACACCATCGCTGCTCTGGATGGGGATCCCGGGAGCAGTGACAGGGAGCAGCTTTGATGTTAGTTCTCCCCTCCGTGGGTAGGGGGTTGGTTGTCCCGGGGCCCGGTGAGGGGGTAGGGATGGATGGCGGGCGGGTTACGGGGCCTGATGAGGTGCAGGGTCGCAGGGGCAGCACTGTGCCGCACGGCACGGTGGTACTCACTCAGCCAATGATGAGAACACAGTTCTCTGTAAAACACACGGCTGGATGGATGGGTCCCACAGACGGCTGCGGTGTTGTTTCTCCCGGCAGGTTGATGGTGACCGCCTTTCCCTGCACCTATGTACTGTAAACGGTTCCAATGGGTTCCCACCGGTAACCCGCTCCCCAGCTTGGATGTGGGCCAGAGGAGTCCCTTTTGCCCGCAGGCTCTGGCCCTGGGAACGGTAGCCTTGGCGGTGGCTGTGTTTCCCTCTCACAGTTGGACTGTTGCCTTCTGTCGGGACTTGGCTGCTGGGAAACCCAGGAGGTTCCCTTCGCTGACGGATTTGGCAAATTCACGGCGACTCCTAGCCTTGCCGAGGTCAGTAAGCCCCTGCCAGATGGTGCTGACTTCTCTTTGTGTACCGGTCCAGTACCGCCGGGCCACCGCCCGTCCACGGTCCTTACGGTAGACTCCGATAGGCCACTCCTGCAGACGGTCACCACCGTCTGCCAACCTTGCTGATCCGTTCGGGCCACACACCCGGACCAACTTCAGGCTTCTCTACTGCCACTTCACTCTCTCTTTCACTTCCCAACTCTACCTCTCTCTACTCCTCAACTCATCTCCTGCTTTTCCCGCCTCCATGACTGTGAACTCCTCGGTGGGCAGGGCCAACCGCCTGGCTCCACCCCCTGGTGTGGACATTATCCCCTGGAGGAAGGCAACAAGGGTTTGTGTCTGACTTCGGTGTGCCTGACCGGGAGTGTGGGGTGTGGGGGTGTTGTTCTCTGTGGCCCCTGGCTTGTCCAGGGCGCCACAGATGCTTTCTTACAAATTGCACTGGGAAGAGAACATGTTCACATCCTCCTGATCTGTAGTTATACCGTCCATGTTTGACCCTTCTCTCTCAGTGGTGCTGTCCTCCCCAATACAACCTGCTATTATGATTAATCAGTATATATTACGGCTTTTTCACTATATATCCATGGCCTCACTCTTTTTTTAGGGTATAAGCGCAGACAATAGCAATGTTGAGGAATAATGTCACAAACCATTGAGTAAAAGGTAGATAGGAACCTGCAATACTCGACAAACTACATTTCCTATATTTGCGGTACGGTGGCTCAGTGGTTAGCACTGCAGTCTTGTGGTATCTCCGTGGTTAGCATTGCAGTCTTGTGGTATCTCCGTGGTTAGCATTGCAGTCTTGTGGTGTCTCAGTGGTTAGCACTGCAGTCTTGTGGTGTCTCATTGGTTTGCACTGCAGTCTTGCAGCGCTGGGATCCTGGGTTCAAATCCCACCAAGGACACCTTCTGCAAGGAGTTTTTATGTTCTCACCGTGTTTGTGTCGATTTCCTCCAGATTATACGGTTTCCTCCCACACTCAAAGACATTGTGATAGGGAATGTCGATTGTGAGCCCCGATGGGGACAGTGTTGCTGATGTAAGTAAAGCGCTGTGGAATCAATAGCGCTATATAAGTGAATAAATATTATTATAATTATTATATTCTAAAGCACTGCATGTGTGCAGGATAAGCTATACATTGGATAAAAAAATCGCTTAATAATAAACTGCAGACAAAGGTGGAAATATCTTAATGACTGGAGAGTACTATACAAAAGGAGCAATGCATCAATTGCTCGATGTTGATCCGTCTGTGAGGTCCTAAGAGCAGAAAGAACTGCTGGCTAGAAAGATAAATTACAGTCATTAGTGAAGACAGGGGTCTAGAGTAGAATATTTCCCATAAGAAAATGAATGACTAATGACTGTAAGGCTATGTTCACACAGGGCGTTTTTGCGCAGGTTTTTTTTGCAGCAAAACCTCAAGTTTGACCAGGAAATGACCTGCGGTTTTGCTGCGTTTTTTTGCACTTCCTTGTTGATTTGTATGGGTCAAAAAAACGTGGTAAAATAGCAGCAAAACCACTGTAAAACGCTGAAAGAATTTATATACTCATTCTTTCAAAAATGCCGCAAAAACCAAGGTGGTTGATAAAACAGTCAGGAAAAGCCAAATGTATGCATGAGATTTCAGAATCTCATAGACTTTGCTGGAACTGCGAAGGCGGCATTTTAGTATCACGGATTTGCGTAAACCAAAGGCAAAACCCATGCTCAAAAAATGCCCTGTGTGAACGTAGCCTATCTAACCTAAATTCTAAGGTAAAATCTGTATACAGTGCAGACTTTTCCATTACTGAGATGACAGATGTTACTGATGAGAGCGGCCAAAATACCTGTCGAGAGGTGCAGAAGTCTCATTGACAGTTACAGGAATCATTTGATTGTCTCAAAAGGTTGTGCAACAAAATGTTAAGTTAAAAGGAGGAGGAGGAGGAGGAGGAGGAGGAGGAGGAGGAGGAGGAGGAAGGCGCCATCATTTCTGTCCAGGCCTATTTCATGAGTTTTATTTTTTTTTAAAATTCTGTGGAAGCAGAAAAGCAGCAATGTCTGACTTTCATTTGTTCATTTTCATAGATTTTTTTATTCATTATTACTTTTGTCAGATTCAAGTTATTTCTGTGACCATTGTGGGTCTTTCTTTCCACTAAACGAGGGGTACCAACAATTTTGACCAAGTGTGTAATAATTTTTTTTATGCCTCTCAAAAGGCTCATTTACACATTCAATTTTTCATACAAGTAAAACGGATCAATTATTCTGATCAGAGATACCGTATTTTTCGGACTATAAGACGCACCCTGGTTTTAGAGGAGGAAAATAAAATTTTAAGCAAAAAATGTGGTCATGACACACTGCTATGGGGCGAGGATCTGCTACTGACACTATTATGGGGGTAATGTCCCCAAATTCTCTACTAAGGTACCCCATCCTGGTAATGATCCTCCTGTCTTGTATATATGTCCCTCATTCTGGTATAGCCCACATCCTGATAAATACCCTATCCTGATAAATACTCCCTTCCTGATATATACCCACATCTTGATAAATACCTCCAATCTGATAAATACCCCCATCCTGATAAATACCTCCATCCTGGTATAGCCCCCATCCTGCTACATACCTCCATCCTGCTATATACCCCAATCCTGATAAATACCCCATCCTGATAAATACCCCCATCCTGATAAATACCGCCATCCTGCTATATACATCCATCCTGCATCCTGTGGCACACAAAACAATAAACGATTATACTCACCTCTTCTAACTCCAGCAGCATAGCTCGTCCTCCTGTCTGTGTCGGCAGCAGCGCCGCTAACCTGTGTGGAGCCGGTCACCGTTTTCTGCAGCATTGCGATGACCTCCTGTCTGCCTGCCCGCTGCTGTGTGTGGAGAGCGGTTCACACAGCGATTACGTCATTGCTGTGCACACCACTCTCCACACACATCAGCGGGCCGGCAAACAGAAGGTCATCGCAATGCTGCAGGGAACGGTGACCGGTGAGTATACTTATTTACTAGCCAGGTAGTCACATACATACCAACATACACACCCCCACCCTAGGCAGATACACCAGCCAAACCAAAAACCCTTGTTGCCTCCCTCCAGGGTCTGATGTCCACACCAGGTGGGGCGGAACCAGGCGGTTGGCTCTACCCACCGAGGAGTTCACAGGCCTGGAGGCGGGAAAAGTGACAGTTTAGTTCAGGAGGTGAAAGTGAGAGGAGTGAACACTTGAGGTGTCTGGGTAGGAGCCCAGACACTAACAGCAAGGTTGGCAGACGGTGGTGGCCATCTGCAGGAGTTAGTGGAACTCCGCTAAGCCGTAAGGACCGGGGTCGGGCGACGGCCCGCCGGTACCTGACCAGGGAACGGAGTGAAGCTAAGCACACAGGCAGGGCCATTGGACCCCGACCAGGCTTGGAGCCGCCGTCAATAGTCAAATCCGAATGTGACAGGAACCCCCGGGGTTCCCTAACAACCCAGTCCCGATTGAAGGCAACTGTCCACCCAGAGAGGATATACAGCCACCGCCACAGGCTAGAGATCCAAGGCCCAGCGCCTGCGAGCAACATGGGCTCCTACGGCACCTATACGCCGGGGAGCGGACTACCGGTGGGCAACCACAGGAGTCAAGAATTTTCTAAAAGGTGCAGGGAAAGACAGCCACCATCAGCCATCCGGGGAGAGCACAATAACAACACTGCAGCCGGCTGCGGGACCCGTCCATCCAGCCATTTGGTTTACCAGAGATTCTGTCATTGTCTATCTGAGTGAGTACACCAGAGCCATCCGGCACTGCGCTGCCCCTGCACCCTGCACCCCAGCCATCCGGCCTCCCCGTTACCACCACCGGGCCCCGAGACAACATCTCAGCTGCACCCTTTCATCTCTCCTGGGATCCCCGTTATCAGCAGCGGTGGTGCCATCATCACCACGTCCCATGGGTGGCGTCACGAACAATCTGCTTAAACAAACTACCCCTTTTCACTCACGGGTGAGCAGCGCTGCTCGAATCCCTGTGTCCGGTCCACCGCTCGAGCCACCGAGCAGCAGCAAAAGAAGCCCTGGATCCGAGCATGGCGAGCGCGTCCCCTCCACCCGCGACAACTTGGCGTCACGAACAGGATTGGACCGATCTACCTACCAGTAGAAGTGCGCCCTGTAGTTCCCGCCGGCGGCGTCCGGCCAAAAAATTGGAAGCACCGCCATCTTTGGCGCGAAAATCTCCCGCTCGAGCGTCTTCCCCGAGCAGGGAAGGCGTGAAAGCGAAGCCCCGCCCCCAACAAGCGGAAGTGCTAGAAAGAACCAAAGGGGGCCGGGTGAAAGCCTGCCTAATGTAGCCGAGGGCATAAAAAGCGGGGACGCCAGGACTCTGCAACATATCCGGTTCCTGGAAGCCTGCCAGCAAGTATGTCCATCTCGTCTGGTGATGCCGAGATTCCGGAGCCCACGCCAGGAACAGCGGCGTGGGTGGAAGCCTGGACCGCACAAATGTGCTGCCGCCTTCAAACCCAGGTCCGGTTTTTGATGGAGCGCTGGGTGGCCGCGATGGAGGAAGTGGCGGCGGCCGTGCGGAGACGTGAGGTGGAGGCAGTGTTGGAGGAGCGGGTAAGTGACCCACGCCCCTGCGTCGGAGAAGGACCGGCCGCTGCGGCTGAGGGGCCCGGCCTGCGTCCGTGCACCCTCCTGCCTCCCTCGCCATCCGTACCGGTTGCTGTTGCCCCTCCACTTGGTCCGCTACCCCCAACATCGGTAGCGGAATCTAACCCGTCCGCCCTAGAGGACCGGCCTGGGGGTGTTGTCCGTGAACGGCCAGTATCCCTCCCGCTGCCATGGAAGATCCCGCGGGAAGTGCCCGTCCGCGACGAGAAGCCGTCGGCCCCGGAAGTGGCCGCACCCGAGACCGTCCCGGCCCCGGCAGTCCGCCCGGCCTTGGAAGAACCGGCCGCTCCAGGCCCGAAGGCCCAACCGGTGAGGCCAGCTGTCCCTGTGTCCCACGCCTCGGCTGAAGCTGCGCCGGGCCGCCACTGCAAAGCAGCAGTTCAGGCCACGTCACCGCAGGACTCCCAAAAGAGAGTACCGGTCGTGGCCGGTGTGGGTGCGGTCCAGCGGGGCCCAACCCGAGCTCAGGGGTCTGCCAATGCCCCTTATTGGGACATGGAACCAAGCCAGTTGGGCCGAGAGATTGCCGCCAGGGAGCAGCAGAGGGCCGAAGTGATGGCGCGATGATTAAGGAGAAGGATGCACTCCGCCATGCCACCTTTCGGGTGCGTGGCCCGGTGTACGAGGGCCAAGTCCGGCAGTTTGACACGCGGAGGGGGTTCGGTTTCGTTTATGAGCCGGGCCTGGAGGCCAAGGTGTTTGTGGCCCGCCGCGACGTTAATTCGCACCTCCCAACGGGCCACCCAGGTCGCGATCTGTTGCCGGGCGACCTGGTAACCTACACCCGACACTGCGGGGAGAGGAACTGGTTCACCCTAGATGTCAAGCAAAGGGAGAGCCGCGGTGTACAGGTGTGGCCCCGGCCTCCTCCTCCACCAAGCCGTCCGGATAGCGAGCTGGAAGAGGTCCTGGAAGAATATGACCTCAAATAGTGGCAGCGGTCCTCCGTTGCAACCAGTTGTCCCCGTTGGGACCCTCAGCATCTTGCTTTCAAATGAATGAATGAATCAAAATCAACCGAAGTTTCACCTGATTGTCGTCAGTGATTATCCCGGCCATTGCCAGCAAGTTGTCCCTGGAGGGACTCTATGTGTTCACCACCCACATGAGGAACTGCTCATGAACATGGGCGAGAACTGGCAGGCCACCCACGAACTTGTGGGCCTGTAAATAATTTTGTGGGCTGGTTTCCGTCCGTGCCGCCTCCGGAGAGGCAGATTGGAGGAAGGGCCCGCAGCAGAGCAGGCTGGGGCCCGGCCACCACCAGGACCGGTGGCCATCCTCCGGGGTCAGGGGTGCCCCTGGACGTGGGGTTCCCTGAAGTGACAGTCGGGTGCGAGACACCATACCCGTTCCCGCTCGGGTAACCTGGACCAGGACTTGGGTAAAGGGGTGCTGCCCGTTTCTTATGGGCAGCATCAAGGATCAGGTTATTTGGGTGGGGGAGCGGATGACCACAAACCCTTCTGTTTGAACAAAGTTGTTCAATATTTGAAACGTTAAAGTAATGCACCTCCCGTAAGGGAAGACCTGAATATACATATGTTGAATGTTTTAAATGTTATTTATCTTTTTCAGTTGGAAAAATAAAACCGGTGATGGACGGGCAGCCCGCGGACGGTCTGCATTTTACCAAGGGGGAATGTGATGCCCTGGACTAGCCAGGTAGTCACATACATACCAACATACACACCCCCACCCTAGGAAGATACACCAGCCAAACCAAAAACCCTTGTTGCCTCCCTCCAGGGTCTGATGTCCACACCAGGTAGGGCGGAGCCAGAAGGTTGGCCCCACCCACCGAGGAGTTCAAAGGTCTGGAGGCGGTAAAAGTGACAGTTTAGTTCAGGAGGTGAAAGTGAGAGGAGTGAACACTTGAGGTATCTGGGTAGGAGCCCAGAAACTAACAGCAAGGTTGGCAGACGGTGGTGGCCATCTGCAGGAGTTAGTGGAACTCCGCTGAGCCGTAAGGACCGGGGTCGGGCGACGGCCCGCCGGTACCGGACCAGGGAACGGAATGAAGCTAAGCACACAGGCAGGGTCATCGGACCCCAACCAGGCTTGGAGCCGCCGTCAATAGTCAAATCCGAATGTGACAGGAACCCCCAGGGTTCCCTAACAACCAAGTCCCGATTGAAGGCAACTGTCCACCCAGAGAGGATATACAGCCACCGCCACAGGCTAGAGATCCAAGGGCCAGCACCTGCGGGCAACACGGGCTCCTACGGCACCTATACGCCGGGGAGCGGACTACCGGTGGGCAACCACAGGAGTAAAGAACTTTCTAAAAGGTGCAGGGAAAGACAGCCACCATCAGCCGTCCGAGGAGAGCACAATAACAACACTGCAGCCGGCTGTGGAACCCGTCCATCCAGCCGTTTGGTTTACCAGAGACTCTGTCATTGTCTATCTGAGTGTGTACACTAGAGCCATCCGGCACCGCGCTGCCCCTGCACCCTGCACCCCAGCCATCCGGCCTCCCCGTTACCACCACCGGGCCCCTGGATCGCCACACCCCCTTCCCACGGAGGGGACAACATCTCAGCTGCACCCTACCATCTCTCCCGGGATCCCCATTATCAGCAGCGGTGGTGCCATCATCACCACGTCCCGTGGGTGGCGTCACGAACAATCTCCCTAACAAACTACCCCTTTTCACTCATGAGTGAGGAGCGCTGCTCGAGTCCCCAGGTCCGGTCCACCGCTCGAGCCACTGAGAAGCAGCAGCAGAACCCCGGACCCGAGCGTGGCGAGCGCGTCCCCTCCGCCCGCGACACCTCCAGCGTTGATGATGCGTGAGGGGCAGTGACTACAGCCACCCATGATCACTCCAGGCTGTAGTTGCCAGGGGTGATCACGAGGGCCGCCTGTTAATTATGCGCGTATCCCCCGCCCACCTGTCAATGCCAGCTTCAGCGCTGAGAGATGATAGGCGGGACGATGCATGCATATAAAATGAGACGGCCCACGTGGTCACGGTAGACGCTGCTACAGCCTGCTCATTTTGACGATGACCCGCGCCACCGCAGCACCCTCATTCCCCGCAGCCATGCCCTACATTCAGACTATAAGACGCAGCCCCCACTTAAAAAGTGCATCTTATAGTCCAAAAAATAGGGTAGATCAGAATTTGATCAGAGCAAGTGTCATCCAATTTTACCATACGTGCAGAGATTTAAAAAATTAATATATATATATATATATATATATATATATATATATATACTGTATATATATATATATATATATATATATACATATATATATATACAGTCATATGAAAAAGTTTGGGCACCCCTATTAATGTTAACCTTTTTTCTTTATAACAATTTGGGTTTTTGCAACAGCTATTTCAGTTTCATATATCTAATACCTGATGGACTGAGTAATATTTCTGGATTGAAATGAGGTTTATTGTACTAACAGGAAATGTGCAATCCGCATTTAAACAAAATTTGACCGGTGCAAAAGTATGGGCACCCTTATCAATTTCTTGATTTGAACACTCCTAACTACTTTTTACTAAAGCACTAAATTGGTTTTGTAACCTCATTAAGCTTTGAACTTCATAGGCAGGTGTATCCAATCGTGAGAAAAGGTATTTAAGGTGGCCGCTTGGAAGTTGTTCTCCTATTTGAATCTTCTATGAAGAGTAGCATCATGGGCTCCTCAAAACAACTCTCAAATGATCTGAAAACAAAGATTATTCAACATAGTTGTTCCGGGGAAGGATACAAAAAGTTGTCTTAGAGATTTAAACTGTCAGTTTCCACTGTGAGGAACATAGTAAGGAAATGGAAGAACACAGGTACAGTTCTTATTAAGCCCAGAAGTGGCAGGCCAAGAAAAATATCACAAAGGCAGAGAAGAAGAATGGTGAGAACAGTCAAGGACAATCCACAGACCACCTCCAAAGACCTGCAGCTTCATCTTGCTTCAGATGGTGTCAATGTGCATCGGTCAACAATACAGCGCACGTTGCACAAGGAGAAGCTGTATGGGAGAGTGATGCGAAAGAAGCCATTTCTGCAAGCACGCCACAAACAGAGTCGCCTGAGGTATGCAAAATCACATTTGGACAAGCCAGTTACATTTTGGAAGAAGGTCCTGTGGACTGATGAAACAAAGATTGAGTTGTTTGGTCATACAAAAAGGCGTTATGCATGGAGGCAAAAAAACACGGCATTCCAAGAAAAGCACTTGCTATCCACAGTAATATTTGGTGGAGGTTCCATCATGCTTTGAGGCTGTGTGGCCAATGCCGGCACCGGGAATCTTGTTAAAGTTGAGGGTCGCATGGATTCAACTCAGTATCAGCAGATTCTTGACAATAATGTGCAAGGATCAGTGACGAAGTTGAAGTTACACAGGGGATGGATATTTCAGAAAGACAATGATCCAAAACACCGCTCCAAATCTACTCAGGCATTCATGCAGAGGAACAATTACAATGTTCTGGAATGGCCATCCCAGTCCCCAGACCTGAATATCATTGAAAATCTGTGGGATGATTTGAAGCGTGCTGTCCATGCTCGGCGTCCATCAAACTTAAGTAAACTGGAATTGTTTTGTAAACAGGAATGGTCAAATATACCTTCATCCAGGATCCAGGAACTCATTAAAAGCTACAGGAAGCGACTAGAGGCTGTTATTTTTGCAAAAGGAGGATCTACAAAATATTAATGTCACTTTTATGTTGAGGTGCCCATACTTTTGCACCGGTCAAATTTTGTTTAAATGCGGATTGCACATTTTCTGTTAGTACAATAAACCTCATTTCAATCCAGAAATATTACTGAGTCCATCAGTTATTAGATATATGAAACTGAAATAGATGTTGCAAAAACCCAAATTGTTATAAAGAATAAAGGTTAACATTAATAGGGGTGCCCAAACGTTTTCATATTACTGTATATATGATAGATATATATATATAGATATATACACACACACACACGTTCATCTCAATAAAATACAAATCATCAAAAAGGGAATTTATTTCAGTAATTCAATACAAAAATGGAAATGCATATATTATATAGTCATTACACACAGAGGGATCTATTTCAAGTGTCTATTTCTATTCATGTTGATGGTTATGGCTTACAGCCAATGAAAACCCAAAAGTCATTATCTCAGAAAATTAGAATCATTAACAGGAAACACCTGCAAAGGCTTCCTAAGCATTTAAAATGGTCCCTTAAGCCCGCTTTACACGCTGCAATATATCTTACAATGTGTCGGCGGGGTCACGTCGTAAGTGACGCACATCCGGCATTGTAAGTTATATTGCAGTGTATGACAGGTACGTGCGATTGCGATTGAACGTTAAAACGTTCATCGCACGCACATCGTTCATTTCTTTAGAATTGAACGTCAGATTGTTCATTGTACCCGGGGTAGCACACATCGCAGTGTGTGACACCCCAGGAATGATGAACAGATCTTACCTGCGTCCTGCGGCTACCGGCCCACAATGCGGAAGGAAGGAGGTGGGCGGGATGTTTACGTCCCGCTCATCTCCGCCCCTCCGCTTCTATTGGACGGCTGCCGTGTGACGTCGATGTGACGCCGAATGTCCCTCCCACTCCAGGAAGTGGACGTTCGCCGCCCACATCGAGGTCGTATGGAAGGTATGTGTGACGGGGGTTAATCGTTTGTGCGGCACGTTCAACAAATTGAATATGCTGCACATACGATGGGGGCGTTGCAAATCGCATACAAAATCGTATGCGAGATTGCAACGTGTAAAGCAGGCTTTAGTCTGGTTTAGTAGGCTACACAATCAAGGGGAAAACTGGTGACTTGATAAATGTCCAGAAGGCAGTCCACAAGGAGGGTAAGCCACAAAAGGTCATTGCTAAAGAAGCTGGCTGTTCACAGAATGCTGTATCCAAGCATATTAATGGAAACTTGAGTGGAAGGAAAAAGTGTGGTAGAAAAAGGTGCACAAGCAACCAGGTTAACCGAAGCCTTTATAATATTGTTAAGAAAAGGCCATTCAAAAATATGAGGGAGATTCACAAGGATTGGACTGCTGCTGGAGTCAGTACTTCAAGAGCCACCACACACAGACGTATCCAGGACATGGGCTACAACTGTTGCATCCCTTGTGTCAAGGCACTCCTGACCAATAGACAATACAAGAAGTGTCTTACCTGGGCCAAGGAGAAACAGATCTGGACTGTTGCTCAGTGGTCCAAGGTGTTGTTTTCAGATGAAAGTAAATTTTGCATTTCATTTGGAAATCGCGGTCCCAAGTCTGGAAGAAGAGTGGAGAGGCCACAATCCAAGCTGCTTGAGGTCTAGTGTGAAGTTTCCCCAATCAGTGATGGTTTGGGAGCCATGTAATCTGCTGGTGTAGGTCTACTGTGTTTTATCAAGACCAAATTCAGCGCAGCCGTCTACCAGGAAATTTTCCAGTACTTCATGCTTCCCTCTGCCGACAAGCTTTTTGGAAATGGAAATTTCATTTTCCAGCAGGACTTGGCTCCTGTCCACACTGCCAAAAGTACCAATACCTGATTTAATAACCACAGTATCACTGTGCTTGATTGGCCAACTGGCAAACTGGCCTGACCTAAACCCCATAGAGAATATATGGGGTATTGTCAAGAGGAAGATGTGAGACACCAGACCCAACAATGCAGACAAGCTGAAGGCTGCTATCAAAGCAACCTGGGCTTCCATAACACTTCAGCAGTGCCACAGGCTGATCGCCTCCATGCCACACTGCATTGATGCAGTAATTCATGCAAAAGGAGCCTGACCAAGTATTGAGGCATTTACTGTACAGACTTTTCAGTAGGCACCACCATTTCTGAGTTTTCATTTTTTCAGTTGGTCTTATATAATATTCTACTTTCTGAGATAATGACTTTTCAGTTTTCATTGGCTGTAAGCCATAATCATCCCCATTAACAGAAATAAACACTTGAAACAGAGCCCTCTGTGTGTAATGACTCTATATAATATATAGGAATAGATCACTTTGTGTGTAATAACTCTATATAATATATAGGAATAGATCCCTCTGTGTGTAATGACTCTATATAATATATAGGAATAGATCCCTCTGTGTGTAATGACTATATAATATATGTGTTTCCCTTTTAGTATTGAATTACTAAAATAAATTGAGTTTTTGATGATATTCTAATTTATTGAGATGCACTTTCCTTATTCATTCACATGCACGTGCACTTTAATTGCACACGTCACTTTACATTATATGTCCTGTAAATAAGCTTAAATTAATTTATTTTACCTTAGTATTTAATCATAGTTGATATTCCTATTGTCTATGGTAAGTCACTGCACAATTATCAGCACTTATGTACTTAATATGTCCAGCACTGGCTAATATTCCTCTTTATATGGATTAACAACTATAATATGATCTCCTCCTTGGTATCCCCATAATCAAGCAATTTTGGGAAGTGCACATGTGCATTTGGCTCTCCCCAGTACATCTTCCCTGCAGTAAATTGGATAGCATGGCACATGGTTCCACAGGATGATGGACCGCATGTGGGGATGATGTCGGCGGCACATGCACTGCACACTCCCAGAACTTTTACACATATTTCCAGGTTATTATTAATGGAATTACATACAGCAGGCCCAGGTCTTTAAAACACAGCAGTCCCCTCCCCAACACACGCCCCCTGACGAAGAAGGGCAAAACATGCGTTGGGGTGATGAGGACACGCAAAACACTATCATTCAGGTAATCTTAAAGTTACTATGCTGCAGTAACCTGCCATTTAGTTATATTTAACATACAGGCACAAGCACAATAGCTTCTAGACAGGAATTTATTTTTATTACATGACACAAGCTACTTTACTGTTTGTTTGACAATGTATGTTGTGATGTCCTCTGTTATATACTAAGCACTTGCTATTGGTAAAACATCACTGTTTGAATATATTGTTTAACATGTACTGTTTTAAAAATTGTGATTAATAAATATTTACTATTGGGCTTAATATTCATATCTGGTTGCTTGAATGGGCACAACCAGGTTTTTTTGTTGTTCTGGCTGAGAGGAGCAGCATCGATAGCCATGGCCAGTATAGCAATGGATCTCGCTAGTGTACTACGGGAAAGACCATGGTTCCTAGCAAAACGAGAATCCACTATGTTGGTTCCTACTCCACTATCCATCAGATATTTCATATTCAGTTGGAACTTGTTCACATTAGAAAGATAGGATGTGCCGTCCGTCTTTTTCTTAGAATCCATTGTCCATCAGAAAAAAAATAATCTCAGTATTTGCACCAAAAACCACATGAACAGTTATGGTGAACTGAGATGTACAGTACTGACCAAACGTTTGGGCACACCTTCTCATTCAAAGAGTTTTCTTTATTTTCATGACTCTGAAAATTGTAGATTCACATTGAAGGCATCAAAACTATGAATTAACACATGTGGAATGAAATACTTAACAAAAAAGTGTGAAATAACTGAAAATATGTCTTGTATTCTAGGTTCTTCAAAGTAGTCACGTTTTGGTTTGATTACTGCTTTGCACACTGTTGGCATTCTCTTGATGAGCCCTGTCAGGTATAAGTGGGATTTCTTGCCTTATAAATGGGGTTGGGACCATCAGTTGTGTTGGGCAGAAGTCTGGCGGATACACAGCTGATAGTCCTACTGAATAGACTGTTAGAATTTGTATTATGGCAAGAAAAAAGCAGCTAAGTAAAGAAAAATGAGTGGCCATCATTACTTTAAGAAATGAAGGTCACTCAGTCTGAAAAATTGGGAAAACTTTGAAAGTGTCCCCAAGTGCAGTGGCAAAAACCATCAAACGCTACAAAGAAACTGGCTCACATGAGGACCGCCCCAGGAAAGAAAGACCAAGAGTCACCTCTGCTGTGGAGGATAAGTTTATCCGAGTCACCAGCCTCAGAAATCGCAGGTTAACAGCAGCTCAGATTAGAGACCAGGTCAATGCCACACAGAGTTCTAGAAGCAGACACATCTCTAGAACAACTGTTAAGAGGAGACTTTGTGCAGCAGGCCTTCATGGTAAAGTAGCTGCTAGGAAACCACTGCTAAGGACAGGCAACAAGCAGAAGAGAGTTGTTTGAGCTAAAGAACACAAGGAATGGACATTAGACCAGTGGAAATCTGGGCTTTGGTCTGATGAGTCCAAATTTGAGATATTTGGATCCAACCACCGTGTCTTTGTGCGACGCAGAAAAGGTGAATGGATGGACTCTACATGCCTGGTTCAAACCGTGAAGCATGGAGGAGGAAGTGTGATGGTGTGGGGGTGCTATGCTGGTGACACTGTTGGGGATTTATAGAAAATTGAAGGCATACTGAACCAGCATGGCTACCAAGGTATCTTGCAGCGGCATGCTATTCCATCTGGTTTGCGTTTAGTTGGACCATCATTTATTTTTCAACAGGACAATGGCCCCAAACACACCTCCAGGCTGTGTAAGCACTATTTGACTAAAGCTGGTGTCACACACAGCGACAACGACAACGACGTCGCTGCTACGTCACCATTTTCTGTGACGTTGCAGCGACGTCCCGTCGCTGTCGCTGTGTGTGACATCCAGCAACGACCTGGCCCCTGCTGTGAGGTCGCTGGTCGTTGCTGAATGTCCAGCTTCATTTTTTGGTCGTCACTCTCCCGCTGTGACCCACACATCGCTGTGTGTGACAGCGAGAGAGCGACGAAATGAAGCGAGCAGAGGGAGCAGGAGCCGGCGTCTGGCAGCTGCGGTAAGCTGTAACCAGCGTAAACATCGGGTAACCAAGGGAAGACCTTTCCCTGGTTACCCGATATTTACCTTCGTTACCAGCCTCCGCCGCTCTTGCTGCCAGTGCCGGCTCCTGCTCTGTGCACATGTGGCTGCAGTACACATCGGGTAATTAACCCGATGTATACTGTAGCAAGGAGAGCAAGGAGCCAGCGCTAAGCAGTGCGCGCGGCTCCCTGCTCTCTGCACTGTGACATGTAGCTGCAGCACACATCGGGTTAATTAACCCGATGTGTACTGTACCTAGGAGAGCAAGGAGCCAGCGCTAAGCGCGGCTCCCTGCTCTCTGCACATGTAGCACAGCGACGTTATGATCGCTGCTTCTGCTGTGTTTGACAGCTAAGCAGCGATCATAACGGCGACTTACAAGGTCGCTGTTACGTCACCGAAAATGGTGACGTAACAGCGACGTCGTTGTCGCTGTCGCTTAGTGTGAACCCAGCTTAAGAAGGAGAGTGATGGGGTGCTACGTCAGATGACTTGGCCTCCACAGTCACCAGACCTGAACCCAATCAGGATGGTTTGGGTGAGCTGGACCGCAGAGTGAAGGCAAAAGGGCCAACAAGTGCTAAGCATCTCTGGGAACTCCTTCAAGACTGTTAGAAGACCATTTCCGGTGACTACCTCTTGAAGCTCATCAAGAGAATGCCAAGAGTGTGCAAAGCAGTATTCAAAGCAAAAGGTGGCTACTTTGAAGAACCTAGAATATAAGACATATTTTCAATTGTTTCACACTTTTTTTAAGCATTTCATTACACATGTGTTAATTCATAGTTTTGATGCCTTCAATGTGAATCTACAATTTTCAGAGTCATGAAAATGAAGAAAACTCTGAATCAGAAGGTGTGTCCAAACCTTTGGTCTGTACAGTATATATGGAGAAAATGTACACAACCAGGTCGCCTTCCACCACACAACCTTGTCACAGATAATGGTCCACGAACCATACCAACTGAGAGTCAGTCGGCAGAGAAAAGGCCCAGGACTGGGGACGTCACTGAAGGAGAGAGACTATAATTCCCACTCGTTGTAACTCACTCCCTGAGGAACTGGGGCAGACCTTGAAATATAATTTACAAGCTTCCTTAAGCACCATGAATTTATCCCTTCCCCTAGAAAACCTGTCTGAGAGGGCAATCTTGGTTTCAGGCTGGGTCAGGGAATGAGCTACGACCATCAGACCCCCAATTTGCTGCAACTGCTGCACAACCTGAGACCTCAGATCCATCACTTCCTGTGATAGAGTCTGAACAGTTGTGCAAAAGCTGCAGATTGAACCATATTGATTCCTGAAAAATGTATGGGCCATTATTATGTCACGCTTGTACAAAGGAATATCCAGTGCACTGCGCAACACAGGGGTTACAACGGGGATGGAAAGGGAGTAGGAAGACCCTTACGGTAGGGAGAGGGGAATCAGGTCCCCACCTGACACTAACTTCTGTCTGCTCCTTCAGTTCTCTAACATCCCTAAGCGGGTCCTTCCCTCACCGCCATCATGTGCCAAGCCCATATCTATCCCTCCACTCACCCTGGATAGTGTGAAGGTCGGTAAGTGCACTAGACTACATCACTGCAGTAATAAAACACAGGGGAAGGAAGACAGACAGAGGAACAAAGCCAAAAAGGATATACTCTAACTTCCACAGTTGTAGCTAAGCACCAGGACTGCAAACAACCTGACTCCAGCAGCTACAAGACGCTTCCTCCCTCCTCGGTGGTCAGTTTAGAATTAATCTATAACCGGCATCAAGTGATGTAACATGACTATTTAAAGGGAAGGGGAGTCATCATAAACTGGCTGCACCTGAGATGCAAGAGACTCAACGTCAGCAACTTCAAGAGACTTGCTTCTTCCACCGTGGTCAGTTCAGAATGATGAAATTCTATAACTGGCATCAGTTGATGGTACATATGACTCTTTAAAGGGAAAGGGAGTGGTCACAAAGCGGCTGCACCTGAGATCAACTAACAAGGAATTACCAGCAAGAAAAGAGTCCTGAACCCTTCCTGCAATAAAAGAAAGCAAATATGTTTAATATTTAGTCTCACAAGGCAATGTGAGACTTAGATCCCAAACCTGTCACACATCTCCCTAGGACCGGAGACCCTCGAGACTCGAAGCCAAACTGCAGAGTATTTATCCTGACCCACTCTTGTGTCTCGCACAATTATGGCCTGGCAGAAATGATATGAGACTAATAGGAGGTATGGCTGCATTATGTCCTGAATCAGGGACAACTATGAAATACCTCAAATCAGTGACATGTTGGATGATAGCAATGTGTTGTTTGTCCGTGACCTTTTCGTGCCTGCCCTTCCTCTATATTCTCAGATGATATTTGCTTGCTTATGGGATATAATATGTGCTTGTAAGCAGTAGGCACGTCTGTCCTTTCTCCGCTCCTGCATTATATTATTACTTTCTAAAGAATAAGTCTGATTATTGCTGCTATGAAAATATAATGGTTTATAAGCTGAAATAAATTGCTCTGAGCGGCTTTTGTTTCCAGTAACAATAAATACAATGTCGGAGGTTGGAAATGTTCCTCATTGTGCATATTAGGCCTAAATTGCTGCTGCTATGCATTAGATAACAGGGCGCTCTCTTAAACACAACCTGGGAAGTTATATTTGCATAAATAAAGAACACAGTCCAAATAATTATAGGGTGAGGACTGAAAAATATATTTAAATATATATATATGTATACACATATGTATACAACCACGCGAACCAGCATTTAGCATTAGAAAGGTAGGAGCCTCAACTGTTATTGCCTAGCAACCCCTCGCGGCTTGACAGAAAGCAACGCTAGATCTCGAAGAATAAAAAAAAGCCAAGCGATACTCCTCATAACAATGAGGCACATCTAATTAAGGACAATTCTTCTCTTGGAATTAACGTCAATGATTTTCAAGGGGAATATTTATTATGTAATATTTGCAGATCTTTTTATTTTGCAGCCATTACAACATGCCATATATTTTTCCCGTTAATATCTGTTAGACTCTTTGCACAGTTGTAGTAAGGGATGTCCTCCTATTCTTCATCGAGGTAGACCGTTAACCCATGTCTTCTCCATGCAGTGGCACAAATTGTAGGTCCATGGATGCCTGTGCAAAAGCAAGCCATGATCTATTAGTGCAATAGCACAGCAGGCTGTAAATGAATCCCCTAAGAATAGATGCCTGCCGGATATTCATTTCCTGCATACCAGGCATTAGTTTTTATGAGCTCCATTATATAAAAATGATTGGCTCCATAGGGTTGTGTATCCTCGTTCTGGAAATAGAAATGTAGAAGGTTGACTTGCCCCTGTGCTGGTTATGCTATGTATTCTATGTGTTATATATTGTATTGTAAATGTTAATATGCTGTGCTGCTAGCTAGGTGCAGGTTCCAGATACAGTAGAGCCAGGACTGTTGCCAACAGGCACAACCGGTTGGACTGGGTTAGCAGCGGAGTGGAAAAAATAGGGTTAAGGGGACGTGACAGAGTGGTAATGAGGACAGTGGGGAGGTGTCGAGAGGTGACAGTAGAGTATAGGGTTAAAGTGAGAGAAGATGTGGCCTCGATGTCAGGGAACCTCAAGAGGGCCGGAACCTACGCCTCACCCCTGCGGGTTTAGGCTATGTTCGCACGTTGCGTTTTTTTCCGCGTTTCTGCAGCGTTTTTGGCTGCAGCGTTTTTGCGCTAAAACGCATGCGTTTTTGATTTCCAGCAAAGTCTATGGGAAAAGCAGAAATCCTGTCTGCACTTTGCTTTTTGTTCAGCAGCGTTTAATTTGCATATTTGTGGTCAAAAACCATGCTGAAAAAGAAGCAGCATGTCAGTTGTTTTTGCCATTTCTGCAGCGTTTCCTTAACATTGGAGTCAATGAGAAATGGCAAAACGCATGTTGAAGTGAATATTCTGCGTTTAATGTGCGTTTTACATGCTTTTTACCAGAGTTTTCCAAAACAAAAACGCAGGTGCAGTAGGCAAATAAACCAGGCACAAACGTCATTACCTACATCAATTCCTTTTTACTATAAATACAGAGCTGAGTATGTTTCAGTGCCTGCTACTATTGTGATTTCTCATAATATAAATACTTTGATCTACTGAAATTTAAAATGGCTTGGTTCCAGCGAATGAAGATCGATGTAGCAAAATTAATTGCTATGGTAAGTACCTGATTTATTTTTCATTATTTTGCTTAAAAAATGTTATAATGATAATGTCAAGCTTTATAATCTTATAAATTTAGTAATCACTTCATTACAATTTTGTAAAATTATGTAACAGGTTGAATCCATGCCATGCCTTTGGGATCCCACATGCCCTGAATACATGCAAAAAAACAAGAGGATGGACTGTTGGGGAACAATCTGTGCTGAACTGTTCCCACAATGGCATGAGGCTGATGCAGCCTTACAACATAAAATTGGTATATTTGTTGTTTAAATTAGTTGTTTTTATACTGTTACTATACTTTTTATAATTAATTTAAGATTTGTGTTTTATTTTTTCCTTGCACAATTAAAATAGAGCTTGATGTGCGGAAAAGGTGGCGTTCAGTTAAGGACAGATTTCACAAGATAAGGAATGAGGGCATGAAAAGTGGCAGTTCCCCTAAAAAAACCAAATTTCATCTATTATGATGAGCTGTCATTTCTATGCACAAGTCGGAAAACTAGAGAGTAAGTATTCATGTAACAGTATGTTAACATTGTTTTCTGAAAATAATGTTATCATCACAATAAATTACATTGTATTTAATTGTTTTTTATGTTTTCTTTCTCCTCAACAGAACTTCTGGAAATGTAGCAGCAGACACACCTGTTGATGATGAAGAAGGGCAAGAGAGCCTTCATCAACCACACCAGGAAGGGCCATCAGGCAATATAGATCAATTTTCATCTGAACATGAAGGGGAGATAGAAATTGGTAGTGTTCAAGATAAATCACCACCTAGACCTACAATAATTACCTCAGGTCCCACAAAATATATCAAGCCAAAAAACAAAAAAAAACACACCAAAAATATCCAATTAGAGGAGGAAGTTATTTGTAACGAAACCTTAAAATTATTGAATACTAGTGCCAAAGAAGATGACATTGATCATTTTGGCATTAGTATTGCAGGTAGAATTCGAAAAATTAAAGATGAGAAGAAAAAAAATACATGCATGACAGCCATATGTGGGATGCTGACTTGCTATGAGGAAGAGGGTAGTTTCCCTTCCTCTGGCGCAATTATTTCGAAAATTGAACAAATTTTTGACGAAGTCAAAAACCCACCAGCCCAAAAGAATACAGCTACTATTGCCCCAAACCCAATCTACATACCAAAACCTTATTCTCTAAATACAAATACCTATAATCAAAATGTGCACCAACAATATTTGCATCCAGGCATACAAACTCAAAAACCCCAATCTAGCCAAATGAATATACAACCCCCGTTAAATGTAAATTTGCATTCCCAACAACAACCTCATGGATATTTCAGCAGGCAATTATTTTCCGAACCTTAATTTCATAATGATCTAATCTTATGTTTCTGTGTGCTGTTTATAAAAATTTATGTATTCTTCATACATATAAATTATATGTTGCACATATGTTGTAATGTGCATAAAAATGGCTTTATGACGTAAATAAAGCTTTGTAAAGAAATAAATTAATTTGTGACATCAAAATCTGTGTTTGTATACTTTAATTTTGCAACATATGAAGTGTTTTCATGTTCAATCTTGATGATTTTAGAGTTATCATTGCTTCAGGAAATGACATCATAACAAATTAACATAAACAAGACAGGAAAGGCAGACATTTTTGTATTTGAATCATTTAACTTTATTTTTGAGTTCAATGACATGACAAACGCATATGCGTTTTTAAGTAGAAAAACGCATGTAAAAAGCGCTAAAAACGCAATAAAAACGCGAAAAAAACGCATGCGTTTTTAGCGCTAAAAAATGGTCAGAAGCCATTTGGTCAAAAAGCAAGGGAAGGAAAACGTGCAGAATAAACTGCAGGTACACCGACGCAACGTGCGAACATAGCCTTAGAGAGTTGTCTGGCTAGAGAGCCGTTAGGGCCCAGCAGCGGACGCAGGTGTTGGGAAGAGGGGGAAAGGAGACAGACCATGGAGGCTTGAGGATGAGGCTCAAGATAGCAAAGGGGGTAGGGTTGCGGAGCATTACCCCCCACTGTGCGAAAGAATGGGACTGACGATCATGGCTGTATAATGGTGTGGAGAATAAAAGTGAATAATTCTGGTTTTAAAGAACTGTCCGCTGATGCATTTTTTATGTATTAGGGAAGTATTTCACTTGCGAGAGACTCGAGCTTATCTCGCATCACATCACCTAGCACAGCCCGCCTCTCTCCCGACAGGAGCAGATCTGCTGCATGTATTTCTATGCAGCTGAGACGCTCCTGTCGGGAAAGACTACAAGAGATGGGGAGACAGAAGGCGCAATAGGGTCTTACCCGGTATTTACCGTTAGAAGTAAAGAGAGGTACACTCACCTGGTCGGGTTGTGCCCGTCACAACTCCTTAGCAAGCATGTGAGTGTCCGCGTGGTCCAAGCAGCGGCCCTGTGCAAAACGTGGTAGAATATATCATATAGGAAAAAATGGGTTTATGCCGCGCTAAAAAACCACTGATGTCAGGATAATGAAACAATCTCTTTTTTATTTTAGCAATCCAACGCGTTTCAGAGACAAGGACCGTCTCCTTCTTCAGGGAAAAAAGAAATCCACTTCAATCAAATCAAAATTTCTTTTTTCCCTGAAGAAGGAGACGGTCCTTGTCTCTGAAACGCGTTGGATTGCTAAAATAAAAAAGAGATTGTTTCATTATCCTGACATCAGTGGTTTTTTAGCGCGGCATAAACCCGTTTTCCCTGTCGGGAAAGAGGCAGGCCATGCCGGGTGATGCGATGTCAGATACGCGCGAGTCTCTCGCAAGTGGAATCCTACCCTTACAGAGGTGATACACAATCCTAATAACTATGGTACTTGGCCAAAACTTTCTTATAGACATTAGATCTTTCACCATGTGTTATGATGAGGTGACAGAATGGAAGTAAGAGGTAGTGAGTGACAATTTATTGCAAAAGGGAAACATGGAATAATCTAGTCACCCTGTAAAACGATTGTATTATGTATAGTTCTCCAGGATAGTAAAACATGGCTGCTCTCTTCCAGAAACCCACACCGATTAATTTCTGTGCGCGATATTGTCGCTCAGCCCCATCCACTTCAACGGAGATAAATATTACACATAGATGGATATGGCGCTATTTTGGGAAGAAAGCTGCCAAATTCTCCAATCCTATAGGACCCAGAAGAGGGATTTTATTTCCCCCCCAAAGTCTTCTAATTAGTAGGAAGTATCCAAATTGGAAAAGCCATTTAAGGTACGCTTCTACAAAATACAAATTGTACATATTTTCCTGGCTCTCTTTTCCAGTTTTATGATACAAGATGGCAACTACACCATGTTTTTTTTTTTACTTTATATTTCCTGTCATTTCAAGGCAGATTTGCTCCATCCAAGCACTTTTTTGGCAGATGTAATCTCATCACAAACTTTCTGAATTCAGGATGACTCTGCTAATCACTTGTGGTTAACATTCACATTTACATAATGGCGTGCTCGTGCGCTCCTCATCTGCAGTCATTACAGACTCTGACCTCTGGGTTACTTTTGACTGAGAAGCATTTATAGCAGAAATGATTATGCTGATGAAGTCTGGACGGAAATTAGGATCAGGGTCTAGGAAAAAGAGTCCAAAGAATTGTGTGTCTCATAGATACAATGCAATTCATTTGGGGAAAATTACTAAGGCGGGCTTTGCACGTTGCGACATCGCAAGCCGATGCTGCGATGTCGCACGCGATAGTCCCAGCCCCCGTCGCAGGTACGATATCTTGTGATAGCTGGCGTAGCGAAAATTATCGCTACGCCAGCTTCACATGCACTCACCTGCCCTGCGACCGTCGCTCTGGCCGGCAACTCGCCTCCTTCCTAAGGGGGCGGGTCGTGCGGCGTCATAGCGACGTCACACGGCAGACGGCCAATAGCGGCGGAGGGGCGGAGATGAGCAGGATGTAAACATCCCGCCCACCTCCTTCCTTCCGTATAGCCGCTGGCGGCAGGTAAGGAGATGTTCCTCGTTCCTGCGGCTTCACACACAGCGATGTGTGCTGCCGCAGGAACGAGGAACTACATCGTACCTGTCGCGGCACCGGCATTATGGAAATGTCAGAGCCTGCACCGATGATACGATAACGACGCTTTTGCGCTCGTTCATCGTATCATCTAGGATTTACACACTACGACATCGCAAGTGATGCCGGATGTGCGTCACTTTCGATTTGACCCCACCAACATCGCACCTGCGATGTCGTAGTGTGCAAAGCCGCCCTAAGACAATCAGCTTCTAGAGAATCTGTCAGAAGGTTTTTTCTACTCATCTCAGCATGATGTAGGCAAAAAGATCCTGAATCTAAAGATGTATAACTTAGATCACTTTGTACAGCCATTCTGACACAGTGAAAGATTTTAGATTTTGCATGATTTTGCAAAGCCCATACAGCTGCCCCCGCCCACACCAGGCTTTCAGTGTACATTTCCATAGACAGAAGCTGCTAATCACAGAAGGGGAGGAGTCGGACTACAAGTCTTGTGCTGCTGAGACCCACTAATGGTAAAGATAAGAGGCTTAAGCTAACATTACAGGTAAATAAAAAATGACTGTGAGATGAGAGACTCAGGGTTGAATTGTTTGTTTTAACTCTTAGGGACCCGTCACACGTAGCGATGTTCCAGCGATCCCACCAGCGATCCGACCTGGCAGGGATCGCTGAAGCGTCACTACGTGGTCGCTGGTGAGCTGTCAATCAGGCAGATTTATACAGCGATCAGAGACCAGCCACTAGCCCCCAACGAACCGTGTAACAACGCTATGCTTGGTAGCCAGGGTACACATCGGGTAACTATGCAAAGCGCCTTGCATAGTTACCCGATGTGTACCATGGTTACCAGTGTACCGCTGCTTACAGGTTGCCAGATGCTGGCTCCCTGCACATTCAGATCGTTGGTCTCCCGCCATCAAACATGCCGATGTGTGCTGCACAGCGTGAGACCAATGAGCAAAAAATGGTCCTGATAGTTTTGTAATGATCAGCAACCTCGCAGCAGGGGCCCACTCACTGGTGCTTGTCACAGACAGCGATATCGATGGCGAGGTCGCTGATACATGAGCCGGGAAATTATAGGCCGGTAAGTTTAACCTCTACGGTTGGTAAAATCCTTGAGGGTTTCTTGAGAGATGCTATGCTGGAGTATCTCAAGAAAAATAACCTTATGACAGAGTATCAACATGGGTTTATGAGGGATCGATCCTGTCAAACTAATTTGATCAGCTTCTATGAAGAGGTAAGTTCAAGCCTGGACCAGGGAAATGCAGTGGATGTTGTGTATATGGACTTTTCAAAAGCTTTTGATACAATGCCACACAAAAGGTTGGTACATAAAATGAGAATAATGGGGATAGGGGAAAATATGTGTAACTGGGTTAAAAACTGGCTCAGTGATAGGAAACAAAGGGTGGTTATTAATGGTACGTACTCGGACTGGGTCTCAGTTCATAGTGGGGTACCACAGGGGTCAGTATTGGGCCCGCTTCTTTTCAACATATTTATAAATGACCTTGTTGGGGCATGCGGAGTAAAATTTCAATATTTGCAGATGATACTAAACTCTGCAGGGTAATCAATACAGAGGAGGATAATTTTATATTACAGGGAGATTTATGTAAATTGGAGGATTGGGCTGAGAAGTGGCAATTGAAGTTTAATGTAGATAAATGTAAGGTCATGCACTTGGGTAGAGGAAATAACATTTATGATTATGTACTTAATTGTAGAACACTGGGTAAAACAGACACAGAAAAAGACTTGGGTGTATGGGTGGATGGTAAACTTCACTTTAGTGGACAGTGTCAGGCAACTGCTGCCAGGGCTAATAAAATAATGGGATGTATTAAAAGAGGTATAAGTGTTCATGAAAAAAATATAGTTCTACCTCTGTACAAGTCACTAGTGCGACCGCACTTAGAATACTGTGTACAATTCTGGTCACCGATATATAAGAAGGACATAGCTGAACTGGAGAGGGTGCAGAGAAGAGCCACCAAGATTAGAGGAATGGGTGGGCTGCAACACCAAGACAGGTTATTAAACTTGGGGTTATTTAGTTTGGAAAAACGAAGGCTTAGGGGGGATCTAATCACAATGTATATATGAGGGGACAGTACAGAGACCTTTCCAAAGATCTTTTTACACCTAGGCCTGCGACTGGAACACGGGGGAATCCGCTACGTCTTGAGGAAAGAAGGTTTAATCATAATCACAGACGAGGATTCTTTACTGTACGAGCAGTGAGACTATGGAACTCTCTGCCGCATGATGTTGTAATGAGTGATTCACTACTAACATTTAAGCAGAGCCTGGATGCCTTTTTTGAAAAATTTAATATTACCAGTTATGTATGTTAGATTTTATGACAGGGTATTGATCCAGGGAACTAGTCTGATTGCCGGATGTGGAGTCAGGAAGGAAATTTTTTCCCCATTGGAACTTGTTTGCCACATTGGGGTTTTTTTGCCTTCCTCTGGATCAACATGTTAGGCTACAGGTTGAACTAGATGGACTTAGGGCGGCTTTGCACACTACGACATCGCAGGTGCGATGTCGGTGGGGTCAAATTGAAAGTGACGAACATCCGGCATCGCATGCGACATCGTAGTGTGTAAAGCCTAGATGATACGATTTACGAGCGCAAAATCATCATTATCGTATCATCGGTGCAGCGTCGGCGTAATCCATAATTACGCTGACGTGACGGTCCGATGTTGTTCCTCGCTCCTGCAGCAGCACACATCGCTGTGTGTGAAGCCGCAGGAGCGAGGAACATCTCCTACCGGCGTCACTGCGGCTTCCGTAGGATATGCGGAAGGAAGGAGGTGGGCAGGATGTTTACATCCTGCTCATCTCCGCCCATCCGCCGCTATTGGTCGCCTGCTGTGTGACGTCGCTATGATGCCGCATGACCCGCCCCCTTAGGAAGGAGGCGGGGCGACGGCCAGAGCGACGGTCGCAGGGCGGGTGAGTGCGTGTGAAGCTGGCGTAGCGATAATTTTCGCTACGCCAGCTATCACACGATATCGTACCTGCGACTGGGGCGGGGACTATCACGTGCGACATCGCAGCTTCGGCTTGCGATGTCGCAACGTGCAAAGCCCGCCTTAGAGTCTCCCTTCAACCTTAAAAACTATGATACTATGATACATCACAAAATCTGTGACATTTCAGCCATCTCGCTAGCGATCTCGTTGTGTGTGACGGGGGCTTTAGAGCATGCTGGCTTCAAAATACATTGCAGAAACCTGCTGACAGAGTCCTTTTAAAGGAAATCTGGCCCCTGATTTGTGGTACCCCATCTGAGAGCAGCAAAATGTAGGCAGAGAACCTTGATTCCAGCAATATGTCACTTACTAGGTTGCTTGTTGTCATTTTGATAAAATCACTATTCTATCTGCTGCAGGTCCTATGAATACTGAGCTCTGTACAACCCCGCCCACACCACTGATTGGCAACATTTTTGTGTACACTGTACAATGACAGAAAGCTGACAATCAGTGATGGGGACGGGATTATAAACAGTTCAATATGAATATACTGGACTATCTGGCAGCAGGTTTACTAATCGTCTAGTGATAATGTCCTGCTGATAAAACAGTTACATTATAAAAGCTACGGCAATCAGCCCAGTAAGTGACACATTGTGAGAGTCAAGGTCTCTGTCTCTGGATTATGCTGCTCTCAGATTAGGTGGCAAAAACCTTGTTTCAGATTCTCATTAATCAGTGGGTGCCTGGCAGAATGGGTTCAATTTCCTTATAGTGCCACCACAGGAGAAATTAAGTATTACACTTATTAAAATCAATAGGACATCAATGTAAAGCACAGATATGTTGGGTCTTCCAAAGCAAGGGATGGTTCTCCAATGCAAGAGGTCCATTCTCCACCCTGGTCCTAAATAGAGGAGGCCTGTAATTATCCTTCTGGTCAAACCTCTTTTACCACAGCACCATGGTGATTAACTTTATAATATACTTGGACATATCATGCTTGGCTAGACATTAAAAAATAAGTCTAACTACAATTTTTGAAAAAATGGCCAGTATAGAACACCATTAAAAACACCAATGGAGAGGATGTAACCCTAGGATGGGACAAGGGAGTAGCTATATAAATACACAGTAAAAATGACATGGGTTGATATGAAAGCAATCAGGTGCTGCATGCAGAGTACTATGAGTCACAGTAAGAAGAATTTGTAATTAAGAAACAGGCAAAGAATGAGCCATGATGGAAATGTCACAAAATAGCTAAAAATATATCCAGTACAATGCACGTATAGCAACTGATAGAAAGTAGGTCGCTAGAGGCATTTTAACATGCTGTGTACAAGTACCACAAGTCCCAAAGAGGGGAACCCTCATAGAGAAAAGCCCCCTAACCATCCAGCGTACGTTTCGCAGATCTATCAATACCCCTGTGGACACCGCTTCATCAGCTCTTTTACTACAGCACCATGGTGATTAACTTTATAATATACTTGGACATACTCATGATGTCTTCTGACTAGAGATGAGCAAATCGATCCATGGTGGATCATGTTGGGCTGACTCGGACTGTAAAGGCAAATCTTTATCCCAGCAAAGTCAATGAGAATCTTGCAGGTTTGTTTTTCTTTCTTGGTCATTTTGCAGCGTTTTTCCACCCCAAATGCATGAAAAGCGCATAGAAAAAACGCCTGCCAAAAATACACTTAAAATGCATCAAGTTTTTGGTTCGTTCACACCTGGGGTACCGTGGGTACTGCCAGCTGTGCCCTCCGGTGAACTCACTGACATGACCACTCTTACAGCTGCAGCTCCATCAGTGTGTTCCGCAGGCAGCACTGATCGATCACGTTTTCTAATGTGACTGTGCACTGCGACCTCAGGATGTAGCAGAGACGAAAATCATCATAGGTTGTCATGATGTGGATATTGTTGGACCTGCAGGGTGTTTTGGGGGGTTAATAAACTGGAGAAAGAAGGTGTTTTTTTTGTTGTTGTTTTTTTATAAAGGATTTTTCTCTGTGTTTTGTGTTTATTTATTTTTACTAACACAATTAATAATTGGGGGTCTCATAGGCCCCTACCAATTACTAATTTGTGGCAGCTGAGATTTTTTGACAAATCACAGTTGTCATTAACCTTTATATTACCCTGATTGCCACCCCACCAGGCAGGCCATTGGGATGAGCTGAGAATCGCCAAGATTGGCGCCTCTAATGGATGCAACAATTCTTGGGCGGCAGTAGGCTTCTATTTTTAGGTTGGGGAGGGTCTAATAACCATGGGCCTCTATAGCCTAAAAATACCAATCCCCAGCTGTCTGTTTTATTTTGGCTGGGTATCAAAATTGGGGGGAAATCACACCGTTTTTAAAAATGATTTATTTTGATAATTGAAAAAAAACATGTGGGGTCCCGCAGATTTTGATACACAGTCAAGATAAAGCACACAACTAGGGGCTGAAGCCTCCAGCTGTCTGCTTTATCTGTGTTGGGTATCAAAATACAAGTGACCCCCAAGCCATTTTTTCCAATAATTTATTTATTTTTACACTCCTCTTCAGGGACCCAGATAACTAGTGTAAGGGCAACCAATCGCCAGCACTGTCACTGAGGGTGGGCGGGGGAAGTAGGGAATATTCATAAGGTTTAATGAGCCAACCCGAAACAGTGTGACAGCTGCGCAGAAACTCAGTAAGTATAATTGTCCTGCTTTAATCCCTATTATGCTTCCTTTTCTTTTCTTTGACTGTGTTTTGGCTATTCACACCCATGCCAGTAATTGGCATGGCTGTGATGGGACCGGAAGTGCCCACACAGGAAAAGTTTGCTGATTGGCTACTCTGCAGCATTCCAACAACCTTGTATTTGATTGGCCAGACCCAAACAGTAGCACAGAGTTCCCTGAGATGTTCGTGTTTGGGGTCCGTGCACGGACCCCAAACTTTACAGTTTGGATTCAAACATCACTAGTTATATTTCCAGAATGAGCACTTTGAAGTGGGATTCTGAGTAAGAATTTGAAACTACAGTATAATTATAATTTATTACACTGTTAGATCAGGTATGTCTATATCTAAAACATATTGCATACTCCTAATCAGTATGAGACCCTTTGGTTTAAAGATTGGGATTGTTAACATGTCAGCTAATTACAAATACCACCATGCATTCCCCAGGATTTAGCCAATGAAAAGTTTTGAGAGCCTTGTATCATGTAATATCAAACTGACAAAGTGAATATGGCACAGGATTTCGCCTCTTACCTTTGTATAGCATGCAACCTATACATTTACAGTGAGGCAGCAAAATGGAATCACAAGTCCTTTAATCTAAGGGATGAGTGAACCGTGTGGGTAGATGTCACATCAGAATGAACTCGGAGACAACAAGCTCAGGGACTTTGGCAACACAAAGACGTCAGCTTTATATCTTTTTACTGGTTACCAATCTGTCAATTATTCTAAAGGTCTCTGACCCGCACTATTCTCCATTGAAAATAATCCTTACGAAATGTATCCAGGAAACAGATCAAAACTACATTGTAGAATTCTCAAGATAGATAGTGTTACGATTCATCTCTTCAAATGTACACAGCTTTTACATCCCCGGTGTATGAACATTACCTTATACCTATTTTAATGATGATCTGGTTCCTTCAATACCCATGGTAAAAAATATCACAATTCACCTATGACTCCCGCAATTGTGGCATGGGTGGAGGTACGCAGTTGGTCCAGGACATCAGCGCCCCAAACTAGTCAATTGTTTGATTCCTTTTATATAATATTTTAGGAAACAGATTCAGAATTTGAGTCAGTAGTTCAAAAGACAATGGTTCAGAAGACAATGGTAACAGAAAATCCACGCAGGGACGCCTTAGAGGGTAGGTTCTGCCATCTGTAAGTATGGCAAGGGAGACATAATCAGACTAACAAAGTATAATAATTTGGGGCCAACAGATGAATAAAACAATAAAAGTGTATTAAAGGGGATAGCTAGATTTTTTTTTTACAAAAGTCTGCAGTCACTCTGTGTGACTGCAAACTTGTGAGTCCTGACTTTGTGCTCAGTGCGCGCTGTGAGGACTCTCCGTTGCCGGCGGTGAAATCAAGTGCACATGCGAATATTGCGAAGAATGCGATATTTCATATTCTGACTAGGCATGCTCAGCCTTGCACAATACAAGTGAAAATCAAAAAGGTCAGTGAAGCCTCTGTTAGGAGTCTCAAAACAGAAACCAGCCAGATATCACTCCGGGAAGGACCCAACCAAGAGGTGGCTCTTTTTAGGAGACCACCATAACCACCATATTAAGTGGCCCTTTTAGTCAATATCCAACTTTTTGACAAGTTTAAAGGTATGACAAGGGAAATACCAAGGCCAGGTATCCATCCACAGACAGCTGTTTCAGGTATTGCCCCTCATCAGTGTGGAGTAGGATTCTGGCCAGGTGGGAGCAATGCCTAGTAGACTAACAAGACAAAACAATCACTGATCTCGGGGAGACCAGCAAGAGAAAATACCGCCGTCAGCCAGCAAGGGCGCTCAAGACAGTGAAATCCTATGTACATTGCCCCCTGGGAAATATGCAAATCAAAAAAGTCAGTGGAGCCTCTGTTTGGAGTCTCAATACAGAAACCAGCCAGATATCCCTCCGGGAAGGACCCAGCCAAGGGATGGCTCTTTTAGGAGACCACCATAACCACCATATTAAGTGGCCCTTTTAGTCAATATCCAACTTTTTGACAAGTTTAAAGATATGACAAGGGAAATACCAAGGCCAGGTATCCATCCACAGACAGCTGTTTCGGGGCATTGCCCCTCATCAGTGTGGAGTAGGATTCTGGTACAAGTGAAGTCAGCGATGAAGTGACACGACCGCATCGGTGCCTGGGGTGACTCTTTACCGGCAGCGTTTCTGCTCCTGGGGCGCCGCGGTGGTGGGGCCCGGTTCCGTGACCACGGCGGTGTCGTTTAATAAATAGGAAGGGGATGATGCCAGTTTATTCGTGACGCCACCTGTGGTATGCCACCACTGCAGGATGGGGACCTCTGGGCCAGATGGTGACGCAGCTTAGATGGCATAGCTCTCCACAGGCAGAACTGTGCCCCAGGGCGGATGGGGGTAGTAGTGATCTATGATGGTGGGGGATGCAGGGCTGGAGGCGCAGGCGAATAACGGAGCAACACAGGGATGCAGTTTCAAGGTTTTTACTCACTGTAGCAGGTTCCAAGGTAACAGGACATGCCAGTGACCACCTTTGGAGTGCTGGGGTTTCACTGTAATAGGCTTCAGCCGATACCGGATAGTTTGGAGGTCAAGTCCGATGCACTTTTCTCAAGTGTACCTTCCCTGGTCGTTTTCCTGCGCTTGATTGGCCCTCCTGCCTTGTGCTCTCACACACTGAACCCTGTGCCAGTGCCCGTGGACCCTGTTGGGTGGCGTGAAGCTCTATCCCTTAGCCCTTATGGGGTCACCTTCCAGCGAATTCGTGTTCAGATGTGGCTTCGGTACTTGCAGTCACCTCAGCCGCTGGTTTTACTTATGGAGTACATAGGTTCTTCTCCTCTAGCCTAGGGACTAGTCCCCGAGTTGTGACCAAGTCCTTCCACCTGTAGATTATATGTGGAACAAGGCCACGAGAGATTATGACACTCTTGTGCCCGGGACGAGCGGTACCAGCTCCAGGCCACGGGTCTTCGCTCCTCCACTGCTCCTCCCCTTTCCTTCTCTCTCCACACTCCATACTATCTGAATGTTCCTACTCTAAAGACTCAACCCCCCCGACCTGGCTTGGGGTATAATCTTGCCCTTGCCATGTCTAATTAGGTGTTTCTGAGCCCGGGTGTTGTGCTTAGGTGCCTTTTCACTGGGGAGCTGGACTAGGGTAGGCTGGGGGGTGGCCATCATGAGGCATGGGACTTTCCCGGTCACTAGGAAAACCACCAGGTGGGTGGTCACCACTTAGGGTAGAAGTAGGAGAAACCACACACTCTCGACAGACTAGTCGGGACTACAGTTCTGGTGACACAACACCACTTTCTTCTGCTCTTCTTTCACGGGGCCTGAGGCTTGGAGCGGAAAGTTCAGCCCGGGTTTTTCACTCCTGGAGGGGCATCTCTTGGAAAGGACACTTTTGAATACCGGTGGCTACGTCTAACTTAACGGGGATTGGCTGGAGCCTACCACAGCGGTGACCAGTACCTCCCGGGTAATGTAAAAACAGTGGGTAAAAGACCTGGAACCGCAGCAGCTGACGCAGCCTTTTGATTGCCGGCTCCATCACCCCGTGCTTTGGTGCCAACGGCCACCACTACTCCCCTCATCATCCTCCCCGGGGCCCGCTCCACCTGTGAGGAGCAGAACCATCCTTGCTGCTACAACCATCCACCCCGGAGGACAGCGACAGCAGAGGCAGCTAATCCCTGGCAACAAACCACAGCTGGCATCACGAGACAATCATCCTCATCCACTTCTATCCCCATCATCCCATCCATTCCCCCTTTCATGGACACCTCGGGGTCACGAAACTGGGCAGGCCACCCGTGACATCCCCTGACCTTTCACCGGCCCAGTGACGATTATTCCCCCAGGCCCCATGGGGTGCTCCATATACCCTTGGGGAGAGCTGTATACCCTTTGTGGGGAAGGACAGCTGTATACCATTGATGGAGACGAGCTGTATAACCTTAGGAGAAGAGCTGTATACCCTTGGGGGGAGAGCTGTATACCAGGGAGGTGAGCTATATACCAGGGAGGTGAGCTGTATACCCTTGGGAGGAAAGCTGTATACCCTTGGGGGGAGAAGAGCTGTATACCCTTGGGGGGAGGGGAGCTGTATACCGTTGGGGGGAGAAGAGCTGTATACCCTTGGGGGGAGGGGAGCTATATACCCTTGAAGGGAGAGCTGTATACCTTTTGGGAGAAGAACAGCTGTATACCTTTGGGGGAGGACAGCTGTATACCTTTGGGGGGAGCTATATACCAGGGAGGTGAGCTGTATACCCTTGGGGGAAGTAGAGCTGTATATCCTTGGGGGGAGAGCTGTATACTGGAGGTGAGCTGTATACCCTTGGGGGAGGGAACCTGTATACCCTTGGGGGAAAGCTGTATACCCTTAGGGGGAGAGGAGCTGTATACCCTTCGGGGAGGAGATTTGTATACCCTCGGGGGGAAGGGAGCTATTTACCCTTGGGAGGAGGGCTGTTTACCCTTTGGGGGAATGACAGTTGTATACACTTGGGGGGAGGACAGCTGTATACCATTGGGGGGAGCTATATACCAAGGAGGTGAGCTGTATACCCTTGGGGGGAGGAGAGCTGTATACCCTTGAGCCGAGTGCGTTAGCTGGCTGAGAACAGCTAGTATATATATATATACAGTTAGGTCCAGAAATATTTGGACAGTGACACAATTTTCGCGAGTTGGGCTCTGCATGCCACCACATTGGATTTGAAATGAAACCTCTACAACAGAATTCAAGTGCAGATTGTAACGTTTAATTTGAAGGTTTGAACAAAAATATCTGATAGAAATTGTAGGAATTGTACACATTTCTTTACAAACACTCCACATTTTAGGAGGTCAAAAGTAATTGGACAAATAAACCAAACCCAAAAAATTTTTTTTATTTTCAATATTTTGTTGCGAATCCTTTGGAGGCAATCACTGCCTTAAGTCTGGAACCCATGGACATCACCAAACGCTGGGTTTCCTCCTTCTTAATGCTTTGCCAGGCCTTTACAGCCGCAGCCTTCAGGTCTTGCTTGTTTGTGGGTCTTTCCGTCTTAAGTCTGGATTTGAGCAAGTGAAATGCATGCTCAATTGGGTAAAGATCTGGTGATTGACTTGGCCATTGCAGAATGTTCCACTTTTTTGTACTCATGAACTCCTGGGTAGCTTTGGCTGTATGCTTGGGATCATTGTCCATCTGTACTATGAAGCGCCGTCCGATCAACTTTGCGGCATGTGGTTGAATCTGGGCTGAAAGTATATCCCGGTACACTTCAGAATTCATCCGGCTATTCTTGTCTGCTGTTATGTCATCAATAAACACAAGTGACCCAGTGCCATTGAAAGCCATGTATGCCCATGCCATCACGTTGCCTCCACCATGTTTTACAGAGGATGTGGTGTGCCTTGGATCATGTGCCGTTCCCTTTCTTCTCCAAACTTTTTTCTTCCCATCATTCTGGTACAGGTTGATCTTGGTCTCATCTGTCCATAGAATACTTTTCCAGAACTGAGCTGGCTTCATGAGGTGTTTTTCAGCAAATTTAACTCTGGCCTGTCTATTTTTGGAATTGATGAATGGTTTGCATCTAGATGTGAACCCTTTGTATTTACTTTCATGGAGTCTTCTCTTTACTGTTGACTTAGAGACAGATACACCTACTTCACTGAGAGTGTTCTGGACTTCAGTTGATGTTGTGAACGGGTTCTTCTTCACCAAAGAAAGTATGCGGCGATCATCCACCACTGTTGTCATCCGTGGACGCCCAGGCCTTTTTGAGTTCCCAAGCTCACCAGTCAATTCCTTTTTTCTCAGAATGTACCCGACTGTTGATTTTGCTACTCCAAGCATGTCTGCTATCTCTCTGATGGATTTTTTCTTTTTTTTCAGCCTCAGGATGTTCTGCTTCACCTCAATTGAGAGTTCCTTAGACCGCATGTTGTCTGGTCACAGCAACAGCTTCCAAATGCAAAACCACACACCTGTAATCAACCCCAGACCTTTTAACTACTTCATTGATTACAGATTAATGAGGGAGACGCCTTCAGAGTTAATTGCAGCCCTTAGAGTCCCTTGTCCAATTACTTTTGGTCCCTTGAAAAAGAGGAGGCTATGCATTACAGAGCTATGATTCCTAAACCCTTTCTCCGATTTGGATGTGAAAACTCTCATATTGCAGCTGGGAGTGTGCACTTTCAGCCCATATTATATATATAATTGTATTTCTGAACATGTTTTTGTAAACAGCTAAAATAACAAAACTTGTGTCACTGTCCAAATATTTCTGGACCTAACTGTATATTATATATTCATGTATGGAGTATATTGCTATATACGTTAAGTGACTGGGTGACCTGTGAGAGAATCCAAGATGGCTATGGTTAGAACGTGCTGTCTTGTTATTACTGATCATAATACACACCACGGCCTGAATAAGGTATTCTGACCAATGAAGCTTAAGAAATCAGAATAGTTTACAAAATATTATTTTTTATTCAAAATTCATTATATTAAAAGGTATAAGTAAAACGTTTACAATATAACAACCGGGGACATGGAGGCAGGCCAGAATAGTTAGGTTTTAAGAGCAGTGACACAATTACAATTGCACTACAAAAGGTCTCAATTGGCATAGAAAAAAAAAATAATAAATACATTAGTAAATTGGATCACAAATGGTGCATAAATAGATCAATAAATATAAAGTGCTCTATACTTTTCTAACTCACTGTTCAATGTTCAATATAAATAATCCAAGGATATATAAATACAACCATTAAAACTTAAGCCTGCTTTACACGAGTCGATCTCTCGTGCGATAGCACGAGCGATCGTACCCGCCCCCGTCATTTTTGCATCATGGGGAAATCGCTGCCCGTGGTGCACAAACTCATTTAACCCCCGTCACACGTACTTACCTTCCGGACGACCTTGCTGTGGGCGACGAATGTCCACTTCCTGAAGGGGGATGGACGTTCGGCGTCACAGCGACGTCACACGGCAGCCGGCCAATAGAAGCGGAGGGGCGGAGATGAGCGGGACGTAAACATCCCGCCCACCTCCTTCCTTCCATTAAGCCGGCGGGTGCCGTGGGACACAGGTACGCTGTGTTCATCGTTCCCGTGGTGTCACACAGAGCAACGTGTGATGCCACGGAAACGATGAACAACCTGCACCCATAAAAATAAACGATATTATGAAAGTTAACGACGAGTACACGACTCACGATTTGTGAGCGATACTGCGTCACTCAGAGGTGTCACACGAGACGACGTCGTGCGCTATGCCGGATGTGCGTCACGAAAACCGTGACCCCGATGACATATCGCATAATATATCGTCTCGTGTAAAGCCTGCATTCGTTTTTAACGTTAGATGCACTATATTGTATGATATCTGTGATTGCACACATATGTGGATTATAAATCACAGTATAATGCTACAATCTATGCGGAATTAGGTGGGACTAAAGTGCCCTGTGCCGTGCAATATCGCTGACACTTGTAAACCGCTCAAATAGTAAGATCACGTCCCCCGAAGAAGTGGTGAAACGTACGTTGCGGTAGCGGGACGTGGCTGTAGTGGCCAGCAGTAAGTATTGTGCTTTCTATATGTCTCCAATAATCATATGGTTGTTTATGACCGGGTTATTCAGCCTCAAACAAGAAGCAGCATTAGACATGGTGTGAATTGTAGTCTGTTGAATCTTCCCCACTTTTGTGGGGAAACAAAAGCAAATTGTTTAGGCATATTGTGATTTATTAGTGATCATAGTATATTGATTTCTGGTTATAAGGAGAATTTACTAACACATTGAGGATGGAGGTCATCCATATTGATATGCAGATCCCACACAACTTTCTACTACAACAAAGTATTACCAGTACAACTTCATTTGTGGAAACCCCAGTTGACTATGTCTTAAAGGTGTGATGACATCTACCAGCTTCTTGGTCATGAAGTTGGATCTTTTATGTGGTCTCCATTCGTGGTTATAATAACCATCTTCTCGCCTGCTCTTTAGCCTGTCGTAAATTTCATGCATTAAAAGAATGTTTCTTCAATTCACTGGAGAGAAGACGAGCACAAGCACCTCAGACGCAGAAGAAAAGTCTCCCGTATGGAAACCTCCCCAGTAATTTGACAATGTAATAAGAATATCTATTCAATGTGTTTATTGCCAGTAATCAGTCTTGGCAGATACACTGGGAACAAAGTGATATCTTCTGAAGACCAGGCTCTTGCCAAGATATAATTACTGCAATCAATCCAGGAAATAACACAACCCAGAACCAAAGAAGTGGAAGAAGATGGCGACACTACACGTAAACTTTTAGCATCTAATTATGAAGGGGCTTTACACTGATTTGGAGATCTCACTTGAGTAAATACAAGTTATATTAATTAATATGACATTTTTGGAGCAGAACATTTGTTTGCAATGTGTAATTATCTGTTTTTCCATATGTTTTACAGTTGAGTTATTATCGGAATGTGTTCTTTTTTTTTGCTTTTTCATGGTAGGATAGAGGCATAATTTTAAATGAATCTGTCACCTAAAAAGAAATGCCGTACAATGCCCACTGAGCACTGATGGTTTTACCAAATGACAATACAAGTAATGTTAATCTATGTTCCCTAAGTCCTAACAGCAGCTCAATAATGCATGTAATTATGTCCCTGCGTAGTAATATGACAGACTGGAATTTTTAATTAGTCAAATTAAATACTAATGGCCAAGAGTCTCCCGGCCTTATAAAAGTGCTCTTAGCCCCTGCTACCTTATCGTGAAATCACAATTAGGGAGGGAGGCTTGTGCTTCAGGGAAAACTAAGACTAATACCATGTATTTCCAAAAATAGGACACTGTCTTACCGCGACTAGGGCGTATTTTTGGGGTAGGGCTTACATTTAATCCTTGCTCCTAAAATGCTGAAAATCCCTGCTAGGGCTTATTTTTTGGGAGAAGTCTTATTTTGGAAAAAAAACGGTACCACACTTTTTTAGGGTACGCTCACATGACCTATGTTAGTCAATGAGGGAGAGCAGTTGGTCAGCTTTTCTCGCATCCAGATTCTGGATGCAAGAAAAGCAGCAGCATGCTGCGATTTTCTGTGAGAGCCGTATCTCTCACACCCATTCAAGTGAATGGGTGCGAGAGATACATCGGAGTGCACTCGGATGTTATCCCAATGCAGTGCAATCTATGCACACAGGCTGACAATGGAGGAGATGGGGGATTAACCCCTCCGTCTCCTCCGCAGCGCCTGCCCTCAGCTTCACAGCTGTGACCCGATTGCAGGATCGGGTCACAGTCGCATGACACTCGGCTCACACTCACAGCAGAGCCTGAGTCGGGGGTCATTAGCATATTGCATCTGATGCTTTTGCATCAGATGCCATATGCTCGTGTGAGTCCAGACTTAGAGTGATTGGCTGTGTCTGACCGCCATCTATCATCAGACCCCATTTCCTACTCAGGTCTTCCCTAGTTCTTCTGTCTGTGCCACCAAGCCATGAAGCTGAAGATATCAATTCTCCTTTAAAGAAGAGAATATTAGAAATTCAATCTTTCCTTATATCCTAAACAGCAGCACAACAAAAGAGATGAAGAAGGTGTGACGCCCTGACCTATCAGGTCGTCACAGGTTATTGTGCAATCTGCCCTTCTGCACAGTATCCAATCCTCCTTGGTTACGGATCCTGGTCCTTTGGTGTTGCTAAGATCAGAGCCAGTCAAAACCCTAGGAACACTTTACACCATACCCACCAGACACACCATTGGGGGCCTGAAGGGAATAGGGCCACCCACTTGGGGGGTTGGTAGGGGGAAAGTGAACAAGTGAAAAGAGCAGTGTTGTGTTGGAGGTGAAGGAGAGAGGAGGTCAGGAGCAGGGCTCCTTGAAGCCACTAGGTGGAAGACGTTGGTCTGGGCCTGGTAGGAGCTGGAACCCCGGTTGCAGGGGATCGTGTCAAGGGGCACGGATTGCCGAGGAGGGCAGCTGGCAGCCTTGAGCCACCTCTGGGCAGGGGCCAGGGCACGACGGGGTACACGGACCCTAGGCCGGGAAGTAGCTTCAAGCGTCCTGGTAATTTACCCCACGGGGGTGAAGTCTTCAAGATTCATCCCTCACCCGCTCCAAAATCGTGGTACTAGCGCAACGAGGGTGTAGGACTTTTCCCAAAGACACAGTCCACCAAATCCCAAGAGTGAACCCTGAGAGCAAGCTCACTCTGTTAGCCATACGGGTGAGCGGGACCTGATTAGTTCCAGACTATAGGGTCCAACAAGTGAGAAGGTGCCACGGAAAAGGCCATATGCTAACAAGCAACACCAAGGGCACGGATCCACGCGTTCTCCCTCCCTGCTGCAGTGGTGCTTAAAATTCTGGTTTACAAGCTGTCGGTGTAAGTATTCTTGGACTGAGTGAGTACGCAGAAACCCCTTTCCTCTTCCCAACGGCACCCCTTCACTACCATCACCGGGCCCCAGGACGCAACCCCCTACCCACGGAGGGGTTAAACACCTTGCTGCCATACCACCGCCACCGGGCTCCCCAACAGCAGCGGTGGTACTTCATATTACCACGCACCGTGGGTGGCGTCACGAACTTCTAACTCCCCTGTACATACTCCCCTTTACAAACTCGAGTGTCCGCACGGACCCCCGGGTCCGGAGACTCCTCGAGCCACCGCGGTTCCGGATCCAAGCGGCTGGGCCGCTGACTTGGGGGCGGTACACAAGAAGAAACCCTATTGGGGTAGTAGAATTTGTCGGCAGAATATGAAAACAGACCGCAAAAAAAGCCATCTTTTCCGAGAATCAAAAACTCAGCCTATACTGGTTGATAAATATAAACTGTGAGCTCAAGTTACACTGCAATTCTGATCCAGCGAGATCAGACTTAAGGCCCAGTCACACTAAACAACTTACCAGCAATCCCAACAACGATCCAACCTGATAGGGATCGCTGGTAAGTTGCTAGGAGGTTGCTGGTGAGATGTCACACTGCGACGCTCCAGCGATCCCACCAGCAACCTGACCTGGCAGGGATCGCTGGAGCGTCGCTACACGAGTTGCTGGTGAGCTCACCAGCAACCAGTTACCAGCCCCCAGCGCCGCGTGAAAGATGCTGCGCTTGGTAACAAAGGAAAATATCGGGTAACCAACCCGATATTTACCTTGGTTACCAGCGCACGCAGCTACACGTGCAGAGAGCAGGGAGCAGCGCACACCACTTAGCGCTGGCTCCCTGCTCTCCTAGTTACAGCACACATCGGGTTAATTACCCGATGTGTGCTGCAGCTACACGTGCAGAGAGCAGGGAGCCGCGCACACCGCGTAGTGCTGTCTCCCTGCTCTCCTAGCTACAGTACACATGGGGTTAATTACCCGATGTGTACTCTGCTACACGTGCAAGGAGCAGGAGCCGGCACTGACAGTGAGAGCGGAGGAGGCTGGTAACGAAGGTAAATATCGGGTAACCAAGGACAGGGCTTCTTGGTTACCCGATGTTTACCGTGTTTACCAGCCTCCGCAGAAGCCGACTCCTGCTGCCTGCAACATTTAGTTGTTGCTGTCTCGCTGTCACACACAGCGATCTGTGCTTCACAGCGGGACAGCAACAACTAAAAAATGGCCCAGGACATTCAGCAACAACCAACGACCTCACAGCAGGGGCCAGGTTGTTGCTGGATGTCACACTAAGCAACATCACTAGCAACATCGCTGTTACGTCACAAAAGTTGTTCGTTAGCAGCGATGTTGCTAGCGATGTTGCTTAGTGTGACGGGGCCTTTACTGTAGTTCATAGATAATGAGAACTCTGAGCTAGAATAAATAGGTACTGTAGATAAGAGAACTGAACAATAATTATCGAGATGCCATTTTTATCCAACCATCTAAGATATGTTGGAAGGCTCTTGACTCTTTAGCCTCTGCTTCTCCAAGAGACAAAATTAGTAAATTCACAATATTTCAAATTTCTAAGATAATAGATCTTAAAATGAGAAATCTAGATTCAATTCCTCATGAGAGGTACATTCAGGGTAAAACACTGGAAGATGACCTATCCAAATGACAAATTAGAGAACTTTGGAGAAAAAAATACAGCAGTTCTAGTAACACCATGTTAAAGAGGAAGCTAAAAGACAACCGACCACCAAGATTTTCATATATAAACTAAAGCCAGTGCTATACTGGCACTATCATGCTGATTCTATAAATACCTTTAGTTGTGAGATCGGATGGATACTTTCTGAAATACAGGCAAGTAACGTTTGTGAAATGCTCTGTTATTTGATGAAAGGTGCAACAGAATATCTAATAAGTGGGTCAGGGTTTGCTAGCTATTCCCTCCCCTGTCTGCCTGCCTGGCTTCGTCTCCCCTGTATTTCCTCCTTCCTTCCTCCCCCTGTAATAACAGAGATAGGGAGGAGGAAGGACAGGCAGGCAGACAGCGGCAGGAATAATTAGCAAAACCCGACCCACCTATTAGATATTCTGCAGCACCTATCAATCAAGTAACAGTGCATTTCACAGACTTTACTTGCCTATATTCTAGAAATTATACAGATCTCACAACTAAAGGTATGTATAGAATCAGCATGATAGCGCCAGTATAGCACTGGCTTTAGGTAATATAAGAAAATCCTGGTGGTTGGTCCTCTTTAAGAAAAGGTCCACTGAAGGCAAGGCACGGAGTCACCCTATGCACCGAGCAAAAGTTATAGCCAAAAATAAAGTAACATTTACTGTTAAATATTTAAGCGGGACCTTTTCCATAGGTTCAGAGCAAAAGCATTAATCTCTTTGGATTAAGTCCCATTTTACTAGGTCAGAGGATGGTAACTTTTCTTTTTAGCAGACCATGTCAAGACGTCCTTCACCATGAAATCTAATGATAAAATCTCTTGTTACAAAACTGAAGATGGTAGGTCCATTCCAGCAGAGCTCTCCTAGAGGTTAAGAGGAAGAACATTCATTACTTTGAACTTAGTCAAAATGCAAACTTACCACAGGTCTGAGGATGGAAGTTCTTTTCCTAGGAGGCCTATTTAGACCACTTAGACCAAAACCTTTAGACAAGGCTCCACTCAAAAATGGCCACAGCTGAAGTTTTGACCTTCATGGTCAATTAAGCCTAGAACGCGCAACCATAGAAATCTACAATAGAAAACGAGTAACCTAGCAGGCCTGCGAGACCCCAGGTATGCGTTCTTGGGTTAATTAAGGCATTTAAACATTTTTCTTGCATGAACATTAGGATATGTTATTCCACAAGTTGGAGAAATACATTATCCCTAGTTGTGAATTGTTCCCTAATGAGCTCGGAGCCAAAGAATGTACTTGACTCAATAAAGGAACTAGAAGCATTATCTCATTATCTATGATCATGCTTTAAAGTAGAGAGCACATCTAGTAGTGGTAGACATGGCCATCGTGCTACCTGACAAGTTACTAATTGGGAGATAGCAACTGCATGTACTTGTTTAACTGTGACATGAATATTTACTAGGAGCTGAAGGGACTCATGTTTTTACAGCCTAGGATATGTGAGAAATCAATGGAATTGGTATTTCCAGATTTGTAATTTATTGCACCATGGCTTAGCAGAGCAACCCATCAAAGGACACTGTCAATGTTGAAATTTTGAACAATGAACCTGCCCCAACTGGTGCATATCTAATTGTGGAGGACAAGTCCACTATCTCCTTTTTCCCAGGATGTTTACTTCTGCCATCATAAATTTTCCCAAAGCTTTAAAAATCTATGACTCCAAAAATGTAGACACTTCATATCCCCCCTGGTCAATAGCTAAAATTCGTAGATTGGATGGCCTACAATAATTCCTGTATTTTCTTACAAAAAGGAGTATTATTATGAAATGACTGAAGGCACACAGGCAAATTCTTTAACTAGACGAGATTGTATTTCTGCCTGAGAAAGTCATATTTTGAGTTTACCATTAGTGATAGGCAAGCCCGAACTGTAAAGTTCAGGATCAGTGCCGAACACATAGTGTTTGTGTACACGATCCTGAATACGAGTCTTCTTGGGAAGCTCGTGTTACAGTTCAGGTCCAGTTTGAGTCCAGGGGCTGGAAAAAACAGCACATTGTTAAAAAACATTATGATGATACTTACCAGTACCACGACACATCCTGCAGACCCGCTCAGCCACTGTCTCCTGGCCGCTTCTGCTACCGGGTCCGATCACTAACTTCCGGCGGTATTCACTGCACTTCTCGTCACTCGGCAGTTTTTAGCCGTGTTCGCGTTGACATCAGGGTTCATCAGAGTCTATGAGTCATGGACTCGATTGAACTTTGACTTTCACTGTGCGAGTCTTGCATTGGTATCTGCCGGCATGGCGCACACTTTTCTGACAGGAGCGGGTTGGCTGTATGCATTTCCATGCATCTGAGGCGCTACTGTCAGGAGAGTGCCAGGTGATACCGATGCGAGACTTGCAGGAGTCATACGCAAGTGGAATCATACCCTCACTGTCAGCATGCTTCTTGCTCTGAAGAGACGCTAGTCTGTACAAAGTGATGGAGCAGAGCTGACATTGCTCTCCCTACTTCTCGCTCTGTAGAGACACTTGTCTGTACAGCACTATGAAGCAGAGCTGACATTGCTCTCCCTGTGGACTACGTCAGACTAAGGATTTTCATAATAAGGAAGGAGTCTTTACATTTTTTTATTGTATTTCTAATAAAAACATATTTTCTATGTCTTGTGTTTTTGTTTTTTTACTGTTTACTAGAAATTAATGGTGGCCATGTCTAATTTGGTGTGATACATTAATTTCGGGCTTAGTACCAGCTGAGAATACAAAGCTGGTGTTAACCCCTTTATTACCCAGCATGCCACCGCCATTAGGGCCGCTGGATGAGCCGGGTAAAGTGCCTAAAAATGCGCTAAGAAAGAATGTGCCATTTCCAGGGGTGGCTATGGGTTGCGGTTTTTAGCGTGGGGGGCCCAGAACACTTGGGCCTTACCACGCTGAGAATCCCAGCCCCCAGCTGCCTGGTTTTACTTGACTTGTGATCACAATACGGCGGGAGCCCACGCATTTTTTTTTTTAAATAATTAAACAAAAAATATAAATGGGCTTCCCTGTATTTTGATTGCCAGCCAAGATAAAGACAGACAGATGGGGGTGGCAGCCCGTAGCCGTCCCCTTTATCTGCAATGAGAATCAAAAGTACAGTGGAGCGCTACGTCATTTTTTTTTAATTACTTATTTTTACACTACTATATCTGTGAGGGACCCAACAGCCAATCACAGATGTGATCACGTAGAATGGGTGTCTGTGATTGGCTGTTGGAGTTACCTGGAATCTGCCCATACATTCTAGATGCTATAATGTATGGGCTGGTTTCAGGTTACTCCAGCATCGAATCACAGACGCCCACTCTGTGACAGCGTCTGTGATTGTCTAATTTAATAGTAAAGTAAAACAACAACACAGAGAAAAAAATATTTTTAGAAATAAAACAGAAGACATTTAGGACTCCGTCTTTATTACCCAAAAAAGAAACCTCCGATGTAGTCCAAAGGCGGGCGAGCAAATTAGACATGGCCACCATGAATTTCTAGTAAACAGTTAAAAAAAAAGCACAACACATAGAAAAATTAATTTTATTAGAAATAAAAAAAAAAAACCATTTCTTCTTCTGTATCTTCAGAGAACTCAGTTCTTTCAGAAAGTAAGAAAATCTGTTTGTGCAGTCCAGGTGTCTAAACCAAAGCAAGAAAGCCATCAAATGCCCATTGGCAAGATGGAAAACACTTTCTTGTGATATTTACCTTCTACATAACTAAGATCCACCACTGTCGGTCATGGTTCCCTTCACCGGGACAACTTCCGCTTCTTAGGCTAAGTTGGAGAATGTTCCACTAGAGTTCCGCTTGGTCCTGTGGGTCTTCCTTTCTGAAACACTGTAGGTTAGATGTTTTTGTTACAGGGGGTTCAGCCTATAACTAAAGAGTGCTTGAGCAGGTAATTGGTTCCTATTCCCTCCCTTCATTTTGGTTACTGCTTTTCGAATACCATTAAGTGCTTCTATAAGACGTCTAGGAAAATCTAAAATTTACTTAACTGAAATTCTAATTTCCTAGAGTCCTTAGGCAGCACAGACTTCCCTCCCTTTATTAATTAAATTACTTATTACTGCAAGAATGTAACGTCTTCTTATTCCCTTTATTGCATAGTGGAGGGGGAATGTTAAGTTAATTGTGGCTGATTATTATAATTGCTTATTAACCTACAGTACATTCTTTTCAGGATAGTGCTAAAGTATTAACCCATCATCTGCTGCCTATGGTCTCCAGAACATGAAAATTTCAGGCACATACAATACTTACTGTACCTGACAGTAGTTCTGTCGCTCATCCATGTTATGTAAATAAAAGCTTATAACCTGACTTTAATTTCATCCATTAGTTTCATAAATTACTCTTTTGAAATCTGAAACCCTCCCAAATTTGGTTTAGGTTATATAAATAAAGTTGCTGCAAAGTTGAAATATTGATCATTTAATGAACACAGAAAGGTCAGATTTTGGCAAGACAAAAGTTTTGTCGCCCACAAAAAGTAATGTGAAATTCAAACAAATAATTAACTTCTAATACAAAGATATGTTGCATAACATTGGTGAATGAAGTTGTGGTGCTATACCTACTGTATTCTCACCTATCCCTTGTAGACTGTGAGCCCTCGCGGACAGGGACCTCTATCCTCCTGTACCTGTCTGTGTCTTGTATTGTTTATGATTATTGTACTTGCCCTATTATGTATACCCCTTTCACATGTAAAGCGCCATGGAATTGATGGCGCTATAATAATAAATAATAATAATAATAATAATAATATTAGAGCTATATTTAATTTTTTGATTGACTTCCATGAGCTTGAAGGACTGCATCCAGTCATCAGGAATAGCAAAGAATGTAGTCTTACATGCCTCTCAGAGTTCATCTAGATTCTTTGGTTTTGTCTTCCAAGCTTCCTCTTTCATCCTACCCTAAACATGCTCAATGATGTTCATGTCTGGTGACTGGGCTGGCCAGTCCTTGAGCACCTTGATCTTCTTTGCTAGGAGGAACTTTATTGTAGAGATGAATGTATGAGATGGAGCACCATCCTGCTGCAGAATTTGACCCCTTTTATGATTGGGAATGTAAGAGGTAGCTAATACTTCTTGATATGTTAGGCTATTGATATTGCCTTCCACCTTGTAAATGTTTCGCACACACCCATACTGAATGTAACCCCAGACCATGATCTTTCCACCACCAAACTTCACTGTCTTCTGGATCCATACTGGCTCCAGTAGGTCTCCTGCAGTATTTGCGGCGGCTGTGGTGTAATTTAACTGAAGATTCATCAGAGAAATCCACCTTCTGCCACTTTTCCAGAGTCCATCTATTTAGCAGGCTGAGGGACTTGGCAAATGCTACATGATTTTCAATTGCCTTTTGCTTAGTGCTGGCTTCTGGACACTGATTCGACCATGGAGGCTGATTCGAGACAGAATCCTACAAACTATTGTAGTTGACACAGGAACTTGAAGTAACCAGGCCTTTTGGAGCTCTGCTGCAGTGGAAGAGGGGCTAGCTTTGGATTTTCTAACCAAATAACTTTCCTCCTGAGCAGTTGTCTTGCGGGGTCTGCGGGACCTGGGCTTGTCAAAAACATTTCCAGTCTCTTCAAATCTTTTTTTAATTCTTTGTACTTGACGCTGAGACACATTAAAGGTGCCAGCCACCTCTGCAGTGGATCTGGTCTTCAGCCTCTTGATAATTAAGGCTTTGGTCGCAAGGTGTCACGCTCCCCGGGTCCCCTGCCACGCTCCCCGGCTTCCCTGGCTCGCTCCCCGGCTCCTCTGTCCGGCGTCCCCAGCTCCACAGCCTCCAGGCCTCCTCACCTATGATCCCCAGGCGTCCCGGTCCCCGCTCCCAGCGTCCGCCGGCAGCTTCGCTCCAGCCCGGCTCCCCTGCCTCCTGTTCGCCGCTTCCTGCCCTGGCTTCTGGCACCCGGGCCTCGCGCATGCGCATTAGGGCGCGCGCGCGGTCATTGACCCTTTCTTAAAGGGCCAGCGTCCACAGACAGGATATTGAACACACAGGTACAGGGTATAAAGGGGTTTAATGTCCAAGTGGGCGGGGCCTGTTCTTCGTGTTTCCTAAGCTAGGAGTCAGGTCTCCTTGTGTCTCTGTGATATACTTACCTCTCTCTCTCCTAGAGCCACTCCTGCCTCGCCATCCGGTCCTGCCGATTCCCGAACCCCGAACGCTGACTATATGCCATCCCGTCAGTCCGTACCATCTCTGATCCCTGTGGTGACCCGTCCTCTCGCTCCATCGGTTCCGGACTCTGCCTGACAACATCTCGGCCTCCGAACCTGAGCTCCGTCACCCGGACTACCATCAGTGACTCCGTGGTCCCAGGGACTTCTCCATTCCACTCTTTTGCACGGACTGTCCTGCTACCCGTAGTGCTCCGGCTACCGGACCCCTTGCCTTCAGTAAGGTGTTCGGCGCAGTGGATCCACCTCCTGGGTCCGCCCGTCCACCTGGCCCTAACACAAGGTTGATTTTTGGCTTGTTGTCAGAGGTCAAGTTGCAATTCAAGTGAAGATCTGGGGTGCTGGGTTTCTTTTTATACACACCCACTAATTAACCGATCATTTAGTGAGCACAGGTGAGGATGTAAACTAGGATTGGGTACATTATATGACAAGGCGACAAAACTTTTGTCTTTCCAAAATCTGACCTTTCTGTTTATTTAATGATCAATATTTCAGCTTTGCAGCAACTTTATTTTCATAACCTAAACCAAATTTGGGAGGGTTTCAGCTTTCAAAAGAGTAATTTATGAAACCAATGGATGAATTTAAAGTCTGGTAATAAGCTTTTATTTACATAACATGGATAAGCAACAGAACTACTGTCAGGGACTGTAGAACTTAGGCTTATCGTAGGTACTATGTTGTGGTCCTTGCAACTTTTTGATCGCTTTTTATTACACCACTGCCGCAGTGGTTGGCTTTTTAAGCCTAGGGACCCACTGAGAGGTTCGCCATGACATATCAGGGGGCTTCATACAGTCTGATCAAAATGTTAAACTAAGAAAATCATGTTAACTTTTTTAAACTTTTACCTAGCGGCATTACATCAAGTTATGATTTTTGGATGTTCAGCAAATGTCTTTTTCTACATTTATGTCCCATGAATAAAAAGTGATATACTGTATGTGGAATTGTTTTTTAATGAATTTTTTTAGGACGCTCATTCACAAGTTTTTTTATATGAGCGCCTGTTTTTTTGCCTAACAAGTTGCAGTTTTTATTTGCAGCATTTTTGGATAACTATGACTTTTTATCAATTTCTATTTTATTTTTTTGTGAAGCAAGATGAGCAGAAATATTAATTCTGGCATAATGTTTCATATTTTTTATGGAATTCATCATGCGGGATAATGGTATAGCTTTATATACATATACCGCATACGTAATCTGAATGTATAGTTACACCATTTTGTAGCATATTGGGGGGTGCTACTGCTATGGACAATAAGAAACACGCTGCCACTTTAAGAGACAGAAACCTCCCCGTGTTGAGGGGTAATGGAATGTTCTGCTCCCCCTGCAGAAAGTGTGCTAATGGACAGCCCGAGTGTAAGAAGAGAAGTGAGTTTTTGTTTTGCTTTTAGATGCATGTGAAGGAACACACAGTCGGTGTGTCTCGGAGGATTGGAGTTTTTCTTCTGAATCGAGAGAGAGACTTGCAGATAACAGGGAACAAGCGAGGAATCTGAAGCAAGAAGAAGATTTTGATCTCCTTAACCCGGCCCAGGAGACGTGCGCACCTTCAGATGAGACTGTTGTTGGGGGCCCCCGGGACTGGATCCACGTCCCCAGCATCACTGTGAGTTGAATATTGTGCACATACTAGGGGCTAAAGCAGGCTTCAGTAGGTAGAACACGGCATCCGTGTGGCCCGTTTAGCAGAGGCCAGAGAGGTTACGTGTAGAGTAGCATTGTACCTGACTGTTTTTTGTGTTTCTTGAACCTGTAATAGTTGGAGCACCGTGCTATTGAGCGGACCAGCTAGAGAATACAAAAGTGTTGTTAAATCACGTTTTGCCACTGTATACCCCGTGCCTGAACCTGCCTTCTCCACATCTTTCCCCGCCTGTTAATAAATATACCCTTGTTGTTCGCACCTCGTCTTGTGTACTGTAACCTACTCTGCACTGCGGTGGTCCTCTCGGCCATCGCTACAAGTGGCGCTGCGAGCAGGGTACGGTCACCAAGATGGAGGCAGCAGACAGCAACGGCGGGGATGCTAATGTTAATGGGGGTGCTGTGGGCACTGGTGGAACCCTTGCAAGGACACTTCCAATGGGCACCATATTTAGTGTGCTACCAAAATTCGATGGCAATAACATGGCACTGTGCGACTGGGTGTCCCGGCTGCAGAGCACCCTGAAAGTGTATAACATCGGCCCAGAGCTTGAGGTGGACATCGCTTTGACTGCCCTAGAGGGAGAAGCCCGTAGAAATGTCTGTCTACAACCAGAACCCACCCGTAGTACCCTGAAAGAATTAGTTGGATTCTTGGAAGAGATCTTTGGCGAGACTGCTAGCGCGGGACATCTTCGCGCCAAATTTTTTTCGAGGCTGTAGCGGGAAGAAGAAGGGATCTCTCAGTATGCAACAGCACTACAAGAAGTGTTAGTGGAGGTCCAGCGAAAGGAGTCAGATGGACTCGGTGGCATAGGCTCTACCGACCGGATACTCCGGGAACAGTTTATTCTGGGATTGCATAGCGTATCCTTGCGGCGAGCCCTGGCAGAACGGGTCCGAGCGAATCCAGCTCTTACTTTTCGTCAAATCCTAGCAGAAGCAGTAGCCCGAAGTAAAGAAGAAAGTTAAGCATCTGGAGTGGTGCGCGTCCAAACCGCCACCTCCAGAGTGGACCCAAACTGCCAGGTGGGACTGGTCCAGGTGGTGCAAGATTTACAGAAATCCGTTCTCAACGTACAGGAGAAGCTGACCCAGATGGATCAAAGAATGAGGGACTTGTCTGGTGAACATCCCTACCCAGCTGCATCCTCCTCCTTCCAACCTGGCCCATTATACTCACGCAATAATTCCTCGGCTCTACCAATGGGGGACTGGAGGCTGCAGGCTTCCTCTCGTCAGCCACCAGAGGCACGAGATATTCCCCAGCGAGGAGAAGACATCCACTGCTGGGGATGTGGAGGTCGGGGGCATATTGCCAGGGGGTGCCGGAATAACACTCAAAAACAACGGAAGCCATCGTTAAACTACCAACCCCCGCAGTAGTGCGGCACTCTGCGGGGGAGGCGAGAAGGGAGGCCGCTCCATATCATAACGAACATTTGATCGCTGGTTGTCCCATCCTACGTGCTGAATTCGAGAGTGTCCCAGTGAATTGCTTGATAGATACTGGGTCACAAGTGACGACGATGCCAGAAGCATATTTCAATCAACATTTCCAGACACTGGCCAGGCCAGAGAAAGAGACCCTGATCCGGGTGATTGCTGCTAATCAACAACCGATTCCGGTCACTGGAGTTGTGTGGATGAATGTTCGAATCTGTGGGCAAGAAGTGGGGAAAAAAGGGATCCAACTAGTCCCCGAGCCCATCAACGAAGATGTACCTGTAATATTGGGGATGAATGTCCTATGTGAATTAGATCAGATTATGTTCACCAAACGGGGACCGGATACTGGAAGCAAGCTACTACACATAAGCCTACACAGGAAGCACTTCAACGGCTGATCCGCGTCTGTGGGACGGAGAAGAGTGTGCCATCTCATCAGACGGTAGGGGTCATCAGGGCTCCTGGGAAGGAACCTATAATCTTGCCTCCCGGCCGAGAAAGTATATTACACCTCCCAGTGGGAACCTATCGCAATCTCGATGGGATAGAAGTGATTGTTCAGCCTGTAGCAACCGGAAGAGTGGACCAAGAAGTTATGATAGCTCGTATGGTAGCTGTGGTCCAACAAGGACGCGTGCCTATCAGAGCCTTGAATGTGGGCCCCGGTGAGGCCACCTTGCCTCGAGGGATGGATCTGGCCCTGGTGTACGTACATAAAGACGAGGTAATGAGTCATAAAGAGATATCCTTATCGCCGATAGAAGGTGTGGGGTGGACCCAAGCAGTCTCTGCGAGGGCCAAAGAGATGCCATCCCCAGAGTGGAGTGGAAAGGCCATCCTCGATCAGATGGAAGTGGATGTGAATTCGCTGGGCCCTGAGCGTGTGCAAGCAGTAGAAGCTATGCTGTGGGAGAACCAGGCCGCATTCGCTCGCCACGCTGAAGATTTCGGCTGCACTGAAGCCATCATGCATGAGATACCGACCGGGGAAGCTCGCCCGATTCGAGAACGGTACCGACAGATCCCTCCCAAGATGTACCAAGAGGTAAAGACGTTACTGAAGCAGATGCTGGATTCAGGAATAGTGCAGGGCAGCCAGAGCCCTTGGGCGGCCCCGGTGGTACTCGTCAAGAAAAAGGATGGAACCATCCGGTTCTGTGTAGACTACAGAAAACTCAACGCTTGTACCGTTCGCGACTCATACCCATTACCACGAATCGAAGAATCCTTGACGGCCTTGGGGAAGGCCAAGTACTTCTCCACCTTGGATTTAGCAAGCGGGTACTGGCAAGTACCTGTGGCGGAAAAAGACAAAGCCAAGACCGCGTTCATACTCCCGATGGGATTGTTTGAGTTTAACCGGATGCCCTTTGGACTCTCCAATGCTCCGGGCACGTTTCAACGGCTGATGGAAAAGTGCTTGGGAGACCTAAATTTTGAAGCGACCCTGATCTATCTGGATGACATCATCGTGTTCTCGGTCACGTTCAAAGAACACCTTGACCGGCTTGGACAGGTACTCGGGAGACTGCAGGCTCATAGCCTGAAGGTGAAGCCCAAAAAATGCCACCTCTTCAAGAGAGAGATCGAATACCTGGGCCAGACAGTGTCACAAGATGGAGTCCTACCCTCCGCAGAAAAGGTGGCGGCCATTCAGAAGTGGCCAGTCCCTCGAACGGTGAGGGAACTCAAGGCATTTCTTGGACTCGCCGTGTATTACCGCCGGTTCGTCAAAGACTTCGCAAAGGTGGTGGGTCCTTTGAACGAGCTGCTGAGGGGGACCGCCGGAGTGTCGAAGAACCAGGGCATCTCTTGGGCTCAAAGACAAGATGAGGCTTTTCTGGCTTTGAATAATGCCCTTACTTCAGCCCCGATCCTGGCCTATGCGGACTTCGACCGACCATTCCTGCTGTACACAGATGGTAGCCTTCATGGACTCGGTGCCGTATTGTCTCAGATGCAAAATGGACATGAGAGAGTCATTGGCTACGCCAGTAGGTCCCTGCGGGACAGCGAAAGAAACCCCCACAATTACAGCTCCTTTCGACTAGAGCTCCTGGCCCTAGTGTGGGCCATGACAGAGAAATTTGCTGGCTTCCTGACAGGAACCAAGATCCAGGTCCGGACAGACAATAATCCTCTGGCCCACCTTGAGAATACCAAATTGGGAGCCTTGGAACAACGGTGGGTGGCTCGCCTTGCAAAGTTTGACTTTACCATCTGTTATCGCCCTGCTACCGAAAACGCAAATGCGGATGGGCTGTCAAGAGTGACGGTGGAGACCCCAGTGGGGGATCTCGATGAACGATTAGAGGAGGAAGAAACGCCAGACTTTAGCAAGTTTTGGCTCTCGGTGGTTGCGTCCCAGTTGAGTAGGCAGGCTTGCACACTGCCCCGGTCCCTGGGGAGAACCAATGAAGAATGGGGACGTGCTCAAGATGCAGACGAAGGGCTGCAACAGATGAAACACTGGGTAACTGAGAAGCAGAAGCCAGACAAACAAGAAAGGGCTAACCTGGACGCCGAGATGAAGAGTGTCTTACACCAGTGGGATAGACTGGAAGTTCGAGGATCAGTGTTATATCGTAAGAGACAACAGCCAAAAGATATAGAAGCAAGATGGCAGGTGGTCATCCCTGGAAAAATGGCTCAAGAGGTAGCTAAGGAAGCTCACGAGTTTGGCGCTCACTTTGGACCTGCAAAGACCTACCAATGGTTACAGCAGTACGTGTACTGCCCCAGGTTGGAGTCTGTGGTGGAAGAGGTTTGCCGGCAATGTCGAGTATGCGACCTCGTTAAAAGCACCGAACAAAGGGCACCCGTTCAGACCATACAGACCAAAAAACCGCTAGAACTGTTGATGATTGATTATCTCCTCGTGGGACACTCCACTCGGGGACTACAATACTGTTTGGTTATGACCGACCATTTCTCCAAGTTCGCTGTAGTCACCCCGACTAGAGATCAGACTGCTGAGTCGGCGGCACGGGCCATCTGCCAAGACTTCATCCGGGTGTATGGATGCCCGAAGCGGATCCACTCCGATCAAGGTGCATGTTTTCAAGGCAAGGTGATGGAGGAATTATGTCGTATGTATGACATCGAGCGATCTCGGACTACACCTTACCATCCCCAAGGCAATGGAGCATGTGAACGCTTCAACCGAACTCTACTTCAAATGCTGAGAACATTAGAGGAAGATAAGAAGGCATGTTGGCCGGATTACCTGGCAGAACTGGTCTGGGCCTACAATAACCGAGTTCACTCCACTACAGGTTACACCCCATATCTACTGCTGTTTGGAAGAGTTGGGCGAGAAATCATCGAGCTGAATTTGGAGCAGCCAGAGGATTTCATGGAACGAACTGTCACTTCGTGGGTGAAAGAACATCGACAATGATTACAGACGATACGTCGGTTGGCTTGTCAACAGCTACAGAAGAAATAACATATGAGCCCTAAACCGATTCAAGAGATACCGCTTCAACCTGGAGATCGAGTGTTAGTCAGAGAGAAACGCCCCAAGGGTAAACTGAGTGAAAGATGGGAAGTTCAACCCTACAGAGTAATCGAACGGGTGTATGCTGACGGCCCGGTCTACAAGGTGCAAATTGAAAATGGAGCGTCCGGCCCTAGAGTACTACACAGAAATATGTTGCGACCATGCCGGTCTGAAGCTCTTTCTACGCTAAGATCTCATGCAGTCTCTGCCCCACTCCCTGAACATACGTCATCTGTGTGTGAAGTCGATGATGACTGGTGGACAGCCCCCGATGCATGGGGGGATCCTCAGCCTTCCGGAAACGGAGATCCCATGGATGAGCCACTACCGCCACGGGAAGAAGAGACCAGCCAAGATTCCACTGCAGCTCCCACAGCAAGTGTTCCGTCGGAAGCTAGTCAAGCCGGGCCTGATAGTCAAGATCTTAGAAGATCTCAGAGGTCTACTGCAGGGATTCCACCAATCCGATATGTTGAACAATGTACTAGGTCTGCTGTACTGCCATTGTTGTCTCCTCTACAGGTTTGAACCTTCCTTCAAAACACAGTGGGCTCGAAGCTGTGATGGCCGAGGACGACCATCATTAAGTGGGGGGTGCTACTGTTATGGACAATAAGAAAGACGCTGCCACTTTAAGACAGAAACCTCCCCGTGTTGAGGGGTAATGGAATGTTCTGCTCCCCCTGCAGAAAGTGTGCTAATGGACAGCTCGAGTGTAAGACGAGAAGTGTGAGTTTCTGTTTTGCTTTTAGAAGCGTGTGAAGGAACACACAGCCGGTGTGTCTCGGAGGATTGGAGTTTTTCTTCTGAATCGAGAGAGAGACTTGCAGATAACAGGGAACAAGTGAGGAATCTGAAGCAAGAAGAAGATTTTGATCTCCTTAACCCGGCCCAGGAGAAGTGCGCACCTTCAGATGAGACTGTTGTTGGGGGGGGCCCCCGGGTCTGGATCCACGTCCCCAGCATCACTGTGAGTTGAATATTGCGCACATACTAGGGGCTAAAGTAGGCTTCAGTAGGTAGAACACGGCATCCGTGTGGCCCGTTTAGCAGAGGCCAGAGAGGTTACCTGTAGAGTAGCATTGTACCTGACTGTTTTTTGTGTTTCTTGAACCTGTAATAGTTGGAGCACCGTGCTATTGAGCGGACCAGCTAGAGAATACAAAAGTGTTGTTAAATCACGTTTTGCCACTGTATACCCCGTGCCTGAACTTGCCTTCTCCACATCTTTCCCCGCCTGTTAATAAATACACCCTTGTTGTTCGCACCTCGTCTTGTGTACTGTAACCTACTCTGCACTGCGGTGGTCCTCTCGGCCATCGTTACAAGCACACAATAGCTTGAGCACTTGGAGTTCCCTATTATTTGGACACATTTTCTTATAGAATTTATGGATGGGCAGCAGTGGGTGCATCACTTACCTGGGAAGAAATCGCACAAGTTGGCATAGGCAGGAATATTGCACTGGGCAATGTTCTGCTGGGAAGTTTTGAGTCCTGCCATTTATACACTGCATACATTACTTTGACATTTGCCGCCTACCTAAACAGACCGAGTACACCCTTTCATGGCAGCAACGTTAATGTTCAGTGAATTCTTTCAGCCGGATAACGCACCGGTCACACTGCAAGAATTGTGGAACACGACAAAAAGATCAAAGTTTTGACCTCGCTTCTAAATTTCTCAGATCTCAATCTGATTGATGTGGTGATGTGAGATGTGCTGGAAAAACAAATCAGAGTAATTCTATTTATTATTTTTTTTTCTTTGCAGAACTTAAGAATCCCACACAAGGAAATAAGGTGTACAAAAATCAATTGAAGAACACTTTGAGGATTTATTTTCGGTCTTCCGTGAGTCATCTCTACCTGGCGTCACACCAGCGTGCGCAGGATGTGCTGTAGTCATCCAATATTTATTTCTAACAGACTATACAGCAGGAGAGCTGTATAATTTCTTATTCTATTCAATGTTTATCCGGGCGAACCCGGACTGTAAAATTCGGGATCCGTGACAGATACCTAGTATCCATTCACCAACCTCCGGACACGGAGTTCTCAAGGAACTCCTTGTAACTGTGTCGCCTAGGGAAAAGGGGTACTCGGTCCCGGGCGGTTTACTACTGGGGAATGTCACTTTGGTGGTGACCATTGCCCGGTTCCGAGCCCTGGGTCCTTTTTAATGGGGAGTATTTCCAAGGGAGAATACAAAGGTTGCGGTTAATATTGTATAATCGCCGTTGCTGAAGTGGTTACTCCCAGGGCTGGTGGTAATGGCAGCTGTGGTGGTAGGCCCTCCGCAGGGTAGGGCTAAATCTGGGGGATGTATGATGGAGTAAAAAGGTAAATCACACCATGGATTGTAAACAACAGTCTCTACTCATTCCGGACCATTGGACGGCTGGTTCAGGTCCCTGTACTTCCAGTGCTAGTTGATGACTCGGTTGCTCTGTCCCCGGCACTCTCAGTGTGGTTGGGTCCCCGTAGCGTGGAGCATTTGGGGCCCAACTGTCCCTTTGCGGTAGCAGTCTCCTTCTCCGTACGGCGGGCAGTGTGGACCCTGTAGGGATGTATGTGTCCGAACCCTGATCCTTGCTTTACTGCTGATGCCCCCGGATTTGTGGGTCAGTGAAGTCCGTGCAGGTCCCCTCACTGTGCAGGTATTTGCCATGCCATCTGAAACTGGCGCCTGACCTAGGGCCCTGTGCCCCGTGCGTACTCTGGTCCCAGCGGTACGCGGGTGTACCTGCCCTGGCGACCACCCTCCTGTGCCCCCAAGTCACCGTAACACGACCCAGTTCTGAGGCACGTCTGTACACTTCACTGTGCACCACTGTCCTGACTGCAGTCCCCTCCCACCAGGCGGTATAGTTCCCTGGTCAGGCTCCACCTTCTAGGTGGCCCTTCCCCTTGTCTGACTAGGCAGTGCCCCCCGGTGTGGAGTGGTAATTAGGATTTTTGGTGTGTGTTGGTGTTGCTGGCACTGGTGTTCCAGGTCCCAGGGGGTAGGTCCTGTATCCCCGTGAGGATGCAGTTCCCTGTAGTGCCCTAAGTGGTTCAGGGGCGCTACATAACTATCCGGAGTTGGCCACCTGGGTAATGGGAAAAAAAAGAAAGGAAAAAGAAAGAAAATAAGGAGTAAAGCAGGAGCATTATACTTACCGAGTCTCCAATGATGCTGCAACACTATTTCTAGGACTGCTCATTACCCTTATACATATTCACTGCTTCCTCCATCTACCGACAGTCTCGGCATCTCTGATTCATTGCAGTCACACTGCACCCCCACCCTTTGTGACAGCATATCTGATTGCTTGGAATCACACACGCTGTCTGCGTATGTTTAGTGGTGTAAAAATAAATCTAATATATAAAGCTGAATGTGTGTATGTATGTATGTGTGTGTGTGTTTGTATGTGTGTATGTCCGGGATTGGCATCTGCACCGTCGCAGCTACAGCCACAAAATTTTGCACACTCACACTTCTGGACCCCGAGAGCGTCATAGGCTACGTTTTGAGGGGAAATCTTAACCCCACTCTTTACAGTTAATCGCCAAAAAACCTGCCTCCATTAAAGCGAATGGAGCTGGGAGCCACAGTGCAGCCAGAATTTCAGAAGAATGCGCAGCCACGCCCTTATATGGGATGTTGGCGTGTCACAATGCAGCCAGGGAAAGACAGACACAGACAGGGAAAGAGGCAGACACAGACAGGGTAAGAAACAGACATAGACAGGGTAAGAGACAGACACGAAGAGACAGACACAGACAAAGAGACAGACTGACAGGGAAAGAGACAGACACAGACAAAGAGACAGACACAGGGAAACAAACAGACAGGGAAAGAAAGTGATAGAGACAGACAGAGAAAGAGAGGGAAAGAGAGAGACAGGTAAAGAGACAGACACAGACAAAGAGACAGACAGGGAAAGAGAGGGAAAGAGACAGACAGGGAAAGAGAGGGAAAGAGACAGACAGGGAAAGTGACAGAGATAGATAGACAGACAAGGAAAGAGATAGACAGACAGACAGGGAAAGAGATTGAGACAGACGGAGAAAGAGATAGAGACAGACAATGAAAGAGACAGACAGACAAAGATAGAGAGATAGACAGAGAGCTATATAAAGAGGGGGAGACAGACAGAGAATGGGAGAGAAACAGTGAGACAGTTACTATCCCGGGCGTTAATACATTCTATTTGTACATTCTATCCCGGGAATGTTAATACATTCTATTTTGTTAACAGCAGTTATTAACCCGGGCGAAGCCGGGTAGTACAGCTAGTTAATGAATAAATAAACAAATTGGCGTAGGCTCCCCCATATTATGATACCCAGCACAAATAAAGCATATAGCTACAGGCTGCAGCCCCAGCTGTCCGCTCATCTTGGCTGTGTAGCAAAATAAGAGGGACCTCATGCGGCTATTTTTTTAATTATTTAAATAAATAATTTTAAAAAATCAGCGTGTGGTCCCCCAATTTTGATACCCAGTCATGATAAAGCCAATAGCTAGGGCTGGTATTCTCATGCTTATTGCCCACCCCCCACCCCCCGCATAAAATTAGCAGCCTGCAAACAAGAATTGTCACATCCATTAGATGCGACAATCCCGGCACTTTACCCGACTCATCCCGATTGCCCTAGTGTGGTGGAAATTGGGGTAATATAAGGGGTTAATGACAGCTCACAGCTGCCAGTAAGCCCTAGATTAGTAAAGGGAGGCATCTATGAGACCCCCCATTAGTAATCTGTAAGTGAAAAGAAATAAACACAAATACCCAAACAATCCTTTATTTGAAATAAAGTATTTAAAAAAACACCATCTTTCTCCAATTTATTAACCCTAAACACCCAGTTTTGATGTAATCCACGCAAGATCCCAAAACAATTGTGGCTCTCCTGCATACTAAAGTCCCAATGCACAGGCACAGAACATGTACCCACGATGTGAGCTTCAGGTAAAGACTGAGCCAAGCCATGAGCAGTGACATCACTCAGGTTATTTGTGGTCAAAGCTGAAGGTTCTCACTGTCCTGCACCTTTGCCTGCAGGTAACCTGAACTCAGGTAACCTAATTAAATTCAGTTTCCTCACCTCAGGCCACTGAGTTCACAGACCTGCATCTCCTGACAAAAAAATGCTGTATTTTTGCCAAGAGATGTTGATTTGGTCCTGAAATTTTTACACGTTATCAGGGTCTTATAAAAAAACTAGGGGGTGGGAGATTATGGTATCAGGTATCAAGTACTTTGCCAAATTTGGACCTGGGCCCCCACCTGCATGTTGGTCAGATGTATGGGACCTTGTAGCGTTCTAGATCCTGTAAAGACATACAGTATGTATTCCCCATTGTATAATAATGTCCCCCATCCTTGCACCTGTAGCGCCCCTGAATACATCAGGGTGCTACAGGGAACTGCATCCTGTCACCCAGGGTGCAGGGCCTACCCCCCATGATTCCAGGTTCCCAACAACGGTGTTACTAACATCCGCACTACAAATCCCAACCACACCTCACACCATGGCCTGTACAGACACACCAGTGGGTTGGTCAAGTTGGAGCACGGCCGCCCATCTAGGGTTTAGGCAGACTGGTGGGAGGGGAGACAAGAGAATAGAGAGTTAGCCCTCAAAGAGTGAGGAGCTGGGGAGTTTGAGCTCCTTGGGAGGTGACAGGTTGGGTCGCAGATGGTGGTCCGGGACCACAGGAGTCGGGGACTGGTATCAGGAACACTGGACAGGGGTGTGACGGACACAGTTTAGGAGAACTGCTGGCACCAGAAAGCCCAATTAGCTTACCGATACCGAGTACGGCGGGGTACAGGACCCTAGATCAGGGAAGAGCTTCAGGCACCTTGATAATTAACCTGTGGAGGATAGTCTCTTTATGAACTTTCCCCAAGAGCTCACAGATTGAAGGCATAAGCACAACGTGGGGATAGTGTTCTCCAAAGCACATAACCCACTAAAATCCCAAGTGCCAGCAATCAAGAGCACAGCTGCCATACACACGGGTAGCGGGGCCCCGAAAGCTTCAAGCCGAGGGGCTACAACAGCTAATCAATTTGTGCACAGAGGCAGGGCTCCGGTCTTACCAAGTGACACCGGTGGGAGCGGGACCTGGACGAGCTCCCCCCCGCAGGGAATGCGGTACCTAGAGACTTTGGTTTACCATCTGTGTGAGTGTCTGCTTATTCCACCTAATCCAGCACCAAGACTACTGCAGTGAGTAATCTGACCCCTGCACCCTGCTTTCCCAAGGCCGTGCAATCCGACCACCAACCCTGCTTTCCCCCCACTATCCGGGGCCTTCCCTACCTGCGGAGGGACTGACACATTGCTGCCCCCACACCATATGCCCCGGTACTCCCTTTGGCAGTGGCGGTACTCCCCTTACTGCAACTCGAAGGTGGCATCACAAACATTTATCCCCTGTAAATACTCCATTTATATTTGAGTGGCCGCAAGCCCCCGGGTCCGGAGACCCTCGAGCCACAGCAACACCGGATCCGAGCAGTTCGACTACTGCAGGGGCGGCACACCCCTTACTCTAATACTGTCACCCATCCTGGGTCAAATCCTATTAGAGTGTCCCTCATCCTGAGCCCATTCCTGGAATAATGTCCCTCATACTGGGCCCTTTCTTAGTATAATGTCCCCCATCCTGGGCCCACTCTATAATATTGTCCTCCATCCAAAGACCCTTCCTGTAATAGTGTCCACATCCTGAGCCCCTTTTTGGTATAATTTCCCCCATCCTCGGGTCCTTAATTGTATAATGTCCTGCATCCTGGGACACTTCATAGCATAATGTCCCCCATTCTGGGCCACTTCATGTTATCATAGCATAATTTTTCCAGTCCAGAGACCCTTCCAATATTAATGTTCCCTGTTCTTCTCAAACACATTTGAAAGATGAGTTAGACATGCTCGCCATGGGTCATGACGTTACTGCCATGCACCGCCTGTGATGGACATGCCGACGTCAGCTTACGGCCTTTGATTGGTCGGCAGTGTGTGTTGCAGAGCAGAGAGCCAGTGGGTTGCTGCGTTGCAATAAATTTTAGCTGGATGTGCGTCGTCAGGTACACAACCAGAGGAAATAGGCGCTGGTGTTGGTAAGCTCCCTTCAGCTCTGGGCCCTGAAACAATTGCACCAAAGCTATGTCCACCCCTGGATTGATACGCACTGTAGCACTATGGATATATGTGGAATGCATCTTTAATATGGTCAACAGGTGACTCTATATCCTTTTTGTACCTGCATAGGCATTTCCACCCGCTGAATGTCCCCTCCTGGATGAAAGAGCTTGGCTTCACGGTGCAGGAAAAGGCAAAGACGTGGTGCCTTTTGATGATTTTACAGGAATCAAGGAGGTCTCCCATTATCCCAGAGTCTTCAGGAAGACGTAGATAACTGTGGCTGAATGATCATCGAAACCATCGTTTGGCTGACAGCCATCTAAAGTTTATGGGGGGCTTAAATGTTAATGTATAATGTTCATGTGGAAAGAAAAAATCTATCTGAAAATCAAAAACTGACAATGATTTTTTTTATAAATATGCAAAAATCTCATTGCTAAACGAAGCAATGTATAAAATCTGATATTAGGGTTGATTTTATTATAAAATGAAAGTCTCAGAACATTTAAGAGTCTTTTCACAAAACACAAAGCCGTGTGAGATGTACAAAAATCTTATTATTGAAACTTGGAATTATTAATATATATTCTGTGCGTTTTTATTCATCTTCAAGAACTATTCACAACTAAGAAGAGGAAAGCTTGAATGTAGAAAGCAGAAGTTTATTAGTCATTCTCTCATGGAAACACTTAAAAGAATGCAGCATGGCACAGAAAAAAGGGCACAAATTTAAAAAATAATTTATAGGGTTCTCTGAGGAAGGAGACATTATTGTCTGAAACGCGTAGGGTAACACAATGTGCTAGACCAAGCAGAACTTTGCAGCTAATATGGGCGATGTCACCATTTGCACTGCCAGGATTTATAAATGAACGCTACATATACCCAGTAGTGACACACAATGTATGCTACACGTGTAGCACCCACGGGACATGGGGTTAATCTTACTCGTCGCCGGGCTCGGTAATGTCGGGTCTGAGGATATCACAGGTGGCCTTGCCCGGTTTCGTTCCCCCAAGGTGTACAATAAAGAAGGGTTGAAGGGGGGTGATGATGGTGGAGGAATTATATTGTGACGCCACCTGCGGTACGTGGCCAGTGAATAGCCGCCGGTGTTGTCGCTGTCCTCTGGGGGAAAAGAGGGTTATAGCAGCGTAGATGTTTCTGCTCCCCACAAGTGGAGCGGGCCGCGGGGAGGATGATGAGGGGAGTAGTAATGTCGGGCGCCGAAGCGCGGGGCGCCGGCGCTGGCAAGGACAGGCGGACACAGTCTCTGCGGGTTTAAGATTTTCTTTTCTCACAGTCCTGGCTTTACCCGGAAGATGCCGGTCACCGGCGTGATGGGCCCCAGCCGATTTCAAATCCGTTGGAGGTTACAACCGGTACAGTGAATGGTGGGCCCATCCTGGCGCTGCTGTTCCTCCTCAGTTAGTTTGGCAATGGTGGCCTGGCATACAGTCTATGGACGTCCACTACTTGGCTCAGCAGAGGGGAACTCGGTATCGGTCTGGCACCCCCCCCCCCAGGTTATCCCTGTGAGGGCACCTTCCAGCTCACCGGTCTGTGTCCCAGTCCCTGGCTCCAGATCAGAGGTGGCCAGGTTCAGGGCTGCTGGAGCCTCCACTTTCGGTGCCCTGTCGGCTGGTTCTTCAGCGGCCTGGGGGTCAGTAGCCGGGTCTTCGGCTGCCTGGGGATCAGTAGCCGTGTCTTTGGTTGCCTGGGGGTCGGTAGCCGGTGTGCCTCCGGTCTGGTCTGAGGCTGGCTGGGGGTTGGTAACCGGGTCTTTGGCTGCCTGGGTTTGCTGATGGTTTGGTGGGGCCTGGAGGGTGTCCGCGATGGCAGGGGTTGACCAGGGTCCCTGCTTCTTCCGTCACAAGTTCTTCCTCCTCCAAGATTGACGGTTCCTGTTGTTGTAATCCTTGAGTCTGTCTCTTATTCCGTAGGCTCCATAATGACTATGAACTACCATCAGATATACTTACTAATAACAATAAATCTTTAATAAAGAAAAAGAGAAACTATTAACCCTTCTATATCAATTTCCCCCTTTTGTAAATGGTTTAACCTTCACTACAGGGTCAGTAGGCGTCCAAACAGGAGCTGCTGGCTCATGGGCCTAGTACCCATGAGGGGTCTTCCTACCACTTCACCCATCCACCCTCAGTGTGGACACCTACTCCCGGTCAGCAGAGGCCATTTGGGGTCCGTAGTAAACTACAGAGGGTTCAATGCTGGGACCCTTAGAATATACATTATTCAATAGTTTAGGTAATGCATATATCAATGTTTTTACAGCTATATAAAGCAGTAGACAGAACAACAATATTTGCATACAGGTTTGTATAATGCCAGAAACCCAACCTGCTATGCCTTTAAACCAATTGGCTGGATTCATAAAAGAAAATGTATTTCCCCACCAGGAGTCCTTGTTGGCATCGTGCTCTTTTAACCATTTATCCCTAAGTTCACTTGTTTTCTGTATATCTGCTCTAACCTGGAGGTTGCCTGCAGGGTCAATGTAATGGCAACAGGCAGGACCAATTATTTGACACATTCCGCCGTCTTTTGCTGTCACAAAGTCTAGCACTATAGTATGCTGGTTAGTGACTACAATTAATTGTTTTTGTATAGCATTGGTAGCATTTAGAATCTCAAGAACCCGAAAAATTTGATCATCCAGGTAGTCAGTGGACTCTACTAGCTTGTCCCACATTTGCATTAAGAAAGGGTGTATGAAAATAGCACTAAATACCTTATTTGCTTTTCCCATTTCTACTACATGAGGCCTACCATTTGGCCGGGGTTTATTATCTGCTGCTCGTTTATACAAGGTATGAATTGGGACAGCTGCTACATCTACTTCACTATGAGGAACTATGAAAGTGGCTGGTGTAAGTCTGGCAAGTGTGCAAACCCCTCTCATGTCAGGGCTCACCCACTTGTGAGCACGATTCCCACAAACCAAAAACACTCCCTCTGGGAAAATACAAAAGTGAGTTTGACTTTGTACACAATAAAGCAGATTCAGAAGCCCCTTCATAACTTTATGAGCACACCACGTATTGTTCATTTGTTTTCCGGTCATACCCGAGATACAGCTACCCCGCTCCCTCCTAAAAGTCCGTCTAATAAATGATGATGTACAGCCCTCAATACCCTTCTGATATACTGTCTCATTGTCCTTGGTTGAGTCATGTGTATGTATATAGAAACAGTTATTGTCTTCTCCACAATTTCCAACACCATTGTATTGAAGACTGAACCATAATCCATCATGGGGAATGGGGCCCGAATGAGGAATCTTAGTCTTTATGTTGGCAATTATGCCCATGTCTGAATCGTATTCCATCCACCACGAGTATCCATCGGGTCGAGTGATATTTAGCTGGAACCAGGGTTTAGTGACCCATCCAACTATAGTCAATGTAGCAGATACATCACGAGGTACATCTTCTCCCAAAAATCTAGATTGAGTCCAGGTTTCATTGTGTATACAGTCTGGTACCAATACCTCCTGTGGTTCCAGAGGTAAGGCTAAATAAGGCATAGTCTTTGAAGAAATAGGACTGTGTGTGCAGATCCAACAGTCTTTTGGCTTTTCTCCCTCCATGTCCTCAGTAAGAGAAATATGGTGGCGAATGAGTTTATTATCCCAGTCCGTATTAAAAAGTTCGCTCAGTGTCTTTGTTTGTTGCAGCAACCCTGCTACACCTAGCAGGATAATTAGCAAGACTGTCATTCTGCCGGTGGAGTGACCTTTTTACAGTGACTGGCGTGGATCCAGGTGGGTTTTCCCTCAAGTTTCACTGAGGTGGATGTGGTCAGCTGGACTTGGAATGGGCCATCAAAGCGTGGATCTAGGCTCCTTCTCACGTGTCTGCGCACGACCACCCAATCACCTGGATTCAGCTGATGCACATCTGCACTTGCATTGGGATCTGGAATGGATGAAAAGACATGTTTATGCACCACATTAAGTCTTTCCTGTAAGGCCTGGACGTAGGCTGTCATAGTGCCGTGTTGCATCTGTAACACTTGTGGAAAGTAGAGACCTGTTTTTGGGGCACTACCAAAAAGGACTTCAAAAGGAGACAAGCCTGTCTTTCTATTTGGAGTGTGTCTGACTGAAAAGAGTGCCAGGGATAAGCACTCTACCCAATTCTTTCCTGTCTCTGCCATGGCCTTTTGAATTTTTAGTTTAAGTGTCCCGTTTAATCTCTCTACTTTTCCACTGCTCTGCGGATGATAAGGGGTATGGAATGCCTGCTCTATTCCCAGGGCCTGCATAATGTCCCTCATTATTTCTCCAGTGAAGTGTGTACCCCTGTCACTTTCTATGGCTTCTGGGATGCCATACCGACAGACTAGTTCCTTCATCAGTTTTTCTGCAGTTGTTTTAGCATTTGCACATTTTACTGGATAGGCCTCAACCCATCCTGAGAAGAGATCTACACATACCAGGACGTATTCATACACTCCTACCTTGGGTAGTTGTATGTAGTCTATTTGCAGTCGTTGAAACGGATAGAGCGGTTTGGGTGTTGCTTTCTTAGGGACTTTTACTGTTTTACCTGGGTTGTGTTGTGCGCAGATAATGCAGGATTGTACGTGTTTGGAGGCTACGTAACTGAAGCCAGGAGCGATCCAGAAGGCATTCACCTGGTTACACATGTGACTTTTTGAGGCGTGAGTGGGGCCATGTGTTGCTTGTGCCATCATAGGGAACAGGGACCTTGGTAAACACAACCTGTCCTTACTTTCCCATACTCCATTCGAGTTCAGCCCAGCTCCCATTTTCCCCCAGTGTTCCTTCTCTGTTTGGGCAGCCTGATGCTGGAGGGATTTCAGGACATCCAGACTCACTGTGGCTGGGACTTGCTGGCTCCCTGCCACTATCCTCTGATCCCTAGGCCTCTTTGCCGCTGCTTTCGCAGCCGCATCCGCCCTTCTATTGCCCGCTACCTCCAGTGAGTCACCTTTTGTGTGTGCTTTCACCTTAATGATGCCAACCTGGACTGGTAACATTAGTGCCTCCATTAACTGTTTTACCAATTCTGCATTTTTAATAGGCTTACCAGCTGACGTAAGAAAAGCTCTACTTCTCCAGATAGGGCCAAAATCATGACAGATCCCAAATCCATACTTTGAGTCTGAATAAACATTAATTTTCCTACCTGACCCCACTCTACACGCCTCAATGAGCGCTGTTAGCTCCGCCTCCTGCGCGGACATGTGCGGCGGGAGTGGTTCAGCTCGGATTACCTCATGCGAGGATACTACTGCATATCCAGTGTAGAATCTCCCATCCAGGTGGTATCTGGAGCCATCTACAAAAAACTCAAAATCTGCATTAGTAATAGGTGTATCATAGACATGTGGAAAACCTGCTGTCTCCTGACTCATCAGCTCTATGCAGTCATGCTCGTGCGTCATGTCAAAGTATTCATCCTCACTTGCTACCATTGTCACCAATTCCCCCTTTTCTGAATCTACTGGCAAAAGGGTGGCTGGATTCAGAACATTACACCTCTTGAGGGTGACATACTCAGGAATCAGAAGGGCACATTCAAGTCTGAGCTGTCTGGCCATAGACAGGTGTTTTGGTTGGACTTGCACAAGTATAGCATGAATGTCATGCGGGGAGTAAATTGTTAAGGGAAATGTCAATGTGATCTCGCAAGCTTTCCCTAGCAGTACTGCAGCAGCCGCTACAGCACGGACACACGTGGGTGACCCTCTGACAACTGGGTCCAATCGCGCTGAGTAGTAAGCTATTGGTCTTTGTTTGTCACCATGTTGCTGTGTGAGGACGGCTGTCGCATGCCCTCCCTGTTCTGTGCAAAACAAGAAAAATGGTTGATCGTAATTTGGAATACCCAGGGCTGGGGCAGATACAATGAGTAGTTTAAGGGAATGAAAGGAATCAATAGCTTCCTGAGTGAGGTCAAAGGGGTCAGATGCCAGACAATCATAGAGGGGTTGCATCATTTGCGAGGCAGACCTTATCCAAGGCCTGCAGTATGACACTAAGCCCAAAAAGGTGCGCAGTTGCCGGTGGGACCTGGGTAAGGAGAGATTTTGGACTGCTTGTTTTCTCTCCTCAGTCAGGTGTCTCGTACCTTCAGAGATACAGTGACCCAAAAATGTTACTTTTTGCTTACAGTACTGTAATTTTTCACGTGAAACTTTGCAACCATTCTCTGCCAGAAAACACAACAAAGAAATTGTGGCTTCCTTGCAGGACGTCTGGTCTGGACAGCAGAGCAAAAGGTCATCCACGTACTGCAATAGCGTAACCTGTGGATGAGGCGGTTGCCACTGCTCCAGAATTCCTGCCATAGCTGTAGAATAAATGGTAGGTGAATTCATTCCTCCTTGCGGGAGGACTGTCCACATGTACTGTTTCCCCTCATGTGTGAAGGCAAAAAGATACTGACAGTCAGGGTGTAGAGGCACAGAGAAAAATGCATTTGCCAAATCAATTACTGTAAAACATTTGGAGGTCCCTGGGATTTGTGACAGTAAGGTATGTGGGTTTGGAACAATTGGTGTTACACTCTCAGTGACAGCATTGACAGCTCTCAAATCATGCACCATTCTGTACGTGTCAGGGGAACCTTTGGGCCCTTTTTTCTTGATTGGATACAAGGGAGTGTTACAGGGGGAGGACCTTTGTACTAGAGCTCCTGCTTCCACATATTCTCTTATATCTCTGGTCAGGGCCATTGATTTGGCTGGACTTAAGGGATACTGTTTTAAACAAGGAGGAGTGGAGCCCTCTTTTAATTTTATCATGACTGGGGGAATAGGAAGCCGACCAACATCAGTTTTTCCCTTTGCCCATACAATGTCTGGAACTTGTTGCATTGCTATGTCTTCACTAGTTCTGGTATCGGACACTCTCGCAGATTTGGACATGTACACCATTGCTGCAATCTTGCACAAGTGTTTGTCAGAGAGGGGACTTGTGACTGTAATACCTTCTGGGGTGTATTGTATGGTAGCCTGGATAGCACTTAACACATCAGCCCCCAGCAAATTCATAGGAGTGTTTTCACTAACAATAAGCTTTGTGAGAATTTCCTGGCTATCTTGTAATCTCAGCTTCATCTGTTTTGTCAAGGGAGTTTCAGACACCAATCCCTCCACCCCAACACACTCCACAGTCTCGTCAGTGATCATATCTGGCTTTATCAGGTCTTTATGTACCACAGTGCCGGCTGCCCCAGTGTCAATTAAAAATTCTGCCTCTTTCCCCCCTGGCATGGTTATGGTCGTAAGTAAGGTGGGACCAGGTCCTGAGGGAACGAAAACAGGGTACACATTTGTCACTGGGTTGCCAGTTTCCTAGGTCAGAGGCAAGGGAGGAGGGAAATCAGTCTGCTCACTCTCCTTTTTGGAGTTTTTGCACTGTCTGGCATAATGTCCATTCTGTCCACAATTCCAGCACTGTACGGTCGCTCGGTCACCTGGTGCCCCCCCCCTCTGTTTCCACTGTCTTCCTTGTGCTCTAGCATACATAACTGGTCGCTTGCATTTTGTCAGTTCAACCCCCTTAGCTACTTGCAGAAGGTCTGTTGGGTCCATGTTTCTCCACTCAGGTCTGGCCGTCTGTACTGCTTCTCGTAAAAACTTATTCATACCGTCAATGAATGCATTCACCAATATTTTGATATCAAGGTCGTTTCTTGCACTGTACCCCATGTCTGTCCACTTCAGCTGTAACCTCCCAAAGTACGTCTCTATACTCTCCCCTTTTTGCTGTGTCACGTCAGTCATCAGTACAGACTGCTCTGTTTGTTTCTTTGTAGCCCATCCTTTCAATGCCTCACAGTACGTCATTCCAGACCTCTCAGACTCAACGTCCATGACCCATGATTGCTCCTTCATCATATCAGTATGCGTCTTAATTATGTGTCCCAGCACGTCACCTGCCTTTGCAGTCACCAAACTCTCGAGGTCTGCCCAAGTGCATTTATAAGTCACCTGTATTGTCTGTATTTGCCTGTAAAATGGGAAAGGTTGGTTTTCAGGGTCAGGTAACTGTTTCAACATAGCTAGCTGGTCAGAGGGGCTCCAGGGGTAATATTCCTGTGTCTGTCTGATTCTTGTGACCTTCCTCGGTCGGGATGTATCTGATTTTTTTGTACTGGTCCCAGCGCGTTCTTTCCTTTCCTCACCGTCAGCTTCCTCCGCAAAACTCAATTCCTTCACTACCTCTGTCTCAGTGTCAGCGTCCTCTGTCATCACATGTGATCTGGTTCGAACAGGATTTAGTGCAATCCGCTTAGGGCGAGTAACATTACATGTAGCACAAGTACCTCTCCAGTCTGGGTTTTTCTGACTACAATGTTTACAAGTCCATTCATCTGGTCTGGGTTTCTGCTTATGAGAAGGGGGGGCGGTAGCAGTCACAATTCCTGCTTTTGGTGCATTAAAACATTCATAATACACCTTATCTCCCGCTGTGGTCTCTTTATATCCACAATGCTGCACCTCTTCAGCCACACGACACCATTTATTTACTTGTTGCTCTACCCTCTTGTCTTTTATCCAACCTCTCTTTTCTTCCCTGAATCTGTGCCATTTCTCAACATCCAAACATCCGTACTCTGGCATGTCTGCCTTTTTGAGTATCGGTCTGACATTTTTCACTGCTTCCTTGCCTTCTCTTTCTTGCACTATCTGTTTGGCTGTTTTGGATCCTGCTGGAGCCCCACGCTGCACACTGAACAAGTTGCCCATGGCTTCAACTTATTCCCACACAGCCCACCTTTCTGCAAATGCCCTCTCAGTGTCCCTGAACCTTGTTAACAGGCCACACGTCTCCTGGCAAGTCAGAATGGGCTCTCAAGTGGTAGCAAGAAGGCTCAATCAGCATTCACTCTCACCTGCTACACTTGTAGGGCGTATTGGGAAGGGTTAAAAACACCTCTCACCCAATAGACCAGATGACTAAAGCAGGAAGGACCAGGTGTGATAGTCCTCTCACCTGCTAGACCACCTCCATGTAAGTGGGAAGGCCACACGGCTCTCTAACCCACTTGACCTGATGTGTGCAGTTTGGCTACTCCATGCTGGTCCTTTACAAAGTATTTCAGCAACAAACGTAAGAGTTAAACCAAAACAATTAACAGAGCTGACTTCTCACAGAGGGCAGAAAATCGCGCAGCTGTTCACTTGACCCCTCCCAAAAGAATGTCAGCAGCGCACAGTTTGTTTAGCAAGAGTCTTATCTCGTTCAGATTCAACTTTCCATAACACAATCCTAATACCCACTGGTATAATACACAATCCCTGCAGAAAATTGAGACCACTTATATACCTTCACAGCACTAATATTCTACTTTACTATAAAACCTTCATCCCCATTTTGAGGGGAAGAAACACACAATATCTCACTATAAGGACAGATCCCAGGACCACTTGTCCTACTCATTCATTGATTCCAGAAGCATAGGTAACAATACACCTTCCAAGGATCAGTTAACCTCACATGCAAATAAAATTATCTAAACCGCTCTTGATACTGATGGGAAAAAATACATATGTCAGGTATCCACTCAAATACTCTATATGGCTATGCCCTGTGACATTTCACAACCGGAACATCTTTTCACAGTCCACAGTATGACATATAACCATTAGACTTATACATACATATTATTTCACCAAGTCTCTTATCACAATTACTTGTCACTTTGTTATTCAGAGGCTTCTCATCAATATACAACAACCTATTGCCTCCCTACTTTATCTAGGCATTAATATGAAACCACTTATGAACACATATCCCTAGACCAGAGTATTGCCACAAAAACACAAAACACAGCAACACAGCAAATGCAATTATACAGAGACTATCCCAAATTCCGTGCTATGCAATCTATGCAATCAGTTAATGGACGGACAACAGATTATCTTATTACTCTATATTTCAACTCTCATTCAGACATGCATGAAAAAAAAACAATACTCACTGGTGATGCCAGAGTTCTTGAACCGTGTGTACAGCCTTACCCAGAATATTCGGGAAATCAGAGAGAGTGAAATGAAGTGTAAGAATAAAGCTTCTCACCTTGCTGCAGCTGAAATTTCACTGTCTCAAGAGTCCCCAAAACTTCTTCCGAATAGGCTGGTTGGCCACGGCTCCACGTTGGGCACCAAACTGTTGTAGCTGTTCTATTTTGTCACAAGTCAGCTTATGGGATCACCAGTGAGGTCCTCTTGAGTTAGGCCTCTTCAGACCTAATCAAGATCGAGCGCTCGATCTTGATTAGGTCTGAAGAGGCCTAACTCAAGAGGACCTCACTGGTGATCCCATAAGCTGACTTGTGACAAAATAGAACAGCTACAACACTGTTCTTCATGGGCCCGCATGACTCCCACCATCCCCATCATGGACACCTCCCAGTCATGGATGGCGTCCAACTGCATCCTCTTCAGCTGCAGGGTCACCTGAGCCACCTCTGCCTCCATCTCCCTGGCGCTCCAGAATAGAGGGCGCACCGGTGTTGCCCCATGACGGCCAGGGTTTGCCATGTTTGACACCCTGTGGCTCAGGTGGTCCCGGTACGTCTGTACTTTTTGGGCTCTGCAGTCCGACTCTTTTGCTGTTAGTTTTGTTTTTCTTTTCCGATCCTTGGGAGGGGGCAGGCTTCGAGTTTCGCGCCACTCTCCCTGCCAACCCACGAAGGATGTGCATTCTTCATCGACCTGTTGCTCTGTAATGCCCACCGTTCACCAACTTTCAATTAAACAGTCCTTTCTTTAAGCATTCAGTTCGTAAGGCGCACAGTACCTATTTAGCTTGGTCACGTTATCCTGTTCACAGTGCCAAGTTGTAGGACCCACGGGGCAAGGGGTTAACCTTACTTATCGCCAGGCTCGGTGATGTCGGGTCTAAGGATGTCACGGGTGATCCTGCGATGGTGATTATGGTGGAGGAATTATGTCGTGACGCCACCAGCGGTACGCAGCCAGGGAATAGCCACCGCTGCTGTCACTGTCCCCCAGGGCAGATGATTATAGCAGCTTAGATGTTTCTTCTCCCCATAGGTGGAGCGGCCCCTGGGGAGAATGATGAGGGGAGTAGTAATGGCGGGCTCCGAAGCGTGGGATGCCGGCACTGGCAAGGACAGGCAGACACAGTCTCTGCGGGTTCAAGGCTTTCTTTACTCACAGCCCTGCCTGTACCCGGAAGATGCCCCAGCCGATCCCGAATCTGTTGGAGGTTAGAATCAGTACAGTGAATGATGTCCCTTCCTCCTTGCGCTTCTAAATGTGGATCCCCGTGGCTTGAAGCTTCTTGGTGACCCTGGTTCATAAAAAAGTGTTTACTCCCTCCCGTATGCAGGTGCCGCGGGTCCGTCATGGAGCCTGCCTTGGAGCACGACCCCGAATCCTATGTAGCACTGTGCTCCGGGAACTGTGGGGGCCGGAGGGACAATCCCCCTAATCTGCAGAGTTTGGTGGACGACCTGAAGTATATCCACCATAGGATTCTGCACCCTGCACCGGGTTGGTCCTGAGGGAGCAATCCAGCTCTCCCCTCTGTGACCGTATTAACTCCTGCATCCCACCAGAGCACTCGTAAAACCCCACTGCTCTCTTCCTCTCCTGCTGGAGAACTCTAACTGTTTTGTTGCTCCTAATTCCCTCTGGTGGCTGCTCCTCCTGTCCCAGGTTCCTGCCACTAGTCGATTGGGGATCCCAGGTGTGGTGGTATCCTAAAGACCCAACGACGTTGGCGGCCCCTTTTGACCAAAACCTAGCCTGGTCCACGGTAAAAGAGGGCAACCGGCTGTATGTGTATGAATGCTTGTGTTGTGAAACCGGTACTGACCTTCTCTGGATCTAGGATGAGTATCGCACTTTAAGTGAGGTGCAGTACCCTGTGGCGACTGAAGCCTCAGGGGTGCCACACACACACTGTATGTATGCACAGATATAGCACGTACGCATGTATACACATACATACACACACATAGCACACATATATGTATACACATACACACAAAGCACACACGCATTTTACACATACATATGTATACGCATATAGCACACACATGGCACACACATGGCACACACGCATGTATACACATACACACATATATATACAGTACCGACCAAAAGTTTGGATACACCTTCTCATCTCTAGAACAACTTTTAAGAGGAGACTTTGTGCAGCAGGCCTTCATGGTAAAATAGCTGCTAGGAAACCACTGCTAAGGACAGGCAACAAGCAGAAGAGACTTGTTTGGGCTAAAGAACACAAGGAATGGACATTAGACGAATGGAAATCTGTGCTTTGGTCTGATGAGTCCAAATTTGAGATCTTTGGATCCAACCACCGTGTCTTTGTGCGACGCAGAAAAGGTGAACGGATGGACTCTACATGCCTGGTTCCCACCGTGAAGCATGGAGGAGGAGGTGTGATGATATGGGGGTGCTTTGCTGGTGACACTGTTGGGGATTTATTCAAAATTGAAGGCATACTGAACCAGCATGGCTACTACCGCATCTTGCAGCTGCATGCTACTCCATCCGGTTTGCGTTTAGTTGGACCATCGTTTATTTTTCAACAGGACAGTGAACCCAAACACACCTCCAGGCTCTGTAAGGGCTATTTGACTAACAAGGAGAGTGATGGGGTGCTACGCCAGATGACTTTCCTGCTGCACAAAGTCTCCTCTTAACAGTTGTTCTAGAGATGTGTCAGTTGCTAGATCTCTGTGTGGTATTGACCTGGTCTCTAATCTGAGCTGCTGTTAACCTGCGATTTCTGAGGCTGGTGACTTAGATAAACTTATCCTCCGCAGCAGAGGAGACTCTTGGTCTTCCTTTACGGGGGCGTGTATCAGCTGTGTATCCACCAGACTTCTGCACAACACAACTGATGGTCCCAACCCCATTTATAAGGTAAGAAATCCCACTTATTAAACCTGACAGGGCACACCTGTGAAGTGAAAACCATTTCCAGTGACTAACTCATGAAGCTCATCAAGTGAATGCTAAGAGTGTGTAAAGCAGTAATCAAAGCAGTAATCAAAGCAAAGGGTGGCTACTTTGAAGAACCTAGAATATAAGACATCTTTTCAGTTGTTTCACAATTTTTTGCTAAGTATTTCATTCCACATGTGGTAATTTATAGTTTTAATGCCTTCAATGTGAATCTACAATTTTCAGTCATGAAAATAAAGAAAACTCTTTTAATGAGAAGGTGTGGCCAAATTTTTGGTCTGTACTGTATATACACACGTAGCACACACACATGTATACACATACACACATATGTATACACACATACACCATGTTCCAAATTATTATGCAAATTTGTATTGTGTCATAGCGATTCATTTATTTTTTTCAATAAAACTCATTGATGGTATAGTGTCTCAGGGTTCTTTGGATCACTGAAATCAATCTCAGATACCTGTGATAAATAGTTGTGATGCAAGTTGAAGAATTTATTAACAAAGAAAAGTGACTGTGTAGTCATCCGACGTTTCGACCTGCCTGCATCTTACTCAAAAGTCGCTATGTGAAAGAAATACAAAACGTGCAATCAAAATCAAAATGAATATGTACAGTAATTATAATATATTCAAATTATACAGAGAACTGCAAGATCAAGTCATCAAGTCATATATAAATCGAAAGATGAGTATGTTTGAAATATTGGGAGGCCAATAAATGTTAAAAGATACATAAATCCACCTTTGTATCTTGTATCTGTTGCTGTATTCCTGTGTTAGATACATAAATACACCTTTGTATCTTCTATTGGTTGCTGTATTCCTAAGTAATTACTATTTTATTTTATATAAATATGAGATGTTAAGTGCTCTGGGCATGGGAGAGCATTTAATGAGCCTCTGCCTCCCAAGATTATTTCTCCGCCTACCACCAGCATCTTTAGCTTGATTCTTTGCACATTACTGTTTGTGTGTCAATCAAGCTAAAATGGTTGGAGCTATGTGAGGGAAAAACTTTGGGAGACAATAGAATGTTAGGTGCTCAGTCAGGTCCAGAGCAATTACCGTATGAATTGCATATAAATGAAAATGCTAATTTCTCATGAATGCAGCAGTAGATAGAAGTAACGAAGATGTCAAAGGATTTACATTTCAAACACGCGTGTAACACCCCGTGGTCGAGGGGTTTCACCCGACACGTCACCAGTTCGGGGGTGCAGATCCTCTGCATCGTCACGGGTTGGCCTGGTCTGGTTTCGTGACCCCGAGATGTACAGAAGGGAGGGAAGGTGGTGGACGGGAGGCAGGATGGAGGATGGGAATGGTAGTGCCAGTTAGGTAAGTCTTTTATGATTGTAACGACACCTGTGGTACGCGGCCAGGAACGGGCCACAGCGCTGGGCGACGGCGACGGTAAAGGAGAGGCAAAGACAGGGGCTGTGGTTCCAGGTCTTTTACTCACTCATAGTTCAGGCGCTGTCCCAGAGTACCGGTCTCCGCCACAATGGGCTCCAGCCAATCCCGGATCCGTGAAAGGTCAAGTCCGGTGTGTGACAGCCTAAGGGGCCTTCCTCTTTTGACACACTAAGTATTAGACCCCCGTGGTGTGAAGCACTTGGGGATCCCGGTGTCAGTAAAGTGTCCCATTCTGTATGCTGATAGCGTGGTTCCGATGTGGGGTTGGTCCAAGACCTCAGCCCTGAATCTTATATGCTATTTGGCTTCAGACTCAGTGGGACAAGTCCGGTGACTTTTCTAGCCATTCCTCGTGACCCTTGCAGAGTTGGTAGACAACGTGAAGTATGCCTGCCCTAGGGTTCTGTTCCCCGACAGCGCCATTCCTGTGGAAGCAGCCGCCTGCGTCTTCCCAACGACCGTGTTGAACACCTTGACCCACAGAGCTGCTAGTGGCATGTCCGCTCTGCTCTGTGTCTGTAGCTGTTCTCCTCTTGCAGTTGTGTTGTGTGTTTCATGCTGTTGACCACAGCCGCCGCCATCGGCCAGTTCCCTACTCTCACTAGGTCAACCTGCTCTTCCCACTGTGTGCTCCTGACTCCCCCTGGTGGTTGCTTCTCCCTGACCTTGAGTCCCCGGTTCCAGTGGATTGGGGAGCCCCTGGTGCGGTGGCGTCCTGTAAAGGCAACCGCTGTAGTGACCCCCTACTGTGACCCGACCCTGGCCCGGTCCCCACTGTAACTGTGTGTGGATGTTGGTGGAAACCGGTACCGACCTTCCCTGGACCTGGGATAAGTACTACACCCTAATGGAGGTGCAGTACCCTGTGCGTCTGAAGCCGCAGGGGCGCCACACGTGCATGTCCATATATGCGGTTATCAGAGGTTGTGTCACAATGAGATTTTCACAAGCTTCGCTGACTGTTATGGCGGCGGTGAGCTCTGTTCAGACTATTGACTCTGATATTGATACTCCGCCTGATAACTTCTCTGAGGTCTTTAATCAGCGCAGGCTAACTCGGGTATCGACCAACAGGTTGGTAGTTTATAGGCAGGCTAGCAAGAGTTAATAACTGCTGATCTATTTGGGACTCATGTTTGATCAAGTGCTGTGAGGAAGCCAACCACATCTGCTCTCCTCCTATATAATTCCATTAGTCCCAGCTATAGTTTATCTTAGTTGGTCTGGGTAGGTGTTGTGATTCAGACTATCTGGTGATTTTGGTATTTGTTGCTGAGTGCGGTTGTGGAGTTTACCCTTGTTGCCTTTTTGTTGCTACCTTCATGCTCTTACTTTTCTCCTGAGTCTCTCATTGTCTATTCCTGTTGGTGCAGTGTGACAGAGCTTTGGTTTTCTCTTTTCTGTCCTTATCTGTTTATCATCTCCTTCCTGACCTCTCCCTGCCTGGGGGAGGGGGTATTAGAGGAGTATTTCTCAGGGGTATAGAAAGGCATGGGACTTCCATAGGTGAGGGATAGCCTACGGACCCCTAGAGTAGGGGACAGCATAGAAGCCCCCTATCCCTCAATATCCCATAGTAACATCGTGACAGGTTGGTCTTACTGACAGATTCCCTTAAAGACATTGCTTATTGAATAGCCCAAAAGAGAGCTTAAGTATGCACTCATAGTTAGAGATTACTGAGCACTACCAGCCTCTGGTACTCAGTTCTTAATAAGAGCAGTTGGATGCTCAGAAGGGCGCAACTCGAGAAAATTAGTATAATGGAAGCCAATAGGGGACTTGAGCATTTTTCCAGAAAATTTCCTAGAAAAATGCTAGTTCCCCAATGACTTCCATTAGAGTCGAGTACTCAAGTTTCGCCCATTTGAGCGTCCAACTGCTGTTAACGAGTACCAAACACCCGAGCATGGTAGTGTTTGCTCATCACTAATCTTGGTATAACTTTTATTATTAATCAGCTGTCTTGTATTGACACCCATATTACCAATATTAAAAAAGTAAATAAATGAGCGGTACTTTATCGAACGTCAACTTTACACCAGGGTATACACCGTGTGCAGAATTATTAGGCAAGTTGTATCTTAGAGGATTTTTTTTTATTATTGATCAACAACTATGTTCTCAATCAATCCAAAAGACTCATAAATATCAAAGCTTAATATTTTTGGAAGTTGGAGTGGGGTTTTTTTTAGATTTGGCTATCTTAGGACGATGTCTGTTTGTGCAGGTAACTATTACTGTGCAGTATTATTAGGCAACTTAATAAAAACCAAATATATTTCCATCTCACTTGTTTATTTTCACCAGGTAAACCAATATAACTGCACAAAATTTAGAAATAAACATGTCTGACATGCAAAAACAAAACCCCAAATAATTAGTAACCAATATAGCCACCTTTCTTTATGATGACACTCAACAGCCTACCATCCATAGATTCTGTCAGTTGCTTGATCTGTTTACTGTTCCGAGAGGTGTACTGTTTTCCCTCCCTATAAGTCTCACATTTTTCAGGAAACACAAGTTCTCTATGGGGTTCAGATCAGGTGAACAAGGGGGCCATGTCATTATTTTTTCATCTTTTAGACCTTTACTGGCCAGCCACGCTGTGGAGTAGTTAGATGCATGTGATGGAGCATTGTCCTGCATTAAAATCATGTTTTTCTTGAACGATACCGACCTCTTCCTGTACCACTGCTTGGTGAAGTTGTCTTCCAGAAACTGGCAGTAGGTCTGGGAGTTGAGCTTCACTCCATCCTCAACCCGAAAAGGTCCCACAAGTTCATCTTTGATGATACCAGCCCATACCAGTACCCCACCTCCACCTTGCTGGCGTCTGAGTCGGAGTGGAGCTCTTTACCCTTTACTGATCCAGCCTCTGGCTCATCCATCTGGCCCATCAAGAGTCACTCTCATTTCATCAGTCCATAAAACCTTTGAATAATCAGTCTTAAGATATTTCTTGGCCCAGTCTTGACGTTTTATCTTATGTTTCTTGTTCAAAGGTGGTCGTTTTTCAGCCTTCCTTACCTTGGCCATGTCCCTCAGTATGGCACACCTTGTGCTTTTTGATACTCCAGTAACATTGCAGCTCTGAAATATGGGCAAACTGGTGGCAAATGGCATCTTGGCAGCTTCACGCTTGATTTTCCTCAATTCGTGGGCAGTTATTTTGCGCCTTTTTTGCCCAACACGCTTCTTGCGACCCTGTTGGCTATTTGCCATGAAACGCTTGATTGTTCAGTGATCACGCTTCAAAAGTTTGGTAATTTCGAGACTGCTGCATCCCTCTGCAAAGAAACGTATTCTTTTATTCCATTTTATTATTTGACCGATGGAATAAAAGAATACGTTTATAACATCAACGTGCTACATCTTCATTTTGGCTGATGCGCGGCATTAACCCCCTCTTCACTCTGATTTGTTTGTATGCACATCCATGTGGGGCTGCAGCAGACGCCTTCATCCTATGCTCTATCAGTGGTTGTGACAATCACAATCTTTTCAGGTGAGTGTATTTTTTCTGATCTACCTCACTGATCTGTTGGTATTACACTATCAGCGCTCCTTATTTTTCAGTTTATGCATTCCTCTGCAAGACATCTCACAATTTTGGACTTTTCAGAGCCCATCAAATCTCTCTTCTGACCCATTTTGCCAAAGGAAAGGAAGTTGCCTAATAATTAAGCACACCTTATATAGGGTGTTGATGTCATTACACCGCACCCCTCCTCATTACAGAGATGCACATCACCTGATTTACTTAATTGGTAGTTGGCTCTCAAGCCTATACAGCTTGGAGTAGGACAACATGTATAAAAACTATCATGTCATCAAAATACTCATTTGCCTAATAATTCTGCACACAGTGTATTGAGTAAAAAAGGAAGACTGAGCGCAATGTAAAACCCCCTCAGCAAGCTTAATTCATGTAATCCCAAAGTTGCATTATATTAAGTGAGTTCTAAGTAACTTTTAGACATAATTATTTAATTTATCTAAAGTGGAAGACATCGGCATAGACGGCAGCCACGGGCTCTCAGCATTGTTCCAATCATCCAAACTTCTTTTGAGAGTCATTTAAATGTAAAACAGTCTTAGTCTTGGCTGAAGATGTTGTGGTAGTCACGGTGCGCCTGTAGCAGCTGTCTTATGGCTTTTTTCAATAAGCAAAGAAAATAGAAGAAAAACTCTTATCTGTAATAAGATGGCAAAACAGCACGAGGCAAATCGAGTCTTCCACCTGTCTAGAAAGTCAGAGATCTTAAGAAACAAGAGCTTTAATCGACTTTTAAGAAGGTTCTGAGCGGGAAATGAGTTTCAAACTCTTTGTTCTGTAAGGCTCATAAGTATTATAGTGATAAGGATAAGTTGACTTTGTGTCAAAAACTTTTTTTTTTACCAGTCTTTCACTATAAATAAAACGTCATTCACTTGGGCAGAGGAAATAAAATGTATAATGATGTACTTAAGTGTACAACAATGGGTAAAACTGTGAGGACTAAGCCACACGGCATGAAAATCGGAGCGAGTGGAATCCGATGTTTCATCGCATTCCACTCGGACCAATATTAGCCTGTGTGTCAGCACCCAAGAGCGATTATTTTCTCAGCCCTAATCGGACCGAGAAAACAATCACAGCATGCTGCGGGTGTAAAGCGATTCTTGTTTCTCTTGCACCCATTCAAGTCTATGGGGCAAGAGAAAAATCGCACTGCACTCGCACAGTACTGCACTGTACAGTACACCGGTGTACCACAAGTGCAGGGCGAGAATGGAAATTGCCAGCAACGGAGGAGAGAGGGAGATAAATCCCTCCCCTCCGCAGTGATGGCCCGCCCCCCGCAGCTGAGGTCCGATCACATGATCGGACCTCAGTTGCAGTGACACTCGTATGACACTTGGCTCCTGCTGTGCTGCCAGTGTGAGCCGAGTGTCATGCGAGGATCGCAGTAGATCCCCGTGGGGCCCCGGCCTACCTGAAAAAGACTAGGGTATATGGGTGGACCACAAAGTCAAGTTTACTGGCCAATGTCAGGCAGCTGCTGCCAAGGCTAATAAAATAATGGATGCATTAAATGAGGCATAGATGCTCATGAGAAGAATATAGTGTTACCCCTATACAAGTCACTAGTGCAGACGAACTTAGAATACTGAGTACAATTTTGATATCGGATCTATAAGAAGGACATATCTGAACTAGAGCAGGTGCAGAGAAGGGCGACCATGGTTATTAAGGGAATGGGGGGAATGCTGTACCAAGACAGGTTATTAAACTTGGGGTTATTCAGTTTGGAAAAATGAAGGCTTAAGGATGATCTTATCACAATGTACAAATATATGAAGGGACAGTACAGAGACCTTTCTAATGATCTTTTTACACCTACACTGGAGATGAAAATTAAAGAACAATATATGATCACTTGCTTTTTTCAGAAATAATGCAATCTACATTGCTTAACATTTGGAGATTTTTTTTAAGGGGTGCACCATGCCACTAGAACAGTGCTTTATAAAAGATCCAAAGTTTATCTACATAAAACCTTTATTTGGCCAAAACATGATGATGATAATTAGAGAACAGCAATGACTGTCGCACAGAGAAAGATTATAACTAAATATTCTGAAGGTAACAACAGTCACCAATCAGTAGGACATGTACAGGCCGTCGCTGTCAATGACTCCAGCACATCTGCGGCCACAGGATATCACTAGTCTCTCACACTGCTCTGGTGTGATTTTGGTCCACTCTTCTTCCACTCTCTTCCACAGTTATTTGATTGTTGTGGGTTTCTTGGCCATAACTTTGTCACCAAGGATTTTTCAGAGGTTTTCTCATAGGTTTAGATGAGGACTCTGGGCTTGCCATTTCATTGTTTCAATGTTTTCTTTTCAAGGAACTACTCTACCAGTTTTGTTGTGTGACAGGGTCATTGTCCTGCATGAAAATTGCTGTCTGATTGAGTAATGAACGCAAGTAAGGAACGACGTGTTGTTCAAGAAGGTTCTGATACACATTTGCGTTCCCTCTGCCATGTAGCTGTACGAGATGTCCAACTCCTGCTGCAGAAAACATTCCCCAATCCATGACACTTCCTCCACCACCTTTCACTAACTTCTTAACAGACTTTTGGTTCAGTCTTTCCCCAGTTTAATGTTTCCCATCAGACCAAAATAAACTAAACTTGCTTTCATCACTAAAACAAACTGTTTACCACTTCTCAGTCCACACAATACGCTCCTCACCAAAGGTGAGTTTAGTCTTTTGATTCTTTTTGATAATGAGAGGGTTGGTCACTGCAGAGTGAGCTTTCAGTCCAAATCCTCTTAAACGTTGTGACACTGTATGACGAGACAGATCCTTACCCTGTTGACTGCTGAACTGGCGAGCAATTCCATCTGCAGTGTTGAAACGATTACTCATGGAGAGTCTCCGTATTATCCTGTCCTTTTTTGCATTTGTCTTTTGAGGTTGACCAGCCTTATTGGGGGACTTGAAAAAGTTTGTGATGTTGTGAAGGTGCAATATTCTCCAAATCATAGACTTGGAATGACCAACTTAAGCGGGCTTTACACGCTACAATTTACCTAACGATGTGTCGACGGGGTCACGTCATAAGTGACGCACATCCGGCATCGTTAGTTAAATTGTAGCCTGTGATAGCTCCGTGCGATTGCGATTGAACGTTAAAACGTTGATCGCATGCACGTTGTTCAATTACTAAAAATTGAACGTCAGGTTGTTCAATGTTCCCGAGGCAGCACACATCGCTGTGTGTGACACCCCGGGAACGATGAACACAGCTTACCTGCGTCCCGCGGCTCCCGCTGGCAATGCGGAAGGAAGGAGGTGGGTGGGATGTTTACGTCCCGCTCATCTCTGCCCCTCCGCTTCTATTGGCCGGCTGCCGCATGACGTCGCTGTGACTCCGACATCCTCACTTTCCCCTGAGGAAGCTACAACTCCTTGTAGCGATACGCGTGGGGTCACCACCCCACCCTTCTCACGCAATTGCTTTGCCATTCACCCCTTGTAAGATCTCTTTGGGTATGTGTTTTGCCTTAAACTTGTTCCAGACATATGCTTCTAAGGCAGGTCATCATTATGTGGCTTTGAGGTATTTGTATGCAGTATTATCCTCTGTTTGCTTTTGTCTTATTTAGCATGTCATGCTTACTGCTTGCTACCGATTGAGCAAAGTTTTTTGGCTATCACATTTGCCCTGACTTATTATGTGGGGGTTTTTTGTGGCTTGCTGAGAGGGTGGGGTGTATTTTGGTGGCATATACCATTGGCACCAAATGTGTGTATAAGCTTGTTGCTTTTTAATTGTTTTTAATGAACATCTGTGTGTTTGTATGTTTTTTTGATATAATAAAATGCTATTGTATGGTTATTTCTGGTGATCCCACTTTTTGCACATTTTCTTTTCTCTTGTGTATTTAATAGGAAGTGGATGTTCGCCGCCCACATCGAGGTCGTATGGAAGGTAAGTACGTGTGACGGGAAATAATCGTTTGTGCGACACGGTCAACAAATTGAACGTGCCACACAAACGATGGGGGCGGGTCACATCGCATACAACATCGTATGCGAAATTGTAAGGTGTAAAGCAGCCTTTAGTTACATAGTTACTTAGGTTGAAAAAAAGACCTAGGTCCATCTAGTTCAACCTTCCTCCACTAACTTCTCTTGCTATGACTCATAGGGTCACCCCTTTTGACTTAATCTGGACAACCTGCTGCCGGAGGGTTTCCATCACTTTGGAACGGCACACTATTTTTACAAAGTAAGTGCAAACTGGAAAGTGAGGCTGACAGTTACATAGGATTTGACAGGTAATTAAGGAAATTATTACCTGTTGCCGGATTAACACCAATAACTTGCAGGTATCTTAAAGTGTCCTCTATTTTTGATCACTGTTATTTTTCATTTAACCTACTTACATTTTATTATGTGCTTTACAATAAATTCAATTTATGAAATAAGCTTAAAATACTGTGAGTTTACTCATGTTAGGATATAATCACATTGTGTCGTCCTGTGACCTTAACATTTTGGAAATTGTGTGTTGTACTCTAATTTTGATATCCATTGTAGGCCTGCGATGGTGACAAGGAGGCGTCCTCGATGTCTAGAGGAAAGAGGTCTAGGTTTAATCATAATCACAGACGCAGATTTTTTAATGTAAGAGCAGTGAGACTATGGTGCGTCGCTACTAAAATTTAAGAAATCTAAGGAATTAGTCTGATTGCCGTAAATAGAGTTGGGAAACAATTTCTCCCCTAAAATGGAACTTAGCGTCTACCCCATGAGGTTTTTGTCTTCCTCTGGATCAAGATGTTAGGATATAGGTTGAACTTGATGGACATAAGTCTACCTTCAACCTTAAAAACTATGAAACTAAGTGTATTGCAAGTTGTTTTTCACATTACCGTGCATATGTTTAATGTTTATAGCACTTCTTTAGAGCTTTTTCAGGTGGTTTCCAGGCAGAATCTGCCTGAAAAACATACCTTAATTTTCTTTTCAGTTTTTTTCTGCTGATTATTGACAAAAGCAGAAAACTCACTATTTTTTATATTATATTTTTAAAAATTATGCCTAGTACAGGGGTAGAGCATGATGCACGGTTTCACAGAGAGAAGTTGTGCAGCAACCCCTATGGCGTGGCATTAGGCGTACGACAGTTATCATTTTTACCTGGAAGGTTCCTTTAGTTTATGAGATAGTAATGGGTCTATAAACATACAATGCATCTAAAAAAAGGTTTATTTTTTTACAACATTTTTTGCTCTTAAGCTTTTCAGTATTTTAGTCGCTTTGTTTCCATTCCTTGCAGTGTGATGTATATAAACATTATTTTTTGGTCTTGATGGCTTAAAAGATTCCAACTTAGTAAAAGGGTTGTTCATTTCATGAGAATTTCTGGTTATTTGTTTTAGAGCAAGGTAAATGTCACTGATCTATTTTTAGACACTCGAAAGAAACATAAGGTCATCTGTACAACGTGTTTTCATTTCTCTATTGAGGATTGGACACTTCTTCCCATCAAAATACTTCAAGGCTTGGTTCACACGGTGCAGTTTGGTACATTTGTTCAGACAAATTAGATGGAGCTCCTAAGCAGAAATATAAGGGAAAGCAGGCCATTTAACTAGAGCTAAATGGTTGAGTATTTTACGGCATACTCAATGAATAAACAGGAAAAAAGGTGATGCTCAAAATACTTGTATACTTTATTCACTTGTACATAGCCATATGAAAAAACTCACTCCAATGTTTTGACCCCATACTGGGTATTTTTCAAGGACATATAATCTATGAGAGAGAGAAGGTGCTAAGTTTTAAGTTTCCAACGCCTCTAAGCAATATGATCGGGGTACTCCTACTCCTTCCAAAGGAAAGGTGTTGAGGATAAGAATTAAATAACCAAAAAAAATACTTAATTTAGCCATTTCACAGACCCAAATATATAGTTTATTTGATGTAGCCTAACACATATGTATGAATGCTTTTGTTTACTACTAACATATATCATATATATATATATATATATATATATATATATATATATATATATATATATATATATACATACATATATATATATATATATATATATATATATCACGACCGGCTGATTTTTCGCTTTCCGTTTTTTTTTTTCGCCATTCTTTTTCTGAGAGATGTAACTTTTTTATTTTTCAGTCAATATTGTCATGTGAGCGCTCATTTTTTGCGGGATGACCTGTACTTTTAAATGAAGCCATAAGTTTTACCATATAGTGTACTGGAAAACGGCAAAAAAAAATCCAAATGCAGAAAAATTGCAAAAAAAGTGCGATAGCACTATTGTTTTTGAGATATTTTATTCACTGTGTTCACTATATGGTAAAACTGATGTATGGGTGTGATCCCTCAGGTCAGTGCGAGTTTGTAGACACCAAACATGTATAGGTTTACTTTTATATAAGGGATTAAAAAAAAAAACGGAATTTGTCCGAAAAAAGTGGCGCACGTTTTACGCCATATTCCGTGACCCGTAGCGTTCTCATTTTTCGGGATCTATGGCTCAGTGATGGCTTATTTTTTGCGTCTCGAGCTGACGTTTTTAACGGTACTATTTTTGCGCAGATGCTACGTTTTGAGCGCCTCTTATTGCATTTTGCGCAAAAGTTGTGGTAACAAAAAAACGTCGTTTTGGCATTTGGAAGTTTTTTGCTGCTACGCCGTATACTGATCAGATTAATTGATTTTATATTTTGATAGATCGGGCTTTCTGAACGCAGCGATACCAAATGTGTGTATATTTTTTATTTTTTCAACCCTTTAATTTTCAATGGGGCGAATGGGAGGTGATTTGAACTTTTAGGTTTTTTTGTTTTTTTTTTAATTTTTTAAAACTTTTTTTTAACTTTTTTTTTTTATTTTACTAGTCCCCCTAGGGGGCTATAGCGATCAGCAATCCGATCGCTCTGCACTATCTGCTGATCACAGCTACACAGCTGTAAACAGCAGATATGCTCACTTTCTTTTTCACTGGGCCACGGGCACAGTGAAAGTGAAAGCAAGCCATGTGTAGTACAGGAGTCATCACATGACCCTGTGCTACCATGACAACTACCGGAAGTCACGTGATCACGTCACGTGACTTCCAGTATCGGGCGGTAAGTAAACGTTTACCGCGATCGGGCTTACAATGGCGCTGTCACATATTGACAGCGCCATTTAAGGGGTTAAACGGCACGAACAGATAACGATTCTGCTCGTGCCTAGCAGGCACACATCTCAGCTGTGAAAATCAGCTGAGATGTGCGCCGATCGCAGCATGCTGCCGCTGGCAGACCGCGGGCAGTAACGTTATGACCGCTAGGACGTAATTTTACTGCCCGCGGTCGTTAAGGGGTTAAATATATATTTATATTCAGTAATTTTCTTTAATAAAAATGCCATCACATGTAACTTAAAGATGGCTCCTGCATGCTGGACAACGCCCAAGAAGATGAGGAACAGAGGAATTCCCAAAGTTTGGAACAACCAATTCAATAGAGACTATGCAAATTCCTATACATCCTAATGCGGGCTTTACACGTTACGATCTATCGTGCGATTGCACGAGCGATCGTAACCGCCCACGTTGTTTGTGCGTCACGGGCAATTGATTGCCCGTGGCACACAAACTCGTTTAACCCCCGTCACACGTACTTACCTCCCGTGCGAGGGCGGCGAACATCCACTTCCTGGAGTGGGAGGGATGTTCGTCGTCACAGCGACGTCACACAGCGGCCAGCCAATAGAGGCGGAGGGGCGGAAATGAGCGGGATGTAAGCATCCCGCCCACCTCCTTCCTTCCATTAAGCTGTCGGGTGCCGCGGGAGGCAGGTAAAGCTGCTGTTCATCGTTCCCGTGGTGTCACACGGAGCAACGTGTGATGCCACGGAAACGATGAACAACCGCCGCCATTTTAATTAAACAATTATATGAAACCTAGCGACGAGTACACGACTCACGATTTGTGAGCGATACTGCATCGCTAGGAGGTGTCACACGAAACCACGTTGTGCGGAATGCCGGATGTGCGTCACGAAAACCGTGACCCCAATGACATATCGCACAATCTATCGTCTCGTGTAAAGCCCGCTTAAGTCCAGCATGCGATATTTGATTGGACTATATTTTGTCTACACCCTTTACTCCCCTAGAACTATAAAGTTTTCTGAAAAATAAACTGAGACAGAATCTCTGGCGTCTGTCATGTCAAGGTTCATAACTGACTCATAGTCCGTTATTTCATTCTTTCTCGTGTGCACACATGACATTATAATCTGAACACGGCAGTCAGACCTTAAGAGACCCATTGTAGTCTCACCTCAACAAAGGAACGTGAGCCACCACCAAAGGAGTACCACCTCCACATTGCTGAAGGGCATTCACTCATACACCATTCCTTTGGAAGGAGTACCCCAATCATATTGCTTAGGGGCATTTACCCATATACTTTTCTCCAGAAGACAGGAAGAGATACCCTGGATTCCATAATTGCTATCTCCAAATTCCTCCTGAGGGTATACCTATCATATGTTACTCCTTAAATTAACGTGAGACATGTTCCACAGGCCAACTACCACAGCGAAAGGGCAGCACAGTGGGTCTATGGTTAGCACTGCAGTCTTGCAGCGCTGGGGTCTTGGGTTCAAATCCCACCAAGGACACTATCTGCAAGGAGGTTGTATGTTCTCCCCATTTTTGCGTGGGTTTCCTCCAGGTACTCCGGTTTCCTCCCACACTCCAAAGACATAAAAATAGGGAATTTAGATTGTGAGCCCCAATGGGGACAGTGTTTTTGATGTATGTAAAGCGCTGCGGAATATGTTAGCGCTATATATAAATAAAGATTTATTTATTATTTACATACCTTTCACTATTCCTGATTTCTTTGTCAGCCATTTATACACTAGTGTGGACTTTTCATATATTACACCCAAACACAGATGCCAGGACGGCCAGTGGGCGAAGAAAGTGTGGCACCCCTGAGGATTCCATCGGCACAGAGATATTGCACCTCAGCCAGAGGTGTGGTATCCCATCCCGGGTAAGAATGGGGTCATCTACCGGTTCACAGACAACACCTGCACACACCAATTGGTAGGCATACACCGGGTCAGGTCAGGGATAGTGGCAGTAACCCCCATAGATGATCTGGTCATGGGGCCGTAAGTCCCATCCATTGGTCCCAACAGTGAAGGGTGGGGCCTAAGCAGAGGAAGTTCCTGCCCAGTCCTCCGGCATGCATGCCTGTCACCACTGCACCCGATGAGCCCTCGGTTGCTGCCACGGTGCCCAATACGCCCCCAGACTGATGGGGCAGTTACCCAGCCCTCCACCCTGCACACCCGGTGCTGTCTCACCCGGCGTGGACTGGGACGCTTTACCGGTCTGCGACTGCGGGCTGGCCGTCCTGATGGCGCCAGTCATGACCAAGGCGGCGACCACTCTTGTGTGCCAGCGGCAACTGGCTCAGTATAAGCTGGAGAGGGAACACCAGGAGACACAACAGGCCAAGAAGGAGGCTGCTAACCTGGCAGCAAAGGAGAAAATGAGAAAGGCGAAGAAAGTTGCCCACGGCCCAGTCCGGAGGGGCCGCATCATTGACTTTAGCCTGGTACTAGGATGGGGGTTCATCTGGGAACCCGGGCTGAGTCGAGACATTTTTGTGTCCAGGCAGGACATTGAGGAGCACCTCCAGCGAGGCCACCCGGGATGTGATGTCCAGATAGGAGACCGGGTGGAGTACACTCGCCTGATGGGCACCAGGGGATGGTACGCCCTGGATGTGCATGTTCACCGGGAGGACGCAGCCCTGGTACCATCACCCCGCCCTTCTACAAGTTCCCAGTGGACCCAGATCAGCCTGGCAGCGGCTTTCATGCCACCGGAAGCTGAGCCATAATGGGACCCCTACATGTAAAGACAGAAAAAGAATGACTGCAAATAGCCCCTTCCTGCCCTATTTCTTTTTGAAGATGTCCCTTGCCCCTGGTTCTTTTTGAAGACGCCCCCTACCCCCACTGTTTATGGACAACCGGTCCACTGGACTCTAAGTGGCCGGCATATATTGTAAGAAAAGTTTATATGTGATTAACCAGTTTCCCAGTGGAAAAAAATGATAAGTATGTTGATGGACATGTGGGCCACTGGACTAGGCGTGGCCAGGACTCTACCATGTATATAGCTGCACCCGTTGTGCACCTTACCAGAATTATGGTGGGAAGGTACTACTAAAGAAGTTTGCACTAAGGAGGAAAGGTGCACTAGAGACTCTAAAGCTTGTTTATTTGTTTTGCAACGTTTAATAAAAGTGCCTCCCATAAAGGGAAGAAAAGTTAATTGTTAACCTGTTATTATAGCATTTAAAAATTTTGCAGTTAATACCATTGTATTTTTGTTTCAGCCTGCGGATGTGCTGGGATTTGCTGTGGGGGAGTGTGGCGCCCCTGAGGATTCTGTCGCCACAGAGATATTGCACCTCAGCCAGAGGTGTGGTATCCCATCCCGGGTAAGAATGGGGTCATCTACCAGTTCACAGACAACACCTGCACACACCAATTGGTAGGCATACACTGGGTCAGGGATAGTGGCTGTAACCCCCATAGATGATCTGGTCATGGGGCCGTAAGTCCCATCCATTGGTCCCAATGGTGAGGGGTGGGGCTTAGCCAGAGAAAGTGTGAGAGGAGTCAGGTGGTAGAAAGAGGAATCTGGGAGTTCAAGTTCAGGCAGTCTGTCAGAAAGAGTGAGGAGAGGAGGTGGGCTGTCAGGAGAGGACAGCAGTCTGAGAGGAAGAAGACAGGAGGAGGTTCCTGGTGAAGATCCTGTGGTCTTGTTAGGCCCAAGTGACACCGAAAGAAGGGATTCCAGGATACACGGAAGGGCAATTGTCCTGTGACCTGTTCCACTAGAAGATCGGGTGGAGGGATCTGGCTGCAATACAGGGACGGTCCCTAGACTGAGAGAAGAAAGACATTACTCTTAGTGAAACCGACGTCCGGGAGCTTGTTTCAAGCACCCAAGGCCACAACCCGCCACAGATCACCGGTAAAGGTGCGCAAGATATGACTGAGGTCAGCCACCTTTGTACAGGCCCTGTGGTGGAGGCGCAGGACAGCATAGCACAGTTTAGCGCTAAAGAGACAGCAAGAAAGGACACATAGAGGGGTGCACCGGTACTGACCCTTGAACTATCCGGGATCGGCAGAGGTCCCTGACAGCGGATCCTGGCACTCCGTGGATAACCGGTTCGCTACCGCATTGAACTGCACAGTGAGTAAACATCTGAACTGCAAGCCCTGTGTTATCTGCTTTATCCTGCACCGCATCCACAAATACCATAGACTTTACCAAGCACCAAAGGTTGCCCCGGAGTACCCGCTCTACCTGTGGAGAGCAAGAACCACCTCAGCTGCCATAACATCAGCCCCGGAGGTGCTGCGGCTCCATAGCTGCAAATTACCACAGGTGGCATCAAGAACATATTATAAACTTTATTCCTATTACCCTCTCCCCCATACCGCCATTATAATTGACCCTGCCAGGGTCACGGAGTCGGGCCCCGCCACGGCTGACTACCTCGGACTAGTCCGGCCCGACACCGTGTCGCCTGATGCCCTGGGGCGGGCGAGTCAAAAGCAGTGCAGCTGTCTCTGGGTGAGTATCATGGTATAAAAATAAATTAATAAATAATACAATTGGCGCAGGGTCCCCATATTCTGATACCAGCACAGATAAAGTCCATGGCTGCAGCCCCCAGCTGTCGGGCTCTATCATGGCTGTGTATCAAAATAAGGCCGGAGTCACACACTTGCGCAAGTCTCGCATCGCATCACCCAGCAGCTGCACACTCTCCTGACAGGAGTGTGCATCTGCATGTAGTTCTATGCAGCTGCACGCTCGTGTCCGGAGAGTGTGTGGCTGCCAGGTTATGCGATGCGAGACTCGTGCGAGCGCATTGTAAGGACGGAGTCATACTTGTGCAAGAATCGCATCACCCAGCACGGTCTGACGCTCTCCAGATATGAGCGTGCAGCTACATAGAACTACATGCAGCCGACCTGCTCCTGTCAGGAGAGTGTGCAGCTGTGCTGGGTGATGCAATGCGAGACTCATGTAAATCTCTCGCAAGTGTGACTCCAGCCTAAGAGGAGCTGCATGTAACTTTTTTTTTCAATTATTTAAATAAATAATTTAAAAAAACAACATGTGGTCTCCCCAATTTTCATTCCTAGCCAAGATAAAGCTGACAGCTGGGGCCGTATACTCAGGCTGGGGAGGTCCAGCCTAATAATATCAGCCTCCAGCTGCCCGGAATTGTCGCATCCATTAGATCGGCACTTTACCAGCTCTTCCCGAATGCACTAATGCAGTGGCAATTGGTGTAATAAGGGGTTAATAACAGTGCACAGCTGTCACTAAACCCCAGATAGAAAGTAATCCACACGAGGTCCTATGACGATTCAGCTCTGCTACATCTGAATATCAGAGCGAGTGGCCATAGTGCAGCATGGCTGCCCGCTGTGAGTGCAGAATAAATGAGCCGCGATGAGCGGTGACTGGATGCAAGGGGACGCGTCACACAGGCTGGGGGCTCATCTGACTGCAACCAATCATAGACGCTAGGCCGACCGGTGGGTGAGGAAAGCCGTGTACATGAAATGATCGGCACAGGGAGGCAGCAGGAGCAACATACAGCAGCGGGGGAGCAGCGTACATCCGGGCCGGAGCCTAGGTAAGTATGAAGCACTCGCTTCATTCTTATTTTCTTTATTTTTCCTTTATTTTTTTTATTTTCTCGAGTGTTGGATCCGGATCAAACACCGGAAATCCCGGGCCAGGGTTCGGCACCTGGACAACTTTCAGGCCTGCCGGATCCAGACTTTTTCAGTCCGGGTCCGCTCAGCCCTACTAGGAAACACTTAAGAGCATTTGATGCAAATAAACTTAGCACCTTCTAAGTCTCATAGATTATATGCCCTTGAAAAAGACCCACTGTGGGGTCGAAACGTTGGACTGAGTTTTTTTCATATGCCTACATACAGTTAGGTCCAGAAATATTTGGACAGTGACACAATTTTCGCGAGTTGGACTCTGCATGCCACCACATTGGATTTGAAATGAAACCTCTACAACAGAATTCAAGTGCAGATTGTAACATTTAATTTGAACGTTTGAACAAAAATATCTGATAGAAATTGTAGGAATTGTACACATTTCTTTACAAACACTCCACATTTTAGGAGGTCAAAAGTAATTGGACAAATAAACCAAACCCAAACAAAATATTTTTATTTTCAATATTTTGTTGCGAATCCTTTGGAGGCAATCACTGCCTTAAGTCTGGAACCCATGGACATCACCAAACGCTGGGTTTACTCCTTCTTAATGCTTTGCCAGGCCTTTACAGCCGCAGCCTTCAGGTCTTGCTTGTTTGTGGGTCTTTCTGTCTTAAGTCTGGATTTGAGCAAGTGAAATGCATGCTCAATTGGGTTAAGATCTGGTGATTGACTTGGCCATTGCAGAATGTTCCACTTTTTTGCACTCATGAACTCCTGGGTAGCTTTGGCTGTATGCTTGGGGTCATTGTCCATCTGTACTATGAAGCGCCGTCCGATCAACTTTGCGGCATTTGGCTGAATCTGGGCTGAAAGTATATCCCGGTACACTTCAGAATTCATCCGGCTACTCTTGTCTGCTGTTATGTCATCAATAAACACAAGTGACCCAGTGCCATTGAAAGCCATGCATGCCCATGCCATCACGTTGCCTCCACCATGTTTTACAGAGAATGTGGTGTGCCTTGGATCATGTGCCGTTCCCTTTCTTCTCCAAACTTTTTTCTTCCCATCATTCTGGTACAGGTTGATCTTTGTCTCATCTGTCCATAGAATACTTTTCCAGAACTGAGCTGGCTTCATGAGGTGTTTTTCAGCAAATTTAACTCTGGCCTGTCTATTTTTGGAATTGATGAATGGTTTGCATCTAGATGTGAACCCTTTGTATTTACTTTCATGGAGTCTTCTCTTTACTGTTGACTTAGAGACAGATACACCTACTTCACTGAGAGTGTTCTGGACTTCAGTTGATGTTGTGAACGGGTTCTTCTTCACCAAAGAAAGTATGCGGCGATCATCCACCACTGTTGTCATCCGTGGACGCCCAGGCCTTTTTGAGTTCCCAAGCTCACCAGTCAATTCCTTTTTTCTCAGAATGTACCCGACTGTTGATTTTGCTACTGCAAGCATGTCTGCTATCTCTCTGATGGATTTTTTCTTTTTTTTCAGCCTCAGGATGTTCTGCTTCACCTCAATTGAGAGTTCCTTAGACCGCATGTTGTCTGGTCACAGCAACAGCTTCCAAATGGAAAACCACACACCTGTAATCAACCCCAGACCTTTTAACTACTTCATTGATTATAGGTTAACGAGGGAGACGCCTTCAGAGTTAATTGCAGCCCTTAGAGTCTCTTGTCCAATTACTTTTGGTCCCTTGAAAAAGAGGAGGCTATGCATTACAGAGCTATGATTCCTAAACCCTTTCTCCGATTTGGATGTGAAAACTCTCATATTGGAGCTGGGAGTGTGCACTTTCAGCCCATATTATATATATAATTGTATTTCTGAACATGTTTTTGTAAACAGCTAAAATAACAAAACTTGTGTCACTGTCCAAATATTTCTGGCCCTGACTGTACAAGTGAATAAAGTACAAGTATTTTGGGCATCACCATTTTTTTCTGTTTATTCACTGAGTGTGCCGGAGCTTCTTCTTATTGGATTGGACTATTTTTGCTCCTGAGCACCCACTTATGTGACATAGTTGAGCCAGGTTTAATCTAATGATTAAGCATGTGACCTAAATGTTGGATGCCAAGGGGCATGAACAAGCCAATTTGCCTTGCCAAAGGTGTTTACATACAGAGCCAGGGCACTGAACTAAAATTTTGCTTCAGATGAAAAACGTCTGGGCAGCCGATTCATCAAGACCAGCGATGCTCATGCCGAACTTAATGAGGAAGCATGTCTATTCATATAGTGACAGTTATTTTGTTAGTTGCTCATGGTCCTAACCCTGGATACCTAGGCTGCAATGCCTACGAGACGTGGTATATCAGAACTATATTCGCTTTCTAATTGGAAGTATTTGCTAATATTATTATTATTATTATAATAACATCTACTACATATTGGGCCAGGATCTTGGAGATGGGAATAACCCTTTAAATTTGACACTTTCATGACCAGGTGATTTTCCATTTTTGTGCATTCGTGCCTTCCTACCCTTTTTACAAGACCCATAACTTATTTATTTTTTGTTATAGCTGTAGGAGGGCTTATAACTTTGAATGCCACCATTCATTTTAGACACAATTCTGCCATTGTTTTCTGTGTTGTGGATTTTTTTAGTTCATTTTGCGGTAAAAATTACCTGGCATTATGAATCTCCTTGTCAGTACGATTATGGCAATATCAAGAGTGTAAAAATGTTTTAGATTTAAATAGTGAGGGAAAAAAGCATAAATGTGTAGAAAAAAAAAGAAATGTACTTGAACCTGCAATCGCTTTATTTCATATTCTATATAGTGTAATACTACAATATAGCAGGTTATAGATAAAATGGTCTCCATACGAAGCAGTTAATCTTTCTTTAGAAACTGCTTTCAACTGCTGCTCAGCCAAGATCCCTACTCTATCTGCAAAGAAAGTACAGCAACTCCCCTGTCTGAGTACAGGAGTGGAGACCTGAGAGTCTGATGCAGAGTTACTTTTGTCTTTTGATTGTTTGATTATAGTGTTCAGATCTTGGCTGAGCAACAGCGGAAAGCAGCTTCTAAAGGGGCATGAACTGGCCATTTGAATGGCCATCAAATAACTGCTGAAAAATATTGATATCTACTAGAAAATTTGTGGGGAAGATAACATTTTAACCCCTTCCCGACGCAGTCATTTCACATATTTTCATTTTCGTCCCCCCCTTGTTCTCAGAGCCATAACTTTTTTATTTGTTTGTCCACATAGACATATGAGGGCTTATGTTTTGTGGGATAAGTTGGACTTTTGATTGACACCATTCATTTGTCTACATAGTTTACCAGAATAAATCCAAGTGCAGTGAAATTGTGAAAAATTCAATATTGACATTTGTTTTTCAGGAATTGTTTTTACGGCGTATGCTATGTGGTAAAAATGATCTCCAACATGATTGTCCTCATCAGTTTGATTTTGGTGATACCAATCATGTCCTTTTTTATTATTATTTTAGTGGTGGAAAAAAATCACAAGTTTGTAAAAAAAAAAAAAAAGTGGGGTTGTGTCACCATTTTCCGAGATTCTTAATGTTTTCATTTTTCTGTCAAAGGAGCTATGTGCGCATTTTTTGCAGGGCAAGACAAAGTTTTTATTTATATCATTTTGGGACAAAATTTAATGTTTTGATCACTTATTACAGAACTTTTTGTGGTATTAAAAGAGCAGATTGTAAAAGTAATTCTGTTAAAATTAATAAAAAGATGTTAAAACAAAAATGTGGTATCGCTGTAATTGTACTGACCTGAAGAATAAAACTAGCTGCCTTATCACTTTTACGACAAGTTGAATGGAGTAAAGAAAAAAATAATTCCTGAATTGCTGTTTCTTCTTAATTTTGCCTTAAAAAAAGTGGAATAGAAAGCGATCAAAGAACTTTATATGGCCCAACTATAGCCTTCAAAACTCATTAATGCAAAATACCTTTATTTTGTAAAAGAGCGTTTTTAGTGTGATAGTAGCCAAATCTAAAAAAAAAATATAAATCTGGTATAACTGTAATCACACTGACCTGAGGAATAAAGCCGCCCTATAATTTATACCACAAGGTAAACAGCGTAAAAAATTGTAATAAAGCCAATTCTTAAACTGCTGTTGATTTGTTTATTCTGTCTTCAAGATATCACAATAAAGCTCTGCTCACATTTATCCTGCGCTCTACGCTGAGCACTTATATCAAGGATTAGGTGTAAATCAATGAAAAAAGTGATTCAAACAAAATTCCCAACAGAAAATTCATTGTAATGAGGCACAGGTAGTCACTTTGAACTCTTCTCTCGCCTGTGGTCTGGTGGCGTCAGTCTTTTTACGTGTCCTTTTCGGCAAGCACAAAAGTGCGGTTAACAGTTTTGTGCACCTTCAAAAAGAAGGACACCACTCAACAGAGGCCAAATGGAGTCTGGAGTAACTCTGTTGCCTCATTATAGTGAATGGATCCATTTGGGGTTTCACCTGAATCACATATTTCGGAGATGTAGATGTAAACACTAATGTAAATGCTCAGTATAGAGCACAGGATACATTAAACTCAACCCACAAAAAAAAACAAGTCTCCACTCAGGTCTGTCATCTGTTAATGGAAATATAGGTGACTTACACATTACTGGTAGCACAAAGGCTCCGGAAAAGCACTACGGCTCCCCTCCCCCCAAAACAAACCACCAAAATCTGCACTCCCATATCCAAATGCCTCCCCTCCACTTTGATCCCCACAGTGTGCCTAAACTACAGTTAATATCCATATATTTGGCTTTGCTGTAGTGTGGAAAACTGGCTTAATTTATGTGGTGCTTGTCTCCAGAAGCAGAAGCTGGGCAAAATGAACAGGTACTACAGTGTACCAGGCACTACAAAGGCTTATTTGCAATTTTTAATTTTGCAACATTCACTGCGTTTGACGTCATGGGGGATTTCCGAAGACAAAATCATCACTACACCCATACATAAATTCCCAGGGTGGGTGTAATTTCCAAAATGTGGTCACATAAGGGGGTTTCTGCTGTTCTGTTCTGCAAAAGGAAATCACAAACTATTCTAGAAAAATCTGTGCTCCAAAAATCATATGGTGCTCCTTCCTTCCTGAACCCTTTGCGACCAAAAAGTACTGTACAGTCACATGTGGGGTATTGCCATGTTCAGTAGAAATGGTGTAACACACTATTGAGCCTTTTTACCTATTCCCCTTGTGAAAATGGGAAATCCGTGGTTAAACATTTTAGTGGCAAAACTGTAATTATTTTTTTCTTCACCTCCCAATAGTATAAACTTTTGTGACACACCTGTGGTGTCAATATGCTCACTGCACCCCTAGATTAATTCATTGAGGGGTGCAGTTTGTAAAATAGGGTCACTTGTGCGGGATTTCTGATGTCCTTGTAACTCAAGATCTCTGCCAATGTGACATGGCAACAGCAAACTATTCCATCTAAATACAGTGGTACCTCGCTTAACGAGTAACCCACTTAACGAGAATTTCGCTTAACAAGCAAAGCTTTCTGTAAATTTGTAACCCGCTTTACAAGAAAGCTTTGCTGTACGACCGAAATCCTCACCGCACACACTTCTGGTTCCGTACATCCACCGCACTCTGACCCGCACTTGCAGTCCACACAAACACACACATGTACGCACACACATACAGTATTATGCTCACCTTACCTTCCGTTCCACCGCCGGTCTCATGGTTCTTGTAGTTCCCGGGTACATCGCGATGACCTGGCGGCGAACTACAAGACCCAGGAGACCTGCGATGGAACGGAAGGTAAGGTGAGCATATAATATAACATAATATAGTGTTCCTTCCGTTTCATCGCCGGTCTCCTGGGTGCTGTAGTGCGCCGCTCCGCTCCACTCCACTCCAGGCTGTGTATCGGCATCCATAGCGACGAGGGAGGAACTTCCTGTCACCGCTACTGAAAGGCAGCGCGCTGGCCAATCAGAGGCAAGCGGCTCTGCCTTTGACGTCAGCGCTCTGGCCAGGAAGGTCCTGCCTCGTCGTTATGGTAACGCGATACACAGCCCGGCCCCGTACCAGAGAACAGCAAGTCCCAGCAGGCCGGCGATGGAACGGAAGGTAAGGTGAGCATATAATATGTGCGTGTGCGTGCGTGCTTGTGTGTTTGTGTTTGTTTGTACGTGTTTGTGTGTGTTTGCACGTGTGTGGAATGACAGAATAGGGGACCAGGATGGGACTTTTAACACGTTGTGGAATGAATTGTCTGCATTGCATTGTTTCCTATGGGAAATCTTGCTTTGCTGAACGAGTAACTTGGTTGACAAGCACAGTCCCAGAACGGATTGTTCTCGTTAAGCAAGGTTCCACTGTATACACAACAATATGACACCCCTTCTCTTCTGAGATTTGCACTGTGCCTCAAAAGTAGTTTTAAACCTCATATGAGGTATTGGCGAACTCAAGAGAAATTGTGTAACAGATTATTTGGTCCATTTTCTACTATTACCTTTTTTGAAAATGAAAACTTTGGGACTAGAGCAACAATTTGGTGGAAAAAATTGTAATTTTTTTATTTTCACAGCCCGTTATACAATTCAGTGAATCTCCCAAGGGTGAAAATCTGTAGTTCAGCGTTTGGGTGTTGTACGTATGCAATCCACTCACATGAGCCTCTCTATGCTTGGGTACGCTTGGGGCTCAGTCCAGTGCTAGCTGGTTGCAGTGTTTGATTGGCTCGCACTTGAGATAACAAAAGCATGATCAGATGTAGTGTGAACCAAGCAAAAACAATGAAAAAACCTTGCCCACCCTTCCCCGGTTGTGATCTGTTTATGAATGGCTGCATGTGGACAGGGACCCGAACTGCCCAGTTAGTGACTTCCATTGGGAACCCGATCAAGTCTGTGTACCAAAGCAAACTTTATCTAAAGTCCGGCTGAAGCAGCTGAACCGAACTTCCATGGGTTTGCTTATCTCTAGTCAGAGGCTCTCCAAATGTGACATGGCGTCAGCAATCTATTCCAGCCAAAATAGTTTTCCATCCATGTGTGGTATCGGTACACTCAGCAGAAATTTCACAACAAACTATATAGTGCATTTTCTCCTGTTACTCTTGTGCAAATACAATCTTGATGCCTAAAACAACATTTTTGTGAGCAAAATGTGATTTATTTTATTTTCACAGCTCAACGTTATAAATTTCTGTGAAGCACTTTCTGGTTCAAGGTGCTCATCACACAACTAGATTAATTCCTTGAGTGGTCTAGTTTCCAAAATTGGGTTACTTGTGGGGGGTTTCCAATGTTTAGGCACATCAGGGGCTCTGTAAATGTAACATGGTGTCCACTATTGATTCCAGTTAATTTTACATTCTACAAATCAAATGGCGCTCTTTCCTTTACTAGCCCTGCCGTGCACTCAAACAGTAGTTTTCACCCCATATGGGCTATCGGTGCACTCAAAATAATTTCACAACCAATTGTATAGTGCATTTTCTCTTCTCACCCTTGTGAAAATAAAAAAAATGAGGCTAAAGTAACATTTTATGAGAAAAAGTTAAATTTTAATTTTTCCCTCCCACATTTCTTTATTTCCTGTGAAGATCCTAATAAACTTTTTTAGTGTGGTTTTGAGCACTTTGAGGGGTTGCAGTGTTTAGAATTTTGGGTATTTTCTGTCACCTAGGCCCCCCAAAGTCACTTCAAATGTGATGTGGTCCTTAAAAGAATGGTTTTCTAAATTTTGGGGGAAAAATTAGAAAATGCTGATAAGCTTTTAACCCTTCTGACTTCCTAACAAAAGAAAATGATGTTTCAAAAATGGTACTGATGTAAAGTAGACATGTGGTAAATGTTATTTATTAAGTATTTTGTGTGACATAACTCTCTCGTTTAAGGTTATAAAAATTAAAAATTTGAAAATTGCGTCATTTTTAAAATTTTCAACAAATTTCTGATATTTTCACAAATAAACGCAAAAAATATTGTCACTAAATTTAGCACTATTATGAAGTACAATATGCCACACAAAAAAAAGTCAGCATCACCTGTCAAAGTGACACTGGTCAGAATTGCAAAAATTGGCCTAGTCATTAAGGAGAAAACGGCCTTGAGGGTGAAGGGTTTAAGGGCATAAAAATTAAAAGTTTGAAAATTGCAAAAGTTTCAAAATGTTTGGCAAGTTTCCGATATTTTCACAAATACATGCCAAAAATATTGACTTAAAATTACCACTAGCGTGATGTATAATATGTCACGAAAAAATATTCTCAGAATCACTGTGATCCATTGAAGCGTTCCAGAGTTATAACCTTATAAAGTGATATTGGTCAGAATTGTAAAGTTAGGGCATCACACCCTAGTGCTCTCTACCACTACCAGCGCCCGCAATATTCCCCATTCTGTCTGGCTCGATACCTCTCTGTTGGTTTGACAAAGGTCAGAATAGACCGAAATGTCACATATTTGACACTTGAGCCACAAATTAAAGATTCACTTTTCACTGTCACTTGAGTGCCAGATTCTTCTTATATATTGATATGGAGTGGGATCCTATCCGGGAACCAGCACGCAATGTAGAGTGCCGTATTTTATATTGGTGCAAGTCCAGAGAAGAGAAACTAAGATGGTAGAAGGTCTGCGAACCATGTCATATGAAGAACGGCTAAAACAACTAGGGATGTTTAGTTTGAAAAAGTGAAGGCTTTGAGGAGACTTAATAGTGGTCTACAAATATCTGAAAGGAAGTCACAATGCAGAGGGAACCACCCTATTCTCATTTGCACAAGGAAGTACAAGAAGCAATGAGATGAAACTTACAGGAAGGAAATTCAGATTAGACATTAGGAAAAACTTTCAGACAGTGAGGGCAGTCAGAGAGTGGAACAGGCGACCACGGGAGGTGCTGAGGGCAGTCACGGAGTGGAACAGGTGACCACGGGAGGTGGTGAGCTCTCCATCAATGGAAATCTTCAAGCAGAAACTGGATAAACATATAGCTGGGATGATTTAGGAGAGCCTGCACTCGCAGGGGGTTGGACCCGATGGCCCTTGAGGTCCCTTCCAACTCTACCATTCTATGATTCTATGATTCTATTTCTCTTTTGTAAACCGAATTGTAAAGTGTCGCCTGGTCAGGAAGGTGAAAACAGGCTGGGTGGTGAAGGGGGTAATAGGTTAACAATAGTGGGCTCTGCTTCACCCACATTTGTTAGAGACAGGTGATGGCTGTAACACACAGCCATCACCTGCCGAGTATAAAGCAAGCTCACCCTGTGAACGAGCTCCATATGCTCACTTCCAACTTGCCCTGTACATGTAGGGGTTAAACCCCATAATATTAAACTTTTGAACTAACAAATGCAGAAAAGGAGATGTAATGTTCAGCAATAATTGAATAAATTATAAGATTTCTAAATTCCCTTTTGCAGAGATTTTGAGAAATATTATTTGAATATAGACATTTTATATTTTAGGTTATTCCTCCTTGCTGTGGCTGGGGCGATATGTGTCGCCCTGGGCAAGCCAGGGGACACGGGTAACAACACCACCGCACCCCACACTCCAGGTAGGCACACCTGCTAACCCAAAAATCCTTGTTGCCTCCCTCCAAGAGTCTGTTGATGCACACCAGGGTGTGGGCCAGGCGGTTGGCTCCGCCCACCAAGGAGCTCACAACTCTGGAGGCAGGAAGTTACCAGGCAGTCCGGTGAGGGACATGGAAGAGAACTGTCAGGGAGGAGGAGGTGGAAGGAGTGAAGCCCAGGCAGGGCAAGTGAGAGGAGCAAAAGTGAGAGTAAACAACCAGAAGTGAAAGTGAGGAAAGCAAGTGAGGTGGCAAGAGAAAAGGAAAGCCTGAGAGCCCAGCTGTGTGTAGGGCTAGAACAGCAAGGTCAGCGACGGCGGTGACTGTCCGGAGTGGGACGGTTCGGAAGTTCCTGGAAGGACCCCGTTGGCTGTGTGCCCGGTGGTCTGGAGCAGTGTTCCGAAGGACGGTCAGCACCAGGGCAGGGGCCTCTCGGACCCCGGCAAGGCTAGGAGTCGCCCAATTTGCCGAATCTGTCAGTGAAGGGGACGCAGATCCCCCAGCAACAAAGTCCCGATTGACGGCAACAGCCCGACCATTACCGGGGAGACACCGCCACCGCCAAGGCACCAGTTTCCCCAGGGCCAGCGCCTGCGGGCAAAGTGTAGAGCTCCTCCGGCCCAGATTGCAGTCGGGGAGCGGGTAACCGGAGGGAATCCACCGATACCATCAGACAACACAGGTGCAAGGAGGAGAGACATCACCGTCACCTACCGGGAGTGCCGGTGCAGCCGTCTGTGGGACCGTTCTACCAGCCGTTGGTTTACCGTACAAACTGTGTCCGTGTCTGAGGCTGAGTGAGTACCACAGTGCCGCAAGGCACAGCGCGGCCCCCGCGTCCCTGCGCCCTCCAGGCCCTACACTTTACATCTCTTCACCGGGCCCCGGGATCACCAACCCCTACCCACGGAGGGGCAACACAACACCTGGCTGCTCCCATCACCATCCCCGGGACCCCCACACTGAGCAGCGGTGGTGCCATCACCACAACCGTGGGTGGCGTCACGAACTATAACTCCAACAAACACCCCCCCTTTCACTCACGGGCGAGGAGTGTCGCTCGAGACACCCGGGGATCCGGCCCACAGCTCGAGCCACCAGGAGCAACTGCCGGACCCGAGCAGAAGGGGTGAGCGCGGTGTGCTGACACCCTCCTCCCCGCCCACGACAACTTGGCGTCACGAACAGGATCTTACCGCTCTGCCGTCAGGTAGAGGTGCACCTTGTTACCGCCGGAGGTATCCGGCAGAAAAATTTCAGAAGCCGCCATCTTTGGCGCGAAAAGTTCCCGCTCGAGCGTCTTCTCGAGCAGTAGAGGCGCGAAGGCCAAAAACCCGGCCCCGAGAGAGGAGGGGCCGGAGAGAGCTAAGGGGGACGCGATGGCGGCTGGCGGCATGTAGTCGCCGCTATAAAAGCAAGGACGCCAGGACCTTGCCAGAAACCCGTTCCTGGAAGCAAAAAGTGAAGATACCATGTGGATGCCGTCCCGAAACACCGTGGCCCCCGCACCGGGAACTGCAGCGTGGGTGGAGATCCGGACCGCGCAGCTCCATCTAAGGCTGCAGGTCAAGATGCAGCTCCTCCTGGAGGAGTGGGAGACCGACATGGCGGACGTTTTGGCAGCCGTGCGGAGACGCGAGGAGGAAGCGGAGGAAGGGAGGGTGAGTGACCCACGCCCCTATGTCCCGGAGGGACCGGTCGCTGCGGCTGAGGGACCCGGTCCAAGCCCTCTCCCCCCGTTGCCTCCCTCGCCACCCGTCTCGGAGGCCGTGACCCCGCCACTAGGCCCGTTGCCACCGCAACCGGTAGCGATACCCAGCCTGTCCGCCCCAGCGGACCGACCTGTAGCCGGAGCCCGAAGCAAACCGGAGGCATTGCCATGGAAGGCCCCGAAGATTGTGCCAGAGACAGTCCCCGAGCAGTTCCCCGAGCCGGAGCCGATGACCCGCTCCGAGCCGAAAGCCCAACTGCGGAAAGCCCCTGTGCCCATCCCCCACACCTCGGCTGAGGTGGCGCCGGGTTGTTGCTGCAAGGCAGCGCCCAAGGCCATGACACCGCGGGATACGCCGCCCACCTTCCTGACAGTGGGTAACGTACTGGATGTCCCGCGGGGCTCAACCCGCGCGCCGGAGCCATACTGGGACAGGGAGCCGACCAAGCTGGGCCTGGAGATCGCGGAGAGGGAGCGGAGGAAAGCCGAGCTGGTAGCCCGAGCCATCCGGGAAAAGGAGAACCTGCGGCAAGCGACCTTCCGTGTCCGGGGCCCGTTCTACGAGGGGCAGGTGAGGCGGTTTGATATCCGCCGGGGCTACGGGTTCATATACGAACCGGGCCTGGAGGCCGAGGTGTTTGTAGCCCGGCGGGATGTCCATGCTCACCTGCCCGAAGAGCATCCTGGCCGCAATCTAATATCAGGGGACATGGTGCGTTATACCCGGCACTGCGGAGAGAGGGGGTGGTTTGCCCTGGATGTAAAGCGGAAGGGCAGCCCGGAGAGCAAGGTGAGCTCTGCACCCCCTCCCTCGGATGAAGCAGCAGCAGGACCGGAGTAGGGCAGCGGATGCCCGTTGCACCGTCCCCCGTTGGGACTACCACTGAAGTTAAGTTTGTTGAAAGTTTTGAAAAATGATAAGAAGAAAATGATTGAACCGAGTTTTCACCAGATTTGCTTTGTGATTAGCAACCGGCAGGAGCCGGCACCGTTGTCCCCGTGGGGACCGTTCAAAGTTTAAAAATGCATGGGAACTATCCATGGACAAGCCCGTGAACTCTGCAGGGCAACCACAAACGTTAGTGGCTTGTAAATATGTTGGGTACCGTTACCGTTTCCGCAATGCCGCCTCCGGAGAGGCAGGTTGGAGGGAGGGCCCTGAGCAGAGCAGGCCAGGGCCCAGCCACCAAAGGGACCGGTGGCTACCCTCTGGAGGGAAGGACAGATCCCGCTCGGGTGACTTGTGCTGGACTGTGGGTCAAGGGGTGCTGCCTGGGCTTTAGGGGCAGCATCAGGGCCAGGTTGCTTGGGTGGGAGAGAGCGGAAACCGTGACCGTACACCGTTGTAACGTTAAAAGAAAATGTGCCTCCCGTCTTGGGAAGAGTTTATTAAAAATGTCATGTATGTTTTGTTTAACCCTGTTATCCCCTTTTTGCAGAAAAATAAAACCGGTGTAGGACGGCAGCCCGCGGACGGTCTGCATTTTGCTAAGGGGGAATGTGTCGCCCTGGGCAAGCCAGGGGACACGGGTAACAACACCACCACACCCCACACTCCAGGTAGGCACACCTGCTAACCCAAAAATCCTTGTTGCCTCCCTCCAAGAGTCTGTTGATGCACACCAGGGGGTGGGCCAGGCGGTTGGCTCCGCCCACCAAGGAGCTCACAACTCTGGAGGCAGGAAGTTACCAGGCAGTCCGGTGAGGGACATGGAAGAGAACTGTCAGGGAGGAGGAGGTGGAAGGAGTGAAGCCCAGGCAGGGCAAGTGAGAGGAGCAAAAGTGAGAGTAAACAACCAGAAGTGAAAGTGAGGAAAGCAAGTGAGGTGGCAAGAGAAAAGGAAAGCCTGAGAGCCCAGCTGTGTGTAGGGCTAGAACAGCAAGGTCAGCGACGGCGGTGACTGTCCGGAGTGGGACGGTTCGGAAGTTCCTGGAAGGACCCCGTTGGCTGTGTGCCCGGTGGTCTGGAGCAGTGTTCCGAAGGACAGTCAGCACCAGGGCAGGGGCCTCTCGGACCCCGGCAAGGCTAGGAGTCGCCCAATTTGCCGAATCCGTCAGTGAAGGGGACGCAGATCCCCCAGCAACAAAGTCCCGATTGACGGCAACAGCCCGACCATTACCGGGGAGACACCGCCACCGCCAAGGCACCAGTTTCCCCAGGGCCAGCGCCTGCGGGCAAAGTGTAGAGCTCCTCCGGCCCAGATTGCAGTCGGGGAGCGGGTAACCGGAGGGAATCCACCGATACCATCAGACAACACAGGTGCAAGGAGGAGAGACATCACCGTCACCTACCGGGAGTGCAGGTGCAGCCGTCTGTGGGACCGTCCTACCAGCCGTTGGTTTACCGTACAAACTGTGTCCGTGTCTGAGGCTGAGTGAGTACCACAGTGCCGCAAGGCACAGCGCGGCCCCCGCGTCCCTGCGCCCTCCAGGCCCTACACTTTACATCTCTTCACCGGGCCCCGGGATCACCAACCCCTACCCACGGAGGGGCAACACAACACCTGGCTGCTCCCATCACCATCCCCGGGACCCCCACACTGAGCAGCGGTGGTGCCATCACCACAACCGTGGGTGGCGTCACGAACTATAACTCCAACAAACACCCCCCCTTTCACTCACGGGCGAGGAGTGTCGCTCGAGACACCCGGGGATCCGGCCCACAGCTCGAGCCACCAGGAGCAACTGCCGGACCCGAGCAGAAGGGGTGAGCGCGGTGTGCTGACACCCTCCTCCCCGCCCGCGACAGATATCCTAGCGGAAGCAAAGTGACTGCCATTGAACTTATTAAGGTATTTCATAGAACATTACATCTCAGCTACTTATACAATGACTACATTGTATCTGCAGAATGCAAATTGCTGTAAATCCATCGTAAACACTGTGTCATTAAGCAACCTGGAGGTCTGTGCCCTAATTTACAGATCCTGGGGAATCTGGGTCAAGGCGTCATATAATAGCTATTCATGCTTAATGTCTCCGTGTTGGAGGTCTGTAAACAGCAGGGGGAGGAAAGAAGACTGGTATTAGAAGCACTTAGTATTGCTTATGTAAATGTAAGCACGCTAATGAAGTCATTTGTAATTTTCTGCTGAGATTATAACAAAACTGAATTAAATTGTATTTTTTCTTAACATTTTTTTTTACTTGAAATACCAGATGTTTGGGTTTGATGAGCTGAGGAGAAAATAACAAGTAATTTACGTTGGAAGAGACCTCTTAACAAGCTCCCCTCAAAATAGCTAATGAGTGTGATTATGTCTACTTAGATGGAGCTTGTTATCTTATTATAGGTTTACAAAATGGAACTTTCTCCTCTCAGACAATGCAATAAATTAAATCAAAAAGATTCTGTTGTCTGAACATGGGACAGAAGTCAAGTTGGTGCTTTAGAGAATGGTTCACAGCCATTCATTATACCAAAATGGTTAATTCAGGGATGTACTTATAGAGTTGGACCTGAATCTGGAGGGGGCCCAAAGTTTGTGTAACGCTCAAGGCCGGTGTAGGGCCAAAGAGCGGGATTAGTGGACCCACTGGACCACAGGGGGGACCCGGGCTTACCCTGTAGTAAGAAGGGCTTAACTAAGCGCCTACCATGAGGCGGACACCAGGTACCCCTTCCAGGGAAGTGACAGCTGAACCCCAGGTCAGGTAACTGACTCAGGTATAGACAGGTACAGGTGGAGTGACTGAGGCAGGCTGGTAAAGACAGGAATGGTGGGTATGGTAGGGACAGACAGGTATGGAAAGGCAGACACAGGGGTAACATGACAGTAGCACAAGAACATGACATCTAGCTAGCAGCAGAGTGCGATACTAACTAAGGTCGTTGCGCAGGCACCTCCCCTGATGGGAGGGTGCCTTAAATACATAGTCAGCTATAGGCTGAGAGGCATTTCCTGGAAATAGCGCGTCGGCCCTTTAAGAGGGCACATGATTAATGGAGATTTCTCTAATGGATTTTTTATCGGAACACATGAATCATAGGTCAGAGTCAAGTAATGGGTCATCAGACAAGTAAGATTATTCATACTGGTCACAATTATGTTTTGCAAACCTGCATAATGGATAAATGAATGGATTAGAGCTGGAAAATTGTTAAATGTTGAGTCTAAAGAATATTCTTCTCCAGTCTTTAGCCCTCACAGAGAGGGAAAATCTGTCCATTTGGAACATTTCTGATCAGGGGCCACAGAGCAATCTTCAGTAGGTGGGAGCTGATAAGGAACCAAAAGGTGGAACAGAGTCAGAATTACTGTAAAAGAAAGAAAATGACAAGAACCAATCAGGATCCAGTCAAACAAACTGGACCATAAATTGATAGCATTGATACAAAATATGCAGAAATAATTGAACTGACCATTGGTTACTTTTGCAAAATACTGCTACCTTTGGAAAGAAGCAGGGACAGAGCCTTTGTTACACAAGTGGCAGCCTGAATTGGAAAATTCTTCCTCACCCCAATGATGCAGTAACTCAAGGACTTAGTTTAGTATTGTTTTAGGTTTTTTCCCCTTATTTCCCTATCACTTGTTTAGTGTTTTCTGTCTTTCTCTCCTTATCTCTATGGTAAGGCTAGGTTCACATTTCTGTCAATTTGTATCAGTCACAATCCGCGGCTCTGGTAAACAACGGAATCCGTTTGGCGGATTCCGTTGTTCCCATATACTTGTATGAGCGGCGGATTGTGACTGATGACGCTGCGTTGCATCTTCCGCCCGACTGATCAGTTGTGGAACGACTGACCATCGGGCAGCAGGAACGCAGCATGTAGCGTTTTTTGAGCAGCGGAATCCTTAGGATTTCGCTGCGCATACTCTCTCTGGGCGGCCGAACGATCAACTGATCATCTGGCAGCCGCCTTCTGTGAGCGATCAGCTGATCACCCGGCAGCTGGCTAATGAGAGCGATCAGCTGATCATCCGGCGGCCGGTTAATGAGAGCGATCAGCTGATCACCCAGCGGCCGGCTAATGAGAGCGATCAGCTGATCGCTCTCATTAGCCGGCCGCCGGGTGATCAGCTGATCGCTCTCATTAGTTGGCCGCCGGGTGATCAGCTGATCGCTCTCATTAGCCGGCCGCCGGATGATCAGCTGATCGCTCACAGCAGCCAGTCGACGGGAGATCAAATGTTCGCTCTCAAAAGCCGGCGGCCGGCTATTGTGAACGATCAGCTGATCGTTCTCTCTTTCATGTTTTACGACGGCGTCCGACACTGAATTCTAATTCTTGTCATCCGTTGTACAACGCATCAGTCACAAGCGTCAAGCAACGCATGTGACTGATGCAAAACAACGGAAATGTGAACCTAGCCTAAGTTGTGAGCTATGACATCTTCTCATGACATCTTCTCACTATCCAGATTCATCACAAAATCGCTGCTGCATTGCCTGCTACAGCTATTATACAGTCTATGATTGTGTCATGAGGGTCTCCTGTCCTTGAAAGACTTGTGACAAGTTTGGGATGTGAGTCTTACATTCACTTGGGTTTAAAATGTAGTTGCTTTCTGGGCAAGGGTTAATGACTTTTTACTTGCTGGTAGTTCCTGGGTAGTTTTATTATCTCAGGTGCAGATGGTTTGTGACCTCTTCCTTCCTCTTTAAATAGTCTCATGTTCCATCACATGATACAATTATAGGTTCATTCTGAACTGACCACCTTGGAGGGAGCAAGCTTCTTATTGCTACTGGAGTCTTGTTGCTTGCAGCCCTGGTGTTTGGCTGCAACTGTAGAAGTTGGAGTATATCCTTTTTATCTATGTTCCCCTGTCTGTCTTCCTTCACCTTTGTCTTATTACTGCAGTGGTGTAGTCTAGTGCTCTTGTGTCGCCCAGGGATAGGGGTACTCAGATCCGGGCCAAGGGTCACTTCAGTAAGTATCACGGTGGCGTGACCCGGTCTGTGATCCCAGGCTTCACTGTAAAAAGGGGTTATTGTAAAAGGGGATTGTCCGTGACGCCACCCACGGGTTGTGGTGATGGTGTCTCTTTCTCCTCTCTTGTTCTCCACTCTCTCTCCTCAGTCGGGAACGGGGAGCTCACTCCCCTGCCGTGATCCGGGTCTTCCCTGGGTACCGGCGGGCCACCACCCTGCCCCGGCTACCTCGGGCCCCTTCCTCACACTTCCCTTCCTTACAGCAGCCAGGAGCTATCCTCCCCTGGTCTGCTCTCTTCACACTCCAAACTCACTCTGCCCCAGCCCCTCCCCTGCTGCTCAATTTAGCTTTTACACTGGGGGAGGGGTGTGTCTGTCCTGCTGCACTGGTGTGGGATCAGGTTACCAAGGAGGAGAAAGACCTGCACTTTGCTGGATTTCTGCAGGTCTGTGACACCCTGGTTTTGCCAGGGCGTCACACACCCCCTTGGTAAAACACAGCCCATCCTCGGGCTGTCCGGGCACCGACATTTATTGAACGGGAACTGAAAAAGGATAAACAGTTTTACAAGTATACTAACAATGATACAATTGTATTAACCGGAGCGGGATCAGGCCCTCTCGCTTTCCCACCCAAGTAACCTAGACCTTGATGCCACCACTACAACAGGTGGCACCCCTTTGTGCACTTCTACGGGTGAGTAGACTGGATCGATCCTGTTCGTGACGCCAATTTGTGTCGCCCAGGGATAGGGGTAGTCAGATCCGGGCCAAGGGTCACTTCAGTAAGTATCACGGTGGCGTGACCCGGTCTGTGATCCCAGGCTCCACTGTAAAAAGGGGTTATTGTAAAAGGGGATTGTCCGTGACGCCACCCACGGGTTGTGGTGATGGTGGACACCACCGCTACGGTGAAGGTGCGGGACTCCCAGGAACGGTGTTGGGGCGCAGCTTTGGATGTTAACCCCTCCGTGGGTAGGGGCAGTTGGTCCCGGGGCCCGTTTAGGGATATGCAGGGAGCAGGGCGCAGTGCTGCGGTGCGGTGCGGTGCCTGAGGGCATGGGCGTACTCACAAGTATTTCACACAGAGTCACTGGTAAACTAGGAATTGCCGGTGTCCGCAGCCTTCAGTACGGATGGTGTTTGGATCCCACTCACGGTGCAGCAGACCCCTGTTCTTGCTCTGCAGGCAGATGTGTCTTTCTCCTCTCTTGTTCTCCACTCTCTCTCCTCAGTCGGGAACGGGGAGCCCACTCCCCTGCCGTGATCCGGGTCTTCCCTGGGTACCGGCGGGCCACCACCCTGCCTCGCCTATCTCGGGCCCCCTCCTCACACTTCCCTTCCTTACAGCAGCCAGGAGCTATCCTCCCCTGGTCTGCTCTCTTCACACTCCAAACTCATTCTGCCCCAGCCCCTCCCCTGCTGCTCAGTTTAGCTCTTACACTGGGGGGAGGGGTGTGTCTGTCCTGCTGCACTGGTGTGGGATCAGGTTACCAAGGAGGATAATGACCTGCACTTTGCTGGATTTCTGCAGGTCTGTGACACCCTGGTTTTGCCAGGGCGTCACACTCTCGCTGGTATTCACACTAGCCAGGGTAAGTGGAGGGATGGCTAGGGAATAGGCACGTGACAGCGGGCGGGAGAAGGACCCACTTAAGGATATTAGGGAGCAGCCACAGGTTAGTGTCAGGTGGTGACCTGACTCCCCTTTCCCTACCGTAAGAGCTTTCCTACCCTTTTCCATCTCCTGTTGTAACCTCTTTGTGACATGCATCAGGTGATCCTTTTTCCAAGCATAACCAAGTTTTCCTTCTGATAAATTTTGTTATATCATCACACGTGACAGCTGTAAAGCACTATGAAGCCCTCCCTGCTGCGCCAAAGGTTTCAGGCGCTCCAAGTTTCATTTTTTTTTCTCCTGCATTAGTGTATCGCTCAGTAATATAGATTGGATGTGAGAGATCTGTGTGAATCTGTAGGAAAGTGGACACGACAGCAACCCATTCATTCAGACATGTCTGGTAGGATTAGTGATTGGATATTTCCCTCTGCTGGGTGAAAATATTGATCAGGAATGCCCAGGACCAAAAATTCAACAAGTAGGTTCCTGGGGGAAAGCTGTTTAGCAGAGGACAAGGTCAAGCCCCAGAGTTAACCGGAAGAGAGGTTTTGGCGCCAAAGGAGAGACGCAGAGAGACGCGCATGCAGGTTTGCGGAAGATTGCCTCCTCTGCAGAAGAGTGGTCCAATTGCTGCACCCAGAGAGCCAGTGCCAAGTAGTTTGCTAGAAGAGAATCCAGAGCTCCATTGCCACACTCAAGCTACAAACGCTGCCTGTCAAGACGTCAAGCCCAAACTATGTAGTGAAGGTGCAGACGTCGCTTGTCAAAACCCTGAGTCCAGATTACGTCCAGACACCGCCTGCCAAGACCTCTGCCTGTGAGCCAGGTAGTTGCTTCCTGCTTGGCCGTGTGGTACTTAATGTGGGGACTGTAATCATAATGCCCGAGACTTAATCCATTATACACTATATATATATTGTCTGTCGTTCAGAGAGTTAAGGTACGGCACTAATGGGGCTATAGAAAGACGACTGCTTGAGTAAGTGGCCCTGACATATACTGTACAAGCCCCTGATGGTAATTAATTTGGGTTGCTAAGTGCCTAGTAGTGGGGTGTTTATCTTGGGGCCAGTCATATTAGACTTGTCTAGACAAGTGTTATGTTCATTGCATGTGTAATTTGAATAGACTGTGATCAGTTTTCCGCTATAATAATTCCCTCTATTAGTCCTATCCAAGTTAGTGTCATAATAAATATGTCACCACTGTGTCTTCCTTCTCTGTGCGTCGCAATCCGGGCCTGTTGTTACAAATCCAGAGTACTGCTGTCTTCATTCGCTCATATATCAGCAGAGCCGCACTTATTTTTTTCTTTACGTATGTACATTCCTCTTTCTCTACAGACATTCATCTGCCCTCCAGGAGATACTTTCTCTTCTCTCCATCCTATAGAGACCTATGTGAAATCACCTCCTGCTCCCTTCTGCTATCTCTAAGCCTGAATGAAGGGAGAGCGGTGAGCTGTCAGAACTGAGCAGAAGAAGCTTTGATGGATTTGTAATATTTTTTCTGATCATTCAGGTAGATATAGGCCTTCCAGACACTATAGTAGAACATTTTTATATAGAAAACTACTAAGAAGTTTGCTTAACTTCATATTTTGAAAGCGTATTAGCAATAAAAAAAAAATATGTGTTAAGGCAAGTGGTTTTAATGGTATAGGTGATCTGTGTATAAAATAACACCTCTAGTATGATATTTTACAAGATAGAAATGCATGTTCAGTTCCCCGCTAGCTGCCATTCATACTACATCGTGATCCATAAAGTTGCCAGTATTATTATCCTCCCACATGCTGTAAGTGAAAGTCTCTATGAACTCTTGCAGACTTTCCTCCTTCTCTGGAAACATTTCTCATCTAGTCAAGAAACACCTTTGGTTTGAGTAACACAACCCAAGGCAACGCACACTCCGGGTCCTGTGCCAGTGCGTCTTAATATATCCTTAATGAGCCACCTGTGGCTTACCAAGTCACAATGTCAGTTCTCGTAAGGAGAGAATGTACTATTCATCGCCTTGTATGGGAAATTTCACTTGATTACAATGAAAACGATGAAGTCTTTCATATACTCACACACGATGGTAATGTTTGCTTCCCACACATTATGTGTTATATTAGATACAAGATGTCAAGTACTCGACATGAAGGTCGGGCATGATTCCAGTACGATGGCGTGTATTGAAGGCAGACAGGGCAGGTTTTAGCCTATGAGCGTGGCTTATAAAGGAGAGAAATCTCTAATTGGACATATGTCCTGCTATGTATAAGATTACGTTACTGGAACATTGCAACAAACCATGAACTGTGTGAGTCTAAAGCTAGTGACAAATACTCAGCCGTTTCCGATAAGCTTCTAATCACAACTCACCTAGTGTGTCATATGGTTTCTGGCCATAGATGGTCACAGCGTCAGACTGTGCAGAATGCTCCCTGACTTTCTATTATTTCTGCTGTCACTATTCATTGGTATAGGTAGCTTTCCTGCTGGATTCATCTCTTTTGGACCCAGCAGGAGCTTGAGTTTCACGCAGCTGTTGATTATCAGTATTCCCCTTGTGTTTAAACACCCCTTCCTTCCTTTGGACTGGTGCTGGTGATATTTTCAGTTCCTTCAAACCTAGATTGCAAGCAGGTGGCTTGTGCTTCTCTGTGGTGTCATTGCTTTAAGCTCTGCTGAACTGAGTCATCTAATGATAAATAGTTCATGTGTTTCCCCCTGTGTGTCCCCCTTTTGTCTTCTATAGTTGTGTAGTGGGGTTGACGAAAAGCTCATCCCACCCGTTCCCTATCTAGGGCCCAGCATTAGGGATACCTAGGGTCAGGTATCTGGCTCGGTGTATGGGTGTGGAACCTATTTAGGGTGGTGAGGGACCCCAGGGACCAGCAGTAGGTTTGGTCAGGGGTCACCATCTTCCCTTTCCCTAGACACAGGGTCTCTCTTCCCTTTGTCTGTGCACTTGGTACTTCCCTGTACCTAGCGTGACACCGAGTGAAAAATGTAAAATCGTATGTTAGATTTACATGGGTACTTTGTTTTTTGTGGCATCTTTGTAGTCAAAGCCTTTAATGCTATGTTCCCACAATGGGTATTTGGTAAGTTTTTTATGTTGCAGGTTTTCTACACCTATTATCTAATTTGGATAACTTGTGTCTTTTCATTTATTTGAACACGCTTTTATCACATTTTTAATGCTGCAGTTTTTTCTCGTTAATCCGGTCACAACATCTGCCATACATGTACAGCGTAAGTTGGAAGTGGGTGTATGGAGTGGGCTCGCGGGGTGATTCCGCCCCATTCTCAGCAGGTAATGACTGTGTATTACAGCCAAGACCTGCCACTAACAATTGGGGGTTGACCGACGCTCTGCCCGTGATTGTTATCATGTTAAATCCTATTGTCAAGCTCTGACAGCAGCAGGGAATCTGTCACCGGCTTTTGGCTCCCGCATCTGAGAGCAGCATGATGTACAGACAGAGACTCTGATTCCAACAATGTGTCACTTACTGAGCTGTTTGCTGTCATTTTGATAAAATCAATGTTTTTTCTGCTGCAGATCTAGCAGTTATACAGAGCTCATGAATATGCTGGACTACCTGCAGCACGTCAAGTAGTCTTGTAATGATAATCTCCTGCTAATTAAACAGTGTTATTATCAAAACTACACTAAGCAGCCCAGTAAATGACACATTTCTGAAATCAGGATCTCTGTCTCTACATGATGCTGCTCTTAGATTAGGTGGCAAACACTTGGTGACAGATTCCCTTTAACACGCACCGGCATGTGGGCACACCATTTTAAGCTCCCATAGGCACACTCTTGATCAGATTGCAAGACACTGATGGGTTGCTCTGACAGCAGGGGTTCGGTTGAAGATCTAAGTGCTTGTCATAGCAGCACTCCTTTGAAATCTGCCTGTGGCCGGGCTTCAAAGGAGGCTGTGATTTTCCCTTTATACATCAATGCTGTGGCACTGCTGTATATACCACAAATGAGCAGATGATTCCAGGTTATAGTCCCCCGAGGGGACTATTAAAAACAGTGAAAAGTTTAAAAAAGTTTTAAAAAATATGGAAAAAAATAAAAAAAGGTTCAAATACCCCCAAATACTTTTGTCCCATTAAAAATAACATAAGAATTTTAAAAAATACACATATGTGATATTGCCAGGTTCAGAAAAGTCTAATCTATCAAAATATTAAAGGGAAGCAATCACCAGGATTTCCCTATATACCCTAAAGCCAGTGCTATACTGGCATTATCAGGCTGATTCTATACATACCTGTAGTGGTCAGCTCGGATGTATAGATTGTGAAACCCAAGAAGGTAAAGTTTATAAAATCAGCAGCTTCTTGAGTGACAGCAGCTGAGGATCAGATAATAGCTGGGGGGAGTATTCAGAGTTATCCCCTCCTCCTGTTAGAATTAGCATGAGTATTATGCAAGTAACGTCTAAATCCCAGTGGCCAGAGGGACCTCTGCTGACGTCACGCCCATATGACAAGAAGAGGCGGGGCCTCCACCGACATAGCAGATACCAGGAAGATACATTATTCCTCTAAGTCCATGTGGACATAGAGTTGATTAAAATAGAAGCAGGGTCTGGGGGAGTGCAGGAGCCCCCCTTGCATGAGAATAGTGGACGGGAGGAAATATCACCATCCCCACCAACGAAACCGACCATGCCCACTAACCAAGACGGTCACGCCCACAGGTACAATTGTCACAAACCACCGGGGGGGTCACTCAGAAATCCCTCGCGCTGGCTACCAGTACGTCACAATCGGGGGGTAACAAGTGGGGGTCACCCCTACTTCATACCTCCCGACCGACAGACAGAGCACGTGACGCGCTCTCTAGCGCCCCTCTTATAGTCAGGCCAATTATGGAATTGCCCGACAATAAGAAAGGAGGCCGCTATACTACTTATGCCGATTACTGAAGGGTCCCCGGTGAGAGTAAGGTATATATTCCCCCGACCTCCGCGGGCGGAATATATAATATCTTCCCGAATCTCACTGGCCTCCCCACAATAATCCTTGGCACAACTCGCTGCCACCAACCGCTTCACGGTAACTATTAGCCGAACACACAGACGTGGGATTCGAGATCGAGATAACAGAACAGCCCAAGATTAATTATATAATTTAATCGCCTAAAGCACACTAGAAACTACAATATATACAATAGGGAATCTACAGAATATACAGTTATGTCAGAGTACAGTTACAGATAAAGCATGGGTTACAAACAGGCATACACAGTTCAATCAGTTACCTTGTTGCGTCTGGCCACAGGGGGGCGCTGTAGACCAGGTTTCCAGGAACTCCCACAGATGTTTCCTACACGTGCCCCCAGCGAGAAGAACCCTGGAAAATGGCCGAAGTAGGGTTATCAACCTGGGCAGATCCAGGTCCCCTCCTACCTTAGTGACCTCACAGGGAAGCACTGCCACTCCCCCTGCATGGATCAGAATTATCCAGCAAAGGGGATATTGGCCATAACTTTGCCTGGGAGCGTCGTAGGCGGACGCCAATGCTCTCATTGTGACAGTTATGAATTTAGCTACAGAACGAGGGGACTCATGACCTGTCTACGAGTTCCCATATGGCTGATATCACGCCTGGGGTATTTCCCAAGCTCCCCCTTCCATAAAAAAGGTGTGCCAGCATCGTCCGCCTGCGCAAACACCATTTTTATGGTTGCCATATTTATCGGAGATATGGCTTGCGAGATATGAACCATTTTTTACTGGAGTCGTTCTGTCTGGCTACTTCCAAGCCTTGCTAATGAGATACAACTCTTGTTACAGGGTGACGGCAGGGAGCCATCCTGTGTCCATTGTCCGCACATCATCTCATCTCCATATCAGAGGAGATGGCTGTTGGAGGTGTAAGTGGGATGTGACACCTTCACAGATGCTGGACATTTGGGAACAAGGAGGGAGGGGGGCACTGCCAGGGAGTGATGAGAGCAATTATGACTTCTAGTCATAATTCCTCTTCATATCCCAGGATTTACCTCACACCTCCCCCCTTTTGAGGGCGCTAGGGGGCAGCACACTCCGGTGTTCCCCCGTGCGCCCGTCCGCGACCTCTCCTTGTCGGGACAGCCCGTCTGCGTTACCGTGGTCACGGCCCCTTTTGTGGCGAATGGTGAAGTCGTATGGCTGGAGCGCAAGGCTCCATCGCAACAATCGCCCATTCGTCCCAGAGACGGTGTGCAACCAGCTGAGGGGATTGTGGTCCGTCTCCACGATGAAGTGGCGCCCGTATAGATAGGGTTGCAGACGCTGCAGGGCCCACACTATGGCCAGGCACTCCTTCTCCATTGTAGAATAGGCCACTTCCCTTGGTAACAGCTTCCTGCTCAGGTACAAGACTGGGTGCTCTTGGCTCGCAGAGTCCACCTGGCTGAGCACCGCACCGAGGCCGAAGTCACTGGCGTCGGTCTGTACTACAAACGGCCGCGTGAAGTCGGCTGCCTGTAGCACGGGCGGGCTGGACAGGGCGTCCTTTAGGGCCCGGAAGGCTGTCTCGCAGTCCACTGTCCAATCGACTGCAGAGGGCAGCTTCTTCTTGGTGAGGTCCGTCAAGGGCTTTGCCAGGCTACTATAGCATGGAACAAACCTCCTATAGTACCCAGCGGTCCCCAAGAAGGACATCACCTGCTTCTTGGTCCTGGGGGTGGGCCAGGATGCGATGGCCTCCACTTTCTCAGGCTCGGGCTTCAGCGTTCCCCCACCTACCCGGTGACCGAGGTACTGGACCTCGCTCATGGCCAGCTGACACTTTCCCGGCTTGATGGTCAAACCTGCCCGGTGGATCCGCCTGAGCACCTGTGCTAGATGCTCTAGGTGGTCCTCCCAGGTGGGACTGAAGACGGCAATGTCATCCAGGTACGCGGCCGCGTACCCTTCAAGTCCCTTGAGCAGGGTGTTGACCATCCGCTGGAAAGTGGCAGGGGCATTCCTCATCCCGAATGGCATCACCGTGGACTCGTACAGTCCAAATGGGGTAATAAAGGCAGAGCGTTCCCTGGCCTTGCGAGTCAGGGGGATCTGCCAATATCCCCGGCTCAGGTCCATGATGGTCAGGTACTGAGCCCCGGCCAACTGATCGAGCAGGTCATCGATGCGTGGCATTGGGTACGCATCGGCGACCGTGACAGCATTGAGCCCCCTGTAGTCCACGCAGAACCGAGTGGTTCGGTCCTTCTTAGGGACGAGGACTACAGGCGAGGCCCAAGCGCTGTTGGATGCCTGGATCACCCCCAGCTCCAGCATCTCGTCAATCTCCTGGCGCATGTGTTGCTGCACCTCCAGGGAGACCCGATATGCTGAACGCCGGATCGGGGGATGATCCCCAGTGTCCACGTGATGGACAGCCAAGTCAGTCCTTCCGGGCTGGTTGGTAAACAACCCCCGGAAGGGGAGGAGGGTGGCCCACAGCTGGGACCGTTGGTCCTCCAAGAGCTGGTGGCCAACCTCCACATCCTCAATGGATCCGCCTGCCCTAACCTGGGCTAGCATATCCAAGAGGGTTTCCGCTTCTCCCTCCTCGGGCAGGTTGCACACGGGGAGCGCACATGCCTCCCGCTCATGATGTGCCTTCATCATGTTCACATGGAAGGGCTTCCGCCTTCCACGGGCAGGGTCCAGGGTGACCAGGTACGTCACAGGGTTGAGCTGCTGGTACACGAGGTATGGGCCTTCCCAGGCTGCCTGAAGCTTGTCCTGTGGTACGGGGACCAGTACCCACACCTCTTGACCCACTTGGTAGGTCCTCTCACAAGCGTTCTGGTCGTACCAACGCTTCTGATCGGCCTGGGCTTGAGCCATATTGTCGTGTACCAGTTGCGTCAAGGCCTGCATTTTGTCCCGGAAGCGCATGACATACTCGATAACCGACACTCCAGGGGTGGCCAAATCCCCTTCCCAAGCCTCTTTCACCAGAGCCAGGGGGCCCCGCACACGTCGCCCGTACAGGAGCTCAAACGGTGAGAATCCTGTTGAGGCCTGTGGAACCTCCCGGTAAGCAAATAACAGGTGTGGGAGATACCGCTCCCAGTCACGCCCATGGGAGTCGACCAACATCTTAAGCATCTGCTTTAAGGTGCCATTGAACCGCTCGCACAGGCCATTAGTCTGTGGATGGTACGGGCTGGCCACCAGATGTCGCACCTGGACTTGCTTACAGAGGGCCTCCATCAGCTGGGACATGAATTGGGTCCCCCGGTCAGTGAGCATTTCCTGGGGAAAACCCACTCGGGAGAAAATCTCCAGCAATGCGGTGGCCACCTTGTCAGCCCGAATGGACGACAAGGCCACTGCTTCTGGGTACCGGGTGGCATAGTCAACTACCGTCAGTATGAAGCGTTTCCCGGAGCTGCTGGGGATGGCCAGCGGGCCGACCAGATCCACAGCCACCCTCCTGAAAGGCTCATCGATGATTGGCAGAGATACTAGTGGGGCTTTGGGGTGTGGCCCCGCCTTCCCCACTCTCTGACAGGTTTCACACGAACGGCAGTAGGCAGCCACATCGGCCCCCATTTTTGGCCAGTAGAAATGCTGGTTTAACCTGGCCTTGGTCTTAGCGATCCCTAGGTGTCCGGCCATCGGAATCTCATGTGCGATCCGCAACAACTCCGTCCGGAACGGATAGGGTACCACCAACTGTCGGTCCCTGGGCCACGCCTCTGGTGAACCCTGCTGGACCGTGGCCCGGTACAGCCGTCCTTGGTCCCAGACCACTCGCTCCGGGTCCGAGTCCGAGGGAGGCTGTGCCGCCTGCTCCTTAAGAGCTTTCAGGCTGTCGTCAGCTTCTAACGCTGCCTGAAACCCCTGACCAGATGTGGCCAGAATCGACGAGACTGTCACATCTTCGGTCAGTACCCCGGGACCTGTGTCCTGGCCTCCACCTGACTCGGCTGCCACTTGGTCAGAAGGGGAAGAGCTATCGGACCTCCGGGAGGCCCCTTGGCTTCCAGCACTCCCACTGCGGGTGACAGCGGCCACAGCCGCTGCGACCGTGGGTCGTGCCTGCTCCTCCTCCGTTCCTGACCAAGTCGCCGGTTCAGGCAGACCTACCTGGCTTCCTGACACCCCGGTTGTGGGGGAACCCTGCACCGAGATCTTACCTGGGAGCACTTCCGCTCCTGGACCGGCCCCAATCTCACCTGCCTGTTCCCCCTCTGCAGCAACAGAACCCCGCTGTGAAATCTCTGGGGACCCCACATTTGCTGTGGTAGCCCCCACCCCACACACTGGTCCTCCCCCTGCAGCACCCTGCTCTCTGCTTATCCCTGCAGAGGGCAACAGATCCCAGCTCACAGGCTGGTTACTTGTAGAGGCATGGTCACACCTTTCTCTGACCCCCTCCCCTGTCACAGCTGCAGCTGAGTGTGTGTCTATGGTGTCTATGCAAGCAGAAATATCAGAGTTCACTCCCTCCTCCCTTACATCATTCATAGATAACACATTAACATTGTCCGGAGGCACGTCAGCACTGGCTGAAGGTTCAGCCTTTGGGGCGGGGCCAAACTGGGAGGTTATTTGCCCCAAATCTGTCCCAAGTAGCACGTTTGCAGGGATCCAATCAGTTACCCCCACCTCCCTCACCCCTCGCCCTGCGCCCCCGTCCACATAAATGTCAGCAACAGGCAGCGCCGGGTCAATGCCTCCAATCCCGGAGACAGCGAGGGTTTTTCCAGGGATCAAGTCTTGGGGGGACACCATCTCAGGCCGCACCAGAGTCACCTCCGAGGCGCTGTCTCGCAGTCCTATGGTCACAGACTGGCCGACGGTGACAGGTTGGAAGCTGTCCAGGGACCTACCACCACCCCCACCCACACAATACACCTTGGGCGGCCCTTGGGACGGGGACGGAGCCGGGGCCTTGGGACGCTGAGGGCACATGGCCTTGAAGTGTCCAGGTAGGTTGCACTGGTGGCACCGTCTTGGTTCTGCCACGGGCCTGGAGAGGGGAGTTGAGGGGGACACCCCCTGCAGTCTAGGGGCAGGTGGGGCAGTCGCAGAGTTCATCTTACCCCCTCTCCAGGTGCTGCTGGTGGCTGCTCTCCTGGCTTCAGGAGCCCGATTGTTGGTGTAGTCATCTGCCAGGGCAGCTGTAGCCGTGGATCCCTTTGGCTTCTGGTCTCGGATGAACTGGCGGAGATCCTCAGGGCAGTTCCACAAGAGTTGCTCCGTGATGAACAAGTCCAGGATCTCCGGTCCGGTGGAAAGCTGCAGGCCTTGGGTCCAGTGGTCGGCAGCTCGGGCAAGTGCCCGCCGGTGGTCAGCCCAGGAGTCCTTTGGTCCCTTCTGCAGCGTCCGGAACTTCTTGCGGTAGGACTCCGGGGTGAGGTTGTACTGTTGGATCAGGGCCCGCTTGATGGTGTCGTAGCCCTGATCCGCCTCAGCAGGCAAGTCCCCAAGGATATCCAGGGCCTTACCCCTTAAACGGGGGGTCAGGTATTTGGCCCACTGGTCCTTGTTCAGATGATGCTGCAAGCAAGTCCGTTCAAAAGCAGTCAAGAAAGAGTCCAAGTCTCCATCCTTCTCCAGCACTGGGAAGTCCTCAACACGGACCTTTGGAAGTTTGGTGTCTGGAAGGTCACGGGTGGCTGATGAGGGCCGGAGCTGAGCTAGCTGCAGCTGGTAGTTACGCTCTGCCTGGCGCTCTTCACGCGCTGCTTGCCGCTCTGCCCTGCGCTCTGCCATGAGTATCTCGTAGGTATCCCGGTCTCCAGCCTGGAGAAGGGCCATAGCCATTTGAAGAAGGCTATCCGAGCCTCCCAGGCTCGGTGGAATGGCACGTGGTGATCTGCGGCCCGCTGCGGAGCCTGGTGCTTCACTGTCCATTGCAGAGCGGAGGGCTGGCATCTGGCTCGTTGAGGAACCTTGGGCGAGCTCCTCCTCATCTTGTCCAGCAGTGCCAGGTTGTGCAATGTCCTCGGCAGAACGGCTTTCTGGCGTCGAGCTCCTGGAGGGCTCGTGGACAACCTCCTCATCGTCTCTGGCCTGAGCATCGGCCATTCCTTTGGCTTTGCTCCTGGTGCTATCAGCCATTGTTGCAGACTTTGGTCACTGACACAGAACTGACACCTGATGCCTCCACACACCTTACAGTATCTGCACTCTGACACTCTAGTGTTGAGCTGGTCTGAAGACCCCAGCAGCCACAGCTGCTGCAGGCAGTCTTTAGTGTCTGGGAGTATGGGTCTCACACTCACACACACTATTATCTCGATCCCACCGCTTGCCACCAATATGTCACAAACCACCGGGGGGGTCACTCAGAAATCCCTCGCGCTGGCTACCAGTACGTCACAATCGGGGGGTAACAAGTGGGGGTCACCCCTACTTCATACCTCCCGACCGACAGACAGAGCACGTGACGCGCTCTCTAGCGCCCCTCTTATAGTCAGGCCAATTATGGAATTGCCCGACAATAAGAAAGGAGGCCGCTATACTACTTATGCCGATTACTGAAGGGTCCCCGGTGAGAGTAAGGTATATATTCCCCCGACCTCCGCGGGCGGAATATATAATATCTTCCCGAATCTCACTGGCCTCCCCACAATAATCCTTGGCACAACTCGCTGCCACCAACCGCTTCACGGTAACTATTAGCCGAACACACAGACGTGGGATTCGAGATCGAGATAACAGAACAGCCCAAGATTAATTATATAATTTAATCGCCTAAAGCACACTAGAAACTACAATATATACAATAGGGAATCTACAGAATATACAGTTATGTCAGAGTACAGTTACAGATAAAGCATGGGTTACAAACAGGCATACACAGTTCAATCAGTTACCTTGTTGCGTCTGGCCACAGGGGGGCGCTGTAGACCAGGTTTCCAGGAACTCCCACAGATGTTTCCTACACGTGCCCCCAGCGAGAAGAACCCTGGAAAATGGCCGAAGTAGGGTTATCAACCTGGGCAGATCCAGGTCCCCTCCTACCTTAGTGACCTCACAGGGAAGCACTGCCACTCCCCCTGCATGGATCAGAATTATCCAGCAAAGGGGATATTGGCCATAACTTTGCCTGGGAGCGTCGTAGGCGGACGCCAATGCTCTCATTGTGACAGTTATGAATTTAGCTACAGAACGAGGGGACTCATGACCTGTCTACGAGTTCCCATATGGCTGATATCACGCCTGGGGTATTTCCCAAGCTCCCCCTTCCATAAAAAAGGTGTGCCAGCATCGTCCGCCTGCGCAAACACCATTTTTATGGTTGCCATATTTATCGGAGATATGGCTTGCGAGATATGAACCATTTTTTACTGGAGTCGTTCTGTCTGGCTACTTCCAAGCCTTGCTAATGAGATACAACTCTTGTTACAGGGTGACGGCAGGGAGCCATCCTGTGTCCATTGTCCGCACATCATCTCATCTCCATATCAGAGGAGATGGCTGTTGGAGGTGTAAGTGGGATGTGACACCTTCACAGATGCTGGACATTTGGGAACAAGGAGGGAGGGGGGCACTGCCAGGGAGTGATGAGAGCAATTATGACTTCTAGTCATAATTCCTCTTCATATCCCAGGATTTACCTCACAACAATCAATTTAACTTTACACGAGGAAGGACCTGTGTGAGGTTATACCCATGTGACCAGAAGGGGCGGGGCCTCAGCCAACAAAGCTGATCCCACGAAGCAACCCATATGACCCCTTCTGGTAATATGGGTATGACCTCACACAGGTCCTTCCTAGAGAAAAGTTAAACTGATTGCATAATACGTATGCTAATTCTAACAGTGGAAGGGGATAAGTATGAATACCCCCCAGATATTATCTGCTCCTCAGCTGCTGTCACTCAAGCAGCTGCCGATGCTATAAACTTTACTTTCTTGGATTTGAAAACCTATACATCCGAGCTGACCATAACAGGTATGTATAGACTCAGCCTGATAGTGCCAGTATAGCACTGGCTTTAAGTTATATAGGAAAATCCTAGAGATTGGTGCACTTTAAAGTAATTAAACCGATCAGTAAACACTGTAAACAGAAATAATTAAAAATCTACGTTTTTATAGTCCCTGCAATACATCAAAAACTGCTGTAACAAGTGATCAAAACATCATATCTATCACAAAATGGTATAAACAAAAACATTGTCTTGCCCTGCAAAAAAAATAAGCTCTCACACAGCTCAAGTGATTAAAAAAAAAACAAAAAACATTACGGGTCTTGGAAAATGGCGACACAACACCCTCAAATTTTATTTTTTGCACATTTCTGGGTTTTTTTCACCACTAAAATAATTTAAAAAACTGGACATGTTCGGTATCAGCATAATCATACTGATGAGGAGAATGTAATTGTATTTTTACCACAAAATGTACCAAGTAAAAACTATTGTCAAAAAACATGTCAGACATTTGTGGGGTTTTTTTCACAAATTCTCCCCATTTGGAATTTCTTCCCCATTTTCCAGCACACAATGTGGTAAAATCAATGGTATCATTCAAAAGCACAATTTGTCCTGCAAAAAATAAGCCCTCATTTAAAGTAGGTTTTAAATAAAGCTGCATTTTTTTTTTATAGTTCCCAGTATTTGACTTTGACAAAATGTTAAGCCCGCTTTACACGCTGCAATGTATCTTACAATGTGTCGGCGGGGTCACGTCGTAAGTGACGCACATCCGGCATCGTAAGGTACATTGCAGTGTGTGACAGGTACGTGCGATTGCGATTGAACGAAAAACCATTCATCGTATACACGTCGTTCATTCCTCATGGATTGTACGTCAGATTGTTCATCGTACCCGGGGTAGCACACATCGCAGTGTGACACCCCGGGAACGATAAACAGATCTTACCAGCGTCCTGCGGCTCCCGCCGGCAATGCGGAAGGAAGGAGATGGGCGGGATGTTTACGTCCCGCTCAGCTCCGCCCCTCTGCTTCTATTGGCCGGCTGCCGCGTGACGTCGCTGTGACGCCAAACGTCCCTCCCACTCCAGGAAGTGGACGTTCGCCGCCCACAGCGAGGTCGTATGGAGGGTAAGTGCGTGTGACGGGGGTTACTCGAATGTGCGGCACGTTCAACAAATTGAACGTGCTGCACATACGATGGGGGCGTTGCAAATCGCATACGATATCGTATGCGAAATTGCAACGTGTAAAGCTGGCTTTACTGATACTTTATGTTCGGATAACATGCTACATGTGTTTTTTGGTGCTTTTTTGCGTTTTCATTTTTTATATGTTGATTTTCTGCATCTAATGTAATTCTAAAGGAAAATCTGTACTTAAAACTCAGTGTACCCACAAGAAAAATTGACAATATGCAGTGTCAAAAACTCATTGTTCGGACTTAAAAGGGTTGTCCATGCTATGTCACTGCAGACTTGTGAAATCAGGTGCAAAGACTGGGCGGCATCTGTGTGACTGCAAGTGTGCAATTACTTCCAGCCACATTCTGACTAGTCGTATCTGGCCTCATTCAATTCAGTCGTATTCAGTGAGGCTGCGCACGTCTAGTCGGCATGTGACTGCGCTTCCACAAATGACATAATTGCCACCAGAGTATCCAGACAGTGAGCATACTGCGCACTGTGAAGATTCACAAGTATCCAAACATACACAGTACCTGCAGACTTTAACCACAAATCTGGACAACTTTAACCTAAAGGGGGAAAAGTATAAAGGCAAAATCCACATGCACAAAAAGTGGTGACAAATTTTTAAAAACTGCCAAAAATTGGTCATTGTAAAGCTGAGAACAAAAAGAGCACAAATAGGGTCTTATCAGGTTATAAAAGTGCAAAATGCACAATATTACACTCACCTATTGGGGTTGTGATAGTTACAACTCCTATAAAGGCTTAAAGTAATGGCGGCTGCTGCAGCCCCACGTGGGTTAATCTTCAGTGCTGGAGAGGAGAAACGAGGTTAATACTGCGCTACTACCGAATGAAAATACTGTTGATTAGTAATAAAATTCTTTTATTTCATTAGTCTACGTGTTTCAGGGATCCAGTCCCCTTCTTCAGGACAAGATAGAAAAAATCAACAACACATACCCATGTGACCAGAAGGGGTGGGGCCTCAGCAAACAGAAAAATGTTGCTCCCTGATATCAGCTTTGTTGGCTGAGGCCCCGCTCCTTCTGGTTACATGGGTATGACCTCACCACAGATCCTGCTAGTGAAAAGTTAAATCGATTGTATAATACTTATGCTAATTTTAACAGGGGGAGGGGATAAGTATGAATACCCCCCAGATATTATCTGATCCTCAGCTGCTGTCATGCAAGAAGCTGACGATTTTAAAGCTTTAGTTTCTTGGATTTCAAAACCTAAACATCCGAACTGACCACTAAAGGTAAGTATAGAATCAGCCTAAGGCTATGTGCGCACGTTGCGTCCTGACCAGTGCAGAAATAAATGCACCCTCTGGTAGACTTGATGCTGTGGGTTGACAAATAGAATGCATCCGAAACGCAAGTATTTTGGATGCATTTTGCATACATTTTACATGCGTTATGGATGCATTTTTGTCCGTGCGGTCCCCCGGCAATTCAGCTCTGCTACATGCCCGCTGACAGCAGACACAGACAGGGCCGGGTGATGAGAACTTCACCCGACTTCATTGTCATCCGCGGCTCTGTCTCTGTGTGCTGTCATGAACTCAGATGAACCTCAGAGGTCAGTGCCAGGACACTGGAGTCTGCAGCAGTGACGTCTGAGCTTCACCCGATTTCACTATATGGAGATAAGGTATGCACACCAGTGACTATGCAAGGGGAATACATGTAATAGCAGAAACTGCTGTGTGAATACTGACATGAAAAATTCAATAGCTATATGCAAGAGTGAAAATGTGAAAAATGGAATCTGCATTACTGCCATGAATATATGAATAAAGAGAAATTTAGCTACTGAATTGATCAATGCAATAGAGCCCCAACACTACGCCAAAGTATTTCTCTACGTTGGGGTCCCTAGCTTGTGTGTGTCCTCTCATGCAGTTAAAAAACTTACCGTGTATGGGAAGCTGGGGACCCCAACGTAGAGAAATACTTTGGCGTAGTGTTGGGGCTCTATTGCATTGATCAATTCAGTAGCTAAATTTCTCTTTATTCATATATTCATGGCAGTAATGCAGGTTCCATTTATCCCATTTCACTCACATATAGCTATTGAATTTTTCATGTCAGTATTCACACAGCAGTTTCTGCTATTACATGTATTCCCCTTGCATAGTCACTGGTGTGCATACCTTATCTCCATATAGTGATGTTTTTTTAGGTTTTTGCACCCAGTTCAGACATAGAATGGAGTTCCAAACGTTATTCCTTATTCACCCGATTTCACTGACATTGCGCGTCTCTCTCTCTGTGTCGCAGCCTGATTTGCGGTCACACGTGAAGGACTCACCTGTGACCGCAAATCCCCTGAGTGACTGAAGTGAACAGCGCGATCAGCGGTGCCGTCACTTAGGTGACCCGCGGCCACAACTGGAGTCCTCCACCTGAGAGCGGTGGCCGCGAGTAACCTGAGTGACGTCATCGCTGATCGCGCGGCTCACTTCAGTTGTTGCGTGGAGCTGACAGAGAGTGGTCGTGGTCTGTAGCCGCTCGCTGTCAGCTTCATGTAGCAGAGCTGAAAGCGTCGTGGGACCTCATGTGGATTACGTCGGACCTGGAGGGTTATTTGGGGATTAATAAAGTGGTGCAGAATCTGGTAAACAGGATGCAATGTGCAAGGTATGCTTTGGTAACTCACACGGGGCACAGCAGTCAGGGGGCATTCAGGTGAGAAACCTGGAGTGCCCCACAGACTGCTGAGACCCAAAACCCAAACAAATGTCCCACGTAATAACCACACGACATGTGAATAACTTCAAACATAACTTTACTGGAGAGGTAGGTAAACAACAGCACACTAATCTTTTTTGTGGATGGGGTTGGTCACGGCTCACAACATCAGTCCTCCGGCCTGGTAAAACCTTTAGCATTGAAGCGGTGTGCTCCAACTGGACTCCCGGTGAACGGATGTCTTTTTGTGATTAGCCTGTAAACCACCAAAAAGGAGCAAGGACCCTAGAGGGAGCTTCGACCCCACCCATCGAAAACATGGCCGGACAGGAAGATATCCAAGCCAATGTCTGTAAGATGCACACCGTCGGATAACATAAGGAGGGAATTATCTCCCTCCAGCTGACGGTGGCGGATGACAATCCCAGCCTTGTAGTGAACAAAACGGGAGATCCTTAAATTGACAGTGAGATGGGTGTTTGACGCCCCTGGACTATCAGGTCGTCACAGGGTATTGCACAATCTACCCACCCGTGCAGTATCCACCTCCTTCTTGGTTTTGGGTCCCTAACCATATGGTGTTGCCTGCATCAGCTAATCAAATCCTAGATACACCCTGCACCACCCCCACCAAACACACCAGTGGACGACTTGAGTGGAATAGAGTCGCCCACCTGGGGGATTGGGGAGGGGAGAGGTGGAGTGTCAGAGAGAGTGTAGACTGAGTAGTGAAAGTGAGAGGAGGTCAGGAGCAGGGCTCCTGGAAAACTGACTAAGTTGCAGACGGTGGTCTGGCCCTAGAGGAGTCGGACCCCCGGTCGCAGGGGATCGTGGCAAGGAGCACGGATCTGTCAAGGAGGACAGCTGGCGGCCTTGCACCATCACCGGTCTGGGACCGAGGCATGACGGGGTACGTGGGCCTTAGGTTGGGAGTAGCTTCAGGCAACCCGATAATTTACCCAAGGAGAACAAAGCCTTCAAGATTCGTTCCCAACCACTCCAAAATCGGGCATTAGCGCAACGAGGGGGATAGGACTTTCCATCCAAAACGGTCCAGAAAATCCCAAGCGTGAGCCCTGAGAGCGAGCTCCCACACTTAGCCATAGTGGGGAGCGGGACCCGGCAAGTTTCACACTACCGGGACCACCAGAGAAGTAAACTTAGTGCCAGGAGGCACTAAGGCAGCACGAATCACCAGGCAGCACCATTGAGGACGGGACCGGAACTAGCTCCCCTCAGCGGCAGCGGTGTCCAGAGACTTGTTTTACCAGTTGTTGGTGTCTGCTTAATGGACTGAGTGAGTACCAGAGTGACACCTGCACCCCACGGCATCTGCCCAATCACCGAGTCCCGGGGCTTCCCGCCCCCTACCCGTGGAGGGTTACAACACCTTGCTGCCCCACTTCATCACCCCGGGTACTCCCAGCGGCAGCGGCGGCACTTCCCAAATTACCGTACACCACTGGTGGCGTTACAAACTCAATAATATCCCTTGTAAATACCCCCTTCATGTGAGTGGCCGCATGACCCCCGGGTCCGGAGACCATCGAGCCACTGAGACCCCGGATCCGAACAGCTCGGCTGCAGACACGAGGGTGGCACAGGTGCGCTCGACAGCCGCCGCATCTTGGGCTCCTTGCCAAACCACCTGGGGAATGATCTCTGACCCAACGAGTGCGATATCACTGGCTTGTGTCCTAAAAAGATACAAATGTCAGTAAAACCTGAAAAAAAACAAGGCAAATAACACCTGCTGATATGTTGAATTCCCAAATTGGGCGAGCCAGAGCAAGCGGACTTAGCAGCCAAATGCTACAGGAAAAGGGGCTGACTGAGGGCCGTTTCACACATCCGGCATTTCGCCGGATTGACGGATCTGGAACACTCCAGTATAGTGTTAATACTGTACAATGGCATTGTGGCAAGCTCCGGTCACATGCTCCAGTCACAGGTTGCCACGATGCCATTGTACTGTATACACTGTACTGGAGTGCGCCGGATGCGGCAATCTGGTGAAATGCCGGATGTGTGAAACGGCCCTGAAACGGGGAGAGAAAATGGAAAAAACACTTAGCAATCATATGGGACGCCTGCTCTCATTGCGGGTGTGCATGCGTTTCAAAACCTTTACAGCCAAACAGCATCAGAAAACGAAACTGGTCATGAAATATGCACAAGAGCCCATGAGTATGTCCTGGTTAGTGATCTATGGCGGGATGCTTTTAGAACAGGGCAATGAAATAACCAAGCTGGATCGAAACACAACAGAGGTGCAGCTTCTTTATTGGGATGCAATGCAAGCCACAGTACCATCACGATTATGCTCACCAGGGTCTTTTGGGTCTGGATGATTGGGGTGTTTTGGACCCAGGAGTTTTGATGATGGACAGGAACATTTTGAAGCGGTGTGGGGGGCCTCCGCGAGCTGAACATTCGTGTCTATATTTGCATAATCTGAAAAAACTGCAGTGAACTTCGTTGAAAGGCCAGCACGCATCTGGTCTGCGGGTGGCCACTGGCCCGGTGCTAGTGTTGGGGGAAGTGGTCACGGTGTGAAAGGGGGTTGTGACCGTTTGGGACAGCATGAGGCAGAGCCAGGAATCAGTTGCCTTAATCCCCCATTCCAAATGTGGTTGAATAGCTAGACGCTGTTGAAAATCCTCGTCGTAGCGTCACCATGCGCTACCGCCGTGAGACTTGTAGGAGTTATAAATTATGTCCAGATAAATTAACATATTTTTAACATATTTATTGGTATAATTTTTTTTTTCTTGATTTTCAGTTATTTTTTTTTAAATATGTTAATAATTTTTCTTTAATTATAATTTACTGTTTTTGTTTATTTTCTATATTAGAGATTACTTTTTATTGCTCTATGTGCAGTACATTATATCTGTCAGTGCTGCACTGGCATAAGCCTCTGAGACCCTGCTCCTGGCATGATCCCAGAGGCTTTCCATAGCTGGGTGATACAGAGGCACTGATCGGACGGAAGAGGGAGCGTACTTCCTCTCCCAGCCCCCTATATGCTGTGATCGATAACGATAGGAGGATTTAGAGGGTTAAAAAGCCAGGGACGGCGCGGGGACCAAACTTGTCTGTGACAACCGGGGCTGGGCTGGGCTGTTAGGTAACCTGATCTCCCAGAGGCGATCGCGTGTGCACCGCTCCTCAGTACCATTTACCCAGTGTAAAAGGCTCTTTAGTTTACAGTGTGGATTTATCTAGAAGATTATTAGGTTATAAAGCAGAATAAACTGTAGTTTAATCCAATGTTACTTTTAATGTTTCATTTGACCAGAACATGTCTGAATTTCTTTTGGCAGCTGCATAGAATTGTGTCATTTCACTGTGCTGCTGGAAACCTCAGCTTTCCATTCACCTCTTATGATCCACTGCTGTGAATATCTGAACAATCCATAGATTTGATTGGACACATGGTTGGAGAGGAGATGAAGGAAAAATCTAATAGTGCCTCTAAAGCCCCTTACAAATAATTGCATTTCTCTAAATGATCCATGGTTCTTATTCCTCTCACTTAACTCTTCTCTCTCATATCTATTCTAAATGCAGCAGCCAAGCTGATATTTCTGTCCAGCCGCTGCACAAAGGTCTCCACCCTGTGCCAGTCATTGCACCGTTTGTACACTTGCTATACAATATAAGGCCTCTTTCACACGTCCTTGCCTCCGCTACGTGTTTGGTCCGTTTCCTCACGTACCGGAGACACGGGCACACGTAGACCCATTAAAATAAATGGGTCTGCGCTCACGTGCATGTTCTGCCATGGACCGTGTGTGTTCGTGTGGAGCATACGTGTGTCCGTGTGTTCCACGCGTCAACATGTCCGTTTTTCTTTGACATCACGGGTGTCACACGGAACGCAAATGGACCACACGGAGGTGTTCAGTGTGACACGCGCCGGAGAAAACACATGTGTCTGAGAAAATAAAAAAAAAAACTTTACTCACTTTCTCCAACCCTGCTGTCTCTGCCGCTGCTGTCACTTGCTTCCGACCGCAGCTCATTATGCTCATTGCATATTCGCTTCACTGCGGCCGGAGTTGGCAGGATAAGAGACCAAAGATCAGCACCACGGACAGCAACGCCAGGGACAGGTGAGCAGAAAGTTCCCGTTCTCCGTGTGTTATCACGGATAACACATGGAGAACACACGTAGGCCATAAACATGTTTCACAGAGGGCAAAACGCACCTCTGACACGTCCGTGAAAAACGTACGCGGTTTTTCACGAACGTGTGAAAGAGGCCTAACATAAACTGTTCATACTCATCTTCAAAGATTCTGCATCTCCTCCCTCTTCTTTGTCTACCACTATACCCAAGCTCTCCATTTTGTAATTCGAACATCCTCTATAATCAGAGCCTCTCATTCTCATGTCCAAGAGTTTTCTCGGGCTGCAGTAGTTCTCTGGGATGCACTACCCTAGACAGCCTAGTTAAAGCACACCAATCACCAGAATTTTCCTATATTACCTAAAGCCAGTGCTATACTTGCACTATCATACTGATTCTATACATACCTTTAGTTGTCAGCTAAGATGTATAGGTTTTGAAACAGAAACAAGTAAAGTTTGTAAAATAAGCAGCTTTTTTAATGACAGCGGCTGCCAATCAGCTGATAGCTGGGGTGGGTATTCATAGTGATTCCCTCCCCTTGTTATTTATGCTAAATCTATTATAGAATCGTTTTACTAAGTGACTAGAAAGACCTGTGCTGATGTCATACCCATGTGACCAGAAGGGGTGTGGCCTCAGCCAACATAGCTGATAGCAGGAAGCAACATTATTTTTCTGTTGGCTGAGGTCCCGCCCCTTCTGGTCACATGGGTATGACATCAACACAGGTCCTTCTAGTCACTTAGTAAACAGAATAGATTTAGTATAAATAACAGGGGGATGGAATCACTATGAATACACCCCAGCTATCAGCTGCTGCAACTGCTGTCACTCAAAAAGCTGCTCATTTTACAAACTTTACTTGCTTGTGTTTTAAAACCTATACATCCTACCTGACAACTAAAGGTATGTATAGAATCAGCCTCATAGTGCCAGTATAGCACTGGCTTTAGGTTATACAGTTAGGTCCAGAAATATTTGGACAGTGACACAAGTTTTGTTATTTTAGCTGTTTACAAAAACATGTTCAGAAATACAATTATACATATAATATGGGCTGAAAGTGCACACTCCCAGCTGCAATATGAGAGTTTTCACATCCAAATCGGAGAAAGGGTTTAGGAATCCTAGCTCTGTAATGCATAGCCTCCTCTTTTTCAAGGGACCAAAAGTAATTGGACAAGGGACTCTAAGGGCTGCAATTAACTCTGAAGGCGTGTCCCTCATTAACCTGTAATCAATGAAGTAGTTAAAAGGTCTGGGGTTGATTACAGGTGTGTGGTTTTGCATTTGGAAGCTGTTGCTGTGACCAGACAACATGCGGTCTAAGGAACTCTCAATTGAGGTGAAGCAGAACATCCTGAGGCTGAAAAAAAAAGAAAAAATCCATCAGAGAGATAGCAGACATGCTTGGAGTAGCAAAATCCACAGTCGGGTACATTCTGAGAAAAAAGGAATTGACTGGTGAGCTTGGGAACTCAAAAAGGCCTGGACGTCCACGGATGACAACAGTGGTGGATGATCGCCGCATACTTTCTTTGGTGAAGAAGAACCCGTTCACAACATCAACTGAAGTCCAGAACACTCTCAGTGAAGTAGGTGTATCTGTCTCTAAGTCAACAGTAAAGAGAAGACTCCATGAAAGTAAATACAAGGGGTTCACATCTAGATGCAAACCATTCATCAATTCCAAAAATAGACAGGCCAGAGTTAAATTTGCTGAAAAACACCTCATGAAGCCAGCTCAGTTCTGGAAAAGTATTCTATGGACAGATGAGACCAACCTGTACCAGAATGATGGGAAGAAAAAAGTTTGGAGAAGAAAGGGAACGGCACATGATCCAAGGCACACCACATCCTCTGTAAAACATGGTGGAGGCAACGTGATGGCATGGGCATGCATGGCTTTCAATGGCACTGGGTCACTTGTGTTTATTGATGACATAACAGCAGACAAGAGTAGCCGGATGAATTCTGAAGTGTACCGGGATATACTTTCAGCCCAGATTCAGCCAAATGCCGCAAAGTTGATCGGACGGCGCTTCATAGTACAGATGGACAATGACCCCAAGCATACAGCCAAAGCTACCCAGGAGTTCATGAGTGCAAAAAAGTGGAACATTCTGCAATGGCCAAGTCAATCACCAGATCTTAACCCAATTGAGCATGCATTTCACTTGCTCAAATCCAGACTTAAGACGGAAAGACCCACAAACAAGCAAGACCTGAAGGCTGCGGCTGTAAAGGCCTGGCAAAGCATTAAGAAGAAGGAAACCCAGCGTTTGGTGATGTCCATGGGTTCCAGACTTAAGGCAGTGATTGCCTCCAAAGGATTCGCAACAAAATATTGAAAATAAAAATATTTTTTGGGGGTTTGATTTATTTGTCCAATTACTTTTGACCTCCTAAAATGTGGAGTGTTTGTAAAGAAATGTGTACAATTCCTACAATTTCTATCAGATATTTTTGTTCAAACCTTCAAATTAAACGTTACAATCTGCACTTGAATTCTGTTGTAGAGGTTTCATTTCAAATCCAATGTGGTGGCATGCAGAGCCCAACTCGCGAAAATTGTATCACTGTCCAAATATTTCTGGACCTAACTGTATAGGAAAATCCTGGTCATTGGTGCGCTTTAATTCTCAGTATATACAGTTTTAAAGGGAACTTGTCACCTCGGAAAACGCTATTTAACTGAAGATATAGGGTTGATCTGTAGGTAAATAGCGTTACAATGCTGCCTGGCCTCCTAACTGATAGTGCGACTACCGAGAGAAATGAACTTTTGTCTTCCCGGGACATGCCGGCTTCAATTATGGGTGTGTGCGCACAGAGCGGCTACAGTCACTGCTCAGTATACTGTGAGCGGCTGTTGAATGCACGCCGCAGCAATTTGACAGCTTATTCTGAAGCGCACTAGTGCATAGTACGATGTCAATAAAAGTGCGGGGGGCGTGGTTACACCTGCCGCTCACAGTAAGGCTATGTGCCCACGCTGCGGAAAATGGGCGGATTTTGCCGCGGATTTCTCGCGGAAAAGCCGCGGATTTTCTGAGAATCTGCAGCAGCGGCACTTCCAAGCCATTTCAATGGCATTTTGGAAATGCTGTGACCATGCTGCGGATTTTTCCGCGGCGGATTTGCCGCGGATTTTGATCCGGAAAAATCTGCAGCATGTCAATTATTGTTGCGGATTTTGATCCGGATTTTGGCTATAGAATGGGGGGAAAAAAAAAAATCTGCATCAAAATCCGCGGCAAAAAAAAGGTGCGGATTTGCCGCGAAAGTCGCGGATTTTCATGCAGAAAAATCCGCAGCAATATTCTACCGTGGACACATAGCCTATAGTGAACACAAACCAACAAGATAATGTGACACTAGGCTGAACTAAGAATTAAGAATAAAATAGACAATGTTTATTATAGGTGTACAAATGACAGGATACAATGATTAAAATAGAGATACATGATGAGGAAAGTAAGAATATCATCACCAGAGAAAAATTACACTATATTGTAAATATGATGGAAATATTGATTCTGGGTATTAAAACAGTTTCTGCTCTCTGATGCTTCAGGCGTGTGTGAAATTGCATCAGTGTTATGCGCATAACTCATTCATACACATCTAACGAAAATGATAAAGCTTACAACCCAGAGAAGCCGCACCCAACAATATAGCTAGCCAACTAATGTGCGCTGGGGCGCCATTATGGATTCCGTGAACACTTTGGCCACACAGCTTCAAGCTTTATCCGTGGAAGTTAGGGACATCAAAAGCCATCAACAATTCACAAATCCTGTTATTCTCAATGGTGCACCTGAGCCAAAAGTAAAGCTACTGGATTGCTTTGAAGGTGATAGAAGTAAGGTTCCAGTATTTTCTGCCTCGTGTAATTATACTTTCGCCTCCATCCTGTCTCCTCTGAGTATCGGAGTCATCAGGTTGACATTATTTGTCTTTTGTCCATGGGGATCTACAGGCCTGGACATTTTCTTAGCCTGAGGATATAGCCCATTCCCAACAAGAACACAAGATGGTACACATGTCAGACTCGCACCCTTCCACTGGTCCGCTAGGGATTAGAAACTTTGCGATCTATGAGTCTATGAGTTTTCATTTTTGCTGTCCGCACACAACTTTTTTTTTAAGCTGCGTTTTTGAGCTTGCAAAAAAAAATGGACATGTCAATTCTTTCCTGCGTTTTTCTGCGTTTTCCCCCCATGCAATGCATTGGAAAAACGCAGCAAAACGCAGAGATCAAAAACGCAGCAAAACGCAGCCAAAAACGCACCAAATCGCGGTAAAAACGCATGCGTTTTTTCGACGCGGGTGCGTTTTTGTGCGTTTTTATCGGCCAAAAACGCACAAAAACGCAGCGTCAAAAAACGCAATGTGCGCACATAGCCTAAAGAATGTTTCACCCCCGCACAAGTGGCCAGATTGACGCTGAGTCGTCACAGCCTGCTCCCCCTGTTTCTGCTTCTGTGATTGTGTGCCGCCCCTGTGCCAGCAGCCAGTGCTGCTCGGATCCAAATCTACGGTACTGCTCGAGGAGTTCACCGGACCTGGGGGTTCGCGGACACTCCGAATAAAGGGGGACGTATTTATACGGGGGTTGTTTGCAAAATGGATCTCTGCTGCGGCCGGGCGGATTGCCGGGGCCAACGTCATCATGTGCGCTGCCTTCTCCGGAATCGGGGGTGGTGTCATCTCTGGTGCGGCCGGGCTCAAGGCCGGAGGGGACGTCTTCCGGGCTTTGGTCTTTCGCGGGGCTGCTACGGGTGCCGGAGCCGTGGCATGCTCATGGCCTGAGGACTCCGTTGCCGGGTCCTCGCAGGCGGACGGAACGGAGACCACTACCGTTGCTGGTGGCAGCGGACCGAGCGGGGCGCCGGCTACAGATATGGGCAGCGAGGGAGGCGGCGTGGCAGACGGGGGCAGACCGGGCCCCTCAGCTTGTTGGGCCGGTCCCAGTGGGACATAGGGGCGTGGGTCGCTTACCCGCTCCTCCGAGACCATCTGCACTTCGCGGGCCCGGACGGCTGCGGCCAGTTCCTGCATTTCGGCCGTCCATCTCTTCAGCAAGAAGTTGGCCTGGGCCTGGATTTTTCGGCACATTTGTTCTGTCTGGGCTTCCACCCAGTCGGTAGTCCCAGGGGCAAACTCCTCCATCTTCGGGTTACCGGACCAGTCAGACATCCTCTCAGTAAGGTGTCCAAGAATGGAAGATGGCAGAGTCCTGGTGTCCCTGCCTCTTATTTCCTCGGATCACATGCCGCTATTCTCGCCCGCCCCCCTGGTTTTTCGGGAGCAGACCTCTGATGCGGCTTGCTAGTTTCGATTTCGGCCTCAGGGTCTTTCCTTCCGGCCTTGTTCCCAGGGGGTGTGGTTTCGGCTTTGCGCCCTTTTCTCGGGGAAGAAGACGCTGGGCTGTTGTTTTTCGCGCCCAAAAATGGCGGCAAAGATGGCGGTTTTCAAAAATTTTGCAGCGGAGCACCGCGGACAGTCCGGAGCAAGGCGCACTTTCACCGGGTAAGTGAATGGGTGTGCCGCCCCCGTGCCAGCAGCCAGTGCTGCTCGGATCCGGATCTACAGTACGGCTCGAGGGGTTCTCCGGACCCGGTGGTCGCATGGACACTCCGAATAAAGGGGGACATATTTATACGGGGGTTGTTTGCAAAATGTCTGTGACGCCACCCACGGTATGTGGTGATATGTAGCACCACCGCTGCAGTTGTGGAACTCCCGGGGGTGATGGTCTGGCAGCCGGATGTTGACCCCTCCGTGGGTAGGGATGGATTCCCCGGGGTCCAGTGTCTCTATGCTGAGGACGGTGATTGCAGGGGCCGGCGCACCCGGCCAGGCCGGGGATGTTACTCATGGTCGAATAAAGCACACAATTCTTGTGGTAAACCAAGGTGATGGTGGCCGGCTGCCACAGACGGGTGTATCTGATCCCACAGCCGGGCTGGTAGTCAAAGTCTCTCTCCTCTGCACTCAGTGTGCTGTAGGTAGGACTTCCTGGTTTGAAACACGGGAGTCCGCTCCCGGTCCTTTGGTTGGGAGCCGTGCCCGTCTAACGATGACCCTTGGGATCTACGGGCCCTGGCGGTAGCCCTATCCCTCTCAAGTGGGTGGTTTTCTACTTTTCAGGACTTAGGTTGGGACAGGACCTAAAATCCTGCCCTCAATTGGTTAATTAGATAGGCCGTCGGTGCCGGTCCTGGCTTCAGGGTCCAAGTACCCCCTCTGTGCAAACGGTTTCCGGGTCGGTTCTCCGGTGTTGGTACCGGCAGGCTCCAACCCTGTCCCGGTCCATCTCGGATCCACCTAGCCATCTTCCCGTCTCCTGCAGACTCTGGCTACCGTCTGCCACCTAGCCAAGGTGTCAGGGCTCCGACCCTGGCACCTGTCAGCTTGGGACCTCCACTCCAAACTTCAACTTGAACTGATCTCTGACTGTTTTCCCGCCCTGGGCTCTCCAGACCCCTAGGTGGGCGTTCCCAAACTCCTGGTCACGCCCACTGGTGTGTCTGTCCTTCCCTGAGGGGGGTGACTAGGGTTTCAGGTCGGCTGTTTTAACCCTTTGTGGGATTGGTGTTCTGCGGGGGCCTATATGTGTATCTACCTGGTTTTCCAGGGCGCTACAATCAGGTGACAACAGCAGTTTTGTGTTCACTATGACTTGTATTATGATCTAGGCTGGGAATTAACTTCTGTTAGTGTTTGATATCTGCTGTTTAGTCTGGGCAGGGCTGAAAGCTATTTAGGCTCCATGAAATCCTGCTACTCACTGCCAGTTATAGTTCTACTAGCTCTGGTAAACGCCTGTGTTTCTAGCTATATTCTAGATTCTGACCACTTTCCTAGCTGATCATTTTGCCCCTACCCATACCTCCTGATTATGACCAGGCTAACTAACCATTCTTCCTGCCAGCCTGCACCACTGGCCAGCGACAACTCTAATGACTGAGCCCAGGGTCTTTAATTAAATCCACAGCCCTCTACAGGGCTTGAAGGCTGAAGACCAAAGCTCATCTGAAATTGGATAGTCGGAGAAGTCAGCACAAAACTTGTCCATGGCTTCCTTTTTAGGGCTGCCATGGGACCACTAACATTGTGCCATAACAGCTTGGTCATAGATGAAGTATTGGAGTTTGAGAGCTGGAGTAGCTTGACCTCTATGGAGACTTGAATTGAAAGAGAAAACCAAGAGAAAAACATAAAATGAGTATATATTCTATAATAAAGTAAATAAGTAAATAGTAGTACATTAAAATAACATAGGGTAATGAGTTAACAGCGTTTGATCAAAAAGTGCAAAATCCATGTCACTGCGTCAAGGTATTCCCAGTCAGGACAGTCCTACTCTATATTAAAACCTTACCTTGTGTCAGTGACATCAATGTGAATAAGGAAAAGAAGCACAGTGCGGCGACTACAGCAACCTGTCTATAGGAAGCTATATACAGTCAGGGCCAGAAATATTTGGACAGTGACACAAGTTTTGTTATTTTAGCTGTTTACAAAAACATGTTCAGAAATACAATTATATATATAATATTGGCTGAAAGTGTACACTCCCAGCTGCAATATGAGAGTTTTCACATCCAAATCGGAGAAAGGGTTTAGGAATCATAGCTCTGTAATGCATAGCCTCCTCTTTTTCAAGGGACCAAAAGTAATTGGACAAGGGACTCTAAGGGCTGCAATTAACTCTGAAGGCGTCTCCCTCGTTAACCTGTAATCAATGGAGTAGTTAAAAGGTCTGGGGTTGATTACAGGTGTGTGGTTTTGCATTTGGAAGTTGTTGCTGTGACCAGACAACATGCGGTCTAAGGAACTCTCAATTGAGGTGAAGCAGAACATCCTGAGGCTGAAAAAAAAGAAAAAATCCATCAGAGAGATAGCAGACATGCTTGGAGTAGCAAAATCAACAGTCGGGTACATTCTGAGAAAAAAGGAATTGACTGGTGAGCTTGGGAACTCAAAAAGGCCTGGGCGTCCACAGATGACAACAGTGGTGGATGATCGCCGCATACTTTCTTTGGTGAAGAAGAACCCGTTCACAACATCAACTGAAGTCCAGAACACTCTCAGTGAAGTAGGTGTATCTGTCTCTAAGTCAACAGTAAAGAGAAGACTCCATGAAAGTAAATACAAAGGGTTCACATCTAGATGCAAACCATTCATCAATTCCAAAAATAGACAGGCCAGAGTTACATTTGCTGAAAAACACCTCATGAAGCCAGCTCAGTTCTGGAAAAGTATTCTATGGACAGATGAGACAAAGATCAACCTGTACCAGAATGATGGGAAGAAAAAAGTTTGGAGAAGAAAGGGAACGGCACATGATCCAAAGCACACCACATCCTCTGTAAAACATGGTGGAGGCAACATGATGGCATGGGCATGCATGGCTTTCAATGGCACTGGGTCACTTGTGTTTATTGATGACATAACAGCAGACAAGAGTAGCCGGATGAATTCTGAAGTGTACCGGGATATACTTTCAGCCCAGATTCAGCCAAATGCCGCAAAGTTGATCGGACGGCGCTTCATAGTACAGATGGACAATGACCCCAAACATACAGCCAAAGCTACCCAGGAGTTCATGAGTGCAAAAAAGTGGAACATTCTGCAATGGCCAAGTCAATCACCAGATCTTAACCCAATTGAGCATGCATTTCACTTGCTCAAATCCAGACTTAAGACGGAAAGACCCACAAACAAGCAAGACCTGAAGGCTGCGGCTGTAAAGGCCTGGCAAAGCATTAAGAAGGAGGAAACCCAGCGTTTGGTGATGTCCATGGGTTCCAGACTTAAGGCAGTGATTGCCTCCAAAGGATTCGCAACAAAATATTGAAAATAAAAATATTTTTTTGGGTTTGGTTTATTTGTCCAATTACTTTTGACCTCCTAAAATGTGGAGTGTTTGTAAAGAAATGTGTACAATTCCTACAATTTCTATCAGATATTTTTGTTCAAACCTTCAAATTAAACGTTACAATCTGCACTTGAATTCTGTTGTAGAGGTTTCATTTCAAATCCAATGTGGTGGCATGCAGAGCCCAACTCGCGAAAATTGTGCCACTGTCCAAATATTTCTGGACCTAACTGTAGATGAAGTGCTCAGCTCAGTGGAAGGCAGAACACTCCATTTGTAAATCGCAAAGGGTAAGTCCGGCACACTAACTGTTTCCCATGGAGACTGAAGAAAACACAGTAGAATTGATATCAAAATCCTTTTCTTTTATTTTGTTGGTGCAAAATGTGAAAAAAAGTGCTGTAAAAAAGTCCGCCAAGTAACGTTTCGGCCTACCGGCCTTCCTCAGGTCGGACAGACTAGAAATCAACAGGATGAGTAAGTATGTAGGATACATACACGTGAGCTCGACCATATGTTAAGTCACAGAGGTAATAGTAGTATACAGGACAACTCATATAGGGATGCAATGTAGGTGGTAGGTGGCTCTGTTATCAAGAAAGCATATCAGGTCCAATGTTCATATGAGAGCTGCAATAAGGTGACTCCAGGTCGTACACAGGAGATTAGGTGTCATCAAAGTTCATGTGTATGACAGAAAACCTCAATAGCCCCCCCGCGCGGTCTACCCCCACAGCACCACAGGCTCATGCCAGTAATTACCTGGACTTCTGCCACCATACCCTATGGACCTTCTCCCAGGCTAAACCACTGAAGTCATTGTCGGGCAACTACCTGGACCTGGACCTGATTTATTGAATTATCCACTGTACCTTCAGACCATACTGTGGCCCCCAGCCCTTGGTCCTGTCAAATCATCTCAGCACAGCTATATCTCCTTTGGAATACCATGACCTCTGAACATCAGATTGCGCCAGAGACATATATAGACATATATGGCTATTGAGGTTTCCCATCATACACATGAACTTTGATGACACCTAACCTCCTGTGTACGACCTGGAGTCGCCTTATTGCAGCTCTCATATGAACATTGGACCTGATATGCTTTCTTGATAACAGAGCCACCTACCACCTACATTGCATCTCTATATGAGTTGTCCTGTATACTACTATTAACTATGTGACTTGTGGTCGAGCTCACGTGTATGTATCCTACATACTTACCCATCTCCATATCCTGTTGATTTCTAGACTGTCTGACCTGAGGAAGGCCGGTAGGCCGAAACGTTACTTGGCGGACTTTTGTACAGCACTTTTTTTCACATTTTGCACCAACAAAATAAAAGAAAAGAATTTTGATATCAATTCTACTGTGTTTTCTTCAGTCTCCATGGGAAACAGTTAGTGTGCCGGAGTTACCCTTTGCGATTGTCTATTTTTCCTCCTGAGCACCTATGTGAGGTGATGCGAGGTCTTTCTCTTTCACACTCCATTTGTAAAGACTACAAAAATACAGAAAAAAAGAGTCAAAGCATATGTTGGCATACACTGATGAGCAAAAGGGTAACAATGTTTGCAGTGCAGAGTCTCTGCACCATGATGAAAAAACAAAATGTGCACTTCAGCACTAAAATTCCAAACTGTACTTATAAAAATTTTGAGATTTTTGGCAAAAAATTGCAATTTCTTGAGCTACCTCGCCACGTCACGGCAAATCTCATATGGGGCAGTTCTACACTAAAATATTTTTATAAAATGTGCCATACGGCCTCACATATGAATAGTAAAACTGCTCTTAGCAGCACTCACCTGGTCTATTTCAATCCCGTACCCATGACTGAGTCATGGCTGTGGGCGGGACAGGTCCAAGCAAATGCTGCATGAAGTAAATAGCCTGCACTAAATGTGCACTTCAGCACTAAAACTTAGTGCTCCCCATCCACTAAAGCTTTGAGCATGAAAATACCTTTATTTCATAGACAATCAGCTTGGTTATCTCATACTTAAATGTGACTTGTATCTATTTAGCATATGAATAGTTATGCAGATTCTTGTCATGTCACTGCATTGTCACTGTTTTGCTCCTGGTGGTGAAAAAATCTTTTTCTTCCTGTATACTACAAATTACAACCTGTTCTCACTTTCCCTAATAGCTTAATGTGTTATTAGGTTGATTCCCAAGCAACCATGAAGAAGATTTCCCAAGAAAAGAGAAACAGCATCATCCAGCTTATCGATAGCAGTCTCTCGAAACTTGACAAACTGCATCATGTAAGTGCAATGATAGCTGGACGAATTTGAAATGAAGTCCGTCCATCCATTCAAAAGCCAAGAGGTGGACATCCAGGCAAAATATCGGAGTCAATAAGTTGTCTCATTAAAATGTCTATTAGTTATGGTGAGACAAACATGGCAGTGGAGATGTAATGCCCTACGGGGCCTCAGGAGTTACTCGTCACCGGGCCAGTGGTTTTGTGGGGTTGCTGTGACTGGCCTGACCCGGCTGCATGGCCCCGTCGTCTACATGTAAATGACAAACTGGTGCAAGGTGTAGAGGGGGGTGGAAGGAGGGTGAAGGGTCCCTAGGATGCGTGTCACCAGTTGCAGCGATGACTGGGGTCTCGGCCTCCTCCGGCGCCGACCCTTACTGTGACTTTTCCTTTTCCAGGGGCAGTATTGGATGGGTATGGGGAAGGCTTTTCAGCGCCACCAGTGGTGCGCGGCCAAGGAATAGCCACTGCTGCGAGATGTTGCTCTCCTCCGGGGCTGATGTTAACACAGCCTAGATAGTCCAACTCCCCACAGGTGGAGCGAGCCCCAGGGAAGACGAGGGCGATGGGGACGGCTGATGGCGCCGAAGCGGGCCAGTTAGTCACAAACAGGCCCCTGCACAACACCGTTCCCTCACAGGTGACATCAGCCAACCTTTATAACCCTAGTCACCCCCCTCAAGGCTAGGTAGACACACAGGGGGCGGAACCAGGCGGTTGGAAGACGCCCACCAAGGAGTCTATTGATATAGACAAACAAGACTGCCTGCACTCAGCCTCATCGACCTGATGTGTGAACAAGCGCATAACTGAACATGACATAAAATACAAAAAAAAGACAGTTTGCGCTCTGATAATGCTAAAGTATGGAAACCATGGATGTGTGAACATGGACCTGCATTACTGCTAAGGAAAATCTAAAAAAAATTAGATATTTAGCATATAGACATTTAACCCAGAGAGAGGCTTCAGAATAGCGTTAGGTACCCAGTTACGAGATATGCCGTGAAGGGGCAACTGGGCAGATATACAAATGGCCATTTCTATATGCTAAATATCTCATTTTTCTTAGATTTTCCTTAGCAGTAATGCAGGTCCATGTTCACACATCCATGGTTTCCATACTTTAGCATTATCAGAGCGCAAACTGTCTTTTTTTTGCACCAAGGAGTCTAGACAGCCCGGGGTGGGAAAGTAAACAGTCAAGTGTTAGAGTTCAAGTTGGAGAAGAGTGTGGCTGGAGCTGTGTGCAGCTCCAGCAGAGGCGAATACCCCAAATTGAACGGCGCCAGGGTAGGAGCCCTGGTGCCATTGGCTAGGAGGCAGACGGCGGTCTCCGTCTGCAGGAGCCGGGAAGACGGCTCGGTGGAACCGAGGTGGACCGGGACAGGGTAGTGGCCCGCCGGTACTGACCTGGGGAAACGACTCGGAAACCGGAGTACACAGGGGGGTACTCGAACCCTGAAGCCAAGTCCAGAAGCTACTGGAACTGGTTAATTAACCGATTGAGGCCAGAACTAGAGGTCCTGTCCCACCCAAAGTCCCTATTAGAATACAACAGCCCACCGAGGGGGATAAAAGACCACCGCCAGGGCTCAGAGATCCCACGGGCCAGCGTCTGCGGGCAAGGGCTCCTTAGGCCACATCCAGCCGGGAGCCGACTCCTGAAGTTGCAAGCACAGGCAGTCCACCATTCTAAAAAGGTGCAGGAGAAAGACAGAGACTACTAGCCGGGTGGGGGAACCAGAACGCAGCCGGCTGCAGGCACCGACCACCATCACCTTGGTTTACCAGAGACTCGTGTGTTTCCTTCAATAGTGAGTACACCAGCACCCTGCGGTCGCCCATCTCCCTGCACCAAAAAACCAACGGGTCCCGGGGCCACCATCCCTGCCCACGGAGGGGTTAACAACTTGCTGCACAACATCTCCCCCGGGTACCCCTGTAACTGCAGCAGTGGTGTCCAACCTCACCACACACTGTGGGTGGCGTCACGAACTTTATACGGCTCAGCCCGTACATATACGTCCTACATCCACCACTATAACCCCCTTTATGATTGAAGTGACCGCGAGACCCCCGGGTCCGGAGACCCTCGAGCCACCCACAGAAGGTCTGGATCCGAGCAGCTCGGCTGCTGAGAGCGGGGCGGTACAGAACAATCAGAGGAAAAGTATAATAGAAACACGAGCACTACTTCTGTATTTTTTGCCCACTCCTGGTTTTAGATTACAAAAGGTAGAAAACTTATCAAATACTCAAAGTGTGAACATGGCCCAAAAAAAAAAAAAATTAAACCGCTATAAAAATAGATATCTAGAAATTGAGAATTTTAGACCTAACAGCGGATGTTCTGTCTAAGCCTTAGCTTTGCTGATCTGTATCTCCAGAAATCGGCTCAGGGGAGGATATCTGATGGTTTATGCTGCGTTCTGTTTGCTGAAGCAAAAAAGAAATCATGATTTTATTTCTTGTCAAAACAACCAACCTCCATTCCTTCGTCTCCTCGGGTGAAATCAGTTGAGACAATGACTCGGTATCCCAGGAAACTGCTATCACATGAAAACCTCTTCATGTACATTCCCGCAACCTGCCAACCTACTTCCACTAAGGGAACCATCATCGTACTGCATCTACGTGACCTGAAATCGGGAACTGCAGTCACCCGGGCCGTCTCATATTCTTATATCCGGACACATTAAATAATTCATGATATGAAATGTCTCTGTTCTCGTAACATTCCAGGTGTAAACTGCTGCCGTCTATACGAAACAGATTAATGAACATTGTAAAATCTACCCAGAAAAACCGTGGAGGGAAGAAGGCAGCGAGCACACCATCGCCATGGAAACAAGCGCGCAGTGTTGTCTAGTCTCAAGTAATCAACCTTTATTCTTTATTATCCCAATAAATTAGCAGAACTTCCCATGTAATACCACCAATTCCCCCGGTGTGCCAGGACCTCAGTGCCTTTAAAATTGTCACGCAATATTTTATTTCTTTAACTTTTTTTGCAGGAAGGAAAACAAAGTAATCGCCAAGGTTCATTAACATTAACCCCGAGTAGACTAACGCTGAGCATTGTAGAGATCATTAGAGTTTGGACTGCTACAGTTATGTCCATAGTTATTACAAGGATATTGCTCATGCCAAAATATTTACCCCAAGGAAATGCTTTTCTCCTTGTGTTCATTACTATACAAAATAATGGTAGATGTGTAATAGGTGGGCAGTGCCCCATTATGTAAATATGCTATGTTTCAAGATTTAAGGACTTTTACTGCACTGTTGAAAATAATACTGTTTTGATGTTTTTACTGACAGTTATAGTCTAGGGTCACTATATTTAAGTGGGGAGGTGTGTAATAGGTGGATGGTGTCCCATGATGTAAATATGCTATGTTTCAAGGTATAGATTTTTAATGGACTGCTGGAAATAATACTGGTTTGATGTTTTTATTGATAGTTATGGTCGGGGATGACCATATTTAAGCGGGGAGGTGTGTAATAGATCGACAGTGTCCCATGATGTAAATATGCTATGTTTCAAAGTTTTAGGACTTTTACTAGACTATTGAAAATAATACTGGTTTGATGTTTTTATTGATAGTTATGGTCAGGGGTGAATATATTTAAGTGGGGAGGTGTGTAATAGGTGGATAGTGTCCCATGATGTAAAAAACAGATACCACACGTACTAGAAACATGTGAAGGAGGCCTAAGGCTACATTCACACATGCATGTGACATGTCCTAGTGCTGTTTTTTTTTATCAACAGCACACTCACCATTAAAGACACAGATTCATGTCTCCAGTCCAGGAGACTCCAGGCACATCTTAAGGGCGCTTTTACACGCTACAATAAATCTTACGATGTGTCGTCGGGGTCACGTCGTAAGTGACACACATCCGGCATTGTAAGTATGATTGTAGCGTGTAAAACCTCAGTGCAATTGCAATTGAACGAAAATCCGTTCATCGCATGCACGTCATTCATTTCTCAAAGATTGAACGTACGGTTGTGCAATGTTCCCGAGGCAGCACACATCGCAGTGTGTGACACCCCGGGAACATTGAACTACAGCTTACCTCCGTCCGCGGCTCCCGCCAACAATGCGGAAGGAAGGAGGTGGGCGGGATGTTTAGGTCCCGCTCATCTCCACCCCTCCGCTTCTATTGGCCGGCTGCCGCATGACGTCGCTGTGACGCCGAACGTCCCTCCCACTCCAGGAAGTGGATGTTCGCCGCCCACATCGAGGTCGTATGGACGGGTAAGTACGTGTGACAGCTTTTAATCGATTGTGCGGCACATACGATTGGGGCGGGTCACACTGTTTTTGTAGATCAGACTCAGTACTTAAAGTCTATGGGATCTGTATAAAACGGATGATACGCAGAAGACAGACTTTGTACTTCAAAGTTCCAACTGAGTTTCATCCATTTTTAACTGATCCATTTTTTCTAATAGTTGATGGATAAAAAAGTTCAGTTTAGTTAATTCGGTGGAAAAAAAATGGACAAGGAAAAAAAAGGATGCAAGTAAGTTGACACCAGAAAAAAAATGATTCCATTTCCAGATGGTAACACTCACACGGATGTGTGAATTCAGCCTTAAGAGAAGGGAGCTTCTATATCTTCTAAAGTTTTCTTGAGCCTTTCAGATCAGGATTTCAAGTGAAAGCATTGCAGTCTAGAGCTTGTAATTACTTTCCAAAGGATATCAGTGTCATAGTTCTCATCAACGATAAAAGTAGAAAATAACGTTTTAATCCAGCTGCACCCTGCTCTGTTGCAGTCTTCTAGGCAAGGGCAAAAAAGAGTAGTCATAACTTTTCAATCAAGTGATCAGTGGGCATGATTAGGAGATGTCGCTCTCAGCACATTCACAGGCTGAGCAGGATGCCCATCATGTAAAGAGGCAGCATAATTACAGTATAACCATGACTGCTCAGCGATGCACGCCACCCAGATGACCGCTCACTGATGTACCCCACCCATATGACCGCTTAGTGATGCACCCCACCCAGATGACTGCTCAGTGATGCACCCCACCGAGATGACCGCTCAGTGATGCACCCCACCCAGATGACCTCTCACTGATGCACAACACCTAGATGACCACTCAGTGATGCACCCCAGCCAGATGACCGCTCAGTGATGCACCCCACCCTGATGAATGCTCAGTGATGCACCCCACCCAGATGACTGCTCAGTGATGCACCCCACCCAGATAACCTCTCACTGATGCACAACACCCAGATGACCACTCAGTGATGCACCCCAGCCAGATGACCGCTCAGTGATGCACCCCACCCTGATGAATGCTCAGTGCTGCACCCCACCCAGATGACCGCTCAGTGATGCACCCCACCCAGAATGCAAGTATTCATAATATACTGAGAGAATTTATAATCCGTTGATTCTCACCAGCTAAGATGTATGGTCAGCAAGGTGTTAACAAAGATAATGAAGCCAAAATGTACAATGAACAAAGAAGTATTCAGTAGCTGGTTTGAACTGGTATTAGAAAACCAATAACAGGCTGATGACGTACTATATGGACTCTGCTGATTATCTCTGACCAATCAGGGACAATGTTGAACTGAATAATTGTGTTATAATATACGGATTAGAGGAGCATTGAGCCTCTCCCGGATAGAGACACGTCTCTGTGTGGTCATTTTTCCTCATACATACATCTGCGCAGATTTGATTTGGATTCCAACTCTGTGACACTGAAGACCCCTTAGCGGTCTCCCCCGACAATGCACCCCACCCAGATGACCGCTCAGTGATGCACCCCACCCAGATGACTGCTCAGTGATGCACCCCAACCAGATGAATGCTCAATGATGCACCCCACCCAGATGACCGCTCAGTGATGCACCCCACCCAGATGACTGCTCAGTGATGCACCCCAGCCAGATGACTGCTCAGTGATGCACACCAGCCAGATGACCGTTCAGTGATGCACCCCAGCTAGATGACCGCTCAGTGATGCACCCCACCCAGGTGACTGTTCAGTGATGCACATTACCCTGATGACTGCTCAGTGATGCACCCCACCCAGATGACTGCTCAGTGATGCACCCCACCCAGATGACTGCTCAGTGATGTACCCCACCCAGATGATTGCTCAGTGATGCACCCCACCCAGGTGACTGCAATAGAGCAGGGCGCGTTTGGATTAAAAAGTTATCTTCTGATTTGTCTGTTGTTTGATACCGAACACATTGACATCAATTGGAAGGTAATCACAACTTCTAGACTGCCCTTGTGACGCCCTGGACTAGCCAGGTAGTCACAGGTAGACCCCTGCACAAACACCAGCCCCTAAAAAGGTGTAACCAGCCAACCTAAAAACCCTGAGTCACCCCTCTCAGGTATTGACATTCACACCAGGGGGCGGAGCCAGACAGTTGGCCACGCCCACCGAGGAGTTCGGATAGCCTGAGGCGGGAAAAACACAAAGAGTTATGTTGTGGAGGTGAAGGAGAGTAGTAGCAGTTTGTCAACGTCTGTCAGGGATCTGGGCAGGAACCCAGATACCCTGTGACCAGGAGGCAGACGGTGGTTGCCGCCTGCAGGAGCCGGGAAGACGGCTGGTGGAACCGTAAGGGGCTGGGACAGGGTAGTGGCCCGCCGGTTCCAAACCGGGGAACCAACTGGAAACTGGAGCACCAGGAAGGGTACTCAGACCCAGAACGAGGTCCAAAAGCCACTGGACCATGTCAAATTCACTGATTGAGGTCTGGACCTTAGGTCCTTTCCTGTCCCAAGACCCAAAAGATGGCAACAGCCCACCGAGGGGGATAGAAAGCCACCTCACAGGCAGAGAGATCCCACGGGCCAGCGCCTGCGGGCAAACGGGTTCCCCAACACATATAAAGCCGGGGAGCGGACTACCATTGCTGAAGCATAGGCAGTCAAGTTCTACCACAGAGGTGCAGGAGAAAGGCGGGAACCACCAACCTAAGTAAGGGGAAAAGCGCAGCCGGCTGCGGGCACCGACCACCATCCTTTTTGGTTTACCAGAGACTCCGGTGTATCTATCATAGTGAGTACAACAGTGCCCTCGGACCACACGCCGCACCGCACCATCCTGCCCGCACCTCACAACCACCGGGCCCCGGGACCATCACCCCCTGCCCACGGAGGGGTTAACCCCTGGCTGCATAACACAGTCCCCAGGAGCCTAGTCAACGGCAGCGGTGGTGTCCACATTCACCACAACCCGTGGGTGGCGTCACGAACTTACATCCCTAAACGCCCCGGCCCCGGCCGTGAACCTTCCCCACCGAAGTCCCTACACATAGCGCCAGCTTCCCCTCAGAGCGACGTGATCCCCGGGTCCGGATGGAGCTCGAGCCACCCACCGACGAGCATGGATCCGAGTGGCTCGGCAGCCAGCCGAGCCCCGGGGTGGTACACATCGACTCTTCTGGTGTCACGAACAGGATTGAACCCATCCACTTACCGGTGGAAGTGCGCCTTGAAGCAGAAGTCAGCGGTGACCCGTTGAAAAATTTCAGAATCCGCCATCTTGTCACTATCCCTTGGCGCGAGGTTTCCCGCCAGACCCGTCTTCCCCGCGAAAAGAGCGCAAGAGTTGAAGCCCCGCCCCCTGGGAACTGCGTGGTGCAGAAAGGTGTGTGGCTGAAAAGTGAAGCTGAGCAGAAAGAAAGTGGCGTGCTCCGAAAAGACCAAGGGGGAAAAGCGGGAAGATGTCCGCGCCCAATCTTGATGGCGGAGTGGCGCCGGCCGCTGGAGTGGCGGCGCTGGCGGATGTGCCCGGTGATGGGAATGCGGCGGCGCTCGCTCCGGTCGCAGGAGCAGGGGAGGCCGTGGCTCCGGCGGTTGCCCTGGTAATGCCAATCTCCTTGCCCTATGTGCCTGGTGCTGTCTGGTTACCCCAGTACGATGGGAAGCCTGATGCTCTGCAGGTGTTCCAGAAGAAAATGTGCACGATCCTAGATTTGTATGCTATGACTGGCAAGCAGCGTGCAGCAGTAGTCCTGGGGCAGCTGACCGGCAGGGCTGAGCAGGAGGTGGAAACCTGGGAAGACGCAGACCAGGCCTCAGTAACCGCCATTTTTGATAAACTCCAGATCGCCTTTGAAACCCGCACGGAAGCAGAGTTGTGGATGCAGTTTTACCATTGCCGACAGCGGCCAAATGACAGAGACTATGCCTTGCGGCTGCAAACAGCAATATGCACGCTAAAGCGGGTGGATCCCATCAACGAGGCGGATGGCAATAAGATGCTGGTGGAGCAGTTCCTGCAGGGGCTGGGGTCCACCGAAGATAGCAAACAACTGCGGCTGTGGTCGTTGGAGCACACTGACCTAGACTTTGCTGTACTGAAGGAACGGGCCATCAAGGCCCTACAAACATCAGAAGCCAGTACCCCGACCCGCCAGCTTGGCCGTTGGATACCGCCCCTGTCTCGGTAGCGCCCCCCCTGTTGGCCCTGCCGGCCCCTGCTGCAGCCACCGGAGCTCTGGGAGAACTGACATTGCAAGTCCGGCGCCTGAATAAGGACGTCATCCGGATCCTCGCCGCTCTCCAGCTACCGACGAGAGTCAAGCCCCCGGAGAAGATCCAGCTCGCCGACAGCCCGGAGGACGTCCCTTGGATGCAGCGGAGGAGGAACAACGACCCACGGTATGAACCGCCTGTCTGCTACAAGTGCAACAAGACCGGCCATTACTCCAGACGGTGTCTGTTAAACGAGCAACCCCTGAGGCCAAGGGCCAATCCTCAGGAGTAGATCCTCAAGGCTCAGCTGATTTGCGGGATTGGTACGTTGGAGGCCACCCCATCATCTCCCTGGCGGTGGACGGTGTCCCGACCATGGCCCTGCTTGACACTGGATCACAGGTAATGACTATGCCTTATTCATTGTACCAGCGATATTGGGCTGATAGTGAACTTACCCCTCCGGATGATGGTCTAACTATCATTGCGGCCAATGGGCTCCCTATGGTCCAGGTGGGATTCAAGGAAGTGACCCTGACTGTGGGACGAAGAGAGCTGAGACGTCAAGGGATGATTGTGGAGCTGAATGATTCCAGTGACCGTAACCCAAAGGTGGTCCTAGGGACCAATGTGATTGAGCACTGCATGGGGGAGGTGTTGAGTCTATTGCAACAGTTGTCTGCCACTGCGGGAGGGAGTCGGCAAAGGGCACTACAGCGTGAGAACCAAGCCCTCCTGCAGCGGCAGCAGGTGAACATGACCGGTGGAGAGATTGGTGGTGTGCGGGTGATGGATGCCGCACCTCTGGTGGTGCCGCCACGGAGTGAGATGATGATTTGATGCAGGGCAGCAGTAGGATCATGAGGACAGGATTACCCGGCGATGGTGGAGCCTTTGCCTTCGGAGCATTGCCCCATGGTAATGGCAGCCAGAGGGGTGATTGATGTAAAAAAAGGGAGAGTGCCTGTGAGAGTGCTGGATTGCGGAGAGGAAGAGGTCAGGCTCCCCCGCTATGCCACCATAGCTAAGTTGTTCACCATAGACGCACATGCCATCCATGACACGACCCCCACAGCTACTACACCACACTCAGGTAGTGACCTCCCACCCGGACAATTAGAGAAATGGTCCAAGGAGTTACATGTCGGCACCGAGGCTACCCCCATGCATCAGAAGGAGGGGGTATACAGGGTAGTACAGGAGCACGGGCAGATCTTCAGCAAGCACCCGCTAGATTTTGGGAGAGTTAAGGGGGTTCAACACCATATCCCCACGGGTATGCACCCACCCATTAAAGAGAGGTACAGGCCAATCCCACCTGCACACTACCAGTGCGCTAAAGACATGTTGAGGAACATGAAGGAGGCAGGGGTCATCCGGGATAGTTCTAGTCCCTGGGCAACTCCATTGGTACTGGTGAGGAAGAAGGATGGTACCATGAGAATGTGCGTGGATTACCGGAAGATCAACCAGATAACACATAAAGATGCATACCCTCTTCCCCGTATTGAGGAGTCGCTCGTTGCGCTGATGCGCTGAAGACTGCTAACTATTTCTCTACCCTAGACCTCACTAGTGGCTACTGGCAGGTGGCAGTTGCACAGGAAGACCGCAAGAAGACTGCGTTTGCTACCCCCATGGGACTCTGTGAGTTTAACAGTATGCCATTCGGGCTATGCAATGCCCCGAGAACCTTCCAGAGGCTCATGGAGTGCTGCTTGGGACATCTCAACTTCGAGACGGTGTTGCTGTACTTGGACGACGTGATCGTGTATTCCAAGACGTATGAAGCTCACCGGGAGCACCTGGCGGAAGTGTTTGCAGCCCTCGCCAAGTACGGGATGAAGCTGAAACCCTCCAAGTGTCATCTGTTGAAGCCCAAGGTGCAGTACCTCGGGCATGTAGTGAGCGCAGAAGGCGTAGTCCCAGATTCTGAGAAGATTACTGCTATCCAGAGTTAGCCGCGACCAACCACGGAGAAAGAGGTGAGGCAGTTTTTGGGCCTGGTGGGCTACTACCGCCGTTTCATCAAAGGGTACATGAAGATGGCAGCGCCCATGCAAGACCTCCTCGTGGGACAGACCAAGAATGGTATATCCTCCGGACCCCCATTTGTCTGGGGTGAGGGGCACGAAGAATCTTTTCAAAAGTTGAAGTCGGCCCTGACAGGGGGAAGAAATCTTGGCCTATCCTGACTACAGCCTACCGTTCGTCCTCTATACCGACGCCAGCAATGTGGGCCTGGGTGCGGTCCTGTCCAAATACAGGATGGAAAGGAGAAGGTGATCGCCTACGCCAGTCGGAAGCTCCGGCCAACGGAGAGGAACCCCGAGAATTACAGTTCCTTCAAGCTCGAGTTCCTGGCCCTTGTGTGGGCCATAACGGAGAGGTTTAAACACTACCTCGAGGCGGCGAAGTTTACGACCTATATGGACAACAACCCGTTGACGCACCTGGATACGGCCAAGCTGGGCGCCTTGGAACAGTGGCTGTCCAATTGTGACACCATCAAATACCGGGCTGGCCGCAAGAATACAAACGCGGACGCGCTGTCCTGGATGCCCCATCTACCTGATGAAGGGATGGAGGAAGACACCTTGGAGGAAATCGAACTGCCCGCATTCCATCGGCCCTGAGATGAGAAGCCCTGCGTTCACCAGCATCAGGCGAACTTTGACCCGCTGCCCAGCCAGGGGTGGCAGGAAGCCCAGGATCAGGAGACTGCAGTTCAACTGGTCAAGACAATGATTGCCCAGGGTTCTTCCCGGATGAACCCCGCAGCTCCCTTTGAAGCCCAGCGGTTGTGGAAAGACAGAGGCCGGCTGTACCTGTATCAAGGGAAGCTTTATAGGGGATCGATCAACCCGAAGACCCACGAGAAGGTTCACCAACTGGTGGTGCCCCAGGCGTGCGTACCCAAGGTCCTGCGGGCCTACCATGATGGCGCAGGCCACTTCGGCTGGAAGAAGCTGGAAATGCTGTTGAGGGAGCAGTTTTATTGGAGCGGGATGCGAGAGTCCGTGGAAGCCTGGTGCCGAGAGTGTCACCCCTGTACACTGAGGAGGCGGGACGAAACCAGTCAGAAGGCCCCGCTACAACCAATTGTCACTCACCAACCGCTGGAATTGGTCGCCTTGGACCACGTCAAGCTCACGCCCAGCCAAAGCGGGTACACTTATGCCCTGACCATTGTCGGCTACTACTCCAGATTTATGGTGGTTGTGCCCGTTAAGGACTTGATAGGCCACACTGCAGCTAGAGGTTTCCAGGCCTACTTCTGCCGGCCACATGGCTATCCCGAAAAGATGCTCACGGATCAGGGACCGGCCTTCGAAGCGGAGGTTTTCCAGGAGTTCTGCCACTTGTACGGGTGCAAGAAGATCCGGACCACGCCTTACCATGCCCAAACTAATGGGATGTGTGAGAATATGAACCATCTGGTCCTAAACCTCCTTAAGATATTGCCACTGGAAGAACGGAATCTGTGGCCGGAGAGGCTACCTGATCTAGTGGACATGTACAATAACATACCCTGCAGCTCTACCAAGTGCACCCCCACATACCTGATGAGGGCCCGGCCGGAACGGCTACCAGTGGATCTGGAAATGGATGTAGAAGTGCCCGAAACTCTCCCTCCCACTGGCAATTGGGATGCCAAGCGGCAGACGCAGTACCGACGAATCCAAGAGTATGTGGAAAGGAATCTGCGTCAAAGTCGAAAAAAGCAGGAGCGGCGCTTCAACAAGCGGGCTCAGTCGGTTCCCTTTGGGCCTGGAGATGTGGTGCTGAAGCGCAAACGGAGAACCCATAATGGGAAAGGACCCCCTATGTCATCCAGCCAACTGGATGGGAAAATGAGAAAACTTATCTGATTAGTCGTGACCAGGGGAAAACCACAGCCACCGTTTCCAGGGACCACCTGAAGAGATGCCCGGGTCCCCTGAAGCTGGTGGAAGAGGGCCCTGTGCCCATGCCAAGCGTGGTGGAGAAGAAAGGGGTGATCCGTACGGTGATGGGTGACTTTCCAGCTGACTGGCCTACGCAGAATGGTGCAGTGATTGTTCCTGTAATAATGTTCCCACAACCTGTGGAAGAAATGGAGTTGCAAGTGCCCACCAGTGAGCCACTTTAGCTAGCGCCCAGGGATGCATCTACGCCACGCCCCCACAGGTCTCTTCCCGCCATACCTGACACTACGGAAGAGGAACTGGTCGTTCCCTCTCCCCCATTGCTTTCCCCTGAGAATAGGGGACCCCGAAGGTCCACACGCCCTAACCTAGGTCAGCCCCCGCTTAGGTACAGGGAAGGTGCCATCTAGAAGGGGTACAGTTGTTGATTATGTACATATGTGTGCGAATGAATGCCAATCACCCGAGACTCTCACCTGATTCACAAAAGCAGCAGGAGTAAAAGGTAGCGGATCCCGGCTACCTCAGTTGTTGTCCCCGTTGGGACTATGCTGCCCGTCCCCGTTGGGACTTTGTTGATTTGCCCCGTTAACCCATAGACAAGGCCGAGAACTTGCAGGCCACCCATTAACTTTTGGGCTTGTAAACAATTCTTGGACCACCCTTCAGATCCCACAGCCTCCGGAGAGGCAGACTGGAGGAAGGACCTGCAGCAGAGGAGGCCGAGCTCCCGTCACCAAGGTAACCAGTGACAACGCTCCGGCTCCAGGGGTCCCCTGGACGTGGGGCCTCTGAGAGACTGCCGGGTAAGTAACTTTTTACCTGGCCCGCAAGGGCAATACCTGGGCCTTGAGCCATTCCTGGACTGGGGAAAAGGCGTGCTGCCTGTTTCTTAGAGACAGCATCAAGGCTAGGTTTGCTTGGGTGGGCAACTGGAAGGACCTGGTCCCATTCCCGTTAATAAAACTGTTTTATTATGCAACGTTTAAACAAATGTGCCTCCCGCAAGGGATGATTTTCCAAAAACCTGCTTGAATTGTAAAAAGTTTAGTATACTTGTATTTCTGTTTTCCCATTTTATCTTTACAGCAAACAAAAATAAACCGGTGGTGGTCGGGCAGCCCGCGGATGGTCTGCATTAAACTAAGGGGGAATGTGACGCCCTGGACTAGCCAGGTAGTCACAGGTAGACCCCCTGCACAAACACCAGCCCCTAAAAAGGTGTAACCAGCCAAACTAAAAACCCTGAGTCACCCCTCTCAGGTCTTGACGTTCACACCAGGGGGCGGAGCCAGGCGGTTGGCCTCGCCCACCGAGGAGTTCAGATAGCCTGAGGTGGGAAAAACACAAAGAGTTGAGTTGTGGAGGTGAAGGAGAGTAGTAGCAGTTTGTCAACGTCTGTCAGGGATCTGGGTAGGAGCCCAGATACCCTGTGACCAGAAGGCAGACGGTGGTTGCCGCCTGCAGGAGCCGGGAAAACAGCTGGTGGAACCGTAAGGGACTGGGACAGGGTAGTGGCCCGCCGGTACCGAAACGGGGAACCAACTGGAAACCGGAGCACCAGGAAGGGTACTTAGACCCAGAACGAGGTCCAGAAGCCACTGGACCATGTCAAATTCACTGATTGAGGTCTGGACCTTAGGTCCTTTCCTGTCCCAAGACCCGAAAGACGGCAACAGCCCACCGAGGGGGATAGAAAGCCACCACACAGGCAGAGAGATCCCACGGGCCAGTGCCTGCGGGCAAACGGGTTCCCCGACACATATAAAGTCGGGGAGCGGACTACCGTTGCTGAAGCATAGGCAGTCAAGTTCTACCACAAAGGTGCAGGAGAAAGGCGGGAACCACCAACCTGAGTAAGGGGAAAAGTGCAGCCGGCTGCGGGCACCGACCACCATCCTTTTTGGTTTACCAGAGACTCCGGTGTATCTGTCATAGTGAGTACAACAGTGCCCTCGGGCCGCGTGCCGCACCGCACCATCCCGCCCGCACCGCACAACCACCGGGCCCCGGGACCGTCACCCCCTGCCCACGGAGGGGTTAACACCTGGCTGCATAACACAGTCCCCGGGAGCCTAGTCAACGGCAGCTGTGATGTCCACATTCACCACAACCCGTGGGTGGCATCACGAACTTACATCCCTAAACGCCACGGCCCCGGCCGTGAACCTTCCCCACCAAAGTTTGTACACATAGCGCCAGCTTCCCTTCAGAGCAACGTGACCCCCGGGTCCGGGAGGAGCTCGAGCCACCCACCGACGAGCACGGAACCAAGCGGCTCGGCAGCCGGCCGAGCCCCTGGGAGGTACACCCTGCTATCCTCAAGTAGCTACAGTTTTAATATTATAGACAGTTGCTACTTGAATCCACAGTTACAACCTTGACTGTCCAGGACTGTGTTAGCCATGAATGGTTGCTTTATTTTCTTTAATCTTGTTGTGATGGAGATACCACCTGGTTACCTTAGATGCTGTTTTGCTGTAATAATGCCATTTTGATGTTGATATGTGCTGTCGCATATTTACACAATGCACTGCAATGCGCAATGTGTAGATATGTAAACATATGCAATAGAACCTGCAAAGTGACACACGTGTGAAGCAAGGGGTTGTTTATGTGCAAATCCATTCATTTGATGTTAGAAATCGCCCACAAAGTAGCAGTAGTGAAGTCTGAAGTGATGAGTGCAGAGCATAAAGAGTTAACACACTAAGCTTGTGTTGTGAAATACTCTGTTGAGTTATGGGGAATGCAAAGTTAGCATTAGCATGTTTGCCCAGGCCCTCTAGGTGTGTACAGTGAGAATGATTTTCATGTGTTATGTCCTAGAGCAGCCACCAACCTGTGGCTCGCGGGCCCTTGATGTGTGTCTCGTGGCTGTCTGCCAGCTAGGTGCATTTGCACAATGTCTTGTAAACAGATATGAAGAGCAGGTCTCCAAATGTTGACCTGTGTGAGTAGCCCCACACAGAAGAGCAGATCTGAATGGAGGTAGGAACCCCTGGATCTTGGTATACTGTCTCGATGTGGTGATTTCTGTGGAAAAGCTTTGTCTGTCATTATACTGGTAATGGGGGCACTGGGTCTCACTACTGTGAGGGGTGGGGGCACAATGTGGCTTGTGATCCTCTATCAGAGCTGAATGTGGCTCATGAACCTCTTTCAAAGCTGAATGTGGCTCTCAAAGTCATAAAAGTTGGGGATCACTGTTCTAGAAAAAGCACACACATGCAGACAAGAAGCCAGCCAAGAGATATAAAAAAAAAAAGCCCAATATGTGTCTCTAAATAAAAAGTGCAAAGATTAGTCACCACAAGAGCAGCGATTTGGCACATATTGGTACTTGTGAACTTATTCCTGACTTTGCCAAACAGAATAGTCTGAGTACTGCTGGTTCAATAAAAAAGGATTATTACTAGGGATGATCGAATACTTCGATTATTCAGCTTCGCGAATATTTTCCGAATACCACGCCGCTATTCGACTATTCGCGAATGTAAGTCTATGGGAAACCTGAATAACAACTATTCGGGCTTCCCATAGACTTACATTACGCATCAAATAACCGAATAGTGGCGAGGTATTCGGAAAATATTCGCAAAGCCAAATATTTGAGGTATTCGATTATCCCTAATTATTACTTAATGGGGTTACCTGGGACTTTGCTTATTGTTCATTATGGGACTAAGAACTTACAGGCAGGTAGTTGCTAAATACCTGCTGGTTTTGCACTTTGTGGATCTCTGCCGGCTCAGAATGGTCACAGACTGCTCTGGCCAGCGATTGTAATGCTTCATTTGACCACCAATAGAGCATTTTTTCCTCCTCCAGTCTGCTTTGTTGACATTGTCGACATCATGCTGATTTACAGCTGGCTCCCAGCAGTTAGACAGCGGGGAGCCTGCAGCACCCTGGGGTATGTTACCCAAGTGGTCTGCAGGATCCTAAGGCTTTCTGGAACGCCCTCTGCTGACAACCCACACCTCACACACAGGTAGGGGCACATTCCCTGAGAACTGGGTGCAGCATGTAGAGGGTTAACAGTGGTCAGATGTGAGACCCAATCCTTTAGCTGTTAGCCAGGGGAAGGGGCGTCGCTTGTGGAAAGCAACAGGGGTTGCTAGGCAGAGTAGGCAGAGGAAAAACGACAGTTGGAGTGACAGCTGAAAGGAGTCAGCGAGAGAGAAGGGTGTAAGGATTGTGAGGAGACCCCAAAGGGCGACTAGGAGGTAGTAGCCTGAAGGTAGACAGAAGATCCAAGGTACTATGCACGACGGGGTACTGGACCCCAGAGTAGACAACAGCTCCAGGCGGTCTGCTGATCCAGCCGTGTGTGGTGACTTCCAGAGTACCACACCACCCATAGGCTCAGGGACACAGCCTCATATATAGGACCCAGTAGAGGGCACCGAGAAGTAGCCTACCCCACAAGGGACCGCGAGGCCTGTCATACTGGGCCCAGAAAAACAAAGGAGCGGAGCGCCGCAGGTCACCAACAGCTTCAGACAAGGGGACCATCAGCTCTGCATGTGCACGGAGGGCTCAACTGTGTCTCAAGTCAGCACTGGGACAAAGGAAAGTCGGTTGACCAGCCGTGCCAAACTGCACTTGCAACATCCAGTGAGTAAATACCAGTTAATCTGCAAGAACTGTGTCATGTCTATTACTGGCGCACCACTAGGCGCAGCACACCTACATGGGACTTAAGCCCCTACTGGCGGAGGGCGCGAACACACTTGCTGCTATACCATCTATCCCTAAAACCACAGCAGCGGCGGGACATCTTATTTCCGCAACCCGCCAGTGGCGTCACAAGTGACATATAAAATAACCCTGTTACCGAGCGCCCCCCAGAACACGGAACCAGGCATGGCCACCTGTGACGGTGATCCCCATTATCCACCACCCGGAACCGAGTATCCCATGGGCCTGGGGCATGGCAGCGCTCTACAATTTTGCGTCACGAACAGGATTCAAACCTGTGCGGCAAAACACCATTGGATTTCGAATCCTGTTCGTGACGCCAAGTTAATAGAGCCAGTTATCAATCAGCATGATAATCAGCAGTGATTTACTGTAAACAGAACAGAGAGCAAGAGAAGAAGCTGCTCTGTTAACCTGAAGCCATAGAATCGCTGGCAGGACTGGTCTGTGACTGCTCAGAGAGCGGCACTAAGCAGAAAAGTCAGGTAGTTAGCAACTAGTTCTTAGCCTCATATGGAAAAATAAGCAGAGTACCAGATAACCCCTGTAAGAGACAGCCAGAGACTAGTGTCAGTGTGTAAGGAACTGTGACATGATAACTAAGTCAGTAAACTGGCAGACAAAAACAAGTGTACAACCCTGCTGCCAACAAATGTGACTGTGAGGAGGAGTCATGAACTGAACAGTGGATGTGCGTTGTGCTACACATGAAAGAGGCAGAGACTGTGTCTGAGTGAAGGAAGTGCAGCTGAAGTGTGTGCTAACAGACAAGGTGTCACAAGTGTTAGCTTGTTGCTCTATGCTAACAGTTTATTTGCTCAAGCATGTTACTGCTCAAGAAACAGTGCAACCATCAAGCTCATTACCTTCCAATACGTAAAATCCATTTATAATATTGCTGGTGTCCTTCTATATTACGGTCATGTGCTGTCCGGATCCACACACGTGGATTACTACTACGGCGTTGGACTCTGTTCACATTGCAGAGTCCGATGTGCAGTCTTGTCTCTCAAGTGCTCAGCTCTGCTTGGCGTCGGCTGAGTTATTTCACTGCTCCCAGCTATGCAGGAGTTAATCCTTTTTGGAGCAGTGGCAACTCTTCTGAGAGCCTGACTGCTAATTACCATCTCCAGCTGGTCTCTTCCTATTTAAGGCTGGGGAGTGTAGTAGGAGGCCACTGAAGGTAGCATCAGCGATCTCAGTCTCAGTGTATGGTGAATAACAGTTGGTTTGTTGCATGGTGTGAATGTTCCCGTCATGAGTTTTTCCCTACCCTTCTCTTTATTCCCCAAGTACACATATTGTCTCTCCTTTGTGTGTGAGTGCAGTGTGTACGAAGTTTCGTTCTCCCTCGTCCGTATCTTTTCTGTGGGGGCTTTACTGGTTACTGGTTTTCTGGCCCGCTCCCAGGATTGGGGGGAGTAAGGTCAGGGCTCGGACAGGAGACAGGACCAGGTCGGGGACACGGGCCTCCTTACCTTCAAGGGTACCCCCGGGATGGAGGTAAGCATCGGAGCCCCAGTCTTAGAAACCCCTGGTCTGTCATTACCCTAGCCCCCCCCCCCCCCCCCGCTCCGTGACAATTACTTTTTGCCATTCATGGCTTATCACACTACCCGTTCCCACCCTCACAAACTATGTCTAGTTCCTTGCAGGGAAGTCTCCGCAAAAGAGTGCCTGGTTTCCTGTGATGATGACATCTCCTGCCATCGCGGAAGGCCAGATAGAACAGAGGCTAAGAAAGGACAAGAAACCAAAGGAAGTGGCAGTAACTATAGTGAATCTTTTTTATATTTTACCTTCCTGCAATGGCATATCTGCATGCACCCCTGCACCAGAGCCGCATGATTTGGCGCAGATTTGGCATTTTGGAAATGCAGATTTGGCCTTTTGGATGTTCCTGCAGTTTTCGATTTAATTGCTGCAGAAATCTTCTAGAACAATTCCTTCCATTCCCTTAAAATGTGCAATGTTCACATTTAACAGTTAAATTTTCAAATTTTATTATTGTGCTTCTGTGCTGAATATTTCCTAATGTAAGTTCTTGTAATGATCCGAGCTCCGGTTTTCTAATACAGCCTTTCAAATTCCCGCCATGGGTATAAAAGTTGGGATTGTAGCTTCCTGCAGTGCCAGTTTATTTAATAGAACTACAGTCATAAACAACAATCTGAATTCTGTATATGGAGGACGTCACTCTATCTGCTGATGCTGATGCAAGAAATTGCAATTTCCTATGGTTTTACTTCTTTAGTATGAAAGGCAGGAAATCGAGAATAGATAAAACCAGTATAAAATACGACAAAATATATAATATAACAATAAAATGAAATGCTGCTAATTTCGGTTCCCCGTTACTACTGTTCACTCAACAAAAAATTTGGAATTAAATACTGAATCGTATATTACTGAATTTCTCCAAGTCAAACAACGTTGGCGCCACCTGCTGTCAGAATAAGGGTATTCTTCATTCCATGAAGAGCAGTATACTGTATACATTGGGTATATAAAGTCTCTGTAAATCACATTGTGCTTCATATTTTTAGTTTATGATGAGCGCATTAAAATCCTATGGGCTGAAATAACACATTGTCAGATATTTTTTTTTAAAAGGGAATCTGTAAGTACAGGGGTGTAGCTAGGGTTCAGCTCACCTATTGACATTTGAATGACCCCATTCATTTTATCATATGCACTGGAAATTGTGGGGAAAAATGCATTGAAATTGCAAAAATAAGTGCAATTTTACAATTGCGTTTTAGTTTGTTTTCTTTTGATTTTTTTTTTTACCATGTTTAATATATGGTAAACCTGAACTGGCATTATGATTCTACAGGTCAGTATGAGTATACTTTTTTTTTTTTTATTATTATTATTATTATTATTATTATTATTAAAGTGGTGGAAAAAAAATTGGAAATTTGTATAAAAAAATGTTGTTGGTGTCACCATATTCCAAGACCCATAATGTTTTTTATTTTTGGTTTATGGGGCTGGATATGGCTTACTTTTTGCGCCCTGAGCTAAGGTTTTTAGTGATACCATTTTTGGATACATGTGATGTTTTGATTGCCTGTTATATTTTATTGCATTGTTGTGAAGCCAAAAAAAACATAATTATGGTGTGTTAATTTTTTTTCTCTCGTTATGCCATTTATGGATTAATTCATTTTATAATTAGATAGATCAGACATTTACAAATACAGAAATACCATATATGTGTATTTTTTATTTTTTTTTAATTGCTTTAATGGAGTAAAAGTGGGGTGTTTTGAACTTTTATATATAAAAGTTCAAAACAACCCCCTTTTACTCCATTAAAGCAATTAAAAAAAAAATTAAACTTTTTTCATTTTTAACCTTTGGTTAAGTTTAACTTGTGAGCAACCAATCGCTTGTACTACGATATACATAGTAGTGCATCAGCACTGCTATGAATAGCAAAAATTATGGTCTCCTATGAACACCAGCTAAATGCTCGCTTTCAAGGGAGAAATGCTATTAAAAGCACGGGGGTCTTCAGCAAATCCCTGGCTGTCATATCATTCCATCGTCGCCTCGCAATCACAGCAAAGCACGTCGATTGGCGCATAGATTGTTAAATGCTGCTTTCAGAAATTGACAGCAACATTTAACATGTTAACAGCCATGGTGGAGCAGATGATGGCTAAATAAATCAGCCATCATCTGCCGGGAAGATGTGGGCTCAATCTGTGAGTTTGCATCCAAATCAGGAAAATAACATATGACGTCAATGTATGTCATATGTTGTGAAGGGGTTAATATCAAGCTTGATTGATCAAGCACTGATTTGCTTGCCTTGTGCCTAACGACTCACAATGAGCCATCAATAAAGCTAAAGAGTCATGTGCTGGGTGGGGAAACAACCTGGAGAGGCAAATGAACGGGAAGTGCTCTGTCACGCCCATAGCCTTTAGTGTTATATTTGCATATGATTTAAAATGTTGATTTTTCAGGAAAACAGCAACAGATAGAAGATAAAAAGCTAATGATAGCAAATACCTGTCTATGTTTTGAGAGTAGCATGGTGTAGAAGCTGAAATCCTGAGTCAAGGGATGTGTCATTACTAGGCTGCGTGTTTTTGTTTCTATAAATTCAATGTTTAATCAGCAGGAGGATATCACTATCTGACTAGATGTTGAGTGCTTGTTAGTCCAACCCATTAACCAGCACTGATTAGCAGCTTTCTGTCAATATACAGTGTACACAGAAAGCTGACACAATCAGTGGTAGGGCAAGATTATGCAGGGCTCAGCATTATAAGCTCTGCTAAATGTGCAGAGAAAACTGTGATTCTGTCGCAATGCTACACCCAGTAAACTAAGTGATACATTGTTGGAATCAGGGTCTCAGCCCCTACCTTATGCTGCTGCCAGATTACATAGCAAAAACCTGCTAACAGATTCCCTTTAAACTAAAATGCCCCAGTAAATACTGTCATATTGACTTTGGGATAGCGGGCAACCGAGGCTCCTAAGTTGTCACTCAAGCTCGGGGGCCCTATGCTATCCCCATTCCTAAAGGTGGCGAGGCCTAAGTCTCCTTTCTGGCCGTGATCTTGACCAGTCCTGATCTAATTTCCCCTTCCCCTCCCCCAGGGAGAGACAGAACAGGAGTGTGTTGAATTTACAGAAAAAGACAGACAAGGGAAAAAACAAAACTCTGTCACACAGTACGCGCGCCCACACACACACACACACACACACACACACACACACACACACACACACACATTAAGAGATTCTGGAGGAAAACAATAGCAGGAAGGAAGCAACAAGACAACAGAGGTAAACTCCACAACTGCACCAAGCAGAAAGCACCACTAGACACAACTTTCATCAGAGAGAATCTGCCACACCACACCTCTCATACCAACACAGAATAAACTATAGTTGGCATGGGTAGAAGGATTCTAACAATATAAATAGGAGGGAAGCAGATATGATAGGACTTCCTACAACATGTGATTAAAGGAGCAAGGAGTCAACAGAGATTAACTGTTGCTAGACTGTCAATGAATCAGCACATTGCAGGTCGATGCCCGAGTTTGCCTGCGTTGATCCCAGACACCAGAGAAATCAGCAGGCAGAGTGTCAGAATTTGCAATCTGAACAGTCCAATGTCACCAGGATAGTCAGAGAACTTTGCAAAACTTTGTGTGACAAAAATGTGCAGTATTTTTAGAACTGATTTGGCACAAATTGGCACAAATTGTGATTCAGCCAACAAATGGGCTATATGCAAGCCAACTGATGATCCTTTATTGGCCAATATAAATAGGTTGACAAAAATTCTATGTAGACAGAACGATTGGTACTATTATTTCTTTTCAGAGCACCACTGATTCCATGGTGCCGTACAAGTGAAAAAGGGTTTACATAAAAAATACAAATATATCTACATATATATATATATATATATATATATATATATATATATATATATATATATATATATATATATATACAGACACACACATATATATCTTACACTGAGCAAACTAACAGTCCCAAACTAGAACAGGAGAGAGGGCCCTACCCTTGGGGGTTTACAGTCTACAGCAGAGGTCCCCAACCTTTCTGACTTTGAGAACCACATTCAGCTGTGAGAGAAGGACGCGAGCCATATCCAGCTGCCGCCACCTCACAGTAGTGACACCCAGAGACCCCATTTCCAGAATGATGACAGCCAAAGCTTTCCACAGAAATCCCACCAAGGCAGTGCACCAAGATCCAAGGGTTTCTACTTTACTACCATTTAGATCTGCTCTTCTATGTGGGGCAACTCACAAAAGTCACCATCTGGAGACCTGCTCTTCTTAGCTGTTTGCTAGACCTAGTGCTTATGCACCAAGCTGGAAGACAAATCACAGGCCCATGAGCCACATGTGGCTCCTAAGCCATAGGTTGGGGACCCCTGGTCTACAGGTTAATGGGGAAGGAGAAAGTAGGTTGGGGGATTGCAGAAGCTTCGATGGTGGTGATTTGGTAGTGAGGTCATTGAAGCTGTAATCTTTCTTGAAGAGATGGGTTTTCAAATTCCTACTGAAAGTTCCAAATGTGGTGGATAATCAGAGATGTTGGAGCACCAAATACCATGGGGGATACTCAAGAAAGGTCTTGAAGGTGTAACGGTGGGATCGGGGGCACCTCTTTTGTAGTTGTGGCACTCGCCCCTGGGGCGGCAAGCTCACCCCAGACCCAGCCATCACAGACAAATCCGGGACACATGGAGCACATGGGAGATGTAGCATAGAGATATTAGGACAGTCCCATAACACAGCATCTGTCAAGTCCGGGCCTTTCCTCCGCTGGTGAAGTTCAGCGTTGTCCCTGGCAACGGGAAAGAGTCCAAGACAGCCATATAACTCAACAAGTTCTTCTTTATTACATAACAGGTCTGCAGCACATCTATCAATTGAAATCATTCTCTCCTTCAGGTTACACTTTCAGTCAAATGTAGTTACTCTCAGGGCTCTGTTACTTAGCCCTCAGCTTACACCACCGCGCAGATGTTGATCCAGACTTCCAAGAAATAGTACACTCGAGCACTGGTTCACCTTCCTGTCCTCTAAAGGGGCTCATAAAACCGATCATCTAGTTGCTGCACTGTTCCCGGGCTTGCCAATACCTAACTCCAAGGTACTTCTCAGGCCTTCCCCAGGAACCCGTGCCAGCCTCCGGCTCAGGTAAGGAACATTAATATGGAAGCTTTTATCTGCGATTCCCTCTCTCTTCAGCTTAACTACATTACAGATGTTCCTCAGCTTTCCACTGACGTCTCTTTCTTCTCTGCTGCTTCAACTCCCTGTCAGGTCTGTGTCCCAAACTAGACTAGACTGGTTTCACTTCCTGTCACAACTGTAACTACCACCGACCCCTTGCCCTAGCCAATCACCAACTGTCAACTGTTAACAGGCAGTTTTCCTAGTGAGTGTCCTACTCCTGGGTGACATCTAGTGGTGAAACAACCAAACAGCATTACAATATACATAAAACTCTAATACATCCTTATAACACACTATAAAGATTAATAACCACATTTTAGAAACATGTGATGTCTTCTGGGGGGTTTGTTCTCCCAGGGAGCTTGATCACCCCTTTACAAAGGCAGTTGGGTGAGGCGCGTACAAGTGTAGAGGAGAGAAGATGTTGGGAGGATCAGAGTACGTGTGAGAAGATATCCGAAGATTAGCTAAGAGATATATGGAGGAGATAGATTATGGACAACTTTGTAGGTCAATGTTAGTACTTGAGGACAAGCAAGGAAAGAGGTGGATTAGATGGGCAGCAGATTTAAGGACGGACTGGAGAGGTGAATGTTAGCAGGGAGGCCACAGAGGAGGATCTTGCAGTAGTTGAGGCGGGAGCTGATGGGGGCATGAACGGACATTTTAGTAGATGCAGGGTTGAGAAAATGACGGATTCTGATTTATTACAATCGTTGTGTGCACAGATAATATCATATTCATATCATCATATTATTGGCAGCACAAGTCCAGTTTACACACAGCAATGTGCTGCCTATAATTATGATTTTTAAGTCTGCAATTGCTCATTCATGTGGTGATTGCTGACCTGTTTAGTCTGGTTGATAGTCAAGAAAGAGCACTCTTGCAAATGTTCATTATTCCATTATTAGCCTGTCTAAATGGGCTTTTAGTGTCTCACAAGGTAAGGTAAATCAATCTGTAATTATAGCCAAAACTCTACAGATGTAACCGGACAGATATAGTATAATTATCAATATACACCATGAGAGAAAATCTATGATGATATTTCTTCTTAGCGTCTTCCCCACCCCTTGTGTTGTGCAGACTGTGGAAGATCAAGTTGCTTAGCAACTACTTGACTTTCCTTCATTTTCCTACGTGTAGCTCCATAATCTGAAGTGGTCGCATGAAGTTTGTTCTGTTATAACTATACACGGGCGCTCCACACTGTACATGATGGCATTAATGGTCTTCAACTAACGCAAGAGGAATGATAAAGGCACCCATAGACATCGGCCTAAATGCCAAAAGCTGACCGAACTGTCATGGTGGTGTCGGGCTCTGTTCCCATTGCAGATTCTGACACTCCGCCTGATAGTTTCTCTGGTGTCTGGGATAAACACAGGCAGACTCCGGCGTTGACTGTCTGTGATTCAGCACAGGAGATCTAGCAAGAGTTAATGTTTGCTAGTCTGCTTGTTAGTTTCCTTTGATCATATGTGGTGGGGAGGCCAATCACATCTGCTCCCCTTCTATTTAAGCTGGATGTAATCTTCTACCCATGCCAGCTATAGTTTATATGTTGGTCTATGAGGTATGGTGTCCCAGATTCTCTGGTGAAAATTGTGCTCTTTGCTTGCTGCAGTTATGGAGTATACCCCTTTTGTCTTGTAGCTTCCTTCCTTCTCTTGTGTTTCCTCCTGAATCTCTTATTGTCTGTGGCAGGGTTTTGGTTTTCCTTTGTCTGTCTATATCTGTGACTTTCATTACACTCCTGTCCCATTCTTCCCTGGGGGAAGGAGGAAAGAGATCAGGAATGATCAGGAGCAGGGTCAGGAAGGAGACTCAGGCATCCACACCATTAGAGGTATCCCTGAGAATAGGGATCACATATGGCCCCCCTAGCTTGAGGGACAGCTTAGGCACCCTGGTTCCCCGCTATCCCAAAGTCATCATGACAATATCATTTACAATTAGGCAAATTACTGTATCTGTAGTTTAAAGTGTAAGACAGGGATTCAGTATAATCCAAGTCTATAACAATCTATAAGAAGATAATACTATTGGAGTCTATATAATTTTATATAAACTGTGAGGCAGTACTATCTGAATTTACTAGATAATGTACAAGGAGAGATGGAGAAACAGCATGTACAGGGAAAGACAGGGAAATACATTATGTACAAGAAAACATGGGGAGACAGTACTTCCTCTGCCTATATTAATAGGTGGGATGGAGAAGTAAGCAGTACAATCCATGCTTACGTCATTTACAGAAAGAGACTGAGAGGCAGTACCATCTATGCCTACATCATTTAGAGAATGGCAGTTAGGAAGCATTATGAATGCCTATATCATTTACAGAAGGAGACATGGTGTCAGTACTACCTATGCCTACCTTATTTACAGAGACAGGGATACAGCAATATCTATGTCTATAAAATGTAGAAAGAAAGATGATGGCAGCAGTACTATTCATGCTTACATAATTTATAGAAAAATACAGTGAGTTGCTCACTGCTTGGGGGTAACCCTTGACTCTGCTCTTTCCTTCCAGCCACATATCCTACCCTTTCCACCTCCTGCTGACTTCAACTCAAAAATATTTCCCGGATTCGTACATTGCTTGACCAAGAATCTGGAAAAACACTAGTCATCATCTCCCATCATCTCCCACCTAGACTACTGCAACATCCTGCTCTCTTGGCTCCCTTCTAACACTCTTGCAGCCTAAAATCTATCCAAAAATTCTGCTGCCCGACTAATCCACCTCCCTATGCGCTATTCTCCAGCCTCTTCTGTCTGGGCAATGGGAAGACAGTGAAGAGATTGGCAAAGACTCAGTTTCAAAACACTAACCATAACATACAAAGCCATCTGCAACCTGTCTCCTCCTTACATCTTTGACCTAGTCTCCCAGTACTTACCTCCATGCAATCTCTGATCTTCACAAGATCTCCTTCTCTACTCCCCCTCTTATCTCTTCTTCCCACAATCGCATACACGTTTTCTCCCACACCTCATCCATACTTTGGAAGTCTCTGTCCCAACACAACAGATGCTTGCCTACTGTGGAAACCTTCAAAAAGAACCTGAAGACCCACCTCTTACAACAAGCCAACAGTAAAGCGGGCTTTACACGCTGCGATATCGGTATCGATATCGCTAGTGAGCGTACCCGCCCCCATCGGTTGTGCGTCAAGGGCAAATCGTTGCCCATGGCGCACAACATCGCTTACACCCGTCACACAGACTTACCTTCCCTGCGACGTCGCTGTGGCCGGTGATCTGCCTCCTTTCTAAGGGGGCGGTTCGTGTGGCATCACAGCGACGTCACACGGCAGCCGTCCAATAGCAGAGGAGGGGCGGAGATGAGTGGCTTGAACATGCCGCCCACCTCCTTGCTTCCTCATTGCCGGTGGACGCAAGTAAGGAGATGTTCGTCGCTCCTGCGGTGTCACACACAGCGATGTGTGATGCTGCAGAAACGAGGAACAACCAGCGGCAAGCCCCACCAACGATATTTGGTAAAGGAGCGACGTGTGAACAATCCACAATTTTTGACATTTTTGCGATCGTTGAACATCGGTCCTTGGTGTCACACGCTGCGATGACGCTAATGGCGCCGGATGTGCGTCACTAACGACGTGACCCCGACGATATATCGTTAGCGATGTCGCAGCGTGTAAAGCACCCTTAACCCTCAGTCCACTATGGCACCGCATGACCAGCTCTACCCTCACCTACTGTATCCTCACCCTCACCCTTCCTTGTAGACTGTTGGCCCTCGCGGGCAGGTCACTCTCTCCTCCTCTACCAGTATATGCCTTGAATTGTTCACGATTATTGTACTTGTCTATGTATTCCCCCTTTTCACATGGAAAGTGCCATGTAATAAATGGCACTATAATAATAAATAATAATACTACTATCTATGACTACATCATTTATAGAAAGAGACAAGAAGGCAGTAGTATCTATGCCACAATCATGTACTGGCACAAAAAGGCAGTTAGACAGCACAAGCTTTTATTACATTTTCTAGACAAAATTAAGAACTACTTTCTCTAGCTAGGTGACCTCTACATTTATCTAAAACCTTAAACCTTAGCTATTGTAAATCACCACTCTCGAAGCCAAAGAGCAGCACTGTTCAGATCCACGTGGATCCACGCGCAATCATTTCTTTACGCAATTTATCCAAGAAACATCAATGTCTTTGTAATAAAGCATAAATAATTAGACAAGTGCTCTTTTTAACTGCAAACTTACTTTTATTACATGTAACTACTAATCAACCACATTATTAGATACATGTTTATACCTTTACTGTGTATTCACTGACAAGTGCTTCACTCTCCCTGAAATTCAGGTTCTGGAAAATATTATATATTCTAGGAAAATGAAATCCACCCACTCCTGGAAACTTTGCTTCCAATGTAAATAACTGAGATAGAATTAATAATGTTAGAGAGGTTTCCACAACTGGACATCAATTCTCAGATCGCAGACGCCCCAGTGATCAGAAAGCCACAGGGTCAACTCCAACGGGTACATAGCCATAGGGGGTGCAGAAACAACCAACACTCAGTATTATGAAATATGCAGACGATATGCCATACAGTACATGCTACACATCAAGAATTAGGGTCTTGTCATGGCACCTTTAAAGGTACGTGCCAACGATCAGTTTTAACAGCGTTTTGGACACAGCATGCTTCAGCTGCATCCAAAACGCTGCGTTGTACAGAACAAGCACAGTGGATGGAATTTCTAGAAATCCCGTGCCTCCTGTGCTTGTTTTTTCCGCAGCAGACACTGACCTGCGGTGCAACTTTCCGAGACGTAGCATGTCAATTGTTTGCTGCGGAGTCGCAAGTGTTCTCCACAGGGAGAGCAGAAGAGAGAGATTGTAACTGCCTGAGCCCGGATTGCGAGCACGAGCAGCTGCACTCTCCCGCGGAGCAGACTTACAGCTCCACAGCTCAGGACTGCCGAGTCCAGGACGCACCGAGTCCTGATCGTGGGCACGTAGCTATATTCTGCAGATATACAACAAATGTCTGAGATTAATGTATCTTTAAGGGTTAGGCGGGCTTTGCACGTTGCGACATCGCAAGCCGATGCTGCGATGTCGCAAGCGATAGTCCCCACCCCCGTCGCAGCAGCGATATCATTGTGATAGCTGCCGTAGCGAATGTTATCGCTACGGCAGCTTCACATGCACTCACCTGCCATCCGACCGTCGCTCTGGCCGGCAACCCGTCTCCTTGTTAAGGGGACGGGTCGTGCAACGTCCCACGGCAGGCGGCCAATCGGAGCGGAGATGAGTGGGATGTAAACATCCCGCCCACCTCCTTCCTTCCGCATATTCTACGGGAGCCGCGGTGACGCAGATAGGAGATGTTCCTCGCTCCTGCGACTTCACACACAGCGATGTGTGCTGCCGCAGGAACGAGGAACAACATCGGACCGTCGCGTCAGCGTAATTATGGATTACGCTGACGCTACACCGATGATACGATTACGACGATTTTGCGCTCGTTAATCGTATCATCTAGGATTTACACACTAAGATATCGCCTGCAATGCCGGATGTGCGTCACATTCAATTTGACCCCACCGACATCGCACCTGCGATGTCGTAGTGTGCAAAGTGCCCCTTAGTCTCAATATTAAAAGCTATTCTATGCACAGGATACGTGAAAACTTGATGATTGGTGGGGATCCAATAGCAGCGACTACCACCAATCCTGAGAACAGGTCTCAAAAGTGCCCTGTGCTCTGCTTTTCCTCGAAAATGAATGGAACAGAGGCGCACATGTACGGCCACCGCTTCATTATGATGGGACCTCATCTCAAGATTGGTTGGAATTCCAGCAGTCCGAACCCAAATAAGGTATCACCTATCCTATGGATAGTTGTTAAATTTTAAGATTTGGAATAACCGTTGAATAGATAATGTAAGAGTCCATCTTTTCAGACCTCCATTTATCACCCATAGTAGAGCAGACACCAAATATAGACCCCCCCCCCAGCAAATTTGTGTATTACGCAGCTTACAGATTTCACCTAAAGGCCCTGTCACGCACACAGATAAATCTTTGGCAGATCTGTGGTTGCAGTGAAATCATGGACATATTGTTCCATTTGTACACAGCCACAAACCTGGCACTGATTGTCCACAATTTCACTGCATCCACAGATCTGCCGCAAATTTATCTCTGTGTGTGACAGGGTCTTTATACCATGCGGTATGTAATTACCATACATCAATGTGACCAACGGAGCTGGCCTCATTGGTCTTGTTCTATAGAAGAAGGCATCACTGATGAGGCCAATAACTGGCTGCAGTAGTCACATAAATTCTTACTTTCTGTACAGGATACGTGCTGTACACCATTCATCTAACCACTGCAGACAATCACTGGCCAATGGCCTTAGTACAGATGTTGGCATATGTCCACTGAAACTAGTTATTAATTGCAGTGGGGTCAAGTAAGCAATGTACAGTGTGGGCCATAAGTATGGATACACCCTGTTAAAATGGAAGTGGTTGCTGATATCACCTTACCTTTTGCAGCATATGAGTACATGGGAGGGGCAAAATATTTGAGGACGGGTGGCGCCCATGGCGGCCATCTTTTTTTATCAGGGTGTATCCATACTTATGGCTCACCCTGTACTTCATATGATTTCAGTTAGCACTGTTGCTTTGCAGCACTGGGGTCCTGGGTTCAAATCCCACCAAGGACAACATCTGCAAGGAGTTTGTATGTTCTCCCCGTGTTTGCGTGGGTTTCCAGCGGGTTCTCCGGTTTCCTCCCACACTACACAGACATAGATAGGGAATTTAGATTGTAAACCCAAATGGGGACAGTGATGATAATCTCTTTAAAATGCTGCAAAATATGATAGCGCTACAGTATATAAGAAAGTAATATAAATACATAAATAAATGAAGGGAATTTTGTTTACTTACCGTAAATTCCTTTTCTTCTAGCTCTAATTGGGAGACCCAGACAATTGGGTGTATAGCTACTGCCTCCGGAGGCCACACAAAGTATTACACTTAAAAGTGTAAGGCCCCTCCCCTACTGCCTATACACCCCCCGTGGGATCACGGGCTCCTCAGTTTTAGTGCAAAAGCAAGAAGGAGGAAAGCCAATAAACTGGTTTAAGCAAATTCAATCCGAAGGAATATCGGAGAACTGAAACCATTCAACCTGAACAACATGTGTATACAAAAAAACAGGGGCGGGTGCTGGGTCTCCCAATTAGAGCTAGAAGAAAAGGAATTTACGGTAAGTAAACAAAATTCCCTTCTTCTTTGTCGCTCTATTGGGAGACCCAGACAATTGGGATGTCCAAAAGCAATCCCTGGGTGGGTAAAATAATACCTCATGATAGGGCCGTAAAAACGACCCTTTTCTACAGGTGGGCAATCACCGCCTGAAGGACTTGTCTACCTAGGCTGGCGTCCGCCGAAGCATAGGTATGCACCTGATAATGCTTGGTAAAAGTGTGCAGACTCGTCCAGGTAGCCGCCTGGCACACCTGCTGAGCCGTAGCCTGGTGCCGTAATGCCCAGGACGCACCCACGGCTCTGGTAGAATGGGCTCTCAGCCCTGAGGGAACCGGAAGCCCCGCAGAACGGTAGGCTTCAAGAATTGGTTCCTTGATCCACCGAGCCAAGGTTGACTTGGAAGCCTGCGACCCTTTACGCTGGCCAGCGACAAGGACAAAGAGTGCATCCGAGCGGCGCAGAGGAGCCGTGCGGGAAATGTAGATTCTGAGTGCTCTCACCAGATCCAACAAATGCAAATCCTTTTCACATTGATGAACTGGACGAGGACACAAAGAAGGTAAGGAGATATCCTGATTGAGATGAAAGGGGGATACCACCTTAGGGAGAAACTCCGGAATCGGGCGCAGAACCACCTTATCCTGGTGAAACACCAGGAAGGGAGATTTGCATGACAGCGCTGCTAGCTCGGACACTCTCCGAAGAGACGTGACCGCTACTAGAAAGGCCACTTTCTGAGAAAGGCGAGACAGGGAAACATCCCTCATAGGCTCGAAAGGCGGCTTTTGAAGAGCAATTAGAACCCTGTTCAGATCCCAGGGCTCTAACGGTCGCTTGTAAGGAGGGACGATATGACAAACCCCTTGCAGGAACGTGCGTACCTGAGGAAGTCGTGCTAGGCGCTTCTGAAAAAATACAGAAAGCGCCGAAACTTGTCCCTTAAGGGAGCCGAGCGACAGACCTTTTTCCAACCCGGATTGCAGGAAGGAAAGAAAAGTAGGCAATGCAAATGGCCAGGGGGAAACTTCCTGAGCAGAACACCAAGCTAAGAATATCTTCCACGTCCTGTGGTAGATCTTGGCAGAGGTTAGTTTCCTAGCCTGTCTCATGGTGGTAATGACCTCTTGAGATAAACCTGAAGACGCTAGGATCCAGGACTCAATGGCCACACAGTCAGGCTCAGGGCCGTAGAATTCTGATGGAAAAACGGCCCTTGAGACAGCAAGTCTGGCCGGTCTGGTAGTGCCCACGGTTGTCCTACCGTGAGATGCCACAGATCCAGGTACCACGACCTCCTTGGCCAGTCTGGAGCGACGAGGATGGCGCGGCGGCAGTCGGACCTGATCTTGCGTAGCACTCTGGGCAACAGCGCCAGAGGTGGGAACACATAAGGCAGCCGAAACTGCGACCAATCTTGAACTAAGGCGTCCGCCGCCAGAGCTCTGAGATCGTGAGACCGTGCCATGAAGGGCGGGACCTTGTTGTTGTGCCGGGACGCCATTAGGTCGACGTCCGGCATCCCCCAGCGGCGACAGATTTCCTGAAACACGTCCGGGTGAAGAGACCATTCCCCTGCATCCATACCCTGGCGACTGAGGAAGTCTGCTTCCCAGTTTTCTACGCCCGGGATGTGAACTGCGGATATGGTGGATGCCGTGTCTTCCACCCACGTCAGAATCCGCCGGACTTCCTGGAAGGCTTGCCGACTGCGTGTCCCTCCTTGGTGGTTGATGTATGCCACCGCTGTGGAGTTGTCCGACTGAATTCGGATCTGCTTGCCTTCCAGCCACTGCTGGAAGGCTTGTAGGGCAAGATACACTGCTCTGATTTCCAGAACATTGATCTGAAGGGTGGACTCTTGCTGAGTCCACGTACCTTGAGCCCTGTGGTGGAGAAAAACTGCTCCCCACCCTGATAGACTCGCGTCCGTTGTGACCACCGCCCAGGATGGGGGTAGGAAAGACTTTCCTATTGACAATGAGGTGGGAAGAAGCCACCACTGAAGAGAATCCTTGGCCGCCTGAGAAAGGGAGACGTTCCTGTCTAGGGACGTCGGCTTCCCGTCCCATTGGCGGAGAATGTCCCATTGTAGTGGACGCAGATGAAACTGCGCGAAAGGGACTGCCTCCATTGCTGCTACCATCTTCCCCAAGAAGTGCATGAGGCGTCTCAAGGGGTGCGACTGGCCCTGAAGGAGAGATTGCACCCCTGTCTGTAGAGAACGCTGTTTGTCCAGCGGAAGCATCACTATCGCTGAGAGAGTATGAAACTCCATGCCAAGGTATGTTATCGATTGGGTCGGGGTGAGATTTGACTTTGAAAAGTTGATGATCCACCCGAAACTCTGGAGTGTCTCCAGCGCAACGTTCAGGCTGTGTTGGCATGCCTCTTGAGAGGGTGCCTTGACAAGTAGATCGTCCAAGTAAGGGATCACGGAGTGACCCTGAGAGTGCAGGACTGCTACTACTGCTGCCATGACCTTGGTGAAGACCCTTGGGGCTGTCGCCAGACCGAAAGGCAGGGCTACGAACTGAAGGTGTTCGTCTCCTATAACGAAGCGTAGACAACGCTGGTGCTCTGGAGCAATCGGCACGTGGAGATAAGCATCTTTGATGTCTATTGATGCTAGGAAATCTCCTTGAGACATTGAGGCGATGACGGAACGGAGGGATTCCATCCGGAACCGCCTGGTTTTCACATGCTTGTTGAGCAGTTTTAGGTCCGGAACAGGACGGAAAGACCCGTCCTTTTTTGGCACCACAAACAAATTGGAGTAAAAACCGTGACCTTGCTCCTGAAGAGGAACAGGGATCACCACTCCTTCTGCCTTTAAAGAGCACACCGCCTGCAGAAGAGCATCGGCTCGGTCGGGAGGCGGAGAAGTTCTGAAGAATCGAGTTGGAGGACGAGAACTGAACTCTATCCTGTACCCGTGAGACAGAATGTCTCTCACCCAACGGTCTTTGACCTGTGGCAGCCAAATGTCGCCAAAGCGGGAGAGCCTGCCACCGACCGAGGATGCGGAGAGAGGAGGCCGAAAGTCATGAGGAAGCCGCCTTGGTAGCGGTTCCTCCGGCTGCTTTCTTCGGGCGTGACTGAGCCCGCAAAGAATCTGAGGTCCTCTGATCCTTCTGAGTCCTTTTGGACGAGGAGAATTGGGACCTGCCCGAGCCTCGAAAGGACCGAAACCTCGACTGTCCCCTCCTCTGTTGGGGTTTATTTGGTCTGGGCTGAGGTAAGGATGAATCCTTACCCTTGGACTGTTTAATGATTTCATCCAATCTCTCACCAAACAGTCTGTCACCAGAAAATGGCAAACTGGTTAAGCACTTCTTGGAAGCAGAATCTGCCTTCCATTCCCTTAACCACAAGGCTCTGCGTAAAACCACGGAGTTGGCGGACGCCACTGCCGTACGACTCGTAGAGTCCAGGACAGCATTAATAGCGTAAGACGCAAATGCAGACATTTGAGAGGTTAAGGACGCTACTTGCGGAACAGATGTACGTGTGACAGTGTCAACCTGCGCAAGACCAGCTGAAATAGCTTGGAGTGCCCATACAGCTGCGAATGCTGGAGCAAACGACGCGCCGATAGCTTCATAGATGGATTTCAACCAGAGTTCCATCTGTCTGTCAGTGGCATCTTTAAGTGAAGCCCCATCTTCCACTGCAACTATGGATCTAGCCGCAAGCCTGGAGATTGGGGGATCCACCTTTGGACACTGGGTCCAGCTCTTGACCACATCAGGGGGAAAGGGATAACGTGTATCCTTAAGACGTTTGGAGAAACGCTTATCCGGATAAGCGTGGTGTTTCTGGACTGCCTCTCTAAAGTCAGAGTGGTCCAGAAAAGTACTCAATTTACGCTTGGGATACCTGAAATGGAATTTCTCCTGCTGTGAAGCTGACTCCTCCACTGGAGGAGCTGGGGGAGAAATATCCAACATTTTATTGATGGACGCTATGAGATCATTCACTATTGCGTCCCCATCAGGTGTATCCAGATTAAGAGCGGTCTCAGGATCAGAATCCTGATCAGCTACCTCTGCCTCATCATATAGAGAGTCCTCTTGCTGGGACCCTGACCAGTGTGATGAAGTCGAGGGTCGCTCATAGCGAGCTCGCTTAGGCTGTCTGGGACTGTCGTCCGTGTCAGAGCCTTCACCCCGGGATGCCTGGGACCTTCCCGGAGCACGGATTTGTTCCAAATGAGGGGGGCCAGGGAGCATTGAATCAACAGTGCCCATGGTCTGAGGTACCGGTCTGGACTGCAAAGTCTCAAGGATTTTAGTCATAGTCACAGACAATCTATCAGCAAAAACTGCAAACTCCGTCCCTGTCACCTGGACAGTGTTCACAGGTGGTTCTCCTTGGGCCACCTCTAGCAGAGGCCCCGGCTGAGCAAGTGCCACAGGGGCCGAACATTGCACACAATGGGGGTCAGTGGCACCAGCCGGTAGAACAGCCGCACATGCGGTACAGGTAGCATAGAAAGCCTGTGCCTTGGCCCCCTTGCTTTTTGCGGACGACATGTTGTCTAGCAATCTAGGAGGGTATATAGCCAAGAATAGCGACCGTACAGTGCAATGTATAGAATACAAGCATAAAGTACAAATGAACACTTCGGCACTAGTGGGGTCAGCACCCGAGGTGCCGCTTACCGCCCGCTCCAAGCGGGTGTGTGGTCGCCAGAATCCCGTGTCTGGGTCTCCCAGAGCTTGTCTCCCTTCTCCACTGAGACTGCAAACAGGAATGGCTGCCAGCGTCCTGTGAAGAGGGGCGGGCCGTGGGCGTGCCCCAGACAAAGTGCGGGAAACTGGCGTCCCACTGTGCCCAGTGAGGGGGGTTGGAGTATGCTAAGCAGACTCCAGCCCTCGGCGCTGACGTTCTGAACAGCGTCCCGCCCTTCCCCTGACTGGCAGGCCTGGGGGCGGGAACGAAACGGAACTAGGCCGCAAAAGCCGGGGACTCGATTTATAAGCGCGGCCGCCGTATAAGCGCGGCCAGCGCGGAAGTCCCCGGCGCACCACAAGTCCCAGCCGCGCCGCAGCGCTGCCGCCGTAAAAACCGCCATCAGCGGCCGGCGCGGCAGTTCCTAATACATAAACTCACTCAGCAAAGCTGCAGTGAGTAATAGCACAAGCGCTGCTGCCCCCGGCGCACTAACACACCCAGCAATGCTGGTGTGTGTGTGCGCGATTTGTACGGGGACACAGAGTACCTTAATGTAGCAGGGCCCTGTCCCTGACGATACTCAGCTCCATGTCCAGCAGATTCCCAGGGCTGTGGACGGAGCACGGTCTCCTGTGCCTGGAGACCGATAGGATCCCACTTCACCCAGAGCCCTAAGGGGATGGGGAAGGAAAACAGCATGTGGGCTCCAGCCTCCGTACCCGCAATGGGTACCTCGACCTTAACAAACACCTCCGACAAAAGTGGGGTGAGAAGGGAGCATGCTGGGGGCCCTAGTATGGGCCCTCTTTTCTTCCATCCGACAAAGTCAGCAGCTGCTGCTGACTAAACAGTGGAGCTATGCGTGGATGTTAGCCTCCTTCGCACAAAGCATGAAAACTGAGGAGCCCGTGATCCCACGGGGGGTGTATAGGCAGTAGGGGAGGGGCCTTACACTTTTAAGTGTAATACTTTGTGTGGCCTCCGGAGGCAGTAGCTATACACCCAATTGTCTGGGTCTCCCAATAGAGCGACAAAGAAAGTGAAAAACTCCAATAAAAAGAGAACATCAACTGCGATTCACTATAGACACAGTAAAGGGTGCTTTACACGCTACGACATCGCTAATGCGAACTCGTTGGGTTCACGGAATTGGTGACGCACATCCGGCCGCATTAGCGATGCCATTGCATGTGACACCGATGAGCGATTTTGCATCGTTGCAAAAACGTGCAAAATCGCTCATCGGTGACTTGGGGGTCCATTCTCAAAAATCGTTACTGCAGCAGTAACGAGGTTGTTCCTCGTTCCTGCGGCAGCACACATCGCTCCGTGTGACACCGCAGGATCGAGGAAGCTCTTCTTACCTGCCTCCTGGCCGCTATGCGGAAGGAAGGAGGTGGGCGGGATGTTACGTCCGCGGTGGGCGGCCGCTCAGTGACGTCGCTGTGACGCCGCACGGACCTCCCCCTTAGAAAGGAGGCGGTTCGCCGGTCACAGCGACGTCGCCGGGCAGGTAAGTATCTGTGACGGGTCTGGGCGATGTTGTGCAGCACGTGCAGCGATTTGCCCGTGTCGCTCAACAGATGGGGGCGGGTACCCACACTAGCGATATTGGGACCGATATCGCAGTGTGTAAAGCCCGCTTTACTGTACTGTTATCTCTTATATGGTCTGAAGAAGTGTTATCTACAATTATATGCTCATGTATGGCGGTAATATTGGTCAAGATCTTTGTATGTGTTTTCCCCCCACCCATACCTCCAAAGTAACTTGGTAAGCCAATTGTCACACGAAGATTTTTACAAACTTTGCCGAATGTCATGCTGGCATCAGGTTCTGTTCAGATTACAGATTCTAACACTCTGCCTGAGAAATTCTCTGGTGTCTGGGATCAACACAAACAGACCCGGACGTTGACCTGCTGTGTGCTGATTCATAGACAGGCTTGCAAGCTAGTCTGCCTATTAGTTTCTTTTGATGATATGTTGTGAGGCAGCCAATCGCATCTGCTCCCCTCCTATTTATGCTGGCTGAATCCTTCCACCTATGCCAGCTATAGTTTATCTTAGTTGGTCTGGTGAGGTGTGGTGTTCCAGACTATCTGATGGAAGTAGTGCTTTTTGAGGTTATGGAGTTTACCCCTGTTGTCGTTTGTAGCTACCTTCCTGATCTTGTTTTCCTCCTGAATCTCTTACTGTCTAATCCTGTGTGTGTGTAGTGTGTCTAAGTTTTGGTTTTCCCTTGTCTGTCTTTATCTGTGGTTAACATCACACTCCTGCCTTGTTCTACCCTGGTGGGAGGGGTGTTATCAGATTTGGTCTGGTCAGGAGCAGGGTCAAGAATGGGACTTGGGTGTCTCCATCAGTAGTAGTATCCCTGAGGTAAAGGATAATATAGGGCCCCTAGCATGAGGGACAGCCTAAGGGTCCTTATCCCTCATTATCCAACAGTCACATAGTGACACCGATATGTTGGATACATGTTCATATCTATAACTGGTTCTGCAATATAAATTCCCAACTTTGTCTACTCCAAGTTTTTAGAATTCTAAGCAGCCCAAAATGTCACCTGTAATGACGACACTACAGGAGGTTTAATCACAGCCATGACTTATTAAAGCGTAAATGCAGATTCACGAAGCAACATTTCAGAAGGAAATGTCAGTTCAGGTATTTAGTTGGTAGGACATTGGCTTCTCATGTGGCGTTCACAGTTTTGGTCTCTTGATCTAATGGTACATTGCAAATGTGCTGAAGTCCTGAAGGCCTAAATCATGACTTGTGAACTAAACCGGAAGCCAAGTTTACATTTGTTGGTGAGATTTTGGTTAGTCTGACCATAAGCTGTTCAATGGTTTGCTAGTCTGAACATAACTTGCTAGAGCTTCTTCAAAACATGAAAATGTATCTACTATATAAAAGCATAAAAATAAGTTAAAAATGTAAAGAGATGAAAAAACAAAAACAAAAAAAAAGCTAGCCAATAGTCACAGCCATTAGGATTTACTACCACTAAAGCAGCAGCAAAGTCGAACGAGATAAAAAAAAGCCTTTAAAACCACTGAGAACATCACTACGTTAGCAACGGCCAACATTTAGCAGTCCATGTGTTTCGACAACATCCCGCTACATCCTCTAAGGAACAAAGGAGATAACAGTGCAAATCAGGACACCAAAAACAGACGCAGGACATAATTCAGCCTTAATGTAAAACTCCACCTTTTAAAAGGAATCATTTAAGTATATCCTTTGTGTGATCACTGGGGATTTGATCACATATGTAAAAGGAGTGTGCGATCAGAAGATGACTTATTGTTTAAAGTAGATTCTTGTGTTAAAATGGATTTTTCAACTTTTTTATGTTTCATATTACTATCTATATATAAAAAAAAAATTCTTACAATTTTCACACGGACCCCCAAGACTTAAGGGGGCTAGCGATGTCGCTCGTGAAAGCACCCGCCCCTGTCGTTTGTGCGTCACGGGCAAATTACTGCCCGTGGCGCACAATATCGTTAACACCCGTCACACGGGCTTACCTTCCTAGCGACGTCGCTGTGTCCGGCGAACAACCTCTTCGTTAAGGGGGAGGTTCGTGCGCCGTCACAGCGACGTCACACAGCGGCCGACCAATAGAAGCGGAGGGGCGGCGAACAGCCGCATTAACGACACACCCACCTCATTGCTGGAGGACGCAGGCAAGCTGTTGTTCGTCGTTCTCAGGGTGTCACACGTAGCGACGTGTGCTGCCTCAGGAATGCCGAACAACCTACGTCCACAACGACCAACGAGATTTTGAAAATGAACGACGTGTCAACGATCAACGATAAGGTGAGTATTTTTAATCGTTAACACTCGCTCGGAGCTGTTACACGCAACGACGTCGCTAACGACGCCGGATGTGCGTCACGAATTCCGTGACCCCGACGACATATCGTGTAACGGGGCCTTTAATGTTAGACTTTTACTTCCTGTTCTTCACATGGGTATTAGTAGCCATAAACTGGGTCAGACTCTACTTGTTTTATTACAAGCGTTTTCTAGGCATGCTCTAATCTGGCCAGAGGTCAGGAAGAGAAAAGAGCTGAGCTGCGATATCACCTACTGTGAATAGGGGATCTTATGTTACTGGTCATTGTAATCCTGTCTGTGATGATGAGATTCCTAAAAAGCCATCTGTATAAAACACAAAGTATGAGTCTAGTATACGGCCCAGTGCCCTGTGTGAAAATTAATAGATTTAGGATTAGATTTAGTGACGAGTAAGCACTACCATGCTCGGGTGCTTGGAAATTAAGAGAAGTTGGATACTCGAATGGGCGCAACCCACCTGAACACCTGAGTATAATGGAAGTCAATGGGGAACTTGAGCATTTTTCCGGAAGATTTTTAGGAAAATTGCTTAAGTCCCCCATTGACTTCCATTATACTCAGGTAGTCAAGTAGTGCCTATCTGAGCATCCAATGAGTACCGAGCACCTGAGCATGGTAGTGCTCGCTCAACCCTAGTTTTAAGTACCAAGCACCCAAGAATGGTAGTGCTCACTCATCACTAGATACCAGTACCAAGCACCTGAGCATGGTAGTGCTCGCTCATCACTAGTTACGAGTACAGAGCACCCGAGCATGGTAGTGCCCGCTCATCACTAGTTACCAATACTGAGCCCCCGAGAATGCTAGTGCCCGCTCATCACTAGTTATGAGTACAGAGCACCTAAGGATGGTAGTGCCCGCTCATCACTAGTTACGAGTACAGAGCACCCGAGCATGGTAGTGCTGACTCATCACTAGTTATCAGTACTGAGCACCTGAGCATGGTAGTGCCCGATCATCACTAGTTACGAATACTGAGCCCCCGATCATGGTAGTGCTCGCTCATCACTAGTTACGAGCACCCGAGCATGATAGTGCCCGCTTATCACTAGTTACGATTACAGTGCACCCGAGCATGGTAGTGCGCACTTATCACTAGTTACGATTACAGTGCACCCGAGCATGGTAGAAAACTAAAACTGCAGCACAAAACAAAGCACAGGGCTAGAGATATGGGGAAAAAAGCAAACCCTTATTCTACACAATCCCTTTAAAACTAAGCGGTATGTCCAGCAGTGCAGCTACCATATTTTTATTTTGCTGCAATGCCCCTATATTTAAAAACAGGATTTACTTCATGTTTTGTGTCTACAGCTCCTATGCGGGGTTATGCATCTCCATGGTTCCTGAATACACATTCCCCTGTGTAGTCTGATCAGTGTTTTCGTTCCATTATTCTTCTACTCTCTACAGGTTGGCAAATAGCAAAGGCTGCATGAGAAGAAGGGACAGTGACTGCAGGATAAGGGTTGTTTGTTTGCAGGCTGTAAACAGTGTGACACATGGTTCCGCATAGGAGCTGTAGACACAAAACGGTAAGATTTATTTTTATTTTTTTTGCAAATTTGCAGTAATATTGCAAGAATAAAAAAAAATAATAGTTGCATTGGTGGATATACTGGTGGACACAGACAGAAAAGGGCCCCTGTGAAGAACAGTATATGGGCCCTTTGCAGCCCCATAGATCTTCATAATGCACAATTCCACATGCTTTGGAGGTGGAAGACGGGCTCCTGCATATCTTGGGTCCCTGTCTCGGTGCACCAATGATATGTCCTCCCCTGGGTGGATATACTCTTTAAGTTCAGCATTACTAATTATATTTCAGTGATTATATGCCAGTGTGTTTCATACATAAGGCGGGAAAAGAAGTCTTTGGCATATCATATAGCAGCATTCACTTACTAAACCTAGTAAAACACACACAATGGAAAGGGCATGAGTCTTAAGATTGGCCTCCCTCCTGCTTGTATAGGGTTAGACATCTTCTGTATGCCAGGCATCTCTGCACACAATCAGAAATCTGCATCCAAAGTGAAGACATTATCCGCCGTCTGAGACATAACAGCGAAACGCTGATACTCAGACACTCGCTTCTCAAAGAAATTGGTTTTTCCCTCCAGAGAAATATTCTCCATAAAGTCAAATGGATTTTCTGCATTATATACCTGGAAGGAAAGGAAAAAGAAACAGAGAAAAAAAATAAGAATATGTGTAAAAGGATAGGAGGTGTTAAGAGTAAAGCGGGCTTTACATGAGACGATAGATTATGCGATTTGTCGTCGGGGGTCACGGTTTTCGTGACGCACATCCGGCATACCGCACGACGTCGTCTCGTGTGACACCTCCTAGCGACGCAGTATTGCTCACAAATAGTGTGTCGTGTACTTGTTGCTAGGTTTCATATAATTGTTTAATTAAAATGGCGGCGGTTGTTCATCGTTTCCGTGGCATCACACGTTGCTCCGTGTGACACCACGGGAACGATGAACAACAGCTTTAGTTGCCTCCCGCGGCACCCGACGGCTTAATGGAAGGAAGGAGGTGGGCGGGATGTTTACATCCTGCTCATCTCCGCCCCTCCGCTTCTATTGGCCGGCTGCCGTGTGACGTCGCTGTGACGCCGAACGTCCCGCCCACTCCAGGAAGTGGACGTTCATCGCCCACAGCGAGGTCGTCTGGAAGGTAAGTACGTGTGACGGGGGTTAAACGAGTTTGTGCGCCATGGGCAACTAATTGCCCGTGACGCAAAAACGACGGGGGCGGGTACGATCGATTGTGCTATCGCACAATCTATCGTCTCGTGTAAAGCAGGCTTAAGGAAGGGTTTAATGCAGTCAGCTCTGCCAAATCTCAGACAGACTGTATTCTCGCATCCATTGTACATATCTAGAATTGTCCAATTTTGGGGGGGGGCGGCACACGGAGCAAAGAGTTTCATTGATCCAAACGCGCATCAGTTTTAGAAATGTGTCCATGTGTCCGGGCTGTGAGATGGAGAGCATGTCTTATCTTTATTCATTTTACAATCACATTAAGCCATTAAGTAATGGCTGAATGTGATCGTAAAATGAATAAAGATAAGACCATGCTCGGGTGCTCATAACAAGTAGTTGGATGCTTGGATGGGCGCAACCTGGGTATCGAGTATAATTGACGACAATGGGGAACTTGAGCCTTTTTCTGGGAAATCTTATGGACAAAAAGCTTGAGTCTCCCATTGACTGCTATTATACTCACCAAATACTGAACGTGTGAACATAGCCCAAGGTGAATAAATAGGTACTCTAACAGGGGATAACTCTTAATTTCAGCTGGAAATTCAACTGTGATCTTATTTAGTGTTATACGCATGTCTTATTTATGGGTCTCTACATTAAAGCCACCATAAACCTCACATCTATCCTGTTATTTATGAGACAGACCATTAATGTATTCACTTTAAAAGTGGTGGATAATCCCTTTAGGATCCAGACTTTCCTATAATTCTTAGGCTACGTTTCCACAATGAGTTTTTCGTGAGTTTTTGATGTTGCAGATTTACTGCCATTACTGCACCTATTATAGGCCACATTCACACGTACAGTACTTGGTGACGTTTTACCTCAGTATCTGTAAGGCCACGGTCACACGTTAAGTATTTGGTGAGTTTTTTTTACCTCAGTTTTATAGCCAAAACCAGGAGTGGGTGATAAATCCAGAAGTGGTGCCCGTGTTTCTATTACACTTTTGCCTGATTATTCCACTCTTGGTTTTGGCTACAAATACTGAGGTAAAAAACTCACCAAATACTGAACATGGCCATGGTGGATTACTGTAGGTTACTTTTTACGTGTGTTTTCTTAGGGTTTTTGATGCTGCGGTTTTTGTCTTTTTTTGGTATGTTTTAAATAAAACTGCTTTGCTTATGATACTTCCTGGTATTTGTCTTTCATAAAAATGTATTGATACAGTCATGTGTGTTTTTTACCTAAGTTTTTACCACATCTAGTGCAAGTCTACGGGGAAAATCTGCACATAAAACTCTGCGTAACCGCAAGAGAGACATTTTGTGGATTTGAAATGCGCAGCACTGAGTATAAAATAATCACAGTGGGCAGGAGATTTCTAGAAATCCCATTCACTTTGCTGGAACAATAAGACTATGTGCACACACTGCAGATATTCTGCAACCAAATCTGCATGTTCTGGCAGAAAAAAAACGCTGCGGCAAAATGTGCGTTTTTTGTCGCAATTTTACGCTTTTTTTATGCGTTTTTTTCATTCCTTTCAATGCTGAATACGCAGCCAAAAATGCAGACAGAAATGACATGCTGCAGATTTTTTGCTTAATGTTTGCACTACAGTTAAGGATTCTCATAGACTTTGCTGGCATAAACATTTCATTGCACATTTGTGAAAATCTGCAAGAAAAAAAGTAGCAAAAATGCACTGTGTGCTCACTGTCTTAGGCCTCTTTCACACATCAGTGACTCGGGTACGTATGTGGCAGTTTTTATAAGTACCAGAATCAGAGACATACGCAGGCCCAGTATAATCAATGGGTCTCCGCACACATCAGTGATTTCTCACTGACCGTGTCTCCGTGCGGCATACACGCGTGGTACGTGTGCTCCGCACGGAGATATGTCCATTTTTTTCTGGCATCACTGATGTCCTATGGCCCGCACTATGGTGTGATCCAAGAAACACGTACCAGAAAGCATTCTATACTCATCTTCTCCAGCGACGCTCTGTCTGGCCTCTGCTGGCTGCTGCTTCAGAGGCGGCTCATTACTGGCATGCATATTCAGTTATGCACGACACTGTGACCCGGAAGTAGCTGCAGCAGGGACGGAAACACAGCAGAGTCGAAGAGTTCAGCACCAAGGACAGCAGGAGCGGGGACAGGTGAGTTTATCTCTATGTGCTATCACAGATCGTATCTTGTATCATAGATAGCAAATGGACAAACCATGTGTGCCACGGTTTGTCACGGAGGGACATATGCGTTTTTAACACGTCAGTGAAAAACGTCTGTGTTTTTCACTGACATTTGAAACAGGTCTTAGGGGTACTTTGCACACTGCGACATCGCTAGCCGATGCTAGTGATGCCGAGTGCGATAGTCCCCGCCCCCGTCGCAGATGCAATCTCTTGTGATAGCTGCCGTAGCGAACATTATCACTACGGCAGCTTCACATGCACTTACCTACCCTGCGACGTCGCTCTGGCCGGCGACCCGCCTCCTTCCTAAGGGGGCGGGTCGTGCGGCGTCACAGCGACGTCACACAGCAGGCGGCCAATAGAAGCGGAGGGGCGGAGATGAGCGGGACGTAAACATCCCACCCACCTCTTTCCTTCCTCATTGCAGGCGGGACGCAGGTAAGGCGATGTTCCTCGCTCCTGCCGCTTCATACACAGTGATGTATGCTGCTGCAGGAACGAGAAACAACATCGTACCTGTCGCTGCAGCAAAATTATGGAAATGAACGACGTGACACAGATCACCAATTTTTGACTGTTTCACGCTCGTTCATCTTCTCTCCTAGGCTTTACACGTTGCGACGTAGTTACCGGCGCCGGATGTGCGTCACTTTCGATTTGACCCTGACGATATCGCGGTAGCGATGTCGCAACGTGCAAAGTACCCCTTAGACTCTGTATTTTGAAACAGCGAAAATATGCAACGTCAAAAAGTCAATACAAACTGATCGTGGGGACACGCCCATAGTGTCCTGTATTAAGATTTAGATGTAGATTTAACATATGAATCCAGACAGCATCAGTCGACATTCTGCCGGCAAGGTCTGAAAATTGAGTATTAAAGGCTCAGTAAAATATTTTAAATTTTTACAATGGACTTTGCCACAAATTCTATTCTGAAAGTTACAGATTAGCAGCGAGTTATAATAATGCATGGAGCTACTCTCCAGTATGCGGCTATATTGGCACGATGGCAGCGTCTGCATACACACAAATCTGCGGTTCTGCAGTCAGGGAAAGCTGGGTGATTGGACAAAGCGGAAAAATACTTTTACCTTTGAAAAACCAAGTTCCCCCAGCAATCGATCGGCCACAAATTCTATATACGTCTTCATTAACCTGCAGTTTATGCCAATGAGATCCACAGGTAACGCTTCTGTTAAGAACTCCTATGGCAAAAAAAAGTAGTAAAAAATGATAACCTAGATTATGAGGGTTATTAATCTTCATCCAGAGGTGAAAGTCATTGAAGGCCAGCCCTGCGCCTGCCTGATTTATTATTAATGGACAGGTATAATGAAGCCCCTAGCCATATACCCCTACAATAATAATGTGTACAGCAGCATATACACTCCTATGTGTAGGATTCAGGGCTACTCGTGCACGTTCGGCTTTGTCCACCAACAGCAGCCTTGACGACAAAAAATAGTGCAGTGTCAAAATGTTCTAAATGATTTCTCAATTTTCTCACAGGCCGCTAGGCCTAATCTGAGACTTCTACTTCCACTTGAGCACATGAACATCAGCAGCAACAGACAGACTCAGACCCTACTGAATTGCGTTGAAGCATGGTCTCATCAGGGCAAAGATCCCTGTAAAAGGAAGGTGAGGAGGTGAGCTGTGACATCACTGACTATAAAGGCTGTCTTCTATACTGCATTGGTGTTACCCTTTCATTGCGATCCTGTCTGTGATGATAATGAAACTGCTGAAAAGCCTTCTGTACAGAAAAAGAAGTATGAGTCTATGATAAGGCCTAGTGACTCGTGTGAAAATTGCAAGATTTCTGATTTTCCTTAATATAGATAGTAATATTGAAAGTTTAATATTTTATATTTTGTTTATTTATTTATTTAAAAAAAAAAAAACATTTTACAAAAAAAAATGTATTGGCTCATTTTTTTGAAGACAACATATTCCCTTTGAGGGTTTATCCAGGTTGCTATAAAGTAACTTGAAGTGTTTGTGTATGGTCATTTGTATGGGATGGAAACATAGTATTGCTCAGATAGGTGAGCTGCAGTCCTAGGCCGAAACTACAGGGTATCTACAACCCAGGGGCGGACATGTCACTGGTGCAACCAGGGACCTAAGAGGTAAGGGGCCCATTTCTTCCTCCAAAACAGGTGGAATTGATCATTTTGATGATTTATTGGACTAAAATGGGCCCATATTCTGTTCTTGCACAGGGGCCCTTTTCTGTCTGTGTCCATGAGTCCTAAAACCTGTCCAGTAAGCGACTCCCCAGAGTATCTGTGTTGTTACCATACAAAAAACAGAGGGTAAATGGACCAAATGTCCATGAAAAAAGGATGAAAGGGGGGGGGAAGGCATACTTGTAGTATCGGGGACTGAAAGTGAGTGGGGGTGACCGGCCGGAGTTAGCTAAAATTACTTTAAATATGTAATTATGGAGTTCTGTATAATAGAAACGGGGGTTTGGGGGGTAAAACCCCTAGGTTGGGAGGATGCGTAGAGGAGGGGGGGTTGCTTGCTCCACCCCTTGCATAATGAAAGCTCGTTACAGCTGCATGTCAGGCCACGCCCACCAAGAGGAGCATCACGCCCACCAAGAGGAGCATCACGCCCACCAACTTAGCTGCAAGTATGCCACTTTGATTATGCAAGGGGAACTTCGCCAGCTGGGGGTCCCGCTTTTATTATAAAAAACTCCATGACTATGTGGACATAAATATTAATGTTTATTAAGTCCAGCCGGTCACGCCCACTATCTCCACACCCAACCACTGTCTCCAGCCGGTCACGTCCACTATCTCTGCACCCAACCACTGTCTGCAGACAGTCACGCCCACTATCTCTGATCCCACTCACTGTCTGAAGACAGTCACAACCACTATCTCTGCTCCCGCTCACTGTCTCCAGCCATTCACGCCCACCATCTCTGCTCCAGCTCACTGTCTGAAGCCGGTCACGCCCACTATCTCTGCTCCCGCTCACTGTCTCCAGCCGTTCACGCCCACTATCTTTGATCCCGCCCAGTGTCTCCAGCCGGTCACGCCCACTCACCTCCAGCCCCCGATACTACAAGTATGCCAAAAAAAAAAAACAGACATGTTTAGGATTGTAAAACACTAGAATGTAATGGAGGTGATGCTTTTTGCTTTTACGGAACTTCGTTAGTATAATATTTAGTATTAACTATCAGACATATTACCTGCTCTATTCTCACGGCGCCGATTATGATATCAGTCACTCGCTGCGCTGTGGGTTTATTCACCAGGTAGTGAAACATTAAACCTGCAAAATCACAATGTAGGCCCTGCAGGGGAAAAGATCAGACGTTACATGTACAGCAATAACAAGAAACCCAAACCCTAAAAAATAATCATACTGCACATTAATGTAAAATCACACAGTGCATATGTTCAGTCATTTGTTACTTATATTAAGCACGCCAGGGTTCAGAAACACTTAAAAGAAGCAAGGCAATTTTTATTCGGCGTTCTTCTCCCCGTTCAATGGTTCCGTCGGGGCTTCTGTCCAAACCCCCCCAAAAACGGGATTCGGACGTATGCGCCGACGGGTCTACTGACTAATGGAACAGACGGAGTCACCATGTGTTCTATCGTGCACGATTGACACCCAAACGCAGTCTGCTACATCTGAATGTCCTCCTCTAATAGGCATATACTCCCGAAAACGGTGCTTGACAGATCCCATGGTGACTCCGTCTGCAGCATTATAGTCAGTGGCCCCGTAGGCGCATGCGTGCCAATCCCATTTTGAACGGAAGCCCCGATGGGAACCACTGAACGGTGAGAGGAAGGAACAAAGTGTGAAAGTGACCTGACATGTTCATTCTTCAGGTGGAAGCCGCTTGCTAGATATAGTTTCAATTACAGAAAAAAAATAACGGCAGCAAAAACGAAAGCAAAATTTCCAGCAAAGCCGCTTTTGGGAAAAAAATGATGGATTTTTCCTGAAGCGATTTTGTCTAGAAAGGCGTCTTTTTTTGGAGAGGTTTTTTTTGGAGTTTTTTTGTTTCTGGTAGAACTCTATAAAAATTTGAAGAAATTTTTATAAAGTTTTGGCCAGTTTCTTCCTGAAGTGTTTTTTGTAGTCTTTTGATGGGGCAGTGCCTGATTTAAAGCATTTTACATCGGAAGACGCTTCAAACATGTGACACGCACACTCCCCCCCATCAGGCATTTTTCAAAACCTGAAGCGACAGAAAAACGCTAAAAAGACCAAACAAATGGCTAAGCAAAGTGGTTTCCCAACAAAAAGTAAAATCTTTTGAGCGTTTTTTTTTTCTTTTTTTAATGAAATTTCAGGTGTTTTTTGGAGCAGATCCACACCAGAAAAAAAACAAGTGCAGCAAAACTGATTGTCACTAAAAAGTGATGGTGAGCTATTGTCACTCTTGTCTCTTTTACAAAATATATTTTCATTAGTACAGTTTGTACAAAAATGGATCCAATATTTGTCTTGAAACAAGGAAAAAGTCAAGGCCTAAGCCACACGGCGAGAAAATCGGTGCGAGTGCAGTGCGAGAAAACATCGCATTCCACTTGGACCAATTCTAGCCTATGTGTCAGCGCACATGAGCGATTATTTTCTCAGCCCTAATCGGACCGAGAAAACAATCGCAGTATGCTGCGACTGTAAAGCGAATCTTTCTCTCACACCCATTCAAGTCTATGAGGCGAGCGAAAAATTGCACTTCACTCGCAGTACACCGGTGTACCGCGCATGCAGAGCGAGAATCGCAATAGCCAGCTACGGAGGATGGAGAGAATTCCCTCCCTCCCTTCCTCCGTGACGGCCCGCCCCCCCGCACCTCAGTAGCAGGGACACTCGTATGACACTCGGCTCCTGCTGTGCTGCCAGCGTGAGCCGAGTGTCATGCAAGGATCGCACAAGTGGTACGGGCCACCATCTCGGCCCTCTGGCGCTCTCTCTCAGCAATTTCACGGCCCAGCAGGTTTGGCTCCCTGTCCCAGTAAGGGGCGTCTGCACGCCCCCGCGCACGGGTTGGGCCCGGCGGGACTTCCTTCACGCTGCCCACAACTGGCGCCCTTTTTGGAAGGTCCCGCGGTGACATGACATGGCTCGCAGCGGCGACCCGGCGCAGCCTCAGCCGAGGTTTGGGAACAGGGATCCTCACCGGTTGGACGTCCGCCTCCTTCCGGACCGGACGGACTACCGGAGCCGGGACGATCTTGGGTGCGGCCAGTGCCGACGGCTCCTCTTCGCGGACGGGCACCTCCCGCTGGATCTTCCATAGCAGCGGTACGGGTCGTCTGCGGACATCGCTTGCAGGCTGGTCCTCCAGGGCGGACGGGCGGAGCTCCGCCACCGGTAGTGGGGGCAGCGGGCCTAGCAGTGGGGTAGCAGCAACCGATACGGGTAGCGGGGGAGGCAGCAGGGTGAGCGGGCGCAGACCGGGCCCCTCAGCCGCAGCGACCGGTCCTTCTGGGACACAGGGGCGTGGGTCGCTTACCCGCTCCTCCAACTCTGCCTCCATCTCGCGTCTCCGCATGGCCGTCGCCACTTCCGCCATGTCGGCCACCCATCCTTCCAAGAAGAACTGCACTTGGGCCTGCAGGCAGCTCCACATTTGTGCGGTCCGGACCTCCACCCACGCCGCTGTTCCTGGCGTGGGCTCTGGGGTTTCAGCGGTGCCGGAAGGACGGGACATCTTGTGCAGCAGTGTTCCAGGAACCGTATAGCTTGCAGAGTCCTGGCGTCCCTGCTTTTATGGCCTCGGTTACATTAGGCAGGCTTTCACCCGCCCCCCCCTTGGTTCTTTCTAGCACTTCCGCTTGTTGGGGGCGGGGCTTCGCTTTCGCGCCTTCCCTGCTCGGGGAAGACGCTCGAGCAAGAAATCTTCGCGCCAAAGATGGCGGCGCTTCAAATTTTTCGGCCGGACCCCGCCGGCGGGGACTGCAAGGTGCACTTCTACCGGTAGGTAGATCGGTTCTATCCTGTTCGTGACGCCAAGTTGTCGCGGGCGGCGGGGCGCTGCGCTCGCTAACGCTCGGGTCCGGCACTGCTGCTGCTCGGTGGCTCGAGCGGTGGGCCGGATCTGGGGACTCGAGTGGCGCTCCTCGCCCGTGAGTGAAAAGGGGGTGGTTTGCTTGGGGATTTAGTCCGTGACACCACCCACGGGTTGTGGTGAAGATGGGCACCACCGCTGCTGGTGACTGGGATCCCGGGAGCGATGGTAGGGAGCAGCTGGGATGTTGTTTTCCCCCTCTGTGGATAGGGGTTGGTGGTCCCGGGGCCCGGTGGTGTGACGGGGAGGCAGGGATGGTGAGGCGCAGGGTTGCAGGGACAGCGTGGCGTGGTGCCGGATGGCACTGGTGTACTCACTCAGCAACAGATGCACCAAGGCTCCGGTAAACCAAACAGCTGGATGGACGGGTCCCGCAGCCGGCTGCAGTGTCTCTCCCCGGACAGGTGATGGTGGCTGTCTTTCCCTGCACCTTTGTGTACTGTGTTGACTCCAATGACTTCCCAACGGTAGTCCGCTCCCCGGCGTATAGGTGCCAGAGGAGCCCGTTTTGCCCGCAGGCGCTGGCCCTTGGATTTCTAGCCTGTGGCGGTGGCTGTATATCCTCACGGTGCGGAAGGTTGCCTTCTGACGGGACTTGGGTAGTTAGAAACCCCTGGGGTTCCTGTCACACTCGGATTTGACTATTGTCGGCGGCTCCAAGCCTGGTCGGGGCCCTATGGCCCTGCCTGTGTGCTTAACTTCACTCCGGTCCCCGATTCGGTACCGGTGGGCCACCGCCCAAACCCGGTCCTACGGTTCTGCGGAGATCCGTCACTCCTGCAGACGGCCACCACCGTCTGCCAACCTTGCTGTCAGTGCCTGGGCTCCAACCCAGACACCCGCAGTACGTAACCTCTCACTTTCACCTCCTAGACTCAACTCCTGATCTTCCCGCCTCCAGGCCTGTGAACTCCTCGGTGGGTGGGGCCAACCGCCTGGCTCCGCCCCACCTGCTGTGGACATCAGACCCTGGAGGGAGGCAACAAGGGTTTTTGTCTGACTAATGTAACTGTCTGGGGGGTGGGGGTGTGTGTGTGTGTTTTGTCTGTGGCTACCTGGCTAGTCCAGGGCGCCACACATGCAGTCCTTAATAATCTTACCCCACTGGAGCTAATGGAAAAAAATGGCAGCAAGCAAGCCATATGGTAGCGGCAAAAGGGAAAACAAAATCCCTAAAAATTGAATGATTTTCACTACAGTCTAATGTAAGGTCCAAAACAGTGCAGCCTAAAACCACAAGGTCCCGTTCATTACTGAGTAGCTGACTCTAAGGGGTACTTTGCATGTTGCAACATCGCTAGCATCGGCTAGCGATGCGGAGCGCGATAGTCCCCGTCGCACATGCAATATCTTGTGATAGCTGCCGTAGCGAACATTATCGCTACGGCAGCTTCACACGCACTTACCTGCCCTGCGACGTCGCTCTGGCCAGCGAACCGCCTCCTTCCTAAGGGGGTGGGTTGTGCGGCGTCACAGCGACGTCACACGGCAGGCGGCCAATAGAAGCGGAGGGGCGGAGATGAACGGGACGTAAACATCCCGCCCACCTCCTTCCTTCCGCATTGCAGCCGGTGGAGGCAGGTAAGGAGATGTTCCTCGCTCCTGCGGCTTCACACACAGCGATGTGTGCTGCCGCAGGAACGAGGAACAACATCGTATCTCCTATTGGTGCGACATTATGAAAATCACCGACGCTACACAGATCACCGATTTACGACGCTTTTGCGATCGTTTATCGGCGCATCTAGGCTTTACATGTTGCGACGTCGTTAGAGGCGCACTTTTGATTTGACCCCGATGATATCGCAGTAGCGATGTCGCAGCGTGCAAAGTACCCCTAATTCCCTCTATATGTGACCTGTATTAATGCAGTCTACAATTTCTAATATTCTTTCAATTTATTGCAGGGGGGGGGCAAATTACCCCAAATATTACAAAGTTTGCATTAGTGAAGCAGAAGATTTTATAGGAAGAATGAGTCACCTCATCCCGACTGATCAGCTCATTGGAGAAGGTGAGTCCTGGCATCAAACCTCTCTTTTTCAGCCAGAAAATAGCAGCAAAAGATCCAGAGAAGAAGATCCCTTCTACAGCAGCGAACGCGACAATTCTCTCCCCTACAATGAACACGATAGGAGACAATGGCGGTTATCAGTCACCTCTCAGATCAATCTGCTGTCTAAAAACAGTAGTGGCTTCCTGACACATACAGTGGTGCTAATGGGATACTGCCGAGTTTCCCCGAAAATAGGACAGGGTCTTATACAATTTTTTGCTCCGAATGATGCGCTAGGGCTTATTTTCAGGGGATGTCTTATATTTTACCATGAATAATAATCCACATTTATTCTTGAACAAAAACACAACATTTATTCAGCTATAATCCTGTCATTACCTTCTGGAACATCAACATTTTGTGTTCCTCCTATTACTGGGTCAGATGCACATTTTCTTATCTGATCACTTATTCTTGTGGTGCAGAACCCGTCCTATAGTGGTGGATATATACCATATTTACAAAAGTTTACATTACCTGATTAAATTAATTATTCTCTATGTACTACTAAGTTTACCCCCAAAATAAAGCAGACCCCCAAAATAAAGCAGACCCCCCCTAAAAGAATCGCAGTTACCAGACCCCAAACAATTAGTGATGGCAAGTGAATGGGCTCTCACATACAAATCTGCATCTGTCAGGTCCCCCTGTGTTCTATAGCGGTTGGCTCCCGGACCTGGTGACTGGAAGCAGTATCATTCGTGCGGAGTGATACTGGTACCCGATCTGTGTGTGAGAGCTGCAGTGTAATGCAGCTGGGAACAGCGAGGGACCGGACAGCAACACAGATCTCTGTGTGAGAGCCCATCCACCAACAGCACTTGCCAACTGTAATTGTTTGGGGTCTGGTGAGAGGAATTTTTTTTTTTTGTTGGGTGGTGCGTCTGCTGTCTTTTGGAAGTGTCTGTTTTCTTTTAGGGATATGTGCTTTCTTTGATGAAGGGTCCCGCTGTACTTTAACTTTTCTAGCTACTTGGACACTTCCTTATGGAACCGTAACTAGGGCTTATTTTTTGGAGTAGGGTTTATAGTTTAAGCATACCCAAAGATCCTACTAGGGCTTATTTTCAGGGTAGGTCTTATGCTCGGGAAAACTGTAGTATTTGGCTGGGTTCACATGTTGCACATATTCAGCTGGGTTCACATGTTGCATAATTGGTGCAGATTCTTTTAGCAAGTTTTTGAAAAATTGAAATCAGATGAGTACATTTTTGGACAAATATACTCCAATTTAGTCATTTGGAGTAATTGTATGTATGGTTTTTTTTCTTTTCCACACTTGTGCAAATTTCGTGACATTTTAAAAGCATTGTGCAATTCTTTTAGCTAAAAAAAAAAATCACAAGTACATTAAAGATAAAAATAAATATGAATATGAAGAATCTGGTTACAAAATGTAATCGAATACCATAACACAATAAAAAAAATGGCTTAAAAAAACAAAAAAAAAAACAAAAACGGCGCTGCGGTAAGGGATGACTTGAGCACTTGCTCCTGCATATCACAAGCTCAGGTGTTAGGGGGCTATTGGCTACTTTTAAAGGTGTTTTCACACTGCGTTTTGTCCCCGTTCAGAGGTCCCGTTGGGGCTTAGGTCCGAACCCCCATAAAAACAGGATTCAAACGTACACGCCAAGGAGGCCTTTGACTATAATGGTGCAGACGGAGTCACTGCAGGCTCTGCTGTGCTCCATTTTCTGGCGTATATGCCTAGTGGAGGAGGATACCCAGACAGGACCATTGAACGGGTGACAAAATGCAGTGGGCAAGCAGAAAGCACCCTAACCCTTTCATGTGCAGAGACAGAGTTATGCTGGTCAAAGGCAGAGGCACAAAATGCCGTGCAGAGCATCTACCGCCTAATAAAATATACCTGTTTGGGCAAATTTAGATCTCAGTGTATCATGGACAGAGTATAGACTGTGATATACGGACCGGCAGCAAGCATCACCCAAATTTGCAGCTTCCCAGGCATTTATGAGACCCATGTCTAGTCCATGATTCGACACGTTGTTGTCTTTTATTATGCGGCATCCACACATTGTATTTTATAAATCTGCAGCATGTCAATTTCTGTTACAAGTAGCCCCTTCAGAGCAGAAGAGAACTGGGATCCTAGTGACAATTTTTGTCCCCTTATCAGTGCAAAGCAGGATTTGGCCAGGGGAGAGGCCTTCTTATCCCAAGTCTTGTGGCAAGGCTCTTTAAAAGGAATCTGTCTGCAGGTTTTTGCAATGTAATCTGAGAATAGCATGATGTAGAGGTGTGAGGGTAGCCTGGGCTATAGGCAGTTTGTCCAGATGTAATAAGATGATCTGTGTATGTAAATAGTCAAAGTATAGATGTCATTGCATAATGATCTGTGTGTCTATATGACAATCTCATGGACGCCATAATATGATTCTAAGATGTGTGTACAGTAAGGTGTTAACAGAGATAATCAAGCCAGAATGAACAATGAACAAAGAGGTATTCATGATATACTGAGAGAATTTATAATCATGATTTTCTCGCCAGCTGGGATGTGGGATGTAAGATGTGGGATGTTTACTCCTTGTTCTTGCTTCAAGGTCAAAGTCGAATGTTGTATTGTATAATCATAAGTTATTTTACGGACTGAGATCTCCATCTGCTTCAACCAGGCTGATCACCTTCCGACCCCAGTAAGTGTTACATAGATTCCCAACCTTGATAGGGGCAGGGACCTCGATTCCAGCAATGTGTCACTCAATGGGTGCAACAGTTGTATTACAATCACAGTTTTCTCTTATCCAAATCTAGCAGAGCTCGGAAAGCTGAGCCTTGTTAAACCTGCCCACACCCCTGATTGGCAACTTTCTGTGTATATATTGACAAAAAGCTGCTAATCAGTGATTGGATCAGGAGCAAGAGACACCTAGTCTTCTAGTGATAATTTCCTACTAATAAAACACTGATTTTATTTAAACAGTGAAACACAACCCAGTAAGTGTCACATCACTGCCCCTAAACCATACTGCTCAAAGATGACATAGCAAAAATCTGCTGACAGATTCAGGGACCCTTTTAGGATTTGTACATCTTTTAGGTGGCCCTACAGTTCCTGTCCTCTTCCTCTCTGTAGAGGATATTTGCAAATTTGAATTTCTAGGGGAGCATTACATGGCCTATAAGTCTCCTTACGTCAGATTGGCGCTCACCACGAGGAGAAATATTACCCCTTAGAATGTTTGTTGCAGAAACTCTCATTTTTGGTGCAGGTTCTACTCATGAACTTCAATAAAGAAGGTAAATTTGTGAATAAAACTACCTGCCTTGGATCGTTTAGTGGAGTACAAGAAGAAGTGTAGAAAATATGAATATCGCAGACAAGCTGCAGATATAAGTTAAGACACTGGCTGTGACGCCTATCAAATATGTAACGTGTGAACCAAGATATAAGGGTGAAATCTGCACCAAATATGCAAGAAAAACTGCTGCAAAATCCAAAAGTAATGTGTGGATTTCAATGCACAAAGCTGTAGATGTAAAAAACAGTACCAAATACACAATGTGCAGAAATCTACATCACTGATATGGTTAATGCTGTGAATTTTCTACACGCAAATCCACAAGGAAAATCCACACCAACATTACAAAATGGAAGCACAATGCATAATAGGATTTGATTAGCAAAGAAAGTGTAAGAAGTACCGTATTTTTCGTTTTATAAGACGCACCCCAAATTTAGAGATAAAAAAGATTAAAAAAAGGGGGGGTCCGTCGTACTCCGGTCATGTCTTACCGGAGGGGGGGCGGCAGCGGTGGTGGAGTGGGGTCACAGGAGGCAGGGGCGGTGCTGGAGTAGGGCGATGCTGCAGGGATTGTGGTGGGAGCTTTTGATGGCAACGGTGGGGTCTGTGCTTGCAGCGGTGATAAAAAAAAAAGGGGGGTCCGTCGTACTCCGGTCATGTCTTACCGGAGGGGGGGGGCGGCAGCGGAGGTGGAACGGCGTCACAGGAGGCAGGGGCGGTACTGGAGTAGGGCGATGCTTCAGGGATTGTGGTGGGAGCTTTTGATGGCAACGGTGGGCTCTGTGCTGGCTGTGTGGAGCAGAGTGGTGCGGTGAGTGTCCCAGATGCTCTGCCGGTGGTGTGGGCTTCAAAGAAATGGCACCTGGAGTCAGCGCGTGCGCAGATTGAACTCTTGACTCCATGACAAGCCGAGATCTCATCTGCGCACACGACACCTCCAGGCACCAATTTCCTTAAGTCCGCTGCTGAGAGGTCAGTGGGCTGGAGGCGGCGTGTGCGCAGATGAGATCTTGAGCCGAGAGCTCCATCTGTGCACGCACCAACTCCGGGCGGCATTATATGAAGCCAGAGCATCTGGAACACCCGCCGTACAACCCTGCTCTACACAGCCACCGCAGCCAGCCACCCGCACAGACAGCCGGCCGCCCGCACAGACAGCCACCAGCACAGCTCCTATGGCAGCCAGCACAGCACCCATTCTCTACCTCCTGGTAAGCTACATTCGGATTTTAAGACGCACCCCTCATTTTCCTCCCAAATTGTTGGGAGGAAAAGTGCGTCTTATAATTAAAAAAAAAACGGTATATCTGTATCTCAATATAACATATTTCTTTCCAGTCTAGGACAGTACAGACCAAAGGAAGCTTTCCGGTTTGATATCCAGTCCAGGGCCCACTTGGCTTTTTTTCTGATACACGGCATAGTTTCGATTGCGTTAAATAAAAAGTTGCTAAAAGAAAAAAAAAGAAAAAAGTAAATAAAAAAGGTATAATGTAGAAAATTGCAAATATAATAACCCAATAAATGATTTTTCTTTTCATCTGAACTAATCATAATGGACTAGTAAGCGTAACTAAAGGCTCGCACACACGAGCGTATAAATCGGACAAGTGCGATGCTATAAAAAAAATAGGGATTGCAATTGCACTCAGACCAATGTTATGCAATCAAGCAGTACATATATTCAGCGTTAGGAAAAACAATAAAAATCAAAGCATGCTGCATATTGCCACATATATCGGAAGAGACTCACCTATGCAAGTCTATGGGTGCAAGCAAAAAAAAAAAAAATCAGATGCCACACATGACCATACTAGTGGCATCTGTTCTTTACAGATACATTACCATTGGTAGCATAGAACACTATAAATGATCCTGTAAATCAATAATAGCTGAGAAAAAATAAAAGGGTTGCCACGGATGACAAGAGACAGAAAAATCATCCTACTTTTCTGGATGAAAATCAGACTCATTATTTATACACTCAGGTGAGCGCACCCTAAGGGTTCCCAAAGTGCCAATGGTAAATAGCTGTACCACTCTAATGTGTTTGACCTTACAGTTAAGGCACATGATCCCCTTCCCAATGCATAGGTGATAACAGATCTATGGGGGTCTGACCAACTGCAAGAACATGGGTCTTGTTATAAGCAGATTACTCCTTTAAATTAAGCATTCCGCTGCCTTCCTGTGTTCAGAGAGTAGAGCATTGTGGGATCTCAATATGGCAGCGCTAAGCTGGGGGGGGGTCACATGACTGCGAAGTTAAAAGGGAAAAGGCAGAATTATTTTCTCTGATTTTGGATATAAATGATGTAGAAAATAACACACAGCTTAAATGGAATCTATCACCAGGTTTTTGCCACCTAATCTGAGAGCAGCATAATGTAGGGGCAGATATCCTGATTCCAGCGATGTGTCACTTACTGGGCTGCTTAGTGTAGTTTTCATAAAATCACTGATTAATCTGCAGTAGATTATCATTACAGGACTACTTGGCATGCTGCAGGTAGTCCAGCATATTCATGAGCTCTGTATAACTGCTGGATCTGCAGCAGAGAAAACATTAATTTTATCAAAATGACAGCAAACAGCTCAGTGACACATCACTGGAATCAGGGTCTCTGTCTCTACATTAGGCTGCTCTCAGATGGGGGAGCAAAAATCTGCGGATAGATCCCCTTTAAAACCTGTACAAGATAATTATAGGAGCAAGGAAAATTATTGTAATAGAAATTTTAAAAGAAGTCTATTAGCACAAAATGACTGTTCAAACCGAACGCAAGCACTCGGTGCACCCTTGGGGTGGCCAAACAGTACAGTGCACCTTCTCACCTACTTGTTTTGCATCCTCCTTCTCCTTAAATTGACAGCTCTGCCTTTACAGGAGACGGAAAAGGGCAGAGATAGATGAGAGACTACCAGTGAGAAGGTGCACTGAACCTCTCGGCCACACCAAGGGTGCACTGAACCTCTCGGCCACACCAAGGGTGCACTGAACCTCTCGGCCACACCAAGGGTGCGCCGAGTGTCTGTGCTTGGTTTGAACAGTCATTATGTGCTGATAGACTCCCTTCATCCGCTGTCCATTGTGATATTTTCGTACCGTTTCTCAAGATCCTTGATATACGTCTCGATGAGCAGACTGTACATTTCAGAATGAATGTTCTCAATGAGAATCTGAAAGCCATAAAAACATCGGGCTTCTGGTATCTGGACCTCCTGACTGAATCGCTCCACCTGACACAATAAAAGAAAAAAGGCCATTTATTGCTATAAATTACATCACAAATATTGAAGTCAAAGGAATGAAGTAGCACCTAGCATAAAAGAAGATGCAAACAGCATAAGGGGGCTGTCCAAGGCTTTGATACTAATGGCCAGACCACCATATCTCCATTTACTGTGTAGTGGCTGGGCACTGCAGATGAGCTCCTACTCACTTCAATGGGAGCTCAGCTGCAGTTCCTTAGAATGGCCACTACACAGTGTATGGCGCTGTGGTGTTTCAGCTCAATATACTTTTTATTTACAGCAGCTGTATTAAAGGGGTTGTCCACTTCTTTTACATTGATGACCTATCTGAAGGATAAGCCATCAATGTCTGATCAGCCGTTGTCTGACACCCCGCACCCCCGCTGATGGGCTGTTCTCGGTCCCAGCGGCAGCAGGAAGAGGAAATGCTCAGTTCTGGCGCTGCTACGGCGTCTGATAGCAGCCATGGCCGGGTACTGCACATCCTCCTCCTATTGATTAGAATGGGAGGCGGATGTGCAGTACTCGACCACGGCCACTATCCGAAGACAGAGCTGCGCCAGAACTGAGCCTTTCCAGCTGCCTGCTGCCGCCACCGGGACCGAGAAAAGCTGATCGGCAGGGGTGTGGGGTGTCGGACCTCGGCTGATCAGATATTGATGACCTATCGTAACGATAGGCCATCAATATAAAAGGAGTGGACAAACCCTTTAATTGGTAACACCTGATTAATTGAGGTTCTAGGTGTCAGACACCCACTGATCTGACACTGATGACCTTTCCTAAAGATAGGCCACCATTGGCAAAGTCTTGAGACAAATTCCTTAGCTAAAAAGGGTTGTCCAACTGCAAAATGCCTTCTCAACCGAATGGATGACCATGGAAGTCCAGAATGGCTAATATAGGGAGGTAGAGGGTGGGAAAATATGGCAATGTGCACGTTCCAGGTAAGCATGAAGGGTCTCTAATCACAGCTAAGCTACACATAGTATGAGGGTCTTCCATCAGTAACATGATCATAGCGCAAGGATTGGTTTTTCGTGGTCTGAAAGGATAAGGGGCCAAAAGCCAAACGTGTGGATTCTGCTGCAGGAAAGCTGTAGATACGCAGTGTAAAAATCTGTACAAAAGAAGTAACACGTAAACCAGTCTTACATTAGAAAGCTACGAAAATCCATAACACAGACAGCACAATACACCTACCAGATTCTCGTTAACAATGCCATCGCTCGCAGCAAAGAAAGCCAAAACGTGGGAAATAAAATACTTCTCATCCGATGTCAGCTTCTCCCAGTGAGCAGCATCTTTGGATAAATCCACCTCAGAGAGAAATAATAACAGATGATATATGCCGTGGATAAAATTACAGTATTATCGCACTCATGCAGCCAATTCATGAATCGCGTGCACCTAATTGATGAATTTGGCATAAAAAACCCTCAAATGCTGTGTTTCCCCGCAAATAAGACAGTATCTTATATTATTTTTTTGTCCTAAAAATGTGCTAGGGCTTATTATCGGAGTGGGGCTTATTTTGGGGGAAACAGCCAAAAAAGCAGAAATCCCCCAGGAGAATCATACTTACTGGACCATGGATGTCTGTGTCGCTCCAAGGTCCTCCTGTGATCCACAGGACCACTGTGAAGCACACAAGGAGCTGGGAGCAGGTTCTTGTGTGCTTCATAGAGGTCCTCCCCTGCTTACAGCCTGCACTCACACACACAAAGATACACTGCTTCCGGCAGGCAGGGGAACCTGGGACGCTGTAGAATGCGAGGACCTGAGGTGGAACGCATCGATGATCTGCAATTGAATAAAGTGATGCATTCCACCGTAGGTCCTCGTGTTCCTGGTCCCCGGAGAAGTGGGCTATCACCGAATGTGTGTGTGTACATTCCACTGCAGGTCCTCGTGTTCCTGGTCCCCGGAGCAGTAGGCTATCACCGGATGTGTGTGTGTACATTCCCCTGCAGGTCCTCGTGTTCCTGGTCCCCGGAGCAGTAGGCTATCACCGGATGTGTGTGTGTACATTCCACTGCAGGTCCTCGTGTTCCTGGTCCCCGGAGCAGTAGGCTATCACCGGATGTGTGTGTGTACATTCCACTGCAGGTCCTCGTGTTCCTGGTCCCCGGAGCAGTAGGCTATCACTGGATGTGTGTGTGTGATTTCCATTGCAGGTCCTCGTGTTCCTGGTCCCCGGAGCAGTAGGCTATCACCGGATGTGTGTGTGCATGCCATTGCAGGTTTTCGTGTTCCTGGTCCCCGGAGCAGTAGGCTATCACCGGATGTGTGTGTGTGATTTCCATTGCAGGTCCTCGTGTTCCTGGTCCCCGGAGCAGTAGGCTATCACCGGATGTGTGTGTGCATTCCATTGCAGGTCCTCGTGTTCCTGGTCCCCGGAGCAGTAGGCTATCACCGGATGTGTGTGTGCATTCCATTGCAGGTCCTCGTGTTCCTGGTCCCCGGAGCAGTAGGCTATCACTGGATGTGTGTGTGCATGCCATTGCAGGTCCTCGTGTTCCTGGTCCCCGGAGCAGTAGGCTATCACCGGATGTGTGTGTGCATTCCATTGCAGGTCCTCGTGTTTCTGGTCCCCGGAGCAGTAGGCTATCACTGGATGTGTGTGTGCATGCCATTGCAGGTCCTCGTGTTCCTGGTCCCCGGAGCAGTAGGCTATCACCGGATGTGTGTGTGTGATTTCCATTGCAGGTCCTCGTGTTTCTGGTCCCCGGAGCAGTAGGCCATCACTGGATGTGTGTGTGCACTCCACTGCAGGTCCTTGTGTTCCTGGTCCCCGGAGCAGTAGGCCATCACTGGATGTGTGTGTGCACTCCACTGCAGGTCCTTGTGTTCCTGGTCCCCGGAGCAGTAGGCCATCACTGGATGTGTGTGTGCACTCCACTGCAGGTCCTCGTGTTCCTGGTCCCCGGAGCAGTAGGCCATCACTGGATGTGTGTGTGCACTCCACTGCAGGTCCTTGTGTTCCTGGTCCCCGGAGCAGTAGGCTATCACCGGATGTGTGTGTGTGTGATTTCCATTGCAGGTCCTTGTGTTCCTGGTCCCCGGAGCAGTAGGCTATCACCGGACGTGTGCGTGTGTGATTTCCACTGCAGGTCCTCGATGTGTTGCACAGCAGGTCTTCGCATTTCACAACATCCCATTCGGTGTCTGGTGAGTATGATTGTAGGGTCTTCTGTCTTCTTTCTTTTGGAGGTGTCTGCTTTCTTTAATGAAGTCTCCTACAGTATTCTTTAATATTTATTTTCGGGGTAGGGCTTATATTGACATCATACATATTTAGACACATGAACCTCCAAGACTGTGAACCGCAGCACCACTGGAATGGCGGGGGATGAGCATAGGCTTTTTTATTTTACCTGGTGGAAACATGTGGAATCAGAAGGGGTTGTCCTAGTAGTGGACAGCCCCATTAAGACAAAACTTAAAGGGCTATCCTATCTCAATATGTAGTAGGTATAATAATATTAGCAAATACCTCCAATTAGAAATGTAGCATAGTTCTCTTGATTATCTATGTTGCTTACCTCATGTGCAGGGCATTTCAGTAGCTTAGGTATTTATGGTTATGACCACGAGCAACTACCGTACATAACTCACTATATGAGTGGTAGTAACCATGGATACCTAACCTACTGCTTCAATGTCCTGCACATGAGGTAAGAGATATAGCTATATCAGGAGAACTATACTATATTTCTAATTGGAGGTATTTGCTAATATTATTACACCTACTACATATTGGGATAGGAACTGGGTGATGCGAATACCCTTTTAAAGCAGAAAGACCCTCAAACTAGTAACATCTGAAGTCAGCTGCAATAAAGGCCGGAAAAGCCTCACAAAGGAGGAAACCCAGCGATGGTGACGTCCATGGCTTCCAGACTTCAGTCACTGTCTGCAAAGGATTCCGTACAAAGTATTAAAAATGAAAAAAAAATTCTGGTACAGTTAATTTGCCCAATTACTTTTGAGATCCATAAATGAGGAGGCTTTGTAGAAAAATAGCTGCAATTTCTGAAAATTTCACACGATTTTTTGGTCATCCCCTTTAATTAAACCTGAAAGTCTCTACTTCAATTGCATCTCAGATGTTTCATTTTAAATAAAAAAAATAGTGTTCTGCAGAGCTGAAATCACGAAGATTCAGTCACTGTTCAAATGTTTCTGGACCTAACTGTACATTTTCTACCATGGGGTTAAACTTTGGGAGGGAGATATAGAGGCCTTGTCGCCTATAGTAACCAATCAGAAGGTAGCTTTCATTTCCCAAACTTTCTACATAATGTAAAGCTGCACTGTGATTGGTTGCTATGGGTAACAATGTCGCCTGCTCCGATAAATGAGGCCTCAGATTCTGAAGTAGGCCTAGTCCTGATAACACATTGAATGAATCGTCCTCCTCCTGGACCTGTCCTCTGCCTTCGACACAGTGGACCACTCCCTTCTACTACAGATTCTCTCATCTCTCGGCATCACAGACTTAGCACTATCCTGCATCTCTTCATACCTAGCCAACCGGACATTCAGCATCTCCCACAACTTCCTCATCTCGTCCCCTATCTATCAGTGTCCCCCAAGGCTCAGTACTTGGACCCCTGCTGTTGTCCATCTACACCTTCGGCCTGGGGCAGCTCATAGAGTCCCACGGCTTTCAGTATCACCTCTACACTGATAATATGCAGATCTACCTCTCTGTACCCGACATCACCTGCCTACTAACCAGAATCCCACAGTGTCCATCTGCTATTTCATCCTTCTTCTCTGCGTGATTCCTAAAGCTTAACAGCGACAAAACTGAATTCATTATCTTTCCTCCTCCTCTCTCAACTCCTCCAACAAGCCTATCCATCAAAGTTGATGGCTGCTCACTTTCCCCAGTCTCACAAGCTTGTTGCTTTGGAGTAACACTCGACTCTGCTCTATCCTTCAAGCCACTAATCCAAGCCCTCTTCACCTTCTGCCGACTACAACTCAAAAATATTTCATGCATTCCTTAAACAAGAATCAGGAAAAATATTAGTGCATGCCCTCATCATCTCCCACCTGCACTACTGCAACCTCCTGCTCTGTGGCCTCCCTTCTAACACTCTTGCTACCCTCCAATCTAGCCTAAACTCTGCCACTTGACTTATTCACCTCTCCCTCACTATTCCCTGGCATCTCCTCTCTGACAATCTCTTCACTGGCTTCCCATTGCCCAAAGACTCCAGTTCAAAACAGTAACCATGACATACAAATCCACCCGCAACCTGTCTCCTCCATACATATGTGACCTAGTCTCCCGGTACCTACCTGTACGTAACTTCAAATCCTCATGAGATCTCCTTCTCTACTCCCCACTTATCTCCTCTTCCCACAATTGCATACAAGATTTCTCCCGTGCCTCTCCCAGACTCTGGAACTCTCTACCCCAACATATCAGACTCTCTCCTACCGTGGAAAGCTTCAAAGGGAACCTGAAGACCCACCTCTTCCAACAAGCCTACAACCTGCCATAACCCTCAGTCAACTATACTGCAGTACGACCAGCTCTGTCCTCACCTATTGTACCCTTGCCCATCCCTTGTACTGTGAGCCCTCGCGGGCAGGGTCCTCTCTCCTCCTGTATCGTCACCCATCCCCTGTAGACTGTGAGCCCTCACGCGCAGGGTCCTCTCTCATCCTGTATCCTCACCCATCTCCTGTAGACTGTGCACCCTCGCGGGCAGGGTCCTCTCTCTTCCTGTATCCTCACCCATCCCCTGTGGACTGTGCGCCCTTGCGGACAGGGTCCTCTCTCCTCCTGTATCTTCACCCATCCCCTGTAGACTGTGAGCCCTCGCGGACAGGGTCCTCTCTCCTCCTGTATCCTCACCCATCCCCTGTAGACTGTGAGCCCTCGTGGGCAGGGTCCTCTCTCCTCCTGTATCCTCACCCATCCCCTGTAGACTGTGAGCCCTCGCGGACAGGGTCCCCTCTCCTCCTGTATCCTCACCCATCCCCTGTAGACTGTGAGCCCTCGCGAGCAGGGTCCTCTTTCCTCCTGTATCCTCACCCATCCCCTGTAGACTGGGCGCCCTCGCGGACAGGGTCCTCTCTCCTCCTGTATCCTCACCCATCCCCTGTAGACTTTGAGCCCTCGCGAGCAGGGTCCTCTTTCCTCCTGTATCCTCACCCATCCCCTGTAGACTGTGCGCCCTCGCGGGCAGGGTCCTCTCTCCTCCTGTATCCTCACCCATCCCCTGTAGACTGTGCGCCCTCGCGGGCAGGGTCCTCTCTCCTCCTGTGTCCTCACCCATCCCCTGTAGACTGGGCGCCCTCGCGGACAGGGTCCTCTCTCCTCCTGTATCCTCACCCATCCGCTGTAGACTGTGAGCCCTCGCGGACAGGGTCCTCTCTCCTCCCTGTATCCTCACCCATCCCCTGTAGACTGTGCGCCCTCGCGGACAGGGTCCTCTCTCCTCCTGTATCCTCACCCATCCCCTGTAGACTGTGAGCCCTCGCGGGCAGGGTCCTCTCTCCTCCTGTATCCTCACCCATCCCCTGTAGACTGTGAGCCCTCGCGGGCAGGGTCCTCTCTCCTCCTGTATCCTCACCCATCCCCTGTAGACTGTGAGCCCTCGCGGGCAGGGTCCTCTCTCCTCCTGTGTCCTCACCCATCCCCTGTAGACTGGGCGCCCTCGCGGACAGGGTCCTCTCTCCTCCTGTATCCTCACCCATCCCCTGTAGACTGTGAGCCCTCGCGGACAGGGTCCTCTCTCCTCCTGTATCCTCACCCATCCCCTGTAGACTGTGAGCCCTCGCGGGCAGGGTCCTCTCTCCTCCTGTATCCTCACCCATCCCCTGTAGACTGTGAGCCCTAGCGGGCAGGGTCCTCTCTCTTCTTGTACCAGTCTGTTTTTGTAATGTTCATGATTATTGTACTTGTTTTTATGTATATCCTTTTCACTTGTAAGGCGCCATGAAATAAATGGCGCTAAAATAATAAATAATAATGATAATCACTTACTTCCTCCACGGTCCAAAATGAAGCCTGCGCCTTCTTATACATTTTCCAAATGTCAGGATACTGGATTGGGAAAATGACAAAACGACGGGGATTCTTCCTAAGAAGGGGCTCATCGTCATCACTGGCTCCATTACTAACGCTGCTTCCATTCTGCAGAGAACACGTCGCCATTTTATATGGTTTTCATTGCCAATAATAGTCCCAATATTTCACATTTTTCCTTATCTTCCCGTGACATTTTTTTTTAAAACACTTTTCAAAACTGTAAAGGAAAATATAAAAAAAAGTGTCTACAACAAATAAAGATGGCACCCGGCACTTCACTTTTATGGGGCAATTTCCGCACACCATTGGCATTGTGCTTTGTAAGTCCTCACCACATTGCCTCCATAGCTAGACAATGCAAAATGCAGCATTACTGCCACTTATCCTCATCAACATTTCTCCTCTTTTTGTTAAATATAGGTTTTATTTTTACTAGTGTGAGGCCTCATTCACACACATTTTCTATCAACATTTTTCCCCGGACTGGATACGTATTCATTATTGTCTACATGGCTGCTCACGTCTGTGTGTTTTGCATAACGAGCGTCCGTAAAAAGAAAGAAAACAACAGATGTGTCCTTCTTGTATCCAATTTACGAATCAAGTTTGCCCAATCAAATCAATGAGTGTAAAAAAAACATGGATACCCTCCACGTGTCATCCAAGTGCTGACCATTTTTTACTGGCTTGTTTTTTTTTTTATGAATAACAACAAACTGATTCCATTCAAATTATCAAAACAGACCAAAAATGGATGAAAATCGGACAGAGCAGAAGAAAGGGTCCATTTATCTCATATGTAAGAAAAAGGCATCTGAATGAGGCCTAATTTAGAGAAAAATACCCAGTCCCCACCTGGAAACAGTTAATAAACAGATTTGCTGTTCATATTCCCACAGGAGAATCAATCGCTTCCATATTACAGGATGGGTGGGATTCACATGATATAGGGACTATCCGCAGCACAGTCTGCCGGCTGCACTGCACTTCTAGGTCGCTGCTGGTTTATGCTGCAGATTTCATCTTTTGCAAATGGTAAAATGTTTGGAAATGTTGCTGTTTTTCTGCCCCAAAAAATTCTGCGGTGGTTATACCGCAGCATCAGGTGCCGGTCATACATTGCTTGTGTACCACCCCGGGGCTCGGCCGGCTGCCGAGCCGCTCGGATCCGTGCTCGTCGGTGGGTGGCTCGAGCTCTTCACGGACCCGGGGGTCACGTCGCTCTGAAAGGGGGGTTGGCGCTGCACGTAGGGACTTCGGTGGGGAGGTCCACAGTCGGAGCCGCGGTTGTTTGTAGGGGATATAAATTTGTGACGCCACCCACAGGTTGGGGTGAATGGATGGACACCACCGCTGCCGTTGACTAGGCTCCCGGGGACGGTGTTGCGCAGCTTGGTGTTGACCCCCTCCGTGGGTAGGGGGGATGATGGTCCCGGGGGCCTGAGGGAGGTGCTGAGGCGAGGGGACGGGTGCGTGCTGGGTGCTGGTGCGGTGCGCGGCCCGAAGGCACTGGTGTACTCACTATGACAAACACTCTGGAGTCTCTGGTAAACCAAACAAGATGGTGAACGGTGCCCACAGCCGGCTGCAGTTTTCCCCTTAACAGGTTGGTGGTTTCCGCCTTTCTCCTGCACCTCACTTATGTAGAAATCACGACTCCTATGCCTGAGCAACGGTAGTCCGCTCCCCGGCTTGATATGTGTCGGGAGAGCCCTCTTTGCCCGCAGATGCTGGCCCCTCGGGTCTCTATGCCTGGGCGGTGGCTTTACCCCTATGGTAGGGCTGTTGTCTTCAGTTGGGTCTTATGTGGGAAAGGTCCTAAAGTCCAGTCCTCAATCAGTTGATTTGACTCGGCCCTTTTGTTTCTGGGCCTCGAACTGGGTCTGAGTACCCCTACTGGTGCTCCGGTTTCCAATCAGTTCCCCGGTTCGGTACCGGCGGGCCACCGCCCGTCCCCGGTCCCTACGGTTCCACCGACTGTAATCCCAGCTCCTGCAGGCGGCCATCACTCTCTGCCTCCTTGCCAGAGGTGACTGGGCTCCAACCCAGACACCTGGTGTAGAATATGGCAGACCTAGGCACATGTCTGCCCTTGAACTTCACTCCACTCCACTTCACTGTCAAGACTAGACTCTTTTTCCCGCCTCGGGGCCTGTGAACTCCTCGGTGGGCGGAGCCAACCGCCTGGCTCCGCCTCCCAGTGTGAACATCAAACCTGGAGGGGGGTGACAAGGGTTTTGTAGTTTGGCTGCTGTCACCTTACTAAGGAAGGGGGGGGGGAGTGTATGGGACTACCTGTGACAACCTGGCTAGTCCAGGGCGTCACACTTGCTTCACAAGATATAAATTGCAGAGGAAAAATGTAACTTCACTGCATATTTGGAGGAAATTCACAGTGACTATCGAATCTATGTTTCACATGAAGATCTGCGATAGAAATCTGCAGCTCATAAATTAAATTCTGTGCAGTTTTTTTTATACAACATGGGAATAAGATTTGATCCAATCTAATCCGTTTTGCTGGTACAATCAGGCTGCATTCACACGCTGCGTTTCTTCACAAAATTGCCAAGAAAAACCACAAGGGGCATTAAAATGGGAGAGGTTTTTCATTTTATTCATCTCATTTATCTCAAAGAGGGAAAAAGGAAAAAAAAAAATGCGCCGATCACACACAAGGTGTGAACAAGCTCCAATACGCTGCAGATTTTCTGCCCTAACTAAATGGCGGCAGTGTACCTGCCCCATGTGATCCTGCCCAGTTATGAGACTTGCATCTGTGCGATCATCAGACTGAAGAAATAAACAAGGAAGGTTCTATATGGAAATAATCCTATTTTTTTTCTTCTGCAGTTTGGTATTACATGGATTGGATTGAGCAGCAATAAAAGTCACATGATCCAGCTATAAATCCTTCCCTTTTGTGATTGGTGAAGTCCAAATAATCCCCCATGAAATTAATGGTACAACCTGACACTATGCCATCAATAATCAAGGTCACACTGCCCCTTTAAGATGTGTACTGCCGCAATAAATGTAGCAACCAATCAGACTGCAGCTTTTATTTTATTTCAAGATGAGCTAGCAATAGCTGTGTTCTGATTGGTTGGCGCACTCCCCGTTACCCCTCCTTTCAGTGTAGATCATCATAAATAAAAAGCAGGGGGAGTATCTCCTGGTCACACACAGACGTCATGTTATTTCACATCTATGTTCCCACCCCCCACCTATAAGTGGTCCGCTCCATAGTCGGTATATATAACGATGTGATTACCTGTTCATCCCCCGGAAGTCTGGCGTCTCCCATTGCGACGCAGGCGCAGATGTGACTTGGGGGCCGAGCTCGGTGTTGCCCCTGACTCCTCCTCATACAGGGAGACCCCGTACAGCAGGCGGGGGGATGGGAGGCTGCATTGCCTGAACGGCCGCAGACCGGGACTGTTAGCACTGGCACCGCGGCCAAATATGCTCTTCTTTCTACATAACTGATCCATAACGTGTGTCCAGATACCGGAGCCTACAGGGAACTAAGGCTGAGTGCACACCTCGTGTTGTTGGTGCAGATGTTCCTTGTTTAACCCCGTCATGACCTTGCAAGTTTTGGGGGATTTTTTTGGTTTTTTCCTCGCATCTTCCGAGAGCCATTAGGCCCTGTGCGCACTGGAAAATGGAATTTTCTCAAGAAAATTCCGCAGGTATTCAAAGATTACCGCACTCGCGGTAAAAAAACCGGCAAACCGCACCCGATTTGACCGCGGTATTGTTCGCGGTATTGCCGCGTGCGGGTTGGTATGTGCTTTATTGCATTCAATGCAATAAAGCACATTGAAGAAAAAAAAGTCATTTCATTCTGAGATAGAGAAATAGACAGAAGAATAGATAGATAGATAGATAGAGGGATAGATAGGAGGGATAGATAGAGGGATAGATAGATAGATAGAGGGATAGATAGGAGGGATAGATAGAGGGATAGATAGATAAATAGATAGAGGGATAGATAAGATAGACAGATAGAGGGATGGATAGATAGATAGAGGGATAGATAGATAAATAGAGGGATAGATAGATAAATAGAGGGATAGATAGATAGAGGGATAAATAGATAGGGGGATAGATAGAGGGATAGATAGATAGGGGGATAGATAGATAGATAAATAGATAGAGGGATAGATAGATAGATAGGGGGATAGATAAGATAGAGAGATAGATAGATAAATAGAGAAATAGATAGAGGGATAGATAAATAGATAGAGGGATAGATAGATAAATAGATAGAGAGATAGATAGAGGGATAGATAGATAGAGGGATAGATAGATAGGGGGATAGATAAATAGATAGAGGGATAGATAGATAAATAGAGGGATAGATAGATAAATAGATAGAGGGATAGATAGGGGGATAGATAGATAGGGGGATAGATAGATAGAGGGATAGATAGGGGGATAGATAAATAGATAGAGGGATAGATAGATAAATAGAGGGATAGATAGATAAATAGATAGAGGGATAGATAGGGGGATAGATAGATAGGGGGATAGATAAATAGATAGAGGGATAGATAGATAGATAGAGGGATAGATAGATAGGGGGATAGATAAGATAGATAGATAGAGGGATAGATAGATAGAGGGATAGATAGATAGAGGGATAGATAGATAGAGGGATAGATGGATGGATAGATAGATGGATGGATAGATAGAGGGATAGATAGGTGGATAGATAGATAGATAGAGGGATAGATAGGTGGATAGATAGAGGGATAGATAGATGGATAGAGAGATAGATATAGTCCCTGTGAGCACACTCTGCATTTCTCACGGTCTGCAGTGAGTTCACATTACCGGCCATGGGAAATGCCCTGTGGTTACCTCTGCTGTCTCGCTGCGAGGCTGCATTCAGCGCTGTGTGTCAGTGTCAGTCGCGGCTGGATGTAAGCCTCGCAGGACGCCGGAGCTGTGGATTACATCGGAGCTTTGTTTCGGGAGGGGTTAATAAAAGGGTGAACGAGGCTTGTTTGTGTTTTATTTCAAATAAAGTATTTTTCGGTGTGTGTTTTTTCACTTTACTTACGGGTTGATCATGTCAGCTGTCACATAGACGCTGCCATGATCAAGCCTGGAGTTAATGGCGGTGATCCACCACCATTAACCCCTTGTATTACCCTGCTGCCACTGCTACACGGCAGCAGGAAGAGCCGAGGACACTCCGGTAGTGCCGCATAATGCATGCGACAGTCCCGGGGCAGCTGCGGCTGATATTCTCGGCTGCGGGAGGTGGGAGGGAGGCGGGGGACATTAACCCTGCCTCTCTCCCTCCCCAGCCTGAGAATACCGGGCCGCCGCTGTGTGCTTACCTCGGCTGGAAGGTAAAAATACAGCGGAGCCCACGTGTTTTGTTTTCTATATGTCCGTTTGCTTTCTATGTGTGTTCTATGTCTGTGATGTCTGTGTGTGTGTGTGATCTCTGTGTGTGTTTACTCTCTGCACGGCTTCCTCTTCCTGTAATGACATCACTTCCCTGCAAACCGCAGGCAAGCGATGTACATTACCGGAGGTAAACCGCGAAATACCGGAGGGGATAACGCAGGAAAATGCAGTGAACCGCACAGAATTTGCTGCCTGCGTTATTCCCTGCGGGATTTCACGATTACATTGGAGTCAATGGAGTGAAATCCCGCAGCGACGTGCGGAAAAGAATTGACATGCAATTGTTTTTGCTGCGGGAGTCCGCAGCAAAACATGCAGCTGTCAAAATCCGCCCAGTGCGCACAGGATTTTTTTTTCCCATAGGTTTTGCTGGTGATTGACTGCAGAGATGTTATGAACATTTTCTGCAGCAAATCCGCAGAAAATCCGCGGCAAAATCCGGTAAGTGCGCACATAGCCTAACGTTTTGGTTTTTTTTATTGCGGGACACGTTGTACTTTTGAGTGACGCCATTTATTCTGCCCAATATTGTGCTGGAAAAAGGGAAAAAAATGTGAAATTGCAAAAAAAAATAAAAATAAAAATAATGCAACTGCACAATTTTATTTTTTTTACTACGTTCACTATATGGTAAAGCTGATCTGGCAGATTCCCAAGTACGTAGATACCAATCGTGTAGAGTTTTATTTTATTTTTTTTTTTTTGCTTGGGTCTTCATTTACCATGACCCATAACGTTCTCATCTCTCGGAATCTGGGGCTCAGCGACGTCTTATTTCTCCATCGTTTCATTGGGGGACACAGGACCATGGGTTATGCTGCTGTCACTAGGAGGCTGACACTAAGTAAACAGAAAAAGTTAGCTCCTCCCCAGCAGTATAACCCCTGAGCCAGAGGCGGGCTCAATCAGTTTTTAGCTTAGTGTCGTAGGAGGCTGATGTGGGCTGTCTCAGCCCCCCTCAGCCATTTGCTTTTTTATTGCGCTTTTTTCTCTTATATCGGCGCCGCTCATCGCTCTCATACCTGTCTTTTTTCTCTATGCAGGTATTCCCTTCACTCTTCCTCCGCAGCCCTGTCGGTACCACTCCACAGGGTCACAGGAGTTTTGAGATTTTGGGCCCTCTCCCCCGTCCGCCCCCGCTGGTACCACTCCCGGGGGTGTTCGTGTGGGCAGGTTGTCGTGGGCACCCCTGATTCGCCCTGCGGTATCACCCCAATGGGCCTACAGGGACATTCAGCAGGGATGGATCCTTTGCAGCACGCTGTGATCTGATGGGCCCTCACCGCTGCTTTCTGCTGCTGGGGGCTCCTTCCCCCATCATGAGGTCCACTTCCCTGCCTTCTACACGTTCTCTCCCGGAGTCTATAGTCTCCTAGGGCGAGGGGACCGTTCACAGGCAGGGGCAGGGTGCCCTGCCTGCACCGCCTCCGTCGCTGCCTCCGCCGCCGAGTTCAGGTAGGACCGTTTTCCCCTACCCTCCTCCTCGGCCCGCTCCAAAATTTACTCCCCAGCGTCCCCATCAGCGCGCCGAGGTTCCTCGCCGCCGCCGCCTGCGGTCGGGTCCGCCGGCGCTGCCTCTCCCCGCGACGGCACCTCTGCTTCGGCCACTGTCCTCGGCGTACCCAGGCCGCCTCCGCACAGCGTGCCGAGGATCCTCGCCGCGGCCTGCGGTCGGGTCCCCCGGAGCTACCTTGCCCGCGACGGTACCTCTGCTCCAGCCCGGTCCTCGGCGTCCCCAGGCCACCTCCCGCACAGCGCGCCAAGGATCCTCTCCGCCGCCGCCTGCGGCCGGGTCCGCCGGCGCTGCCTCTGCCCGCCCCGGCACCTTCAAAATTTAGCCCCCGGCTTCGGCCCTGTCCTCGGCGTCCCCAGCCCCGCCTCCCGCACAGCGTTATTGGCCGCCGGCTTCTCCGTTCCCGCCCTCCGCCTTGCTCCAGGCATCACTGGGGGGTGGGGGATATTTTTTTCCCGCTCACACAGCGTCCCTTTTTTAAAAAAAAAAAAAAAAAAAAAAAAAAAAAAGTAAAACGGAGTTTATACCAGACTCCTAGTCTGGGCTTACTGAGGCCGCAGCAACACTTTTCTTAGGGGAAAATTAGAACACACTCTTTCTTTATTTTGTATTTTGGTCGATTTTCATTAAAGTTTTCCGTACATGAGTTTTTTATATCTTAACTCTTGCAGTACTTTCGGGCACTTCGTTGGCTTCACCTTTTGTATATCGCGCTCCCAGCTCGAGATTTTAGTTTTTAGTCCCCTGGGCGGGTTAATGCCCTGTCTCAGGCCATAAATCCCCTCGCCGTCATCCCTCGGCTTCGCGCGCACGCGCTGCGTCCCCGGCCAATTCTCTGTTATTCCATCCATAGGTCTAGCGCAATCCCCCCAGGGCGGTGAGTCCCGTTCCAGGGACTTTTACCTATGCTAGAAGCGGACCCGCCAGGTCTCGTCTTTTGTGGCCCCCCTGTGTTTTCACCTTATTCCCCAGGTCCAGACTGCCCTTCCTCCGGCAGTCTCCCGACCTCTCGGGTGATGGCCCAGGCCTTCCACCTCTGTTGGACTTCAAGCAGGACCTGGATGTTTTGCCGCATGACGAAAAGCCTGCCGGAATTGGTGAGTCAGGCCGTAAGGCTACGGACAGCCCTCTTATCTCCGTGCACGCAGGTCCCCCTTAAGTCATTTGGAGCGGACCCGTGATGTGCTCAGACGACATCCAGAGCTCGCCGAGTTACCGCGTGCTCACAGTCAACTATCAGACATGACGTTTACCAGCGGTAAGTCTTGTCATCGTCATTATTCCCTTCTCCAAAAGGGGTCCCGGAGAGAATGGGCATGCCACACTGGAGTCGCTGACTGATCACAGACAACAGCCAGACGCGGCGTTTACCTGCGGTAAGTCGTGTTATTGTCTTTATCATTCCCCCAGAGGGCTCTGGAGAGAGGGGGTGTGAGGTAAATCCGGAGATATGACGATAAATCATGACATTCAAGTCATGTCAGGAAGCCCTCTCCTGGTGTCACTACCCCCTTCCCTTCACACAACTGGTTTAGCAACAAATCCATGGCCATGTCCTGTGATATGGAAATTAGGTGGCTTTAGGACAATGGACACAGGATGACTCCCTGCCGTCACCCTGTAGTAGGAGCTGCTAGCTAGTTAGCAAGGCTATGGAAATAGCCAGACAGAACGACTCCAGTAAAAAATGGTTCATATCTCGCAAGCCATATTTCCGATAAATATGGCAACCATAAAAATGGTGTCTCCGCATGTGGACGATGCCGGCACCCCCTTTTTATGGGAACAGGACATTGGGAAATGCCCCAGGCGTGATATCAGCCAATGGGGAACTGGCAGACAGGTCATGAGTCCCCTCGTTCTGTAGCTAAATTCATAACTGTCACAATGAGAGCATTGGCGTCTGCCTACGACGCTCCCAGGCAAAGTTATAGCCAAAATCCCCTTTGCTGGATAATTCTGATCCATGCAGGGGGAGTGGCAGTGCTTCCCTGTGAGGTCACTAAGGTAGGAGGGGACCTGGATCTGCCCAGGTTGATAACCCTACTTCGGCCATTTTCCAGCGTTCTTCTGCTCGGGGGCCTGGTTGGGACAGACCTGTGAGAGAGTTCCTGGAAACCTGGTCTACAGCGCCCCCCTGTGGCCAGACGCACAAGGTAACTGATCGAACTGTGTATGCCTGTTTGTAAACCATGCTTTATCTGTAACTGTACTCTGACATAACTGTATATTCTGTAGATTCCCTATTGTATATATTGTGGTTTCTAGTGTGCTTTAGGCGATTAAATTATATAATTAATCCTGGGCTGTTCTGTTATCTCGATCTTGAATCCCACGTCTGTGTGTTCGGCTAATAGTTACCGTGAAGCGGTTGGTGGCAGCGAGTTGTGCCAAGGATTATTGTGGGGAGGCCAGTGAGATCCGGGAAGATATTATATATTCCGCCCGCGGAGGTCGGGGGAATATATACCCTACTCTCACCGGGGACCCTTCAATAATCGGCATAAGTAGTACAGCGGCCTCCTTGCTTATTGTCGGGCAATTCCATAATTGGCCTGACTATAAGAGGGGCGCTAGAGAGCGCGTCACGTGCTCTGTCTGTCGGTCGGGAGGTATAAAGGAGGGTTGACTCCTGCTTGTTACCCCCCGATTGCGACGTACTGGTAGCCAGCGTGGGGGATTTCTGAGTGACCCCCCGGTGGTTTGTGACATATTGGTGGCATAGCGGTGGGATCGAGATAATAGTGTGTGTGAGTGTGAGACCCATACTCCCAGACACTAAAGACTGCCTGCAGCAGCTGTGGCTGCTGGGGTCTTCAGACTAGCTCAACACTAGAGTGTCAGAGTGCAGATACTGTAAGGTGTGTGGAGGCATCAGGTGTCAGTTCTGTGTCAGTGACCAAAAGTCTGCAAGAATGGCTGAGAGCACCAGGAGCAAAGCCAAAGGAATGGCCGATGCTCAGGCCAGAGACGATGAGGAGGTTGTCCACGAGTCCTCCAGGAGCTCGACGCCAGAAAACAGCTCTGCAGAGGACATTGCACAACCGGGCACTGCTGGACAAGATGAGGAGCAGCTCGCCCAAGGGTCCTCAACGAGCCAGACGCCAGCCCTCCGCTCTGCAATGGACAGTGAAGCACCAGGCTCCGCAGCGGGCCGCAGATCACCACGTGCCATTCCACCGAGCCTGGGAGGCTCGGATAGCCTTCTTCAAATGGCTATGGCCCTACGCCAGGCTGGAGACCGGGAGGGCTACAAGGAACTCATGGCCGAGCGTGAGCGGCAAGCAGCGCGTGAAGAGCGCCAGGCAGAGCGTAACTACCAGCTGCAGCTAGCTCAGCTCCGGCCCTCATCAGCCACCCGTGACCTTCCAGACACCAAACTTCCAAAGGTCCGTGTTGAGGACTTCCCAGTGCTGGAGAAGGATGGAGACTTGGACTCTTTCTTGACTGCTTTTGAACGGACTTGCTTGCAGCATCATCTGAACAAGGACCAGTGGGCCAAATACCTGACCCCCCGTCTAAGGGGTAAGGCCCTGGATGTCCTTGGGGACTTGCCTGCTGAGGCAGATCAGGGCTACGACACCATCAAGCGGGCCCTGATCCAACAGTACAACCTCACTCCAGAGTCCTACCGCAAGAAGTTCCGGAGCCTACAGAAGGGACCAAAGGACTCCTGGGCTGACCACAGGCGGGCACTTGCCCGAGCTGCCGACCACTGGACCCAAGGCCTGCAGCTTTCCACCGGACCGGAGATCCTGGACTTGTTCATCACGGAGCAACTCTTGTGGAACTGCCCTGAGGATCTCCGCCAGTTCATCCGAGACCAGAAGCCAAAGGGATCCACGGCTACAGCTGCCCTGGCCGATGACTACACCAACAATCGGGCTCCTGAAGCCAGGAGAGCAGCCACCAGCAGCACCTGGAGAGGGGGTAAGATGAACTCTGCGACTGCCCCACCTGCCCCTAGACTGCAGGGGGTGTCCCCCTCAACTCCCCTCTCCAGGCCCGTGGCAGAGCCAAGACGGTGCCACCAGTGCAACCTACCTGGACACTTCAAGGCCATGTGCCCTCAGCGTCCCAAGGCCCCGGCTCCGTCCCCGTCCCAAGGGCCGCCCAAGGTGTATTGTGTGGGTGGGGGTGGTGGTAGGTCCCTGGACAGCTTCCAACCTGTCACCGTCGGCCAGTCTGTGACCATAGGACTGCGAGACAGCGCCTCGGAGGTGACTCTGGTGCGGCCTGAGATGGTGTCCCCCCAAGACTTGATCCCTGGAAAAACCCTCGCTGTCTCCGGGATTGGAGGCATTGACCCGGCGCTGCCTGTTGCTGACATTTATGTGGACTGGGGCGCAGGGCGAGGGGTGAGGGAGGTGGGGGTAACTGATCGGATCCCTGCAAACGTGCTACTTGGGACAGATTTGGGGCAAATAACCTCCCAGTTTGGCCCCGCCCCAAAGGCTGAACCTTCAGCCAGTGCTGACGTGCCTCCGGACAATGTTAATGTGTTATCTATGAATGATGTAAGGGAGGAGGGAGTGAACTCTGATATTTCTGCTTGCACAGACACCATAGACACACACGCAGCTGCAGCTGTGACAGGAGGGGAGGGGGTCAGAGAAAGGTGTGACCATGCCTCTACAAGTAACCAGCCTGTGAGCTGGGATCTGTTGCCCTCTGCAGGGATAAGCAGAGAGCAGGGTGCTGCAGGGGGAGGACCAGTGTGTGGGGTGGGGGCTACCACAGCAAATGTGGGGTCCCCAGAGATTTCACAGCGGGGTTCTGTTGCTGCAGGGGGGGAACAGGCAGGTGAGATTGGGGCCGGTCCAGGAGCGGAAGTGCTCCCAGGTAAGATCTCGGTGCAGGGTTCCCCCACAACCGGGGTGTCAGGAAGCCAGGTAGGTCTGCCTGAACCGGCGACTTGGTCAGGAACGGAGGAGGAGCAGGCACGACCCACGGTCGCAGCGGCTGTGGCCGCCGTCACCCGCAGTGGGAGTGCTGGAAGCCAAGGGGCCTCCCGGAGGTCCGATAGCTCTTCCCCTTCTGACCAAGTGGCAGCCGAGTCAGGTGGAGGCCAGGACACAGGTCCCGGGGTACTGACTGAAGATGTGACAGTCTCGTCGATTCTGGCCACATCTAGTCAGGGGTTTCAGGCAGCGTTAGAAGCTGACGACAGCCTGAAAGCTCTTAAGGAGCAGGCGGCACAGCCTCCCTCGGACTCGGACCCGGAGCGAGTGGTCTGGGACCAAGGACGGCTGTACCGGGCCACGGTCCAGCAGGGTTCACCGGAGGCGTGGCCCAGGGACCGACAGTTGGTGGTACCCTATCCGTTCCGGACGGAGTTGTTGCGGATCGCACATGAGATTCCGATGGCCGGACACCTAGGGATCGCTAAGACCAAGGCCAGGTTAAACCAGCATTTCTACTGGCCAAAAATGGGGGCCGATGTGGCTGCCTACTGCCGTTCGTGTGAAACCTGTCAGAGAGTGGGGAAGGCGGGGCCACGCCCCAAAGCCCCACTGGTATCTCTGCCAATCATCGATGAGCCTTTCAGGAGGGTGGCTGTGGATCTGGTCGGCCCGCTGGCCATCCCCAGCAGCTCCGGGAAACGCTTCATACTGACGGTAGTGGACTATGCCACCCGGTACCCAGAAGCAGTGGCCTTGTCGTCCATTCGGGCTGACAAGGTGGCCACCGCATTGCTGGAGATTTTCTCCCGAGTGGGTTTTCCCCAGGAAATGCTCACTGACCGGGGGACCCAATTCATGTCCCAGCTGATGGAGGCCCTCTGTAAGCAAGTCCAGGTGCGACATCTGGTGGCCAGCCCGTACCATCCACAGACTAATGGCCTGTGCGAGCGGTTCAATGGCACCTTAAAGCAGATGCTTAAGATGTTGGTCGACTCCCACGGGCGTGACTGGGAGCGGTATCTCCCACACCTGTTATTTGCTTACCGGGAGGTTCCACAGGCCTCAACAGGATTCTCACCGTTTGAGCTCCTGTACGGGCGACGTGTGCGGGGCCCCCTGGCTCTGGTGAAAGAGGCTTGGGAAGGGGATTTGGCCACCCCTGGAGTGTCGGTTATCGAGTATGTCATGCGCTTCCGGGACAAAATGCAGGCCTTGACGCAACTGGTACACGACAATATGGCTCAAGCCCAGGCCGATCAGAAGCGTTGGTACGACCAGAACGCTTGTGAGAGGACCTACCAAGTGGGTCAAGAGGTGTGGGTACTGGTCCCCGTACCACAGGACAAGCTTCAGGCAGCCTGGGAAGGCCCATACCTCGTGTACCAGCAGCTCAACCCTGTGACGTACCTGGTCACCCTGGACCCTGCCCGTGGAAGGCGGAAGCCCTTCCATGTGAACATGATGAAGGCACATCATGAGCGGGAGGCATGTGCGCTCCCCGTGTGCAACCTGCCCGAGGAGGGAGAAGCGGAAACCCTCTTGGATATGCTAGCCCAGGTTAGGGCAGGCGGATCCATTGAGGATGTGGAGGTTGGCCACCAGCTCTTGGAGGACCAACGGTCCCAGCTGTGGGCCACCCTACACCCCTTCCGGGGGTTGTTTACCAACCAGCCCGGAAGGACTGACTTGGCTGTCCATCACGTGGACACTGGGGATCATCCCCCAATCCGGCGTTCAGCATATCGGGTCTCCCTGGAGGTGCAGCAACACATGCGCCAGGAGATTGACGAGATGCTGAAGCTGGGGGTGATCCAGGCATCCAACAGCGCTTGGGCCTCGCCTGTAGTCCTCGTCCCTAAGAAGGACCGAACCACTCGGTTCTGCGTGGACTACAGGGGGCTCAATGCTGTCACGGTCGCCGATGCGTACCCAATGCCACGCATCGATGACCTGCTCGATCAGTTGGCCGGGGCTCAGTACCTGACCATCATGGATCTGAGCCGGGGATATTGGCAGATCCCCCTGACTCGCAAGGCCAGGGAACGCTCTGCCTTTATTACCCCATTTGGACTGTACGAGTCCACGGTGATGCCATTCGGGATGAGGAATGCCCCTGCCACTTTCCAGCGGATGGTCAACACCCTGCTCAAGGGACTTGAAGGGTACGCGGCCGCGTACCTGGATGACATTGCCGTCTTCAGTCCCACCTGGGAAGATCACCTAGAGCATCTAGCACAGGTGCTCAGGCGGATCCACCGGGCAGGTTTGACCATCAAGCCGGGAAAGTGTCAGCTGGCCATGAGCGAGGTCCAGTACCTCGGTCACCGGGTAGGTGGGAGAACCCTGAAGCCCGAGCCTGAGAAAGTGGAAGCCATCGCATCCTGGCCCACCCCCAGGACCAAGAAGCAGGTGATGTCCTTCTTGGGGACCGCTGGGTACTATAGGAGGTTTGTTCCATGCTATAGTAGCCTGGCAAAGCCCTTGACGGACCTCACCAAGAAGAAGCTGCCCTCTGCAGTCGATTGGACAATGGACTGCGAGACAGCCTTCCGGGCCCTAAAGGACGCCCTGTCCAGCCCGCCCGTGCTACAGGCAGCCGACTTCACGCGGCCGTTTGTAGTACAGACCGACGCCAGTGACTTCGGCCTCGGTGCGGTGCTCAGCCAGGTGGACTCTGCGAGCCAAGAGCACCCAGTCTTGTACCTGAGCAGGAAGCTGTTACCAAGGGAAGTTGCCTATTCCACGATGGAGAAGGAGTGCCTGGCCATAGTGTGGGCCCTGCAGCGTCTGCAACCCTATCTATACGGGCGCCACTTCATCGTGGAGACGGACCACAATCCCCTCAGCTGGTTGCACACCGTCTCTGGGACGAATGGGCGATTGTTGCGATGGAGCCTTGCGCTCCAGCAATACAACTTCACCATTCGCCACAAAAGGGGCCGTGACCACGGTAACGCAGACGGGCTGTCCCGACAAGGAGAGGTCACGGACGGGCGCACGGGGGAACACCGGAGTGTGCTGCCCCCTAGCGCCCTCAAAAGGGGGGAGGTGTGAGGTAAATCCGGAGATATGACGATAAATCATGACATTCAAGTCATGTCAGGAAGCCCTCTCCTGGTGTCACTACCCCCTTCCCTTCACACAACTGGTTTAGCAACAAATCCATGGCCATGTCCTGTGATATGGAAATTAGGTGGCTTTAGGACAATGGACACAGGATGACTCCCTGCCGTCACCCTGTAGTAGGAGCTGCTAGCTAGTTAGCAAGGCTATGGAAATAGCCAGACAGAACGACTCCAGTAAAAAATGGTTCATATCTCGCAAGCCATATTTCCGATAAATATGGCAACCATAAAAATGGTGTCTCCGCATGTGGACGATGCCGGCACCCCCTTTTTATGGGAACAGGACATTGGGAAATGCCCCAGGCGTGATATCAGCCAATGGGGAACTGGCAGACAGGTCATGAGTCCCCTCGTTCTGTAGCTAAATTCATAACTGTCACAATGAGAGCATTGGCGTCTGCCTACGACGCTCCCAGGCAAAGTTATAGCCAAAATCCCCTTTGCTGGATAATTCTGATCCATGCAGGGGGAGTGGCAGTGCTTCCCTGTGAGGTCACTAAGGTAGGAGGGGACCTGGATCTGCCCAGGTTGATAACCCTACTTCGGCCATTTTCCAGCGTTCTTCTGCTCGGGGGCCTGGTTGGGACAGACCTGTGAGAGAGTTCCTGGAAACCTGGTCTACAGCGCCCCCCTGTGGCCAGACGCACAAGGTAACTGATCGAACTGTGTATGCCTGTTTGTAAACCATGCTTTATCTGTAACTGTACTCTGACATAACTGTATATTCTGTAGATTCCCTATTGTATATATTGTAGTTTCTAGTGTGCTTTAGGCGATTAAATTATATAATTAATCCTGGGCTGTTCTGTTATCTCGATCTTGAATCCCACGTCTGTGTGTTCGGCTAATAGTTACCGTGAAGCGGTTGGTGGCAGCGAGTTGTGCCAAGGATTATTGTGGGGAGGCCAGTGAGATCCGGGAAGATATTATATATTCCGCCCGCGGAGGTCGGGGGAATATATACCCTACTCTCACCGGGGACCCTTCAATAATCGGCATAAGTAGTACAGCGGCCTCCTTGCTTATTGTCGGGCAATTCCATAATTGGCCTGACTATAAGAGGGGCGCTAGAGAGCGCGTCACGTGCTCTGTCTGTCGGTCGGGAGGTATAAAGGAGGGTTGACTCCTGCTTGTTACCCCCCGATTGCGACGTACTGGTAGCCAGCGCGGGGGATTTCTGAGTGACCCCCCGGTGGTTTGTGACAGGGGGCATGCCGCCTTGCAGGAAGGACAGGAAGGTGGAGGTCCCTGCGGTTTTCAGTGGACATCCAGTTCGCCGTATGACTGCGTGATCACGTATATTCCCCGGTCGCAATTTTTACGAGCGGTAAGTCCTTTATTTGTCTTACCCCTTCTCGAAGAGGGCTCCGTGATAAAGGAGCACGCTTCCCTGTACTCGACCCGCCCGGGTTCCTCCAAGCTTCTCGTCCGTATCGCGACGCCCCGCAGGGACTCCACGGACACTCTACGCAGCGGTCCTCGCGCCACCTATGCCGACCCAACGCTGGTTATCAGCTTCAGTGAGTACCCTCTCTTCACAAATCTGGTGTCTGCCTGCCACTCGGCCTGAGCCTCTGACATCAGTTTGCCTACCGATTGAGACCTCTGACTCGGGATCAGGAACGCAGACTCGGCATCTAGGAAGTCGCTGACTTCTCTTCCCGATCTAGGAATCGCCCACTAGGAGATAGGCAAGTCCAGTTGATCCGCCAGATTACGTCAGGATAGTGTACATCCCTCCCCAAGGCTCCATAACGGAAGGGTACATCCCCTTTTCCTACATCGGCCCAGAGGTGCCAGGATCGTCCCCTCACGCTAGGTCCCAGCCGTCCACGCCGCGCCACTTCAGGGAGCCTCTATCCCTCCAACAGCTTCTCCGCCTTCCGGGGCAGTGGACCGTTCCAGTTTTTTTTTTTTTTTTTTCTAGAAGTGCTTGCAGGGATCACTGTCCCTGCGCATCCTACTCTACAGAGCTGCTAGGCCCTCTTCTCCCAGAAGCGACCGGGAGGCCCTGAGTTCTCTTATCAAGGACCCTCCCTTGAGTTTGTAGTCCGTCATCATAACGTTTTCATTACCAATGTAGCGGTGCTAACGGAAGGAGTCCTCCTTGACCCCGTCCCGGTCCATCGTCCATCAGGCACGGTATTCGCGCCGTTTCTAGAGTGGGTACTCCTCGCGCAGGAGTAGTTTCATTCCGGGCACAGAGTGCGCCTCCCGCACCACTTTTTCCTTCGTTTTGTTGCTATGCGAATCCTCGGCAGTCTGTGGCGGGATAGCGACGGTGCACTTACCATTTTTCGCCCCTGACTCTCCAACGAACCACTCAAGGAGGAGACAGGAAGGTTCCGTCTTCGCGGGTGAACCGCCAATCTCCTCCTAGCGGACCGGTCTCCGCTTCCGTCCCTTGGGAAGCTTCCCCCCCCCTCCTCTGGAGTTTAGTGTCAACCGTCTCCAGCCTCCCGTGCTAGGGTAGGCTACCCCGACATTCCTCAGCACGGTCCCGAGGGACACCCCTAGTGTGTTGTCTCCCTTCAACATTCCGATTTCATAGCCATCCTGTTACCCGGTTACAGTTTCCTCTCTGAGTCGGGGTTGCCCAGTCAGGTTCCAGTCGGTCCATTCCACAACGGTGACGTGCATCATCCACCAGGATGACGCAGAGAGCGTCACGGCAAAGAAGAGGCCAAGAAGATTTTGCTCTGGGACGGGGCCCTTCACTCGCTAATCGCGGCAGCACATCCCTAGCGTGGACGTTTGGACGACCGATTTTCTCGGTAGGATGGACCCCGCTTAGGTAAAGGGCTCCTCAATAGGAAAGTCACCAGCCAGACCTCTGACGAAGGAAGACCTCCACTCGTGGACCTTTTGAGCTCCCGATCCAACTTTCAAGTCATTGGTGCTTCAAGGGTGCCACCTGCTCTGGACTAGATGACGACGCCCTCGACTGGTCGTGTAGCCTGGTCAGACTCTCGCGCATCTTCCCGCGGCTTCCCATAACCTCGAGGGTTCTCAAGATGGATCAAGGCAGACGATAGCTCGAGAGTGGCACAGGCGAGCATAGTTCGCATAAATTACTCATCTCCTCGCAGATGCGCCGTGGCTTCTTCCAGACCGCCACATTCTTCCGTGTCGGGGCCCCTCTACTTCTACTAGGACTCAGAAGCCCCAAGTTCAACGGCCTCACCTGTGGTTCCCGGGTGCTGGCTCGGTCAGGTCTGTGGACACAATGATGGCAGACAATGAGGAGGGCCGGGAATCCAGTCTCCTCGAGGTTTTGTTTCCACTCGGAAAGACCTCCCCCGGTGGTGTGAGGACCGCATCTTCGGAGCCCGTTCACTTCCCGTCTTTCATTCATGGCTTTCGCTCAGAGAAACGCCCATCGGGCTCGGCGTTTTCATAGTTCACTGGAAATGTGAGTCTCTAATCCAGTGATGGGTTTCCTCAAGGCACCCCTTTTTCCCTGCTCCCTCCTGATTTGAGAGGTGGGCTCTTCGTGGCCCTCTGGTGGTTACAGACGGCATCGGGGCGGACAGCCCTCTTGTAGTCTTTTCCACCACTTTTCCGGCTCCGCCAGCAGGATAAGGGGGGGGCTCCAGTCAGAACCCTTCTTTTCTGTCTGGGTCACCTCGCCTTTCCTTCCAGAAGAGGACTTTAGGTCTCGGTTCTTCGGTTCTAGGCTCCCCTCTCAGCCTGAAAGGGGCATAGTTCGTTCTAGGGCTGGTACGAGTCCTCAGTCTTTCGTGTCTGCAGGACACCATTTTTCGGTTTCACCGACTGTCAGTCCATCCTTCCACCCTGGCCCAAGAAGCGTATGCCGGCGCCAAGGGCCTGAATATCACATGGATCCCTTCCTCCATATGTGAAGACTATCACATGAGGGACGGTCTTCCGCCGTGGTCTACCGAGCAAGGGGCACCCCTGAGCGGTCGGACTCCAGACGTCGATCTACCAGGTCCTCTGGTCCGCCACCCGATCTAGTCGGCGTACCTTTCCTAGTTTCTACCAGGTTCTCACTCAAGCTTCGGCAGAGGCCAGTCTTGGCGTAAGGTTTGCGGGTGGCAGTGGCTCACCTGTAACACCGTAGGCGCTTGTAGGTCCGGGTCAAGCCCGGCAAAGGGAAGTGACTTCCTTCCTATCTCCGGTGATGGTTTTCTTCCCACCCAGGGACTGCTTTTGGACGTCCCATGGTCCTGTGTCCCCCAATGAAACGATGGAGAAAGAAGGATTTTTGTGTACTCACCGTAAAATCTCTTTCTCTGAGTCTTCATTGGGGGACACAGCACCCACCCTGCTTGTGTTTATTGTTATGTTTGACATGCATGTTACCCCAGTGCCCATATTCCCAGGTCACTGGTCACACGACTGTTCGTCATAGTTTTTTTGTTACCTTGTTTTATCCAGTATTGTTTGGTTCTCCTCCTACTGCTTGTGCACTAAACTGATTGAGCCCGCCTCTGGCTCAGGGGTTATACTGCTGGGGAGGAGCTAACTTTTTCTGTTTACTTAGTGTCAGCCTCCTAGTGACAGCAGCATAACCCATGGTCCTGTGTCCCCCAATGAAGACTCAGAGAAAGAGATTTTACGGTGAGTACACAAAAATCCTTCTTTTTTCAACTTGAGCTGACATTTTTACTGATTTGATTTTGGGGCCGATACATTTAAATCACATTTTATTGCCGAGTTGCGGCGGGCAAAAAACCCGTAATTCTGGCGTTTCGAATATTTTTCTCGTTATGCCGTTTACTATTCAGATTAATTTGTTTTATATTTTTTTTTATAGATCAGGAATTTCTGAATGTGCGATATCAAATATGTGTTCGTTTTTTTCTAATTGGAGTGATCTGAACTTTTCATTTTTTTTTTTTTTTTTTTTATTTTTGCATTCTTTTTTTTCTTTCCCCCCATTCATTAGAATAGGTGAAAACCGTTGAAAGAACTGACTTTCCTGCAGATGTGATCTGGCTTCAAAATCTGCAAGGAAAAAAATAACCACCTTGCGTGAAGTGCGGCGTTTTCTGCATCAACAAATGCGACGTGTGAACACACCCTAAGATCCCGATTCGTTGTTGTGTTTCCACTTTTCGGGAGCAATTTCCATCTCTCAGTCACGGGGCGGCTGCAATCCCTGCTCATTATAGCTTTGACACTCACTTTTGCAGGGGTGACAGGTTAACTGTAACTGGAGACACGGACAAACATGCACCAATGTTAATCTATGATTGTGGTCACACGGTCGTTATTTCATTATGTCCGTGTGTCCGTGATCCGTATGTGTTTGCGTTTTGCACGGATGCATGTCCGTTATCTGCACGGAGCACGCACACCTGGACACAATGAAAGTCTATGGGTATGTGCACACACGTTAGTAAACACGTATGCATCTACCTATAGTCCGTGTCCGTTTGGTGTTTTTATTTCTAGTGATGTCGGCCATTCTTTCTATTTCTGTGTATGTCGGTCAATCTCCCTGAGTCCGTCGGTCGGTCTCTCTGTCCCTCTCTCACAGTCTGTCGGTCAGTTTCCCCCCCCTCTCTCATACTTACCATTCCCCGATCCCCGGCGCGGCGCTGCACGGCATTCACACTGCTCCGGCGGCTTTTACTATTTTGAAAAAGCCGGCCGCTCATTAAACAATCTCGTATTCCCTGCTTTCCCCGCCCACCAGCGCCTATGATTGGTTGCAGTGAGACACGCCCCCACGCTGAGTGACAGGTGTCTCACTACACCCAATCACAGCAGCCGGTGGGCGTGTCTATACTGTGCAGTAAAATAAATAAATAAATAATTTAAAAAACCGGCGTGCGGTCCCCCCAATATTAATACCAGCCAGATAAAGCCATACGGCTGAAGGCTGGTATTCTCAGGATGGGGAGCTCCACGTTATGGCGAGCCCCCCAGCCTAACAATATCAGTCAGCAGCCGCCCAGAATTGCCGCATACATTATATGCGACAGTTCTGGGACTGTACCCGGCTCTTCCCGATTTGCCCTGGTGCTTTGGCAAATCGGGGTAATAAGGAGTTAATGTCAGCCCATAGCTGCCAATAAGTCCTAGATTAATCATGTCAGGCGTCTCCCCGAGATACCTTCCATGATTAATCTGTAAGTTACAGTAAATAAACACACACACACGAAAAAATCCTTTATTAGAAATAAAAAAACACAAACATATACCCTGGTTCAACAATTTAATCAGCCCCAAAAAGCCCTCCATGTCCGGCGTAATCCAGGATGGTCCAGCGTCACATCCAGCTCTGCTGCATGGAGGTGACAGGAGCTGCAGAAGACACCGCCGCTCCTGTCAGCTCCACGCGGCAAATGAAGACAGCTGCGCGATCAGCTGAGCTGTCACTGAGGTTACCCGCTGTCAACGCTGGATCCAGTGACAGCGGGTAACCTCAGTGACAGCTCAGCTGATCGCGCGACACTCTTCATTTGCCGCGTGGTGACAGGAGCGGCTGTGTGAAGGGGGCCTAAGACAAAGAGTGAAGTCTGTAGAGACGAGCTCTGTGCATGAAATCTCATTGGAGATTAAGTGGAGACTAAAGGGATGAGAACAATTTCGATCTGGGAAGTTGTTGTCTATAAAGGTACTGGGACAGAAATATTTTTCTGATACTGACCATGTATCATCAGTAGGTTTCTGAATGGTCCACAGTCTGATGATGCCTGGTAACAACTCCCAGTACAGCCTTACCATCATTAAGGACATACTGGGAATTGTAGGGTGAAACAATACATGTATGGGGATGACCTTACATTTGATCATTGAACTATGCTTGGTGCTGTATACATGTTCATGTGCTGATTTTGGCTCTGGGGCTGTATTCATATACTGACGGACAGTGGTTCTTACTCAGTTAAAGCTAGCGTGTGCTCATGTTTTGGGGGGGGGGGGGGGGTTTGGAGCAGAATCTCTCCAATTACTTAACCTTTGGTTCTGGTGGTGTATTCATATAAATACCACTTTGTTTTTTCTTTTTGCAGCCCTTGGGATTAAGTATAGCAAGGTGTCCCTTGGAAAAAAAAAGTTCTTCACCCCTGGTATAGGTCATGTCTACAAAACACCCACTGAGAATTTAACATTTATATTTTCTTTTATAGCAGGTGTCACGAACCACCGGGGGGGGTCACTCAGAAATCCCCCGCGCTGGCTACCAGTACGTCACAATCGGGGGGTAACAAGTGGGGGTCACCCCTCCTTTATACCTCCCGACCGACAGACAGAGCACGTGATGCGCTCTCTAGCGCCCCTCTTATAGTCAGGCCAATTATGGAATTGCCCGACAATAAGCAAGGAGGCCGCTATACTACTTATGCCGATTATTGAAGGGTCCCCGGTGAGAGTAGGGTATATATTCCCCCGACCTCCGCGGGCGGAATATATAAAATCTCCCCGAATCTCACTGGCCTCCCCACAATAATCCTTGGCACAAACTCGCTGCCACCAACCGCTTCACGGTAACTATTAGCCGAACACACAGACGTGGGATCCAAGATCGAGATAACAGAACAGCCCAAGATTAATTATATAATTTAATCAGCCTAAAGCACACTAGAAACTACAATATATACAATAGGGAATCTACAGAATATACATATGTCAGAGTACAGTTACAGATAAAGCATGGTTTACAAACAGGCATACACAGTTCCAGCAGTTACCTTGTGCGTCTGGCCACAGGGGGGCGCTGTAGACCAGGTTTCTAGGATCCTTCCCACAGATGTTTCCTACACGTGACCCCCAGCGAAAGAACCCTGGAAAATGGCCGAAGTAGGGTTATCAACCTGGGCAAATCCAGGTCCCCTCCTACCTTAGTGACCTCAGAGGGAGCACTGCTCCACCCCTGGCTGGAGTTATGGACAATATCCACACAGGGGATATGGCCATAACTTTGCCTGGGAGCGTCGTAGGCAGACGCCAACGCTCTCATTGTGACAGCTATGAATTTAGCTACAGAACGAGAGGACTCATGACTTGTCTACTAGTTCCCCATTGGCTGATATCACGCCTGGGGTATTTCCCCAGGTCCTGCTCCCATAAAAAGGGTGTGCCAGCATCGTCCGCATGCGGAGACACCATTTTTATGGTTGCCACATTTATCGGAAATATGGCTTGCGAGATATGAACCATTTTTTACTGGAGTCGTTCTGTCTGGATACTTCCATAGCCTTGCTAATTAGATAGCAGCCCCTACCACAGGGTCACGGCAGGGAGTCATCCTGTGTCCATTGTTCCCACATCATCTAATCTCCATATCACAGGAGATGGCCATGGGATGTGTTGCTACACCTTCCCAGATGGTGGACATTGAGAACAAGAAGGGAGGGGGCACTGCCAGGGAGTGATGAGAGCGATTATGACTTGCAATCATAATTCCTCTTCATATCCCAGGATTTGCCTCACAGCAGGGATGACAGATTATTGCCTAAGGCAGGGGTGGGGAACCTCCGGCCCGCGGGCCATATGCGGCCTGTGACCACTTTTCCTGCGGTCCCCGAGCTGATTCCCGGGGACTGCAGTACTGGAGCGGCAGCCGTATCTTGCTGGCTGCTGGCCCTTTAAAACCCCACACAGCGCGTTCAATGCTCAACGCTGCATTTCCTATACCTGAAAGACTACGTCCCCACGCTGGCACTGCCTACGTGAGGACGTACTTTGTAGGTGAGGTCGGCGTGAGGAGCGCTAAAATCAAAAGGAGAGGATTGACTGCCAATCATGCCCCAGGTCTGTTCCCGGCGGCGGTGGCGGCTCCCTGTGCCCGGCGGCGACTCCCTGTACCCGGCGGCGGCTCCTCTCTGTGCGCGCCGGCAGTGCTCTCCGTGCCCGCAGCCACCTCCAGCACTCAGTGATCCAGGCCTCCCCCAGTTCTCTAACTGCCTCCCAGCTCCCCCGGGTCTGCCTGTGCCCCCAGCGCTCTGTGCCCCTCCTTTCTCCCCAGTGATCTGTGCCGTGTCCCCAGTGATTTCCATGCCCCCCTTAGTCTCCCCAGTGATCTTTGTGCCCCCCTTAGTCTCCCCAGTGATCTTTGTGCCCCCCCCAGTGATCTGTGCCGTTTCCCCAGTGATCTTCGTGCCCCCCTTAGTCTCCCCAGTGATCTTTGTGCCCCCCCCAGTGATCTGTGCCATCTCCCCAGTGATCTTTGTGCCCCCCCCAGTGATCTGTGCCGTCTCCCCAGTTTCCCCAGTGATCTTCGTGCCCCCCTTAGTCTCCCCAGTGATCTTTGTACCCCCCCCAGTCTCCCCAGTGATCTTTGTACCCCCCCAGTCTCCCCAGTGATCTTTGCCGTCTCCCCAGTGATCTGTGCCGTCTCCCCAGTGATCTGTGCCGTCTCCCCAGTGATCTGTGCCGTCTCCCCAGTGATCTGTGCCGTCTCCCCAGTGATCTGTGCCGTCTCCCCAGTGATCTGTGCCGTCTCCCCAGTGATCTGTGCCGTCTCCCCAGTGATCTGTGCCGTCTCCCCAGTGATCTGTGCCGTCTCCCCAGTGATCTGTGCCCCCCCAGTCTCCCCAGTGCTCTCTGTGCCCCCCTTAGTCTTCTCAGTGATCTGTGCCCCCCTTAGTCTTCCCAGTGATCTCTGTGCCCCCCTTAGTCTTCCCAGTGATCTGTGCAGTCTCCCTAGTCATCTGTGCCGTCTCCCTAGTCATCTGTGCCGTCTCCCCAGTGATCTGTGCCGTCTCCCCAGTGATCTCCGTGCCCCCTTAGTCTCTCCAGTGATCTTTGTGCCCCCCCAGTCATCTGTGCCCCCCCAGTCTCCCCAGTGATCTCTGTGCCCAGAGCCTCTCCCAGGTCTGTCTGTGCCTTCAGCCTCTCCCATCCTTCTCTGTGCCCCCAGCATCCCCCAGATTTGTCTGTGCCTCCAGCCTCTCCCATCCTTCTCTGTGCCCCCAGGTTTGTCTGTGCCTCCAGCCTCTCCCATCATTCTCTGTGCCCCCAGGGCTGTCTGTGTCCCTCCATTATCCCCAAGGGCTGTCTGCCCCCGGCTATAGATATATATATATATTATATATAAACACCAGCAATGTTTATGCCCCCCAGTCTTGTCTGTGCAACCCAGTGATGTGTGTATACCCCCAGTGATGTATGTACCCCCAGTGACGTCTATGCCCTGCTGCTTCCCTAGTGATGTATATTCCTCCCAGCCCTCCCCAGCAATGTTTATGCCCCACCCAGCTACGTCTGTGCTCCCCATCAATGATGTATGTGCTCCCCATCAATGATGTATGTACCCCCCAGTGATGTCTATGCCCCCAGTGATGTCTATGCCCCCAGCCTCCCCAGTGTTCTATATTCCTCCCAACCCTCCCCTGTGATGTATATGCCCCCATACCCTCCTCTGATGTATATACAGCAGTCCCAGACAACTCAAACCTGGAAAAGCAGTTGTGAAAAGCAACAAGATCAACATCGCCTAATATTACAGCTGCACCAAAGAGTAGAAGCTCCAGCCGCCACAGTGAGTTAATTGTTTGACCAAATATATTAGGGTAATTTTCAAGTTGATAATTTTGTGCGGCCCCCGAAGGTTGGTAGAATTTTCCAAATAGCCCCTGGCAGAAAAAAGGTTCCCCACCCATGGCCTAAGGCAACATCAGTATTTGGATGCCAAAAACCTGGAGTTTTTCTAAATTCCACTTCTGGCATTGGCAAACAAACACCGATGTTAAATGTTGACATTTGAATGAGGCCTAATTGTGAGGCAACATGAATTTCCAGGTTTAGGCTAAGGTCACACGAGCATCGGAGGAGTTATGCTAATGACCCTTGGCTTTCGCTCTGCTGTGAGTGTAAGCAGAGTGTCATTATACGGTGATGCAATCGGAGCACAGCTGTGGAGGAGAGGGAAGGAGTGATCCCCCCAATTATCAGCTGATGCATATATCGCACTGCCCTCCGGTGTCATTCGAGTGCAGTGCGATGTGTCTCTCACACCCATAGACTTGAAGGGGTGAGAGTTAAAACAGATCGGATTCCACCCACATCATGCCGCAACTATTTTCTCAGTCCGATTAAGGCTGAGAGAGAAAAAATCTCAGATGGGAACGGCCCCCATAAAGTCCAGGTGGAATGAGGTGTTTTTTTTTTTTTTTTTTTAATCGCATTCCACTCGTTCAGTCTTATTCACAGTGTCTCCTCACCCTTAGGCTGTGTGCATGCACGTTGCAATTTTTTTCTTGCGGATTTGTAAAAATCTGCAAGGCTATCCTTATGCCAGCAAAGTCAATGAGAATCCTCAAGTGCTGTGCACAGGTTCAGGATTTTTTTTTCGTTGCAGAAAAAAAAAAAATTGCAGCATGTCACTTCCTTCAGCGGTTTTAGCGGCATTTTCATCATTGAAAGATAGATATATATATATATATATATATACACACACATTGCAAAATAAGTTTTTCCCGCCAGAAGATGCAGATTTTGGTGCAGAAGGTCTGCAACCAAATCTGCTACATCTGCACAGTCTTAGGATACTTTCACACTTGCGTTGTTTTCCTTCAGTTGCAATTCGCCCTTTTGGAAAACAGCGGAATCAGTTAACGGATTCGCTGTTTCCCATAGACTTGTACAGATGACGGATTGTGCCAAAAGTACCTGCGTTTCTTCCGTTGGTCGACGCTGCGCTGCTTCCGCTGAGTGGAAGGAACGCAGCATGTAATGTTAATTTCTTGCGTCAAAATGATGCATAGCAGCGGATTCCGTTGCTGCCGTTAATTTATAATGGCTCGCTATGCTAGCGGATTCCGTTGCAAAGTGTTTTACAACGGAATCCGCTGCTGGATGCCGCCAATTTCTACAGAGCATGATGCCCAGAATGAAAAAAAATGAAGAAAAAAAAAAAAGCCGACGTATTCTGTTAGATGGACGCCAAACTGATGCAACGGGTCCGTTATTTCACAGGAATCAGCTATTTCACAGGAATCAGCTAACAGTTTCCTGTGAAATAACGGATCCGGTGCATCCGTTGACACCACAAAAATAATGGATGCGTCAAAACGATGCATCAACAGACCCATCGGATGTCGCCCAACGCAAGTGTGAAACTAGCCTTAAAGGCAGTGCCCAGTCTTTACATAGTGGTGGGAGTCAGATGATCAGCGGTTTCTGCTCCAGCAGTGGCCGGATATAAGCAGTGTAGGAGCCGCACTTTGTTTAGTGGCTGCTGATGCTTCCGCATCTTATATCTTAGGCTGGGTTCACACATAGCGACAACGACGTCACTGTTACGTCACCAATTTCTGTGACATAACAGCGACCTTGTATGTCGCTGTTATCGCTGCTGCGTCGCTGTGTTTGACAGCTAAGCAGCGATCATAACGTCGCTACATGTGCAGAAAGCAGGGAGCCGCGCACACTGCTTAGCGCTGGCTCCCTGCTCTCCTAGCTACAGTACACATGGGGTTAATTAACCCGATGTGTACTGCAGCTACATGTGCAGAGGGCAGGAGCCGGCAGCACAGGCAGCGTGAGAGCGGCGGAGGCTGGTAACGAAGGTAAATATCAGGGTAACCACCTTGGTTACCTGATGTTTACCTTGGTTACAGCTTACCGCAGCTGCCAGATGCCGGCTCCTGTTCCCTGCTCGCTTCATTTCGTCGGTCTCTCTGTCACACACAGCGATGTGTGCTTCACAGCGGGAGAGCAACAATAAAAAAAAAATTAAAAAAAACCAGGGCTGTGTGTAACGAGCAGCGATCTCACAGCAGGGGCCAGATCGCTGCTCAGTGTCACACACAGCGAGATCGCTAATGGAGGTCACTGCTGCATCACAAAAAGCGTGACTCAGCAGCAATCTCGGCAGCGAGCTCGCTGTGTGTGAAGCACCCCTTACTCACTTGAATATAAGGAGCCGTATGTGACAGAATCCACTGATGCACATAAGCTTCTTAGCTTCATCATTAGTGGGTATGAGGAGTAGCCCTTCTGTGATTAGCAGCTTCTGTCTATGGAAATGTGCACTGAAATCCTGGTGTTGGGCAGGACAGCTCTCAGCCCTGCTACATGCAAAATCTATGTTCTTTGATTGTGTCAAAATGGCCATACCCAGTAATCTAAGTGACACATCATTGGATTTGGGATCTCCTTGCCTACATCATGCTTCTCTCAGATGAGACCGCAAAAAACCCACTGAGGAGATTCTCTTGAAGTAATGCAGTGATCTATATATATATATATATATATATATATATATATATATATATATATATATATATATATATATATATATATATATATAGCCTGTGAGGAAAGAATTAACTAAAATTGAATAGATGGACCTTCATGCTACTCTGCCAGGTGTTTTACAAGCCCAGCTACGTTCAGATGGAGCACATTCACTTGCGCCTACTCAAGAACAATGAGAGAGTTAGGCCCTGTGCGCACTGGAAAATTGAATTTTCTCAAGAAAATTCTGCAGGTATTCAAAGATTACCGCACCCGCGGTAAAAAAAACGCGGCAAACCGCACCCGAAAACCGCATGCGGTTTGCCGCGGTTTTACAGCGGTATTGCCGCGTGGGGGTTGGTATGTGCTTTACTGCATTCAATGCAATAAAGCACATTGAAGGAAGGAAAAAAAAAAGTCATTTCATTCTGAAATAGACAGAATAGATAGAAGGATGATAGAAGGATAGTCCCTGTGAGCACACGCTGCATTTTTCACGGTCTGCAGTGAGTTCACATTACCAGCCGTGGGAAATGCCCTGTGGTTACCTCTGCTGTCTCGCTGCGAGGCTGCATTCAGCGCTGTGACAGTCGCGGCTGGATGTAAGCAGCGCAGGACGCCGGAGCTGTGGATTACGTCGGAGCTTTGTTTCGGGTGGGGTTAATAAAAGGGTGAACGAGGCTTATTTGTGTTTTATTTAAAATAAAGGATTTTTCGGTGTGTTTTTTCACTTTACTTACGGGTTGATCATGTCAGCTGTCTCAGACGCTGCCATGATCAAGCCTGGAGTTAATGGCGGTGATCCGCCACCATTAACCCCTTGTATTACCTTGACTGCCACTGCTACACGGCAGCAAGAGCCGGGGACGCTCCGGTACTGCCGCATAATGCATGCGACAGTCCCGGGGCAGCTGCGGCTGATATTCTTGGCTGCGGGAGGGGGAGTGAGGCGGGGGACATTAACCCTGCCCCTCTCCCTGCCCAGCCTGAGAATACCGGGCCGCCGCTGTGTGCTTACCTCGGCTGGACGGTAAATATGCAGCGGAGCCCACGTGTTTTTTTTTTCTATATGTCCGTTTGCTTTCTATGTGTATTCTATGTGTCTGTGTTCTATGTCTGTGATGTCTGTGATCTGTTTGTGTTTACTCTCTGCTCCGCTTCCTCTTCCTGTAATGACATCACTTCCCTGCAAACCGCAGGCAAGCGATGTACATTACCGGAGGTAAACTGCAAAATACCGCAGGGAATAACGCAGGAAAACGCAGTGAACCGCACAGAATTTGCTACCTGCGTTATTCCCTGCGGGATTTCACGATTACATTGAAGTCAATGGAGTGAAATCCCGCAGCGATGTGCGGAAAAGAATTGACATGCAATTGTTTTTGCTGCGGGAATCCCGCAGCAAAACATGCAGCTGTCAAAATCCGCCTAGTGCGCACAGGATTTTTCCCATATGTTTTGCTGGTGAATCACTGCAGAGATGTTATGAACATTTTCTGCAGCGAAACATGCAGCAAATACACAGAAAATCCGCGGCAAAATCCGGTAAGTGCGCACAGGGCCTTATGCTGTTTTTTTAGAAATATAGTTTATGCTTTTACTGAGAAATGGAAAGTTACGTTTCTAACGAGAAACAAAACTAATGTCTTTGTACACGACATAGCTACGCCCCTATTAGCTTGATAAACCCTATATGTGTGAAAATAAACTAGTCATCTTCGGAGCGTACATCTCTTGCTTATGTGCAGATACAAGTCTCTTGTCTGTATCATTAAGGCTGAGAGAAGCTGAGGGGGGGCCTAGGACTCCCTCCACATTTGGTCATCGCTGGCAACAATTGTGACCTATTGGTCAACCTAACAGAACATTGCGCTACTCTTTCACATCCCCACCCCCCCTATACCATCAGAAAGGTATCAGCTATCCTGTGAATAAGTGACAACTTGCATTAATGCAACCTCCTAAAATATGTAAATTGTGGGAACCAAGCACACAACCTCTGTAAGCTGGTGTACATATTGCAGTTTTGACACATTTGTCATTTTTCAGGGCAGATGTCACAAAACCTGAAGGATTTCCTTGTCCCAGCAAAGAAGTGAATGAGGTTCTTAAAGCCTCATGCATTTTTTTTTTTTTAACTTCCTGAAAGATTTGAGAAACTACAGCTTTAATTCTGCATTTTTGCTGCACATTTTACTCACACCGAGTGGGGAAAAAAAGTGCATGTCAAGCAAATGTATTTTACACTGCGTCTTTCCTGCCAAGAGATGCAGAACTTTCGACTGCAAATAGTTAACTATGTGCAGATACCCTAAAGGATGCAAAACCTAACTAAATAGATCTCAGCTGAGAAGTAAAAGGATGGAATATACCAGGGTAAACACCCTGCCTGCCACCAATCAGCAGCACCGATAGGACAGATCACAATCCTGATTAGACAAGATCAGAGGTGTAGTTGGAGATGGTCTTACAGTGCTACCCTTTCCCTTTAACTGATCCAGTCTGGAATCAGTCACCAGGTTTTTGCCACCTAATCTGAGAGCATCATAAGGTAGGGGCAGAGATCCTGATTCCAGCAATGTGTCACTTACTGGGCTGCTTAGTGTAGTTTTGATAAAATCACTGATTAATCAGCAGATGATCATCATTACAGGACTACTTTGTGTGCTGCAGGTAGTCCAGCATATTCATGAGATCTGTATAACTGCTAGATCTGCAGCAGAGAAAACAGATTTGATCAAAGTGACTGCAAACAGCAGTAAGTGACACATCGCTGGAATCAGGGTCTCTGTCTCTACATTATGCTGCTCGCAGATGGGGGGGGGGGGGGGGAAGCAAAAACCTGGTGACAGATTCCCTTTTAATGGGGAATGTCGATCTACATTCTGGCTGTCAGGATAAAGTAGTCAGTTTCCTCTGTACTATTAGATTTGTGTGCTGCGTGTAGGAGTCCACGCTGTCCTGAAGACTGGTATGTGGGTGCGGTACTGATTCCCTTTAAAATCGGTGATATCCAGCATAGGAAGTGAGCGGTGTCCATGATCTTCTGACCCCACACACCTGCCGAGATGTGCACTTGTTTTGGGCATTAGAATAAGACATGTACAGCAACATCGTCCGATCTTGCACGTCTCGGCAGGTGAGGGGAGGAGGATTATCAGCAACAATCACAGCACCATTAAAAGGGAACCTGTCACCACTTTTTTGGCCTATAAGTTGCGGCCACCAGCACCAGGCTCTTATATACAGCATGCTGTATATAAGAGCCCAGGCCGGGGGTATAACATATAAAACACTTTATAATACTTCCCTAACCGTAGCGCGGTTGGCCATATGGGAGTCTCCGTTCTCCGGCGCCTCCTCTTTTGGCCATCTTCGTTCTCTTTCTGAAGCCGGTGTGCATGACGCGTCTACGTCATCCACACTCGCCAATCCTGCGCAGGCGCACTACAATACTTTGATTTGCCCTGCTCAGAACCTGAATGCCGGCGAGTGTGGATGACGTCGGAGGCATCATGCACCACGGCTACAGAAGGAACACAAAGATGGCCAAAAGAAGCAGCGCCGTCACCGGACGACGGATACACCCATAAGGCCCACAGCGCGACCGTTAGGTGAGTATTATAAAGTGTTTATGTTATATCCCCGGCCTGTTAGAATGTTGTATATAAGAGCCCGGTGGTGGTGGCCGCAGCTTATAGGCCAAAAAAGTGGTGACCGGTTCCCTTTAAGCATGCAGCCACCAACCTGTCACACAATGGATGCAAAGTAACAGTAACAAAACCTTGAAAGCTAAATTCAGAAATAATACAAAGACTGACTATATTTTTTTTTCAGTTTGTTTTGTTAGGTTTTTTTTTACTAAATGCTTCCATTTAAAGTAAAAACAGTAGACATCGGCTTAGAGTTGTATTTTTTCCCATTCGCTTAGGAATCGACAAAAAGCATAGTTAAAAGTGAAGAATGACAAAAAAAAAAAAAGTGATATTTGAGTGCACAAAACATAAAATGACAGATGGATTTGTACATGCAAATGATCAGAACCCATGGTTAACAATCGTTCCAGTCTATGGAGAATATCTCGGTCAGACCAAGTTCTAGGCAAGTGACACTTCAAAAAAAACAAAAATAGTGCAACATAAGCTCGATATATCATATCTGGATATCACTTTTACAAGTTTAATATACATCATGTACATCACAGTAGCCAAACTACAAATTAAATAGCATGGGAAAGAAAAAAAACAAAACAAAAAGGAAAAAAAAGAAAAAAAAAATGTACCCAAACATTCCCACAAATTAAAAAACAAAAATGGGGAGGGGAAACAGATTTTCTATCTTTTTACATTGCAATTGCTTACTTGCTCCTTCCAAGAGACAGCCATGAAGCAGTTTTCACAAAGGCAGTAAGTGAATAGTCAATCGTATTACCCTGGTCTTCTCACTATTTGTCACAGTGTAATCATTTGTTGCTGTCCTATTCCTTGGGAGGGGCACAGCCTAGCGAGACCGTTTTTTGGGGGTTTTTTGCAGAATGTGCTAGGAGTCTGTCAGGGTTGTGTCTGTGCCTTCGCCTGAGGATTGCCCAAACCCAACTGGTGTTAGTAGTGCCCATGACGCAAGCACCCAAAAGTAACAATGTCCTTGATAGACCACCAGGGTGGGGGGAGGGGGCATGACAGCATTAACCTTCATATCTTTGTTTTGGATTGACAAATGGAAAAAGATCTACAAAACCCGATTTATTTTTTTTATCACTAGGTATATTACAGAGGAGCACACTTTATTTATTCTACACAAAACCAAAGTTCTTGGTTTTAATAGCAAGTAACAACTTCTGTTTGAGGATCTGTTTGGAGGAGTAAAGTGGGACGTAGAGGCGGGAGATGCAGGTGTTCGCTGTCGGGAGGTGCTGGTCGTCTGGAGGGCGAATAGTGATGGATGGCATGGGCTGAAATCCTTCCTCGCTTGCAGGTAAAGATGGGCTTGACGTCCAGAAATATACCTACAGGTAAAAACAATAATAATTTTGCTACTTTTTATATTATTCTCAATAAAATCATGTTTAAGAAGATGATGTTAGACTTCACAGTGCATGCATATACTCTGTGCATGATTAAACAGATTAGGTTAGACCTGATGAGGCTGGTGTACTTGGAAATCCATGTGAGAATGGCTGTATAATCTCAGATGAACGAAGACTAGAGTTAAAATTTTCATTAAACCCAGACCTGGGCAAACTTTGTCAGACAGGCCAAATCTGGCCCTTTAGCTGTTCCTATCCAGGACGCAGAAGAGCTGGAAGCAGTGGCCTGGCCATCCTCCAAAACGTCCATCATTCTGGGGTCATCACTGTTTGGGGGATCATACTACATGGTGGATAGTAAAGACAATTATACTGTATGTAGGGAGCGAATCATACTGTTTAAAGGGGGGCTGTGGTGGAGCTCAATGTATTGGGGGCTATGAAGGATCAAGCTGTGAGGGTCATCAATCTTTATATAAGGATCTGCAGGGAATCAATGCATGGGTGTAATTTTGTGTGTAGGATCATACTTTTAGGGGTCATCATACTCTATATAAGAAGCTGTGGGGGGGGAATCATAATTTGGGGGGGCTGTGGTGACGCTCATGATGTATTGGAGGCTATGGAAGATCATGCTGGGAGGGTCATCAATCTATATAGGGGTCTGTTAGGAATCAATACATGGGTGTCATTTTGTGTGTAGGATCATACTTTTTAGGGGTAACCATACTGTATTTGGTACACTTTTTGGGAAGTTGTGGGGGCATCATACTGTGTTGGGGAGCGGTTGATCAAAATACAAGGGCTTTAGCACAAAAGAAGTATGAGTTATTGCTAAAAGAAAAAAATCTATAAAAATCAGTAAATTATATTGTGTTGTATATTAAATTGCTTAATGAGCCAATTTAATTTCAATGTATTGTTCAGTCCCCTGCCTTTGACCTAATCTGATAAGTAGCTCTCCTCAGCGTCCCTCCTCCCGGGTGAGCTCTCACAAGCCGCAGCCATCCGTCAGGCCGAGTAAGTGCAGTCGAGCCTTTTCATTCTATAGTTCAATTAGGAAATATCTCATTTTTATATTGATTACACAGCTATTCTAATAAGAATTTGTAAAGTAAATACACCAGTCTAGTCAGGCTAATTTAGGTTGAATTTCAGCTTTGATGTTATAGGTGATTAACTAAAGATAATCGTAAAAACAACAGTAATTTTGTAGCTACACTAACAATCACTTACTAAGTCTTGTCGCTCGGTCATACTCATTTTTTCGACTATGGACCAGAACCAGCGTTTAAATTGCAATAGCTTCTCAGCATTTTCTCCTGTAAAGACAAAAAAACCAAACAACAAACTTTGAAGAATTTCAAAAGTATAATCAAATGCATCATAGAAGATCTAAATGGAGGTTTCTGTTTCTTATCTGGACCTATAGGGGCATCACTGACAGATCTCCGGCCCCAGGAACATCAGCAGACCCGCTCCTGTGGACTCCATGTGGTCCTGTACTAAACCCCCTTCCATCTCTCTGTAGTGGCTGCACAAAGCGTCCACTGGTGGGAAATGGCAATTATCAGGAGCGAGTTTGAGGACTCCAAGAAGTCGAGATTTCTTCCTTAGACTGTTCTAATATTGTACAAGTCCTGCTTGTATTGACAGCAATTCACTGGAGAATTAAACCTCCCACTACATTAGGAAAGGCATAATCAACATTGTACAAGCATTCACATGGAACCATGTAAGCTGCACTGGTCAGTGACCAAAGGATTTGTGTTCTGCCCCTATTGATCCCCACATTATAGGGTTTCCCAGGTTTACAGCAGCTTCTCTGATTTATTGCTGAACATAATGGATCTACCCAAAAAGAATTTAGGTACTCAGTAAAATCTCAGCCTTCATTGAGGAACACAGGAAACCATGGAGTGTATGTTGCTGCCATTTGGAGGCTGACACTAGGCAAGAAAAACTTAGCTGGTCCTCAGCCGTATACACCCACCGACCGGAGCCAAGCATGTCAGTCAGTGTGAAAGCAATGGGAGAAGCAACCTGAAAAAAGGAAAAAAAAAAGAATTTTGTTACTTACCGTAAATTCTTTTTCTTATAGTTCCGTATTGGGAGACCCAGACATTGGGTGTATAGCTTCTGCCTCCGGAGGACACACAAAGTACTACACTAAAAAGTGTAGCTCCTCCCTCTGAGCATATACACCCCCTGGATAACCAGATCTAGCCAGTTTAGTGCAAAAGCTGAAGGAGAATAGCCACCCACAAGTAAAGATAGAGCAAGAACCGGAACAACCGGAGCCTCTGTCAACAACAGCCGGTGATAACACGCAGAACAAGAAACTGCCAACAGGGAGGGTGCTGGGTCTCCCAATACGGAACTATAAGAAAAAGAATTTACGGTAAGTAAACAAAATTCTCTTTTTCTTTATCGTTCCTTTGGGAGACCCAGACATTGGGACGTCTCAAAGCAGTCCATGGGTGGGAATAAACAGAAAAACTGAGAAGTAGGCGGAACCTAACTTCACAAATGGGCGACAGCCGCCTGAAGGATGCGTCTGCCCAAGCTCGCATCTGCCGAAGCATGAGCATGCACTTGGTAGTGCTTTGAAAAGGTATGCAGACTAGTCCAAGTGGCAGCCTGACAGACCTGCTGAACCGTAGTCTGGTGCCTGAAAGGCCAAGAGGCACCGACAGCTGTGGTCGAGTGTGCCTTGATCCCCGGCGGGGGAGGCACGTGAGAACACTGGTAGGCATCGGAAATGACCGACCTAATCCAACGAGCTAAGGTCGGCTTAGAAGCCGAGAGGCCCTTACGCCGACCTGTGGTCAGCACAAAAAGAGAGGTGCACCGCCTAAGAACAGCGGTGCGAGACACATAGATCCGGAGCGCCCGCACCAGATCCAGAGTATGCAACGCTTTTTCAAAGCGATGAACAGGAGCCGGACAAAAGGAAGGCAGGGAAATGTCCTGGTTAAGGTGGAAAGGAGAAACCACCTTAGGGAGAAAGTCCGGAGTCGGACGGAGAACCACCTTGTCTTGATGAAAAACCAAAAAAGGTGACCCCGAAGAGAGCACAGCCAAATCAGAGACTCTCCTGAGGGAAGTTATGGCCACTAGAAAGACCACTTTCTGTGAAAGACGAGACAAAGAAACCTCCCTAAGAGGCTCAAAGGGGGGTTTCTGCAAGGCCGTGAGGACCAGATTGAGGTCCCAGGGATCCAAGGGCTGCCGGTAAGGCGGAATGATGTGAGACGCGCCCTGCATGAAGGTGCGCACCTGAGCCAGCCGGGCGATACGCCGCTGGAACAACACTGACAGAGCCGAGACTTATCCCTTGAGGGAATTGAGGGAAAGTCCTAGCTGCAGACCGGACTGTAGAAAGGACAGAAGGGTCGGCAAGGAAAAAGGCCAAGGAGCATGGCCGGAAGAGCGACACCAGGACAGGAAAATTCTCCAGGTCCTGTGATAGATTTTGGCCGAGGAAGACTTCCGAGACCGAGTCATAGTGGAGATGACTTCAGGAGGAATACCAGAAGCCGTCAAGATCCAGGACTCAAGAGCCACCCCGTCAATCTGAGAGCCGCAGAATTCTGGCGGAAAAACGGACCTTGTGAGAGAAGGTCTGGACGGTCCGGAAGATGCCACGGCACCTCTACGGACAGATGGAGCAGGTCTGGGTACCAAGCTCGCCTGGGCCAGTCCGGAGCAATGAGTATGACCCGACGGCCCTCCATTCTGATCTTGCGCAGAACTCTGGGCAAGAGAGCTAGAGGGGGAAACACGTAGGACAGACGAAACTGGGACCAATCTTGAACCAGAGCGTCCGCTGCAAAGTCCTGAGGATCGTGGGAGCGAGCCACGTAAACCGGAACCTTGTTGTTGTGCCGGGATGCCATTAGATCCACTTCCGGAGTGCGCCACTTGCGGCATATTGACCGAAACACTGCCGGATGCAGGGACCACTCGCCACTGTCCACGGTTTGACGGCTGAGATAATCTGCTTCCCAGTTTTCCACGCCTGGGATGTGGACTGCAGATATGGTGGACTTGGGAGTCCTCCGTCCATTGAAGGATGCGTTGAACCTCCAACATTGCCAGGCGGCTGCGTGTCCCGCCTTGGTGATTGATGTAGGCAACCGCTGTCGCGTTGTCTGACTGGACTCGTATGTGCTTGCCCGCCAAAAGGTGGTGAAAGGCTAGGAGAGCTAGAAGCACAGCTCTGGTTTCCAGCACATTGATCGAGAGGGCTGATTCGGACGGAGTCCAAGTGCCCTGTGCTCGGTGGTGGAGACATACCGCTCCCCAGCCGGATAGACTGGCATCCGTGGTGAGGATCACCCAGGACGGGGCCAGGAAGGAGCGTCCCTGAGACAGAGAGAGGGGCCGAAGCCACCACTGAAGGGAGCCCCTGGTCTGTGGCGACAGAGCCACTAACCTGTGCAAGGAGGATGTCCGCTTGTCCCAACAGCGGAGAATGTCCAGCTGCAGAGGACGCAGATGGAACTGGGCAAAGGGAACAGCCTCCATTGACGCCACCATCTGACCCAGCACCTGCATTAGGTGCCTGATGGAATGACGGCGGGGCCTCAGCAGAGAGCGCACCGCCAGATGGAGGGACTGCTGTTTGACTAAGGGCAGCTTCACAAGTGCCGGCAGAGTCTCGAATTGCATCCCTAGGTACGTGAGCCTCTGGGTCGGAGTCAGCGTGGACTTGGGCAGATTGACAAGCCACCCGAATTGGACTAGAGTGGCGAGAGTGAGCGAGACACTCCGCTGACAGTCTGCGCTGGATGAAGCCTTGACTAGAAGGTCGTCCAGGTAAGGAATCACTGCCAACCCCTGGAGGTGCAGAACCGCAACCACTGCTGCCATGACCTTGGTGAATACTCGAGGGGCCGTGGCTAACCCGAAGGGGAGAGCCACGAATTGGAAATGTTCCTCTCAGATTGCAAAACGTAGCCAACGCTGGTGTGAAACTGCAATTGGCACATGTAGATAGGCATCTCTGATGTCGATGGATGCCAGGAAATCTCCTTGGGTCATTGAGGCAATGACTGATCGCAGAGACTACATGCGAAAATGCCGCACCTGAACATGCTTGTTGAGAAGCTTGAGATCCAGGATGGGCCGGAAGGAACCGTCCTTTTTGGGGACTAGGAAGATTTGAGTAGAAACCTCTGAACCGTTCCCGGGCGGGAACCGGTACAATTACTCCGTTGGCCTGCAAGGATGCCACGGCCTGAGAGAAGGCGGCGGCCTTGGAGCAGGGGGGAGTTGACAGAAAAAATCTGTATGGCGGGCTGGAAGAGAATTCTATCCTGTAGCCGTGGGAGATTATATCCCGCACCCACTGATCGGAGACATGTTGAAACCACACGTCGCCAAAGTGGGAGAGCCTGCCACCGACTAAGGACGTTGCTGGCGCGGCCAGATAGTCAAGAGGAGGCTGCCTTAGTGGCAGCAGCTCCTGCGGTCTTCTGTGGATGCGCCTTTGTGCACCAGTTGGGTTTTTGGTCCTTGGCTGAGTTAGTGGACGAGGCCGAGGGCTTAGAGGATGACCAGTTGGAGGAACGAAAGGAACGAAACCTCGACTGGTTCCTACCCTGGGCAGGTTTCCTGGTTTTAGTTTGTGGCATGGAAGTACTCTTCCCGCCAGTAGCTTCCTTAATAATTTCATCCAGTTGTTCACCGAATAGCCTGGATCCAGCAAAAGGGAGCCCAGCAAGGTACTTCTTTGAAGAAGCATCTGCCTTCCACTCTCGAAGCCACAAGATCCTGCAGATAGTGAGGGAATTAGCCAACGCCACCGCAGTGCGGTGAGAAGCCTCCAGCATGGCAGACATGGCATAGGATAAAAAAGCTGAAGCTTGGGAAGTTAAGGCAACCATTTCGGGCATAGATTCCCTGGCGAGGGAATGCATCTCCTCTAGAGAAGCAGAGATGGCTTTGAGAGCCCACACTGCTGCAAAAGATGGGGAGAACGAGGCCCCTGCCGCCTCATATACAGATTTGGCCAGAAGGTCAACCTGGCGGTCAGTGGAATCCTTAAGAGAGGTGCCATCAGCCACTGATACAACAGTCCGGGCTGAGAGTCTAGACACCGGGGGGTCTACCTTTGGTGAACGAGCCCACTCCTTGACCACCTCAGGTGAAAAGGGAAAACGGTCATCAGAACCACGCTTTGGGAAGCGTTTGTCAGGACAGGCCCTAGGCTTGGTCACAGTGGCCTGAAAACTGGAGTGGTTAAAGAACACACTCCTTGTTCTCCTAGGCAAGGTAAACTGGTGCTTTTCTGCCAGAGAGGGTTGCTCCTCTGATACTGGCGGATTGAGGTGCAGTACAGAATTAATGGACGCAATCAAATCACTAACATCTGAGTCACTTTCGGACAGATCAATGGGGCACATGGAGGTAGCCTCCGAGCCCCCAGTAACGGCATCCTCCTCGTCCTGCGAGTCAGCTCTTGAATCAGAGCCGCGGGACGAGGAAGGAGAGGGAGCCCTGTGTCTCCTCTTAGGAGGACGGGGTCTGGGACCAGATGAAGAATCCTCTGTGAGCTCCGCTGAGAGAGCCCTAGCAGCAGAGGCGCCCTGAGAAGGGGGCTGATGCATGTTCAGCAAAGTCCGGGACAGCTGTCCCATGGAGGCGGCAAAAGACTGGGAGATTGACTTAGAGAAGGATTCTACCCAAGCCGGGGGTTCAGCCACCGGAGCCGGAGCAGCCGGAGGGACCACGGTGGGTGCGATACCAGGCTGAGGCATTGCCAGGTTAGAGCAGGCATCACAATGTGGATATGTGCTCGGTTCAGGCAGCACGAGCTTACATGCAGTGCATATTGAGTACAGCCTTGCAGCCTTGCTCCTCGTGTGAGACATGCTGCTGAAGTGGGGGCTCTGAGCCAGAATGACCCCCAGAGAGTATATAAGCAGGTCCACAACCGGAGGTTGTGGCTTACCAGACCGTTTGTGTGCCCTCCAGATCCCACAGCCCGGACCCCCAAGCAGCTTAGCAGGGATGCTGCAGCCAATCGCAGAGAGAAACGCTGATAAAATGGCGCCGGAGCGAGGAGAGGGGGCGGGACCTGCTCTGAGAGCGGGATCTGGAGGGCCAAGGAGATTTACAGGGGAGGGGACATGTACTCAGAGAGGAGTGTCCCTCCCCTGTGCCGAACGGCCGCTGGGCGGAGCCGCACTGTCCCTCTGCATGATTGACATGCAAGGGCAGTGAAATCGAAAGTAGGCCTCCAGCGAAGCCGGGGCCTAAATTTAAGCGATGCGGTCGGCGCGCAGGCCCCATCGGCGTGGTTCTCAGACGACAACCAGAGAACCGGCCGGAAATGTCAGAACAGTTACACAGCACACTCTCCCCAACAATAAAGTACAAGGGACCCCCCGAATATAAACGTCTCAGATACTCCGAGACGCAGGGTTCCAAGTCCCTGGGGATGAGTGCTCCGTCCAGCAGGATCCTGAAGGGCTGCGGATGGAGACCGGCCTCCTGCAAAGCAAGGAGAACCGTGCTGGCTCCCACTTCAAGCCAGAGCCCGAGGGATGGTGAAGGAGCGCGGCATGTAAGGCTCCAGCCTTGGAATCAACCTTAACAACACCGCCGACACAGTGGGGTGAGAAGGGACATGCCGGGAGTCCAGGCTTGGACCCGCTTTTCTTCAAAAACATTCCAAAATGAAAAATCAGATGAGAATGCATGTGTGGATGTATGCCTCCTGAACACAAAGCAATGAACTGGCTAGATCTGGTTCTCCAGGGGGTGTATAGGCTCAGAGGGAGGAGCTACACTTTTTAGTGTAGTACTTTGTGTGTCCTCCGGAGGCAGAAGCTATACACCCAATGTCTGGGTCTCCCATAGGAACGATAAAGAAGTAAATACACAGGCTGGTCCAACAGAGGCACCCTTGGCAGTGTTCACATTTTGTTTTTAACTACGTTCACCGGTCCTGTCGGAGCATCTGTCCAAACAACCCCGCAAAACGGGTTTCAGACGCAAGTGCCGACAGGGCAACTGACTATAATGGTGGAAGACAGAGTGAACGTGTGCTCTGTCTCCTCCATTTTCGGGCATATGCTCTTTCTTTGTCGCTCCATTGGGAGACCCAGACAATTGGGGTGTATAGCTATTGCCTCTGGAGGCCACACAAAGTATTACACTTAAAAGTGTAAGGCCCCTCCCCTTCTGGCTATACACCCCCAGTGGGATCACTGGCTCACCAGTTTTGTGCTTTGTGCGAAGGAGGCAACACATCCACGCATAGCTCCACTTTTTAGTCAGCAGTAGCTGCTGACTATGTCGGATGGAAGAAAAGAGGACACATATAGTGTCCCCAGCATGCTCCCTTCTCACCCCACTGTATGTCGGAGGTGTTTGTAAGGTTGAGGTACCCATTGCGGGTACGGAGGCTGGAGCCCACATGCTGATTCCTTCCCCATCCCTTTTTACAGGGCTCTGGGTGAAGTGGGATTTACCGGTCTCCAGGCACTGAGACCGTGCTCCATCTACAGCCCCTGGAGAAGATGCTGGATGGAGCGGAGTACATCAGGGACATGGCCCTGCTTCCTCAAGGTACTCTGTGTCCCCGTGCATTTGGCGCTCACACCGCAGCATGCTGGGTGTTGTAGTGCGCCGGGGGACATCAGCGCTGCGGCGCCTGTGCCATGGCCTCATTCAGCTTCGCTGAAGCAGGCTCACTTATGGGAATTGGTCGCGCCGGCCGCTGGGACTGCGGCGCGGCTGGCACTTGTAGTGCGCCGGGGACTTCAGCGCGGCCTGCGCTTTTACGGCGGCCGCGCTGATAACTAGAGTCCCCGGCTTTTGCGGCCTGCTTCCGTTCGTTCCCGCCCCCAGACCTGCCAGTCAGGAGAGGGGCGGGACGCTGGCCACTTCTATGAATCGGTCGCGCCGGCCGCTGGGACTGCGGCGCGGCTGGCACTTGTGGTGCGCCGGGGACTTCAGCGCGGCCCGCGCTTTTACGGCGGCCGCGCTGTTAACTCGAGTCCCCGGCTTCTGGGCCTAGTCTCCCTTCGTTACCGCCCACAGCCCTGACAGTCAGGGTAGGGGCGTGACGCTGTATAGAGCAGCGCTGAGAGCTGGAGTATGTTTTGCATACTCCACCCCTCTCACTGTGTGCACTGTGAATCCGGATTCCCGCACTTTCTCAGGCACGCCCACGGCTTCCTTCTCTACAAGGACGCCGGCAGCCATTAGTGTCAGTTTCTGTACGATACAGAGACAAGTGTGGAAGACCCTGGCATTCTGATAGTCACACAATCGCTGCAACAGGCGTTAAGCAGCACCTGTGGTGCTAACCCCACTAGTGCAGAGTGCACTTATAGATATGCTTGTACTATATACATTGCACTGTTTGGTCGCACGTTGTATATACCCTCCTGGATTATGCGGAGGAGTTATCAGCATATTCTCTGTGTAAAACAAAGGTGCAGAACCACATGTTTTTCTATACAGCTGGTACAGCATGTACGGCTATACGGCCGGCAGGTTACATAGACTCCCATTGTATGCACTAATGGCCAGGGGATGAGGACGGTGTCTGCAGTATTTACTGACAGTTTTTCTGAGACTATGGCTATGATACTAGAAGCCTAGCAGTCCGGACATGTCTCTCACAATATGGGCACTGTTGAATCATTGATCCATGGCCCCCCTCAGTGTGAATAACTAACAGCTCCGGGAATGTCACACGCATCCCAGAGTCACGGCTCTGCACGGACGTCAGTCCCAGACAGCCTAAGCGGGCTCGCTATGAGCGGCCTCGGTTTCATCAGGGTCCTAACAGAAGGACTCGCTGTGTAATGAGGCGGAAGTAGCGGCTCAGGATTCTGATCCTGAGACCGCTCTCAATCTGGATACACCAGGCGGTTCCGGATGGAATCCCTCCGCCATGTCATCGCCTCAAGGTCCCAAGGATATTTCCTAGCATCATTAGGCATCAAGGATGCTTATCCACACGTGCCGATTGATCCAGAGCACTAGCGTTTCTACGCTTCGTTATAGGAGACGAACACCTTCTGTTCGTAGCTCTACCTTCCGGCTAGCGACAGTCCAACTGGTCTTCGCCAAGGTCAGGGCAGCAGTAGTCACAGTCCTGCACTCTCAGGGTCACTCTGTGGTCCCGTATTTAGACGATCTACTTGTCAAGGCACTCTCTTAGGAAACATGCCAACACTGCCCGAACGTTGCGCTGGAGACTCTCTAGAGTTTTGGGTGGATCATCAACTTTTTAAAGTCAGATCCGACCCCGACCCTATCGATAACATATCTAGGCATAGAGTTTCTTACTCTCTCAGCGATAGTGAAGCTTCCGCTAGACAAACAGCATTCACTACGGGCTGCAAGCTCTTCTTTAAGAACCAGTCGCACACATTGAGACGCCTCATGCACTTCCTACGTAAGATGGTAGCAATGGAGGCAGTTCCTTTCGCGCAGTTTTACTGCGTCCACTACAATGGGACATTCTCCGCCAATGGGACGAGGAGTCGACGTCCCTCAACAGAGTCGTCGTTCTTTCTCAGGCGGCCAAGGAATCTCTACGGTGGTGGCTTCTTCTCACCTCTTGGTCAAAAAGAAGGTCCTTCCTATCCCCATCCTGGGCGATAGTTACGACAGACGCGAGTCTATCAGGGTGGGGAGCAGTTTTTCTCCACTACAGCGCTCAGGGTACGTGGACTCAGCAAGAGTCCACCCTTCAGATCAATGTTCTTGAACACAGAGCAGTGTATCTTGCCCTACAAACCTTCCAACAGCGGCTGGAAAGCAAGCATATCCGACTTCAGTCGGACAGCTCCACAGCGGTGGCATACATCAACCACCAAGGAAGAACGCGCAACCGGCAAGCCTTCCAGGAAGTCCGGCAGGTTCTGATGTGGGTGGAAGACACGGCATCCACCATATCCACAATTCACATCCCAAGTGTGGAAACTAGGAAGCTGACTTCCTAAGTCGCTGAGGTGTGGCCGAAAGAGTATGGTCTCCTCACCCGGACGGGTTTCAGGAGATCTGGCGCCGCTGACAGAGGCCGGACGTCGATCTAATGGCGTCACGGCACAACAACAATGTGCCAGCTTCATGGCACGGTTTCACAATCATCGAGCTCTGGCGGCAAACGCCTTAGTTCAGCATTGGTCGCAGTTCCAGCTACCTTAGGTGCCACCTCTGGCATTGTTGCCCAGAGTACTGCGCTAGATCAAGACCGACTGCGGCCGCGCCATCCTCGTCGCTACAAATTGGCCGAGGATGTTGTGGTACTCAGTTCTGTGGTGCCTCACGGTAGGCTAACCGGGGGCACTACCAGACCAATCAGACTGGCTGTCTCAAGGGCCATTCTTCCATTTGAATTCTACGGCCCTCAACCGGATGGTGTGGCATTGAGTCCTGGAACCTAGTGTCGTCAGGATTACCTCAGGACGTGGTTGCCACCATGAGACAGGCTAGCATACCAACGTCCGCCAAGATTGACCACAGGACGTGGAAGATGTTCTTATCTCGGTGCTCGGCGCAGGGTGTTTCTCCCTGGCCGGTTGCATCGTCTATGTTTCCTTCCTTCCTGCAATCTAGGTAGGAAAATGGGTTGTCGCTCAGTTCCCTTTAGGGACAAGTCTCAGCGCTATCTGTATTTTTTCAGAAACGACGACTTCCTCAGGTACGCACGTTCCTACGGGGAGTTTGTCTTCTCAGCACTCCGTACAAGCGGCCGTTAGAGCCCTGAGATCTGAACAAGGTTCTAATTGCTCTCCAGATGCCGCCTTTCGAGCCTTTGAAGGATGTCTCCCTTCCCGTTTTTCACGGGAAGTGGCCTTCTAGTAACGGTCTCGTCTCTTAGGAGAGTTTCCGAGCTAGCAACGCTCTCATACAAACTCCCTTCCTGGTCCTTCACCAGGACAGGGTAGTTCTGCGTCCGGTTCCGGAATTTCTCCCTAAGGTGGTATCCCATTTTCATATCAATCAGGATATCACCTCACCTTCTTTGTGTCCTCGTCCAGTCCATCAATTTCAGAAAGATTTGCATCTGTTGGTTCTGGTGAGAGCACTCAGGTTCTACTTCCCGCATGGCGCTCCTGCGCCACCCGGATGCACTCTTTGTCCTTGTCGCTGGTCGGCGTAAACAGTCGCAAGCTTCCAAATCCACCCTTGCTCGGGGGATCGAGGAACCAATTCTTGAAACCTACAGTTCTACTGGGCTTCTGGTTCTCTCAAGGCCGAAGGCCCATTCTACCAGAGCCGTGGGTGCATCCTGGGCATTACGGCACCAGGCTACGGCTCAGCAGGTGTGTCAGGCGCCCACCTGGTCGAGTCTACTTACTTTTACCAAGCATTATCAGATGCATACCTACGCTTCGGCAGACGCCAGCCTAGGTAGATAAGTCATTCAGGCGGCTGTTGGCCACCTGTAGGAGAGGGCCGTTTGACGGCCCTATCATGAGGTATTCTTTTACCCACCCAGGGATTGCTTTTGGACATCCCAATTGTCTGGGTCTCCCAATGGAGCGACAAAGAAGAAGGGAATTTTGTTTACTTACCGTAAATTCCTTTTCTTCTAGCTCCAATTGGGAGACCCAGCACCCGCCCTGTTTTCTCTGGGTTTTTCTGTTTTTTCGGGTACACATGTTGTTCATGTGGTATGGTTCAGTTCTCCGATGTTTCCTCGGATTGAATTGGTCTTTAAACCAGTTATTGGCTTTCCTCCTTCTTGCTTTGGCACTAAAACTGGTGAGCCAGTGATCCCACTGGGGGTGTATAGCCAGAAGGGGAGGGGCCTTACACTTTTAAGTGTAATACTTTGTGTGGCCTCCAGAGGCAATAGCTATACACCCCAATTGTCTGGGTCTCCCAATTGGAGCTAGAAGAAAAGGAATTTACGGTAAGTAAACAAAATTCCCTTCTTCTGCAGACGGACACTCCGATGCAGTCCGCTACGCAGAACGGAGGGTGCTATGAGGGCGCTATTGAGCGCTCAACATGAGAAGAGGTACTCGGGATCCACACAGCAGGGCCACTAGGGGATTACCAGAGGTGCCTGCCTTACAGGAACTTTATTTCGAGAACGGAAACTAGATTCCTTACAGAAAATGTAAGGGCAGAGGCCTGACCTAGAAAAAACAAAAACATACACAAATAAAGGAACAGACCAGACTCAAGGGCCAGGGAAAGGACTTCCCCCACTTTAAGGTCAATGAACTGATTGGAAAAATAGAGGCTCTTGGGAAAGAAAAAAAATAAAGGATGGGAAGCTAGGGAAACCGCGTTTCCACAGGTTTCTGCAAAACGGTAGACTACCTCCATGAGACGGGAGGCTACCTCCACAGACCCAAACCCTTTGCTAATTCCAGAACTAGAAGATGGATGGGAAAAAAAAAAAAAAATAAAAAAAAGGGTACGGTTAGGTAGTCAGGAGACAGAGAGACAACCGGTGAGGGACATAAGACCTGGAAAAGAACCGATGGACCCTGAAACGCACTATGGAGCCAACAGATCGATGACATGGGTGCTCTGCCATAAACTAATATGGATGAGAACTGTCAAAGGAGGCAATCTAGTTCTCCTGTCGAAGGTCTTTCACAGGTAGCAAGACAGCGGTCCGGAGCCTACTTCAAGGATGTGAACAGCTGAATGCATCAACAGTGTTCAGTCCGTGACCGATTAAGTATGTTGCGGCGTTGTCGATAGATGTAGAAGGCAGATGACAAAAAAAGCCTACCAAAACAGGAGAGGTAAATTAACAGCTGAGAGTTCCAGATGCAGAGGACGACTTGCTGAGCCTACCAGCTATCCTGAAGTGTGCAACACTGGAATAAAAGAACCCCAACTAGCGTCTATCCTCACAATTTACCAATGCTTGAAAGGGTCTCTAGTGAAGAATGGGAAAAGAACACACCCCCAGGGGAAGATTATGTGGTTGGGCAGAGACTGCATATCCAAGAAATCTCATGGATGAAGCAGAGTGTGGAGTCAGAGTGATTGAATTCCAGAAAAAGTAGAGAACCTCTATACAGTGGGGGTCATGATCCCTGTAGTGCAAAAAAAGAAAAAAAAAGTCTACGGTGCTGATGTGATCCTCAGAGGACACAGGTGAAGCAGCTAAGCCGAAGGGAACGCCGTAAGATGACAGAATCTTGACTTCTTTGGCAGTCCAGATAACAGGGATGATCTGAGGCATCTTCAAAGCGCACCAATCTCTAGCATTTTCCTATATAAAAAATAAAGCCAGTGCTATACTGGCACTATCAGGCAGATTCTATACAGACCTTTAGGTGTTAGCTAGGATGTATAGGTTTTGAAATGCAGCTTTTTGAATGGCAGCAGCTGTGGATTAGCCTATAGCTGGGGTGGGTTTTGATAGCAATTCACACCCCCAATTGCCTGTCCATAATCCTCATTGTTTATGCTAATGCTATTATAGAAGCATTTTACTAAGTGGCTTGAAGGACCTGTGCTGATGTCATACTTATGTGACCAGAATGGGTGGGGCCTCAGCAAACATAGCTGATACCAGGAAGCAACATTTTTCTGTTGACTGAGCACCCGCCCCTTCTGGTTACATTGGTATGACATCAGCATAGGGGCCTTCTAGCCACTTAGTAAAACGCTTCTATAAAGTGACCCAAGTACTACTGTTGAGGAGGGTCATTGGATTAAATACTTAACTTCTTGACATAGGGGATTGTGGGAAGTATGCCCAATGAAAATTATTCTCCATAAGTCAGTTTTCAGACACACACACACACACACACACACACACACACACACACACACACACACACAGCCCACCAGCATCACCATAGATCTGCCCAGATGAGAGACCCACCCACCAGCATCACAGATCCGCCTATTGGTCAACCTATGGACCAACCCACTGACCAATGGACACTGTAGAGCTGACCATGCCCTTTTTCCTAGTTTATACAACTCCATGTTCTTGGAATCAGGCTCTTGGGCCAACCTCTCATCGAGGAAAGATTCACATCCGACTGTCTCTGATGTTATTCTTTCAAGCATGCACTTGATCCTCATTAATTAGGTTAGGCAGCAGGCAACTCGTTAACCTTTGTAAGAGTTCACCCTAACACTGCAAGACACTAGCAGTCGTGGTGCCATTCCTGAGAAAGAAAGAAAATAACCACCAGAAGGCAGAGAATGAGACGAAAATGACAAGGAGGTCCCAAGGGCAGCAGGATGGAACTAGCTGCAGAGGGATTCTACCAGAAAGCAGATTTCTCCTGGTGCATGTTGGCACAGAGACTCCACTGATGAGAACCTTGTATGCAAGGAGAACAACTTGTACAGCCTATGGAATCAATACTTGCAACTTCTGGGGTGGCTTTTGTCCAGAGGGGCGATAGCCCTGAAAGGAAGAAACAATGGATCCTTTAGCTTGACCTGAGCCACCACGATTATGCTGAGAAGTTGGCAGCTGTAAGGGAAATCATTAATAAAAAAAAAAACAAAAAAGAAGGGAATTTTGTTACTTACCGTAAATTCCTTTTCTTCTAGCTCCAATTGGGAGACCCAGACGATTGGGTGTATAGCTACTGCCTCCGGAGGCCACACAAAGCATTACACTAAAAAGTGTAAGGCCCCTCCCCTTCTGGCTATACACCCCCCGTGGGAACACGGGCTGCTCAGTTTTAGTGCCAAAGCAAGAAGGAGGAAAGCCAATAACTGGTTTAAACAAATTCAATCCGAAGAACATCGGAGAACTGAAAACCGTTCAACATGAACAACATGTGTACCCGAAAAAAACAAAAATCCCAAAAGGAAACAGGGCGGGTGCTGGGTCTCCCAATTGGAGCTAGAAGAAAAGGAATTTACGGTAAGTAACAAAATTCCCTTCTTCGGCGCTCCATTGGGAGACCCAGACGATTGGGACGTCCAAAAGCAGTCCCTGGGTGGGTAAATTAATACCTCATGTTAGAGCTGCAAAAAACAGCCCTTCCCTACGAGGAAGCAACCGCCGCCTGTAGGACTCTTCTACCTAGGCTGGCGTCCGCCGAAGCATAGGTATGCACCTGATAATGTTTGGTGAAAGTGTGCAGACTCGACCAGGTAGCTGCCTGGCACACCTGTTGAGCCGTAGCCTGGTGTCGTAATGCCCAGGACGCACCCACGGCTCTGGTAGAATGGGCCTTCAGCCCTGAAGGAACCGGAAGCCCGGCAGAACGGTAGGCTTCAAGGATTGGTTCCTTGATCCATCGAGCCAGGGTGGATTTGGAAGCCTGCGATCCTTTGCGCTGACCAGCGACAAGGACAAAGAGTGCGTCCGAGCGGCGCAGGGGCGCCGTGCGGGAAATGTAGATTCTGAGTGCTCTCACCAGATCTAACAAATGCAAATCCTTTTCATACCGATGAACTGGATGAGTACAAAGAGAAGGTAAGGAGATATCCTGATTGAGATGAAAGGAGGATACCACCTTAGGGAGAAACTCCGGGATCGGGCGCAGCACTACCTTGTCCTGGTGAAACACCAGGAAGGGAGCTTTAGATGACAGCGCTGCCAGTTCGGACACCCTCCGAAGAGACGTGACCGCTACCAGAAAGGCCACTTTCTGTGAGAGTCGAGAAAGTGAAACATCCCTCAGAGGCTCGAAGGGCGGCTTCTGTAGAGCAACTAGCACCCTGTTCAGATCCCATGGGTCTAACGGCCGTTTGTACGGAGGGACGATGTGACGAACCCCCTGCAGGAACGTGCGTACTTGAGGAAGTCGTGCTATACGCTTTTGAAAAAATACAGATCGCGCTGAGACTTGCCCTTTAAGGGAGCCGAGCGACAAACCTTTTTCCAACCCAGATTGTAGGAAGGAAAGAAACGTAGGCAATGCAAATGGCCAGGGGGACACTCCCTGAGCAGAGCACCAGGATAAGAATATCTTCCACGTCCTGTGGTAGATCTTAGCAGACGTGGGCTTCCTAGCTTGTCTCATGGTGGCAACAACACCTTGAGATAATCCTGAAGACGCTAGGATCCAGGACTCAATGGCCACACAGTCAGGTTCAGGGCCGAAGAATTCAGATGGAAAAACGGCCCTTGTGACAGCAAGTCTGGTCGATCTGGCAGCGCCCACGGTTGTCCGACCGTGAGATGCCACAGATCCGGGTACCACGACCTCCTCGGCCAGTCTGGGGCGACGAGTATGACGCGGCGGCAATCGGACCTGATCTTGCGTAGCACTCTGGGCAAGAGTGCCAGAGGTGGAAACACATAGGGCAGCTGGAACTGCGACCAATCCTGCACTAAGGCGTCTGCCGCCAGAGCTCTTAGATCGCGAGACCGCGCCATGAAGGCCGGAACCTTGTTGTTGTGCCGAGACGCCATTAGGTCGACGTCCGGCATTCCCCAGCGGCGACAGATTTCCTGAAACACGTCCGGGTGAAGGGACCATTCCCCTGCATCCATACCCTGGCGACTGAGAAAGTCTGCTTCCCAGTTTTCTACGCCCGGGATGTGAACTGCGGATATGGTGGAGGCCGTGGCTTCCACCCACAGCAGAATCCGCCGGACTTCCTGGAAGGCTTGCCGACTGCGTGTCCCGCCTTGGTGGTTGATGTATGCCACCGCTGTTGAGTTGTCCGACTGAATTCGGATCTGCTTTCCTTCCAGCCACTGTTGGAAGGCCAGTAGGGCCAGATACACTGCCCTGATTTCCAGAACATTGATCTGAAGAGTGGACTCCTGCTGAGTCCACGTACCCTGAGCCCTGTGGTGGAGAAAAACTGCTCCCCACCCCGACAGACTCGCGTCTGTCGTGACCACCGCCCAGGAAGGGGGTAGGAAGGACCTTCCCCGTGACAATGAGGTGGGAAGAAGCCACCACTGAAGCGAGTCCTTGGCTGTCTGGGAGAGGAGGACTTCCTTGTCTAAGGACGTCGACCTCCCGTCCCATTGGCGGAGAATGTCCCATTGAAGTGGGCGCAGATGAAACTGGGCAAACGGAACTGCTTCCATTGTCGCCACCATCTTCCCTAGGAAGTGCATGAGGCGTCTTAAGGGGTGCGATTGACCTTGAAGGAGAAACTGCACCCCTGACTGTAGCGACCTCTGCTTGTCCAGCGGAAGCTTCACTACCGCTGAGAGAGTATGAAACTCCATGCCAAGGTATGTCAGTGATTGGGTCGGTGACATGTTTGACTTTGAAAAGTTGATGATCCACCCAAAAGTCTGGAGCGTCTCCAGCGCAACGTTTAGGCTGTGTTGGCATGCCTCCTGAGAGGGTGCCTTGACAAGCAGATCGTCTAAGTAAGGGATCACCGAGTGTCCCTGAGAGTGCAAGACTGCTACCACTGCTGCCATGACCTTGGTGAAAACCCGTGGGGCTGTCGCCAGACCGAAGGGCAGGGCTACGAACTGAAGATGTTCGTCTTCTACCACGAAGCGTAGAAAACGCTGGTGCTCTGGAGCAATCGGCACGTGGAGATAAGCATCTTTGATGTCTATTGACGCTAGAAAATCTCCTTGAGACATTGAGGCAATGACAGAGCGGAGGGATTCCATCCGGAACCGCCTGGTTTTTACGTGCTTGTTGAGCAGTTTTAGGTCCAGAACAGGACGGAACGAGCCGTCCTTTTTTGGCACCACAAACAGATTGGAGTAAAAACCTTGACCTCGTTCCTGAAGAGGAACAGGGAACACCACTCGTTCTGCCCTTAGAGAGCATACCGCCTGCAGAAGGGCATCGGTTCGGTCGGGAGGTGGAGAAGTTCTGAATAACCGAGGCGGAGGACGAGAACTGAACTCTATCCTGTACCCGTGGGACAAAACGTCTGTTACCCACCGGTCCTTGACCTGTGGCAGCCAAATGTCGCAAAAGCGGGAGAGTCTGCCACCGACCGATGATGCGGAGGGAGGAGGCCGAAAGTCATGAGGTAGCCGCCTTGGAAGCGGTTCCTCCGGTTGCTTTCTTTGGGCGTGAGTGAGCCCGCCAGGAATCTGAGCTCCTCTGCTCCTTCTGAGTCCCCTTGGACGAGGAGAATTGGGCCCTGCCCGAGCCTCGAAAGGACCGAAACCTCGACTGTCCTCTCCTCTGTTGAGGTTTGCTTGATCTGGGCTGGGGTAAGGAAGAATCCTTACCCTTCGACTGTTTAATGATTTCAGCTAATTGCTCACCAAACAGTCTATCTCCAGATAATGGCAAACTGGTTAAGCATTTTTTGGAAGCAGAATCTGCTTTCCATTCCTTTAACCACAAGGCTCTGCGCAAAACCACAGAGTTGGCGGACGCCATAGAGGTACGGCTCGTGGAGTCTAGGACCGCATTGATAGCGTAAGTCGCAAACGCAGACATTTGCGAGGTTAAGGACGCCGCTTGCGGCACTGATGGACGTATGAGAGAGTCCACCTGCTCCAGACCAGCTGAAATAGCTTGGAGTGCCCACACGGCCGCGAATGCTGGAGCAAACGACGCGCCGATAGCTTCATAGACCGATTTCAACCAAAGGTCCATCTGTCTGTCATTGGCATCTTTTAGTGAAGCCCCATCTTCCACTGCAACTATGGACCTAGCCGCAAGCCTGGAGATTGGGGGGTCCACTTTTGGACACTGGGTCCAGCGTTTGACCACGTCAGGGGGAAAGGGATAACGTGTATCCTTAAGACGTTTGGAGAAACGCTTGTCTGGATGAGTATGGTGTTTCTGGACTGCTTCTCTGAAGTCAGAGTGGTCCAGAAAAGTACTCAATTTACGCTTGGGATACCTGAAATGGAATTTCTCCTGCTGTGCAGCTGCCTCCTCCGCTGAAGGGGCTGGGGGAGAAATATCCAACAGTCTATTGATGGCCGCTATAAGATCATTTACCATAGCGTCACCATCAGGAGTATCCAGATTGAGAGCGGTCTCAGGATTAGACTCCTGATCAGCTACCTCTGCCTCATCATACAGAGAAGCCTCTCGCTGAGACCCTGACCAGTGTGATGACGTCGAGGGTCTTTCCCAGCGAGCTCGCTTAGGCTGCCTGGGACTGTCGTCCGAGTCAGAGCCGTCAGCCTGTGATGCCTGAGACCCCCTTGTAGCCTGGACTAGTTCCAACTGAGGGGGACCGGGGAACATTGCATCAACAGTGTCCATGGTCTGAGTGACCGGCCTGGACTGCAAAGTTTCAAGAATTTTTGACATAGTCACAGACATCTTATCAGCAAAAAACTGCAAACTCTGTCCCCGTCACTGGGGCAGGGTTCACAGGCGTCTCTGCCTGGGCCACTACCACCATAGGCTCCGGCTGACGAAGTGGCACAGGGACCGAACATTGCACACAATGGGGGTCAGTGGAACCTGCCGGTAGATCAGCCCCACATGCGGTACAGGCAGCATATTTTAAAGCTTGTGCCTTGGCACCCTTGCTTTTTGCGGATGACATGCTGTTGTCTCCTCAGAGCAATAGGGTATAAGCCAAGAAGCGACCGTACAGTGCAATATATAGGTACAGACAAAAAGTACACTAAATAACACTGTGGCACTAGTGGGGTCAGCACTTTTGTGCTGCTTACCGCCCGCTAAACAGCGGGTGTGTGGTCGCCAGAATCCCTTGTCTGGGTCTCCCAGGGCTATGTCCGTTCTCCAGCTCAGACTGCATGCAGGAATGGCTGCCAGCGTCCTGTGAAGAGGGGCGGGCCGTGGGCGTGCTGCAGACAAAAAGCGGGAAACTGGCGTCCCACTGTGCCCAGTGAGAGGGCTGGAGTATGTAAATAAGACTCCAGCCCTCGGCGCTGACTATTGTACAGCGTCTCTCCCCTTCCGTGATTGACAGGGTTGGGGGCGGGAACGAAGCGGAGCTAGGCCGCAAAAGCCGGGGACTAGATTTATGAGCGCTGCCGCCGTAAAAGCGCGGTCAGCGCGAGTCCCCGGCGCACTACAAGTCTCAGACGCGCCGCCGCTCCAGGGGCGGTCGGCGCGGTAGTTCCCAACACAGAAAAGTCACTCAGCAAAGCTGTAGTGACTAAGACCCATGCGCACAGCGCTAGTGTCCCCGGCGCACTAGCACACCCAGCAACTCTGGCGTGTGTCTGTGCCTGTCTGTACGGGGACACAGAGTACCTGAATGTTGCAGGGCCATGTCCCTGACGGCACTCAGCTCCGTATCCAGCAGGATCTCCGGGTCTGTGGATGGAGCCCGGCCTCAGAGTCTGGAGGCCGTTAAGATCCCACTTCCCCAGGGCCCTTCAGTGGGATGGGGAAGGAAAGCAGCATGTGGGCTCCAGCCTCCGTACCCGCAATGGGTACCTCAACCTTAACAAACACCGCCGACACAAAGTGGGGTGAGAAGGGAGCATGCTGGGGGCCCTAGTATGGGCCCTCTTTTCTTCCATCCGACATAGTCAGCAGCTGCTGCTGACTAAACAGTGGAGCTATGCGTGGATGTCTGACCTCCTTCGCACAAAGCTTGAAAACTGAGCAGCCCGTGTTCCCACGGGGGGTGTATAGCCAGAAGGGGAGGGGCCTTACACTTTTTAGTGTAATGCTTTGTGTGGCCTCCGGAGGCAGTAGCTATACACCCAATCGTCTGGGTCTCCCAATGGAGCGCCGAAGAAAAAACCACACAAACAAAAACAGAAAAACAAAAAACAAAGAAGGGAATTTTGTTACTTACCGTAAATTCCTTTTCTTCTAGCTCTTATTGGGAGACCCAGACGATTGGGGTATAGCTACTGCCCTCCGGAGGCCACACAAAGCACTACACTAAAAAGTGCAAGGCCCCTCCCCTTCTGGCTATACCCCCCCGTGACATCACGGGTTCTCCAGTTTTAGTGCCAAAGCAAGAAGGGGGAAAGCCAATAACTGGTTTAAACAAATTAACTCCGAGTAACATCGGAGAACTGAAAAACCGTTCAACATGAACAACATGTGTACCCGCAAACAACAAAAAAATCCCGAAGGACAACAGGGCGGGTGCTGGGTCTCCCAATAAGAGCTAGAAGAAAAGGAATTTACGGTAAGTAACAAAATTCCCTTCTTCTTCAGCGCTCTATTGGGAGACCCAGACGATTGGGACGTCCAAAAGCTGTCCCTGGGTGGGTAAAGAAATACCTCATGTTAGAGCTGCAAGACAGCCCTCCCCTATGGGGAAGCCACTGCCGCCTGCAGGGCTCTTCTACCTAGGCTGGCGTCCGCCGAAGCATAGGTATGCACCTGATAATGTTTGGTGAAAAAATGTGCAGGCTCGACCAGGTAGCTGCCTGGCACACCTGTTGAGCCGTAGCCTGGTGTCGTAATGCCCAGGACGCACCTACGGCTCTGGTAGAATGGGCCTTCAGCCCTGAAGGAACCGGAAGCCCCGCAGAACGGTAGTCTTCAAGAATTGGTTCTTTGATCCATCGAGCCATGGTGGCTTTAGAAACCTGCAACCCCTTGCGCGTACCAGCGACAAGGACAAAAAATGCATCAGAGCGGCGCATGGGCGCCGTGCGGGAAATGTAGATTCTGAGTGCTCTCACCAGAACTAACAACTGTAAATCCTTTTCATACCGGAGAACCGGATGAGAACAAAAGGAAGGTAAGGATATATCCTGATTAAGAAGAAACGCGGATACAACCTTAGGGAGAAACTCCTGAATAGGGCGCAGCACCACCTTGTCCTGGTGGAATACTAGGAAGGGAGCCTTGAATGACAGAGCCGCCAGCTCAGACACTCGCCGAAGCGACGTGATCGCAACCAGAAAGGCCACTTTCTGTGACAGGCGCGAAAGGGAAACTTCCCTCAGAGGCTCGAAAGGCGGCTTCTGGAGAGCAACTAGTACCCTGTTCAGATCCCATGGATCTAACGGCCGCTTGTACGGGGGCACAATATGACAAACCCCCTGTAGTAACGTGCGCACCTTAGAAAGACGTGCTAGACGCTTCTGAAAAGAACACGGATAGTGCCGAGACTTGCCCTTAAAGGGAGCCGAGCGACCAACCTCTTTCCCAACCAGATTGCAGGAGGGAAGGCAAAGTAGGCAATGCCGATGGCCAGGGAGACACTCCCTGAGCAGAACACTAAGATAAGAATATCTTCCACGAGTTGTGGTAGATCTTGGCAGACCGCGGCTGGCTAGCCCGTCTCATAGTGGCAATGACGTCGTGCTCACGGTCGACCGACGGTGAGGTGCCACAGATCTCGGTACCACGACCTCCCCGGCCAGTTTGGGGCGACGAGGATGGTGTGGCAGCAATCGGTAGCTGGAACTGTGACCAATCCTGAGCCAAGGCGCCTGTCGCCAGAGCTCTTTGATCGTAAGACCGCGTCATGAAAATCGGGACCTTGTTGTTGCCGAGAAGCCATGACGTCGACGTCCGTCTTCATCCTGCGGCTACAGATTTCTTGAAAACAAACGGGTGCAGAGCCCATTCCCCTGCGTCCACGCCCTGGCGACTGAGGAAGTCTGCTTCCTAGTGTTGTACGCCCGGGATATGAACAGCTGATATGGTGTATGCTCTGTCTTCTACCCATAGCAGAATCCGCCGGACCTCTTGGGAGGCTTGTCGACTGCGTAGTCCGCCTTGGTGGTTGGTGTATGCCACCGCTGTGGATAGTCCGACTGAATTCGGATCTATTTGCATTCCAGCCACTGCAGGAAGGCTTGCAGTGCAAGATACACTGCCCAGAGCTCCAGACCACTGAGTTGAAGAGTGGACTCCTCTGAAGACGGTCTTTGACCGTCTGGAAAAGTGACACGTTCCTGTGTAGGGACATCGACTTCCCTCCCATAAGCGAAGAATGTGCTATTGAGGCGGACGCAGATGAAACTGCGTGAAAAAAGCTCGCCTCTGGATGAGGCGCCTCCTTGAAGGAGAGACTGCCCCCTCGTCTGTAGTGAACGCTGTTTGTCCAGCGGAAGCTTCACTATCGCTGAGAGAGTGTGAAAACTCTCCAGGAGATGCCAGCGATTGGGTTCAACCTTGAAAAGTTGAAGACCCACCCGAAACTCTGGGAAGGGTCCAGCGCCATGTTCAGGTTGTGTTGGCATGCTTCTAAAGGAGAGTGCCTTGACCAGTAGATTGCCCAAGTAAAGGATCACAGAGTGACCGTGAGAGCGCGGGACTGCTCCCTCTGCTGCCACGAACTTGGTGAACACCCGTGGGGCTGTCGCCAGCCAAAGGGTATGGCTACGAAACGAAATATTCTCGTCTTTAATAACGAATCGTAGCCAACGCCGGTGCCTCGGAGCAATCGGCACGTGTAGATAAGCATCCTGATGTCTATTGATGTTAGGAAAACTCCTTGAGACAGAGAGGCAATGACGGAGCGGAGTGATGCCATCCGGAACCGCCTGGTTTTCACGTGCTTGTTAAGCAGTATAAATTCCAGAACGGGACGGAAGGAGCCGTCCTATTTTGGCACCACGACCAGGTCGGAGCAAAATGCGTATCTGGTTCCTGAAGAGGAACAGGGATTACCGCTCTTTCCGCCTGCAGAAGAGCCTCGGCTCGGTCGGTGCGGTAGTTTGAAAACAAACTGACTCTCACTCACAGGCCCTTGACCTGCGGTAGGTAAATGCCGCTAAAGCGGGGGAGTCTGCCCCCCCGCGGTTGCGGAGTGAGAGGGCTGAAAATTATGAGGAAGAAGGGAATTTTGTTTACTTACCGTAAATTCCTTTTCTTCTAGCTCCAATTGGGAGACCCAGACAATTGGGTGTATAGCTATTGCCTCTGGAGGCCACACAAAGTATTACACTTAAAAGTGTAAGGCCCCTCCCCTTCTGGCTATACACCCCCAGTGGGATCACTGGCTCACCAGTTTTAGTGCCAAAGCAAGAAGGAGGAAAGCCAATAACTGGTTTAAAGACCAATTCAATCCGAGGAAACATCGGAGAACTGAACCATACCACATGAACAACATGTGTACCCGAAAAAACAGAAAAACCCCGAGAAAACAGGGCGGGTGCTGGGTCTCCCAATTGGAGCTAGAAGAAAAGGAATTTACGGTAAGTAAACAAAATTCCCTTCTTCTTTGTCGCTCCATTGGGAGACCCAGACAATTGGGATGTCCAAAAGCAATCCCTGGGTGGGTAAAAGAATACCTCATGATAGGGCCGTCAAACGGCCCTCTCCTACAGGTGGCCAACCGCCGCCTGAATGACTTATCTACCTAGGCTGGCGTCTGCCGAAGCGTAGGTATGCATCTGATAATGCTTGGTAAAAGTAAGTAGACTCGACCAGGTGGGTGCCTGACACACCTGCTGAGCCGTAGCCTGGTGCCGTGATGCCCAGGATGCACCCACGGCTCTGGTAGAATGGGCCTTCGGCCTTGAGAGAACCAGAAGCCCAGTAGAACTGTAGGTTTCAAGAATTGGTTCCTCGATCCCCCGAGCAAGGGGATCTGGAAGCTTGCGACTGTTTACGCCGACCAGCGACAAGGACAAAGAGTGCATCCGGGTGGCGCAGGAGCGCCATGCGGGAAGTAGAACCTGAGTGCTCTCACCAGAACCAACAGATGCAAATCTTTCTGAAATTGATGGACTGGACGAGGACACAAAGAAGGTGAGGTGATATCCTGATTGATATGAAAATGGGATACCACCTTAGGGAGAAATTCCGGAACCGGACGCAGAACTACCCTGTCCTGGTGAAGGACCAGGAAGAGAGTTTGTATAAGAGCGTTGCTAGCTCGGAAACTCTCCTAAGAGACGAGAACGTTAGTAGAAGGCCACTTCCCGTGAAAAACGGGAAGGGAGACATCCTTCAAAGGCTCGAAAGGCGGCATCTGGAGAGCAATTAGAACCTTGTTCAGATCTCAGGGCTCAAACAGCCGCTTGTACGGAGTGCTGAGAAGACAAACTCCCCGTAGGAACGTGCGTACCTGAGGAAGTCGTCGTTTCTGAAAAAAATACAGATAGCGCTGAGACTTGTCCCTAAAGGGAACTGAGCGACAACCCATTTTCCTACCTAGATTGCAGGAAGGAAGGAAACATAGACGATGCAACCGGCCAGGGAGAAACACCCTGCGCCGAGCACCGAGATAAGAACATCTTCCACGTCCTGTGGTCAATCTTGGCGGACGTTGGTATGCTAGCCTGTCTCATGGTGGCAACCACGTCCAGAGGTAATCCTAACGACACTAGGTTCCAGGACTCAATGCCACACCATCCGGTTGAGAGCCGTAGAATTCAAATGGAAGAATGGCCCTTGAGACAGCCAGTCTGATTGGTCTGGTAGTGCCCCCGGTTAGCCTACCGTGAGGCACCACAGAACCGAGTACCACAACATCCTCGGCCAATTTGTAGCGACGAGGATGGCGCGGCCGCAGTCGGTCTTGATCTAGCGCAGTACTCTGGGCAACAATGCCAGAGATGGCACCTAAGGGAGCTGAAACTGCGACCAATGCTGAACTAAGGCGTTTGCCGCCAGAGCTCGATGATTGTGAAACCGTGCCATGAAGCTGGCACATTGTTGTTGTGCCGTGACGCCATTAGATCGACGTCCGGCCTCTGTCAGCGGCGCCAGATCTCCTGAAACCCGTCCGGGTGAGGAGACCATACTCTTTCGGCCACACCTCAGCGACTTAGAAAGTCAGCTTCCTAGTTTCCACACTTGGGATGTGAATTGTGGATATGGTGGATGCCGTGTCATCCACCCACATCAAACCTGCCGGACTTCCTGGAAGGCTTGCCGGTTGCGCGTTCTTCCTTGGTGGTTGATGTATGCCACCGCTGTGGAGCTGTCCGACTGAAGTCGGATATGCTTGCTTTCCAATTGCTGTTGGAAGGTTTGTAGGGCAAGATACACTGCTCTGTGTCAAGAACATTGATCTGAAGAGTGGACTCTTGCTGAGTCCACGTACCCTGAGCGCTGTAGTGGAGAAAAACTGCTCCCCACCCTGATAGACTCGCGTCTGTCGTAACTATCGCCCAGGACGGGGATAGAAAGGACCTTCTTTTTGACCAAGAGGTGAGAAGAAGCCACCACCGTAGAGATTCCTTGGCCGCCTGAGAAAGAACGACGACTCTGTTGAGGGACGTCGACTCCTTGACCCATTGGCGGAGAATGTCCCATTGTAGTGGCGCAGTAAAACTGCGCGAAAGGAACTGCCTGCATTGCTACCATCTTACGTAGGAAGTGCATGAGGCGTCTCAATGTGTGCGACTGGTTCTTAAAGAAGAGCTTGCAGCCCGTAGGAATGCTGTTTGTCTAGCGGCAGCTTCACTATCGCTGAGAGAGTAAGAAACTCTATGCCTAGATATGTTATCGATAGGGTCGGGGTCGGATCTGACTTTAAAAAGTTGATGATCCACCCAAAACTCTAGAGAGTCTCCAGCGCAACGTTCGGGCAGAGTTGGCATGTTTCCTAAGAGAGTGCCTTGACAAGTAGATCGTCTAAATACGGGACCACAGAGTGACCCTGAGAGTGCAGGACTGTGACTACTGCTGCCCTGACCTTGGCGAAGACCAGTTGGACTGTCGCTAGCCGGAAGGTAGAGCTACGAACAGAAGGTGTTCGTTTCCTATAACGAAGCGTAGAAACGCTAGTGCTCTGGATCAATCGGCACGTGTGGATAAGCATCCTTGACGCCTAACGATACTAGGAAATATCCTTGGGACCTTGAGGCGATGAGATGGCGGAGGGATTCCATCCGGAACCGCCTGGTGTCCACGAGCTTGCTGAGCATTTTTAGATCCAGAACGGGACGGAACGGCCCGTTGTTATAGGTACCGCAAAGAATTTGGGGTAAACCGTGACCTTGTTCCTGAAGAGGAACGGGGGACATCACTCTTTCTGCCTATAGAGTGCACCCTGTTTGCAGAAGAGCAGCGGCCCGGCCGGGAGGTGTCATTGACCTATGGCAGCTAAATATCGCCAAGGCGGGAGAGCCTGCTACCGACCGAGGTCGCAAGTCATGAGGAAGCCGCCTTGGAAGCAGGTTTTCAGACTGTCGCTTTTTTGGGCGAGACTGAGCCCGCTAAGAATCTTAGCTCCTCTAATCCTTTTGAGTCCACATTTGACGAGGAAAAATGGGACCTGCCCGAGCCTCGAAAAAGCCGAAAACCCCGACTGCCTCTTGCTCTGTTGGGGTTTGTTGTGTCCGGGCTGAGGAAAGGATGAATCCTTACCTCTGGACTGTTTAATGGTTACATCCAACGCTCACCAAACAGTCGGTCAGCAGAAAAAGGCAACTGGTTAGGCAACCTTTTTTGGAAGCAGATCTGCCTTCCATTCACTTAACGCGTAGACCAGGCTCTGCTTAAAAACACGGAGTAGCGGAGGCTACCGCCGCACGGTTCGCAGAGTCCAGGACAACCTGAATCGCGTAAGAAACAAATGCAGACATTTGAGAGGTTAAGGATGCCACCTGCGGCACAGATGTACGTGTAACCGTATCAATCTGTGTAAGGCAAGCTGAAATAGCTTGGAGTGCCCCAAGGGAGAGAATGCCGGAGCCAACGCCGACAGCCTCATAGATGGCTTTCGACCAGAGATCCATCTGTCTGTCAGCAGCATCTTTGATTTTGCAGTTCCATCTCCCACTGCAACTATGGATCTAGCTACAAGCCTAGAGATTGGAGGATGCCGCTCGGGACATTGGGTCCAGTCCTTGACCAAGTCAGGGGACAGGGATAACATGTATCCTAAGCCGTTTGGGGAAGCGCATATCTGGATAAGCGTGGTGTTCCTGGACTGCCTCTCTGAAGGCAGAGTGGTCCAGAAAAATACGTGAAGCTGACTCCTCCACTGGAGGAGCTGTGAGAAATAACCCACATTCTATAGATGGACGCTATAAGATTATTTACTATGGCGTCACAATCAGGTGTATCCAGATTGAGAGCGGTCTCAGGATCAGAATCCTGAGCCGCTACTTCCGCCTCATTACACAGCGAGTCCTTCTGTTAGGACCCTGAGAAACCGAGGCCGCTGATAGCGAGCCCACTTAGGCTGTCTGGGACTGACGTCCTTGCAGAGCCGTGACTCTGGGATGCGTGTGACATTCCCGGAGCTGTTAGTTATTCACACTGAGGGGGGCCGTGGATCAGTGATTCAACAGTGCCCATATTGTGAGAGACATGTCCGGACTGCTAGGCTTCTAGTATCATAGCCATAGTCTCAGAAAAACTGTCAGTAAATACTGCAGACACCGTCCTCATCCCCTGGCCATTAGTGCATATAATGGGAGTCTATGTGACCTGCCGGCCGTATAGCCGTACATGCTGTACCAGCTGTATAGAAAAACATGTGGTTCTGCACTTTTGTTTTACACAGAGAATATGCTGATAACTCCTCCGCCTAATCCAGGAGGGTATATACAACGTGCGACCAAACAGTGCAATGTATATAGTACAAGCATATCTATAAGTGCACTTCTGCACTAGTGGGGTTAGCACCACAGGTGCTGCTTAACGCCTGTTACAGCGATTGTGTGACTATCAGAATGCCAGGGTCTTCCACACTTGTCTCTGTATCGTACAGAAACTGCACTAATGGCTGCCAGCGTCCTTGTAGAGAAGGAAGCCGTGGGCGTGCCTGAGAAAGTGCGGGAATCCGGATACACAGTGCACACAGTGAGAGGGGTGGAGTATGCAAAACATACTCCAGCTCTCAGCTCTGCTCAATGCAGCGTCACGCCCCTACCCTGACTGTCAGGGCTGTGGGCGGTAACGAAGGGAGACTAGGCCCAGAAGCCGGGGACTCGAGTTAACAGCGCGGCCGCCGTAAAAGCGCGGGCCGCGCTGAAGTCCCCGGCGCACCACAAGTGCCAGCCGCGCCGCCGTTCCAGCGGCCGGCGCGACCGATTCATAAAAGTGGCCAGCGTCCCGCCCCTCTCCTGACTGGCAGGTCTGGGGGCGGGAACGAACGGAAGCAGGCCGCAAACGCCGGGGACTCTAGTTATCAGCGCGGCCGCCGTAAAAGCGCGGGCCGCGCTGAAGTCCCCGGCGCACCACAAGTGCCAGCCGCGCCGCTGCCAGCGGCCGGCGCGACCGATTACTGGAAGCGGCCAGGGTCCCGCCCCTCTCCTGACTGGCAGGTCTGGGGGCGGGAACGAACGGAAGCAGGCCGCAAAAGCCGGGGACTCTAGTTATCAGCGCGGCCGCCGTAAAAGCGCAGGCCGCGCTGAAGTCCCCGGCGCACTACAAGTGCCAGCCGCGCCGCAGTCCCAGCGGCCGGCGCGACCAGTTCCCATAAATGAGCCTGCTTCAGCGAGGCTGAATGAGGCCATGGCACAGGCGCCGCAGCGCTGATGTCCCCTGGCGCACTACAACACCCAGCATGCTGCGGTGTGAGCGCCAAATGCACGGGGACACAGAGTACCTTGAGGAAGCAGGGCCATGTCCCTGATGTACTCCGCTCCATCCAGCATCTTCTCCAGGGGCTGTAGATGGAGCACGGTCTCAGTGCCTGGAGACCGGTAAATCCCACTTCACCCAGAGCCCTGTAAAAAGGGATGGGGAAGGAATCAGCATGTGGGCTCCTGCCGCCGTACCCGCAATGGGTACCTCAACCTTACAAACACCTCCGACACAGTGGGGTGAGAAGGGAGCATGCTGGGGACACTATATGTGTCCTCTTTTCTTCCATCCGACATAGTCAGCAGCTGCTGCTGACTAAAAAGTGGAGCTATGCGTGGATGTGTTGCCTCCTTCGCACAAAGCACAAAACTGGTGAGCCAGTGATCCCACTGGGGGTGTATAGCCAGAAGGGGAGGGGCCTTACACTTTTAAGTGTAATACTTTGTGTGGCCTCCAGAGGCAATAGCTATACACCCAATTGTCTGGGTCTCCCAATGGAGCGACAAAGAAAAACACTTTGGTAGCGGGTCCTCCGGCTGCCTTCCCCGGGCGTGATTGAGCCCGCTAGGAATCTATGCCCTTCTGGGCTTTTTGAGTCGTCTTGGATAGTTGAATGATTTCATTCAACCCTTACCAACAGACTATCACTAGATAAAGGCAACCTGGTTAAGCACTTCGTTGGAAGCAGCCTCTGTTCCAATCTCTCAACTACTAGCCTCTGCTTAAAGAAGGGAATTTTGTTACTTACCGTAAATTCCTTTTCTTCTAGCTCTTATTGGGAGACCCAGACGATTGGGGTATAGCTACTGCCCTCCGGAGGCCACACAAAGCACTACACTAAAAAGTGCAAGGCCCCTCCCCCTCTGGCTATACCCCCCCGTGGTATCACGGGTTCTCCAGTTTTAGTGCCAAAGCAAGAAGGAGGAAGCCAATAACTGGTTTAAACAAATTTACTCCGAATAACGTCGGAGAACTGAAAAACCGTTCAACATGAACAACATGTGTACCCGCAAACAACCAAGAAATCCCGAAGGACAACAGGGCGGGTGCTGGGTCTCCCAATAAGAGCTAGAAGAAAAGGAATTTACGGTAAGTAACAAAATTCCCTTCTTCTTCAGCGCTCTATTGGGAGACCCAGACGATTGGGACGTCCAAAAGCTGTCCCTGGGTGGGTAAAGAGATACCTCATGTTAGAGCTGCAAAACAGCCCTCCCCTACGGGGATGTCACTGCCGCCTGCAGGACTCTTCTACCTAAGCTGGCATCCGCCGAAGCATAGGTATGCACCTGATAATGTTTGGTGAAAGTGTGCAGACTCGACCAGGTAGCTGCCTGGCACACCTGTTGAGCCGAAGTCTGGTGTCGTAGCGCCCAGGACGCACTCACGGCTCTGGTTGAATGGGCTTTCAGCCCTGAAAGAACCGGAAGCCCTGCAAAACGGTAGGCTTCCAGAATTGGTTCTTTGATCCATCGAGCCAGGGTGGCTTTAGAAGCCTGCAACCTCTTGCGCGTACCAGCGACAAGAGCATCGGAACGGCGTACGGGCGCCGTGCGTGAAATGTAGATTCTGAGTGCTCTCACCAGATCTAGCAAACGTAAATCATTCTCATACCGGTGAACCGGATGAGTGCAAAAGGACGGTAAGGAGATATCCTGATTAAGATGAAACGAGGATACTACCTTAGGGAGAAACTCCGGAATGATGCGCAGCACTACCTTGTCCTGGTGAAACACCAGGAAGGGAGCCTTGGATGACAGAGCTGCCAGCTCAGACACTCGCCGAAGCGATGTGATCGCAACGAGAAACGCCACCTTCTGTGACAGGCGAGAAAAGGAAACTTCCTTCAGAGGCTCGAAAGGCGGCTTCTGGAGAGCAACTAGAACCCTGTTCAGATCCCATGGATCCAACGGCCGCTTGTACGGGGGTACGATATGACAAACCCCCTGCGGGAACGTGCGCACCTTAGAAAGACGTGCTAGACGCTTCTGAAAAAACACGGATAGTGCTGAGACTTGCCCTTTGAGGGAGTCTAGCGACAAGCCCTTTTCTAACTCCTATTGTAGGAAGGAAAGAAAGATAGGCAATGCAAATGGCCAGGGAGACACTCCCTGAGTAGAGCACCAGATTAAGAAAACCTTCCACGTTCTGTGGTAGATCTTAGCAGACGTGGGCTTCCTAGCCTGTCTCATGGTGGCAACGACCCCTTGGGATAATCCTGAAGACGCTAGGATCCAGGACACACAAGCCACACAGTCAGGTTCAGGGCCGCAGAATTCCGATGGAGAAAACGGCCCTTGAGACAGTAAGTCTGGTCGGTCTGGTAGTGACCCCGGTCGGCCGACCGTGAGATGCCACAGATCCGGGTACCACGATCTCCTCGGCCAGTCTGGTGCGACGAGTATGACGCGGCTGCAATCGGATCTGATTTTTGCGCAGTACTCTGGGCAAGAGTGCCAGAGGTGGAAACACATATGTGAGCCGGAACTGCGACCAATCTTGCACTAAGGCGTCTGCCGCCAGAGCTCTGTGATCGCGCGATCGTGCCATAAATGCCGGGACCTTGTTGGTGTGCCGAGACGCCATTAGGTCGACGTCCGGCCCCCCCCCCAGCGGCAACAGATTTCCTGAAACACGTCCGGGTGAAGGGACCATTCCCCCGCGTCCATGCCCTGGCGACTGAGGAAGCCTGCTTCCCAGTTTTCTACGCCCGGGATGTGAACTGCGGATATGGTGGATGCTGTGTCCTCCACCCACATGAGGATTCGCCGGACTTCCTGGAAGGCTGCTGACTGCGTGTCCCTCCTTGGTGGTTGATGTATGCCACCGCTGTGGAGATGTCCGACTGGATTCGGATCTGCTCCCTTCTAGCCACTTTTGGAAAGCTAATAGGGTAAGATACCCTGCCCCGATTTCCAGCACATCGAACTGAAGGGTGGACTCCTGCTGAGTCCACGTCCCCTGAGCCATGTGGCGGAGACAAACTGCTCCCCACCCTGACAGACTCGTATCTGTCGTGACCACTGCCCAGGATGGGGGCTATGGCAATGAGGTGGGAATAAGCCACTATTGCAGAGAGTCCTCGGCCGTCAGGGAAAGGGAGACTTCCCGTCCAGGGAGGTTGACTGCCCATCCCATTGGCGGAGAATGTCCCATTGCCGTTGGCGCAGATGAAACTGCGCAAAGAGAACTGCCTCGATGGCTGCCACCATCTTCCTTAGGAAGTGCATGAGGCGCCTTAAGGGGTGCGACTGGCCTTGAAGGAGAGACTGCACCTCTGTCCGCAGTGAACGCTGCTGGTTCAGCGGAAGCTTCACTATGGCTGATAGAGTATGAAACTCCATGCCGAGATACGTTAGTGATTGAGTCGGAGACAGATTTGACCTTGCCAAATTGATGATCCACCCGAAAGTCTGGAGAGTCTCCAGCGTAACATTCAGGCTGCGTTGGCATGCCTCGAGGGAGGTTGCTTTGACGAGTAGATCGTCCAAGTACGGAATCACCGGGTGTCCGTGAGAGTGCAAGACTGCTACCACTGCTGCCATGACCTTGGTGCCCACCCGTGGGGCTGTCGCCAGACTGAATGGCAGAGCTACGAACAGAAGATGTTCGTCTCCTATCACAAAACGTAGAAAACGTTGGTGCTCCGTAGCAATTGGCACGTGGAGATAGGCATCTTTGATGTCTGTTGAGGCAAGGAAGTCTCCTCGAGACATTGAGGCAATGACGGATCGGAGGGATCCCATCCGGAACCGCCTGGCGTTCGCATGCTCGTTGAGCAGTTTCAGAACCAGAACAGGACGGAAGGAACCGTCCATTTTTGGAGCCACAAAGAGATTGGAGTACAAACCCTCGCCCTCGTTCCTGAGGGGGGACAGGGATCACCACTCCTTCTGCTCTTAGAGCGTCCACCGCCTGCAGCAGGGCATCTGCTCGGTGGAGAGGTGGGGCCGTTCTGAAGAATGGAGTCGGAGGACGAGAACAGAACACTGTCCTGTGCACGTGAGCACAATGTCCGTCACCCACCGGTCTGTGACCTGTGGCAGCTAAATGTCGCCAAAGGCGGGGGAGTCTGCCATCAACCGCGGATGCGGAGAGAGAGAGAGAGAGCTGAGAGTCCTGAGGAGACCGCCTTGGTAGCGGTTCCTCCGACCGCCTTCCTTGGGCGAGATTGAGCCCGGCCGGAATCTGAGCCCGTCTGAGGTTTTGTAGCCCTTTTGCACGAGGACAATTGGGACCTGCCGGAGCTTGGGAAGGACCGAAACCTCGACTGTACTTTTAGGACAGCATTAACAGGGTAAGTCGCAGTGCAGACATTGCGGGGTTACGGACGCCTCTGCGGTACAGATGTCCCTGCTCAAGGTCAGCTGCGCAAGAACAGCAGAAAAGGTTAGGTTGCCAATACGGCTGTGGATGCCGGAGCAACCGACACGCCGATAGCCTCCTAGACAGATTTCAACCAGAGTCCATCTGTCTGTGAATGGCATCTTGAAGTGAAGCCCCATCTCCAGTGCAACTATGGCTCTATATGCAAGCCTGGAGATTGGAGAATCCACCTTTGGACCCTGGGTCCAGCGCTGACCACGTCAGGGGAAAAAAGGGATAACGTGTATCCTAAAAACGTTTGGAGAAGACGCTTATCTGGTAAGCGTGGTGTTCCTGGACTGCTTCTCTGAAGTCAGCGTGGCCAGAAAAATACTCAATATCTGCGTGAGACACTGAAAAGGAACTTCTCCTGTTCGTCTCCTATCTCCACTGGGGGAGCTGAGGGAGAAAGATCCAACCTTCCATTGGTGGACGGTATAGGATCATTCCGTATGGCGTTACCACCCGGTGTATCCGGATTGAGAGCGATGTCAGTATCAAAGCCCTGAAGAGCTGCCTTTTGTTCAAGTAGATTGCCCATGGGTGCAAGTCTCTATATTATGACTACTCCGTCCCTGTCCATGGACAGGGTTGACAGGAGGTTTCTTTGGCCACAACTAGTAGAGCCCCGGCAGACGAAGTGCTAGAGACCCCGGCAGACGACGTGCTACAGGGGAGCATGCACACAATGGGACGGTGTCATGAACAGCATCCCATGTAGTAAAAACAGCACTGAAAACTGTGTTGCTTTTTTGCCGCTGCCGACTAGCTATCTAGAAGTATATAGCCAAGATTGGTGACCGTACATTGCAATGTATAGCATACAGGCATAAAGTACAAATGACCACTGCAGCACAAGCAATACAAGCAGCATAGAAGCCTGTGCCCTGGCACCCCTGCTCTTCTGCTGCTGTATACTAGTCATCTAGGGGAATATAGCCCAGAAGAGTGACCCTACAGTGCAATGTATAGCATACAAGCACAAGTACAAATGAACACTGCAGCACATGCAATCCAAGCAGCATAGAAGCCTGTGCCCTGGCACCTCTGCTCTTCTGCTGCTGTAGACTGGTCATCTAGGGGAATATAGCCCAGAAGAGTGACCCTACAGTGCAATGTATAGCATACAAGCACAAGTACAAATGAACACTGCAGCACATGCAATCCAAGCAGCATAGAAAAAAACCTGTGCCCCAGCACCCTTGGTTTTCTGCTGCTGTAGTCTAGCCATTCCAGAAGAATATAGCTAAGACTAGCGACTGTACAGTGCAATGTATAGCATATCAGCATAAACACAAATGAACACCTCAGTCGTGCAAAACAAGCAGCCTAGAAAGCCTGTGCTCTAGCACACCTGCTTTCCTGCTGCTGATGTGTCGCTCCCCAAGCGGGCATATAGCGACCTATGTAGTTAAAAACAACACATGTATACACTGCAGTTATATCGTGGTCAGCACTATGTGTGCCTCTTACCGCCCGCCTATAAGCGGGTGTATGATCGCCACTGTCCTGCCTTGGTGCCCCGAGCTCTGCAGTAATGGCTGCCGGCTTCTTCCCCAGCTCGTGTGAGTAGGGGCGGGCCGTGGGCGTGCCCCCAAGGCAGAGCGGGAATCCGGCGTCCGACAGAGTGCAGTGAGAGGGCTGGAGCATGTAAAAAGGCTCCAGCCCTCGGCGCTGCTGATTGCTCAGCGCCTGTCCCCTTCCCTGAGTGACAGGGAGGGGGCGGGAACGAAGCGGCACTAGGCCGCAGAAGCCGGGGACTGGAGTTATAAGCGCCGCCGCCGTAAAAGCGCGGTCGGCGCCCAGTCCCCGGCGAACTACAAGTCCCAGCCGCGCCGCCGCTCCCGGAGCGTCCGGCGCGGTAGTTCCCAAAACACAAAGTCACTCAGCTAAGCTGCAGTGACTGTAACCCTTTACTGTCCCCGGCGCACTAGCACACCCAGCAAGTCTGGAGTGTGCTGTGCCTGTGTGTACGGGGACACAGAGTACCTGTAATGGTGCAGGGCCATGTCCCTGAACGGTACTCCAGCTCCACATCCAGCAGGTTCAAATGGGTCTGTGGATGGAGCCCGGCGTCAGAGCTTTGAGGCCGGCAGGATCCCACTTCCTCAGAGCCCCTCAGGGGGATGTGGAAGGAAAGCAGCATGTGGGCTCCAGCCTCCGTACCAGCAATAGGTACCTCAACCTTACAACACCATCCAGGGGTGAGAAGGGAGCATGCTGGGGACACTATATGTGTCCTCTTTTCTTCCATCCGAAATAGTCAGCAGCTACTGCTGACTAAAATCTGTGGAGCTATGCGTGGATGTCTGACCTCCTTCGCACACAAAGCTAAAACTGGAGAACCCGTGATACCACGGGGGGGTATAGCCAGAGGGGGAGGGGCCTTGCACTTTTTAGTGTAGTGCTTTGTGTGGCCTCCGGAGGGCAGTAGCTATACCCCAATCGTCTGGGTCTCCCAATAGAGCGCTGAAGAAAACACGGAGTTGGCGGATGCCACTGACGTCCGGCTCGTAGAGTCTCGGACAGCAATAACAGCATGATTCGCCATGCCGACATTGCGAGTTAAAGACGCTGCTGGGACCGAGAGTACCTGTGACAGCGACCCCCTGCGCAATACTAGCTGAAATAGCTTGGAGTGCCTCCACGGCTGCGACTGCCGGAGCAACCGACCTGCCGATAGCTTCATAGACAGATTGCAACCAGAGGCCAATCTGCCTGTCAATGGCATTTTGAAGTGAAGTCCTATCCACCACTACAACTATAGATCTAGCTGCAAGCATGGAGATTGGGGGATCCACATTTGGATACTGGGTCTAGCGCTTGACCACGTCAGGGGGGAGCGACACGTGTCTCATTAATACGGTCGGAGAAACGCTTATCGTGATAAGCGTGTCGTTTCTGGACTGCTTCTCTGGAGTCAGAGTGCTAAACAAGTACTCAATATACGCTTGAGATACTGAAATAGAGATTTCTCTTGCTGTGAAGCTGACCCCTCCACTGGAGGAGTTGAGGGAGAAATACCCAACCTTTCGTTGATGGACGCAATAAGATTATTCACTATAGCGTCACCATCCGGTGTATCCGGATTGAGAGCGGTCTCAGGATCAGAGTCCTGAACAGCTACGTCTGCCTCATCGTACAGAGAGTACTCCAGCTGGGACCTTGACCAGTGATGGAGTCGAGGGCTAATCCCAGCGAGCCCGCTTAGGCCATCTGGGACTGTCGACCGTGTCGGATGCCTGCTCTCTGGGATGCCTGGAATCACTCTGGCGCCTTGAGATGCTCCAAATCAGGGCGGCCAGGGTCATTGCAACCATATTGCCCACGGTCTGCTTGGGGTGCAAAGTCTGTAAGATGTCAGTCATAGTCACAGACAATATATCAGCGGAAAAACTGCAACTTCGTCCCTGTCTCCGGACAGAGATCACAGGTGGTTCTTTTGGCCACATATAGCAGAGACCCCGGTTGAGCAATTGCACGCACTGGGGGTCCTGGAACCGTATGACATGCAGTACAAGCAGCATAGAAAGCCCGTGCATTGGTAACTTGTCTTTTTCTGCTGTTGTTGTCTAGCTATCTAAGAGCCTAGCCGAGGATAGCGACCGTACAGTGAATAGTCATACAAGCATGAAGTACAAATAAACACTTCAGTACATTTAGTACACGCAGCATTGAAAACTTGTGGCTTGGCACATTTTCTCTTCTGCTGCTGTTGTCTATTTATCTAGGAGCATGAGACAAGGATAGCGACATACAGTGAATGTATAGCATACAAGCCTGACAGTAAACACTGCAGCCCATGCAATCCAAGCAGCATTGAAAGCTTGCGCGTTAGCACCCTAGCCTTTCTGCTGCTGTTGTCTATTTATCCAGGAACATTAGCCAAGGATAGCGACATACAGTGAATGTATAGCATACAAGCATGACAGTAAACACTGCAGCCCATGCAAGTCAAGCAGCATTGAAAACTTGTGCCGTAGCACCATTGCTCTACTGCTGCTTTTGTCTGTTTATCTGGGCGCATTAGCCAAGAATAGCGACATACAGTGAATGTATAGCATAACAATAAACCGTGCAGCACATGCAAGCGAAGCAGCATTGAAAGCTTGTGCCTTAGCACAAATTGCTCTACTGCTGCTGTTGCCCAATCTGACAGTAAACACTGCAGCACATGCAAACGAAGAAGCATTGAAAGCTTGTGCCTCAGCAGCATTGCTTATTTGCTGCTGTTGCCCAGAATAGCGACAGTACAGTACAGTGCATAGCATATCAGCACACAGTCCAAAAGCCCACTTCAGCATTAGTGGTGTCAGTACTGCTTACCGCCCGCACAAGAGCGGGTGTGAGGTCGCCCAAAAACCTGTGACTGGTTCCGTTCTCCCAGAGTGGAAACCATAATGGCTGCCGGCTTCTCTTCCCCGTCCTGTGCAGAGGGGCGGGCCGTGGGCGAGCCCCAGCTAAGAGCGGGAACCCGGCGTCTCACTGTGTTCAGTGAGAGGGGGCTGGAGAATGCAAAGCAGACTCCAGCTCCCTGCGCTGAGCTTCTGTACAGCGTCCCGCCCCTCCTCTGACTGGCAGGGCTGGGGCGGGAACGAAACGAAAGCTAGGCCGCAAAGCCGGGGACTCGAGTAATAAGCGCGGCCGTCCTATGTGCACGGCCGACGCCGAAGTCCCCCGGCGCACCACAAGTCCCAGCCGCGCCACAATGTAAAAAACAATCAGCAGCGGCCGGCGCGGCCGTTTTCAATACATAAATTCACTCAGCAAAGCTGCAGTGAATAATAGCACCAGCGCTCCGCGCTGTTGTCCCCGGCGCACTAACACTCCCAGCAATGCTGGTGTGTGTGGGCGCGCTTGCCCGGGGACACAGAGTACCTTGATGTAGCAGGGCCCTGTCCCTGACGATACTCAGCTCCATATCCAGCAGGTTCTTTTGGGTCTGTGGATGGAGCTCGGTCTCTGTGCCTGGAGACCGGTAAGATCCCACTTCACCCAGAGCCCCTCATGGGGATGGGGAAGGAAAACAGCATGTGGGCTCCGGCCTCTGTACTAGCAATAAGTACCTCAACCTTACAACACCATCCACGGGTGAGAAGGGAGCATGCTGGGGGCCCTATATGGGCCCTCTTTTCTTCCATCCGACATAGTCAGCAGCTACTGCTGACTAAAATCTGTGGAGCTATGCATGGATGTCTGACCTCCTTCGCACACAAAGCTAAAACTGGAGAACCCGTGATGTCACGGGGGGGTATAGCCAGAAGGGGAGGGGCCTTGCACTTTTTAGTGTAGTGCTTTGTGTGGCCTCCGGAGGGCAGTAGCTATACCCCAATCGTCTGGGTCTCCCAATAGAGCGCTGAAGAAAACAACCCTATAGCTGCCCCGTGTCTGCCTCCTAAGGGCATCAAGCTAACACTTAGCAGCTTGGCTCCGGTGTGTGTATCCTACACAGAAAAAGCTAACTTTTCTTGCCTAGTGTCAGCCTCCTGTGTCCCCCGATGAAGCGATAGACAAACCTATGAAATCTACATTTTCTTGTTGCTACAGGCATACCTGGTAAGTATCCAGCCCTGTTACCTGATTCATCATTGAATGATGTGAAACTGATCAGCATCTGAACGTTGACTTCTCCGCAGCCGTTGACAAGGAGCCGGAAGTCCTCGGCTGTTAAATCTTCCAGCGCAGATTTTGGGAGCACATCCAGCAAGCCTTTTCTCATTGCCTACAATATACATTAGGCATAATGAAGGCGAGATCCCAGCAGACTGTATGCGTCTTACATTGTACTGACTTTAGGCACACAATTTCAAGTTTTGTCAATATTTTGTCCAGTGGGCATAATCTGTGCCAAGACCCCAATGTTTGCTCCAACGAGTGGACAGATGAGTTCAGCCCTAGAGTTCTCGGCTCCACTCCGAGTGGGGCAGAAAAAAAGGGGATCAGTGCTCTGCTTAGTGCAATGCCGATCCCTTTCTATTTGGAGCAGAAATAGAAGAGGCACAATAGAGGGCTTCAATGGCTTCATATCAGGAGGTGGTCTCGGCACAAACCATCGAACTGGTAGAGGATCTCAAAACCACCAATCCTATAAAGTGACATCAGCTCTGATTTTTCAATTTTAAGAGGCTCAGATTACAAGCTTTATTCTGTAAGCATCAACTTATGCATCTATTCCTCATGACAACCAGCGACAATTTGCACTTTACCAATATGGGAGTCATTAGTTTCTCAAACTTTGCACAAACAAGAGTAAAACCTACCCAAGAGGTGACCATCACCTACTACAAGTCAAAAGAAGTGAGAACTTACATGAAGAGGTTGTTCTGCTACGACCAGCATCCGGTGCTCGGCGTATTTCCGTACATATTCATACACGTTTTGTGGGGTTACAGGGATATTTACACCGTTGGGGATAAGTTCAACCTGAGAAGAAACACTGAGTCAGGAAAACCTGAATGTTTTCTCTACATAATGGGACATATATACACACACCTTATTTTTCGGGTTATAAGACGCACTTCTCTCAAAAATTTGGGAGGAAAATATAAGGTGCATCTTAAAATCCAAATGTAGCTTACCAGGGGAAGCGGGGACCAAGAAGCAGGAGGCAGTGCTGTGGCGGCAGACGGCAGATGTGCTGGGGCTGCTGGCGCCGAGGACTTTAAATAATGGCGCCCAGAATCTGCGCACTGATCTCCCAGCAGCGGACTTAAAGAACATGGCAACCGGAGGTGGCACATGTGCCGGCTCCAGACAAAATTATTTGACGCCCTCACCGCCCACCACCCAGCCCCAAGCCCAACCGCCAGTTTTTGGGACAGCATCTGGGACACCCACCGGCTGCACTGCCCGCAGCATCGCCCTGCTCCACCACCGTCCCTGCCTCCTGTGACCTCGCTCCACAGCCGCCGCTGCCCTCCTCTGGTAAGACACCGCCGGATTATAAAACTGACCCCCCCCCCTTCGCCATGTAGCAGAGCGGAGTAAGCTAACCCCACCCACACCAGGCTCTCTATAGAGAGCGTACATTGACATTGATATGTCAGAGAAAGAGGCATGTTGTACTGCCTTGTGCATTATATTGTACTCAGAGCAATGATAAGTCCTGCTGCTTTTACAAACATAGCAAATAAACAGATTGGGCCTTGACAAGACAGGCATCCCTGAACTCGACGTTTCAACCCTTGCAGCATGCTGGCTTCAGCTTACATCGCAAACACCTGCTGACAGATTTCCTTTAAAGATGAAACCTACCAAATGATCAAAGTGTGTGTCAGATTTAGCTCACATTAGCTTTCTGTATTACAGGTCTGACCCATCAGCTGGAATTACAGTCTACAATTTCTGGAGATCCACAGTATGTGTGATGAGCATTAAGTTTTCCCATAGAGGATGGGATGAGAAAAATCATTAAGAAGCCATACCTGTCCACCACCTTCTTCCTTGCACAGGTCTATTGCAAAGGCTAGGTCCATGGATGCAAACACAGCATCTGCATCAGGGCTCTGGGAGGCGAGAATCAGCTGCCGCAAACTTTCATACATCACGTGATCGAAAAACGCAAAGTCGTGCCAGTTCACCTTGACATAAAATGAAATAGATTAGTAATGGAAAGCCGACATTACACCAGCATGAGTATAACACTTTAAATACACACAGGCAAAGCTGAAGGGTAAGTTCACACTAAGTTTTTCGCGGCGTTTTTCGGGTGCGTTAATGCCCAGAAAACTGCATGACTGCTTCCCCCAGCAAAGTCTATGAGTTTTCATTTTTGCTGTCTGCACACAGCGGTTTTTTTCAGCTGCGTTTTTGTGGTGACCACAAAAACGCAGCACGTCAATTATTCCCGCGTTTTTCATCCATTGAGTGCAATGGGATGTTGAAAGACGCAATGAGAAACGCAAATTGCAGATATAGCTGCGTTTTAGTGCGTTTCTATGATTAAAAATGCAGCTATAAACGCAAGGGGTGGGCAGTATAGTGACATGTACAGGAAGAGGATTCCTTCTGTCAGTAAACACAGAAGCGTGAATCCTCCCGGTACCGTCACCGCCGCTTCCACCTCCAGTCCTGTGCATGTCTGCTCCCGTGCGGCGCCATGTCTGGGCGGGAGGTGGAGGCAGCGGCGAAAACAAAAGTGAACAGTAGAAAAAAAAAAAGAAGAAGTCATGCTCACCTGTCTGCAGACTCCCGGTGCCATGCCCGCTCCCAGCTCCTCCTTCCCCGGTACCGCCGCTCCGGCTGTGTGCAGACGGCCGGGAAACCTCCGATAGCTGCAGGACCTGGCGATGGATCACCTGATGCAGTCACCTGACGCATCAGCTGATCGTAAGTCTCACGGTGACGCTGACGCCCGGCCGGCTTCACCTATCAGCGGATGCTGTCAGGAGACTTCATCCCTGATTACCGGCAGCTCCTGCAGCGATCGGACGGGATCAGACTCCGCTCCAGGAGCTGCCGGTAATCAGCACATAAGTGAGTTTTTTTGTTTGTTTTTTTTGCACCGATGCATCATCTGATTGTATAAACGGCTTGTATACAATCAGCTGCTGTGTGATGTGATTCACGTCCTTGATCCTGACACAGCATCTGATCACTTTGCCTTCCAGCAAACCGATCAGATGATATTGGATCCGGATTGGATGTCGCGGGACCCTGACCCAGGATTACTGCGGAGGAGGGGGGGATTCTTTATTTCAATAAAGATGGAGTCACTAATTGTGTTGTGTTTTATTTATAATAAAAATATTTTTCTGTGTTGTGTTTTTTTTTTATCTTTACTAGAAATTCATGGTGGCCATATCTAATATTGGCGTGACACCATGAATTTCGGGCTTAGGGCCAGCTGATAATACACAGCTAGCCCTAACCCCATTATTACCCAGCGAGCCACCCGTCACCAGGGCAGCTGAAAAGAAGGGAATTTTGTTTACTTACCGTAAATTCCTTTTCTTCTAGCTCCTATTGGGAGACCCAGACAATTGGGGTGTATAGCTTCTGCCTCCGGAGGCCACACAAAGTATTACACTTTAAAAAGTGTAACCCCTCCCCTCTGCCTATACACCCTCCCGTGGATCACGGGCTCCTCAGTTTTGGTGCAAAAGCAGGAAGGAGAAAACTTATAAATTGGTCTAGGGTAAATTCAATCCGAAGGATGTTCGGAGAACTGAAAACCATGAACCAAAAGAACAATTCAACATGAACAACATGTGTGCACAAAAGAACAACCAGCCCGAAGGGAACAGGGACGGGTGCTGGGTCTCCCAATAGGAGCTAGAAGAAAAGGAATTTACGGTAAGTAAACAAAATTCCCTTCTTCTTTGTCGCTCCATTGGGAGACCCAGACAATTGGGACGTCCAAGAGCAGTCCCTGGGTGGGTAAAAGAATACCTCAATAAAAAGAGCCGAAAAAACGGCCCCCTCTTACAGGTGGGCAACCGCCGCCTGAAGGACTCGCCTACCTAGACTGGCGTCTGCCGAAGCATAGGTATGCACTTGATAGTGTTTCGTGAAAGTGTGCAGACTAGACCACGTAGCTGCCTGACACACCTGCTGAGCCGTAGCCCGGTGCCGCAATGCCCAGGACGCACCCACGGCTCTGGTAGAATGGGCTTTCAGCCCTGAAGGAAGCGGAAGCCCAGAAGAACGGTAGGCTTGGAGAATCGGTTCCTTGATCCACCGAGCCAAGGTTGACTTGGAAGCCTGCGAGCCCTTACGCTGGCCAGCGACAAGGACAAAGAGCGCATCTGAACGACGCAGGGGCGCCGTGCGAGACACGTAGAGCCGGAGTGCTCTCACAAGATCCAAAGAGTGCAAATCCTTTTCACACTGGTGAATTGGATTAGGGCAAAATGAAGGCAAGGAGATATCCTGATTGAGATGAAAAAAAGGATACCACCTTAGGGAGAAATTCCGGGACCGGACGCAGAACCACCTTATCCTGGTGAAACACCAGGAAGGGGGCTTTGCATGACAGCGCTGCTAGCTCAGACACTCTCCGAAGTGATGTGACTGCCACTAGGAAGGCCACCTTCTGCGAAAGACGTGATAGAGAGACATCCCGCAGCGGCTCGAAAGGTGGTTTCTGAAGAGCAGTTAGCACCCTGTTAAGATCCCAGGGTTCCAGCGGACGCTTGTAAGGTGGGACTATGTGGCAAACTCCCTGCAGGAACGTGCGGACCTGCGGAAGCCTGGCTAGGCGCTTTTGAAAAAACACGGAAAGCGCCGATACTTGGCCCTTGAGAGAGCCAAGTGACAAACCCTTGTCCATTCCGGATTGAAGGAATGAAAGAAAAGTGGGTAAGGCAAACGGCCATGGAGTAAAACCGTTATTAGCGCACCAGGATAGGAAGATTTGCCAAGACCTATAATAGATCTTGGCGGACGTAGGCTTCCTGGCCTGTCTCATGGTGGCAATGACATCCTGAGATAACCCTGAAGACGCTAGGAGCCAGGACTCAATGGCCACACAGTCAGGTTGAGGGCCACAGAATTCAGATGGAAAAACGGGCCTTGTGACAGCAAGTCTGGGCGGTCTGGAAGCGCCCACGGTTGACCCACCGTGAGATGCCAGAGATCCGGGTACCACGACCGCCTCGGCCAGTCTGGAGCGACGAGAATGGCGCGACGGCAGTCGGACCTGATCTTGCGTAACACTCTGGGCAGCAGCGCCAGAGGAGGAAACACATAAGGCAGTCGAAACTGCGACCAATCCTGAACTAACGCGTCCGCCGCCAGAGCGCTGTGATCCTGAGATCGTGCCATGAATGCCGGAACTTTGTTGTTGTGCCGTGACGCCATGAGATCGACGTCCGGCGTTCCCCAGCGGCAACAGATCTCTCGAAACACGTCTGGGTGCAGAGACCATTCCCCCGCGTCCATGCCCTGACGACTGAGAAAATCTGCTTCCCAGTTTTCTACGCCCGGGATGTGAACTGCGGAGATGGTGGAAGCTGTGGCTTCCACCCACTGCAGAATCCGTCGGACTTCCTGGAAGGCTTGACGACTGCGAGTGCCGCCTTGGTGGTTGATGTATGCGACGGCAGTGGCGTTGTCCGACTGGATACGGATCTGCCTGCCCTCCAGCCACCGATGAAAAGCCAATAGGGCTAGATACACTGCCCTTATCTCCAGAATATTGATCTGAAGGGATGACTCTATCGGAGTCCAGGTTCCCTGAGCCCTGTGGTGGAGAAAAACCGCTCCCCACCCTGACAGGCTCGCGTCCGTGGTGACCACAGCCCAGGTTGGGGGTAGGAAGGATTTTCCCTGTGACAGAGAGTTGGGAAGGAGCCACCACTGAAGTGACGTCTTGGTTGCAAGGGAAAGAGACGTTCCTGTCGAGGGAAGCCGAACTCCTGTCCCATTTGCGGAGAATGTCCCATTGGAGTGGCCGAAGATGGAATTGCGCGAACGGGACTGCCTCTATAGCTGCCACCATCTTCCCCAGGAAGTGCATGAGGCGCCTTAAGGGGTGTGACTGACTCCGAAGAAGGGATTGCACCCCTGCCTGCAGAGAAAGCTGTTTGTCGCTCGGAAGCTTGACTAACGCTTGCTGGGTATGAAACTCCATCCCAAGGTACGTCAGTGATTGGGTCGGTGTCAACTTGGATTTCGGGAAGTTGATGATCCACCCGAACCGCTGGAGAGTCGCCAGAGCGACAGATAGACTTTGTTGACACGCCACCCGAGACGGGGCCCTGACTAGGAGATCGTCCAAGTAGGGAATCACCGAGTGGCCCTGAGAATGCAGGACCGCCACAACGGATGCCATGACTTTGGTGAAAACCCGTGGTGCTGTCGCCAAGCCAAAAGGCAATGCCACGAACTGGAGGTGTTCGTCCCCGATGGCGAAACGCAGGAAACGTTGATGCTCGGGTGCGATCGGTACATGGAGATAAGCATCCTTGATGTCGATCGATGCTAGGAAGTCTCCTTGTGACATTGAGGCGATGACCGAGCGGAGAGATTCCATCCGGAACAGTCTGGTTCTCACATGTCTGTTGAGTAGCTTGAGGTCCAGAACGGGACGGAATGACCCGTCCTTTTTTGGCACCACGAACAAGTTGGAGTAAAATCCGCGACCACGTTCCTGAAGGGGAACGGGGATCACAACTCCTTCCATCTTTAGAGCAGCTACTGCCTGAAAAAGTGCATCGGCCTGAGCGGGGGGCAAAGAGGTTCTGAAGAAGCGATCCGCAGGACGAGAGCTGAACTCTATCCTGTAACCATGAGACAGAATGTCTCACCCATCGGTCTTGAACATGTGGCCACCAGGCGTCGCCAAAGCGGGAGAGCCTGCCACCGACCGAGGATGCGGTCAGGGGAGGCCGAGAGTTATGAGGAAGCCGTCTTTGAGGCAGTGCCTCCTGCGGCCTTTTGTGGGCGAGACTTGGATCGCCACGCATAGGAGTTCCTCTGGCCTTTCTCCGGCCTGTTGGACGAAGAGGATTGGGACTTGGCGGAGGGACGAAAGGACCGAAATCTCGATTGAACCTTTCTCTGTTGAGGTCTCTTAGGTTTGGCCTGGGGTAAGGAGGAATCCTTTCCTTTGGATTCCTTAATAATCTCATCCAATCGTTCGCCAAACGGTCGCCAGAAAACGGCAAACCGGTTAAGAACCTCTTGGAAGCCGAATCTGCCTTCCATTCGCGCAGCCACATGACCCTGCGGACTGCCACAGAGTTAGCGGATGCTACAGCTGTACGGCTAGCAGAGTCCAGGACGGCGTTCATGGCGTAGGATGAAAAGGCTGACGCCTGAGAGGTCAAAGACGCAACTTGCGGAGCAGAATTACGTGTGACAGCATTAATCTCAGTCAGACAAGCCGAGATAGCTTGGAGTGCCCACACGGCTGCAAAGGCCGGGGCAAAAGACGCGCCCGTGGCCTCATAGATGGACTTCACCAGGAGCTCAATCTGTCTGTCAGTGGCATCCTTTAGCGATGAGCCATCTGCAACCGACACCACGGACCTAGCCGCCAATCTTGAGACTGGAGGATCCACCTTGGGACAGTGAGCCCAACCCTTAACGACTTCAGATGGGAAGGGGTAACGCGTGTCAGTGAGGCGCTTAGTAAAGCACTTGTCCGGGACCGCTCTGGGCTTCTGGACAGCGTCCCTGAAGTTAGAGTGATCAAAAAACGTATTGCGTGTACGTTTGGGGAACCGAAACTGGTGTTTCTCCTGCTGAGACGCCGACTCCTCTACAGGAGGAGGCGGGGGAGAGAGATCTAACACTTGGTTGATGGACGAGATAAGATCATTTACTAAGGCGTCCCCTTCAGGTGTATCAAGGTTAAGGGCGACGTCAGGGTCAGAGCCCTGAGCTGCGACGTCCGCCTCGTCCTCCAGAGAGTCCTCAAGCTGGGATCCCGAGCAGCGAGAGGAAGTCGGGGAAGAGTCCCAGCGAGGCCGCTTAGCCGGTCTAGGACTACGGTCCGGGCAGGAGTCTTCCGCCTGACACCGAGGGGCCAACCTATGAGCGCGCTGTGGCGCGGACCGAGAGGGGCCTGGAGGCGACGAGCCAACAGGGGCCGGGGCCTGTGAAAGGTCCGGTCTGGACTGCAAAGCCTCTAGCAGCTTAGGAGACCATTTGTCCATAGACTGTGCAATGGATTGAGAAAGTGACTCAGAGTTTCTCAGCAAAAGAGGCGAACTCTGTCCCTGCAGCCTGGTCAGGGGGAGCAGGGGGGTCTACATGAGCCGAAAGGCCCACCAGTGTCCGAGGCTCCGGCTGAGCAAGCGAAACAGGGGTCGAGCATTGCTCACAGTGAGGGTAGGTGGAACCCGCAGGTAACATAGCCCCACAAGAGGTACAGGCCGCAAAAAAACCCTGTGCCTTAGCAGCTTTGCTCCTTGTGGACGACATGCTGTTGTCTCCTAGGAGAGTGATCACTGAAGGTATATGGGAAAGGGGTATACAGCCCACCGAACAGATAGATATAGATATATACGTATCTAATCCAGCACCCTAGGGGGACCAGCACCGGGTGACCGGTGTGGCTTACCGACCGCTAACGAGCGGAGTGTGTCCTCCAGATTCCCTGCCTTGGATCCCCCGGAGCTGCAGAGCTGTTCACTGAGAATCCTCCACCGGCAGAATGCCAAAAAAATGGCTGCCGGAGCTCTCAGGGGAGGAGTGGAGCCGTGGGCGGCGCCAGCAAAGTGCGGGAATCTGGGGTCCCCACAGTGATCAGTGAGGGGGGAGGAAACATGCAGGATGCTCCGGCCCTCACATCCGACGTCAGGTCGGTAATCCCGCCCTTACCCCTGACAGGCAGGCCCGGGGGCGGGATTTTTGCGACTAGGCCGCGATGAAGCCGGGGATTAAATTTGAGACCGCGCCCGACAAGCAGGCACGGTCGGCGCGGAAGTCCACCGGCCTCCTGAATTCAGCAGCCGCCGCGGCTTCCGGGAAGAAGGTGCGCTCCCTGCACAGTCCCCTATGGGGACACAGAGTACCTTTAAGTTGCAGGGCCCGGTCCCTGAGATTGAAGAGGATCCGGTCTGGCAGGTTCCCACAGGGGCTGCGGATGGAGCACGGTCCCAGTAAATGGATGACCGCTTAGGATCCCACTTCTCCCAGAGCCGCTTAAGGGATGGTGAAGGAGACGGCATGTGGCTCCAGCCTCTGTACCCGCAATGGGTACTTCAACCTTAACAACACCGCCGACGTAGTGGGGTGAGAAGGGAACATGCCGGGGGCCCCGTGGGGACCCTCTTTTCTTCCAACCGACATAACTAAGTTGAGAATGCATGAGTGGATGTGTGCCTCCTTCCACACAAAGCATAAAAACTGAGGAGCCAGTGATCCACGGGAGGGTGTATAGGCAGAGGGGAGGGGTTACACTTTTTAAAGTGTAATACTTTGTGTGGCCTCCGGAGGCAGAAGCTATACACCCCAATTGTCTGGGTCTCCCAATGGAGCGACAAAGAAAGTTGGATACAGCGCCAGAAGATGGCGCTTCTATGAAAGCGCCATTTTCTGGGATGGCTGCGGACTGCAATTCGCAGCGGGGGTGCCCAGAAAGCATGGGCACCCTGCACTGTGGATTCCAATCCCCAGCTGCCTAGTTGTACCTGGCTGGACTCAAAAATTGGGCGAAGCCCACGTCATTTTTTTTTTAATTCATGAAATAAAAAAAAAAAAAAAAAAAGTGCTTCCCTATATTTTTGGTTCCCAGCCGGGTACAAATAGGCAGCTGGGGGTTGGGGGCAGCCCGTACCTGCCTGCTGTACCTGGCTAGCATACAAAAATATGGCGAAGCCCACGTCATTTTTTGGAGGGCAAAAAACTCCTGCATACAGTCCTGGATGGAGGATGCTGAGCCTTGTAGTTCTGCAGCTGTCTGCTCTCCTGCATACACTAGTGGAGAATGAAGAACATATTGAAGAAGGAAAGGACATCAGATCTTTTTTTTGTTCACTGATAAAAAAAAAAACGCATAAAGACGCAGTGAGCAAAAACGCAGCAAAAAACGCACCAAATCATTTTTTTGACGAGGGTGCGTTTTTGTGCGGTTTTTGCCGCACAAAAACGCAGCGTCAAAAAAAAAAAAAAAAACAAAAAGAACCAAAACTGAACCTAGCCCACCTTGACATAAAAATGAAATAGATTAGTAATAGAAAGCCGACATTACACCAGCATGAATATAACACTTTAAAAGGGGCTGTCTCAAATACACACAGGCAAAGCTGAAAAGTGCTGGTAAAAACAAGCTACTTTGCAATTTACCACTTATTGAAAAATACTGTCTAAGAATCAAGGGATTAATAATTTTATAGTGTACAGCGCGATGCCTAGGTCACTGGCCACCCAGCAGTCAACGCTTGGCAGTTATCTAGGCAAAAAGCATGTGGCACCAGCAGGCTCTTTCCTTTACAGCCTGATCGTGCTGCTCTGAAACAGTCCAGATCGCTGGGTCCGACTACCATCAACGCCCCTGTACTCCTATACTGCAGAGGAAAAGCTGGATCTGATAGCAGCTTAGGAGAGAGCAGCTCAACCATGCTGCTGGCATGACCTGTCAATCCTCAGGAGCACACTGCCCCTGAAAAAAAAAACAGCAAGCCTGGAGCAGAGCGCTCGTGAAGCATCAGCTACTGTAGAGTATTACTAAGCATCGGAAAAGGGCGACACAAGGGTAAAAAGTATAAAGGGCAAAGTGGCTTCAATCCTGTAGTGCAAATAGTCCACATCCTAATACAGTAGCTGCCATGGGGAGGAGGTTGGACAAGTGATTGCAGCATGTAAAGTCTGTGGATTTTAATGGAGCTGTATAGTGTGAAATATGCAGCAGGTAACATGCAGATTATTAAAGGGAACCTGTCAGGTGCAATATGCACCCAGAACCATGAGCAGTCCTGGGTGCATATTGCTAATCCCTGCCTAAGGCTATGTGCCCACAGGACAACGTACTCGTGGATTTTGCCGCGGAAAACCTGCAGATTTATCTGGATTTTCCAGATAAATCCGCATGTTTAAGCAAGTAGACACTCCCCATGTTACCCTATGGGATTTGGGGAGTGCTGTATCAATGGTGCGGTATGTGCAGCTGCGGATGTCCCACTCCCCCACTATGGAGATAGAGGGCGGGACTTCCGCAGGTTTACTGCAACAAAAATGCTCGGAACCCGCAGCAATGTAAAGCTGTGGATTCCGGCCAGCAGCTGCAGTAAACCTGTGGACAAACCTGCGGCAAAGTCTGCGGGTACATTGTCCCGTGGGCACATAGCTTGTCACTGTATCTAGTAACATACATAGAGATATTCAGAAAAAGTAACTGTAAAGATTATGATATGATAATGAGAGAGGGGACTAGTCGCGAGGGCGATAGTACCTGCGCTCATTCTCATTCCATCCTCTTGGGAGGTTAGTACACACACAGGGGCGTGCTAAGCTATTCAATGCAGCGTCACCAGCGGTGCCATGCGTATCGGTGTCCACTGTCACCGCTGATCAGATTGCCTGGCACTTCCAGTCATGCGCAGAATGAAGATGGGTGTACACGTCCCGACTTCAGAGAGGTCTAGTGTGCAAGACTGGAAGTGCCAGGGACATTTGATCAGTGATGACCATAAACACAAGTATGTGAATCACGGCTAATGACGCTGAATTGACTAGCATAGTTGCACATCCCTGTGGGCGTACTACCATGATAAGAGGGCCAACACCCTTGTGACTAGTCCACGTGCTCATTAGCATATCATAAAGGATATTTAGAAATACTTTTTCTAAAGATCCCTTTATCTATGCTACAGGGACAGTTAGGCAGGGATTAGCAATATGTACACAGAATTGCTCATGGTTCTGGGTACATATTGGACCTGACAGGTTCCCTTTAAGTGGATTTCTGTAGGATGGTCTCTTCTGCGTGCATGTACCAGATCCAAAGCACAGTCAACAGAACAAGGCATTATAATGCTACACAAGACAGTTAATAGATAAAATTGTAACAATTCGAACAGTGACATTTATTATGACATTTCTAGCTTCAACATCTTAATGAAGACAATAGGCTATGTCCACACGTTGCAGATTTGGTTGCAAAATTTGTGCACCATTTTTTTCATCTTTTGTCAAGAAAAACTTGGGCTTTAGGTTTTTTTATGGGTGAAAAACGCAGAAAGAATTTGCATGCTGCAGATCATTTTCTGCACTAAATCTGCAAGGAGAAAATCTTGAACGTGTGCACAACACTTCAGCAGTCTCACTGACTTTGCTGGCATTAGGATTTGCTGGCAGTTTGGTGACAAATCTGCAAGCAGAACCATGAAAAAAAAAAAAAAAGGCGGCAAAAAAGCATTGTGTGAACACAGCCTAAGAAAGTTGTTTACTTTGTTAATATATTTATTTCCCATTTTTCTGATTCAGAGCAAGTGAAGGTAGCAGCACGGTGGCTCAGTGGTTAGCACTGTTGCTTTGCAGCAATGGGGTCGTGGCTTCAAATCCCACCAAGAACAGCTACAAGGAGTTTGTATGTTCTCCCCGTGTTTGCGTGGGTTTCCTCTGACTTCCTCCCACACTCCAAAGACATAGTAATAGCAAATTTAGATTGTGAGCCCCAATGGGGACAGTGATGATGTCTGTAAAGTGCTGGAGAATATGATTAATAAGCAAACTCTTTGTAGGAGACTGTAAATGTGTTTAAAAACAACCCGATTAATATCTCACAGCCAGTTCAACCATAAATTCTGCGTCTGCAGCCACCACTAGAGGCAGTACAGGAGATTACTGGAGAGATTGGAAAAGGGGGGGGGGGGGGAACAACACAAACACACACACAAACACACACACACACACACACACACAAACAAACACACACACACACACACACACACACACACAAACACACAAACAAACACACAAACAAACACACAAACACACAAACAAACACACAAACAAACACACAAACAAACACACAAACAAACACACAAACAAACACACAAACAAACACACAAACACACAAACAAACACACAAACAAACACACAAACAAACACACAAACAACTCCAACCTCTATTTGATCAGTGAGAAAACCAATTGGCAAAATTCTTACTCCGTTTCAAGTAAAACAAGTTAGAACATTTACTTTTCCAGAAAGCAGGGTGCACTTACTTTTCTGCCCAAAAGAACTTTAATAACCTGTCTGCTTAATGTGATTGGACACAATTCATTCTGCAACAGACACAGGCCGAGGATCCTGGAAGGACACACAATGTGATTGTTAACTACCCAAGTTCTAGAGATGTCCGGATACAAGACAACACTGATGAGCGGCCATTACCTGCCGATATTCCGGAAACAGTTAAGCCGTGCTTCTGTGTTTTTGCCAGGCCTGGGGCTGTAGAATCCCCTTTTACCAGGTTGATAAAATAAGGGGGCGTTATCATCTCCGTCATCTGTGTCCGTTAACTCCATGTCAACCACACTGCGGCTGGAACCGTGGCGCTTCCTGTTCTCCTGCACCTTTTCAGTTGAATCTAGCAAGCCGAGGTCCAGAATACTGTCCGCTCCGTTTTCCCTTGAGAAGCAAACATCGGAAAGTTAATCTAATATGTGCGGGTAGGCCTGGGCTATAGGCAGTTTGTCCAGATGTAATAAGATGATCCGTGCATGTAAATAATCAAAGTACAGATGTCGTTGCATAATGATCTGTGTATCTATATGACAATCGCATAGAAGCTTCATAATATGATTCTAAGATGTGTGTTCCGCAAGGTGTTAAAGATGAAGCCAAAATGAACAAAGGTATTCATAACATACTGAGAGAAATCATAATCAGTTGGTTCACACCATGTGGGATGTTGACTCCTTGTTCTTTGCTCCAAGGTCAAATGTTGTATTGTATAATCACAAGATTTTTAATACACGGGTCAGAAGCAAGCTTCTGCTCAAGCAGTAAACATGTCTCATTGTTTGATTCATTTATATCTGTGCAGACCAATATGAAAGCAGTCTCTGTGACCCTTAGAAATCCCATTTGTGATTTCCCCAAAATTCCCAACCTTAAATTAAGTTCCATCTTGTATTTTTAGCATAACAGCAGCCTGGTGTACTGTACCTGCCATGTGCTATAATGAGCTCCATCGCCTCGTCTACCCTGGCTCGCAGAGAGTCCTCGCTGGCCAGCAGCAGTAGTAGCTGTGCAGGAGACAATTCGAGCAGCATACCAGTAATTTTGCTTGCAAAGGCCTAAGGAGAAATTGCAATTATCAGCTCTATACACATTAACCACTTCATCTTGTGACCCTGCGCCGTCATTTTAATACATTGTGCCCCATGGTAGTCCCCATGGCGCTTCAAATCGCGCTGTCAGTGTTTGACATGCGCGGGGATTACCGTGGAATCACCACCAGAGCCCGCGGTAACCAGGGGGACACGACCAATGACGCAATAGTACATCACTGGTTGTGAAGGGGGTTAAACCATCTCGTTTGATTACATAGGGAGAAGCTGAACTGTCCTTACCGGCTGCATAGCTTGTACCCTTGGATACAGCCGCTCACCAAGGGCCTGTCTATGAGCAGGTAATGGGTCGGGGTCATCGCTGGGATTCCCTTCAGAGGCTGGCCTGAACGGCCTGGTATCTATAGAGAGCTGTCTTCTAAAATCCCTACAATAAAAAGTGTGTTACTTGGAAGAAAAGAAAAAGAAAAAAAAAAGCAATACTACTACTGATGGACAGTAATAACAGTAGTTGGTACCTATCTCTATCACGACGAGAACCGGCTCGTATACCGCTGCTCCTCCTCATATCTCTTTCCCTTTCTCGATCTCTCTCCCCTCGATTTCTTAGTCTCTGCATTAAACCTTAAAAACAAAAGCAAAAATGGTACACAGACTGTAAAAAGTTGTCAAACAAATAAAAAAAAAAAATTAAAAATCTAATATATAAATACAAGTAAAGAAGGGAATTTTGTTTACTTACCGTAAATTCCTTTTCTTCTAGCTCCTATTGGGAGACCCAGACAATTGGGTGTATAGCTTCTGCCTCCGGAGGCCACACAAAGTATTACACTTTAAAAAGTGTAACCCCTCCCCTCTGCTATACACCCTCCCGTGCATCACGGGCTCCTCAGTTTTGGTGCAAAAGCAGGAAGGAGGAAACTTATAAATTGGCCAAAGGTAAATTCAATCCGAAGGATGTTCGGAGAACTGAAACCATGGACCAAAAGAACAATTCAACATGAACAACATGTGTACACAAAAGAACAACAGCCCAAAGGGAACAGGGGCGGGTGCTGGGTCTCCCAATAGGAGCTAGAAGAAAAGGAATTTACGGTAAGTAAACAAAATTCCCCCCTTCTTTGTCGCTCCATTGGGAGACCCAGACAATTGGGATGTCCAAAAGCAATCCCTGGGTGGGTAAAAGAATACCTCGATAAAAAGAGCCGAAAAACGGCCCCCTCTTACAGGTGGGCAACTGCCGCCTGAAGGACTCGCCTACCTAGGCTGGCATCTGCCGAATCATCGGCATGCACCTGATAGTGTTTCGTGAGAGTGTGCAGACTCGACCAGGTAGCCGCCTGACACACCTGCCGAGCCGTAGTCTGGTGTCGCAATGCTCAGGACACCGACGGCTCTGGTAGAATGGGCCTTCAGCCCTGCAGGAATCGGAAGCCCAAAAGAACGGTATGCTTCAAGAATCGGTTCCTTGATTCACCGAGCCAAGGTTGACTTGAAAACCTGAAATCCCTTACTCTGGTCCGCGATAAGGACAAGAGCGCATCAGACCGGCGCAGGGGCGCCGTGCGAGAAATGTAGAGCCGGAGTGCTCTCACCAGATCTAATAAATGCAAATCCTTTTCACATTGGTGAACTGGATGCGGACCCAAAGAGGGTAAGACGAAACGGGGATACCTTAGGGAGAAAGGCCGGGACCGGACGTAGAACCACCCTATCCTGGTGAAACACCAGGAAGGTGGCTTTGCATGACAGCTCTGCCAGCTGAGATACTCGTCTGAGTGATGTGACTGCCACTAGGAAGGCCACCCTTTGCGAAAGAAAGTGGGCAAGGCAAACGGCCAGGGAGTAAAACCCTGATCAGAGCCCCAGGATAAGAAGATCCTCAAAGTCCTGTGATAGATCTTGGCGGACGTTGGTTTCCTGGCCTGTCTCATGGTGGCAATGACATCTGGAGATATCCCTGATGACGCTAGGAGCCACCACACAGTGAGGATTAGAGCCGTAGAAGTCCGAAGGAAATATGGCCCTTGAGGCAGCAAGTCAGGTCGGTCAGGGAGTGCCCACGGTTGACCCACCGTGAGGTGCCACAGATCCGGGTACCACGATCACCTCGGCCAGTCTGGAGCAACGAGGATGGCGCGGCGACAGTCTGACCTGATCTTGCGTAACACTCTGGGCAGTAGTGCCAGAGGAGGAAATACATAAGGCAGTCGAAACGGCGACCAGTCGTGAACTAGCGCGTCTGCCGCCAGAGCTCTGAGCTCCTTGGACCGAGCCCTGAATGCTGGGACTTTGTTGTAGTGCTGAGACGCCATTAGATCGACGTCCGGCGTTCCCCAACGGCAACAGATCTCTAGAAACACATGCGGGTGAAGACCATTCCCCTGTGTCCATGCCCTGGCGACTGAGAAAAATCTGCTTCCCAGTTTTCTACGCCCGGGATGTGAACTGCGGAGAAGTTGGAGGCTGTGGCTTCCGCCCACAGCCGCATCTGCCGAACTGCTCGGAATGCTTGACGACTGCGTGTGCCGCCCTGGTGGTTGATGTACGCAACTGCCTTGGCGTTGTCCGACTGAATTCGGATCTGCCTGCCGTCCAGCTACCGCTGGAACACCTTTAGGGCTAAATCCACTGCCCTTATCTCCAGAACATTTAACCGAGGGGAAGACTCTGTCGGAGTCCAGGTTCCCTGAGCCGAGTGGTGGAGGAAGACCGTTCCCCACCCTGACAGACTCGCGTCCGTCGTGACCCCAGCCCCGGCTGGGGGCCGGAAGGATTTTTCCTTCGCCCAGGAAGTGGAAAGAAGACACCACTGAAGAGAGGTTTTGCTGCAAGGGAAAGAGAGACGTTCTTGTCTAGGGACGTCGACCTCCTGTCCCATTTGCGGTGTCCGAAAGAATCGGACGCAGACGAAACTGCGCAAGGGAACTGCCTCCCTTGCTGTCACCATCTTCCTGGGACAGTGCATGAGGCGCCTCAAGGGGTGACTGGGCCCGAAGGAGAGATTGCACCCCTGTCTGTAGTGAACGCTGACTATGCAGCGGAAGCTTCACTATCGCTGAGAGAGTATAAAACTCCATCCCGAGATAAGTCAGTGATTGGGTCGGTGTCAGCTTTGACCCTGGAATTTTGATGATCTACCCGAACCCCTGGAGAGTCTCCAGAGCAATGGTCAGGTTGTGTTGACATGCCACCCAGGAGGGTGTCTTGACTAGAGGATCGTCTAGGTAAGTGATCACCGAGTGGCCCTGTAGGACCGCCACCACTGCTGCCATGACCTTGGTGAAGACCCGTGGGGCTGTCGCCAGGCCGAATGGCAGTGCCACGAACTGAAGGTGTTCATCCCTGATGGCGAAACGCAGAAAGCGTTGAAGCTCGGGTGCGATCGGCACATCCTTGATGTCAATTGATGGTAGGAAGTCTCCTTGTGACATTGAGGCTTCAGAGTGCTCACCGCCTGAAAAAGTGCATCGGCTCACTCGGGGGGCGGAGATGTTCTGAAGAAACGAGTCGGAGGACGAGAGCCGAGCTGTATCCTGTAACCTTGAGACAGAATGTCTCTCACCCATCGGTCTTGGACTGCGGCAAGGACGAGACTGTCTAGTAACTTCATCCAATTGCTCGCCAAACAAACGGTCGCCATAAAATGGCAAACCGGTTAAGAACTTCTTGGAAGCAGAGCCTGCCTTCCATTCACGTAGCCACATGGCCCTGCAGACTGCCACTGAATTGGTGGATGCTACCGCTGTACGGCTCGCAGAGTCCAGGAACGGCGTTCATGGCGTAGAACGAAAAAACCTACGCCTGAGAAGTGAAGGACACAACCTGCGTGGCAGAGTTATGTGCAACCGCAATAATCTCAGCCGGAGAAGCTGAGATAGCTTGGAGTGCCCTCACGGCTGCGAAGGCTGGAGCAAAAGATGCGACTATGGCTTCATAGATGGATTTCATCATAAGCTTTATTTGCCTGTCAGTGGCATTCGTGAGAGATGGACATCTGCCCCTAATACTACGAATCTAGCAGCCAGCCTAGAGACTGGAGGATCCACCCTGTGACACTGAGCCCAACCGTTAAGCACGTCAGGGGGGAAAAGGGTAACGCGTGTCAATAAGGCGCTTAGTAAGCGCTTGTCCGTCAAGTTCTGTGCTACTGGACGGCCCCTCTGGAGTTAGAGTGATCGAAACACGCACTCCTGATGAAGTCGGGGAAGGTTCCCAGCGGGCCCGCTTAGCCTATCATAGGCCGCGGTCCGTGACGGAGTTCTCACCGTGGGATCTGGGTGTTACCCCAGGATGTTGTACCGACTCAGAGGGACCCGGGAGCGATGAACTCACAGCTCCCTGGCCCTGTGGTATCGGTCTGGACTGCAAGGCTTCCAGTATCTTAGCAGACCCCCTGTCCATAGACTGAGTCCTGTGATGTGAAAGCTATTCAGAGATTTGCTGATTTCATCATGGAAACTGTCGCTGTCATCTGTGCAGTGCCCGTAATATAGCCGCACAAGAGGTACCGGTTGTAAAATAAGCCAGTGCCTTGGCACCCTTACTCTTTAAGAGCAGACAACAGCATGTTGTCCGCAGAGTAATCAGTGAGGGTATACAGCCAAAAACAAATAATGCTGCCGAACAGTGAAATCATATACCATATAAATAAACACACACATTATATATATATATATATATATATATATATATATATATATATATATATATATATATACATACATACACACACACACACCGCGGTACCAAGTGGGGGACAGCACCTGAAAAACTGGTGCCCCCCAGTGCTCAGTGAGGGGGAAGGAGGATACCAACGTATGCTCCAGCCCTCCCTGCCGACGTCCAGTCGGCCGTCCCGTCGTTACCCCTGACTGGCAGGCCCGAGAACGGGAGTATATGGCACTAGGCCGTAAGAGCCAGGGACTAAATTTAAAAACGCGGCCGGCAGACATGGCGCGGTCGGCGCGGTAGTCCCAGTCTCACAAACCAGTCAGCAACCGCTGCGGCGTTTGTAACACAGATGCTGCATGCACCGTCCCTCAGGGGACACAGAGTACGTTATGATGCATGGCTCTGTCCCTGTAGTCACAAAAGTGCGGGAATCTGGTGGCCTATAGTGATCAGTGAGGGGGGGCGGAGGACAGCGAGGTGTGCTCCAGCCCTCACTGTCGGCATCATACCGACCGTCCCGCCCTTCTCCCTGACTGGCAGGCTCAGGGGCGGGAGTTTAACACACTAGGCCGCAAAAGCCGGGGACTAAAGTAAAAACCGCAGCCGGCAAACAGGCACGGTCGGCGCGGTAGTCCCGGACAAAAAATCCACACCGCAGTTGCAGCTGCGTCTGAGGCCAAGGTGCTTCATGCACCGTCCCAACGGGGACACAGAGTACCTGTAGATGCAGGGCCATGTCCCTGACGATACTCCGTCTCCTGTCCGGCAGATTCCCCCAGGGGCTGCGGATGTGGCTTGTGGCCACCAAATTCTCTGCCCCGGGTCTCCCTCAGCTGCAGCCAGAAGTTGCTGAAAACATGGCTGACGGCGTTCTCTGAGGAGGAGGGAGGCGTGGGCGTAGTCACAAAAAGTGCGGGAATCTGGTGCCCCAGCGTGGGTAGTGAGGGGGGCGGAGGACAGCTCAGTGTACTCCAGCCCTCACTGTCGGCGTCATACCGACCGTCCCGCCCTTTTCCCTGACTGGCAGGCCTGGGGGCGGGAGAATCCCATACTAGGCCGCAAAAGCCGGGGACTAAAGTTAAAATCGCGGCCGGCCGGCAGTGCACGGTCGGCGCGGTAGTCCCGGACCCATACGCACGCCGCAGTCGCTGCAGCGTCAGGGCCCAAGGTACTTTATGCGCCGTCCCAACGGGGACACAGAGCACCTTGCCCTAGAAAGTGCGGGAATCTTCCAGTGCAGCGTTCCTCCCTTCCCCTGACTGGCAGGCCCGGGGGTGGGAATATGCGGTACTAGGCCGCAGAAGCCGGGGACTAGAGTTATAAGCGCGGCCGGCAAACAAGCGCGGTCAGCGCGGTAGTCCCGGCGCACTAACACGCCCAGCAGTGCTGCAGCGTGTTATGACACAAGCGCTCCATGCGCCGTCCCCAAGGGGACACAGAGTACCTCACAGTAGCAGGGCCATGTCCCTGATGATACCCAGCTCCTGTCCAGCAGATTCCCCAGGGGCTGCGGAGGGAGCACGGTCCCAGTGTCTGGAGACCGATTATGGATCCCACTTCACCCAGAGCCCTGCAGGGATGGGGAAGGAAAACAGCATGTTGGCTCCTGCCTATGTACCCGCAATGGGTACCTCAACCTTAACAGCACCGCCGACCAGAGTGGGGTGAGAAGGGAGCATGCCGGGGGCCCTATATGGGCCCACTTTTCTTCCATCCGATATAGTCAGCAGCTGCTGCTGACTAAATTGTGGAGCTATGCGTGCATGTGTGCCTCCTTCGCACAAAGCATAAAAACTGAGGAGCCCGTGATGCACGGGAGGGTGTATAGCAGAGGGGAGGGGTTACACTTTTTAAAGTGTAATACTTTGTGTGGCCTCCGGAGGCAGAAGCTATACACCCAATTGTCTGGGTCTCCCAATGGAGCGACAAAGAAATATATCTTTGTACCGTGTTAGCCAGTAGAGATAAAAAAATTGTTTAAAAGAACTGAGAGTCCTCAGTGGTTGATACCTTTTAATGGCTAACTGAAAAGATGGTAATAATAGCAAGCTTTCGAGACTACTCAGGTCTCATCAGGCAAGGTAACCTGATGGTAACATTGATACCATGCCTGATGAAGAGACCTGAGTAGTCTTGAAAGCTTGCAATTATTACCATCTTTTCAGTTAGCCAGTAAAAGGTATTAACCACTGAGGACTCTCCGTTCTTTTAAACAATTTTTTTAATATATAAATACAAATTTTCTTGTCCCGTTCACCGGTGAACACTTAACTTAAAAAGGAAGACACCAAAAGTTTTTTTTCTTTGTCGCTCCATTGGGAGACCCAGACAATTGGGTGTATAGCTTCTGCCTCCGGAGGCCACACAAAGTATTACACTTTAAAAAGTGTAACCCCTCCCCTCTGCCTATACACCCTCCCGTGGACCACGGGCTCCTCAGTTTTATGCTTTGTGTGGAAGGAGGCACACATCCACTCATGCATTCTCATACTTAGTTATGTCGGTTGGAAGAAAAGAGGGCCCCCACGGGGCCCCCGGCATGTTCCCTTCTCACCCCACTATGTCGGCGGTGTTGTTAAGGTTGAGGTACCCATTGCGGGTACGGAGGCTGGAGCCACATGCCGTCTCCTTCACCATCCCTTATGCGGCTCTGGGAGAAGTGGGATCCAGAGCGGTCATCCATTTGCTGGGACCGTGCTCCATCCGCAGCCCCTGGTGGAACCTGCCGGACCGGAGCCTCTTCAACCTCAGGGACCGGGACCTGCAACTTAAAGGTACTCTGTGTCCCCATAGGGGACTGTGCAGGGAGCGCACCTTCTTCCCGGAAGCCGCGGTAGTTGTGAAATTGAGGAGGCCGGTGGACTTCTGCGCCGACCGTGCCTGCTTGTCGGGCGCGGCCTCAAATTTAGTCCCCGGCTTCACCGCGGCCTAGTCGCGAAAATTCCGCCCCCGGGCCTGCCTGTCAGGGGTAAAGGCGGGATTACCGACATGACGTCGGATGTGAGGGCTGGAGCATCCTGCATGTCTTCCTCCCCCCTGACCACTGTGGGGACCCCAGATTCCCGCTCTTTGCTGGCGCCGCCCTCGGCCCCACTCTTCCCCTGAGAGCTCCGGCGGCCATTTTCTGGCATTCTGCCGGTGGATGCTTCTCAGTGAAGCAGCTCTGCAGCTCCGGGGGATCCACGACAGGGAATCTGGAGGACACACTCCGCTCGTTAGCGGTCGGTAAGCCACACCGGTCACTCGGTGCTGGTCCCCCTAGGGTGCCGGAATAGATACATACATACATACACATATACATACATACATATATATATAATAGATATATATATCTGTTCGGTCAGGCTGTATACCCTTTTCCCATATACCCTCAGTGGTCACTCTCCTAGGAGACAACAGCATGTCGTCCACAAGGAACAAGCTACTAAGGCACAGGGTTTTTTCGCGGCCTGTACCTCTTGTGGGGCTATGTTACCTGCGGGTTCCACCTACCCTCACTGTGAGCAATGCTCGACTCCTGCCTCGCTTGCTCAGCCGGAGCCTCGGGCACTGGTGGGTCCCTCGGCTCATGTAGATCCCCCTGCTCCCCCTGAGCAGGCTGCAGGGACAGAGTCACCGGTGTTGGCCTCTTTTGCTGAGAAACTCTCTCAGTCACTTTCCCAATCCATTGCACTGTCTATGGACAAATGGTCTTCTAAACTCCTTGAGGCATTGCAGTCCAGACCAGACCTTCCACAGGCCCCGGCCCCTGTTAGCTTGTCTCCTCCAGGCCCTTCTTGGTCCGCGCCGCTGCGCGCTCCCAGGTTGGCCCCTAGGTCTCAGGCGGAGGACTCCTGCCCGGACCGCAGTCCCAGACCGGCTAAGCGGTCTCGCTGGGACTCTTCCCCGACTTCCTCACGCTGCTCGGGATCCCAGCTTGAGGACTCTCAGGAAGACTAGGCGGACGTGGGAGCTCAGGGCTCTGACCCTGACTTCGCCCTTAACCTTGATACACCTGAGGGGGACGCCTTAGTAAATGATCTTATCTCGTCCATCAACCAGGTGTTGGATCTCTCACCTCCGCCTCCTCCTGTAGAGGAGTCGGCGTCTCAGCAGGAGAAACACCAGTTTCGGTTCCCCAAACGTACGCGCAATACATTTTTTGATCACTCTAACTTCAGGGATGCTGTCCAGAAGCCCAGAGGGGTCCCGGACAAGCGCTTTGCTAAACGTCACACTGATACGCGTTACCCCTTTCCATCTGAAGTCGTTAAGGGTTGGGCTCACTCTCCCAAGGTGGATCCTCCAGTCTCCAGATTGGCTGCTAGGTCCGTTGTGTCTGTTGCCGATGGCTCATCCCTGAAGGATGCCACTGACAGACAGATAGAGCTCTTGGTGAAGTCCATCTATGAGGCCACGGGCGCGTCTTTCGCCCCAACCTTTGCAGCCGTGTGGGCTCTCCAAGCAATCTCGGCTTGTCTGACTGAGATTAATGCTGTCACACGGAATTCTGCTCCGCATGTTTCGTCTTTGACCTCTCAGGCATCAGCCTTTTCGTCCTACGCCATGAACGCCGTCCTGGACTCCACTAGCCGTACGCCTGTAGCATCTGCTAACTCCGTGGCAGTCCGCAGGGCCATGTGGCTGCGCGAATGGAAAGCAGACTCGGCTTCCAAGAGGTTCTTAACTGGTTTGCCTTTTTCTGGCGACCGTTTGTTTGGCGAACGATTGGATGAGATTATTAAGGAATCCAAGGGAAAGGACTCCTCCTTACCCCAGTCCAAACCTAAGAGACCTCAGCAGAGAAAAATCCAATCGAGGTTTCGGTCCTTTCGTCCATCCGCCAAGCCCCAATCCTCTTCGTCCAACAGGCCGGAGAAAGGCCAGAGGAACTCCTATGCGTGGCGGTCCAAGTCACGCCCCCAAAAGGCCGCAGGAGGCACTGCCTCCAAGACTGCCTCCTCATGACTCTCGGCCTCCCCTAGCCGCATCCTCGGTCGGTGGCAGGCTCTCCCGCTTTGGCGACGCCTGGTGGCCACATGTTCAAGACCGATGGGTGAGACATTCTGTCTCATGGTTACAGGATAGAGTTCAGCTCTCGTCCTGCGGTTCGTTTCTTCAGAACCTCTCCGCCCCCCGCTCAGGCCGACGCACTTTTTCAGGCAGTGGACGCTCTAAAGATGGAAGGAGTTGTGATTCCCGTTCCCCTTCAGGAACGTGGTCGCGGATTTTACCCCAACTTGTTCGTGGTGCCAAAAAAGGACGGGTCATTCCGTCCCGTTCTGGACCTCAAGCTACTCAACAGACATGTGAGAACCAGACGGTTTCGGATGGAATCTCTCCGCTCGGTCATCGCCTCGATGTCACAAGGAGACTTCCTAGCATCGATCGATATCAAGGATGCTTATCTCCATGTACCGATCGCACCCGAACATCAACGTTTCCTGCGTTTCGCCATCGGGGACGAACACCTTCAGTTCGTGGCATTGCCTTTCGGCCTGGCGACAGCCCCACGGGTTTTCACCAAAGTCATGGCTTCCGTCGTGGCGGTCCTGCACTCTCAGGGCCACTCGGTGATCCCCTACTTGGACGATCTCCTAGTCAGGGCCCCTTCTCGGGTGGCGTGTAAACAAAGCCTTACCGTCGCTCTGGCGACTCTCCAGCAGTTCGGGTGGATCATCAACTTCCCGAAATCCAAGTTGACACCGACCCAATCACTGACTTACCTCGGGATGGAGTTTCATACCCAGCAAGCGTTAGTCAAGCTACCGCGGTACAAACAGCTTTCTCTGCAGGCAGGGGTGCAATCACTTCTTCGGAGTCAGTCACACCCCTTAAGGCGCCTCATGCACTTCCTGGGGAAGATGGTTGCAGCTATGGAGGCAGTGCCGTTCGCGCAATTCCATCTACAGCCACTCCAATGGGACATTCTCCGCAAATGGGACAAGAGTGCGGCTTCCCTCGACAAGAACGTCTCTCTTTCCCTTGCAACCAAAACATCACTTCAGTGGTGGCTCCTACCCACATCTGTCGCGGGGAAAATCCTTCCTACCCCCAACCTGGGCTGTGGTCACCACGGACGCGAGCCTGTCAGGTTGGGGAGCGGTTTTTCTCCACCACAGGGCTCAGGGAACCTGGACTCCGGTAGAGTCTTCCCTTCAGATCATTGTTCTGGAGATAAGGGCAGTGTATCTAGCCCTATTGGCTTTCCATCGGTGGCTGGAGGGCAGGCAGATCCGTATCCAGTCGGACAACGCCACTGCCGTCGCATACATCAACCACCAAGGCGGCACTCGCAGTCGTCAAGCCTTCCAGGAAGTCCGGCGGATTCTGCAGTGGGTGGAAGCCACAGCCTCCACCATCTCCGCAGTTCATATCCCGGGCGTAGAAAACTGGGAAGCAGATTTTCTCAGTCGTCAGGGCATGGACGCAGGGGAATGGTCTCTTCACCCAGACGCGTTTCGAGAGATCTGTCGCCGCTGGGGAACGCCGGACGTCGATCTCATGGCGTCACGGCACAACAAGGTCCCGGCCTTCATGGCACGGTCTCAGGATCACAGAGCTCTGGCGGCGAACGCGTTAGTCCAGGATTGGTCGCAGTTTCGACTGCCTTATGTGTTTACCCCTCTGGCGATGCTGCCCAGAGTACTACGCAAGATCAGGTCCGACTGCCGTCGCGCCATTCTCGTCGCTCCAGACTGGCCGAGGCGGTCGTGGTATCCGGATCTGTGGCATCTCACGGTGGGTCAACCGTGGGCACTTCCAGACCGCCCAGACTTGCTGTCACAAGGCCCGTTTTTCCATCTGAATTCTGTGGCCCTCAACCTGACTGTGTGGCCATTTAGTCCTGGCTCCTAGCGTCTTCAGGGTTATCTCAGGATGTCATTGCCACCATCAGACAAGCCAGGAAGCCAACGTCCACCAAGATCTATTACAGGTCTTGGCAAATCTTCCTATCATGGTGCGCTGTTAACGGTTTTCCTCCATGGCCGTTTGCCTTACCCACTTTTCTTTCATTCCTTCAATCTGGAATGGACAAGGGTTTGTCCCTCGGCTCTCTCAAGGGCCAAGTATCTGCGCTCTCCGTGTTTTTTCAAAAACGTCTAGCCAGGCTTCCGCAGGTCCGCACTTTCCTGCAGGGGGTTTGCCACATGGTCCCACCTTACAAATGTCCGCTGGAACCCTGGGATCTTAACAGGGTTCTGTCGGCTCTTCAAAAACCACCTTTCGAGCCGCTGAGGGATGTCTCTCTCTCAGGTCTTTCGCAGAAGGTGGCCTTCCTAGTGGCAGTCACATCACTTCGGAGAGTGTCTGAGCTCGCAGCGCTGTCATGCAAAGCCCCCTTCCTGGTTTTTCACCAGGATAAGGTGGTTCTGCGTCCTGTCCCGGAATTTCTCCCTAAGGTGGTATCCCCTTTTTATCTCAATCAGGATATCTCCTTGCCTTCCTTTTGCCCTAATCCAATTCACCAGTGTGAAAAGGATTTGCACTCTTTGGATCTAACAGAGAGTAATGAAGTAGGGCTTTCAAGGCCGCGCCAGTGACCACTCTGACCAATAGTGGATTAATGTTCCTTTATTTCATCTTCAGGTCGACGCGTTTCTGGAGTCTCTGCTCCCTTCCTCAGGACACACAGGAAAAAAGTACATCAAATCAGATTTGATGTACTTTTTTCCTGTGTGTCCTGAGGAAGGGAGCAGAGACTCCAGAAACGCGTCGACCTGAAGATGAAATAAAGGAACATTAATCCACTATTGGTCAGAGTGGTCACTGGCGCGGCCTTGAAAGCCCTACTTCATTACTCTCTGTTATCAGCCATCCTGGGTGCTGCTGCCTTTGGCCTGGAATCTATGCCTGCATAGTAGTTGTGACTTTCACAACTCCCTTTGGTGAGTGCAATTTATTCTTATCACCCTAATACCACTCTGGTAAGACCCTATTGCGCTTCTTTTTTCCACAGTACTTACACCACTCTTTGGATCTAGTGAGAGCACTCCGGTTCTACGTGTCTCGCACGGCGCCCCTGCGCCGTTCAGATGCGCTCTTTGTCCTTGTCGCTGGCCAGCGTAAGGGCTCTCAGGCCTCCAAGTCAACCTTGGCTCGGTGGATCAAGGAACCGATTCTCGAGGCCTACCGTTCTTCCGGGCTTCCGCTCCCTTCAGGGCTGAAAGCCCATTCTACCAGAGCCGTGGGTGCGTCCAGGGCATTGCGGCACCGGGCTACGGCTCAGCAGGTGTGTCAGGCAGCTACGTGGTCTAGTCTGCACACTTTCACGAAACACTATCAAGTGCATACCTACGCTTCGGCAGACGCCAGTCTAGGTAGGAGAGTCCTTCAGGCGGCGGTTGCCCACCTGTAAGAGGGGGCCGTTTTCGGCTCTTTTTATCGAGGTATTCTTTTACCCACCCAGGGACTGCTCTTGGACGTCCCAATTGTCTGGGTCTCCCAATGGAGCGACAAAGAAAAAGGGAATTTTGTTTACCGTAAATTCCTTTTCTTCTAGCTCCTATTGGGAGACCCAGCACCCGCCCCTGTGCCCTTCGGGCTAGTTGTTCTTTTGTGTACACATGTTGTTCATGTTGAATTGTTCTTTTGGTTCATGGTCTTCAGTTCTCCGAACATCCTTCGGATTGAATTTACCCTAGACCAATTTATAAGTTTTCTCCTTCCTGCTTTTGCACCAAAACTGAGGAGCCCGTGGTCCACGGGAGGGTGTATAGGCAGAGGGGAGGGGTTACACTTTTTAAAGTGTAATACTTTGTGTGGCCTCCGGAGGCAGAAGCTATACACCCAATTGTCTGGGTCTCCCAATAGGAGCTAGAAGAAAAGGAATTTACGGTAAACAAAATTCCCTTTTTTTTGTTTCTCTAAATACTGAAAAACTATAAATTATTAATATTTTAATGTCTTTAAATTTAGTTTTTCATGTTTTGCTCCATTAAAAACAAATGATATTTAAAAGACATTTGATATGTTCCACTTTTTAACACTAGGGGTAGCAGCTGCTGAAAACCAAAGTGTAATAGCCTGGCTTACAACTGCAGTAAAAGTGGGTGTAATCTGCTCTCATGTGTGATGTCACAGCTCCCCCTCCCCTACTAGGCGTTTCCAAAAGGATAAGGGAGGATGAAATTTAGGATCACAGTGCGGAGCCATTTTGTTGTACACTGCAAAACGATACTAAAACCGTGTAAAGTGTCAAAGACAGCTGGCACAGTGCCCCACAATATAGTCCCCATAGTGCTGTAGCACTGCTATATCAGTGTGCAGTTATATAGCAGAGCTGTGTCACTGTGTTCAGAGCACAGCAGCGTGATGATTTCTCTACTTTGCTTTGAACACAGCGGAAAGCTGTGATCTGCAGCCTGGCATTGTAGTATAGATGTCAGGCTGTGATAACAGCTCCCTGTCACCAGTACTCCCTGCTGCTTGCACTGAGTACAGAGCAGTGACAGGAGGAGCTGTCAGGACACCAGGTACTGTACTAATGCCAGCAGCGATCACCGCCCCACCGCATATACTCGCCTCAGACCTCCCACCAGCTACTCCTGGCAGCCTAGGGTCTCATCAGCTGCTCCTGTCACCGCTCAGCTCGCACTGAGCACAAAGCGGTGACGGGGGGGGGGGGGGAAGTGGAGCACACCGCATACATTGTGGGCTTCACACAGATAGCGGCGGTCTCCTTCCCTGACCTATGATCTGAACAGCCCAGGGGGCATGTCCAGCTCACAGGGGGGGCAGCTACAGTGCAGGAGCTAGGGGATAATAGTCTGTCCGACCATATACACAGGCGCTGCCGTATTAGAGGTGCATAACTGTCATTACGCACAGCAAATCCAAGATGGCAGCCCCCAGTATTTGAGTAAAAAGAACTAAAAACAACTAAACAATTTAATTTTGTATTAAAATAATTGATTCCATAATTAGTAATTAATACAAAATTACAATCGCGGCACCTTCCCTTTACAGTGGACCTGTTGAAAGTGAGACCACCATAAAAAGTGACAGCGGTTTAAAGTCAATAAGTTATCTCTATTACAACAGGTCATTGGAAAAATCAGATGATTTCGCCCAGTATTATAGGGACACAGGTTTTACTTTCACTTTACAAAAGGTGAGCAAATGTGATGAAACAACAACTGTAACGGGGGGAGGGATTAGTCTCTGCAGCATTGTGCTCAGATGCGTCAGGATTTGGCCTGAAGAATATAATGGGATAAACTGATCCATTTTCCTTGGGTTCCTCAAAAGAGAATCACAAATGGAATGATAAAATAAGAGTATGGCTTCTAAAGGGTTAACCTCGAGGAAGAGCTGCATGTAAACGGTTAATCTAGTTGCTTGTAAAGTGTTGACCGGTGTTCATCAGTGCAGTCACAACATATTGATGGTTGTGTCAGGATTTACCTTCATTGCAGCAGCTGTTAGTAACTTTTCCACCCCCTGAAACAGAAGTCACAGGAACCCATCTTACTAGGCTTTTTATTGATTTCACCACATACGGTATGAAGATATGTTCTAAGGCTGCAAACAGTCTTCCCCCAACAATGGCACCAACAACTGCAATCTCTGACCGATCATTGGATCGATATGCACAATTATGCAATCTGACCAAGTGGCACCTTTATAGAACCCATAGGATACGGACTGGTGGAGCATACCATTTATTGGTTACAATCAAATATCCTTACTTGTATGCGTTCCTTTACTGGCGTTCTGGATACAATCCAGACTGGGCAGCTTTTCATTAGACAGAAACGCTTGTGCGATAGCGGTATAGAAACTTCGGGCTACTCCGCTGCCTTCTCCGGGCTCATCCTTGAAGGTGACCTTGACTCTGTGGACAGCCATCGGCGTCGTGGCACATCTTCTGCCAAAATGATTGTTTAACTGCCTCATGGTTTGCTGAATAAGGAGATCTCGATCTCTGTCAACCTACAGCCCACAAAACAATCATCAATTTATCATACATAAAAGCTCATACAGCTCTACACACCAATCATTCATACCTCCAATGTTAGGTCCCTGGATTGCTGATTTCTAAGCTTCTCCATTTCTCTTCTGAACTTGGATTCTTTTACTTCAAATCCTCCTAATTCAGTCAGAATCTGGAAAAACACAAAATACAAAAAAGGTAAAAATGTCCAAAAATGTCTAACATCTCACCAACTGGATGGGGGGGGGGGGGGGGGGGGTCTTTTACATACAGTAAAAAAGAAAAAAAAAAAAAAAATGGGCAAGGAAGGCCTCATTTGAGAATGCATACAGACGTTCTCCAACAAGTCAGTGATTGTCTTATTGTCTGACCTGCTTTTTAGTTGTGCCTATGACGTACAACTACAGAAACTGAACTGGAGCATATGACATTTTATCGGAGGTGGTGAGGAGAGGAGGTGGGGGGTGGAAACGGGACAGTGTATTTTGGAACTTTTTACTTACAGAACCAGGCTCTGCTCCAACATCTTCCATAAAGACTCGGCCAAACAGTTCAAGAGATAATCTCCATCTCCCCAACAGCATGTCATGAGATATCACCATGCCCATAAAACTGCACTGCGGCCTAAAAAGTGGGGGAGGGAGAAAAAAAAAAAAACAAAAAAAAAAAAAACAAAAAAAAAAAAAACAAAACAAAACAAACTGGTTACTAGTGGAAAGGCGAGGGGGAAAAAAAGCTGGTCGAGAGGAAAGGCGAGGGAAAAGGCAGGTCGAGAGAAAAGCCAAGGGGAAAAAGGCAGGTCGAGAGGAAAGCCAAGGGAAAAAAGGCAGGTCGAGAGGAAAGCCAAGGGAAAAAAGGCAGGTCGAGAGGAAAGCCAAGGGAAAAGAAGGGAATTTTGTTTACTTACCGTAAATTCCTTTTCTTCTAGCTCCTATTGGGAGACCCAGACAATTGGGTGTATAGCTTCTGCCTCCGGAGGCCACACAAAGTATTACACTTTAAAAAGTGTAACCCCTCCCCTCTGCTATACACCCTCCCGTGCATCACGGGCTCATCAGTTTTGGTGCCAAAGCAGGAAGGAGGAAACTTATAAATTGGTCTAAGGTAAATTCAATCCGAAGGATGTTCGGAGAACTGAAACCATGAACCAAAGAACAATTCAACATGAACAACATGTGTACACAAAAGAACAACAGCCCGAAGGGAATAGGGGCGGGTGCTGGGTCTCCCAATAGGAGCTAGAAGAAAAGGAATTTACGGTAAGTAAACAAAGAAGGGAATTTTGTTTACTTACCATAAATTCCTTTTCTTCTAGCTCCAATTGGGAGACCCAGACAATTGGGTGTATAGCTCATGCCTCCGGAGGCCACACAAAGTATTACACTAAAAGTGTAAAGCCCCTCCCCTTCTGCCTATACACCCCCCGTGCATCACGGGTTCCTCAGTTTTAGTGCAAAAGCAAGAAGGAGGAAAGCAAATAAATTGGTTTAAAGTAACTTCAATCCGAAGAATCTCGGAGAACTGAAACCATTCAACATGAACAACATGTGTACACGAAAAAACAACAGGGCGGGTGCTGGGTCTCCCAATTGGAGCTAGAAGAAAAGGAATTTACGGTAAGTAAACAAAATTCCCTTCTTTGTCGCTCCATTGGGAGACCCAGACAATTGGGACGTCCCAAAGCAGTCCCTGGGTGGGTAAAATAATACCTCATAATAGAGCCGTAAAACGGCCCGTTCCTACAGGTGGGCAACCGCCGCCTGAAGGACTCGTCTACCTAGGCTGGCATCCGCCGAAGCATAGGCATGCACCTGATAGTGTTTGGTGAAAGTGTGCAGGCTCGACCAGGTAGCCGCCTGGCACACCTGCTGAGCCGTCGCCTGGTGCCGTAAAGCCCAGGACGCACCGACGGCTCTGGTAGAATGGGCCTTTAGCCCTGAGGGAACCGGAAGCCCAGAAGAACGGTAGGCTTCAAGAATTGGTTCCTTGATCCACCGAGCCAGGGTGGATTTGGAAGCCTGTAACCCCTTACGCTGACCAGCGACAAGGACAAAGAGTGCATCCGAGCGGCGCAGAGGCGCCGTACGGGAAATGTAGATTCTGAGTGCTCTCACCAGATCTAACAAGTGCAAATCCCTTTCACATTGATGAACTGGATGAGGACAAAAAGAAGGCAAGGAGATATCCTGATTGAGATGAAAGGTGGATACCACCTTAGGAAGGAATTCCGGAACCGGGCGCAGCACCACCTTGTCCTGGTGAAACACCAGGAAAGGGGCTTTGCATGACAGCGCTGCTAGCTCAGACACTCTCCGAAGTGAGGTGACTGCTACTAGGAAGACCACTTTCTGCGAAAGGCGAGAAAGAGAAATATCTTTCAAAGGTTCAAAGGGTGCCTTCTGAGGGGCCAGCAGAACCCTGTTCAGATCCCAGGGTTCTAACGGCCGCCTGTAAGGAGGAACAATGTGACAAACCCCTTGCAGGAACGTGCGTACCTGAGAAAGCCTGTCAAGACGCTTCTGAAAGAACACAGAGCGCTGAGACTTGTCCCTTAAGGGAGCCGAGCGACAAACCTTTTTCCAATCCTGATTGAAGAAAGGAAAGAAACGTGGGCAATGCAAATGGCCAGGGAGAAAATCCCTGATCAGAGCACCAAGAAAGGAATATCTTCCACGTCCTGTGGTAGATCTTGGCAGACGTTGGTTTCCTGGCCTGTCTCATAGTGGCAATGACCTCTTGAGACAACCCTGAAGACGCTAGGATCCAGGACTCAATGGCCACACAGTCAGGTTGAGGGCCGCAGAATTCAGATGGAAAAACGGCCCTTGAGACAGCAAGTCTGGACGGTCTGGCAGTGCCCACGGTTGGCCCACCGTGAGATGCCACAGATCCGGGTACCACGACCTCCTCGGCCAGTCTGGAGCGACGAGAATGGCATGGCGGCAGTCTGACCTGATCTTGCGTATCACTCTGGGCAACAGTGCCAGAGGTGGAAACACATTAGGGAGTTGAAACTGCGACCAATCTTGAACTAAGGCGTCTGCCGCCAAAGCTCTGTGATCGTGAGATCGTGCCATGAATGCTGTGACCTTGTTGTTGTGCCGGGACGCCATTAGGTCGACGTCCGGCATGCCCCAGCGGCAACAGATCTCCTGAAACACGTCCGGGTGAAGAGACCATTCCCCTGCGTCCATGCCCTGGCGACTGAGAAAATCTGCTTCCCAGTTTTCTACGCCCGGGATGTGAACTGCGGATATGGTGGAGGCCGTGGCTTCCACCCACATCAGAATCCGCTGAACTTCCTGGAAAGCCTGACGACTGAGTGTGCCGCCTTGGTGGTTGATGTAAGCCACCGCTGTGGAGTTGTCCGACTGAATTCGGATCTGCTTGACTTCCAGCCACTGCTGGAACGCTTTTAGGGCAAGATACACTGCCCTGATCTCCAGAACATTGATCTGAAGGGAGTCCACGTACCCTGAGCCCTGTGGTGGAGAAAGACTGCTCCCCACCCTGACAGACTCGCGTCCGTCGTGACCACCGCCCAGGATGGGGGTAGGAAGGATTTCCCCTTCGACAATGAAGTGGGAAGAAGCCACCACCGAAGGGAAGCTTTGGCTGCTTGGGAGAGGGAGACGTTCCTGTCGAGGGACGTCGACTTCCTGTCCCATTTGCGGAGAATGTCCCATTGAAGTGGGCGCAGATGAAACTGCACAAAAGGAACTGCCTCCATTGCTGCTACCATCTTTAAGTAAGGAATCACCGAGTGTCCTCCATCCGACATAGTCAGCAGCTGCTCCTGACCAAGCTGTGGAGCTAATGCGTGGATGTCTGACCTCCTTCGCACAAAGCATGTAAACTGAGGAACCCGTGATGCACGGGGGGTGTATAGGCAGAAGGGGAGGGGCTTTACACTTTTAGTGTAATACTTTGTGTGGCCTCCGGAGGCATGAGCTATACACCCAATTGTCTGGGTCTCCCAATGGAGCGACAAAGAAATTCCCTTCTTCTTTGTCGCTCCATTGGGAGACCCAGACAATTGGGATGTCCAAAAGCAATCCCTGGGTGGGTAAAGAATACCTCGATAAAAAGAGCCGAAAAACGGCCTCCTCTTACAGGTGGGCAACTGCCGCCTGAAGGAGTCGCCTACCTAGGCTGGCGTCTGCCGAATCATCGGCATGCACCTGATAGTGTTTCGTGAAAGTGTGCAGACTCGACCAGGTAGCCGCCTGACACACCTGCCGAGCCGTAGCCTGGTGTCGCAATGCCCAGGACACCGACGGCTCTGGTTGAATGGGCCTTCAGCCCTGCAGGAATCGGAAGCCTAAAAGAACGGTAGACTTCAAGAATCGGTTCCTTGATCCACTGAGCCAAGGTTGACTTGAAAACCTGAAATCCCTTACTCTGGCCCGAGATAAGGACAAGAGCGCATCAGACCGGCGCAGGGGCGCCGTGCGAGAAATGTAGAGCCGGAGTGCTCTCACCAGATCTAATAAATGCAAATCCTTTTCACATTGGTGAACTGGATGCGGACCCAAAGAGGGGGAGACGATATCCTGATTGAGATGAAACGGGGATACCTTAGGGAGAAAGTCCGGACCGGACGTAGAACCACCCTATCCTGGTGAAAACACCAGGAAGGGGGCTTTGCATGACAGCGCTGCTAGCTGAGACACTCTTCTGAGTGATGTGACTGCCACTAGGAAGGCCACCCTTTGCGAAAGGCGAGATAGAGAGATCCCGCATCGGCTCGAAAAGTGGCTTCTGAAGAGTCGTCAGCACCCTGTTAAGATCCGAGGGTGTTAACGGACGCTTGTAAGGTGGGACCGGAAAGCGCCGATACTTGTCCCTTGAGAGAGCCGAGAGACAAGCCCTTGTCCATTCCGGATTGAAGGAAAGAAGAAAAGTGGGCAAGGCAAACTGCCAGGGAGTAAAACCCTGATCAGAGCACCAGGATAAGAAGATCCTCCAAGTCCTGTGATAGATCTTGGTGGACGTTGGTTTCCTGGCCTGTCTCATGGTGGCAATGACATCTGGAGATATCCCTGATGACGCTAGGAGCCAGGACTCAATGGCCACACAGTCAGGTTTAGAGCCGCAGAATTCAGAAGGAAATATGGCCCTTGGGGCAGCAAGTCTGGTCGGTCTGGGAGTGTCCACGGTTGACCCACCGTGAGGTGCCACAGATCCGGGTACCACGATCACCTCGGCCAGTCTGGAGCGACGAGGATGGCGCGGCGACAGTCTGACCTGATCTTGCGTAACACTCTGGGCAGTAGTGCCAGAGGAGGAAAAACATAAGGCAGTCGAAACTGCTACCAGTCGTGAACTAGCGCGTCTGCCGCCAGAGCTCTGTGATCCTTGGACCAAGCCATGAATGCCGGGACTTTGTTGTTGTGCCGAGACGCCATTAGATCGACGTCCGGCGTTCCCCGGCGGCAACAGATCTCAGAAACACGACCGGGTGAAGAGACCATTCCCCTGCGTCCATGCCCTGGCGACTGAGAAAATCTGCTTCCCAGTTTTCTACGCCCGGGATGTGAACTGCGGAGATGGTGGAGGCTGTGGCTTCCGCCCACAGCCGAATCCGCCGAACTGCTCGGAAGGCTTGACGACTGCGCGTGTGCCGCCCTGGTGGTTGATGTACGCAACCGTCGTGGCGTTGTCCGACTGAATTCGGATCTGCCTGCCCTCCAGCCACCGCTGGAACACCTTTAGGGCTAGATCCACTGCCCTTAACTCCAGAACATTGATCTGAAGGGAGGACTCTGTCGGAGTCCAGGTTCCCGGAGCCGAGTGGTGGAGGAAGACCGTTCCCCCACCTTGACAGACTCGCGTCCGTCGTGACCACAGCCTCAGCTGGGGGCCGGAAGGATTTTTCCTCCGCCCAGGAAGTGGAAAGAAGACACCACTGAAGAGAGGTTTTGCTGCAAGGGAAGAGAGACGTTCTTGTCTAGGGACGTCGACCTCCTGTCCCATTTGCGGTGTCCGATAGAATCGGACGCAGACGAAACTGCGCAAGGGAACTGCCTCCCTTGCTGCCACCATCTTCCTTAGAAAGTGCATGAGGCGCCTCAAGGGGTGACTGGGCCCGAAGGAGAGATTGCACCCCTGTCTGTAGTGAACGCTGACTATGCAGCGGAAGCTTCACTATCGCTGAGAGAGTATGAAACTCCATCCCGAGGCAAGTCAGTGATTGGGTCGGTGTCAGTTTTGACCTTGGAAATTTGATGATCCACCCGAACCCCTGGAGGGTCTCCAGAGCAATGGTCAGGTTGAGTCGACATGCCACCCAGGAGGGTGTCTTGACTAGAAGACCGACTAGGTAAGTGATCACCAAGTGGCCCTGTAGGGCCGCCACCACTGCTGCCATGACCTTGGTGAAGATCCGTGGGGCTGTCGCCAGGCCGAATGGCAGTGCCACGAACTGAAAGTGTTCGTCCCTGATGGCGAAACGCAGAAAGCGTTGAAGCTCGGGTGCGATCGGCACATGGATATAAGCATCCTTGATGTCAATTGATGCTAGGAAGTCTCCTTGTGACATCGAGGCTTCAGAGTGTTCACCGCCTGAAAAAGTGCATCGGCTCGCTCGGGGGGCGGAGATGTTTTGAAGAAACTAGTCGGAGGACAAGAGCAGAGCTCTATCCTGTAACCTTGAGACAGAATGTCTCTCACCCATCGGTCTTGGACATGTGGCCACCAGGCGTCGCAAAAGCGGGAGAGGCTGCCACCGACCGAGGACGCGGTCTTGGTGAGGCCGAAGTCATGAGGAAGCCGCCTTGTGACTTAGACCGCCATGCAGAAGAGTTCCTCTAGCCCTCCTCTGACCTGTTGGACATGGAGGAACGGAACTTTGCTGAGGACCGAAATGACCGAAACCTTTGGACTGGGGCAAGGACGATACCTTTCCCTTGGACTGTCTAGTAACTTCATCCAATTGCTCGCCAAACAAACGGTCGCCAGAAAATGGCAAACCGGATAAGAACTTCTTGGAAGCAGAGCCTGCCTTCCATTCACATAGCCACATGGCCCTGCAGACTGCCACCGAATTGGTGGATGCTACCGCTGTACGGCTCGCAGAGTCCAGGAACGGCGTTCATGGCGTAGAACGAAAAAACCTACGCCTGAGAAGTGAAGGACACAACCTGCGGGGCAGAGGTATGTGCAACCGCAATAATCTCAGCCAGAGAAGCTGAGATAGCTTGGAGTGCCCTCACGGCTGCAAAGGCTGGAGCAAAAGATGCGACTATGGCTTCATAGATGGATTTCATCATAAGCTTTATTTGCCTGTCAGTGGCATTCGTGAGAGATGGCATCTGCCACTAATACTACGGATCTAGCCGCCAGCCTAGGGACTGGAGAATCCACCCTGTGACACTAAGCCCAACCCTTAACAACGTCAGGGGGGAAAGGGTAACGCGTGTCAATAAGGCGCTTAGTAAGCGCTTGTCCGTAAAGTTCTGTGCTTCTGGACGGCCCCTCTGGAGTTAGAGTGATCGAAACACGCACTCCTGATGAAGTCGGGGAAGGTTCCCAGCGGGCCCGCTTAGCCTATCAGAGGCCGCGGTCCGTGACGGAGTTCTCACCGTGGGATCTGGGTGTTACCCCAGGAGCCCCTTGTTGTACCGACCCAGAGGAACCCGGGAGCGATGAACTCACAGCTCCCTGGCCCTGTGTTATCGGTCTGGACTGCAAGGCTTCCAGTATCTTAGCAGACTCTCTGTCCATAGACTGAGTCCTGGAATGTGAAAGCTACTCAGAGATTTGCTGATTCCAACATGCAAACTCTGTCCCTGTCATCTGTGCAGTGGAAACCGGCGGTACCACCTGGCCGAGGGTCCCCCCAGTGCCGGAGGCTCCGGCTGAGTGAGTGCCCTCGGGGCCAAGCATTGTACCCAATGAGGGTATGTGGAACCTGCCTGTAATATAGCCACACAAGAGGTACAGGTTGTAAAATAAGCCAGTGCCTTGGCACCCTTACTCTTTAAGAGCAGACAACAGCATGTCGTCCGCAGAGTAATCAGTGAGGGTATACAGCCAAAAGCAAATAATGCTGCCGAACAGTGAGATCATATACCATATAAATAAACATATATATATACACTGCGGTACCAAGGGGGGTCAGCACCTGAAAACTGGTGCCCCACAGTGCTCAGTGAGGGGGAAGGAGGATACCAACGTATGCTCCAGCCCTCCCTGCCGACGTCCAGTCGGCCGTCCCGTCGTTACCCCTGACTGGCAGGCCCGAGAACGGGTATATGGTACTAGGCCGCAAGAGCCGGGGACTAAATTTAAAAACGCGGCCGGCAAACATGGCGCGGTCGGCGCGATAGTCCCAGTCTCACAAACCACTCAGCAACCGCTGCGGCATTTGTAACCCAGATGCTGCATGCACCGTCCCTCAGGGGACACAGAGTACCTTATGATGCAGGGCTCTGTCCCTGATTATGTCCAGTCTCCTGTCCGTCAGAATCCCCCAGGGGCTGCGGATGGAGCCCGGTCCCTGCATGGCGACCGGTTAGGATCCCCCTCTCCCAGAGCAGTGGGAAACCTTTGGAGATTCTGAGATCCTCCACCGGCAGAATTATAACAATGGCTGCCGGCGTTCCGAGGGGAGGAGAGAGCCGTGGGCGGAACCGCAAAAGTGCGGGAACCTGGTGGCCCATAGTGATCAGTGAGGGGGGCGGAGGACAGCGAAGTGTGCTCCAGCCCTCACTGTCGGCATCATACCGACCGTCCCGCCTTTTTCCCTGACTGGCAGGCTCAGGGGCGGGAGTTTAACACACTAGGCCGCAAAAGCCGGGGACTAAAGTATAAACCGCGGCCGACAAACAGGCACGGTCGGCGCGGTAGTCCCAGACGAAAAAAAGAGAATTTTGTTTACTTACCGTAAATTCTTTTTCTTATAGTTCCGTCATGGGAGACCCAGACCATGGGTGTATAGCTACTGCCCCCGGAGGACACACAAAGTTACTACACTCAAAAACGTGTAGCTCCTCCCTCCTAGCATATACACCCCCTGCTAGCCAGATCTAGCCAGTTTAGTGCAAAAGCTGAAGGAGGACATCCACCCACAAGAGAGACAGAGTAAAAACCGGAAGAACCGGAACCTCTGTCTACAACAATAACAGCCGGTGAAGACACACGGAACAAGAAACCTGCCAACAGGCATAGGGAGGGTGCTGGGTCTCCCATGACGGAACTATAAGAAAAAGAATTTACGGTAAGTAAACAAAATTCTCTTTTTCTTTATCGTTCCTATGGGAGACCCAGACCATGGGACGTTCAAAAGCAGTCCATGGGTGGGAATAAACAGACAACTGAGAAGCAGGCAAACCTAACTTCACAAATGGGCGACAGACGCCGGAAAAATGCGTCTGTCCAAGCCCACGTCTGCCAAAGCATGAGCATGCGTTGGGAGTGCTTCGAAAAAGCATGCAGACTAATTTGAGCTGCAGTCTGACAGACCTATTGAGCCGCAACCTGGTGCCTGAAAGCCCAAAAATAAAGGCGCCGTCAGGTCTGACCAAATGTGCCCCGATCCCCAGCGGGGAAGGCACCTGAGTACACTCATAGGTCTCGGAAATGGCCGACCTAGGCCAACATCAGGGTCAGCTTAGATGCCGAGAGACCGTTACGCTGACGACCAGTCAGCACTAGAGAGGTGCACCGCCTAATAACGGCGGTGCGAGACACATCGATCCGGAGCGCCCGCACCAGATCCAGGATATGCAACGCTTCCTCAAGCGATGAACAGGAGCCGGACAAAAGGAAGGCAGGAAAATTGCCCCGGATAAGGTGGAGGCAGAAACCACCTTAGGGAAAAAAGTCCGGAGTCGGACGAAGACCACCTTGTCTTGATGCAAAAGACCAAAAAAGGGGGACGACTCCGAGAGAGTGCAGCCAGAACTCTCAGGCGGGAAATTATAGCCACTAGAAGGTGTACCTTTCTGTGAAAGATGAAACAACAAAACCTCCCCAAGAGGCGCAAAGGGGGGTTTCCGGGAACCGGGAGGACCGGATTAAGGTCCCAGGTCTCCATAGGCCGCCGGAAAAGCGGAATGATGTGAGATGCGCCCTTAAAGGAGCGCACCGGAGCCAGCCGAGCGATACGCCGCTGGCACATACTGACAGGGCCGAGACCTGTCCCTTAATGAGGGATAGTCCTAGCTGTAGACCGGACTGTGGAAGGGACAGGAGGGTCGGCTAGGCCAAAAAGGTCAAAGGACACTTTGGAGCTCGAGTCAAGGCAGAGATGACTTCGGGAAGGATATCAGAAGTCGCTAAGATCCAGGACTCAAGAGCTATGCCGTCAAGAACTCTGACGGGAAAAACGGACCTTTTGAGAAAAGGTCTGAACGGTCCGGAAGATGCCATGGCAACCCAACGGACAGAAGGAGCAGGTCAGAGGACCAAGCCCGCTTGGGTCAGTCTGGAAGAATGACCCGACGGCCCCCTTTACCGATCTTGCGCAGGACTCTGGACAAGAGGTAGAGGGTGAAATTCGAAAAGAGACAAGCTGGGATCAAACATGAACCAGTGTGTCTACCGCAAAACCTGAGGATTGTGGACCGCGGTTGGACAGCTGAAATAGCCTGCCTCGTAGTTTTCACATCTAGGATGTGGACTGCGGATACGGTGGACTAGGAGTCCCTTGTCCACTGAGGAATGTTGAGCCGCCAAGATTGCCAGGCGGCTGAGCGTCCCGCCCTGGAAGCTGAAATAGGAAAACGCTGTCACGTTGTCCGACTGGACTCGAATGTGCCTAGCCGCTCACAGATGGGAAAGGCTTGGAGAGCCAGAAATACAGCAGTGATTTCCAGCACATTGATCCAGAGGGCTGATTCGGACAGAGTCCAAGCGCCCTGCGCTCCACGGTGGAGATATCCTGCTCCCCAGGCGGATAGGCTAGCATCCTGGTGAGGATCACCCGGGACGGGCCAGAGAGGAGCGCCCCTGAGACAGAGTGGCCGAAGCCACCACTGAAAACGAGCCTCTGGTCAGTGGCGAAGCCACCACCCCGTGGGAGGATTGAGTTCGCTTGTACAGCGGAAAACATCCAGTCTCAGAGGACGCAGGGGAAACTGGGCAAGGAACCGCTTCCATTGACGCCCCTGGTTCGAAGTCAGAGTGGACTTAGACAGAAAGACAAGCCACCCGAATAGGTCAGCGTGGCGAGAGTGAGCGAAGCACTCTGCTAAGAGTCAGCACTGGATGAAGCCCCAACAAGAAGGCTGACCAGGGCAAAAGATCACTGCCAAACCCTAGGGGGGCAAGGACCGTAATCACAGCTGCCTCAATGATAATACTCGAGGGGCCTTGGCTAATCCCAAGGGAAGAGCCACGAATTGGACCACTCCGATTGTCAAAACGTAGTCAACGCTGGTGAGAAACTGCGATTGACTCCTGCCGATAGGCAGCTCTGATGCCGATGGCTGCTAAGGAATCTCCTTGGGCTCTTGATTGATCCGGTGAGAAAAACACACGGAACAAAACCGAGACTCCATGTGAAAACGCCCCACCTGGCTATGCTTGAAAAGCTAAAGATCCAGGTCGGAAGGCACCGCCCTCTTCGGGGACTAGGAATAGATTTAAGCAAAAATCTCAGAACCGTTCCCAGTCGGGAACCGGTACAATTACTCCATTGGCCAGCAAGAAATGCCATAGCCTGTGAGAAGGCGGCGGCCTTGGAGCCGGGAGGAGTTGACAGAAAAAAATCTGTTTGGCGGGTGGACAGAAGTCCATCCTGTAGCCCAGGGAGATATAATCTCGCCCCCATTTAACGGAGACGTGTTAGAACCCTACGTCGCCAAGTGGAGAGAGCCTGCCACCGACCAAGGAGGTTGTTGGCGTGGCTAAATAGCTCGGAGGAAACTGACTCAGTGACAGCATCTCCTGCGGTCTTCTGAAGACGCAGCTTCGAGCCATTTGGTTCCATGAACCTAGGCTGAGCTAGAGGACGATCAGATGGAGGAACGGAAACCATCGAAACCTCAACTGATTCCTGCCCTGGACGGGTTCCCTGGTTTAGGTTTGTGGCGAGGAAGCACACTCCCCGCCAAGAGCTTCCTTAATTTCACCCAGCTTGGTTCCGGGGAAACTGGGCCCACCAAGGGGGAGCCCAGCCAGGAACCTCCATAGAGGCATCTGCCTTCCAATTTCGAAGCCACCGGAGCCTGCGGATAGTGAGGAAGGTAGCCCAGACCACCGCCGTGCGGCGTCTAGCATGGCAGACCTGGCAGAGGATGAAAAGACTGAAGTCTGGAGTTCAGGCAACCGTTTTGGGCATAGAGTCCCTGTGAGAGAATGCATCTCCTCCAGAGAAGCAGAGAAGTTACAAAAAAACCGCACTGCTGTAAGCTGAGGAGAACAAGCTCCTGCCGTTCCCATACCGACTTGGCCCAAAGGACAACCGGGCGGACCGCAGAACCTTAAGTGAGGAGCCATCAGCCACTGACATAACGGTCCGGGCTGAGCCACCTGAAGTGAATGAGCCCACTTCTTGACCACCATTGGTGGACAGGGGAAACACAGTCCTCAGAAACACGCTTCATCTCAGAGCGGATTGAGGTCCAGTACAAAATTAATGTACGGTAGAATCCTATAGAGGTGCCGTCAGCCACTGATACAACTAACCGGGCAGTCTAGACCGGAGTGGCTACCCTCTCTGAAGGGAGGGGGAGACAGGCAGCAGAACCCCGCTGTGGGGTCTGCAGGATAGGCTGTGGGCTTGGACGCAGCGGGCTGAAAACTGGAGTGGTTAAGTAACACACTCCTTGACCTGCTAAAGGTAAACTGTGCCTTTCTGCCAGCGGGGAATACTCCCCTGATCAGGCGGACACAAGAATAATGGACGCAAGCCAATCATTCGCATCTGCGTCACCTACGGACGGATCAATGTACATAAAGTAGCGTCCGTGTCCGCGGTAGAGACATCTTCCTCGTCCGGTGAATCAGCTCGTAATCGGAGCTGCGGGACGGGGAGGACAGGGGACCCTGCGTCTCCCTGTCAGGAGAACGGGGTCTGAGCCCAGAAGGAGAGTCCCTTGTGAGCTTGGCCGAGCGAGCAGAAAACGCCCTGAGAGGGGGACTGCATGCTCAGCAGATGCCGGGACAGCCGACCCCTGGAAATAGGAATCCCATGGGGGTCAGCTACCGAAACCGGAGCAGCTGGAGGGACCATTAATGAGCCCCCATGCTGAGGGGCCACAGTGGTTAGGAGCTCGGTATAGCCGTACGAGACTACCTGCAGTGGATAATAAAAAACAGCCTGCAGCCTCGCTCTGTGAGACATGCTGCAGAGGTGGGGGCTCTGTCTAGCATGCGTAGAATACCCAAGACAGGGGTTCAGCCTGGGGAGACTCCCACCTAAGAACCATTACAGTGTGCCGGTTCAGGCAATATGAGGTTACATGCAGCACATGTAGAGTACAGCCTTGTAGCTTTGCTGCTAGAGTGAGACATGCTGCTGAGGAGGAGATTCTATGATAAGAAGGGAATTTTGTTACTTACCGTAAATTCCTTTTCTTCTAGCTCTTATTGGGAGACCCAGACGATTGGGGTATAGCTACTGCCCTCCGGAGGCCACACAAAGCACTACACTAAAAAGTGCAAGGCCCCTCCCCTTCTGGCTATACCCCCCCGTGGTATCACGGGTTCTCCAGTTTTAGTGCCAAAGCAAGAAGGAGGAAGCCAATAACTGGTTTAAACAAATTAACTCCGAATAACGTCGGAGAACTGAAAAACCGTTCAACATGAACAACATGTGTACCCGCAAACAACAAAAAAATCCCGAAGGACAACAGGGCGGGTGCTGGGTCTCCCAATAAGAGCTAGAAGAAAAGGAATTTACGGTAAGTAACAAAATTCCCTTCTTCTTCAGCGCTCTATTGGGAGACCCAGACGATTGGGACGTCCAAAAGCTGTCCCTGGGTGGGTAAAGAGATACCTCATGTTAGAGCTGCAAAACAGCCCTCCCCTACGGGGATGTCACTGCCGCCTGCAGGACTCTTCTACCTAAGCTGGCATCCGCCGAAGCATAGGTATGCACCTGATAATGTTTGGTGAAAGTGTGCAGACTCGACCAGGTAGCTGCCTGGCACACCTGTTGAGCCGAAGCCTGGTGTCGCAAAGCCCAGGACGCACCCACAGCTCTGGTTGAGTGGGCTTTCAGCCCTGAAGGAACCGGAAGCCCAGCAGAACGGTAGGCTTCCAGAATTGGTTCTTTGATCCATCGAGCCAGGGTGGCTTTAGAAGCCTGTGACCCCTTGCGCTGGCCAGCGACGAGGACAAAAAGTGCATCTGAACGGCGGATAGGCGCCGTGCGAGAAATATAGATTCTGAGTGCTCTCACCAGATCTAGCAAACGTAAGTCTTTCTCATACCGGTGAACCGGCTGAGGACAAAAGGAAGGCAAGGATATATCCTGATTAAGATGAAACGAGGATACGACCTTAGGGAGAAACTCCGGAATGGGGCGCAGCACTACCTTGTCCTGGTGGAACACCAGGAAGGGAGCCTTGGATGACAGAGCTGCCAGCTCAGACACTCGCCGAAGCGTTGTGATCGCAACAAGAAACGCCACTTTCTGTGACAGGCGAGAAAAGGAAACGTCCTTTAGAGGCTCGAAGGGCGGCTTTTGCAGAGCAACTAGTACTCTGTTCAGATCCCATGGATCTAACGGCCGCTTGTACGGGGGCACAATATGACAGACCCCCTGTAGGAACGTGCGCACCTTAGGAAGACGTGCTAGACGCTTCTGAAAAAACACAGATAGTGCCGAGACTTGCCCTTTAAGGGAGCTGAGCGACAAGCCCTTTTCCAACCCCGATTGCAGGAAGGAAAGAAAGGTGGGCAATGCAAATGGCCAAGGGGATACTCTCTGTGCAGAGCACCAGGATAAGAAAATCTTCCACGTTCTGTGGTAGATCTTAGCAGACGTTGACTTCCTAGCTTGTCTCATTGTGGCTACGACTCCTTGAGATAATCCTGCGGACGCTAGGATCCAGGACTCAATGGCCACACAGTCAGGTTCAGGGCCGCAGAATTCTGATGGAAAAACGGCCCTTGGGACAGTAAGTCTGGTCGGTCTGGCAGTGACCACGGTCGACCGACCGTGAGATGCCACAGATCCGGATACCACGATCTCCTCGGCCAGTCTGGGGCGACGAGTATGACGCGGCTGCAATCGGATCTGATCTTGCGTAACACTCTGGGCAAGAGTGCCAGAGGTGGGAAGACGTATGGGAGCCGGAACTGCGACCAATCTTGAACTAATGCGTCTGCCGCCAGAGCTCTTTGATCGCGCGACCTCGCCATGAATGCCGGGACCTTGTTGTTGTGCCGGGACGCCATTAGGTCGACGTCCGGCACTCCCCATCGGCGACAGATTTCCTGAAACACGTCCGGGTGAAGGGACCACTCCCCTGCGTCCATGCCCTGGCGACTGAGGAAGTCTGCTTCCCAATTTTCTACGCCTGGGATGTGAACCGCGGATATGGTGGATGCTGTGTCCTCCACCCACATTAGAATGCGCCGGACTTCTTGGAATGCTTGCCGACTGCGCGTCCCTCCTTGGTGGTTGATGTATGCCACCGCTGTGGAGTTGTCCGACTGGATTCGGATCTGCTTTCCTTCCAGCCACTGTTGGAAGGCCAGTAGGGCAAGATACACTGCCCTGATTTCCAGAACATTGATCTGAAGGGTGGACTCCTGCGGAGTCCACGTCCCCTGGGCCCTGTGGTGGAGAAACACTGCTCCCCACCCTGACAGACTCGCATCTGTCGTGACCACTGCCCAGGATGGGGGCAGGAAGGATCTTCCCTGAGACAATGAGGTGGGAAGGAGCCACCATTGTAGAGAGTCCTTGGCCGTCTGAGAAAGAGAGACTTTCCTGTCCAGGGACGTTGACTTCCCGTCCCATTGGCGGAGAATGTCCCATTGAAGTGGGCGCAGATGAAACTGCGCAAAGGGAACTGCTTCCATGGCTGCCACCATCTTCCCGAGGAAGTGCATGAGGCGCCGTAAGGGGTGCGACTGGCCTTGAAGGAGGGATTGCACCCCTGTCTGTAGGGACCGCTGCTTGTTCAGCGGAAGCTTCACTCTCGCTGCTCGAGTATGAAACTCCATGCCAAGATACGTTAGCGACTGTGACGGTGACAGATTCGACTTTGGAAAGTTGATGATCCATCCGAACGTCTGTAGAGTCTCCAGCGTAGCATGTAGACTGAGTTGGCATGCCTCTTGAGAGGGTGCCTTGACAAGTAGATCGTCTAGGTAAGGGATCACCGAGTGTCCCTGAGAGTGCAAGACTGCTACCACCGCCGCCATGACCTTGGTGAAGACCCGGGGGGCTGTCGCCAGACCGAATGGCAGAGCTACGAACTGAAGATGGTCGTTTCCTATCACAAAACGTAGATGTTCTGTAGCAATTGGCACGTGGAGATAAGCATCTTTGATGTCTATTGAGGCAAGGAAGTCTCCTTGAGACATTGAGGCAACGACAGAGCGGAGGGTTTCCATCCGGAACAGTCTGGCGTGCACGTTTGTTGAGCAGCTTTAGATCCAGAACAGGACGGAACGAGCCGTCCTTTTTTGGAACCACAAAGAGATTGGAGTAAAACCCTCGCCCTTGTTCCTGAGGCGGTACAGGAACCACTACTCCTTCCGCTCTTAGGGAGTCCACCGCCTGCAGCAGGGCATCTGCTCGGTCTGGATGTGGGGAGGTTCTGAAGAACCGAGCTGGAGGACGAGAACTGAACTCGATTCTGTACCCGCGAGACAAAATGTTTGTCACCCACCGGTCTTTGACCTGTGACATCCAAATGTCGGAAAAGCGGGAGAGCCTGCCCCCGACCGGAGATGCGGAGGGGGGGGGCTGGAAGTCATGAGGTAGCCGCTTTGGAAGCGGTTCCTCCATTTGCTTTCTTGGGGCGTGCGTGAGCCCGCCAGGAATCTGAGACTCTTTGCGTCCTCTGAGTCCCTTTGGACGAGGAGAATTGTGTCTTGCCCGAACCTCGAAAGGACTGAAACCTCTGCTGCCATTTTTTCTGCTGAGGTTTGCTTGATCTGGGCTGGGGTAAGGAAGAGTCTTTACCCTTGGACTGTTTAATGATGTCAGCCAATGGCTCGCCAAACAGTCTGTCTCTAGATAAAGGCAAGCTGGTTAAACATTTTTTGGAACCAGCATCTGCTTTCCAGTCCTTTAACCACAAGGCTCTGCGCAAAACTACCGAATTGGCGGACGCCATTGAGGTGCGGCTGGTAGATTCTAGGACCGCATTGATAGCGTAAGACGCAAACATCTGCGAGGTAAGGGACGCCACTTGCGGCACCGCTGGATGTATGATAGCATCCACTTTTGCTAAACCAGCTGAAATAGCTTGGAGTGCCCATACGGCTGCGAATGCTGGAGCAAACGACGCGCCAATAGCTTCATAGACAGATTTTAACCAAAGGTCCATCTGTCTGTCATTGGCATCCTTAAGTGAAGCGCCATCCTCCACTGCAACTATGGATCTAGCTGCAAGTTTGGAAATCGGGGGTGTCACGAACCACCGGGGGGGTCACTCAGAAATCCCCCGCGCTGGCTACCAGTACGTCACAATCGGGGGGTAACAAGTGGGGGTCACCCCTCCTTTATACCTCCCGACCGACAGACAGAGCACGTGACGAGCTCTCTAGCACCCCTCTTATAGTCAGGCCAATTATGGAATTGCCCGACAATAAGCAAGGAGGCCGCTATACTACTTATGCCGATTATTGAAGGGTCCCCGGTGAGAGTAGGGTATATATTCCCCCGACCTCCGCGGGCGGAATATATAAAACCTCCCCGAATCTCACTGGCCTCCCCACAATAATCCTTGGCACAAACTCGCTGCCACCAACCGCTTCACGGTAACTATTAGCCGAACACACAGACGTGGGATTCAAGATCGAGATAACAGAACAGCCCAAGATTAATTATATAATTTAATCGGCCTAAAGCCACACTAGAAACTACAATATATACAATAGGGAATCTACAGAATATACATATGTCAGAGTACAGTTACAATCAAAGCATGGGTTACAAACAGGCATACACAGTTCCAGCAGTTACCTTGTGCGTCTGGCCGCAGGGGGGCGCTGTAGACCAGGTTTCCAGGAACTCCCTCACAGGTCTTTCCCAACCAGGCCCCCGAGCAGAAGAACCCTGGAAAATGGCCGAAGTAGGGTTATCAACCTGGGCAAATCCAGGTCCCCTCCTACCTTAGTGACCTCAGAGGGAGCACTGCTCCACCCCTGGCTGGAGTTATGGACAAAATCCACAACATGGAATATGGCCATAACTTGGCCTGGGAGCGTCGTAGGCGGACGCCAACGCTCTCATTGTGACAGCTATGAATTTAGCTACAGAATGAGAGGACTCGTGACTTGTCTACTAGTTCCACATTGGCTGATATCACGCCTGGGGTATTTCCCAAGCTCCCGCTCCCATAAAAAAGGGTGTGCCAGCATCGTCCGCATGCGGAGACACCATTTTTATGGTTGCCATATTTATCGGAAATATGGCTTGCGAGATATGAACCATTTTTTACTGGAGTCGTTCTGTCTGGCTAGTTCCAGAGCCTTATAATGAGATACAACTCTTGTTACAGGGTGACGGCAGGGAGTCATCCTGTGTCCTTTGTTCCCACATCACCTAATTTCCATATCACAGGAGATGGCCATGGGATGGGTTGCTAAACAAGTTGTGTGAAGGAAAGGGGGGGTGACACCAGGAGAGGGCTTCCTGACATAACTTGAATATCATGATTTATCGTCATATCTCCGGATTTACCTCACACCTCCCCCCTTTTGAGGGCGCTAGGGGGCAGCACACTCCGGTGTTCCCCCGTGCGCCCGTCCGCGACCTCTCCTTGTCGGGACAGCCCGTCTGCGTTACCGTGGTCACGGCCCCTTTTGTGGCGAATGGTGAAGTTGTATTGCTGGAGTGCAAGGCTCCATCGCAACAATCGCCCATTCGTCCCAGAGACGGTGTGCAACCAGCTGAGGGGATTGTGGTCCGTCTCCACGATGAAGTGGCGCCCGTATAGATAGGGTTGCAGACGCTGCAGGGCCCACACTATGGCCAGGCACTCCTTCTCCATCGTGGAATAGGCCACTTCCCTTGGTAACAGCTTCCTGCTCAGGTACAAGACTGGGTGCTCTTGGCTCGCAGAGTCCACCTGGCTGAGCACCGCACCGAGGCCGAAGTCACTGGCGTCGGTCTGTACTACAAACGGCCGCGTGAAGTCGGCTGCCTGTAGCACGGGCGGGCTGGACAGGGCGTCCTTTAGGGCCTGGAAGGCTGTCTCGCAGTCCATTGTCCAATCGACTGCAGAGGGCAGCTTCTTCTTGGTGAGGTCCGTCAAGGGCTTTGCCAGGCTACTATAGCGTAGAACAAACCTCCTATAGTACCCAGCGGTCCCCAAGAAGGACATCACCTGCTTCTTGGTCCTGGGGGTGGGCCAGGATGCGATGGCCTCCACTTTCTCAGGCTCGGGCTTCAGTGTTCTCCCGCCTACCCGGTGACCGAGGTACTGGACCTCGCTCATGGCCAGCTGACACTTTCCCGGCTTGATGGTCAAACCTGCCCGGTGGATCCGCCTGAGCACCTGTGCTAGATGCTCTAGGTGGTCCTCCCAGGTGGGACTGAAGACGGCAATGTCATCCAGGTACGCGGCCGCGTACCCTTCAAGTCCCTTGAGCAGGGTGTTGACCATCCGCTGGAAAGTGGCAGGGGCATTCCTCATCCCGAATGGCATCACCGTGGACTCGTATAGTCCAAATGGGGTAATAAAGGCAGAGCGTTCCCTGGCCTTGCGAGTCAGGGGGATCTGCCAATATCCCCGGCTCAGGTCCATGATGGTCAGGTACTGAGCCCCGGCCAACTGATCGAGCAGGTCATCGATGCGTGGCATTGGGTACGCATCGGCGACCGTGACAGCATTGAGCCCCCTGTAGTCCACGCAGAACCGAGTGGTTCGGTCCTTCTTAGGGACGAGGACTACAGGTGAGGCCCAAGCGCTGTTGGATGCCTGGATCACCCCCAGCTTCAGCATCTCGTCAATCTCCTGGCGCATGTGTTGCTGCACCTCCAGGGAGACCCGATATGCTGAACGCCGGATCGGGGGATGATCCCCAGTGTCCACGTGATGGACAGCCAAGTTAGTCCTTCCGGGCTGGTTGGTAAACAACCCCCGGAAGGGGTGTAGGGTGGCCCACAGCTGGGACCGTTGGTCCTCCAAGAGCTGGTGGCCAACCTCCACATCCTCAATGGATCCGCCTGCCCTAACCTGGGCTAGCATATCCAAGAGGGTTTCCGCTTCTCCCTCCTCGGGCAGGTTGCACACGGGGAGCGCACATGCCTCCCGCTCATGATGTGCCTTCATCATGTTCACATGGAAGGGCTTCCGCCTTCCACGGGCAGGGTCCAGGGTGACCAGGTACGTCACAGGGTTGAGCTGCTGGTACACGAGGTATGGGCCTTCCCAGGCTGCCTGAAGCTTGTCCTGTGGTACGGGGACCAGTACCCACACCTTTTGACCCACTTGGTAGGTCCTCTCACAAGCGTTCTGGTCGTACCAACGCTTCTGATCGGCCTGGGCTTGAGCCATATTGTCGTGTACCAGTTGCGTCAAGGCCTGCATTTTGTCCCGGAAGCGCATGACATACTCGATAACCGACACTCCAGGGGTGGCCAAATCCCCTTCCCAAGCCTCTTTCACCAGAGCCAGGGGGCCCCGCACACGTCGCCCGTACAGGAGCTCAAACGGTGAGAATCCTGTTGAGGCCTGTGGAACCTCCCGGTAAGCAAATAACAGGTGTGGGAGATACCGCTCCCAGTCACGCCCATGGGAGTCGACCAACATCTTAAGCATCTGCTTTAAGGTGCCATTAAACCGCTCGCACAGGCCATTAGCCTGTGGATGGTACGGGCTGGCCACCAGATGTCGCACCTGGACTTGCTTACAGAGGGCCTCCATCAGCTGGGACATGAATTGGGTCCCCCGGTCAGTGAGCATTTCCTGGGGAAAACCCACTCGGGAGAAAATCTCCAGCAATGCGGTGGCCACCTTGTCAGCCCGAATGGACGACAAGGCCACTGCTTCTGGGTACCGGGTGGCATAGTCCACTACCCTCAGTATGAAGCGTTTCCCGGAGCTGCTGGGGATGGCCAGCGGGCCGACCAGATCCACAGCCACCCTCCTGAAAGGCTCATCGATGATGGGCAGAGATACCAGTGGGGCTTTGGGGCGTGGCCCCGCCTTCCCCACTCTCTGACAGGTTTCACACGAACGGCAGTAGGCAGCCACATCGGCCCCCATTTTTGGCCAGTAGAAATGCTGGTTTAACCTGGCCTTGTGTCACAAACCACCGGGGGGGTCACTCAGAAATCCCCCGCGCTGGCTACCAGTACGTCACAATCGGGGGGTAACAAGTGGGGGTCACCCCTCCTTTATACCTCCCGACCGACAGACAGAGCACGTGACGCGCTCTCTAGCGCCCCTCTTATAGTCAGGCCAATTATGGAATTGCCCGACAATAAGCAAGGAGGCCGCTATACTACTTATGCCGATTATTGAAGGGTCCCCGGTGAGAGTAGGGTATATATTCCCCCGACCTCCGCGGGCGGAATATATAAAATCTCCCCGAATCTCACTGGCCTCCCCACAATAATCCTTGGCACAATTCGCTGCCACCAACCGATTTACGGTAACTATTAGCCGAACACACAGACGTGGGATTCAAGATCGAGATAACAGAACAGCCCAAGATTAATTATATAATTTAATCAGCCTAAAGCACACTAGAAACTACAATATATACAATAGGGAATCTACAGAATATACATATGTCAGAGTACAGTTACAATCAAAGCATGGGTTACAAACAGGCATACACAGTTCCAGCAGTTACCTTGTTGCGTCTGGCCACAGGGGGGCGCTGTACCCAGGTTTCTAGGATCCTTCCCACAGATGTTTCCTACACGTGCCCCCAGCGAAAAGAACACTGGAAAATGGCCGAAGTAGGGTTATCAACCTGGGCAAATCCAGGTCCCCTCCTACCTTCGTGACCTCAGAGGGAGCACTGCTCCACCCCTGGCTTGAGTTATGGACAATCCACAACATGGAATATGGGCCATAACTTGGCCTGGGAGCGTCGTAGGCGGACGCCAATGCTCTCATTGTGACAGTTATGAATTTAGCTACAGAATGAGAGGTGTCATGACTTGTCTACTAGTTCCACATTGGCTGATATCACGCCTGGGGTATTTCCCAAGCTCCCGCTCCCATAAAAAAGGTGTGCCAGCATCGTCCGCATGCGAAAACACCATTTTTATGGTTGCCGTATTTATCGGAAATATGGCTTGCGAGATATGAACCATTTTTTACTGGAGTCGTTCTGTCTGGCTATTTCCATAGCCTTGCTAACTAGCTAGCAGCCCCCACTACAGGGTCACGGCAGGGAGTCATCCTGTGTCCATTGTCCCCAAGCCACCTAATTTCCATATCACAGGACATGGCCATGGAGGTGTAAGTGGAACACTGAGAACAAGAAGGGAGGGGGCACTGCCAGGGAGTGATGAGGGATTATGACTGGAGTCATAATTCATCTTCATATCCCGGGATTTGCCTCACACCTCCCCCCTTTTGAGGGCGCTAGGGGGCAGCACACTCCGGTGTTCCCCCGTGCGCCCGTCCGCGACCTCTCCTTGTCGGGACAGCCCGTCTGCGTTACCGTGGTCCCGGCCCCTTTTGTGGCGAATGGTGAAGCTGTATTGCTGGAGCGCAAGGCTCCATCGCAACAATCGCCCATTCGTCCCAGAGACGGTGTGCAACCAGCTGAGGGGATTGTGGTCCGTCTCCACGATGAAGTGGCGCCCGTATAGATAGGGTTGCAGACGCTGCAGGGCCCACACTATGGCCAGGCACTCCTTCTCCATCGTGGAATAGGCAACTTCCCTTGGTAACAGCTTCCTGCTCAGGTACAAGACTGGGTGCTCTTGGCTCGCAGAGTCCACCTGGCTGAGCACCGCACCGAGGCCGAAGTCACTGGCGTCGGTCTGTACTACAAACGGCCGCGTGAAGTCGGCTGCCTGTAGCACGGGCGGGCTGGACAGGGCGTCCTTTAGGGCCCGGAAGGCTGTCTCGCAGTCCATTGTCCAATCGACTGCAGAGGGCAGCTTCTTCTTGGTGAGGTCCGTCAAGGGCTTTGCCAGGCTACTATAGCATGGAACAAACCTCCTATAGTACCCAGCGGTCCCCAAGAAGGACATCACCTGCTTCTTGGTCCTGGGGGTGGGCCAGGATGCGATGGCTTCCACTTTCTCAGGCTCGGGCTTCAGTGTTCTCCCACCTACCCGGTGACCGAGGTACTGGACCTCGCTCATGGCCAGCTGACACTTTCCCGGCTTGATGGTCAAACCTGCCCGGTGGATCCGCCTGAGCACCTGTGCTAGATGCTCTAGGTGGTCCTCCCAGGTGGGACTGAAGACGGCAATGTCATCCAGGTACGCGGCCGCGTACCCTTCAAGTCCCTTGAGCAGGGTGTTGACCATCCGCTGGAAAGTGGCAGGGGCATTCCTCATCCCGAATGGCATCACCGTGGACTCGTACAGTCCAAATGGGGTAATAAAGGCAGAGCGTTCCCTGGCCTTGCGAGTCAGGGGGATCTGCCAATATCCCCGGCTCAGATCCATGATGGTCAGGTACTGAGCCCCGGCCAACTGATCGAGCAGGTCATCGATGCGTGGCATTGGGTACGCATCGGCGACCGTGACCGCATTGAGCCCCCTGTAGTCCACGCAGAACCGAGTGGTTCGGTCCTTCTTAGGGACGAGGACTACAGGCGAGGCCCAAGCGCTGTTGGATGCCTGGATCACCCCCAGCTTCAGCATCTCGTCAATCTCCTGGCGCATGTGTTGCTGCACCTCCAGGGAGACCCGATATGCTGAACGCCGGATCGGGGGATGATCCCCAGTGTCCACGTGATGGACAGCCAAGTCAGTCCTTCCGGGCTGGTTGGTAAACAACCCCCGGAAGGGGAGGAGGGTGGCCCACAGCTGGGACCGTTGGTCTTCCAAGAGCTGGTGGCCAACCTCCACATCCTCAATGGATCCGCCTGCCCTAACCTGGGCTAGCATATCCAAGAGGGTTTCCGCTTCTCCCTCCTCGGGCAGGTTGCACACGGGGAGCGCACATGCCTCCCGCTCATGATGTGCCTTCATCATGTTCACATGGAAGGGCTTCCGCCTTCCACGGGCAGGGTCCAGGGTGACCAGGTACGTTACAGGGTTGAGCTGCTGGTACACGAGGTATGGGCCTTCCCAGGCTGCCTGAAGCTTGTCCTGTGGTACGGGGACTAGTACCCACACCTTTTGACCCACTTGGTAGGTCCTCTCACAAGCGTTCTGGTCGTACCAACGCTTCTGATCGGCCTGGGCTTGAGCCATATTGTCGTGTACCAGTTGCGTCAAGGCCTGCATTTTGTCCCGGAAGCGCATGACATACTCGATAACCGACACTCCAGGGGTGGCCAAATCCCCTTCCCAAGCCTCTTTCACCAGAGCCAGGGGGCCCCGCACACGTCGCCCGTACAGGAGCTCAAACGGTGAGAATCCTGTTGAGGCCTGTGGAACCTCCCGGTAAGCAAATAACAGGTGTGGGAGATACCGCTCCCAGTCACGCCCATGGGAGTCGACCAACATCTTAAGCATCTGCTTTAAGGTGCCATTGAACCGCTCGCACAGGCCATTAGTCTGTGGATGGTACGGGCTGGCCACCAGATGTCGCACCTGGACTTGCTTACAGAGGGCCTCCATCAGCTGGGACATGAATTGGGTCCCCCGGTCAGTGAGCATTTCCTGGGGAAAACCCACTCGGGAGAAAATCTCCAGCAATGCGGTGGCCACCTTGTCAGCCCGAATGGACGACAAGGCCACTGCTTCTGGGTACCGGGTGGCATAGTCCACTACCCTCAGTATGAAGCGTTTCCCGGAGCTGCTGGGGATGGCCAGCGGGCCGACCAGATCCACAGCCACCCTCCTGAAAGGCTCATCGATGATGGGCAGAGATACCAGTGGGGCTTTGGGGCGTGGCCCCGCCTTCCCCACTCTCTGACAGGTTTCACACGAACGGCAGTAGGCAGCCACATCGGCCCCCATTTTTGGCCAGTAGAAATGCTGGTTTAACCTGGCCTTGTGTCACAAACCACCGGGGGGGTCACTCAGAAATCCCCCGCGCTGGCTACCAGTACGTCACAATCGGGGGGTAACAAGTGGGGGTCACCCCTCCTTTATACCTCCCGACCGACAGACAGAGCACGTGACGCGCTCTCTAGCGCCCCTCTTATAGTCAGGCCAATTATGGAATTGCCCGACAATAAGCAAGGAGGCCGCTATACTACTTATGCCGATTATTGAAGGGTCCCCGGTGAGAGTAGGGTATATATTCCCCCGACCTCCGCGGGCGGAATATATAAAATCTCCCCGAATCTCACTGGCCTCCCCACAATAATCCTTGGCACAATTCGCTGCCACCAACCGATTTACGGTAACTATTAGCCGAACACACAGACGTGGGATTCAAGATCGAGATAACAGAACAGCCCAAGATTAATTATATAATTTAATCAGCCTAAAGCACACTAGAAACTACAATATATACAATAGGGAATCTACAGAATATACATATGTCAGAGTACAGTTACAATCAAAGCATGGGTTACAAACAGGCATACACAGTTCCAGCAGTTACCTTGTTGCGTCTGGCCACAGGGGGGCGCTGTACCCAGGTTTCTAGGATCCTTCCCACAGATGTTTCCTACACGTGCCCCCAGCGAAAAGAACACTGGAAAATGGCCGAAGTAGGGTTATCAACCTGGGCAAATCCAGGTCCCCTCCTACCTTCGTGACCTCAGAGGGAGCACTGCTCCACCCCTGGCTTGAGTTATGGACAATCCACAACATGGAATATGGGCCATAACTTGGCCTGGGAGCGTCGTAGGCGGACGCCAATGCTCTCATTGTGACAGTTATGAATTTAGCTACAGAATGAGAGGTTTCATGACTTGTCTACTAGTTCCACATTGGCTGATATCACGCCTGGGGTATTTCCCAAGCTCCCGCTCCCATAAAAAAGGTGTGCCAGCATCGTCCGCATGCGAAAACACCATTTTTATGGTTGCCGTATTTATCGGAAATATGGCTTGCGAGATATGAACCATTTTTTACTGGAGTCGTTCTGTCTGGCTATTTCCATAGCCTTGCTAACTAGCTAGCAGCCCCCACTACAGGGTCACGGCAGGGAGTCATCCTGTGTCCATTGTCCCCAAGCCACCTAATTTCCATATCACAGGACATGGCCATGGAGGTGTAAGTGGAACACTGAGAACAAGAAGGGAGGGGGCACTGCCAGGGAGTGATGAGGGATTATGACTGGAGTCATAATTCATCTTCATATCCCGGGATTTGCCTCACACCTCCCCCCTTTTGAGGGCGCTAGGGGGCAGCACACTCCGGTGTTCCCCCGTGCGCCCGTCCGCGACCTCTCCTTGTCGGGACAGCCCGTCTGCGTTACCGTGGTCCCGGCCCCTTTTGTGGCGAATGGTGAAGCTGTATTGCTGGAGCGCAAGGCTCCATCGCAACAATCGCCCATTCGTCCCAGAGACGGTGTGCAACCAGCTGAGGGGATTGTGGTCCGTCTCCACGATGAAGTGGCGCCCGTATAGATAGGGTTGCAGACGCTGCAGGGCCCACACTATGGCCAGGCACTCCTTCTCCATCGTGGAATAGGCAACTTCCCTTGGTAACAGCTTCCTGCTCAGGTACAAGACTGGGTGCTCTTGGCTCGCAGAGTCCACCTGGCTGAGCACCGCACCGAGGCCGAAGTCACTGGCGTCGGTCTGTACTACAAACGGCCGCGTGAAGTCGGCTGCCTGTAGCACGGGCGGGCTGGACAGGGCGTCCTTTAGGGCCCGGAAGGCTGTCTCGCAGTCCATTGTCCAATCGACTGCAGAGGGCAGCTTCTTCTTGGTGAGGTCCGTCAAGGGCTTTGCCAGGCTACTATAGCATGGAACAAACCTCCTATAGTACCCAGCGGTCCCCAAGAAGGACATCACCTGCTTCTTGGTCCTGGGGGTGGGCCAGGATGCGATGGCTTCCACTTTCTCAGGCTCGGGCTTCAGTGTTCTCCCACCTACCCGGTGACCGAGGTACTGGACCTCGCTCATGGCCAGCTGACACTTTCCCGGCTTGATGGTCAAACCTGCCCGGTGGATCCGCCTGAGCACCTGTGCTAGATGCTCTAGGTGGTCCTCCCAGGTGGGACTGAAGACGGCAATGTCATCCAGGTACGCGGCCGCGTACCCTTCAAGTCCCTTGAGCAGGGTGTTGACCATCCGCTGGAAAGTGGCAGGGGCATTCCTCATCCCGAATGGCATCACCGTGGACTCGTACAGTCCAAATGGGGTAATAAAGGCAGAGCGTTCCCTGGCCTTGCGAGTCAGGGGGATCTGCCAATATCCCCGGCTCAGATCCATGATGGTCAGGTACTGAGCCCCGGCCAACTGATCGAGCAGGTCATCGATGCGTGGCATTGGGTACGCATCGGCGACCGTGACCGCATTGAGCCCCCTGTAGTCCACGCAGAACCGAGTGGTTCGGTCCTTCTTAGGGACGAGGACTACAGGCGAGGCCCAAGCGCTGTTGGATGCCTGGATCACCCCCAGCTTCAGCATCTCGTCAATCTCCTGGCGCATGTGTTGCTGCACCTCCAGGGAGACCCGATATGCTGAACGCCGGATCGGGGGATGATCCCCAGTGTCCACGTGATGGACAGCCAAGTCAGTCCTTCCGGGCTGGTTGGTAAACAACCCCCGGAAGGGGAGGAGGGTGGCCCACAGCTGGGACCGTTGGTCTTCCAAGAGCTGGTGGCCAACCTCCACATCCTCAATGGATCCGCCTGCCCTAACCTGGGCTAGCATATCCAAGAGGGTTTCCGCTTCTCCCTCCTCGGGCAGGTTGCACACGGGGAGCGCACATGCCTCCCGCTCATGATGTGCCTTCATCATGTTCACATGGAAGGGCTTCCGCCTTCCACGGGCAGGGTCCAGGGTGACCAGGTACGTTACAGGGTTGAGCTGCTGGTACACGAGGTATGGGCCTTCCCAGGCTGCCTGAAGCTTGTCCTGTGGTACGGGGACTAGTACCCACACCTTTTGACCCACTTGGTAGGTCCTCTCACAAGCGTTCTGGTCGTACCAACGCTTCTGATCGGCCTGGGCTTGAGCCATATTGTCGTGTACCAGTTGCGTCAAGGCCTGCATTTTGTCCCGGAAGCGCATGACATACTCGATAACCGACACTCCAGGGGTGGCCAAATCCCCTTCCCAAGCCTCTTTCACCAGAGCCAGGGGGCCCCGCACACGTCGCCCGTACAGGAGCTCAAACGGTGAGAATCCTGTTGAGGCCTGTGGAACCTCCCGGTAAGCAAATAACAGGTGTGGGAGATACCGCTCCCAGTCACGCCCATGGGAGTCGACCAACATCTTAAGCATCTGCTTTAAGGTGCCATTGAACCGCTCGCACAGGCCATTAGTCTGTGGATGGTACGGGCTGGCCACCAGATGTCGCACCTGGACTTGCTTACAGAGGGCCTCCATCAGCTGGGACATGAATTGGGTCCCCCGGTCAGTGAGCATTTCCTGGGGAAAACCCACTCGGGAGAAAATCTCCAGCAATGCGGTGGCCACCTTGTCAGCCCGAATGGACGACAAGGCCACTGCTTCTGGGTACCGGGTGGCATAGTCCACTACCGTCAGTAGGAAGCGTTTCCCGGAGCTGCTGGGGATGGCCAGCGGGCCGACCAGATCCACAGCCACCCTCCTGAAAGGCTCATCGATGATTGGCAGAGATACTAGTGGGGCTTTGGGGCGTGGCACCGCCTTCCCCACTCTCTGACAGGTTTCACACGAACGGCAGTAGGCAGCCACATCGGCCCCCATTTTTGGCCAGTAGAAATGCTGGTTTAACCTGGCCTTGGTCTTAGCGATCCCTAGGTGTCCGGCCATCGGAATCTCATGTGCGATCCGCAACAACTCCGTCCGGAACGGATAGGGTACCACCAACTGTCGGTCCCTGGGCCACGCCTCCGGTGAACCCTGCTGGACCGTGGCCCGGTACAGCCGTCCTTGGTCCCAGACCACTCGCTCCGGGTCCGAGTCCGAGGGAGGCTGTGCCGCCTGCTCCTTAAGAGCTTTCAGGCTGTCGTCAGCTTCTAACGCTGCCTGAAACCCCTGACTAGATGTGGCCAGAATCGACGAGACTGTCACATCTTCAGTCAGTACCCCGGGACCTGTGTCCTGGCCTCCACCTGACTCGGCTGCCACTTGGTCAGAAGGGGAAGAGCTATCGGACCTCCGGGAGGCCCCTTGGCTTCCAGCACTCCCACTGCGGGTGACAGCGGCCACAGCCGCTGCGACCGTGGGTCGTGCCTGCTCCTCCTCCGTTCCTGACCAAGTCGCCGGTTCAGGCAGACCTACCTGGCTTCCTGACACCCCGGTTGTGGGGGAACCATGCACCGAGATCTTACCTGGGAGCACTTCCGCTCCTGGACCGGCCCCAATCTCACCTGCCTGTTCCCCTCCTGCAGCAACAGAACCCCGCTGTGAAATCTCTGGGGACCCCACATTTGCTGTGGTAGCCCCCACCCCACACACTGGTCCTCCCCCTGCAGCACCCTGCTCTCTGCTTATCCCTGCAGAGGGCAACAGATCCCAGCTCACAGGCTGGTTACTTGTAGAGGCATTGTCACACCTTTCTCTGACCCCCTCCCCTCCTGTCACAGCTGCAGCTGCGTGTGTGTCTATGGTGTCTGTGCAAGCAGAAATATCAGAGTTCACTCCCTCCTCCCTTACATCATTCATAGATAACACATTAACATTGTCAGGAGTCATGTCAGTACTGGCTGAAGGTTCAGCCCTTGGGGGGGGCCCAAACTGGGAGGTTATCTGCCCCAAATCTGTCCCAAGTAGCACGTTTGCAGGGATCCGATCAGTTACCCCCACCTCCCTCACCCCTCGCCCTGCGCCCCAGTCCACATAAATGTCAGCAACAGGCAGCGCCGGGTCAGTGCCTCCAATCCCGGAGACAGCGAGGGTTTTTCCAGGGATCAAGTCTTGGGGGGACACCATCTCAGGCCGCACCAGAGTCACCTCCGAGGCGCTGTCTCGCAGTCCCATGGTCACAGACCGGCCGACGGTGACAGGTTGGAAGCTGTCCAGGGACCTACCACCACCCCCACCCACACAATACACCTTGGGCGGCCCTTGGGACGGGGACGGAGCCGGGGCCTTGGGACGCTGAGGGCACATGGCCTTGAAGTGTCCAGGTAGGTTGCACTGGTGGCACCGTCTTGGTTCTGCCACGGGCCTGGAGAGGGGAGTTGAGGGGGACACCCCCTGCAGTCTAGGGGCAGGTGGGGCAGTCGCAGAGTTCATCTTACCCCCTCTCCAGGTGCTGCTGGTGGCTGCTCTCCTGGCTTCAGGGGCCCGATTGTTGGTGTAGTCATCGGCCAGGGCAGCTGTAGCCGTGGACCCCTTTGGCTTCTGGTCTCGGATGAACTGGCGGAGATCCTCAGGGCAGTTCCACAAGAGTTGCTCCGTGATGACCAAGTCCAGGATCTCTGGTCCGGTGGAAAGCTGCAGGCCTTGGGTCCAGTGGTCGGCAGCTCGGGCAAGTGCCCGCCTGTGGTCAGCCCAGGAGTCCTTTGGTCCCTTCTGTAGGCTCCGGAACTTCTTGCGGTAGGACTCTGGAGTGAGGTTGTACTGTTGGATCAGGGCCCGCTTGATGGTGTCGTAGCCCTGATCTGCCTCAGCAGGCAAGTCCCCAAGGATTTCCAGGGCCTTACCCCTTAAACGGGGGGGTCAGGTATTTGGCCCACTGGTCCTTGTCCAGATGGTGCTGCAAGCAAGTCCGTTCAAAAGCAGTCAAGAAAGAGTCCAAGTCTCCATCCTTCTCCAGCACTGGGAAGTCCTCAACACGGACCTTTGGAAGTTTGGTGTCTTGAAGGTCACGTGTGGCTGATGAGGGCTGGAGCTTGGCTAGATGCAGCTGGTAGTCACGGTCTGCCTGTCGCTCCGCAGCCTCACGCTCTGCCTGGCGCTCTTCACGCGCTGCTTGCCGCTCCGCAGCCTCAGCATCACGCGCTGCCTGCCGCTCTGCCCTGCGCTCTGCCAGGAGTTCCTTGTAGCCCTTCTGGTCTCCAGCCTGGAGAAGGGCCATAGCCATTTGAAGAAGGCTATCCGAGCCTCCCAGGCTCGGTGGAATGGCACGTGGTGATCTGCGGCCCGCTGCGGAGCCTGGTGATTCACTGTCCATTGCAGAGCGGAGGGCTGGCATCTGGCTCGTTGAGGACCCTTGGGTGAGCTGCTCCTCATCTTGTCCAGCAGTGCCAGGTTGTGCAATGTCCTCTGCAGAGCTGTTTTCTGGCGTCGAGCTCCTGGAGGACTCGTGGGCAACCTCCTCATTACTGTCCACAGCACCGTTCTCCCTCTCTTCGGCTCCTGCTTTAGCATTGGCCAGTTGCCTAGCTCTGCTCCTGGTGCCATCAGCCATTCTTGCAGACTTTTGGTCACTGACACAGAACTGACACCTGATGCCTCCACACACCTTACAGTATCTGCACTCTGACACTCTAGTGTTGAGCTAGTCTGAAGACCCCAGCAGCCACAGCTGCTGCAGGCAGTCTTTAGTGTCTGGGAGTATGGGTCTCACACTCACACACACTATTATCTCGATCCCACCGCTATGCCACCAATATGTCACAAACCACCGGGGGGGTCACTCAGAAATCCCCCGCGCTGGCTACCAGTACGTCACAATCGGGGGGTAACAAGTGGGGGTCACCCCTCCTTTATACCTCCCGACCGACAGACAGAGCACGTGACGCGCTCTCTAGCGCCCCTCTTATAGTCAGGCCAATTATGGAATTGCCCGACAATAAGCAAGGAGGCCGCTATACTACTTATGCCGATTATTGAAGGGTCCCCGGTGAGAGTAGGGTATATATTCCCCCGACCTCCGCGGGCGGAATATATAAAATCTCCCCGAATCTCACTGGCCTCCCCACAATAATCCTTGGCACAATTCGCTGCCACCAACCGATTTACGGTAACTATTAGCCGAACACACAGACGTGGGATTCAAGATCGAGATAACAGAACAGCCCAAGATTAATTATATAATTTAATCAGCCTAAAGCACACTAGAAACTACAATATATACAATAGGGAATCTACAGAATATACATATGTCAGAGTACAGTTACAATCAAAGCATGGGTTACAAACAGGCATACACAGTTCCAGCAGTTACCTTGTTGCGTCTGGCCACAGGGGGGCGCTGTACCCAGGTTTCTAGGATCCTTCCCACAGATGTTTCCTACACGTGCCCCCAGCGAAAAGAACACTGGAAAATGGCCGAAGTAGGGTTATCAACCTGGGCAAATCCAGGTCCCCTCCTACCTTCGTGACCTCAGAGGGAGCACTGCTCCACCCCTGGCTTGAGTTATGGACAATCCACAACATGGAATATGGGCCATAACTTGGCCTGGGAGCGTCGTAGGCGGACGCCAATGCTCTCATTGTGACAGTTATGAATTTAGCTACAGAATGAGAGGTTTCATGACTTGTCTACTAGTTCCACATTGGCTGATATCACGCCTGGGGTATTTCCCAAGCTCCCGCTCCCATAAAAAAGGTGTGCCAGCATCGTCCGCATGCGAAAACACCATTTTTATGGTTGCCGTATTTATCGGAAATATGGCTTGCGAGATATGAACCATTTTTTACTGGAGTCGTTCTGTCTGGCTATTTCCATAGCCTTGCTAACTAGCTAGCAGCCCCCACTACAGGGTCACGGCAGGGAGTCATCCTGTGTCCATTGTCCCCAAGCCACCTAATTTCCATATCACAGGACATGGCCATGGAGGTGTAAGTGGAACACTGAGAACAAGAAGGGAGGGGGCACTGCCAGGGAGTGATGAGGGATTATGACTGGAGTCATAATTCATCTTCATATCCCGGGATTTGCCTCACACCTTGGTCTTAGCGATCCCTAGGTGTCCGGCCATCGGAATCTCATGTGCGATCCGCAACAACTCCGTCCGGAACGGATAGGGTACCACCAACTGTCGGTCCCTGGGCCACGCCTCCGGTGAACCCTGCTGGACCGTGGCCCGGTACAGCCGTCCTTGGTCCCAGACCACTCGCTCCGGGTCCGAGTCCGAGGGAGGCTGTGCCGCCTGCTCCTTAAGAGCTTTCAGGCTGTCGTCAGCTTCTAACGCTGCCTGAAACCCCTGACTAGATGTGGCCAGAATCGACGAGACTGTCACATCTTCAGTCAGTACCCCGGGACCTGTGTCCTGGCCTCCACCTGACTCGGCTGCCACTTGGTCAGAAGGGGAAGAGCTATCGGACCTCCGGGAGGCCCCTTGGCTTCCAGCACTCCCACTGCGGGTGACAGCGGCCACAGCCGCTGCGACCGTGGGTCGTGCCTGCTCCTCCTCCGTTCCTGACCAAGTCGCCGGTTCAGGCAGACCTACCTGGCTTCCTGACACCCCGGTTGTGGGGGAACCATGCACCGAGATCTTACCTGGGAGCACTTCCGCTCCTGGACCGGCCCCAATCTCACCTGCCTGTTCCCCTCCTGCAGCAACAGAACCCCGCTGTGAAATCTCTGGGGACCCCACATTTGCTGTGGTAGCCCCCACCCCACACACTGGTCCTCCCCCTGCAGCACCCTGCTCTCTGCTTATCCCTGCAGAGGGCAACAGGTCCCAGCTCACAGGCTGATTACTTGTAGAGGCATTGTCACACCTTTCTCTGACCCCCTCCCCTGTCACAGCTGCAGCTGTGTGTGTGTCTATGGTGTCTGTGCAAGCAGAAATATCAGAGTTCACTCCCTCCTCCCTTACATCATTCATAGATAACACATTAACATTGTCAGGAGTCATGTCCGTACTGGCTGAAGGTTCAGCCCTTGGTGGGGGCCCAAACTGGGAGGTTATCTGCCCCAAATCTGTCCCAAGTAGCACGTTTGCGGGGATCCGATCAGTTACCCCCACCTCCCTCACCCCTCGCCCTGCGCCCCAGTCCACATAAATGTCAGCAACAGGCAGCGCCGGGTCAATGCCTCCAATCCCGGAGACAGCGAGGGTTTTTCCAGGGATCAAGTCTTGGGGGGACACCATCTCAGGCCGCACCAGAGTCACCTCCGAGGCGCTGTCTCGCAGTCCCATGGTCACAGACCGGCCGACGGTGACAGGTTGGAAGCTGTCCAGGGACCTACCACCACCCCCACCCACACAATACACCTTGGGCGGCCCTTGGGACGGGGACGGAGCCGGGGCCTTGGGACGCTGAGGGCACATGGCCTTGAAGTGTCCAGGTAGGTTGCACTGGTGGCACCGTCTTGGTTCTGCCACGGGCCTGGAGAGGGGAGTTGAGGGGGACACCCCCTGCAGTCTAGGGGCAGGTGGGGCAGTCGCAGAGTTCATCTTACCCCCTTCTCCAGGTGCTGCTGGTGGCTGCTCTCCTGGCTTCAGGAGCCAGATTGTTGGTGTAGTCATCGGCCAGGGCAGCTGTAGCCGTGGACCCCTTTGGCTTCTGGTCTCGGATGAACTGGCGGAGATCCTCAGGGCAGTTCCACAAGAGTTGCTCCGTGATGACCAAGTCCAGGATCTCTGGTCCGGTGGAAAGCTGCAGGCCTTGGGTCCAGTGGTCGGCAGCACGGGCAAGTGCCCGCCGGTGGTCAGCCCAGGAGTCCTTTGGTCCCTTCTGCAGGGTCCGGAACTTCTTGCGGTAGGACTCCGGAGTGAGGTTGTACTGTTGGATCAGGGCCCGCTTGATGGTGTCGTAGCCCTGATCTGCCTCAGCAGGCAAGTCCCCAAGGATATCCAGGACCTTACCCCTTAAACGGGGGGTCAGGTATTTGGCCCACTGGTCCTTGTCCAGATGGTGCTGCAGGCAAGTCCGTTCAAAAGCAGTCAAGAAAGAGTCCAAGTCTCCATCCTTCTCCAGCACTGGGAAGTCCTCAACACGGACCTTTGGAAGTTTGGTGTCTTGAAGGTCACGTGTGGCTGATGAGGGCTGGAGCTTGGCTAGATGCAGCTGGTAGTCACGGTCTGCCTGTCGCTCCGCAGCCTCACGCTCTGCCTGGCGCTCTTCACGCGCTGCTTGCCGCTCCGCAGCCTCAGCATCACGCGCTGCCTGCCGCTCTGCCCTGCGCTCTGCCAGGAGTTCCTTGTAGCCCTTCTGGTCTCCAGCCTGGAGAAGGGCCATAGCCATTTGAAGAAGGCTATCCGAGCCTCCCAGGCTCGGTGGAATGGCACGTGGTGATCTGCGGCCCGCTGCGGAGCCTGGTGATTCACTGTCCATTTCAGAGCGGAGGACTGGCATCTGGCTCGTTGAGGACCCTTGGGCGAGCTCCTCCTCATCTTGTCCAGCAGTGCCAGGTTGTGCAATGTCCTCTGCAGAGCTGTTCTCTGGCGTCGAGCTCCTGGAGGACTCGTGGGCAACCTCCTCATTACTGTCCACAGCACCGTCCTCCCTCTCTTCGGCTCCTGCCTTAGCATTGGCCAGTTGCATAGCTCTGCTCCTGGTGCCATCAGCCATTCTTGCAGACTTTTGGTCACTGACACAGAACTGACACCTGATGCCTCCACACACCTTACAGTATCTGCACTCTGACACTCTAGTGTTGAGCTGGTCTGAAGACCCCAGCAGCCACAGCTGCTGCAGGCAGTCTTTAGTGTCTGGGAGTATGGGTCTCACACTCACACACACTATTATCTCGATCCCACCGCTATGCCACCAATATGTCACGAACCACCGGGGGGGTCACTCAGAAATCCCCCGCGCTGGCTACCAGTACGTCACAATCGGGGGGTAACAAGTGGGGGTCACCCCTCCTTTATACCTCCCGACCGACAGACAGAGCACGTGACGCGCTCTCTAGCGCCCCTCTTATAGTCAGGCCAATTATGGAATTGCCCGACAATAAGCAAGGAGGCCGCTATACTACTTATGCCGATTATTGAAGGGTCCCCGGTGAGAGTAGGGTATATATTCCCCCGACCTCCGCGGGCGGAATATATAAAACCTCCCCGAATCTCACTGGCCTCCCCACAATAATCCTTGGCACAAACTCGCTGCCACCAACCGCTTCACGGTAACTATTAGCCGAACACACAGACGTGGGATTCAAGATCGAGATAACAGAACAGCCCAAGATTAATTATATAATTTAATCGGCCTAAAGCCACACTAGAAACTACAATATATACAATAGGGAATCTACAGAATATACATATGTCAGAGTACAGTTACAATCAAAGCATGGGTTACAAACAGGCATACACAGTTCCAGCAGTTACCTTGTGCGTCTGGCCGCAAGGGGGCGCTGTAGACCAGGTTTCCAGGAACTCCCTCACAGGTCTTTCCCAACCAGGCCCCCGAGCAGAAGAACCCTGGAAAATGGCCGAAGTAGGGTTATCAACCTGGGCAAATCCAGGTCCCCTCCTACCTTAGTGACCTCAGAGGGAGCACTGCTCCACCCCTGGCTGGAGTTATGGACAAAATCCACAACATGGAATATGGCCATAACTTGGCCTGGGAGCGTCGTAGGCGGACGCCAACGCTCTCATTGTGACAGCTATGAATTTAGCTACAGAATGAGAGGACTCGTGACTTGTCTACTAGTTCCACATTGGCTGATATCACGCCTGGGGTATTTCCCAAGCTCCCGCTCCCATAAAAAAGGGTGTGCCAGCATCGTCCGCATGCGAAAACACCATTTTTATGGTTGCCATATTTATCGGAAATATGGCTTGCGAGATATGAACCATTTTTTACTGGAGTCGTTCTGTCTGGCTAGTTCCAGAGCCTTATAATGAGATACAACTCTTGTTACAGGGTGACGGCAGGGAGTCATCCTGTGTCCTTTGTTCCCACATCACCTAATTTCCATATCACAGGAGATGGCCATGGGATGGGTTGCTAAACAAGTTGTGTGAAGGAAAGGGGGGGGGGTGACACCAGGAGAGGGCTTCCTGACATAACTTGAATATCATGATTTATCGTCATATCTCCGGATTTACCTCACATTAAACATTTTTTGGAACCAGCATCTGCTTTCCAGTCCTTTAACCACAAGGCTCTGCGCAAAACTACCGAATTGGCGGACGCCATTGAGGTGCGGCTGGTAGATTCTAGGACCGCATTGATAGCGTAAGACGCAAACGCAGACATCTGCGAGGTAAGGGACGCCACTTGCGGCACCGCTGGATGTATGATAGCATCCACTTTTGCTAAACCAGCTGAAATAGCTTGGAGTGCCCATACGGCTGTGAATGCTGGAGCAAACGACGCGCCAATAGCTTCATAGACAGATTTTAACCAAAGGTCCATCTGTCTGTCATTGGCATCCTTAAGTGAAGCGCCATCCTCCACTGCAACTATGGATCTAGCTGCAAGTTTGGAAATCGGGGGGTCTACTTTTGGACACTGGGTCCAGCGCTTGACCACATCAGGGGGGAAAGGAAAACGTGTATCCTTAGAACGTTTAGAGAAACGCCTTTCTGGATGAGCGTCGTGTTTCTGGATTGACTCTCTGAAGTCAGAGTGATCCAAGAAAGCACTCAATTTACGCTTGGGATAGAGGAAACGAAACTTCTCCTGCTCTGCAGCTGCCTCCTCTGCAGAAGGAGCTGGGGGAGAAATATCCAACAGACTATTGATGGCTGAGATAAGATCGTTTACCATGGCGTCCCCATCCGGGGTATCCAGATTGAGAGGGGTTCCAGGATAAGACTCCTGATCACTCTCTTCAGACGCATCACAGGGCGACTGATTGCGCTGAGACCCTGAGCAGTGTGATGACGTTGAGGGTCTTTCCCAGCGAGCTCGCTTAGGGTGGCTGGGGCTATCATCTGAGTCATAATACTCAGCCTGGGAAGCCGGGGACCCCCTTGCAGTCTGGATTAATTCCAAGTGAGGGGGATTAGAGGACAGAGACCTCGCCGTGTCCATAGACTGAGCCCCAGTCATGGATTGCAAAGTTTCAAGGATTTTTGCCATAGTCACAGACATTCCATCAGCAAAAACTGCAAAGTCTGTCCCTGACACCGGGGCAGGACTTACAAGCGTCTCAGCCTGGGTCACTACCCCTCCGGACTCCGGCTGGCGAAGCAGCACCGGATCTGAGCATTGCACACAATGGGGGTCTTTGGAACCTGCTGGTAGAGCAGCCCCACATGCAGCACACGCAGTGTACACAGCCCTAGCCTTGGCAGCCTTGCGTTTTGTGGATGACATGTTGCTGCCTCCTCAGAGCGATCTGGGGACACAGTACACCAATACACACTGAGGCACTAGAGGGGCCAGCTGAAATGCCGCTTACCGCCCGCTTAAGAGCGGGTGTGTGTTCTCCAAAAGCCCCCTAGTCCAGGTCTCCCAGAGCCTTGCGTCCTTCCTCTAGCCAGACTGCATGTAATGGCTGCCGGCGTCCTGGGAGAGGAGGGGGGGCGGGCCCTGGGCGTTCCTGACTAAGAGCGGGAAGCCTGCTTCCCTCTGTGCCTAGTGAGAGGGCTGGAGCATGTAAATCAGGCTCCAGCCCTCGTCGCTGCTGCGAAACAGCGTCTCTCCCCTAACCTGATTGACAGGGTGGGGGCGGGAACGAAGCGGAGCTAGGCCGCAAAAGCAGGGGACTGGATTTATAAACGCCGCCGCCGTAAAAGCGCGGTCGGCGTGTCCCCGGCGCACTACAAGTCACAGCAGCGCCGCCGGTCCAGTGGGGGTCGGCGCTGCGTTCCCACAACACAAAAGTCCCCCAGTAAACTGCAGGAACACCAACTCAATCGTTACGGTCCCCGGCGCACTACAACACCCAGCCAGCCCGGAGTGTGTCTGTGCCTGCCGGGGACACAGAGTACCTGTATGATGCAGGGCCTTGTCCCTGATTGTACTCCTGCTCCGTATCCATCAGGTGCTATGGGTCTGTGGATGGAGCCCGGCGTCAGAGCTTAGAGGCCGGCAGGATCCCACTTCCACAGAGCCCTACAAGGGGATGTGGAAGGAAAACAGCATGTGGGGCTCCAGCCCCTGTACCAGCAATAGGTACCTCAACCTTACAACACCATCCACGGGTGAGAAGGGAGCATGCTGGGGGCCCTATATGGGCCCTCTTTTCTTCCATCCGAAATAGTCAGCAGCTACTGCTGACTAAAATCTGTGGAGCTATGCGTGGATGTCTGACCTCCTTCGCACAAAGCTTGAAAACTGGAGAACCCGTGATACCACGGGGGGGTATAGCCAGAAGGGGAGGGGCCTTGCACTTTTTAGTGTAGTGCTTTGTGTGGCCTCCGGAGGGCAGTAGCTATACCCCAATCGTCTGGGTCTCCCAATAGAGCGCTGAAGAAAGAATTAACTCCTTCAGAATGCCTGAGTGTGTATAAAAAGTGCACAACCAGAGGTTGTGACTTATCAGGCCATATTATGAGTGCCCTCCGGATTCCAAGCCTGGACCCTCAGCCAGTATTCCCTCCCTCTGCTGCAGGGCAGCCAGCGCCGACCAGTGTACTAAGACGCTGAGAAAATGGCGCCAGAGTGAGGGGGGGAGGCGGGGGTTAACCCAGGAGCGGGAATCGGAGGGCGAAGGAGATGTACAGGGGAGGGAATCATCACCTCAAAAAGGAGCGTCCTCCCCTGTGCAGAGCGGCCGGTGGGCGGCTCTGCAGCGTCCCCCTGCATGCCTGACATGCAGGGGAACGAAACGAAACTAGGCCGCGGCTGAAGCCGGGGCCTAAAGTTATGCATGCGGCCGAAAATCAGGCCTCATCGGCGCGGTTCTCAGTAAAAACTGTGGAACCGGCCGGAAACACCGTAAACAAAGCAGCATTATTCAGCAATCACTGTCCCCCCCAATAAAAGTGCCCCACATTGCAGAAAGACCCTCTGAATAAACGTCTCTATACTTAGCTTTGAGACGCAGGGTCCAGTCCCTGTGGGGTGGGGGTCAGTGCTCCGTCCAGCAGGGTCCTGCACAAGGGCTGCGGATGGAGGCCGATCTCCTGCAAGGCAGTGAGAACCGTGTTGGCTCCCACTTCAAATCAGAGCCCCTAAGGGATGTTGAAGGAGCGCGGCATGAAGGGCTCCTGCCCTGAAGTCAACCTTAACAGCACCGCCGCCAGGGGGGTGAGAAGGGACATGCCGGGAGTCCAGTGGACCCGCTTTTCTTCCAAATCTTTAGTAAAAAATGAAAAATCAAAAAAGGATGCATGTGTGTGTGTGGATCCTCCTGACACAAAGCAAGAAACTGGCTAGATCTGGCTAGCAGGGGGTGTATATGCTAGGAGGGAGGAGCTACACGTTTTTGAGTGTAGTAACTTTGTGTGTCCTCCGGGGGCAGTAGCTATACACCCATGGTCTGGGTCTCCCATAGGAACGACAAAGAAATCCACACCGCAGTCGCAGCTGCGTCTGAGGCCAAGGTGCTTCATGCGCCGTCCCAACGGGGACACAGAGTACCTGTAGATGCAGGGCCATGTCCCTGACGATACTCCGTCTCCTGTCCAGCAGATTCCCCCAGGGGCTGCGGAGGGAGCCCGGTCCCAGCGGCTGGATGACCGGTTAGGATCCCACTTCCCCAGAGCCCCTAAGGGATGGGGAAGGAAAACGGCATGTGGCTCCTGCCTGTGTACCCGCAATGGGTACCTCAACCTTAACAACACCGCCGACCTGAGTGGGGTGAGAAGGGAGCATGCCGGGAGCCCTGTTAGGGGCCCTCTTTTCTTCCATCCGATATAATCAGCAGCTGCTGCTGACTAAAATGTGGAGCATTGTGTGCATGTGTGCCTCCTTCAACACAAAGCATAAAAACTGATGAGCCCGTGATGCACGGGAGGGTGTATAGCAGAGGGGAGGGGTTACACTTTTTAAAGTGTAATACTTTGTGTGGCCTCCGGAGGCAGAAGCTATACACCCAATTGTCTGGGTCTCCCAATGGAGCGACAAAGAAAAGGCAGGTCGAGAGAAAAGCCAAGGGGAAAAAGGCAGGTTGAGAGGAAAGCCAAGGGAAAAAAGGCAGGTCGAGAGAAAAGCCAAGGGAAAAAAGGCGGGTCGAGAGGAAAGGCGAGGGGAAAAAGGCGGGTCGAGAGGAAAGGTGAGGGGAAAAAGGCAGGTCGAGAGGGAAGAGAAAAAGACGGGCATGCCATGGCAATTGAAGACTACCTGAATGATGTTAAAGGAGGACCCTCGCTCTCAGTCAGTCCAATTTCTGCCAATAGGCTGCTCTTTAACTGGGCGGCCAGGTCGTGCGCAGAGGGTCCAGGCTTTGTGGTTTCCATTTCCTCTGCCGGTACATTTTCTTCAATCGTATCCTTCTGCCGGTTTTGCATACTCATTACATTTTTCAGGTTAGCAGCATAGGACATTTTAGTTGGCAAAACCTGCAGAAATCATGAGATACCATGAAGGTTAATATATAGGGCCATTTCTCTAAAGGAAAATCACACTAAAACCTACAACTACTTAGGGTAGTAAGGTGGAAAATCATGCGATAATTTCTGACAGCAGATGATCTTTATCCATATTCACTGCATCTTCTGCTCTGAAGAGCCAATGATGTTTTTTTTAACAAAAGCAGTAATTTATTTAATATATGCCAGCAATATGTTAGTAAAACCCCATTATCGGTCTACAATATGGGAAGAACCACTGATTTTGGAGATTAAATTTTCCCCTGCAAACAGTGAGATGATCAGGATATATGAAGGAGATACAGTACATAGTAGACAGAATGCATGACCCAAGAGCAGCCTTTTCTCGCTCACCTCCAGGCAGTTTCTGTCTACTGTCACTTCTATTAGGCATTTTCCACTATTAGCTGAAGATGAATATAGACCCTGACTTGGACGGCCAAACAGGTCTTCTTTCCGAGCATTCGGCTACAAATGGAAACAGTTATTAATCCTGGGATATTCACGATTAGGTGTTTATAAATCCATTGTAAAATGTAAGTGACATGATGTATGTGCATGATGCATCAAAGTAGACAAAAGCGCAGTATGAACTATTGCAGCAAGACCCAACATCACAAACTAATGCAGAGGCGGCGACATCTTCACTTGTCACGGTCTACTGATTATTTTTGTATTGCCTGCAACATACTTTTGTACCAGAATATAGTGAACCGATCTAAAGACTGAACATCAAGTACTATGATGATGTCCCTCAGTGATTGTGTAGGTTAAGTTTTTCTAGAATTTGATAAAGCCCTGTCTTACCTGTAGGAGATGCGGCTGGTCGGCTAGGGGAATAGCTTCTGCAAGAGGAACCTCAAAAGGATTTGGTGGAATGCAACCAAGGAACGTCATGGAATCTGAGCGACGGAAAAATGGATGGTTCTGGCCCGTTTCTGCGGGCAATGTGTCATCATCCTTGTCATTCAAAGTAGAACCTAAAATCATAGAAACGTTATTGAGAGCAAACAAACACCGACAATTTTACTCTAATGGAACAGATTCAACAGGTAGTGAACCCGTCCAGCAATCGCACCGCATTCCTGCTACTGATATTACATTTCCTAAAAAGCACAACCTCTCTGAAAATAAAAGCTGAATGAACAGAACATCTGCCCTCAATGACCAAGCATTCTATTTACTATTTTTTATTTTTTCACCTTTTAGAAATGAGTTTGTGAGGGGGGAGAGTGGGGAGGGAAGACTTGTTAAAGAAAATAAATAATTTTTTTCAATACTTTTGATTTTTTTTTCTGCAATGCATTTTTTTGTGTATGTGGGGAGAATGTGAAAGTGGTACTTTAATACTCTAGCTCTATTTCTTTTTATTTTTAACCCTTCGCTATGGCATAATTTACTGAGAGCTGACCTGGATCTGCTAAAGGTGTCACACAGCGACGCAGCAGCGATCACGACCAGCGATCTGACCTCATCAGGATCGCTGCTGCGTTGTTACATGGTCGCTGGTGAGCTGTCAAACAGGCAGATCTCACCAGTGACCAGCCCCCAGCGACGCGTGGAAGCGTAACTAAGGTTAAATATCAGGTAACCAAGGAAAGCACTTCTTTGTTACCCGATATTTACCTTAGTTACCAGCGTCCGCCGCTCTCACGCTGCCAGTGCCGGCTCCCTGTTCCCTGCACTCCTAGCCAAAGTACACATCGGGTTAATTACCCGATGTGTACTCCAGCTACGTGTGCAGGGAACAGGGAGCCGGCACTGGCAGCGTGAGAGCGGCGGACGCTGGTAACTAAGGTAAATATCGGGTAACCAAGGAAAGAGCTTCTTGGTTACCTGATGTTTACCGTGGTTACAGCTTACCGCAGGCTGCCAGACGCCGGCTCCCTGCTCGCTTCAGTTCGTTGCTCTTTCGCTGTCACACACAGCGATGTGTGCTTCACAGCGGGAGAGCAACGTCCAAAAAAAAATGAAGCAGGACATTTAGCAACGACCGGCGACCTCACAGCAGGGGCCAGGTCGTTGCTGGATGTCACACACAGCGACAGCGACGGGACATCGCTGCTACGTCACAGAAAATGGTGACTTCGCAGCGACGTCATTGTCACCGTCACTATGTGTGACACCACCTTAAGGCTCACCACCTCTGCTACACCATACAGATTCATATATTGCGGATCCTTTTGTTCACCACATAAGGATCACTGAGCTCTATGTAAATGGAAAAAGACAATTGGTGATAAACTGCTTTATCTCCTCCCCAGGGTCCCTCAACTGTCTGGCAGAGACCCAAATCATTCATGCTGGACTGCAAGAGCAGAAATGTTAATGCAGGGATCTCAAAAGACACTGCTGCAGATTCAGGTTTAGCACCACCTGCTGTTAAACAGTGGGCGGTTTGGAAAGGGTTAAATCAGGTGTACGGTTTGGCTTTTTATTGGCTTGTTTACAGTGAACACCTCTTGTAAATTCCTTTTGCACAACCATGGGGGAGATGTTCCACATGCTGGGACCTTGCAAGGCTCATTGTCATTAAAGGGAACCAATCATCAGGATTTTCGCATATACCCTAAAGCCAATGCTATACTCGCACTATAGAAAAATCCTGGTGATTGGTGCGCTTTAAAAAAGGGACATTCCAGTCTGGACGATTGTTCAAAAGAAATAACAGGCGTTCTGTGAATCATGAAGGGACCAAACATTTAAGAGCATCTTTAGTAGCAGGTCTGATGAAACTACTTTTAGTAAAAAGGTTCGACAGACATAAGTCTAATGATTCATTTATACTAACTCTGGTTGGTGTCATCATCATTTTCATGCTCAGAGTCTTCATTATCAAGACCAAGTTCCAACAGTTCTCTTGTCCTAGAAAAGGGGGGGAATGTAAGGTTAGTGGTAAAATAAGATCATCATTATTCATGCACCTTTTCTTCTTCCCAGGAATCTTTAGTGAGCGGTGACCGTCTGTAGTCACCGGGTAGAGAAGTAAACCTCGTGTACCTTTTTCGCTCCAGTTGTGGGGTGTCCAATGTGGTCTGCTGGTTCATGGCTTTAATCCAGTAAATAAGGGCTTGAAAAACATACGCCACGTGTTTCAAGGAGCAGACGTCCAGCACAGGGAGAACATCCGAGTGCTCATCATTGTGGGAGCGCATCAGCGATAGCGCGTAATTTAGAAAGTCTCCCCGAGCAGACATCCCCTGGCGAGCGCTCAGTAGAGTGGCCCTTCTAGAAATACAGAACAGAATACTGAGACATTAAAAGACCAGTCAAATATGGAAGGGGCAGATCTAGTTTAGAGATTTATGGCATAGCCTGGTAATGTGCCATAGATGTCTGATGTAGGTCCCCACCTGTCAGCAGAATGAAGGTCTCCTGATCAGGTGAGGAGGAAAGCCTAGCTACGATTTTAGTCAAAGAAATGTCTCAACATGCAAAACTTTGGAACTGAAATCCACATTACCTTCTACCCTCTAACGTCCTTAAGCTAGCTTCTTCACGAGCGGTCATCCTCTCCCTCCGGGTGGGGTTCTGGGATGCATGGAGAGGATGGTTCGGGTGACCAGGGTCTCCAGCGGAGGACAATGCGGACCCATAGCGAAGCTGCGCTTCAGTAGAGTCCATAATGCTGACCATCCAGTTCCAGGTGGGAATAAGCTTCTCTTCTACATAGTTCTGCAGAGATAAAAATTTACCAAAAGGTGAAAAGTCACAAAAACAAGCAATTAAAGGGAATCTGTCACCAGGTTTTTGCCACCTAATCTGAGAGCAGCATGACATAGGGGCAGAGATCCTGATTCCAGTTATATGTCACTTACTGGGCTGCTTAGTGTAGTTTTAATAAAATCACTGATCAGTACATCACGATTACAGGACTACAGTCATGGCCAAAAGTTTTGCGAATGCTACAAATATTAATTTTTACAAAGTCTACTGCTTAAGTTTTTCTAATGGCAATTTGCATATACTCCAGAATGTCATAAAGAGTGATCAGGTTAACAGCAATTACTTGCAAAGTCAATAATGGCTAAGAAAATTAACTTTAACCCCCAAAACACATTTCAACATCATTGCATTCCTGCCTTAAAAGGAGCAGCTAACATTGTTTTAGTGATTGTTCCATTAACACAGGTGTGGGTGTTGATGAGGACAGGGCTGGCGATCAGTCATGATTAAGTAAGAATTACACTATTGGACACTTTAAAAGGAGGCTGGTGCTTGGTATTGTTTCTCTTCAGTTAACCATGGTTATCTCTAAAGAAACACATGCAGCCATCATTGCTCTGCACAAAAATAGCCTAACAGGGAAGAGTATCGCAGCTACAAAGATTGCACCTCAGTCAACAATCTATCACATCATCAAGAACTTCAAGGAGAGAGCTTCCATTGTTGCCAAAAAGGCTCCAGGGCGCCCAAGAAGGACCAGCAAACGCCAGGACCGTATCTTAAAACTGTTTCAGCTGCGGGATCGGACTACCAGCAGTGCCGAGCTAGCTCAGCAATGGCAGCAGGCTGGTGTGAGTGCTTCTGCATGCACTGTGAGGCAGAGACTCTTTGAGCAAGCCCTGGTTTCAAGGAGGGCAGTAAAGAAGCCACTTCTCTCCAGAAATACATCAGGGACCGACTGATATTCTGCAAAAGGTACAGGGAGTGGACTGCTGAGGACTGGGGGAAAGTAATTTTCTCAGATGAATCCCTTTTCGATTGTTTGGGACACCTGGAAAGAAGGGAATTTTGTTTACTTACCGTAAGAAGGGAATTTTGTTTACTTACCGTAAATTCCTTTTCTTCTAGCTCCTATTGGGAGACCCAGACAATTGGGTGTATAGCTTCTGCCTCCGGAGGCCACACAAAGTATTACACTTTAAAAAGTGTAACCCCTCCCCTCTGCTATACACCCTCCCGTGCATCACGGGCTCATCAGTTTTGGTGCCAAAGCAGGAAGGAGGAAACTTATAAATTGGTCTAAGGTAAATTCGATCCGAAGGATGTTCGGAGAACTGAAACCATGAACCAAAAGAACAATTCAACATGAACAACATGTGTACACAAAAGAACAACAGCCCGAAGGGAACAGGGGCGGGTGCTGGGTCTCCCAATAGGAGCTAGAAGAAAAGGAATTTACGGTAAGTAAACAAAATTCCCTTCTTTGTCGCTCCATTGGGAGACCCAGACAATTGGGATGTCCAAAAGCAATCCCTGGGTGGGTAAAAGAATACCTCGATAAAAAGAGCCGAAAAACGGCCCCCTCTTACAGGTGGGCAACTGCCGCCTGAAGGACTCGCCTACCTAGGCTGGCATCTGCCGAATCATCGGCATGCACCTGATAGTGTTTCGTGAGAGTGTGCAGACTCGACCAGGTAGCCGCCTGACACACCTGCCGAGCCGTAGCCTGGTGTCGCAATGCCCAGGACACCGACGGCTCTGGTAGAATGGGCCTTCAGCCCTGCAGGAATCGGAAGCCTAAAAGAACGGTAGGCTTCAAGAATCGGTTCCTTGATCCACCGAGCCAAGGTTGACTTGAAAACCTGAAATCCCTTACTCCGGCCCGCGATAAGGACAAGAGCGCATCAGACCGGCGCAGGGGCGCCGTGCGAGAAATGTAGAGCCGGAGTGCTCTCACCAGATCTAATAAATGCAAATCCTTTTCACATTGGTGAACTGGATGCGGACCCAAAGAGGGTAAGACGATATCCTGATTGAGATGAAACGGGGATACCTTAGGGGAGAAAGTCCGGGACCGGACGTAGAACCACCCTATCCTGGTGAAACACCAGGAATGGGGCTTTGCATGACAGCGCTGCTAGCTGAGACACTCTTCTGAGTGATGTGACTGCCACTAGGAAGGCCACCCTTTGCGAAAGGCGAGATAGACCGGAAAGCGCCGATACTTGTCCCTTGAGAGAGCCGAGAGACAAGCCCTTGTCCATTCCGGATTGAAGGAAAGAAAGCAAAGTGGGCAAGGCAAACGGCCAGGGAGTAAAACCGTAATCAGAGCACCAGGATAAGAAGATCCTCCAAGTCCTGTGATAGATCTTGGCGGACGTTGGTTTCCTGGCCTGTCTCATGGTGGCAATGACCTCTGGAGATATCCCTGATGACGCTAGGAGCCAGGACTCAATGGCCAGTCAGGTTTAGAGCCGCAGAATTCCGAAGGAAATATGGCCCTTGAGGCAGCAAGTCTGGTCGGTCTGGGAGTGCCCACGGTTGACCCACCGTGAGGTGCCACAGATCCGGGTACCACGATCACCTCAGCCAGTCTGGAGCGACGAGGATGGCGCGGCGACAGTCTGACCTGATCTTGCGTAACACTCTGGGCAGTATTGCCAGAGGAGGAAAAACATAAGGCAGTCGAAACTGCGACCAGTCGTGAACTAGCGCGTCTGCCGCCAGAGCTCTGTGATCCTTGGACCGAGCCAAGAATGCCGGGACTTTGTTGTTGTGCCGAGACGCCATTAGATCGACGTCCGGCGTTCCCCAACGGCAACAGATCTCTAGAACACGTCCGGGTGAAGAGACCATTCCCCTGCGTCCATGCCCTGGCGACTGAGAAAATCTGCTTCCCAGTTTTCTACGCCCGGGATGTGAACTGCGGACATGGTGGAGGCTGTGGCTTCCGCCCACAGCCGAATCCGCCGAACTGCTCGGAAGGCTTGACGACTGCGCGTGTGCCGCCCTGGTGGTTGATGTACGCAACCGCCGTGGCGTTGTCAGACTGAATTCGGATCTGCCTGCCCTCCAGCCACCGCTGGAACACCTTTAGGGCTAGATCCACTGCTCTTATCTCCAGAACATTGATCTGAAGGGAGGACTCTGTCGGAGTCCAGGTTCCCTGAGCCGAGTGGTGGAGGAAGACCGCTCCCCACCCTGACAGACACGCGTCCGTCGTGACCACAGCCTCAGCTGGGGGCCGGAAGGATTTTTCCTTCGCCCAGGAAGTGGAAAGAAGACAACACTAAAGAGAGGTTTTGCTGCAAGGGAAAGAGACGTTCTTGTCTAGGGACGTCGACCTCCTGTCCCATTTGCGGTGTCCGATAGAATCGGACGCAGACGAAACTGCGCAAGGGAACTGCCTCCCTTGCTGCCACCATCATCCTTAGGAAATGCATTAGGCGCCTCAAGGGGTGATTGGGCCCGAAGGAGAGATTGCACCCCTGTCTGTAGTGAACGCTGACTATGCAGCGGAAGCTTCACTATCGCTGAGAGAGTATGAAACTCCATCCCGAGGCAAGTCAGTGAATGGGTCGGTGTCAGTTTTGACCTTGGAAATTTGATGATCCACCCGAACCCCTGGAGAGTCTCCAGAGCAATGGTCAGGTTGTGTTGACATGCCACCCAGGAGGGTGTCTTGACTAGAAGATCGTCTAGGTAAGTGATCACCGAGTGGCCCTGAGAGTGTAGGACCGCCACCACTGCTGCCATGACCTTGGTGAAGACCCGTGGGGCTGTCGCCAGGCCGAATGGCAGTGCCACGAACTGAAGTGTTCGCCCCCGAAGGCGAAACGCAGAAAGCGTTGAAGCTCGGGTGCGATCGGCACATGGAGATAAGCATCCTTGATGTCAATTGATGCTAGGAAGTCTCCTTGTGACATCGAGGCTTCAGAGTGTTCACCGCCTGAAAAAGTGCATCGGCTCGCTCGGGGGGCGGAGATGTTTTGAAGAAAGAGTCGGAGGACGAGAGCAGAGCTCTATCCTGTGACCGTGAGACAGAATGTCTCTCACCCATCGGTCTTGGACATGTGGCCACCAGGCGTCGCAAAGGCGGGAGAGCCTGCCACCGACCGAGGACGCGGTCTTGGTGAGGCCGAAGTCATGTGGAAGCCGCCTTGTGACTTAGACCGCCATGCAGAAGAGTTCCTCTAGCCCTCCTCTGACCTGTTGGACGTGGAGGAACGGAACTTTGCTGAGGACCGAAATGACCGAAACCTTTGGACTGGGGCAAGGACGATACCTTTCCCTTGGACTGTCTAGGAACTTCGCTCGCCAAACAAACGGTCGCCAGAAAATGGCAAACCGGTTAAGAACTTCTTGGAAGCAGAGCCTGCCTTCCATTCACGTAGCCACATGGCCCTGCAGACTGCCACCGAATTGGTGGATCCTACCGCTGTACGGCTCGCAGAGTCCAGGAACGGCGTTCATGGCGTAGAACGAAAAAACCTACGCCTGAGAAGTGAAGGACACAACCTGCGGGGCAGAGGTATGTGCAACCGCAATAATCTCAGCCAGAGAAGCTGAGATAGCTTGGAGTGCCCTCACGGCTGCGAAGGCTGGAGCAAAAGATGAGACTATGGCTTCATAGATGGATTTCATCATAAGCTTTATTTGCCTGTCAGTGGCATTCGTGAGAGATGGCATCTGCCACTTCACCATGGGATCTGGGTGTTACCCCAGGAGCCCCTTGTTGTACCGACCCAGAGGGACCCGGGAGCGATGAACTCACAGCTCCCTGGCCCTGTGTTATCGGTCTGGACTGCAAGGCTTCCAGTATCTTAGCAGACCCTCTGTCCATAGACTGAATCCTGGAATGTGAAAGCTACTCAGAGATTTGCTGATTCCAACATGCAAACTCTGTCCCTGTCATCTGTGCAGTGGAAACCGGCGGTACCACCTGGCCGAGGGTCCCACCAGTGCCGGAGGCTCCGGCTGAGTGAGTGCCCTCGGGGCCAAGCATTGTACACAATGAGGGTATGTGGACCCTGCCTGTAATATAGCCGCACAAGAGGTACAGGTTGTAAAATAAGCCAGTGCCTTGGCACCCTTATTCTTTAAGAGCAGACAACAGCATGTCGTCCGCAGAGCAATCAGTGAGGGTATACAGCCAAAAGCAAATAATGCTGCCGAACAGTGAGATCATATACCATATAAATAAACATATATATATATACACTGCGGCACCAAGGGGGGTCAGCACCTGAAAACTGGTGCCCCACAGTGCTCAGTGAGGGGGAAGGAGGATACCAACGTATGCTCCAGCCCTCCCTGCCGACGTCCAGTCGGCCGTCCCGTCGTTACCCCTGACTGGCAGGCCCGAGAACGGGTATATGGTACTAGGCCGCAAGAGCCGGGGACTAAATTTAAAAACGCGGCCGACAAACATGGCGCGGTCGGCGCGGTAGTCCCAGTCTCACAAACCACTCAGCAACCGCTGCGGCATTTGTAACACAGATGCTGCATGCACCGTCCCTCAGGGGACACAGAGTACCTTATGATGCAGGGCTCTGTCCCTGATTATGTCCAGTCTCCTGTCCGTCAGAATCCCCCAGGGGCTGCGGATGGAGCCCGGTCCCAGTGCATGGCGACCGGTTAGGATCCCCCTCTCCCAGAGCAGTGGAGCAGATTCTGAGATCCTCCACCGGCAGAATTATAACAATGGCTGCTGGCGTTCCGAGGGGAGGAGAGAGCCGTGGGCGGAACCGCAAAAGTGCGGGAACCTGGTGGCCCATAGTGATCAGTGAGGGGGGCGGAGGACAGCGAAGTGTGCTCCCGCCCTGTCGGCATCATACCGACCGTACAGAGTAAATGTATACAATATAAGCATATAAATATACACTTCGGCAACCAGGGGGGCAAGCACCTAGTAACAGGTGCGGCTTACCGACCGCCCTCAGCGTTTGTGAGACCACCAGATTCCCTGCCCGGGCCTCCCAGAGCTGATGGAGCTCGTCTCTGAAGTTCTCCAGCGTCAGAAGTGCTGATAGGAATGGCTGCCAGCGTTCTGAGAGGAGGAGGGAGCCGTGGGCGTGCCTTAGAAAGTGCGGGAATCTGGTGCCCCACGGTGCTCAGTGAGGGGGGAGGAGGATACTAAGTATGCTCCAGCCCTCAGCGCTGACGTCCAGTGCAGCGTCCCGCCCTTACCCCTGACTGGCAGGCCCGGGGGCGGGAATATGCGGTACTAGGCCGCAAAAGCCGGGGACTAAAGTTATAAGCGCGGCCGGCAAACAAGCGCGGTCAGCGCGGTAGTCCCGGCACACAAACACAACCAGCAGCTGCTGCAGCGTCCATTAGACAGGCGCTCTATGCGCCGTCCCCAAGGGGACACAGAGTACCTCAGAGGAGCAGGGCCTGTCCCTGACGATACCCGGTCTCCTGTCCAGCAGATTCCCCCAGGGGCTGCGGAGGGAGCACGGTCCCAGTGAATGGTGACCGGTTAGGATCCCACTTCACCCAGAGCCCCTAAGGGATGGGGAAGGAAAACAGCATGTGGCTCCAGCCTTTGTACCCACAATGGGTACCTCAACCTTAACAGCACCGCCGACCAGAGTGGGGTGAGAAGGGAGCATGCCGGGGGCCCTGTTATGGGCCCTCTTTTCTTCCATCCGATATAGTCAGCAGCTGCTGCTGACTAAATTGTGGAGCTTGCGTGCATGTGTGCCTCCTTCAACACAAAGCATAAAAACTGATGAGCCCGTGATGCACGGGAGGGTGTATAGCAGAGGGGAGGGGTTACACTTTTTAAAGTGTAATACTTTGTGTGGCCTCCGGAGGCAGAAGCTATACACCCAATTGTCTGGGTCTCCCAATGGAGCGACAAAGAAATTCCTTTTCTTCTAGCTCCAATTGGGAGACCCAGACAATTGGGGTGTATAGCTTCTGCCTCCGGAGGCCACACAAAGTATTACACTTTAAAAAGTGTAACCCCTCCCCTCTGCCTATACACCCCCCCGTGCATCACGGGCTCCTCAGTTTTGGTGCAAAAGAAGGAAGGAGGAAACTTATAAATTGGTCTAAGGTAAATTCAATCCGAAGGATGTTCGGAGAACTGAAAACCATGAACCAAAAGAACAATTCAACATGAACAACATGTGTACACAAAAGAACAACAGCCCGAAGGGAACAGGGGCGGGTGCTGGGTCTCCCAATTGGAGCTAGAAGAAAAGGAATTTACGGTAAGTAAACAAAATTCCCTTCTTTGTCGCTCCATTGGGAGACCCAGACAATTGGGACGTCCAAAAGCAGTCCCTGGGTGGGTAAAAGAATACCCCTGATAAAAAGAGCCGACCACGGCCCCCTCTTACAGGTGGGCAACAGCCGCCTGAAGGACTCGCCTACCTAGACTGGCATCCGCCGAAGCATAGGTATGCACCTGATAGTGTTTTGTGATAGTGTGCAGACTAGACTAGGTAGCTGCCTGACACACCTGCTGAGCCGTCGCCCGGTGCCGCAATGCCCAGGACGCACCCACGGCTCTGGTAGAATGGGCTTTCAGCCCTGAAGGAATCGGAAGCCCAGAAGAACTGTAGGCTTCAAAGATCGGTTCCTTGATCCACCGAGCCAAGGTTGACTTGGAAACCTGCGACTCCTTGCGCTGGCCATTCACATTGGTGAATTGGATGAGGGCAAAAAGAAGGTAGGAGATATCCTGATTGAGAAGAAAAGGGGGACACCACCTTGGGGAGAAGTCCGGGACCTGACGCAGAACCACCTTATCCTGGTGAAATACCAGGAAGGGGGCTTTGCATGACAGCGCTGCAAGCTCTGCCACTCTTCGGAGTGATGTAACTGCCACTAGAAATGCCGCCTTCTGCGAAAGACGTGATAGAGAGACATCTCGCAGCGGCTCCAAGGGTGGTTTCAGAAGAGCCCGTAGAACCCTGTTGAGATCCCAGGGTTCCAGCGGCCACTTGTAAGGTGGGACTATGTGGCAAACTCCCTGCAGGAACGTGCGGACCTGCGGAAGCCTGGCTAGACGCTTTTGGAAAAAACACGGAAAGCCCCGATACTTGTCCCTTGAGGGAGCCGAGAGACCAACCACTGTCCATTCCGGATTCAAGGAAGGAAAGAAACGTGGGTAAGGCAAACGGCCAAGGGGTAAACCCCCTATCAGAGCACCAGGCTAAGAAGATCTTCCAAGCCCTGTGATAGATCTTGACTGACGTTGGTTTTCTGGCCTGTCTCATAGTGGCAATGACCTCTTGAGATAACCCTGAGTACGCTAGGAGCCAGGACTCAATGGCCACACAGTCAAGTTGAGGGCCGCAGAATTCAGATGGAAAAATGGCCCTTGAGACAGCAAGTCCGGTCGGTCTGGGGGCGCCCAGGTTGACCCACCGTGAGGTGCCACAGTTCCGGGTACCACGACCTCCTCGGCCAGTCTGGAGCGACGAGGATGGCGCGACGGCAGTCGGACCTGATCTTGTGCAACACTCTGGGCAGCATTGCCAGAAGAGGGAATACATAAGGCAGTCGAAACTGCGACCAATCGTACACTAAGGCGTCCGCCGCCAGAGTTCTGTGATCTTGAGACCGTGCCCTGAATGTCGGGACCTTGTTGTTGTGCCGAGACGCCCTGAGATCGACGTCCGGCGTTCCCCAGCGGTAACAGATCTCTTGAAACCCGTCCGGGTGAAGAGACCATTCCCCCGCGTCCATGCCCTGGCGACTGAGAAAGTCTGCTTTCCAGTTTTCTACGCCCGGGATGTGAACCGCGGAGATGGTGGAGGCATTGGCCTCCGCCCACAGCAGAATCCGCCGAACCTCTTGGAAGGCTTGACGACTGCGAGTGCCGCCCTGGTGGTTGATGTACGCGATGGCGTTGTCCGACTGTATGCGAATCTGCCTGCCCTCCAGCCACCGGTAGAACGCTTTTAGGGCTAGATACACTGCCCTTATCTCCAGAACATTGATCTGAAGGGAGGACTCTGTCGGAGTCCAGGTTCCCTGAGCCTTGTGGTGGAAAAAAAACGCTCCCCACCCTGACAGACTCGCGTCCGTCGTGACCACAGCCCAGGATGGGGGCAGGAAGATTTTCCCTTCGACAGAGAAGTGGGAAGAAGCCAACACTGAAGAGAGGTCTTGGCCGCCAGAGAAGAAAGACGTTCCTGTCTAAGGATGTCGACCTCTTGTCCCATTTGCGGAGAATGTCCCCTTGGAGTGGACGCAGATGAAACTGCGCAAAGGGAACTGCCTCCATTGCTGCACCATCTTCCCTAGGAAGTGCACGAGGCGCCTCAAGGGGTGTGACTGGGCCCGAAGGAGAGATTGCACCCCTGTTAGCAGCGAACGCTGTTTGTCCAGCGGTAGCTTGACTATCGGTGAGAGAGTAAGAAACTCCATCCCGAGGTAAGTCAGTGATTGGTTCAGAGTCAATTTTGACTTTGGGAAATTGATGATCCACCCGAACCTCTGGAGAGTCTCCAGAGCCACGGTCAGACTGTGTTGACATGCCACCCGGGAGGGTGCTTTGACTAGGAGATCGTCTAAGTACGGGATCACCGAGTGGCCCTGAGAATGTAGGACTGCCACCACGGATGCCATGACCTTGGTGAAGACCCGTGGGGCTGTCGCCAGGCCGAAAGGCAGTGCCACAAACTGAAGGTGCTCGTTCTCAATGGCGAAACGCAGGAGCGTTGATGCTCTGGAGCGATCGGCACATAGAGATAGGCATCCCTGATGTCGATTGATGCTAGGAAGTCTCCTTGGGATCTGGCTGAGGGCCGAAAGGACCGAAACCTCGCTTGAATTTTTTGTTGCTGAGGTCTCTTTGGTTTGGGCTGGGGTAAGGACGAGTCCGTTCCCTTGGATTGCTTAATAATTTCCTCTAATTGTTCGCCAAACCATCGGTCGCCAGAAAAAGGCAAACCGGTCAAGAACTTCTTGGAAGTAGAGTCTGCCTTCCATTCGCGTAGCCACATGGCCTTGCGGACTGCCACCGAACTGGCGGATGCTACCGCTGTACGGCTAGCCGAGTCCAGGATAGCCTTCATGGCGTAGGATGAAAATACCGACACCTGAGAAGTCAAAGACGCTACTTGCGGAGCAGAGATACGGGTGACCGCATGAATCTCAGACAGACAAGCTGAGATAGCCTGGAGTGCCCCATTGCTGCAAAAGCTGGGGCAAAGGACGCGTCTATGGCTTCATAGATGGATTCATTAGGAGCTCTATCTGCCTGTCAGTGGCATCCTCGAGCGTTGAACCGTCAGCCACTGCTACTACGGATGTAGCCGCCAGTCTAGAGACTGGAGGATCCACCTTGGGACACTGAGCCCAACCCTTAACTACGTCAGAGGGGAAGGGGTAACGTGTGTCATTAAGGTGATTAGTAAAGCGTTTGTCCGTGACAGCCCTGTGCTTCTGGACAGCATCTCTGAAGTTCGAGTGATCGAAGAAAACCCTCCGCGTACGTTTGGGAAACGTAAACTGGTGCTTCTCCTGCTGTGAGGCCTACTCCTCTATAGGTGGAGTTGGGGGAGAAGAAGGGAATTTTGTTTACTTACCGTAAATTCCTTTTCTTCTAGCTCCAATTGGGAGACCCAGACAATTGGGGTGTATAGCTTCTGCCTCCGGAGGCCACACAAAGTATTACACTTAAAAGTGTAAAGCCCCTCCCCTTCTGCCTATACACCCCCCGTGCATCACGGGCTCCTCAGTTTTGGTGCAAAAGCAGGAAGGAGGAAACTTATAAATTGGTCTAAAGTAATTTCAATCCGAAGGAAGTTCGGAAAACTGAAAACCATTCAACATGAACAACATGTGTACACAAAGAACAACAGCCCGAAGGGAACAGGGGCGGGTGCTGGGTCTCCCAATTGGAGCTAGAAGAAAAGGAATTTACGGTAAACAAAATTCCCTTCTTTGTCGCTCCATTGGGAGACCCAGACAATTGGGACGTCCAAAAGCAGTCCCTGGGTGGGTAAAATAATACCTCGTAATAGAGCCGTAAAACGGCCCCTTCCTACAGGTGGGCAACCGCCGCCTGAAGGACTCGCCTACCTAGGCTGGCATCTGCCGAAGCATAGGCATGCACCTGATAGTGTTTCGTGAAAGTGTGCAGGCTCGACCAGGTAGCCGCCTGACACACCTGCTGAGCCGTAGCCTGGTGCCGCAAAGCCCAGGACGCACCCACGGCTCTGGTAGAATGGGCCTTCAGCCCTGATGGAACCGGAAGCCCAGAAGAACGGTAGGCTTCGAGAATTGGTTCCTTGATCCACCGAGCCAGGGTTGATTTGGAAGCCTGTGACCCCTTACGCTGGCCAGCGACAAGGACAAAGAGTGCATCCGAGCGGCGCAGGGGCGCCGTACGAGAAATGTAGAATCTGAGTGCTCTCACCAGATCCAACAAGTGCATATCCTTTTCACATTGGTGAACTGGAGGAGGACAAAGAGAAGGTAAGGAGATATCCTGATTGAGATGAAAGGGTGATACCACCTTAGGGAGAAATTCCGGAACGGGCCGCAGAACCACCTTGTCCTGGTGAAACACCAGGAAGAAGGGAATTTTGTTACTTACCGTAAATTCCTTTTCTTCTAGCTCTTATTGGGAGACCCAGACGATTGGGGTATAGCTACTGCCCTCCGGAGGCCACACAAAGCACTACACTAAAAAGTGCACGGCCCCTCCCCTTCTGGCTATACCCCCCCGTGATATCACGGGTTCTCCAGTTTTAGTGCCAAAGCAAGAAGGAGGAAAGCCAATAACTGGTTTAAACAAATTAACTCCGAGTAACATCGGAGAACTGAAAAAAACGTTCAACATGAACAACATGTGTACCCGCAAACAACAAAAAAATCCCGAAGGACAACAGGGCGGGTGCTGGGTCTCCCAATAAGAGCTAGAAGAAAAGGAATTTACGGTAAGTAACAAAATTCCCTTCTTCAGCGCTCTATTGGGAGACCCAGACGATTGGGACGTCCAAAAGCTGTCCCTGGGTGGGTAAAGAAATACCTCATGTTAGAGCTGCAAGACAGCCCTCCCCTATGGGGAAGCCACTGCCGCCTGCAGGGCTCTTCTACCTAGGCTGGCGTCCGCCGAAGCATAGGTATGCACCTGATAATGTTTGGTGAAAAATGTGCAGGGTCGACCAGGTAGCTGCCTGGTACACCTGTTGAGCCGTAGCCTGGTGTCGTAATGCCCAGGACGCACCTACGGCTCTGGTAGAATGGGCCTTCAGCCCTGAAGGAACCGGAAGCCCCGCAGAACGGTAGTCTTCAAGAATTGGTTCTTTGATCCATCGAGCCATGGTGGCTTTAGAAACCTGCAACCCCTTGCGCGTACCAGCGACAAGGGCAAAAAATGCCTCAGAGCGGCGCATGGGCGCCGTGCGGGAAATGTAGATTCTGAGTGCTCTCACCAGAACTAACAACTGTAAATCCTTTTCATACCGGAGAACCGGATGAGAACAAAAAGGAAGGTAAGGATATATCCTGATTAAGAAGAAACGCGGATACAACCTTAGGGAGAAACTCCTGAATAGGGCGCAGCACCACCTTGTCCTGGTGGAATACTAGGAAGGGAGCCTTGAATGACAGAGCCGCCAGCTCAGACACTCGCCGAAGCGACGTGATCGCAACCAGAAAGGCCACTTTCTGTGACAGGCGCGAAAGGGAAACTTCCCTCAGAGGCTCGAAAGGCGGCTTCTGGAGAGCAACTAGTACCCTGTTCAGATCCCATGGATCTAACGGCCGCTTGTACGGGGGCACAATATGACAAACCCCCTGTAGTAACGTGCGCACCTTAGGAAGACGTGCTAGACGCTTCTGAAAAGAACACGGATAGTGCCGAGACTTGCCCTTAAAGGGAGCCGAGCGACCAACCTCTTTCCCAACCAGATTGCAGGAGGGAAGGCAAAGTAGGCAATGCCGATGGCCAGGGAGACACTCCCTGAGCAGAACACTAAGATAAGAATATCTTCCACGAGTTGTGGTAGATCTTGGCAGACCGCGGCTGGCTAGCCCGTCTCATGGTGGCAATGACGTCGTGCTCACGGTCGACCGACGGTGAGATGCCACAGATCTCGGTACCACGACCTCCCCGGCCATCTGGGGCGACGAGGATGGTGTGGCAGCAATCGGTAGCTGGAACTGTGACCAATCCTGAGCCAAGGCGCCTGTCGCCAGAGCTCTTTGATCGTAAGACCGCGTCATGAAAATCGGGACCTTGTTGTTGCAGAGAAGCCATGACGTCGACGTCCGTCTTCATCCTGCGGCTACAGATTTCTTGAAAACAAACGGGTGCAGAGCCCATTCCCCTGCGTCCACGCCCTGGCGACTGAGGAAGTCTGCTTCCTAGTGTTGTACGCCCGGGATGTGAACAGCTGATATGGTGTATGCTCTGTCTTCTACCCATAGCAGAATCCGCCGGACCTCTTGGGAGGCTTGTCGACTGCGTAGTCCGCCTTGGTGGTTGGTGTATGCCACCGCTGTGGATAGGCCGACTGAATTCGGATCTATTTGCATTCCAGCCACTGCAGGAAGGCTTGCAGTGCAAGATACACTGCCCAGAGCTCCAGACCACTGAGTTGAAGAGTGGACTCCTCTGAAGACGGTCTTTGACCGTCTGGAAAAGTGGCACGTTCCTGTGTAGGGACATCGACTTCCCTCCCATAAGCGAAGAATGTGCTATTGAAGCGGACGCAGATGAAACTGCGTGAAAAAACTCGCCTCTGGATGAGGCGCCTCCTTGAAGGAGAGACTGCCCCCTCGTCTGCAGTGAACGCTGTTTGTCCAGCGGAAGCTTCACTATCGCTGAGAGAGTGTGAAAACTCTCCAGGAGATGCCAGCGATTGGGTTCAACCTTGAAAAGTTGAAGACCCACCCGAAACTCTGGGAAGGGTCCAGCGCCATGTTCAGGTTGTGTTGGCATGCTTCTAAAGGAGAGTGCCTTGACCAGTAGATTGCCCAAGTAAAGGATCACAGAGTGACCGTGAGAGCGCGGGACTGCTCCCTCTGCTGCCACGAACTTAGTGAACACCCGTGGGGCTGTCGCCAGCCAAAGGGTATGGCTACGAAACGAAATATTCTCGTCTTTAATAACGAATCGTAGCCAACGCCGGTGCCTCGGAGCAATCGGCACGTGTAGATAAGCATCCTGATGTCTATTGATGCTAGGAAAACTCCTTGAGACAGAGAGGCAATGACGGAGCGGAGTGACGCCATCCGGAACCGCCTGGTTTTCACGTGCTTGTTAAGCAGTATAAATTCCAGAACGGGACGGAAGGAGCCGTCCTATTTTGGCACCGCGACCAGGTCGGAGCAAAATGCGTATCTGGTTCCTGAAGAGGAACAGGGATTACCGCTCTTTCCGCCTGCAGAAGAGCCTCGGCTCGGTCGGTGCGGTAGTTTGAAAACAAACTGACTCTCACTCACAGGCCCTTGACCTGCGGTAGGTAAATGCCGCTAAAGCGGGGGAGTCTGCCCCCCCGCGGTTGCGGAGTGAGCGGGCTGAAAATTATGAGGAAAACGCTTTGGTAGCGGTTCCTCCGGCTGCCTTCCCCGGGCGTGATTGAGCCCGCTAGGAATCTATGCCCTTCTGGGCTTTTTGAGTCGTCTTGGATAGTTGAATGATTTCATTCAACCCTTACCAACAGACTATCACTAGATAAAGGCAACCTGGTTAAGCACTTCGTTGGAAGCAGCCTCTGTTCCAATCTCTCAACTACTAGCCTCTGCGTAAAAACACGGAGTTGGCGGAGGCCACTGACGTCCGGCTCGTAGAGTCTCGGACAGCAATAACAGCATGATTCGCCATGCCGACATTACGCGTTAAAGACGCTGCTGGGACCGAGAGTACCTGTGACCGCGACCCCCTGCGCAATACTAGCTGAAATAGCTTGGAGTGCCTTCACGGCTGCGACTGCCGGAGCAACCGACTTGCCGATAGCTTCATAGACAGATTGCAACCAGAGGCCAATCTGCCTGTCAATGGCATTTTGAAGTGAAGTCCTATCCACCACTACAACTATAGATCTAGCTGCAAGCATGGAGATTGGGGGATCCACATTGGATACTGGGTCTAGCGCTTGACCACGTCAGGGGGGAGCGACACGTGTCTCATTAATACGGTCGGAGAAACGCTTATCGTGATAAGCGTGTCGTTTCTGGACTGCTTCTCTGGAGTCAGAGTGCTAAACAAGTACTCAATATACGCTTGAGATACTGAAATAGAGATTTCTCTTGCTGTGAAGCTGACCCCTCCACTGGAGGAGTTGAGGGAGAAATACCCAACCTTTCGTTGATGGACGCAATAAGATTATTCACTATAGCGTCACCATCCGGTGTATCCGGATTGAGAGCGGTCTCAGGATCAGAGTCCTGAACAGCTACGTCTGCCTCATCGTACAGAGAGTACTCCAGCTGGGACCTTGACCAGTGATGGAGTCGAGGGCTAATCCCAGCGAGCCCGCTTAGGCCATCTGGGACTGTCGACCGTGTCGGATGCCTGCTCTCTGGGATGCCTGGAATCACTCTGGCGCCTGGAGATGCTCCAAATCAGGGCGGCCAGGGTCATTGCAACCATATTGCGCACGGTCTGCTTGGGGTGCAAAGTCTGTAAGATGTCAGTCATAGTCACAGACAATATATCAGCGGAAAAAAACTGCAACTTCGTCCCTGTCTCTGGACAGAGATCACAGGCGGTTCCTTTGGCCACATATAGCAGAGACCCCGGTTGAGCAATAGCACGCACTGGGGGTCCTGGGACCGTATGACATGCAGTACAGGCAGCATAGAAAGCCCGTGCATTGGCAACTTGTCTTTTTCTGCTGTTGTTGTCTAGCTATCTAAGAGCCTAGCCGAGGATAGCGACCGTACAGTGAATAGTCATACAAGCATGAAGTACAAATAAACACTTCAGTACATGTAGTACACGCAGCATTGAAAACTTGTGGCTTGGCACATTTTATCTAGGAGCATGAGACAAGGATAGCGACATACAGTGAATGTATAGCATACGGGCATGACAGTAAACACTGCAGCCCATGCAATCCAAGCAGCATTGAAAGCTTGCGCGTTAGCACCCTAGCCTTTCTGCTGCTGTTGTCTATTTATCCAGGAACATTAGCCAAGGATAGCGACATACAGTGAATGTATAGCATACAAGCATGACAGTAAACACTGCAGCCCATGCAAGTCAAGCAGCATTGAAAACTTGTGCCGTAGCACCATTGCTCTACTGCTGCCTTTGTCTGTTTATCTGGGCGCATTAGCCAAGAATAGCGACATACAGTGAATGTATAGCATAACAATAAACCGTGCAGCACATGCAAGCGAAGCAGCATTGAAAGCTTGTGCCTTAGCACAAATTGCTCTACTGCTACTGTTGCCCAATCTGACAGTAAACACTGCAGCACATGCAAACGAAGAAGCATTGAAAGCTTGTGCCTCAGCAGCATTGCTTATTTGCTGCTGTTGCCCAGAATAGCGACAGTACAGTACAGTGCATAGCATATCAGCACACAGTCCAAAAACCCACTTCAGCATTAGTGGTGTCAGTACTGCTTACCGCCCGCACAAGAGCGGGTGCGAGGTCGCCCAAAAACCTGTGACTGGTTCCGTTCTCCCAGAGTGGAAACCATAATGGCTGCCGGCTTCTCTTCCCCGTCCTGTGCAGAGGGGCGGGCCGTGGGCGAGCCCCAGCCAAGAGCGGGAACCCGGCGTCTCACTGTGTTCAGTGAGAGGGGGCTGGAGAATGCAAAGCAGACTCCAGCTCCCTGCGCTGAGCTTCTGTACAGCGTCCCGCCCCTCCTCTGACTGGCAGGGCTGGGGCGGGAACGAAACGAAAACTAGGCCGCAAAGCCGGGGACTCGAGTAATAAGCGCGGCCGTCCTATGTGCACGGCCGACGCCGAAGTCCCCCGGCGCACCACAAGTCCCAGCCGCGCCGCAATGTAAAAAAAAACAACCAGCAGCGGCCGGCGCGGCCGTTTTCAATACATAAATTCACCCAGCAAAGCTGCAGTGAATAATAGCACCAGCGCTCCGCGCTGTTGTCCCCGGCGCACTAACACTCCCAGCAATGCTGGTGTGTGTGGGCGCGATGTGCATGGGGACACAGAGTACCTTGATGTAGCAGGGCCCTGTCCCTGACGATACTCAGCTCCATATCCAGCAGGTTCTTTTGGGTCTGTGGATGGAGCTCGGTCTCTGTGCCTGGAGACCGGTAAGATCCCACTTCACCCAGAGCCCCTCATGGGGATGGGGAAGGAAAACAGCATGTGGGCTCCGGCCTCTGTACTAGCAATAAGTACCTCAACCTTACAACACCATCCACGGGTGAGAAGGGAGCATGCTGGGGGCCCTATATGGGCCCTCTTTTCTTCCATCCGACATAGTCAGCAGCTACTGCTGACTAAAATCTGTGGAGCTATGCATGGATGTCTGACCTCCTTCGCACACAAAGCTAAAACTGGAGAACCCGTGATATCACGGGGGGGTATAGCCAGAAGGGGAGGGGCCGTGCACTTTTTAGTGTAGTGCTTTGTGTGGCCTCCGGAGGGCAGTAGCTATACCCCAATCGTCTGGGTCTCCCAATAGAGCGCTGAAGAAAGGAGCTTTGCATGACAGCGCTGCTAGCTCAGACACTCTCCGAAGTGATGTGACTGCTACTAGGAAGACCACTTTCTGCGAAAGGCGTGAAAGAGAAATATCCTTCATTGGCTCGAAGGGTGGTTTCTGAAGAGCCATCAGAACCCTGTTCAGATCCCAGGGCTCTAACGGACGCTTGTAAGGAGGGACTATGTGACAAACCCCCTGCAGGAACGTGCGTATCTTTGGAAGTCTGGCTAGGCGCTTCTGAAAAAACACAGAGAGCGCTGAGACTTGTCCCTTAAGGGAGCCAAGCGACAAACCTTTTTCCAATCCGGATTGAAGGAAGTAAAGAAAAGTAGGTAAGGCAAATGGCCAGGGAGTAAAACCCTGATCAGAGCACCAGGATAAGAATATTCTCCACGTCCTGTGGTAGATCTTGGCGGACGTTGGTTTCCTGGCCTGTCTCATAGTGGCAATGACCTCTTGAGACAACCCTGAAGACGCTAGGATCCAGGACTCAATGGCCACACAGTCAGGTTGAGGGCCGCAGAATTCAGATGGAAAAACGGCCCTTGAGACAGCAAGTCTGGTCGGTCTGGTAGTGCCCACGGTTGACCCACCGTGAGATGCCACAGATCCGGGTACCACGACCTCCTCGGCCAGTCTGGAGCGACGAGGATGGCGCGGCGGCAGTCGGACCTGATCTTGCGTAACACTCTGGGCAACAGTGCCAGAGGAGGAAACACATAAGGCAGTTGAAACTGCGACCAATCCTGAACTAATGCGTCTGCCGCCAGAGCTCTGTGATCTTGAGACCGTGCCATGAATGCCGGGACCTTGTTGTTGTGCCGGGACGCCATTAGGTCGACGTCCGGCATCCCCCAGCGGCAACAGATCTCTTGAAACACGTCCGGGTGAAGGGACCATTCCCCTGCGTCCATGCCCTGGCGACTGAGAAAGTCTGCTTCCCAGTTTTCCACGCCCGGGATGTGAACTGCGGATATGGTGGATGCTGTGGCTTCCACCCACAGCAGAATCCGCCGGACCTCCTGGAAGGCTTGCCGACTGCGTGTTCCGCCTTGGTGGTTGATGTATGCCACCGCTGTGGAGTTGTCCGACTGAATTCGGATCTGTTTGCCCATCAGCCACGGCTGGAACGCCTTTAGGGCAAGATATACTGCCCTTATCGCCAGAACATTGATCTGCAGGGAGGACTCTGGCTGAGTCCAGGTACCCTGAGCTCTGTGGTGGAGAAAGACCGCTCCCCATCCTGACAGACTCGCGTCCGTCGTGACCACCGCCCAGGATGGGGGTAGGAAGGATTTCCCCTTCGACAATGAAGTGGGAAGAAGCCACCACCGAAGGGAGGCTTTGGCTGCCTGAGAATGGGAGACGTTCCTGTCGAGGGACGTCGACTTCCTGTCCCACTTCCGGAGAATGTCCCATTGAAGTGGACGCAGATGAAACTGCGCAAAAGGAACTGCCTCCATTGCTGCCACCATCTTCCCTAGGAAGTGCATGAGGCGCCTCAAGGGGTGTGACTGGCCTTGAAGGAGAGATTGCACCCCTGTCTGTAGTGAACGCTGTTTGTCCAGCGGAAGCTTCACTATCGCTGAGAGAGTATGAAACTCCATGCCGAGATATGTCAGTGATTGGGCCGGTGTCAGATTTGACTTTGGGAAATTGATGATCCACCCGAATCTCTGGAGAGTCTCCAGAGCAATGTTCAGGCTGTGTTGGCATGCCACTCGAGAGGGTGCCTTGACAAGCAGATCGTCTAAGTAAGGGATCACCGAGTGTCCCTGAGAGTGTAGGACTGCTACCACTGTAGCCATGACCTTGGTGAAGACCGTGGTGCTGTCGCCAGGCCGAAAGGCAGTGCCACGAACTGAAGGTGTTCGTTCCCTATGGCGAAACGCAGGAAGCACTGATGCTCTGGTGCAATCGGTACGTGGAGATAAGCATCTTTGATGTCGATTGATGCTAGGAAGTCTCCTTGGGACATTGAGGCGATGACGGAGCGGAGCGATTCCATCCGGAACCGCCTGGTTTTCACGTGTTTGTTGAGCAGTTTTAGGTCCAGAACAGGACGGAAAGATCCGTCCTTTTTTGGCACCATAAACAAGTTGGAGTAAAAACCGTGACCCTGTTGCTGAAGAGGAACAGGGATCACCACTCCTTCTGCCTTCAAAGTGCACACCGCCTGAAGAAGAGCATCGGCTCGCTCGGGGGGCGGAGATGTTCTGAAAAAACGAGTCGGAGGACGAGAGCTGAACTCTATCCTGTAACCGTGAGACAGAATGTCTCACCCAACGGTCTTGTACCTGTGGCAGCCAGGCGTCGCAAAAGCGGGAGAGCCTGCCACCGACCGAGGATGCGGTGTGAAGAGGCCGAAAGTCATGAGGAGGCCGCTTTAGAAGCGGTTCCTCCGGCGGTCTTTTTAGGACGTGACTTTGACCGCCATGAATCGGAGTTCGTCTGACTCTTCTGTGGCCTGTTGGATGATGAGAATTGAGACCTGCCCGCGGGCCGAAAGGACCGAAATCTCGATTGTACCTTCCGTTGTTGAGGTCTCTTCGGTTTGGGCTGGGGTAAGGATGAGTCCTTTCCCTTGGATTGTTTAATGATTTCATCCAATCGCTCACCAAACAGGCGGTCGCCAGAAAATGGCAACCCGGTTAAGAACTTTTTGGAAGCAGAGTCTGCCTTCCATTCACGTAGCCACATGGCCCTGCGGACTGCCACCGAATTGGCGGATGCTACCGCCGTACGGCTCGTAGAGTCCAGGACAGCATTAATGGCGTAGGACGCAAACGCCGACGCCTGAGTGGTTAATGACACCACCTGCGGAGCAGAGGCACGTGTGACTGCATTAATCTGCGAGTGACAAGCTGAGATAGCTTGGAGGGCCCATACGGCTGCGAATGCCGGAGCAAAGGACGCGCCGATAGCCTCAGATGGATTTCAACCAGAGCTCCATCTGTCTGTCAGTGGCATCTTTGAGTGAAGCCCCATCTTCCACTGCAACTATGGATCTAGCCGCCAGTCTGGAGACTGGAGGATCCACCTTGGGACACTGAGCCCAACCCTTGACAACGTCAGGGGGGAAGGGATAACGTGTGTCCTTAAGGCGCTTAGAAAAGCGTTTATCTGGACAAGCTCGGTGTTTCTGGACTGCCTCTCTGAAGTCGGAGTGATCCAGAAACGTACTCATTGTACGCTTAGAAAACCTAAAACGGAATTTCTCCTGCTGAGAAGCTGACTCCTCAATTGGAGGCGCTGGGGGAGAAAGCTCCAACACCTGATTGATGGACGCTATAAGGTCGTTCACTATGGCGTCTCCCTCTGGCGTATCTAGGTTGAGAGCGGCTTCAGGATCAGAATCCTGATCTGCCACCTCCGCTTCATCCTCTAGAGAGTCCTCCTGCTGAGACCCTGAGCAGTGTGATGAAGTCGAGGGAAGCTCCCAGCGAGCCCGCTTAGGCGGTCTGGGACTGCGGTCCGTGTCAGAGACCTCATTTTGGGACCTATGAGTCACCCCAGGAGCATTTTGCTGCTCTAACCGAGGGGGGCCTGGGGTCAATGAAACAACAGTGCCCGAGGCCTGAGTTACCGGCCTGGACTGCAAGGCTTCTAGTATCTTAGCAGACCATTTATCCATACTCTCAGACAGTTTGTCAGCAAATACTGCAAACTCCGTCCCTGTCACCTGGACAGTGGTAGCAGGTGGTTCCACTTGGGCCACCAGTGGCAGCGGCTGCGGCTGAGTAAGTGCCACAGGGGCCGAGCATTGCACACAATGAGGATCGGTGGAACCTGCCGGTAGTATAGCCGCACATGAAGTACAGGTTGCAAAGTAAGCCTGTGCTTTGGCACCCTTGCTTTTTGCGGACGACATGCTGTTGTCTCCTCTGAGTACAATGCAGGAGGGTATATAGCCAAAAATCAACAGTGCGACCGTACAGTGTAAATGTACAGCATATAGGCATATATATATATATATATATATATATATATATATATATATATATGTACACTTCGGCACTCAGTGGGGCCAGCACCCAGGTGCTGCTTACCGACCGCTCAAAGCGGTTGTGTGATCACCAGATTCCCTGCCTGGGCCTCCCAGAGCCGTGTTGTCTCTCCTCTCCAGCGTCAGAGGTGCTGACAGGAATGGCTGTCAGCGTTCTGTGGAGAGGAGGGGGCCGTGGGCGTGCCCCAGAAAGTGCGGGAATCTGATGCCCCACTGTGCTGAATGAGGGGGGAGGAGGATACACAGTATGCTCCAGCCCTCAGCGCTGACGTTCTGTGCAGCGTCCCGCCCTTCCCCTGACTGGCAGGCCTGGGGGCGGGAGTATGTGATACTAGGCCGCAAAAGCCGGGGACTAAAGTTATAAGCGCGGCCGGCAAATAAGCGCGGCCGGCGCGGTAGTCCCCGGCGCACTAACACACCCAGCAGTGCTGCGGTGTGTATGGCACAAGCGCTCCATGCGCGGTCCCCCAGGGAGACACAGTACCTCACAGTAGCAGGGCCTTGTCCCGGACGATACCCGGCTCCTGTCCAGCAGATTCCCCAGGGGCTGCGGAGGGAGCACGGCCCCAGTGCCTGGAGGCCGATTAGGATCCCACTTCACCCAGAGCCCATTAAGGGATGGGGAAGGAAAACAGCATGTGGCTCCTGCCTGTGTACCCGCAATGGGTACCTCAACCTTAACCGCACCGCCGACCAGAGTGGGGTGAGAAGGGAGCATGCTGGGGGCCCTGTTATGGGCCCTCTTTTCTTCCATCCGACCTAGTCAGCAGCTGCTGCTGACTAAGATGTGGAGCTATGCGTGCATGTGTGCCTCCTTCGCACAAAGCATAAAAACTGAGGAGCCCGTGATGCACGGGGGGGTGTATAGGCAGAAGGGGAGGGGCTTTACACTTTTAAGTGTAATACTTTGTGTGGCCTCCGGAGGCAGAAGCTATACACCCAATTGTCTGGGTCTCCCAATGGAGCGACAAAGAAAAATCTAGCACCTGGTTGATGGACGCCATAAGGTCATTTACTATGGCGTCCCCTTCAGGTGTACCAAGATTGAGAGCAACGTCAGGGGCAGAGTCCTGGGTTGCGACCTCCGCCTCATCCTCTAGAGAGTCCTCAAGCTGAGACCCCGAACAGCGTGAAGAAGTCGGGGAAGATTCTAAGCGAGCCCGCTTAGCCGGTCTGGGACTGCGGTCCGTGCCGGAGTCCTCCATGTAATAACTAGAGTCCCCCCCAGGAGCACGCTCCGTCGCAGACAGAGAGGGGCCTGGGGGCGATCCTGCAGTGCCCGGGGCCTGAGTAAGGGCCAGTCTAACTGCAAGGCTTCTAGTATTTTAGCAGACCATTTGTCCATAGACTGAGCCATGGTTGTGAAAGTGACTCAGAGTTTCTCAGCTAAAACTGCAAACTCTGTCCCTGCCACCTGGACAGGGGAAGCCGGTGGTTCTACTTGAGCCGAGGGTCCTACCAGTGCCCCAGGCTCCGGCCGAGCGAGTGCCACAGGGCCTGAGCATTGCTCACAATGAGAGTATGGAACCCGCAGGTAGCATACTGTTGTCCCCCAGGAGAGTGATCGCTGAGGGATATATAGCCACCAGCTAACAGTACAACCGAACCGAGAAAAAAATATACAATTATATATATATATATATATATAGATGTTGTTGTCTGTAGTTACCAAGTGTTTGTGTAGGCGCTGTACATGTTCTGGGTGTTGTCTGGGTGTGGCGGGGGGTGAGAGTGTTGTTGTATGTGTGTTGCGTGTGTTGCGTTGTTTGTGGAGCGCTGTGTGTCTGTAGCCTGTGTGTGTGTGTGTGTGTTTGTGTTGCGCGGTTTGTGTGGGTGTGGTGTGTTTTGGGGGGAGGTATGTTTTGTGCAATGTGTGTGTGTTGCGTGGTATGTGCGTATATTTATGTATGCCGCGGTGTTTGTGTGTTGGGTGTTGTGTGTGTGCAGCGTTGTCTGTGTGTGTGGGTGTCTGTGTAGGGCGGTGTTTGTGGTTCCCAGTGTGTGTGTGGTGTGTTGTGTGTGTGTGTTGGGGGGGGAGGTGTGCACCTCCCATCGTGCTCCCTCCCCCATGCTGCGCACCCCCCCATCGTGCTCCATCCGCCATGCTGCGCACTCCCAAACGTGCTCCATCCGCCATGCTGCGCACTCCCAAACGTGCTCCATCCGCCATGCTGCGCACTCCCAAACGTGCTCCATCCGCCATGCTGCGCACTCCCAAACGTGCTCCATCCGCCATGCTGCGCACTCCCAAACGTGCTCCATCCGCCATGCTGCGCACTCCCAAACGTGCTCCATCCGCCATGCTGCGCACTACCCAATCGTGCTCCATCTCCCATGCTGCGCACTCCCAATCGTGCTCCATCCGCCATGCTGAGCACTCCCAAACGTGCTCCATCCGCCATGCTGCGCACTCCCAAACGTGCTCCATCCGCCATGCTGCGCACTCCCAAACGTGCTCCATCCGCCATGCTGCGCACTCCCAAACGTGCTCCATCCGCCATGCTGCGCACTCCCAAACGTGCTCCATCCGCCATGCTGCGCACTCCCAAGCGTGCTCCATCCGCCATGCTGCGCCAGCATCAGCCTCTCTACCCGCAGCATCAGCCTCTCTCATCCCAGCATCAGCCGCTCTCATCCCAGCATCAGCCTCTCTGTCCCCAGCATCAGCCTCTCTGTCCCCAGCATCAGCCTCTCTGTCCCCAGCATCAGCCTCTCTGTCCCCAGCATCAGCCTCTCTGTCCCCAGCATCAGCCTCTCTGTCCCCAGCATCAGCCTCTCTGTCCCCAGCATCAGCCTCTCTGTCCCCAGCATCAGCCTCTCTGTCCCCAGCATCAGCCTCTCTGTCCCCAGCATCAGCCTCTCTGTCCCCAGCATCAGCCTCTCTGTCCCCAGCATCAGCCTCTCTGTCCCCAGCATCAGCCTCTCTGTCCCCAGCATCAGCCTCTCTGTCCCCAGCATCAGCCTCTCTGTCCCCAGCATCAGCCTCTCTGTCCCCAGCATCAGCCTCTCTGTCCCCAGCATCAGCCTCTCTGTCCCCAGCATCAGCCTCTCTGTCCCCAGCATCAGCCTCTCTGTCCCCAGCATCAGCCTCTCTGTCCCCAGCATCAGCCTCTCTGTCCCCAGCATCAGCCTCTCTGTCCCCAGCATCAGCCTCTCTGTCCCCAGCATCAGCCTCTCTGTCCCCAGCATCAGCCTCTCTGTCCCCAGCATCAGCCTCTCTGTCCCCAGCATCAGCCTCTCTGTCCCCAGCATCAGCCTCTCTGTCCCCAGCATCAGCCTCTCTGTCCCCAGCATCAGCCTCTCTGTCCCCAGCATCAGCCTCTCTGTCCCCAGCATCAGCCTCTCTGTCCCCAGCATCAGCCTCTCTGTCCCCAGCATCAGCCTCTCTGTCCCCAGCATCAGCCTCTCTGTCCCCAGCATCAGCCTCTCTGTCCCCAGCATCAGCCTCTCTGTCCCCAGCATCAGCCTCTCTGTCCCCAGCATCAGCCTCTCTGTCCCCAGCATCAGCCTCTCTGTCCCCAGCATCAGCCTCTCATCTCTGTCCCCAGCATCAGCCTCTCTCCTCCCAGCCTCCCCCAGCATCAGCCTCCCCCAGCATCAGGCTCTCTTCTTCCAGCCTCCCCCAGCATCAGCCTCTCTCCTTCCAGCCTCCCCCAGCATCAGCCTCTCTCTCCCAGCCTTCCCCAGGATCAGCCTCTCTCCTCCCAGCCTCCGTCCTCCCAGCCTTCCCCAGCATCAGCTTTCCCCTCCCAGCCTCCCTCAGCATCAGCCTTCCCCAGCATCAGCCTCTCTCCTCCCAGCCTCAGCCTCTCTCCTTCCAGCCTCCCCCAGCATCAGCCTCTCTCCTTCCAGACTCCCTCAGCATCAGCCTCCCCTTCCCAGCCTTCCCCAGGATCAGTCTCTCTCCTCCCAGCCTCCTTCCTCCAAGCCTCCTCCTCCCAGCCTCCTTCAGCATCAGCCTTCCCCTCCCAGTCTCCCCCAGCATCAGCCTCCCCCTCCCAGCCTTCCCCAAGATCAGCCTCTCTGCTCCCAGCCTCCTCCAGCACGCCGTGCTCCTCTGCCGACACTCACACACCCGATCGCATACACTCACACACACACCCGATCGCATACACTCACACACACACCCGATCGCATACACTCACACACACACCCGATCGCATACACTCACACACACACCCGATCGCATACACTCACACACACATCCGATCGCATACACTCACACACACAGACACTGACGATATCGCACATACGCGCTCACAGTCACAACATCCGGAGATACCACATGCTTCTGGCCATGTGATCCTCCGTCAGGTCCTGGAAGGTCACAACAGCACAGTATCGAGGCCGAGAAGCAAGCGATATCGCCGGATGCTGGGAGTGTGTGGATGCGATGTGAGGTGTGTGTGTGAGGTGTGTGTGTGAGGTGTGTGTGTGAGGTGTGTGTGTGAGGTGTGTGTGTGAGGTGTGTGTGTGAGGTGTGTGTGTGAGGTGTGTGTGTGAGGTGTGTGTGTGAGGTGTGTGTGTGAGGTGTGTGTGTGAGGTGTGTGTGTGAGGTGTGTGTGTGAGGTGTGTGTGTGAGGTGTGTGTGTGAGGTGTGTGTGTGAGGTGTGTGTGTGAGGTGTGTGTGTGAGGTGTGTGTGAGGTGTGTGTGAGGTGTGTGTGAGGTGTGTGTGAGAGTGTGTGTGAGAGTGAGTGTGAGAGTGAGTGTGATCTGATGTGTGTGTATGTGTGTGTGCTGTTATGTGTGTGCGTGTGGATCTTCCGCCGCTGCAGGACCTTGATGCGCTTGTAACCATGCCAACGCATCCCGTCCCCCGCTCGCACGGGAGCCCACACCACTCCCGTGCGAGCGGGGGACGGGGGGGGGGGGGGGTACAGTACTCACCTCCGTGACAGCCGTGTCAGTTCGGGGAATGCGCGGGGGGGGAGGTGGGCGGGGCCAGAGCTAGCGTGCGTTGCGTGAGGGGGGCGGGGCGTGGCGTGGCCGAATTGCCAATGCCTGCAGGGTGCCGGGGCGAGCGGCCAATCTGTGGGGGGGGGGGGGGGGGCGGGGCCATGGCGAGCCCAGCGGCCAATCAGCTTTGTGTCACCGTAAGGACACAATTTTGGAGCATGACAGACAGACAGACAGACAGACAGACAGACAGACAGACAGACAGACAGACAGACAGACAGACAGACAGACAGACAGACAGACAGACAGACAGACAGAGGCAATTATATATATAGATTGGTCTTTTGTATGACCGTTGACTACTATTCCCTTGGTTCTCCTATCCCTATATTCATGAGCTCTGTATAACTGCTAGATCTGCACCAGAGAGAACCGTGATTTTATCAAAATAACAAACAGCTCAGTAAGTGACATATTGCTGGAATCAGGGTCTCTGTACATTATGCTGTTCTCAGAAGGGGGAGCAAAAAAACCTGGTGACAGATTCCCTTTAAAAAGTGAAATCCGTCTCCGGTCACTTCCTTCCAGGTGGTGAGCGGGATCTGTAACATCTACAGATCATTGCTGGCTCGTGTCCACAAGTGGTGGCAGGTATTGTGCACCTGCTCTGTTCTAGTGAATAGTATAGAGCAGGGGTGGGCAATTAATTTTCCCATGGGGCCGCATGAGAAATTGGGATTGGTTTAGAGGGCCGGACTAATATAATTAACTCAGTTCTACCCAATATACTACATCACTACACCCCCTCCATATACTACACACCTGTAATACACTACATCACTACACCCCTATATACTACACCTGTATTATACAACACCCCCTCCATATACCTGTAATATACTACACCCCCCTATACACCTGTAATATACTACACCCCCCTATACACCTGTATTATACTATACCACTATATAATACACCTGTAATATACTACCCCTCCATATAGCACACCTGTAATATACTACATCACTACATCCCTATATACTACACCTGTAATATACTACATCACTACACCTCCATATAGCACACCTGTAATATACTACACCTCCATATAGCACACCTGTAATATACTACACCTCCATATAGCACACCTGTAATATACTACACCTCCATATAGCACACCTGTAATATACTACACCTCCATATAGCACACCTGTAATATACTACACCTCCATATAGCACACCTGTAATATACTACACCTCCATATAGCACACCTGTAATATACTACACCTCCATATAGCACACCTGTAATATACTACACCTCCATATAGCACACCTGTAATATACTACACCTCCATATAGCACACCTGTAATATACTACACCTCCATATAGCACACCTGTAATATACTACACCTCCATATAGCACACCTGTAATCTACTACACCTCCATATAGCACACCTGTAATCTACTAGATCACTATATACACCTCCATATAGCACACCTGTAATCTACTAGATCACTATATACACCTCCATATAGCACACCTGTAATCTACTACACCTCCATATAGCACACCTGTAATCTACTACACCTCCATATAGCACACCTGTAATCTACTACACCTCCATATAGCACACCTGTAATCTACTACACCTCCATATAGCACACCTGTAATCTACTACACCTCCATATAGCACACCTGTAATCTACTACACCTCCATATAGCACACCTGTAATCTACTACACCTCCATATAGCACACCTGTAATCTACTACACCTCCATAGTAATCTACTACACCTCCATATAGCACACCTGTAATCTACTACACCTCCATATAGCACACCTGTAATCTACTACACCTCCATATAGCACACCTGTAATCTACTACACCTCCATATAGCACACCTGTAATATACTAGATCACTATATACACCTCCATATAGCACACCTGTAATATACTACACCTCCATATAGCACACCTGTAATATACTACACCTCCATATAGCACACCTGTAATATACTACACCTCCATATAGCACACCTGTAATATACTACACCTCCATATAGCACACCTGTAATATACTACACCTCCATATAGCACACCTGTAATATACTACACCTCCATATAGCACACCTGTAATATACTACACCTCCATATAGCACACCTGTAATATACTACACCTCCATATAGCACACCTGTAATATACTACACCTCCATATAGCACACCTGTAATATACTACACCTCCATATAGTACACCTGTAATATACTACGCCACCATATGTCACACAGCCTGCACCCCCATATCTCACACACTACACCCCCATATGTCACACACCCTGCTCCCCATACAGCCTGCACCCCCATACACACTACACCCCCATATGTCACACACCCTGCTCCCCATACAGCCTGCACCACCATAACACACACACACACACACACACACACACACACACACCCCCATACACACCCTGCTCCCCATACAGCCTGCACCCCCATATGTCACACACCCTGCTCCCCATACAGCTTGCACCCCCATATCACACACACTACACCCCCATATGTCACACCCTGCTCCCCATATCACACACGCTGCCCCACATATCTCACCCTGCCTGTACCCCAACACACCCCTCTCAAACACTCTGCACCCCTTCACATCCTTCTGTCACAGTCTGCAGCCCTCATATGCCACTCACCCTGCACCCCCTCCCTCTCATGTCCCCTCTTTTCTTATTACCAGTCATGTGTCCAAATCTCCTTCAGGATTCAGTATCCCTTGCTTTCTGCCCGGCATCCTGTGTCTCCTCCCACACAGTCACATGGGCGTGACTTCATCGCAGGTCCTGCAGGATGGAGTATTCCGTCTTCTGTGCAGGAGCACGTCTGCTCTGCTGCAGCTCAGACACGGCTGGTGGCCTCTCCAGGTCAGGAGCCCCTCTACTGACACTGGGCTTCCCCTGACTTACAGGCCGGCCCCCTGACTGTCGCATTGTCGGCCACTACACAGCGGCACTACACATAGGGACCCGGCTGCCGGCTCTGCAGAGCGGCTCCAGGGCCCCTATAACCCTGCTGGCCCGATCGCAGTGGCGACCTCTGCGATCGCGGTCGTTACGCCCCTGACCCCATGTACTACACAACACCAGGGCCGGATTATAGGCGGGGCAGGCGGGGCTGGAGCCCAGGGGCCCCCACCAAAAGAGCTTCTAAGGGGGCCCCCACCATACTTAGCACTAGGCACCTGTCAGCATTTTTTTTTTTCACACCCTCTCCCCCTCCGTAAAGACAGTCTAATAAATCAGCTGTGTTTTCGTCTTTAAGACGCAAAAACAAACTGCGGACACAGGACGCTGATTGATCTCGGAAGTACCAGCGGCCGCTTGAACTTCCGGGGTCAGAGGTGTGCTAAAAATGCTCCCTGCTATGTGCTGCGGCCGTACCTAGAAGCAGGGGCACGGTGTGGTGGGCCGCTGTCTGCTGTCCCCGCTGCGCTCCTTACATGCCAGGCACACTAGCAGGAGCAGGAGGCAGCGAGCTGTGCCGGCTCTGCTGTGTGCCGGCTCTGCTGTGTGCCGGCTCTGCTGTGTGCCGGCTCTGCTGTGTGCCGGCTCTGCTGTGTGCCGGCTCTGCTGTGTGCCGGCTCTGCTGTGTGCCGGCTCTGCTGTGTGCCGGCATGTACACTGCAGAGGAGCGCAGCAGAGCCGATGACCGCAGCTTCCTGTTTCCGTTCCTATTCAAATGTATTTGCATCTTTCAGACGTAAATACATTTGAACAGCGCGCCGGGACTGGGCCCCGCCCCCGACGTGCAGCAACGTGATGAGATCAGCACCTTGCTGACATCATCACAGTGCTGCCGGCGCCACACTGGGGACATGAGGAAGCGAGCGCTCCATGAAGGAGCTGAAGAGACAGGTGTAATTAATGGGGATGAGTGAGGAGGGGCTGAGGACACAACGGGGAACATTTGTGAAGGAACACAGCTCTGTGACAGGCAGAGGAGGAGTACTGTATTCCGAGGGAGGGGGGGAGGGAGGCAGGAGTGTGTAGGGATGGAGCAGTGTAATTTGTGTGTGTAGGGGGTGATGAGGGCTGTATTGTGTGTGGGGGAGGGGTAATGGAGGGTGCATTGTATTGTGTGTGTGTGTGTGTGTAGGGGAGGGGTAATGGGGGGTCTATTGTGTGTGTGTGTGTGTGTGTGTGTGTGTGTGTAGGGGGAGGGGTAATGGGGGGTGTATTGTGTGTGTGTGTGTGGAGGGGTAATGGGGGGTGCATTGTATTGTGTGTGGGGAGGGGTAATGGGGGGTGCATTGTATTGTGTGTGGGGAGGGGTAATGGGGGGTGCATTGTATTGTGTGTGGGGAGGGGTAATGGGGGGTGCATTGTATTGTGTGTGGGGAGAGGTAATGGGGGGTGCATTGTATTGTGTGTGCGTGTGTGTGTAGGGGTAATGGGGAGTGCATTGTAGTGTGTGTGTGTGTGTGTGTGTGTGTGTGTGTGTGTGTGTGGGGGGGGGGGGGGGGTGATGGGGGTGCATTGTAGTGTGTGTGTGTGTGTGTAAGAAGCAGTACTGTGTGTGTATATATGAATTAGAGCAGTCTGTGCCCCCCCCCCCCCCCGAACTATATGGGTTCCCCAGAGCGCTATGTCACCCATCGCAGTGATGAGTACACCACCAGAGCTGTTTGCCACTCCAGTAACGTCTATGCCCCCTGCCCCTCCTGTAATGTATATATCGTAGCCCCCAGCCCCTCCTGTGATGTATATACAGCAGTGCTGTCAGTGTGCAGTCATGTGTGTTAGTGACAGCCATCGTGAAACAGCCACATGTCCTGAAGGAGCTGGACGGAAACAAGCGGGAGAGGTGAGTGAGGCTGCTGGCGATTTCCCCATATTAATACCTGTAAAGGCTCATGCGCACGTAACTGCTGAATATTCTGCAGCGATTTGACAGCACATGTGCGCGTCAAATTGCTGCAGAAACACTGCATAATGGATGTAGTTATTCTGTACAGAAAATCCGATTTCATGCGCTCTGGCTGCTGCCCCCACCATAGACAGAGCGGGAGCTGCATCCATAGCGCACGGAATAATTGACATGCTCATTTTATGAACGCACGGATTTGGGTCAACATTTTAGCACCCAAATCGCTGCGTTCATAAAAGCAATGGGTGCACGTATCATGCACAATATACATAGATTGTATAGGGGACGCAGGACGCATGCATTTACACTGCAGTGCTATACGCAGCGTAAATGCATGTAATTACGCAACGTGCGCACGAGCCCTAATGCGTCTGTGTCTGCATATATGTCAGTGTATATGACTGTGCATATATTTGTCTGTTTATATGTATTTTTCTGAATTTGTCTTCAAATATGTATATACGCATGCCTGTATGTGTATGTGCGTGTCTGTGTGTGGATGGGGTCCACTGAGACTCACCCGGAGGCCACAAAAACCTGGAGCCGTGGGATCAATAAAAAATATGTGACAAAAGCGGGCTTTACACGCTACAATATATCTAACGATGTCTCGGCGGGGTCACGTCGTAAGTGACGCACATCCGGCATCGTTAGTGATATTGTAGTGTGTGACAGCTACGTGCGACCCTGATTGTGCGTTAAAACGTTGATTGCATACACGTCGTTCATTTTCTAAAAATTGAACATCTCTTTGTTCATCGTTCTTGAGGCAGCACACATCGCTCCATGTGACACCCCGGGAACGATGACCTGCAGCTTACCTGCGTCCCGCCGGCAATGCGGAAGGAAGGAGGTGGGCGGGATGTTTACGTCCCGCTCATCTCCGCCCCTCCGCTTCTATTGGCCGGCAACTGTGTGACGTCCCTTTCACTTCAGGAAGTGGATGTTCGCCGCCCACAGCGAGGTCATTTGGAAGGTAAGTACATGTGACGGGGGTTAATCGTTTGTGCGACACGGGCAACAAATTGCCTGTTCCGCACATACGATGGGGGCGTGTGCGATCGCATACGAGATCGAAATGTGTAAAGCAGCCCTAACTCTACTTTCTGTGTGTAAGTGGACAGCTGTGAGTTATCCTGGACTGTATCTGTATTGTAGTACTGTAAATCTGAATGTGGCAGAACAGGATAAGATAAATGTTCATTGGATTTATATCTAAATGCTACGGTTCGTGCTCTACTGTTATGGCTAAAAATGTTAACGTTATGGGGCCCCCCACCAGATTTTCTGCCCAGGGGCCCCCACCAACCTTAATCTGGCCCTGCACAACACCATATACTACACCTGTAAAACTACACCCCCAGTATTTGTCCCCTCCTCAGCTTATTAGTCACTACTTACCTCTCCCTTCTTATCGTCCCAGTTCTCAGGCACCTCCGTACAGGTCCATCAGAGCGTGCGCGTGTGTCATTGACAAAGTGCCGGCAGGGAACAGAGGAGAGACTCCTGCGTTCTGCTGCCTGCACTGACTGTGCGGACCTGCAGGATCTCTCCCTGCCCGGCACGCTGCAGCCCGGCTCCACTGCAGACAGGCGGGCCGGATGTGGCCCGCGGGCCGCCCCTTGTCCAGGTCTGGTATAGAGGGATATCTGGCACTTGTGAGTCAGTCGGTATCTGTAGATATGGCGTGGACATCCCTGCTCCCCTCCTGATAAAGGCAGTGGAGCAGGTTTACCCTTTACAATTGATGGTACATAATATACATAGCAATACCTGCAAATTAACAGCATCTTGGTAAGTCAGCTTTACAGCAGCTGGGATCTGGGAATACACCAGGTGGTTGTACTTGGGGATTAAACCCATTAAGTCCGATATTTGCCGAATTACTATGCTGTATGCCCTTGCTAGGCTGCTTGCTGATGTTAAGTAGCTGCTGGAGTTGCTTGCTTCGAGGGCGGCAGCAGCTGCGCTGGAGCTCATGTTTCCGCTTCTTCGCAAGCTGGATGGTTCTATGTAAATCAGCGCCCCTGAGCTGGCTGCAGAACAAAGGAGACATCGGATCAGTATAAAGATACTAAAAGAACATGGGTTACAAAAGATTATCTGATTAGAAAATTAAAGTAGAGGCATAGCCAAGTGGTTTCCACTTGCCTGCTGGGGTGGAGGTACTAGATGGGGTGGCATTGGGAGTCCTTTGATTCTGCGTGTTCCTCACAGCCCACTGCATGGAGCGAGGCGCCTGTGCAGCACCATTCGCGTGGGTGCTGTTGGTCGACCTCTCTAATGGCTCGTCAATCATGAACGTCTCCTGATCGAGGTCATCGCTCTGACTACTGCTGCTGTCCGAGTCACTGGAGTCATTAGACTGGGAGTCGTCTTCGGAGAAGAAAGCTGGGACACTGCTTGCACCTGCATGGCATCGACGCAAAAAAACAACACATTTTTACCCCATTGCTTTAGATATAAAAAGAGAAAGCATGTAGTACTAACATACCTGCTTCCGATCCGGCAGTTGCCGCTGTCACCACACTCCGGCGGCCGCTGGCATTGTCCTGGTTGCTGTGATTGCTCTCACTGTCACTTTCAGTCTCTGCAGCAGCCAGAAGATCCAACTCCATGTCACTCCCTGAGGAACAAGCCGCGGTTTACTTCCACAGCACTGAAGATTCATTATACATTAGGTTAACACTATATACACATAAATTACCATCCTCGTCGTGTTCATCGTGCTGTCCTTCAGCCTCGGCGTTCTCCTCCCCATGCTCTTCTTGCTCATCGTGGTGGTCTTCCTCACCTGCCACTCCCTCTACCACCTCCACCTGACAGACAATGGCAGAAGTCAGAAGTGACAGAGCAGTATATAAAGGTAATCAGTGAGTGCACTCACTTTTGCATTGTAGATGAGTGATGCCAATGACGTTACAACCCCACACATCAAACTGTGTGCACAATATATAGCCATAGTAGACGAGGACACTGCATATTACCTGCCATCAGCAGCGTTCACGACTGATCTGGATCAGTGTCACTGCATGTAATTTCCTTTTTAAAAACCTGTCCTGTAGGATTTTTTTTTTTTAAATTTTGACCCAAACTGAGCTTTACTCAGCGTGCCCAAGTCCAAGACAGTATCTGCGGCTTCTCCCGATGTCCTATAGTCTGCAGCACTGATATGTCAAGAGTGCGGCAGCCAGTCAGCACTGCAACCCTGGCAGCCACTGAACGCACCAACTGGCTATTGTGCTGTCCACATGTCAGAGCTGGACCTGGGAAGAGTATCCATGGACATTTTTGTTTTTAACACTGCAGCCAGGGGTTGTCCGAAATCTTCTGCAAATACTAGTGAAATCATTAAATAGAGACTTCAGTATTTTTACATAGTGCAAATACCAGAAGGCCATCAGAAGGGGAAAGGGGAGGAGGGGAAGTGTTGGGGGTTGCGCAAGTCCTACAGCGTCTGTTTTAAAGAGGTTGTCTACTAATTTTACATTGATGACCTATCCTAAGGATATGCCATCAACGTCTGATTGGCCGGGGTCCGACACCCCGTACATCAACTGTTCTTGGTCCCAGTGGTGGCAGCAGGAAATGCTCAGTTCCGCACCCGCTCAGTCTTCTGACAGTGGCTACTGCACATACGCATCCCATTCTAATCAATAGGAGGCGGATATGCAGTACCCGGACGTGGCTGCTATCAGAAGACGGAGCAGCTCTGGAACTGAGCATTTCCTGCTGCCACCACAGGGACCGAGAACAGCTGATCGGCGGGGGTGCGGGGAGTCGGACCCTGGCTGACCAGAAATTGATGACCTATCCTAAGGATAAGCCATCAGTGTAAAAGTAGTGGACAACCCCTTTAAAACTTCCCAAGATTCAGAATCACCGAGATAAATGCTAATCTTTAAAAGAAGTTGTCCAGTTACCAAAACTGGTTTTTTTTTCTCCTAAATCTTGCTATTATGTGCCTCTCCACACATCTATTATGTTATTTCAGCAAGATTACCTTTTATCGTGCTCTAGCAGCACATCCTCTTTGCTGGCTCCAGCTCTGATGGGGTTAATCTCTCTCCTGACTTCCTGGGTTCAGTTGCTAGAACTCCCATAATCCTTTGCAGTGGCACCCTGCGCTCTGCTCATCCTCCCACCCCCTACCCTCTGTGCGATAAACTCACCCTCCTCCTCCCGCTCCTGGTGCTGGCCCCACACACAGCTGCAGGATGCTAAGTGATCCCTCCTTTCCTTCTCATGCTGGGCTGTGATGGTGATCACCGCCCACAACCCAGTCACTAAGGATCAGAGGCAGCTGCAGCTGCTGATGTAATGTCAACTTTCAGAGCCCGGAAGCTGACGTGACATCAGCAGATACCAGAGGCCACAGCACCTGGGGGTCATGTGATCGGCGCTGAGCGAGGATAGCACCGCTCAGTGCCAGAACTGGAAATAGAAGGCAATTAAGACAACTGAAATGTAAAGTTACACGATAGAGAATGAAAAAAAAAAATAAAAATGGGTGAACCACCCCTTTAAATATTGTTTCCATCGTACAAGCAGCACGAGCACATTACCTCTTCTACGTCTGCAGACACAATGTCATCCTGCTCTTCATCGCGGCTTCTCACAGGTTGTGACTGACTGATTCGTCTTTGCTGTGGATTTCTAATGATATACGATGACTGGGACTGATTGGTGCTGCAAAGAGAAAACAAAGATTTGCATGATCGGGTAAGAGAAATGTGTCAGAAGGATTAGATGTTTGCTGGTTTCTTCATTCGCGGTGTGGCCTTTATGATTGATTGTATTTTGCTATTTATAGCTTTATTTTTTACATGTAACTAAATGTAGCTAATGTTTTTTTCATTTTACAATAGAGTTTAGTGGATTGGGCATTTTGGGACAAATGCCCATAAGACTGCCCCTTTAATTTATTTTTAATGTAAAACATTGTGAAACCAACCCAAGACTATATTATACATATCTATATGTTTGAAATATAAAGGGTGGCCATCACACAGCGATTTGTAGCAGCGGCCGGTTCCCATGTGGCAATATAAAAGCATGAAAATAGTAGAGATTGCATCTGAAAACCCCCAGCAATCTGGCCATGTAGCGTACAGCCTCGCAACGTGCACGGGCAGCCTAGGAGAGAAGCCAATACAGGACAAACAGGAACAAGCAGGAGAATCTGAGCTGCTCACTTGCTGGACTGGTCCGACGACGGTCTTGGTGGAAGCGGCTCCACGGAGAACAGTTCTTCACTTCCTTGCATGGCATCGATGCTTGTGCTGGCCAATGTGAAGGGGGCGGTCGGACGTGCGATTCCCATTCTCACAGGGACGATAAGTGACTCTGCAACGTTGCACAGCTCCTCCACCGCGTAAGGAAGCAAAGCCTGGAAAACTCGTTTACATTTGCCAATCGGTTGAGGAATAAAATTGCTGGAAAACAAAAGAAAAATATGTTAAAATCATGATCATCCCCAAAACCTAATACAAGGAAACAAATCAAATAGTGAGAAGTTCAGTACAGTGGAACCTCTCTTAGGCTATGTGCGCACTAGGCGTTTTTGCCGCGTTTTTAGCGGCGTTTTTTACCGCGTTTTTGTGCTGAAAACGCAGTGACATTGCTTCCCCAGCAATGTCAATGGGTTTTCAGAAGTGCTGTCCTCACACAGCGTTTTTTTTTAGCTGCGTTTTTGTGGTGACCACAAAGAAGGGAATTTTGTTACTTACCGTAAATTCCTTTTCTTCTAGCTCTTATTGGGAGACCCAGACGATTGGGGTATAGCTACTGCCCTCTGGAGGCCACACAAAGCACTACATTAAACGTGCAAGGCCCCTCCTCCTCTGGCTATACCCCCCCGTGGTATCACGGGTACTCCAGTTTTAGTGCCAAAGCAAGAAGGAGGAAGCCAACAACTGGTTTAAACAAATTAACTCCGAGTAACATCGGAGAACTGAAAAACCGTTCAACATGAACAACATGTGTACCCGCAAACAGCAAAAACAATCCCGAAGGACAACAGGGCGGGTGCTGGGTCTCCCAATAAGAGCTAGAAGAAAAGGAATTTACGGTAAGTAACAAAATTCCCTTCTTCTTCAGCGCTCTATTGGGAGACCCAGACGATTGGGACGTCCAAAAGCTGTCCCTGGGTGGGTAAAGAAATACCTCATGTTAGAGCTGCAAAACAGCCCCCCCCTACGGGGATGTCACTGCCGCCTGCAGGACTCTTCTACCTAAGCTGGCATCCGCCGAAGCATAGGTATGCACCTGATAATGCTTGGTGAAAGTGTGCAGACTCGACCAGGTAGCTGCCTGACACACCTGTTGAGCCGAAGCCTGGTGCCGTAATGCCCAGGACGCACCCACGGCTCTGGTTGAGTGGGCTTTTAGCCCTGAAGGAACCGGAAGCCCAGCAGAACGGTAGGCCTCTATAATTGGTTCTTGGATCCATCGAGCCAAGGTGGCTTTAGAAGCCTGCAACCCCTTGCGCGGACCGGCGACAAGGACAAAAAGTGCATCGGAACGGCGCATGGGCGCCGTGCGGGAAATGTAGATCCTGAGTGCTCTCACCAGATCTAGCAAACGCAAGTCCTTTTCATACCGGTGAACCGGATGAGGATAAAAGGAAGGCAAGGATATATCCTGATTAAGATGAAACGAGGATACGACCTTAGGGAGAAACTCCGGAATGGGGCGCAGCACTACCTTGTCCTGGTGGAACACCAAGAAGGGAGCCTTGGATGACAGAGCTGCCAGCTCAGACACTCGCCGAAGCGATGTGATCGCAACAAGAAACGCCACTTTCTGTGACAGGCGAGAAAAAGAAACTTCTTTGAGAGGCTCGAAAGGCGGTTTCTGGAGAGCCACTAGTACTCTGTTCAGATCCCATGGATCCAACGGCCGCTTGTACGGGGGCACAATATGACAGACCCCCTGCAGGAACGTGCGCACCTTAGGAAGACGTGCTAGACGCTTCTGAAAAAACACGGATAGTGCCGAGACTTGCCCTTTAAGGGAGCTGAGCGACAAGCCCTTTTCCAACCCTGATTGCAGGAAAGACAGAAAAGTGGGCAATGCAAATGGCCAGGGAGACACTCCCTGAGCAGAGCACCAGGTTAAGAAAATCTTCCACGTTCTGTGGTAGATCTTAGCAGAAGTTGACTTCCTAGCTTGTCTCATTGTGGCTACCACTCCCTGGGATAAGCCTGTTAACGATAGGATCCAGGACTCAATGGCCACACAGTCAGGTTCAGGGCCGCAGAATTCTGATGGAAAAACGGCCCTTGAGACAGCAGGTCTGGACGGTCTGGAAGTAACCACGGTCGGCCGACCGTGAGATGCCACAGATCCGGATACCACGATCTCCTCGGCCAGTCTGGGGCGACGAGTATGATGCGGCTGCAATCGGATCTGATCTTGCGTAGTACTCTGGGCAAGAGTGCCAGAGGCGGGAATACATATGGGAGGCGGAACTGCGACCAATCTTGCACCAAGGCGTCTGCCGCCAGAGCTCTTTGATCGCGCGACCGCGCCATGAATGCCGGGACCTTGTTGTTGTGCCGAGACGCCATTAGGTCGACGTCCGGCACCCCCCAGCGGCGACAGATTTCCTGAAACACGTCCGGGTGAAGGGACCATTCCCCTGCGTCCATACCCTGGCGACTGAGGAAGTCTGCTTCCCAGTTTTCTACGCCTGGGATGTGAACCGCGGAGATGGTGGATGCTGTGTCCTCCACCCAATTCAGAATGCGCCGGACTTCCTGAAAGGCTTGCCGGCTGCGCGTCCCTCCTTGGTGGTTGATGTATGCCACCGCTGTGGAGTTGTCCGACTGGATTCGGATCTGCTTTCCTTCCAGCCACTGTTGAAAGGCTAGTAGGGCAAGATACACTGCCCTGATTTCCAGAACATTGATCTGAAGGGTGGACTCTTGCGGAGTCCACGTCCCCTGAGCCCTGTGGTGTAGAAACACTGCTCCCCACCCCGACAGACTCGCATCTGTCGTGACCACTGCCCAGGATGGGGGCAGGAAGGATCTTCCCTGAGACAATGAGGTGGGAAGGAGCCACCATTGTAGAGAGTCCTTGGCCGTCTGGGAAAGAGAGACTTTCCTGTCTAGGGAAGTCGTCTTCCCGTCCCATTGGCGGAGAATGTCCCATTGAAGTGGACGCAGATGAAACTGCGCAAAGGGAACTGCTTCCATGGCTGCCACCATCTTCCCTAGGAAGTGCATGAGGCGCCGTAAGGGGTGCGACTGGCCCTGAAGGAGAGATTGCACCCCTGTCTGTAGGGACCGCTGCTTGTTTAGCGGAAGCTTCACTCTCGCTGCTAGAGTATGGAACTCCATGCCAAGATACGTTAGTGACTGTGTCGGTGACAGATTTGACTTTGGAAAGTTGATGATCCATCCAAAAGTCTGGAGAGTCTCCAGCGTAGCCTGTAGACTGAGTTGGCATGCCTCTTGAGAGGGTGCCTTGACAAGTAGATCGTCTAGGTAAGGGATCACTGAGTGTCCCTGAGAGTGCAAGACTGCTACCACCGCCGCCATGACCCTGGTGAAGACCCGGGGGGCTGTCGCCAGACCGAATGGCAGAGCTGCGAACTGAAGATGGTCGTCTCCTATCACAAAACGTAGAAAACGTTGATGTTCTGTAGCAATTGGCACGTGGAGATAAGCATCTTTGATGTCTATTGAGGCAAGGAAGTCTCCTTGAGACATTGAGGCAATGACAGAACGGAGGGTTTCCATCCGGAACCGTCTGGCGTGCACATGTTTGTTGAGCAGTTTTAGGTCCAGAACAGGACGGAACGAGCCGTCCTTTTTTGGCACCACAAAGAGATTGGAGTAAAACCCTCTCCCTTGTTCCTGAGATGGTACAGGAACCACTACTCCTTCCGCTCTTAGGGAGTCCACCGCCTGCCGCAGGACATCTACACGGTCTGGATGTGGGGAGGTTCTGAAGAACCGAGCTGGAGGACGAGAACTGAACTCGATTCTGTACCCGCGCGACAAAATGTCTGTCACCCACCGGTCTTTGACCTGTGACATCCAAGTGTCGTAAAAGCGGGAGAGCCTGCCCCCGACCGGAAATGCGGAGGGAGGGGACTGGAAGTCATGAGGTAGCCGCTTTGGAAGCGGTTCCTCCATTTGCTTTCTTGGGGCGTGAATGAGCCCGCCAGGAATCTGAGTTTCTTTGCGTCCTCTGAGTCCCTTTGGACGAGGAGAATTGTGTTTTGCCCGAACCTCGAAAGGACTGAAACTTCTGCTGCCACTTTCTCTGCTGAGGTTTGCTTGATCTGGGCTGGGGTAAAGAGGAGTCTTTACCCTTGGACTGTTTAATGATGTCAGCCAATGGCTCGCCAAACAGTCTGTCTCTAGATAAAGGCAAGCTGGTTAAACATTTTTTGGAACCAGCATCTGCTTTCCAGTCCTTTAACCACAATGCTCTGCGCAAAACTACCGAATTGGCAGACGCCATTGAGGTGCGGCTGGTAGATTCTAGGACCGCATTGATAGCGTAAGACGCAAACGCGGACATCTGCGAGGTAAGGGACGCCACTTGCGGCACCGCTGGATGTAAGATAGCATCCACTTTTGCTAAACCAGCTGAAATAGCTTGGAGTGCCCATACGGCTGCGAATGCTGGAGCAAACGACGCGCCGATAGCTTCATAGACAGATTTTAACCAAAGGTCCATCTGTCTGTCATTGGCATCCTTAAGTGAAGCGCCATCCTCCACTGCAACTATGGATCTAGCTGCAAGCTTGGAAATCGGGGGGTCCACCTTTGGACACTGGGTCCAGCGCTTGACCACATCAGGGGGGAAAGGATAACGTGTATCCTTAGAACGTTTAGAGAAACGCTTTTCTGGATGAGCGTCGTGTTTCTGGATTGATTCTCTGAAGTCAGAGTGATCCAACAGAGCACTTAATTTACGCTTGGGATAGAGGAAACGAAATTTCTCCTGCTCTGCCGCTGCCTCTTCTGCTGAAGGGGCTGGGGGAGAAATATCTAACAGCCTATTGATGGCTGAGATAAGATCATTTACCATGGCGTCCCCATCCGGGGTATCCAGATTGAGAGGGGTTCCAGGATTAGACTCCTGATCACTCTCTTCAGACACATCACAGGGAGACTGATTGCGCTGAGACCCTGAGCAGTGTGATGACGTTGAGGGTCTTTCCCAGCGAGCCCGCTTGGGGTGGCTGGGGCAATCATCTGAGTCATTATACTCATCCTGAGAAGCCGGGGACCCCCTTGCAGTCTGGATTAAATCCAACTGCGGAGGATTAGAGGACATAGACCTCGCCGTGTCCATAGACTGAGCCCCAGGCATGGATTGCAAAGTTTCCAGGATTTTTGCCATAGTCACAGACATATTAACCGCAAAAACTGCAAAGTCTGTCCCCGACACCGGGGCAGGACTTACAGGCGTCTCAGCCTGGGTCACTATCTCTCCTGACTCCGGCTGGCGAAGCAGCACCGGATCTGAGCATTGCACACAATGGGGGTCCTTGGAGCCTGCTGGTAGAGCAGCCCCACATGCAGCACACGCAGTGCACACAGCCCTAGCCTTGGCAGCTTTGCGTCTTGTGGATGACATGTTGCTGCCTCCTCAGAGCGATCTGGGGTATTCAGCCAGGAAGCGACCTCACAGTGCAAGAAATCAATAAATATCTATGTCCAGTGACACAATACACTAACATACACTGAGGCACTAGAGGGGCCAGCTGAAAAGCCGCTTACCGCCCGCTTAAGAGCGGGTGTGTGGTCTTCCAAAGCCCCTCAGTCTAGGTCTCCCAGAGCCTTGCGTCCTTCCTCCAGCCAGACATGCTGTAATGGCTGCCGGCGTCCTGAGAGAAGAAGGGGGGCGGGCCCTGGGCGTTCCTGACCAAGAGCGGGAAGCCTGCTTCCCTCTGTGCCTAGTGTGAGGGCTGGAGCATGTAAATCAGGCTCCAGCCCTCCTCGCTGCCGTGAAACAGCGTCTCTCCCCTACCCTGATTGACAGGGTGGGGGCGGGGAACGATCGGAGCTGCCGGCGTCCTAGGCCCAAAAGCCGGGGACTAGAGTTATAAACGCCGCCGCCGTAAAAGCGCGGTCGGCGTATCCCCGGCGCACCACAAGTCACAGCAGCGCCGCCCGGTCCAGTGAGGGTCGGCGCTGCGTTCCCAGAACACAAAGTCCCCCAGATAACTGTAGGAACACCAGCTCAGTGTACGGTCCCCGGCGCACTACAACACCCAGCCAGCCCGGAGTGTGTCTGTGCCTGCCGGGGACACAGAGTACCTGTATGATGCAGGGCCCGGTCCCTGATGGTACTCCTGCTCCGTATCCATCAGGTTCTAATGGGTCTGTGGATGGAGCCCGGCGTCAGAGCTGAGAGGCCGGCAGGATCCCACTTCCACAGAGCCCCCAAGGGGATGTGGAAGGAAAACAGCATGTCAGGCTCCAGCCCTGTACCAGCAATAGGTACCTCAACCTTACAACACCATCCAGGGGTGAGAAGGGAGCATGCTGGGGACACTATATGTGTCCTCTTTTCTTCCATCCGAACTAGTCAGCAGCTACTGCTGACTAAAATCTGTGGAGCTATGCATGGAATGTCTGACCTCCTTCGCACACAAAGCTAAAACTGGAGTACCCGTGATACCACGGGGGGGTATAGCCAGAGGAGGAGGGGCCTTGCACTTTTAATGTAGTGCTTTGTGTGGCCTCCAGAGGGCAGTAGCTATACCCCAATCGTCTGGGTCTCCCAATAGAGCGCTGAAGAAAACGCAGCATGTCAATTATTTCTGCGTTTTCCACTGCGTTTTTCACTCATTGAATTCAATGAGATGTTAAAAACGCAATGAATAACGCATATAGCCGCGTTTCTATGACTAAAAACGCAGCTATAAACGCAAGGGGTGGGTACTACAGTGACGTGTACAGGAAGAGGATTCCTTCTGTTGGTAAACACAGAAGCGTGAATCCTCCCGGTACCGTCACCGCTGCTTCCACCTCCCGTCCTGTGCATGTCAGCTCCGTGCGGCGCCATGTCTGGGCGGGAGGTGGAGGCAGCGGCGAAAACCAAAGTGAACAGTAGAAAAAAAAAAAAATGTCATATACTCACCTGTCCGCAGGGTCCCGGTGCCATGCCCGCTCCCATCTCCTCCCGGTCCCGCCGCTCTGGCTGTGTGCAGTCTCCCCGGCCGGCAGGACCTTGCTTGCAGGACCTGGCGCTGATCACCTGATGCAGTCACCTGACGCATCAGCTGATCGCGGTGTCGCCGGCTTTTTCGCGCCCGGCCGGCTATCAGCTGATCCTGCCGTCAGGGGACTTCATCAGCTGATTACCGGCAGCTCCGGCAGCGATCGTATAGGATCAGACTCCTGTCCAATCGATCGCTCCAGGAGCTGCCGGTAATCAGCACAGCACATAAGTGAGTATTATTTTTTTTTTTTTTTTTCTACTGATGCATCAGCTGATTGTATAATCGGCTTTTATACAATCAGCTGATGTGTGATGTGATTCAGACCCTTGATCCTGACACATCATCTGATCGCTTTGCCTTCCAGCAAACCGATCAGATGATATTGGATCCTGATTGGACGGCGCGGGACCCTAACCCAGGATTACTGCGGAGGGGGGTTTATTTCAATAAAGATGGAGTCACTAATTGTGTTGTGTTTTATTTCTAATAAACATATTTTTCTGTGTGTTGTGGTTTTTTTTTATCTGTACTAGAAATTCATGGTGGCCATGTCTAATATTGGCGTGACACCATGAATTTCGGGCTTAGGGCCAGCTGATAATATACAGCTAGCCCTAACTCCATTATTACCTGGCTAGCCACCCGGCTTCAGGGCAGCTGGAAGAGTTGGATACAGCGCCAGAAGATGGCGCTTCTATGAAAGCGCCATTTTCTGGGGTGGCTGCGGACTGCAATTCGCAGTGGGGGTGCCCAGAAAGCATGGGCACCCTGCAGTGTGGATTCCAATCCCCAGCTGCCTAGTTGTACCCGGCTGGACTCAAAAATTAGGCGAAGCCCACGTCATTTTTTTTTTTTTTTAATTATTTCATGAAATAATTAAAAAGAAGGGAATTTTGTTTACTTACCGTAAATTCCTTTTCTTCTAGCTCCAATTGGGAGACCCAGACAGTGGGGTGTATAGCTACTGCCTCTGGAGGCCGCACAAAGAACTACACTTAAAAGTGTAAGGCCCCTCCCCTTCTGGCTATACACCCTCCCGTAGGAGTACGGATTCCTCAGTTTTAGTACCAAAGCAAGAAGGAGGAAAGCCAATAACAGTTTCAAAAAACAAATTCAATCCGATAACAAGATCGGAGAACTTAAGAAACAACATGAACAACATGTGCACCCGAAAAACGAAACCCTAAGAACAATAGGGCGGGTGCTGGGTCTCCCAATTGGAGCTAGAAGAAAAGGAATTTACGGTAAGTAAACAAAATTTCCTTCTTCTTTTTCGCTCCTAATTGGGAGACCCAGACAATTGGGACGTCCAAAAGCAGTCCCTGGGTGGGTAAAAAGATACCTCGTGATCGGGCTGTCAGGCAGCCCTTTCCTACAGGTGGGCCACCGCCGCCTGAAGGACCTGTCTACCTAGGCTGGCATCTGCCGAAGCGTAGGTATGCACTTGATAGTGTTTGGTAAACGTGTGCAGACTCGACCAGGTAGCCGCCTGGCACACCTGCTGAGCCGTAGCCTGATGCCGCAATGCCCAGGACGCACCCACGGCTCTGGTAGAATGGGCCTTCAGTCCAGATGGAATCGGAAGCCCAGCAGAACGGTATGTGTGAAGAATTGGTTCCTTGATCCACCGCGCCAGGGTGGATTTGGAAGCTTGCGATCCCTTATGCTGACCAGCGACTAGGACAAAGAGCGCATCAGAACGGCGCATAGGCGCCGTGCGAGAAATGTAAATCCTGAGTGCTCTCACCAGGTCCAACAGATGTAAACCTTTTTCAAATTGGTGAACTGGATGCGGACACAAAGATGGCAAAGTGATATCCTGATTGAGATGAAAGGAAGAAACCACCTTGGGAGAAAACTCTGGAATTGGACGCAGTACTACCTTGTCTTGGTGAAACACCAGGAAGGGAGATTTGCAAGATAACGCCGCTAGCTCGGACACTCTACGAAGAGACGTGACCGCCACAAGAAAAACCACTTTTTGTGAAAGCAGAGAAAGGGAAACCTCTTTCAAAGGCTCGAAAGGCGGCTTCTGGAGAGCAATGAGAACCTTGTTTAGATCCCAGGGTTCCAATGGCCGTCTGTAAGGAGGAACGATATGACAAACTCCTTGGAGAAACGTGCGTACTTTAGAAAGCCGTGCCAAGCGCTTCTGAAAGAATACGGATAGCGCGGAGACTTGACCCTTAAGAGAGCTAAGCGACAAACCTTTTTCCAACCCAGACTGCAGGAAGGAAAGAAAAATTGGCAATGCAAATGGCCAGGGAGAAACCCTCTGAGCCGAGCACCAAGCTAAGAATATCTTCCACGTCCTGTGATAGATCTTAGCTGAGGATGGTTTTCTAGCCTGTCTCATTGTGGCAACTACTTCATGAGATAAACCTGAGGCCGCTAGGATCCAGGACTCAATGGCCACACAGTCAGGTTCAGGGCCGCAGAATTCAGATGGAAAAACGGCCCTTGAGACAGCAAATCTGGACGGTCTGGTAGTGCCCATGGTTGGCCTACCGTGAGATGCCACAGATCCGGGTACCACGACCTTCTTGGCCAGTCTGGAGCGACGAGAATGGCTCGATGGCAGTCGGACCTGATTCTTCGGAGAACTCTGGGCAACAATGCTAGAGGTGGGAACACATAGGGTAGTCGGAATTGCGACCAATCCTGAACCAAGGCGTCTGCCGCCAGCGCTCGGTGATCGTGAGACCGTGCCATGAAAACTGGGACCTTGTTGTTGTGCCGTGACGCCATCAGATCGACGTCCGGCGTCCCCCAGCGGCAACAGATCTGCTGAAACACGTCCGGGTGAAGGGACCATTCCCCTGCGTCCATGCCCTGGCGACTGAGAAAGTCTGCTTCCCAGTTTTCCACGCCTGGGATGTGAACTGCGGATATGGTGGACGCTTTGCTTTCCACCCACGTCAAAATCCGCCGGACTTCTTGAAAGGCTTGGCGACTGCGTGTTCCCCCTTGGTGGTTGATGTACGCCACCGCCGTGGAATTGTCCGACTGAATCCGAATCTGCTTGCCTTCCAGCCATTGTTGGAAGGCTCGCAGAGCATGATAGACTGCTCTGATTTCCAGAACATTGATCTGCAGGGTGGACTCTTCCTGAGTCCACGTCCCCTGAGCCCTGTGGTGGAGAAACACCGCTCCCCACCCTGATAGGCTCGCATCCGTCGTGACCACTGCCCAGGATGGGGGTAGGAACGACTTTCCCTGTGACAATGAGGTGGGGAGAAGCCACCAACGCAGAGAGTCCTTGGCAGTCTGAGAGAGGGAGACAGTCCTGTCGAGGGACGTCGACTTCCCATCCCATTGGCGTAGAATGTCCCATTGTAGAGGGCGCAGAGGAAACTGCGCGAAGGGGACCGCCTCCATTGCTGCTACCATCTTTCCTAGGAAATGCATGAGGCGCCTCAGTGAGTGTGACTGGCTCTGAAGGAGAGATTGCACTCCTGTCCGCAGCGAACACTGCTTGTCCAGTGGAAGCTTCACTATCGCTGAGAGAGTATGAAACTCCATGCCAAGATAAGTCAGTGATTGGGTCGGGGTTAGATGAGACTTTGGAAAGTTGATAATCCACCCGAAACTCTGGAGAGTGTCTAGTGCCACTTTCAGACTGTGTTGGCATGCCTCTTGAGAGGGTGCCTTTATAAGCAGGTCGTCTAGATACGGGATGACCGAGTGACCTTGCGAGTGCAGGACAGCTACTACTGCTGCCATGACCTTGGTGAAGACCCGGGGGGCTGTTGCCAGACCGAAAGGTAACGCTACGAACTGCAGGTGTTCGTCGTGTATGACGAAGCGTAGGAAACGCTGATGCTCTGGCGCAATCGGCACGTGGAGATACGCATCTTTGATATCTATTGATGCTAGAAAATCTCCTTGAGACATTGAGGCTATGACGGAGCGTAGGGATTCCATCCGGAACCTCCTGACTTTTACGTGTCTGTTGAGCAACTTTAGATCCAGGACGGGTCGATACGATCCGTCCTTTTTTGGGACCACAAACAGATTGGAGTAAAAACCGTGACCTTGTTCCTGAAGAGGGACGGAGGTCACCACTCCTTCCGCCTTTAGAGCGGCCACCGCCTGCAACAGAGCATCGGCTCGGTCTGGTGGTGGAGAAGTTCTGAAGAAACGAGTTGGCGGACGAGAACTGAACTCTATCCTGTACCCGTGAGACAGAATATCCCTCACCCAACGGTCTTTGACGCGTGACAGCCAAATGTCGCCAAAGTGGGAAAGCCTCCCACCGACCGAGGGTGTGGGAATCGGAGACTGCAAGTCATGAGGACGCCGTCTTGGCAACGGTTCCTCCGGCTGTCTTTTTTGGGCGTGACTGAGACCTCCAAGAATCTGAGCGTCTCTGATCTTTTTGAGTCTTTTTTGACGAGGAAAATTGGGACCTGCCCGGTCCTCGAAAGGACCGATAACCAGACTGACCCCTCCTCTGTTGGGGTTTGTTTTGTCTGTGTTGCGGTAAGGATGAGTCCTTACCCTTGGAGTGTTTGATGATTTCATCCAAACGCTCTCCAAACAATCGGTCACGAGAAAAAGGCAAATTGGTTAAGCACTTCTTGGAATGAGAATCTGCCTTCCAAGGTCTCAACCACAGGGCCCTACGCAAAACAACGGAGTTGGCTGACGCCACTGCCGTACGGCTTGTAGCGTCAAGAACAGCATTAATCGCGTACGACGCGAATGCCGCCATTTGCGAGGTCAATGGTGCTACCTGCGGGGCAAATGCACGTGTGACTGAGTCGACTTGCACAAGCCCGGCTGAGATAGCTTGGAGTGCCCATACGGCAGCAAAAGATGGCGCTAACGACGCTCCAATAGCTTCATAGATGGATTTCAGCCAGAGCTCCATCTGCCTGTCAGTGGCATCTTTAAGTGCCGCTCCATCTTCAACTGCAACCAAGGATCTAGCTGCAAGCCTGGAAATTGGAGGATCCACTTTTGGACACTGGGTCCAACCCTTGACCACCTCAGGGGGAAAAGGATAGCGTGTATCTTTAAGCCGTTTAGAAAAACGCCTTTCCGGATAAGCGTGGGGTTTCTGGATTGCGTCTCTAAAGTCAGCGTGGTCCAGAAAAGTGCTTAATGTACGCTTGGGATATCTGAAATGGATTCTCTCGTGCTGCGAAGCTGACTCCTCTACAAGAGGAGCTGGTGGAGAAATATTTAACATCTTATTGATGGATGCTATAAGATCATTAACTATGGCATCACCATCTGGTGTATCTAGATTGAGAGCGGTCCCAGGATCAGAATCCTGATCAGTTACGTCCGCCTCATCACCCATAGATTCATCTCGCTGGGATCCTGACCATTGAGATGAATGTGAAGGCCTCTCATAGCGAGCCCGCTTAGGTTGCCTGGGACCATCGTCCGAGTCAGAGTCTTCACCCTGAGGTGTATGTGCCCGTCCCGGAGCTTGGAAGTAATTCAGCTGAGGGGGACCAGGGGGCAATGATTGCACAGTGTCCGTGGCCTGAAGTACAGGCCTAGCCCGCAATGTGTCAAGAATTTGTGACATAGTGAGAGACATTCTGTCAGCAAAAGCTGTAAACTCAGTTCCTGTCACTTGGACAGCATTCACAGGTGGTACACCCTGGGTCACGTCCAGCGGAGGTCCCGGCTGTGCAAGTGCCACAGGGGCCGAGCACTGCACACAATGGGGGTCATTGGAGCCTGCCGGTAGAAAAGTCCCACATGCGGTACAGGAAGCATATAATGTCTGTGCCTTGGCACCCTTGCGTTTTGTGGACGACATGCTGTTGGCTCTCTGCAATGTGAGAGAGTCTATAGCCAAAAGGCGACCAGCGCTATGCAGTACAAAGTATTTGCAGGAACAAAATACTAAGATTACTACTGGCACAAGAGGGGGTGAGCCCTGAGGGCTGCTTACCGCCCGCTGAATAGCGGGTAAGAGGCGCAGAATTCCTTGTCTGGGTCTCCCCGGCTCCCCTCTGCAGCTCAGCGTGTCAGCAGGAATGGCTGCCGGCGTCTGTGGAGAGGGGCGGCCCGTGGGAGTTCCCAAACAAAAGTGCGGGAAACAGTGTCCCCTCTGTGCCTATTGTGAGGGCTGGAGTATGTAAAAACGACTCCAGCCCTCAGCGCTGATGCACTGACCAGCGTCCCGCCCCTCTCCTGACTGGCAGGTCTGGGGGCGGGAACGAACGGAACCAGGCCGCAAAAGCCGGGGACTCGAGTTATCAGCGCGGCCGCCGTAAAAGCGCGGCCCGCGCTGAAGTCCCCGGCGCACCACAAGTGCCAGCCGCGCCGCAGTCCCAGCGGCCGGCGCGACCGTTCCCCAAAAGTGTGCCCGCTTCAGCGAAGCTGAAATGAGGCCATGGCACAAGCGCCGCAGCGCTGATGTCCCCGGCGCACTACAACACCCAGCATGCTGCGGTGTGAGCGCGAAATGCACGGGGACACAGAGTACCTTGAGGAAGCAGGGCCATGTCCCTGATGTACTCCGCTCCAATCCAGCATCTTCTCCAGGGGCTGTAGATGGAGCACGGTCTCAGTGCCTGGAGACCAGTAAATCCCACTTCACCCAGAGCCCTGTAAAAAGGGATGGGGAAGGAATCAGCATGTGGGCTCCAGCCTCCGTACCCGCAATGGGTACCTCAACCTTACAAAACACCTCCGACATACAGTGGGGTGAGAAGGGAGCATGCTGGGGGCCCTGTATGGGCCCTCTTTTCTTCCATCCGACATAGTCAGCAGCTGCTGCTGACTAAAAACAATGGAGCTATGCGTGCGTGTGTGACCTCCTTCGCACAAAGCTAAAACTGAGGAATCCGTACTCCTACGGGAGGGTGTATAGCCAGAAGGGGAGGGGCCTTACACTTTTAAGTGTAGTACTTTGTGCGGCCTCCGGAGGCAGTAGCTATACACCCAATTGTCTGGGTCTCCCAATTAGGAGCGAAAAAGAAAAAGGGCTTCTCTATATTTTTGGCTCCCAGCCGGGTACAAATAGGCAGCTGGGGGTTGGGGGCAGCCCGTACCTGCCTGCTGTACCCGGCTAGCATACAAAAATATGGCGAAGCCCATGTCATTTTTTTTTTCTTTTTGGGCAAAAAACTGCATACAGTCCTGGAAGGAGGATGCTGAGCCTTGTAGTTCTGCAGCTTCTGTCTGCTCTCCTGCATACACTAGTGAATGGAGGATGCTGAGACTTGTAGTTCTGCAGCTGCTGTCTGCTCTCCTGCATACACTAGTGAATGGAGGATGCTGAGACTTGTAGTTCTGCAGCTGCTGTCTGCTCTCCTGCATACACTAGTGAATGGAGGATGCTGAGACTTGTAGTTCTGCAGCTGCTGTCTGCTCTCCTGCATACACTAGTGAATGGAGGATGCTGAGACTTGTAGTTCTGCAGCTGCTGTCTGCTCTCCTGCATACACTAGTGAATGGAGGATGCTGAGACTTGTAGTTCTGCAGCTGCTGTCTGCTCTCCTGCATACACTAGTGAATGGAGGATGCTGAGACTTGTAGTTCTGCAGCTGCTGTCTGCTCTCCTGCATACACTAGTGAATGGAGGATGCTGAGACTTGTAGTTCTGCAGCTGCTGTCTGCTCTCCTGCATACACTAGTGAATGGAGGATGCTGAGACTTGTAGTTCTGCAGCTGCTGTCTGCTCTCCTGCATACACTAGTGTATGGAGGATGCTGAGACTTGTAGTTCTGCAGCTGCTGTCTGCTCTCCTGCATACAATGAACATTTTGAAGAAGGAAATGACATCGGACCTTTTTTTTTTTTTTTTTCATCAACAATCTTTAATGGCATTGTGCACTGATTAAAAACGCAGTGAGTAAAAACGCAGCAAAAAACGCACCAAATCGCGGCAAAAACGCATGCGTTTTTTCCGCGTTTTTTTAGCCGCGGGTGCGTTTTTTAGACAAAAACGCACATAAAAACGCAGCGTGAAAAAAACGCCTAGTGCGCACATAGCCTTAACGAGTAACCCACTTAACGAAAGAAGGGAATTTTGTTTACTTACCGTAAATTCCTTTTCTTCTAGCTCCAATTGGGAGACCCAGACAATTGGGTGTATAGCTACTGCCTCCGGAGGCCACACAAAGTATTACACTCAAAAGTGTAAACCCCTCCCCTCTGCTATACACCCTCCCGTGCATCACGGGCTCCTCAGTTTTGGTGCAAAAGCAGGAAGGAGGAAACTTATAAATTGGTCTAAGGTAAATTCAATCCGAAGGATGTTCGGAGAACTGAAACCATGACCAAGAACAATTCAATCTGAACAACATGTGTACACAAAGAATAACAGCCCGAAGGGAAACAGGGGCGGGTGCTGGGTCTCCCAATTGGAGCTAGAAGAAAAGGAATTTACGGTAAGTAAACAAAATTCCCTTCTTTGTCGCCCCATTGGGAGACCCAGACAATTGGGACGTCCAAAAGCAGTCCCTGGGTGGGTAAAAGAATACCTCGTAATATAGCCGTAAAACGGCCCCTTCCTACAGGTGGGCAACCGCCGCCTGAAGGACTCGCCTACCTAAGCTGGCATCTGCCGAGCGTAGGTATGCACTAGATAGTGCTCCGTGAAGGCGTGCAGACTCAACCAGGTAGTCGCCTGACACACCTGCTGAGCCGTAGCCTGGTGCAGCAACGCCCAGGACGCACCCACGGCTCTGGGAGAATGGGCCTTAAGCCTTGAAGGAACCGGAAGCCCAGCGGAACGGTAGGCTTCAAGAATTGGTTCCTTGATCCACCGAGCCAAGTTGACTTGGTAGCTTGCGACCCTTTACGCTGGTCAGCGACAAGGACAAGAGCGCATCCGAGCGGCGCAGGGGTGCCGTACAAGAAATGTAGAGTCTGAGTGCTCTCACCAGACCTAACAAGTGCAAATCCTGTCCACGTTGGTGAACCGGATGCGACAAGAAGGTAAGAAGATATCCTGATTGAGATGAACAGAGGATACCCCTTCGGGAGAAATTCCAGAACCGAACGCAGAACCAGCTTGTCCTGGTGAAACACCAGGAAGGGGGACTTTACATGACAGCGCTGCTATGTCAGACACTCTGCGGAGTGACGTGACTGCCACTAGGAAGACCACCCTCTGCGAAAGGCGTGAAAGAGAATATCCCTCATTGGCTCGAAGGGTGGATTCTGAAGAGCCGGTATCACCCTGTTCCGATCCCAGGGTTCTAGCCGACGCTTGTAAGGAGGGACTATGTGGCAAACCCCCTACAGGAACGTGCGTACCTGAGGGAGTTTGGCTAGACGCTTTTGAAACACAAACACAGAAAGCGCCGAAACTTGTCCCTTAAGGGAACCGAGAGACAACCCCTTCTCCATTCCGGATTGAAGGAAGGACAGAAAGTGGGCAAGGCGAATGGCCCGAGAGTAAAACTCTGATCAGAGCACCAGGATAAGAAGATCTGCCACGTCCTGTGGTAGATCTTTGGCGGACGTTGGTTGCTTGGCCTGTCTCATAGTGGCAATGACCTCTTGAGATAACCCTGAAGACGCTAGGATCCAGTACTCAATGGCTACGCAGTCAGGTTGAGGGCCGCAGAATTCAGAATGCGTCTGCCGCCAGAGCTCTGTGATCTTGAGAACGTGCCATGAATGCCGGGACCTTGTTGTTGTGCCGGGACGCCAATAGGTCGACGTCCGGCTTCCCCCAGCGGCAACAATCTCTTGAAACACGTCCGTTCGAAGAGACCATTCCCCTGCGTCCATGCCCTGGCGACTGAGAAAGTCTGCTTCCCAGTTTTCTACGCCCGGGATGTGAACTGCGGAGATGGTGGAGGCTGTGGCTTCCACCCACAGCAGAATCCGCCGGACTTGCTGGAAGGCTTGCCGACTGCTTGTGCCGCCTTGGTGGTTGATGTATGCCCCGCCGTGGCGTTGTCCGACTGAATTCGGATCTGCCTGCCTTCCAGCCATGGCTGGAACGCTATTAGGGCTAGAACACTGCCCTTCTCTCCAGAACATTGATCTGGAGGGAGGACTCTGCTGAGTCCATGTACCCTGAGCCCTGTGGTGGAGGAAGACACCCTGACAGACTCGCGTCCGCCGTGACCACAGCCCAGGATGTGGGCAGGAAAGATTTTTCCTTCGACAAGAGTGGGAAGAAGCCACCACTGAAGGGAGGCCAGGCTGCTCGAGAAGGAGCAACGTTCCTGTCGAGGGACATCGATTTACTGTCCCATTTGCGGAGAAAGTCCCATTAAAGTGGGAGCAGATGAATCTGCGCAAACGGAGCTGCCTCTATTGCTGCCACCAACTTCTCTAGGAAGTGCATGAGGCGCCTCAAGGGTGTGACTGGGCTCGAAGGAACGATTGCATCCCTGTCTGTAGTGAACGCTGTTTGTCCAGCGGAAGCTTCACTATCGCTGAGAGAGTATGAAACTCCATGCCGAGATATGTCATTGATTGGGCCGGTGTCAATTTTGACTTTAGGAAGAAGGGAATTTTGTTACTTACCGTAAATTCCTTTTCTTCTAGCTCTTATTGGGAGACCCAGACGATTGGGGTATAGCTACTGCCCTCCGGAGGCCACACAAAGCACTACACTAAAAAGTGCTAGGCCCCTCCCCATCTGGCTATACCCCCCCGTGGTATCACGGGTTCTCCAGTTTTAGTGCCAAAGCAAGAAGGAGGAAGCCAATAACTGGTTTAAACAAATTAACTCCGAATAACGTCGGAGAACTGAAAAACCGTTCAACATGAACAACATGTGTACCCGCAAACAACAAAAAAATCCCGAAGGACAACAGGGCGGGTGCTGGGTCTCCCAATAAGAGCTAGAAGAAAAGGAATTTACGGTAAGTAACAAAATTCCCTTCTTCTTCAGCGCTCTATTGGGAGACCCAGACGATTGGGACGTCCAAAAGCTGTCCCTGGGTGGGTAAAGAGATACCTCATGTTAGAGCTGCAAAACAGCCCTCCCCTACGGGGATGTCACTGCCGCCTGCAGGACTCTTCTACCTAAGCTGGCATCCGCCGAAGCATAGGTATGCACCTGATAATGTTTGGTGAAAGTGTGCAGACTCGACCAGGTAGCTGCCTGGCACACCTGTTGAGCCGAAGCCTGGTGTCGTAATGCCCAGGACGCACCCACGGCTCTGGTTGAGTGGGCTTTTAGCCCTGAAGGAACCGGAAGCCCCGCAGAACGGTAGGCCTCTAGAATTGGTTCTTTGATCCATCGAGCCAGGGTGGCTTTAGAAGCCTGCAACCCCTTGCGCGGACCAGCGACAAGGACAAAAAGTGCATCGGAACGGCGCATGGGCGCCGTGCGGGAAATGTAGATTCTGAGTGCTCTCACCAGATCCAGCAAACGTAAGTCCTTTTCATACCGGTGAACCGGATGAGGACAAAAGGAAGGCAAGGATATATCCTGATTAAGATGAAACGAGGAGACGACCTTAGGGAGAAACTCCGGAATGGGGCGCAGCACTACCTTGTCCTGGTGGAACACCAGGAAGGGAGCCTTGGATGACAGAGCTGCCAGCTCCGACACTCGCCGAAGCGATGTGATCGCAACAAGAAACGCCACTTTCTGTGACAGGCGAGAAAAGGAAACTTCTTTCAGAGGCTCGAAAGGCGGCTTCTGGAGAGCAACTAGTACCCTGTTCAGATCCCATGGATCTAACGGCCGCTTGTACGGGGGCACAATATGACAGACCCCCTGCAGGAACGTGCGCACCTTAGGAAGACGTGCTAAACGCTTCTGAAAAAACACGGATATTGCCGATACTTGCCCTTTAAGGGAGCTGAGCGACAAGCCCTTTTCTAACCCCGATTGCAGGAAAGAAAGAAAAGTGGGCAATGCAAATGGCCAGGGAGACACTCCCTGAGCGGAACACCAGGATAAGAAAATCTTCCACGTTCTGTGGTAGATCTTAGCAGAAGTCGACTTTCTAGCCTGTCTCATTGTGGCTACAACTCCTTGGGATAATCCTGCAGACGCTAGGATCCAGGACTCAATGGCCACACAGTCAGGTTCAGGGCCGCAGAATTCTGATGGAAAAACGGCCCTTGGGACAGTAAGTCTGGTCGGTCTGGCAGTGACCACGGTCGACCGACCGTGAGATGCCACAGATCCGGATACCACGATCTCCTCGGCCAGTCTGGGGCGACGAGTATGACGCGGCTGCAATCGGATCTGATCTTGCGTAACACTCTGGGCAAGAGTGCCAGAGGTGGGAAGACGTATGGGAGCCGGAACTGCGACCAATCTTGAACTAATGCGTCTGCCGCCAGAGCTCTTTGATCGCGCGACCTCGCCATGAATGCCGGGACCTTGTTGTTGTGCCGGGACGCCATTAGGTCGACGTCCGGCACTCCCCATCGGCGACAGATTTCCTGAAACACGTCCGGGTGAAGGGACCACTCCCCTGCGTCCATGCCCTGGCGACTGAGGAAGTCTGCTTCCCAATTTTCTACGCCTGGGATGTGAACCGCGGATATGGTGGATGCTGTGTCCTCCACCCACATTAGAATGCGCCGGACTTCTTGGAATGCTTGCCGACTGCGCGTCCCTCCTTGGTGGTTGATGTATGCCACCGCTGTGGAGTTGTCCGACTGGATTCGGATCTGCTTTCCTTCCAGCCACTGTTGGAAGGCCAGTAGGGCAAGATACACTGCCCTGATTTCCAGAACATTGATCTGAAGGGTGGACTCCTGCAGAGTCCACGTCCCCTGGGCCCTGTGGTGGAGAAACACTGCTCCCCACCCTGACAGACTCGCATCTGTCGTGACCACTGCCCAGGATGGGGGCAGGAAGGATCTTCCCTGAGACAATGAGGTGGGAAGGAGCCACCATTGTAGAGAGTCCTTGGCCGTCTGGGAAAGAGAGACTTTCCTGTCCAGGGACGTTGACTTCCCGTCCCATTGGCGGAGAATGTCCCATTGAAGTGGGCGCAGATGAAACTGCGCAAAGGGAACTGCTTCCATGGCTGCCACCATCTTCCCGAGGAAGTGCATGAGGCGCCGTAAGGGGTGCGACTGGCCTTGAAGGAGGGATTGCACCCCTGTCTGTAGGGACCGCTGCTTGTTCAGCGGAAGCTTCACTCTCGCTGCTCGAGTATGAAACTCCATGCCAAGATAAGTTATCGACTGTGACGGTGACAGATTCGACTTCGGAAAGTTGATGATCCATCCGAACGTCTGTAGAGTCTCCAGCGTAGCATGTAGACTGAGTTGGCATGCCTCTTGAGAGGGTGCCTTGACAAGTAGATCGTCTAGGTAAGGGATCACCGAGTGTCCCTGAGAGTGCAAGACTGCTACCACCGCCGCCATGACCTTGGTGAAGACCCGGGGGGCTGTCGCCAGACCGAATGGCAGAGCTACGAACTGAAGATGGTCGTTTCCTATCACAAAACGTAGAAAACGTTGATGTTCTGTAGCAATTGGCACGTGGAGATAAGCATCTTTGATGTCTATTGAGGCAAGGAAGTCTCCTTGAGACATTGAGGCAACGACAGAGCGGAGGGTTTCCATCCGGAACCGTCTGGCGTGCACATGTTTGTTGAGCAGCTTTAGATCCAGAACAGGACGGAACGAGCCGTCCTTTTTTGGAACCACAAAGAGATTGGAGTAAAACCCTCGCCCTTGTTCCTGAGGCGGTACAGGAACCACTACTCCTTCCGCTCTTAGGGAGTCCACCGCCTGCAGCAGGGCATCTGCTCGGTCTGGATGTGGGGAGGTTCTGAAGAACCGAGCTGGAGGACGAGAACTGAACTCTATTCTGTACCCGCGAGACAAAATGTTTGTCACCCACCGGTCTTTGACCTGTGACATCCAAATGTCGGAAAAGCCGACCGGAGATGCGGAGGGGGGGGGGGCTGGAAGTCATGAGGTAGCCGCTTTGGAAGCGGTTCCTCCATTTGCTTTCTTGGGGCGTGCGTGAGCCCGCCAGGAATCTGAGACTCTTTGCGTCCTCTGAGTCCCTTTGGACGAGGAGAATTGTGTCTTGCCCGAACCTCGAAAGGACTGAAACCTCTGCTGCCATTTTTTCTGCTGAGGTTTGCTTGATCTGGGCTGGGGTAAGGAAGAGTCTTTACCCTTGGACTGTTTAATGATGTCAGCCAATGGCTCGCCAAACAGTCTGTCTCTAGATAAAGGCAAGCTGGTTAAACATTTTTTGGAACCAGCATCTGCTTTCCAGTCCTTTAACCACAAGGCTCTGCGCAAAACTACCGAATTGGCGGACGCCATTGAGGTGCGGCTGGTAGATTCTAGGACCGCATTGATAGCGTAAGACGCAAACGCAGACATCTGCGAGGTAAGGGACGCCACTTGCGGCACCGCTGGATGTATGATAGCATCCACTTTTGCTAACCCAGCTGAAATAGCTTGGAGTGCCCATACGGCTGCGAATGCTGGAGCAAACGACGCGCCGATAGCTTCATAGACAGATTTTAACCAAAGGTCCATCTGTCTGTCATTGGCATCCTTAAGTGAAGCGCCATCCTCCACTGCAACTATGGATCTAGCTGCAAGTTTGGAAATCGGGGGGTCTACTTTTGGACACTGGGTCCAGCGCTTGACCACATCAGGGGGGAAAGGAAAACGTGTATCCTTAGAACGTTTAGAGAAACGCCTTTCTGGATGAGCGTCGTGTTTCTGGATTGACTCTCTGAAGTCAGAGTGATCCAAGAAAGCACTCAATTTACGCTTGGGATAGAGGAAACGAAACTTCTCCTGCTCTGCAGCTGCCTCCTCTGCAGAAGGAGCTGGGGGAGAAATATCCAACAGTCTATTGATGGCTGAGATAAGCTCGTTTACCATGGCGTCCCCATCCGGGGTATCCAGATTGAGAGGGGTTCCAGGATAAGACTCCTGATCACTCTCTTCAGACGCATCACAGGGCGACTGATTGCGCTGAGACCCTGAGCAGTGTGATGACGTTGAGGGTCTTTCCCAGCGAGCTCGCTTAGGGTGGCTGGGGCTATCATCTGAGTCATAATACTCAGCCTGGGAAGCCGGGGACCCCCTTGCAGTCTGGATTAATTCCAACTGAGGGGGATTAGAGGACAGAGACCTCGCCGTGTCCATAGACTGAGCCCCAGTCATGGATTGCAAAGTTTCAAGGATTTTTGCCATAGTCACAGACATTCCATCAGCAAAAACTGCAAAGTCTGTCCCTGACACCGGGGCAGGACTTACAAGCGTCTCAGCCTGGGTCACTACCCCTCCGGACTCCGGCTGGCGAAGCAGCACCGGATCTGAGCATTGCACACAATGGGGGTCTTTGGAACCTGCTGGTAGAGCAGCCCCACATGCAGCACACGCAGTGTACACAGCCCTAGCCTTGGCAGCCTTGCGTTTTGTGGATGACATGTTGCTGCTTCCTCAGAGCGATCTGGGTATCCAGCCAGGAAGCGACCTCACAGTGCAAGAAATAAATAAATATATATATCTGGTGACCCAGTACACCAATACACACTGAGGCACTAGAGGGGCCAGCTGAAATGCCGCTTACCGCCCGCTTAAGAGCGGGTGTGTGGTCGCCAAAAGCCCCCTAGTCCAGGTCTCCCAGAGCCTTGCGTCCTTCCTCCAGCCAGACTGCATGTAATGGCTGCCGGCGTCCTGGGAGAGGAGGGGGGGCGGGCCCTGGGCGTTCCTGACTAAGAGCGGGAAGCCTGCTTCCCTCTGTGCCTAGTGAGAGGGCTGGAGCATGTAAATCAGGCTCCAGCCCTCGTCGCTGCTGCGAAACAGCGTCTCTCCCCTACCCTGATTGACAGGGTGGGGGCGGGAACGAAGCGGAGCTAGGCCGCAAAAGCCGGGGACTGGATTTATAAACGCCGCCGCCGTAAAAGCGCGGTCGGCGTGTCCCCGGCGCACTACAAGTCACAGCAGCGCCGCCCGATCCAGTGGGGGTCGGCGCTGCGTTCCCACAACACGAAGTCCCCCAGTAAACTGTAGGAACACTAACTCCAACGTTACGGTCCCCGGCGCACTACAACACCCAGCCAGCCCGGAGTGTGTCTGTGCCTGCCGGGGACACAGAGTACCTGTATGATGCAGGGCCATGTCCCTGATTGTACTCCTGCTCCATATCCATCAGGTTCAACTGGGTCTGTGGATGGAGCCCGGCGTCAGAGCTTAGAGGCCGGCAGGATCCCACTTCCACAGAGCCCTACAAGGGGATGTGGAAGGAAAACAGCATGTGGGGCTCCAGCCCCTGTACCAGCAATAGGTACCTCAACCTTACAACACCATCCACGGGTGAGAAGGGAGCATGCTGGGGGCCCTATATGGGCCCTCTTTTCTTCCATCCGAAATAGTCAGCAGCTACTGCTGACTAAAATCTGTGGAGCTATGCGTGGATGTCTGACCTCCTTCGCACAAAGCTTGAAAACTGGAGAACCCGTGATACCACGGGGGGGGTATAGCCAGAAGGGGAGGGGCCTAGCACTTTTTAGTGTAGTGCTTTGTGTGGCCTCCGGAGGGCAGTAGCTATACCCCAATCGTCTGGGTCTCCCAATAGAGCGCTGAAGAAAAATTGATGAACCACCCGAATCTCTGGAGAGTCTCTAGAGCAATGTTCAGTCTGTGTTGGCATGCCATCCGAGAGGGGGCCTTGACCAGCAGATTGCCTGAGAGAGAGGACCGCTACCACCGTTGTCATGACCTTGGTGAAGGCCCGTAGGGCTGTCACAAGGCCGAAAGTTAGTGCCACGAACTGAATGTGTTCGTTCCCTATGGCGAAGCACAGGAAGCGCTGATATTCTGGTACAATCGGCACGTGGAAATAAGCATCCCTGATGTCGATCGATGCTAGGAAACCTCCTTGGGCCATCAAAGGTGATGGCAAGCGGAGAGATTCCATCCGGAACCGTCAGGTTCTCCGTCCGTTGAGCCGTGTGAAGTCCAGAACGGGGCGGAGTGATCCGTCCTATCTGGTACCACGAACAAGCTGGAGTAAAAAGCCGCGACTACGTTCTTGAAGGGGAACGAGGATCGCAACTCCTCCTGCCTTCGGAGTGTTCACCGACTGGAAACGTGCATCGGCTCGCTCGGGGGACGGAGATGCTGTGAATCAACGAGTCGGAGGACGAGAACTGAGCTCTATCCTGTGACCGTAAGACAGAATGTCTCCTACATCGGTCTTGGACATGTGGGGACCACTCCCCTGACCTGGACCGCCATGCAGAAAAGGTTCTCTGTGCACGGCGGAGGATGAAAATACCACCGCCTGAGACGTCAAAGACGCTAATTGCGGAGCACAGGATGACCGCATTGATCTGAGACAGAGCAGCTGAGATAGCCTGGAGTGCCCACCCCTGCAAAGGCTGGGGCAACGGACGCGCCTATGGCTTCATAGATGGATCCCATTAGGAGTTCTATCTGTCTGTCCGTGGCATTCTTGAGCGTGGACCCGCCAGCCACTGCTACTACTGATCTAGCCGCCAGTCCGAGACTGGCGGGCACCTTATGACACTGAGCCGAAACCTTAACAACGTCAGAGGGGAAGGGACAACGTGTGTTATAAGGCGTTCAGTAAAACGCTCGTCCGGGAAGGTGTGCTTCTGGACAGAATCTGTGAAGCCTTGAGAGCCACGTCCGGACAGAGTCCTGGGTTGCGACCTCCGCCCCATCCTCTAGAGGGTCCTCAAGCTGAGACCCTAGAAGTCGGGGAAGATTCCAAGCAAGGCTGCTTAGCCGGACTGGGACTGCGGTTCGTGCTGGAGTTTACCACGTACTAACTAGAGGCCACCCCAGGAACACGCTTCGTCGCAGACCGAGGGAGGCCTGGGGCGATCCCGCTGTGTAACCCCAAAAGTGCAGGAATCTGGTGCCCTGAGCGAAACGTGAGGGAGACGGAGGACAGCCAAGTGTGCTCCAGCCGTCACTGCTAGCCTCCGACTGACCGTCCCGCCCTTCCCCCTGACTGGCAGGGCCAGGGACGGGAGTTTAAGGCGCTAGGCCGCAAAGAAGGGAATTTTGTTTACTTACCGTAAATTCCTTTTCTTCTAGCTCCAATTGGGAGACCCAGACAATTGGGGTGTATAGGCTATGCCTCCGGAGGCCGCACAAAGTATTACACTAAAAGTGTAAAGCCCCTCCCCTTCTGCCTATACACCCCCCGTGCTCCCACGGGCTCCTCAGTTTTGGTGCAAAAGCAAGAAGGAGGAAAAAATTATCAACTGGTTTAAAGTAAATTCAATCCGAAGGAATATCGGAGAACTGAAACCATTCAACATGAACAACATGTGTACACAAAAAAACAGGGGCGGGTGCTGGGTCTCCCAATTGGAGCTAGAAGAAAAGGAATTTACGGTAAGTAAACAAAATTCCCTTCTTCTTTGTCGCTCCATTGGGAGACCCAGACAATTGGGACGTCCAAAAGCAGTCCCTGGGTGGGTAAAATAATACCTCGTAATAGAGCCGTAAAACGGCCCCTTCCTACAGGTGGGCAACCGCCGCCTGAAGGACTCGTCTACCTAGGCTGGCATCCGCCGAAGCATAGGTATGCACCTGATAGTGCTTCGTGAAAGTGTGCAGGCTCGACCAGGTAGCCGCCTGACACACCTGCTGAGCCGTAGCCTGGTGCCTCAAAGCCCAGGACGCGCCCACGGCTCTGATAGAATGGGCCTTCAGCCCTGAGGGAACCGGAAGCCCAGCAGAACGGTAAGCTTCGAGAATTGGCTCCTTGATCCACCGAGCCAGGGTTGATTTGGAAGCCTGTGACCCTTTACGCTGGCCAGCGACAAGGACAAAGAGTGCATCCGAGCGGCGCAGGGGCGCCGTACGAGAAATGTAGAGTCTGAGTGCTCTCACCAGATCTAACAAGTGCAAATCCTTTTCACATTGGTGAACTGGATGAGGACAAAAAGAAGGTAAGGAGATATCCTGATTGAGATGAAAGGGGAATACCACCTTAGGGAGAAATTCCGGAACCGGACGCAGAACCACCTTGTCCTGGTGAAACACCAGGAAAGGGGCTTTGCACGACAACGCTGCTAGCTCAGACAGACACTCTCCGAAGAGAAGTGACTGCTACTAGGAAAACCACTTTCTGCGAAAGGCGTGAGAGAGAAATATCCCTCATTGGCTCGAATGGTGGTTTCTGAAGAACCATCAGCACCCTGTTCAGATCCCAGCGTTCTAACGGCCGCTTGTAAGGAGGAACGATGTGACAAACTCCCTGCAGGAATGTGCGTACCTGTGGAAGTCTGGCTAGGCGCTTCTGGAAAAACACAGAGCGCTGAGACTTGTCCCTTAAGGGAGCCGAGCGACAAACCCTTTTCCAGTCCAGATTGAAGGAAGGACAGAAAAGTGGGCAAGGCAAAAGGCCAGGGAGAAAAACCCTGAGCAGAGCACCACGACAGGAAAATTTTCCACGTCCTGTGGTAGATCTTGGCGGACGTTGGTTTCCTAGCCTGTCTCATAGTGGCAATGACCTCTTGAGATAATCCTGAAGACGCTAGGATCCAGGACTCAATGGCCACACAGTCAGGTTGAGGGCCGCAGAATTCAGATGGAAAAACGGCCCTTGAGACAGCAAGTCTGGTCGGTCTGGTAGTGCCCACGGTTGGCCGACCGTGAGATGCCACAGATCCGGGTACCACGACCTCCTCGGCCAGTCTGGAGCGACGAGGATGACGCGGCGGCAGTCGGCCCTGATCTTGCGTAACACTCTGGGCAACAGTGCCAGCGGAGGAAACACATAAAGGAGCTGAAACTGCGACCAATCCTGAACTAAGGCGTCTGCCGCCATAGCTCTGGGATCTTGAGACCGTGCCATGAACGTCGGTACCTTGTTGCTGTGCCGGGACGCCATGAGGTCGACGTCCGGCACCCCCCAGCGGCAACAGATCTCCTGAAACACGTCCGGGTGAAGGGACCATTCCCCTGCGTCCATGCCCTGGCGACTGAGATAATCTGCTTCCCAGTTTTCCACGCCTGGGATGTGAACTGCAGAGATGGTGGAGGCCGTGGCTTCCACCCACATCAAAATCCGCCGGACTTCCTGGAAGGCTTGCCGACTGCGTGTGCCGCCTTGGTGGTTGATGTATGCCACCGCTGTGGAATTGTCCGACTGAATTCGGATCTGCTTGCCTTCCAGCCACTGCTGGAACGCTTTCAGGGCAAGATACACTGCCCGTATTTCCAGAACATTGATCTGAAGTGAGGACTCTTGCTGGGTCCACGTACCCTGAGCCCTGTGGTGGAGAAGAAGGGAATTTTGTTACTTACCGTAAATTCCTTTTCTTCTAGCTCCAATTGGGAGACCCAGACGATTGGGTGTATAGCTACTGCCTCCGGAGGCCACACAAAGTATTACACTAAAAAGTGTAAGGCCCCTCCCCTTCTGCATATACACCCCCCGTGGGATCACGGGCTCCTCAGTTTTAGTGCAAAAGCAAGAAGGAGGAAAGCCAATAACTGGTTAAACAAATTCAATCCGAAGGAACATCGGAGAACTGAAACCATTCAACATGAACAACATGTGTACCCGAAAAAAACAAAAATCCCGAAGGAAACAGGGGCGGGTGCTGGGTCTCCCAATTGGAGCTAGAAGAAAAGGAATTTACGGTAAGTAACAAAATTCCCTTCTTCTTCGGCGCTCCATTGGGAGACCCAGACGATTGGGACGTCCAAAAGCAGTCCCTGGGTGGGTAAATTAATACCTCAAGTTAGGGCCGTAAAACAGCCCTTCCCTACATGGAGGCAACCGCCGCCTGCAGGACTCTTCTACCTAGGCTGGCATCCGCCTAAGCGTAGGTATGCACCTGATAATGCTTGGGAAAGTGTGCAGACTCGACCAGGTAGCTGCCTGGCACACCTGCTGAGCCGTAGCCTGGTGCCGTAATGCCCAGGACGCACCCACGGCTCTGGTAGAATGGGCCTTCAGCCCTGATGGAACCGGAAGCCCAGCAGAACGGTAGGCTTCAAGAATTGGTTCCTTGATCCATCGAGCCAGGGTGGATTTGGAAGCCTGCGACCCTTTACGCTGACCAGAGTCAAGTACAAAGAGCGCATCCGAGCGGCGCAGGGGCGCCGTGCGGGAAATGTAGATTCTGAGTGCTCTCACCAGATCCAACAAGTGCAAATCCATTTCATCTCGATGAACTGGATGAGGACAAAAGGAAGGTAAGGAGATATCCTGATTGAGAAGAAAGGGGGATACCACCTTAGGGAGAAACTCCGGAATCAGGCGCAGCACTACCTTGTCTTGGTGAAACACCAGGAAGGGAGCTTTGGCTGACCGCGCTGCTAGTTCGGACACTCTCCGAAGAGATGTGACCGCCACTAGAAAGGCCACTTTCTGTGTAAGTCGAGAAAGTGAAACATCCCTCAGAGGCTCGAAGGACGGCTTCTGGAGAGCAATTAGTACCCTGTTCAGATCCCATGGGTCTAACGGCCTCTTGTACGGAGGGACAATGTGACAAACCCCCTGCAGGAACGTGCGTACCTGAGGAAGTCGTGCTAGGCGCTTCTGAAAGAATACAGACAGCGCTGGGACTTGTCCTTTAAGGGAGCCGAGCGACAAACCTTTTTCCAAACCAGATTGCAGGAAGGAAAGAAAAGTAGGCAATGCAAATGGCCAGGGAGACACTCCCTGAGCAGAGCACTGAGATAAGAATATCTTCCACGTCCTGTGGTAGATCTTGGCGGACGTTGGTTTCCTAGCCCGTCTCATGGTGGCAATGACGTCTTGAGATAATCCTGAAGACGCTAGGATCCAGGACTCAATGGCCACACAGTCAGGTTCAGGGCCGTAGAATTCAGACAGAAAAAACGGCCCTTGGGACAGTAAGTCTGGCCGGTCTGGTAGTGCCCACGGTTGGCCGACCGTGAGATGCCACAGATCCGGGTACCACGACCTCCTCGGCCAGTCTGGGGCGACGAGGATGGCGCGGCGGCAATCGGAGCTGATCTTGCGTAGCACTCTGGGCAACAGTGCCAGAGGGGGAAACACATAGGGTAGCTGGAACTGCGACCAATCCTGAACTAAGGCGCCTGCCGCCAGAGCTCTTTGATCGTGAGACCGCGCCATGAAAATCGGGACCTTGTTGTTGTGCCGAGACGCCATTAGGTCGACGTCCGGCATCCCCCAGCGGCTACAGATTTCCTGAAACACGTCCGGGTGCAGAGACCATTCCCCTGCGTCCATACCCTGGCGACTGAAGAAGTCTGCTTCCCAGTTTTCTACGCCTGGGGTGTGAACTGCGGATATGGTGGATGCTCTGTCTTCCACCCACATCAGAATCCGCCTGACTGCGTGGGAGGCTTGCCGACTGCGTGTTCCGCCTTGGTGGTTGATGTATGCCACCGCTGTGGAGTTGTCCGACTGAATTCGGATCTGTCTGCCTTCCAGCCACTGCTGGAAGGGTTGCAGGGCAAGATACACTGCCCAGATTTCCAGAACATTGATCTGAAGGGTGGACTCTTGCTGAGTCCACGTACCCTGAGCCCTGTGGTGGAGAAAGACTGCTCCCCACCCTGACAGACTCGCGTCTGTCGTGACCACCGCCCAGGATGGGGGTAGGAAGGACTTTCCTTTTGACAATGAGGTGGGAAGAAGCCACCACTGAAGAGAGTCCTTGACCGTCTGAGAAAGGGAGACGTTCCTGTCTAGGGACGTCGACTTCCCATCCCATTGGCGGAGAATGTCCCATTGCAGTGGACGCAGATGAAACTGCGCGAAAGGGACTGCCTCCATTGCTGCTACCATCTTCGCTAAGAAGTGCATGAGGCGTCTTAAGGGGTGTGACTGGCCTTGAAGGAGAGACTGCACCCCCGTCTGTAGTGAACGCTGTTTGTCCAGCGGAAGCTTCACTATCGCTGAGAGAGTATGAAACTCCATGCCAAGATATCTCAGCGATTGGGTCGGGGTCAGAATTAACTTTGAAAAGTTGATGATGCACCCGAAACTCTGGAGAGTCTCCAGCGCAACGTTCAGACTGTGTTGGCATGCCTCTTGAGAGGGTGCCTTGACAAGTAGATCGTCCAAGTAAGGGATCACAGAGTGACCCTGAGAGTGCAGGACTGCTACCACTGCTGCCATGACCTTGGTGAAGGCCCGTGGGGCTGTCGCCAGACCGAAGGGCAGGGCTACGAACTGAAGATGCTCGTCTTCTATCACGAATCGTAGCAAACACTGGTGCTCTGGAGCAATCTGCACGTGGAGATAAGCATCCTGATGTCTATTGATGCTAGGAAATCTCCTGGAGACATTGAGGCAATGACGGAGCGGAGGGATTCCATCCGGAACCGCCTGGTTTTCATGTGTTGAGCAGTTATAGGTCCAGAACGGAACGGAAAGAGCCGTCCTTTTTTGGCACCACAACCAGATTGGAGTAAAAACCGTGACCTTGTTCCTGCAGAGGAACAGGGATTACCACTCCTTCTGCCTGCAGAAGAGCATCGGCTCGGTCGGGAGGTGGGGAAGTTCTGAAGAATCGAGCCGGAGGACGAGAACAGAACTCTATCCTGTACACGTGAGACAAAATGTCTCTCACCCACCGGTTTTTGACCTGTGGCAGCTAAATGTCGCCAAAGCGGGAGAGTCTGCCACCGACCGCGGATGCGGAGAGAGAGGGCTGAAAGTCATGAGGAAACCGCCTTGGTAGCGGTTCCTCCGGCTGCCTTCTTTGGGCGTGATTGAGCCCGCCAGGAATCTGAGCCCCTCTGAGCCTTTTGAGTCCTTATGGACGAGGAAAACTGGGACCTGCCCGAGCCTGGAAAGGACCGAAACCTCGACTGTCCTTTCCTCTGTTGGGTTTTGTTTGATCTGGGCTGGTGTAAGGAAGAATCCTTACCCTTGGACTGTTTAATGATTTCATCCAATCTCTCACCAAACAGTCTGACACCAGATAATGGCAAACTGGTTAAACACTTTTTGGAAGCAGAATCTGCCTTCCATTCCCTTAACCACAAGGCTCTGCGTAAAAACCACGGAGTTGGCGGACGCCACTGACGTACGGCTCGTAGAGTCCAGGACAGCATTAATAGCGTAAGTCGCAATGCAAACATATGCGAGGTTAAGGACGCCATCTGCGGCACAGATATACGTGTGACAGTGTCCACCTGCGCAAGACCAGCTGAAATAGCTTGGAGCGCCCATACGGCTGCGAATGCCGGAGCAAACGACACGCCGATAGCTTCATAGACAGATTTCAACCAGAGGTCCATCTGTCTGACAATGGCATCTTTAAGTGAAGTCCCATCTTCCACTGCAACTATGGATCTAGCCGCAAGCCTGGAGATTGGGGGATCCACCTTTGGACACTGGGTCCAGCGCTTGACCACGTCAGGGGGAAAGGGATAACGTGTATCCTTAAGACGTGTGGAGAAACGCTTGTCTGGATAAGCGTGGTGTTTCTGGACTGCTTCTCTGAAGTCAGAGTGGCCCAAAAAAGTACTGAATTTACGCTTGGGATACCTGAAATGGAATTTCTCCTGCTGCGAAGCTGCCTCCTCCACTGGAGGGGCTGAGGGAGAAATATCCACCAGTCTATTGATGGACGCTATGAGATCGTTCACCATGGCGTCACTATTAGGAGCATCCAGATTGAAAGCGGTCTCAGGATCAGAATCCTGATCAGCTACCTCTGCCTCATCATACAGAGAATCCTCTCGCTGAGACCCTGACTAGTGTGTGAAGTCGAGGGTCTCTCCCAGCGAGCTCGCTTAGGCTGACTGGGACTGTCGTCCGTGCAGAGCCTTCAGCCTGGGATGTATGGGACCCCCTTGGAGCACGTATTAGTTCCAACTGAGGGAGATCGGGGGGCATTGTTCAACAGTGCCCATTGTCTGAGTCACCGGCCTGGACTGCAAGTTTCTAGAATCTTGGTCATAGTCCCAGACATTTTATCCGCAAAAAACTGCAAACTCTGTCCTCTGGACAGTTTCACAGGTGGCTCTCTCTGGGCCACCACTAGCAGAGACTCTACCCAATGGGGGTTAGTGGAACCTGCCGGTAAAACAGCCTCACATGCGGTACAGACAGCATAGAAAGCCTGTGCCTTGGCACCCTTGCTTTTCTGCGGACGACATGCTGTTGTCTCCTCAGAGCAATCCAGGGGTATATAGCCAAGAAGCGACCGTACAGTGCCAATATAGGTACAAGCATAAAGTACACAAAACACTGTGGCACTAGTGGGGTCAGCACCAAGGTGCTGCTTACCGCCCGCTTAAGCGGGTGTGTGGTCGCCAGAATCCCTTGACCGGGTCTCCCAGAGCCTGTGTCCGTTCTCCAGCTTAGACTGCATGCAGGAATGGCTGCCGGCGTCCTGTGAAGAGGGGCGGGCCGTGGGCGTGCCCCAGACAACGAGCGGGAAACTGGCGTCCCACTGTGCCCAGTGAGGGGGCTGGAGTATGTAAATAAGACTCCAGCCCTCGGTGCTGACCATTGTACAGCGTCCCGCCCCTTCCCTGACTGGCAGGCCCGGGGGCGGGAAGGAAACGAAACTAGGCCGCAAAAGCCGGGGACTCGATTTATAAGCGCTGCCGTCGTAAAAGCACGGTCAGCGCGGAAGTCCCCGGCGCACCACAAGTCTCATCCGCGCCGCAGCTTCTAGCAGCGGCCGGCGCGGCAGTTTCCCACACATTAACTCACTCAGCTAAGCTGCAGTGAGTATAGCCCCAGCGCGCAGCGCTGTTGTCCCCGGCGCACTAACACACCCAGCATGCTGGTGTGTGTGTGCATGGTCTGTACGGGGACACAGAGTACCTTAACGTTGCAGGGCCTTGTCCCTGACGATACTCAGCTCCATTCCAGCAGGATCTCCGGGTCTGTGGATGGAGCCCGGCCTCAGAGCCTGGAGGCCGGTAAGATCCCACTTCACCCAGAGCCCTCAGGGGGATGGGGAAGGAATCAGCATGTGGGCTCCAGCCTCCGTACCCGCAATGGGTACCTCAACCTTAAACACCGCCGACAAAAGTGGGGTGAGAAGGGAGCATGCTGGGGGCCCTAGTATGGGCCCTCTTTTCTTCCATCCGACATCGTCAGCAGCTGCTGCTGACTAAACAGTGGAGCTATGCGTGGATGTCTGACCTCCTTCGCACAAAGCATAAAACTGAGGAGCCCGTGATCCCACGGGGGGTGTATATGCAGAAGGGGAGGGGCCTTACACTGTTTAGTGTAATACTTTGTGTGGCCTCCGGAGGCAGTAGCTATACACCCAATCGTCTGGGTCTCCCAATGGAGCGCCGAAGAAAAACCGCTCCCCACCCTGACAGACTCGCGTCCGTCGTGACCACCGCCCAGGATGGGGGTAGGAAGGATTTCCCCTTCGATAATGAAGTGGGAAGAAGCCACCACCGAAGGGAAGCTTTGGTCGCCTGAGAGAGGGAGACGTTCCTGTCGAGGGACGTCGGTTTCCTGTCCCATTTGCGTAGGATGTCCCATTGAAGAGGACGCAGGTGAAACTGCGCGAAAGGGACTGCCTCCATTGCTGCCACCATCTTCCCCAGGAAGTGCATGAGGCGCCTCAAGGGGTGTGCCTGACCTTGAAGGAGAGATTGCACCCCTTACTGTAGTGAACACTGCTTGACCAGCGGAAGCTTCACTATCGCTGAGAGGGTATGAAACTCCATGCCAAGATATGTCAGCGATTGGGCCGGTGTCAGATTTGACTTTGGAAAATTGATGATCCACCCGAAACTCTGGAGAGTCTCCAGAGTAGCGTCGAGGCTGTGTTGGCATGCCTCTTGAGAGGGTGCCTTGATCAGGAGATCGTCCAAGTAAGGGATCACCGAGTGACCCTGAGAGTGGAGGACCGCTACTACAGTAGCCATAACCTTGGTGAAAACCCGTGGGGCTGTTGCCAGGCCGAACGGCAGTGCCACGAACTGCAGGTGTTAGTCTCCTATGGCGAAGCGCAAGAAGCGCTGGTGCTCTGGAGCAATCGGTACGTGGAGATAAGCATCTTTGATATCGATCGATGCAAGGAAATCTCCTTGGGACATTGAGGCGATGACGGAGCGGAGGGATTCCATCCGGAACCGCCTGGTCTTTACGTGTTTGTTGAGCAGTTTCAGGTCCAGGACAGGACGGAAAGACCCGTCCTTCTTTGGGACCACAAACAGGTTGGAGTAAAAACCGTGACCCTGTTGCTGAAGAGGCACAGGGACCACCACTCCTTCTGCCTTCAGAGTGCCCAGCGCCTGCATAAGAGCCTCGGCTCGCTCGGGAGGCGGGGATGACCTGAAGAATCGAGTCGGGGACGAGAGGTGAACTCTATCTTGTAACCGTGAGACAGAATGTCTCTCACCCACCGGTCTTTTACCCGTGGCAGCCAGGTGTCGCAAAAGCGGGAGAGCCTGCCACCGACCGAGGATGCGGATTGAGGAGGCCGAAAGTCATGAGGAAGCCGCTTTGGTAGCGGCACCTCCGGTGGTCTTTTTAGGACGTGACTTAGACCGCCATGAATCAGAGTTCCTTTGATCTTTCTGAGGCCTTTTGGACGAGGAGAATTGGGACCTGCCCGCGCCCCGAAAGGACCGAAACCTCGACTGCCCCCTCCTCTGTTGGGGTATGTTCGGTTTGGGCTGGGGTAAGGATGTATCCTTTCCCTTGGATTATTTGATGATTTCATCCAAACGCTCGCCAAACAATCGGTCGCCAGAAATTGGCAAACTGGTTAAGCGCTTTTTGGAAGCAGAATCTGCCTTCCATTCCCGTAGCCACAAGGCCCTGCGGAGTACCACCGAATTGGCGGATGCAACCGCCGTACGGCTCGCAGAGTCCAGGACAGCATTAATAGCGTAAGACGCAAATGCAGACGTCTGAGAGGTTATGGACGCCACCTGCGGCGCGGAAGTGCGTGTGGCTGCGTCAATTTGCGCTTGACCTGCTGAGATAGCTTGTAGCGCCCATACGGCTGCGAATGCTGGGGCAAAAGAAGCGCCAATAGCTTCATAGATGGATTTCAGCCAGAGTTCCATCTGCCTGTCAGTGGCATCTTTGAGTGAAGCCCCATCTTCCACTGCAAGTATGGATCTAGCCGCCAGTCTGGAGATTGGAGGATCCACTTTGGGACACTGAGCCCAACTTTTGACCACGTCAGGGGGAAAGGGATAACGTGTATCCTTAAGGCGCTTAGAAAAACGCTTATCTGGACAATCATGGTGATTCTGGACTGCCTCTCTGAAATCAGAGTGGTCCAGAAGAAGGGAATTTTGTTACTTACCGTAAATTCCTTTTCTTCTAGCTCTTATTGGGAGACCCAGACGATTGGGGTATAGCTACTGCCCTCTGGAGGCCACACAAAGCACTACATTAAAAGTGCAAGGCCCCTCCCCCTCTGGCTATACCCCCCCCGTGGTATCACGGGTTCTCCAGTTTTAGTGCCAAAGCAAGAAGGAGGAAGCCAATAACTGGTTTAAACAAATTAACTCCGAATAACGTCGGAGAACTGAAAAACCGTTCAACATGAACAACATGTGTACCCGCAAACAACAAAAAAACATCCCGAAGGACAACAGGGCGGGTGCTGGGTCTCCCAATAAGAGCTAGAAGAAAAGGAATTTACGGTAAGTAACAAAATTCCCTTCTTCAGCGCTCTATTGGGAGACCCAGACGATTGGGACGTCCAAAAGCTGTCCCTGGGTGGGTAAAGAAATACCTCATGTTAGAGCTGCAAAACAGCCCTCCCCTACGGGGGTGTCACTGCCGCCTGCAGGACTCTTCTACCTAAGCTGGCATCCGCCGAAGCATAGGTATGCACCTGATAATGCTTGGTGAAAGTGTGCAGACTGGACCAGGTAGCTGCCTGGCACACCTGTTGAGCCGAAGCCTGGTGACGTAATGCCCAGGACGCACCCACGGCTCTGGTTGAGTGGGCTTTTAGCCCTGAAGGAACCGGAAGCCCCGCAGAACGGTAGGCCTCTAGAATTGGTTCTTTGATCCATCGAGCCAGGGTGGCTTTAGAAGCCTGCAACCCCTTGCGCGGACCAGCGACAAGGACAAAAAGTGCATCGGCACGGCGCATGGGCGCCGTGCGGGAAATGTAGATTCTGAGTGCTCTCACCAGATCTAGCAAACGTAAGTCCTTTTCATACCGGTGAACCGGGTGAGGACAAAACGAAGGCAAGGATATATCCTGATTAAGATGAAAAGAGGATACGACCTTAGGGAGAAACTCCGGAATAGGGCGCAGCACTACCTTGTCCTGGTGGAACACCAGGAAGGGAGCCTTGGATGACAGAGCTGCCAGCTCAGACACTCGCCGAAGCGATGTGATCGCAACAAGAAACGCCACTTTCTGTGACAGCCGAGAAAAGGAAACTTCCTTCAGAGGCTCGAAGGGCGGCTTCTGGAGAGCAACTAGTACCCTGTTCAGATCCCATGGATCTAACGGCCGCTTGTACGGGGGCACAATATGACAGACCCCCTGCAGGAACGTGCGCACCTTAGAAAGACGTGCTAGACGCTTCTGAAAAAACACGGATAGTGCCGAAACTTGCCCTTTAAGGGAGCTGAGCGACAAGCCCTTTTCTAACCCCGATTGCAGGAAGGAAAGAAACTTGGGCAATGCAAATGGCCAGGGAGACACTCCCTGAGCAGAGCACCAGGATAAGAAAATCTTCCACGTTCCGTGGTAGATCTTAGCCGAATTCGACTTTCTAGCTTGTCTCATTGTGGCAACGACTCCTTGAGATAATCCTGCAGATGCTAGGATCCAGGACTCAATGGCCACACAGTCAGGTTCAGGGCCGCAGAATTCTGATGGAAAAACGGCCCTTGGGACAGTAAGTCTGGTCGGTCTGGCAGTGACCACGGTCGACCGATCGTGAGATGCCACAGATCCGGATACCACGACCTCCTCGGCCAGTCTGGAGCGACGAGTATGATGCGGCTGCACTCGGATCTGATCTTGCGTAGCACTCTGGGCAAGAGCGCCAGAGGCGGAAACACGTATGGGAGCTGAAACTGCGACCAATCTTGAACCAAGGCGTCTGCCGCCAGAGCTCTTTGATCGCGCGACCTCGCCATGAATGCCGGGACCTTGTTGTTGTGCCGGGATGCCATTAGGTCGACGTCCGGCACTCCCCAGCGGCGACAGATTTCCTGAAACACGTCCGGGTGAAGGGACCACTCCCCTGCGTCCATGCCCTGGCGACTGAGGAAGTCTGCTTCCCAGTTTTCTACGCCTGGGATGTGAACCGCGGATATGGTGGATGCTCTGTCCTCCACCCACAATAGAATGCGCCGGACTTCTTGGAAGGCTTGCCGACTGCGCGTCCCTCCTTGGTGGTTGATGTATGCCACCGCTGTGGAGTTGTCCGATTGGATTCGGATCTGCTTTCCTTCCAGCCACTGTTGGAAGGCCAGTAGAGCAAGATACACTGCTCTGATCTCCAGAACATTGATCTGAAGGGTGGACTCCTGCGGAGTCCACGTCCCCTGAGCCCTGTGGTGGAGAAATACTGCTCCCCACCCTGACAGACTCGCATCTGTCGTGACTACTGCCCAGGATGGGGGCAGGAAGGATCTTCCCTGAGACAATGAGGTGGGAAGGAGCCACCATTGTAGGGAGTCCTTGGCCGTCTGGGAAAGCGAGACTTTCCTGTCCAGGGACGTTGACTTCCCGTCCCATTGGCGGAGAATGTCCCATTGAAGTGGGCGCAGATGAAACTGCGCAAAGGGAACTGCTTCCATGGCTGCCACCATCTTCCCTAGGAAATGCATGAGGCGCCGCAAGGGATGCAACTGGCCCTGCAGAAGAGATTGCACCCCTGTCTGTAGTGACCGCTGCTTGTTCAGCGGAAGCTTCACTATCGCTGCTAGAGTATGAAACTCCATGCCAAGATACGTTAGTGATTGAGTCGGTGATAGGATCGACTTTGGAAAGTTGATGATCCATCCGAAAGACTGTAGGGTCTCCAGCGTAGCATTCAGGCTGTGCTGACATGCCTCTTGAGAGGGAGCTTTGACCAATAAATCGTCTAGGTAAGGGATCACCGAGTGTCCCTGAGAGTGCAAGACTGCTACCACCGCCGCCATGACCTTGGTGAAGACCCGTGGGGCTGTTGCCAGACCAAATGGCAGAGCTACGAACTGAAAATGGTCGTCTCCTATCACAAAACGTAGAAAACGTTGATGTTCTGTAGCAATTGGCACGTGGAGATAAGCATCTTTGATGTCTATTGAGGCAAGGAAGTCTCCTCTGGACATTGAGGCAATGACAGAACGCAGGGTTTCCATCCGGAACTTCCTGGCGTGCACATGTTTGTTGAGCCGTTTTAGGTCCAGAACAGGACGGAACGAGCCGTCCTTTTTTGGAACCACAAAGAGATTGGAGTAAAACCCTTGCCCTTGTTTTTGAGGAGGGACTGGGATCACCACTCCTTCCGCTCTTAGGGAGCCCACCGCCTGCAGCAGAGCATCTGCTCGGTCTGGATGTGGGGAGGTTCTGAAGAACCGAGCTGGAGGACGAGAATTGAACTCGATTCTGTACCCGCGAGACAAAATGTCCGTCACCCACCGGTCTTTGACCTGTGACATCCAAATGCCGGAAAAACGGGAGAGCCTGCCCCCGACCGGCGATGCGGAGGGAGGGGGCTGGAAGTCATGAGGTAGCCGCTTTGGAAGCGGTACCTCCATTTGCTTTCTTGGGGCGCGTGTGAGCCCGCCACGAATCTGAGTTTCTTTGCGTCCTCTGAGTCCCTTTGGACGAGGTAAATGGTGTCTTGCCCGAACCTCGAAAGGACTGAAACCTCTGCTGCCACTTTTTCTGCTGAGGTTTGGTTGTTCTGGGTTGTGGTAAAGAGGAGTCTTTACCCTTAGACTGCTTAATGATATCAGCCAATGGCTCGCCAAACAGTCTATCTCTAGATAAAGGCAAACTGGTTAAACATTTTTTTTTTTTTTTTTTTGGAACCAGCATCTGCTTTCCAGTCCTTTAACCACAAGGCTCTGCGCAAAACTACCGAATTGGCGGACGCCATTGAGGTGCGGCTGGTAGATTCTAGGACCGCATTGATAGCGTAAGACGCAAACGCCGACATCTGCGTGGTAAGGTGCGCCACTTGCGGCACTGCTGGATGTATGATAGCATCCACTTTTGCTAAGCCAGCTGAAATAGCCTGGAGTGCCCATACGGCTGCGAATGCCGGAGCAAACGACGCGCCGATAGCTTCATAGACAGATTTTAACCAAAGGTCCATCTGTCTGTCATTGGCATCTTTAAGTGAAGCGCCATCCTCCACTGCAACTATGGACCTAGCTGCGAGTTTGGAAATCGGGGGGTCTACCTTTGGACACTGTGTCCAGCGCTTGACCACCTCAGGGGGGAAAGGGAAACGCGTATCTTTAGATCGTTTAGAGAAACGCCTTTCTGGGTGAGCGTCGTGCTTCTGGATTGATTCTCTGAAGTCAGCGTGATCCAACAAAGCACTCAATTTACGCTTGGGATAAAGGAAACGAAACTTCTCCTGCTCCGCAGCCGCCTCTTCTGCTGAAGGGGCTGGGGGAGAAATATCCAACAGCCTATTGATGGCTGAGATAAGGTCGTTTACCATGGCATCCCCATCAGGGGTATCCAGGTTGAGAGGGGTTCCAGGAATGGATTCCTGATCACTCTCATCAGACACATCACAGGGAGACTGATTGCGCTGAGACCCTGAGCAGTGTGATGACGTCGAGGGTCTTTCCCAGCGAGCTCGCTTAGGGTGGCTGGGGCTATCATCTGAGTCATAATCCTCGGCCTGTGAAGCCGGGGACCCCCCTGTGGGCTGGATTAATTCCAAGTGAGGGGGACCTGAGGACAGAGGCCTCGCCGTGCCCAAAGACTGAGCCCCATGCATAGATTGCAAGGTTTCAAGGATTTTTGCCATAGAGACAGACATATTATCAGCAAAAACTGCAAAGTCTGTCCCTGTCACCGGGGCAGGACTTACAGGCGTCTCAGCCTGGGTCACTCTCCCTCCTGACTCCGGCTGGCGAAGCAGCACCGGGTCGGAGCATTGCACACAATGGGGGTCATCGGAGCCTGCTGGTAGATTAGCCCCACCTGCAGCACCCGCAGTATACACAGCCCTAGCCTTGGCAGCCTTGCGTTTTGAGGATGGCATGTTGTTGCTTCCACAGAGTGATCTGGGAGATGCAGCCAGAAGCGACCTCACAGTGCAAGAAATACAATATCTCTATATCCTACACAGTACACCGATACACCGTGAGGCACTAGAGGGACCAGCACAGAAAAATCGCTTACCGCCCGCTTAAAAAGCGGGTGTGTGGTCGCCAGAGAGCCCCTAGTCCAGGTCTCCCAGAGCCTTGCGTCCTTCCTCCAGCCAGACTGCATGTAATGGCTGCCGGCGTCCTGAGAGAGAAGGGGGGCGGGCCCTGGGCGTTCCTGGCTAAGAGCGGGAAGCCTGCTTCCCTCTGTGCCTAGTGTGAGGGCTGGAGCATGTAAATCAGGCTCCAGCCCTCGTCGCTGCTAGCGAACAGCGTCTCTCCCCTACCCTGAATGACAGGGTGGGGGCGGGAACGAATCGGAGCTGCCGGCGTCCTAGGCCCAAAAAGCCGGGGACTCAATTTATAACCGCCGCCGCCGTAAAAGCGCGGACGGCGGATCCCCGGCGCACCACAAGTCACAGCAGCGCCGCCCGGTCCAGAGGGGGTCGGCGCTGCGTTCCCATACACAAACAATCCCCCAGTAATCTGTAGGGACACTAACTCCAACGTTGCGGTCCCCGGCGCACTACAACACCCAGCCAGCCCGGAGTGTGTCTGTGCCTGCCGGGGACACAGAGTACCTGTATGATGCAGGGCCTGTCCCTGATCGTACTCCTGCTCCGTCTCCATCAGGTTCTAATGGGTCTGTGGATGGAGCCCGGCGTCAGAGCTGAGAGGCCGGCAGGATCCCACTTCCACAGAGCCCTACCAGGGGATGTGGAAGGAAAACAGCATGTCAGGCTCCAGCCCTGTACCAGCAATAGGTACCTCAACCTTACAACACCATCCAGGGGTGAGAAGGGAGCATGCTGGGGACACTATATGTGTCCTCTTTTCTTCCATCCGAAATAGTCAGCAGCTACTGCTGACTAAAATCTGTGGAGCTATGCATGGAATGTCTGACCTCCTTCGCACACAAAGCTAAAACTGGAGAACCCGTGATACCACGGGGGGGGTATAGCCAGAGGGGGAGGGGCCTTGCACTTTTAATGTAGTGCTTTGTGTGGCCTCCAGAGGGCAGTAGCTATACCCCAATCGTCTGGGTCTCCCAATAGAGCGCTGAAGAAACATACTCTGTGTACGCTTGGGAAACCTGAAACGGAATTTCTCCTGCTGAGAAGCTGACTCCTCCACCGGAGGAGCTGAGGGAGAAATATCCAACATTTTATTGATGGACGCAATAAGATCGTTCACTATGGCGTCCCCGTCCGGAGTATCAAGGTTGAGAGCGGCCTCAGGATCAGAATCCTGATCAGCTGTCTCTGCGTCATCAACCAGAGATTCCCCCCGCTGAGACCCTGAACAATATGATGATGTCGAGGGAATTTCCCAGCGAGCTCGCTTAGTCGGTCTGGGGCTGGGGTCTGTGTCAGAGCCCTCAGCCTGGGATCTATGAGACACCCCGGGGGGACATTGTTTCCAAGTAGCAGGGCCATGTCCCTGAACGATACCCGGCTCCTATCCAGCAGGCTCCTCAGGAGTTGTGGATGAAGCACGGTCTCAGTGCCTGGAGACCGATAGGATCCCACTTCACCCAGCGCCCTAAGGGGGATGGGGAAGGAAAACAGCATGTGGGCTCCAGCATCCGTACCCGCAATGGATACCTCAACCTTAACAACACCGCCGACAAGAGTGGGGTGAGAAGGGAGCATGCTGGGGGCCCTATATGGGCCCACTTGTCTTCCATCCGACATAGTCAGCAGCTGCTGCTGACCAATCTGTGGAGCTGTGCGTGCATGTCTGCCTCCTTCGCACAAAGCATAAAAACTGATGAGCCCGTGGGATCACGGGGGGTGTATAGGCAGAAGGGGAGGGGCTTTACACTTTTAGTGTAATACTTTGTGCGGCCTCCGGAGGCATAGCCTATACACCCCAATTGTCTAGGTCTCCCAATTGGAGCGACAAAGAAAGCCGGGAACTAAAGTTACAGACCGCGGCCGGCAAGCAGGCGCGGTCGGCGCCAAGTCTGAGGCGAAGCTGCTCTCTGCACCGTCCCCAAGGGGACACTGAGTCCTTGAGGGGATCAGTTCCGTAGCGTGATTAGTGAGGGGGGCGGAGGACAGCGAAGTGTGCTCCGGCCCTCACTGTCGGCGTCAGCCCGACTGTCCCGCCCTTCCTCCTGACTGGCAGGTCCGGGGGTGGTATAATGATTGAACAGTGCCCGGGGCTGAACTGTAAGGCTTCTCTAGGAGTAGCCAAAAAGCAACAGTGCAAATTATATATATATATATATATATATATATATATATATATATATATATATATATATATATATATATATATATATATATATATATATATATATATATATATATATATATATATATATATATATATATATATATATATATACATACATACATACATACATACATACATACATACATACATACATACATACATACATACATACATACATACATACATACATACATACATACATACATACATACATACATACATACATACATACATACATACATACATACATACATACATACATACATACACTTCGGCACTCAGTGGGACCACCTCAGGTGCTGCTTACCGACCGCTCACAGCGGTTGTGTGATCACCAGAATCCGTGCCCGGGCCCCCCTGATGTTGTCTCTCCTCTCCAGCGTCAGAAGCAGGGCTGTGGAGTCGGTAAGCCAAACCTTCGACTCAGACTCCTCAAATTCTCTTGCTCCGGCTCCGGCTCCTACATATATTGCTTAGTTAGGTGAAAAATTTATTGTAGTACATGAATATGTGTATGTGAACATCAGACATTTAATAATTTTTATGATACGATAATCAAGATATTTGGATAGAACATAAAATATATTTATTGGAATACAACTTTAGAACACAAAAAACTGTAATAAATTGTAAATATGTAATACACTATGTAATATACAGTAGATTACATATATATCTTGTGTGTGTATATACACTGTGTGTGTATATATATATATATATATATATATATATATATATATATATATATATATATATATATATATATATATATATATATATATATATATATATATATATATATATATATATATATATATATATATATTACATATTTACAATTTATTAGTTTTTTGTGTTCTAAAGTTGTATTCCAATAAATATTTTATGTTCTATCCAAATATCTTGATTATTGTATCATAAAAACAATTAAATGTCTGATGTTCACATTGTACTACAATACATTTTTCACTTAAATATAAGCATTATACTAAATGTTATTATTTAGTAAAATATTCAGCACATTCTGCATTGCACTCCTGTCCCCAATTTATTATATATTTTAGGAGTCGGAGTCGGTGCATTTTATACCGACTCCGACTCCACCAAAATGAGCTCCGACTCCGACTCCGACTCCACGACTCCGACTCCACAGCCCTGGTCAGAAGTGCTGACAGTATTGGCTGCCGGCGTTCTGTGGGGAGGAGGGGGCCGTGGGCGTGCCCTAGAAAGTGCGGGAATCTAGTGCCCCACTGTGCTGAGTGAGGGGGGAGGAGGATACAGAGTATGCTCCAGCCCTCAGTGCTGCCGTCCTGTGCAGCGTCCCGCCCTTCCCGACTGGCAGGCCTGTGGGCGGGAATAAGCGAAACTAGGCCGCAAAAGTCGGGGACTAAAGTTATAAGCGCGGCCGGCAAATAAGCACGGCCGGCGCGGTAGTCCCCGGCGCACTAACACACCCAGCAGTGCTGCAGTGTGTATGGCACAAGCGCTCCATGCGCGGTCCCCACGGGGACACAGAGTACCTCACAGTAGCAGGGCCTTGTCCCTGACGATACCCGGCTCCTGTCCAGCAGTCCCCCAGGGCTGCGGAGGGAGCACGGTCCCAGTGCCTGGAGACCGATTAGGATCCCACTTCACCCAGAGCCCTAAAGGGATGGGGAAGGAAAACAGCATGTGGCTCCTGCCTATGTACCCGCAATGGGTACCTCAACCTTAACAACACCGCCGACAAGAGTGGGGTGAGAAGGGAGCATGCTGGGGGCCCTAGTATGGGCCCTCTTTTCTTCCATCCGACCTAGTCAGCAGCTGCTGCTGACTAAGATGTGGAGCTATGCGTGGATGTCAGCCTCCTTCGCACAAAGCATAAAAACTGAGGAGCCCGTGATGCACGGGAGGGTGTATAGCAGAGGGGAGGGGTTTACACTTTTGAGTGTAATACTTTGTGTGGCCTCCGGAGGCAGTAGCTATACACCCAATTGTCTGGGTCTCCCAATGGAGCGACAAAGAAATTTCGCTTAACAAGCAAAGCTTTCTGCAAATTTGTAACCCGGTTTACGAGAAAGCTTTGCTGTACGAGCAAATACTCACCGCACACACTTCCGGTTCCGTACATCCACCGCGCTCTGAACTGCACTTGCAGTCCACACACACACGCACACGCACACGCACTCGCACTCAGTATTATGCTCACCTTACCTTCCGTTCCACCGCTGGTCTCAGGTTCTTGTAGTTCCCGGGAACACCGCGACGTGCTCGCGGCGAACTACAAGTACCATGAAGCCAGCGGTGAAACGGAAGGCAAGGTGGAGCATATAATATATTGTACCTTCCGTTTCATCGCCGGCCTCTGGTGTCCAGACATGGACACCATTTACATGCTTGGAATGTTGCACGTTTACTGTTTTTTTTTTGTTACAGCTCAGTTTTTTGGTGTTTTTTCTCTGCTATCTTGCTTTATTGCAAGTTGGGGGTGCAGCCCTCCTTATACTGAGGCTAAACAACCAATTGCTTCCCACTTTGCTGTGTACTTGATCTGGGACCCGGCTGACCGCTTGTTACCATTCACATTGGAATTTTGATAAAGTCAGGTATATAAAATGGCTTAACTTTAGTAGGTTAGGGACCGTCCCAGATGGGTACACCATGACGAGGCGAGACAGCTTCTTACCTTTTTGCAAAAATGTATATATTAAGTGCCCTTTTATTAAGCACTTGCATTTTATTCATTATTATTCAGGGCATTTTTCATACAATTTTTCTCTTTTTTTCTTGTCTAGAGGCTGCCATTTACATGCTTGGAACATTGAATGTTTACTGGTTTTTTGTTGTTTTTTTTTTTTAGTTACAGCTCAGTTTCTTGGTGTTTTTTATGGACAACACCTCTGTTGCTGTATAGGAGGCATATTAAACCCTTTGTGGATCAATGAATTAACAAAAAAATATATAATAGGGGTAAAAATAAATTTAACAGTCTAAATCCCTTTATCGCAAGAAAGTGCAACAATGTTTTACCTGCCCAGGCCACATAAAAATGCACTCACAGGGTGCAGCAAAACCCCTTAAGAAAGAAGGAGGCAACAGATTGAGCCACCACTCACACTGCCACTCCATGGAGGTGGGGTGGGGGGGGATTGCTTAGTATTAAAGGGATCCTGTCAGCAGAAATTTTGCTTTAAACCTAAAAGTTTCCCCTTCTGCAGCTCCTGGGCTGCATTCTAGCAAGGTTCCTATAGATTTTGTGCCCCCTTTTAGACCAAATTAAATACTTTATGAAGTTGTACCTTTTGGTATGCAAATCTTCAACATTATCTATGGGGGCGGGCTGTCTGGTGTCCGTTACTGTCCCTCCTGCCGATTTACGCCATCCCCCCAACGCTCCATTTCATACCTCCAGGACGCCGCCCAGTGCCCGCCCATAATCTCGTGCCCACCCTTTCCCCTCTGCCTCCAGCGTTCTGCGCAAGCGCTGGCCAGATGACCCGAAGTCACCTCTCGTAACCGGTGGTGTCCTGCTCCGCTCCTCCCATCTATTTCCTGCTCCAGGGCAAGATGGAAAAGAGGTGACGTCGGGTCATCTGGCCAGCGCTCGCGCAGAACGCTGGAGGCAGAGGGGAAAGGGCGGGCACGAGATTATGGGCGGGCACTTGCTGATGACAATCACAGCGCCGCGCATAATCTCGTGCCTGCGCAAACGTCACCAGCGGTCACACTGTGCACGCAGTGCACAGTCCCGGTACAGTCGCATGGCGCCTGCGCGGGACCTTGGGCGCACTGGGCGGCGTCCTGGAGATATGAAATGGAGCGTTGGGGGGACGGCGTAAATCGGCAGGAGGGACAGTAACGGACACCAGACAGCCCGCCCCCATGGATAATTTAGAAGATTTGCATACCAAAAGGTACAACTTTATAAAGTATTTAATTTGGTCTAAAAGGGGGCACAAAAACTATAGGAATATTGCTAGAATGCAGCCCAGGAGCTGCAGAAGGGGAAACTTTTAGGTTTAAAGTAAAATTTCTGCTGGCAGGTTTCCTTTAAAATTGCACACAAATAGCTTGTATAGGGCGACGTTCACACATGTAGGTGCACAGTGTCTAGCTTACAGCCTATTGATGACAGCCATACTATTAGATTAGGCGGGCTGCCCAGAACTATATAAATGTGCACCCCACAGGAACAGAGACCCTAGCTTACAAGGCCTACATTAATGGGCCTGGCTGTATCCTGTATAAAAAGATACAAGTTTAATTCCTCTTTTTGTGGCTTAGCTTTTAAATTGAACGTAGGGACTCACAGGCATGAGGACCCTTGACGTGGGTTGTGAACATCCATATTTTGGCCAAATAAGCAAAACCTCATATTTTATATATCTTTTTTTCTGCACATTATTTCTATACAGGATGAAGCTAGGCCCATTAATGTAGGCCTTATAAACCATGGTCTCCATTCCTGTGTGGTGCACTTATATAGTGCTGGGCAGCCCACCTAGTCTAATAGTATGGGTGTCATCAATAGGCTGTAAGCCAGACACTGTGCACCTACTTGTGTGATTAATGCCTTATACAAGCCAAGCAGTGTTTTGCACCCGTTGCCTCCATCTTTATTAACGAGAAGGTGTCACATTTTTTAATTTTTGTATTAATAGTGATTATGGAATACAAAATTAAGTTCATTGCAGATTCAGTTTTTATTTAATTCTATTTTTACTGAAGCACTGGGGGCTGCCATCTTAATATGCCTCAAATATGGCAGCTCTCTGTGCATTGGGTCTGATAGACTGGCTCCGACCCTATTCTCTAGCACTGAGCGCTCCTAGCTTTGAGCTGGACACGGCCCCTGGAGACAGCCGCCATCTTTGTGGAGCCCACAATATATGCTGTGTGCTGCACTTTCACGTGTCACCCGCTCAGGATGGGGTGCGTACCAGTGCCAGGCAGCGGTGATGGGGCACAGAAATATAGGGGCAGAGTATATGGGGCATAATATACAGTGGAGCACTATGCCAGCTGTCCTTGGACACACTTTAGACATAGCAGGATCACTTTGCAGGCCCCAACAAAATGGCTCCGCACTGATCCTAAACTTAATCTTCCCTTATCCTTTTGGAAACACCCAGAAGGGGAGTGGAAGGAGTGACAGACATGAGAGCAGAATCTGCCCACTTTTACTGCAGTTGTAATGTGAGCTTGTTGTATACTAGGATTTAAGTAGCTTCCCCCCCCTAGTGTTTAAGAGTGGAAAATATCAAAAACGTTTTTTTTTTAGATATTGTGCTCAATTACAAACAAATCGTTAACAAAACATTAAAACAGCATTTTTTCATGTATTTTTATTTTTTTACGACACCTTCCCTTTAAGGTGTTTTGCTGCACCCTGTAAGTGCATTTCTTTCTGTGGCCTGGGCAGGTAAACATTGTTGCCCTTTCTTGCTGTGAATTTTTCTGAATTTTTTGGGGAAAAATTTAATTCCTTTTTTGTAGTTTAGCTTTGAAACCCCTTTAATTCGCACTGTTGGGAGAAAACACACACTCACAGCTGAAGACTTACTTTTTCTTTTTGGATGAAGCCATTTCGACACTGAGAATAACAAAGACGCGTGCAACAGAACGCAGAAATCGCATCGTGACGGCTACGGCCTCCTCCCGACGCCCGGGATTGTACTTGTTCTGAAGTTCCTTCACCAGCGTTCCAAGCAAAGTGTCCAAAAGCTAAAAATTTAAATAAAAAAAAAAATAAAAAAAAAAAAAAAGTGAAAATCTATAACAAATGTATCAGCCCACGGCATTAACAGTTAAGAAAAATGAAACCTTGCTGCAATTTCTGCAAGAACCGCCACTCACCAGGATGTCCGCCGTACACTTGACTATTAGACAGTGAGTGAAGCAGTCCAGCCGGATGGTGCCGCTCTGCTGGTTCAGATACACTTGCTCCTCTGGGAGAAGGTGACCGATTCGACTGCTTGCACTAAGACTTGTGAAAAGAAATTTTGTATTAATTTAAAACATTTTCACAATGAACAACTGTTCACAATTTACCCATTATCCATGGACTGGACGGTTGGGGGGGGCCCATTCCGAAACGCTGAGGCTTTGTATGAAGGGATCCCTTTGCCACCTGCAATTGGAATAACAGATTCCATATTCTTTATATAAAAATGAAAAACAATACTCACGGGTCTTTGTTTTCTTGAGAGCCAAACATGATCATGGATTTAAGAGCATTCCAGTCTTGTAAGACACGTTCAAGTGCAAGTTGTGCAAATCTTGGGGGCTCCAAGTCATGGTCAGGCATGTCAGAATCTTTTAGAAACATTAACCACAAGAATAATCATTTCCAGATCAATACATCCATCTATTATTCTTAACAGTATATGGTCAACATCTCCGATACAGGAAGCTTGATATAATCCATAGATCAAAATGCAAGAATTAAGAACGCACCTTCAGGATTGGCCGCTTTGCGATTTCGGTCTTCTCTGATCCGGGGCGGTCTGTACTGGCAGTGCTCAACTGTCTGCCGGGCGACAGTCTGCACCAGGAACAGTAGTAGGTGCTCCCCCCTGGAAAAATAAGGGACATGAACAGCTGAATATTAAAAGTTATTAAAAAAAAAAAAATCTAACAGTTATGCCATTGTGCAGAAAAGTGTTAAGTCAAGGCTAAGTGACGTCCTGTAAAGTTTATGTCCCTGGTGGAGTGCAGGCAACACCCTGGAAATAAAGCCAACTCGGACTTTGGCCATTTAACCCCGTCACGACTTTTGACATTCACATTAAAGTCAGTGTTCCGCTCTGATGAAGACTCACATGGCGAGCCCGCATGTTTCCCTGCACATGTGAGCAGCTCTGAAATGTAATATAGAACATCTATGATCAGAAGAAGTCCTCCGGGCGGATTCCAGTCCGGTGTCTTGATCAACTACAACACTTGTGTATGTATTTATTCTATTATTCTATTGCCACCTTGTGGTTGTGGAGGGCCTTTCACATTTATAATTACATATTCTTGTTTATTTGCTCTCTGCCACCTGGTTGTCATTTGTGTGCATTGCACCTTATACTCCTAATCGTACTTACCTGATTGGTGCTCTACTGCCACCTTGTGGCTTAATGAAAGCATTGCATTTAATTTATTATACAGTGGAACCTTGCTTAACGAGAACAATCCGTTCTGGGACTGTGCTTGTTAATCAAGGTACTCGTTCAGCAGAGCAAGGTTTCCCATAGGAAATCATTGCAATGCTGACGATCCGTTCCACAATGTGTTAAATGTCCCATCCTGGTCCCCTATTCTATCATTCCACACATGCACAAACATGTACAAACACACACAAACACACATGCACACGCACATATTATATGCTCACCTTACCTTCCGTTCCATCGCCGGTCTCCTGGGACTTGCTGTTCTCCGGTGCGGGCCGTGTATCAGGTGACCATAACGACGAGGGCGGAACTTCCTGCCAGAGCGCTGACGTCAAAGGCAGAGCCGCTTGCCTCTGATTGGCCAGCGCGCTGCCTTTGACAAGCGGTGACAGGAACCAGGAAGTTCCTGCTTCGTTGCTATGGATGCCGATGCCTGGAGCGGAGCAGAGCGGCGCGGCGCACTACAGGACCCAGGAGGCCGGCGATGAAACGGAAGGTAAAGATATTATATGCTCACCTTACCTTCCGTTCCGTTCCACTGCCAGCCTCATGGTACTTGTAGTTCGCCGTGATGTACCCGGGAACTACAAGAACTATGAGGCCGGCGGTGGAATGGAAGGTAAGGTGAGCATAGTACTGTGTGTGTGTGTGTGTGTGTGTGTGTGTGTGTGTGTGTGTGTGTGTGTGTGTGTGTGTGTGTGTGTGTGTGTGTGTGTGTGTGTGTGTGTAGTGCGGGTCAGAGTGTGGTAGATGGACAAAACCGGACGTGAGAATTTCGCTCGTACAGCAAAGCTTTCTCGTATAGCGATTTACAAAATTTACAGAAAGCTTTGCTTGTTAAGCGAAATTCTCGTTAAGCGAGGTACCACTGTATTTACTTTTTTGCTTTTTTTTTCTGCCACTTGGTTGTTCTATGTATGCATTGCAAACCATACTTATGGATTATTGATTGGAAATTTGCTACTTTGATACTGCTTGGACCAAGGTGATCTTGTGTCCTTTTCCGTTTTTAGTGTTTTTTTAAACTTTGGAAATTCAATTAAATCTTTTATTATGTGTGGAGTTTTCCATGTAGGCTTTACTGTTGTTGTAAAACTCCCTTACTGATCTAGTGATTGGTGTATATAAACACTTGTGTATGGTAAAGCATGTCTCAAGGAACACACACACACACAGTCCCATGCTAAGTCAGCCTTGGAGGCCACAGGCTCGGCCGATGCCGCACCAAGGGAATATTTCACGCATTTCCGTTCATGCCAGAAAGTGTCTGCTCAGCTTCCCTTGAATCTGCCGGCTGCTCTGCTCACGTGTCAAGCAACATTGTGGCAAGAAGGTTCTGTGGTTTAAAGTGTGGAACATAAACCCCATAAGCGAAAAATCCCATACAAGGCTTCCCTTGAAGGGCGACTACTTGCTGCTTGATTGAGTTCCAGTTGAAACAGATCATTTTGGATGCCATCAGCACGAAAAGCTTCAACAGTCCTTGCCCAGTCATCCCCGTACCAAGTGAAGGATTCATCATTTTTCCTACTTTCGTCACACATGGTCGGATGAATAGGTCCTCCATCCCCAGAGATAATAGGCTTTCCTCAGCATGACGGAGCGCACACACCCAGGAACACTTTTGGCATAGTGAAATCTTTCCCATAGCCTTCTTTGGAAGACATAACATCCTCCCCCTTCTTCCTGCCTCTTCTACATGTTGAGACACAAGGATTTTGCACAAGCCTCATACACAGAAGATCTGGGGTTAGTTTCTAAAGAGGTTTGCAAAAACTTCCCTGTCGAGTTCCTTAAAAACAAAAACTGTGCAAGAATACCTAAAAGAAGTGATGCAGTGATAAGTTTTTCAAGGCAATGGGCGGTCACACCAAGTACTGATTGGATTTTGATTGTAAAAATAAATTTTAAAACCTGCTTAAAACATTTATACAGTACTGTATTTGGTCATCTCTCCATTGCCAGCAGAACACAAGCAGCCCTATTACTGAGGTAGGCACACCAGTCAGTCATTTAGGACATCCTTTGGACAAGCCATAAAAGTATGAGAACGGAATAACTCCATGACTGCTCTATCCTTCAAGCCACACATCCAAGCCCTCTTCACCTCATGCAGACTACAACTAAAAAATCTCCCGGATCCGTGCTTTCCTTAACCAAGAATCATTAGTGCATGCCCTCATCATCTCCCGCCTCGACTACTGCACCCTCCTGCTCTCTGGCCTCCCTTCCAACACTCTTTGCACCCCTCCAATCTATCCTAAACTCTGCAGCCCGCTTAAACCAACTCTCCCCCGCTATTCCCCAGCCTCGCCACTCTGCCAATCCCTTCACTGGCTTCCCATTGCCCAACAACTCCAGTTCAAAACATTAACCATGACATACAAAGCCATCCACAACCTGTCTCCTCCTTACATCTGTGAGCTAGTCTCCCGGTACCTACCTGCACGCAACCTCAGATCCTCACAAGATCTTTCTGTACTCTGCTCTTATCGCCTCTTCCCACAATCGCGTACACGATTTCTCCCGTGCCTCCTCCATAGTCTGGGACGCTCTACCTCAGCATATCAGACTCTCCACTACCGTGGAAAGCTTCAAGAGGAAGCTCAAGACCCACCTCTTCCAACAAGCCTACAACCTACAATAGCCCTCAGTCCAGTAGACCACTGCGCAACCAGCTCTGTCCTCACCTATTGTACCATCACCAATGCCCTGTAGACTGTGAGCCCTCGCGGGCAGGGTCCTCTCCTCATATTCCAGTCTGTTTTGTACTGTTAATGATTGTTGTACGTATACCCTCTTTCACTTGTAAAGTGTCATGGAATAAATGGCGCTATAATAATAAATAATAATAATGACTAAATAGTTAATTCAGAGGGAGACAGGGAGACTTACCTGCTATTTGGCATGGTGACTAGATTAGTGATGGTCAGTAGTCTGTACAGCAAATCTAGACGAGCAGACTTTTGGCCAGCAATTAAGGTTTTACATTTGCATTTTTCCCAGCAGTCACAATAGGCAGTAGGTGAAGTTCGCTTTAACCTAAAATTTAAGCAAACAATTATTTGTAAACATTGAGATCGGCAAATATACATTGCTAATAAGGTAAAAAGGAGGACAGGAAAAAAAAACAAAAAAAAAACTTACTTGCAGTCATGTCCTTTGTGGCAGACCCGAGCACACTCCGTACAGCAGCAGAGAGATTCCAATAAGCCGCACGTCCGGCATTCAAAGATGTCCTGAGAACAGATGAGAGAAGGTTTTGACCTGCAGGCATTGTGTCTCATAGGCAATCCAATGAGGCAAACATCGGAGTTATCAAGTAAACAATTTAATGCACATCTCTTGTCCCAGATGAGGCAAGGCCAGGTCCAGGGGGTCGTGGCTCATGAAAGGAGACCTGCGTCCTGAGCAACGCGGACTCACAATTTAGAAAAGTGACAATGTATTAAGTAGAGTACTCTCGCATGTGCTGTGGCAAAGTAATAACGTATGCAATCTGGGAGTCCAATCCTCCCGGCTGTTTGGGGTCAGGTGAGGACATCGTACCAGAGTCTGGGTCTCTTCGAGGCCCATACAAAGCTCCCCAAAGCGTGCTGAATTTTAGTCCAGAAGGGGGAGGGAATGTATAATGGGATTGTATGAAGGAGATATAGCAGCCTGGGAAGAACCGTCATTTTCAGGATGCTAATGTGACGCCCTGGACTAGCCAGGTAGTCACAGGTAGACCCCCTGCACAAACACCAGCCCCTAATAAGGTGACAGCAGCCAACCTACAAACCCTTGTCACCTCCCTCAGGGTTTGATGTTCACACCAGGGGGCGGAGCCAGGCGGTTGGCCACGCCCACCGAGGAGTTCACAGGCCCTGAGGCAGGAAAAACAGATTAGATTAGTTTTGACAGTGAAGTGGAGTTCAAGTGCAGACCTGTGTCCAGGTCTGCCACACTCTAACACCAGGTGTCTGGGTTGGAGCCCAGTCACCTCTGGCAAGGAGGCAGACTGTGGTGGCCGCCTGCAGGAGCTGGGAAGACGGCTGGTGGAACCGTAAGGGACCGGGACAGGATAGTGGCCCGCCGGAGCAGAACCGGGGAGCCAACTGGAAACCGGAGCACCAGGAGGGGTACACAGACCCAGAACAAGGTCCAGAAGCCACTGGACCACGTCGAATTCACTGATTGAGCAAGGGGAGAGAGAGAATGCACCTGATTGAGGTCTGGACCTTAGGTCCTTTCCCGTCCCAAGACCTGAAAGACGGCAACAGCCCACCGAGGGGGATAGAAAGCCACCGTCTAGGCAGAGAGATCCCACGGGCCAGCACCTGCGGGCAAACTGGTTCCCTGACACACAGTCGGGGAGCGGACTCCCGTCATTGAAGCATAGGCAGTCAAAGTCTACAAAAAGATGCAGGAGAAAGGCGGGAACCACCAACCTGAGAAAGGGGCACAGCGCAGCCGGCTGCGGGCACCGACCACCATCCTTTTTGGTTTACCAGAGTCTTCGGTGTATCTGTTATCGTGAGTACAACAGTGCCCTCGGGCCGTGCACTGCACCATCTTGCCCGCACCTCAACCACCGGGCCCCGGGCCCATCACCCCCTGCCCATGGAGGGGTCAACACCAGGCTGCATAACACCGTCCCCGGGAGCCTAGTTAACGGCAGCGGTGGTGTCCACATTCACCACAACCCGTGGGTGTCGTCACGAACTTTAATCCCTAAAGACACCGCGGCCCCGGCCGTGAACCTCCCCACCGAAGTCCCTACACGTAGCGCCAAACCTCTTTCAGAGCGACGTGACCCCCGGGTCCGGAGGCGCTCGAACCACCTACCAAACAAGCCGGGGATCCGAGCGGCTTGGCTGCAGCTGAGCGCGGGGCGGTACACTTAGATCATGATACATACTGCAAAAAGTGCCATTAAAAGTAAAAAACCTGACCTGGTAATGACCTGTTACCGCTTAAAATTTTAGGTGCAAACTGTTAAGGGAAGGGGCCTACTATTTGAGATTTTTTATTTACTATTTTTATATTATTGAGTTTTTATTTAAACCTCCTGGTGGCCAAGAAACCCCCATCTATGTCTAACCACACAAACCCTGTGGTTAATATTGACTGCAGTACCTAACGGATTAGCTCTGATTTGGGCACTAATGGCAGGGTATCCACTGTATTACTAGCACAGCTCCACTGACTGCGAAGTACAATTATAACAGCCCTTATAATCTGAGATGATTTAGGCAACAAAAAGGTCAAAAGAAGTGCTCACATGAAGAAAAAGAAAAAAAAAAAAAAGAAACTTAAGATGGGGAGTGGGGGTTAAGTACCTAGTGCTGATAGCTTTGGCACACTTTTAAAGACTTTTCTGTACAATACTTTTTTTTTTTTTTTTTTTTTTTAAACATTACATTTTTATTAGACTATAAGATAATATTACAACATATATGTTTCAACAGTGATGATACTTTTTAGCAGCTCTTTAGAAAGCTGCAATTTATAACTATTTGCATAGCTAGCCATAGTTACAATCCAAACAACATTAAAAAGGTGACATCGGTATAAAATGGCATAAAAAAAAATAAAATATATACATATATAGTTACCTGGTTGATGTGCTCAGCCCCGGTCCATGTAAAGCTGCACGTGTCGTTACAGCACAGAACATATAGGGGAGAATCATCGGCGTTGGTTCCAGGTGGACAAATCATTGCCTTGAAGACATCCTCCTCTTTCTCGTTTGCATTTGCTTCAGCTAAAATGAGCATTTATAGGGTGAGCACAGATCTCCCGATAATAAACCCCTCTCACTCATCAGACCCCGTCTCACCCGATAATAAACCCCTCTCACTCATCAGACCCCGGCTCACCCGATAATAAACCCCTCTCATTCATCAGACCCCGGCTCACCCAATAATAAACCCCTCTCACTCATCAGACCCCGGCTCACCCAATAATAAACCCCTCTCACTCATCAGACCCCGGCTCACCCAATAATAAACCCCCCTCATTCATCAGACCCCGGCTCACCCGATAATAAACCCCTCTCATTCATCAGACCCCGGCTCACCGAATAATAAACCCCTCTCATTCATCAGACCCCGGCTGACCCAATAATAAACCCCTCTCATTCATCAGACCCCGGCTCACTGAATAATAAACCCCTCTCATTCATCAGACCCCGGCTCACCCAATAATAAACCCCTCTCATTCATCAGACCCCGGCTCACCCAATAATAAACCCCTCTCATTCATCAGACCCCGGCTCACCCAATAATAAACCCCTCTCATTCATCAGACCCCGGCTCACCCGATAATAAACCCCTCTCATTCATCAGACCCCGGCTCACCGAATAAACCCCTCTCATTCATCAGACCCCGGCTCACTGAATAATAAACCCCTCTCATTCATCAGACCCCGGCTCACCCAATAATAAACCCCTCTCATTCATCAGACCCCGGCTCACCCAATAATAAACCCCTCTCATTCATCAGACCCCGGCTCACCCAATAATAAACCCCTCTCATTCATCAGACCCCGGCTCACCCGATAATAAACCCCTCTCATTCATCAGACCCCGGCTCACCCGATAATATACCCCTCTCATTCATCAGACCCCGGCTCACTAACCTTTGGCAATTTTCTGGGCAGTTTCTAGAATGGTTATAGCAGCGGGATAAGCTCTTCCGCTAACAGCAGACATGAATGGAGTCATTCCTCTAGCATCTCTGAAACAGACAAAAATCAGAAAAATAAGCTACAATGTACAGTTTACGAAATTATATATGACTATCTTCCTGTGTGATAACCAGTTGAAAATGTATTGGAAGGGCAGGTACTGTTAAAGGGTTATTCCAGTTTAACAATATAAGAGTAAATGTGTGATTGCCGTCATTACACAGGCACTCTGCACATTACAAGACAGCTCTGTATTATGAGGCCAATCAGCTTTGCACCCACGTGTTGTGACCAGACCGGTTTATATCCCTCGAAAGCAAACCCGAAATCTGAAGAATGAAAGTGAGAATTGGGCAATGTACAAAATAATATTTGGAAATCTAAAAAAGACCCATTTAGAAGGCTTAAAGATGATCATCCGGAATTAGAAAAAAAGGTCTTACTCCACTCATGTGGAGCGGTTCATCCCACCTTCTGTTATACTGGATTTTCACCTCATCGGCAGGTTCTGGGTATAAGCTATTCACATGAAGCAAAGATTTGGCACCGGCCCCTCAGTATCTACCACATGCAGCAAACTCTCTCCTCACACAGCAAAGTGCAGAAACACTAATGTACCCTTGTAAGAAATTGTGGTTACCGTAAAGTTCTAGCACTACTTAAAAAGGCACACAATGTTTATGTCTGAACCCCTTGCAAAACGGGATTCAGTACATTTGCGCCAACAGGGCCATTGACTATAAATGGTGCAGATTGAGTCTCAGTGTACTGTCGTGCACCATTTTCAGGCACATACCTACTAGAGGCGGACACCCAGGCACAGTCTGCTACGTTCAAGTATCCACCTCCAGTAGGCATTAAATGGCCAATAAATGCTCAACAGAGCACACAATGACGCTGTCTGCACCATTAGGCCCAGTGCCCACACTGTGTAGTTTTGATGCGTATTTTCAGAAATCTGCATGTCCATTGTGAAGCCAGCAAAGTCTATGAGAATTCAGAAGTGCTGTGCCCACGTTGCTTATTTTTCCCTTACATATTTGGTGCAGAGAAAAAAAAAAAAAAGAAATTGCATCAAATATGCAAGGGAAAAATACTCAACGTGGGCACCGCACTTCTGAATTCTCAGACATTGCTGGATTCACAATGGACATGCAGATTTCTGAAAATCTGTGTCAAAATCCGCATCAAAATACATAGCATGGGCACAAGGCCTTATATTCCATGGCCCTGTCAGTGCATACGACCGAATCCAGTTTTGCTGGAGATCTGGACACAAGCCCCAAGGTGTCACTGAAGCGAGGACAAAAATGTAGTGTGAAAAGGGCCTTAGGCCGCATTCACGTGTGTTTCACAATCAAACTACAGTCCACGATCCATGGAACGACCGTAGCCCTCCGGACCAATCTTGATAGCTCAACGTTTGTCTGAAGCGGTCGAGTTTGGGAGTTTGGATGAAGTGATCAGCGGCCGGGTCCATGCATCAGGCTGTGCCTTTGGATTGCAAAACACGGATGTGTGAATCTGGCTTGGACAAATGTGTCAAGTTCTTTACGTTGCAATTTCAGGAGACGTATTCCTTTTAAAGGGCGCTAGATGTCTCCCGTCCGTGCAACTTGCTGTCTACCAACTTACCTAGAACTACTGACGAGCAATACTGGTATAGGAAGTTCTGACAACTCTTAGGCTATGTGCGCACGTTGCGTACTAGCCCTGCAGATATTTCTGCAGCGATCTGAAGAGCACATGTGCTCTTTAGATCGCTGCAGAAATGTCCGTAGTGAGCGCCGATTCCATGCGCTCTGCCTGCAGCTCCTGCCATAGACAGAGCAGGAGCTGCCGGCAAAGCGCAGGAAAGAAGTGACATGTCACTTCTTTTTGCGCAGCGCTTCGGCAGTAGCCGAAGCGCTGCGCTCTTAGACGCCACGTGCGCACGGCCCCTGCACAATCTCCATAGATTGTGCAGGGGACGCAGGACGCATGCAGTTACGCTGCGCTACAAAGCGCAGCGTAACTGCATGTTTTTACGCAACGTGCGCACATAGCCTTATAGCGTGGGTAATCTGGTTTTACTAAGCTTTTGCAGCACACAATGAGCATCTGGGCTTTAGGCCATGTGCCCACGAGAAAATGGACCTGCGGAATTTTCTGCAGGTTCATGCAGAAGCCCCCCGGAATCTGCAGCTATCTGTTATTGCGGATTTCAGGCAGAGTTGTAGCAGTAAACCTGCGGAAAATGTGCGGAATTCGAGCGTTATTCCTGCGAATTTCTCCCCTGTATCTACATAGTAGAAAAGGCAGGAAATCCGCAAGAAAATCCACATGAATAATTTACATGCAATTCTTTGCGGCTTCGGGAAATCTGCAGCATTTTCTGCAGGTGCAAATTGCGCAGCATTGAAACAGTACTCCCCAAATCCCATAGGATAACATGGGGAGTGTCTATACTTTCACAAACCTGCGGATTTATCTGCAAAATCTAGAACATTTGCAGGTTTTCCGCTGCAAAATCCGCAGGTATTTTCTCCCATTGGCACAGACCCTTAGGCCATGTGTGCACATTGCGTCCAGTACCTTGCAAAAATGAACGCATCCTCTGGCAGAATTTGTCATTGTCAAAATTTGGTTTTGGCTATAAAAACGCAGGAAATACACGTGCTTTTGATGCGTTTTACATGCATTTGCTGTGCTTATAGACAGATGCGTTTTCAATACAAATACACAACTAAAGTTTTTACATTGAAACACTATGAAAAAAAAGAAGGGAATTTTGTTTACTTACCGTAAATTCCTTTTCTTCTAGCTCCAATTGGGAGACCCAGACAGTGGGTGTATAGCTACTGCCTCTGGAGGCCGCACAAAGAACTACACTTAAAAGTGTAAGGCCCCTCCCCTTCTGGCTATACACCCTCCCGTAGGAGTACGGATTCCTCAGTTTTAGTACCAAAGCAAGGAGGAGGAAAGCCAATAACAGTTTCAAAAACAAATTCAATCCGATAACAAGATCGGAGAACTTAAGAAACAACATGAACAACATGTGCACCCGAAAAACGAAACCCTAAGAACAAATAGGGCGGGTGCTGGGTCTCCCAATTGGAGCTAGAAGAAAAGGAATTTACGGTAAGTAAACAAAATTCCCTTCTTCTTTTTCGCTCCTAATTGGGAGACCCAGACAGTGGGACGTCCAAAAGCAGTCCCTGGGTGGGTAAAAAGATACCACATGAACGGGCTGTCAAACAGCCTCTTCCTACAGGTGGGCCACCGCCGCCTGAAGGACCTGTCTACCTAGGCTGGCATCTGCCGAAGCGTAGGTATGCACTTGATAGTGTTTGGTAAACGTGTGCAGACTCGACCAGGTAGCCGCCTGGCACACTTGCTGAGCCGTAGCCTGATGCCGCAATGCCCAGGACGCACCCACGGCTCTGGTAGAATGGGCCTTCAGTCCAGATGGAATCGGAAGCCCAGCAGAACGGTATGTGTGAAGAATTGGTTCCTTGATCCACCGCGCAAGGGTGGATTTGGAAGCTTGCGATCCCTTATGCTGACCAGCGACTAGGACAAAGAGCGCATCAGAACGGCGTAGAGGCGCCGTGCGAGAAATGTAAATCCTGAGTGCTCTCACCAGGTCCAACATATGTAAACCCTTTTCAAATTGGTGAACTGGATGCGGACACAAAGATGGCAAAGTGATATCCTGATTGAGATGAAAGGAAGAAACCACCTTGGGAGAAAACTCCGGAATTGGACGCAGTACTACCTTGTCTTGGTGAAACACCAGGAAGGGAGATTTGCAAGATAACGCCGCTAGCTCGGACACTCTACGAAGAGACGTGACCGCCACAAGAAAAACTACTTTTTGAGAAAGCCGAGAAAGGGAAACCTCTTTCAAAGGCTCGAAAGGCGGCTTCTGGAGAGCAATGAGAACCTTGTTCAGATCCCAGGGTTCCAATGGCCGTTTGTAAGGAGGAACGATATGACAAACTCCTTGGAGAAAAGTGCGTACTTTAGAAAGCCGTGCCAAGCGCTTCTGAAAGAATACGGATAGCGCGGAGACTTGACCCTTAAGCGAGCTAAGCGACAAACCTTTTTCCAACCCAGACTGCAGGAAGGAAAGAAAAATTGGCAATGCAAATGGCCAGGGAGAAAACCCTTGAGCCAAGCACCACGCTAAGAATATCTTCCACGTCCTGTGATAGATCTTAGCTGAGGATGGTTTTCTAGCCTGTCTCATTGTGGCAACAACTTCATGAGATAAACCTGAGGCCGCTAGGATCCAGGACTCAATGGCCACACAGTCAGGTTCAGGGCCGCAGAATTCAGATGGAAAAACGGCCCTTGAGACAGCAAATCTGGACGGTTTGGTAGTGTCCACGGTTGGCCTACCGTGAGATGCCACAGATCCGGGTACCACGACCTTCTTGGCCAATCTGGAGCGACGAGTATGGCTCGATGGCAGTCGGACTTGATTTTCCGGAGAACTCTGGGTAACAATGCTAGAGGTGGGAACACATAGGGGAGTCGGAATTGCGACCAATCCTGAACCAAGGCGTCTGCCGCCGGCGCTCGGTGATCGTGAGACCGTGCCATGAAAACTGGGACCTTGTTGTTGTGCCGTGACGCCATCAGATCGACGTCCGGCGTCCCCCAGCGGCAACAGATCTGTTGAAACACGTCCGGGTGAAGGGACCATTCTCCTGCGTCCATGCCCTGGCGACTGAGAAAGTCTGCTTCCCAGTTTTCCACGCCTGGGATGTGAACTGCGGATATGGTGGACACTCTGCTTTCCACCCACGTCAAAATCCGCTGGACTTCTTGAAAAGCTTGGCGACTGCGTGTTCCCCCTTGGTGGTTGATGTACGCCACCGCCGTGGAATTGTCCGACTGAATCCGAATCTGCTTGCCTTCCAGCCATTGTTGGAAGGCTCGCAGGGCAAGATAGATTGCTCTGATTTCCAGAACATTGATCTGCAGGGTGGACTCTTCCTGAGTCCACGTCCCCTGAGCCCTGTGGTGGAGAAACACCGCTCCCCACCCTGATAGGCTCGCATCCGTCGTGACCACTGCCCAGGACGGGGGAAGGAACGACTTTCCCTGTGACAATGAGGTGGGGAGAAGCCACCAACGCAGAGAGTCCTTGGCAGTTTGAGAGAGGGAGACAGTCCTGTCGAGGGACGTCGATTTCCCATTCCATTGGCGTAGAATGTCCCATTGTAGAGGGCGCAGATGAAACTGCGCGAACGGGACTGCCTCCATTGCTGCTACCATCTTTCCTAGGAAATGCATGAGGCGCCTCAGTGAGTGCGACTGGCTCTGAAGGAGAGATTGCACTCCAGTCCGTAGCGAGCACTGCTTGTCCAGTGGAAGCCTCACTATCGCTGAGAGAGTATGAAACTCCATGCCAAGATAAGTCAGAGATTGGGTCGGGGTTAGATGAGACTTTGGAAAGTTGATAATCCACCCGAAACTCTGGAGAGTGTCTAGTGCCACCTTCAGACTGTGTTGGCATGCCTCTTGAGAGGGTGCCTTTATAAGCAGGTCGTCTAGATACGGGATGACCGAGTGACCCTGCGAGTGCAGAACAGCTACTACTGCTGCCATGACTTTGGTGAAGACCCGGGGGGCTGTTGCCAGACCGAAAGGTAACGCTACGAACTGTAGGTGTTCGTCGTGTATGACGAAGCGTAGGAAACGCTGATGCTCTGGTGCAATCGGCACGTGGAGATACGCATCTTTGATGTCTATTGATGCTAGAAAATCTCCTTGAGACATTGAGGCTATGACGGAGCGTAGGGATTCCATCCGGAACCTCCTGACTTTTACGTGTCTGTTGAGCAACTTTAGATCCAGGACGGGTCGATACGATCCGTCCTTTTTTGGGACCACAAACAGATTGGAGTAAAAACCGTGACCTTGTTCCTGAAGAGGGACGGAGGTCACCACTCCTTCCGCCTTTAGAGCGGCCACCGCCTGCAACAGAGCATCGGCTCGGTCTGGTGGTGGAGAAGTTCTGAAGAAACGAGTTGGCGGACGAGAACTGAACTCTATCCTGTACCCGTGAGACAGAATATCCCTCACCCAACGGTCTTTGACGCGTGACAGCCAAATGTCGCCAAAGAGGGAAAGCCTCCCACCGACCGCGGGTGTGGGAATCGGAGACCGCAAGTCAGGAGGACGCCGTCTTGGCAACGGTTCCTCCGGCTGTCCTTTTTGGGCGTGACTGAGACCTCCAAGAATCTGAGCGTCTCTGGTCTTTTTGAGTCTTTTTTGACGAGGCGAATTGGGACCTGCCCGGTCCTCGAAAGGACCGATAACCAGACTGACCCTTCCTCTGTTGGGGTTTGTTTTGTCTGTGTTGCGGTAAGGATGAGTCCTTACTCTTGGAGTGTTTGATGATTTCATCCAAACGCTCTCCAAACAATCGGTCACGAGAAAAAGGCAAATTGGTTAAGCACTTCTTGGAATGAGAATCTGCTTTCCAATGTCTCAACCACAGGGCCCTACGCAAAACAACGGAATTGGCTGACGCCACTGCCGTGCGGCTTGTAGCGTCAAGAACAGCATTAATCGCGTACGACGCGAATGCCGCCATTTGCGAGGTCAATGGTGCTACCTGCGGGGCAAATGCACGTGTGACTGAGTCGACTCGCGCAAGCCCGGCTGAGATAGCTTGGAGTGCCCATACGGCCGCAAAAGAAGGCGCTAATGACGCTCCAATCGCTTCATAGATGGATTTCAGCCAGAGCTCCATCTGCCTGTCAGTGGCATCTTTAAGTGCCGCTCCATCTTCAACTGCAACCAAGGATCTAGCTGCAAGCCTTGAAATTGGAGGATCCACTTTTGGACACTGGGTCCAACCCTTGACCACCTCAGGGGGAAAAGGGTAGCGTGTATCTTTAAGCCGTTTAGGAAAACGCCTTTCAGGATAAGCGTGGGGTTTCTGGATTGCGTCTCTAAAGTCAGCGTGGTCCAGAAAAGTGCTTAGTGTACGCTTAGGGTACCTGAAATGGATTCTCTCGTGCTGCGAAGCTGACTCTTCTACAAGAGGAGCTGGTGGGGAAATATTTAACATCTTATTAATGTTAAATATAAGATCATTAACTATGGCGTCACCATCTGGTGTATCTAGATAGAGAGCGGTCCCAGGATCAGAATCCTGATCAGTTACGTCCGCCTCATCACCCATAGATTCATCTCGCTGGGATCCTGACCATTGAGATGAATGTGAAGGCCCGTCATAGCGAGCCCGCTTAGGCTGCCCGGGGCCATCGTCCGAGTCAGAGTCTTCACCCTGAGGTGTATATGCCCGTCCCGGAGCTTGGAGCTGAGGGGGACCAGGGGGCAATGATTGCACAGTGTCCGTGGCCTGAAGTATAGGCCTAGCTCGCAATGTGTCAAGAATTTGTGACATAGTGAGAGACATTCTGTCAGCAAAAGCTGCAAACTCAGTTCCTGTCACCTGGACAGCATTCACAGGTGGTACACCCTGGGTCACGTCCAGCAGAGGTCCCGACTGTGCAAGCGCCGCAGGGGCCGAGCACTGCACACAATGGGGGTCCGTGGAGCCTGCTGGTAGAAAAGTCCCACATGCGGTGCAGGAAGCATATAATGTCTGTGCCTTGGCACCCTTGCGTTTTACGGACGACATGCTGCTGGCTCTCTGCAATGTGAGAGAGTCTATAGCCAAAGGGCGACCAGCGCTATGTAATACCAAGTATTTGTAGAAACAAAATACTAAGAATACTACTGGCACAAGAGGGGGTGAGCCCTGAGGGCTGCTTACCGCCCGCTGAATAGCGGGTAAGAGGCGCAGAATTCCTTGTCTGGGTCTCCCCGGCTCCCCTCTGCAGCTCAGCGTGTCAGCAGGAATGGCTGCCGGCGTCTGTGGAGAGGGGCGGTCCGTGGGAGTTCCCAAACAAAAGTGCGGGAAACAGTGTCCCCTCTGTGCCGATTGTGAGGGCTGGAGTATGTAAAAACGACTCCAGCCCTCGGCGCTGATGCACTGGCCAGCGTCCCGCCCCTCTCCTGACTGGCAGGTCTGGGGGCGGGAACGAACGGAAGCAGGCCGCAAAAGCCGGGGACTCGAGTTATCAGCGCGGCCGCCGTAAAAGCGCGGGCCGCGCTGAAGTCCCCGGCGCACCACAAGTGCCAGCCGCGCCGCAGTCCCAGCGGCCGGCGTGACCGATTTCCAGAAGTGGCCAGCGTCCCGCCCCTCTCCTGACTGGCAGGTCTGGGGGCGGGAACGAACGGAAGCAGGCCGCAAAAGCCGGGGACTCGAGTTATCAGCGCGGCCGCCGTAAAAGCGCGGGCCGCGCTGAAGTCCCCGGCGCACCACAAGTGCCAGCCGCGACGCAGTCCCAGCGGCCGGCGCGACCGATTCCCAGAAGTGTGCCTGCTTCAGCGAAGCTGAATGAGGCCATGGCACAAGCGCCGTAGCGCTGATGTCCCCCGGCGCACTACAACACCCAGCATGCTGCGGTGTGAGCGCCAAATGCACGGGGACACAGAGTACCTTGAGGAAGCAGGGCCATGTCCCTGATGTACTCCGCTCCATCCAGCATCTTCTCCAGGGGCTGTAGATGGAGCACGGTCTCAGTGCCTGGAGACCAGTAAATCCCACTTCACCCAGAGCCCTGTAAAAAGGGATGGGGAAGGAATCAGCATGTGGGCTCCTGCCGCCGTACCCGCAATGGGTACCTCAACCTTACAAACACCTCCGACATACAGTGGGGTGAGAAGGGAGCATGCTGGGAGCCCTGTATGGGCCCTCTTTTCTTCCATCCGACATAGTCAGCAGCTGCTGCTGACTAAAAACAATGGAGCTATGCGTGCGTGTCTGACCTCCTGCGCACAAAGCTAAAACTGAGGAATCCGTACTCCTACGGGAGGGTGTATAGCCAGAAGGGGAGGGGCCTTACACTTTTAAGTGTAGTTCTTTGTGCGGCCTCCAGAGGCAGTAGCTATACACCCACTGTCTGGGTCTCCCAATTAGGAGCGAAAAAGAAAGATAAATATCATGCTTTAAATCACACAAAATAGCTAATTTTAATAAAAATATTAATGTGATCTTTTTATGTATAAAATAACGTAAAATTGTTTTTCTTTTTTTAAAGTCGGACTATATGGGTGTGAAAAAGAACACATCATGACCTCACTATAATGTCAAAAACGTATGCTTTTATTTTGTCAAAAAAGCATATAAAACGCTAGAATTTTGATTTAGGATGTTTTGATAATTCTCATTGACTTCAATGTTACCAAACCTCTGCCAAAATGGCAAAAACAATTGACATGCTGCTTCTTCAAACGCAGAGATTGACAAACGCTGCGTTTTTAAAAGCATTGTGCGCACAAGAAATCCCTATTTCCCATAGACTTTGCCTGGAAATCAAAACGCATGCATTTCTGCATTAAAACGCTGCAGTTGAAAACGCTGCAGAAACGCAACGTGCGCACAGGGACTTATAAATGATGCTGGGATCTGCCTTTCTTTTTCGCTCCTAATTGGGAGACCCAGACAGTGGGGTGTATAGCTACTGCCTCTGGAGGCCGCACAAAGAACTACACTTAAAAGTGTAAGGCCCCTCCCCTTCTGGCTATACACCCTCCCGTAGGAGTACGGATTCCTCAGTTTTAGCTTTGTGCGAAGGAGGTCAGACACGCACGCATAGCTCCATTGTTTTTAGTCAGCAGCAGCTGCTGACTATGTCGGATGGAAGAAAAGAGGGCCCATACAGGGCTCCCAGCATGCTCCCTTCTCACCCCACTGTATGTCGGAGGTGTTTGTAAGGTTGAGGTACCCATTGCGGGTACGGCGGCAGGAGCCCACATGCTGATTCCTTCCCCATCCCTTTTTACAGGGCTCTGGGTGAAGTGGGATTTACTGGTCTCCAGGCACTGAGACCGTGCTCCATCTACAGCCCCTGGAGAAGATGCTGGATGGAGCGGAGTACATCAGGGACATGGCCCTGCTTCCTCAAGGTACTCTGTGTCCCCGTGCATTTGGCGCTCACACCGCAGCATGCTGGGTGTTGTAGTGCGCCGGGGACATCAGCGCTGCGGCGCTTGTGCCATGGCCTCATTCAGCTTCGCTGAAGCAGGCACACTTCTGGGAATCGGTCGCGCCGGCCGCTGGGACTGCGGCGCGGCTGGCACTTGTGGTGCGCCGGGGACTTCAGCGCGGGCCGCGCTTTTACGGCGGCCGCGCTGATAACTCGAGTCCCCGGCTTTTGCGGCCTGCTTCCGTTCGTTCCCGCCCCCAGACCTGCCAGTCAGGAGAGGGGCGGGACGCTGGTCAGTGCATCAGCGCCGAGGGCTGGAGTCGTTTTTACATACTCCAGCCCTCACAATAGGCACAGAGGGGACACTGTTTCCCGCACTTTTGTTTAGGAACTCCCACGGACCGCCCCTCTCCACAGACGCCGGCAGCCATTCCTGCTGACACGCTGAGCTGCAGAGGGGAGCCGGGGAGACCCAGACAAGGAATTCTGCGCCTCTTACCCGCTATTCAGCGGGCGGTAAGCAGCCCTCAGGGCTCACCCCCTCTTGTGCCAGTAGTATTCTTAGTATTTTGTTTCTACAAATACTTTGTTTTGCATAGCGCTGGTCGCCCTTTGGCTATAGACTCTCTCACATTGCAGAGAGCCAGCAGCATGTCGTCCGTAAAACGCAAGGGTGCCAAGGCACAGACATTATATGCTTCCTGCACCGCATGTGGGACTTTTCTACCGGCAGGCTCCACGGACCCCCATTGTGTGCAGTGCTCGGCCCCTGCGGCGCTTGCACAGTCGGGACCTCTGCTGGACGTGACCCAGGGTGTACCACCTGTGAATGCTGTCCAGGTGACAGGAACTGAGTTTGCAGCTTTTGCTGACAGAATGTCTCTCACTATGTCACAAATTCTTGACACATTGCGAGCTAGGCCTGTACTTCAGGCCACGGACACTGTGCAATCATTGCCCCCTGGTCCCCCTCAGCTGAATTACCTCCAAGCTCCGGGACGGGCACATACACCTCAGGGTGAAGACTCTGACTCGGACGATGGCCCCGGGCAGCCTAAGCGGGCTCGCTATGAGAGGCCTTCACATTCATCTCAATGGTCAGGATCCCAGCGAGATGAATCTATGGGTGATGAGGCGGACGTAACTGATCAGGATTCTGATCCTGGGACCGCTCTCAATCTAGATACACCAGATGGTGACGCCATAGTTAATGATCTTATATTTAACATCAATAAGATGTTAAATATTTCCCCACCAGCTCCTCTTGTAGAGGAGTCAGCTTCGCAGCACGAGAGAATCCATTTCAGATACCCTAAGCGTACATTAAGCACTTTTTTGGACCACGCTGACTTTAGAGACGCAATCCAGAAACCCCACGCTTATCCTGAAAGGCGTTTTTCTAAACGGCTTAAAGATACACGCTATCCTTTTCCCCCTGAGGTGGTCAAGGGTTGGACCCAGTGTCCAAAAGTGGATCCTCCAATTTCAAGGCTTGCAGCTAGATCCTTGGTTGCAGTTGAAGATGGAGCGGCACTTAAAGATGCCACTGACAGGCAGATGGAGCTCTGGCTGAAATCCATCTATGAAGCGATTGGAGCGTCGTTAGCGCCATCTTTTGCGGCCGTATGGGCACTCCAAGCTATCTCAGCCGGGCTTGCGCAAGTCGACTCAGTCACACGTGCATTTGCCCCGCAGGTAGCACCATTGACCTCGCAAATGGCGGCATTCGCGTCGTACGCGATTAATGCTGTTCTTGACGCTACAAGCCGCACGGCAGTGGCGTCAGCCAACTCCGTTGTTTTGCGTAGGGCCCTGTGGTTGAGACATTGGAAAGCAGATTCTCATTCCAAGAAGTGCTTAACCAATTTGCCTTTTTCTCGTGACCGATTGTTTGGAGAGCGTTTGGATGAAATCATCAAACACTCCAAGGGTAAGGACTCATCCTTACCGCAACACAGACAAAACAAACCCCAACAGAGGAAGGGTCAGTCTGGTTATCGGTCCTTTCGAGGACCGGGCAGGTCCCAATTCGCCTCGTCAAAAAAGACTCAAAAAGACCAGAGACGCTCAGATTCTTGGAGGTCTCAGTCACGCCCAAAAAGGACAGCCGGAGGAACCGTTGCCAAGACGGCGTCCTCCTGACTTGCAGTCTCCGATTCCCACACCCGCGGTCGGTGGGAGGCTTTCCCACTTTGGCGACATTTGGCTGTCACGCGTCAAAGACCGTTGGGTGAGGGATATTCTGTCTCACGGGTACAGGATAGAGTTCAGTTCTCGTCCGCCAACTCGTTTCTTCAGAACTTCTCCACCACCAGACCGAGCCGACGCTCTGTTGCAGGCGGTGGCCGCTCTAAAGGCGGAAGGAGTGGTGACCTCCGTCCCTCTTCAGGAACAAGGTCACGGTTTTTACTCCAATCTGTTTGTGGTCCCAAAAAAGGACGGATCGTATCGACCCGTCCTGGATCTAAAGTTGCTCAACAGACACGTAAAAGTCAGGAGGTTCCGGATGGAATCCCTACGCTCCGTCATAGCCTCAATGTCTCAAGGAGATTTTCTAGCATCAATAGATATCAAAGATGCGTATCTCCACGTGCCGATTGCACCAGAGCATCAGCGTTTCCTACGCTTCGTCATACACGACGAACACCTGCAGTTCGTAGCGTTACCTTTCGGTCTGGCAACAGCCCCCCGGGTCTTCACCAAAGTCATGGCAGCAGTAGTAGCTGTTCTGCACTCGCAGGGTCACTCGGTCATCCCGTATCTAGACGACCTGCTTATAAAGGCACCCTCTCAAGAGGCATGCCAACACAGTCTGAAGGTGGCACTAGACACTCTCCAGAGTTTCGGGTGGATTATCAACTTTCCAAAGTCTCATCTAACCCCGACCCATCTCTGACTTATCTTGGCATGGAGTTTCATACTCTCTCAGCGATAGTGAAGCTTCCACTGGACAAGCAGTGCTCGCTACGGACTGGAGTGCAATCTCTCCTTCAGAGCCAGTCGCACTCACTGAGGCGCCTCATGCATTTCCTAGGAAAGATGGTAGCAGCAATGGAGGCAGTCCCGTTCGCGCAGTTTCATCTGCGCCCTCTACAATGGGACATTCTACGCCAATGGAATGGGAAATCGACGTCCCTCGACAGGACTGTCTCCCTCTCTCAGACTGCCAAGGACTCTCTGCGTTGGTGGCTTCTCCCCACCTCATTGTCACAGGGAAAGTCGTTCCTTCCCCCGTCCTGGGCAGTGGTCACGACGGATGCGAGCCTATCAGGGTGGGGAGCGGTGTTTCTCCACCACAGGGCTCAGGGGACGTGGACTCAGGAAGAGTCCACCCTGCAGATCAATGTTCTGGAAATCAGAGCAATCTATCTTGCCCTGCGAGCCTTCCAACAATGGCTGGAAGGCAAGCAGATTCGGATTCAGTCGGACAATTCCACGGCGGTGGCGTACATCAACCACCAAGGGGGAACACGCAGTCGCCAAGCTTTTCAAGAAGTCCAGCGGATTTTGACGTGGGTGGAAAGCAGAGCGTCCACCATATCCGCAGTTCACATCCCAGGCGTGGAAAACTGGGAAGCAGACTTTCTCAGTCGCCAGGGCATGGACGCAGGAGAATGGTCCCTTCACCCGGACGTGTTTCAACAGATCTGTTGCCGCTGGGGGACGCCGGACGTCGATCTGATGGCGTCACGGCACAACAACAAGGTCCCAGTTTTCATGGCACGGTCTCACGATCACCGAGCACTGGCGGCAGACGCCTTGGTTCAGGATTGGTCGCAATTCCGACTCCCCTATGTGTTTCCACCTCTAGCATTGTTACCCAGAGTTCTCCGGAAAATCAGGTCCGACTGCCATCGAGCCATACTCGTCGCTCCAGATTGGCCAAGAAGGTCGTGGTACCCGGATCTGTGGCATCTCACGGTAGGCCAACCGTGGACACTACCAGACCGTCCAGACTTGCTGTCTCAAGGGCCGTTTTTCCATCTGAATTCTGCGGCCCTGAACCTGACTGTGTGGCCATTGAGTCCTGGATCCTAGCGGCCTCAGGTTTATCTCATGAAGTTGTTGCCACAATGAGACAGGCTAGAAAACCATCCTCAGCTAAGATCTATCACAGGACGTGGAAGATATTCTTAGCGTGGTGCTTGGCTCAAGGGTTTTCTCCCTGGCCATTTGCATTGCCAATTTTTCTTTCCTTCCTGCAGTCTGGGTTGGAAAAAGGTTTGTCGCTTAGCTCTCTTAAGGGTCAAGTCTCCGCGCTATCCGTATTCTTTCAGAAGCGCTTGGCACGGCTTTCTAAAGTACGCACGTTTCTCCAAGGAGTTCGTCATATCGTTCCTCCTTACAGACGGCCATTGGAACCCTGGGATCTGAACAAGGTTCTCATTGCTCTCCAGAAGCCGCCTTTCGAGCCTTTGAAAGAGGTTTCCCTTTCTCGGCTTTCACAAAAGGTAGTTTTTCTTGTGGCGGTCACGTCTCTTCGAAGAGTGTCCGAGCTAGCGGCGTTATCTTGCAAATCTCCCTTCCTGGTGTTTCACCAAGACAAGGTAGTACTGCGTCCAATTCCAGAGTTTTCTCCCAAGGTGGTTTCTTCCTTTCATCTCAATCAGGATATCACTTTGCCATCTTTGTGTCCGCATCCAGTTCACCAATTTGAAAAGGGTTTACATCTGTTGGACCTGGTGAGAGCACTCAGGATTTACATTTCTCGCACGGCGTCTCTACGCCGTTCTGATGCGCTCTTTGTCCTAGTCGCTGGTCAGCATAAGGGATCGCAAGCTTCCAAATCCACCCTGGCGCGGTGGATCAAGGAACCAATTCTTCACACATACCGTTCTGCTGGGCTTCCGATTCCATCTGGACTGAAGGCCCATTCTACCAGAGCCGTGGGTGCGTCCTGGGCATTGCGGCATCAGGCTACGGCTCAGCAAGTGTGCCAGGCGGCTACCTGGTCGAGTCTGCACACGTTTACCAAACACTATCAAGTGCATACCTACGCTTCGGCAGATGCCAGCCTAGGTAGACAGGTCCTTCAGGCGGCGGTGGCCCACCTGTAGGAAGAGGCTGTCTGACAGCCCGTTCATGTGGTATCTTTTTACCCACCCAGGGACTGCTTTTGGACGTCCCACTGTCTGGGTCTCCCAATTAGGAGCGAAAAAGAAGAAGGGAATTTTGTTTACTTACCGTAAATTCCTTTTCTTCTAGCTCCAATTGGGAGACCCAGCACCCGCCCTATTTGTTCTTAGGGTTTCGTTTTTCGGGTGCACATGTTGTTCATGTTGTTTCTTAAGTTCTCCGATCTTGTTATCGGATTGAATTTGTTTTTGAAACTGTTATTGGCTTTCCTCCTTCTTGCTTTGGTACTAAAACTGAGGAATCCGTACTCCTACGGGAGGGTGTATAGCCAGAAGGGGAGGGGCCTTACACTTTTAAGTGTAGTTCTTTGTGCGGCCTCCAGAGGCAGTAGCTATACACCCCACTGTCTGGGTCTCCCAATTGGAGCTAGAAGAAAAGGAATTTACGGTAAGTAAACAAAATTCCCTTCTTCCTTAGCAACTTATTTTTCGTATCTGCTCTTATTCCAGCACTTCTATTCTCCCCTTCTCTCCCAGACTTGTCTGCAGTCCCAGTCGCCTGCTTGTTTGCCACAGCACATCAGCAATTCAAATACAAGTAGTGTATTATGTGTTTGTTTGGTTTTTTTTATTTGCCAACCAAAGGTTCACTTTAAATAAAGAAGTAGACCTACTTGGCGGAAAGGAGGTCTCTGAGGTACGGCTGCAAAACGACACTATCACATAGTAATTTGAGGATAAAATGAGCATTCGCTTTTCGATCTTTAGACTCCACCACTAAAGGTTCAGTAGAGGGACCTGCGGAGAGAAGGACAGGATTAATAAAAGACCTGCTGAAAAAAGGGAACAAAAAATAAATCCAAGCTAAACTGCGATATCTTAAGACTGTTTTACGCGGTTTGAGGTAAAAGCTTATATCAAAAGTCAAAGCAGTTTCACCTGGAATGGTTGACGTACTAGGCCCTTGACCAGTGCCAGTGGATGTTGTAGTAAGGGATCCTACTGCAGGGGCCAGGATAAAATCTATGTCACCATCTTTCAGAAAGAAGAACAGCATGATGTTTACCAACACGCAACAAACGTCCTAGACATGTACACACCTGGAAATATCCTCCATGTTTGGAGACTGAATCTGAACCTACAAATGATCAGCCGCCTTCACTGAAACATTGGGCTACAGCAAGAAACAATATGGAGGAAGGCAAACGTAAACTATAAACTAACTTTCGATATGTTGTTTGGGCTAGAAGGGGCATCTCCAGCATAAACATGCACAGGTGATCGGGCAGGCTTTGAGCCCCTATACTGATTCCATGCATGCCCATTCATAAGTGGAGCCCTTTGGGCAGCCGATGGGGATTTCATTAACTTGCCACCCACCAATCAGATCAGTCCCAGTTAGAGATCCTGATTCCAGCTATGTGTCACTTACTGGGTTGCTTTCTGTCATTTTGATAAGTGATTTTATCTGCTGCAGATCTAGCAGTTCTCAGAATGCTGAGCTATGTATAACCCGTCCCCAATGCGGATTGGCAGCTTTGCTTACACGGTGCATACAGAAAGCTGCTAATCAGTGGTGGTGCGGGGTTATAAATAGCTTTTGAATATAGCAGACAACAGCAGGTTTCCTAATCACTAGGGAAAATCTGTTTTATCAGCAGAAAATCAAAAGTGCAGCAATCAGCCCAATAGGTGACATACTGCTGGAATCAGGTTCTCTGCCCCTACATTATGCGTCTCAGTGGGAAACATTTCTAAAAATGCTACTTAAGTATTAATAGTGGTAATTGACAACACTAACAATTTGCTGTATTTGCCTAGTATCCACAGCCTCATGCTCAGCCGACATATAGCACACATCTCAGAAAAGTGTTCACAATGACAGCACAGCTTTACTCACCTGGATCCATGGCCGGTGGATCGGGCACCCAGCTAGGAGGAGCTATGGGTGGAGACACTGGATCTTGATGATCAGCTGAAGCTCCAGCTTCATGTCTCCCCAATCCTGCCGCTCGAAGAGATCGCCTCATCATCTCCCGAAGTCTTAAGCTGAATACACACACGTCAAGTATATTAGAAAAATACAGCAACGCATTAGTAGCCGACAGACATATATGCCTATAGATGCTGTCAAGTTCAGCTCCATTTTCTCAATAATAAAAGTGCCCAGTTCTGCCAATTGTTAGAGGTTTGAGCAACCGGACCCCACCAATCAACAAGTTAACACCTATCCCAGGATTATCCGATAAAAGGGGTCATCTGGTGGGAAGTTAGCATGTTTGGGTTCCCTCCTCACATTGACCTTAACCAATCTTTTATAAGGACATCAAACAAATGCTTACCTCCTGCTGCTGGAGGATCCGGCCCGGTTCCCAGGCCCGTTACTGGACACCACAGAGATGGCATTGGCGATGGCTTCTACTGCAGAAAGTCTCTCAGCAAATGTATTCCTCTCGGAGCGCTCTGCTTCTGAAACAATGAGAAGAATCATTTGTATTCTTGACATTTAACACTCAAAAACGAACACTATGGGGGTGCAAATTGCAGAAGGTAAGGGGGATAAGTAAAAGATTGTGGCATTTACCCTTACCCTCCTCCTCTTTGGTCTCCTTGTTGCTGGTCGGGAAGCAGACGGAGACGCAGGCGTGCAGGATGTTCCGGTTCCCGTCACATCGGTGGCTGAGGAAGGTCTGCAGCATCTGGGAGCTCTGATCGAGGACGACGCCCTGCTCCAGGTTCACCAGATACTGTCTGCAGGCGTCGTAATCACAACGGAGGATGTGCTGCATCAAGGTTTGTTTCTGAAAGGAAAAACAAGATTATTAGACTGATCGCAGCTGCAAGTCATCCCATCATTACCGGCTTATACGGGAAAACAGATCCAATCAGATAAGGATCACAACTGCGTTCTTCAAAAAGCAGAAAAAAGGGACAAATAATGTCCAACATGGACTTTGCAATACAGGGACATTTCTTCAAGACTGGTGGTTTTCCCAGGTGAAGCAGATTCCTGTTAAACACTACAAAACTTCCTATGGCCGGTGTCAGACGTCAGTGTTTCAGGTACGTGCGACATCCATTTTTAAATACTGATGCCACATGTACCCATTTTATTCTCTGGCGTTACACACACATCCGTGCTTTCACACGTGTGGCCCCACACGAACACGTCCGTTTTTTTCTCCAGCATCACACAGACCGCACACTGATGCATCCATGCGACATCAGTGTGACACGTACCAGAGAAAACACGGGTCTTTGAAATAAGATGTTCTCTATTCACTTGTATCCAGCGATGCGGTCTCCAGCTTCTGACCCCCACTAATTAGGCTCATTGAATATTCACTGCACCTGTTTCCAGGTCCGAGGTGCATCGCCGGGGACAGGTGAGTATCCAGCAGTGTGTGAGCAGTGACTGCAGGAGGTCATCCGAGTTCCCAATGAACTGTGATGAACCTGTGAAATCACCATCGTGACACCCACTGTAGCACGGGGGTGTCATTAGGAGGTCAGAGTTTATTGGGAATTCTGATGAACTCCTGGACGTCACTGCACACACACTGCTTGCTGGATTCTCACCTGTCACCGGTGATGCTCCTCTTCCCAGGTCTGAGGTGCAACGAATATTCAATGAGCATAATTAGCTGGGGTCAGGAGCCAAACACAGCAGGGCCCCAAACACAGCAGGGCCCCAAACACAGCAGGGCCCCAAACACAGCAGGGCCCCAAACACAGCAGGGCCCCAAACACAGCAGGGCCCCAAACACAGCAGGGCCCCAAACACAGCAGGGCCCCAAACACAGCAGGGCCCCAAACACAGCAGGGCCCCAAACACAGCAGGGCCCCAAACACAGCAGGGCCCCAAACACAGCAGGGCCCCAAACACAGCAGGGCCCCAAACACAGCAGGGCCCCAAACACAGCAGGGCCCCAAACACAGCAGGGCCCCAAACACAGCAGGGCCCCAAACACAGCAGGGCCCCAAACACAGCAGGGCCCCAAACACAGCAGGGCCCCAAACACAGCAGGGCCCCAAACACAGCAGGGCCCCAAACACAGCAGGGCCCCAAACACAGCAGGGCCCCAAACACAGCAGGGCCCCAAACACAGCAGGGCCCCAAACACAGCAGGGCCCCAAACACAGCAGGGCCCCAAACACAGCAGGGCCCCAAACACAGCAGGGCCCCAAACACAGCAGGGCCCCAAACACAGCAGGGCCCCAAACACGTGAATATAGAAAATCTTTAATTTCATGAGACACTTTTCTCCAGTACATGTCACACGCGTGACACAGGTATGACTATATCTATGCATGTGGCTTGCACCTGATTAAACACGGATGTCTGAAACAGACCGAAGATGTAGGAGCTGCAGTAAAAACTACAAACAATTTGACATTAGAGTTTTCTGCTAGATTTCGAATGCAAACAGATGATCAGCCCTCAGCGTAGCACACACTTGTAGCAGACCCATGTGTACCTCAACAGCCATTATAATGATTGCAGCCTTCTTCTTGATGGTAGAGTTTGCAGGTAGATTGGCCAGCGAGTGAACCCCCATCCCCAAACTGCTAATTGGAGGAAGATCCAACCAATCAGGGTCTCTGATGCCGCCCATGCAGTCCTTAGCCATGGGATAGATGGTGCCGTTCCCGTCTCTAAGAATAATGGGAGATTCCTGCAACGAGGAAAGGATCATGGGCACAAGGCACAATATTTCCATTATCACATAATAAGAGCTTGCTATGCAGCAAATTACAACTCTGTATGATCAGACAGGCAGGCAGGCTAGAGCAAAGCATCGTACAGACCTGCCCGGCTGTGAAGATGGCCACATTCCGCTCATTCTGACCAAGGAAAGCGATGCTGCTTGTGGGGAAATTGTTCTCCTGTTCAGCTTTTCCAGTGGCGAGGTCAAAAATGCAGTACCGCACCCACGTACCCGTCTTCAGTACAGCGTGGACTCCTACACACCGCACAAAAAGATAATAGGATAAAGATGTCAGCTACCTCTGTACTGACAGCCAGAATGTAGATAAAGGGAATCTAACGGGGAATGTCTGTCACCAGGTGTTTGCTCCTTCATCTGAGAGCAGCATAACAGAAACAGAGACCCTGATTCCAGCAATGTGTCACTTACTGAGCTGTTTGCTGTCATTGTAATAAAATCAGTGTTTTCTCTGCTGCACATCTAGCAGTTATACAGAGCTCATGACTATGCTTGGACTACCTGCAGCACGCCAAAAAGAGTCCTCTAATGATAATCTACTACTGAGTTTATCAAAACTACACTAAGCAGCCCAGTAAGTGACACATCGCTGGAATCAGGGTCTGTGTCTCTACATTATGCTTCTCTCAGATTAGGTGGCAAAAACCTGGTGAAAGATTCCCTTGAATAGTAAAAAAAGAGGTGGGGAGGGGGGACACTGTCAGGACATTTTCCCATTGCTACAACACCTAAAATACCTTCTACTAGTATACAAGTTTACTAACTTTCCTTTACATTTTATTTTCAATGGCCCTGATCCATCAAGGCTGCCATTTTGCATGCAGACCAATCCTAATGACAGGAATGATGGCGCAAGATGTGCCAAATTCATAAAGAGGCACATCTGTAAGGAATTTGGAGCATCTTTCAACTGCAATATCCCACCATGAGAAATGTGCGCCCGTGACATTTGTCACCTTCTGCAGGAAAAAAAAAAAAAAAAAAAAAAAAAGCACACCAACAACTGTTAAAGGGCACTTGCCCATCCTCAGTCCACTTTTCTAAGGCTATGTGCCCACGGGACAACGTACCTGTGGAATTTGCCAGGGAAAACCCGCAGATTTATCTGGATTTTCTAGATAAATCTGCAGGTTCTAGCAAGTACAGACAATCCCCATATGATCCTATGGGATTTGTGGAGTGCTGTGTCAATGCTGCAGTATTGGCGGCTGCGGAAAATCCTGCGGATGTCCTGCAGCCACACGTAACTGCATGTCAATTATTCCTGCAGAAATATCTGCAGAATTCCCGCTCCTCCACTATGGAGATACCGAGCGGGAATTCCGCAGGAATTCTGCACGAAATTGGCAGTTTCCACAGGTTTACCGCAACAACGCCGCAGATATACTGCAGCAATGAATAGCTGCGGATTCTGGAGAGAAGCTTCGGTAAACCTGCGGAAAAGTCCGTGGATATGTTGTCCCGTGGGCACATAGACTTAGGTGTACTTTGCACACTACACTAATCGCAGGTGCGATGTCGGTGGGGTCAAATCGAAAGTGACGCACATCCGGCGTCGCCGTCGATATCGCAGTGTGTAAATCCTTTATGATACGATTAACGAGCGCAAAAGCGTCGTAATCGTATCATCGGTGTAGTGTCCGACATTTCTATAATTTGGCTGCAGTGACTGTACGATGTTACTCGTTCTTGCGGCAGCACACATCGCTGTGTGAGAAGCCGCAGGTGCGAGGAACATCTACCTGCGTCCTGCGGCTCACGCCGACTATGCGGAAGGACGGAGGTGGGCGGGATGTTTACGTCCCGCTCATCTCCACCCCTCCTCTTCTATTGGCCGCCTGTCGTGTGACGCCGCACGACCCGCCCCCTTAGTAAGGAGGCGGGTCGCCGGCCAGAGCGATGTCGCAGGGCTGGTGAGTGCATGTGAAGCTGCCGCAGCGATAATGTTCGCTACGGTAGCAATCACAAGATATCGCTGCTGCGACGGGGGCAGGCGCTCGGCATCGGCTTGCGATGTCGTAGTGTGCAAAGTACCCATTAAAGTTAACAGACCTTGTCAGACCCAGCATAGCATGAGTCACAAGTTTTAGTTGTGCTGAGCAAACATTTTGGAGACCTATTAAAGCAGTTTAAAAGCAGAATTCTGCTTGATGAATACAGTTCAATGTAATTTTATGAGGCTCTCCTTAGCTTTTATTATATGAAAAGGAAGAATCAAAGATTTTAGAGGAAACTAACATTTTGGCTGCAAGATTTTTCGAATGTTTTCTATATCCTGATCAGTACTCCAAAAAAATAAATATAAAGCCTTGGGAGGTTTTAACACTGGCCACAAGAGAATTCACAACCATCTACCAGCCTTAGTAGTGGGTTTCCCCTGTGATGTGCCAGTGATCAAGGACAGCTCTGTTGTACTACTGAAGGCTCTACAGACTAACCAGACTATATAGATCAGCTATTCTTTATAAAGGGGTTTTTCTTCAGCGCTCTATTGGGAGACCCAGACAATTGGGTGTATAGCTACTGCCTCCGGAGGTCACACAAAGTATTACACTAAAAAGTGTAAGGCCCCTCCCCTTCTGGCTATACACCCCCCGTGGGATCACGGGCTTACTCAGTTTTAGCTTTGTGTGCGAAGGAGGTCATACATCCACGCATAGCTCCACATTGTATAGTCAGCAGTAGCTGCTGACTATCTCGGATGGAAGAAAAGAGGACACATATAGTGTCCCCAGCATGCTCCCTTCTCACCAGATGGTGTTGCAAGGTTGAGGTACCTATTGCTGGTACAGAGGCCGGAGCCCCACATGCTGTTTTCCTTCCACATCCCCTTGGAGGGCCCTGTGGAAGTGGGATCTGTCGGCCTCCAAGCCCTGAGGCCGGGCTCCATCCACAGACCCAGAAGAACCTGATGGATGTGGAGCACGAGTACTATCAGGGACAAGGCCCTGCATCGGTCAGGTACTCGGTGTCTCCGGCAAGCACAGCACGCTCCGGGCTTGCTGGGCGTTATAGTGCGCCGGGGACATTAGTGATGGGCTTATGTTGCTGCAGCCATGGCTGAGCGACGGGTCATGTTTAGGAACTTGCGCCGACCGCTCATACGGCGGCGGCGCTGATGTGACTTGTAGTGCGCCGGGGACTTGGCGCCGACCGCGCTTTTACGGCGGGGGCGCCTGTAACTTTAGTCCCCGGCTTCTGAGGCCTGGCACCGCTTCGTTCCCGCCCCCAGCCCTGCCAGTCAGAGGAGGGGCGGGACGCTGTACAGATCTCAGCGCAGGGAGCTGGAGTCTGCTTTGCATTCTCCAGCCCCCTCTCACTGAACACAGTGAGATGCCGGGTTCCCGCTCTTGGCTGGGGCTCGCCCACGGCCCGCCCCTCTGCACAGGACGCGGAAGAGAAGCCGGCAGCCATTATGGTTTCCACTCTGGGAGAACGGAACCAGGCACAGGTTTTTGAGCGACCTCATACTCGCGCTGGGCGGGCGATAGGCAGTACTGGTCCCACTAATACTGAAGTGGGCTTTTGAACTGTGTGCGGATATGCGATGCAGCACTGTACTGTCGCTATTCTGGGCATACTCTCCTAGATGGCTAGACAAGTGTTCAATGATTAGTCTGCAGTGTTTGTTGGCAGATTTGGCAACAGCAAAGTGCCAAGGCACAAGCTTTCATTGCCGCTTCGTTTGCAGGTGCTGCAATTGGGTTTATTGTCATGCTATACATGCACTATATGTCGTTTTTCTTGGCTAATGCACCTAGTTAAACAGACAATAGCAGCAGTAAGGCAACGCTGCCAAGGCACAGGCTCTCAATGCTGCTTGATTTGCTTGTACTGCAGTGTTTTTCTGTCATGCTTGTCTGCTATACATTTCCTGTATGTCGCTATCCTTGCCTCATGCTCCTAGTTAACTAGACAACAGCAGCAGTAGAGCAGTGGTGCCAAGGCACCAGCTTGCAAGGCTGCTGCATTTGCATGTGCTGGCAGTGTTTACTGTCATGTTTGTATGCGATACATTCACTGTATGTCGCTATCCTTGTCTCATACTCCTAGATATATAGACAATAGCAGCAGAAGGCCTAATGTGCTAAGCCACAAGTTTCAATGCTGCGTGTACTACATGTGCTGAAGTGTTTACTTGTACTTCAGGCTTGTATGCTATACATTCACTGTATGTCGCTATCCTTGTCTCATACTCCTAGATATATAGACAATAGCAGCAGAAGAGCTAATGTGCCAAGCCACAAGTTTTCAATGCTGCGGGTACTACAGGTGCTGAAGTGTTTACTTGTACTTCGTGCTTGAATGCTATACGTTCACTGTATGTCGCTATCCTTGTCTCAAGCTCCTGGATAAATAGACAACAGCAGCAGAAGAGCTAATGTGCCAAGCCACAAGTTTTCAATGCTGCGTGTACTACATGAGCTGAAGTGTTTATTTGTACTTCATGCTTGTATGATTATTTACTGTACGGTCGCTATCCTAGGCTATGCACTTAGATAGCTAGACAACAACAGCAGAAAAAGAAAAGGCCAATGAGGACTTTATATGTTGCTTGTACTGCATGTAATACGAGTCTAGGACCCCAGTGCGGGCAATTGCTTGACCGGGGTTTTCGGCTATATGTGGTTAAAAGAACCACCTGTGCTTCCTGCCCAGAGACAGGGACGAAATTGCAGTTTCTTTACGCTGTTATATTGGCTGTGACTATGGCTGACATCTTACAGTCTGGCAGCCCACGCAGACCTTGGGCAATATAGTTGCAATGCCCCTGGCCACCATGATTTGAGGAGCAGCTCAAGGCTCCAGGGTGGTTTTCACGCGTCCCAGGGGGCAGGCTCCGACACGGACGTCAGTTCAAGAGGGCCTAAGCAGGCTCGCTGGGAATAGCCCTCGACTCCATCAGTGAAAGAGTCAGCTTCACAGCAGGGGAGATCTCTTTTCTAATATCGCAAGCAATTGCGTACTCGTCTGGCCCTCTGATCCTAGAGATGCAGTCCAGAAACGCAACGCTTTTCACGATAAGCGTTCTCCGACCGTATTAATGAGACACTCTCCTCCCTGATTGGACAAGCGCTAGCCCAGGTCCAAATGTGGATCTCCCGATCTCCAGGCTTGCAGCTGGATCTATAGTTGTAGTGGTGGATGGGGCTTCACGTCAAAATGCCATTGACAGATAGATAGCTTCATAGACAGATTGCGGCCAGAACCTATCGGCAGGTCGGTTGCTCCGGCAGTCGCAGCCGTGAAGGCACTCCAAGCTATTTCAGATAGTGTTGCGCAGAGGGACGCTGTCACCGGTACATCTCGGTCTCAGCAGCGTCTGTAATCTCGCAATCGCCGCATGGCGAACCATGCTGTTAAGGCTGTCCGAGACTCTACGAGCCGGACGGCGGTGGCATCGGCCATCTCCGTATTTTTTACGCAGAGCCTAGTGGTTAACAGATTGGATCAGATGCTTCTTCCAACAAAGTGCTTAACCAGGTTGCCTTTATCTAGTGATAGTCTGTTGGTAAGGGTTGAATGAATTCATTCAACTGTCCAAAACGACTCAAAAGGCCCAGAAGGGCATAGATTCCTAGCAGGCTCAAGTACGCCCGGGGAAGGCAGCCGGAGGAATCGCTACCAAAGCGTTTTTTTCTCATAATTTTCAGCCTTCTCACTCCGCAACCGCGGGGAGCAGACTCCCCCGCTTTAGCGACATTTACCTACCACAGGTCAAAGGCCGGTGAGAGAGAGTCAGTTTGTCTCAAACTACCTCTCCGACCGAGACGAGGCTCTTCTGCAGGCAGGACGAGTGGTAATCCCTGTTCCTCTTCAGGAACCAGTTACGCCTTTTGCTTCGACCTGGTCGTGGTGCCAAGATAGGACGGCTCCTTCCGTCCCGTTCTGGAATTTAAACTGCTTAACAAGCACGTGACAACCAGGCGGTTCCGGAGGGAATCACTCCGCTCCGTCATTGCCTCACTGTCTCAAAGAGTTTTTCCTAACATCCATAGACATTAGGATGCTTATCTCCACGTGCCGATTGCTCCAAGGCACCGGCGTTGGCTACGGGCATATTTCGTTTTGTAGCCCTACCCTTCGGCTGGCGACAGCCCCACGGGTTTTTCACCAAGTTCATGGCAGCAGTGGGAGCAGTCCCGCGCTCTTACGGTCACTCTGTGATCCCTTTCTTGGACAATCTACTTGTCAAGGCACTCTCTTTTAGAAGCATGCCAACACAACCTGAACATGGCGCTGGACCCTTCCCAGAGTTTCGGGGAGGTCTTTGACTTCTTCTAAGTTGAACCCAATCGCTGGCATATCTTGGCATAGAGTTTTCACACTCTCTCAGTGATAGTGAATTCCGCTGGACAAACAGCGTTCACTACAGACGAGGGTGCAGTCTCTCCTTCAAGGAGGCACCTCATCCAGAGGCGAGCTTTTTCACGCAGTTTCATCTGCGTCCGCATCATTAGAAGATTCTTCGCTAAGGGGAAGGAAGTCGATGTTCCTACACAGTAACGTCCCCCTTTCACAGACGGTCAAAGACCGTCTTCAGAGGAGTCCACTCTTCAACTCAGTGGTCTAGAGCTCTGGGCAGTGTATCTTGCACTGCAAGCTTTCCTGCAGTGGCTGGAATGCAATCAGAACCGAATTCAGTCGGACTATCCACAGGTGGCGTACACATTCCGGACGTACAACACTAGGAAGCAAGTCTTCCTCAGTCGCGAGGACGTGGACGCAGGGGAATGGGACCTGCTCCCGTTTGGCTTCAAGAAATCGGTAGCCGCGGGATGAGGACGGACGTCGACATCATGGCGTCTCGGCAACTACAAGGTCTCGATTTTCATGGCGGGAGCTCTGGCGACAGGCGCCTTGGCTCAAGATTGGTCGCAGTTCCAGCTTCCGATTGCTGCCGCACTATTCTCGTCGCCCCAGACTGGCCGAGGAGGTTGTGGTACCGAGATCTGTGGCATCTCACCGTCAGTCGACTGTGAGCATTACGTCAGGGTCACAATGAGACGGGCTCGCCAGCCGCGGTTTGCCAAGATATTCCACAACTCGTGGAAGATATTCTTATCTTGGTGTTTTGCTCAGGGAGTGTATCCCTGGCCATCGGCTTTGCCTACTTTGCCTGCCCTCCTGCACTCTGGTCGGGAAAACGGTTGGTCGCTCGGCTCCCTTTAAGGGCAAGTCTCGGCACTATCCGTGTTGTTTCAGAAGCGTCTAGCACGTCTTCCTAAGGTGCGCACGTTGCTACAGGGAGTGTCATATTGTGCCCCCGTACGAGCGGCCGTTAGATCCATGGGATCTGAACGAGGTACTCGTTGCTCTCCAGAAGCCGCCTTTCGAGCCTCTGATGGGAGTTTCCCCTTTCTCGCCTGTCACAGAAAGTGGCTTTTCTAGGGCGATCACGTTTCTTCGGCGAGTGTATGAGCTGGCAGCTCTGTCATATCAGGCTCCCTTCCTGGTGTTTCACCAGGACTAGGTAGTGTTGCGCTCCATTCAGGAGTTTCTCCCTAAGGTAGTATCCGCGTTTCAGCTTAATCAGGATATATCATTACCTTCATTTTGTCCTCATCCGACTCACCGGTTTGAAACGGGTTTACATTTGTTAGATCTGGTCAGAGGACTCAGAATCTACTTTTCCCGCACGGCGCCTATGCGCCGATCTGATGCACTGTTTGTCCTTGTCGCTGGTACGCGCAAGGGATTGCAGGCTTCTAAAGCCAACATGGCTCGATGGCTCAAAGAACCAATTCTTGAAGCCTACCGTTCTGCTGAGCTTCCGGTTCCATCAGGGCTGAAGGCCCATTCAACCAGAGCCGTGGGTGTGTCCTGGGCATTACGCCACCAGGCTACGGCTCAACAGGTGTGCCAGGCAGCTACCTGGTCGAGTCTGCACATTTTCACCAAACATTATCAGGTGCATACCTATGCTTCGGCGGATGCCAGCCTAGGTAGAAGAGTACTGCAGGCGGCAGTGGCCTCCCCGTAGGGGAGCGCTGTCTTGCATCCCTATCAAGAGGTATTTATTTACCCACCCAGGGACAGCTTTTGAACGTCCCAATTGTCTGGGTCTCCCAATAGAGCGCTGAAGAAGAAGGGAATTTTGTACTTACCGTAAATTCCTTTTCTTCTAGCTCTTATTGGGAGACCCAGCACCCGCCCTGTTGTCCTTCGGGATTCTTGGTTTGTTGCGGGTACACATGTTATTCATGTTGAACGGTTTGCAGTTCTCCGATGTTATTCGGAGTGAATTTGTTTAAACCAGTTATTGGCTTTCCTCCTTCTTGCTTTGGCACTAAAACTGAGTAAGCCCGTGATCCCACGGGGGGTGTATAGCCAGAAGGGGAGGGGCCTTACACTTTTTAGTGTAATACTTTGTGTGACCTCCGGAGGCAGTAGCTATACACCCAATTGTCTGGGTCTCCCAATAAGAGCTAGAAGAAAAGGAATTTACGGTAAGTACAAAATTCCCTTCTTTTCTTTCCAGAAAACACTCCGGTAGATGCACAGGCATCGGCTCATGCTCAGCGTGCAGATGAGGTACACTACACACGTGCCGGACTTTTACTAAGGCAGAGTTTCAAATTTCATTGGTAAACTTTGAATTTCTTTTGACGTTACCTTTGGAATCCACATTGACGGCAAGGATTTCAGTCTTTTCAGGAATGCACAACTTTTTAGGAGTCCTTTGGAAACAGTCAGGGACTTTCGGTGTTCCTCCAGTCTTCACCACCTACAAGAGCCCAAAAGAAATTCATACATTTAATCAACTCTACGGGCAGGTGATACATACTGTACATCGTCCTTTTTTTGCCATGATCATGAACTTAAATCACAAAAAAAAATCCTTCCATTATTTTAGCATTTCCTTTGTTAATGCATAAGAAAGTATTAACAAGGACAAGGCACCTGAAATTGCAGATGGTTTGCTTTAAATGGGGCTGGAGAATAAAATAATCTTCTCCTTCTGTTAATCACGGTTACCTCAAAAAACGGATTTTTGGGTACTCACCGTAAAATAGTTTTCTCTTAGCCATCATTGGGGGACACAGGACCATGGGTGTTATGCTGCCTATCCATAGGAGGACACTAAGTAGATGCAAAAGCATAGCTCCTCCTCTGCAGTATACACCCCCCTGGCCGGGCCAGGCAACCTCAGTTTTAGTACACAAGCAGTAAGAGGGAAAAAAAAAAAAAAAAAAAAAACAAACAGTAAAAAAACTTACCTCAACAGAGGAACATGAGAAAAGAAGAGTCAATCAAATAAGGTACTGAGAGAACCAAGGCCCAACAGGGCAACAGGGTGGGTGCTGTGTCCCCCAATAATGGCTAAGAGAAAACGATTTTACGGTGAGTACACAAAAATCCGTTTCTCTGACGCCTCATTGGGGGACACAGGACCATGGGACGTCCTAAAGCAGTCAATGGGTGGGAAACCTAAAAGACAACACAACCCAAGGACTAGGAACCAGTCCCAGACAGCCTGGAGCGCCTACTGGGAGAGGTGCTCTACTGCCGTTTGCAGATTTTCCTACCCAGATTTGCCTCAGTTGAAACCTGGGTATGGCTTTGAAAACGTATGTAGGCTAGACCAGGTCGCAGCCTTACACACCTGATCCACTGGAGCCTGATGCCGAATGGCCCACGAAGCGCCAACTGCTCGCGTGGAATGAGCCAGCAGCCCACTAGGAATGGGCTTGAGTTGCAAGCGGTAGACTTCCTGGATCGCAGAGCGAATCCAGCGAGTCAGAGTCGCCTTTGAAGCTGCCTGTCCCTTCTTAGGCCCCTCAGGAATGACGAACAAAGAGTCCGTTTTCCTAAAGGGGGCTGTCCTGGATATGTAATATCTGAGAGCTCTGACGAGGTCTAACGAATGCAGAGACCTTTCCACCCTATGAACCGGGTGTGGACAAAAGAAAGGCAGGACAAGGTCATCGTTCAAATGAAATAAGGTAAGAACCTTTGGAAGGAAATCCGGAAGGGGGTGCAGAACCACCTTGTCCTGGTGAAAGATCAGAAAAGGCTCGCGGCAAGAGAGAGTACTGCCAGCTCCGAAACCCGTCTGATGGACGTAATTGCCACCAGGAATGTTACCTTCCAGATCAGAAGAGCAAGGGAGGATTCCTTGAGGGGTTCAAAGGGAGACCTCTGGAGACCGTCCAGAACGAGGTTGAGGTCCCATGGTTCCAGCGGCCGTTTGTACGGGGGAACTAGATGGGAAACGCCCTGGAGGAAGGTCTTTACTTGCGGTTTTTGAGCCAGGCGGCATTGGTAGAAAGATTGAGAGCGCTGAGACCTGCCCTTTAAAAAGGGAACTGAGAGCCAACCCCGCTTGCAAGCCAGACTGTAGAAAGTCGACAATTCTGAGGATGGCCAGAGGCATAGGCTGGACGTTCGTTTCCCTGCACCATGAAAGGAGGATTTTCCACGTACGGTGGTAAATGCGGGATGAAGCAGGCTTTCGGGCGCTGATCATGGTGGAAATGACCGCGGGGGAGAATCCCACTCTTGTTAATACCCAGGTCTCAATGGCCATGCCGTCAGCTTCAGGGCTCTGGAGTTCTGATGGGAAATGGGCCCTTGGGTCAGCAAGTCTGGGATGTCTGGAAGGCGCCACAGGGCGTCTGAGCATTTGTACTAATTTGACGTACCAGGCGCGCCTGGGCCAGTCCGGTGCTATCAGTATCACCGGGACTCCCTCTGCCTTGATCTTCCTGATTACCCGCGGCAGCAGGGGTAGAGGTGGAAATATGTAAGGCAGGCGGAAGTGGTGCCAGGAGCAGACTAGAGCATCCGCGCCGATGGACTGCGGGTCACGTGACCTGGCTATGAACGCGGGTACCTTTGCATTCAACCTTGAGGCAATTAGGTCCACGTCTGGTGTGCCCCAGCGAGTGCAGATGTGTAGAAACACATCTGGGTGGAGAGACCATCCTCCGGCGGCCAGGCCTTGGCAACTCAAAGTCTGCTGCCCAGTTCTCTACCCCTGGTATGTGTACCACTGATATCACTGATCCCGTCGATTCAGCCCAGCTGAGGATCTTGTGGGCCTCGAGATAAGCCTCATTGCTGCAGGTGCCCCCCTCCCGATTGATATAGGCTACAGCTGTCGCATTGTCCAATTGGACTTGAATCTGACGACCCGCTAGCAGAGGGCAGAACGCTCTGAGCGCGAGGCAGATCGCGCGGAGTTCCAGGATGTTGATGGGTAGGAAAGACTCCTGGGGCGTCCAACGTCCTTGAGCAGTGTGGTGCCGGTACACTGCTCCCCAGCCTAGGAGGCTGGCGTCCGTGGTCAGGACCAGCCAGTTCACTGGGAGAAAGGATCTCCCCTTCGATAGGGATGAGGACCGAAGCCACCAGCGGAGTGCGTACCTGACTGAAGACGTCAGGTGAAGATGTCTGTCCGGGGAGAAGGGGCTCTTGTCCCAGGCCGCTAGAAGGGCTAGCTGCAGTGGGCGGAGGTGCAGTTGAGCAAAGGGTACTGCTTCCATAGCCGCCACCATCCTGCCTAGCACTTTCATGCTAAATCGAATGGAGCGAGACGGAGGACGTAGAAGGCAGCGTACTGCTCGTTGAAGAGCGAACGCCTTGTCCTGAGGGAGAAGGATCAAGCCCCGACGGGTGTCCAGGAAGGTGATGGTTCATGATGGGATCGGGGATGATTTGTCCAGATTCACTAGCCACCCTAAGCGGGATAGGGTGTACACAGTGATCTGTATGCTGGTTGAGCAGTCGCGGAAGGAGGGGGCCTTGATGAGGAGGTCGATCAAGTAAGGGAGAACGACTACGCCCCTGGCGTAAAGGACGCTCATGGCGGCCGCCAGGACTTTGGTGAAGACCCTTGGTGCGGTGGCAAGGCCGAAGGGTAGAGCTACGAATTGAAAGTGGGCGTCCTGAATTGCGAAGCGGAGGAACTTTTGGTGATCTGGGGCGATGGGTATGTGCAGGTACGCGTCCTTGATGTCTATGGAGGCGAGGAATTCCCCTTCGACCATGGATGCGATAATGGACCTTAGGGACTCCATTCTGAATCTCCGTACGTGCACATGTTTGTTTAGGTGTTTGAGGTCCAGGATGGGTCAAACTGACCCATCCTTTTTGGGGACCACGAAGAGGTTGGAATAAAACCCCCGAACTTCTCGTCGTCTGGGACAGGTATTATCACTCCTGCTGTTTGGAGAGAGTGGATTGCTGAGAAGAAGGGAATTTTGTTTACTTACCGTAAATTCCTTTTCTTCTAGCTCCAATTGGGAGACCCAGACAATTGGGTGTATAGCTACTGCCTCCGGAGGCCACACAAAGTACTACACTTAAAAGTGTAAGGCCCCTCCCCTTCTGGCTATACACCCCCCCGTGGGATCACGGGCTCCTCAGTTTTAGTGCAAAAGCAAGAAGAAGGAGGAAAGCCAATAACTGTTTTAAATACAAATTCAACCCGAGAAACAACCTCGGAGAACTGAACTGTTCAACATGAACAACATGTGCACCCGAAAAAAACAAACTTCCTAAGAAAACAGGGCGGGTGCTGGGTCTCCCAATTGGAGCTAGAAGAAAAGGAATTTACGGTAAGTAAACAAAATTCCCTTCTTTGTCGCTCCTAATTGGGAGACCCAGACAATTGGGACGTCCAAAAGCAGTCCCTGGGTGGGTAAAAGAATACCTCGTGATAGGGCCGTCAAACAGCCCTTTCCTACAGGTGAGCCGCCGCCGCCTGAAGGACTTGTCTACCTAGGCCGGCATCCGCCGAAGCGTAGGTATGCACCTGATAATGCTTGGTAAAAGTGTGCAGACTCGACCAGGTAGCCGCCTGGCACACCTGCTGAGCCGTAGCCTGGTGCCGTAATGCCCAGGACGCACCCACGGCTCTGGTAGAATGGGCTTTAAGTCCTGATGGAATCGGAAGCCCAGCAGAACGGTAGGTGTGAAGAATTGGTTCCTTGATCCAACGCGCAAGGGTGGATTTGGAAGCTTGTGACCCTTTACGCTGACCAGCGACAAGGACAAAGAGTGCATCCGAGCGGCGCAGAGGCGCCGTGCGGGAAATGTAGATCCTGAGTGCTCTCACCAGATCCAATAAATGCAAACCTTTTTCAAATTGGTGAACTGGATGCGGACACAAAGACGGTAAAGTGATATCTTGATTGAGATGAAAGGAAGATACCACCTTGGGAAGAAATTCTGGAATTGGACGCAGAACTACCTTGTCCTGGTGAAACACCAGGAATGGAGATCTGCATGATAACGCCGCCAGCTCGGACACTCTCCGAAGAGACGTGACCGCCACTAGAAAGGCCACTTTCTGTGAAAGACGAGAAAGGGAAACCTCCTTCATAGGCTCGAAAGGCGGCTTCTGGAGAGCAATTAGAACCTTGTTCAGGTCCCAGGGCTCCAACGGCCGCTTGTAAGGGGGGACGATATGACAAACCCCTTGCAGGAACGTGCGTACCTGAGGAAGTCGCGCCAGGCGTTTCTGAAAAAATACGGATAGCGCGGAGACTTGACCCTTAAAGGGAGCCAAGCGACAAACCTTTTTCCAACCCAGACTGCAGGAAGGAAAGAAAAGTAGGCAATGCAAAAGGCCAGGGAGAAACTCCCTGAGCAGAGCACCAAGATAGGAATATCCTCCACGTCCTGTGGTAGATCTTGGCGGAGGATGGCTTCCTAGCCTGTCTCATGGTGGCAACCACTTCATGAGATAAACCTGAGGCCGCTAGGATCCAGGACTCAATGGCCACACAGTCAGGTTCAGGGCCGCAGAATTCAGATGGAAAAACGGCCCTTGAGACAGCAAGTCTGGACGGTCTGGTAGTGCCCACGGATGGCCTACCGTGAGGTGCCACAGATCCGGGTACCACGACCTCCTTGGCCAGTCTGGAGCGACGAGAATGGCGCGGCGGCAGTCGGACCTGATTTTGCGGAGCACTCTGGGCAACAATGCCAGAGGTGGGAACACATACGGTAGCCGGAACTGCGACCAATCTTGAACTAAGGCGTCTGCCGCCAGAGCTCGGTGATCGTGAGACCGTGCCATGAAAACCGGGACCTTGTTGTTGTGCCGTGACGCCATCAGGTCGACGTCCGGCATCCCCCAGCGGCGACAGATCTCCTGAAACACGTCCGGGTGAAGAGACCATTCCCCTGCGTCCATGCCCTGGCGACTGAGAAAGTCTGCTTCCCAGTTTTCTACGCCTGGGATGTGAACTGCGGATATGGTGGATGTCGTGTCTTCCACCCACGTCAGAATCCGCCGGACTTCCTGGAAGGCTTGCCGACTGCGTGTTCCCCCTTGGTGGTTGATGTATGCCACCGCTGTGGAGTTGTCCGACTGAATTCGGATCTGCTTGCCTTCCAGCCACTGTTGGAAGGCTTGTAGGGCAAGATAGACTGCTCTGATCTCCAGAACATTGATCTGAAGGGTGGACTCTTTCCGAGTCCACGTACCTTGAGCCCTGTGGTGGAGAAACACTGCTCCCCACCCTGAGAGACTCGCATCTGTCGTGACCACCGCCTAGGATGGGGGTAGGAACGACTTTCCTTTTGACAATGAGGTGGGAAGAAGCCACCACCGGAGAGATTCCTTGGCTGCCTGAGAGAGGGAAACCTCCCTGTCGAGGGACGTCGACTTCCCGTCCCATTGGCGGAGAATGTCCCATTGTAGTGGACGCAGATGAAACTGCGCAAAAGGAACTGCTTCCATTGCTGCTACCATCTTCCCTAGGAAGTGCATGAGGCGCCTCAAGGGGTGCGACTGGCCCTGAAGGAGAGATTGCACCCCTATCTGTAGCGAGCACTGTTTGTCCAGTGGAAGTCTCATTATCGCTGAGAGAGTATGAAACTCCATGCCAAGATATGTTAGTGATTGGGTCGGGGTTAGATTTGACTTTGAAAAGTTGATAATCCACCCGAAACTCTGGAGAGTCTTCAGTGCCACGTTCAGGCTGTGTTGGCATGCCTCTTGAGAGGGTGCCTTGATAAGTAGATCGTCCAAATACGGGATCACGGAGTGACCTTGCGAGTGCAGGACTGCTACTACTGCTGCCATGACCTTGGTGAAGACCCGAGGGGCTGTCGCCAGCCCGAAAGGTAGAGCTACGAACTGCAGGTGTTCGCTTCCTATAACGAAGCGTAGAAAACGCTGATGCTCTGGCGCAATTGGCACGTGGAGATAAGCATCCTTGATGTCTATTGATGCTAGGAAATCTCCTTGAGACATTGAGGCGATAACGGAGCGGAGAGATTCCATCCGGAACCTCCTGGTTTTTACGTGTTTGTTGAGCAGCTTTAGATCCAGGACGGGACGGAACGACCCGTCTTTCTTTGGCACCACAAACAAATTGGAGTAAAAACCGTGACCTTGTTCCTGAAGAGGAACAGAAGTCACCACTCCTTCCGCCTTTAGAGCGGACACCGCTTGTAGCAGAGCATCGGCTCGGTCGGGCGGTGGAGAAGTTCTGAAGAAGCGAGTTGGAGGACGAGAGCTGAACTCTATCCTGTACCCGTGAGACAGAATGTCTCTCACCCAACGGTCTTTGACCTGTGACAGCCAAATGTCGCCAAAGCGGGAGAGCCTGCCACCGACCAAGGATGCGGAGAGAGGAGGCTGAGAGTCATGAGGAAGCCGTCTTGGTAACGGTTCTTCCGGCTGGCTTTTTTGGGCGTGATTGAGTCCGCCAAGAATCTGAGCCCCTCTGATCCTTTTGAGTCCTTTTGGACGAGTAGAATTGGGACCTCCCTGAGCCTCGAAAGGACCGAAAACCAGACTGTCCCCTCCTCTGTTGGGGTTTGTTTTGTCTGGGCTGAGGTAAGGATGAATCCTTACCCTTGGAGTGTTTAATGATTTCATCCAAACGCTCACCAAACAATCGGTCACGAGAAAAAGGCAAACTGGTTAAGCACTTCTTGGAAGAAGAATCTGCCTTCCATTCTCTCAACCACAGGGCTCTGCGTAAAACCACAGAGTTGGCTGACGCCACCGCCGTACGGCTCGTAGAGTCTAGGACAGCATTAATCGCGTAAGACGCGAATGCAGACATTTGAGAGGTCAAGGGTGCCACCTGCGGAGCAGATGTACGTGTGACCGTGTCGACCTGTGTAAGCCCAGCTGAAATAGCTTGGAGTGCCCATACGGCAGCGAATGCTGGCGCCAACGACGCTCCAATCGCTTCATAGATGGATTTTAACCAGAGCTCCATCTGTCTGTCAGTGGCATCTTTAAGTGCCGCCCCATCTTCCACTGCAACTAGAGATCTGGCTGCAAGCCTGGAGATTGGAGGGTCCACCTTGGGACACTGTGTCCAGCCCTTGACCACGTCAGGGGGAAAAGGATAGCGTGCATCTTTAAGCCGTTTGGAAAAACGCTTATCTGGATAAGCGTGGTGTTTCTGGATTGCGTCTCTAAAGTCAGAGTGGTCCAGAAAAGTGCTTAATTTACGCTTGGGATACCTGAAATGGAATTTCTCCTGCTGTGAAGCTGCCTCCTCCGCAGGAGGAGCTGGTGGAGAAATATCTAACATCCTATTGATGGACGCTATAAGATCATTCACTATGGCGTCACCATCCGGGGTATCTAGATTGAGAGCGGCCCCAGCATCAGACTCCTGATCAGTTACATCCGCCTCATCACACAGAGAGTCGTCCCGCTGGGACCCTGACCAGTGTGATGAAGTTGAGGGTCGCTCATAGCGAGCCCGCTTAGGTTGTCTGGGACTGTCGTCCGAGTCAGAGCCGTCACCCTGGGGTGCATGTGACACCCCCGGAGCTAGGAAGTGGTCCAGCTGAGGGGGACAAGGTGGCAATGAATCAACAGTGCCCATGGTCTGAGTTACTGGTCTAGACTGCAATGTTTCAAGAATTTTAGACATAGTCATAGACAATCTGTCAGCAAAGAAGGGAATTTTGTTACTTACCGTAAATTCCTTTTCTTCTAGCTCCTATTGGGAGACCCAGACGATTGGGTGTATAGCTACTGCCTCCGGAGGCCACACAAAGCATTACACTAAAAAGTGTAAGGCCCCTCCCCTTCTGGCTATACACCCCCAGTGGGATCACTGGCTCACCAGTTTTAGTGCAAAAGCAAGAAGGAGGAAAGCCAATTACTGGTTTAAACAAATTCACTCCGAAGTAACATCGGAGAACTGAAAACCATTCAACATGAACAACATGTGTACCCGAAAACAACCAAAAATCCCGAAGGACAACAGGGCGGGTGCTGGGTCTCCCAATAGGAGCTAGAAGAAAAGGAATTTACGGTAAGTAACAAAATTCCCTTCTTCTTCGGCGCTCCATTGGGAGACCCAGACGATTGGGACGTCCAAAAGCTGTCCCTGGGTGGGTAAAGAAATACCTCATGTTAGAGCTGCAAGACAGCCTTCCCCTACGGGGAGGCAACTGCCGCCTGCAGGACTCTTCTACCTAGGCTGGCGTCCGCCGAAGCATAGGTATGCACCTGATAATGTTTGGTGAAAGTGTGCAGACTCGACCAGGTAGCCGCCTGGCACACCTGCTGAGCCGTAGCCTGGTGCCGTAATGCCCAGGACGCACCCACGGCTCTGGTAGAATGGGCCTTCAGCCCTGATGGAACCGGAAGCCCAGTAGAACGGTAGGCTTCAAGGATTGGTTCCTTGATCCATTGAGCCAGGGTGGATGTTGCAGCCTGCGATCCCTTGCGCTGACCAGTGACAAGGACAAAGAGTGCATCCGAGCGGCGCAGGAGCGCCGTGCGGGAATGTAGATTCTGGGTGCTCTACACCAGATCTAACAATGCAAAGCCATTACATATCGATGAAATGGATAAAAGGAAGGTAAGGAGATATCCTGATTGTGATAAAAAGGGAATACCACCTTAGGGCGAAACTCAGGGATCGGACGCAGCTCTACCTTATCTTGGTGAACACCAGGAAGGGAGCTTTGGATGACCGCGCTGCTAGTTCGGACACTCTCCGAAAAGACGTGACCGCTACCAGAAAGGCCACTTTCTGTGAAAGTCGAGAAAGTGAAAACATCCCTCAGAGGCTCGAAGGGCGGCTCCTAGAGAGCAATTAATACCCTGTGCAGATCCCATGGGTCTGACGGCCTCTTGTACGGAGGGACAATGTGATAACCCCCCTGCAGGAACGTGCGTACCTGAGGAAGTCGTACTAGGCGCTTCTGAAAGAATACCGACAGCGCTGCGACTTGTCCTTTAAGGGAGCCGAGCGACAAACCTTTTCACAATCCAGATGCAGGAAGGGGGGAAAAAGGAGACAATGCAAATGGCCAGGGAGACACTCCCTAAGCAGAGCACCAAGATAAGAATAACTTCCACGTCTTGTGGTAGATTTTTGGCAGACGTCGGCTTCCTAGCCCGTCTCATGGTGGCAATGACGTCTTGAGATAATCCTGAAGACGCTAGGATCTCGGACTCGATGGCCGCACAGTCCGGATCAGGGCCGTAGAATTCAGTGGAAAGAACGGCCCTTGGGACAGTAAGTCTGGCCGGTCTGAGAGTGCCCACGGTTGGCCGACCGTGAGATGCCACAGATCCGGGACCACGACCTCCTCGGTCAGTCTGGGACGACGAGGATGGCGCGGCGGCAAGCGGAGCTGAGCTTGCGTAGCACTCTGGGCAACAGTGCCAGAGTAGAAAACACATAGGGTAGCTGGAACTGCGACCAATCCTGAACTAGGGCGCCTGCCGCCAGAGCTCTTTGCTCGTGAGACCGCGCCATGAAAATCGGGACCTTGTTGTTGTGCCGAGACGCCATTAGGTCGACGTCCGGCATCCCCCAGCGGCTACAGATTTCCTGACACCATACTGGGTGCAGAGGCCATTCCCCTGCGTCCATGCCCAGGCGACTGAGGAAGTCTGCTTCCCAATTTTCTACGCCCGGGATGTGAACTGCGGATATGGTGGATGCTCTGTCCCCCACCCACATCATAATCCGCCGGATTGCCTGGTAGGCTTGGCGATGCGTGTTCCGCCTTGGTGGGCGATGTCTGCCACCGCTGTGGAATTGTCCGACTGAATTCGGATCTGTTTTCCTTCCAGCCACTGCTGGAAGGCTTGCAGGGCAAGATGCACTGCCCAGATTTCCAGAACATTGATCTGAAGGATGGACTCCTCTGAAGAGAGTCCTTGACCGTCTGAGAAGGGAAACGTTCCTTTCTAGGGACGTCGACTCCCCAACCCATTGGCAAAGCATGTCCCATTGAAGTGGACGCAGATGAAACTGCGCGAAAGTGACTGCCTCTGCATGAGGCGTCTTAAGGGGTGTGACTGGCCTTGAAGGAGAGACTGCACCCCCGACTGTAGTGAACGCTGCTTGTCCAGCGGAAGCTTCACTATCGCTGAGGGAGTGTGAAACTCCATGCCCAGATATGTCAGCGATTGGGTCGGTGCCCGATGTAACCTTGAAAAGTTGATGATCCACCCGAAACTCTGGAGAGTCTCCAGCGCCACGTTCAGGCTGTGTCGGCATGCCTCTTGAGAGGGTGCCTTGACAAGTGGATCGTCCAGCAAGGATCACAGAGTGACCCTGAGAGTGCAGGACTGCTCACACTGCTGCCCTGAACTTGGTGAAAACCCGTAGGGCTGTCGCCAGACCGAAGGGCAGTGGTACGCACTGAAGATGCTCGTCTTCAATAACGAAACGTAGCAAACGCTGGTGCTCTGGAGCAATCGGCACGTGGAGATAAGCATCCTGATGTCTATTGATGCTAGGAAATCTCCTTGAGACATTGAGGCAATGACGGAGCGGAGGGTTACATCCGGAACCGCCTGGCCTTCACGTGCTTGGTGAGCAGTTTTAGGTCCAGAACGGAACGGAAAAAGCCACCCTTTTTTGGCACCACAATAAGAGTCGAGCCGGAGGACGAGAACAGAGCTCAATCCTGTACACGTGAGACACAATGTCTCTCACCCACCGGTCTGTGACCTGTGGCAGCTAAATGTGCCCAGAAGCGGGAGATTCTGCCACCAACCGCGGATGCGGAGAGAGAGAGCTGAAAGTCATGAGGAGACCGCCTTGGTAGCGGTTCCTCCTGCTGCCTTCCTTGGGCGTGAATGAGCCCGGCCGGAATCTGAGCCCCTCTGAGCCTTTTGAGCCCTTTTAGACGAGGACAATTGGGACTTGCCCGAGCCTGGGAAATACCAACCTCGACTGTCCCCCCAGGACAGCATTACTAGGGTAAGTCGCAATGCAGACATTGCGAGGTTAAGGACACCACCTGCGGCACAGATGTACATGTGCTCAAGAGCAGCTGCGCAAGACCAGCTGAAATAGGTTAGAGTGCCCATACGGCTGCGAATGCCGGAGCAACCGACACGCTGATAGCTACACAGACAGATTTCAACCAGAGGTCCATCTGTCTGTCAATGGCATCTTTAAGTGAATTCCCATCTCCACTGCAACTATGGATCTAGCCGCAAGCCTGGAGATTGGGGGATCCACCTTTGGACCCTGGGTCCAGTGCTTTACCACGTCAGTGTAAAGGGATAACGTGCATCCTTAATACGTTTGGAGAAAACGTTTATCTGGTAAGCGTGGTGTTTCTGAACTGCGTCTCTGAAGTCAGCGTGGCCAGAAAAAGTACTCAATATACGCATGAGATACTGAAAAGGGATTTCTCCTGCTGTGAAGCTGACTCCTCCACTGGGGGAGCTGAGGGAGAAATATGCAACATTCCATTGATGGACGCTATAAGATCATTCACTATGGCGTCACCATCCGGTGTATCCGGATTGAGAGCGGTGTCAGGACCAAAGCCCTGATCAGCTACGTCTGCCTCATCATACAGAGAGTCGTCCTGCTGGGACCTTGACCAGTGATGAAGCCGAGTGCCGCACCCAGCGAGCTAGCTTAGGCTGTCTGGGACTGCCGTCCGTGTCAGAGCCTTCACCCTGGAATGCCTGGGACCCCCCCGGAGCACTGAGTACGTTCCAAATGAGGGTGGCCAGGGAGCATTAAATCAAGATTGCCCATGGCCTGTCTGGACTGCAAAGTCTCCATCCCATGACAATCTCCGTCCCTGTCCCTGGACAGGGTTCACAGGTGGTTCCTTTGGCCACCTCTAGTAGAGACCCCGGCTGACCAAGTGCTACAGGGGAGCAGTGCACACAATGGGGGTCAGTGGAACCTGCCGGTGGAACAGTATCACATGCAGGAAAAAGCAGCATAGAAAGCCTGTGTTGCTTTTTTGCTGCTGTATTCTAGTCATCTATGCAATGTATAGCATACAAGCATAAACACTTCAGCACATGCAATACAAGCAGCATAGAAAGCCTGTGCCTTGGCACCCTTGCTTTTTTGCTGCTTTTGTCCAGCCCTCTAGGAGAATATAGCCCAGAGTAGCGACCGTACAGTGCAATGTATAGCATACAAGCATATATACAAATGAACACTTCAGCACATGCAGTACAAGCAGCCTATAAAGCCTGTGCCTTGGCACCCTTGCTTTTTTGCTGCTTTTGTCCAGCCCTCTAGGAGAATATAGCCAAGAGTAGCGACCGTACAGTGCAATGTATAGCATACAAGCATAAGTACAAATGAACACTTCAGCCATGCAATACAAGCAGCCTAGAAAACCTGTGCCTTAGCACCCTTGCGTTTTTGCTGCTGTTATCTCGCCATCTAGAAGGGCATATAGCCAAAGATAGCGACCTACAGTGCAGTGTATAGCATACAAGCATAAAATACAAATGGACACTTCGGTATTTAGTGGGGTCAGCACTTCAGGTGCTGCTTACCGCCCGCCTATAACGCGGGTGTGTGGTCGCCAGAGCCCTGTGTTGGTTGCCCAGAGCATGTCTCCGTTCCCCAGCTCGGACTGCGTGCAGGAATGGCTGCCGGCGTCCTTCTCCAGCTCGTGTGACGAGGGGCGGGCCGTGGGCGTGCCCCAGACAAGAGCGGGAAAACTGGCGTCCCACTGTGTCCAGTGAAGGGGGCTGGAGAATGCAAAGCAGACTCCAGCCCTCGGCGCTGACTGTCTGTACAGCGTCCCGCCTCCCCCCTGACTGGCAGGGCTGGAGGCGGGAACGAAACGAAAACTAGGCCGCAAAGCCGGGGACTCGAGTAATAAGCGCGGCCGTCCATGTGCACGGCCAGCGCGGAAGTCCCCGGCGCACCACAAGTCCCAGCCGCGCCACAATGTCAAAAACACCCAGCAACGGCCGGCGCGGCAGTTCCCAATACATAAAGTCACTCAGCAAAGCTGTAGTGAATAATAGCACGAGCGCTCCGCGCTGTTGCCCCCGGCGCACTAACACTCCCAGCAATGCTGGTGTGTGTGTGCGCGCTTGCCCGGGGACACAGAGTACCTTAATGTAGCAGGGCCTGTCCCTGACGATACTCAGCTCCATATCCAGCAGGTTCCCTGGGTCTGTGGATGGAGCCCGGTCTCAGTGCCTGGAGACCGGTAAGATCCCACTTCGCCCAGAGCCCTGAGGGGGGATGGGGAAGGAAAACAGCATGTGGGCTCCAGCCTCCGTACCCGCAATGGGTACCTCAACCTTACAAACCGCAAGTGGGGTGAGAAGGGAGCATGCTGGGGGCCCTAGTATGGGCCCTCTTTTCTTCCATCCGACATAGTCAGCAGCTGCTGCTGACTAAACAGTGGAGCTATGCGTGGATGTCTGACCTCCTTCGCACAAAGCAGAAAACTGGTGAGCCAGTGATCCCACTGGGGGTGTATAGCCAGAAGGGGAGGGGCCTTACACTTTTTAGTGTAATGCTTTGTGTGGCCTCCGGAGGCAGTAGCTATACACCCAATCGTCTGGGTCTCCCAATGGAGCGCCGAAGAAAGCTGCAAACTCCGTCCCTGTCACCTGGACAGCATTCACAGGTGGTTCTCCCTGGGTCACCTCTAGCAGCGGCCCCGGCTGAGCAATTGCCACAGGGGCCGAGCACTGCACACAATGGGGGTCAGTGGAACCTGCCGGTAGAGTAGCCCCACATGCGGTACAAGCAGCATATAAAGTCCGTGCCTTGGCACTTTTGCTTTTTGCGGACGACATGCTGTTGTCTCCTTGAGAAATCTAAGGAGGGTATATAGCAGAAAATCACCAGCGACTGTACAGTGCAAAGTATTGCCAGCACAAAATACAAAGTACACTATGGCACAAGTGGGGGAGAGCCCTTGAGGGCTGCTTACCGCCCGCTGAAAGCGGGTGTGAGGTCGTAGAATCCCTTGTCTGAGTCTCCCCGTCTCCCCTCTGCAGCTCAGCGTGCAGGCAGGAATGGCTGCCGGCGTCCTGTGAAGAGGGGCGGACCGTGGGCGTCACAAACAAAAGTGCGGGAAACTGCGTCCCACTGTGCCTAGTGTGAGGGCTGGCGTATGTAAAACAGACTCCAGCTCTTAGCGCTGCTGGTCTGTACAGCGTCCCGCACTCCTCCTGACTGGCAGGTCTGGGGGCGGGAACGATACGAACCAGGCCGCAAAAGCCGGGGACTGTAGTAATCTAGCGCGGCCGTCATATATGCACGGCCAGCGCGGAAGTCCCCGGCGCACCATAAATCCCAGCCGCGACGCAGTAAAAACTGACCCCCGCGGCCGGATCGGCCGATCGTACTAAGTCACCTCACTCAGCAGAGCTGTAGTGAGTAACGGCACAAGCGCAGCAGCGCTGTTTACCCCGGCGCACTAACACACCCAGCAATGCTGCAGTGTGCGTGCGATAAGCACGGGGACACGGAGTACCTTGATGGAGCAGGGTCCTGTCCCTGAGGAAACTCCGCTCCGAATCCAGCAGATCCTCCAGGGGCTGTGGATGGAGCACGGCCTCAGTGCCCGGACACCGGTAAAGTCCCACTTCACCCAGAGCCCTAATGGGGATGGGGAAGGAATCAGCATGTGGGCTCCAGCCTCCGTACCCGCAATGGGTACCTCAACCTTAACAAACACCACCGACATAAAGTGGGGTGAGAAGGGAGCATGCTGGGGGCCCGCGTATGGGCCCTCTTTTCTTCCATCCGACATAGTCAGCAGCTGCTGCTGACTAAACAGTGGAGCTATGCGTGGATGTCTGGCCTCCTTCGCACAAAGCATAAAACTGAGGAGCCCGTGATCCCACGGGGGGGGTGTATAGCCAGAAGGGGAGGGGCCTTACACTTTTAAGTGTAGTACTTTGTGTGGCCTCCGGAGGCAGTAGCTATACACCCAATTGTCTGGGTCTCCCAATTAGGAGCGACAAAGAAAAAAGCTTTGCGTCGTTTGAGTCTTTGGGGGGTTTGAGAGAAAGAACCGACTCGGGGGTCGGGTCCGAAATTCTATGTGGTAACCGGAAGACACAAGGTCTCGCACCCATTTGTCGTCTGAGGCGGCAGCCCAGATGTGTTGAAAGAGCCGCAGTCGACCTCCTACAATGAGTGTGTCTTCCGGGGCGCCGAAGGAGTCATGAGGGGGGAAAACGTCGTGGCCGAGTCTCCCTAGTCCTGGACTGTTTCGGTCTAGGCTGCCATGACGAAGTGGGTTTCGGGGAGAGCTGAGGTTGGTCGGTCCCTGCGTAGTCCGCGGCTGGTGGCGGGGACAGCATGGGATGTCGACCAACCAAATGAATTCCGAAAGGAGCGGAACGAGGACTGTGGACGTCTGGTGAAGGACGTCCTGGACTTCAGCTGGGGGAGGTACTCTTTCCTCCCGTGGCGTCAGAAATGAGCTTGTCCAGACGTTCGCCAAACAATCGGTCTGGAAAAAAGGGAAGGCCCGTGAGAGACGTCTTGGAGGCAGAGTCCACTCGCCATTGTCGGAGCCAGAGAGCTCTACGGATGGCTATGGTACTTGAGGCGGAAAACGCTGCGCAGGTAGCAGCGTCCATGGAGGCCTGCATGATGTACTCCGCCGCAGCGGCAATTTGAGCTGTTACCTCTGAAGGTATGAGTGAACTGGGATTCCTCAAGCAAAGTGTTAAGGGATTCTGCCCAGACAGAGATCGCCTTTGCGACCCACACAGCGGCAAAGGAGGGCGAGAGGGAGGAACCCGCAGCCTCAAAAGCAGAGCGGGCGAGGTGCTCCACCTGTCTGTCGGGTCCTTGATGGAGGAACCATCGGGTAAAGACAGGAGCGTCTGTGGTAAGGCGGGAGACCGGGGGGGGGGGCTTCGATCGAGGGCGGATCGGCCCAGCCCTTCGGGGCAGGTGAGGCAAAAGGGTACCGGGACTCCATGAGTTTTCGGTTACCGAAGCGTCTGTCAGGCTTCTCCCTTTGCTTTGTGAGGATATCCTGAAACTAAGAGCAAGGAAACCCCAAAAGGTTTTCGCTGATCACCCAAAGGAGACCGCATGGTCAGTGGTAGTGGATGGGGGATCCTCCACATGCAGAGTTTGGTTGATTACTGCTAGAAGGGAGTCTATTGCAGTTTCATCATCTGGGGAGGCTGAAACCAAGGAATCCTCTTGGTATAAACAGCATTCTCCCTCCTCCAGCTCTTCAGAAGCCGTGGAGCGTGTGGGAGAGCCTGCCCTGTGTGCTCCCGAGGGAGAGCCCGCTGGAGACACCCGGCCGTGTGCTCTTTTCCTGATCCCTGCAACTAGTGAAGCATGTGCCCGGATTACCTCAGAAGGATCCTCCATAGGGGTATCCTCAAGCTGCGTTCCGTCCAGGGACCCAGAAGGGTGTGGAGGACGACATTGCATAGCCAGCACCAGGTTCTGTGACAGTTTTTCCATGGATTGGGACAGAAACTGTGCCCATTCCGGTGGGCTGGGAGCCCTAGGCTCCAGGGTGGATAAAAATCTTGATTTTTTTAAAAAAATCAAAAAAATCAGATTTTTTTGATTTAAATCAGATTTTTTTGATTTAAATCATTTGATTTAAATCAGATTTTTTAATCAAGTTGTACACAAGCAAAACTTTGTCTTTTTGCAAATCTAATTGTTTTACACAAATAAAAATATTAAAACAGTTGATTATGAAACCTAATAATTTTTATTTGCACTATTAAACACTCAGAATTGAACTACAGAGAGTAAGTACTTTTTAACAATAGCCTATCTCTAACATTTGAAGTAAGCAAACATCTTCAGTGAATACATCAGTCCTTTAAGCCTACTGTTTATTTAGGACTTTTAATAGGAAAACCAGTTTAATAGGAAAACCAGTATTTTTACTTAAAGGACACGTGCACCTTTATTTTTTAAGGTGCAGCCAGTCACAGTGTGCACATGTCCTCCCCCCGCAGCTCTCTTACCTCCGATGTCAGCGCTGCGGGGATCCGTGGCTTCGTTCTGCCCGTCCGCGAGCGCGCCTCCATTCATTTCAATGGAGCGTGCGGCCCGCTGACGTCACGCCGCTGGATCACTGCGAGTAGGCCGCAACCGTAGGACGGGAGGCGGACGGTCAAAACGAAGCCACGGATCTCAGCGCTGCGGGGATCGGAGGTAAGAGCGCTGCGGGGGGGGGGACATGTGCACCTTAAAAAAATAAAGGTGCACATGTCCTTTAGCGTTAATTTTCTGTGAAATATTGCCTTAACATAAATTTAAATTCTATACTCCAGAACTACCAGTGCTAGAAATTTTTCTTTTCATAGACTTTAACCATCCCAGTAAAATGTCTGTTAAAAAAATAGGTTGTAAATTAATTGCCAGACTTACCACTAGTACTAGGCTCCTGGTGCATAAGAAGCTGTGGGGGTTCATTGACATTAGTTGTATCACTATCAACATCTTCATTTCCCTTCTGGTTGCAGTTTTCATAATGTGATTTCAAACGGCAAACAAGTCCTTGGATATCCTTTTGACAGTATTTGCACTTTGCTCTTGCACCTTTCTTTCCAAGATCTGCTGCTGGCATCTCAACAAAATGAACCCAAATAGGGTCTCTCTTACGACCTGCTGCCATGGCAGGCTCACACAGATCACTTATGAAGTTTGATTGTTACTACAGCCTGAGCCAAGCACTGCTGACTATCCAACAAGTTTGGGCATGTCAACTGAATGCAGGGAAAAAGAAACTAAACCAAAACTGAAACCAAGCTAGAAGTGTGGAATTAAAGGGGCAGTATGAACAAAATGTGGAGGCTATTAATAGTTTATACAATTAAGACATGCTGCTTTTAAACACCTACCTATTGCCATATAGTAAAACAAAAAAGATTTTTACTTACTTTGGGGTCCCCCCCTCACCCTGGCGTTAGATCGTTGCCCCTAGTTTCGTCCGTGTAACTATGGGCGCACATGCACACTGCTCTCACTTCTCATTTTAATCGTGATTTATATTAAAAAAAAACCTTTTGATTTAAATCAGTGATTTAAATCATGATTAAAATCATGATTTAAATCGATCCGATTTAAATAGAAAAAAATCTTTTGATTTAAATCGTGATTTAAATCATGATTTAAATCGGCGTGATTTAAATCAATCCACCCTGCTAGGCTCTGGGCTAACGGTTGCGGCGGTGGTGGCAGGGTGGTCTTGGGGGGCTATAGGGGCACAGGACTCAGAGAGAAGAGGTGTGTTTACGTGGCAGGCAGTGCAGGCTGAATAATAGACTGTGTGCCTTGGGGGGGGGGAAGAGCGCGAAGAAGAAGTCAGTGTGCCCCCCCCTGCTGTGGGTAGTAAAAAAAGAGAATTTTGTTTACTTACCGTAAATTCTTTTTCTTATAGTTCCGTATTGGGAGACCCAGACCATGGGTGTTTAGCTTCTGCTTCCGGAGGACACACAAAGTACTACACTTAAAAGTGTAGCTCCTCCCTCTGAGCTTATACACCCCCTGGAGAACCAGATCTAGCCAGTTTAGTGCAAAAGCTGAAGGAGAATAGCCACCCACAAGTAGAACCAAGCAAGAACCGGAACAACCGGAGACTCTGTCTTGACAACAGCCGGTGATAACACACGGAACAAGAAAATTGCCAACAGGCAACAGGGAGGGAGCTGGGTCTCCCAATACGGAACTATAACAAAAAAATTTACGGTAAGTAAACAAAATTCTCTCTTTATCGTTCCTATGGGAGACCCAGACCATGGGACGTTCCAAAGCTGTCCCTGGGTGGGAATAAACAGAAAAAACTAAGAAGTAGGCGGAGCCTAACTTCACAAGTGGGCGACAGCCGCCTGAAGGATGCGTCTGCCCAAGCTCGCATCTGCCGAAGCATGAGCATGCACTTGGTAGTGCTTCGATAAGGTATGCAGGCTAGTCCAAGTGGCAGCCTGACAGACTTGTTGAGCCGTAGCCTGGTGCCTAAAAGCCCAAGAGGCACCAACAGCTCTGGTCGAGTGTGCTTTGAAAAGCTTGAGAGGTGCACCGCCTAAGCGCAGGGTGCGAGACACATAAATCCGGAGAGCACGCACCAGATCCAGAGAATGCAGCGCTTTCTCAAAGCAATGAACAGGGGCCGGACAGAAGGAAGGCAAGGAAATGTCCTGGTTAAGGTGGAAGGGAGAGACCACCTTAGGAAAAAAGTTTAGAGTCGGACGGAGAACTACCTTGTCTTGGTGAAAAAACAAAAAAGGTGACTCCGAGGAGAGCGCAGCCAAATCAGAGACTCTCCTGAGAGAAGTTATGGCAACTAGAAAGGCCACCCTTTGAGAAAGACGATACAAAGAAACCTCCCTAAGGGGCTCAAAAGGGGGTTTCTGCAATACGGTCAGGACCAAGTTAAGGTCCCAGGGATCCAAGGGCCGCCGATAAGGCGGAATGATGTGAGACGCGCCTTGCATGAAGGTGCGGACCTGAGCCAGCCAGGCGAGACGCCGCTGGAACAGTACTGACAGAGCTGAGACTTGTCCCTTGAGGGAGTTGAGGGACAGTCCTAGCTGCAGACCGGACTGTAAAAAAGACAGAAGGGTCGGCAAGGAGAATGGCCAAGGAGGATGGCCGGAAGAGCGACACCAGGACAGGAAAATTTTCCAAGTCCTGTGATAGATCTTGACGGAGGAAGACTTACGGGCCCGAGTCATAGTGGAGATGACTTGAGGAGGAATACCAGAAGCCGTCAAAATCCAGGACTCTAAGAGCCACGCCGTCAAATTGAGTGCCGCAGAATTCGGGCGGAAAAACTGACCTTGCGAGAGTAGGTCTGGACGATCCGGAAGATGCCACGGCATCTCTACGGACAGTTGGAGCAGGTCCGGATACCAAGCTCGCCTGGGCCAGTCCGGTGCAATGAGGATGACTCGACGGCCCTCCATTCTGATCTTGAGCAGGACTCTGGGCAAGAGAGCTAGATGGGGAAACACGTAGGACGGACGAAACTGGGACCAATCATGAACCAGAGCGTCCGCGGCGAAGGCCTGAGGATCGTGGGAGCGAGCCACGTAAACGGGAACCTTGTTGTTGAGACGGGATGCCATTAGATCCACGTCCGGAGTGCCCCACTTGCGGCAGATTGACTGAAACACTGCCGGGTGCAGGGACCACTCGCCACCGTCCACGGATTGACGGCTGAGATAATCTGCCTCCCAGTTTTCTACGCCTGGGATGTGGACTGCGGATATGGTGGACTTGGAGTCCTCCGCCCATTGAAGAATGCGTTGTACCTCCAACATTGCCAGGCGGCTGCGTGTCCCGCCTTGGTGATTGATGTAGGCAACCGCTGTCGCGTTGTCTGACTGGACTCTGATGTGCCTGCCCGCCAACAGGTGGTGAAAAGCTAGCAGAGCCAGAAGCACGGATCTGGTTTCCAGCACATTGATCGAAAGGGCTGACTCGGACGGAGTCCAAGTGCCCTGCGCTCTGTGGTGGAGACATACTGCTCCCCAGTCGGATGGACTGGCATCCGTGGTGAGGATCACCCAGGACGGGGCCAGGAAGGAGCGCCCCTGGGACAGAGAGGGGCCGAAGCCACCACTGAAGAGAGCTCCTGGTCTGTGGCGACAGAGCCACTAACCTGTGCAAGGAGGAAGGCCGCTTGTCCCAACAGCGGAGAATGTCCAGCTGCAGGGGACGCAGATGGAACTGGGCGAAGGGAACAGCCTCCATTGACGCCACTATTTGACCCAGCACCTGCATCAGGCGCCTGAGGGAATAACGGCGGGGCCTCAGCAGAGAGCGCACCGCCAGTTGGAGGGACTGCTGTTTGATTAAGGGCAACTTCACAAGTTGCCGGCAGAGTCTCGAACTGCATCCCTAGGTACGAGAGACTCTGGGTCGGAGTCAGAATGGATTTGGGAAGATTGACAAGCCACCCGAATTGGGCTAGAGTGGCGAGAGTGAGCGAGACACTCCGCTGACAGTCTGCGCTGGATGAAGCCTTGACTAGAAGTTCGTCCAGGTAAGGAATCACTGCTAACCCCTGTAGGTGCAGGACCGCAATCACTGCTGCCATGACCTTGGTGAATACCCGAGGGGCCGTGGCCAACCCGAAGGGGAGAGCCACGAATTGGAAATGATCTTCTCCGATTGCAAAACGTAGCCAACGCCGGTGTGAAACTGCAATAGGCACATGCAGATAGGCATCTCTGATGTCGATGGATGCCAGGAAATCCCCTTGGGTCATTGAAGCAATGACTGATCGCAGAGACTCCATGCGAAAGTGCCGCACCTGAACATGCTTGTTGAGAAGCTTGAGATCCAGGATGGGCCGGAAGGAACCGTCCTTTTTGGGGACTAGGAAGAGATTTGAGTAGAAACCTCTGAACCGTTCCCGGGCGGGAACCGGTACAATCACTCCGTTGGCCTGCAAGGATGCCACGGCCTACGAGAAGGCGGCGGCCTTGGAGCAGGGGGGAGTTGAGAGAAAAAATCTGTTTGGCGGGCTGGAAGAGAATTCTATCCTGTAGCCGTGAGAGATGATATCCCTCACCCACTGATCGGAGACGTGTTGAAACCAAGCGTCGCCAAAGTGGGAGAGCCTGCCACCGACTAAGGACGTTGCTGGCGAGGACAGATAGTCACGAGGAGGCTGCCTTAGCAGCAGCACCTCCTGCGGTCTTCTGTGGACGCGCTTTTGGGCGCCAGTAGGATTTCTGGTCCTTGGCTGAGTTAGTGGACGACCAGTTGGAGGAACGAAAGGAACAAAACCTCGACTGATTCCTACCCTGGACAGGCTTCCTGGTTTTGGTTTGTGGCATGGAAGTATTCTTCCCGCCAGTAGCTTCCTTAATAATTTCATCCAGCTGTTCACCGAACAGCCGGGACTCAGCAAAGAAGGGAATTTTGTTTACTTACCGTAAATTCCTTTTCTTCTAGCTCTAATTGGGAGACCCAGACAATTGGGGTGTATAGGCTATGCCTCCGGAGGCCGCACAAAGTACTACACTTAAAAGTGTTAGGCCCCTCCCCTTCTGCCTATACACCCCCCGTGCTCCCACGGGCTGCTCAGTTTTGGTGCAAAAGCAAGAAGGAGGAAAAAATAATTATAAACTGGTTTAAAGTAACTTCAATCCGAAGGAAACTCGGAGAACTGAAACCATTCAACATGAACAACATGTGTACACAAAAAAACAGGGGCGGGTGCTGGGTCTCCCAATTAGAGCTAGAAGAAAAGGAATTTACGGTAAGTAAACAAAATTCCCTTCTTCTTTTTCGCTCTATTGGGAGACCCAGACAATTGGGACGTCCAAAAGCAGTCCCTGGGTGGGTAAAATAATACCTCGTAAGAGAGCCGTAAAACGGCCCTTTCCTACAGGTGGGCAACCGCCGCCTGAAGGACTCGTCTACCTAGGCTGGCATCCGCCGCAGCATAGGTATGCACCTGATAGTGCTTCGTGAAAGTGTGCAGGCTCGACCAGGTAGCCGCCTGACACACCTGTTGAGCCGTAGCCTGGTGCCTCAAAGCCCAGGACGCTCCCACGGCTCTGGTAGAATGGGCCTTCAGCCCTGAGGGAACCGGAAGCCCAGCCGAACGGTAAGCTTCGATAATTGGCTCCTTGATCCACCGAGCCAGGGTTGATTTGGAAGCCTGTGACCCTTTACGCTGGCCAGCGACAAGGACAAAGAGTGCATCCGAGCGGCGCAGGGGCGCCGTACGAGAAATGTAGAGTCTGAGTGCTCTCACCAGATCTAACAAGTGCAAATCCTTTTCACATTGGTGAACTGGATGAGGATAAAAAGAGGGTAAGGAAATATCCTGATTGAGATGAAAGGGGGATACCACCTTAGGGAGAAATTCCGGAACCGGACGTAGAACCACCTTGTCCTGGTGAAAAACCAGAAAAGGGGCTTTGCACGACAACGCTGCTAGCTCAGACACTCTCCGAAGAGAAGTGACTGCTACTAGAAAAACCACTTTCTGCGAAAGTCGTGAGAGGGAGATATCTCTCATTGGCTCGAATGGTGGTTTCTGAAGAACCATCAGCACCCTGTTTAGATCCCAGGGTTCTAACGGCCGCTTGTAAGGTGGAACGATGTGACAAACTCCCTGCAGGAACGTGCGTACCTGTGGAAGTCTAGCTAGGCGCTTCTGGAAAAACACAGAGAGCGCTGAGACTTGTCCCTTAAGGGAACCGAGCGACAAACCCTTTTCCAGTCCAGATTGAAGGAAGGACAGAAAAGTAGGTAATGCAAATGGCCAGGGAGAAAAACCCTGAGCAGAGCACCACGACAGGAAAATTTTCCACGTCCTGTGATAAATCTTGGCGGACGTTGGTTTCCTAGCCTGTCTCATAGTGGCAATGACTTCTTGAGATAACCCTGAAGACGCTAGGATCCAGGACTCAATGGCCACACAGTTAGGTTGAGGGCCGCAGAATTCAGATGGAAAAACGGCCCTTGAGATAGCAAGTCTGGTCGGTCTGGTAGTGCCCACGGTTGGCCGACCGTGAGATGCCACAGATCCGGGTACCACGACCTCCTCGGCCAGTCTGGAGCTACGAGGATGGCGCGGCGGCAGTCGGCCCTGATCTTGCGTAACACTCTGGGCAACAGTGCCAGCGGAGGAAACACATAAGGGAGCTGAAACTGCGACCAATCCTGAACTAAGGCGTCTGCCGCCAGAGCTCTGGGATCTTGAGACCGTGCCATGAACGTTGGTACCTTGTTGTTGTGCCGGGACGCCATGAGGTCGACGTCCGGCACCCCCCAGCGGCAACAGATCTCCTGAAACACGTCCGGGTGAAGGGACCATTCCCCTGCGTCCATGCCCTGGCGACTGAGATAGTCTGCTTCCCAGTTTTCCACGCATGGAATGTGAACTGCAGAGATGGTGGAGGCCGTGGCTTCCACCCACATCAAAATCCGCCGGACTTCCTGGAAGGCTTGTCGACTGCGTGTGCCGCCTTGGTGGTTGATGTATGCCACCGCTGTAGAATTGTCCGACTGAATTCGGATCTGCTTGCCTTCCAGCCACTGCTGGAACGCTTTCAGGGCAAGATAGACTGCCCGAATTTCCAGAACATTGATCTGAAGCGAGGACTCTTGCCGGGTCCACGTACCCCGAGTCCTGTGGTGGAGAAAAACCGCTCCCCACCCTGACAGACTTGCGTCCGTCGTGACTACTTCCCAGGATGGGGGTAGGAAGGATTTCCCCTTCGATAATGAAGTGGGAAGAAGCCACCACCGAAGGGAAGCTTTGGTCGCCTGAGAGAGGGAGACGGTCCTGTCGAGGGACGTAGGCTTCCTGTCCCATTTGCGTAGGATGTCCCATTGAAGAGGACGCAGGTGAAACTGCGCGAAAGGGACTGCTTCCATTGCTGCCACCATCTTCCCCAGGAAGTGCATGAGGCGCCTCAAGGGGTGTGACTGGCCTTGAAGGAGAGATTGTACCCCTGTCTGTAGTGACCGCTGCTTGATCAGCGGAAGCTTCACTATCGCTGAGAGGGTATGAAACTCCATGCCAAGGTATGTGAGCGATTGGGCCGGTGTCAGATTTGACTTTGGAAAATTGATGATCCACCCGAAACTCTGGAGAGTCTCCAGGGTAGCGTCGAGGCTGTGTTGGCATGCCTCTAGAGAGGGTGCCTTGATCAACAGATCGTCCAAGTACGGGATCACCGAGTGACCCTGAGAATGGAGGACCGCTACTACAGTAGCCATAACCTTGGTGAAAACCCGTGGGGCTGTTGCCAGGCCGAATGGCAGTGCCACGAACTGCAGGTGTTCGTTTCCTATGGCGAAGCGCAAGAAGCGCTGGTGCTCTGGGGCAATCGGAACGTGGAGATAAGCATCTTTGATATCGATCGATGCAAGGAAATCTCCTTGGGACATTGAGGCGATGACGGAGCGAAGGGATTCCATCCGGAACCGCCTGGTCTTTACGTGTTTGTTGAGAAGTTTCAGGTCTAGGACAGGACGGAAAGACCCGTCCTTCTTTGGGACCACAAACAAGTTGGAGTAAAAACCGTGGCCCTGTTGCTGAAGAGGAACAGGGACCACCACTCCTTCTGCCTTCAGAGTGCCCAGCGCCTGCAGAAGAGCCTCGGCTCTCTCGGGAGGCGGAGAAGACCTGAAGAATCGAGTCGGGGGACGAGAGATGAACTCTATCTTGTAACCGTGAGACAGAATGTCTCTCACCCAGCGGTCTTTTATTTGTGGCAGCCAGGCGTCGCAAAAGCGGGAGAGCCTGCCACCGACCGAGGATGCTACTAGAGGAGGTCGAAAGTCATGAGGAAGCCGCCTTGTTAGCGGTGCCTCCAATGTTCTTTTTAGGACGTGACTTAGACCGCCATGCATCAGAGTTCCTTTGTTCTTTCTGAGACCTTTTGGACGAGGAGAATTGGGACCTGCCCGCGCCCCGAAAGGACCGAAACCTCGACTGCCCTCTCCTCTGTTGGGGAATGTTCTGTTTGGGCTGGGGTAAGGATGTATCCTTTCCCTTGGATTGTTTGATGATTTCATCCAGACGCTCGCCAAACAGCCTGTCGCCAGAAATTGGCAAACTGGTTAAGCGCTTTTTGGAAGCAGAATCTGCCTTCCATTCCCGTAGCCACAAGGCCCTGCGGAGTACCACCGAATTGGCGGTCGCCACCGCCGTACGGCTCACAGAGTCCAGGACAGCATTAATAGCGTAAGACGCAATTGCCGAGGTCTGGGAGGTAATGGATGCCACTTGTGGCGCGGCCGTGCATGTGGCTGCTTCAATTTGCACTTGACCTGCTGAGATAGCTTGCAGCGCCCATACGGCTGCGAATGCTGGGGCAAAAGAAGCTCCGATAGCTTCATAGATGGATTTCAACCAGAGCTCCATCTGCCTGTCAGTGGCATCTTTGAGCGAGGCCCCATCTTCCACTGCAAGTATGGATCTAGCCGCCAGTCTGGAGATTTGAGGATCCACTTTGGGACATTGAGTCCAACCTTTAACCACGTCCGGGGGGAAAGGATAACGTGTATCCTTAAGGCGCTTAGAAAAACGCTTATCTGGACAAGCATGGTGATTCTGGATTGCCTCTCTGAAATCAGAGTGGTCTAGAAACATACTCTGTGTCCGCTTGGGAAACCTGAAACGAAATTTCTCCTGCTGAGAAGCTGACTCCTCCGCCGGAGGGGCTGAGGGAGAAATATCCAGCAACTGATGGATGGACGCAATAAGATCGTTTACTATGGCGTCCCCGTCTGGAGTATTAAGATTGAGAGCGCTCTCAGGATCAGAATCCTGATCAGCTGTCTCCGCATCATCAACCAAAGATTCCCCCCGCTGAGACCCTAAACAATATGATGTCGAGGGAAATTCTAAGCGAGCCGGCTTAGTCAATCTGGGGCTGGGGTCTAAGGGTATGTGCGCACGTTGCTTTTTACCTGCTTTTTACCTGCTTTTTTGCTGCTTTTTCTTCTGCGCTGTTTAATGCCAAAATGGATGTGTTCTTCTATTCAAGCAAAGTCTATGGGAATTTGGGTTTCTTGTTCACACTATGTTGTTCAAAATGCTGCCTTTTTGTGGCAGAACTTTGGTCAAAAACTCAGCTTTTCAAAGAAGCAACATGTCAATTGTTTTTGCCATTTGGGTTTTGCACTGCAAAGCTGAGTTTTTGACCAAAGTTCTGCCACAAAAAGGCAGCATTTTGAACAACATAGTGTGAACAAGAAACCCAAATTCCCATAGACTTTGCTTGAATAGAAGAACACATCCATTTTGGCATTAAACAGCGCAGAAGAAAAAGCAGCAAAAAAGCAGGTAAAAAGCAGGTAAAAAGCAACGTGCGCACATACCCTAAGTCAGAACCCTCAGACTGGGATGTAGGAGATACCCCGGGAGGACATTGTTGGTCCAACTGAGGGGGGCCCGGGAACAACGATTCAACAGGGTCCCGTTGCTGAGATACCGGCCTGGACTGCAAGGCTTCTAGTATCTTAGCCATAGTCTCAGAGAGTTTAGCAAACTCAGTCCCCGTCACCTGGACAGTGCCAACAGGTGGCTCCCCCTGGGCCCCTCTTAGCATAGGCTCCGGCTGAAGAAGTGGCACAGGGGTCGAACACTGCACACAATGAGGGTCAGTGGAACCTGCCGGTAGTGGGGTCTTACAAGCGGCGCAGGCAGCATAATAAGCCTGTGTTTTGGCACCCCTGCCTTTTGTGGGCGCCATGCTATAGTTTTCCTTGAGTTACACAAAAGGGTATATAGCCAGAATGCACTGTGCTCATACAGTGTAAAGTATATATGATACACAAATAATGTACCAATACCCTACAGCACCATGGGGCTAGCACCAACAGGTGCTGCTTACCAGCCGCCTAAAGCGGTTGTGAGGCCACCAGAGACCGTGTCTGGGTCTCCCAGGACTTGTCCCTCTTCTGCAGCGTCGGTGGAGCTGACAGGAATGGCTGCGGCGTCCTGACGAGATGAGGGAGCTGTGGGCGTGGCCGAGAAAGAGCGCGAACTGGTGCTCACACCATGCACAGTGAGGGGGGTGGAGTATGTAAATCATACTCCAGCCCTCAGAGCTGCTCGCTCCGTGCAGCGTCCCGCCCTTCCCCCTGCCTGTCAGGGCTGAGGGCGGGAGAAAAGTAAACTAGGCCGCAAGGAAGCCGGGGACTCTAGTAATAAACGCGGCCGCCGTAAAAGCGCGGCCGGCGTGAAAGTCCCCGGCGAACTACAAGTCCCAGCCGCGCCGCAGTGTCCCATGGCAGCGGCGGTTAGTGCGGTAGCCCTTACATATAAACACACTCAGCGACGCTGAGTGTGTAATGGCACATATAGACCCGGTCAGCGCCGCGGTCCCCGGTGCACTAGCACACCCAGCAAAGCTGAGGTGATGCCATGCGCGGTCCCCACAGGGATACAGAGTACCTCCAAGATGCAGGGCCATGTCCCTGAACGATACTCGGCCCCTATCCATCAGGCTCCACAGGAGTTGTGGATGGAGCACGGTCTCAGTGCCTGGAGACCGGTAAGATCCCACTTCACCCAGAGCCCTGAGGGGGATGGGGAAGGAAAGCAGCATGTGGGCTCCAGCCTCCGTACACGCAATGGATACCTCAACCTTAACAACACCGCCGACAAGAGTGGGGTGAGAAGGGAGCATGCTGGGGGCCCTATATGGGCCCACTTTTCTTCCATCCGACATAGTCAGCAGCTGCTGCTGACTAATCTGTGGAGCTGTGCTGTGCGTGTCTGACCTCCTTCGCACAAAGCAAAAAACTGAGCAGCCCGTGGGAGCACGGGGGGTGTATAGGCAGAAGGGGAGGGGCCTAACACTTAAGTGTAGTACTTTGTGCGGCCTCCGGAGGCATAGCCTATACACCCCAATTGTCTGGGTCTCCCAATAGAGCGAAAAAGAAAGGGAGCCCAGCAAGGTACTTCTTTGAAGAAGCATCTGCCTTCCACTCTCAAAGCCACAAGATCCTGCGGATAGCGAGGGAATTAGCCGAAGCCACCGCAGTGCGGTGAGAAGCCTCCAGCATGGCAGCCATGGCATAGGATGAAAAAGCTGAAGCTTGGGAAGTTAAGGCAACCATTTCGGGCATAGATTCCCTGGCGAGGGAATGCATCCCCTCTAGAGAAGCAGAGATGGCTTTGAGAGCCCACATTGCTGCAAACGTCGGGGAGAACGAGTCCCCCGCCGCTTCATATACGGATTTGGCCAGAAGGTCAATCTGGGGGTCAGTGGAATCCTTAAGGGAGGTGCCATCAGCCACCGACAACGGTCCGGGCTGAGAGTCTAGACACCGGGGGGGGGGGGGTCTAGCTTTGGGGAATGAGCCCACTCCTTGACCACCTCAGGTGGAAAGGGAAAACTGTCATCAGAACAACGCTTTGGGAAGCGTTTGTCAGGACAGGCCCTAGGCTTGGTCACAGCGGCCTGAAAACTGGAGTTGTTAAAGAACACACTCTTTGTCCTCTTAGGCGAGGTAAACTGGTGCTTTTCTGCCAGATAGGGTTGCTCCTCTGATACTGGCGGATTGAGATCCAGTACAGAATTAATGGAAGCAATCAAATCACTAACATCTGAGTCACTTTCGGACAGATCAATGGGGTACATGGAGTTAACCTCTGAGCCCCCCGTAAAGGCATCCTCCTCATCCTGCGAGTCAGCTCCTGAATCAGATAAGAAATAACGTTTGGGACTCCATTCTATGTCTGAACTGGGTGCAAAAACCTAAAAAACATCACTATAGGGAGATAAGGTATGCACACCAGTGACTATGTAAGGGGAATACATGGAATAGCAGAAACTGCTGTGTGAATACTGACATGAAAAATTCAATAGCTATGTGTAAGAATGAAATGTGAAAAATGGAACCTGCATTACTGCCATGAATATATGAATAAATAGAAATTTAGCTACTGAATTGATCAATGCAATAGAGCCCCAACACTACGCCAAAGTATTTCTCTACGTTGGGGTCCCTAGCTTGTGTGTGTCCTCTCATGCAGTTAAAAAACTTACCGTGTATGGGAAGCTGAGACCCAGGCTATATATACGATGTGGATTGGCAATAGGTGTGTGTGGGGAGGGTTCCTAAACGAAAAACAACTAACAAATAAGAAATAACGTTTGGAACTCCATTCTATGTCTGAACTGGGTGCAAAAACCTAAAAAACATCACTATGGGGAGATAAGGTATGCACACCAGTGACTATGGAAGGGGAATACATGGAATAGCAGAAACTGCTGTGTGAATACTGACATGAAAAATTCAATAGCTATGTGTAAGAATGAAATGTGAAAAATGGAACCTGCATTACTGCCATGAATATATGAATAAAGAAGGGAATTTTGTTTACTTACCGTAAATTCCTTTTCTTCTAGCTCCAATTGGGAGACCCAGACAATTGGGGTGTATAGGCTATGCCTCCGGAGGCCGCGCAAAGTATTACACTCAAAAGTGTTAAGCCCCTCCCCTTCTGCCTATACACCCCCCGTGCTCCCACGGGCTCCTCAGTTTTTTGCTTTGTGCGAAGGAGGTCAGACACGCACGCACAGCTCCACAGATTGGTCAGCAGCAGCTGCTGACCATGTCGGATGGAAGAAAAGTGGGCCCATATAGAGCCCCCAGCATGCTCCCTTCTCACCCCACTCGTCGGTGGTGTTGTAAGGTTGAGGTATCCATTGCGGGTACGGAGGCTGGAGCCCACATGCTGTTTTTCCTTCCCCATCCCCCTTAGGGCTCTGGTGGAAGTGGGATCCTATCGGTCTCCAGGCACTGAGACCGCGCTTCATCCACAACTCCTGTGGAGCCTGCTGGATAGGAGCCGGGTATCGTTCAGGGACATGGCCCTGCTACTTGGAGGTACTCTGTATCCCGGTGGGGACCGCGCACAGCAACACTCCAGCTTTGCTGGGTGTGCTAGTGCACCGGGGACCACGGCGCTGACCGGGTTAATATGTGCCATTACACACTCAGCGTTGCTGAGTGTGTTTATGTATAGGGACTGCCGCACTGACCGCCGCGGCCATGGAAACACTGCGGCGCGGCTGGGACTTGTAGTGCGCCGGGGACTTCCACGCCGGCCGCGCTTTTACGGCGGCCGCGTTTATTACTAGAGTCCCCAGCTTTTTGCGGCCTAGTTTCCTTTCCTCCCGCCCACAGCCCTGACAGGCAGGGGAAGGGCGGGACGCTGCACAGAACGAGCAGCACTGAGGGCTGGAGCATGCTTTGCATACTCCACCCCCCTCACTGTGCACAGTGCGGGCACCAGTTCCCGCACTTTCTGGGTCACGCCCACGGCTCCCTCCTCTCCTCAGGACGCCGGCAGCCATTCCTGTCAGCTCCTCGGACGCAGCAGAGGGGGACAAAGTCTGGGAGACTCAGGCAGGGACTCTGGTGGCCTCACAACCGCTTTAGGTGGGTGGTAAGCAGCACCTGTGGTGCTAGCCCCATTGTGCAGTAGTGTAACATTATATGTTTATGGTATATATGTTTTACACTGTATGGTGCACAGTTGATTTCTGGCTATATACCCTATTGTGTTACTCAGGGAAGATAATAGCATGGCGCCCACGAAAGGCAGGGGTGCCAAAACACAGGCTTATTATGTTGCCTGCGCCGCATGTACGACCCCGCTACCGGCAGGTTCCACTGACCCTCATTGTGTGCACTGTTCGGCCCCTGTGGCACTTACTCAGCCGGAGCCTCTGCTAAGAGGGGCCCAGGGGGAGCCACCTGCTAACACTGTTCAGGTGACGGGGACGGAGTTTGCAAAACTCTCTGAGACTATGGCTAAGATACTAGAAGCCTTGCAGTCCAGGCCGGTATCTCAGCACAGGGACTCTGTTGAATCTTTGTTCCCTGGCCCACCTCAGCTGGACCAACAATGTCCTCCCGGGGTATCTCATGGATCCCAGGCTGAGGGTTCTGACACAGACCCCAGCCCCAGACCGACTAAGCGAGCTCGCTTAGATTTTCCCTCGACATCATCATATTGTGCAGGGTCTCAGAGGGGGGAATCTCTGGTTGATGATGCGGAGACAGCTGATCAGGATTCTGATCCTGAGGCCGCTCTCAATCTTGATACTCCGGACGGGGACGCCATAGTGAACGACCTTATTGCGTCCATCAATCGTATGTTGGATATTTCTCCCTCAGCTCCTCCGGTGGAGGAGTCAGCTTCTCAGCAGGAGAAATTCCGTTTCAGGTTTCCCAAGCGTACACCGAGTATGTTTCTGGACCACTCTGATTTCAGAGAGGCAGTCCAGAATCACCATGATTGTCCAGATAAGCGTTTTTCTAAGCGCCTTAAGGATACACGTTATCCCTTTCCCCCTGACGTGGTCAAAGGTTGGGCTCAGTGTCCCAAAGTGGATCCTCCAATCTCCAGACTGGCAGCTAGATCCATACTTGCAGTGGAAGATGGGGCTTCACTCAAAGATGCCACTGACAGGCAGATGGAGCTCTGGTTGAAATCCATCTATGAAGCTATCGGCGCTTCTTTTGCCCCAGCGTTCGCAGCCGTATGGGCGCTACAAGCTATCTCAGCAGGTCAAGCGCAAATTGACGCAGCCACACGCACGTCCGCGCCGCAGGTGGCGTCCATAACCTCTCAGACGTCGGCATTTGCGTCTTACGCTATTAATGCTGTCCTGGACTCTGCGAGCCGTACGGCGGTTGCAGCCGCCAATTCGGTGGTACTCCGCAGGGCCTTGTGGCTACGGGAATGGAAGGCAGATTCTGTTTCCAAAAAGCGCTTAACCAGTTTGCCAATTTCTGGCGACCGATTGTTTGGCGAGCGTTTGGATGAAATCATCAAACAATCCAAGGGAAAGGATACATCCTTACCCCAGCCCAAACCGAACATACCCCAACAGAGGAAGGGGCAGTCGAGGTTTCGGTCCTTTCGGGGCGCGGGCAGGTCCCAATTCTCCTCGTCCACAAGGCCTCAGAAAGATCAAAGGAACTCTGACGCATGGCGGTCTAAGTCACGTCCTAAAAAGGCCACCGGAGGTGCCGCTACCAAAGCGGCTTCCTCATGACTTTCGTCCTCCTCACTCCGCATCTTCGGTCGGTGGCAGGCTCTCCCGCTTTTGCGACACCTGGCTGCCACGGGTAAAAGACCGTTGGGTGAGAGACATTCTGTCTCACGGTTACAAGATAGAGTTCACCTCTCGTCCCCCGACTCGATTCTTCAGGTCATCCCCGCCTCCCGAGCGAGCCGAGGCTCTTCTGCAGGCGCTGGGCACTCTGAAGGCAGAAGGAGTGGTGGTCCCTGTTCCTCTTCAGCAACAGGGCCACGGTTTTTACTCCAACTTGTTTGTGGTCCCAAAGAAGGACTGGTCTTTCCGTCCTGTCCTGGACCTGAAACTTCTCAACAAACACGTAAAGACCAGGCGGTTCCGGATGGAATCCCTCCGCTCCGTCATCGCCTCAATGTCCCAAGGAGATTTCCTTGCATCGATCGATATCAAAGATGCTTATCTCCACGTACAGATTGCTCCAGAGCACCAGCGCTTCTTGCGCTTCGCCATAGAAAACGAACACCTGCAGTTCATGGCACTGCCGTTCGGCCTGGCAACAGCCCCACGGGTTTTCACCAAGGTTATGGCTACTGTAGTAGCGGTCCTCCACTCTCAGGGTCACTCGGTGATCCCTTACTTGGACGATCTCCTGATCAAGGCACCCTCTCAAGAGGCATGCCAACACAGCCTCGACGCTACCCTGGAGACTCTCCAGAGTTTCGGGTGGATCATCAATTTTCCAAAGTCAAATCTGACACCGGCGCAATCGCTCACATACCTTGGCATGGAGTTTCATACCCTCTCAGCGATAGTGAAGCTTCCGCTGATCAAGCAGCGGTCACTACAGACAGGGGTACAATCTCTCCTTCAAGGCCAGTCACACCCCTTGAGGCGCCTCATGCACTTCCTGGGGAAGATGGTGGCAGCAATGGAAGCAGTCCCTTTCGCGCAGTTTCACCTGCGTCCTCTTCAATGGGACATCCTACGCAAATGGGACAGGAAGCAGACGTCCCTCGACAGGAACGTCTCCCTCTCTCAGGCGACCAAAGCTTCCCTTCGGTGGTGGCTTCTTCCCACTTCATTATCGAAGGGGAAATCCTTCCTACCCCCATCCTGGGAGGTGGTCACGACGGACGCGAGTCTGTCAGGGTGGGGAGCGGTTTTTCTCCACCACAGGGCTCAGGGTACGTGGACCCAGCAAGAGTCCTCGCTTCAGATCAACGTTCTTGAAATACGGGCAGTGTATCTTGCCCTGAAAGCGTTCCAGCAGTGGCTGGAAGGCAAGCAGATCAGAATTCAGTCGGACAATTCCACAGCGGTGGCATACATCAACCACCAAGGCGGCACACGCAGTCGGCAAGCCTTCCAGGAAGTCCGGCGGATTTTGATGTGGGTGGAAGCCACGGCCTCCACCATCTCTGCAGTTCACATTCCAGGCGTGGAAAACTGGGAAGCAGATTATCTCAGTCGCCAGGGCATGGACGCAGGGGAATGGTCCCTGCACCCGGACGTGTTTCAGGAGATCTGTTGCCGCTGGGGGGTGCCGGACGTCGACCTCATGGCGTCCCGGCACAACAACAAGGTACCGACGTTCATGGCACGGTCTCAAGATCCCAGAGCTCTGGCGGCAGACGCCTTAGTTCAGGATTGGTCGCAGTTTCAGCTCCCTTATGTGTTTCCTCCGCTGGCACTGTTGCCCAGAGTGTTACGCAAGATCAGGGCCGACTGCCGCCGCGTCATCCTCGTCGCTCCAGACTGGCCGAGGCGGTCGTGGTACCCGGATCTGTGGCATCTCACGGTCGGCCAACCGTGGGCACTACCAGACCGACCAGACTTGCTATCTCAAGGGCCGTTTTTCCATCTGAATTCTGCGGCCCTCAACCTGACTGTGTGGCCATTGAGTCCTGGATCCTAGAGTCTTCAGGGTTATCTCAAGACGTCATTGCCACTATGAGACAGGCTAGGAAACCAACGTCCGCCAAGATCTACCACAGGACGTGGAAAATTTTCCTGTCGTGGTGCTCTGCTCAGGGTTTTTCTCCCTGGCCTTTTGCCTTGCCCACTTTTCTGTCCTTCCTTCAATCTGGACTGGAAAAGGGTTTGTCGCTCGGCTCCCTTAAGGGACAAGTCTCAGCGCTCTGTGTTTTTCCAGAAGCGCCTAGCCAGACTTCCACAGGTACGCACATTCCTGCAGGGGGTTTGTCACATCGTTCCTCCTTACAAGCGGCCGTTAGAACCCTGGGATCTGAACAGGGTGCTGATGGTTCTTCAGAAACCACCATTCAAGCCAATGAGGGATATTTCTCTCGCACGCCTTTCGCAGAAAGTGGTTTTTCTAGTAGCAGTCACTTCACTTCGGAGAGTGTCTGAGCTAGCAGCGCTGTCATGCAAAGCCCCTTTCCTGGTGTTTCACCAGGACAAGGTGGTTCTGCGTCCGGTTCCGGAATTTCTCCCTAAGGTGGTATCCCCCTTTCATCTCAATCAGGATATCTCCTTACCTTCTTTTTGTCCTCATCCAGTTCACCAATGTGAAAAGGATTTGCACTTGTTAGATCTGGTGAGAGCACTCAGACTCTACATTTCTCGTACGGCGCCCCTGCGCCGCTCGGATGCACTCTTTGTCCTTGTCGCTGGCCAGCGTAAAGGGTCACAGGCTTCCAAATCAACCTTGGCTCGGTGGATCAAGGAGCCAATTCTCGAAGCCTACCGTTCTGCTGGGCTTCCGGTTCCCTCAGGGCTGAAGGCCCATTCTACCAGAGCCGTGGGCGCGTCCTGGGCTTTGAGGCACCAGGCTACGGCTCAGCAGGTGTGTCAGGCGGCTACCTGGTCGAGCCTGCACACTTTCACGAAACACTATCAGGTGCATACCTATGCTTCGGCGGATGCCAGCCTAGGTAGACGAGTCCTTCAGGCGGCGGTTGCCCACCTGTAGGAAGAGGCCGTTTGACGGCTCTCTTACGAGGTATTATTTTACCCACCCAGGGACTGCTTTTGGACGTCCCAATTGTCTGGGTCTCCCAATAGAGCGAAAAAGAAGAAGGGAATTTTGTTTACTTACCGTAAATTCCTTTTCTTCTAGCTCCAATTGGGAGACCCAGCGCCCGGCCCTGTTTTTTTGTCTACACATGTTGTTCATGTTGAATGGTTTCAGTTCTCCGATATTCCTTCGGATTGAATTTACTTTAAACCAGTTGATAATTTTTTCCTCCTTCTTGCTTTTGCACCAAAACTGAGGAGCCCGTGGGAGCACGGGGGGTGTATAGGCAGAAGGGGAGGGGCTTTACACTTTTAGTGTAATACTTTGTGCGGCCTCCGGAGGCATAGCCTATACACCCCAATTGTCTGGGTCTCCCAATTGGAGCTAGAAGAAAAGGAATTTACGGTAAGTAAACAAAATTCCCTTCTTTATTCATATATTCATGGCAGTAATGCAGGTTCCATTTTTCACATTTCATTCTTACACATAGCTATTGAATTTTTCATGTCAGTATTCACACAGCAGTTTCTGCTATTCCATGTATTCCCCTTCCATAGTCACTGGTGTGCATACCTTATCTCCCCATAGTGATGTTTTTTAGGTTTTTGCACCCAGTTCAGACATAGAATGGAGTTCCAAACGTTATTTCTTATTTGTTAGTTGTTTTTCGTTTAGGAACCCTCCCCACACACACCTATTGCCAATCCACATCGTATATATAGCCTGGGTCTCAGCTTCCCATACACGGTAAGTTTTTTAACTGCATGAGAGGACACACACAAGCTAGGGACCCCAACGTAGAGAAATACTTTGGCGTAGTGTTGGGGCTCTATTGCATTGATCAATTCAGTAGCTAAATTTCTTTTTATTCATATATTCATGGCAGTAATGCAGGTTCCATTTTTCACATTTCATTCTTACACACAGCTATTGAATTTTTCATGTCAGTATTCACACAGCAGTTTCTGCTATTCCATGTATTCCCCTTACATAGTCACTGGTGTGCATACCTTATCTCCCCATAGCTCCTGAATCAGAGCCGCGGGACGAGGAAGGAGAGGGAACCCTGCGTCTCTTCTCAGAAGGACGGGGTCTGGGACCAGATGATGAATCCTCTGTGAGCTCCGGTCCTGAGAGACCCCTAGCAGCAGAGTCACCCTGTGAAGGGGGCTGATGCATGTTCATCAAAGTCCTGGACAGAAGTCCCATGGAGTCAGCAAAAGACTGGGAGATAGACCTAGAAAAGGATTCTACCCAAGCCGGGGGTTCAGCCACAGGAGCAGGAGCAGCCTGAGAGACCACTGGGGGTGAGACTTCAGGCTGAGGCACCGCCAGGTTAGAGCAGGCATCACAATGTGGATAGATGCTCGGTTCAGGCAGCAGGAGCTTACATGCAGTGCATACTGAATACAGCTTTGGAGCCTTGCTCCTCGTGTGAGACATGCTGCTGGAGTGGGGGCTCTGCCAGAGAATGAACCCCAGAGAGTATATACAGAGGTCCACAACCGGAGACCGGTTGTGGCTTACCAGACCGCTGGAGCGGTGTTGTGTGCCCTCCAGATACCAAAGCCCGGACCCCCAAGCACAGCACCTCAGCAGAGATGCTGCAGACCAGCACTGCAATGACTGATCGCAGAGAGAACGCTGAGAAAATGGCCGCCGGAGCGAAGAGAGGGGGCGGGACTTGCTTGAGGAGTGGGATCTGGAGGGCCATAGAGACCTACAGGGGAGGGGACACACACTGCAGTGGGTAGTGTCCCTCCCCTGTACAGAACTGCCGGCGGGCGGAGCCGAGCCTGTCCCTCTGCATGAGTGACATGCGAGGGCAGTGAAACAGAAAGTAGGCCTCCGGCGAAGCCGGGGCCTAAATTTGAGCGGCGCGGCCGACGCGCAGGCACCATCGGTGCGGTTCTCAGGCGACAGCTAGAGAACCCGCCGGAAATGTCAGAAAACACAATAAGCACACTCTCCCACAACAATAAAGTACAAGGACCCCGAAAACTAAACGTCTCAGGTACTTAACTTGCTGAGACGCAGGGCCAATTCCCTGGGGATGAGTGCTCCGTCCAGCAGGGTCCTGAAGGGCTACGGATGGAGACCAGTCTCCTGCCAAGCATGGAGACCGTGCTGGCTCCCACTTCAAGCCAGAGCCCAGGAGGGATGGTGAAGGAGCATGGCATGTAAGGCTCCAGCCTAGGAATCAACCTTACAACACCGCCGACACAGTGGGGTGAGAAGGGACATGCCCGGGGTCCAGACGTGGACCCCACTCTTCAATCTCGTTCCAAAAGGTATAATCATATGAGAGTGCATGTGTGGATGTATGCCTCCTGAACACAAAGCGATAAACTGGCTGAGTCTGCTCATCAGGGGTTGTATAAGCTCAGAGGGAGGAGCTACACTTTTAGGTGTAGTACTTTGTGTGTCCACCGGAGGCAGAAGCTAAACACCCATGGTCTGGGTCTCCCAAAGGAACGATAAAGAAAAAAAGTCAGGAAGGGAGCTTCTGATAGTTATCCTCCCTCTCCCTCCAGTCAGCACACAGCTTGTCACTGGTGGTTATCAGCCAGATTTTCTGCTAGAGCAAATAAAACAGAGCAAATAAACAACGTGAGTTCCTCAGCTCTATGCACTCCCCCTGCCACCGGGAAGTTATCTGTGCAGGACTTACTTTCTGCAAACAGCGAGTGACTCTCCCCCCCCCCCCCCGGACAACAGGTCAGATTGCCCTCATCAGTGACCGGCCAGCAAGGACGCCCTGAGCCAGGCGGGCCGGTCACAGAGTAGGCGGGCCGCATGTGGCCCGCCCCTTGCCCAGGTCTGACCTAGACATTGCACGTTATGAGGAAGCTGGCAGGGGACAGCAGCTAGGAGGTTTAGTATATGTGCATGCCGTGTCTTTCTGGAGCACAAGCATCACCTGAACACCCTCTGCTTTAAAGGCCCTGTGCCCACAGGACAAAATTCATGCGGATTTTGCTGCGGAAAACCTACGGATTTTCCCCAGACAAATCTGCAGGTTTGCACAAGTACAGGCACTCCCCGTATTATCCTATGGGATTTGGGGAGTGTCGTTTCAATGCTGCGGATTTTGCACCTGCGGGAAATGCTGCAGATTTCCCACAGCCGCAAAAAACTGCATGTCAATTATTCCTGCAGATTGTTCCGTGCGATATCTATAATTACCTGCTTTGATTGAAGACACCGGAGACTCTTCCTTCGGTGTAGAAGAGCTGAATGGAGCCAGGAGAGGGGTGCAAGAGGTGGGCGGGGCGTGCATGAGCTGCAGTCATGTGATAGCTGGAGCTCGTCCAAACCCATCTTCTCCAGGAGCTGGTCGGAAACCAAGTTGCTGTGCGATACAGGCAAGTATGAACTCACCGATCACTCCAGCATTTGTTCTGCATTGAGGATGCAGTACCCAAGTCATGGTACTGTATCCTCCATGCAGAATGCCCGCAGCATATCCGTATCAAAAATGCAGCACCACTCAGACAAAGCTGTGCTACAGATTTCTGGGAGCTCCAGCGGAATATCCTGCGGATATATCCGCAGGACACTTTCCCCGTGGGCCTAACCTTCCTGAGAAGTTGAGGAGGAAGTACAAAAAGTTCAACCTGGTCCCAAGAGTCGGCCAGAACAACCAATCCTCAAGCTTTGAGATCTGGACTCAAGTAACATGTGACTGATTTGAAGAAGCCAAGAAGTCAACTTTCAAAAAGAGTCTCCATCTGGAGCAGAGTTGACAAACACCTTTTGTGTCTCTTTTCTCCTGGGTGGATTGACATACAAAATAAGCCATCTACTTGCTCACATCTGGGGAGAAATTTGGTACTCGTGCTTCATCAAATGCAGGATGTTGACATATTCTAACATTGCCTCTGTGCTTCAGTTTTTACCCTGGCGCTTAAGGTAAGAGACTGCTGCTGTGTTGGCATGGAGTCAGATAGAAAGGATGGCGCAGAGTTTCGGACTGTTGACTGGACTATAAAATCGTATACACAGACCGAGTGACACTGTATGCTGTACCTGAAGCTCATCGATTCTTAGAAGTCTACAGTCTTGGAGGAGAGATGATGGGTCGGGGTCACAGCCAGGGGTGCACTGGTTGTTTGAATTATTTGACGTTCCAGGAAACTTCACAGCAACATAAGCTCCATCAACTTTAAGCACCTTAAAAAAATAAGAACAAAAAGATTAAAAGCGAAATGAAAATGCACAGGACTTCAAAATAGAAGAGTAATATCGGGTTGTTCACCTTGCCCACAGGGACATTCTTGACATCTTCAACAAACACAACTTCTCGTAGAGACCACTGCTCTTCATTCACCTTCTCTTCCTCTTTTGGAGCTGGAGTCGATCGTCGACGTTCTTGAAAGAAAAAAAGAAAAAAAGAAAGAAAAAAAAAGAAGAAGACTTCGTGACTTCGTATTTTAGAGGTATTTTTTTGAAAAAAAAATTTTTTATGGTTGCGGACACCTTTATCTCCCTGGTTCTTTTAGGTCACATCTTATGTAAGAAACTGAAGCAAGCAATTCTCCAAAAAAAAAAAAAAAAAAAAAAAAAAAAACAGATCTTTGGAGTAATGCCTGTGGAAGTCACCTGAGCTGTAGTATGTTTGTTTAAACGTAATAAGAATATCTGTGTATATAATTAAAATATAGATGTAGTTGTATAATTATCTGTCTGTCTATGAAGCAATTGCACAGACCTATAGTATAATTCAAAGTTGTATAATCATGAAGGAGTTAACCAGAGATGATGAAGCCAGAATGTGAAGCTACAAACTCTTATCAGTAATGTTCACATAGAAGGAATGTACGGGAGGCAGGCAATGTGATGTGAGAAAGAAGGGAATTTTGTTTACTTACCGTAAATTCCTTTTCTTCTAGCTCTAATTGGGAGACCCAGACAATTGGGTGTATAGGCTATGCCTCCGGAGGCCGCACAAAGTATTACACTAAAAGTGTTAAGCCCCTCCCCTTCTGCCTATACACCCCCCGTGCTCCCACGGGCTCCTCAGTTTTGGTGCAAAAGCAAGAAGGAGGAAAAGATTATAAACTGGTGTAAAGTAGATTCAATCCGAAGGAATATCGGAGAACTGAAACCAAACAACATGAACAACATGTGTACACAAAAAAACAGGGGCGGGTGCTGGGTCTCCCAATTAGAGCTAGAAGAAAAGGAATTTACGGTAAGTAAACAAAATTCCCTTCTTTGTCGCTCTATTGGGAGACCCAGACAATTGGGATGTCCAAAAGCAATCCCTGGGTGGGTAAAATAATACCTCGTAATAGAGCCGTAAAACGGCCTCTTCCTACAGGTGGGCAACCGCCGCCTGAAGGACTCGTCTACCTAGGCTGGCATCCGCCAAAGCATAGGTATGCACCTGATAGTGTTTCGTGAAAGTGTGCAGGCTCGACCAGGTAGCCGCCTGACACACCTGCTGACCCGTAGCCTGGTGCCTCAAAGCCCAGGACGCGCCCCCGGCTCTGGTAGAATGGGCCTAGAGCCCTGAGGGAACCGGCAGCCCGGTAAGCTTCGAGAATTGGTTCCTTGATCCACTGGGCCAGGGTTGATTTGGAAGCCTGTGACCCTTTACGCTGGCCAGCGACAAGGACAAAGAGTGCATCCGAGCGGCGCAGGGGCGCCGTACGAGAAATGTAGAGCCTGAGTGCTCACCAGATCTAACCAGTGCAAATCCTTTTCACATTGGTGAACTGGATGATGACAAAAAGAGGGTAAGGAGATATCCTGATTGAGATGAAAGGGGGGTACCACCCTTGGGAGAAATTCCAGAACCGGACGCAGAACCACCTTGTCCTGGTGAACACCAGGAAAGGGGCTTTGCACGACAACATTGCTAGCTCAGACACTCTCCGAAGTGAAGTGACTGCTACTAGGAAAATCACTTTCTGCGAAAGGCGTGAGAAAGAAATATCCCTTATTGGATCGAATGGTGGTTTCTGAAGAACCATCAGCACCCCGTTCAGATCCCAGGGTTCTAACGGCCGCTTGTAAGGATGGACGATGTGACAACCCCCTGCAGGAACGTGCATACCTGTGGAAGTCTGGCTAGGCGCTACTGGAAAAAACACAGAGCGCTGAGACTTGTCCCTTAAGGGAGCCGAGCGACAAACCCTTTTCCAGTCCAGATTGAAGGAAGGACAGAAAAATGGGCAAGGCAAAAGGCCAGGGAGAAAAACCCCGAGCAGAGCACCACGACAGGAAATTTTTCCACGTCCTGTGGTAGATCTTGGCGGACGTTGGTTTCCTAACCTGTCTCATAGTGGCAATGACCTCTTGAGATAATCCTGAAGACGCTAGATCTAGGACTCAATGGCCACAGTGTCAGGTTGAGGGCCGCAGAATTCAAATGGAAAAACGGCCCTTGAGACAGCAAGTCTGGTCGGACTGGTAGTGCGCACGTTTGGCCTACCGTGAGATGCCACAGATCCGGGTACCACAACCTCCTCGGCCAGTCTGGAGTGACGAGGATGGCGCGGCGGCAGTCGGCCCTGATCGTGCGTAACACTCTGGGCAACAGTGCCAGCGGAGGAAACACATAAGGGAGTTGAAACTGCGACCAATTCCGAACTAAGGCGTCTGCCGCCATAGCTCTGATCGTGAGAGCGTGCCATGAATGCCATGACCTTGTTGTTGTGCCGGGACGCCATTAGGTCGACGTCCGGCCTCCCTCAGCGGCAACAGATCTCCTGAAACACGCCCGGGTGAAGAGACCATTCCCCTGCGTCCATGCCCTGGCGACTGAGAAAGTCTGCTTCCCAGTTTTCGACGCCCGGGATGTGAACTGCGGAGATGGTGGAGGCCGTGGCTTCCACCCACATCAAAATCCGCCGGACTTCCTGGAAGGCTTGCCGACTGCGTGTTCCGCCTTGGTGGTTGATGTAAGCCACCACTGTGGAGTTGTCCGACTGAATTCGGATCTGCTTGCCTTCCAGCCACTGCTGGAACACTTTTTAGGGCAAGATACACTGCCCTGATCTTCAGAACATTGATCTGAAGCGAGGACTCTTGCTGAGTCCACGTACCCTGAGCCCTGTGGTGGAGAAAGACTGCTCCCCACCCTGACAGACTCGCGTCCGTCGTGACCACCTCCCAGGATGGGGGTAGGAAGGATTTCCCATGCGATAATGAAGTGGGAAGAAAGCCACCCCCTAAGGGAAGCTTTGGTTGCCTGAGAGAGGGAGACGTTCCTGTCGAGGGACGTCGGTTTCCTGTACTATTTGCGTAGGATGTCCCAATGAAGAGGACGCAGGTGAAACTGCGCGAAAGGAACTGCCTCCATTGCTGCCACCATCTTCCCCAGGAAGTGCATGAGGCCCTTCAAGGGGTGTGCTTGACCTTGAAGGAGAGATTGCACCCCTTTCTGTAGTGAACGCTTGTTGATCAGCGGAAGCTTCACTATCGCCGATAGGGTATGAAACTCCATGCCAAGATATGTCAGCGATTGGGCTGGTGTCAGATTTGACTTTGGAAAATTGATGATCCACCCGAAACTCTGGAGAGCCCCCAGAGAAGCGTCGGGGCTGTGTTGGCATGCCTCTTGAGAGGGTGCCTTGATCAGCAGATCGTCCAAGTAAGGGATCACCGAGTGACCCTGAGAGTGGAGGACCGCAACTACTGTAGCCCTGACCTTGGTGAAAACCCGTGGGGCTGTAGCCAGGCCGAACTGCAGTGCCACGAACTGCAGGTGTTCGTCTCCTATGGTGAAGCGCAAGAAGCGTTGGTGCTCTGGAGCCACCGGTACGTGGAGAAAAGCATCTTTGATATCGATCGATGCAAGGAAATCTTCTGGGGACATTGAGTCGATGACGGAGCGGAGGGTTTCCATCCGGAACCGTCTGGTCTATACGTGTTTGTTGAGCAGTTACGGGTCCAGGACAGGACGGAAAGACCCGTCCTTCTTTGTAACCACAAACAGGTTGGAGAAAAACCCGTGACCCTGTTGCTGAAGAGGAACAGGGACCACCACTCCTTCTGCCCTCAGGGTGCCCAGCGCCTGCAGAAGAGCCTCGGCTCGCTCGGGAGGCGGGGATAACCTGAAGAATCGAGTCGGGGGACGAGAGGCGAACTCTAACTTGTAACCGTGAGACAGAATGTCTCTCGCCCAACGGTCTTTTACCCTTGGCAGCCAGGAGTCGCAAAGGCGGGAAAGCCTGCCACCAACCGAGGATGCGGATTGAGGAGACCGAAAGCCATCAAGAAGCCGCTTTGGTAGCGGCACCTCCGGTGGTCTTTTTGACTTAGACCGCCATGAATCGGAGAGCCCTTGATCTATTCAGAGGCCTTTTGGACGAGGAGAATTGGGACCTGCCCGCGCCCCGAAAGAACCGAAACCTCGACTGCCCCATCCTCTGTTGGGGTATGTTCGGTTTGGGCTGGGGTAAAGATGTATCCTTTCCCTTGTATTGTTTGATGATTTCATCCAAACGTTCGCCAAACAGTCGGTCGCCAGAAATTGGCAAACTGGTTAAACGCTTTTTTGGAAGCAGAATCTGCCTTCCAGTTCCGTAGCCACAAGGCCCTGCAGAGTACCACCGAATTGGCGGAAGCAACCGCCATACGGCTCGCAGAGTCCAGGACAGCATTAATAGCGTAAGACGCAAATGCCGACGTCTGTGTGGCTGCGTCAATTTGCGCTTGACCTGCTGAGATAGCTTGTAGCACCCATACGGCTGCAAATGCTGGTGTAAAAGAAGCGCTGATAGCTTCATAGATGGATTTCAACCAGAGCTCCATCTGCCTGTGAGTGGCATCTTTGATTGATAGACGCTATAAGATCGTTCACTATGGCGTCCCCGTCAGGCGTATCAAGATTGAGAGCAGCCTCAGGATCAGAATCCTGATCAGCTGTCTCCGCTTCATCATCCAGGGATTCCCCCCGCTGAGACCCTGACCAATATGAAGATGTCGAGGGAATTTCCCAGCGAGCTCGCTTAGACGGTCAGGGGCTGGGGTCTGTATCAGAGACCTCACTCTGGGATCTATGAGACACCCCGGGGAGACCTCTGGTCCAACTGAGGTGGGCCAGGGAGCAATGATTCAACAGTGCCCCTGTGCTGAGATACCGGTCTGGATTGCTCAGTGGATCCTGCCGGCAGAGGGGTCGTACATGCGGCGCAGGCAGCATAGTAAGCCTGTGGTTTGGCGCTCCTGCCTTTTATGGGCGCCATGCTGTTGACTTCCCTGAGCAACACAATATATATACAGAATCAACTGTGCACCATACAGTGTAAAGCATATCTTATAAACATATGATTTAAAATTACACTCCTGCACAAATGTGGCTAGCACCACAGATGCTGCATACCCCCCGCATAAAGCGGTTGTGAGGCCACCAGGGTCCCTGCCTGGGTCTGTCAGAATTTGTCCCCCTCTGCAGCATTCAAGGAGCTGACAGGAATGGCTGCCGGCTTCTGAGGAGAGGACAGTGAGGGGGGTGGAGTATGCAAAGCATGCTCCAGCCCTCAGTGCTGCTCATCCTGTGCAGCGTCCCGCCCTTCCCCTGCTTGTCAGGGCTGTGGGCGGGAGGAAGAAAGACTAGGCCGCAAAAGCCGGGGACTCGAGTAATAAACGCGGCCGCCGTAAAAGCGCGGCCGCGCGGAAGTCCCCGGCGCACTACAAGTCCCAGCCGCGCCTCAGTGTCAAAACATGGCGGCGGCGGTAGTACGGTAGTCCCCCTACATAAACACACTCAGCGACGCTGAGTGTGTAATGGCACATTAACCCGGTCAGCGCCGCGGTCCCCGGTGCACTAGCACACCCAGCAATGCTGGAGTGTTGCTGTGCGCGGTCCCCACAGGGACACAGAGTACATTCAAGTAGCAGGGCCATGTCTCTGAACGATACCCGGCTCCTATCCAGCAGAGTCTTAGGAGCTGTGGATGGAGCACGGTCTCAGTGCCTGGAGACCGGTAAGATCCCACTTCACCCAGAGCCCTGAGGGGGATGGGGAAGGAAAACAGCATGTGGGCTCCAGCCTCCGTACCCGCAATGGATACCTCAACCTTAACAACACCGCCGACAAGAGTGGGGTGAGAAGGGAGCATGCTGGGGGCCCTATATGGGCCCACTTTTCTTCCATCCGACATAGTCAGCAGCTGCTGCTGACCCATCTATGGAGCTGTGCGTGCGTGTCTGACCTCCTTCGCACAAAGCAAAAAACTGAGGAGCCCGTGGGAGCACGGGGGGTGTATAGGCAGAAGGGGAGGGGCTTAACACTTTTAAGTGTAATACTTTGTGCGGCCTCCGGAGGCATAGCCTATACACCCAATTGTCTGGGTCTCCCAATAGAGCGACAAAGAAATGGGGAGTGAAAAGCACTCCTTGTTAGCTTCAAGGTTATTCATTCTTATGGTATAATTGGATCCATCACATTAAACCAAGTCAGTTGGTGATGCTGGCTGAAAAGAGAGCATGTCTGTGTTCTTTGTCTTATATACATTGATATAGATAGAGATTATATATATATATAATATATAATATATAATTATATATAATATATAATATATATATATAATATATATATATATATATATATATATATATATATATATATATATATATATATATATATATATATATATATATATATATATATATATATATATATATATATATATATATATATATATATATATATATATATATATATATATATATATATATATATATATATATATATATATATATATATATATTGGCACCGATTACATCTGGCTTCATCAGGGAAGGTGATCACATGATGAAGCCAGATGTAATCCGTGCGAAACGTGCGTAGGAAAGCTCCTCTCACTGGTGTGGGACGCTCTGGTGATCACTCTCTTAGCCATGTGTAAGTTATGGGATTGTTATTGGATCTTCTTTATGTGATTGGTCTGGTCTCTGGTGCCTCTGCCCTGTCCAATGGTTTTATGCCGATTTGGCTATACGTTTTTACATACCTTGTCAGGACAGAGGCGCCATATTTGCTAGCCAGCCATCTATGACTATTCATGACTTTTTGTCCCTGCTAAGATTACCTCCCCACTTGGGGTGTTTGTCACCTTTGCTCCCCCACTTATATGTGGTACTTCACCTTGTCCGCTATTAGCGCCATATATATATATTTTTTGTAACGATTGAAACCCAATTTTTAAAAAAAACTTATATAATAAAGCTTTTTGATGTTTTATATAAACAGCCTTTGTAAGCTCCAGTTCTTTCTTCTTTTTATGTGCCTTATGGAGTGGCGTTGATTCTGACGCGAGATGTGCTTCGGTTCAATGTTTTTGTGTCTTAAGATTGTTGAATGATGCAGAATTGTTTGGCAGAATATCGCAGGCATTGCTATCAGAAAGATATATTGAAGTTGAAGATGAAGATGAGCAAGGGGATGTTGTGTTTTACTATATGTTACCCGAGTCTGAGGACAGATCTGAGGGTCCTCCGATAGGTTGTTTTGTTGCTGCCCCACAACCTGATCCCCATTCTATTCCCCCGTCCCGGAGATATTCACAGATGCTGCAGTCACTAGACAGCATCCCTTAACCCTTTCCACACCCATAGCCCTTTTCCCTCCCATACCTGCAATGCAGTCTCTCCCCATACCGGCCAGTCTGCCGTCACACTCCCCAATTATCAATTCCCTCCCCTTGGATCCCCCTTTTTTCCTTAGGATACATAGTGAGTTTTACCCCGAACCTGACAAGGAACAGCCCTCATTTAAATATGTCCCTTTCAACCCCACCCAGTCAGCGGCATTAATCCCCTGCCTGCCAAATCCCAACATTAACCCTATGCGATCATATAGAAAGATGCTACAGGTCCACCAGTTATACTCAGCTGCCCGGAAGGACCTTGTTAATCTCACCAAAGTAAAAGCAGGAGACAGTTTTTGGCCCTTAATGGAGCCCCATCTCGCAATGCCCCCAGGCACTGATGACACCATTTTCCAAAGTGGACAACAGTATTGTGTTGCTTTAAAAAGATGGGCTCAAGATCAATTGGTATATACAAATGTGTCGGTGCAGCCCCCGCCACAGCCCATGCCCCAACAAAGTCCAAACCCCGTATACGTAGCTCCCAATCAACAAAGCCAGCAACAGAATTGTTGGCGTTGTGGTCAGCCCGGTCACTATCAAAGAAAGTGTCACACCCACAAATCTCAGTGTTTGGCCAGGTACCCTCAAAACCGTAACCAAAACTTGCAACACAAATTTACAATAAAAGGTGTTCCCTGTAGATCCAGTAATGATCTACCTTAAGCCAGGTATGCCTTTTCCCAGAGTATCATAGTATCCCTTTAAATCAGTCCCAGGAGATTTCCCAAGATACTGCCCACAGTCCGGCTGCACCCAGGAGTCTGCCCCAACCTTCCCTACTAGCACAGGGGGGAGCCCCGGACTGCTTGTTTTTGTTGCAGTGATTTCCAGTCCCAAGCTACCCGCTTTAATGATGTTCTCCATTCCACTCCATCGATCTTAAGGTTTCTATAATATATGTTTCTGTAGTTCTTTTGTTTCTGCTGGCTGACACGGTACAGAAATATATTTTATATATTTCTATAGTGAAAGTTCTGCCCATGTTTTTTTTCTTGTATCTGTTTTGCCCACCAGCTGTTCTAACATCGCGCATCCTGAAGGAGACAGGGGAGCATAAGCCAGAGCAGGGATGTGTGGGAGTATTATCAGTAAGCTGCTGCTAGTCACAAGTTGTAGAGAGCAGAGAAAAAAAAAAAAAATAAGGAAGTAGAAAAAAGTTGTAAAAAAAAAAAAAAAGTTTCAGCAGATTTACAAAGCAGTTTCTGTCTTATGTACTAACAAGTGCTTTTTCCGGCTGGTGGAGTGGATTTTGTTTAATCCTTAAAGTTTAAAATTTCATAGGAGATTATCAATAGTATTCTGCTGCTATTTAAATAATTGAATTAATTTTGCAGGGAAAAGTATATTTTTTAAAATATACAAATTAGGTTTTTTTGTTTTTATGGTTATGTTTTTGTTTTCTATTATTCTTGCATACAAAATGCCAATATTGATTACTTTCCTTTTCTTTTGTAGATACAGAATATCTATGAACCCTGTTGTAAGGTTTCAAAATTTCCCAGTAGCGTATAAGTTATATTTATTTATTGGTTAATCATATTGTTTACTGTTATAGACCTATATATTTTGCCACAGTAGTATATAAAAAGGGAGGAAGTAGATATCTATTGCATTTTTCCAGCAGCAGACATATTGGATAGGCTTTAAAGCAGGCTTTAAAGTTGGCCTTTCTTTTGCAACAGTTATGTCATGTTTATTGGATTATTATGAATGTAGGAATATATGTCTGTTATAGGAATGATCTAATCTATATTTTTTAGTTTTTGTTTTTATAGATGAAACCAGATGGTGGTCGATTCTGCACTGGATATGCTACAGTTTACACAGCATGAGGTAGTCTAAATTTAAGCCACTCCCTCCCCTCCTATCGGTACGGAAGGAAGTGACGTAAGTGCCTCTCTAGATGGGTGGAGCAGAGGTAGGTAAGATAGTCAAAATGTATGTAGGATGTAGATCTTTCCTGTTGTCAAATAAGCTAGGTACGCCGAAAAGAAAGTCTAGATCTGAGCTGATGGAATCGGATGGAGATCCCCGCACAGGTGCAGCTGACCAAGAAGCAGTGAACGGGCCTAAAGTTGAGGAGTCCTTTACCATGCATAGAAACCATGCCTCGGTGACATCTGTCACGTCAGTGACTTCTGTCACTCCTTGTGTTCTTAAATCCCTACAGGAAAAAGCGAATCAACAAGGAGTGGAGTGCGAGACGCAGGGAGCCGGCTGACTGAGGAAGGTCTGTGGATGAAGGGTGGTAAGCTTTCTCTGCCATGAGATCTCTTCTTAATGATGGCCCAAGTAACATGGACTAACATCTGTGACAGTTGGATATCAGTGTGCGCTTTGGTGATGCCAGGGTTCAGTACCCAGGTAGGCAAACTCACTCGGTCTTGTGAAGCACGTTCTTAAAACAATGAGGAAAAACTGTAAAGAGTCCGTAGAAACACCCTGCACCTGCTCTACCCATTCTTAGAGACTGCAAACTGATTATAGATGTTTATCATGAGCACGTTGTATGCAAGTCTGTGCGTGTTGTGTAGATTTCTTTCCAGGTCTGGTCAGAGGCTTTCCAGTGCAGAAAATGACGTCCTTGCTGAAAAGCCACATAATGCAAGTGGTATGTAAAAAAAAAAAAAAAAAACTGATAAGTTGTAAATCAATGCGTGTTTTGTTTCTCTTTAGTGCATGTTTTGTTTCTCTTTAGTGTGTGTTGTGTTTCTAGTTAGTAATAAACAGGTTCCAATGTAAAATGTTTTTCTTTGGTCTAGCGCAAACCACGTATAATTTTCATATGATTGACTAATTAGAGAAATAAAAAAGTGTATTTTCTAATTCCAGATCCTAAATCAGAGTTAGTAGTTTATGGTTTTCGGTCAGGAGATTGATTAATCCTAAAAGGACACAGAAATTTCGATAAAGCTCAACGGCAGGACAACATGGATTCACGCCCCGCATTGCAGAAGGGTGGATCTACCGGAGCTGCACTAAGCGTCCTGCTTATATTTATCCTTTACAAAAAAACCTGTACAGTCCCAAACCATCATTGCCGAAACAGGAGAGAGGACTTAGAGAACCTTGAGACATGGGAAAGTCCAACTACAAAGGGTGAGGACTTGCCTAGGGGTCCTTAGTCTCAAACCGGTGAAGAAATCCCATTCCCCTCTCCACCCATGTCTCAACGTTCAGTCAGGCAGGATTTCCCAACAGATCTTTCTTCCTCTCTTCCTAAGGGAACACGGTACCCTTAGTATTTGTTAATGGCAGAAATAAGTCAAGGGGAGGACAGTTGAAGGTACGAATTGAGTAGTCGAAAATACTTAATTCAGCCATTTCATAGACCCAAAAATGTGGTTTGGTTAATGTAATCTAACCATTACAAATGTTTTTGTTTCCTACTAATTTCAGTAATTTTCCTTAATACAAAATGCTAGATATGGAAAATCTCATTTCAGGAAAAGTTTTGGAAGAGCCTATCCCATCAGGCTGATGTCTCTCCGGCCTAGTCTGCTGAGCACTGGCAGTGACACGCGAGTTAACGTCACATCTCAGAAACCAATGGACCCGACACAACCGAAGCAGAAAGCGGCCGCTATTCTACCCATTATCCCAGAAGGTTTTTCCCAGTCTGCGCCACAAACTGTTCACATGAAGCCTCATCATGTTTTGTTGTTTTTTTTATCAAGAGCAGATTATCCAGGTTCACAAAGTGGCCCTAAGTGGACTAGCACTGACCAAGCATCTTCCTTTTTGTTTTATATCCGGAAAGAAGAAGAACCATGGACAATTTCCAAATGTCCTTTTTTTTTTTGTTTTTTTAATTATGTGCTAATTTTTAAATAAGGTTTAGATTCAATTTTTCTTAATCAAGATAATGTGCCCTAATGAGAGTAATAACGCCAATTCTAATAGCCCCTATAAATCATAGAGTTATGTTTAATAAATAAAAATAAGTATTTAAGGGGGGAGCTAAAGCCTATAGTGTTAAATTAAACAACAATCCCGGACGAGCCCCCATAATATTCACAGATATTTTATTAAGGGGGGACTGTGGAAGTCACCTGAGCTGTAGTATGTTTGTTTAAACATAATAAGAATATCTGTGCATATAATTAAAATGTAGATGTAGTTGTATAATTATCTGTCTGTCTATGAAGCAATTGTACAGACCTATAGTATAATTCAAAGTTGTATAATCATGAAGGAGTTAACCAGAGATGATGAAGCCAGAATGTGAAGCTACAAACTCTTATCAGTAATGTTCACATAGAAGGAATGTACAGGAGGCAGGCAATGTGATGTGAGAAAATGGGGAGTGAAAAGCACTCCTTGTTAGCTTCAAGGTTATTCATTCTTATGGTATAATTGGATCTATCTCATTAAACCAAGTCAGTTGGTGATGCTGGCTGAAAAGAGAGCATGTCTGTGTTCTTTGTCTTATATACATTGAGATAGAGATATATATATATATATATTGGCACCGATACACAGCTGATACGGCATAGTCTCTGGATATCCCAAATGAGGACTCAATTAGCAGTCTTCAACCCAAATTCCTCCCTTGACATGCCCACCATTAGGTAAACCACATCAGGGCAAAAGACCTCACTAACGTAATTTTCACCCAGTTTACTTTCTTCTGCAACTTTGGCCTCCTCACTTTTAGGGGGTAGGTACGAACATGTTTTGGGATCACAAGCTGCTGAATCTCCCAGAAGTACATTGCTGTAAGCTGCTAACGTCAGTCTACCTTCCAGACCTACAGCATCGTCCCTTGCACATAACTTCAGTGATTTTATAAGCTCAAGTCAAAATCTCGCTATCCACCTCACAGCCATCTTAGGATATATATTTCAGCCCCTCCTCAACAGCCATTGTAACATCTACCACTTCACTGTGCATACAAACCAGGTCAGAGTGGTAAGACTGCAGAGCATGTGTCCACCACTAAACACAAGAGGGTGATCCACCAGCCAGGCAACAGGAAAATAAAAAAGAAAAAAAAAAATGCAGCTGGCACTACTACAGAGTAATGCAATTATATACAAAACTGCACTTTAATGGCTGTATATGACAAAAGAAGGGAATTTTGTTTACTTACCGTAAATTTCTTTTCTTCTAGCTCCTATTGGGAGACCCAGACAATTGGGTGTATAGCTTCTGCCTCCGGAGGCCACACAAAGTATTACACTTTAAAAAGTGTAACCCCTCCCCTCTGCCTATACACCCTCCCGTGCATCACGGGCCCATCAGTTTTGGTGCCAAAGCAGGATGGAGGAAACTTATAAATTGGTCTAAGGTAAATTCAATCCGAAGGATGTTCGGAGAACTGAAACCATGAACCAAAAGAACAATTCAACATGAACATGTGTACACAAAAGAACAAACAGCCCGAAGGGAACAGGGGCGGGTGCTGGGTCTCCCAATAGGAGCTAGAAGAAAAGGAATTTACGGTAAGTAGACAAAATTCCCTTCTTCTTTGTCGCTCCATTGGGAGACCCAGACAATTGGGACGTCCAAAAGCAGTCCCTGGGTGGGTAAAAGAATACCTCAATAAAAAGAGCCGAAACAACGGCCCCCTCTTACAGGTGGGCAACCGCCGCCTGAAGGACTCGCCTACCTAGGCTGGCATCTGCCGAAGCATAGGCATGCACCTGATAGTGTTTCGTGAAAGTGTGCAGACTCGACCAGGTAGCCGCCTGACACACCTGCTGAGCCGTAGCCTGGTGCCGCAATGCCCAGGACGCACCCACGGCTCTGGTAGAATGGGCTTTCAGCCCTGAAGGAATCGGAAGCCCAGAAGAACGGTAGGCTTCAAAAATCGGTTCCTTGATCCACCGAGCCAAGGTTGACTTGGAAGCCTGCGACCCCTTACGCTGGCCAGCGACAAGGACAAAGAGCGCATCAGAGCGGCGCAGTGGCGCCGTGCGAGACACGTAGATCCGGAGTGCTCTCACTAGATCTAACAAATACAAATCCTTTTCACATTGGTGAATTGGATGAGGGCAAAATGAAGGTAAGGAGATATCCTGATTGAGATGAAAAGTGGACACCACCTTAGGGAGAAAGTCCGGGACCGGACGCAGAACCACCTTATCCTGGTGAAATACCAGGAAAGGGCCTTTGCAAGACAGCGCTGCAAGCTCTGACACTCTACGGAGTGAAGTAACCGCCACTAGAAATGCCACCTTCTGCGAAAGACGTGATAGAGAGACATCCCGCAGCGGCTCAAAAGGTGGTTTTTGAAGAGCCCGTAGAACCATGTTGAGATCCCAGGGTTCCAGCGGGCGCTTGTAAGGTGGGACTATGTGGCAAACTCCCTGCAGGAACGTGCGGACCTGCGGAAGCCTGGCTAGACGCTTTTGAAAAAACACGGAAAGCGCCGAGACTTGACCCTAGAGAGAGCCGAGAGACAAACCCTTGTCCAATCCCGATTGAAGGAAGGAAAGAAACCTGGGTAAGGCAAACGGCCAGGGGATAAACCCCCTCTCAGAGCACCAGGCTAAGAAGATCCTCCAAGTTCTGTGATAGATCTTGGCTGACGTTGGTTTCCTGGCCTGTCTCATAGTGGCAATGACATCTTGAGACAACCCTGAGGACGCTAAGAGCCAGGACTCAATAGCCACACAGTCAGGTTGAGGGCCGCAGAATTCAGATGGAAAAATGGCCCTTGAGACAGCAAGTCTGGTCGGTCTGGGAGCGCCCACGGTTGCCCCACCGTGAGATGCCACAGATCCGGGTACCACGACCGCCTCGGCCAATCTGGAGCGACGAGGATGGCGCGGCGGCAGTCGGACCTGATCTTGCGCAACACTCTGGGCAGCATTGCCAGAGGAGGGAATACATAAGGCAGTTGAAACTGCGACCAATCCTGAACTAAGGCGTCCGCCGCCAGAGCTCTGTGGTCCTGAGACCGTGCCATGAATGCCGGGACCTTGTTGTTGTGCCGAGACGCCATGAGATCGACGTCCGGCGTTCCCCAGCGGCAACAGATCTCTTGAAACACGTCCGGGTGGAGAGACCATTCCCCCGCGTCCATGCCCTGGCGACTGAGGAAGTCTGCTTCCCAGTTTTCTACGCCCGGAATGTGAACCGCGGAGATGGTGGAGGCTGTGGCCTCCGCCCACAGCAGAATCCGCCGGACTTCTTGGAAGGCTTGACGACTGCGAGTGCCGCCCTGGTGGTTGATGTACGCAACCGCCGTGGCGTTGTCCGACTGTATGCGGATCTGCCTGCCCTCGAGCCACCGATGGAACGCCTTGAGGGCTAGATACACTGCCCTTATCTCCAGAACATTGATCTGAAGGGAGGACTCTGTCGGAGTCCAGGTTCCCTGAGCCTTGTGGTGGAGAAAAACCGCTCCCCATCCTGACAGGCTCGCGTCCGTCGTGACCACAGCCCAGGATGGGGGCAGAAAGGATTTTCCTTTCGACAGAGAAGTGGGGAGAAGCCACCACTGAAGCGAGGTCTTGGCTTCCAGAGACAGAGAGACGTTCCTGTCTAAGGACGTCGGCCTCTTGTCCCATTTGCGGAGAATGTCCCATTGGAGAGGACGCAGATGAAATTGCGCAAATGGAACTGCCTCCATTGCTGCCACCATCTTCCCCAGGAAGTGCATGAGGCGCCTCAAGGGGTGCGACTGGGCCCGAAGAAGGGATTGCACCCCTGTCTGCAGCGACCGCTGTTTGTCCAGCGGCAGCTTGACCATCGCTGAGAGAGTATGAAACTCCATCCCGAGGTACGTCAGTGACTGGGTCGGAGACAATTTTGACTTTGGGAAATTGATGATCCACCCGAACCTCTGGAGAGTCTCCAGAGCAACGGTCAGACTGTGTTGACAAGCCACCCGTGAGGGTGCCTTGACTAGGAGATCGTCTAGGTAAGGGATCACCGAGTGGCCCTGAGAGTGTAGGATCGCTACGACGGATGCCATGACCTTGGTGAAGACCCGTGGGGCTGTCGCCAGGCCGAAAGGCAGTGCCACAAACTGAAGGTGTTCGTCCCTGATGGCGAAACGCAGGAAGAGTTGATGCTCTTGAGCGATCGGCACATGGAGATAGGCATCTTTGATGTCGATTGATGCTAGGAAGTCTCCTTGGGACATCGTAGCGATGACAGATCGGAGGGATTCCATGCGAAACCGCCTGGTTGTCACATGTCTTGAGCAAATTAAGGTCCAAAACGGGACGGAATGAGCCGTCTTTTTGGCACCACGAACAGATTGGAGTAAAAACCGCGACCGCGTTCCTGAAGGGGAACGGGGATCACCACTCCTTCTGTTTTCAGAGTGTCCACCGCCTGAAAAAGCGCAACGGTCTGCTCGGGGGGCGGAGATGTTCTGAAGAAATGAGTCGGAGGACGAGAGCTGAACTCTATCCTGTAACCGTGAGACAGAATGTCTCTCACCCATCGGTCTTGGACATGTGGCCACCAGGCGTCGCAAAAGTGGGAGAGCCTGCCACCGACCGAGGATGCGGTTTGGGGCGGCCGAAAGTCATGAGGAGGCCGCCTTGGAGACGGTGCCTCCGGTGGTCTTTGGAGGACGTGACTTAGACCGCCGTGGAGAAGAGTTCCTCTGGCTCTTCTGTGGCCTGTTGGACGAGGAGGGTTGGGATCTGGCTGAGGGCCGAAAGGACCGAAACCTCGCTTGAACTTTCCGTTGCTGAGGTCTGTTTGGTTTGGGGTAAGGACGAGTCCTTTCCCTTGGATTGCTTAATAATTTCATCCAATCGCTCGCCAAACAGTCGGTCGCCAGAAAAAGGCAAACCGGTCAAGAACTTTTTTGGAAGCAGAGTCTGCCTTCCATTCGCGTAGCCACATGGCTCTGCGGACTGCCACAGAATTGGCGGATGCTACCCCTGTACGGCTAGCCGAGTCCAGGACAGCATTCATGGCGTAGGATGCAAATACTGACGCCTGAGAAGTCAAAGATGTTACTTGTGGCGCAGCGGTACGGGTGACCGCATTAATCTCAGACAGACAAGCTGAGATAGCCTGGAGTGCCCACACTGCTGCAAAGGCTGGGGCAAAAGACGCGCCTATGGCTTCATAGATGGATTTCAGTAGGAGCTCTATCTGCCTGTCCGTGGCATCCTTGAGCGATGCACCGTCAGCCACTGCTACTACTGATCTAGCCGCCAGTCTAGAGACTGGAGGATCCACCTTGGGACACTGAGCCCAACCCTTAACCTGCAGGTAACAGCCGCACAAGAGGTACAGGTAGCAAAATAACCCTGTGCCTTGGCCCCCTTGCTTCTTGTGAACGACATGCTGTTGTCTTCCAGGAGCGTGATCACTGAGGGTATATAGCCACAAGTGAACAGTACAGCTGAACCGGAAAAAAGTATACAAATATAATGTATCTATATACAGTTCAGCACCCTAGGGGGACCAGCACCGGTAACCGGTGTGGCTTACCAACCGCTCCAGCGGTGTGTGGCCACCAGATTCCCTGCCTCGGGTCTCCCAGAGCTGCAGCCAGAAGTCCTCCACCGGCAGGATGTTTAAAACATGGCTGTCGGCGTTCACAGCGGAGGAGGGAACCGTGGGCGTAACTTACAAAAGTGCGGGAACTGGTGCCCCATAGGGATTAGTGAGGGGGGAGGAGGACAGCAATGTGTGCTCCAGCCCTCACTGTCGGCGTCAGACCGACCGTCCCGCCCTTGCCCCTGACTGGCAGGCCCGGGGGCGGGCGTTTAGTGTACTAGGCCGCAAAAGCCGGGGACTAAAGTAAAAACCGCGGCCGGCAATCAGGCACGGTCGGCGCGGTAGTCCCGGACAAAAAACAACACTGCAGGCGCTGCAGCGTCTGAGGCCCAGGTGCTCCATGCACCGTCCCAAAGGGGACACAGAGTACCTGTAGTTGCAGGGCCTTGTCCCTGACGATACTCAGTCTCCTGTCCGGCAGATACCACCAGGGGCTGCGGAGGGAGCCCGGTCCCAGTGCCTGGATGACCGGTTAGGATCCCACTTCACCCAGAGCTCCTAAGGGATGGGGAAGGAAAACTGCATGTGGCTCCAGCCTCTGTACCCGCAATGGGTACCTCAACCTTAACAACACCGCCAACTCAGTGGGGTGAGAAGGGAGCATGCCGGGGGCCCTTAGGGGCCCTCTTTTCTTCCATCCGAAATAGTCAGCAGCTGCTGCTGACTAAAATGTGGAGCATTGTGTGCATGTGTGCCTCCTTCAACACAAAGCAAAAAACTGATGGGCCCGTGATGCACGGGAGGGTGTATAGGCAGAGGGGAGGGGTTACACTTTTTAAAGTGTAATACTTTGTGTGGCCTCCGGAGGCAGTAGCTATACACCCAATTGTCTGGGTCTCCCAATGGAGCGACAAAGAAATACTAACTCTCAAAAGAGGGTAGAATATTACTTGTCACGATGTTGACGGTAAGAATGGAGTAACCTGAAATACTTAATTCAGCCATTTCAGAGACCCAGATACGTAGCTTAGTTGATGTAGCCTAACATACACATTTATCAATACTTTTGTTTTCTACTAACACATATATAAATATATTCAGTGATTTTCTTTAATACAAAATGCCAGCACATGTAACCCAAAGATGGCCCCTGCATCGTGGACAACGCCTAAGGTGATAAGGGCCTGAGAAACACCCAGTTTGGAACAACCAATCCAGTAGAGACTATGCAAGTTGCTCCACGCCCCGAGCCCGACCTGCGATACTTGATAGGACTAGATATTTTGTCTACACCCTTTTCTTATCTAGAACGATAAACGTTTTGTGAACAATAAACGAGCAGAATGTCACTGGCGTCCGTCATGAGAGGAAGCGATTAACCGACCGCAGTCTGTTATTTCTTCCCACCCGTGCACACATGACATTATAATCTGAAAAGAACTGTCAGACCTTGAGACCCCTAGTGTCTAACGCCAACAATGAGACCACCCATCTGAGGCTGATTTTTTTTGGACTCCTGCCTGTCAGCATATGGAGAGGTTTCCACATTATTGATTACACCAACATGTAAGACTGAGACTAATACTAACCAAAACTTAACTAGATTTTTTTTTTTCTTTTTAAAAAAAAAAAAACCACCACTTTTAGTGAGTTCTAAAATTAAAAACAAAATAATCCACTACTTACTGTATGGCATTGAAGCACTGCTTGCAATGGAAGATGCGTCACTACAGGTGGATGCAGGAGACGGTGGTGGTCCCATTTCTGTTTTTACTGGCTCCTGTTTCATTTCAGGCCTTGCAATAAGATTACAAAACATGGATTAGGCTTACTTCAGAATAATTCAAGGGGATTATCAGGACTTTAATATGGATGACCCAATCTTCGGATAGGTCATCAACACCACATTGATTGTGTCGATGGATGGGGGTGTGCCATCCGGTACCCCGGAGATCAGCTGTTCCCAATGCCAGCGGCATACGGGGTGCTTAGTTGTGGCACTGTGGTACAATACAGCCTCATTAACTGAATAGTGTTCACAGCCAGGCACTGCACATATGTTCCTGTTCAAATGATATGGGATGGATCAGCAGCTTCCGGAGGTGGCCCCTGTACACAGCTGACAGCGCTGTGCTGCTCCACAGCTGATCATAGGGGATACAGTGTGACACCCCCCCCCACCCCCAATCAAAAAAAGATTAGGCCATCAATAAGTACCAGACAACTCCTTGAACCCATCAGCTATATACATCTATACGGTATTAGTGTAGCATGTGTCCACCTCTACAAAATGAAACGAAAGTAAATAAAACAGTAAAAATGCATAGGACCTCAGTCAGAAAGTTACCAGAAATTATAATATATATATTATATATAATTATATCAGCGGAAATTGCACAGCTATTTAATCTACGATGGCATTGAATGGCTCTTCGTTGTGTATCTTTTTCCACCAATATTCAGCCAAGTGACCGGGCAATAAATTCGGCGATGTAACTTTCATTTTTCGCAATATTTTGTTTTTAATGTGACCCCAGTGGCACTCAATCCTTTGAGTGTTTGCACCCGTGATAGGGTCAATGAAATTTTGTTGATTCACTGTTTCGTGCACGTAATTGAAATCTTGCCATGTGGAAATGCTCTGATAAGCGGCCCATAAGTCTGATCAATATGCCGGGTGCTATATGGCGTTGAATTATTGGTCGCAACATTTGTTCGTTCCGACGAAGCTCGTGGAACATGCTTAAGTCTGGTTTCTCATCCGTTTTTTTTTCCCACACCATTCCAAAAATCCACAGACCAACGACCTCTTTACCATAATTCTGTCGCGCTGGCGATACGCGATTTCCCTGCAGAAGACGTCTCCTATTGTATTTTCTACGACCATGCATCAAACGTTCAATCTGAACGATTTCTCCGAGGCCTCCCATGGCTGGAGCATCATTTAGAGAATGTTTGTTTTATTTTGTAGAGGTGGACACAGGCTACACTAATACCCATATATACAAGCCATTTGGCATTTATGGCCCTGTTCACACAAAATTAAATGGAGGACATTAATAGTCATCCCATCACCTGATTACCTGAGGACGATGTGCAGCCAGGAACACTGTTCTGGTATGTATCTACTAATAATTCAATGCAGGTTTTGCTTTTCTGAACCCAACAATGGGATGTGCTTGCACTTACTTGGTCTCTATCGTTTTGCTAGTTTTCTCCAGGTTTTTTAGGCTCTCCGGTGAACGCAGTTGAAATCTGCAGCTGTCATTCATATTCCAGACAGACTCCATCAGAACCCCAACTTTTGGGATTCCAGCACTTATAGAAAAGGCCACGGCCCCCGCGTGATAGAGGGGGTTATTTCTTAGACAAACCTGTCAGGAAAATGGTGACAATTACACTGGCGTCCAAAATGGGGGGAAAAAAAACAAACATCTAAATGGAAAGCTCTCCTATAAAAATTGTGTCAGTATTCAATGATTATTAATACACACGAGTATAACGAGAAGTGCTCTTACCTGGGTACCAACTGTTATATTTGGCATTGAAGAAATCCCAGCACTCGATTTGGGTTTTTTGTTTTTCGCTCTGGCTTTCTCAAGCATTTTTTTCCTTTGGCTAAAAGGAACAACACCCCTAGGAGAGATATAGCAAACAATGTATCAGTATGACTATACACTTAAGACCCTCTATAAAATGTACACAACTGTAGGGATGAGGGAGTGTTTGGCCTACAGCTATTTTCCAGACACCTGCAAGGCCAAGTGCTCCCGTGCTCTCCATGATAAAACGCCTTTTACGAAGTTCTCTGGGGGAAAACTAGGGTTTACAGTGAGTACCCAAAAATCTCAACCTTCATTGTGGGACACAGTAAGACAATGGGTGTATGCTGCTGCCACCACGCAAAAACTCCTGGCTCCTCAGTAGGGCTACACCGACCAACTGGCAGAAAGCTATTCAGTTCTTGAGCAAGAAGGAGACGCAACAGGCAGCACAGATTAGTAATGGAACACATTCTAAAGAATGGGAGGGTGCCATGTCCCTTAAATGAGTGCTCAGATTATACAGCGAGTACCCAAAACCCTCTTTTCGGTATCACTTAAATTGCGGGACACAGGAAGACCATGGGACTTGCCAAAGCGTTCCCCAAGGATGGGAAGAAAGTGGTTTGACCACCTTCCTGAAGTTCTTCTATTTTCATGTGGTTGGTTTGCTTCACTTGGGAACTTCAGGATGGTGGTCAAACCACTGCCGCTTGCAACACTTTCCTGCCTAGGCTAGATCAGCAGAGGCATACTTGTAGGTATGAAGCTGGTTAAAAAAAAAAAAAACAAAAAAAAAAAAACCACACTTGGAAAAGGTGTGTACAGAAGACCAGGTAGCTGGCATGCCAACCTGCAACACAGAAGACTGATGCCAAAACAACCCAAAAGGTCCCCACTGCCTCAGTGGAACATGCTAACACTAGGAGGCAGCGCAGTTTTTTGTCAGGTACACATCAGAAATAGTGGAACAAATCCAACAAGCAATTAAAGCCTTGGAGGTTTTGAATACGTTTTCCAGTTTGAGGCTCCCTCTTGTGGTCAGTGCTGGCGGTGCAGTTGATTTGTGGAATGAAAGCCACACACCTGTAGAGGACTGGCAATCAGGGTCAGATTGGGACTATAAAACTGAGTAGCTTTCTCGTTACTTGCCGATGATCAATGGTCTCCTGTGTGTTAAGGACATTCTGTAACCAGCTCTGCTCACTACCAGAACACTCCTCTCAGATAAGTGGCCTTTGTACGTTTTCCATTTTCTTGTCGTTTTTTTCTGCTTTGATACTAATGCTTGATTCCTATTTTCTCTTGTGTGGAGTTTGTGGTGGAATTGGATCATTCCCTGCTGGAAGTGTCTGTATTATTCTGCAAGGTATTGCATTAGTCATGCTTGATATTAATTCAGTCCCTCATCTATATTAGTGTTTTTGGATCCCAGTAACATCAGAGGGCTGATACAGTGGGGGAGAGGTTGTGTGACCTCAGGATTTTTCCATATCAGAAGTGCTGGTATATGTTAGGGTTTTATACGGTTGCAGACAGTGCTCCTTCCTATTCATTCCAAAAAAATATAGTTTGGGCCTCACCTTTGCTGAATCTGTCTTTTCTAGCTTTGTATTGTGTTTCTCTATACCACTGTAGCCTTTACATGTGGGGGGGGGGGGGGGCTATCTTTGGGGACTGCTCCGAGGCAGATTAGTTTTTTTATATCTCTGAGAATATTTACTTCTCCGGCTGTGTCGAGAAAAATAGGTCATTGTAGGCTCATCCCACGGCTACTTCTAGTTGTGTGTCAGGATAAGGTCTGCAGTACGTTAAGGCTCCAGCCACTCTGTTACCATTTGGGATTCCGCATTTTTTTGATCCTCCTCAGTCCCTGAATCATAACACTGAGGTGGAGAATCCCTTCTGAGCACAGTGTGAGACTGCACTGGGGGACACTCACTTGGCTGCTATAACTGAGGCACACAGGAACACTTACATTTAAAAGTCCAGTTAGTTTATTTAATTTATATAATGCGGCATAAACCACTTTCAACTTAAAACCACAAGTGTCTCTTCCGGCTTAAAAAGGAACATACTTTGATTAAACGAACTGCAATACACTGTATCACACACATTGATTTGGATACAGTCTTTCACATTAGTGCATTAGTGCCTCTCTGAGATCACCAACCAGGATCTGTGACTTGCTCTCAGCCACGGATGCCAGCGAGTCCAGATCCCAAGAGGACTCTTGCTCCCCAAGTGCAGAGCGACCACAGGTTCCATACACCTGTCCTCCTAACCAGTGACATCAGAGGAAACTGCAGCAGTCTCTAGTCCACATGGACTCCTTCCAGGGTGCCTCCAGGAAGTGAAGTCCTTCCAAGCACCCAGAGACCATGTGACCAAACAAACAGTCTCTTAAATCAGACCGGACACACCCACAGGTGGAGGTATGCGATTATGCAGACCTGTCCACCACACTGGCTATTGTTAAAAGGAAACATGACCCTTAAATACAATACCAAGTCTTGTGGAACTACAGGTCCCATAGTAAAATCTTCAGTTTAATATCGCAGGGGACTGTCTCCACTGTGACACATAGCTACTGTGAGGCAAATCCTGGGATATGAAGAGGAATTATGATTTCCAGTCATAATCGCTCTCATCACTCCATGGCAGTGCCCCCTCCCTTCTTGTTCTCAATGTCCAACATCTTGGAAGGTGTCACATCCTAGCAACACATCCCATGGCCATCTCCTGTGATATGGAGATTAGATGATGTGGGAACAATGGACACAGGATGACTCCCTGCCGTGACCCTGTGGTAGGGGCTGCTATCTAATTAGCAAGGCTATGGAAGTATCCAGACGGAACGACTCCAGTAAAATATGGTTCATATCTCGCAAGCCATATTTCCGATAAATATGGCAACCATAAAAATGGTGTTTGCGCATGCGGACGATGCTGGCACACCTTTTTTATGGAAGTGGGAGCTTGGGAAGTACCCCAGGCGTGATATCAGCCAATGGGGAACTAGTAGACAAGTCATGAGTCCTCTCGTTCTGTAGCTAAATTCATAACTGTCACAATGAGAGCGTTGGCGTCCGCCTACGACGCTCCCAGGCAAAGTTATGGCCCATATTCCATGTTGTGGATATTGTCCATAACTCCAGCCAGGGGTGGAGCAGTGCTCCCTCTGAGGTCACTAAGGTAGGAGGGGACCTGGATTTGCCCAGGTTGATAACCCTACTTCGGCCATTTTCCAGCGTTCTTTTGCTCGGGGGCCTGGTTGGGAAAGACCTGTGAGGGAGATCCTGGAAACCTGGTCCACGGCGCCCCCCTGTGGCCAGACGCACAAGGTAACTGCTGGAACTGTGTATGCCTGTTTGTAAACCATGCTTTATCTGTAACTGTACTCTGACATAACTGTATATTCTGTAGATTCCCTATTGTATATATTGTAGTTTCTACTGTGCTTTAGGCTGATTAAATTATATAATTAATCTTGGGCTGTTCTGTTATCTCGATCTTGAATCCCACGTCTGTGTGTTCGGCTAATAGTTACCGTGAAGCGGTTGGTGGCAGCGAGTTTGTGCCAAGGATTATTGTGGGGAGGCCAGTGAGATTCGGGGAGATTTTATATATTCCGCCCGCGGAGGTCGGGGGAATATATACCCTACTCTCACCGGGGACCCTTCAATAAATCGGCATAAGTAGTATAGCGGCCTCCTTGCTTATTGTCGGGCAATTCCATAATTGGCCTGACTATAAGAGGGGCGCTAGAGAGCGCGTCACGTGCTCTGTCTGTCGGTCGGGAGGTATAAAGGAGGGGTGACCCCCACTTGTTACCCCCCGATTGTGACGTACTGGTAGCCAGCGCGGGGGATTTCTGAGTGACCCCCCCGGTGGTTCGTGACATATTGGTGGCAAGCGGTGGGATCGAGATAATAGTGTGTGTGAGTGTGAGACCCATACTCCCAGACACTAAAGACTGCCTGCAGCAGCTGGGGTCTTCAGACCAGCTCAACACTAGAGTGTCAGAGTGCAGATACTGTAAGGTGTGTGGAGGCATCAGGTGGCAGTTCTGTGTCAGTGACCAAAGTCTGCAAGAATGGCAGAGAGCACCAGGAGCAAAGCCAAAGGAATGGCTCAGGCCAGAGACGATGAGGAAGTTGTCCACGAGCCCTCCAGGAGCCCGACGCCAGAGAACCGTTCTGCAGAGGACAGCGCACAACCTGGCAATTATGGACAAGATGAGGAGCAGCTCACCCAAGGGTCCTCAACGAGCCAGATGCCAGTCCTCCGCTCTGAAATGGACAGTGAATCACCAGGCTCCGCAACGGGCCGCAGATCACCACGTGCCATTCCACCGAGCCTGGGAGGCTCGGATAGCCTTCTTCAAATGGCTATGGCCCTACTCCAGGCTGGAGACCGGGAGGGCTACAAGGAACTCCTGGCAGAGCGCAGGGCAGAGCGGCAGGCAGCGCGTGAAGATCGAGAGCGACAGGCAGACCGTGACCACCAGCTGCATCTAGCCAAGCTCCAGCCCTCATCAGCCACACGTGACCTTCAAGACACCAAACTTCCAAAGGTCTGTGTTGAGGACTTCCCAGTGCTGGAGAAGGATGGAGACTTGGACTCTTTCCTGACTGCTTTTGAACGGACTTGCCTGCAGCACCATCTGGACAAGGACCAGTGGGCCAAATACCTGACCCCCCGTTTAAGGGGTAAGGCCCTGGAAATCCTTGGGGACTTGCCTACTGAGGCAGATCAGGGCTACGACACCATCAAGCGGGCCCTGATCCAACAGTACAACCTCACTCCGGAGTCCTACCGCAAGAAGTTCCGGACCCTGCAGAAGGGACCAAAGGACTCCTGGGCTGACCACCGGCGGGCACTTGCCCGAGCTGCCGACCACTGGACCCAAGGCCTGCAGCTTACCACCGGACCAGAGATCCTAGACTTGGTCATCACAGAGCAACTCTTGTGGAACTGCCGAGGATCTCCGCCAGTTCATCCGAGACCAGAAGCCAAAGGGGTCCACGGCTACAGCTGCCCTGGCCGATGACTACACCAACAATCGGGCTCCTGAGGCCAGGAGAGCAGCCACCAGCAGCACCTGGAGAGGGGGTAAGATGAATTCTGCGACTGCCCCACCTGCCCCTAGACTGCAGGGGGTGTCCCCCTCAACTCCCCTCTCCAGGCCCGTGGCAGAACCAAGACGGTGCCATCAGTGCAACCTACCTGGACACTTCAAGGCCATGTGCCCTCAGCGTCCCAAGGCCCCGGCTCCGTCCCCATCCCAAGGGCCGCCCAAGGTGTATTGTGTGGGTGGGGGTGGTGGTAGGTCCCTGGACAGCTTCCAACCTGTCACCGTCGGCCGGTCTGTGACCATAGGACTGCGAGACAGCGCCTCGGAGGTGACTCTGGTGCGGCCTGAGATGGTGTCCCCCCAAGACTTGATACCTGGAAAAACCCTCGCTGTCTCCGGGATTGGAGGCATTGACCCGGCGCTGCCTGTTGCTGGCATTTATGTGGACTGGGGCGCAGGGCGAGGGGTGAGGGAGGTGGGGGTAACTGATCGGATCCCCGCAAACGTGCTACTTGGGACAGATTTGGGGCAGATAACCTCCCAGTTTGGGCCCCCCCCAAGGGCTGAACCTTCAGCCAGTACTGACATGCCCCCTGACAATGTTAATGTGTTATCTATGAATGATGTAAGGGAGGAGGGAGTGAACTCTGATTTTTCGGCTTGCATAGACACACACACAGCTGCAGCTGTGACAGGGGAGGGGGTCAGAGGAAGGTGTGACAATGCCTCTACAAGTGATCAGCCAGTGAGCTGGGATCTGTTGCCCTCTGCAGGGATAAGCAGAGAGCATGGTGCTGCAGGGGGAGAACCAGTGTGTGGGGTGGGGGCTACCACAGCAAATGTGGGGTCCCCAGAGATTTCACAGCGGGGTTCTGTTGCTGCAGGGGGGGGAACAGGCAGGTGAGATTGGGGCCGGTCCCGGAGCGGAAGTGCTCCCAGGTAAGATCTCGGTACATGGTTCCCCCACAACCGGGGTGTCAGGAAGCCAGGTAGGTCTGCCTGAACCGGCGACTTGGTCAGGAACGGAGGAGGAGCAGGTACGACCCACGGTCGCAGCGGCTGTGGCCGCTGTCACCCGCAGTGGGAGTGCTGGAAGCCAAGGGGCCTCCCGGAGGTCCGATAGCTCTTCCCCTTCTGACCAAGTGGCAGCCGAGTCAGGTGGAGGCCAGGACACAGGTCCCGGGGTACTGACCAAAGATGTGACAGTCTCGTCGATTCTGGCCACATCTAGTCAGGGGTTTCAGGCAGCGTTAGAAGCTGACGACAGCCTGAAAGCTCTTAAGGAGCAGGCGGCACAGCCTCCCTCGGACTCGGACCCGGAGCGAGTGGTCTGGGACCAAGGACGGCTGTACCGGGTCACGGTCCAGCAGGGTTCACCGGAGGCGTGGCCCAGGGACCGGCAGTTGGTGGTACCCTATCCGTTCCGGACGGAGTTGTTGCGGATCGCACATGAGATTCCGATGGCCGGACACCTAGGGATCGCTAAGACCAAGGCCAGGTTAAACCAGCATTTCTACTGGCCAAAAATGGGGGCCGATGTGGCTGCCTACTGCCGTTCGTGTGAAACCTGTCAGAGAGTGGGGAAGGCGGGGCCACTCCCCAAAGCCCCACTGGTATCTCTGCCCATCATCGATGAGCCTTTCAGGAGGGTGGCTGTGGATCTGGTCGGCCCGCTGGCCATCCCCAGTAGCTCCGGGAAACGCTTCATACTGACGGTAGTGGACTATGCCACCCGGTACCCAGAAGCAGTGGCCTTGTTGTCCATTCGGGCTGACAAGGTGGCCACCGCATTGCTGGAGATTTTCTCCCGAGTGGGTTTTCCCCAGGAAATGCTCACTGACCGGGGGACCCAATTCATGTCCCAGCTGATGGAGGCCCTCTGTAAGCAAGTCCAGGTGCGACATCTGGTGGCCAGCCCGTACCATCCACAGACTAATGGCCTGTGCGAGCGGTTCAATGGCACCTTAAAGCAGATGCTTAAGATGTTGGTCGACTCCCATGGGCGTGACTGGGAGCGGTATCTCCCACACCTGTTATTTGCTTACCGGGAGGTTCCACAGGCCTCAACGGGATTCTCACCGTTTGAGCTCCTGTACGGGCGACGTGTGCGGGGCCCCCTGGCTCTGGTGAAAGAGGCTTGGGAAGGGGATTTGGCCACCCCTGGAGTGTCGGTTATCGAGTATGTCATGCGCTTCCGGGACAAAATGCAGGCCTTGACGCAACTGGTACACGACAATATGGCTCAAGCCCAGGCCGACCAGAAGCGTTGGTACGACCAGAACGCTTGTGAGAGGACCTACCAAGTGGGTCAAAAGGTGTGGGTACTGGTCCCCGTACCACAGGACAAGCTTCAGGCAGCCTGGGAAGGCCCATACCTCGTGTACCAGCAGCTCAACCCTGTAACGTACCTGGTCACCCTGGACCCTGCCCGTGGAAGGCGGAAGCCCTTCCATGTGAACATGATGAAGGCACATCATGAGCGGGAGGCATGTGCACTCCCTGTGTGCAACCTGCCCGAGGAGGGAGAAGCGGAAACCCTCTTGGATATGCTAGCCCAGGTTAGGGCAGGCGGAGCCATTGAGGATGTGGAGGTTGGCCACCAGCTCTTGGAGGACCAACGGTCCCAGCTGTGGGCCACCCTACACCCCTTCCGGGGGTTGTTTACCAACCAGCCCGGGAGGACTAACTTGGCTGTCCATCACGTGGACACTGGGGATCATCCCCCAATCCGGCGTTCAGCATATCGGGTCTCCCTGGAGGTGCAGCAACACATGCGCCAGGAGATTGACGAGATGCTGAAGCTGGGGGTGATCCAGGCATCCAACAGCGCTTGGGCCTCGCCTGTAGTCCTCGTCCCTAAGAAGGACCGAACCACTCGGTTCTGCGTGGACTACAGGGGGCTCAATGCTGTCACGGTCGCCGATGCGTACCCAATGCCACGCATCGATGACCTGCTCGATCAGTTGGCCGGGGCTCAGTACCTGACCATCATGGACCTGAGCCGGGGATATTGGCAGATCCCCCTGACTCGCAAGGCCAGGGAACGCTCTGCCTTTATTACCCCATTTGGACTGTACGAGTCCACGGTGATGCCATTCGGGATGAGGAATGCCCCTGCCACTTTCCAGCGGATGGTCAACACCCTGCTCAAGGGACTTGAAGGGTACGCGGCCGCGTACCTGGATGACATTGCCGTCTTCAGTCCCACCTGGGAAGATCACCTAGAGCATCTAGCACAGGTGCTCAGGCGGATCCACCAGGCAGGTTTGACCATCAAGCCGGGAAAGTGTCAGCTGGCCATGAGCGAGGTCCAGTACCTCGGTCACCGGGTAGGCGGGAGAACACTGAAGCCCGAGCCTGAGAAAGTGGAAGCCATCGCATCCTGGCCCACCCCCAGGACCAAGAAGCAGGTGATGTCCTTCTTGGGGACCGCTGGGTACTATAGGTTTGTTCCAGGCTATAGTAGCCTGGCAAAGCCCTTGACGGACCTCACCAAGAAGAAGCTGCCCTCTGCAGTCGATTGGACAATGGACTGCGAGACAGCCTTCCGGGCCCTAAAGGACGCCCTGTCCAGCCCGCCCGTGCTACAGGCAGCCGACTTCATGCGGCCGTTTGTAGTACAGACCGACGCCAGTGACTTCGGCCTCGGTGCGGTGCTCAGCCAGGTGGACTCTGCGAGCCAAGAGCACCCAGTCTTGTACCTGAGCAGGAAGCTGTTACCAAGGGAAGTGGCCTACTCCACAATGGAGAAGGAATGCCTAGCCATAGTGTGGGCTCTGCAGCGTCTGCAACCTTATCTATACGGGCGCCACTTCATCGTGGAGACGGACCACAATCCCCTCTCAGCTGGTTACACACTGTCTCCGGGACGAATGGCAGGTTGTTGCGATGGAGCCTGGCGCTCCAGCAATACAACTTCACCATTCGACACAAAAGGGACCGTGACCACGGTAACGCAGACGGGCTGTCCCGACAAGGAGAGGTCGCGGACGGGCGCACGGGGGAACACCGGAGTGTGCTGCCCCCTAGCGCCCTCAAAAGGGGGGAGGTGTGGGGCAAATCCTGGGATATGAAGAGGAATTATGATTTCCAGTCATAATCGCTCTCATCACTCCATGGCAGTGCCTCCTCCCTTCTTGTTCTCAATGTCCAACATCTTGGAAGGTGTCACATCCTAGCAACACATCCCATGGCCATCTCCTGTGATATGGAGATTAGATGATGTGGGAACAATGGACACAGGATGACTCCCTGCCGTGACCCTGTGGTAGGGGCTGCTATCTAATTAGCAAGGCTATGGAAGTATCCAGACGGAACGACTCCAGTAAAATATGGTTCATATCTCGCAAGCCATATTTCCGATAAATATGGCAACCATAAAAATGGTGTTTGCGCATGCGGACGATGCTGGCACACCTTTTTTATGGAAGTGGGAGCTTGGGAAGTACCCCAGGCGTGATATCAGCCAATGGGGAACTAGTAGACAAGTCATGAGTCCTCTCGTTCTGTAGCTAAATTCATAACTGTCACAATGAGAGCGTTGGCGTCCGCCTACGACGCTCCCAGGCAAAGTTATGGCCCATATTCCATGTTGTGGATATTGTCCATAACTCCAGCCAGGGGTGGAGCAGTGCTCCCTCTGAGGTCACTAAGGTAGGAGGGGACCTGGATTTGCCCAGGTTGATAACCCTACTTCGGCCATTTTCCAGCGTTCTTTTGCTCGGGGGCCTGGTTGGGAAAGACCTGTGAGGGAGATCCTGGAAACCTGGTCCACGGCGCCCCCCTGTGGCCAGACGCACAAGGTAACTGCTGGAACTGTGTATGCCTGTTTGTAAACCATGCTTTATCTGTAACTGTACTCTGACATAACTGTATATTCTGTAGATTCCCTATTGTATATATTGTAGTTTCTAGTGTGCTTTAGGCTGATTAAATTATATAATTAATCTTGGGCTGTTCTGTTATCTCGATCTTGAATCCCACGTCTGTGTGTTCGGCTAATAGTTACCGTGAAGCGGTTGGTGGCAGCGAGTTTGTGCCAAGGATTATTGTGGGGAGGCCAGTGAGATTCGGGGAGATTTTATATATTCCGCCCGCGGAGGTCGAAGGAATATATACCCTACTCTCACCGGGGACCCTTCAATAATCGGCATAAGTAGTATAGCGGCCTCCTTGCTTATTGTCGGGCAATTCCATAATTGGCCTGACTATAAGAGGGGCGCTAGAGAGCGCATCACGTGCTCTGTCTGTCGGTCGGGAGGTATAAAGGAGGGGTGACCCCCACTTGTTACCCCCCGATTGTGACGTACTGGTAGCCAGCGCGGGGGATTTCTGAGTGACCCCCCCGGTGGTTCGTGACAGCTACCATTTACAACATTGGTGGTCCTACCTCACAGCAGTTAGTAATGATTAATAGGTAATTCATACGTCTAAATGGATTTTTCCTTTCCAGGAATAATGCAAATGGTTCTAACAAGAGCCAATGTGTTTAGAAAATCGTTCCAGGGAAGCCGAGGAAGAACGATAATCTTCATTAAGGTGGAGGGCTGAGACCAGCTAAGGGGAAAAATAAACCATCTTGTCCTGGTGAAGGATGAGGAAAGGGGATCGGCATGAAAGGGTTGCCAGCATAGAAACTCAATTAATGACATGATTGCTACTAGGAAACTGACCTTCCAAGATGGAAAAGAACAGAAACCACCCAAAGAGGTTCGAAAGGATCACAGGAGACAAAAGAAAAGTGGTCCTTGGGGAGAGGCGCAAATTCAATTTTGCAACCAGAGACCATTTCTCTGAAACAGGAGTCTTCGACAACGGAGAGCAAAACATCCTGAAAGAGTATTAGACGTCCAACCCCCCAAGAGTTTTACCGGGTGGGTGTGACACGTCATGCGGATGACAATCTGTTGGATCGGCTTTTGGGAGTTCTTGATTGATTGTTAACCATGTTAACACCAGGAAAGAACTGGCTTAAATTGATGATCTCTTACTTTCTGGGTGGACTCATCAGAGGAGAACAGCCGAAAAGACAGTTCATCAGACAGGATGGCGTCTGGGTCTCTGTTGAGCAAGCTGTGTGCCCTTACTGCCCATGACCTCTTGAATAACCTGGTCCAATTAGTCTCCAAACAGGCGGAAACCCTGGAAGGGTATAGACTAGTGAGAGACTTAGATGCTGGTCTGTGTGCCAGGCTGCCACATCATTCTGCGGAGACACAAGGCTACCGGAGGCTTGTGCAATTCAACTGGCGGCATCAAGAGGCCAAGAGAATATTTTCCGGCAAGAGCAGTTTTGTTAGCTAGGTCCGCCAGGTTGCCTGGAAGAAGTGCCTGCAAGAATGCACAATTACTTAGCCAAGGCGGACACGGGTTTACATACCCATGCTGCAGCAAAGTTCGAACACAATGTAGAATCAGATGATTTGAACGCAGACGTTACAGCAATTTTAATGTGCCTGTTGGTGGGATCCTTAAAAGGAGCTGCAGAGGTGTGTGGGGGAGGGGGGACTCGTGTCACCAGCTAAACGCAGAGCTTACCCAACTTGACAGGAGGATCCAGCAATTTACAAGAGCTGGAAAGTGAAACCAGGCTGAGGATGGCGTGAAAGCTGGTGGACGCCAGGAGCAGAAGAACAGTGGGTTGAGACACTGAGGAAAAAAATGGCAACTCCAGAGGGAAAAAGTGACTGGTAATGAAGGCCAGGAGAAGCAAATGTCACTACCTTCATTACCAGAAGGCTAGCCCCGAAAAAGCCTGCACGAAGATGAGATGTGTATGGCCTAAAGGCAAAATATGCCGCAGAGAGGCCAGGACCTACATTTTGAAGGCAGCAAGGGAGAACCCGAGCGGAATGGTGGTGTCTGAGCATGTCAAAAGAGCATGGAGGAGGGGGGGGGGGTATTGAAAAGGATCTGGAGAGGAAGGAATCCTTCTGCGTGTTCTCATGAGTGCAACACCGGAGGGCGCTGAAGGGCATCTTGGGAGAAGCCTGCTAGCTGATAAGTTGTGAGAGGAGGGAGGGTGCGCAAGGACTGTCCGCCTGGTCAGCTAAATGCTTCTCTTGCGTTAAGGGTCCTGCCGTGTAGACCAAAGAGTAGACCATGTCGGGTTTTACACTGCTCGCTTGGTCTCAAGGTGTGATACCAGAGTGAGAGTCTACACGGTTTCCCTCACAAGCAGAACGTGGAAGAAAAAGAAGGGAATTTTGTTTACTTACCGTAAATTCCTTTTCTTCTAGCTCCTATTGTGAGACCCAGACAATTGGGTGTATAGCTTCTGCCTCCGGAGGCCACACAAAGTATTACACTTTAAAAAGTGTAACCCCTCCCCTCTGCCTATACACCCTCCCGTGCATCACGGGCTCCTCAGTTTTGGTGCAAAAGCAGGAAGGAGGAAAACTTATAAATTGGTCTAAGGTAAATTCAATCCGAAGGATGTTCGGAGAACTGAAATCATGAACCAAAAGAACAATTCAACATGAACAACATGTGTACACAAAAGAACAACAGCCCGAAGGGAACAGGGGCGGGTGCTGGGTCTCCCAATTGGAGCTAGAAGAAAAGGAATTTACGGTAAGTAAACAAAATTCCCTTCTTTGTCGCTCCATTGGGAGACCCAGACAATTGGGACGTCCAAAAGCAGTCCCTGGGTGGGTAAAAGAATACCTCGATAAAAAGAGCCGAAAACGGCCCCCTCTTACAGGTGGGCAACCGCCGCCTGAAGGACTCGCCTACCTAGACTGGCATCTGCCGAAGCATAGGTATGCACCTGATAGTGTTTCGTGAAAGTGTGCAGACTAGACCAGGTAGCCGCCTGACACACCTGCTGAGCCGTAGCCTGGTGCCGCAATGCCCAGGACGCACCCACGGCTCTGGTAGAATGGGCTTTCAGCCCTGAAGGAAGCGGAAGCCCAGAAGAACGGTAGGCTTCAAGAATCGGTTCCTTGATCCACCGAGCCAAGGTTGACTTGGAAGTTTGCGACCCCTTAGGCTCTGTGCGCACTGGGAAGTGGAATTTTCTTGAGAAAATTCCGCATGCCCTCAAAGATTACCGCACCCGCGGTAAAAAACCGCGGGAAACCGCACCCGAAAACCGCATGCGGTTTGCCGCGGTTTTACCGCGGTATTGCCGCGGTTTTGCCGCGTGCGGGTTGGGATGTGCTTTATTGCATTCAATGCAATAAAGCACATTGAAGAAAAAAAAAAAGTCATTTAATTCTGAGAGTAGATAGACAGAAGAATAGATAGAGGGATAGATAGATAGACAGAGGGATAGATAGATAGAGGGATAGATGACAGATCGCTGCATTTCCCACGGTCGGCAGTGAGTTCACATTACCGGTCGTGGGAAATGACCGGTAATTACCTCTGCTGCTTTCATTCAGCCTGTGTCTGTGACAGTCGCGGCTGGATGGAAGCAGCGCTGGACGTCGGACCTGGATTACGCCGGAGCTTTGTTTGGGGGGGGTTAATAAAATGGTGAACGAGGCTTGTTTGTTTTATTTAAAATAAAGGATTTTTCGGTGTCTGTGTTTTTTTTCACTTTACTTACGGGTTGATCAGGTCAGCTGTCACATAGACGCTGCCATGATCAAGCCTGGGGTTAATGGCGGTGGTCCCCCATCACCATTAACCCCTTGTATTACCTTGCCACCACTGCTACACGGTGGCAAGAAGAGCCGAGGACACGCCGGTATTGTCGCATATTGCATGCGACAGTGCCGGGGCAGCTGCGGCTGATATTCTCGGCTGCCGGAGGGGGAGTAAGGCGGGGGACATTATCCCTGCCCCTCTCCCTCCCCAGCCTGAGAATACCGGGCCGCCGCTGTGTGCTTACCTCGGCTGGAAGGTAAATATGCAGCGGAGCCCACGTTCTTTTTTTTCTATATTTCCGTTTTCTTTCTATGTGTGTTCTATGTGTCTGTGTCTATGTGATCTATGTGTCTGTGATGTCTGTGTCTGTGATCTGTGTGTGTGTTTACTCTGCACGGCTTCCTCTTCCTGTAATGACATCACTTCCCTGCAAAACCGCAAGCAAGTGATGCACATTACCGGAGGTAAACCGCAAAATACCGCAGGGAATAACGCAGGAAAACGCAGTGAACCGCACAGAATTTGCTGCCTGCGTTATTCCCTGCGGGATTTCTTGATTAACATTGAGTCAATGGAGTAAAATCCCGCAGCGCTGTGCGGAAAAGAAGTAACATGCACTTGTTTTTGCTGCGGGATTCCCGCAGCAAAACATGCAGCTGTCAAATTCCGCCCAGTGCTCACAGGATTTTTTTTCTCCATAGGATTTGCTGGTGATTCACTGCAGAGATGTTATGAACATTTTCTGCAGCGAAACATGCAGCAAATCCGCGGCAAAATCCGCGAAAAATCCGGTAAGTGCGCACATAGCCTTACGCTGGCCAGCGACAAGGACAAAGAGCGCATCGCAGGGGCGCCGTGCGAGAGACGTAGAGCCGGAGTGCTCTCACTAGATCTAACAAGTGCAAATCCTTTTCACATTGGTGAACTGGATGAGGGCAAAATGAAGGTTAGGAGATATCCTGATTGAGATGAAAAGGGGATACCACCTTAGGGAGAAATTCCGGGACCGGACGCAGAACCACCTTATCCTGGTGAAAACCAGGAAGGGGGCTTTGCATGACAACGCTGCTAGCTCCGACACTCTACGGAGCGACGTAACTGCCACTAGAAAAGCCACCTTCTGCGAAAGACGTGATAGAGAGACATCCCGCAGCGGCTCGAAAGGTGGTTTCTGAAGAGCCGTTAGCACCCTGTTAATATCCCAGGGTTCCAGCGGCCGCTTGTAAGGTGGGACTATGTGGCAAACTCCCTGCAGGAACGTGCGGACCTACGGAAGTCTGGCTAGACGCTTTTGAAAAAACACGGAAAGCGCCGATACTTGTCCCTTGAGAGAGCCGAGAGACAAACCCTTGTCCATTCCGGATTGAAGGAAGGAAAGAAAAGTGGGTAAGGCAAACGGCCAGGGGGTAAAACCCTTAGAGCACCAGGATAAGAAGATCCTCCAAGCCCTGTGATAGATCTTGGCGGACGTTGGTTTCCTGGCCTGTCTCATAGTGGCAATGTCATCTCGAGATAACCCTGAGGATGCTAGGAGCCAGGACTCAATGGCCACACAGTCAGGCTGAGGGCCGCAGAATTCAGATGGAAAAACGGCCCTTGAGACAGCAAGTCTGGTCGGTCTGGAAGTGCCCACGGTTGACCCACCGTGAGGTGCCACAGATCCGGGTACCACGACCTCCTCGGCCAGTCTGGAGTGACGAGGATGGCGCGGCGGCAGTCGGACCTGATCTTGCGTAACACTCTGGGCAGCATCGCCAGAGGAGGAAATACATAAGGCAGTCGAAACTGCGACCAATCCTGAACTAATGCGTCCGCCACCAGAGCTCTGTGATCTTGAGACCGTGCCATGAATGCCGGGACTTTGTTGTTGTGCAGTGACGCCATGAGATCGACGTCCGGCGTTCCCCAGCGGCAACAGATCTCTCGAAACACGTCTGGGTGAAGAGACCATTCCCCCGCGTCCATGCCCTGGCGACTGAGAAAGTCTGCTTCCCAGTTTTCTACGCCCGGGATGTGAACTGCGGAGATGGTGGAGGCTGTGGCCTCCGCCCACAGCAGAATCCGCCGAACTTCCTGGAAGGCTTGACGGCTGCGCGTGCCGCCCTGGTGGTTGATGTACGCGACCGCCGTGGCGTTGTCCGACTGTATGCGGATCTGCCTGCCCTCCAGCCACCGATGGAACGCCTTTAGGGCTAGATACACTGCCCTTATCTCCAGAACATTGATCTAAAGGGAGGACTCTGTCGGAGTCCAGGTTCCCTGAGCCCTGTGGTGGAGAAAAACCGCTCCCCACCCTGACAGACTCACGTCCGTCGTGACCACAGCCCAGGATGGGGGCAGGAAGGATTTTCCCTTCGACAGAGAAGTGGGAAGAAGCCACCACTGAAGAGAGGTTTTGGCTGCCAGGGAAAGAGAGACGTTCCTGTCTAGGGACGTCGACCTCCTGTCCCATTTGCGGAGAATGTCCCATTGGAGTGGACGCAGATGAAACTGCGCAAAGGGGACTGCCTCCATTGCTGCCACCATCTTCCCCAGGAAGTGCATGAGGCGCCTCAAGGGGTGTGACTGGCCCCGAAGAAGAGAGCGCACCCCTGTCTGCAGCGAACGCTGCTTGTCCAGCGGTAGCTTGACTATCGCTGAGAGAGTATGAAACTCCATCCCGAGGTAAGTCAGTGATTGGGTCGGTGTCAATTTTGACTTTGGGAAATTGATGATCCACCCGAACCTCTGGAGAGTCTCCAGAGCAACAGTCAGGCTGTGTTGACATGCCACCCGGGAGGGTGCCTTGACTAGGAGATCGTCTAAGTAAGGGATCACCGAGTGGCCCTGAGAGTGTAGGACTGCCACAACGGATGCCATGACCTTTGTGAAGACCCGTGGGGCTGTCGCGAGGCCGAAAGGCAGTGCCACAAACTGAAGGTGTTCGTCCCTGATGGCGAAACGCAGGAAGCGTTGATGCTCTGGTGCGATCGGCACATTGAGATAGGCATCCCTGATGTCGATTGATGCTAGGAAGTCTCCCTGGGACATCGAAGCGATGACTGAGCGGAGAGATTCCATCCGAAACCGCCTGGTTCTCACGTGTCTGTTGAGCAGTTTGAGGTCCAGAACGGGACGAAATGATCCGTCCTTTTTTGGCACCACGAACAAGTTGGAGTAAAAACCGCGACCACGTTCCTGAAGGGGAACGGGGATCACAACTCCTTCTGTCTTCAGAGTGTTCACCGCCTGAAAAAGTGCATCGGCTCGCTCGGGGGGCGGAGATGTTCTGAAGAAACGAGTCGGAGGACGAGAGCTGAGCTCTATCCTGTAACCGTGAGATAGAATGTCTCTCACCCATCTGTCTTGGACATGTGGCCACCAGGCGTCGCAAAAGCAGGAGAGCCTGCCACCGACCGAGGATGCGGTTTGGGGAGGCCGAAAGTCATGAGGAGGCCGCCTTGGAGACAGTGCCTCCGGCGGTCTTTGGAGGACGTGACTTAGACCGCCATGCATAGGAGTTCCTCTGGCCCTTCTGTGGCCTGTTGGACGAGGAGGATAGGGACCTAGCTGAGGGCCGAAAGGACCGAAACCTCGATTGAATTTTCCGTTGCTGAGGTCTGTTTGGTTTAGACTGGGGTAAGGACGAGTCCTTTCCCTTGGATTGCTTAATAATTTCATCCAATCGCTCGCCAAACAATCGGTCGCCAGAAAATGGCAAACCGGTTAAGAACTTCTTGGAAGCAGAGTCTGCCTTCCATTCGCGTAGCCACATGGCCCTGCGGACTGCCACCGAGTTGGCGGACGCTACCGCTGTACGGCTAGCAGAGTCCAGGACGGCATTCATGGCGTAGGATGAAAATACCGACGCCTGAGAAGTCAAAGACGCAACTTGCGGAGCAGAGGTACGTGTGACCGCATTAATCTCAGACAGACAAGCTGAGATAGCTTGGAGTGCCCACACGGCTGCAAAGGCCGGGGCAAAAGACGCGCCTGTGGCTTCATAGAGCTCCTGATGAAATCCATCTGCCTGTCAGTGGCATCCCTGAGCGATGAACCATGTGCCACTGATACTACAGATCTAGCCGCCAGTCTAGAGACTGGAGGATCCACCTTGGGACATTGAGCCCAACCCTTAACTACGTCAGAGGGGAAGGGGTAACGTGTCAATAAGGCGCTTAGTAAAGCGCTTGTCCGGAAATGCTCTGTGCTTCTGGACAGCATCTCTGAAGTTAGAGTGATCGAAAAACGCACTCCTTGTACGTTTGGGAAACCTAAACTGGTGTTTCTCCTGCTGCGAATCCGACTCCTCTATAGGTGGAGTTGGGGGAGAAAGATCTAGCACCTGGTTGATGGACGCTATAAGGTCATTTACTATGGCGTCCCCTTCAGGTGTATCAAGATTGAGAGCAACGTCAGGGTCAGAGCCCTGAGCTGCGACATCCGCTTCATCCTCCAGAGAGTCCTCAAGCTGAGACCTCGAGCAGCGTGATGAAGTCGGGGAAGATTCCCAGCGAGCCCGCTTAGTCGGTCTGGGACTGCGGTCCGTGCCGGAGTCCTCCCCGTGAGACCTAGGTGCCACCCCGGGAGCACGCTGCGGCGCAGACCGAGAGGGACCTGGGGGTGATCCCACAGTGCCCGGGGCCTGTGTAAGGACCGATCTGGACTGCAAGGCTTCTAGTATCTTAGCAGACCATTTGTCCATAGACTGAGTCATGGATTGTGAAAGCGACTCAGAGTTTCTCAGCCAAAACTGCAAACTCTGTCCCTGCCACCTGGACAGGGGAAGCAGGCGGTTCTGGCTGAGCCGAGGGTCCCACCAGTGCCCGAGGCTCCGGCTGAGCGAGTGCAACAGGGGCCGAGCATTGCTCACAGTGAGGGTAGGTGGAACCTGCAGGTAACATAGCCGCACAAGAGGTACAGGTTGCAAAATAACCCTGTGTCTTGGCACCCTTGCTCCTTGTGGACGACATGCTGTTGTGTCCTAGGAGAGTGATCACTGAGGGTATATAGCCAAAAGCAAAACAATGCGGCCGAACAGAGAAAATATATACATATATACACATACATACATACATACATACATACATACATACATATATATATATATATACACATATATACACATATATACACACACACACTTCGGCACCCTAGGGGGACCAGCACCGGGTGACCGGTGTGGCTTACAGACCGCCCAAAGCGGTTGTGTGTCCACCAGATTCCCTGCCTTGGTCCTCCCAGAGCTGCAGAGCTCGTTCCTGAAATCCTCCACCGGCAGAATGTGTTGTAAAAATGGCTGCCGGAGCTCTCAGGGGAGGAGGGAGCCGTGGGCGGCGACTAATAAAGTGCGGGAATCTGGTGCCCCACAGTGATCAGTGAGGGGGGAGGAGGACACCTAAAGTATGCTCTAGCCCTCACTGTCGACGTCAGGTCGACCGTCCCGCCCTTACCCCTGACTGGCAGGCCCGGGGGCGGGAGTTATGGTACTAGGCCGCATGAAGCCGGGGACTAAATTTAATACCGCGGCCGGCAAACAGGCGCGGTCGGCGCGGAAGTCCCGGTCGTCACAAAAAAACAGCAGCCGCTGCAGCGTCTGTGAAACAAGCGCTCCATGCACCTTCCCCATGGGGACACAGAGTACCTTTAGATGCAGGGTTCTGTCCCTGATGATACCAAGTCTCCTGTCCGGCAGAATCCCCCAGGGGCTGCGGAGGGAGCCCGGTCCCAGTGAATGGATGACCGGTTAGGATCCCACTTCTCCCAGAGCCTCCAAGGGATGGGGAAGGAAAACGGCATGTGGCTCCAGCCTTTGTACCCGCAATGGGTACCTCAACCTTAACAGCACCGCCGACTTAGTGGGGTGAGAAGGGAGCATGCCGGGGGCCCTGTGGGGGTCCTCTTTTCTTCCATCCGATACAATCAGCAGCTGCTGACTAAAATGGGAGCTTGAGTGAATGTGTGCCTCCTTCAACACAAAGCATAAAACTGAGGAGCCCGTGATGCACGGGAGGGTGTATAGGCAGAGGGGAGGGGTTACACTTTTTAAAGTGTAATACTTTGTGTGGCCTCCGGAGGCAGAAGCTATACACCCAATTGTCTGGGTCTCCCAATGGAGCGACAAAGAAATTTAGTTCTCCGGCTGTGTCGAGACAAATAGGTCATTGTAGGCTCATCCCACGGCTACTTCTAGTTGTGTGTCAGGATTAGGTCTGCAGTACGTTAAGGCTCCAGCCACTCTGTTACCATTTGGGATTCCGCATTTTTTTGATCATCCTCAGTCCCTGAATCAAAACACTGAGGTGGAGAATCCCTTCTGAGCACAGTGTGAGACTGCACTGGGGGACACTCACTTGGCTGCTATAACTGAGGCACACAGGAACACTTACATTTAAAAGTCCAGTTAGTTTATTTAATTTATATAATGCGGCATAAACCACTTTCAACTTAAAACCACAAGTGTCTCTTCCGGCTTAAAAAGGAACATACTTTGATTAAACGAACTGCAATACACTGTATCACACACATTGATTTGGATACAGTCTTTCACATTAGTGCATTAGTGCCTCTCTGAGATCACCAACCAGGATCTGTGACTTGCTCTCAGCCACGGATGCCAGCGAGTCCAGATCCCAAGAGGACTCTTGCTCCCCAAGTGCAGAGCGACCACAGGTTCCATACACCTGTCCTCCTAACCAGTGACATCAGAGGAAACTGCAGCAGTCTCTAGTCCACATGGACTCCTTCCAGGGTGCCTCCAGGAAGTGAAGTCCTTCCAAGCACCCAGAGACCATGTGACCAAACAAACAGTCTCTTAAATCAGACCGGACACACCCACAGGTGGAGGTATGCGATTATGCAGACCTGTCCACCACACTGGCTATTGTTAAAAGGAAACATGACCCTTAAATACAATACCAAGTCTTGTGGAACTACAGGTCCCATAGTAAAATCTTCAGTTTAATATCGCAGGGGACTGTCTCCACTGTGACACATAGCTACCATTTACAACATTGGTGGTCCTACCTCACAGCAGTTAGTAATGATTAATAGGTAATTCATACGTCTAAATGGATTTTTCCTTTCCAGGAATAATGCAAATGGTTTTAACAAGAGCCAATGTGTTTAGAAAATCGTTCCAGGGAAGCCGAGGAAGAACGATAATCTTCATTAAGGTGGAGGGCTGAGACCAGCTAAGGGGAAAAATAAACCATCTTGTCCTGGTGAAGGATGAGGAAAGGGGAACGGCATGAAAGGGTTGCCAGCATAGAAACTCAATTAATGACATGATTGCTACTAGGAAACTGACCTTCCAAGATGGAAAAGAACAGAAACCACCCAAAGAGGTTCGAAAGGATCACAGGAGACAAAAGAAAAGTGGTCCTTGGGGAGAGGCGCAAATTCAATTTTGCAACCAAAAACCATTTCTCTGAAACAGGAGTCTTCGACAACAGAGAGCAAAACATCCTGAAAGAGTATTAGACGTCCCCCCCCCCCCCCCCAAGAGTTTTACCGGGTGGGTGTGACACGTCATGCGGATGACAATCTGTTGGATCGGCTTTTGGGAGTTCTTGATTGATTGTTAACCATGTTAACACCAGGAAAGAACTGGCTTAAATTGATGATCTCTTACTTTCTGGGTGGACTCAGAGGAGAACAGCCGAAAAGACAGTTCATCAGACAGGATGGCGTCTGGGTCTCTGTTGAGCAAGCTGTGTGCCCTTACTGCCCATGACCTCTTGAATAACCTGGTCCAATTAGTCTCCAAACAGGCGGAAACCCTGGAAGGGTATAGACTAGTGAGAGACTTAGATGCTGGGTCTGTGTGCCAGGCTGCCACATCATTCTGCGGAGACACAAGGCTACCGGAGGCTTGTGCAATTCAACTGGCGGCATCAAGAGGCCAAGAGAATATTTTCCGGCAAGAGCAGTTTTGTTAGCTAGGTCCGCCAGGTTGCCTGGAAGAAGTGTCTGCAAGAATGCACAATTACTTAGCCCAGGCGGACACGGGTTTACATACCCATGCTGCAGCAAAGTTCGAACACAATGTAGAATCAGATGATTTGAACGCAGACGTTACAGCAATTTTAATGTGCCTGTTGGTGGGATCCTTAAAAGGAGCTGCAGAGGTGTGTGGGGGAGGGGGGACTCGTGTCACCAGCTAAACGCAGAGCTTACCCAACTTGACAGGAGGATCCAGCAATTTACAAGAGCTGGAAAGTGAAACCAGGCTGAGGATGGCGTGAAAGCTGGTGGACGCCAGGAGCAGAAGAACAGTGGGTTGAGACACTGAGGAAAAAAATGGCAACTCCAGAGGGAAAAGTGACTGGTAATGAAGGCCAGGAGAAGCAATGTCACTACCTTCATTACCAGAAGGCTAGCCCCGAAAAAGCCTGCACGAAGATGAGACGTGTGTGGCCTAAAGGCAAAATAAGCCGCAGAGAGGCCAGGACCTACATTTTGAAGGCAGCAAGGGAGAACCTGAGCGGAATGGTGGTGTCTGAGCATGTCAAAAGAGCATGGAGGAGGGGGGGGGTATTGAAAAGGATCTGGAGAGGAAGGAATCCTTCTGCGTGTTCTCATGAGTGCAACACCGGAGGGCGCTGAAGGGCATCTTGGGAGAAGCCTGCTAGCTGATAAGTTGTGAGAGGAGGGAGGGTGCGCAAGGACTGTCCGCATGGTCAGCTAAATGCTTCTCTTGCGTTAAGGGTCCTGCCGTGTAGACCAAAGAGTAGACCATGTCGGGTTTTACACTGCTCGCTTGGTCTCAAGGTGTGATACCAGAGTGAGAGTCTACACGGTTTCCCTCACAAGCAGAACGTGGAAGAAAAAGAAGGGAATTTTGTTTACTTACCGTAAATTCCTTTTCTTCTAGCTCCAATTGGGAGACCCAGACAATTGGGTGTATAGCTTCTGCCTCCGGAGGCCACACAAAGTATTACACTTTAAAAAGTGTAACCCCTCCCCTCTGCCTATACACCCCCCGTGCATCACGGGTTCCTCAGTTTTAGTGCAAAAGCAAGAAGGAGGAAAGCTAATAAATTGGTTTAAAGTAACTTCAATCCGAAGAAATTTCGGAGAACTGAAACCATTCAACATGAACAACATGTGTACACGAAAAAACAACAGCCTGAAGGGAACAGGGCGGGTGCTGGGTCTCCCAATTGGAGCTAGAAGAAAAGGAATTTACAGTAAGTAAACAAAATTCCCTTCTTCTTTGTCGCTCCATTGGGAGACCCAGACAATTGGGACGTCCAAAAGCTGTCCCTGGGTGGGTAAAATAATACCTTGTAATAGAGCCGTAAAACGGCCCCTTCCTACAGGTGGGCAACCGCCGCCTGAAGGACTCGCCTACCTAGGCTGGCATCCGCCGAAGCATAGGTATGCACCTGATAGTGTTTGGTGAAAGTGTGCAGGCTCGACTAGGTAGCCGCCTGGCACACCTGCTGAGCCGTAGCCTGGTGCCGCAAAGCCCAGGACGCACCCACGGCTCTGGTAGAATGGGCCTTTAGCCCTGAGGGAACCGGAAGTCCAGAAGAACGGTAGGCTTCGAGAATTGGTTCCTTGATCCACCGAGCCAGGGTGGATTTGGAAGCCTGTGACCCCTTACGCTGACCAGCGACAAGGACAAAGAGTGCCTCCGAGCGGCGCAGGGGCGCCGTACGGGAAATGTAGATTCTGAGCGCTCTCACCAGATCTAACAAATGCAAGTCCCTTTCACATTGATGAACTGGATGAGGACAAAAAGAAGGTAAGGAGATATCCTGATTGAGATGAAAGGTGGATACCACCTTAGGAAGAAATTCCGGAACCGGGCGCAGCACCACCTTGTCCTGGTGAAACACCAGGAAAGGAGCCTTGCATGACAACGCTGCTAGCTCAGACACTCTCCGAAGTGATGTGACTGCTACTAGGAAGACCACCTTCTGCGAAAGGCGAGAAAGAGAAATATCCTTCAAAGGCTCGAAAGGTGGCTTCTGAAGGGCCATCAGAACCTTGTTCAGATCCCAGGGTTCTAACGGCCGCCTGTAAGGAGGGACAATGTGACAAACCCCCTGCAGGAACGTGCGTACCTGAGAAAGCCTGGCAAGACGCTTCTGAAAGAACACAGATAGCGCTGAGACTTGTCCCTTAAGGGAGCCGAGCGACAAACCTTTTTCCAATCCTGATTGAAGAAAGGAAAGAAAAGTGGGCAAGGCAAATGGCCAGGGAGAAAACCCCTGATCAGAGCACCAAGATAAGAATATCTTCCACGTCCTGTGGTAGATCTTGGCAGACGTTGGTTTCCTGGCCTGTCTCATAGTGGCAATGACCTCTTGAGATAACCCTGAAGATGCTAGGATCCAGGACTCAATGGCCACACAGTCAGGTTGAGGGCCGCAGAATTCAGATGGAAAAACGGCCCTTGAGACAGCAAGTCTGGTCGGTCTGGTAGTGCCCACGGTTAGCCCACCGTGAGATGCCACAGATCCGGGTACCACGACCTCCTCGGCCAGTCTGGAGCGACGAGAATGGCGCGGCGGCAGTCTGACCTGATCTTGCGTAACACTCTGGGCAACAGTGCCAGAGGTGGAAACACATAAGGGAGTTGAAACTGCGACCAATCCTGAACTAAGGCGTCTGCCGCCAGAGCTCTGTGATCGTGAGATCGTGCCATGAATGCCGTGACCTTGTTGTTGTGCCGGGACGCCATTAGGTCGACGTCCGGCATCCCCCAGCGGCAACAGATCTCCTGAAACACATCCGGGTGAAGGGACCATTCCCCTGCGTCCATGCCCTGGCGACTGAGAAAGTCTGCTTCCCAATTTTCTACGCCCGGGATGTGAACTCCGGATATGGTGGAGGCCGTGGCTTCCACCCACATCAAAATCCGCCGGACTTCCTGGAAGGCTTGCCGACTGCGTGTTCCGCCTTGGTGGTTGATGTAAGCCACCGCTGTGGAGTTGTCCGACTGAATTCGGATCTGCTTGCCTTCCAGCCACTGCTGGAACGCTTTTAGGGCAAGATACACTGCCCTGATCTCCAGAACATTGATCTGAAGGGAGGACACTTGCTGAGTCCACGTACCCTGAGCCCTGTGGTGGAGAAAGACTGCTCACCACCCTGAGAGACTCGCGTCCGTCGTGACCACCGCCCAGGATGGGGGTAGGAAGGATTTCCCCTTCGACAATGAAGTGGGAAGAAGCCACCACCGAAGGGAAGCTTTGGCTGCCTGAGAGAGGGAGACGTTCCTGTCGAGGGCCGTCGACTTCCTGTCCCATTTGCGTAGGATGTCCCATTGAAGAGGACGCAGGTGAAACTGCGCGAAAGGGACTGCCTCCATTGCTGCCACCATCTTCCCTAGGAAGTGCATGAGGCGCCTCAAGGGGTGTGACTGACCTTGAAGGAGAGATTGCAACCCTGTCTGCAGTGACCGCTGCTTGTTCAGCGGAAGCATTACCATCGCTGAGAGGGTATGAAACTCCATGCCAAGATATGTCAGCGATTGGGCCGGTGTCAGATTTGACTTTGGAAAATTGATGATCCACCCGAAACTCTGGAGAGTCTCCAGAGTAGCGTTGAGGCTGTGTTGGCATGCCTCTTGAGAGGGTGCCTTGACCAGCAGATCGTCTAAGTAAGGGATCACCGAGTGACCCTGAGAGTGGAGGACCGCTACTACTGTAGCCATGACCTTGGTGAAAACCCGTGGGGCTGTCGCCAGGCCGAACGGCAGTGCCACGAACTGAAGGTGTTCGTCTCCTATGGCGAAGCGCAGGAAGCGCTGATGCTCTGGAGCAATCGGTACGTGGAGATAAGCATCTTTGATATCGATCGATGCAAGGAAATCTCCTTGGGACATTGAGGCGATGACGGAGCGGAGGGATTCCATCCGGAACCGCCTGGTCTTTACGTGTTTGTTGAGCTGCTTTAGGTCCAGGACAGGACGGAAAGACCCGTCCTTCTTTGGAACCACAAACAGGTTGGAGTAAAAACCGTGACCCTGTTGCTGAAGAGGAACCGGGACCACCACTCCTTCTGCCTTCAGAGTGCCCACCGCCTGCAGAAGAGCATCGGCTCGCTCGGGAGGCGGAGATGTTCTGAAGAATCGAGTCGGAGGACGAGAGCTGAACTCTATCTTGTAACCGTGAGACAGAATGTCTCTCACCCAACGGTCTTTTACATGTGGCAGCCAGGTGTCGCAAAAGCGGGAGAGCCTGCCACCGACCGAGGATGCGGTGTGAGGAGGCCGAAAGTCATGAGGAAGCCGCCTTGGTAGCGGCACCTCCGGCGGTCTTTTTAGGATGTGACTTAGACCGCCATGAATCGGAGTTCCTCTGATCCTTCTGAGGCCTTTTGGACGAGGCGAATTGGGACCTGCCCGCGCCCCGAAAGGACCGAAACCTCGACTGCCCCTCCTCTGTTGGGGAATGTTTGGTTTGGCCTGGGGTAAGGATGTATCCTTTCCCTTGGATTGTTTGATGATTTCATCCAATCGCTCACCAAACAAGCGGTCGCCAGAAAATGGCAAACTGGTTAAGCACTTTTTGGAAGCAGAATCTGTCTTCCATTCCCGTAGCCACAAGGCCCTGCGTATTGCCACCGAATTGGCGGATGCAACCGCCGTACGGCTCGCAGAGTCCAGGACAGCATTAATAGCGTAGGACGCAAATGCCGACGTCTGAGAGGTTATGGACGCCACTTGCGGCGCAGACGTACGTGTGACTGCGTCAATTTGCGCCTGACCCGCTGAGATAGCTTGGAGTGCCCATACGGCTGCGAATGCTGGAGCAAAAGACGCGCCGATAGCTTCATAGATGGATTTCAACCAGAGCTCCATCTGTCTGTCAGTGGCATCTTTGAGTGAAGCCCCATCTTCCACTGCAACTATGGATCTAGCCGCCAGTCTGGAGATTGGAGGATCCACCTTGGGACACTGAGCCCAGCCCTTGACCACGTCAGGGGGGAAGGGATAACGTGTATCCTTAAGGCGCTTGGAAAAACGCTTATCTGGACAAGCTCGGTGTTTCTGGACTGCCTCCCTGAAGTCAGAGTGGTCCAGAAACATACTCGTTGTACGTTTGGGAAACCTGAAACGGAATTTCTCCTGCTGAGAAGCTGACTCCTCCACTGGAGGAGCTGAGGGAGAAATATCCAACATTTGATTGATGGACGCGATAAGATCATTCACTATGGCGTCCCCATCAGGAGTATCAAGGTTGAGAGCGGCCTCAGGATCAGAATCCTGATCAGCTACCTCCGCTTCATCATACAGAGAGTCCTCCCGCTGAGACCCTGAACAATGTGATGATGTCGAGGGAATTTCCCAGCGAGCTCGCTTAGGCGGTCTGGGGCTGCGGTCCGTGTCAGAGACCTCACCCTGGGATCTATGAGACACCCCGGGAGCACATTGTTGTTCCAACTGAGGGGGACCAGGGTGCAATGATTCAACAGTGCCCATGGTCTGAGATACCGGTCTGGACTGCAAGGCTTCTAGTATCTTAGCCATAGTCTCAGAAAGTCTATCAGTAAAAACTGCAAACTCCGTCCCCGTCACCTGGACAGTGTTAGCAGGTGGTTCCTCTGGGCCACCCTTAGCAGAGGCTCCGGCTGAGAAAGTGCCACAGGGGCCGAGCACTGCACACAATGAGGGTCGGTGGAACCTGCCGGTAGTATAGCCGTACATGCGGCGCAGGCAGCATAGTAAGCCTGTGCTTTGGCACCCTTGCTTTTTGCGGACGACATGCTGTTGTCTCCTCTGAGCAATCCAGGAGGGTATATAGCCAAAAATCAACCGTGCACCATACAGTGTAAAGTATAGCCCATAAGCATATAAATCTATATGTACACTTCTGCACTAGTGGGGCCAGCACCTCAGGTGCTGCTTACCGCCCGCTCAAAGCGGTTGTGTGGTCACCAGAATCCCTGCCTGGGTCTCCCAAAGCTTGTCTCCCCTCTCCAGCGTCAGAAGAGCTGACAGGAATGGCTGCCGGCGTCCTGAGGAGAGGAGGGGGCCGTGGGCGTGCCCTAGAAAGTGCGGGAATCTGGTGCCCCACTGTGCACAGTGAGGGGGGTGGAGTATGCAAAGCATGTTCCAGCCCTCAGCGCTGACGTCCTATGCAGCGTCCCGCCCTTCCCCTTACTGGCAGGCCTGGGGGCGGGAAAAAAAGTGAGACTAGGCCGCAAAAGCCGGGGACTAAAGTTATAAGCGCGGCCGGCGCGGTAGTCCCCGGCGTACTAACACTCCCAGCCGCGCTGCAGTGTGAAATGGCAGCGCGCGGTCAGCGCGGTAGTCCCCAGTAAACTAACACACCCAGCCACGCTGCAGTGTGTGATGGCACAAGCGCGGTCAGCGCTGCGGTCCCCGGTGCACTAACACACCCAGCAATGCTGCAGTGTTGCTGTGCGCGGTCCCCACGGGGACACAGAGTACCTCAAAGTAGCAGGGCCTTGTCCCTGACGATACTCGGCTCCTTGTCCAGCAGAGTCCCCAGGGGCTGTGGATGGAGCACGGTCTCAGTGCCTGGAGACCGATTAGGATCCCACTTCACCCAGAGCCCTAAAAGGGATGGGGAAGGAAAACAGCATGTGGGCTCCAGCCTCCGTACCCGCAATGGATACCTCAACCTTAACAACACCGCCGACAAGAGTGGGGTGAGAAGGGAGCATGCCGGGGGCCCTGTTATGGGCCCTCTTTTCTTCCATCCGACATAGTCAGCAGCTGCTGCTGACTAAGATGTGGAGCTATGCGTGGATGTCTGCCTCCTTCGCACAAAGCATGAAAACTGAGGAACCCGTGATGCACGGGGGGTGTATAGGCAGAAGGGGAGGGGCTTTACACTTTTTAAAGTGTAATACTTTGTGTGGCCTCCGGAGGCAGAAGCTATACACCCAATTGTCTGGGTCTCCCAATGGAGCGACAAAGAAAACTAAATAGCCTTGTGCCAGTTGGTGCGCACCCTGCTGAGGAGCAGCAAACATTTTTCCATACTGGCAGCAGTATACACCCATGTTTTTTTGTGTTTCCCAATGAAGCAATGAGGAAGAGGAGGGAAGGGGGACGACACATACAACATATCAATATCAGGGAGATCATCGGGATGCACATCGCGTACAGAGGAATAGTGGAACAATGATAGACAAAAACAGACCAACTTAAAGGGGCTCATCCACAACTAGATAACTTGTTAGGAATTGTTGAAGCGTGATTCTTAACTTTATAAATACACAAATAAGAAATTCTATACTTCTCTCCTGGACCGCACAACTCCTCTGCTCTCAGCCAGTGTCACCCCCTGAACTTTTGGCCAACAATGCCAGGTGGCCTCAGACCGAAATGCGAAGCCTGCAGCTGATCAAAGCAGAAGCAGCTGTTCTTCCGTACAGATGCAATTGTGTAGACTGCAGTTGATCAGCTGCGGTGGACACGTAACATCACGTATGTCAGGGGCCCAGTGCTATACACCACTAGGAGCAGAGGATCAGCTCTAGTTCAAGAGACAACCATTAATAAGGGGTTGTCCAGCAGTAGACAATGCCTTCAAGTTAATACAAACACAGATCTACTCACCACCAGTAGAGATTGTTTTCCAGTTGTGCACATGTGTAAAGTGCGCAGCAGTGTAGTGATACAATCTTCTCTCCCTGGAGCTCTGGAAACACTTGAGCCGTATGTTCTAATTTTGAAGCAACTGAGCTTAGCGTCTCATCAACCCATGTAGCCACCTAATTGGGGGGGGGGGGGTAATAAACCAGAATGAATGAAGACTTCTTGAATGGTAGACACCTGAACAGCAGCTACTTAATGATTTTATAAAAAGCATTAAAAAAAAAAAATCCCACAAACCTTATTGCTTTCTGTAGCAACCGTTGCTCGAATACTATTAGCAGAGAGAAGAACAATTTTCTCGTTGGTCAGACCCAGGAAACCAGTTCTTGGATGATGAAGCAAAGGATTCTAAGAGGGAAAAATAAATAATGAATATAAAAAGACATTCAGAAGTTACAGACACTTCAAAGGCGGCTAACAAGACTACTACAAGGAATGGAGACCGCCCGTATGATGAGAAGTTGGAAAAGTTAGATGTGTTTAGCTTAGAAAAAAAGACGTCTCAGAGGAGATCTCATTTATATGTATAAATACATGTGTGGTCAATATAAAAGGACTGGCACATGACTTATTTCTTCCAAAGACAATACTAAGGACCAGGGGGCACTCACTGCGAGGGGAAGAACAGCGATGCCGACAGCTAAATAGGAAAGGGTTCTTTACAGTTAGAGCGGTCAGACTGTGGAATGCCGACCACAAGAGGCAGTAATGGTGATACTATAACAGCTTTTAATAAAGGGCTGGATGATTTCCTCACTACACACAATATTGTGTTATAAATTACTTAGTGACAATGTAATTGGTGGAGGAAGGGTGAACTAGATGGACCTAGGTCTTTTTTCAACCTATGCAACGACATCACAGCTCTAAAACATGCAACTCATTGAAACAGAGTCCTTCATTCTAAGGATATTTGTCATTTATTTAAATATTCCATGAAGGCAAGACAAGTCTATGAAGTAGTGGAGAAAAAAGTGACGAACCTGAGGGTTCCTATACGGCTCCGATTCCAGCCATTTCCACTGATACAGCTCTCCTTTACTGCTCACTGCTACCAGCTCAGAATACAAAGCTCCAATGGCTATAAATTTAGTTCCATCCTGTGTAAAAATATAAACAAAAAAACTGCTACAAAAGACATAAGACATGCAACCAGAGGCAAAGATGAAAAATACAATGATGCAATGACTTAATGCTACCACAAGGGGGTGCTCACTACATACAGTTCACACCATGATCTGTAGACAGTATGTATTAAAGGAGCTATTCCCTATATTAACAGGATCAGTGACAACCACCAATTACTAGAACGAGGAGCCAAGTCCTCATCCCTCCCCCCCTCCCCCCCATCCAGCACCTACTAAGTGCAGTGTCAAGTATTTTGGCTTGAGCGGTGGTCACATATGTCCTGCTGCTTCATTAAAAGGGGACTTCTGGTTTTAGAAAAACCCATTTTCCCCAGCTGCCATAAAATAGAGGATTAAAAAAAAAAATAAAAAAAGGGGCAGAACACCGTGGATTACGCAATCGCTGGGTTCAGCACAGAGTTACCACCACTGCTCCTGTGGTCTTATATCTCCAGCGCTGACGTCATATTGCGGTTGCCATCACAAGTTGCAGCCATTGGACTGTGTTAATCTGAAACCAGAGAAGAGGATTTTTGGTACTTGCCATAAAATCCCTTTCTCAAAGTTTTCATTGAGGCACACAGGAAAGCAGGGGTGTACTCTGCGGCCACCAGGAGGCCGACACCAAGAATTACAAGAAGATATTAAAGGGAACACGTCAGGTGTAATATGCAGCTAGTACCACGAGCAGTTCTGGGTGCATATTGATAATCCCTGCCTAAATGTCCCTGTAAATAGTAGCATAGAAAGATCTTTAGGAAAAGTATTTCTAAAGATCTTTTATCATATGGTAATGAGCACAGGGACTAGTCACAAGGGTGTTATATCCCCCAACTAGCCGCCCTCTTAGCAGGTTAGTTTGCACACAAGGGTGTTCTAACATACTAATCAATGCAGTATCACCAGTGGTGACGCACGTACCTGCGTTCGCTGTGACCACGCTTGTGAATGCCCCGCATTTCCGGTCATGCGCAGTATGAATCCAGGTGTACGTGTCCCAGCTTCAGAAAAGTCTACTGCACATGACTGGAAGTGCCTGGCCTTCAGCGTTCACTGCGGACATAGGTACGCTCGTCACCGCTGGTGATGCTGCATTGAATAGCCTGTTAGCACGCCCCTGTGGGTGTACTAACATGATAAGAAAGCGACTAGTCAGGGGGAAGGAAAAAAAAAAAAAAAAAAAAAAAAAAAACCACACCCTTGGGACTAGTCCCCGTGCTCATATGATAAAAGATCTTTAGATACACTTTTTCTACTGTATACAGGGACGGTTAGGCAGGGATTAGTAATATACACTCAGAACTGCTCATGGTTCTGGCTGCATATTGCACCTGACAGGTTCCCTTTAATCTAAACTATTAGCTTGGTGCCAGTAGGCAGGTGTAGCCTGCTAAGGAAGGGGATGACTTTTCTTTAAGTGTAATTGCTTCTTTTTGTGTGATAACCCCCTTCACAGAGCTAAACACTTTCCTAGCGGTGGCTGTAGGCAGTAAGATTTATAAAGAGGGGGGAAAAAAAAAAAAAAAACAGAAATAAAACAATATACCTTTTCTGGCCACCACTGCAGATCTTCTCCTAGTGACACAGGACTCAGTATGGGAGTGTTCTTCTTGTCCAAACTGGGCTCCCCTTCTTTACTGGTGGAGCCCCTTTCATTATCGAATGAGGCCCCATCAAGCCACCGCCTTTCACGCAAGCGTAAAACTGACTCGCGCTCACGCAACAGCTCAGAGTCTCTTTCTAAGGGAAGAAGGAGAACTGGTATGCAATTGGGTCACACCAGTGGGATAAAAGTAAGCCAATCTCTATTTAAGACCCTTCTTATCTAGCAGCAACTTAAGCTTATGTACGCTTAAAAGAAATGATCTCCGTTACTACCATTTCTTAGTTTTTAGGGTCATTTGACTAGTGCTACTTCCCACACTTAGGGGAGGTTTGGTGAGAGGACATGCTTCTCGGATTTTTTTTTATTTATTTTGAAGAGGAAAAACAAAAAAAAAAAAAAAAAAATATAATGATAAAATAGCTTGGACAAGAAGCATGGTTTAGCCCTAAATGGGATGTGTAATGCCAGACGACTCGCTAAGAGGGTCACGGAGTATATTAAGCGGCAGCACAGGTTACTGGTGCCGAGTGCGCGTCAGGACGACCCCTTAAATGGGCCAGTAATGCCAAAACTGAGGACCAATTTAAAGAGGAAAAATAAAAAGCCAAATATTAACAATGTATACCCCAGTAATTAACCCTATATATGACTTAAAGGGAACCTGTCACCAGTTTTTCGGCGTATAAGCTGCGGCCACCACCAGTGGGCTCTTATATACAGCATGTACTCAATACATATTTTGAGTAGAGGTTGTTTTTGTTGTTCTATAGGTTTTTCTTATATACAGTATTCTAACATGCTGTATATAAGAGCCCAGGCCGCTGTGTAGAATGTACAAAACACTTTATAATACTCACCTAACGGTCGCGCTATGGTGGAGTTGGGCCATATGGGCGTCTCCATTCTCCGGCGCCTCCTTTTTCAGCCATCTTCGTCCTCCTTCTGAAGCCTGTGTGCATGGCACGTCCTACGTCAAACATTCGCCGATTCTGCGCAGGCTCACTACAATACTTTGATCTGCCCTGGTCAGGGGCAGATCAAAGTGCGCCTGTGCTGGACCTAAATGCCGGCGAGTATGGATGACGTATGACGCGTCATGCACACAGACTACAGAAGGACTACCTTCGCCTCCTGACGAAGGTAACCTAGTGTTACCGAAACGGCCATCGGGCAGTTTATGGAATCCCTCCTTTTGATATCCATTGCCCGATTTGATCTGCACCTATGTAAGAGTGTACTATGGATCTATACAAATTGAAAGTATCGTGACAAATTTTGATGGTAAAATCCTATGGTCGCACATGTGGGAAAGTATGGTTGGATATATAGTGACACCTAGGGGGGCCTTGTATACATACACGGTGGTCACTAGCTTGATAGGTATAGGTATACATAAAGGGATCTGTGACCTCTTGGGGTTAATGAAGTCCTGCACTAATTTGCTCCACTTTTTTCATGTTGTCTGTGGTAATTTATACAATAAAATTTTGCAATTTCATTATTGGGCGTTTGATCGTTTTTTTCTTTCTGGTGGTTTAGAGGGAGGACGAAGATGACCGAAAGGCGGCGCCAGCACCGGAGACGCCCATCTGACTCAAATCCACCGCAGCGACCGTTAGGTGAGTAGTTTTTTTTTTTTTTTTTTACTTTCTACACAGCGGCCTGGGCTCTTATATGCAGCATGTTAGCATGCTGTATATAAGAGCCCGGTGGTGGTGGCCGCAGCATAGGCCGAAAAACAGATGACAGGTTCCTTTTAATTCATGAGCAACTTGGCAATCAAGTGTTTGCCATGAAGTCTAGTATGCAATCAGCAAAAAATTAAGAAATTTGGGGAACCATAACATTAAGATAAATTGCCTCTATTGGTTTAACTGGGCCACTAAGGACGCTTACTGACTGCAATGAGGGTCTGCCATTGGCCAACACGTTTTAAAATGCTAAAAAAAAAAAAAAAAAAAAATATATTTATATAAAATCAAATTACAAGGGAATGCTAAAGACTAGGACATAAAAACGTGGCTAATTTCTAAAAAAAAAAGACAAAGGCACAGAATTACCTCTAGATGAGCCTATCCTGGAAAGTGAAGAGCGCCGAAAGGATGGATAACCAAAGTAGCTAATATCTTCTGAAAACATAGCATCAGCATCAATTATGACACTTGGGTGAGCAGAATGAATGTCAGCATCCAGCAGTGACATAAGATCCTCTACAAACACAAGGATCACAAGCCGTCATTAAGCAAAATAAGAAAATCAGAATGCCATGAGACATTTCACTACAGTCACTAACACCCAGAAAGAAGACGACGGTCACAGACTCGGACTGAGACCACATTTCCGGCAGCATTTCATCATCTATTAAGTTTTGACTTTAGGATATAAGGCCACCTCTAGACGTGAGTAACAGACGGGACAAGCAAGTAAGCGCTAACCTCCAGGCAAGTAGGACTCGCTGGCCGTGTCGTCGCCATCATCTCCGTCTTCATCGTCGCGGCTCAAGAGATTGTTCACTGCCAAATTCACGTCAAGATTCGTCCTCTGTAGTTCCCTTATGATGACGCTCCGAGACTTTCCTTGAAGGACGACCTGGGCCTATAGTAGACAAGAAAAATTTGATTGCACAATAAAAATTCGTGTAAAAAAAAAAAAAAAAAAAAAAAATTGCCCCCACACTTGCACAGTGGAGATTTAATAAACTAAATGCTTGCACAATTTGCACCAAAAACGGTCATGTTCTTGCCTCAACTGTTGTGTGCACGAGATTTCGGCAACTCTGGACAGTGTGGCTTAAAGGGAACCAACAAACAGGACTTTGATATATAAAGTAAAGCCAGTGGTATACTGGCATTAGGATGCTGAATCTAAGCTTATGTTTTATTTCAGAAATATGTGCAAGTAAAGTTCCAGCAATGCACTGTTATTTGATTGACAGGTGCAACAGGAAGGGAATCACATCGGGTCTTGCTATCTATTCTCGCCCGTCTGCTGCCTGGCCTTCCTCCCCCTATCGCAGTTGTTAATTCCGATGCAGACAGTCAGACAGGGGCGGGGATAGATAGCAAGACCCAACCCACATATTCCCTTCCTGTTGCACCTGTCAATCAAATAACAGAGCATTGCTGGAACTTTACTTGCCCATATTTCTGAAATAAAACATCCAATCTCTGAATAAAAAATATGCTTACATTCAGCCTCCAAGCGCCAGTATAGCACTGGCTTTACTTTATATATGAACATCCTGCTGGTTGGTTCCCTTTAACAGGATAGACATAGGCCCCAATTCATCAAAGGGTTTTCAGTTGTAATCTAATCTCATCTCCCACTACACTCCAACACGTTACCTCCGATCCTCCCAAGATCTCCTTCTCTCTTTCATTCGCTCCTCACGCAACCGACTCCAAGACTTCTCCCGAGCATCCCCAGTTTCCTGGAACTCACTGCCTCAACACGTCAGATTATCTGCTACCCTTGCAAGCTTCAAACGGAACCTGAAAACCCATCTGTTCAGAAATGCCTATAATCTACAATGACCTGACTGCTTCACCACCGTGCGGGAGCCGCCGCCCACACCACCGTGCGGGAGCCGCCGCCCACACCACCGTGCGGGAGCCGCCGCCCACACCACCGTGCGGGAGCCGCCGCCCACACCACCGTGCGGGAGCCGCCGCCCACACCACCGTGCGGGAGCCGCCGCCCACACCACCGTGCGGGAGCCGCCGCCCACACCACCGTGCGGGAGCCGCCGCCCACACGCCCACACCACCGTGCGGGAGCCGCCGCCCAATCTACACCCCATCTGTCTCCTCCCCAAAATCCTATAGAATGCAAGCCCGCAAGGGCAGGGCCCTCTTCCCTCTGTACTAGTCTGTCTACTGTAACTTGTATATGTGTTCTGTAAGTAACCCCTTCTCATGACCAGCACCATGGAATTAATGGTGCTCTACAAATAAATAATAAAAAGTTGTATAGTTTTTGCTCAGTTTAAATGGGTGAAGACCTGATGCCACAGCTCGTCTAATTTATGGCAAGCTGCAGTGCTACTTACGCCAGAAATCTTCCTCAAGTCCCTGACTGGTGATTCATTAAGAGTCATACTTCTCAATGAGTCAGTCACGTCTGCTACAGCACACCCAGTGACCACCAGTCAATGAACTGGGGCCATGGTTTCCCCAAGAAGGAGAGTGGATCAGAAGGGATCTGGGACTTTTATATTGATCGCCCATCCTTAGGATGACATATTTCATAGAGGGGGTGTTCAGCTGTTACCGATGCTAGAAGCAGCCGGATGCACAGCGTCTCGGAGCCACACATTATTGGCAGCAGGCACTGTACATCCGCGAATAGGGGCTGATGTGCAGTAACCAGCAGCAGACACTTTCATTGACAGCTGTGCAGCTCCGCAAATCCGGCATCTGGAACAGCTTATCGGCATGCAGAGTGTCACACCCCCACCGATCACACTGTTCTGAGGGCTCCCTACAGTGGCCACAGTTGGACATGGACGACGGCACACTACCCGGAAAAACAAAGAAAAAAAAAAAAAAAAACACAACGTCCTTGCAATCAAAAAAATAAATTTATTGGTGCACAGGTTAAAAATTGCAGTTAATCTGACATATATTGCTCAATCTGATATATTGTGACGTTTCAGCCTATTCAGCTTTTATCACATCTAATACGGCTACAGTGAGTAGTCCCCCGGGAGGGGCAGTCAGACGCCTCTCAACCAACAGGTACTGGTTGGGACAGAGCCAGAGTAGAGATGGCTAGGGCACACGCGATTAACACGTCTGGCATCTGACCTGGCTTCTGCCAGTTTGGGGTTAATTCTCCATATGCCTCATATTCTTAATAGCAGGCTGCCATTTCCTCAGTATAAGCGGGAGGTTCCCATTACTGAAGTTCGTGCATGATATAGCCATCTTTTCACTTTACCTTGCTCGAGTTACAGGCTGCTGTCCTTTTCGGGCATCTGTAGTTTTTAGAGCAACCGGGCATCTATATCCGGTCTAATTCATAGGTCTTAAACCACATGACGGCATCCATCAGCTATCTATTTAGGCCAGTTCTTTAGAGCAGCCCCTCATATCAATAAGCCCAGCTTTCCTAGCCATCTCTGCTCTGGTTCTATACCAAGAGAGGCCTCTGACTGCCGCTCCCGGGGGACTACTCACTGTAGCTGTATTAGATCCGATAAAGATAGCCCTGTCTGATGAAAGCCGAATAGGCTGAAACGTCACAATATATCAGATTGAGCAATATATGTCAGATTAACTGCGATTTTCAACCTGTAAATCCAATACATTTTTCTTTTTTTGACTGCAAGGACATAGTTTCTTCTTTTTTTCTTTCTTTATTATTTTTCAGGGTAGTGTGCCGGAGTTCCTGCACCTTTCTCCAGAGCACCTATTTGGTGATGCAGGGCGTTAATCTATAATCTATAGTCATGGACGACGGACCAGGCCCTGCAAAATAGATGTGCGCCAAACCTAATAGCAGCTTTACAGTTACTGCCCAGAAAAAGACATCAAAACCATGTTAAGTAGATATACAGTAAACAAAATGACCTGTGATATAAGTTCTTCGGGTATCACTGATGCTGGGATCACCGGTTGTGGCTGACTTCCCAGAAGTCCAGAGCCTCTGTCCCTCCCCGTGCGGATGACCCGAGTCTGTCTGCGAGAATCTCTAGCACCTGCAGACGACCGACCAGACGATCCACCTCCGCTACCACCTACACCGGAGCTCCAGCGACTGCTATAAAAAAACAAAAAATATATATTATATTATATTATATTAATATATATATATATATATATATATATATATATATATATATATATATATATATATATATATATATATATATATATATATATATCATTATTAAAATACATATATACATATATACATATATACATACAGTACATAAATATTCATCTGTATAACAGTCTAGACGTAATTCATCATTCTACATGGATTCACATAACGTAATATGTCCTTATGTCCTGCAACACTAACACAAGACATATGGCTAAATGAATCAGCCGGACTACATGGAGACAAGTCACAGCAGCGCCACACTTGGTAAAGCTGTATTCATCCTCAGTAGTTATAGGTTCTCCTACACACATTGAAAATACACATTTTTAGCTTCCATGGAAAAAAAAAAAATAAAAAAAACTTAATATAATTATTTTATAATCAGCCTTAACCTTATTATAACTTACCCAAGGGTGTTGCCAGCCAGTCTGCCCAGAGTCTCAGAGCCAGACAGAAACCAGGGAGAGTCACTAGTCCTGCCTGGCCTGGATGTCCGTCCTGCCCCTGAGCCACTGTTCAACTTTGAACTGAAAACAAAAGAGGGCAAATCAGTCATAAAGAAGAGAAGAAACCACCACCAACTGGGACATCAATCAAAAGCCTGGAACCCCAGGGACAAAAATGCTCCAGGACTTGGTCTGGCAAGGAACAAGCCTAAGCAACACCCTTGGGATTGTGCACGGAGGATGGCTCCCCGTGTGGCACATCATAGACACTGCAGGTCAGTGACCACACAGGCATATTCCCAGGACCACTACTTATGGGTGGCTTATTAAGCTTTATTACAAACACACAATGTAGTATTTGCAAAGATTAATTTTGCGTGTATTTATAACAGTGTAGAAGACAGGACCTCAGAAACCACGACCCATCGTAATGCACCAGTGTGCGCTCCTGGGACGCACGACTAGTTGCCATTGTATGTAAAGTACTGTGGAATTAACAGCGCTATATAAATGAATAAATATATTACGGTATATTACTGTCCTGTACATAGGAGCATTTAGGTCGCTACGCACCCCTGCATGGTTAGGCTTCTTTTATTGTAATAACATGAAGATACTATTTAAAGCATTACACACTGAAAATCATTAAAATGCAGTTTTCCCATCTTAAATTTTAATCAATAGATCTTGAGAAAAAAAAAAAAACATACATATATACATATAAACATATACATACTGTGATATAATCACTGGTACTGTGCTGAGAGGGTTAAGGTGTGTTACCTGGGCCAGCTCTGTTGTGGACAGCTAATGAGATAGGTGGGACGGCTGTTCACCATATCTCCACCTCGGGGTGTGGTCCCAAGAATGAAAGTCAGGCCTCTGGACACACCCATGGCCCTGCACTGAAGTTCCTGTGCTGGAGGAAGTAGCTGGGTGTATTGATGGGTGGAGGTAAGGAAACAGCATCTGAGAAGGCTCTGCAGGGACTTGTGGACTGAACATAACCTGAAGGGCTGAGGTTTGGGAATGTACCTGTTTTCCTGCCTGTACATGCCATGTGATGTCCGTACCAGCGCGGTGCTTTATGAAGTGGAATAAAGCAGGCTGTGATCTTAAGAAACTGTGCCTCCTGTGTCTACCTGAAGCCCTCATGCTGAGCGAGTAACCCCCTATGTTGCAAGGTGCAACGTCACATATGGTGTCTCGAATGCGGGCATGCGGTCTGGTTGCTAGGGGCAACGCAGCCTGGTTGCTAGGGGCAACGGCCTAGAACATATTCCTGTGGATACGGACTGCTTGCGGTGGATCGGCGGGTCCACGAAAATTTTTTGAAGCGGTTTGCGGTGGATCGGCGGGTCCACGAACAGGGACAGCGCTCTCAAGCACCTGGTGGTGAATCAGCCGGTCGTTGGGGACCCGTGCTGCAGTGGCGAGAGTCCAGCGACTGGAGGTTCCAGGCCAGCCGGAATTGCAAGGCCCTGCTTGGTGAGCAGTGATACACCACAGGCTGGAGATCCTGGTTGTACGGGCGGTACAACCCGGAAAGGTTAGTGGTTCTCTAACCCCCCCCCCTGTCTTTGACCACCGGGTATTACCCATTGGAGCGCCCCTCCTGTTCCTCTTTTCGTTGCAGCATGGAGGAGCTCCTGAACCAGCTGCTGCAGAGCCAGCAGCACCAACAGCATGTGCCTGGAGGTCCAGTGACAGCAGTGGGGGCTAAAAGCCAAAAAGAGGGAATGGTCCCTGCAGACGTTGTGGAGGAGCTGTACCAGTTCCTGGTGCAGGGACAGCAGGAGCTGTCAGTGTGCAGCGATGTGGCAGCCATGGACAAGTTTGAGCGTTCCCTTCGGGGGCCGGTATGGACACTGGGTGCCCAGGGAGATAAGGGCGAACGGTGTGAACTGGGGGCTAAGGACGTTGCATGGAAACCCCAAAAGGGGGCGGAGTCCCAAAAAGGGGTGGTTGCCCAAAAGGGGGCGGAGTCCCAAAAAGGGGTGGTTGCCCAAAAGGGGCGGAGTCCCAAAAAGGGGTGGTTGCCCAAAAGGGGGCGGAGTCCCAAAAAGGGGTGGTTGCCCAAAAGGGGGCGGAGTCCCAAAAAGGGGTGGTTGCCCAAAAGGGGGCGGAGTCCCAAAAAGGGGTGGTTGCCCAAAAGGGGGCGGAGGCCCGGAACGGGGTGGTTGCCCAAAAGGGGGCGGAGGCCCGGAACGGGGTAGTTACCCAACAGGGGGCGGAGCCTCAGAAAGCGATGGTGACCCACAAGGGGGTGGAGCATTTACAAGCCAAACAGGTAGACTATAGCAAGGGGCAATGGGGTTCGCCTTACATATGTCCTACCTGCGGTATAGGCTATCCATCCAGTATGAGGCCACAGAAGTGCTCCGTGGACTTGAATGGGCTACGTGTGTCTGGTCTGTTAGACCCGGGGAGCCGGTTGACCTTAGTTAGACCCATGCCTGATCTCCATGTGATGGTGGGTAGGACGATAGAAGGAAGTTGTGTGCATGGGACCACTAAAGTATATCCTCTGGCCAGGGTGATGATTCAAACGGCCAAACGTTTGGGACGCCCTGATGTGGGTGTAGCGCCAGATCTGTTATATCCAGTTATCATAGGACGGGACTTTGAGCTCTTTCAGGATTTATGGAAGACAGAGGCCGGGACCGATTGCACAGGAATGAGTCGGCCCTCGCCTAAGAAAGCCTCTTTTCCGTATGAGGTTATACAGATTCCCTGTGGGATATTGGGGTGCAATGAGGAGATGGTACCTCCACATAAGGACTGTCAAGAGTTAGGGGTGACCATGACGTCTCCAAAAGGAAGTGACAGTGTGACCACTACAGTTATAGTAGCTCCAGAAAAGAAGGGGGCCGACATCTGGTTAAGTGGGGACGTGTTAGTCCAGGACACCAGGGGGAGTGACGATGACTCCAGTAAAGACACTGACTCCAGAAAGGTGACAAGCAAGTACAGTGAGGTACAGAAGTGTGAGAAGGGGAAAACTTCCTCCCGACGCCGAAGACGTAATAAGCGCCGAGAGGTGGCACAGTGTATGTCGCCTGAGGGTGCAGAGAAAGTGAAATACCTGGGTAATGAAAACACGTTGCCAGTAGCAACTGCTACGGTAGAGTCAGACAGTGATATCCTACAAAAGAAAGAGGAATCAAAGACTGAACTGACACATTGTCACGACAAAAATCAGCAGGGTGAAATTGCAGGGAAGGAACCGACCAAAGTAGTAATGGCGGTGTCTCCTATAATTTCCAAGCATGAAGCTGGTGGTCTGTCGGATGAAAGCACTGTAGGAGATGAAATCCAACAGAGTAATACAGGAGACGGAATCCTGGACAGTATTGGTGGAGTACAAATCCACAAAGGTCCTGGTGAGCAGACCGGTAAGCTACCCAGTGTTGAAGTGATATATGTTGAAAATAGTGCCAAGGTTCTAAGAAGAACAGAGTGCCGTGCTGAAGGGCGTAACACCCTGGTAGAAGGCGATGCTGTAAACTCCCAAGAGAAGGCAGAGGGTGACACTGCAGAGACCCAAGAGGAAGGTGGAGGGAATGCAGTGAAGTCCCAAGACACAGCTGGTGCTGTAAAAGTGGAAAGAGCCTCTGAGGAAGAGGTGAAGTCTGGACGTGAGGTCTCATCAGAAGCTGAGAGCCTGACTGACTCAGTGGGTAAGACCAAGATCGCAGACAAGAAGATTAGCTCAGCTAAGAGCCTGAAACCCGAAGGCTCTGAGGCCGGGGCGGAACCCGAGGCGTGTGTAAGGCTATGTGCGCACGTTGCGTACTAGCCCTGCAGAAATTTCTGCAGCGATCTGAAGAGCACATGTGCGCTTTAGATCGCTGCAGAAATGTCCGTAGTGAGCGCCGATTCCATGCGCTCTGCCTGCAGCTCCTCCCATAGACAGAGCAGGAGCTGCCGGCAAAGCGCAGGAAAGAAGTGACATGTCACTTCTTTTTGCGCAGCGCTTCGGCAGTAGCCGAAGCGCTGCGCTCTGAGACGCCACGTGCGCACGGCCCCTGCACAATCTCCATAGACTGTGCAGGGGACGCAGGACGCATGCAGTTACGCTGCGCTGCAAAGCGCAGCGTAACTGCATGAATTTACGCAACGTGCGCACATAGCCTGACTCAACAGGTGAAGCCTTTGGTGGAGAATATGGAGGAAGGCAAGAGACCTCAGGAACAGTCTGGTGTCCTTGACAGTGAAGGAAGCAGACCAGTCTTCAAGTGCCGGATAGACGTGCCGGAAGACTTAAGAGAAGCCTGTGCCAGTGAGAAGGTGCATGAGAGATTCCAGAAGGCAGTAGGGGCCTGTAAAATGTACTTTGCCGCAGAGACTAATCAGTTGGTGGTGTGCTCTTTCAGTGATGTCACAAAGAAGCGAGTGGCAATCCTGAGTGACATGCACCTACGGTGTCTTCGTACGAAGTGGATCATCACTGCAAAGAAGGATGAAGACACCAGACGCTTGGCGCAGCTGACCGCAGGCTTTCAAGAAGTGGTGGTTGTGAAGAAAGCATTAATTGGACTGGCATTGAGAGCACTAAGAAATAATATTAAGCAAGCCAGGAAGGTTCCAGGTGTCACAGCTGTGCATTTAGATAAAGACAGTGGAACATTTTGTATCTATGGGACAACTGCAGAAGCGGTGAAGACAGCTCGACGGTTGTTGGAGTTTGTGGAAGAGATCATGCAAGTACCCAGAGAGACGGTCTTGAAACTTATTGGACGACATGGAAGAGCCATGCAGGAGATGGTTGATAAGACCGGTGTGACGACATTAAGAATTGATATTCATAACGAAGCCAGAAGGCCCTGTGAAGTCGGTATGGTTCCATGTGCCATTGTGGGCACAACTGGGTGTGTTGAAGATATAAGAGCCCTCCTAGAATACCGTTTGGGATACCTGGAAGAGTTAAAACAATTGAATCGAGAAAGACGGAGGATTGCAAACCAACTTCGCCACGTTGGTGTGGGATGGCGACCATATAGGGGCTATGGCCCCGAAGAGAAAGGTGGCCCGCTCTATAAACTTGTTGCTTCAGAGGGCAAAAGCAAGTCCAATGGTAAAAGGAGCCAGGGTCATAGAGGACCCAGGTATTCATCGGGCTATAGCACAGACTCTGAACTGTCTCAGGCCTGTGAGACACAATCCAAAGGACTGAATGAAAGTAGCGATGGGTCGTTAGCCAATGTCGTTGACAAGAGAGTGCACAATCCGAGAAACAGACGACGATGCCCGGGTAGAAGAGCCCACGATAGATTTATACACAGACGCTGCGGAGGGCTTGGATATGGCGCCTCTTCTGGCAGTTCACCGCTGAGACCCCTCGATAGTGACCCCTCTAATGGTCGGGATAGCTCAGGGTTGGACGGAACAGTAGTATCGACTGGGAGAGAGACTCCCTCCTACACTGACCGTGGGTGGCAGCCTTGGAGAGCTGGGACTGACCAGGGGGCGTATGAGAGAGTTCGCTGGGGAGGGTCCGGTGACTGTGGCGGATGGTACATCAAGGGCTGTAGTCCGGGGCGGACAGAGCGGGTGCTCTTGTCCGCTATGTCAAGGTGCCAAAACCCCCCGGCTTTGGGCAGAGGGGGAGGATATGTGATATAATCACTGGTACTGTGCTGAGAGGGTTAAGGTGTGTTACCTGGGCCGGCTCTGTTGTGGACAGCTAATGAGATAGGTGGGACGGCTGTTCACCATATCTCCACCTCGGGGTGTGGTCCCATGAATGAAAGTCAGGCCTCTGGACACACCCATGGCCCTGCACTGAAGTTCCTGTGCTGGAGGAAGTAGCTGGGTGTATTGATGGGTGGAGGTAAGGAAACAGCATCTGAGAAGGCTCTGCAGGGACTTGTGGACTGAACATAACCTGAAGGGCTGAGGTTTGGGAATGTACCTGTTTTCCTGCCTGTACATGCCATGTGATGTCCGTACCAGCGCGGTGCTTTATGAAGTGGAATAAAGCAGGCTGTGATCTTAAGAAACTGTGCCTCCTGTGTCTACCTGAAGCCCTCATGCTGAGCGAGTAACCCCCTATGTTGCAAGGTGCAACGTCACAATACATATAAACACACAAAACACATACATATAAAACATATACATACATATACACATTACAGCACGGGATCACTGCTTTTTGTGAGGTAAAGCAATTCCCTGTCAGTTTAAAAAAAATTAAAAATAAAAATATTACCTCACAAAAGGTATGCAGGCTAGTCCAAGTGGCAGCCTGACAGACTTGTTGAGCCGTAGCCTGGTGCCTAAAAGCCCAAGAGGCACCGACAGCTCTGGTCGAGTGTGCTTTGATCCCCGGCGGGGGAGGCACCTGAGTACTCTGGTAGGCGTCCGAAATGGTCGATCTAATCCAACGGGCCAAGGTCGGCTTAGAAGCAGAGAGACCCTTGCGCCAACCTGTGGTCAGCACAAAAAGAGGTGCACCGCCTGAGCACAGCGGTGCGAGACACATAGATCCGGAGAGCACGCACCAGATCTAGAGTATGCAGCGCTTTCTCAAAGCGATGAACAGGGGCCGGACAGAAGGAAGGCAAGGAAATATCCTGGTTAAGGTGGAAGGGAGAAACCACCTTAGGAAGAAAGTCCGGGGTCGGACGGAGAACTACCTTGTCTTGGTGAAAAACCAAAAAGGGTGACTACGAGGAGAGCGCAGCCAAATCAGAGACTCTCCTGAGAGAAGTTATGGCAACTAGAAAGGCCACCTTTTGAGAAAGACTATACAAAGCAACCTCCCTAAGAGGCTCAAAGGGGGGTTTCTGCAATACCGTGAGGACCAAGTTAAGGTCCCAGGGATCCAAGGGCCGCCGATAAGGCGGAATGATGTGAGACGCACCTTGCATGAAGGTGCAGATTTGAGCCAGCCGGGCGATACGCCGCTGGAACAGCACTGATAGAGCTGAGACTTGTCCCTTGAGAGAGTTGAGGGACAGTCCTAGCTGCAGACCGGACTGTAAAAAAGACAGAAGGGTCGGCAACGAGAATGGCCAAGGAGAATGGCCGGAAGAGCGACACCAGGACAGGAAAATTTACCAAGTCCTGTGATAGATCTTGACGGAGGAAGACTTACGGGCCCGGGTCATAGTGGAGATGACTTCAGGAGGAATACCAGAAGCCGTCAAAATCCAGGACTCAAGAGCCACACCGTCAATTTGAGGGCCGCAGAATTCGGGCGGAAAAACGGACCTTGCGAGAGCAGGTCTGGACGGTGCGGAAGATGCCACGGCATCTCCACGGAAAGTTGGAGCAGGTCCGGATACCAAGCTCGCCTGGGCCCGTCCGGTGCAATGAGGATGACTCGACGGCCCTCCATTCTGATCTTGCGCAGGACTCTGGGCAAGAGAGCTAGAGGGGGAAACACGTAGGACAGACGAAACTGGGACCAGTCCTGAACCAGAGCGTCCGCGGCGAAGGCCTGAGGATCGTGGGAGCGAGCCACGTAAACCGGAACCTTGTTGTTGTGACGGGATGCCATTAGGTCCACGTCCGGAGTGCCCCATTTGCGGCAGATTGACTGAAACACTGCCGGGTGCAGAGACCACTCGCCACCGTCCACGGATTGACGGTTGAGATAATCTGCCTCCCAGTTTTCTACGCCAGGGATGTGGACTGCGGATATGGGGGACTCGGAGTCCTCCGCCCATTGAAGGATGCGTTGGACCTCCAACATTGTCAGGCGGCTGCGTGTCCCGCCTTGGTGATTGATGTAGGCAACCGCTGTCGCGTTGTCTGACTGGACTCGAATGTGCCTGCCCGCCAACAGGTGGTGAAAGGCTAGGAGAGCTAGAAGCACAGCTCTGGTTTCCAGCACATTGATTGAAAGGGCTGGCTCGGACGGAGTCCAAGTGCCCTGAGCTCTGTGGTGGAGATGTACCGCTCCCCAGCCGGATAGGCTGGCATCCGTGGTGAGAATCACCCAGGACGGAGCAAGGAAGGAGCGCCCTTGGGACAGGGAGAGGGGGTCGAAGCCACCACTGAAGAGAGCTCCTGGTCCGTGGCGACAGAGCCACTAACCTCTGTAAGGAGGAAGGCCGCTTGTCCCAACAGCGGAGGATGTCCAGCTGCAGAGGACGCAGATGGAACTGGGCAAAAGGGAACCGCCTCCATGGAAGCCACCATTTGACCCAGCACCTGCATCGGGCGCCTGAGGGAATAACGGCGGGGCCTCAGGAGAGAGCGCACCGCTAGCCGGAGAGGCTGCTGTTTGATTAAGGGCAACTTCACAAGTGCCGGCAAAGTCTCGAACTGCATCCCTAGGTACGCGAGACTCTGGGTCGGAGTCAGAGTGGATTTGTGAAGATTGACAATCCACCCGAATTGGGCTAGGGTGGCGAGAGTGAGCGAAACACTCCCCTGACAGTCTGCGCTGGATGGACCCTTGACCAGAAGGTCGTCCAGGTAAGGGAGCACTGCCAACCCCTGGAGGTGCAGGACCGCAATCACTGCAGCCATGACCTTTGTGAATACCCGAGGGGCCCTGGCTAACCCGAAGGGGAGAGCCACGAATTGGAAATGATCCTCTCCTATCGCAAAACGTAACCAATGCTGATGTGACACTGCGATTGGCACATGTAGATAGGCATCTCTGATGTCGATGGACGCCAGGAACTCCCCTTGGGTCATAGAGGCAATGACTGATCGCAGGGACTCCATGCGAAAATGCCGCACCCGAACATGCTTGTTGAGAAGCTTGAGATCCAGGATGGGCCGGAAGGTACCATCCTTTTTTGGAACTAGGAAGAGATTTGAGTAAAAACCTCTGAACCGTTCCTGAGCGGGAACTGGGACAATCACTCAGTTTGCCTGCAAGGACGCCACGGCCTGCGAGTAGGCGGCGGCCTTGGAGCAGGGGGGAGTTGAGAGAAAAAATCTGTTTGGAGGGCTGGAAGAGAATTCTATCCTGTAGCCGTGAGATATGATGTCTCTCACCCACTGATCGGAGACTTGCTTTAACCAAGCGTCGCCAAAGTGGGAGAGCCTGCCACCGACTAAGGACGTGGCTGGAGCGGGCCGAGAGTCATGAGGAAGCTGCCTTAGTGGCAGAAACTCCTGCGGTCTTCTGCGGACACGCTTTTGGGCGCCAGTTGGATTTCTGATCCTTGGCTGAGTTAGCGGATGAGGCGGAAGGCTTAGAGGATGACCAGTTGGAGGAACGAAAGGAACGAAACCTCGATTGATTCCTACCCTGGGCGGGTTTCCTGGTCTTGGTTTGTGGCATGGAAGTACTCTTCCCGCCAGTAGCTTCCTTAATAATTTCATCCAGCTGTTCACCAAACAGCCGTGAACCAGCAAAAGGGAGCCCAGCAAGAAACATCTGCCTTCCACTCTCGAAGCCACAAAATCCTGCGGATAACAAGAGAATTAGCTGAAGCCACCGCAGTGCGGTGAGCAGCCTCTAGCATGGCAGACATGGCATAAGATGAAAAAGCTGAAGCCTGAGAAGTTAAGGTAACCATCTCAGGCATAGATTCCTTGGTAAGGGAATGCATCTCCTCTAGAGAAGCAGAGATGGCTTTGAGAGCCCACACTGCTGCAAAAGTCGGGGAAAACGCGGCCCCCGCAGCTTCATACACAGATTTGGCCAGGTGGTCAATCTGACGGTCAGTGGAATCCTTAAGTGAGGTGCCGTCAGCCACCGACACAACGGTCCGGGCTGAGAGCCTAGACACCGGGGGGTCTACCTTTGGGGAGTGAGACCACTCCTTGACCACCTCAGGTGGAAATGGAAACCGGTCATCAGAACCACGCTTTGGAAAGCGTTTGTCAGGACAGGCCCTGGGTTTGGTCAAAGCGGTCTGAAAACTGGAGTGGTTAAAGAACACTCTTCACTCTCTTAGGCGAGGTAAACTGATGTTTTTCTGCCAAAGAGAGTTGCTCCTCTGACACTGGCGGATTGAGATCCAGCACAGAATTAATAGAAGCAATCAAATCACTAAGGTCAGAGTCACCCTCAGAGAAAATCGATGGGATACATAGCCTCCGAGCCCCCAGTGAGGGCATCCTCCTCATCTTGAGAGTCAGCTCTTGAGACAGAGCCGTGGGATGGGGAGGGGGAGGAAACCCTGCGCCTTCTCTTAGAAGGACGGGGTCTGGGATCAGATGATGAATCCTCCGTGAGCTCTGATAGACGGAGGTCAGAGGATAGGAGTCCTCTGTCAAGAGTATTAGAGGCACACTTTGAGGGGGGCTGATGCATATTCATCAAAGTCCTGGACAAAAGTCCCATGGACTCAGCAAATGACTGGGATATGGACCTAGAAAAGGACTCTACCCAGGCCGGGGGTTCAGTCACAGGTGCAGCAGCAGCAGCCTGAGAGACCACTGGGGGTGAGACTCCAGGCTGTGACACCGCCAAGTTAGAGCAACCATCACAGTGTGGATAAATGCTCGGCTCAGGCAGCAGGAGCTTACATGCAGTGCATGCAGCATAAAGCTTTGGAGCCTTGCTCCTCGTGTGAGACATGCTGCTGGAGTGGGGGCTTTGCAGAGAATGAACCCCAGGGAGAATATACAGAGGTCCACAACCGGAGACCGGCTGTGGCTTACCAGACCGCTGAGCGCGGTGTTGTGTGCCCTCCAGATCCCAAAGCCCGGTCCCCCAGTGCGCAGCACCTCAGCAGAGATGCAGAATGCAGGATGTCCCAGAGCAGAGTGAACTCTGCCTGAGAAATGGGGCGTTCCTATAAAAGAGCGGGAAGTGGAGGGCTATAGAGACCTGCAGGGAAGGACGGATGCCCCAGCAGTGGGGAGTGTCCCTCCCCTGTGTAGAACGGCCTCCGGGAGGAGCCGAACCTGTCCCTCTGCATGAGTGGCATGTGAGGGCAGGAAAACGAAACTAGGCCTCCGGCGAAGCCGGGGCCTAAATTTAATCGGCGAGGCTGACAAGCAGGCACCATCGGCGCGGTTCTCTGGCAAAAGCTGGAGAACCCGCCGGAAAAGTTAAAAACAATCACATACAGCATACTCTCCCCATACAATAAAGAACCGGGACCCCCAACACATAAACGTCTCAGGTACTTAGCTGCTGAGACGCAGGGCCATGTCCCTGGGGAGGAGTGCTCCGGTCCAACAGAATCCTCAAGGGGCTGTGGATGGAGACCGGACTCCTGCCAGGCATGGAGACCGGACTCCTGCCAGGCATGGAGACCGTGCTGGCTCCCACTTCAAGCCAGAGCCCAGAAGGGATGGTGAAGGAGCGCGGCATGTAAGGCTGCAGCCTTGTAAATCAACCTTAACAACACCGCCGACACAGTGGGGTGAGAAGGGACATGCCGGGAGTCCAGACATGGACCCGCTTTTCAAACTCTTTCCAAAAGTCAAACAAATCAGATGAGAATGCATGTGTGGATGTATGACCTCCTGAACACAAAGCGATAAACTGGCTAGGACTGGCTACCAGGGGGTGTATAAGCTCAGAGGGAAGAGCTACACTTTTAAGTGTAGTACTTTGTGTGTCCTCCGGAGGCAGAAGCTAAACACCCATGGTCTGGGTCTCCCAAAGGAACGATAAAGTTATTTTTTCTCATTAATGTACTCTGCACCCCACCTTGACAGAAATAAAAAAAAAAAAAAAAAAGTTTTGCAAAATTTATTTAACAAGAAAAACTGAAATATCACATGGACATAAGTATTCAGACCCTTTGCTCACTCATATTTAAGTGACATGCTGTCCATTTCCTTGAGAGCCTCCTTGAGATGGTTCTACTCCTTCATTGGAGTCCAGCTGTGTGTAATTAAACTGATCGGACTTTATTTGGAAAAGTGCACACCTGTCTATATAAGACCTCACAGCTCACAGTGCATGTCAAACCAAATGAGAATCATGAGGTCAAAAGGAACTGCCCAAGAAACTCAGACAGAATTGTGACAAGGCACAGATCTGGCCAAGGTTACAAAAGAATTTCTGCAGTACTCAAGGTTCCTAAGAGCACAGTGGCCTCCATAATCCTTAAATGGAAGACGTTTGGGACCACCAGAATTCTTCCTAGACCTGGCCGTCCAGCCAAACTGAGCAATGGTGAGAGAAGAGCCTTGGTGACAAAGATAAAGAAGAACCCCAAGATCACTGTGACTGAGCTCCAGAGATGCAGTAGGGAGATGGGAGAAAGTTCCACAAAGTCAACTATCACTGCAGCCCTCCACCAGTCAGGCCTTTATGGCAGAGTGGCCTGATGGAAGCCTCTCTAGTGCAAGACATATTAAAGCCCTCAGAGTTTGCAAAAAACATATTAAGAACTCCCAGACTATGAGAAATAAGATTCTCTGGTCTGATGAGGCGAAGATAGAACTTTTTGGTGAGAATTCTAAGCGGTATGTGTGGAGAAAACCAGGCACTGCTCATAACCTACCCAATACAATACCTACAGTGAAACATGGTAATGGCAGTATCATGCTATGAGGGTGTTTACAGCTGCAGGGACAGGACGACTGGTTGCAATTGAAGGAAAGCGAAATGCAACCAAGTACAAAGATATCTTGGAAGAAAACCTCATCCAGAGTACTCTGGACCTCTGACTTGGCAAAAGTTTCACCTTACAACAAGACAATGACCCTAAGCACACAGCTAAAATAACAAAGGAGTGGCTTCAGAACTGACTATTCTTGACTGGTCCAGACAGAGCCCTGACCTAAACCCAATTTAGCGTCTCTGGAGAGACCTGAAAATGGCTGTCCACCAACGTTCACCATCCAACCTGACGGAACTGGAGAGAATTTTCAAGGGAGAATGGCAGAGGATCCCCCAAATCCAGGTGTGAAAAACTTGTTGCATCATTCCCAAGACGACTTATGGCGGTGCTAGCGCAAAAGGAGGGTGCTTCTATCAATACTGAGCAAAGGGTCTGAATACTTATGACCATGTGATATTTCAGTTTTTCTTGTCTAAGAAATTCACTAAAATTTCTAAATTTGTTTTTTTTTCCTGTCAAGATTGGGTGCAGAGTGTACATTAATGAGGGAAAAAAAATGAACTTTTTTAATTTACCAAATGGCTGCAATGAAAGAAAGACAAACAGTTAAAGAGGTCTGAATACTTTCCGTATCCACTGTAGGTAAACTCAGCACTCTCCCCCAAGAAGGATATGATCCCAAAGGCGTCAGTCATCTGTGCTCTTATTATCCAGCGCTTTCTAATCATGCTGGAGGGTAGACCAAGAGATCAGAACTATTACATTTCACACACTGAGAACTCGGCTATGGAGGGAAGTGTTCTTTTTCTGCTGTATTGCTGTCCACTTATGATTAGGCTACTCAGAGATAAGCACACGCACCTAGTAAAATCTAATGCAAGATTTAACTCATTAGGTGCCAAATACTCTTCCAGCATCTCCACAGCACAGGCACAAAAAAAAAAAAAAAAAAGTTCTCTTTAAAATGTATAAACTGATCAACATGCTGTGAATGGACAGACAGCAGTGCACGGTTTAAACACGGATGCCTCACGTACCCATGTCAGTCTATGGTGTTTCCACACAGACCGCGTGACCACAAGAGAGCTCGAGAGATAGAGCGCATCAACCCCACAAATATTACCCAGTTTGCCACTACAGCAGGGCAACGGGAAAAGCCAGGTCCAGCACCAGAATTGGCGCATTTAATGTATGCGAAATTTCTGGGGTGGCTGTGGGCTGCTATTGTTAGGCTGGAAAGGGCCAAATAACCATGGCCCTTCCCACTCCAATATCAGCACCCAGTGGTCTGCTGTTTTCCATGGCTGGTTTTAGTAAAATGGAGAGGACCACACGTGTTTTTTTTTTGTTTGTTTTTTTTTAAATTAAAAAATAAAAATGCTGTAAAACAGCTGGCCAAGCTAGCCATCTCTATCGCTATTCTGTTCTTTCTTTATATCTATCCATCCATCTTATATGTTCTACCCATCCCATATATCCATCTATAGTTTTTCAGGCTTTGCCCATACACATTAAAAAAAAAAAAAAAACCAAAACATTTATTTTAGTACCATGCATTTTTTACCAGTACCAGTAACACAGACTCCCATACCGGTACGTGTGGCTTGCACTTGTTTAAACACAGACGTCTGAAAAGGACCTAAGAAATAGTCAATGTGAAGTGCAGGAGCTTGTAATGATGTGCCGACACTCCGGTAGCACACAGGACCAGTTTGAGCTCCCCTTAGAGGCTCTCCACTAACATTTTAGAAAGATATAGTCACAGGCCTAAACAGGGACTGGTTAGGTAAAGGGATCTGCCAAGCTGCTTTACTCTCCTGGTCATTAGCCTAGTGACAATCCAGGTTTAAACTGAAGCGACCTCTGAGATTACAGTCAAAATCAGCAATGAGCGGAGAGCAGGCGAAGAGCAACAATACGGCATGGTGCAGGGAGCGCTCAACTCTACAAATCAGGACGGCGATTTCCATTAGTAAAATAAAGACTTTCCCCACAAGTCCTGTACCAATCTGCCCAGCGCCTCCATCTCCCATAGATTACACAGCATTTCCAAGCCAAGAAGAGCCATTTAACACTAGAAGTCCCAGGAATTTCATAGGGTTCCAATGGTAGAAATGTTAAATGACCCCTCTCTGGGACTTCGTGTTAAAAGGTTATCTTTTTAGGTAAGAATTAGAACGATCCAGATACCAAAAATAAAAAAAAATTCTTACCCATCATTGTTTTCCGGTTTACTCAATTCTAGTCTGTCTGGTTGGACTAAAAAGCCAATTCTGCAGATTCTGCCATCCTAATGAGGAAAAAAAAAATACATTAAAAAGTCATCAGTGACAAACAACCGCTGCGTTCAGTCATATTAGGAGGTGGAGATATGGTGCCACAAGTACCTCCAGGAGGAAGGCCGCGTGGTTGGGTCCCACCACACACTGCTTTATAGTCGTCTGCTCCAGTACATTCAGAGGCGGGTGGCTGCGCAGAAAGGAGAACAAAGGGGTTTATATTTGCAATATACCAATAAAGGACATTCAAACCATGTAAATAATTGGGGTGACCTGGGTTTAGCTGCCCTGCATGTAATAAAATGGGGACATATGTAATTAAACTTCATTTGTAGCCGTATGTTAGGGACAATTGCTCCACAAGGACTGTTCCTTGTGATTGGGCATACAATGGTTTCCTAATCTAACCTGGCACAGTGACTATGGATGCCAGGCTGGCCATATTTATTTGATGGCCAACAGCCCTGTGTTGGCATATGGAGACTGGCCGAGTGTGCCCATTTACAGCCATTAAATAAGTGGTTCACCCATATTTATTATTTGCTAGATCGATATGTTGAGAAACAATGTTGCTCTCAAATACCTTGTGTTGGCAATAGTGCCTGTGAGTGGCGCTATCGCAGACCACTATTCCCAAACCGCCTGATCTCCGGGCTCCGTGACTTCGGGGATCCGGTGATGTCACGTCAACTTCCTGCTGACCTGACATCGCCGCGGCTGACCGCAGTGTCCGCGAGTGATTGACTGTGGGCGGTGTTTCACCGCTCTGCATAGCCCATCAGCTCCCTGCTCCCTCACGGCAAAGCGCTGCAAGCAGGAGACACACTGGGCTGTGACAAGAGGTGAAACACCGCCCACAGTCAATCACTCACGGAGGCTGCGGTCAGCCGCGGTGATGTCAGGTCAGCAGGAAGTTGACGTGACATCACCGGATTCCAGAGGTCACTGAGCCCGGGGGTCAAGTGATGGGGGGAGAGCGGACTGCAATAGCGCCATTCAAAAGGCACTACTGCCAACATAAGGTATTTGAGAGAAACTGTTTCTCAACATAATATCGATCTAAAAAATAAAAAATATGGATGAACCACTTTGAAGGGATTACCAGGCCTGGCTCATCTCTAGAGCAAGTCAAAACCAAAACAACACGGCAAAACATGTCCTGACAGCAATGGCCTGTGCTCCTCCTGGACCTTTCCTAGATCTCATCATACCTCACCAATCTCCCCCTCTATAGTGCGGTCCCTCCAGCCTCTCCTGGGTCCTTTACTCTTCTCCGATACCTTCAACTTGGGACAACTCGATCATTTGCCGTATTTATTTCAGATAATGGGGGTGGGGGGTGGGGAGAGGTCCTGTTGGTTTTAGATTATCACACACTCACCTGCTTAAGTTGTATTTATTCAGTTTTTCAGAAACTTCTCTTAACCTAAAAAAAATTAAGTAAATAAAGATCAGTTTGCTGCAGATTATGGAGATGAGTGAATGAGCAGGTACAATGTTACTGCTTTAGAGAGTAGCTTGAACAAGCCATAGATGAAAAAAATCAGTATGATACAGAAGTAGCCAATTGAATGGTTTTCTGTGTGACATCCATCTAATGTGTAAGGGGGGGGGGGGGGTAAAAAAATAAATAAATAAAAAAAAAAAAAAATGTCTCTCTCCCATACACAGGGGCGCTCGTTTGGGGGAGCACACCAATGTTCTCAATAAGAAAGCTGCCAAAAGAGACCTCTGCCAGTGGCTCGTGTGCCGTCGGCAGCGTGAAATCAGATATCTGATCGACACATCTCCCAACAAATCAGATTGGCAGATTAGATTGTCCGCCTAATCCTTAGATATTGGAGTGTAGTTTGGCCGACAATAGTCCAATGGGTATAAGGAGCTTTAGGCTGCATTCACACATCCGTGCCTATTTTTACACCAAGGGGGAAAACAAAAATAAAATTAAAAAAAAATATAAATAAAATAAATAGTCTGCATCACCTTAGCATTTCACTCTTGTAAGCTTTTAAGAACTGCAACAGGGAGACTGCCTGAACTTTTATTTATCCATTTTCTTTATAAAAAAAAAAAAAAAAAAAAAAAAGAAAACCTGACTGCAGATTTTAATGGCCAAAAACAAACAAAAAAAAAAATTAAATGCAAATAATAAATATTACAGTGTAATATTCCCTACATCGCCATAGACAGCAGGGTTTGATCAGTGTTAACCGTATGTCCAGCAAGTAGGCCAACAATAATCATAGGACTCCAGTGACGAGTGGCGGTGTCCCCTCGTATAATATGTGCACTAATGCACTAGAGTGCTACAGTACAAACCCTATGGAGGACATATCTGCAGTTTGTCCTGTATAAACTTTTGGTGGTCACTCTTAATAAAAGCATTACCGACTGCTCCATTCTACAAAGTTGAAGGGAATCTGTCAGCAGGTTCTTGTTATGTAATCTGAAGACAGGAAAATAGATATAGGCTAAAACCCAGATTTCAGAGAAATGTCCCTTATTAAACTGTGTGCTGTTTACTTGTAGAAAAGGGTTTATCACTAGGACATTATCATTGCTAGGACTAGCTGTCAAAGTTGTCTGCTCACAGTCCCTCTTCTGATAAACAGCTCACTGTCTATAGACACTGTACACAGAGCTGTGGTGGGCGGGGTTCGTTTTATGAGCTCTGCTATATTTAAGAACTCTGATTGTGTCACCACCGCTGCACCCAGTAAACTAAGTGACATCACTGGAGTCAGGATCTCTTCACAGATTATGTATGCTGCTCTCAGATGATAAAGCAAATCCTGGTGACAGATTCCTTTACATAAACCGTATACAGATGCAACCGGAGAAGGGACACTGTTGCCAGCCATCTGGTGAGGGCCTATGAGGGAACCCATAAACATTGTAGTTTCAGTCCAATCTATGGACAACAATGTCTAGAGAAGGAAGAGCGCAGCAAAATGATATCCAAGTTTGATAGAAAACGTTCAACAGCCTGATGTTTGTATGCATAAGTCCAGTGCACGGTCCTACTCAGCGACTGACAGCTCTCTGAATGCAGTAATACAGGGACCCCTATCAATTACCTAGTAGGACGGCCTTCTGGACTCAATGTACTCATTGAAATTACCATTGTGTGAATGCATATAAGTTACATTTTCAGTGTATCAATCTGATCAGCTCCTCCTGCTGTAACATCAGGCCCATAGAACAGATACCATTTTTAACGTGACAGGTCCCCTTTAGGCTGTGCGCACAATGCTTTTTTTTTATGCTGCATTTTCTGCACCAAAACCACACAAAAACGCATGCGTTTTTACTCCTGCGTTTTGCAAATGCATTGTATGGGTGACGAAACGCAGAAAAGAATTGACATGGTTTTTTAGGTCAGTTTAAAAACAGCAAAAAAAAAAAAAATGCGGATAGCAAAAATGAAAGCGCATAGACTTTGCTGGGGAAGCAAAGTCCTGCAGTTTTCTGACCAAAAAACACACTGTGCGCACATAGCCTTAAAGTATACATGGTTAGCTTCTGCCAGAGTATATGTTCAACTGAGCGTAGATACTGCATGCACTGAGCGTTATCCTACAGCTTTACAGGAAAGGTATCCAGACTATCCATTATTTCCAATTAAAACTGTATAGATGAAGGAAAAAACGTTGATACAAAACAAGATAAGTGACATCACAAGAACGGGACATCGCAAGGATGCCAAGTATCCGAATAAAGCGGCCAGGTCCAGTATTATCCAGCACGCAAACTGTCAGACCAAACAAGCCCCATTACTGATCAGAGCAGCGTGATGGCGCACAGTATGATCGGTCTCAAGGCTTCGGAGTCTGCGGATCAGCAGCCGAGCACAAATCTGTAAGACCAAAACTATTCCTACTGTATAATGTAAACCGCAACAAGGGTTCAACGGCAAGAGGAGCCGGCGCCAAAAGGAAATAAGATACATTCCCCCCCACTACATGGAGGCAAAAAGCCTAATCTGGGGTAAACGTTTCTAAAAATGTTGGATCCTTGGGGGTTCAATCTATGGATAGCCGATAACCGCTACAGATGAGAATGACCCTGTAATCTTCATTATTGCTGGTCTGGGATCATATTTGAGATCACAAATACAGAACTAAAAACACTCCATTGATTTTAATTGGATAACAAGGGGCATCAAGGGTCTCCTGTTCAGCTGCTAGCCATTTTTAACAGTATTTTTGGTTTTTGTTTTTTTTTTTGTTTTTAGAACACAGACATCAGCAGTGATGGCTCTCAGCACTACCATGCTCGGGTGCTTGTAACTAGTGATGAGTGGGCACTACCATGCTCTGTACTCCTAATGGGCAGTTGGACACTTAGGCCTAAGGGGTACTTTGCACGCTGCGACATCGCTACTGCAATATCGTCGGGGTCAAATCGAAAGTGACGCACATCCGGCGCCGGTAACGACGTCGCAACATGTAAAGCCTAGATGCACCGATAAACAATCGCAAAAGCGTCGAAAATCGGTGATTGTGTAGTGTCGGTCATTTTCATAATGTTGCACCAATAGTAGATACGATGTTGTTCCTCGTTCCTGCGGCACCACACATCGCTGTGTATGAAGCCACAGGAGCGAGGAACATCTACCTGCGTCCCGTCTGCAATGCGGAAGGAAAGAGGTGGGCGGGATGTTTAAGTCCCGCTCTTCTCCGCCCCTCCGCTTCTATTGGCCGCCTGCCGTGTGACGTGGCACGAGCCGCCCTCTTAGGAAGGAGGCGGGTCGCCGGCCAGAGAGACGTCACAGGGCAGGTATGTGCATGTGAAGCTGCCGTAGCGATAATGTCCGCTACGCCAGCTATCACAAGATATCGCATCTGCGACGGGGGCGGGGACTATCGCGCTCGGCATCACTAGCCGATTTTAGCGATGTCGCAGCGTGCAAAGTACCCCTAAGACACACAGCATGAAAATCAAAGTTAGTGGAATGTGATAAAACATCGCATTCCACTCGGACCAATATTAGCCTGTGTGCCAGCACCCATGAGAGATTATTTTCTCAGACCAAATCGGAGAAAATAGTCGCAGCATGCTGCGGGTGCAATGCGATCCTTGTTTCTCTCGCACTGGTGTACCGTGAGTGCAGGGCGAGAATGGCACTAGCCAGCAACACAGGAGAGAGGGAGATAAATCCGGCCCGCCCCTCCTCAGTTGCCAGCCTGCCCCCCGCAGCTGCGGTCCGATCGCACGATCGGACCTCAGTCACAGTGACACTCATATGACACTGCTCCTGCTGGGCTGCCAGTGTGAGCCGAGTGCCATGTGAGGATCGCAGTAGTGCCCCATGTGGCCCCGGCCTTAGATGGGCTCTACTCGTGTGACAAGTATAAAAGGAAACCAATGGGGAACTCAAGCATTTTCTCCAGAAGAAAGTTTCCCAGAGACTTCCATTACACTCGGGTACTCAAGTCGCGGCCATCCAAGCTTCCAACTGCTTGTTACGTGTACCAGGCATGGTAATGCCCGCTCATTAGTAGTCAGTTATATCACAAATAAACTGATTTGTTTTAGCACTTAACATGCCCAGAACATTAGAGGTTGTATGAGACACCTATAGTAAAAGAGGATCCATAAAAAAAATGGATCAAAAAATGAATGCAAAGTGTAAACCAAAGTGACTAAACAGATCGACCCTTGTTTTGTTTTAAAGATGATAATATAGTTAACAATTCACATCGGTTTTGATTGTTATGTAACGGATCCATCTTTTTAATACTTGGCTCTGTTCACATGGCCAGCTGTCATCTGTAATGGTTTTAAGAATTACCTTAAAGTGAACCCGTCAGCAGGTTTTTGCCACCTAATCTGAGAGCAGCATAATGTAGAGACAGAGACCCTGATTCCAGTGATGTGTCACTTACTGGGCTGATTAGTGTAGTATTGATTAAATCACTGATTTATCAATAGAAGATTATCATTACAGGACTACTTAGCGTGCTGCAAGTAGTTCAGCATATTGATGAGCTCTGTATAACGGCTATATCTACAGTAGAGAAAACATTGATTTTATCAAAATGACAAACAGCTCAGTAATTGACACATCACTGGAATCAGGGTCTCTGTCTCTACATTATGATGCTCTCATATGGAGCAAAAACTTGGTGACAGAGTCCCTTTAATACATAAAAAAAAAACATTAGACATGTCACTCAGTAATTGCAACAAGGGATGCCAACAATTTGTCGTATACGTTGAAAAAATAAAAAAAAAAAAAAAAAAAAAAAGAAAGTACAGTGGAACCTTGGTTAACTAGAACAATCCGTTCTGGGAGTGTGCTTGTTAACCAAGTTACTCGTTCAGCAAAGCAAGATTTCCCATAGGAAAAAATGCAATGCAGACAATTCCTTCCACAACTTGTTAAATGTCCCATCCTGGTCCCCTATTGTGCCATCACACAAACACACAAACACAACTTACCTTCCGTTCCATCGCCGGTCTCCTCCTGTGACTTGCTGTTCGCTGGTACAGGATGTGTATCGGGTAACCATCACGACGAGGGAGGAACTTCCGCACCCAGAGCGCTGACGTCAAAGGCAGGAGCCGCTTGCCTCAATTGGTCAGCGTGCTGCCTTTGACTAGCGGTGACAGAGGAAGTTCTTGCCTCGTTGCTATGATTGCCGATACACATCCTGCAGCCGTGAACTACAGGACCCAGGAGGCCGGCGATGGAATGGAAGGTACACATTATGCTCACCTTACCTTGCGTTCCATCGCCGGCCTCCTGGATCTTTTAGTTCGCCGTGAGGATTCCTTCCTCGTCGCGATGTACCGGCGAACTACAAGAACTATGAGGCCGGCGATTGAACGGAAGGTAAGGTGAGCATAGTACTGTGTGTGTGTGTGTGTGTGTGTGTGTGTGTGTGTGTGTGTGTGTGTGTGTGTGTGTGTGTGTGTGTGTGTGTGTGTGTGTGTGTGTGTGTGTGTGTGTGTGTGTGTGTTGAGGATTTTGCTCGTACAGCAAAGCTTGCTCGTAAACAGTTACAAATTTACAGAAAGCTTTGCTTGTTAAGCGAAATTCTCCTTAAGTGGGTTACTCGTTAAGCGAAGTTCCACTGTAATGTAACCATGACGAGCAGAGCTGCTTAATACACTTGTCCCCTTGGTTCACACTTGCCAAAATACCATTTCTCGGCACATTTCAGCACTGCGTCCTGCAGAATTACATCTGCCGCTCAGGCTGATCGCACAGGCTGTAACCCATGATCACACAAGGTAAGAAATTACAAAGATACTGGAAATTATTAAGATACTGGAAATTATTAACTATAATGTACACTTGTTCTGAAGTGAGACTACACTTAATAGATTAGGAAACTACACAAATGGAAAGCCATATTGAAGCCCCACTGGGTGTCTGGGTGGACAAGAGCTTTTTCGGGTACGGTCCTATATAGCATCCCTGTAGCCAGCCTCCCGCAGCACTGGTCGGTTTACCACAGGACTAGTAGCCTCATCATTTGTTGGCAGGACATCCTCTCATAAGCAAAGGAGTTAAGTTAAGTTAATAAGGTTCCCTCGCCCCCCTTTTCTATTTGTTAAAGGGAACCAATCACCAGGATTTTCATATATAAGTGCCAGTATAGCACTGGCTTTAGCCATCAGGCTGAGTCTATACATACCTGTAGTGGTCAGCTCGGATGTTTAGGTTTTGAAAACCAAGAAAGTAAAGTTTGTAAAATTAGCTGCTTGTTAAGTGGCAGTTGCATTGGAGCAGATAATATATTCATAGTTATCCCCTGTCAGAATTAGCATGAGTATTATACAAACAACTCACTTTGTCTAGCAGGACCTGTGTGAGGTCATACCCATGCGACACTAGTATCCAGCTTTAGTGGCTGAGGCTCCACCCCTTCTGGTCACATGGGTATGACCTCACAGGTCCTGCAACAAAGTGAGTCGTTTGTATAATGCTTATGCTAATTCTAACAGGGGGAGGGGATAACTATGAATATATTATCTGATCCTCAGCTGCTGTCACTCAAGAAGCTGATCATTTTACAAACTTCACCTTCTTGGATTTCAAAACCTAAACATCCGAGCTGACCACTACAGGTATGTATAGACTCAGCCTGATAGTGCCAGTATAGCACTGGCTTTAGCTTATATACGAAAATCCTGGAGATTGGGTCCCTTTAAATAGAAAAATGTGATTTACTTACTGTCACAAGGTGAATGACCAGATCTCCCCCCGCTGCTCTGTCCAATTGGCTGCAGCGCTGACATCACTGAGCTCTACCCATGTAGATTGAGGCCCCGCTGAGCCCACTGACTGGGTGCAGGGTTGTCAGTGCTGCAGCCAAAGTTACAATGAAACAAAAAAAAAAAACAAAAAAAAAAAAAAAAGTCCAGGAAATGATTTTCTGAAAGGGGACAGCTGCTTTAAAAAGGGGTATTCCACACTTCAAGATCCTATCTCAAAATGTAGGAGAAAAAAAAATCATAAAAACCTCCAATAAAAAATGGGGAAAAGTTCTCCTGAATCACACCTGTCACTTACCTCATGTGCAGGGTATTGCAGCTTTAGGTATCCATGGCTATGACCCACTCAGTGACTGTTGCAGCTTAGGTATCCATGGTTACAACATTGAGCAACTGTCATTAATTAGTGGTTATAGCTATGGATACCAAAACTGCAATGCCCTGCATATGAGGTAAAACATTGCTAATCAGGAGAACTATACTACATTTCTAACTGGAGATATTTGCTAATATTATTACACTTATGACATATTGGGATAAGATCTTGGATATGGGAACACATCCTTTAACTTGGCGACTAGGTCAAAGCCAGATTTAAGAGTTGCTACTTGTTAAAAGTTGAATAAAAATAAATGTCAACTTTCACATATATAGGGTTTGGTGTTGAAGGCAACCTGTCAGATGCATGCTGCCCATGGTTTGGACAACCTGTGTCAGCGGACACTAGCTGTACGATTTCAGCAATGTATGCCCATCTCTCAAATGCTGTGGCATAGTTTAGAAGTCGCTGGCAACCAAGTGGTAAGAATGACTAGTTAGGCAGGAGGGTCCCTGGCGGCTTCTCCCTGCCCTGGAGTGCAGCGACAGGTCTATGCCTGTAAGCAGCGTTCTATTCAAAGATGAGCCAAACTGATCAAATATGAGAAATTGTCAATTCTGCCGTAAATAAAACAACATGGCCAAATTATTTAATTACCGTATTTTTCGGACTATAAGACGCACCTATGGGGAGATAAGGTATGCACACCAGTGACTATGTAAGGGGAATACATGAAATAGCAGAAACTGCTGTGTGAATACTGACTTGAAAAATCCAATAGCTATATGTAAGAGTGAAAATGTGAAAAATGGAACCTGCATTACTGCCATGAACATATGAATCAAGAGAAATTTAGCTACTGAATTGATCAATGCAATAGAGCCCCAACACTACGCCAAAGTATTTCTCTACGTTGGGGTCTCTAGCTTGTGTGTGTCCTCTCATGCAGTTAAAAAAAACTTACCGTGTATGGGAAGCTGAGACCCAGGCTTACCCATACACGGTAAGTTTTTTTAACTGCATGAGAGGACACACACACACAAGCTAGGGACCCCAACGTAGAGAAATACTTTGGCGTAGTGTTGGGGCTCTGTTGCATTGATCAATTCAGTAGCTAAATTTCTCGATTCATATGTTCATGGCAGTAATGCAGATTCCATTTTTCACATTTTCACTCTTACATATAGCTATTGGATTTTTCAAGTCAGTATTCACACAGCAGTTTCTGCTATTTCATGTATTCCCCTTACATAGTCACTGGTGTGCATACCTTATCTCCCCATAGTGATGTTTTTTTAGGTTTTTGCACCCAGTTCAGACTTAGAATGGTGTTCCAAACGTTATTCCTTATTATAAGACGCACCTGACCATAAGACGCACCCTGGTTTTAGAGGAAGAAAATATGAAAATAAAATTTTAACCAAAAAATACGGTCATGACACACTATTATGCTGCTGACACTGTTATGGGGGTAATGTCCCCAAATTCTCTACTAAGGTACCCCAATCTGGTAAGGATCCTCCTGCCTTGTATATGATCCTGCTCATATACCCCCATCCTGCTCATAATATACCCCCCATCCATCCTGCTCATAATATACCCCCCATCCATCCTGCTCATAATATACCCCCCCCTATCCATTTTAAAAAAAAAAAAAAAAATAAAATAAATAATCACAGAAACTTTTTTTTGTCTCCCGGTGGCCGAACGTTCAGCTGAGCGCCCGGCCGCCGGCATGTGAGAGCGCTCAGCTGATCATTCACAATAGTCTGCTGCGGGTAAAACTGTAAAGAGGAGAAAAAAAAAAAAAAAAGCTTTCCGTTGTTTTGTACAATCCGTTGTGCCATTATATGCAACGCATCCGTTGCATCCGTCACACAACGCAATGGATGCCGTTCAATGCAAGTGTGAAACTAGCCTAAGGCTACTTTCACACATTTGGGTTTTTGCCATCAGGCACGATACGGCGAAAAAAACTGATGCGACCCGTTTTTTTTCACCGGATCAGGGATACTGAGCATGCTCCGTTCAAAAAACCGGCACCCATAGGCTTCCATTATACAACATGCCGGATGGTGCCTGATCCTGTGTAGTCCGGATTTTTGCTGGAGACAAAAAAACGTCCTTTACGGCAGCTGGACGAAGACATTTCTGCTGGATCCAGCGGACGCCACAGGCAACACAAGGCCATCCAGCACAATCCGGCGCTAATACAAATCAATGGGTACTAAAACGTATCCGGCGCCGAATCAGTTTTATCCACATTTCGCCGGATTGTGCCCGACGGCGAAAAACCGGATGTGTGAAAGCAGCCTTAAATTCTAACATGTGCATAAGGATCGAGGATGTCAAGAACTGGTTTGGTCACCCAGCATAGATATAGTGTCATTCTTGGAAAAGCACACGGTGGAGTATTTAATCTTTCACAAGCTTCTAAAATGTCATCTTATGATTTATCAATGGCAGGTGGTTAAAGAAGGGAAAAAAAAAAATTCTGGGGTGAAGATTCATTCATGGAACAGGCGTGAAGATTCATTCATGGAACAGGCTTTCCTGAATATTTGGACTTGTTCGCATGAGAATTCGTAATTCAGGACAGAAACAACTTCTGCATTGTGGACCCCGTCCTGGTTTTGGCTTACCAATACCCATGCAAAATAGCACCGTGTAGAAGTGGCCAAACACAGGCTGTAAAGGCAAGCTAACATTAATCTAATCCCCCCCCGCCCCCGGATCAGAAGAGGACTGAAGATTTTATAACATTATATTCATGTGTCAAATGTTACAATCATCTAGAAAAATAACACCCCCCCCCCCCATACATGAAGCTTCTGTATTCACTGACAATAATATAAGGGGGTGGTCACAATCTGACAACACACAAGACACGTCTCCAGTTTCTCGTTTGAAGCATCCGTGGTAACATAGGACCCTGCGGACGCCGACGACAATCACATCCACGAGGCTGAGCAGCTTCCAGCCAACACGTGACGCCGCAGCATGAAAATGTGTCACCAGGTCACAGCGCAGAAGAGGGATTCACAAAGCCTGGAGATTTACCAGCCGACGGCTGATGCATCCGCTTCATGTATTTACGGACGGTGGAATTAACATTTTACATTTCCTTATATGTGCAAATGATACAACAATTATCCAAATGTTCAACTTATCTGCCTGGATTAACTCAAAGAACTACAATTTGGTTTCTCTGGAGGACCCGGCGCGCTCCTGCATTACATTATGGGCTCAAGTGAATAACTCGGACTAGTGCCATCGGATCGCCTCGGACCATTGTGATACAATGGAGCAGGGCAGGGTAGGCATGTGAAAAAACATTTAAAGAATGCTGCAATTGGCAGAGTATCGGACAGCGCACACCCATACAAGTCTATAGGTGCAGGCAAAACAATGGACTGCAGACAGATCTACACCGACAGTGGTTCTCCATCTTCTCCGCACCTGTAATGATTCCGGCATGCGAGAGGATCGGAGCGCAGTAACTAAACACTCGGCTCACACGCTGATCAGTTTGAGCAGAGTGTCATTAGCATAATCCATCAGATTCTCACATAAGAGAACACACTCGTGTGACACCAGCCTTAGGCTATGTGCGCACTAGGCGTTTTTCGGATGCGTTTTTGTTCAGAAAACTGCTTGACTTTGCTTCACCAGCTAAGTATATGAGTTTTCATTTTTGCTGTCCGCACACAGCAGGGTTTTTTTGCCCACAAAAACGCAGCATGTCAATTATTCCTGCGTTTTTCATTCATTGAATTCAATGAGTTGTTAAAAACGCAAGTTGCAAATATAGCTGCGTTTCTATGACTAAAAACGCAGCTATAAACGCAAGGGATGGGAGGTACAGTGACATGTACAGGAAGAGGATTCCTTCTGTTTGTAAGACAGACACAGAAGCGTGAATGTTCCCGGTACCGCCACTTCCACCTCCCTCCCGGCGCCATGTCCAGACAGGAGGTGGAAGCTACAGAATATAATATAATATAATATTATTATTATTATTATTATTATTATTATTATTATTATTATTATTATTATTTATTATTATAGCGCCATTTATTCCATGGCGCTTTACAAGTGAAAGAGGGTATACGTACAACAATCATTAACAGTACAAGACAGACTGGTATAGGAGGAGAGAGGACCCTGCCCGCGAGGGCTCACAGTCTACAGGGAATGGGTGATGGTACAATAGGCGAGGACAGAGCTGGTTGCGCAGTGGTCTACTGGGCTGAGGGCTATTGTAGGTTGTGGGCTTGTTGGAAGAGGTGGGTCTTGATGTATATATATATATATATATATATATATATATATATATATATATATATATATATATATATATATATATATATATATATATATATATATATATATATATATATATATATATATATATATATATATATATATAATCTGTGTGCAGACTCCCAGGACATGTCCAATCGCTGCCGGACCTGCCCTTGATCAGCTGATGCGGTCACCTGACCGCAACAGCTGATTGTATAAGTCTCGCGGTGAGGCCAGCTTTTTACCGCCTGGCCGGTTTAAACTATCAGCTAATGCACTCAGATGACCGTATCACTGATTACCGGCAGTTCCTGCAGCGATCGGACGGGAGTCTGCACAGAAGTGTGTAGTGTTTTGTTTTTCTACTTATGCATCAGCTGATTGTACTCTGGTAGGCATCCGAAATGGTCAATCTAATCCAACGGGCCAAGGTCGGCTTAGAAGCAGAGAGACCCTTGCGCCGCCCTGTGGTTAGCACAAAAAGAGAGGTGCACCGCCTAAGCGCAGCGGTGCGAGCCACATAAATCCGGAGAGCACGCACCAGATCTAGAGTATGCAGCGCTTTCTCAAAGCAATGAACAGGGGCCGGACAGAAGGAAGGCAAGGAAATATCCTGCTTAAAGGGAACCTGTCATGAGAAATGTCCCCTAAAACCTCACAGATTCCCCCTCTGCAGCTCCTGGGCTGCATTCTATAAAGGTCCCTGTTATGATTGTGGCCACTTTCTGACCTAAAAAAAGTGTTTATAAAGTTGTACCTTTTTTGCTTCTGATTCTGTAAATCCGTCACGGGGGCGGGCTGCCTGATGGCCGTTATTCTGCCCCCTGGTCCTGTATGCCGCCCCCATCGCTGATTACAATAATGCTGGACGCCGCCCCCTGCTCCATCCATCGCCACGCATGCCCAGTGCCCATCTCTCGGGGATGAGCACTGTGCCTAGCGTCACCGCTGGTGACGTGCACGCAGGGTCAAGCGCGCTGCTGCAGACCCCCACGTCACCTCCTTGCCATCGGGGCAAGATGGGAAGGAGGTGACGTGGGGGTCTGCAGCAGCGCGCTTGCGCAGAACGAAGCAGGCCGAGGGGGAAAGCGCGGCCCCGCAATTATGGGCGGTTGCTTAGGAATAAACATCACAGCACCGCCCATAATCTTAACCCTGCGTGCACGTCACCAGCGGTGACGCTAGGCACAGTGCTCATCCCCGAGAGATGGGCACTGGGCATGCGTGGCGATGGATGGAGCAGGGGGCGGCGTCCAGCATTATTGTAATCAGCGATGGGGGCGGCATACAGGACCAGGGGGCAGACTAACGGCCATCAGGCAGCCCGCCCCCGTGACGGATTTACAGAATCAGAAGCAAAAAAGGTACAACTTTATAAACACTTTTTTTAGGTCAGAAAGTGGCCACAATCATAACAGGGACCTTTATAGAATGCAGCCCAGGAGCTGCAGAGGGGGAATCTGTGAGGTTTTAGGGGACATTTCTCATGACAGGTTCCCTTTAAGGTGGAAGGGAGAGACCACCTTAGGAAGAAAGTCCGGGGTCGGACGGAGAACTACCTTGTCTTTGTGAAAAACCAAAAAAAGGTGACTCCGAGGAGAGCGCAGCCAAATCAGAGAATCTCCTGAGAGAAGTTATGGTAACTAGAAAGGCCACCTTTTGAGAAAGACGATACAAAGAGAAGGCGGCGGCCTTGGAGCAGGGGGGGGAGTTGAGAGAAAAAAATCTGTTTGGAGGGCTGGAAGAGAATTCTATCCTGTAGCCGTGAGATATGATGTCTCACCCACTGATCGGAGACTTTCTTTAACCAAGCGTCGCCAAAGTGGGAGAGCCTGCCACCGACTAAGGACGTGGCTGGAGCGGGCCGAGAGTCATGAGGAAGCTGCCTTAGTGGCAGAACCTCCTGCGGTCTTCTGCGGACGCGCTTTTGGGTGCCAGTTGGATTTCTGATCCTTGGCGGAGTTAGCGGACGAGGCGGAAGGCTTAGAGGATGACCAGTTGGAGGAACGAAACCTCGATTGATTCCTACCCTGGGCGGGTTTCCTGGTCTTGGTTTGTGGCATGGAAGTACTCTTCCCGCCAGTAGCTTCCTTAATTTCATCCAGCTGTTCACCGAACAGCCGGGAACCAGCAAAAGGGAGCCCAGCCAGAAACTTCTTGGAAGAAGCATCTGCCTTCCACTCTCGAAGCCACAAAATCCTGCGGATAACAAGAGAATTAGCTGAAGCCACCGCAGTGCGGTGAGCAGCCTCTAGCATGGCAGACATGGCATAAGATGAAAAAGCTGAAGCCTGAGAAGTTAAGGTAACCATCTCAGGCATAGATTCCTTGGTGAGGGAATGCATCTCCTCTAGAGAAGCAGAGATTGCTTTGAGACCCCACACTGCTGCAAAAGTCGGGGAAAACGCGGCCCCCGCAGCTTCATACACAGATTTGGCCAGAAGGTCAATCTGACGGTCAGTGGAATCCTTAAGTGAGGTGCAGTCAGCCACCGACACAACGGTCCGGGCTGAGAGCCTAGACACCGAGGGGGTCTACCTTTGGGGAGTGAGACCACTCCTTGACCACCTCAGGTGGTCATGGAAACCGGTCATCAGAACCACGCTTTGGAAAGCTTTTGTCAGGGCAGGCCCTAGGCTTGGTCACAGCGGTCTGAAAACTGGAGTGGTTAAAGAACACACTCTTTACTCTCTTAGGCGAGGTAAACTGATGTTTTTCTGCCAAAGAGAGTTGCTCCTCTGACACTGGCGGATTGAGATCCAGCACAGAATTAATAGAAGCAATCAAATCACTAAGGTCCGAGTCATCCTCAGAGAAATCGATGGGATACATAGCCTCCGAGCCCCCAGTGAGGGCATCCTCATCTTGAGAGTCAGCTGTTGACAGAGCCGTGGGATGGGGAGGGGGAGGAAACCCTGCGCCTTAGAAGGACGGGGTCTGGGATCAGATGATGAATCCTCCGTGAGCTCTGATGGACGGAGGTCAGAGGATAGGAGTCCTCTGTCAAGAGTATTAGAGGCACCCTGTGAGGGGGGCTGATGCATATTCATCAAAGTCCTGGACAAAAGTCCCATGGACTCAGCAAATGACTGGGATATGGACCTAGAAAAGGACTCTACCCAGGCCGGGGGTTCAATCACAGGTGCAGCAGCAGCAGCTTGAGAGACCACTGGGGGTGAGACTCCAGGCTGTGGCACCGCCAAGTTAGAGCAACCATCACAGTGTGGATAAATGCTCGGCTCAGGCAGCAGGAGCTTACATGCAGTGCATGCAGAATAAAGCTTTGGAGCCTTGCTCCTTGTGTGAGACATGCTGCTGGAGTGGGGGCTTTGCAGAGAATGAACCCCAGGGAGAATATACAGAGGTCCACAACCAGAGACCGGCTGTAGCTTACCAGACCGCTGAGCGCGGTGTTGTGTGCCCTCCAGATCCCGAAGCCCGGTCCCCCAGTGCGCAGCACCTCAGCAGAGATGCAGAATGCAGGATGTCCCAGAGCAGAGTGAACTCTGCCTGAGAAATGGGGCGTTCCTATAAAAGAGCGGGAACTGGAGGGCTATAGAGACCTGCAGGGAAGGAGGGACGCCCCAGCAGTGGGGAGTGTCCCTCCCCTGTGTAGAACGGCCGCCGGGAGGAGCCGAACCTGTCCCTCTGCATGAGTGACATGCGAGGGCAGGAAAACGAAACTAGGCCTCCGGCGAAGCCGGGGCCTAAATTTAAATCGGCGAGGCCGACGCGCAGGAACCATCGGCGCGGTTCTCTGGCAAAAGCTGGAGAACCCGCCGGAAAAGTTAAAAACAATCACATACAGCATACTCTCCCCATACAATAAAGAACCGGGACCCCCAACATAAACGTCTCAGCTACTTAGCTGCTGAGACGCAGGGCCATGTCCCTGGGGATGAGTGCTCTGGTCCAACAGAATCCTCAAGGGGCTGTGGATGGAGACCGGACTCCTGCCAGGCATGGAGACCGTGCTGGCTCCCACTTCAAGCCAGAGCCCAGAAGGGATGGTGAAGGAGCGCGGCATGTAAAGGCCCCGTCACACTAAGCAACATCGCTAGCAACATCGCTGCTAACGAACAACTTTTGTGACGTTGCTAGCGATGTTGCTGTGTGTGACATCCAGCAACAACCTGGCCCCTGCTGTGAGGTCGTTGGTTGTTGCTGAATGTCCTGGGCCATTTTTTAGTTGTTGTTCTCCCGCTGTGAAGCACAGATCGCTGTGTGTGACAGCGAGACAGCAACAACTAAATGTGCAGGCAGCAGGAGCCGGCTTCTGCGGAGGCTGGTAACCAATGTAAACATCGGGTAACCAAGAAGCCCTGTCCTTGGTTACCCAATATTTACCTTTGATACCAGCCTCCGCCGCGCTCTCACTGTCAGTGCCCTCACTGTCAGTGCCGGCTCCTGCTCTGTGCACATGTAGCTGCAGCACACATCGTGTAATTAACCCAATGTGTGCTGTAACTAGGAGAGCAGGGAGCCAGCGCTCAGTGTGCGCTGCTCACTGCTCTCTGCACGTGTAGCTGCGTGCACTGGTAACCAAGGTAAATATCGGGTTGGTTACCCGATATTAATCTTAGTTACCAAGCGCAGCATCTTCCACGCGGCGCTGGGGGCTTGTCACTGGTTGCTGGTGAGCTCACCAGCAACTCGTGTAGCCACGCTCCAGCGATCCCTGCCAGGTCAGGTTGCTGGTGGGATCGCTGGAGCGTCGCAGTGTGACATCTCACCAGCAACCTCCTAGCAACTTACCAGCGATCCCTATCGTTGTTGGGATCGCTGGTAAGTTGCTTAGTGTCACTGGACCTTAAGGCTTCAGCCTTGTAATCAACCTTAACAACACCGCCGACACAGTGGGGTGAGAAGGGACATGCCGGGAGTCCAGACATGGACCCGCTTTTCTTCAAACTCTTTCCAAAAGTCAAACAAATCAGATGAGAATGCATGTGTGGATGTATGACCTCCTGAACACAAAGCGATAAACTGGCTAGGACTGGCTACCAGGGGGTGTATAGGCTCAGAGGGAAGAGCTACACATTTGAGTGTAGTACTTTGTGTGTCCTCCGGAGGCAGAAGCTAAACACCCATGGTCTGGGTCTCCCAAAGGAACGATAAAGAAAGTTAGTTTCATTCACCACAAAAAGCAGCAAAAACGCAGCAATTGCATGTAAGGGTGGGAAAAAAAAATGCTGCACAAACACTGAAAGAACTGAAAACAACAGTTCTCTATTTCGGTCAGAAAAAAAAAAATAAAATTGTGTGCATGAGATTTCTAAAATTTCAGTTTGGTAAAGTAAGTACTGCAAAAAGCTGATTTTAATTTGCATAAAGTTCATGAAAAAAAAACATGCAATAAAATGCAATGTGTGAACATAGCCTTAAAGGGACAGTGTAATGCTTCAGTAAAAGCTGCTACAGGAAAGAACCACATTACATGCAGAACAGCCAGTTTTCAGTTCACACAAAGCAGACAAGTCATTTATCCGTACACTAGATCCACATAACTATGGTGGTTCTAAAAAAAAAAAAAAAAAAAATGTATATAATAAGCCCTAGCATGAGATTACAGTATATTTGGACTATGCTTGAAGTACATACTACCTCCCCCAAAATAGCACCTACTTACAGTCATAAGTGTTGGGGAGGTTGGGGGCGGGGGAGGGGGGGGTGGAAGAGATGGGACTGGTGAATAGTTAGGCTGTGTGCCCACGTGTGTGCGCTCTGCACTGCAGCGTGAAAAGTCACTGCATGTCCGCTTCAGAGCACAGCTGAAAAGCTCCGTTCTGAAGCTTCGGTGACTGCAGAATTCATGCGCTCTGGATGCTGTCTCCCTATAGACAGAATGAAGACAGATTGCAAAGCGCACAAAAGTAGTGACATGTTGCTTTTTAGAACGCAGCGATTTTGCAGCAGCCGAATCGCTGCGTTCTGATACGCCACGTGGGCATGGATTATGCACAATCGTCATAGATTGTGCAGGGGACGCAACACGTATGCAGCTACGCTGCAGTGCAATACGCGTGACTGCATGCAAATACGCAACGTGGGCACAGCCTTAGGCCCTGTGCACACTTACCATTTTTTGCCGCGGATTTCCTGCATGTTTCCCTGCAGGAAATGTTCATAACATCTCTGCAGTGATTCACCAGCAAATCCTATGGGAAAAAAAAAAAAAAAAAATGCTGTGCGCACTATGCGGATTTTGACAGCTGCATGTTTTGGGGCAGGATTCCCGCAGCAAAATCAATTGCATGTCGTTTCTTTTCTGCACGTCGCTGCGGGATTTCACTTCATTGACTGCAATGTTAATCGGGAAATCCCGCAGGGAATAACGCAGGCAGCAAATTCTGTGCGGTTCATTGCGTTTTCCTGCGTTATTCCCTCCGGTATTTCACGGTTTACCTGCGGTAATGTTCATCGCTGCCTGCGGTTTGCAGGGAATTGATGTCATTATGACAGGAAGAGGAAGCGGAGCAGAGTAAACACACATCAAACACAGACATAGAATACACATCCAAATCAAAAACGGACATATAAAAATAAAACGTGGGCTCCGCCGTTTTTTTTTTACTGTCCAGCCGAGGTAAACACACAGCGACCCGGTATTCTCAGGCTGGGGAGGGCGAGGGCCAGGGTTATGCGACAGTCCCGGAGTGTCCCCGGCTCTTCCTGTTGCCGTGATGCGGTGGCAATTAGGGTAATAACGACGAGTTAATGGCAGCGCATCGCCGCCACTAAGTCCAGGCTTTAATCATGGCAGCGTCTGAGACAGCTTTCATGATTAACCCGTAAGTGAAAAAAAAAAAAAAACCCGAAAAATCCTTTATTTTAAATAAAAACAAAAAAGGCCCCTCTTTCACCCCTTTATTAACACTCCTCTCCCCCCCACGAGGACACACACACACAGAGACACACACAGAGACACACACAGAGACACACACAGAGACACACACAGAGACACACACAGAGACACACACAGAGACACACACAGAGACACACACAGAGACACAAACTCTCCATATACCGTGTTTTTCAAAAAAAAAAAAAAAAGTCATAGAAGGGTTATTCAGCATTTTTGTTTTTTTGGAGCATGGCTTAAATATAAGCCCTACCCTGAAAAAAAAGCCCTAGTGCTTTTTTCAGGGAAAGGGAGAAAAGAAAAAAAAAAAAAATACAAAGTCTTATTTTTGGAAAAACTATATTTTGCATACCAATTGAAGTCACATGTCCAGTTCCTTAGGCGTTTACTTGAGTTTTCTTTAATATACTGCCTCACAATGTACTTGCGTGAATTTCCTTCCATCACAATCCGCCCTTTTGGGAAACAGCGGAATCAGTTAACGGATTCCGCTGTTTCCCATAGACTTGTATGGATGACTGATTGTGCAAAGAGTACCTGCGTTGCTTCTGCTGGCCGACGCTGCACTGCGTCCGCCGGGCGGAAGGAACGCAGCATGTAACATTTGAGCGGCGGAAACCTTTATTTTTCACTGTGCATGCTTTTTTTTTTTTTTTTTTTTTAAAAAAAAAGCACACAACACACGGAAACTTTATTTTGTCTCGGTGGCGGAACATTCAGCTGAGCGCCCGGCCGCCGGCATGTGAGCGCTCAGCTGAGCGCCCGGCCGCCTTGTGATCAGCTGATAGTTCACAATAGTCTGCTGCCAGTAAAACTAAAAAAAAAAAAACAAAAAAAAAAACCTTTGTTTTGTACGATCCGTTGCATCCGTTGTGCCATTATATGCAACACATCCGTTGCATCAGTCACAAAATGCAATGCAATGGATGCCATTCAACACAAGTGTGAAACTAGCCAAAAGGATTTTTTTTTTTTTTTAAAAAAGGGAACCTGTCAGGTCCTCTATGCCCTCCAACCCAGCAGCATTCACATCTGTCTGCCAAAATTCCTTGCTTAACTCAGCCCTGTATGATGTTATTTATTAAACTCAATGGGGTTTGGGTTTTTTGATCAAATAAATATCTTATAAACCTCCCTGTTCCTATGCTAATTAGGTTTTGACTACACTGTGTTCCAAATTATGCAAAAAATATTTTCATATTTTCCTAAATTAACTTTATGAATTGCAGTCATTGTTATTTTCCAGTCATCTACTATTCGAGTATAATTGAAATGTTTTTGATCACACTGCCTATGAAAACAGTATAAATATATATTTTTAAAAATAATAAAAAACACTCAAAATGAATGTTCCAAATTATTATGCACAGCAGTTTTCAACCTTTTTATTTTGAAAAACAAAATGGTCAATTGTGAAATTGTAAGCATTATCAGCTTATTACAAAAGGAAATCAAACAGTTTTCAAGTCAAAACTTAATTCTAGGTGATGTTACATTTGCACATAGGACCCCTTGTTTGAAAGAAGCTTCTGAACTCTCTCGTCCATTGAATTTGTCAGTTTTTGGATGGTTTGTGCTTCAATTGTTTTGCATGTGGACAGAATACCCTCCCAGAGCTGTTTCTTAGATGTGAACTGCCTCCCGCCATCATAGACACTCCTTTTGATGATGCTCCAGAGGTTCTAAATGGGGTTGAGGTCAGGGGAAGATGGTGGCCACACCATAAGTTTGTCCTCTTTTATGCCCATAGCAGCCAGAGATGCAGATGTGTTATTTGCAGCATGAGACGGTGCATTATCATGCATGAAAATGATCTTGCTGCGGAATGCACGGTTTTTCCTCCTGAACCATGGCAGGAAGTGCTGTTTTAGAAACTCCACATAGATTATGTAGTTCATCTTTACCCCTTCAGGGATCCTAAAGGGGCCGACAATCTCTCTCCCCATGATTCCAGCCCAAAACATTACTCCACCTCCTCCTTGTTGGCGCCTTAGCCATGTTTTCATTGGGTGTCCATCAACCAGCCATCCTCCACTCCATCCATCTGGAACATCGAGCGTTGCACGGCACTCATCGGTGAACAAAACAGTTTGGAAGTCAGTCTTCATGTATCGTTTGGCCCACTGGAGCAGTTTCTGCTTGTGTGCAGTGGATAGAGGTGGTCGACAGGATGGCTTACGCACAGCTGCAAACCTCTGAAGGACCCTGCATCTTGTTGTTCGGGGGACGTTGGAGGCACCAGCAGCTTCAAAAACTTGTCTGCTGCTATGACAAGACATTTTGCCAGCTGCTCTTTTAACCTGACGCAGTTGCCTGTTTGAAAGAGTCCTCAATTTCTCCTTATCAGCACGCACACGCGTGTGCTGTGAATCAGCTACATACTTCTTGATTGTGCGATGATCACGATGAAGTGTCTTGGCAATGCTGATTGTAGTCATGCCTTGACCTAAATACTCCACAATTTGGTGCTTCTCAGCAGCTGACACATGCTTTTTCTTTCCCATTTTGACAAAAAATGTAGGCTGCTTAATAATGTGGACCAGCCTTCTTAAGTAGTCTTGCCTTTAGGTGGACACACCTTCCAAACTAATGTGCAATTGCTGTCGGTGATATAAAGAGCCCTGACACACATCACCAGCAATGAGTTTAAATGACAAACAAAACATTTCTGACCTTATCACTCCTAAACTCTTTTTGCATAATAATTTGGAACACAGTGTAGTCGACGGGGTGTTCTTTCCCCCCCACTACTCGGCTTTCATTCCATGTTATCACACCGCTGTGAGTGTGATAACATGATATCTATGAGCCAGCGCTTAATCAGCGCCTGGAAATCTGGAGCATACGCGCAGCCGTGCTCACTGAAGCCAGGGGTACGTGTCCCAGCTTCAGCGCATGTCCTTTCAATCATAAAGTAATCAAATTTGTGGTCGCACAGGTTTTCTTGCTTTAGGATTTCATTCCCAAAGTATTCTTTTCCATAATTATAGAGAGAGGGACCATGCAGCCATTTTGACAACATGCCTCCAACGAGATTATATTGTTTATCTCTAGTGAATATTTTTATATTGGCTGACAGGTTGATTATTTTGAAATGTTGATTGTAGTTCATGGGGGGGGGGGGGGGGGGGAATCCAAATGTCCATATCACACAGAAAATGACCACAGTAAATTATTTAACTTCCCCTAATCATCAGGATTGTTGAATATAAGCTAAGGCCAGTGCTATACTGGCACCATCAGGCTGAGTCTATACATACCTGTAGTGGTCAGCTCAGATATTTAGGTTTTCAAAGTAAAGTTTAAAACATAGTTCTCTTCTTGATTGGCATTTGTAACTGAGCAGATAATCTCTGGGTGGGTATTCATATGGATTCCCGCCCCCTGCCGCCTGTTCTTCCCTCTCTCTGTTCTCTATGGTAAGTATTAGGCTATGTGCCCACGCTGCGGAAAATTTGTGGAATTTGCCACGTTTTTTTCATGGAAATTCCACGGATTTCTTAAAAATCCGCAGTACAGCAAGTCCCCAGCCATTTCTATGGAAGTTTTGAACCTGTGCCCATGCTGTGTTAAATAGTGTGGATGCAGCATGTCAATTATTCTTGCGGATTTTTCCCCACACGATCCCATACTGCCTTGCTTGAAGACACCGGAGTCACTTCCTCCAGTGAAGGGGAGAGCAGGGGAGCCAAGAGCGGGCAGCTGGAGGTGGGCGGGGCCTGCGCGAGCTCCAGTCATGTGACAACTTGAACTAGTTCAGGCCCGCCCACCGTCTCCTGCAAAGTGCAGATAGACATGGCCGGAAAGTGAAGTGCTGCGTGATGGAGGCAAGTATGAACTCCACAATTACTCCAGCACTTGTTCTGCATTGAGGATGCCGAAGTCACGGTACTGTATCCTCAACGCAGAATGCCCACAGCATATCCGCAGGACATTCCGCAATACAACCGCAGCATTGAAAAACAGACAAAGCTGTGCTGCGGTTTTCTTGGAGCTCCTACGGAATGTCCTGCGGATATAATCACAGGAAACTTTCTCCGTGGGCACATGGCCTTATAGAAACAATTCAGAAGGACCTGTGGTGAGGTCATACCCATGTGACAAGAAGGGGTGGGGCCTCAGCCAACAAAGCTGGATACCAGGTCACATTGGTATGACATCACACAGGTCCTTCAACAAAGGAAGGAGTTTGTATAATACCATAGAGAACAGAGTGAGAAAACAGGCAGGGAATACATATGAATGCCCACCCAGAGATTATCTGCTCAGTTGCAATGGTCACTCAAGAAGACGATTTTTTAAAGTTTACTTTCTTGGATTTGAAAGTCTAAACATCTGAGCTGACCACTAATGGTATGTAGATAAGCAGCCTGATAGTGTCAGTATAGGACTGGCTTTAGCTTATATACCAAAATACTGGTGATAGGTTCCCTTTAAAGACCCTTTTCAAAAAGGAGTAGCTCTGGGGAACTTAAAGTGAACCTGTCAGGTCCCATATGCACACACAACTGCGAGCAGTTCTGGGTGTATATTGCTAATCTCTGCCTATCCGTCCCTGTATACACTAGCATAGATAAAGAGATCTGTAGAAAAAATATTTCTAAAGATCTTTAACGGTATGCTAATGAGTGCAGGGACTGGTCACAATGGTGTTATATCCCTCCCCCCCCCCCCCCCCCGACTAGCAACTCTCTTAGGATATTAGCACACCCATTAGGCCTAAGCCACACGGCGAGAAAATCGGTGCGAGTGGAGTGCGATAAAACATCGCATTCCCCTCAGACCAATTCTAGCCTGTGTGACAGCACACATGAGCGATTATTTTCTCAGCCCTAATCGGACCGAGAAAACAATCGCAGCATGCTGCGATTGTAAGCTGAGACTCTTTCTCTCGCACCCATTCAAGTGAATGGGGCGAGAGAAAAATCGCACTGCACTCGCAGTACACCGGTGTACCGCTAGTGCAGTGCGAGAATGGCTATAGCCGGCTACGCAGGAGAGAGGGGGAGAAATCCCTCCCTCCTCTCCTGAGTGCCGGCCCGCCCCCCGCAGCTGAGGTCTGCTCGCACGAACGGACCTCAGTTGCAAGGACACAGGCATGACACTCGGCTCTGCTGTACTGCCAGCACGAGCCGAGTCTCATGCAAGGGGATCGCAGTAGTACCCGTGTGGCCCCAGCCTAAGTGTGCTAATATGCTATTCAATGCTCACTGCCAGCGTCCTCACCAGCAGTGACATGCCTGCCTGTCTATTGCTACTACCTCAGACGCCGGTCAATGCTCACGATAACAAGTCACTGCACTTCCGGTCATGCGCACTAGTCCTCTTTGAAGCCAGGACACATACACCTGGCTTCATAGTGTGCATGACCAGAAGTGCAGTGACCTGATCATGCGCAGTGACCAGCATCTGAGGCAGTAGCAATAGACAGGTACACATGTCACGGCTAATGGGCATTGAATAGCATATTAGCACGCCCCTGTGGGCATCCTAAGAGGGTGGACTGAGAGCAGGAACTAACGCTCTTGTGACCAGCTTGTGACCAGTCCCTGCGCTCATTAGCATATCAAAGGATCCTTAGAAATACCTTTTATAAAGAGCTCTTTATCTATGCTACCAGATACAGTGATAGCTAGGAAGGGATTAGCAATATGCACCCAGAACTGCTTGTCGTTCTGGGTGCTTATTGTACCTCACAGGGTCCCTTTAAAATCTATTATTTTTAAAATAAATAAATATATATTATAATATCCTTTATACACACATACACTTAAAAGAAATATACAGAAGGGGGTGGGCTCATCTACTTTTAACCCCAAACAATCCAGCAGACCCCCCCCTGTGGAGGTGTGAGTCCGCTTGCTCAGGAAGCAGTTCCCGCCTCTTGAGGTTTCCACGGCCTCCCATGTCTGGCTGCAGCAGTCACTGACTTTCCCAGATGGCTGCTACAGTCAGGTGACTAAAAGAGTCCCGATCACTGGCTTCAGCGGTCCTGTTAATATGCAGATGACAGATACATGGCTGGTAAAGACACTGGAGTGTCCTGTGGGGATCAATGGGGGGGGGGGGGGGTGACAGCGGAAGAGTATGGCAGCCATTGTTACACTGAAAGCATAAATGCTTTATGAGTGAAAGAAAAAAAAAAAATTACAAGGTGGGACAACTCCTTTAAAATCAAAAGACGGCTCCCAAGACAGAGTGAGAATTCAACAACTTTAAAACTTAAATGTTTGCATTCCACATCCGTTAGTAATTCATCTGCCCCAACTACTAGTAAAGCCATACTGCCCTACTGGCACACTGCCCTCACCGGCATCCGGCACTCAGGTCAAAAGACGTCAACGCGTAACATAAGAAGTTTCAACCTGAGCCAAGTAAGGACATCACGTTTGTGGAGAAGAGGTGAGACAACACAATCCAAGCGCCTGAGGCACGTGAGCACGGCATGAAGAGTCACCCTGACACACAGGCTAATCATTTAGTAATATAGTCCCCCGCCCTGACCGACTGGTCGAGAATGTGATCCAACAACATGTTTCCAGGTTATGCAGACATAGCGAGGAAAAGCAAAGTGAAGAGTTCAACGTGAATAAGGTCTCCTTCACACGTCCGTGCAAAACACTGACCTTTTCCCCACAGTCCATGGGTGTAGGTGCGCATGCGTGTGTCCCATCCGGATAGCACGAGCTGGTATACTTACCTGTTTCCGGCACTGCTTTCTTCCGAGCTGCTGTTACTTCCAGGTCCGCGGTTAGAGCAGTGAATATATAATGATCATAATAAGCGGGCCCAGAAGTAACAGCAGAAGCAGAGACCACCGCAAAGGAGACAGGCAAGTATATTTTTTTTTTATTTTTTAGGACCATAAGCTCAGCCTGACAGGAAAGCCATGTTACCCCCATAACTAATATATGTTTGACTTGATGTGTTGGGGGAAGGGAATGGTCTCACTATTATGTATATGAGAATTAGGCTAATAAGTTAAGACCTGTTAATCAGAAACAAATGGGAAGAAATCAGCGAGGCAACCAATGATCATCTGCGCCGAAATACAAAACGTCCCATAAAGAATAAAGGCCCAGTCACACTAAACAACTTACCAGCGATCCCAACAACGATCCAACCTGATAGGGATCGCTGGTAAGTTGCTAGGAGGTTGCTGGTGAGATGTCACACTGCGACGCTCCAGCGATCCCACCAGCAACCTGACCTGGCAGGGATCGCTGGAGCGTGGCTACACGAGTTGCTGGTGAGCTCACCAGCAACCAGTGTCCCAGCCAGCAGCGCCGCGTGGAAGATGCTTCGCTTGGAAACTAAGGTAAATATCGGGTAACCAACCCGATATTTACCTTGGTTACCAGCGCACGCAGCTACACGTGCAGAGATAAGGGAGCAGCGCACACTGCTTAGCGCTGTCTCCCTGCTCTCCTAGCTACAGTACACATGGGTTAATTACCCGATGTGTAATCTGCTACACGTGCAAGAAGCAGGAGCCAGCACTGACAGTGAGAGAGGAGGAGGCTGGTAACGAAGGTAAATATCGGGTAACCAAGGACAGGGCTTCTTGGTTACCCGATGTTTACCGTGGTTATCAGTGTCCGCAGAAGCCGGCTCCTGCTGCCTGCACATTCAGTTGTTGATCTGTCGCTATCACACACCTCGATCTGTGCTTCACAGCGGGACAGCAACAACTAAAAAATGGCCCAGGACATTCAGCAACAACCAACGACCTCACAGCAGGGGCCAGGTTGTTGCTGGATGTCACACACAGCAACATCACTAGCAACATCGCTGTTACGTCACAAAAGTTGTTCGTTAGCAGCGATGTTGCTTAGTGTGACGGGGCCTTAAGGCTAATGTGCCCACGGGACAATGTACCTGCAGACTTTGCCGCAGGTTTACCGCAGCTGCTCCCCGGAATCCGCAGCTTTCCATTGTTGCGGGATTCAAGCATTTTTTGTTGCAGTAAACCTGCGGGACAAGTGCGGAAATACCTGCAGAAGTCCCACCCTGTATCTCCATGGTGGAGAGGCGGGACATCTGCAGATATTTCTGCATGAATAATTGACATTCAGTTACATGCGGCTGCGGGACATCCGCAGCATATTCCGCAGCCGCACATACCGCAGCATTGCTACAGCACTCCCCAAATCCCATAGGGTAACATGGGGAGTGTCTGTACTTGCATAAATCTGCAGATTCATCTGGAAAATCCAGAAAAATCCGGGGCAAAATCCGCGGGTACGTTGTCCCGTGGGCACATAACCTAAACCAGTCCATATATTGTGGTCTGGGGTTTGCAGGTTCCCCATCAATTCTGTTCTAAGGCCCTGCGCGCACTGGAAAACGGAATTTTCTTAAGAAAATTCCGCAGGGTCTGAAAGAGTACTGCACCTACGGTAAAAAACACTGCAAACCGCATGCGGTTTTACCGCAGTATTACCACCATTTTGCCGCGGGTTGGTACATGTGTTTCCAGTTATTTCCTTCTGAGATAGATAGTAGATTGATAAATAGATAAAAAAAGATAGAAGAATAGATGGAGGGATAGATAGAGGACGGATAAATCAACAATCGACACGCTGCAGTTCTCCCGAGCGGTAGTGTGTCCACATTACCGGCCGTGAGAAATGACCTGTGGTTACCCCTGCAGGCTCATTACGAGGCTGCATTCTGGACAGTGTCAGTCGCAGCTGGATGCAAGCGACGTGGGACCTCTGTGGATTACGCCAGAGCTGTGTTTCGGGGGGGTGGTAATAAACTGGTGAAAGAGGGGGCTTTTTTGTGTTTTATTTAAAATAAGGGATTTTACGGTGTGTGTGTTTATTCACTTTACTTCCAGGTTAATCATGAAAGCTTTCTCAGACTCCGCCATGATTAAAGCCTGGACTTCGTGGCAACGATGCGCTGCCATTAACTCATTACTACCCTGATTGCCACCGCATCAGGATGAGCCGGGGACACTCCAGAACTGCCGCATAATGGATGCAACAGTCCCGGGGCAGCTGCGGGCTGATATTCTCGGCTGCGGGGGGGGGGGGGCATTACCCCTGTCCCTCGCCCTCCCCAGCCTGAGAATACCGGGCCGCTGCTGTGTGTTTACCTGGGCTGGACGGTAAAAATACGGCGGAGCCCACGTTTTTTTTTTTTATTTTTACATGTCTGTGTGTGGTGTGGTGTGTGTGTGTTTACTCTGCACTGCTTCCTCTTCCTGTCATAATGACATCACTTCCCTGCAAACCGCAGGCAGTGATGACCATTATGTCCCGAAACCGCGAAATACTGCAGGGAATAACGCAGGAAAACGCAATGAACCGCACAGAATTTGCTACCTGCGCTATTCCCTGCGGGATTTCCCAATTACATTGCAGTCAATGGAGTGAAATGCCGCAGCGACGTGCGGAAAAGAAACGACATGCAATTGTTTTTGCTGCGGGAACCCCGCCGCAAAACATGCAGCTGTCAAAATCCGCATAGTGTGCACAGCATTTTTTTTTCTGATAGTATTGTTGAGATGTTATGAACATAACATGCAGTGAAACATGCAGCAAAACCGCAGGAAATCCGCGGCAAAAAAAACGGTAAGTGCGCACAGGGACTTAGGATAATAAAACAAAACATCACACTACTATTCACTGTTCTGTTCCAGAGGTACATGACATATAAGGCCTTCTGAGCACGCCACGTTTTTCGGGTGCAGTTTTGGTCACATGCATGCATTTCCTTCCTCAGCAAAGTTATGATATTTCATTTTTGCTGTGCGCACATTGCAGCTTTTTTTTTGGCTGTATCTTTGTGGTGACCACAAGGTTGCAACATGTCAATTCTTCTTTGCATTTTGTCCCTGCGTTTCTCACTAGTGATGGGAAGACTCGCAGATTAATCCCCCGATGACTCTGGGTCGGCGGAGGATTGATTCCTGTATCTGGCCAGATGCCAGTCCCCATATAAAGTCTATGGGGACCAGAATCCAACGCAATGGAGGAGCAAGTGCTTCATGCTTAAGAGTCACCGACGCAGCTCTACACTAAAACGTATGCACTGATGGGGCCGCTCATTACCTCATTGAATATGCACTGCTTCCCCCGCCCACCAGCGTCTGATTGGTTGCAGTCAGACGCGCCCCCATGCTGAGTGACAGAGTGACTGACTCTTCCAATCACAGACACTCGTGGGTGGGTCTATATCATACACTAAAATAAAAAAAATTGGCGTCGAGTCCACCCATATATTATGATACCCAGCACAGATAAAGCAAACAGCTACAGGCTGCAGCCAAGAGCTAATCTTGGCAGGGTATCAAAATAAGAGGAACTGCATACGGCTTATTAATCATTTAAATAAATTTAAAAAATTGGCGTGCAGTCCCCTTCCAATTTTGATACCCAGCCAAGATAAAGCCGACAACTAGGGGTTGGTATTCTCAGAGACCCAGGCTTATTGGGCACCCCCAGCCTAAAAATAGAAGCCTGCAGCTGTCCAGAATTGCCACATTCATTAGATGCGACAATCCCAGCACTTTGCCCAGCTCTTCCTGGCTGGTTTGGTGCAGTGGCAATCGTGATAAGGGGTTAATGGCAGCCCACAGCTGTGATTAAACCCTAGATTAGTAGTGGGAGGAATCTATAAGACCCCACCATTACCATTCTGAAAGTGAAAAGTAATAAAAAAACAAACACACAAAAAATTTATTTTTTTTTTCTTCAAATAAAACTCTTTCACCTCTTTATTAACCCCAAAAATACCAGGTCCGACAATCCACACAAGGTCCCACAACGATTCTAGCTCTGCTACATTAAAAGTCACACCGACATGAACACTACTGACCACTGTGAGCTTCAGGCAGAGGCTGAGTGAGCCGCGCGATCAGCGATAACGTCACTCAAGTTAACCACAGCCACAGATGGAGGATCCCACAACCCTCCACCTGTGACTGCAGGTAACCTGACCCCAGGGGACTTCAATGAACTCAGTTGAGGTCACTGAAGTCACCTGAGGTCAATTACCTGCTGTCACAGGTGGAGGACCGTGGAACCTCCCAACTGTGGCCACAGCTAACCTGAGTGACGTCACCGCTGATCGCGGGGCTCACTCAGTCTGCGTGAAACTGACAGTGAGCAGTTATTTTTCATTATCGCGCCCTATAGCTTTATATGTAGCAGAGCTAGAATCTTCGTGGGACCTCGTGTGGATTAAGTCAGACCTGCAGGGGTGTTTTGGGGGTTAATAAAGCTGTGAAAGAGGGTACTCTTTTTTGTCTTATTTTACAATTTTTCGTTGTTTGGATTCATTTACTTTCACTTACAGATTAGTAATGGAGGGGGGTGGGGGGGGGGTGTCTCACAGCTCCCATTACTAATCTATGGCTTAGTGGCAACTGAGCCGCCATTAATCCCATATTACAATTGCCACCGAACCAAGGCAACCAAAAAGAGCTGGTCAAACTGCTAGGATGGTCACATCTAACGGATGTGGCAATCCTGGGTGGCAGCGGGCTGATTTTCTTTAGGCTGGGGTGGCCCAATAAGCCTGGGTCTCCACAGCCTAAGAATACAAACCTCCAGCTTTATCATGACTGGGTATCAAAATTGTGTGGGGGAAGGGGGGGGCCGCACGCTGTTTTTTCAACTCATTTAAGCACTAGTTGGATGAACCTGCAATTTTCAGTGGGATTGGCTGACCGATTAAGCTGTATTGGGACCTCCTGACTTTTCCTGCACCTAGTACATTTACTTGCATATTTACTATCCTTTTTCAGCTAGTTTGCCTCTTCTTGGTATGGCAGGTTCTGTTCTGAAAGTGCATGTTACCTTTGATAAGAAGGGAATTTTGTTTACTTACCGTAAATTCCTTTTTTTCTAGCTCCTATTGGGAGACCCAGACAATTGGGTCTATAGCTTCTGCCTCCGGAGGCCACACAAAGTATTACACTTTAAAAAGTGTAACCCCTCCCCTCTGCCTATACACCCTCCCGTGCATCACGGGCTCCTCAGTTTTGGTGCAAAAGCAGGAAGGAGGAAACTTATAAATTGGTCTAAGGTAAATTCAATCCGAAGGATGTTCGGAGAACTGAAAACCATGAACCAAGAACAATTCAACATGAACAACATGTGTACACAAAAGAACAACAGCCCGAAGGGAACAGGGGCGGGTGCTGGGTCTCCCAATAGGAGCTAGAAGAAAAGGAATTTACGGTAAGTAAACAAAATTCCCTTCTTTGTCGCTCCATTGGGAGACCCAGACAATTGGGACGTCCAAAAGCAGTCCCTGGGTGGGTAAAAGAATACCTCGGTAAAAGAGGCGTAAAACGGCCCCTTCCTACAGGTGGGCAACCGCCGCCTGAAGAATTCGCCTACCTAGGCTGGCATCTGCCGAAGCGTAGGTATGCACCTGATAGTGTTTCGTGAAAGTGTACAGACTCGACCAGGTAGCCGCCTGACACACCTGCTGAGCCGTAGCCTGGTGCCGCAATGCCCAGGACGCACCCACGGCTCTGGTAGAATGGGCTTTCAGCCCTGAAGGAACCGGAAGCCCAGAAGAACGGTAGGCTTCAAGAATTGGTTCCTTGATCCACCGAGCCAAGGTTGACTTGGAAGCCTGCGACCCTTTACGCTGGCCAGCGACAAGGACAAAGAGCGCATCCGAGCGGCGCAGGGGCGCCGTACGAGAAATGTAGAGTCTGAGTGCTCTCACCAGATCTAACAAGTGCAAATCCTTTTCACATTGGTGAACTGGATGAGGACAAAAAGAAGGTAAGGAGATATCCTGATTGAGATGAAAGGGGGATACCACCTTAGGAAGAAATTCCGGAACCGGACGCAGAACCACCTTGTCCTGGTGAAACACCAGGAAGGGGGCTTTGCATGACAGCGCTGCTAGCTCAGACACTCTCCGAAGTGATGTGACTGCCACTAGGAAGACCACCTTTTGCGAAAGGCGTGAAAGAGAAATAACCCTCATTGGCTCGAAAGGTGGTTTCTGAAGAGCCGTTAGCACCCTGTTCAGATCCCAGGGTTCTAGCGGACGCTTGTAAGGAGGGACTATGTGGCAAACCCCCTGCAGGAACGTGCGTACCTGTGGAAGCCTGGCTAGACGCTTTTGAAAAAACACAGAGAGCGCCGAGACTTGTCCCTTAAGGGAGCCGAGAGACAAACCCTTTTCCATTCCGGATTGAAGGAAGGACAGAAAAGTGGGCAAGGCAAATGGCCAGGGAGTAAAACCCTGATCAGAGCACCAGGATAAGAAGATCCTCCACGTCCTGTGGTAGATCTTGGCGGACGTTGGTTTCCTGGCCTGTCTCATACTGGCAATGACCTTTTGAGATAACCCTGAAGACGCTAGGATCCAGGACTCAATGGCCACACAGTCAGGTTGAGGGCCGCAGAATTCAGATGGAAAAATAGCCCTTGAGACAGCAAGTCTGGTCGGTCTGTTAGTGCCCACGGTTGACCCACCGTGAGATGCCACAGATCCGGGTACCACGACCTCCTCGGCCAGTCTGAAGCGACGAGGATGGCGCGGCGGCAGTCGGACCTGATCTTGCGTAACACTCTGGGCAGCAGTGCCAGAGGAGGAAATACATAAGGCAGTTGAAACTGCGACCAATCCTGAACTAAAGCGTCTGCCGCCAGAGCTCTGATCTTGAGAACGTGCCATGAATGCCGGGACCTTGTTGTTGTGCCGGGACGCCATTAGGTCGACGTCCGGCTTCCCCCAGCGGCAACAGATCTCTTGAAACACGTCCGGGTGAAGAGACCATTCCCCTGCGTCCATGCCCTGGCGACTGAGAAAGTCTGCTTCCCAGTTTTCTACGCCCGGGATGTGAACTGCGGAGATGGTGGAGGCTGTGGCTTCCACCCACAGCAGAATCCGCCGAACTTCCTGGAAGGCTTGCCGGCTGCGTGTGCCGCTTTGGTGGTTGATGTATGCCACCGCCGTGGCGTTGTCCGACTGAATTCGGATCTGCCTGCCTTCCAGCCACGGCTGGAACGCCTTTAGGGCTAGAAACACTGCCCTTATCTCCAGAAAATTGATCTGAAGGGAGGACTCTGGCTGAGTCCAGGTACCCTGAGCCCTGTGGTGGAGAAAGACCGCTCCCCACCCTGACAGACTCGCGTCCGTCGTGACCACAGCCCAGGATGGGGGCAGGAAGGATTTCCCCTTCGACAAAGAAGTGGGAAGAAGCCACCACTGGAGGGAGGCCTTGGCTGCCCGAGAAAGGGAGACGTTCCTGTCGAGGGACGTCGACTTCCTGTCCCATTTGCGGAGAATGTCCCATTGAAGTGGACGCAGATGAAACTGCGCAAAAGGAACTGCCTCCATTGCTGCCACCATCTTCCCTAGGAAGTGCATGAGGCGCCTCAGGGGGTGCGACTGGGCTCGAAGGAGAGATTGCACCCCTGTCTGTAGTGAACGCTGTTTGTCCAGCGGCAGTTTCACTATCGCTGAGAGAGTATGAAACTCCATGCCGAGATATGTCAGCGATTGGGCCGGTGTCAATTTTGACTTTGGGAAATTGATGATCCACCCGAATCTCTGGAGAGTCTCCAGCGCAATGTTCAGGCTGTGTTGGCATGCCACCCGAGAGGGGGCCTTGACAAGCAGATCGTCTAAGTAAGGGATCACCGAGTGTCCCTGAGAGTGTAGGACTGCTACCACTGTTGCCATGACCTTGGTGAAGACCCTTGGGGCTGTCGCCAGGCCGAAAGGCAGTGCCACGAACTGAAGGTGTTCGTCCCCGATGGCGAAACACAGGAAGCGCTGATGCTCTGGTGCAATCGGCACGTGGAGATAAGCATCCCTGATGTCGATTGATGCTAGGAAGTCTCCTTGGGACATCGAGGCGATGACGGAGCGGAGAGATTCCATCCGGAACCGCCTGGTTTTCACGTGTCTGTTGAGCAGTTTGAGGTCCAGAACGGGACGGAAAGATCCGTCCTTTTTTGGCACCACAAACAAGTTGGAGTAAAAACCGTGACCCCATTGCTGAAGGGGAACAGGGATCACCACTCCTTCTGCCTTCAGAGTGTTCACCGCCTGAAGAAGAGCATCGGCTCGCTCGGGGGGCGGAGATGTTCTGAAGAAACGAGTCGGGGGACGAGAGCTGAACTCTATCCTGTAACCGTGAGACAGAATGTCTCTCACCCATCGGTCTTGGACATGTGGCAACCAGGCGTCGCAAAAGCGGGAGAGCCTGCCACCGACCGAGGATGCGGTTTGGGGAGGCCGAAAGTCATGAGGAGGCCGCTTTGGGAGCGGTTCCTCCGGCGTTCTTTTTAGGACGTGACTTAGACCGCCATGAATCGGAGTTCCTCTGACCCTTCTGTGGCCTGTTGGACGAGGAGAATTGAGACCTGGCTGAGGGCCGAAAGGACCGAAACCTCGATTGTACCTTCCGTTGTTGAGGTCTGTTTGGTTTGGACTGGGGTAAGGACGAGTCCTTTCCCTTGGATTGTTTAATGATTTCATCCAATCGCTCGCCAAACAGGCGGTCGCCAGAAAATGGCAAACCGGTTAAGAACTTTTTGGAAGCAGAGTCTGCCTTCCATTCACGTAGCCACATGGCCCTGCGGACTGCCACTGAATTGGCGGATGCTACCGCCGTACGGCTCGCAGAGTCCAGGACAGCATTCATGGCGTAGGACGCAAACGCCGACGCCTGAGAGGTTAAGGACACAACCTGCGGAGTAGAGGCACGTGTGACTGCATTAATCTCAGACTGACAAGCTGAGATAGCTTGGAGTGCCCATACGGCTGCGAATGCCGGAGCAAAGGACGCGCCGATAGCTTCATAGATGGATTTCATCAGGAGCTCTATCTGCCTGTCAGTGGCATCCTTGAGTGAAGCACCATCTGCCACTGCAACTATGGATCTAGCCGCCAGTCTAGAGACTGGAGGATCCACCTTGGGACACTGAGCCCAACCCTTGACTACGTCAGGGGGGAAGGGATAACGTGTGTCATTAAGGCGCTTAGTAAAGCGCTTATCTGGAAAAGCCCGGTGTTTCTGGACTGTATCTCTGAAGTCGGAGTGATCAAGAAACGCACTCCGTGTACGTTTGGGAAACCTAAAATGGAATTTCTCCTGCTGAGACGCTGACTCCTCAATCGGAGGAGCTGGAGGAGAAAGATCCAACACCTGATTGATGGACGCTATAAGGTCGTTTACTATGGCGTCCCCTTCAGGTGTATCAAGGTTGAGAGCGGTGTCAGGATCAGAGCCCTGATCTGCCACCTCCGCTTCATCATCCAGAGAGTCCTCCTGCTGAGACCCTGAGCAGTGTGATTAAGTCGAGGGAAGCTCCCAGCGAGCCCGCTTAGCCGGTCTGGGACTGCGGTCCATGTCGGAGTCCTCACCGTGGGACCTATGCGTCGCCCCAGGAGCACTTTGCTGCTCCAACCGAGGGGGGCCTGGGGGCAATGATTCAACAGTGCCCGGGGCCTGTGTTACCAGTCTGGACTGCAAAGCTTCTAGTATCTTAGCAGACCATCGATCCATAGACTCAGAAAGTTTGTCAGCGAATACTGCAAACTCTGTCCCCGTCACCTGGACAGTGGCAGCAGGTGGTTCCACCTGGGCCGAGGGTCCCACCAGTGGCAGAGGCTCCGGCTGAGTGAGTGTCACAGGGGCCGAGCATTGCACACAATGAGGGTAGGTGGAACCTGCAGGTAGCATAGCCGCACATGAGGTACAGGGTTCTGAGAGGAGGAGGGAGCCGTGGGCGTGCCTCAGAAAGTGCGGGAATCTGGTGCCCCACGGTGCTCAGTGAGGGGGGAGGAGGATACTAAGTATGCTCCAGCCCTCAGCGCTGACGTCCAGTGCAGCGTCCCGCCCTTCCCCCTGACTGGCAGGCCCGGGGGCGGGAGTATGCGGCACTAGGCCGCAAAAGCCGGGGACTAAAGTTATAAGCGCGGCCGGCAAACAAGCGCGGTCAGCGCGGTAGTCCCGGCGCACAAACACACCCAGCAGCTGCTGCAGCTCCCATTACACAGGCGCTCTATGCGCCGTCCCCAAGGGGACACAGAGTACCTCAGAGGAGCAGGGCCTGTCCCTGACGATACCCGGTCTCCTGTCCAGCAGATTCCCCCAGGGGCTGCGGAGGGAGCACGGTCCCAGTGCCTGGTGACCGGTTAGGATCCCACTTCACCCAGAGCCCCTAAGGGATGGGGAAGGAAAACAGCATGTGGCTCCAGCCTTTGTACCCGCAATGGGTACCTCAACCTTAACAACACCGCCGACCAGAGTGGGGTGAGAAGGGAGCATGCCGGGGGCCCTGTTATGGCCCTCTTTTCTTCCATCCGATATAGTCAGCAGCTGCTGCTGACTAAATTGTGGAGCTTGCGTGCATGTGTGCCTCCTTCAACACAAAACATAAAAACTGAGGAGCCCGTGATGCACGGGGGGGTGTATAGGCAGAGGGGAGGGGTTTACACTTTTAAGTGTAATACTTTGTGTGGCCTCCGGAGGCAGAAGCTATACACCCAATTGTCTGGGTCTCCCAATGGAGCGACAAAGAAAACTTTATTGATAAAGTCAGGTTCGCATTACATACACTGTTTCCACTGCCGAAACAAATACTTTTGTTTTTATTTGTGGATTTTTCATATCTTATTCAACTCTAAGAAAATTCTGCAAATAAAACATTTATTGCAAACACTTCAGTGGGCGAAACCATAACAGTCCTGATTAAAAGTTATCGCTCGCTGCAGCACGTCATCCTGTGTATACAAGACTAATGCAGCCTATTCACACGGACAGAGCCATTTACCGAATGGCGGCTGTTTAGTGCCACAAAACGAACCTTTAGTCTTCTAGTCCCTTAAAGGGAACCCGTCATCAGAAATTTAGCTTTAAACCTAAAAGTTTCCCCCTCTGCAGCTCCTGGGCTGCATTCTAGCAAGGTTCCTGTACTTTTTGTGGCCCCTTTTAAACCAAATTAAATACTTTATAAACTTGTACCTTTTCCTATGTAAATTTTGTAAATCGTCCATGCGGGCGGGCTCTCTGCTGAATGTTGCTGTTCCTCCAGCACATTGATGCCGTCCCCCGACGCTCCATTTCATCCATCAGGACGCCGCCCACAGCGCCCGAGGTGCCGCCCACGCCAGGATCGCTGGTGACGTGTGTCACAAGCACGAGATTATGGGCGGCGCTGTGATTGCATCGCAACTGCCCGCCCATAATCTCGTGGACGCGCTTTCCCCCACTGCCTCCAGCGTTCTGCGCAAGCGCTCGTCGGCCAAATGACCTGACGTCACCTCCTTCCCATCTTACCCTGCAGCAGGGCAAGATGGGAAAGAGGTGACGTCGGGTCATCTGGCCAGCAAGCGCTTGCGCAGAACACTGGAGGAAGAGGGGAGAGTGCGGTCACGAGGTTATGGCCGGCACTTGCTGATGACACTCACAGCGCCGCCCATAACCTCGTGCCTGCGCAAAACGTCACCAGCGGTCACACGTGCACAGTCCCGCTACAGTCGCACAGTGCATGCGCGGGACCACGGGCGCCCAGGGGCGGCGTCCTGAGATATGAAATTCAGCGTTGGGGGGCAGCGTAAATCTGCTGGAGGAACAGCAACAATCACCAGAAAGACCGCCCCCATGGACGATTTACAAAATTTATATAGCAAAAGGTACAAGTTTATAAAGTATTTAATTTGGTTTAAAAGGGGCCACAAAAAGTACAGGAACCTGCTAGAATGCAGCCCAGGAGCTGCAGAGGGGGAAACTTTTAGGTTTAAAGCAAAATTTCTGATGACAGGTTCCCTTTAAACTGGAAGGGGGACAGAAGTTATTAAATTTGCCATCCTAAATGACATTACTCTAATATCCATGGCCAAGTGCAAGACAGGTGACGTCAGGACTCGGTGCCTTCCTAAATGCGACAACAAGGAAGGGGCGGGGGGGGGGAAATCACAGAATCTGCAGACACTTAATAGTCGATGGTGGTCACCCCATGCAACCGCCACGTGTACTGCATCGCCATTGTCTTTTATAAAGAAAAATAAAAACCGCTGCTCACTCCAGACTGCATGAAATGCTGCCGATAGCAAATATCTATATACACACATACATGCTTTAAAGTACAGCTCATATCAGAAGGCACTGTAGATCTAATTATAGGGGGACAGCCTTCATGAACACATAGTACAGCACAACCCCATAACAGCAGGGGGGTGCACCCTTAACATCACTGTTAGGGGGGGGGGGCACTCTTCCACCCCACATGTATCACTGCTGGGGAGGGCACTACAATGTGTGTCATTCCTGGGGGTGCACACACCTGTATCACTGTCTTGGGGAGGGGGTGTCCCTTCATCTATATTAAGGGGCACCCCCCCGGCTCATCCATCACTATTAAGGGGCACCCCCCCCCCCCGGCTCATCCATCACTATTAAGGGGCACCCCCCGGCTCATCCATCACTATTAAGGGGCACCCCCCCCGGCTCATCCATCACTATTAAGGGGCACCCCCCCCGGCTCATCCATCACTATTAAGGGGCACCCCCCCCGGCTCATCCATCACTATTAAGGGGGACCCCCCCCTCATCCATCACTATTAAGGGGCACCCCCCCCCTCATCCATCACTATTAAGGGGCACCCCCCCCCTCATCCATCACTATTAAGGGGCACCCCCCCCTCATCCATCACTATTAAGGGGCACCCCCCCCTCATCCATCACTATTAAAGGGCACCCCCCCCTCATCCATCACTATTAAGGGGCACCCCCCCTCATCCATCACTATTAAGGGGCACCCCCCCTCATCCATCACTATTAAGGGGCACCCCCCCTCATCCATCACTATTAAGGGGCACCCCCCCTCATCCATCACTATTAAGGGGCACCCCCCCTCATCCATCACTATTAAGGGGCACCCCCCCTCATCCATCACTATTAAGGGGCACCCCCCCTCATCCATCACTATTAAGGGGCACCCCCCCTCATCCATCACTATTAAGGGGCACCCCCCCCTCATCCATCACTATTAAGGGGCACCCCCCCCTCATCCATCACTATTAAGGGGCACCCCCCCTCATCCATCACTATTAAGGGGCACCCCCCCCTCATCCATCACTATTAAGGGGCACCCCCCCCTCATCCATCACTATTAAGGGGCACCCCCCCCTCATCCATCACTATTAAGGGGCACCCCCCCCTCATCCATCACTATTAAGGGGCACCCCCCCCTCATCCATCACTAGTAAGGGGCACCCCCCCCTCATCCATCACTAGTAAGGGGCACCCCCCCCTCATCCATCACTAGTAAGGGGCACCCCCCCCTCATCCATCACTAGTAAGGGGCACCCCCCCTCATCCATCACTAGTAAGGGGCACCCCCCCTCATCCATCACTAGTAAGGGGCACCCCCCCTCATCCATCACTAGTAAGGGGCACCCCCCCTCATCCATCACTAGTAAGGGGCACCCCCCCTCATCCATCACTAGTAAGGGGCACCCCCCCTCATCCATCACTAGTAAGGGGCACCCCCCCTCATCCATCACTAGTAAGGGGCACCCCCCCTCATCCATCACTAGTAAGGGGCACCCCCCCTCATCCATCACTAGTAAGGGGCACCCCCCCTCATCCATCACTAGTAAGGGGCACCCCCCCTCATCCATCACTAGTAAGGGGCACCCCCCCTCATCCATCACTAGTAAGGGGCACCCCCCCTCATCCATCACTAGTAAGGGGCACCCCCCCTCATCCATCACTAGTAAGGGGCACCCCCCCTCATCCATCACTAGTAAGGGGCACCCCCCCTCATCCATCACTAGTAAGGGGCACCCCCCCTCATCCATCACTAGTAAGGGGCACCCCCCCTCATCCATCACTAGTAAGGGGCACCCCCCCTCATCCATCACTAGTAAGGGGCACCCCCCCCTCATCCATCACTAGTAAGGGGCACCCCCCCCTCATCCATCACTAGTAAGGGGCACCCCCCCCTCATCCATCACTAGTAAGGGGCACCCCCCCTCATCCATCACTAGTAAGGGGCACCCCCCCTCATCCATCACTAGTAAGGGGCACCCCCCCTCATCCATCACTAGTAAGGGGCACCCCCCCTCATCCATCACTAGTAAGGGGCACCCCCCCTCATCCATCACTAGTAAGGGGCACCCCCCCTCATCCATCACTAGTAAGGGGCACCCCCCCTCATCCATCACTAGTAAGGGGCACCCCCCCTCATCCATCACTAGTAAGGGGCACCCCCCCTCATCCATCACTAGTAAGGGGCACCCCCCCTCATCCATCACTAGTAAGGGGCACCCCCCCTCATCCATCACTAGTAAGGGGCACCCCCCCTCATCCATCACTAGTAAGGGGCACCCCCCCTCATCCATCACTAGTAAGGGGCACCCCCCCTCATCCATCACTAGTAAGGGGCACCCCCCCTCATCCATCACTAGTAAGGGGCACCCCCCCTCATCCATCACTAGTAAGGGGCACCCCCCCTCATCCATCACTAGTAAGGGGCACCCCCCCTCATCCATCACTAGTAAGGGGCACCCCCCCCCTCATCCATCACTAGTAAGGGGCACCCCCCCCTCATCCATCACTAGTAAGGGGCACCCCCCCCACATCCATCACTAGTAAGGGGCACCCCCCCACATCCATCACTAGTAAGGGGCACCCCCCCACATCCATCACTAGTAAGGGGCACCCCCCCTCATCCATCACTAGTAAGGGGCACCCCCCCCTCATCCATCACTAGTAAGGGGCACCCCCCTCATGTGTGAATATTGAGGGGGCCCGTGTATCAGTATACCCTCACGCTGCAGCCCCTCAGGGACCCCCCCCCCCCCCACAAACACTATTAAGAGGCACCTCCCATCTGTTATTAGGGGGCAGCCCCCCCCCAATGTGTGAATATTGGGGGACCCGTGTATCAGTAGCCCCTCAGACCGCCCCGTGCCCCCGGAGGATGGCGGGATGTCTCTAGGCCTCAGGCCTCGGCCTGCAGTCCCCTCCCCCACTCAATTACCGGTCATTGAGCTGGTCCTCGGTGCCGGGCAGCGGATGGACCACGAAGTGTATGGACGTCATGGCGCCGGAGCCCGGGAGCTTCACCAGCGGATCCCGGACCAAGCGTCAAATTAAAACGAGAGGGAAAAAAAATGAAGGGAAAAAAAAAAAAAAGATGTCTGCTGCCTCCCGTGCGGGCGGAGCTGCGGCCTCCGCTGCTTCACTGTGGAGATAACGGCGGCTTCCTCTGACCGGTGTCTCCTTCCGTTTTTTTTCCTTAAAAATCTCCTCAAGACAAATAAAAAAAAAAACACGAAAAAGAAGGAACGAAATGAGTTGGAAAATCGTCGGAGAATCGGCGGCACCTCTAGCACTCCGCCGCCATCTTGCAGACTCCCAGCAGTTTGTCTCCCCCTCCTGTTAGAGTGTATGGGCTCTAGGTGGGTATGACATCACATGATCACGTGGCGCTGCCGTCACGTGTCGCTTTTGTAGGCGGTTTCCGGTGTCTCCCAGAGCGCGCGCCGAAGAGCAAGGTGGGAGGAGTAAAGAAGGGCGGCGCGAGTACGGCCGGGAGCTGAGGGGCGGAGCTATGCACTCTTGTAGGGAGGGGAAAGTGGTGTCCTCAGCGCGTATAGTGGGCGGGGCAAAGAACGGGGGACAGGACTGTACCAAGTGAAAGAGTCTAGGGGGAGTTCAGGAGTGTTGGTTTGTAGAAGGGGCTGTGGATTGTGCGCAGTGTGGGGCCCCGGTGGCTGTTTGTGGATTGTACAGAGGCGGGGGAATTGTTGTGGGGTTCTGGTTGTAGGGAGGCTGTGGATTGTGCTCCGTGTGAGATCTGGGTGGGAGGGGGGCTGTTGTGGGGGTCAGGTGTTGGGGGGTTGTGGATTGTGCGCAGAGGGGGATCTGGTTTGGGGGATTGTGTGCAGTGTGGGATCTGGTTGGGGGGATTGTGTGCAGTGTGGGATCTGGTTGGGGGGATTGTGTGCAGTGTGGGATCTGGTTGGAGGATTGTACGCAGTGTGGCATCTGGTTGGAGGATTGTACACAGTGTGGGATCTGGTTGGGGGATTGTACACAGTGTTGGATCTGGTTGGGGAAATTGTATGCGGTGTGGGATCTGGTTGGAGGATTGTACGCAGTGTGGGATCTGGTTGGAGGATTGTACGCAGTGTGGGATCTGGTTGGAGGATTGTACGCAGTGTGGGATCTGGTTGGGGGGATTGTGTGCAGTGTGGGATCTGGTTGGGGGGGATTGTGTGCAGTGTGGGATCTGGTTGGGGGATTGTACCTAGTGTGGGATCTGGTTGGGGGGATTGTACCCAGTGTGGGATCTGGTTGGGGGGATTGTACGCAGTGTGGGATCTGGTTGGAGGATTGTACGCAGTGTGGGATCTGGTTGGAGGATTGTACACAGTGTGGGATTTGGTTGGGGGATTGTACGCAGTGTGGGATCTGGTTGGGGGGATTGTGTGCAGTGTGGGATCTGGTTGGGGGGATTGTGTGCAGTGTGGGATCTGGTTGGGGGGATTGTGTGCAGTGTGGGATCTGGTTGGGGGATTGTACCCAGTGTGGGATCTGGTTGGGGGGATTGTACGCAGTGTGGGATCTGGTTGGAGGATTGTACGCAGTGTGGGATCTGGTTGGAGGATTGTACACAGTGTGGGATCTGGTTGGGGGATTGTACGCAGTGTTGGATCTGGTTGGGGAAATTGTACGCGGTGTGGGATCTGGTTGGAGGATTGTACACAGTGTGGTGTACACAGTGTGGGATCTGGTTGGAGGATTGTACGCAGTGTGGGATCTGGTTGGAGGATTGTACGCAGTGTGGGATCTGGTTGGAGGATTGTACGCACTGTGGGATCTGGTTGGAGGATTGTACCCAGTGTGGGTTCTGGTTGGGGGGATTGTACGCAGTGTGGGATCGGGTTGTGAGGGGGGTTGTTGATTGTGCGCAGTGTGGGAGTCTAGTAGGGGATTGTGTGCAGTGTGGGGGTCTGGTAGTGGGGGGTTGGATTGTGCGCAGTGTGAGGAGGATTGTGGATTGTGCATGCGCAGTGTGGGAGGTCGTGGATTGTGCGCAGTGTGCGGGTCTGGTGTGGGGCTTTGGATTGTACGCAGTTTGGGGGGGTTGTGGATTGTGTGCAGTGGGTGGGTCTGGTGTGGGGCTTTGGATTGTACGCAGTTTGGGGGGGTTGTGGATTGTACGCAGTGTGGGAGTCTTGTGGGGGGGTTTGGATTGTGTATAGTGGGGGGTTTGGATTGTGCGCAGTTTGGGGGGGTTGTGGATTGTACGCAGTGTGGGAGTCTTGTGGGGGGGGTTTGGATTGTGTATAGTGGGGGGTTTGGATTGTGCGCAGTGGGGGGATTGTGCACAGTGTGGGGGTCTGGTGGGGGGTTGTGGATTGTACGCAGTGTGGGGGTCTTGTGGGGGGTTGTGGATTGTACGCAGTGTGGGGGTCTTGTGGGGGGGGTTTGGATTGTGTATAGTGGGGGGTTAGGATTGTACGCAGTTTGGGGGGGTTGTGGATTGTACGCAGTGTGGGAGTCTTGTGGGGGGGGTTTGGATTGTGTATAGTGGGGGGTTTGGATTGTGCGCAGTGGGGGGATTGTGCACAGTGTGGGGGTCTGGTGGGGGGTTGTGGATTGTACGCAGTGTGGGGGTCTTGTGGGGGGTTGTGGATTGTACGCAGTGTGGGGGTCTTGTGGGGGTTGTGGGCGGGGGGGTTGTGGATTGTAGTGATGACATCCGCAGATTTCTGACTACTTGCTTCTCTCTTCCATTGTGCCTGGAGTGACATCATCCAGATAGAGCGAAGCAATAACAGTGACCGGTTCACTTAATCTTATTCTTCTGTCACATTTAAAATAAAGCACTTTGCAGTGTTAACTGATTGATGCAAATGTCAAAAGATTGGGTTGAAGCTCATTACCTACGTCTGGGCTGCCTATAGATAAATGTTGGGGTAGGCCGTGGTCTACACTGTACTGACGTTCTATAACACTGCATACCGTATGTCACAAACCACCGGGGGGGTCACTCAGAAATCCCCCGCGCTGGCTACCAGTACGTCACAATCGGGGGGTAACAAGTGGGGGTCACCCCTCCTTTATACCTCCCGATCGACAGACAGAGCACGTGACGCGCTCTCTAGCGCCCCTCTTATAGTCAGGCCAATTATGGAATTGCCCGACAATAAGCAAGGAGGCCGCTATACTACTTATGCCGATTATTGAAGGGTCCCCGGTGAGAGTAAGGTATATATTCCCCCGACCTCCGCGGGCGGAATATATAAAATCTCCCCGAATCTCACTGGCCTCCCCACAATAATCCTTGGCACAATTCGCTGCCACCAACCGATTTACGGTAACTATTAGCCGAACACACAGACGTGGGATTCAAGATCGAGATAACAGAACAGCCCAAGATTAATTATATAATTTAATCAGCCTAAAGCACACTAGAAACTACAATATATACAATAGGGAATCTACAGAATATACATATGTCAGAGTACAGTTACAATCAAAGCATGGGTTACAAACAGGCATACACAGTTCCAGCAGTTACCTTGTTGCGTCTGGCCACAGGGGGGCGCTGTACCCAGGTTTCTAGGATCCTTCCCACAGATGTTTCCTACACGTGCCCCCAGCGAAAAGACACTGGAAAATGGCCGAAGTAGGGTTATCAACCTGGACCAATCCAGGTCCCCTCCTACCTTCGTGACCTCAGAGGGAGCACTGCTCCACCCCTGGCTTGAGTTATGGACAATATCCCAACATGGAATATGGGCCATAACTTTGCCTGGGAGCGTCGTAGGCGGACGCCAATGCTCTCATTGTGACAGTTATGAATTTAGCTACAGAACGAGGGGACTCATGACCTGTCTGCCAGTTCCCCATTGGCTGATATCACGCCTGGGGCATTTCCCAATGTCCTGCTCCCATAAAAAGGGTGTGCCGGCATCGTCCGCATGCGGAGACACCATTTTTATGGTTGCCATATTTATCGGAAATATGGCTTGCGAGATATGAACCATTTTTTACTGGAGTCGTTCTGTCTAGCTAGTTCCATAGCCTTGCTAATGAGATACAACTCTTGTTACAGGGTGACGGCAGGGAGTCATCCTGTGTCCATTGTTCCCACACCACCTCATTTCCATATCACAGGACATGGCCATGGAGGTGTAAGTGGAACACTGAGAACAAGAAGGGGGGGGGCACTGCCAGGGAGTGATGAGGGATTATGACTGGAGTCATAATTCATCTTCATATCCCGGGATTTGCCTCACACCTCCCCCCTTTTGAGGGCGCTAGGGGGCAGCACACTCCGGTGTTCCCCCGTGCGCCCGTCCGCGACCTCTCCTTGTCGGGACAGCCCGTCTGCGTTACCGTGGTCACGGCCCCTTTTGTGGCGAATGGTGAAGTTGTATTGCTGGAGCGCAAGGCTCCATCGCAACAATCGCCCATTCGTCCCAGAGACGGTGTGCAACCAGCTGAGGGGATTGTGGTCCGTCTCCACGATGAAGTGGCGCCCGTATAGATAGGGTTGCAGACGCTGCAGGGCCCACACTATGGCCAGGCACTCCTTCTCCATCGTGGAATAGGCAACTTCCCTTGGTAACAGCTTCCTGCTCAGGTACAAGACTGGGTGCTCTTGGCTCGCAGAGTCCACCTGGCTGAGCACCGCACCGAGGCCGAAGTCACTGGCGTCGGTCTGTACTACAAACGGCCGCGTGAAGTCGGCTGCCTGTAGCACGGGCGGGCTGGACAGGGCGTCCTTTAGGGCCCGGAAGGCTGTCTCGCAGTCCATTGTCCAATCGACTGCAGAGGGCAGCTTCTCCTTGGTGAGGTCCGTCAAGGGCTTTGCCAGGCTACTATAGCATGGAACAAACCTCCTATAGTACCCAGCGGTCCCCAAGAAGGACATCACCTGCTTCTTGGTCCTGGGGGTGGGCCAGGATGCGATGGCTTCCACTTTCTCAGGCTCGGGCTTCAGTGTTCTCCCACCTACCCGGTGACCGAGGTACTGGACCTCGCTCATGGCCAGCTGACACTTTCCCGGCTTGATGGTCAAACCTGCCCGGTGGATCCGCCTGAGCACCTGTGCTAGATGCTCTAGGTGGTCCTCCCAGGTGGGACTGAAGACGGCAATGTCATCCAGGTACGCGGCCGCGTACCCTTCAAGTCCCTTGAGCAGGGTGTTGACCATCCGCTGGAAAGTGGCAGGGGCATTCCTCATCCCGAATGGCATCACCGTGGACTCGTACAGTCCAAATGGGGTAATAAAGGCAGAGCGTTCCCTGGCCTTGCGAGTCAGGGGGATCTGCCAATATCCCCGGCTCAGATCCATGATGGTCAGGTACTGAGCCCCGGCCAACTGATCGAGCAGGTCATCGATGCGTGGCATTTGGTACGCATCGGCGACCGTGACCGCATTGAGCCCCCTGTAGTCCACGCAGAACCGAGTGGTTCGGTCCTTCTTAGGGACGAGGACTACAGGCGAGGCCCAAGCGCTGTTGGATGCCTGGATCACCCCCAGCTTCAGCATCTCGTCAATCTCCTGGCGCATGTGTTGCTGCACCTCCAGGGAGACCCGATATGCTGAACGCCGGATCGGGGGATGATCCCCAGTGTCCACGTGATGGACAGCCAAGTCAGTCCTTCCGGGCTGGTTGGTAAACAACCCCCGGAAGGGGTGTAGGGTGGCCCACAGCTGGGACCGTTGGTCCTCCAAGAGCTGGTGGCCAACCTCCACATCCTCAATGGATCCGCCTGCCCTAACCTGGGCTAGCATATCCAAGAGGGTTTCCGCTTCTCCCTCCTCGGGCAGGTTGCACACGGGGAGCGCACATGCCTCCCGCTCATGATGTGCCTTCATCATGTTCACATGGAAGGGCTTCCGCCTTCCACGGGCAGGGTCCAGGGTGACCAGGTACGTTACAGGGTTGAGCTGCTGGTACACGAGGTATGGGCCTTCCCAGGCTGCCTGAAGCTTGTCCTGTGGTACGGGGACCAGTACCCACACCTTTTGACCCACTTGGTAGGTCCTCTCACAAGCGTTCTGGTCATACCAACGCTTCTGATCGGCCTGGGCTTGAGCCATATTGTCGTGTACCAGTTGCGTCAAGGCCTGCATTTTGTCCCGGAAGCGCATGACATACTCGATAACCGACACTCCAGGGGTGGCCAAATCCCCTTCCCAAGCCTCTTTCACCAGAGCCAGGGGGCCCCGCACACGTCGCCCGTACAGGAGCTCAAACGGTGAGAATCCCGTTGAGGCCTGTGGAACCTCCCGGTAAGCAAATAACAGGTGTGGGAGATACCGCTCCCAGTCACGCCCATGGGAGTCGACCAACATCTTAAGCATCTGCTTTAAGGTGCCATTGAACCGCTCGCACAGGCCATTAGTCTGTGGATGGTACGGGCTGGCCACCAGATGTCGCACCTGGACTTGCTTACAGAGGGCCTCCATCAGCTGGGACATGAATTGGGTCCCCCGGTCAGTGAGCATTTCCTGGGGAAAACCCACTCGGGAGAAAATCTCCAGCAATGCGGTGGCCACCTTGTCAGCCCGAATGGACGACAAGGCCACTGCTTCTGGGTACCGGGTGGCATAGTCCACTACCGTCAGTATGAAGCGTTTCCCGGAGCTGCTGGGGATGGCCAGCGGGCCGACCAGATCCACAGCCACCCTCCTGAAAGGCTCATCGATGATTGGCAGAGATACCAGTGGGGCTTTGGGGCGTGGCCCCGCCTTCCCCACTCTCTGACAGGTTTCACACGAACGGCAGTAGGCAGCCACATCGGCCCCCATTTTCGGCCAGTAGAAATGCTGGTTTAACCTGGCCTTGGTCTTAGCGATCCCTAGGTGTCCGGCCATCGGAATCTCATGTGCGATCCGCAACAACTCCGTCCGGAACGGATAGGGTACCACCAACTGTCGGTCCCTGGGCCACGCCTCCGGTGAACCCTGCTGGACCGTGGCCCGGTACAGCCGTCCTTGGTCCCAGACCACTCGCTCCGGGTCCGAGTCCGAGGGAGGCTGTGCCGCCTGCTCCTTAAGAGCTTTCAGGCTGTCGTCAGCTTCTAACGCTGCCTGAAACCCCTGACTAGATGTGGCCAGAATCGACGAGACTGTCACATCTTCAGTCAGTACCCCGGGACCTGTGTCCTGGCCTCCACCTGACTCGGCTGCCACTTGGTCAGAAGGGGAAGAGCTATCGGACCTCCGGGAGGCCCCTTGGCTTCCAGCACTCCCCCTGCGGGTGACAGCGGCCACAGCCGCTGCGACCGTGGGTCGTGCCTGCTCCTCCTCCGTTCCTGACCAAGTCGCCGGTTCAGGCAGACCTACCTGGCTTCCTGACACCCCGGTTGTGGGGGAACCATGCACCGAGATCTTACCTGGGAGCACTTCCGCTCCTGGACCGGCCCCAATCTCACCTGCCTGTTCCCCTCCTGCAGCAACAGAACCCCGCTGTGAAATCTCTGGGGACCCCACATTTGCTGTGGTAGCCCCCACCCCACACACTGGTCCTCCCCCTGCAGCACCCTGCTCTCTGCTTATCCCTGCAGAGGGCAACAGATCCCAGCTCACAGGCTGGTTACTTGTAGAGGCATTGTCACACCTTTCTCTGACCCCCTCCCCTGTCACAGCTGCAGCTGTGTGTGTGTCTATGGTGTCTATGCAAGCAGAAATATCAGAGTTCACTCCCTCCTCCCTTACATCATTCATAGATAACACATTAACATTGTCCGGAGGCATGTCAGTACTGGCTCAAGGTTCAGCCCTTGGTTGGGGCCCAAACTGGGAGGTTATCTGCCCCAAATCTGTCCCAAGTAGCACGTTTGCGGGGATCCGATCAGTTACCCCCACCTCCCTCACCCCTCGCCCTGCGCCCCAGTCCACATAAATGTCAGCAACAGGCAGCGCCGGGTCAGTGCCTCCAATCCCGGAGACAGCGAGGGTTTTTCCAGGGATCAAGTCTTGGGGGGACACCATCTCAGGCCGCACCAGAGTCACCTCCGAGGCGCTGTCTCGCAGTCCTATGGTCACAGACCGGCCGACGGTGACAGGTTGGAAGCTGTCCAGGGACCTACCACCACCCCCACCCACACAATACACCTTGGGCGGCCCTTGGGACGGGGACGGAGCCGGGGCCTTGGGACGCTGAGGGCACATGGCCTTGAAGTGTCCAGGTAGGTTGCACTGGTGGCACCGTCTTGGTTCCGCCACGGGCCTGGAGAGGGGAGTTGAGGGGGACACCCCCTGCAGTCTAGGGGCAGGTGGGGCAGTCGCAGAATTCATCTTACCCCCTCTCCAGGTGCTGCTGGTGGCCGCTCTCCTGGCCTCAGGGGCCCGGTTGTTGGTGTAGTCATCGGCAAGGGCAGCTGTAGCCGTGGACCCCTTTGGCTTCTGGTCTCGGATGAACTGGCGGAGATCCTCAGGGCAGTTCCACAAGAGTTGCTCCGTGATGAACAAGTCCAGGATCTCCGGTCCGGTGGAAAGCTGCAGGCCTTGGGTCCAGTGGTCGGCAGCTCGGGCAAGTGCCCGCCGGTGGTCAGCCCAGGAGTCCTTTGGTCCCTTCTGTAGGCTCCGGAACTTCTTGCGGTAGGACTCTGGAGTGAGGTTGTACTGTTGGATCAGGGCCCGCTTGATGGTGTCGTAGCCCTGATCTGCCTCAGCAGGCAAGTCCCCAAGGATATCCAGGGCCTTACCCCTTAAACGGGGGGTCAGGTATTTGGCCCACTGGTCCTTGTCCAGATGGTGCTGCAAGCAAGTCCGTTCAAAAGCAGTCAAGAAAGAGTCCAAGTCTCCATCCTTCTCCAGCACTGGGAAGTCCTCAACACGGACCTTTGGAAGTTTGGTGTCTCGAAGGTCACATGTGGCTGATGAGGGCCGGAGCTGAGCTAGCTGCAGCTGGTAGTCACGGTCTGCCTGTCGCTCTCGCTCTTCACGCGCTGCCTGCCGCTCTCGCTCCGCAGCCTCACGCTCTGCGTGCCGCTCCGCAGCCTCAGCGTCACGCGCTGCCTGCCGCTCTGCCCTGCGCTCTGCCAGGAGTTCCTTGTAGCCCTTCTGGTCTCCAGCCTGGAGAAGGGCCATAGCCATTTGAAGAAGGCTATCCGAGCCTCCCAGGCTCGGTGGAATGGCACGTGGTGATCTGCGGCACGCTGCGGAGCCTGGTGATTCACTGTCCCTTTCAGAGCGGAGGGCTGGCATCTGGCTCGTTGAGGAACCTTGGGTGAGCTGCTCCTCATCTTGTCCAGCAGTGCCAGGTTGCGCAATGTCCTCGGCAGAACGGTTTTCTGGCGTCGAGCTCCTGGAGGACTCGTGGGCAACCTCCTCATTGCTGTCCACAGCACCGTCCTCCCTCTCTTCGGCTCCTGCCTTAGCATTGGCCAGTTGCATAGCTCTGCTCCTGGTGCCATCAGCCATTCTTGCAGACTTTTGGTCACTGACACAGAACTGACACCTGATGCCTCCACACACCTTACAGTATCTGCACTCTGACACTCTAGTGTTGAGCTAGTCTGAAGACCCCAGCAGCCACAGCTGCTGCAGGCAGTCTTTAGTGTCTGGGAGTATGGGTCTCACACTCACACACACTATTATCTCGATCCCACCGCTATGCCACCAATATGTCACAAACCACCGGGGGGGTCACTCAGAAATCCCCCGCGCTGGCTACCAGTACGTCACAATCGGGGGGTAACAAGTGGGGGTCACCCCTCCTTTATACCTCCCGATCGACAGACAGAGCACGTGACGCGCTCTCTAGCGCCCCTCTTATAGTCAGGCCAATTATGGAATTGCCCGACAATAAGCAAGGAGGCCGCTATACTACTTATGCCGATTATTGAAGGGTCCCCGGTGAGAGTAAGGTATATATTCCCCCGACCTCCGCGGGCGGAATATATAAAATCTCCCCGAATCTCACTGGCCTCCCCACAATAATCCTTGGCACAATTCGCTGCCACCAACCGATTTACGGTAACTATTAGCCGAACACACAGACGTGGGATTCAAGATCGAGATAACAGAACAGCCCAAGATTAATTATATAATTTAATCAGCCTAAAGCACACTAGAAACTACAATATATACAATAGGGAATCTACAGAATATACATATGTCAGAGTACAGTTACAATCAAAGCATGGGTTACAAACAGGCATACACAGTTCCAGCAGTTACCTTGTTGCGTCTGGCCACAGGGGGGCGCTGTACCCAGGTTTCTAGGATCCTTCCCACAGATGTTTCCTACACGTGCCCCCAGCGAAAAGACACTGGAAAATGGCCGAAGTAGGGTTATCAACCTGGACCAATCCAGGTCCCCTCCTACCTTCGTGACCTCAGAGGGAGCACTGCTCCACCCCTGGCTTGAGTTATGGACAATATCCCAACATGGAATATGGGCCATAACTTTGCCTGGGAGCGTCGTAGGCGGACGCCAATGCTCTCATTGTGACAGTTATGAATTTAGCTACAGAACGAGGGGACTCATGACCTGTCTGCCAGTTCCCCATTGGCTGATATCACGCCTGGGGCATTTCCCAATGTCCTGCTCCCATAAAAAGGGTGTGCCGGCATCGTCCGCATGCGGAGACACCATTTTTATGGTTGCCATATTTATCGGAAATATGGCTTGCGAGATATGAACCATTTTTTACTGGAGTCGTTCTGTCTAGCTAGTTCCATAGCCTTGCTAATGAGATACAACTCTTGTTACAGGGTGACGGCAGGGAGTCATCCTGTGTCCATTGTTCCCACACCACCTCATTTCCATATCACAGGACATGGCCATGGAGGTGTAAGTGGAACACTGAGAACAAGAAGGGGGGGGGGCACTGCCAGGGAGTGATGAGGGATTATGACTGGAGTCATAATTCATCTTCATATCCCGGGATTTGCCTCACACCTCCCCCCTTTTGAGGGCGCTAGGGGGCAGCACACTCCGGTGTTCCCCCGTGCGCCCGTCCGCGACCTCTCCTTGTCGGGACAGCCCGTCTGCGTTACCGTGGTCACGGCCCCTTTTGTGGCGAATGGTGAAGTTGTATTGCTGGAGCGCAAGGCTCCATCGCAACAATCGCCCATTCGTCCCAGAGACGGTGTGCAACCAGCTGAGGGGATTGTGGTCCGTCTCCACGATGAAGTGGCGCCCGTATAGATAGGGTTGCAGACGCTGCAGGGCCCACACTATGGCCAGGCACTCCTTCTCCATCGTGGAATAGGCAACTTCCCTTGGTAACAGCTTCCTGCTCAGGTACAAGACTGGGTGCTCTTGGCTCGCAGAGTCCACCTGGCTGAGCACCGCACCGAGGCCGAAGTCACTGGCGTCGGTCTGTACTACAAACGGCCGCGTGAAGTCGGCTGCCTGTAGCACGGGCGGGCTGGACAGGGCGTCCTTTAGGGCCCGGAAGGCTGTCTCGCAGTCCATTGTCCAATCAACTGCAGAGGGCAGCTTCTCCTTGGTGAGGTCCGTCAAGGGCTTTGCCAGGCTACTATAGCATGGAACAAACCTCCTATAGTACCCAGCGGTCCCCAAGAAGGACATCACCTGCTTCTTGGTCCTGGGGGTGGGCCAGGATGCGATGGCTTCCACTTTCTCAGGCTCGGGCTTCAGTGTTCTCCCACCTACCCGGTGACCGAGGTACTGGACCTCGCTCATGGCCAGCTGACACTTTCCCGGCTTGATGGTCAAACCTGCCCGGTGGATCCGCCTGAGCACCTGTGCTAGATGCTCTAGGTGGTCCTCCCAGGTGGGACTGAAGACGGCAATGTCATCCAGGTACGCGGCCGCGTACCCTTCAAGTCCCTTGAGCAGGGTGTTGACCATCCGCTGGAAAGTGGCAGGGGCATTCCTCATCCCGAATGGCATCACCGTGGACTCGTACAGTCCAAATGGGGTAATAAAGGCAGAGCGTTCCCTGGCCTTGCGAGTCAGGGGGATCTGCCAATATCCCCGGCTCAGATCCATGATGGTCAGGTACTGAGCCCCGGCCAACTGATCGAGCAGGTCATCGATGCGTGGCATTTGGTACGCATCGGCGACCGTGACCGCATTGAGCCCCCTGTAGTCCACGCAGAACCGAGTGGTTCGGTCCTTCTTAGGGACGAGGACTACAGGCGAGGCCCAAGCGCTGTTGGATGCCTGGATCACCCCCAGCTTCAGCATCTCGTCAATCTCCTGGCGCATGTGTTGCTGCACCTCCAGGGAGACCCGATATGCTGAACGCCGGATCGGGGGATGATCCCCAGTGTCCACGTGATGGACAGCCAAGTCAGTCCTTCCGGGCTGGTTGGTAAACAACCCCCGGAAGGGGTGTAGGGTGGCCCACAGCTGGGACCGTTGGTCCTCCAAGAGCTGGTGGCCAACCTCCACATCCTCAATGGATCCGCCTGCCCTAACCTGGGCTAGCATATCCAAGAGGGTTTCCGCTTCTCCCTCCTCGGGCAGGTTGCACACGGGGAGCGCACATGCCTCCCGCTCATGATGTGCCTTCATCATGTTCACATGGAAGGGCTTCCGCCTTCCACGGGCAGGGTCCAGGGTGACCAGGTACGTTACAGGGTTGAGCTGCTGGTACACGAGGTATGGGCCTTCCCAGGCTGCCTGAAGCTTGTCCTGTGGTACGGGGACCAGTACCCACACCTTTTGACCCACTTGGTAGGTCCTCTCACAAGCGTTCTGGTCGTACCAACGCTTCTGATCGGCCTGGGCTTGAGCCATATTGTCGTGTACCAGTTGCGTCAAGGCCTGCATTTTGTCCCGGAAGCGCATGACATACTCGATAACCGACACTCCAGGGGTGGCCAAATCCCCTTCCCAAGCCTCTTTCACCAGAGCCAGGGGGCCCCGCACACGTCGCCCGTACAGGAGCTCAAACGGTGAGAATCCCGTTGAGGCCTGTGGAACCTCCCGGTAAGCAAATAACAGGTGTGGGAGATACCGCTCCCAGTCACGCCCATGGGAGTCGACCAACATCTTAAGCATCTGCTTTAAGGTGCCATTGAACCGCTCGCACAGGCCATTAGTCTGTGGATGGTACGGGCTGGCCACCAGATGTCGCACCTGGACTTGCTTACAGAGGGCCTCCATCAGCTGGGACATGAATTGGGTCCCCCGGTCAGTGAGCATTTCCTGGGGAAAACCCACTCGGGAGAAAATCTCCAGCAATGCGGTGGCCACCTTGTCAGCCCGAATGGACGACAAGGCCACTGCTTCTGGGTACCGGGTGGCATAGTCCACTACCGTCAGTATGAAGCGTTTCCCGGAGCTGCTGGGGATGGCCAGCGGGCCGACCAGATCCACAGCCACCCTCCTGAAAGGCTCATCGATGATTGGCAGAGATACCAGTGGGGCTTTGGGGCGTGGCCCCGCCTTCCCCACTCTCTGACAGGTTTCACACGAACGGCAGTAGGCAGCCACATCGGCCCCCATTTTCGGCCAGTAGAAATGCTGGTTTAACCTGGCCTTGGTCTTAGCGATCCCTAGGTGTCCGGCCATCGGAATCTCATGTGCGATCCGCAACAACTCCGTCCGGAACGGATAGGGTACCACCAACTGTCGGTCCCTGGGCCACGCCTCCGGTGAACCCTGCTGGACCGTGGCCCGGTACAGCCGTCCTTGGTCCCAGACCACTCGCTCCGGGTCCGAGTCCGAGGGAGGCTGTGCCGCCTGCTCCTTAAGAGCTTTCAGGCTGTCGTCAGCTTCTAACGCTGCCTGAAACCCCTGACTAGATGTGGCCAGAATCGACGAGACTGTCACATCTTCAGTCAGTACCCCGGGACCTGTGTCCTGGCCTCCACCTGACTCGGCTGCCACTTGGTCAGAAGGGGAAGAGCTATCGGACCTCCGGGAGGCCCCTTGGCTTCCAGCACTCCCCCTGCGGGTGACAGCGGCCACAGCCGCTGCGACCGTGGGTCGTGCCTGCTCCTCCTCCGTTCCTGACCAAGTCGCCGGTTCAGGCAGACCTACCTGGCTTCCTGACACCCCGGTTGTGGGGGAACCATGCACCGAGATCTTACCTGGGAGCACTTCCGCTCCTGGACCGGCCCCAATCTCACCTGCCTGTTCCCCTCCTGCAGCAACAGAACCCCGCTGTGAAATCTCTGGGGACCCCACATTTGCTGTGGTAGCCCCCACCCCACACACTGGTCCTCCCCCTGCAGCACCCTGCTCTCTGCTTATCCCTGCAGAGGGCAACAGATCCCAGCTCACAGGCTGGTTACTTGTAGAGGCATTGTCACACCTTTCTCTGACCCCCTCCCCTGTCACAGCTGCAGCTGTGTGTGTGTCTATGGTGTCTATGCAAGCAGAAATATCAGAGTTCACTCCCTCCTCCCTTACATCATTCATAGATAACACATTAACATTGTCCGGAGGCATGTCAGTACTGGCTGAAGGTTCAGCCCTTGGTTGGGGCCCAAACTGGGAGGTTATCTGCCCCAAATCTGTCCCAAGTAGCACGTTTGCGGGGATCCGATCAGTTACCCCCACCTCCCTCACCCCTCGCCCTGCGCCCCAGTCCACATAAATGTCAGCAACAGGCAGCGCCGGGTCAGTGCCTCCAATCCCGGAGACAGCGAGGGTTTTTCCAGGGATCAAGTCTTGGGGGGACACCATCTCAGGCCGCACCAGAGTCACCTCCGAGGCGCTGTCTCGCAGTCCTATGGTCACAGACCGGCCGACGGTGACAGGTTGGAAGCTGTCCAGGGACCTACCACCACCCCCACCCACACAATACACCTTGGGCGGCCCTTGGGACGGGGACGGAGCCGGGGCCTTGGGACGCTGAGGGCACATGGCCTTGAAGTGTCCAGGTAGGTTGCACTGGTGGCACCGTCTTGGTTCCGCCACGGGCCTGGAGAGGGGAGTTGAGGGGGACACCCCCTGCAGTCTAGGGGCAGGTGGGGCAGTCGCAGAATTCATCTTACCCCCTCTCCAGGTGCTGCTGGTGGCCGCTCTCCTGGCCTCAGGGGCCCGGTTGTTGGTGTAGTCATCGGCAAGGGCAGCTGTAGCCGTGGACCCCTTTGGCTTCTGGTCTCGGATGAACTGGCGGAGATCCTCAGGGCAGTTCCACAAGAGTTGCTCCGTGATGAACAAGTCCAGGATCTCCGGTCCGGTGGAAAGCTGCAGGCCTTGGGTCCAGTGGTCGGCAGCTCGGGCAAGTGCCCGCCGGTGGTCAGCCCAGGAGTCCTTTGGTCCCTTCTGTAGGCTCCGGAACTTCTTGCGGTAGGACTCTGGAGTGAGGTTGTACTGTTGGATCAGGGCCCGCTTGATGGTGTCGTAGCCCTGATCTGCCTCAGCAGGCAAGTCCCCAAGGATATCCAGGGCCTTACCCCTTAAACGGGGGGTCAGGTATTTGGCCCACTGGTCCTTGTCCAGATGGTGCTGCAAGCAAGTCCGTTCAAAAGCAGTCAAGAAAGAGTCCAAGTCTCCATCCTTCTCCAGCACTGGGAAGTCCTCAACACGGACCTTTGGAAGTTTGGTGTCTCGAAGGTCACATGTGGCTGATGAGGGCCGGAGCTGAGCTAGCTGCAGCTGGTAGTCACGGTCTGCCTGTCGCTCTCGCTCTTCACGCGCTGCCTGCCGCTCTCGCTCCGCAGCCTCACGCTCTGCGTGCCGCTCCGCAGCCTCAGCGTCACGCGCTGCCTGCCGCTCTGCCCTGCGCTCTGCCAGGAGTTCCTTGTAGCCCTTCTGGTCTCCAGCCTGGAGAAGGGCCATAGCCATTTGAAGAAGGCTATCCGAGCCTCCCAGGCTCGGTGGAATGGCACGTGGTGATCTGCGGCACGCTGCGGAGCCTGGTGATTCACTGTCCCTTTCAGAGCGGAGGGCTGGCATCTGGCTCGTTGAGGAACCTTGGGTGAGCTGCTCCTCATCTTGTCCAGCAGTGCCAGGTTGCGCAATGTCCTCGGCAGAACGGTTTTCTGGCGTCGAGCTCCTGGAGGACTCGTGGGCAACCTCCTCATTGCTGTCCACAGCACCGTCCTCCCTCTCTTCGGCTCCTGCCTTAGCATTGGCCAGTTGCATAGCTCTGCTCCTGGTGCCATCAGCCATTCTTGCAGACTTTTGGTCACTGACACAGAACTGACACCTGATGCCTCCACACACCTTACAGTATCTGCACTCTGACACTCTAGTGTTGAGCTAGTCTGAAGACCCCAGCAGCCACAGCTGCTGCAGGCAGTCTTTAGTGTCTGGGAGTATGGGTCTCACACTCACACACACTATTATCTCGATCCCACCGCTATGCCACCAATATGTCACAAACCACCGGGGGGGTCACTCAGAAATCCCCCGCGCTGGCTACCAGTACGTCACAATCGGGGGGTAACAAGTGGGGGTCACCCCTCCTTTATACCTCCCGATCGACAGACAGAGCACGTGACGCGCTCTCTAGCGCCCCTCTTATAGTCAGGCCAATTATGGAATTGCCCGACAATAAGCAAGGAGGCCGCTATACTACTTATGCCGATTATTGAAGGGTCCCCGGTGAGAGTAAGGTATATATTCCCCCGACCTCCGCGGGCGGAATATATAAAATCTCCCCGAATCTCACTGGCCTCCCCACAATAATCCTTGGCACAATTCGCTGCCACCAACCGATTTACGGTAACTATTAGCCGAACACACAGACGTGGGATTCAAGATCGAGATAACAGAACAGCCCAAGATTAATTATATAATTTAATCAGCCTAAAGCACACTAGAAACTACAATATATACAATAGGGAATCTACAGAATATACATATGTCAGAGTACAGTTACAATCAAAGCATGGGTTACAAACAGGCATACACAGTTCCAGCAGTTACCTTGTTGCGTCTGGCCACAGGGGGGCGCTGTACCCAGGTTTCTAGGATCCTTCCCACAGATGTTTCCTACACGTGCCCCCAGCGAAAAGACACTGGAAAATGGCCGAAGTAGGGTTATCAACCTGGACCAATCCAGGTCCCCTCCTACCTTCGTGACCTCAGAGGGAGCACTGCTCCACCCCTGGCTTGAGTTATGGACAATATCCCAACATGGAATATGGGCCATAACTTTGCCTGGGAGCGTCGTAGGCGGACGCCAATGCTCTCATTGTGACAGTTATGAATTTAGCTACAGAACGAGGGGACTCATGACCTGTCTGCCAGTTCCCCATTGGCTGATATCACGCCTGGGGCATTTCCCAATGTCCTGCTCCCATAAAAAGGGTGTGCCGGCATCGTCCGCATGCGGAGACACCATTTTTATGGTTGCCATATTTATCGGAAATATGGCTTGCGAGATATGAACCATTTTTTACTGGAGTCGTTCTGTCTAGCTAGTTCCATAGCCTTGCTAATGAGATACAACTCTTGTTACAGGGTGACGGCAGGGAGTCATCCTGTGTCCATTGTTCCCACACCACCTCATTTCCATATCACAGGACATGGCCATGGAGGTGTAAGTGGAACACTGAGAACAAGAAGGGAGGGGGCACTGCCAGGGAGTGATGAGGGATTATGACTGGAGTCATAATTCATCTTCATATCCCGGGATTTGCCTCACACCGTAGTAGAGCTGCTGCACATTGTACATGACTGAAGCTTTAGCTGTCAAACACAGCCAGACTTCCCGTAGAGAGGACAGAGATGGTTTATTACCATCTCTGTCTTTCCAGTCCCTGTATGAATAGCAGCGAATGAGCTCTGGGTATACCACAATAGAAATTGCTAATGGTGCTTGCTTCTCTGGACCCAGCGGGTGATCTTTTGGTGTCGAGATGAAATCTACATAAACACGGGGCGAACATACTTTTAACACTTTACTCCAGACAATATTTTATAGCAATTATATCACTTGCAGTAAAGAAAGGCAGCATCCTATACAACCCAGTAGATTAAATATAAGTAGTGTAAATTGCAATGGAGATATCCTCCTGCTCAGGACTCTCACAGGGACAACCTCAGAGATGCACCACGTTCATCAGTAGGACTGTTCCGACTAGAGAGTTTTGCGCATTTTACTCTAGTGGACATTTTATCTATACTGGTGTATAAATTATTATTATAGCGCCATTTATGCTACGGCGCTTTATATGTGAAAGATGACAAAAACAAGTACAATAATCATGAACAATACAAGACACAGACTGGTATAGGAGGAGAGAGGATCCTGCCCGCGAGGGCTCACAGTCTACAGGGGATGGGTGAGGATACAGTAGGTGGTGGTAGAGCAGGTCGTGCGATGGACTGAGGGTTACTGCAGGTTGTAGGCTTGCCGGAAGAGGTGGGTCTTCAGGTTCCTTTTAAAGGTTTCCATGGTAGGAGAGTTTGATATGTTGGGGTAGAAAGTTCCAGAGTATGGGCGAGGCAAGGGAGAAAGCTTGTATGCAATTGTGGGAAGAGAAAAAGAGAGAAGGAGATCTTATGAAGATCGGAAATTGCGTACAGGTAAGTACTGGGAGACTAGGTCACAGATGTAGGGAGGAGACAGGAGGCGGGTGGCTTTGTATGTCATGGTTAGGGTTTTCACATGGAGTCTTTGGGCAATGGAAAGCCAGTGAAGAGATTAGCAAGAGGAGAGGCCGGGGAATAGCGGGGGCAGGTGGATTATTCGGGCAGAAGAGTTTAGGATAGATTGTAGGGGTGCAAGAGTGTTAGAAGGGAGGCCAGAGAGCAGGAGGGTGCAGTAGTCGAGGTGGGAGATGATGACGGCATGCACTAGGGTTTTTGCAGATTCTTGGTCAAGGAGTGTACAGATCCGGGAAATGTTTTTGAGTTGGAGTTGGCAGCAGGTGAAGAGGGCTTGGATGTGTGGCTGGAAGGAGAGAGCAGAGTCAAGGGTTACCCCAGGCAGCGAGCACACAGGACTGGGGAGAGTGAGCAGCCATTCACTTTGATCGATAGGTCTGGTGGAGTGGTAGAGTGAGATTGGGGAAAGAATTCTGTCTTGTCCATGTTCAGTTTTAGAAATTGAGCAAAAAAGGATGAAATAGCAGATAGACATTGTGCTGGTTAGTAAGGAGATTATATCAGGTTCAGAGAGGTAGATCTGCGTATCATCAGCGTAGAGGTGATACTGAAAGCCGTGGGCCTCTATGAGCTGTCCCAGGTGAAGATGGAACACAGCAGAGGTCCCAGAACTGAACCTTATCGACACCTACAGATAAAGCCGAGATGAGGAGGTGGTGTAAGAGAGGGAGTCCGGTCCGTTAGATATGAAATGTTCCAGGATAGAGATGAGCAGACTTGAAGGTCGGTTCAGCGGGTGCAGCCGAACATGCACCCACATGCAGCCAGCCATGAACATCACTTCCTGGGGAAGGGTGGAAGGGGTTTTTCCTTTTTTTCTTTCGTTGGTGTACACTACATCCAATCACGCTGTTGTTACCGCCAGTGCAAGCAGATCACATACTTCAAGGGGCTCACACTGGGCTGAGCACCGAGTGTACCTGAGCACACCGATGCTCGCGAGAGTGGCGTTCATATGTAAAGCACCCGAACTCCGAATCTGAACTCTTTTCTTTTTGTAAAGTCTGTGTTTGGTACAAACATCAAACCTGGGGTTCACTCATCTCTAATCCAGGATAGTGCCAAGTCTGTGATACCAAGAGATGAGAGACTATGTAGGCAAGAGGATATTGTTATTATAGCATCAATTATTCCATGGTGCTTTACATGTGAAAAAGAGGTATACATAGACAAGTACAATAATCATGAACAATACAAGGCACAGACAGGTACAGGAGGAGAGAGGGACCTGCCCGCGAGGGCTCACAGTCTACAGGGGATGGATGAAGGCATGGTACACAGTTTCAAAGGCAGAGGACAGGTCAATAGGAGAAGGACAGAGTAGTGTTGCTTGGCTTTGGTGGTTAGTAGCTCATTGGTGACTTTAGTTATGGCAGTATATGTGTGTATGTACGAAAAACTGATGAAACACTGAAGTTAAAAACTGACAAACAGACCAACGGATAGAAATCTAGACAAAAGCAATGATGAAAACTGGTTCATTTTTGGCGCAAGAGAAAAACCACTGTCGTCTATTTGAGCCCTTAGGTCACATTCATACGTTGAGTATTTAGTGAGCTTTTCACCTCAATATTTGTAATACAAAATCAGGAGTGGAAAAGTATAATAGGAACACGGACACCACTTCTGTATTTATTACCCACTCCTGGTTTTGGCTACAAATACTGAGGTAAAAACTCACCAAATGCTCACCGTGTGGACGTTGCCTTACTATGGTGGACACCAGTCTTGATTAACCCCATCATGACTGGAAACTATCTTATTTTTCAGTCAACATAGCTGTGGGAGGGCTTGTTTTATGCAGGACTACTTGTATTTTGAAATACAGTTAGGTCCAGAAATATTTGGACAGTGACACAAGTTTTGTTATTTTAGCTGTTTACAAAAACATGTTCAGAAATACAATTATATATATATAATATGGGCTGAAAGTGCACACTCCCAGCTGCAATATGAGAGTTTTCACATCCAAATCGGAGAAAGGGTTTAGGAATCATAGCTCTGTAATGCATAGCCTCCTCTTTTTCAAGGGACCAAAAGTAATTGGACAAGGGACTCTAAGGGCTGCAATTAACTCTGAAGGCGTCTCCCTCGTTAACCTGTAATCAATGAAGTAGTTAAAAGGTCTGGGGTTGATTACAGGTGTGTGGTTTTGCATTTGGAAGCTGTTGCTGTGACCAGACAACATGCGGTCTAAGGAACTCTCAATTGAGGTGAAGCAGAACATCCTGAGGCTGAAAAAAAAGAAAAAATCCATCAGAGAGATAGCAGACATGCTTGGAGTAGCAAAATCAACAGTCGGGTACATTCTGAGAAAAAAGGAATTGACTGGTGAGCTTGGGAACTCAAAAAGGCCTGGGTGTCCATGGATGACAACAGTGGTGGATGATCGCCGCATACTTTCTTGGGTGAAGAAGAACCCGTTCACAACATCAACTGAAGTCCAGAACACTCTCAGTGAAGTAGGTGTATCTGTCTCTAAGTCAACAGTAAAGAGAAGACTCCATGAAAGTAAATACAAAGGGTTCACATCTAGATGCAAACCATTCATCAATTCCAAAAATAAACAGGCCAGAGTTAAATTTGCTGAAAAACACCTCATGAAGCCAGCTCAGTTCTGGAAAAGTATTCTATGGACAGATGAGACCAAGATACCTGTACCAGAATGATGGGAAGAAAAAAGTTTGGAGAAGAAAGGGAACGGCACATGATCCAAGGCACATCACATCCTCTGTAAAACATGGTGGAGGCAACGTGATGGCATGGGCATGCATGGCTTTCAATGGCACTGGGTCACTTGTGTTTATTGATGACATAACAGCAGACAAGAGTAGCCGGATGAATTCTGAAGTGTACCGGGATATACTTTCAGCCCAGATTCAGCCAAATGCCGCAAAGTTGATCGGACGGCGCTTCATAGTACAGATGGACAATGACCTCAAGCATACAGCCAAAGCTACCCAGGAGTTCATGAGTGCAAAAAAGTGGAACATTCTGCAATGGCCAAGTCAATCACCAGATCTTAACCTAATTGAGCATGCATTTCACTTGCTCAAATCCAGACTTAAGACGGTAAGACCCACAAACAAGCAAGACCTGAAGGCTGCGGCTGTAAAGGCCTGGCAAAGCATTAAGAAGGAGGAAACCCAGCGTTTGGTGATGTCCATGGGTTCCAGACTTAAGGCAGTGATTGCCTCCAAAGGATTCGCAACAAAATATTGAAAATAAAAATATTTTGTTTGGGTTTGGTTTATTTGTCCAATTACTTTTGACCTCCTAAAATGTGGAGTGTTTGTAAAGAAATGTGTACAATTCCTACAATTTCTATCAGATATTTTTGTTCAAACCTTCAAATTAAACGTTACAATCTGCACTTGAATTCTGTTGTAGAGGTTTCATTTCAAATCCAATGTGGTGGCATGCAGAGCCCAACTCGCGAAAATTGTGTCACTGTCCAAATATTTCTGGACCTAACTGTATACCATTCACGTTACCATGTAGTGTACTGAAAAATGGGAGTGTCCTGAAGGCCATTTAAGGAGGACGCAGCGAGAAACTCTCCAATTCAGAAACATGTAAATGAATAGATTGCAGTCCACCATGCCTCACAATAAGCGGATTGCCAATAGACTAAACAAATTAATTGCTGAGGTGATCCATGACGACCAGACGGGGTTCATGCCCAACAAGTAAACCGCAGTCAGCCTGAGGCGTCTGTTTCTGAAATTGCAGCTGTTGTGAAGACATGTAAAAAGGTTTAGTGATTTCACTTGACGCTGTGAAAGCTTTCATGGAATTAGTTGTGGGTGATTTTAGATAAAATGGGGTTTAGTTGGAAATTTATAGGATATATTAAATTGAACCTGTCACCAGATTTGTCCCCTATAAGCTGTGGCCACCACCAGTGAGCCCTTATATACAGCATTCTAGAATACTGTATATAAGCGCCCAGGCCGCGCTGTACAATGTAAAAATCACTTTTATAATACCTACAGGGGTGGTCTGGTTCGATAGGGGTCGCTGCTCTCTAGTCCGGCGCCTCCTCTCTCCGGTCCGGCGCCTCCTCTTTTTCTTCCATCGCCATCCTCCTTCGACTCAGCCCAGTATGAATGACGCCATCCACACAAGCATTGCGGTCCTGCGCAAGCACACTGTGATCTACCCTACTCAGGGCAGATCAAAGTATTGTAGTGCACATGTGCGGGCGGTCTTTCATCTTTTCTTGCGCCCGCACATTAGAGTACTGCACAGGACCGCAATGCTGGCTTGTGTGGATGACGTAGGATAGGTCTTCCATACTCAGCTGGCTAACAGGAGGACGGCAATCACAGCAGAGAAGCGGCACCGGACCAGAGAGAGGAGGCACCGTACCGGAAAGCAGTGACACCCATCGGACCGGACCGCCAGTTGGTGAGTATTATAAAAGTGATTTTTACGTTCTACAGATCGGCCTGGGCTCTTATATACAGTTTTCTAGAATGCTGTATATAAGGGCTCAGTGATGCTGGCTGTAGCTTATAGCCACCAAATCTGGTGACAGGTTCCCTTTAAATTATATAATTCACCAATGGCAAAATTGAGAGTAAACCGTAAAATATCAAAATCCTTTGCGTTGGGGAGAAGCACATGGCAAGGGTGTCCACTGTCCTCCTTGCATTTTGCCCTGGTGATAAAACCCCTGGTATACAAGAATAAGAAATTCAAAGGAATTTGTTGCATTTAAGTGTTGTATATTGTAGAAAAGGTTAGTCTATGTGTGGACGATATGTTGGGTGTGGGAAACATGAAATCCTCTATTGGCCCAAAAATGTTGGATATAATAGAATTCGGGCAGCGGTCAGGGCTTAAAATTAATTGGGCCAAATCTTTACTAATGCCGTTGGATCCCCTGCCCGCTCTAGAGATTATTGAAAGATCACAACTCCATGTGGTTGACAAGTTTAATTACTGTATCTTGGAGTGGTTGCTAACTGAAATCCAAGAGATTATAGAACCCTGAATATAAGCCCTTTACTAGATAAATTTAGATAGAAAATTAATGCATGGTGTAAATTATTGTTATCAGTCATAGGAAGAGGAAAGTAAAGGCCCTGTCACACACACAGATAAATCTTTGGCAGATCTGTGGTTGCAGTGAAATCATGGACATATTGTTCCATTTGTACACAGCCACAAACCTGGCACTGATTGTCCACAATTTCACTGCAACCACAGATCTGCTGCAGATTTATCTGTGTGTGTGACAGGGCCTTAAAACTCATTAAAATGATTTTAATGCTGCAACTACTTTATCTGTTGCACAATTCACCATGTTGGATACCATCCACTGTTTTCTGGAAAATTCAAACCCTGTTTATGGAACTTATATGCAGTAAACGGAACTCAAGAATTAGGGTATGTGCGCACGTTGCTTTTTACCTGCTTTTTACCTGCTTTTTTGCTGCTTTTTCTTCTGCGCTGTTTAATGCCAAAATGGATGTGTTCTTCTATTCAAGCAAAGTCTATGGGAATTTGGGTTTCTTGTTCACACTATGTTGTTCAAAATGCTGCCTTTTTGTGGCCGAACTTTGGTCAAAAACTCAGCTTTTCAAAGAAGCAACATGTCAATTGTTTTTGCCATTTGGGTTTTGCACTGCAAAGCTGAGTTTTTGACCAAAGTTCTGCCACAAAAAGGCAGCATTTTGAACAACATAGTGTGAACAAGAAACCCAAATTCCCATAGACTTTGCTTGAATAGAAGAACACATCCATTTTGGCATTAAACAGCGCAGAAGAAAAAGCAGCAAAAAAGCAGGTAAAAAGCAGGTAAAAAGCAACGTGCGCACATACCCTTAGGCTATGTTCACACACTGCGTTTTTTACCTGCGTTTTTGGTCCGTTTTTGCTGCAGAAATTTCTTGAGAAAAATCATTTTTCTAGTGTGAACATAGCCTTAAACTGTTAACACTCCAAATGGAAAAGACAGTAGGTGGTCTGGCAATACCGGATGTGTGGATTTATATACTAGCATGTCAAATGCAACATTTCAGGGTTGGGAAAAGAGGAAAAATCTGAGTAAAGCGGGCTTTACACACTGCGATATCGGTCCCGATATCGCTAGTGTGGGTACCCGCCCCCATCTGTTGCGCGACACGGGCAAATCGCTGCCCGTGCCGCACAACATCGCCCAGACCCGTCACACATACTTACCTGCCCGGCGACATCGCTGTGACCGGCGAACCGCCTCCTTTCTAAGTGTATGCATTGGAGGTGAGCTCAGGATGTGCAAAAAAAGGAAGGTAGACCAAATCTAACATAAAAGTTTATGGTACAAGGAGAAATGTTGCTGGGAATTACTGGATATACCAAACCTACACCATTGTAGCTCAACTTTCAATTACAAGAGTTTAAAGGGAACCTGTCACCAGATTTGTCCCTTATTAGTTGCAGCCACCACCAGTGAGCTTTTATATATAGTATTCCAGAATACTGTATATCAGAGCCCAGGCCGCACTGTATAACGTAAAAAAGAGCTTTATTATACTCACCTAGGAGGTGGTCCGATCGGTGTTGCTGCTCGCAGGTCCGTCGCCTACTCTCTGCTGTCTGCTGCGATCTCCGTCGTCCTTCTTCCCAGCCCCATGTGGATGATGCATCCTACGTCATCCACACAGGCCGGCATTGTGCTGCTGTGTAGGCGCACTTTGATCTGCTCTGCTGAGAGCAGTTCTAAGTACTGTAATGCGCATGCACGAGAAAAGGTCAAAGACTGCCCGTACATGCGCACTACAATACCTTGATGTGTCCTTAGGTGGGCAGATCAAAGTGCGCCTGTGCAGGACCACAATGAAGGCCTGTGTGGATGACGTAGGACATATCATCCACACAGGGCTGAGAAGAAGTAGGATAACGATCGCTGCAGGGGAGGTGCTGGACCCGCGATTAGCGACACCCATTGGACGGGACTGCCCTGTAGGTAAGTATAATAAAGGTGTTTTTTACATTATACGCAGCGGCCTGGGCTCTTATATACAGTATTCTAGAATGCTGTATATAAGTTCATACAAGTGGTGGCTGCAGTTTATAACAGACAAATCTGGTGACAGGTTCACTTTAACAAGTTAACGGGCTTCAGAGGGCGGCAAAGAGAAGAATACAAACTTTGGCAGTAGGGCTGGAAAATGGTGGGTTTAAATGCTTTGATAAACTTCGACAGGAGTAGCTACTTTTTCCAGTATTTCCAGTAAAGGCATGCAGCCAAAACACAGTTTCAAGGGACAACACCAGTAATACAACAGAGTCTTGCATTGCATGGAATTACATTGGCCAAATATTCGAGAGGTCTCATTTCTAGAACCTATCAGCATCTGTTACAACCTTGTATTGATGATCACTTTGCTAGTTAAATCCAAATCGTGAATAGATATTCTCCCCAATTTCTGAAGAGCAGTGGAAAGAGATTTTAGAACTTAACCCCAGCCTGTCTCTGTGTGAAGCACAAAGGCTCATGTGAATCTACCTTATCCATAGAGTGTGTAGAACACCACAGTTCTTTTGCAAGATTGAAGCTTGGCTAAATGCCCTAAATGGGGGATGCATATCTAATGCACATGTTTTGGGAGTGTGGTAGGTTGGGCACTTTCTGCAATAACACCCTATCATTAAAGGGGTTATCTGGCTTCTTTTGACTTTTTTTTTTTATTACCCTATTGGGCTACATTGGGGCAGGTAAGTAGATAGTGACCACTTACCTGCCCTGCTGTCAGCCCCTCTCCCCCGGCTCAGAGTGGTCATGTGACCGCTCCTGCCGCGATTTTGCTGCTTTCGGTCATTTCATGTCAACATGGGCAGGACCATGTTGACATGCAAATCTGGAACAGCATGTCGCCTCCCTGCTGGGCGGCTACAGTGCGATGAGCCCCGCACCCCTTCCCTGCACCCTCCCACACATTCCCCCGCACCCCGTACTCTCCCTGCGACCTCTCCCTGCACTGCTGTGGGGTCCGTGACCTGGGGGAGGGGCCTGGCGGCGGCTGCCGTGGTGTCACCGCCAGCAGCGGGCCCCTGCTCAGGATCGCACATTCAAATGTAAAGGCATCACAGATCACAGATGCCGGTACATTTGAAAGCGCTGATGAGAGGGAGCGCTGCTTCTCATCACTGTCCCGCTGTCTGTGTCTGACAGATCAGGAGAGTGGTGGCGTCACTACTGTGCTGATATGTCCAGACCAGACAGCGGACGAATGTGCAGGAGCGGCGGGGACCGAGGACGGGTGAGTATGTACTCCCTACATGTGTTCCCTATGGAGGTAGGGGGGGTCGGTACAGAGCGCTGTGTGTGTATGTGTGTATGTATGTGTGTGTGTGTGTGTGTGTGTGTGTGTGTGTGTGTGTGCGCGGTGCAGAGCCCTGTTTGTGTGCGGTGCAGAGCCCTGTTTGTGTGCGGTGCAGAGCCCTGTGTGTGTGTGGTGCAGAGCCCTATGTGTGTGCGGTGCAGAGCCCTGTGTGTGTGTGTGTGTGGTGCAGAGCCCTGTGTGTGTGTGGTGCAGAGCCCTGTGTGTGTGTGCGGTGCAGAGCCCTGTGTGTGTGCGCAGTGCAGAGCCCTATGTGCGTGTGCGGTGCAGAGCCATATGTGCGCGTGTGCGGTGCAGAGCCATATGTGTGTGTGCGGTGCAGAGCCATATGTGCGTGTGCAGTGCAGAGCCATATGTGCGTGTGCGGTGCAGAGTCCGATGTGCGTGTGCGGTGCAGAGTCCAATGTGCGGTGCAGAGTCCGATGTGCGTGTGCGGTGCAGAGCCATATGTGCATGTGCGGTGCAGAGTCTGATGTGCATGTGCGGTGCAGAGTCCGATGTGCGTGTGCGGTGCAGAGTCCGAGGTGCTTGTGCGGTGCAGAGTCCGATGTGCGTGTGCGGTGCAGAGTCCGATGTGTGTGTGCGGTGCAGAGTCCGATGTGCGTGTGCGGTGCAGAGTCCGATGTGGGGCTGTTATTTGCAATGCTGTAGTGATACCAGGTCAGGGGCTGGGGAAGAATACTGACAGGGAATGTGTGTGCAGGGGGTGCGGCTGGACACTGGGGAGGGGCTGGACAGTGAGGCCGGGCGGTGCCAGCTGTGACTGGGAGGTTTAACACAGGAAGTGGTCATGTTTGCTAGAGCTAAATGTAAACAGAGAGCTGCAGAGAATAAAGGGTGAATTCAAGAGGAACAAAAGTTGGAAAACAAAAAATAACAATGTAGGTGTGATTTATATGACAATACAGCACAGATTAGCTTACCAAAAAAGTTTGAGTTTATGTCGGACAACTCCTTTAATGGAGAGGGTGTTTGGGGTCTGTGTCCCTGCAGATCCTAAGATCTGCATACTAAGGTACTTGGGAGATGTGGTGGAGTTTGAATCACCATTGGCAATTGGTAAATCCAGAGTATTATTCCAGGCAGGTAAACTCATAGCATTACACTGGTTGGATCTAAAACCTTCGTCAATCAATGAACTAATGATTAAACTTAAACAATATGTGGATGGAGAAAGGGGTGTATAGGAAGAGAAATACCCTTAGATGTTGTGAATGTCATCGGAGTGGGTGCTGGTGTGGAGCTCCCTCTGGTGGCCAGGAATGGTAATGAAGCTAAATCTGAATCTGTGACTCAAACAGGTGTTGGAATTAATTAGGAATCCAGGAAGTAATATTACAGACCAGCGTGGTGTATAAAGGTGAGCAGTTTCTGCTGGCTGCTGCCGGTGATAAATGTTTGCTTCTGCCTCTGAAGATGGCTTGGAGTTTGTCCTTCAATTTACTCTATTCATCCTGTGCCAGAATTCACTCCAGAAAAGTCTGCAGGTTTACTTAACTGCTGGTTTTGCACCTATGGGTGTTGGTGTTGTTTTCCATTTTGTTCTATGTTTATTTTCTTGCATGTATGGATCTGGCTCTCTACTATTTTTGACATGGCAGTTCATTCAACAAGAAAGGGAGTTTCTCCCTGTTCTTATTTTGATTATTTGTACTTTTGAATATTATTTGTTCTGTGATTTTATTCTTTCCCATTATATCTGCAGTTCTGTTCTAAGTGTCTGGCACAAGAGTACCTGATATAGTGGGGGAAGACCGTGTGGTCTTAGGTCTTTTTTTCTATCAGGAGTTTGGTATTTTTTGCAGGGTTTTTTGCTGGCCGCAATCAGTTATCTTTCCTGTCCTGTCGTATATAGTAAGTTAGGCCTCACCTTTGCTAATCTATCTTTTCTATCTGTATATTGTGTTTTCTTACATCACCGTCGTTACATGTTGGGGGCTTGCTATTCCTTTGGGGACTGCTCTAAGGTAAGTTAGGATTCCTCATTTCTATCTTTGAGGTGTAGCTAGTTTCTCTGGCAGTGACGAGGTGTCTAGGTGTGTTAGGAGCATCCCACTGCTACTTCTAGTGTTGTCCGATAGATAGGGGATTGTGGTCAGCTTAGTTTCCAACTACTCTTGTGGTTTTTGTTTTTTTCCTGATTAATGGAATTTTTTATGATTGTCCACGGTTACCAGTTCATAACACTTAGAATAGAAGACTTACTCACTGCCCCGGCTGGGTCCCTTTCTCCCCTACTGCTGCACGGCTTCCCACGTGCTCTGCTGCCTCCTTCCACTTCCGGACCCTATACATGCCGCACAGGGTTCCTGGAAGTACATCTAAGACATGCAAGCACACCGGTCCTCCTGTTAAAGGGCTGTTGTGCAATTCCCAGAAATGCCTCTCAGCCTATGGTTGAGAGGCACTGTGTATTTAAGGCACCTTCCCATTAGGGGAGGTGCCTGCGCAACACCTTCAGTTAGTCAGTTCCCTGTGCTAGTTGTCAGGTCCTATTATCCCTATGTCCGTCAGGCACTTAGTTAAGCTACTATTACAAAAGGGTAAGCCCGGGTCCCTCCTGAGGTCCAGTGGGTTCACTAATCCCAATCACTGCCCATACACCGGCCGCGAGCCTTACACACGATTGGTGAGCGTCATATACCTTTCCAGGAGATACAAATATATATATACAAGTAGTGTATATTGTCATATTAGATATGTGTAATACGCGTGACGCCTATTCTATTCTACTCAACTGCAATTTGTAAAAAGATATCAATTAATATTTCTGGAAGAGTTAGGAGAGGGTGGGAAGTTGAAAATAATTAAGATAAAAATTTTATTAAGCATAAGGATGTTACATACAAATAAAATGTAATATGTGATGGTATGAAAATTACTTATTACTTATTTACTATTTGTAATACAATTTGCTTTATGTGCATTTTTTGATCTCTATATTGAATAAAAATGATCTAATCAAAAAATGTACTGAAGAATAGGAGACAAAAAATATTTACACTTTGGACACAATTTGGCCATTTTCACTTAGGGGTGTACTCATTTTTGTTGCCAACGGTTTAGACATTAATTTAGTATTTCTCCCAAAAAATTATTGCAATTGAACATGGTGTGTAATACACATTTATTTCCTTTGTGAGTATTGGAACACAAAATACTGGGGGGAAAATGCAAATTGGATGTAATTTCACACAAAACCCCCAAAATAGGCCAGAAAAATTGTTGGCACCTTTCCAAAGTTGTGCGTTAAAAAGTTTGTTTCAAGTATGTGATGCTCTTTCAAACTCGCTGGTGGCAAGTAAAAGGTGTGGGCAATATGAATATCACACCTGAAACCTGATAAAAAGGGGAAAAGTTGACTAAATCTATGCATTGTGTGTCTGTTTGTGCCACATTAAGTATGTAGAACAGAAAGAGGAGAAGAGAACTGTCTGAGGACTTGAGAACCAACATTGTTCAAAAATATCAACAATCTAAAGATTACAAGTGCATCTCCAGAGATTTTGATTTCCATGGCACTCTTGCTAATTTCCCTGGATGTGGACAGCAAAGAAAAATTGCTGAAAGGTTGCAAGCCTAGATAGTCTGGATGGTGGATAAACAACGCCAATCAAGTTACGAAAAAATTCAAGGTGCATCAGTGTTAGCACGAACTCTCCGTGGTCATTTGAATTTAATATGGCTGGAGACCCAGGAGGACCTCACTGATGACAGAAACATAAAAAAGCTAGACTGCAGTTTGCCAAAATGTATGCGAATTAGCCAAAATCCTTCTGGGAAAGCATCTTGTGAAAAGGTGAGATCAAGATAGAGATTTTTGGTAAGGCACATTATTGTACTGTTTACCGAAAACAGAATGAGACGAATTAGCACAATTCTATTTCTAACCTTTAGACTTCTGTCCACATGAGCTACAGAAAACACCATTAAAGGAAAGATTTTTTGGGGCAATGAGGAGTGCAGGCATAGATACCTCAACCTTCTAGACCCATTCTGAGAGATGAGCTGCTTCCTCCAGAACAGCAGCTAAATTTATTCTGCGTACATTGATCCTAAGAGCAGTCAGATGGTCTTCAAAACGAGATGTTTGAAAATTTGGTTGACATCCCTTGGAAAAAGAACTCTTTGAATTTGAGAGCTATCACTAATGTGCACTAATATACCAATCAGCTTGGACTAAGTGGATGTCTCCCCCCAAAATAAATTGTTCAGTTTGCAGGAATCTATGACCTGAAAACATTACCTGTTCTAGGGAAAGGAGAGCACACCTTGCAACAGTGACCCTCCCAACCACACAACAAAATTGTTTCCTAGTTAATTGTGAGGGTTACGTTTGAATATTAGTTCATTGTTCTTGGCCAAATAAAAATAAAAACAGATACAAGGTTCTCAAACACAGGCTGAATCCAAAAAATATAAAATTCTAGCAAAATTTTAATAATTTTTTAACAAGCGCAGGTAAAGCAAACTGCTGGGGATGGTATTATAAGGCTGCGAAGGCCCATGGGTATGGGGCCCTACCTGTCATAATCCAGGCCGGCTTTTCCCTGCTGCTGGTTACCCAGTTCTGGCCTGGTCATGTCAGGGGTTAACTTCCCTTGCCTCATTCTGGATCCCAGGACGCTATATATTGCCTCTCTACCTATGGCTTAGTGCCAGTGATATTTCTGCCTTGCAGCTTATATACTGGCTCTGGTGAGTGTTCTCGATCTGTCCTGCCTCCCTGCTACTGTGTCCTGACTTGTACCTCCCCTGTTCGTCTGCCTGTCCCGGTCCCTGACTTCCCGCTCCTATCTGTTGTTTGTGTTTCCCTCTGCATACCTGATCTCCCGGCTTCCGACTCAGTTCTGTTTTCTGACTTTGATATTGATCCTCCCTTTGCAGTGACTCAACTTTCCTGACTAGACCCTGACTGTTTGACTACTCTATTGCCCCTTTTGGTTCGCCTGTTAACTGCCTGCTGAAGTTACTCTGCTGTACTTCAGATGCCTTTCCGTTACAGTGTTTCTTTGTCTCTCCTTCACTACTCTGCTGCCACCTAGTGGGGATTATGCTGTACTACGTATTACTAGCCTTTGTATAGCGTGACACTACCCAACCTAATAATAGTAGTCCACAGCCACCCCAGAAGTGGTGCATCCATTAGGTCCGCCTATTCTGGCTTTTTGCCCGGCTATTCCTGATTGCCCTGGCTCAGTGGCAATCGGGGTAATACTTTTGGGGTTGATGTCAGCTGTGAATTGACAGCTGACATCAAGCCTAGGGGTTAGTATTGCATAGGCATCTACAGTATCTCTTCCATTACTAACCTGGTAAGTATAGAGTTAAAAAACACACATAAAGAGAAAAAAATAGTGTATTTGAATAAAGACTACACCACACTCCTTCCTTCACCAATTTATTAATTAACAAAAAATCCTGATTTAAGAAACAGGTCATTTTGTGATTACACAGACAGGTTTGGCCATATGGTCCCCTCAGTTTGGCATCTGCTCCCCTAAGGTTATATCAGACATCAGAGAAAGAGAATTTTGAATTTTTTACCACATTCCTAGCCAACAGTGCCAACTTCTTGAAAAGTGAGCAAAACTGGAGCAGTGCATGGCCAAACTCGCCCAACAGGTTGTGTGATGCATCAAGATCATTAGGAGGCAAATGCTTCTAATTAAAATCCCCGCATCTGTCAGAATGATTATGAAAATGAAAATGTAATTGTTGTACACAATAGTGCACATCATCACAATGTTCTGCCCATGCCATACGACAACCAATGATTGTATCACCTCACTGATATGCTCAGTACGCATTCTGGGACACGAAAATTAATTTATAATGCATGGTAATGCTGGCTATTTTCTTTTCTGATTTGTAAGTGATCACCAAATTGGTAAGTGATCTGTCACCAGATTTTGCAATACAAACTTCATGTATGGATCTTTTAGACCTGATGAGACCAATGTACTTACTATGAAAATCCACATCAGAAAGGCTGTATGATCCTAATATTGAGCATTTTCTGTGTCCAGTTACAACTAAATAAAGATTAAACAGACTCCACTCCGGACAGCATTTGGTTTCGTACTTGATGTATGGCTTGTATGAAACTGCTCGACCATGGAAACCCATGCCATAAAGCTCTAGGTGGACAGATTTTATGCTGTTAATGGGGTGGTTCACTACTTAGCTTTACTGGCACATCGATGTAATGTTCAGAAACAATTGCGGTCGGCTCATCTCCATCGCGTGACCCCCCCCCGGGCTCTATGGCCTCTGAGATCCGGTGATGTCAGGTCAACTTTCAGTTGACCTGACATCACCGAGGCCGGCACGAGGCTTCGTGAGTCATTGGGCTGTAGGCAGAGTTTCACCGCTCATCACAGCCCAGAATCTCGCGTGCTCTCTCCTTCACTGCAGAGCACCATAAGCAGGAGCGATACTGGGCTGTGATGAGTGGTGAAACTCCGCTGGCTTACAGTCACTCAGGGAGACTGGGGCCGGCCTCGGTGATGTCAGGTCAACTGGAAGTTGACATGGTATCACTGTATCTCAGAGATCACGGAGACTGGGGGTCATGTGATGGGGATGAACGGTCAACAATAGCGCCGCTCCCAGTCACAATTGCCAACACAAGGTATTTGAGAGAAGCTTTGTTTCTGAATGTTATATCGATGCGGCTAGCAAAGCTAAGAAGTGAACGACCCCTTTAATGTTAGTGGAGAGTTGCTGTAATTTGCATTCTTATTTCTCAGATCACATTACCTGGTGTCAGCGGTGGAACAATTGCGGTTGCAGGGGTCTCCATTGCGACGGGGACCGGGGGTGGAGGGGCCCCGTTGACGTCCTCTCCTGCTTCAGGTGTATGTGCGTCCGATGGTGCACGTCTAGCTGAATTGCAGCACAGAGACCCTGGTCAAGTCCCTGCACTGTAACTTGCTGCACTGCTAGGTTTCAGGAGGCAGCAGCCGGCTCTGAGGCGAACAGTGTGCCGACTGCTTAAAGGGAACCAGTGCTATACTGGCACTATCAGGCTGAGTCTATACATACCTGTAGTGGTCAGCTCGGATGTTTAGGTTTTGAAATCCAAAAAGGGAAGTTTATAAAATTAGCTGCTTGTTGAGTGACAGCAGCTGAGGATCAGATAATATATTCATAGTTATCCCCTCCTCCTGTTAGAATTAGCATAAGTATTATACAAACGACTCACTTTGTTGCAGGACCTGTGTGAGGTCATACCCATGTGACAAGAAGGGGCGGGGCTTCAGCCAACAAAGCTTGATACCAGGTCACATGGGTATGACCTCACACAATGCAAGCTGCTTGAGGTCTAGTGTGAAGTTTCCACAATCAGTGATAGTTTGGGGAGCCATGTCATCTGCTGGGGTAGGTCCACTGTGTGTTATCAAGACCAAAGTCAGCGCAGCCATCTACCAGGAAATTTTAGAGCACTTCATGCCTCCGTCAAGCTTTTTACTGGTACTTTTGTCCACACTCCTAAAAGTACCAATACTTGGTTTAATAGCCACAGTATCACTGTGCTTGATTGGCCAGCAAACTCGTCTGACCTAAACCCCATAGAGAATCTATGGGGTATTGTCAAGAGGAAGATGAGAGACACCAGACCCAATAATGCAGACGAGCTGAAGGCTGCTATCAAAGCAACCTGGGCTTCCATAACACTTCAGTGCCACAGGCTGATCGCCTCCATGCCACGCCACATTGATGCAGTAATTTATGTAAAAGGAGCCCGACCAAGTATTGAGGCATTTACTGTACAGAGTTTTCAGTGGTAAAATCATTTTTTCAGTTGGTCTTATATAATATTCTAATCTTCTAAGATAACGTTTGGGTTTTCATTGTCTGTAAGCCATAATCATCAACATTAACAGAAATAAACACTTGAAATAGATCCCTCTGTGTGTAATGACTCTATATAATATATGCGTTTCCCTTTTTGTATTGAATTACCGTATTTTCTGGTGCATAAGACGACCCCTAACTTTTCAAGTTAAAATATAGAGTTTGGGATATATAGTATATACTCGACTGTTAGCCGGCCCAAGTAATGTGCCCATTGTTTAGTGATTGTTTTGCTGTAATGTCCCGGCAGTAATGAGCCCATTGTTTAATAACGCCCTCCTGCTATAATGTCTCCATTGTATAGTAATGTGCCTGCTGTAATGTCCTGTGCAGTAATGTCTCCATTATTTAATAACATCCTCCTGCTGTTCCCTTCTGTCCGCTATCATGCAGTTGTTTACACACAATAAAAGATAATCTCACCTGTCCTCCGTGCCCGCGGTGCCTCCAGCTATTTCTTGCAGTCCCCAGGCACATAGACCCCTCCGCGACAGCGTCCGTGCACGGAGCAGCCGCTGCAGGATGTCGTCATGGCTTTACTACAGTTGAATGCTTTACGGCGCCACAAAGCATTCAACTGCAGTAAAGCGCGTCCAATACACAGGGCCGCCGCTATTGTCAGCGCTTCACTGCAGTTGAATGCTTTGTGACGCCGTAAAGCATTCAACTGTAGTAAAGCCAAGACGACATCCTGCAGCGGCTGCCTCGGAGGGCTCTGTGTGCCTGCGGACTGCAAGAAATAGCTGTAGGCACCGCGGGCACGGAGGACAGGTGAGATTATCTTTTATTGTGTGTAAAGTGATGACACCCGGTGTATAAGACGACCCCCGACTTTTGAGAATATATTCAGGGGTTAAAAAGTCGTCTTATACGTCGAAAAATATGGTACTGAAATACAGTAAATTAACTTTTTGATGATATTCTAATTTATTGAGATGCACCTGTAGGAGGGGAGCAGATGTGACTGACTCTCCCACAACATGTGATCAAAGGAGAGTAACAAGCAGACTAGCAGATATTAACTCCTGCTAGCCTGCCTCTGAATAAGCACTCAGCAAGTCGACACCCAAGTCTGCCTGCGTAGATCACAGACATCAGAGACGTTATCAGGCACAGTGTCAGAATCTGTAGTCTGAACAGAGGCAGACGCCGACATGACAGTCAGCAAAGTTTCAAAATCTCTGGGTGAAAACAAGGGAGAAAAAAATGGTCCAACTTTTCAGGATAATAATTGGACTGATTTTTATATACCCGTGTGACCCTTGCTTTAAAGGGAGAAAAACCCTCTTTCTACTCATCAGTGCAGAGGGATCCCTATCAGTTAATTGGTGATAGCTGGTTTTCACCAGACAACCCATTTAATGTAGAGTTAGGAGCCTATGTAATTCGTGGCACAAGTAAAGTAGTTCTTGAGTTGGGGACTTTGTGACGTGTAACCTATATTTGTGCTGGTAACTGATACAGAACAGTTTTGGTTATAATTAAAGCACACCTGTCATGTCTACCCAATAATAGCTGCCATTTTCTGTCGTGAGTGGTGTCTCCTCTTGCTTGTCTAGGCTCAAAATACATTATTTGCACAGTTAGAGGTACTTTGCACGTTGCGACATCGCTACTACGATCTTGTCGGGGTCAAATAGAAAGTGACGCACATCCGGCGGTGGTAACGACGTCGCAACGTGTAAAGCCTAGAAGCACCGATAAACGATCGCAAAAGCGTCGAAAATCGGTGATCTGTGTAGTGTCGGTCATTTTCATAATGTCGCACCAATAGGAGATACGATGTTGTTCCTCGTTCCTGCAGCAGCACACATCGCTGTGTGTGAAGCCGCAGGAGCGAGGAACATCTCCTTACCTGCCTCCACCGGCTATGCGGAAGGAAGGAGGTGGGCGGGATGTTTACATCCCGCTTATCTCCGCCCCTCCGCTTCTATTGGCTGCCTGCCGTGTGACGACGCTGTGACGCCGCACAACCCGCCCCCTTAGGAAGGAGGCGGTTTGCCGGCCAGAGCGACGTCGCAGAGCAGGTAAGTGTGTGTGAAGCTGCCGTAGCGATAATGTTCGCTACGGCAGTTATCACAAGATATCGCATCTGCGACGGGGGCGGGGACTATCGTGCTCGGCATCGCTACAATCGGCTAGCGATGTCTTAGTGTGCAAAGTACCCCTTAATATCTCAGCACCAATGTTTATTGATAAAGTGGAGAATAGGCTTGTACAGGTGAACTGCTAATCCCAGCAAACCAAGACTCCCAGCATAGTGATCCCTTCTCTCAGAGAGAGCTGAAGGGCTGAAAATAGTGGACTGCGAGCCGCACAATGCCCTCCTCCGCCACCGTCCACCGCCACCGCCTGCTTTCTGATAGCGCTGGGGGAATGTGAGCAAGGTGATTATGGTTTTTTTTTATATATGGATAGGGGATATTTCCATGTATATAGGAGGCTATGTGGTTGCTAATACTTTATTTAGGAGGATGTGTGAGGGCTCACACTATACTTAAGGGACCAGGTGGGGGCTCATACTGTATATAGGAGGCTATGTGGGGGATCACACTATATAAGAGGCTATTTGGGGGCTCACACTGTATATAGAAGGCAATGTGGGTCTCATGCTGTATTTAAGAGACTATGTGGGGGATCACACTGTATATAGGGGCTATGAGGTGGCTCATACTGTAATTAGGAGGCTATGTGAGGGCTCACACTGTATATACCGTAGTCTATGTGGTTCTCATGCTGTATTTAGAAGGCTATGTGGGGGCTCACACTGTACATAGGTTGCTATGTGGGTGCTCATACTATAGGGGTATGGGGGCTCACACTCAATATAGAGAGGCTATGTGGGGGCTCACATTGTATATAGAGAGGCTATGGGGGGCTCATACTGTATTTAGGGGATTCTGTGGGGGCTCACAGTGAATATGCAGAAGCTATGTGGGGGCTCACAGGGAATATACAGAGGCTATGTGGGGGCTCATACTGTATTTAGGAGTCTACGTCGGGCTCACACTATATATAGAAGGCCATGTGGGTCTCATGCTGTATTCCGGAACTATATCGGGGCTCACACTGTACATAAGAGGCTATTTGGGTCTCATGCTGTATTTAGGAGGCTATTTGGGGGCTCACACTGGATATAAGAGGCTATGTGGGTCTATTTAGGAGCCTATGTGGGGGCACACACTGTACATAGGGGGCTATGTAGGTACTCATACTATATTTAGAAGACTGTGGGAGGCTCACACTGTATATAGAGAGGCTATGTGGTGGCTCATACTGTACTTAGGAGGCTATGTGGGGGCTCATACTGTATATAGGAAGCTATGTGGGGGGCATAATGTATATAGGAGGGCTGTGTATGGGCTCATATGGAATATTGGGGGATGTCAGTGTGACGCCCTTGCCTATCAGGTCGTCACAGGGTACTTTGCAATTTGCCCTTCTGTGCAATATCCAGCTCCTCCTTGGTTACGGGTCCCCAACTTATGGTGTTGCCAAAAGCAGTCAATCAAAATCCTAGGAACACTCTGCACCACACCCACCAGACACACCAGTGGACGGCCTGAGTGGAATAGGGTCGCCCACTTTGGGGGTTGTTAAGGGGAGGTCAGGAGTGTCAGGAGAAGGTCAGTGAAGCGTAAGAAATGAAGGAGAGAACAGGTCAGGAGCCGGTCTCCTTGTAAGTAACTAGGTGACAGACGGTGGTCTGGGCCTAGTAGGAGCTGGACCCCCGCTCGCAGGGGTTCGGGACAAGGGGCACGGAACTGTCGAGGAGGACAGCCGGCGGCCTTGTACCATCACCGGGCTGGGACCAGGGCACGACGGGGTACGTGGACCCTAGGTCAGGGAGTAGCTTCAGGCAACCTGACAATTTACCCGACGAGAACGGAGCCTTCAAGATCCACTCTCCACCTGCTCCAAAATCGGGGTACTAGCACAACAAGGGGGATAGGACTTTCCACAAAAACGGACCAGAAAATCCCAAGCGTGAACCCTGAGAGCAAGCTCCCACAGTTAGCCACACTGGGGAGCAGGACCCGACCAGTTTTATACTATAGGGGCCAAGTAGCAAGAGAACTAAGTGCCAGGGAAAAGGTCACAGATCATCAAGCAACACCATCGGGGACGGGATCCAAACTAGCTCCTCTCTGTGGCAGCGGTGTCCAGAACTTTGGTTTACCAAGTTGTCGGTGTCAGCTTTATGGACTGAGTGAGTATGCAATTGACCTTTTCAGTCCCAACGGCACTTTCCAACACCTTCACCAAGTCCAGGGGCATCCCGCCTACCCGTGGAGGGTTGCAACACCTGGCTGCCCCGTCATCACCCCGGGTACACCCCAACGGCAGCGGTGGTACTCCACCTTACCACACACCACGGGTGGTGTCACGAACTTTAACTATATAACCCCCTGTAAATACCCCCTTTATTTGAGTGGCCGCACGACCCCCGGGTCCGGACGACCCTCGAGCCACCGCGGATCCGAGCAGCCTGGCTGCTGACGCGGGGGTGGCACATCAGCAAATGTAATTCTGCTCAATACTACAATATGTGATAATATTAATATAAAATAATAATTATTGCAATAATATGTTAACATTAATATGGAACAGAAATAATTTTATCCTATCGGTTTCTCCCTCCAGAACAGACTTTGCATTTCATACACCAGTCTATTTCTAAAGTGTGCTGGAATAAAATGCTGGCCACTCAGTGAAGAGGGGCCCAACTCATAACTTTTGGCACAATTCTGGCCACTCATGCGACAGAAAGTCGCATCTAGATTTACTCACTAATTGGCACCAATTTCAGGAGTAAATTTTGCACCGTGTGCAGAATTATTAGGCAAGTTGTATTTTAGAGGATTTTTTTATTATTGATCAACAACTATGTTATCAATCAACCCAAAAGACTCATAAATATCAAAGCTTAATATTTTTGGAAGTTGGAGTGGGTTTATTTTAGAATTGGCTATCTTAGGAGGATATCTGTTTGTGCAGGTAACTATTACTGTGCAGAATTATTAGGCAACTTAATAAAAACCAAATATATTCCCATCTCACTTGTTTAGTTTCACCACCAGGTAAACCAATATAACTGCACAAAATTTAGAAATAAACATTTCTGACATGCAAAAACAAAACCCAAAAAATTAGTGACCAATATAGCCACCTTTCTTTATGATGACACTCAGCAGCCGACCTTCCATAGATTCTGTCAGTTGCTTGATCTGTTTACGATCAAAATTGCGTGCAGCAGCCTCCACAGCCTCCCAGACACTGTTCCGAGAGGTGTACTGTTTTCCCTCCTTGTATATCTCACATTTTATGAGGTACCACAGGTTCTCTAGGGGGTTCAGATCAGGTGAACAAGGGGGCCATGTTATTATTTTTTCATCATTTAGACCTTTACTGGCCTGCCACGTTGTGGAGTAGTTGGATGCATGTGATGGAGCATTGTCCTGCATGAAAATCATGTTTTTCTTGAACGATACCGACTTCTTCCTGTACCACTGCTTGAAGAAGTTGTCTTCCAGAAACTGGCAGTAGGTCTGGGAGTTGAGCTTCACTCCATCCTCAACCCGAAAAGGTCCCACAAGTTCATCTTTGATGATACCAGCCCATACCAGTACCCCACCTCCACCTTGCTGGGTCTGAGTCGGAGTGGAGCTTTCTGCCCTTTACTGATCCAGCCTCTGGCCCATCAAGAGTCACTCTCATTTCATCAGTCCATAAAACCTTTGAAAAATCAGTCTTAAGATATTTCTTGGCCCAGTCTTGACGTTTTATCTTATGTTTCTTGTTCAGAGGTGGTGGTTTTTCAGCCTTCCTTACCTTGGCCATGTCCCTGAGTATGGCACACCTTGTGCTTTGTGATACTCCAGTAATGTTGCAGCTCTGAAATATGGCCAAACTGGTGGCAAATGCCATCTTGGCAGCTTCACGCTTGATTTTCCTCAACTCATGGGCAGTTATTTTGCGCCTTTTTTGCCCAACACGCTTCTTGTGACCCTGTTGGCTATTTACCATGAAACGCTTGATTGTTCGGTGATCACGCTTCAAAAGTTTGGCAATTTCAAGACTGCTGCATCCCTCTGCAAGACATCTCACAATTTTGGACTTTTCAGAGCCAGTCAAATCTCTCTTCTGACCCATTTTGCCAAAGGAAAGGAAGTTGCCTTATAATTAAGCACACCTTATATAGGGTGTTGATGTCATTACACCGCACCCCTCCTCATTACAGAGATGCACATCACCTGATTTACTTAATTGGTAGTTGGCTCTCAGCCTATACAGCTTGGAGTAGGACAACATGTATAAAAAGTATCATGTAATCAAAATACCCATTTGCCTAATAATTCTGCACACAGTATAGTAAATATGTTGTGTTGCAGGTTTTGGAACAATGAAAAAAATTGCACAATTTTTTGTAAATTGCGCAATTTAAATATCCCCACGTACATGACTTTTTCTATAAGGGTTACCCACCTATGAGGATATTTATTTATTAATTTAAATGCATGAATTTGGGGTTAAAATCATTTTTGCAATTTGATTTCATTAACAATTTTTCACCTTTTATCTATCATAGACTCTTTCTTTCACTGCACATTCAAATGTGATATTTCAACTAGACAAAAATCAGACAAGAGGAGCTCAGATAAGACAGAATGAAGCGTTAGAAGAAACTTTCTCATTGGGCCATCAGAAGGTATTCACTGACAGATTCTCAGTTAACTCATTATACAACGAGCAACATTTTAAATGAAAACCAATTACAAAAGTGATTTTTATTTTGCTAAAAATACATGCATTTATTATAAAAAAAATGTCTGTAGAGTTGGAGGAAACCCCTATGATCTGGGCACATGTGCAGTCGCTTCTGCATTCAACAGCAACTCCACCTTTCATTTACTTCATATCCTGAAGAAATGTTAAAAAGTTCAATGGTCAGTATAACAGAAAAATTATCACATGAGCTTTGCTACGAATTACAGACATGACCTACAGAATTAATGAGGTTGGTGTCGCAGTAGCACATTTAGTAGTGTAATGATGGCAGTGGGAAAGGGGCCTGCCCAAGATAAATGGGTGAGTGACACTTTAAAGGGAATCTGTCACCTGGTTTTTGCTATCTAACAGCAGTATGATGTAGGAGCAGAGACACTGATTCCAGTGATATATCACTTACTGGGTTACTTGTAGTCTTTATAAAATCCCTGTTTTACTCACCAGTTCTCTGAATGCTGAGCTCTGTATAATCCCGCCCACACTATTGATTCACAGCATTCTGTGTACTCTGTACATGGGCAAAAATCTACCAATCAGTGGCGGGGGCAGGGTTATAAGGAGCTGATGAATATGGAGGACTGTTATTAGTGGGTCCACTGGACAAAAAGTAGTGTTCTCTCGCCTGGGGGAGTGAACTGGACCAACCACCAAGTCTTCACTACTGCCCCCTGAGGTGGCAGCACCTACACACACAAGTAAGCAGCCAGCAGAGGGCAACCCCAGGGGATCAGCAGTACCCCGACAGCTGGCGCCACAGACACAGTATAGTCTCTGGTGGTAGCTACAGCAGCAGCAAGGAGAGTTGTGGATCTATCCGGGATAGATGGTTAAAGCAGCAGCGACTGGTGTGGATACATGCAGCAGCTGGTATCGTAACAGACTGCCGAGGTGGTCATAGCAGTAGCAGCAGCGGCTAAGGGGTGCACTGAAACAGAGGCACAAATCAGCAGCAGCGACAGCAGACACAATGGGACCTGAGAACTAGCAACTTAACTAACTCATTGCCCAGGCACCTTCCTAAAGAGGAAGGTGCCTTAAATACCTAAAACCTCTCCGCTGACCTGAGAGGCACTTCTGGGCCAGGATGTGCTGGCCCTTTAAGAAAAGGAACATGGCCGCGCAACCCTTCGGGCAGTATCAGGAGGCCTGTACACAGGCTTCAGGAGACAGCAGCATGGACCAAGGACCCGGCAGCCACCGCAGGACGTCCGGGCATGTGAGAGAACCAACGTCCCCATTGGGGGAGTGAGGCAGGACAGCACAGGGACGCCAGTATGGGCGTTACGAGGACTACCTGGCAGCAGGTTTACTAGACTACTAGTGATAACCTTATGCTGATATAACAATGATTTTATCAAAAGTAAACCAAGAAGCCAGGTAAGAGACATATCTGTAGAAGATTGATCTTGTGCAAGTCTATATAGGTCCACATGGTCTTCTCCACTGTTATCTTGATTGTATCAAGCCATTGGTTTGCTGTTCTTCCTCTTCGCCTTTTTCTTCTCTAGTGATTGCTCTCTTCGTATGATGTGTCCAAAGTAGGCAAGTCGTAGGGTGCCAGAGGGCGGTGGTTGCGAGTGAGCTGCTCTTGCTGCATAACACCCTGGCACTCTACAGAGAATATGTGTCCCTCATTGCATGGGCTGTCTGGTGCTGCGGAGTGTGTGGTACTCACTTGCAGGTCGCCGGCTTCAGTTAACTCCATGTTTTCCGCTACAGATGTTCCCGCACATAAGTCAAGAGACATCCAACTTGTTCCATACTTAAGTAATTTACATAACAATCTATTTTCTCCATGCTACAATGTCACAAACCACCGGGGGGGTCACTCAGAAATCCCCCGCGCTGGCTACCAGTACGTCACAATCGGGGGGTAACAAGTGGGGGTCACCCCTCCTTTATACCTCCCGACCGACAGACAGAGCACGTGACGCGCTCTCTAGCGCCCCTCTTATAGTCAGGCCAATTATGGAATTGCCCGACCATAAGCAAGGAGGCCGCTATACTACTTATGCCGATTATTGAAGGGTCCCCGGTGAGAGTAAGGTATATATTCCCCCGACCTCCGCGGGCGGAATATATAAAATCTCTCCGAATCTCACTGGCCTCCCCACAATAATCCTTGGCACAATTCGCTGCCACCAACCGCTTCACGGTAACTATTAGCCGAACACACAGACGTGGGATTCAAGATCGAGATAACAGAACAGCCCAAGATTAATTATATAATTTAATCAGCCTAAAGCACACTAGAAACTACAATATATACAATAGGGAATCTACAGAATATACATATGTCAGAGTACAGTTACAATCAAAGCATGGGTTACAAACAGGCATACACAGTTCCAGCAGTTACCTTGTTGCGTCTGGCCACAGGGGGGCGCTGTAGACCAGGTTTCCAGGAACTCCCTCACAGGTCTTTCCCAACCAGGCCCCCGAGCAGAAGAACACTGGAAAATGGCCGAAGTAGGGTTATCAACCTGGCCAAATCCAGGTCCCCTCCTACCTTCGTGACCTCACAGGGAGCACTGCTCCACCCCTGGCTTGAGTTATGGACAAAATCCACAACATGGAATATGGCCATAACTTGGCCTGGGAGCGTCGTAGGCGGACGCCAATGCTCTCATTGCGACAGTTATGAATTTAGCTACAGAATGAGAGGTTTCATGACTTGTCTACTAGTTCCACATTGGCTGATATCACGCCTGGGGCATTTCCCAATGTCCTGCTCCCATAAAAAGGGTGTGCCGGCATCGTCCGCATGCGGAGACACCATTTTTATGGTTGCCGTATTTATCGGAAATATGGCTTGCGAGATATGAACCATTTTTTACTGGAGTCGTTCTGTCTAGCTAGTTCCATAGCCTTGCTAATGAGATACAACTCTTGTTACAGGGTGACGGCAGGGAGTCATCCTGTGTCCATTGTTCCCACACCACCTCATTTCCATATCACAGGACATGGCCATGGAGGTGTAACACCTTCACAGATGCTGGACATTGAGAACAAGAAGGGAGGGGGCACTGCCAGGGAGTGATGAGAGATTATGACTGGAGTCATAATTCATCTTCATATCCCGGGATTTGCCTCACACCTCCCCCCTTTTGAGGGCGCTAGGGGGCAGCACACTCCGGTGTTCCCCCGTGCGCCCGTCCGCGACCTCTCCTTGTCGGGACAGCCCGTCTGCGTTACCGTGGTCACGGCCCCTTTTGTGGCGAATGGTGAAGTTGTATTGCTGGAGCGCAAGGCTCCATCGCAACAATCGCCCATTCGTCCCAGAGACGGTGTGCAACCAGCTGAGGGGATTGTGGTCCGTCTCCACGATGAAGTGGCGCCCGTATAGATAGGGTTGCAGACGCTGCAGGGCCCACACTATGGCCAGGCACTCCTTCTCCATCGTGGAATAGGCAACTTCCCTTGGTAACAGCTTCCTGCTCAGGTACAAGACTGGGTGCTCTTGGCTCGCAGAGTCCACCTGGCTGAGCACCGCACCGAGGCCGAAGTCACTGGCGTCGGTCTGTACTACAAACGGCCGCGTGAAGTCGGCTGCCTGTAGCACGGGCGGGCTGGACAGGGCGTCCTTTAGGGCCCGGAAGGCTGTCTCGCAGTCCATTGTCCAATCGACTGCAGAGGGCAGCTTCTTCTTGGTGAGGTCCGTCAAGGGCTTTGCCAGGCTACTATAGCATGGAACAAACCTCCTATAGTACCCAGCGGTCCCCAAGAAGGACATCACCTGCTTCTTGGTCCTGGGGGTGGGCCAGGATGCGATGGCTTCCACTTTCTCAGGCTCGGGCTTCAGTGTTCTCCCACCTACCCGGTGACCGAGGTACTGGACCTCGCTCATGGCCAGCTGACACTTTCCCGGCTTGATGGTCAAACCTGCCCGGTGGATCCGCCTGAGCACCTGTGCTAGATGCTCTAGGTGGTCCTCCCAGGTGGGACTGAAGACGGCAATGTCATCTAGGTACGCGGCCGCATACCCTTCAAGTCCCTTGAGCAGGGTGTTGACCATCCGCTGGAAAGTGGCAGGGGCATTCCTCATCCCGAATGGCATCACCGTGGACTCGTACAGTCCAAATGGGGTAATAAAGGCAGAGCGTTCCCTGGCCTTGCGAGTCAGGGGGATCTGCCAATATCCCCGGCTCAGATCCATGATGGTCAGGTACTGAGCCCCGGCCAACTGATCGAGCAGGTCATCGATGCGTGGCATTGGGTACGCATCGGCGACCGTGACCGCATTGAGCCCCCTGTAGTCCACGCAGAACCGAGTGGTTCGGTCCTTCTTAGGGACGAGGACTACAGGCGAGGCCCAAGCGCTGTTGGATGCCTGGATCACCCCCAGCTTCAGCATCTCGTCAATCTCCTGGCGCATGTGTTGCTGCACCTCCAGGGAGACCCGATATGCTGAACGCCGGATCGGGGGATGATCCCCAGTGTCCACGTGATGGACAGCCAAGTCAGTCCTTCCGGGCTGGTTGGTAAACAACCCCCGGAAGGGGTGTAGGGTGGCCCACAGCTGGGACCGTTGGTCCTCCAAGAGCTGGTGGCCAACCTCCACATCCTCAATGGATCCGCCTGCCCTAACCTGGGCTAGCATATCCAAGAGGGTTTCCGCTTCTCCCTCCTCGGGCAGGTTGCACACGGGGAGCGCACATGCCTCCCGCTCATGATGTGCCTTCATCATGTTCACATGGAAGGGCTTCCGCCTTCCACGGGCAGGGTCCAGGGTGACCAGGTACGTCACAGGGTTGAGCTGCTGGTACACGAGGTATGGGCCTTCCCAGGCTGCCTGAAGCTTGTCCTGTGGTACGGGGACCAGTACCCACACCTCTTGACCCACTTGGTAGGTCCTCTCACAAGCGTTCTGGTCGTACCAACGCTTCTGATCGGCCTGGGCTTGAGCCATATTGTCGTGTACAAGTTGCGTCAAGGCCTGCATTTTGTCCCGGAAGCGCATGACATACTCGATAACCGACACTCCAGGGGTGGCCAAATCCCCTTCCCAAGCCTCTTTCACCAGAGCCAGGGGGCCCCGCACACGTCGCCCGTACCGGAGCTCAAACGGTGAGAATCCTGTTGAGGCCTGTGGAACCTCCCGGTAAGCAAATAACAGGTGTGGGAGATACCGCTCCCAGTCACGCCCATGGGAGTCGACCAACATCTTAAGCATCTGCTTTAAGGTGCCATTGAACCGCTCGCACAGGCCATTAGTCTGTGGATGGTACGGGCTGGCCACCAGATGTCGCACCTGGACTTGCTTACAGAGGGCCTCCATCAGCTGGGACATGAATTGGGTCCCCCGGTCAGTGAGCATTTCCTGGGGAAAACCCACTCGGGAGAAAATCTCCAGCAATGCGGTGGCCACCTTGTCAGCCCGAATGGACGACAAGGCCACTGCTTCTGGGTACCGGGTGGCATAGTCCACTACCGTCAGTAGGAAGCGTTTCCCGGAGCTGCTGGGGATGGCCAGCGGGCCGACCAGATCCACAGCCACCCTCCTGAAAGGCTCATCGATGATTGGCAGAGATACTAGTGGGGCTTTGGGGCGTGGCCCCGCCTTCCCCACTCTCTGACAGGTTTCACACGAACGGCAGTAGGCAGCCACATCGGCCCCCATTTTTGGCCAGTAGAAATGCTGGTTTAACCTGGCCTTGGTCTTAGCGATCCCTAGGTGTCCGGCCATCGGAATCTCATGTGCGATCCGCAACAACTCCGTCCGGAACGGATAGGGTACCACCAACTGTCGGTCCCTGGGCCACGCCTCCGGTGAACCCTGCTGGACCGTGGCCCGGTACAGCCGTCCTTGGTCCCAGACCACTCGCTCCGGGTCCGAGTCCGAGGGAGGCTGTGCCGCCTGCTCCTTAAGAGCTTTCAGGCTGTCGTCAGCTTCTAACGCTGCCTGAAACCCCTGACTAGATGTGGCCAGAATCGACGAGACTGTCACATCTTCAGTCAGTACCCCGGGACCTGTGTCCTGGCCTCCACCTGACTCGGCTGCCACTTGGTCAGAAGGGGAAGAGCTATCGGACCTCCGGGAGGCCCCTTGGCTTCCAGCACTCCCACTGCGGGTGACAGCGGCCACAGCCGCTGCGACCGTGGGTCGTGCCTGCTCCTCCTCCGTTCCTGACCAAGTCGCCGGTTCAGGCAGACCTACCTGGCTTCCTGACACCCCGGTTGTGGGGGAACCATGCACCGAGATCTTACCTGGGAGCACTTCCGCTCCTGGACCGGCCCCAATCTCACCTGCCTGTTCCCCTCCTGCAGCAACAGAACCCCGCTGTGAAATCTCTGGGGACCCCACATTTGCTGTGGTAGCCCCCACCCCACACACTGGTCCTCCCACTGCAGCACCCTGCTCTCTGCTTATCCCTGCAGAGGGCAACAGATCCCAGCTCACAGGCTGGTTACTTGTAGAGGCATTGTCACACCTTTCTCTGACCCCCTCCCCTGTCACAGCTGCAGCTGTGTGTGTGTCTATGGTGTCTGTGCAAGCAGAAATATCAGAGTTCACTCCCTCCTCCCTTACATCATTCATAGATAACACATTAACATTGTCCGGAGGCATGTCAGTACGGGCTGAAGGTTCAGCCCTTGGTTGGGGCCCAAACTGGGAGGTTATCTGCCCCAAATCTGTCCCAAGTAGCACGTTTGCAGGGATCCGATCAGTTACCCCCACCTCCCTCACCCCTCGCCCTGCGCCCCAGTCCACATAAATGTCAGCAACAGGCAGCGCCGGGTCAGTGCCTCCAATCCCGGAGACAGCGAGGGTTTTTCCAAGGATCAAGTCTTGGGGGGACACCATCTCAGGCCGCACCAGAGTCACCTCCGAGGCGCTGTCTCGCAGTCCTATGGTCACAGACCGGCCGACGGTGACAGGTTGGAAGCTGTCCAGGGACCTACCACCACCCCCACCCACACAATACACCTTGGGCGGCCCTTGGGACGGGGACGGAGCCGGGGCCTTGGGACGCTGAGGGCACATGGCCTTGAAGTGTCCAGGTAGGTTGCACTGGTGGCACCGTCTTGGTTCTGCCACGGGCCTGGAGAGGGGAGTTGAGGGGGACACCCCCTGCAGTCTAGGGGCAGGTGGGGCAGTCGCAGAATTCATCTTACCCCCTCTCCAGGTGCTGCTGGTGGCCGCTCTCCTGGCCTCAGGGGCCCGGTTGTTGGTGTAGTCATCGGCAAGGGCAGCTGTAGCCGTGGACCCCTTTGGCTTCTGGTCTCGGATGAACTGGCGGAGATCCTCAGGGCAGTTCCACAAGAGTTGCTCCGTGATGAACAAGTCCAGGATCTCCGGTCCGGTGGAAAGCTGCAGGCCTTGGGTCCAGTGGTCGGCAGCTCGGGCAAGTGCCCGCCTGTGGTCAGCCCAGGAGTCCTTTGGTCCCTTCTGTAGGCTCCGGAACTTCTTGCGGTAGGACTCCGGGGTGAGGTTGTACTGTTGGATCAGGGCCCGCTTGATGGTGTCGTAGCCCTGATCTGCCTCAGCAGGCAAGTCCCCAAGGACATCCAGGGCCTTACCCCTTAAACGGGGGGTCAGGTATTTGGCCCACTGGTCCTTGTTCAGATGGTGCTGCAAGCAAGTCCGTTCAAAAGCAGTCAGGAAAGAGTCCAAGTCTCCATCCTTCTCCAGCACTGGGAAGTCCTCAACACGGACCTTTGGAAGTTTGGTGTTTTGAAGGTCACATGTGGCTGATGAGGGCCGGAGCTGAGCTAGCTGCAGCTGGTAGTCACGGTCTGCCTGTCGCTCTCGCTCTCGCTCTTCACGCGCTGCCTGCCGCTCTCGCTCCGCAGCCTCACGCTCTGCGTGCCGCTCCGCAGCCTCAGCGTCACGCGCTGCCTGCCGCTCTGCCCTGCGCTCTGCCAGGAGTTCCTTGTAGCCCTTCTGGTCTCCAGCCTGGAGAAGGGCCATAGCCATTTGAAGAAGGCTATCCGAGCCTCCCAGGCTCGGTGGAATGGCACGTGGTGATCTGCGGCACGCTGCAGAGCTAGGCGATTCACTGTCCCTTTCAGAGCGGAGGGCTGGCATCTGGCTCGTTGAGGAACCTTGGGTGAGCTCCTCCTCATCTTGTCCAGCAGTGCCAGGTTGCGCAATGTCCTCGGCAGAACGGTTTTCTGGCGTCGAGCTCCTGGAGGACTCGTGGGCAACCTCCTCATTGCTGTCCACAGCACCGTCCTCCCTCTCTTCGGCTCCTGCCTTAGCATTGGCCAGTTGCATAGCTCTGCTCCTGGTGCCATCAGCCATTCTTGCAGACTTTTGGTCACTGACACAGAACTGACACCTGATGCACCCACACACCTTACAGTATCTGCACTCTGACACTCTAGTGTTGAGCTAGTCTGAAGACCCCAGCAGCCACAGCTGCTGCAGGCAGTCTTTAGTGTCTGGGAGTATGGGTCTCACACTCACACACACTATTATCTCGATCCCACCGCTGCCACCAATATGTCACAAACCACCGGGGGGGTCACTCAGAAATCCCCCGCGCTGGCTACCAGTACGTCACAATCGGGGGGTAACAAGTGGGGGTCACCCCTCCTTTATACCTCCCGACCGACAGACAGAGCACGTGACGCGCTCTCTAGCGCCCCTCTTATAGTCAGGCCAATTATGGAATTGCCCGACCATAAGCAAGGAGGCCGCTATACTACTTATGCCGATTATTGAAGGGTCCCCGGTGAGAGTAAGGTATATATTCCCCCGACCTCCGCGGGCGGAATATATAAAATCTCTCCGAATCTCACTGGCCTCCCCACAATAATCCTTGGCACAATTCGCTGCCACCAACCGCTTCACGGTAACTATTAGCCGAACACACAGACGTGGGATTCAAGATCGAGATAACAGAACAGCCCAAGATTAATTATATAATTTAATCAGCCTAAAGCACACTAGAAACTACAATATATACAATAGGGAATCTACAGAATATACATATGTCAGAGTACAGTTACAATCAAAGCATGGGTTACAAACAGGCATACACAGTTCCAGCAGTTACCTTGTTGCGTCTGGCCACAGGGGGGCGCTGTAGACCAGGTTTCCAGGAACTCCCTCACAGGTCTTTCCCAACCAGGCCCCCGAGCAGAAGAACACTGGAAAATGGCCGAAGTAGGGTTATCAACCTGGCCAAATCCAGGTCCCCTCCTACCTTTGTGACCTCACAGGGAGCACTGCTCCACCCCTGGCTTGAGTTATGGACAAAATCCACAACATGGAATATGGCCATAACTTGGCCTGGGAGCGTCGTAGGCGGACGCCAATGCTCTCATTGCGACAGTTATGAATTTAGCTACAGAATGAGAGGTTTCATGACTTGTCTACTAGTTCCACATTGGCTGATATCACGCCTGGGGCATTTCCCAATGTCCTGCTCCCATAAAAAGGGTGTGCCGGCATCGTCCGCATGCGGAGACACCATTTTTATGGTTGCCGTATTTATCGGAAATATGGCTTGCGAGATATGAACCATTTTTTACTGGAGTCGTTCTGTCTAGCTAGTTCCATAGCCTTGCTAATGAGATACAACTCTTGTTACAGGGTGACGGCAGGGAGTCATCCTGTGTCCATTGTTCCCACACCACCTCATTTCCATATCACAGGACATGGCCATGGAGGTGTAACACCTTCACAGATGCTGGACATTGAGAACAAGAAGGGAGGGGGCACTACCAGGGAGTGATGAGAGATTATGACTGGAGTCATAATTCATCTTCATATCCCGGGATTTGCCTCACATACAACATGTAGTATAGGGCACAACATTTTGTGTTACTTCTTTCCATAGCATCATACACTTCCATATTGTTGTTCTGTTCACCTTGGGCTATCTCTGCCTGCACTGGCTCTGTCTGTCACAGGGATTCCCAGCCCAGTCCCACAGTGCCTCTGAGTTTGAGACGTCTGACATCTGAGACTCCACGTCTCACTGCCTGTCAGGAAGGGGATCAGGGGACACCAATTCACCAGCCACAAGCCTTGCGCTACAGAGCGTTCAGGAGTTCCACGACCAGGGAGTTCCAATAGAAACCCGTACTGCACCGAACACACCGTGTACTCTTCCTATATCAGGCCTTAATTTCCTTCCCACAGATAGATTCTCTCTTACCCCGGAGACTAAAGCCAGCTTTACACCTTACAATTAGGTGTGCAATCTCGTATGCGATGTGACACGCCCAGGTCGCATATGCGATTGAATGAGATTGCACGTAGGTCGTTCATTTGCTGTCACACGTGCGTTAGTAGCCTATGTTAAATTGATCAATTTTGTGTGCGATCCTTTAGATCATGTGTTCTGTGACGTATGCATTGGGCACCCTTTTTTTTTTTTATTTATTGACTTGACAAGCGTGTGTAATGTAGAGATGCGTTATTACTATGTCATCTGCCATTCAGCTCTGCTACATGGCCGCTGACAGCAGACACAGACAGCCATGTAGCAGCGGTGAATGGCAGATGACAGCAGACACAGACAGCCATATAGCAGAGCTGAATGGCAGATGACAGCAGCCACAGAAAGAGCCGCACGATCAGAATGAACTCGGGTGAACTTCACCCGACTTCATGGTCATGCTGCGGCTCTGTCTGTGTCGCTTCCTGATTAGCGGTCACTTGTGAAGACTCACCGGTGACCGCTAAACTCCTGAGTAACTGAATTGAGCAGCCCTCTCTCATACTCACCGATCCCCGATCCCCGGCTCTGCACGGCATTCACACTGCTCCGGCGGCTTTTACTGTTTTGAAAAAGCCGGCCGCCCATTAAACAATCTCGTATTCCCTGCTTACCCCGCCCACCGGCGCCTATGATTGGTTACAGTGAGACACGCCCCCACGCTGAGTGACAGGTGTCACACTGCACCCAATCACAGCAGCCGGTGGGCGTGTCTATACTGTGTAGTGAAATAAATAATTAAATAATTAAATAAAACGGCGTGCGGTCCCCCCCAATTTTAAAACCAGCCAGATAAAGCCATACGGCTGAAGGCTGGTATTCTCAGGATGGGGAGCTCCACGTTATGGGGAGCCCCCCAGCCTAACAATATCAGCCAACAGCCGCCCAGAATTGCCGCATACATTATATGTGACAGTTCTGGGACTGTACCCGGCTCTTCCCGATTTGCCCTGGTGCGTTGGCAAATCGGGGTAATAAGGAGTTATTGGCAGCCCATAGCTGCCAATAAGTCCTAGATTAATCATGTCAGGCGTCTATGAGACACCCTCCATGATTAATCTGTAAATTACAGTAAATAAACACACGCCCGAAAAAATCCTTTATTGGAAATAAAAAACACACACATATACCCTGGTTCACCACTTTAATCAGCCCCAAAAAGCCCTCCATGTCCAGCGTAATCCAGGATGGTCCAGCGTCGCATCCAGCGCTGCTGCATGGAGGTGACCGGAGCTGCAGCAGACACAGCCGCTCCGGTCACCTCCACGCAGCTAATGAAGACAGCCGCGCGATCAGCTGAGCTGTCACTGAGGTTACCCGCTGTCACTGGATCCAGCGGTGGATGCAGCGGTAGCTGCGGGTAACCTCAGTGACAGCTCAGCTGATCGCGCTACTCACCGCCGCTCCGGTCAGCTCCAGTCAGCAACTGAGGTGAGTAGCGCGATCAGCTGAGCTGTCACTGAGGTTACCCGCGGCTACCGCTGCATCCACCGCTGGATCCAGTGACAGCGGGTAACCTCAGTGACAGCTCAGCTGATCGCGCGGCTGTCTTCATTAGCTGCGTGGAGGTGACCGGAGCGGCTGTGTCTGCTGCAGCTCCGGTCACCTCCATGCAGCAGCGCTGGATGCGACGCTGGACCATCCTGGATTACGCCGGACATGGAGGGCTTTTTGGGGCTGATTAAAGTGGTGAACCAGGGTATATGTGTGTGTTTTTTATTTCCAATAAAGGATTTTTTCGGGCGTGTGTTTATTTACTGTAATTTACAGATTAATCATGGAGGGTGTCTCATAGACGCCTGACATGATTAATCTAGGACTTATTGGCAGCTATGGGCTGCCAATAACTCCTTATTACCCCGATTTGCCAACGCACCAGGGCAAATCGGGAAGAGCCGGGTACTGTCCCAGAACTGTCGCATATAATGTATGCGGCAATTCTGGGCGGCTGTTGGCTGATATTGTTAGGCTGGGGGGCTCCCCATAACGTGGAGCTCCCCATCCTGAGAATACCAGCCTTCAGCCGTATGGCTTTATCTGGCTGGTTTTAAAATTGGGGGGACCGCACGCCGTTTTTTTTAATTATTTAATTATTTATTTCACTACACAGTATAGACACGCCCACCGGCTGCTGTGATTGGGTGCAGTGTGACACCTGTCACTCAGCGTGGGGGGCGTGTCTCACTGTAACCAATCATAGGCGCCGGTGGGCGGGGTAAGCAGGGAATACGAGATTGTTTAATGGGCGGCCGGCTTTTTCAAAACAGTAAAAGCCGCCGGAGCAGTGTGAATGCCGTGCAGCGCCGCGCCGGGGATCGGTGATTATGAGAGAGGGGGTAAGAGGGATAGACTGACATGGACAGATAGAGAGGGACAGAGATAGTGACGGACTGACAGAGATTAGTGCATGACAGACATTGTGAGGTGCTTCAGAACGCAGCTTTTCAGCTGCGCTCTGACGCAGACCTTTTTTAAGCTGCGGTGCAGAGCGCACACCTGCGCACATAGCCTCAGACATCACAATCGTATGATGGATGTCACACGTTACAATTGACTAGTTTCGTACTACCAAACGTCCAATGTATGAGGAATAAACGACGTGTATGTGATCACCGTATTTTCGTTCAATATCGATCGCATGTAGGTTTCACACGCAAATACATCACGAACGATGCCGGATGTGCGTCACTTACAACTTGACCCCGACGACGTATTGAAAGATGTATTGAAGTGTGTAAAGCAGGCTTAAGGGGTACTTTGTACGCTGTGACATCGCTAGCCGATGATAGCGATGCCGAGCGCGATAGTACCCGCCCCCGTCGCACATGCGATATCTTGTGATAGCTGCCGTAGCGAACATTATCGCTACGGCAGCTTCACATGCACTCACCTGGTTGGCGATGTCGCTGTGACTGCCGAAGAATCCCTCCTTCAAGGAGGCGGTGCGTTCGGCGCCACAGCGACATCACCGCGACGTCACTAATCGGCCGGCCAATAGAAGTGGAGGGGCGGAGATAAGCGGGATGTAAACATCCCGCCCACCTTCTCCCTTCCGCATTGCCGGTGGACGGCGGGCACAGGTAAGGAGATGTTTGTCGCTCCTGCGGCTTCACACACAGCGATGTGTGGAGCTGCAGGAACGACAAACAACATCGTACCTGCGGACTCACTGACATTATGAAAATGAACGACGTGACACAGAATACCGATTTTTGACTCTTTCACGCTCGTTCATCTTCTCTCCTAGGTTTTTACACGTTGCGACGTCGTTACCGGCGCCGAATGTACGTCACTTTCGATTTGACTCCGACGATATCGCAGTAGCGTTGTCGCAATGTGCAAAGTACCCCTTACTTCTCCCATTATGGGCTAGACCCACACATAAAGGGAATCTGTCAGCAGGTTTTTGCTATGTAATCTGAAGACAATATGCTGCAAGGGTTAACACAGAAAATTCAGGGATGCCTGCCTGTTCAAAGTTCAATCTTTTGTTTTCCTGGAATGTTTGTTTAATCAGCAGGACTTATCATTGCTTGGACTACATTGTCATTGTACAAAGTCTATTAAGAACCTGGTGTGGGAGGGGGCAGCTCTCTCAGCCCTGTTACATTGCTAAATCTAAAAATTCTGATTATGTCAGAACAGTAGCACCAAGTAATCTAAGTGATACATCATTGAATTCAGGATCTCTTTGCTTATATCATGCTGCTCTCAGATGAGGTAGCAATAACCTGCTGGCAGATTCCCTTTAACTATCTCCGTCACTGCACTATATTGCTGACAGAATTAACCTCTTGCCTATACAACATTCCTCCATGTTGCATACCTCACAACATTACTACATATGACACTTTAAACAGTGCTATATCTTGCATTACACTACATCTTGTTGTTTACAACACAATACATTAAATTTTACATGACAAATCAACATTTATACATCACGCTATGTACCAAGACAGACACATGGCACAATTCACACCACAACATGACAGTGCAATCGGTGTCTTCAGGGGCATGAACACGACAGTCAGTCCACCTCCTTACACAAGTCATATCTTGGTAATCGTTGCTTCGAGTGACATGTCTGGCTTGATTTGTTCAAAAATTGAATTGTTTGTTCTTTTTGCCATCCATGGTATTGATAACATCGTTCTCCAGCACCATATTTTGAAGGCTTTAATTCTTCTTCTGTTTTGTTTTTTTTATCGTCCAGGTTTCGCATCCATGTTACTTCAGAAAAGAACAGACTATGAAGAAGCCGAGACCAGACTATGTACAAGCTGTGTCTTCATCACCAGTGAAATGTTCCTCAATTTGAGGACCTTGTCCAGTGACGTCATTGTTGGTTTACCCTTAGCTATTCTCCTTTTGACTTCCGATGTTGTCGCTGTATCTTGATTGATCATGGATCCGCGTAGGTTAAAGTCCTTTACAACTTCCATTTTGTCACCGTCCATCTCAATTGTGTCCTGGTCATACCTGACAGTAATGAATATCTTTGTCTTCTTTGTATTCAGTAGGACTCCCATGTTTGAGCTTTCCATGTTGACACTAGCATAATAAGTCGTTCATTCCATCTACGATTGTTGCTATCAATGTTGTATCATCTGCGTATTTAAAGCCTACTTTACATGTTACGATTTCGCATACGATACGTTACCGCCCCCATCATATGTGCGGCATGTTCAATTTGTTGAATGTGGCGCACAAACGATTAACCCCCGTCACACGTACTTACCTTCCATACGACCTCGATGTGGGCGGCGAACGTCCACTTCCTGGAGTGGAAGGGACGTTCGGCGTCACATCGACGTCACGCGGCAGCCGGCCAATAGAAGCGGAGGGGCGGAGATGAGCGGGACGTAAACATCCCGCCCACCTCTTTCCTTACGCATTGCCGGCTGGAGCCGCGGGAGGCAGGTAAGATCTGTTCAATGTTCCCGGGGTGTCACACACTGCGATGTGTGCTGCCTCGGGAACATTGAACAACCCGACGTGCAATTCGTCAGGATTCAACAACGTGTATGCGATGAACGTTTTAACGTTCAATCGCAATCGCATGTAGCTGTTACACACTACAATGTACCTTACGATGCCGGATGTGCGTCACTTACGACGTGACCCCGCCGACACATTGTAAGATATATTGTAACGTGTAAAGCGGGCTTAAGATTGTTGATGATTCTAAGGGGTGCTTCACACACAGCGAGCTCACTGCCGAGATCGCTGCTGAGTCACGCTTTTTGTGACGCAGCAGTGACCTCATTAGCGATCTCGCTGTGTGTGACAATGAGCAGCGATCTGGCCCCTGCTGCGAGATCGCTGCTCGTTACACACAGCCCTGGTTCGTTTTCTTCAAAGGCGCTCTCCCGCTGTGACACACAGATCGCTGTGTGTGACAGCGAGAGAGCGACAAATGAAGCGAGCAGGGAGCAGGAGCCGGCGTCTGACAGCTGAGGTAAGCTTGTAACCAAGATAAACATCGGGTAACCAAGGTGGTTACCCGATATTTACCTTAGTTACCAGCCTCTGCAGCTCTCACGCTGCCTGTGCTGCCGGCTCCGGCTCTCTGCACATGTAGCTGCTGTACACATCGGGTTAATTAACCTGATGTGTACTGTAGCTAGGAGAGCAAGGAGCCAGCGCTAAGCAGTGTGCGCGGCTCCCTGCTCTCTGCACATGTAGCTGCATTACACATCGGGTTAATTAACCCGATGTGTACTGTAGCTAGGAGAGCAAGGAGCCAGCGCTCAGTGTGCGCAGCTCCCTGCTCCCTGCACACACAGCTAAGCGGTGTGCGCTGGTAACTAATGTAAACATCGGGTAACCATACCCGATGTTTACCTTAGTTACCAGTCTCCGCAGCTTCCAGACGGCGGCTCCGTGCAAGCGCAGCGTCGCTTGCACGTCGCTGCTGGCTGGGGGCTGTTCACTGGTCGCTGGTGAGATCTGCCTGTTTGACAGCTCACCAGCGACCATGTAGCGATGCAGCAGCGATCCTGACCAGGTCAGATCGCTGGTCGGATCACTGCTGCATCGCTAAGTGTGAAGGTACCCTTACAGCAATTTTGATTCCTTTTTCTTTTTGGGCAGGTCCAGCTTTTCTGAAAATAGATAGTGCATATGAATTGAAGAGAAATGGTGACAGTATACAGCCTTATCTGATGTCCTTCTTTGAACCATGCCATGTCACTGTGTTCCGCTCAAACTGTTGCTTTTTCGTTGATCTAAAAGTTCCTCATAAGGCTGATAAGATGGTTTGGCACACCCATATTCTTTATGGTACTCCAGAGTTTCTGGTGATCAACACAGTCAAAGGCTTTGCTGTAGTCGATGACGTAACAATAGATCTCCTTGTTATATTCTTTGGCCTTTTCCATTATTCATCTCATGTTAGCAATTACATCTCTTGTTCCTCTGGCTTTTCTGAATCCTGCTTGGTCCTCTGGTAGATCTTTGTCAAAGTAAGGCTGTAATCGTCTTTGAAGGATCTTCAGTAGTATTTTGCCGGCATGAGGTATGAGCGCAATAGTCCGATCTCCCGTCTTCGGAATAGGAATAAGCATTGATCTTGCCCAATCCTTCGGCCATTTACCAGTTGTCCATATCTCTTGGCACAGGCCTGTGATGACATCAGCTGCTGCCTCAGAAGACTTTATTAGCTCTATTGGAATATTATCACAGAAGGTTTATCACAACAATGACTTTCCAATGATGTCTTTCCAAATGTTTGGTTTGCTATAGCTTCCAGTCTCCGCTGTTTCCCGTATCACTGAGTTGTTCGTGTAGAAATGCTCTGTTCTGGCTTACTTACTTTGTTCCCATTGGTGTCTTTCAACATTCCCACTTTTGGATGAAACTTTCGTCATATCTCTTTGATCTTTAGGTATGCCTTTCTGGTCTTGCCCTTTAGATGTTCACTTTCTATCTCAGTACATATTTTTTGGTAATAAATGTCTTTGTCTGCTCGAGTGGCTGTCTTTAGTCTTTTGCTGATGTTGTCTGCGTCCTGCTTGTTACTTTTAGCTTTTGCTATTCGTCTTTTTTCCATAATCTTTAGGGTCTCTTCTGTTAACCATGGCTGTGGGGGTCTCATTTGCTTCTTGTTTATTTTCTTTCTGGCTTATATAGTATTAATAGTTCTTAAATAATTCCTCAGAATTTCTTTCATCTGTGTCCAATGATATAAATCGGTTGTGCAGACCGTTCCAAAAGTCTTCAGGTCTGTTGGTCATTCAAAGTTTGAAAGAGCGTGTTGTCTAGTCCGTTTGCACAGCTTGACTCTAAAGGCCCATTTACACACTGAGACTTTCTAGCGATCCCACCAGCGATCCCGACCTGGTCGGGATTGCTGGAAAGTCGCTGGTGAGCTGTCAAACTGGCAGATCTGTCCAACGACGCAGCAGCGATACAGACCTCCAGAACGACCTCGCTGGTCGTTGGGGACGTGTCACACAGCAGGGGACGCTATAGTATGCTGGGTTCTAAGTCGCTAACGATGTCGTTGTAACGGTGTCAAACACACCAATACATGCTGTGCAGCGGGAAACAAAGGACCAAAAAATGGTCCTGAAAGACGTGTAGTGATCAGCGACCTCACAGCAGGGGCCAAGTCGCTGATGCACGTCACACACTGCAATGTCGCTGGGGAGGTCGCTATTACGTCACAAAACCGGTGACGTTACAGCGATATCGCTAGCGATGTTGCAGTGTGTAAAGGGGCCTTAATCTTTGCTATCAGACGTTCATGATCAGTTCCACAATCAGCTCCTGTCTATTTTCGAGGTGACGATCTACGACCTCCATCTTTGACAAATTAGAACAACCAACATACATGGAAAAATAATCCGTGCCATAATTTGTACATGGATAACGCCATATACAGAGCATGAAATGCAAAAAGAAAGCAAAATCTGTACAACGGCAATTCACAAAACTGTATACATTTTATTAATATTTGTGAAAATAACATGAAAAAACAGAGTCACAAGATTAATTTTTTTTTAATTGATTTTAATTTTAACCTTTTATTTCAGTGCGTACCCTTTTGTAACATTCCGTTTTTTGAATTGGAGGCGTCGGCGAACCCTTTAGATTGGATCCATATTTTTATTGATCGGATTACTATTCGTGGGGGGATGCACATGGGAGCCTGTGACCACCGGAGGGTTGCTCTTTACAATATATACTATACGGTGTTATGCAATGTTTCTTTGTATGTATATTATGCACTTTGCACATTTTATTATGAGTATAGATAGTCAAAAATATTTGGATATATGCAACTTTATATCTGTATAACTATATACTGCAGTATTTACTTTTTTTGGTATACAAGTGAGTATTTTCTCATGGAATACAATGCATTCCCCTGTGTTATATCCAGCAGGTTCCCGTTTGCTTGTGCGCCTGCGCGTTTGCCCGGGCAGCTCGGCTTCTCCCCGAGCGCGTCACTCATGCCGTTCCCTTGGTGACGTCCACTGCCACTGTGGGAGTGGCTGTCTCCATGGTGGCGGCTGGACGCGTTCGCAGTTACTCTAGACCCTCGGAACATCCACGCATGCGCCATTCCAGCCACTGGATACTGCGGGTTAGACTATGGTATGGATTAGGATTAAGAGCGCTAGATGCTCGAAACGCGTATCATCTCTCACCATCCCATACTGTATGACCATGTGGATTTTAATACTCAGGATTCAACTTTTTTTAATGCATACCCAATAAACAGGAGTTTTTATTATAACATTGGATGTGGATGTTGGAATTTTTCCCCTCTTCTGCTGGTTAGTCTAGTCTGAGCAACCAAGCGTGCTATAATATACTCCCCCATCCTGTGACGCCCACATTCAGGGCGGTGAATGTGCTGCTTGGTGTCCTAGTGATGCATCCTGTCGTCACCGAGGCACCATATTGTGACTGAAACGTCATCAGGCATACACACCCCCCTGAACACCAATAGAGAGATGTTTTAAAGCATACCACAGTATTTAATATAAGGGCTGTTCCAATTGGTTCGCTCTGCTGTAATCTTATTGGTATACTTCAGTATGAAAGGGTGCTCTTTTCAAGCATGAGGCCACCCCTGGAAGAAGGCTTAAAATCTAAACCTATAGGTCGGGGTCTCTGGATCCTCACTCCACAATTCAGGTAGTATATATGTAGCTGCTCCCCTGAGACCATCAGGGTTCTACAAGATTCTGCATCCCCACCAGGATGCAGGGCCTACCCCCTTAGGGACCCAGAACCCCAGTGCCGGTAACACCAAAAACCCAGGTAATCCCAGTTTTCCCCAACAATCCCCCATACAATGGTACCTAGCTAGGGTGGGACCATGGATGGCTGCCTAGAGGTAGAGCCACTCCAGTCCACTAGTTGACCAGGTGGGAGGGGCAGACTGTGGAGAGTAGTCGGGAACACAGGAAGTCAGAAAGGAGAGCAGTAGTGACTGTGAGCAGACAAGAGTTGACTGTAGAAGTGTAAAGGTGGAAGTTAACTGACTCCCTGACTCGGGTTGACGGTGACCTGGTACCCAGGAGAGGTAGTTGGCGGTGGAGTACGGTAGAGTACTCCCGGAACTACGCACCGACGGGGTACAGGACCCTGAGACAGGAAAGAGCTACATATATACATTTGATCTTTGACTTTGACAGATTGTTGATTCTTGCATTGACCTCGTATCTATAGGCCGCTTTACACGCTGCGATATCGTTACCGATATCGCTAGCGTGCGTACCCGCCCCCATCGTTTGTGCAACACGGGCAAATCGCTGCCCATGGCGCACAACATTGCTCAGACCCGTCACACTACTTACCTGCCTAGCGACATCACTGTGACCGGCGAACTGCCTCCTTTCTAAGGGGGCGGTTCGTTCGGCGTCACAGCGGCGTCACTAAGTGGCCACCCAATAGAAGCGGAGAGGCGGAGATGAGTGGGGTGTAACTTGCCACCCACCTGCTTCCTTCCTCATTGCCGGCGGACGCAGGTGAGAAGATGTTCGTCGTTCCTGCGGCGTCACACATAGCGATGTGTGCTGCCGCAGGAACGATGAACAACATCGTACCTGGAGCTGCAACGATAATTGGATATGGACCCCCATGTCACCAATTAGCGATTTTGAACGTTTTTGCAACGATTCAAAATTGCTCATAGGTGTCACACGCAATGACATCGCTAACGCGGCCGGATGTGCATCACAAATTCCGTGACCCCAACGACATCGCTTTAGCGATGCTGTAGCGTGTAAAGCGGCCCTATGTCTCCCTGGTATTATATTTATGCTGTTTCATATACATTTATATCTTCTGCTACTTTAAGCATTGAAAGATAGGAAACAAAGAGTAGTTATAAATGGTATATTCTCTAAATGGGCTATAGTCAGCAGTGGGGTGCCGCAGGGATCTGTGCTAGGACCGATTCTTTATAATCTCTTTATTAATGACCTTGTGGATGGGATTGATAGTAAAGTGTCAGTCTTTGCTGATGACACCAAACTATGCGGGATAGTAAAAACTGACCTTGATAGTATAATATTACAAAAAGATCTGGATAAGATGTCAGAATGGGCAGATACTTGGCAAATGAGATTTAATGTTGATAAATGTAAAGTAATGCACCTAGGACGGAGTAATCCTATAGTTACATATACATTAAATGGAAGTAAACTCGGGACTACAGAACAGGAGAAGGACTTGGGTATTCTCATTACAAATAAGCTGAGCAGCAGCACTCAATGTCAGGCAGCAGCTGCTAAAGCAAACAAGATTCTAGGGTGTATAAAAAGAGAGATTAGATCCCGTCATCCCAACATATTGTTACCCCTCTATAAATCACTTGTAAGACCACATCTGGAATACGGGATCCAGTTTTGGGCTCCACATTTTAAAAAGGACATTCAGAAGTTAGAGTCAGTTCAAAGGCGGGCAACTAGACTATTACAAGGAATGGAAGGCCTCACATATGATGACAGGTTGAAAAAGTTAGATATGTTTAGCTTAGAAAAAAGACGTCTCAGAGGAGATCTCATTTATATGTATAAATACATGTGTGGTCAATATAAAGGACTGGCACATGACTTATTTCTTCCAAAGACAATACTGAGGACCAGGGGGCACTCACTGCGAGTGGAAGAAAAGCGATTCCGACACCTAAATAGAAAGGGTTCTTTACAGTTAGAGCAGTCAGACTGTGGAATGCCGACCACAAGAGGTAGTAATGGCAGATACTATAACAGCTTTTAAAAAAGGGTTGGATGATTTCCTCAGTACACACAACATTGTTGGTTATAAATGACTTAAGCAGGCTTTACACGCTATGATATATCTAATGAGATGTCGGCGCGTCACGTCGTAAGTGACGCACATCCGGCATCGTTAGTGATATCGTAGCGTGTGACAGCTATGAATGAGCAGACATACTCACCTTCTCGTTCATCGTTGACACGTTGCTCATCGAACGTCCTGTTGTTCATTGTTCCCGAGGCAGCACACATCGCTTCGTGTGAAACCCCGGGAACAATGAACACAGCTTACCTGCGTCCCACCGGCAATGCTGAAGGAAGGAGGTGGGCGAGATGTTTACGTCCCGCTCATCTCCGCCCCTCCACTTCTATTGGGCAGCCGCTGTGTGACGTCGCTGTGACGCTGAACGTCCCTCCCCCTTCAGGAAGTGGATGTTCGCCGCCCACAGCGAGGTCGTTTGGAAGGTAAGTACGTGTGACGGGGGGTTACAATATTGTGCGACACGGGCAACAAATTGCACGTAACGCACAAACGATGAGGGCGGGTGCGATCGCAAATGCGATTGCACGACAAATTGCAATGTGTAAAGCAGGTTTTAGTGACCAAATGTAGAACTGGTGGAGGAAGGTTGAACTAGATGGACCTAGGTCTTTTTTCAACCTAAGTAACTATGTAAGCATGTAACATTGAACAGCTACTGTTTATATATACATATATATATATATATATATATATATATATATATATATACACAGTCATATGATAAAGTTTGGGCACCCCTATTAATGTTAACCTTTTTTCTTTATAACAATTTTGGTTTTTACAACAGCTATTTCAGTTTCATATATCTAATAAATGATGGACTCAGTAATATTTCTTGATTGAAGTGAGGTTTATTGTACTAACAGAAAATGTGCAATCCGCATTTAAACAAAATTTGACCTGTGCAAAAGTATGGGCACCCCTATCAATTTCTTGATTTGAACACTCCTAACTACTTTTTACTGACTTAGAGAGAGGGGAGCCAGCACGATCTGAAATTGGCATGCATCATATAAAAAGTGAAAATTCACAGATTTACTCCAACTGTACTACAATAAAAAAAAAAAAAAAAAAAAAAAAAAATAAATGAGATTTTTAGCAAATAATTGATCAATTTTTTGAGCCACCCCTGCCAATGTCACGGCAAATCTCAATAGGGGGGTCCTACTCTACATTCTGTATTTCATGTGCCATGCGGCCTCCTAGATAAAGTTAAAAGCAGAACCATAATGGAGCACACATACCTGTAACCTGTATATAACCGCTTCCATGTTGCAAAAAAGGCACTTGTGGATAGAGACCAGCCCAGGTCCCAGCATGTGGAGCAAGCTCTGCACCATACCAGGACTATATCAGAACTGATCCTCCCAGTGCCAAACAGCAACCATTGATAAAGGCGGACCAGATCCAAGATGGTGCTTAATTAGCATTGCCTGTGGAAAGGGGTGAGGTAACTGAATCTGAACAGCTACCAACAGGAGGAATACATGGCAAACCAAAATCAGGCGTGCATGGCATGGTGATGACCGGCCACCAGAATTTGTAGCATAACTACGACCAAACAGAGAGAGAGGGGAGCCAGCACGATCTGAAATTGGCATGCATCATATAAAAAGTGAAAATTCACAGATTTATTCCAACTGTACTACAATAAAAAAAAAAAAAAAAAAATAAATGAGATTTTTAGCAAATAATTGATCAATTTTTTGAGCCACCCCTGCCAACGTCACGGCAAATCTCAATAGGGGGGTCCTACTCTACATTCTGTATTTCATGTGCCATGCAGCCTCCTAGATAAAGTTAAAAGCAGAACCATAATAGAGCACACATACCTGTAACCTGTATATAACCGCATCTATGTTGCATATGTTCCGTAGTTATGCTACAAATCTGGTGTCTGACCAACACCATACCATGCACGCCTGATTTTGGTTTGCAATATATTCCTCCTGTTGGTGGCTGTTCAGACTCAGTTACCTCACCCCTTTCCACAGGCAATGCTAATTAAGCACCATTCTTGGATCTGGTCCGCCTTTATCAATGGTTGCTGTTTGACACTGGGAGGATCAGTTCTGATATAGTCCTGGTATGTGTAGGGCTTGCTCCACATGCTGGGACCTGGGCTGGTCTCTATCCACAAGTGCCTTTTTGGCAACATGGAAGCGGCTATATACAGGTTGCAGGTATGTGTGCTCCATTATGGTTCTGCTTTTAATTTTATCTAGGAGGCCGCATGGCACATGAAATACAGAATGTAGAGTAGGACCCCCCTATTGAGATTTGCCGTGACATTGGCAGGGGTGGCTCAAAAAATTGATCAATTATTTGCTAAAAATCTCATTTTTTTATTATAGTACAGTTGGAATAAATTTGTGAATTTTCACTTTTTATATGATGCATGCCAATTTCAGATCGTGCTGGTTCCCTTTTTTTCTCTTTTTACTGACTTACTAAAGCACTAAATTGTTTTTGTAACCTCATTAAGCTTTGAACTTAATAGGGGTGCCCAAACTTTTTCATATGACTGTATATATATAATCTCCTTTTGATACACAGGAGACATTTTCATGGTGTTTTTTGCGGCATACTTTATCTCTTCAGGTTCTCATCTAGTCACCACTTGATTACTGCATTGTGGAGTGAGTGTGCCATCTGCTGGTCCTCCCATAAAAGATCTTTTTTAATCTTGTGACTGTCTGTTTTTTCATGTTATTCTCACAAATATTAATAAAATTTATACAGTTTTTGTGAATTGCCATTGTGCAGATTTTGCTTTCTTTTGACCTCCATATTTGGCAAATCCATATGTAGTCAATCTGATTCTTATTGGCCCCACTCGGTGATGTCCATTTTTAGTCTCCGTTTGTGATTTTGGAAGAAGTTGTTCATGATGGACAGTTGATTTCTAGTACAAAAGTTAAGGAATCTTCCTCCAGCCTTTGTTTTATTCACCAAGTCCAAAGATTCCAACAACGATTCCATGTTTGCCATGGCCCACTTTGGCATTCAAGTGTCCCATAATAATGAGAAAGTCTTGTTTTGGCATCTTGTACTTTTGAACTTGATCGTAGAATAGGCCAACGTCCTGCTCCTCAGCCTCTGTGGTTGGTGAGTAGACTTAAGATTGACATTAATTGTAGTCGTATCGAGATTACTCTATCACTGACTGCACTGTACTTCAGGACAGTGCCGGACAATTTTCAGTTGAGAATAAAGGTCACACGTTTCTTCTTTGGTTATCATTGCAGGAATAGTAGACCCAATGATCATTTGACTGTATATATCTGGATTGAATCCATCTTAGTTTCCTAATTCCGAGTAAGTCGAGTCCTGCTCTGTCCATTTTGGCTTTGACCATGTCGAGTTTGCCTTTGTTCATGGTTTGTACAATTCAAGTTCCAATCTTTGATACCTCTGCAGCTTTTGATCTTCCCTTTCGACTAAGCAATATCAACATCAAGACATCCTTACAGCTTTGATTCTGACCCATCATGAGCATTGGTGATACTGTAACAAAAACCTGGTGACAGATTTTTTTTTAAAGGAAACCGGTCACCAGGTTTTTTCATATAAGCTACGACCACCACCAGTGAGCCCTTATCTACAGCATCATAGAATACTGTATATAAAAATCCAGGTTGCTCTGTATAACATAGAAAAGAGCTTTTATTATACTCCCCTGGGGGGTAATCGGGTCCAGTGCCTCCTGTCTTCCTTCCATCGCCGTCCTCCTTCCCTGCTCTGTGTGGATGACATGTCCTACATCATCCACATAGTGTTCTCCATTGCGCTCCTGCACAGGGGCACTTTGATCTGAGGACAGAGCAAAGTACTGTAAAGCGCAGGTGCGAGGAAAAGTTCAAGAACACCCACACATGTGTACTATAATACTTTGGTCTGCCCTCAACAGGGCAGAGAAAAGTGCACATGTGCAGGAGCATAATGGTGGCCTCTATGTGGATGATGTACGACATGTGGATGATGATGACGTCATCCACATGGGAGCTAGGAAGGAGGACAGCGACTGCACAGGATAGAGGAGGCGCCGGACTGGAAAGCAGTGACACCCATCGGACCAGACTGTCCCTACCCCATAACGACGGCCTAACGTTTCAAAATGTTGGCATTGCAGGGTACATATTCTGTTCTGACGGTCTGCCAAAAAAAGCCTGTAGCGCACCCCAGCGACGATAAATCTCGGGAATTTCAGCTACCGGAGGTAGCTTAGACCCCTTAGATTATGAATCGCGGTGGTTTTTTTGGACCCCGATAATGTGATCGCCGTTATACACCGTATACTGCCGATCACATTAAAAAAAAGAAATGGCAGGTAAAACTGATTTCTTTCTCATCTGTCGTGATCAAACATGTCAGATGAGAAATAAATATAAGAACCTAGTGCCCCCAAGGCCCCCGATACCGGAGAAATCCCCCCCCAACCCCCACCCCTCCCCTTCCTTCCAGGACATCCAAGATAGAGCTCGAGCGAGCCGAAAACTGCCGTCACCTCTGCATTAATTTCCCTTTGATCTGAAATGATCAAACATTTCAGATCGGAGAGAAATGTACTTCCCCTGAGCCCTCCTCCGGTACACCGGAGCTCTCTCTGGTCCCCCGGATCACCCTCCGGTTCTCCAGAGCCCTCCCTCAGGAGCATCCGGTACTTATTCCTTTGCGCCGCTTTTTCACGGCGCTCAGGAAAAAGTGTATAGCGCCCCCCAGAGTCGGAAAATCTCCAGGATTTCAGCTACTGGGGGTAGCTGAGAGCCTGGAGATCATGATCAGGGTTGGTTTTTCTGGTACCTGGTCACGTGATCGCCGTTACAAACCAGGCAACAGCGATGATGTGAAAGTTAATGCAGCACCGGTAAAAAAATGATTCATCTCCCATCTGGCATGATCAAACATGTCAGATGGGAGATGAATGTCCTCCCCTGGTTCCCGGTGTGGCCAAAGTTTTTTCACATCCCCGTCCCCCGTCCCCCTTCCGACGATCTAAAATGGCCACTGCCGCACAAGTGGTGTTCCCGCCGCATTCATTCTTCTTTCATTTCAGTGCCACCTGACATGGCAGATGGCACAGAAAGGTCCTCCCAGGTCACCCCCGTCAGGCTGTCACCCTCTGGTCTTCTCAGGTCTCCCCCGTTACCTTCAGCAGCGTCAGTCCCCCGCGCCCCCTCCTTCTCCTTGTCTTCAGCAAAAATGCTGGCCGCATGCGCAAACAGCGACTGTCAACCAACTCTCTGCAAGCAGGGACACAGCTTGCTGCAGGCTCACACTGGCTTGCTGTGGACTCGGGGAGCATGAGTGCAGTACACTGCACTCACACTCCTCACATGGAGGGTCTATACTTCCAGAAAATGGTGGATACGTTGCCTGAGCATACCCCCATATCTTGGAACACAGAGTCGTCGTGGGACCTCCAAAATGGATTACAGTGGACCAGATTTTTTTTTCTTTTCAATAAATTGGTAAAAGAGGGAATGTGTTGGGGAGTGTTTTTTCAAATAAAACTTTTTTTTGTCTATTTTTTTATTACTCAACGGGTTATGATTTCAGGTATCTGACAGATGCCGTGGCATCACTAACCCCAGGGCTTGATGCCAGGTGACATTACACAGCTGGTATCAACCCTATATATTACCCCGTTTGCCACCGCACCAGGGCAGCTGGATGAGCCGGGGGAAGCGCCAGGATTGGCTCATCTAATGGATGTGCCACTTCTGGGGCAGCTGCAGCCTGATATTTTTAGGCTGAGAAGGGCCAATAACTATGGACCTTTCCACCCTGAGAATACCAGACCACAGCTGTCCGCTTTACCTTAGCTGGTGATCCAATTTGGGGGGGACCCCACTTTTTTTTATTATTTATTTATAAATAATGTTTTGAGGAGCCCATGATGCCACTCTTCATAGGAGATTCAAATAGGAGAACTACTTGCAAGTGACCACCTTAAATATCTTTTCTCATGATTTGATACACCTGCCTATGAAGTTCAAAGCTCAATGAGGTTACAAAACCAATTTAGTGCTTTAGTAAGTCAGTAAAAAGTAGTTAGAAGTGTTCAAATCAAGAAATTGATAAGGGTGCCCATACTTTTGCACCAGTCAAATTTTGTTTAAATGCGGATTGCACATTTTCTGTTAGTACAATAAACCTCATTTCAATCCAGAAATATTACTCAGTCCATCAGTTATTAGATATATGAAACTGAAATAGCTGTTGCAAAAACCCAAATTGTTATAAAGAAAAAAGGTTAACATGAATGGGGTGCCCAAACTTTTTCATATGACTGTATGTGTTTGACATCTGTCTGTCTGTCCATCCATCCATCCATCTTAGCTTTTCAGGGTGTGTAGGGTTTCAAGCATTTTGGACGCTGTGTTTTCGCTGCATCCGAAACACTGCGTTGTACAGTAGAAGTGCAGTGGAAGGATTTTTAGAAATCCCTGCTCACTGCTTATTTTCTCCACAGCATAAACTGACATCTGGCACTGCAACATGTCAATTTATGCTGCGGAAACGAGAGTTCTCCACGTATAGAATAGAGCTAAAGTCCACAGCGGCACGAACCTGGATCGTGTGGACATCACTCACATCTCCGCAGACTCAGTGTTGCCGTATCATGGGCACATAGTCTAAAAGTGAGAAATTTACTGCTAGAGCAACATTTTTGCCCCTGGGGGTTCAAAATGCTCACTATACCCCTGAATAAAACCCTTGAGAGGTCTAGTTTCTAAATTGGGGTCACTTGTGTGGCTTTCTGATATATAGGATCCTTAGGGGTCCTGCAAATGCAACATGGTGCCCGCAATCTATTTCAGCTTTTCCAAAATTCAAATGGTGCTCCTTCCATTCCAAGCCCTCCTGTTTGTCCAAACAGAGGTTTTTGGTCAAATGGGGGGTATCTCTGCGCTCATAAGAAATTGGATAAGAAACTGTGGGTCCACATTTTGGTGTTTCCTCTTGAAAAAAAGTGAGAAATTTTGTGCTAAAACAAGATTTTTGTGAACAAAAATGAAAATTTTCAATATGACGTCCTACGGTTATCAAAATCTGGGAAGTATCTGTGGGTTTAAAATGCTCAATATACCACTGGATAAAACCCTTGAGGAGTCTAGTTTCCAGAATGGGGTCACTTGTGGGGGAGCTCCACTGTTTAGGCACCTCAGGAGCTCTCCAAACGCGACATGGCGTCCGCTAATGATTCCAGCCAATTTTGAGGTCAAATGGCGCTCCTTAACTTCCGTGCCCTGCCGTGCACCTAAACAGTTGATTTCTAGCACATATGATGTATTGGCATACTCAGGAGAAATTGCACAAAACATTTTTTGGTGCATTTTTTCCTAATACCGTTGTAAAAAAAAAAAAAAAACTACTTGGTAGAAGTAACAAATTTGTGGTAAAAATGTATTTTTTTTTTATTATCACAGTTCAATGTTATAAAATTCTGTAAAACCGCCAGGGGTTCAAAGTTCTCACCAGACATCTAAAAGAATTCCTTGAGGGGAGTACGTTCCAAAATGGAGTTACTTGTGGGAGTTTTTTGCGGTTTAGGTACCTTAGGGGCCCTACAAATTCAACATGGTGCCCGTATTCTTTTTTAGCCAAATTTGCTTTCCAAAATTCAAATATTGCTCCTTCTGTTCCGAGCCTTCCCTTCTGTCCAAACAGAGGTTTCTGACCACATGTGGGGTATCAGCACGCTCAGAAGAAATTAGGTAACAAATTTTGAGTTCCATTTTGTTGTGGTACTTCTTCAAAAAGTGAATAAATTGGCGCAAGGGCAACATTTTAAGTAAAATATATATATACATATATATATATATATATATATATATATATATATATATATATATATATATATACTGTTGTTTAGTTCTGGTGAGACACATGAAGGGTTAATAAACTTCTTGAATGTGGTTTTGAGTACTTTGAGGGGTGCAGTTTTTAGAATGGTGTCACTTTTTGGTATTTTCTGTCACCCAGGCCTCTCAAAGTCACTTCAAATGTGATGTGGTCTCTAAGAAAATGGTTTTGTAAATTTTTTTTGCAAAAATGTGAAATTGCTGATGAACTTTGAACCCTTCTAACTTCCTAACCCCCAAAAATGTTGTTTCAAAAATTGCGCTGATGTAAAATAGAGATGTGGGAAATGTAATTGAGTACCTATTTTGTGTGACATAACTCTCGGGTTTAGAGGCATAAAAATTAAAAGTTTGAAAATTGCAAAATGTTCAAAATTTTCGTCAAATTTCCGTTTTTTTCACAAATAAAAGCAAAAAATATCGTCCTAAATTGATAACTATCATGAAGTACGAAAAACAATCTCAGAATCACCTGGATCCGTTGAAGCGTTCCTGAGTTATACCTCATAAAGGGACACTGGTCAGAATTTCAAAAAATGGCCTTGGCATTAAGTACAAAATTGGCTTCGTCCTTAAGGGGTTAAAGGTGTTTTTTATGTTCTAAAGAGCGGCCTGAGCTCTTATATACAGTATTCTAGAACGCTGTATATAAGAGCTCACTGGTGGTGGCCACAGTTTATAAGGGAAAATCCTGGGGACAGGTTCCCTTTAAATTTCTGACCTAATTCACAGTACATTTACCAAAATCCCAAGATTTATGTCACTTTTTTATGTTTGTTTTGCGGGGGCTTATGAATAAATGTGGCATGGGACTAGTCACACTCTAGCTAACTCCTAATTAATCTAGTGCAGGGGTCTCAAACTCGGCTGGGTGTATGTGTGACGCCCTGGCAAAACCAGGAAGTCACAGATAGGCCCCCGCATAACATCCTTCCCTCACTTAGGAAACACACAGCCGACCTGAAACCCTAGTCACCCCCCTTAGGGAAAGATAGACACACCAGTGGGCGGGACCAGGCGGTTGGACACGCCCACCCAGGGGTCTCGACAGCCCGGGGGCGGGAAAACAAGCAGTTTGGTCTCCGTCAGCAGGAGACAGGAAGACGGCTCGGCAGAACCGAGGTGGACCAGGACAGGGTTGTAGCCCGCCGGTACCGACACGGGGAACCAACACGGAAACCGTAGCACAAAGGGGGGTACTCGGACCCTGAAGCCAGAACCAGAAACAAGCGGACTGGTTAATTCACCGATTGAGGCCAGGACTAGAGGTTCTGTCCCACCCAAAGTCCCTCATAGAACACAACAGCCCACCAATAGGGATAAGAGGTCACCACCAGGGCCATAGAACCAACGGGCCAGCGTCTGCGGGCACGGCTCCTTAGGCCACATCCAGCCGGGAGCGGACTCCTGAGTTTCACGCTAGGAAGTCCACCTTACACAAAACAGTGCAGAGAAAAGGATAGAGACCACCAGCCAGGTGGGGGACCCGAATGCAACCGGCCGCGGCGGCCGGCCACCAGCACCTTGGTTTGCCAAAGACTCGTGTGGTTCGTTTACTGTGAGTAGCCAAAACATTCCCCTGCTGTCGCCATACCCTGCACAAAGACACTGGGCCCCGGGGCAACCATCCCTACCCACGGAGGGGTTAACATCCAGCTGCCACTACATCTCCTCCGGGTGCCCCACTACAGCGGCGGTGGTGTCCCACCTCACCACGCACCGTGGGTGGCATTGCGAACTTAATGCGGCCTAGCCCGTACATCTACGTCCCCCCTTTTATTCGGCGTGTCCGTGAGACCCCCGGGTCCAGAGACCTTCGAGCCACCCCCTTAGGAGGTCCGGATCCGAGCAGCAGCGGCTGCTGGCACATGGCGGCTTACTCCAAAACTTGGCGTCACGAACAGGATACTTACCCATCCACTTACCTGGTGGAAGTGCGCCTTGAATTGGACAGTCAGTGGTGATCCGTTGAGAGATTTTCAGAAATCGCCATTTTTGCCGCCATTTTGAGGCGCAAAAACTGCCGCCCAGCGTCTTCTTCCCTGAGAAAGGGCGTGAAGCTTAAGCCCCGCCCCCTGGGAACACGGCCGGAAGGTGAACCCCGAGGTCATAAAACGAAACTAACGAGCCGAAAAAGAGAGTGCTTGCAAAAGACCAATGGGGGGGTGGGGGAAGAATCTGCAGCATGTGACCCGTGCAGATAAATAAAGGGCAGAGACTCCAGGACTCTGCCACCCTTTTGTTCCTGGACACCAACAACGCAACATGGCCGACCAGTCTGGCAAGCCCGCAGTAGAGGAGCCCGTGCCCGGGACAGCCGATTGGGTGGAAGCCCAGACCAAGCACATGTGCCGCAGGATCCAGGCTCAGGCGAGCTTCTTGCTGAAGCGATGGGCGGCCGAGATGGCGGAGTTAGCTGCAGCCCTTCGGGCTCATGAAGTGGAGGCAGCCTCGGAAGAGCGGGTAAGCGACCCACGTCCCTATGTCCCCCAGGGACTGGCCGACCAGGCTGAGGGGCCCGGTCTACCCCTGCCCGCCACACTGCCTCCCTCGCCGCCCGCACCTGTTGCTGACACCCCGCTCTGTCCGCTGCCACCAACAACGACAGCAGTATCCGTCCTGTCTGCCCGTGAGGACCCGCCAGTGGAAGCCGCCGCCAGCGAGCCCGTCACCGCCCCAGCACCCGTACCAGCATCACGCCAGATTAAAGCCCGGAAGGTGCCCCGTCCGGTCCCGAGCCCGGCAGCAAACCTGACGACATCGGTCCCGGTCCCGGAGGAAGCTGCGCCCGCGATGACGACGGCCCCGGCAGTCCGCCCGGTCGCAACGGAGACAGTCCCCGACTGGAATCCAGCACCGCCAGAGTCGCTGACCACTCCCAAGCTCCCGGCCTCGGCTGAGGCACAGCAGGGATGCACCTCCGGGGTAGTAGAGCGGGCCATGTCACAGTGGGGCCCTCCATTGCCAAAGGTGCCGGTCGTAGCCGGCATGGAGGAACTCCGTCTGGGCCCGGCCCCTGCGCAGGTATAGGCGGGGCATGCAGCAGATGCTCCATACTGGGAGCGGCAGTGGCAGCGGCGCCAGCTGGGCAAGGAAGATTGCAGCCCGGGATAAGAGGAAGGCGGAGGTCCTGTCCCGAACCTACAGTGAAAAGGACCATCTCCGGAACGCCACTTTCCGGGTGTGGGGCCCGACATACCAAGGCCAGGTCTAGCACTTCAATCCCCAGAAGGGGTGGGGATTTATTTATGAGCCGGGCCTGGAGGCCGAGATCTTCGTGTCCCGGAGGGACGTGGCCACTCATTTACCTGTTGGCCACCCAGACCGGGACCTGGAGCCTGGAGAGCTAGTGTTGTACATCAGAAATTGCAGAGAGAGGGGTGGTTCACCCTAGATGTAAAGAGATGGGTGAGCGAAGGAGAAAGGTACTACCTCCGCCCTTCTCCGCCACTCTCCAGCCCCGAAGATGATGTTTAGGTAGCGGTTCCCAGGTTACCCCAAGTTTGAAGTCCCCGTTGGGACCGTCTGTTGTTTTACAGTCCTGTTTTATAGTTAAAGGACCATGGTCGTGAACTGGCAGGCCAACCCAAAAACTATTGGGTCTTGTAAATAGTCCCTGACCAACCTTCTCACCTGCCTCAGTCTCTGTAGAGGCTGATTGGAGGAAGGGCCTGTGGTAGAGTCGGCCGAGGCCCTGTCACTAGCAAAACCGGTGACTATCCTCCGGGTCAGGGGTCCCCTGGACGTGGGGCCCTTGAAAAAGACCGCCGGGTAAGGAACTTTTTACCCGGCCCATATGGGCAACACCCGGACCTGTCCTGGACTTGGGCAAGGGGTGCCAACCTGTGTTTTAGAGGTGGCATCAGGGCTACGTTGTTTTGGGTGGGTGAGTTGAGAAGGACCCGGTCCGTCCCATCCCAGCTTTAAATGTGCAACGTTTAAGAAAAGTGCCTCCCGTAAGGGAAGAAACCAAATATACTTCAATGTAAATATGTTAGTATACTTGTACTGTGTTTGTTTTACCCCTTTTCTCATCTTTTTCAGTTCCTGTTCAATAAATGTTGGTGGTCGGACAGCCCGCGGATGGTCTGTATTAAACCAAGGGGGAATGTGACACCCTGGCAAAACCAGGTAGTCACAGATAGGCCCCCGCATAACACCCTTCCCTCACTAAGGAAATACACAGCCAACCTGAATCCCTAGTCACCCCCCTTAGGTAAAGATAGACACACCAGTGGGCGGGACCAGGCAGTTGGACACGCCCACCCAGGGGTCTAGACAGCCCAGGGGTGGGAAAACAAGCAGTTTAGCTTCAGATTAAGTTTGAAGTTCAAGTTGGAGAGGAGTGTGGGCTGGAGCTAAGTGTAGCTCCAGCAGGAAGGTTCAAGTTGAACGGTACCAGGGTAGGAGCCCTGGTGCCACTGGCTAGGAGGCAGATGGTGGTCTCCGTCAGCAGGAGACGGGACGACGGCTCGGCAGAACCGAGGTGGACCAGGACAGGGTTATAGCCCGCCGGTACCGACACGGGGAACCGACCTGGAAACCGTAGCACAAAGGGGGGTACTCGGACCCTGAAGCCAGAACCGGAAACAAGCGGACTGGTTAATTCACCGATTGAGGCCAGGACTAGAGGTTCTGTCCCACCCAAAATCCCTCATAGAAGACAACAGCCCACCGATAGGGATAAGAGGTCACCGCCAGGGCCCATAGATCCCACGGGCCAGCGTTTCCCGTCACGGCTCCCCAGGCCACATCCAGCCGGAAGCGGACTCCTGAGTTTCACGCTAGGAAGTGCACCTTACACAAAACAGTGCAGAGAAAAGGATAGAGACCACCAGCTGGGTGGGGGACCCGAATGCAACCGGCCGCGGCACCGGCCACCAGCACCTTGGTTTACCAGAGACTTGTGTGGTTTATTAACTGTGAGTACACAAACACTACCTGCGGTCGCTATACCCTGCACAGAGACACCGGGTACCGGGGCCACCATCCCTACCCATGGAGGGGTTAACAACTAGCTGCCACAATATCTCCCCCCGGGTGCCCTACAACAGCAGTGGTGGTGTCCCACTTCACCACACACCGTGGGTGGCGTCACGAACTTACTACGGCCTATCCTGTACATCTACGTCCCCCCATTTATTTAGCGTGTCCGCGAAACCCCCGAGTCCGGAGACCCTCGAGAAACCACCCCAGAAGGCCCGAACCCGAGCAGCGCCGGCTGCTGGCACGGGGGCGGCACATATGGGCCGCACAGAGGAAAAAAAATAATTTGGGGGGCCGCATTCTTTGCAGGACAAAGTGACATTTTTATTGGTACCATATATTTTTTTTTTACACACCTTTGGATCACTGATTTTGAACATTTTTCACTTGTTTATTATAACAAATATGCACATTCTTTGTTTAAATATAAAAAAAAATAATTTTGATGGTAAAAAAAAATGTCATGCCTTATTTTGAGTTTTGTTGGTTTTTTTTTACATTTTATCCCTTTCTTGGAACTAATAGTGTTAAATTAGCACTATATAGACATTTTGGCCAATATCTTTTAGTAATGTTCCCCATCTTGTTGTAATGTGCCCATCCTTGTCCCTTTGTAGTATTGTGCCCCATCCTAGTCCCCATCCTACAGTAATGTGCTCACCTTTGTCCCCATCCTATAGTAATGTGCCCCAATCTTGTCCCCATCTTATCGTAATGTGCCCATCCTATAGTAATGTGTTTATCCTCCCCATCCTATAGTACTGTCCCCAACCTATAGTAAAGTGCCCACCCTGTAGTAATGTGTCCATCCTTGTCCCCATCTTATAGTAAAGTCCCCATCTTATAGTAATGTTCCCCATCCTTTTTCCCTTGTAGCAATCTCCCTATCCTGTAGTACTGTCTCCATCATATAGTTGTTCCATTCTATAGTAATGTGCCCATCCTACAGTAATGTCCCCATCCAATAGTAATGTGCCTATCCTTTTCCCCATCCTATAGTAATGTTACTATCCTATAGCAATGTCCCCATCCTATAGTAATGCCCCTATCCTATAGTAATGTCCCCAGCCTTATCCCTATCCTATAGTAATGTTTCCCATCCTTGTCCCCTTGTAGTACTGTCCCTATCCTGTAGTACTGTGCCCATCCTAGTCCCCATCCTATAGTAATGTGTCCACCTTGTCCCCATCATATAGTAATGTGCCCATCCTAGTCCCCATTCTATAGTAATGTCCTCATCCAATAGCATTGTGCCCATCCTTGTAATGTCCCCATCCTTTAGTAATGTCCCCAGCCTTGTCCCCATCCTATTGTCATGTTCCAACCTTATCCATATCCTATAGTAATGTGCCAACCTTGTCCCTATTCTATAGTAATGTGCCCACCTTGTCCCCATCCTATAGTAATGTCCCCAGACTTATCCCTATCCTATAGTAATGTTTCCCATCCTTGTCCCCTTGTAGTAATGTCCCTATCCTGTAGTACTGTGCCCATCCTAGTCCCCATACTATAGTAATGTGCAACCTTGTCTCCATCTTATAGTAATGTTCCCATCCTATAATGTACCCACCTTGTCCCTATCCTATAGTAATGTCCCCATCCAATAGTATTGTGCCCATCCTTGTAATGTCCCCATCCTTTTGTAATGTCCCCAGCCTTGTTCCCATCCAATAGTATTGTGCCTATCCTTGTAATGTCCCCATCCTTTAGTAATGTCCTCATCCTATAGTCATGTGCCCACCTTGTCCCTATCCTATAGTTATGTGCCCACCTTGTCCCTATTCTATAGTAATGTGCCCACCTTGTCCCCATCCTATAGTAATGTCCCCATCTTATAGTAATGTCCCCATCCTATAGTAATGTGCCCACCTTGTCCCCATCCTATAGTAATGTGCCCACCTTGTCCCCATCCTATAGTAATGTGCCCACCTTGTCCCCATCCTATAGTAATGTGCCCACCTTGTCCCCATCCTATAGTAATGTGCCCACCTTGTCCCCATCCTATAGTAATGTGCCCACCTTGTCCCCATCCTACAGTAATGTCCACAGCCTAGTCCCCATCCAATAGTATTGTGCTCATCCTTGTAATGTTCCCAACCTTTAGTAATGTCCTCATCCTATAGTCATGTGCCCACCTTGTCCCTATCCTATAGATATGTGCCCACCTTGTCCCTATTCTATAGTAATGTGCCCACCTTGTCCCCATCCTATAGTAATGTGCCCACCTTGTCCCCATCCTATAGTAATGTGCCCACCTTGTCCCCATCCTATAGTAATGTGCCCACCTTGTCCCCATCCTATAGTAATGTCCCCAGCCTAGTCCCCATCCAATAGTATTGTGCTCATCCTTGTAATGTCCCCAACCTTTAGTAATGTCCTCATCCTATAGTCATGTGCCCACCTTGTCCCCATCCTACAGTAATGTGGCGGCGGCTGAAAGTGGGTGTGTCGCCTCCGTGTCAACAGCCGGGCTGATCAGATCCGGATCCGTGGTGGCTCTAGGGGCGTCCGGACCCGGGGGTCATGCCGCCACTCAAATGAAGGGGGTATTTACAGGGAAATGTGTTTAGAATTTGTGACGCCACCCGTGGTGTGTGGTAATGGGGAGTACCACCGCTGCAGTTGGAAGTACCCGGGGGCGACGGAGTGGGGCAGCTGGATGTTAGAACCCTCCACGGGTAGGGGGATGCCCCGGAACTCGGTGATGGTATTGGGGGAGTGACGTGGGGAGTGAAGAGGTTCACTTTCATAGTCACGCCGTCCAAAAAGCTGACACCGACAACTGGATAAACCAAAGTTCTGGACACCGCTGCCGCTGAGGGGAGCTAGTTCGGGTCCCGTCCCCGATGGTGTTGCCTGGTGATTTATGACCTTCCTCCTGGCACTGAGTTCACTTGTTTGTTAGTCCTGGTAGTATAGAACTAGTCGGGTCCCGCTCCCCAGTGTGGCTAACTGTGGGAGCTTGCTCTCAGGGTTCACGCTTGGGATTTCCTGGACCATTTTTGTGGAAAGTCCTATCCCCCTCGTTGCGCTAGTACCCCGATTTTGGAGCGGGTGGAGAGCGGATCTTGAAGGCTCCATTCTTGTCGGGTAAATTGTCAGGTTGCCTGACCTAGGGTCCACGTACCCCATTGTGCCCTGATCCCAGCCCAGTGATGGTACAAGGCCGTCGGCTGTCCTCCTCGACAGTTCTGTGCCCCTTGTCACGATCCCCTGCGACCGGGGGTCCAGCTCCTACTAGGCCCAGACCACCGTCTGCTACCTAGTAGACCTCCTCTCTCCTTCACTTCCAACACTACACTGACTTTCTCTTGACACTCCTGACCTCCCCTTAACCAACCCCCCAAGTGGGCGACCCTATTCCACTCAGCCGTCCACTGGTGTCTCTGGTGGGTGTGGTGCAGAGTGTACCTAGGATTTTATTAGCTGTTGTAGGCAACACCATGCAGTTAGGAACCCTAAACCAAGGAGGAGGTGGATATTGCAGAGGAGGGAAGATTTTACAATACCCTGTGATGACCTGATAGTCCAGGGGCGTCACATGGGCAGTGGCTATAACTTACCGATCACTCTCCTCAGCTTCCACAGACGCCGGAATGAAGCTGAGGGGAGCGGTCTCTGGCCCCAGATCCACAGTGATTGGAGACATCGGTCACAAGGCCGGTCTCTTCAATCAGAGCTGGGGGTGGGTGAAACAGAGGTCACCCAGCTCTAGCCAATGATCAGTGCTATAGCTGCACTGATCATGGCTGGATTTCAATGTTTCGGCCATTTTCAATGGTTAAAACATTACAGTGGCTGTGATTGGCTGAGCGGCGTTCGTCAGCCAATCACAGCCTTCGTAGGTCCGGGGAAGAGACACCACCCCTCCTGAGGTCAAGCAGAGGTCTCCTCCTCCCCGAATCCAAGGTATTTGCAAAGCGATCACAGCCACCGGGGCTCCGGGGCCGCGATTTCGCCATGACGTACTGATTACGTCATGGGTCCTTAAGTACCAGGAAGCCATGACGTACCCAGTACTTCATAGGTCGCTAAGGGGTTAATGTGCCATCCGTCACAGACACACACAAATAAAAAAAATAAAATGAAAAAACCCCAAAACATTCTTCTCAGCTGTCCCGCGTTCCCTCGGCTGCCTCATCTCTGCTTCTTGCTCTCTGCAGGCCTCTGTCCCCGTTGACATTATGTCAGATGAATGTTTTACCGGCCTTGCGCGCACAGAGTCAAGCTCTCTGTGCTCAACGTTTCCAATGCAGCCAGAGCCGTCCGCCAATCAGAGGTAAGCAGCTGAGGTCATGCAGTTTCCATTGGAGGAATAGTTGTGCACAGAGCGCTAGACTCTGAGCAAGCAGCGCCGGCAAAACAATAATTTGACATAAAGCGCAGGCAGTGGCTGCGGCCCTGCACCGCCCGCGATAGTCAACAGGGGCACGGGCCTGGGGGCCGCACAAAGCCGCCTGAGGGGCCGCATGTGGCCGCGGGCCGCGTGTTTGAGACCTTTGATCTAGTGAATAAAAATATAATGAATAGTGATGGACGAATAGTAACTATTCGGGTTCTGATTATTCGTGATGAATCCCAAAGTCCTATCATCACGATTAACTAACCTAATGCTAGTCAATGGGGAACCCAAGTATTTTTCTGGGAAATCTTTGAGAAAAATGCTTGGGTTCCCCATTGACTTGCATTAGGTTTATTTGTGACAAATAACAGAATAACACTTTGGGATCCGTTATGAATAATCTGAACCGGAATGGTTACTATTGGCTCATCACTAATCAACCAATAAGTACAATAGATATGTCGGTGTGTGGATCACTAAGTGTGGATCTATAAGTGTGCAGAACATGAATTAGGCCACAAATCTAGATTATGCACTTATTCATTCATTCATTCATTCATTCATCATCATCTCTACTCTCCATCATCTAATTATCGTGTCTGCTCTCTTCACAGGTATGTCTGCCAACTACTCATCTTCTCCATGAATTGCCTGTTTTTGTGTACCCTGCTTTCTGTGCAATTGGTATGTCTGCCAACTACTCATCTTTTCCATGAATTGCCTGTCTTTGTGTACCCTGCTTTCTGTGCAATTGGTATGTCTGCCAACTACTCATCTTTTCCATGAATTGCCTGTCTTTGTGTACCCTGCTTTCTGTGCAATTGGTATGTCTGTAACTGACCACTCCATGAACCCCGATTCTCACTTTTCTTTATGACCCTCTGTTATCTATGCCTATGCTATCCAACAGCTGGGTTCAGCTTTGATTTAAGTAATTAAGAAAAGCACCAGCCCCTCCCTTCTGTGATCCACCTCAGTGCCTTTCCAACCCTATATATCTGTAGCACACTGTCGGCCTAGACACTGTCGGCGTGTGGATCATTAAGTGTGCAGAAAATGAATTAGGCCAGAATTGGGCCGGAAGGGACCGGAAGGTAACTGGATACATAGACTCTGTAAATAATGTTTGTGTGTGTTTTTACTTTCACTCCTATAATACTTCACTTTCTACTTTCCCCTCTAATCCCTACACCCGGTAATGAACTTTTCATCTCTCCCTCCATCCTCCCCACCCATCTCACCCTCTCCTCAGATCTGTTCCTCCACTTTACACCCAGTGTCTCCAGACATACAGTCATGGACAAATGTTTTGAGAATGACACCAAAATGATATTTTCACATGATCTGTTGCCCTCTGGTTTTTAATTGTGTTTGTCTTATGTTTACATCACATACAGAAATATAATTGCAATCATATTATGAGTACCAAAAAGTTATATTGACAGTTAGAATGAGTTAATGCAGCAAGTCAATATTTGCAGTGTTGACCCTTCTTCTTCAGGACCTCTTCAATTCTCCCTGGCATGCTCTCAATCAACTTCTGGACCAAATCCTGACTGATAGCTGTCCATTCTTGCATAAGCAATGCTTGCATTTTGCCAGAATTTGTTGGTTTTTGTTTGTCCACCCGTCTCTTGATGATTGCCCACAAGTTCTCAATGGGATTAAGATCTGGGGAGTTTCCAGGCCACTGACCCAAAATCTCTATGTTTTGTTCCATGAGCCATTTAGTGGTCACCTTTGCTTTATGGCAAGGTGCTCCATCATGCTGGAAAAGGCATTGTTGGGTGCCAAACTGCTCTTGGACAGTTGGGAGAAGTTGCTCTTGGAGGACGTTCTGGTACCATTCTTTATTCATGGCTGTGTTTTTAGGCAAGACTGTGAGTGAGCCGATTTCCTTGGCTGAGAAGCAACCCCACATATGAATGGTTTCAGGATGCTTAACAGTTGGCATGAGACAAGACTGGACTTGGATGCAACTTTGGAAAAATTTGGATTCATAGGGCAAATTAAAAATCTCATATCCCTTCTTTACTCCAAACCCTCAGCTCAAATTTACGTTAATAATTATATTTTGAGAAAATTTCCTATTACTAATGGTACAAGACAGGGCTGCCCACTATCACCACTTCTATTCGCCTTACTTATGGAGCCTCTAGCAGAGTATATTAGAATGGAAAATAGAATTAAGGGAATTAATACTAATTGGAAACAGTATAAACTGACCCTTTATGCGGATGATATTATTTTATCAATCACAGATCCGTTAGAATCTCTAAGAAATATTGAAAAGGCCTTACAGGAATTTAATAATATCTCCTACTACAAAATTAATAAACTTAAGTCACAAATTCTTAGTTTCAATTTAGATGACAGCCTAAAAGATGCTATCTATAAAGAATTTAACTATTCCTGGGGGGAAGGTAATGTACCTTATTTAGGTATACTGCTTTCTAATAATTTAAATAAAATTATACCCTCTAACATGAAACACCTTCTTGCTGCTCTGGACAATGTCCTGAAAGCTTTAAAAATAGAAAAGACCTCATGGTTTGGGAAAATATCATCATACAAAAGTATTATTTTGCCAAAAATTCTATATACCTTTAGATGTTTACCCCTTAATATCACCAATAAGTGGTTAGGAAAAATTCAATCTCAATTACAAAAGTTTGTCTGGCAAAGCAAAAAGCCTAGAACCTCTAAAACCATACTATTTAAACACAAACTGAAAGGTGGCCTGGGTGTGCCTAATATACAATCCTATTACCTAAGCAACCTAGTAAAACAAACTCAGTTTACACTATTAGAGAACCTTGATAACAGTTGGATGTCTCTTGAAAAATTCACCACCTGGAATAAAAATAAAAAGGACTAAAGCTGGTGTCACACATAACGACGACGACAACGACGACGTCGCTGCTACGTCACCATTTTCTGTGACGTTGCAGCGACGTCCCGTCGCTGTCGCTGTGTGTGACATCCAGCAACGACCTGGCCCCTGCTGTGAGGTCGCCGGTCGTTGCTGAATGTCCAGCTTCATTTTTTGGTCGTCACTCTCCCGCTGTGACACACACATCGCTGTGTGTGACAGCGAGAGAGCGACGAAATGAAGCGATCAGGAGCCGGCACTGGCAGCTGCGGTAAGCTGTAACCAGCGTAAACATCGGGTAACCAAGGGAAGACCTTTCCCTGGTTACCCGATGTTTACGCTGGTTACCAGCCTCCGCTCTTGCTGCCAGTGCCGGCTCCTGCACTGTGACATGTGGCTGCAGTATGCATCGGGTAATTAACCCGATGCATACTGTAGCAAGGAGAGCAAGGAGCCAGCGCTAAGCAGTGCGCGCGGCTCCCTGCTCTCTGCACTGTGACATGTAGCTGCAGCACACATCGGGTTAATTAACCCGATGTGTGCTGCAGGAGAGCAAGGAGCCAGCGCTAAGCGCGGCTCCCTGCTCTCTGAACTGTGACATGTAGCTGCAGCACACATCGGGTTAATTAACCCGATGTGTGCTGCAGGAGAGCAAGGAGCCAGCGCTAAGCGCGGCTCCCTGCTCTCTGAACATGTAGCACAGCGACCTTATGATCGCTGCTTCTGCTGTGTTTGACAGCTAAGCAGCGATCATAACAGCGACTTACAAGGTCGCTGTTACGTCACCGAAAATGGTGACGTAACAGCGACGTCGTTGTCGCTGTCGTTTAGTGTGACACCAGCTTTACTCTTAGCTTATCTGCTTAGAACAAATAAAAAATTGCCAAGAAACCCAACTAATAATGCAGAGATAAAAGCTTGGAGAACTCTGCTAAACTGTTTATTAGCACAAAAGGTCTCGATGACAAGTTTAAAAAACATCTCAATAGATACTGTGGAACTGATGATACCAAGAATTAAATTATTAAATTGGAAAAGATGTGGTATACATTTCCTTGACGATATTGTAAGTAATAAAGATATTATTCCTTTTGACATATTACTTATAAAATACAATCTACCAATATCAGAGAAATATAAATGGACTCGTATATGGGAGTTTCTGCAAGAAACACATCTTCTATCAAAAAAATTACCCATCTTCATCATAGACTTACTAAACAACCCATTAAACATAGGTTTATGGAATACCAGAAACATATATTCAATTTTTAATGATGACTATACATTTAAGAAATTGAAATATATGGAATCTTGGGAAAAACAATTGAATACGACATTTCAATCTAACAAATGGAAATCTGCATGAACCTATACATACTCGATGTCTACCTGTATATCCATACAAGAATCTTATTATAAGATTCTGGTTGAGTGGTACTATACCCCACAAAAACTACATAGATTCTCTTCTCAAAATTCTGATTTATGTTGGAAAGAATGAGAGAGAGAGAGAGGTACTACCAGTCATATTTTTTGGAGTTGTCCAAAACTAAAGGAATTGTGGAGAGATACAGAAATTCTCCTCCATAATGTAACCTCATCTGAAATTAGTCTCTCTGCGGAATTAGTTCTGCTATCAATTGGGATAGATGAACTTAACTTAAATTATAGACATATTACCTGTCATATCATACAAGTGATTAAAAATCTCCTTGCTGCCAACTGGAGAAATACTAATATTCCATCTATACATGAAGTAATAGAAAGAATTTCCTCTCACAATCTTTACGAATTTAAGTTTGCTTTGAAAGATAGATTATATGATAAGTACTCGGTGAGATGGAATCTTTGGTCAAAGAAGTTCAATCCCAATCTTATTATATTAAATCCTTGAGTTAGTGGAGCTACTAGCTGTAAAAATGATTTAATTATATTCTCCGTCTTTTTTTATTCTAATAGTTACGTTTAGCAATTTATGTGTTAAGAGATTCAGTTTAAAATTTCAGCCAAAACTCTACTATAACTCTAGTTTACCTTTTTCTTTAATCATATAACCTTTCCCTCTCCCCCCCCTTTTTCTTCTTCTTTATTTGTTTTCCCCCTTTCCCGTGCTCCACTTTTTCTATTTCAAAAATTGAATGTTAATTTAACTTTAGATTGTAATTTGACTAATTGTTGTTAAGTTTTACTGTGTGAACAATTTGTTTTGTTTGACCAAAATTTTAAAATAAAAAAATATGTAAAGAGACAAGACTGGTGGTAGCGCTCACCTCTTCTTCTCCTAATAAGCTGTTTTCCAGATGTCCCAAACAATCGAAAAGGGGATTCATCTGAGAAAATGACTTTACCCCAGTCCTCAGCAGTCCACTCCCTGTACCTTTTGCAGAATATCAGTTGGTCCCTGATGTTTTTTCTGGAGAGAAGTGGCTTCTTTGCTGCCCTCCTTGAAACCAAGCCTTGCTCAGAGTCTCCACCTCACAGTGCGTGCAGAAGCACTCACACCAGCCTGCTGCCATTGCTGAGCTAGCTCGGCACTGCTGGTAGTCCGATGCCGCAGCTGAAACAGTTTTAAGATATGGTCCTGGCGTTTGCTGGTCCTTCTTGGGCGCCCAGGAGCCTTTTTGGCAACAATGGAAGCTCTCTCCTTGAAGTTCTTGATGATGCGATAGATTGTTGACTGAGGTGCAATCTTTGTAGCTGCGATACTCTTCCCTGTTAGGCCATTTTTGTGCAGAGCAATGATGGCTGCACGTGTTTCTTTAGAGATAACCATGGTTAACTGAAGAGAAACAATGATACCAAGCACCAGCCTCCTTTTAAAGTGTCCAGTGGTGTCATTCTTTCTTAATCATGACTGATTGATCGCCAGCCCTGTCCTCATCGGAACAATCACTAAAACAATGTTAGCTGCTCCTTTTAAGGCAGGAATACAATGATGTTGAAATGTGTTTTGGAGGTTAAAGTTAATTTTCATAGCCAATATTGACTTTGCAAGTAATTGCTGTTAAGCTGATCACTCTTTATGACATTCTGGAGTTTATGCAAATTGCCATTAGAAAAACTTAAGCAGTAGACTTTGTAAAAATTAATATTTGTAGCATTCTCAAAACTTTGGGCCATAACTGTATATGGCCACCTCATGGCCTCTCCTGCTCCCACCTTCTAACACTCTCTCTGCTTCTCCTCACTGCTGGGGATATCTCTCCAAATCCCGGTCCTCCGCACCACATCCCCATTGTCACATCTAACTGCCATCCACACCCTAACACTAATTTCTACCTTCTAACCTTATACATATTCACTTAGCCCCCGCTCCCCCAGTCCCACTAACAGGAGCTCTATGGAACACTCGCTCTGTCAGCAATAAACTTTCCTACATCCATGATCTTTTCATCACTAATAAACTTTCCTTCCTCGCCATCACAGAAACCTGGCTTACCCCCTCTGACACTGCTTCTCCAAATCTCTCACACCCCCCGCCCCAGTAACAAGCATGGTAGAGGAGTTGGTTTGCTCCTGTCCGACCAATGGTCCTTTACACCAATTCCACTACCACCCTCGGTTACTCTGCCCTCTTTTGAGGTGCACTCCGTACGACTCTACTCCCCTTCCAACCTCCAACTGGCTGTCATTTATCGCACCCCAGGGCCAGCCACTGCCTTTTTTGACCATTTCACCACCTGGCTACCTACATTTCCTTTCCACCGACATCCCCAGCATCATCATGGGTGACTTTAACATCCCCATTGACACTTCTCACTCATCTGTCTCTAAATTTCTAACACTCGCTTCCTTCTTCGGCCTCACTCAATGGTCCTCTGCAGCTACTCACAAAGATGGCCACACGCTGGACCTCATCTTCACTCGCCTCTGTTCCCTATCTAACCTGTCTAACACGCCTCTACCCCTATCTGACCACAACCTACTCACATTATCTTCCCTCTTTTCTCCAAGTACACAACCCCCCCTCCACAAACTCTCACACCCCCGCAGAAATCTCAATCACCTTGACTTACACTCACTTTCTCAGTCCCTTCTCCCTCTCGCAGACATTGCTTCTTCACATGATGCAGATGCTGCGGCCCTTTTTTACAACACCACCATCTCTGCAGCTCTCGAATCAGCTGCCCCCCTCACACACACCAAAACCCGCACAATCAACAGGCAACCCTAGCACACGAATCAGACAAAAAAATTGAGACAGGCTTCCAGAGTTGCTGAGCGCAGATAGAAGAGGTCTCACTCCACTGAGTACTTCGTTACATACAAATAAGCTCTCACCACATTCAAGTCTGCACTCATCGCTGCAAGACAAAACTACTTCTCATCCCTCATATCCTCTCTATCCCACAACCCTAAACAGCTATTCAACACTTTCAACTCTCTCCTCCGTCCCCCGCCACCACCTCCGTCTCCTCTCATCTCAGCTGAAGACTTTGCCTCTTTCTTCAAGCAGAAGATTGACGACATCAGAGCAAGCTTTGGCCCACAATCACCACAGCCACTCCTCACAACTACTCAGCCTCTTCCTCCAAATCCAGCTTCTCCCCCATGACAGAAGATCATCTTTCCACTCTACTCTCAAGATCACATCTCACAACCTGCCTGCTTGATCCACTCCCATCCCACCTCATCCCCAATCTCAGCACAGTCTTCATCCCAGCCCTAACCCATCTCTTCAACCTATCACTAACAACTGGTGTATTTCCTTCATGCTTTAAACATGCCTCAATCACACCCGTCTTCCAAAAGCCCTCCCTTGACCCTTCCTCTGTGTCAAACTATCGCCCCATATCACTTCTCCCCTATGCCTCCAAACTACTGGAACAGCATGTCCATCTTGAACTGTCCTCACACCTCTCTTCCTGCTCTCTCTTTGACCGGTTACAATCTGGCATCCGACCCCATCATTCCACTGAAACTTCCCTGACCAAAGTCACTAACGACCTACTCACCACAAAAGCCAAGCGACACTACGCTGTCCTCATCCTCCTGGACCTGTCCTCTGCCTTTGACACAGTGGAACACTCCCTTCTACTACAAATTCTCTCATCTCTGGGCATCACAGACTTGCCGCTATCTTCTATCTCCTCATACATAACCAACCGAACTTTCAGCGTCTCCCACTCTCACACCACTTCCTTATCTCACCCCCTATCTGTCGGTGTCCCCCAAGGTTCAGTTCTTAGACCCCTGCTGTTCTCCATTTACACCTTCAGCCTGGGACAGCTTATAGAGTCCCACGGCTTTCAGTATCATCTCTACGCTGATGATACACAGATCTACCTCTCTGGACCTGACATCACCTCCCTACTAACCAGAATCCCACAATGTCTGTCTGCTATTTCATCCTTTCTCTCTGCTCGATCCCTAAAACTGAACATGGACAAAACAGAATTCATTGTCTTTCCTCCTCACTCAACCCCCCCACCTGACATATCCATCAATGTCAATGGCTGCTCACTTTCCCCAGTGCCACGTGCTCGCTGCCAGGGAGTAATCTTAGACTCTGATCTGTCTTTCAAGCCACACATCCAAGCCCTTTTCACCTCCTGCCGCCTCCAACTCAAAAATATTTTCCGGATCCATATTTTCTCCCCCCCATTCACCTTTTCTGTCTCCCCTATTTCCTCATAGACTGTAAGCTTACGAGCAGGGCCCTCACTCCTCCTGGTATCTTAATTTTGTTATTTTGTATTGTCTCATATTGTCTGTACATGTCTCACACACCTACAATCTATTCTAAACTACAGTTAGGTCCAGAAATATTTGGACAGTGACACAATTTTCGCGAGTTGGGCTCTGCATGCCACCACATTGGATTTGAAATGAAACCTCTACAACAGAATTCAAGTGCAGATTGTAACATTTAATTTGAAGGTTTGAACAAAAATATCTGATAGAAATTGTAGGAATTGTACACATTTCTTTACAAACACTCCACATTTTAGGAGGTCAAAAGTAATTGGACAAATAAACCAAACCCAAACAAAATATTTTTATTTTCAATATTTTGTTGCTAATCCTTTGGAGGCAATCACTGCCTTAAGTCTGGAACCCATGGACATCACCAAACGCTGGGTTTCCTCCTTAATGCTTTGCCAGGCCTTTACAGCCGCAGCCTTCAGGTCTTGCTTGTTTGTGGGTCTTTCCGTCTTAAGTCTGGATTTGAGCAAGTGAAATGTATGCTCAATTGGGTTAAGATCTGGGGATTGACTTGGCCATTGCAGAATGTTCCACTTTTTTGCACTCATGAACTCCTGGGTAGCTTTGGCTGTATGTTTGGGGTCATTGTCCATCTGTACTATGAAGCGCCGTCCGATCAACTTTGCGGCATTTGGCTGAATCTGGGCTGAAAGTATATCCCGGTACACTTCAGAATTTATCCGGCTACTCTTGTCTGCTGTTATGTCATCAATAAACACAAGCGACCCAGTGCCATTGAAAGCCATGCATGCCCATGCCATCACGTTGCCTCCACCATGTTTTACAGAGGATGTGGTGTGCCTTGGATCATGTGCCGTTCCCTTTCTTCTCCAAACTTTTTTCTTCCCATCATTCTGGTACAGGTTGATCTTTGTCTCATCTGTCCATAGAATACTTTTCCAGAACTGAGCTGGCTTCATGAGGTGTTTTTCAGCAAATTTAACTCTGGCCTGTCTATTTTTGGAATTGATGAATGGTTTGCATCTAGATGTGAACCCTTTGTATTTACTTTCATGGAGTCTTCTCTTTACTGTTGACTTAGAGACAGATACACCTACTTCACTGAGAGTGTTCTGGACTTCAGTTGATGTTGTGAACGGGTTCTTCTTCACCAAAGAAAGTATGCGGCGATCATCCACCACTGTTGTCATCCGTGGACGCCCAGGCCTTTTTGAGTTCCCAAGCTCACCAGTCAATTCCTTTTTTCTCAGAATGTACCCGACTGTTGATTTTGCTACTCCAAGCATGTCTGCTATCTCTCTGATGTATTTTTTCTTTTTTTTCAGCCTCAGGATGTTCTGCTTCACCTCAATTGAGAGTTCCTTAGACCGCATGTTGTCTGGTCACAGCAACAGCTTCCAAATGCAAAACCACACACCTGTAATCAACCCCAGACCTTTTTTTTTTTTTTCCAAAACTTTTTATTAATTTTCCAATTTTTTATAAACATAACAAGATATTCAAGGTTACGCAAGGAAAAACATTTGTCTGACAATATGTGACATAATAGGGTGCAATGCCCCAACTTGATATTTTAAACTGATTATCTGATTGATATGGTCTCTATTAAACCAAGGCAAAAGTACTAAGAAATAACAGACGCGATACAAGTCAATTAGAGTCATTAAGCCCCTAAGCCAACCCCGAATGCTTCCAAATTTTCTGGCACGTCTTGTGGCTACCTTAGCGTCTCGTCTCCCTTTCCTCCGGAACCCACACCTCCGTGATTTTCAATTTACCCAGTTTGTCCTGGATATCATTCAGAAGGTACCATTCCGATTGTATAAAAGGTGTCATCAGATTATTTATTTCTCCCTGAGTAAATTGACTTTCAATGAAATTTCTCCATTTCCCAAAGAACTTGGGTGTCAACCTGTCTTTGTCCGTTTCCGCTTCCACTTTCTCCAGCCTCAATAAATTATGTAATTCCCCGATGACCTCTTTTATGGATGGTCCCTCCCTTTGTATCCAATGCTTTAATATGGACCGTTTGGCTATCATGGCTATGTCATGTACTATTGTATATTTCTTCTTTCCCGGCATGTCCGATCCCCCTCTTACTCCTCCCTCAAAGGAATGGAAAATCCACACCATTAGCTCTAGATTTCCAGAAATTCCCCATGTTGCCTGGACAAATAATCTAACTTGATTCCAGAACCTGTGAATTTCCTTACACTCCCATAGTCCATGTAGCATATCTGTTTTTTCTCTTTGACATTTAGGACACCGCATGTCTCTTCCCGGAATATTGAAGCCCATAATAGCCCTGTGTAAAATTCTAAATTGGGTGTCTCTCCATCTCTCATTGATACAAGTAAAATATATCTTTGTACCGTGTTAGCCAGTAGAGATAAAAAAAATTGTTTAAAAGAACAGAGAGTCCTCAGTGGTTGATACCTTTTAATGGCTAACTGAAAAGATGGTAATAATTGCAAGCTTTCGAGACTACTCAGGTCTCTTCATCAGGCATGGTATAACACAAAATCTGAAGATTTTGTGTTATACCATGCCTGATGAAGAGACCTGAGTAGTCTCGAAAGCTTGCAATTATTACCATCTTTTCAGTTAGCCATTAAAAGGTATCAACCACTGAGGACTCTCTGTTCTTTTAAACAATTTTTTTCATCTCTCATTGGTAACATGTTTCCGCATCTGTACCCATCCCTTCAATATATCCCCTACAACTTCCTGCCCTTTCAATTGTTTCCCCCACGCTGTTAGAGTACGGCTATCCTCCCCAGATATAAGCATTCCCCGAAATGTTCGGTAAATTTTGGAAACATTTACACTTGCTACATCACTTTCCATAAGCTCATCAATCAAACTCTTATTCAATTCCTTTCCAAGCTCCCCCAAATCTACAAATACTCCATGCTTCAGTTGTTCATACTGGATGATATGTGAGCTATTAAGTTCATACTTGTCAAGCACTTCCCGTCCTGTCAGCCACCTTCTCTCCTCCACATTCATGACATCCTTCATTCTCTCGACGCCCTTCTCTTTCCATCTAGTAAATAGCTTATTTTCCCGTCCCATGGGAAAGTTCGGAGATGCCCAGGGATTTAAGTACTTAGATACTTTCCATGACAGTCCCAATTTCTTTCTTACCAGTTTCCATGTTAGCATAGTGTCTCGGAATAAGATTGAGTTCCTTATATGCCCATCCGCCCTGGACAATGGGGAGTGTAAAATGGACGCCAAATCCCACGGTGATGCATACTTGGCTTCCATGCCATAGTCTGAGTGCCTGCTTGTTCCTCTCAACCAATCAAACACATGTCTCATTATACACACCAGGTTATAACCCCGAACATCCGGGAAACTAAGACCTCCTTCCTCCGTTGACTTCATCAATGTTCGTAACTTTATTCTAGGTTTCCTTCCCCGCCATATAAAATCCGCATACGCTGAGTTGAGCCTATTTACGTCCCTCAGTTTTAGCAATATCGGGATCGTCTGGAATGGGTACAACAGTCTAGGAAAGCTCATCATTTTTATCAGGTGGCACCTTGCCAGTAGTGGTAGAGGCAGACCCTTCCAACCCTTTAGTTGTGCTATAATTTTCCTAATTAGTGGGCCATAATTCATCTCGTAAATTGATTCCACCGTTCTTCCTATATGAATTCCCAGATATTTAAGTGATGTCTGTGCTATAGGAATGCCACATATACAACCATCCCTTACATTCCCCCCTTTTAGGAACAGGATCTCACACTTTTTTTTATTCAATTTGAATCCTGAGACTAATCCAAATTTTTCAATTAGGGCTAGAGTCTGTGGCAAATCCACGCTAGGGTCCCCCATATATAGTATGACATCATCGGCAAAAAGTGCTGTCTTTATTTCAGTTCCCCTTACCTTAATCCCTTTAAAACTATTCGGGCCCTGCAATATTCTTGACAATGGTTCAATGGCCAAGTCGAATAGGAGGGGAGATAGCGGGCAACCTTGTCTTGTTCCCTTCATCAAAGGGAACACGTCTGATAAAAAACCTGGAGTGTGTACCCTAGCTCCCGAGTTAGCGTAAAGATTCCTAATGTAAAGCCTCATTTTGCCTACAATCCCTGTGGCCTCTAGTACTTTGTCCAGCCAGCTCCAATTTACATTGTCAAACGCTTTTTCTGCGTCGAGTGTAACTAGAGCGGGTCTTGCCCCCCTCTCTATCTGTTCCAATCTCACCGCATCCACCACTAGTATTGTCTTCCGGATATTAGTGACAGCATTTCTCCCTTTAATAAACCCTACCTGATGCTCTGTAATGATCCTTGGAAGAATCATGGCCAATCTATTAGCCATAATCTTAGATATTATTTTTAAATCCTGGTTTATAAGTGATATGGGTCTATAGCTAGAGGGATCATCCAGGTCTTTAGTTCCCTTAGGGAGTAATTTGATATATGCTACGTTTGAATTTTTAGGAATTTCCTCTCCTTCCAAAAATGCATTAAATACCGCAGTTAAATCTGGCGAGATCAGATCCCTCATAGCCTTATAAAACTCGCTGTTAAAACCGTCGGGGCCTGGTGCCTTGTTGGTGTTAAGCTCCCCGATTGTTCTAGTCACCTCCTCAACTGTGATATCTGCATTTAGGTCACTCAGATCTTCCTCTGTTACGCTAGGCAAGTGCGCTTGTCTTAACCACTCTGCCTCGTCAGTCATGTCATTGTTTCCTGGCCCATATAGTTTTCTATAAAAATGTCCCAGCAATTTATTAATTTCCTTAGGATCTGTGGTCACCTCCCCCCCCTTTCTTTTTAGTTTGGAAATCACTGTCATTTTCCTGCTACCCCTTGCCAAATTTGCCAGCATCCTCCCCGCCTTGTTGCCAAATCTATGTAGCTCTGCTTCCCTGTGCGACCAAAATAATTGTTCCTTTTTTTTTGCCCATTCGTCGAACCCCCTTTTTGCCTCCAACCATCTGTCTTTCGTCGTGGGAGATCTATTAGCCAAATACTTTGTGTATGCTACCCGCACTGCTTCACTCTGGGCATTATAATTCTCATTGGTCTTCCTTTTGATCATGGCCGCATATCCAATCAGGCGACCCCTCAAGACCGCTTTTGCCGTTTCCCAGTATAGCACTGGGTTCCCTTTGTGTTCCTTGTTTTCCTCTGTGAATTCTCCCCACCACTCTCGTAATACCCTGTGGAAATTATCTTGTCTGAGAAGAAATGATGGAAATCTCCATATGATATCTGTACCTCTCTTGAACTGCTCTCTGATACCCAATCTCAACGGACTATGATCAGATATCACCATGTTTTCTATCACACATTCTTGTGCCCGATTAACTAGGCCTTGAGAAATCCAAAATTGATCAATACGCGACCAGCTATCATGAGGATGCGAGAAGTGTGTATATTCTCTATCATGCGGGTGAGCTAATCTCCAGATGTCCTTCAAACCCACGTCTTCTAATGTCACATCCCTATGGTCCGGCCTTCTGTCCACATCCCCTGTCCTCTCCTTCCCCCTCCTCCTGTCTTCAGCTGAGTCTGGAACTGTGTTAAAATCACCTCCTACTATGATGTTGGTCTCCCCATCTGCTAGTATGCTGGCCTTTATGCCATCATGAAATATGCTCTGTTGGGAGTTTGGACCGTAAACATTATAGATACTTAATTTACCCGCTGGACTAATGATTGTTAAATGCTGCCACCGTCCCTGGTCGTCTGCCTCGTGTGTCACTACTTCATGGCTGAGCTGTTTATGTATTAGAATCATTGTCCCCGCTCTCCTACCTTGTGCCTCTGCCCCATATACAGTACCCACCCAGTATTTCTTCATGCGGAAAAAGTCCTCCTTCCTCAAATGCGTTTCCTGTAATAATGCAATATCTGTTTTTAGTCTTTTCAGATGTCTTAGTATCATTGCTCGTTTGTTAGGAGATCTCAAGCCTTTCACATTCCATGTAGTTATTTGTACCATATTTGCCTTTGTATTTTGCTCTTACTACTTCCTCCCCTGTGGGCCCTGAACTCACAAGAGACGAGACAATTATTACCAGGCATAGAATTTGCCCCCCAGGCTTGATATATCTTTTCCCCACCTTGTATGTATAACAAATATAACAATAAACAAGTAACTGTAGAACACGTTTTCCCTTCTGGGAAATTTTTGGCTCTTTTCGCCATGCTGATGACTTCCCCTTTTCCTAGCCAAACTGTTGAGCTCCCTAGTCACCCCCCTTAGAGTATACGTTCTAGCCCCGGATTCACATGAGTCACATGAACAAGCCTTAAATAATGGCAAAAATAGTACAGTATGACAAAAACTCTATAAGGACTTCAAGTCCAACTTAGCTCTATTTTCTGGTGGTCATCCCCGCACTCAGAGCAGACAGATCCACTTCATTTACGCCTGGAAGTCGTTCCTGGACAAAGGCGAGTGAAAGTAAGAATGAAAGTGAATCTGGAAGTGGAACTGAAAGTAAGCGTGAGACTGAATATGCGAGAGAAAAAGAGTGAGACAGAGCGCGTGAGGTACTGAAAGTGAGCGTGAGACTGAAAATGAAACTGAGTATGAGAGTGAGTGTGAAACTAAAAGTAAGCGTGAAACTGAAAATGAGACTGAATATGTGAGGGAGGGAGAAAAAAAAAAAAAAGTGTGAGACTGAGAGTGAGTGTGAGAGTGTGAGACTGAACGTTAGGAGTAAGACTGAAAGTGAAACTGATAGCAAGCGTGAAAGCAAAACTGAACATGAGAGAGTGAAATCAAGAGAGTGAGAGAGTGCGAGAACAGGACCAGCAATATCTAGTTCAGTTCAGTTATCATGAACCATTTCCAACAGTTAGTCTCTGTGTTCCGAGCGAGGATTATTTTGTTGTTTTGGGCTCAATCTCCTTTCCTCTCTACTCTCCACCCGCGATTGCTCCTCAAAGCTTCTCGAGTCTTTCCCTGGGCCTCTTGGAGATCCTCCTCTGCTGGTCCCTTCTCCATTGTTTCCTCTTTTTTGTCCATCAGCCCGATTCTTATCTTGTTCTGCCATGAGAGTACGCTCTGCTTCTTTAAAGTCTTTGTAATATGCAAACGAGCCATTAAAATTTCTGACTTTCAGTGTGGCAGGGTATAGCAGTTGGCACTTGACTTTTTTGTTATACAGGAATGAACATACTTTGCTGAATTCTTTTCTCTTTCTGGAGACTTCTGCTGAATAATCGCCGAAAATTAGCAGTCTGTTGCCTTGGTAATGCAATGGTCGCTGTCTGTCTCTAAAGGCCCTCAGTATTTCCTCTTTATGTTTATAATCAAGATATTTGACTATCACTTGTCTAGCCCTCAGCGGGGCTTTCTTGTTTGGGTTTGGATCCTCTCCCCTATTCGCTTCTTGTTGTCTCAGTGGTCCCACTCTGTGCGCTCTTTCCACTCTGAATTTAGCCTTAATGCCCAGGGCCTGAGGTAACTCCTGTTCACATATGTTATCCAGCTGTCCCAAAGATACCGATTCTGGCAGTCCCACAATGCGCAGATTATTTCGCCTCGATCGGTTCTCTAAGTCTTCCGCTTTATCTCTCAAATAATCGTTAGATTTCACTAGAGCTGCTATTTGCTCTTGCATAGCCATTATTTTCTCCTCTGAGTCAGATATTCTCTGCTCTGTTTCTGCCAGTCTAGATGCATGTCCACTAATCTGCTTTTGCATAGCTGCTAGGGATGTTTGTATGGCTGTTTCAATGGCCACTTTAATCTCTTTTGACAGCTGTGATGTCACTTCGGCAGCCAATTTTTTATAATCAACATTGAGCTCTTGTGCATGCTTGTCTTGGCCTGCAGGTGGTGCTGGTTTCTTAGTTCTCTTATTCTGAGCTGGGGATTTTCCACCCTCCCCCATTTGTTTACAGTATTTAGATAATGGTGTGGCCGGCAGTTTCTTGTTTGCTTTAGAAGGAATGTTACTGTTTCTGACATGCAGCTTCTGCTGGCATTTATCATGATTAGACACCTTATATTGCATGTCTAAGTGATCAGTCCGGTCTCCTGCGTCTCTGGCCACTCTTTGCTTGCTGCACTCCTCCTCCTCCTCTCTTTCTTGTTCCTCCATGTCCCCTTCCTCTATCCATTGTGTTTCTCCCTCTGCAATCCCCTGCAGCGATTTCTCTCCTGCTCCATCCTCCCCCGACCCCCCGCTCTCATCTCCTTCACTTCTCCCTCTCCTGCCTTCCATTACCACATCTTGCACTGGGGACTCTGGCTCCTCCTCCATCAGGCTTGTAGGTGCCATGTCAGTCTCCTCTTCTCCCCGCCGGCAGTCAGGATCTCCACTCCTGCAGGTCCCCTCACCACCACCAGCACTCCTCAGTAAGTACCCGCTCCATAGCTGTGTGCTTCCTGCTACCAGACGTGCTGCTCTCTGCTCGCTCACTTGCCCGGGTATGCTGTTTATCGTCGGTTTCTCAGAGGGGTGTCGGGAGCTTCTCCTCTATGCTGCCTCCTCAGCCAGGACCGAACAGGAAGTCAACCCCAGACCTTTTAACTACTTCATTGATTACAGGTTAACGAGGGAGACGCCTTCAGAGTTAATTGCAGCCCTTAGAGTCCCTTGTCCAATTACTTTTGGTCCCTTGAAAAAGAGGAGGCTATGCATTACAGAGCTATGATTCCTAAACCCTTTCTCCGATTTGGATGTGAAAACTCTCATATTGCAGCTGGGAGTGTGCACTTTTTCATCAGCCCATATTATATATATAATTGTATTTCTGAACATGTTTTTGTAAACAGCTAAAATAACAAAACTTGTGTCACTGTCCAAATATTTCTGGACCTAACTGTATGCTGCCCGGCTCATCCACCTGTCCCCCCGCTACTCCCCGGCCTCTCCTCTCTGCCAATCCCTTCACTGGCTTCCCATGGCCCAACGACTCCAGTTCAAAACACTAACCATGACATACAAAGCCATCCACAACCTGTCTCCTTCCTACATCTGTGACCTAGTCTCCCGGTAATTACCTGCATATAACCTTCAATCCTCACAAGATCTCCTTCTCTACTCCCCTCTCATCTCCTCTTCCCACCATCGCATACAAGATTTCTCCCATGCCTCCCCCAGACTCTGGAATGCTCTGCCTCAACACATCAGACTCTCGCCAACCTTGACAAGCTTCAAAAGGAACCTGAAGACCCACCTCTTCCGACAAGCCTACAACCTGCTGTAACCCTCAGTCTGATACAACGCCGCACAATCAACTCTACCCTAACCTACTGTATCCTCACCTATCCCTTGTAGACTGTGAACCCTCGCGGGCAGGGACCTCTTTCCTCCTGTACCTGTCTGTGTCTCGTATGATTATTGTACTTGTCCCTATTATGTACACCCCTTTCACAGGTAAAGCACCATGGAATTGATGGCGCTATAATAATAAATAATAATATAGTGGTGTATAGTGTGCTCATAATAAGCGCAGTCTGTCTCTGCTCTTTCCTATTCATAAGAGGCAGAATTGTTGCAGGAGTTTCTGTGACCCTCCCATTCCCTTCGTAATAATGGAAATGTCTGTAGGCTCTTTAGTCACAATTTTTCCAACCATAGATCTATAGCTTCTGCTTATGACATAGACATCTGTACATGCATAACTATCTTCAGCAATTTCTCGTGATTCCACTAGGTGTCAGTGTAACATTGATTTATATGTAGCAGCCCCTATTGCATTGTCTCTCTTTCCTGTGCACTACATACATTATTATTTTTTTTTTTTTAAAAGTATTGATGGGTGGACCTGGACTGTAAAAGTCCGGATCCGTGCGGTTTAAATGTACCCAAGTGCCAGGCCCAGAATTCTCAGGGAATTCCGGCTAATGATCCGGATCCGACACTTGGGTAATACAAAAAATAAAGGAAAAATAAAGAAAATAAGATTGAAGCAAGCGCTTCATACTTACCGAGGCTTCGGTGCAGCTGTAATTGCTCCTGCGGCACTCATTCATTCCGGGGCCGCGCATTAGTTTTCATACATATGCACTGCTTTCCCTGCCCATCTGTGTATGTGATTGGTTGCGGCTTCCATGCTGAGTGACAGCTTGTCTGATGCTTCAAATCACAGACCCATTATGTGGGTCTATATCGTACAGTAAAAATAAATAAATAAAAAAGTTGGTGTAGGATCCCCCCATTTTATGATAGCCATCACAGATAAAGCACACAGGTACAGGCTGCAGCCCCCAGCTGTGCGCTTATCTTGGCTGTGTATCAAAGTAAGAGAAACCACATGCGGCTTTTTTTAATTATGTAAATAAATAATTTTAAAAAACACTGTGCGGTCCACCCAATTTTGATGGCCAGCCATTATAAAGCCTAACAGCTGGGGGCTGATATTCTCAGGCTGGGGAGACCCATGCTTATTGCCCCCCCAGCGTAAAAATAACAGCCTGCAGCTGCCCGGAATTGTCGTATCCATTAGATGTGACAATCCCAGAACTTTACCCGACTCTTCCTGATTCCCCTGGTGTGGTGGCAATCGGGGTAATAAGGGGTTAATGTCAGCTCTCAGCTATCACTAAGCCCTAGGTTAGTAATGGGAGGCGGGGAAAGCAGTACATATGCATGAGGGCTAATGTGCGGCCCTAGAAGTGAATGAGAGCCCGCGGGAGGTGCATTGGAGGAACTTGGAGTGTTTTCCTTTTATGTCTATTTTCTCCCATCTGTCTCCCTTCCCTTGTGTTGTATTATTGTAGTGGTGTGTGCTCTCGCCAGCCTTCCCACTAGTCAGGGTGAGTTCAGGGCAAGCGATGGCCTAGGCACATGATCAGCAATGGGGGAAAGGACCCATATAGGGACATTAGGGAGTGCAAGGATCAGCCTCAGGTGAGTGGCAGGAGGTGACCCCGCTCCCCTCTCCCTAGCCCCAGGGCTCACCGTTGTATCGTGTTCTCTGTGTACCTTGTTGTTGTGGCACTCGCGAGTGTTCCCTTATACCTGGCAGAACGCTGGTAGTCACTGCATGATTACTTAGGATATCTAATGAATCTCCTCATTATACAATGTCAGAAGTTAGACACTAAAGGTGGGATTTTTATAGGGACTATATCCCCTACAAGGCAATGTGCTTAGTTTATGCTGTACGTTTGCGCTGACAGATTCCCTTTTACAAGGCAATGTCTTTCTACAGTATTTTAAAAGCAGCCAACCAATTAACTGAGCGTTGCGGGATCATTAACTCTGCAACGGACTAATGGGGCATTATGGAGATTGGATGTCATCATGAGAAAGACTGTCTGTCGAGCATTGTTGCATTTGTATAAAATGTCTTATTTGCTGCACAGTTATAATGTCTATCACTGTTATAGATTTTATGCTCCTTGTAATGTAAAAGTGATCAGTTCGCTCTTACACGGGGACCTTTGTCCCAGAAATAACTTGTGAGGTTATCTAGACATCTATCTGAGCACATAGGAGAACATACTTGCAGACTGGGAACAGACGGGGAGGACGCTATGTAAGCATTCTGGGCATATATACCCAGAGAGGTCAGGATACACAGACAGACGGGAAGACATATGAGAATCCCAGACACATGCAGATACAGTAATGACACACTATTCTGAAAAGCCTTTATAGAGATGGGAAAATATAACGTTTACAAGATAACTGGAAAACAAACACATTACCTAATACTTCAGGCTGTAGGGACTTGGCTTAAAGGGAATCTGTCAGCAGGTTTTTGCTATGTCATCTGAGAGCAGCATGATATAGGCAAAAAGATCCTGAATCCAATGATGTATCACTTAGATTACTGGGTACAGCCGTTCTGACACAATCAGAATTTATAGATTTAGCCATGTAGCAGAGCTGAGAGAGCTGTCTCCACCCACACCAGGCTCTCCATAGAGATTTTACATTGACAGTGAGGTATGAATCACAGCATGGGGTGTGTCAGACTGCCATGTGACATTGAGAAGGGTCCTACTGCTTAAACAAACATAGCAAATAAACAACAAATTGGACTGTGACAACACAGTCATCCCTGAATTCTCTGTGTTAACCCTGTCAGCATAGGTCCCTATCACACGTCAATGATTCCGGTACATATTACGCGTTTTTATATGTACCGGAACCACAGACATACAGAGACCCATTAAATTCAATGGGTCAGTGACCGTGTGGCTCTGACGAGTGTCTGTGTGTTCCTCATGGAGACAAGTCCGTTTTTCTCCGGCAGCACTGATGTCACACGGACCACACAGTAATGTGAGCCGTTTGACACGTATCGGAGAAAACATGTCTTTGAAATAAAATTAATATCTATACTCGCCTGTCTCCAGCGCTGCTGTCTCCTGCTTCATTGCCCGCTCATTATGCTCATGTATATTCACTGCACTGTGGACCCAGGAGCAGCAGCACCGGAGACAGCAGCAGCACAGGCAGAAGTAACTGGGGACAGGTGAGTATACAGTTCCTGCTCTCCGTGTGCTATCATGGATAGCACACGGAGAACACACATGTGCCAACTTCACAGCACATGGAGGGTCACACGTACTTTCAACACGTCTGTGAAAAATGTGTGCGTTTTTCACTGATATGTGAAAGAGGCCTTACATAGCAAAAACCTGTGGACAGATTCCCTTTTAATCTAACGCTTTTTTTCAGGAGACTATAAATATATCAAAAGAAGCCAAATAAAAAAAATAAATCATAATTGATATAGAACAAGAAAAAGCTCAATTAGAGATGGTCTCATTACAGACAAAATTGACCCACAAGAACCTCTGAGAAGTTGCCACACCCAATTTTTTTGTGATGATGAGTGTAGTATTACATCCCCATCAGTCACATGAACCCACCTGTTCAATACCACCTGCTTGTTAGCAGCTTTTTCCTTTTGGAACACTGAGGGGGGTCTATATGGCCTCTTAGTGCATATGAACAGACGTTGTCCTGATGGGACAACCACATTAAGGAGCATTTTTCATGCGTATTATAAAATGTTCCTTTAAGGCCTGTTTCACACGTCAGTGATTCTGGTATGTACAGTTAGGTCCAGAAATATTTGGACAGTGACACAATTTTCGCGAGTTGGGCTCTGCATGCCACCACATTGGATTTGAAATGAAACCTCTACAACAGAATTCAAGTGCAGATTGTAACGTTTAATTTGAAGGTTTGAACAAAAATATCTGATAGAAATTGTAGGAATTGTACACATTTCTTTACAAACACTCCACATTTTAGGAGGTCAAAAGTAATTGGACAAATAAACCAAACCCAAACAAAATATTTTTATTTTCAATATTTTGTTGCGAATCCTTTGGAGGCAATCACTGCCTTAAGTCTGGAACCCATGGACATCACCAAACGCTGGGTTTCCTCCTTCTTAATGCTTTGCCAGGCCTTTACAGCCGCAGCCTTCAGGTCTTGCTTGTTTGTGGGTCTTTCCGTCTTAAGTCTGGATTTGAGCAAGTGAAATGCATGCTCAATTGGGTTAAGATCTGGTGATTGACTTGGCCATTGCAGAATGTTCCACTTTTTTGCACTCATGAACTCCTGGGTAGCTTTGGCTGTATGCTTGGGGTCATTGTCCATCTGTACTATGAAGCGCCGTCCGATCAACTTTGCTGCATTTGGCTGAATCTGGGCTGAAAGTATATCCCTGTACACTTCAGAATTCATCCGGCTACTCTTGTCTGCTGTTATGTCATCAATAAACACAAGTGACCCAGTGCCATTGAAAGCCATGCATGCCCATGCCATCACGTTGCCTCCACCATGTTTTACAGAGGATGTGGTGTGCCTTGGATCATGTGCCGTTCCCTTTCTTCTCCAAACTTTTTTCTTCCCATCATTCTGGTACAGGTTGATCTTTGTCTCATCTGTCCATAGAATACTTTTCCAGAACTGAGCTGGCTTCATGAGGTGTTTTTCAGCAAATTTAACTCTGGCCTGTCTATTTTTGGAATTGATGAATGGTTTGCATCTAGATGTGAACCCTTTGTATTTACTTTCATGGAGTCTTCTCTTTACTGTTGACTTAGAGACAGATACACCTACTTCACTGAGAGTGTTCTGGACTTCAGTTGATGTTGTGAACGGGTTCTTCTTCACCAAAGAAAGTATGCGGCGATCATCCACCACTGTTGTCATCCGTGGACGCCCAGGCCTTTTTGAGTTCCCAAGCTCACCAGTCAATTCCTTTTTTCTCAGAATGTACCCGACTGTTGATTTTGCTACTCCAAGCATGTCTGCTATCCCTCTGATGGCTTTTTTTTTTTTCAGCCTCAGGATGTTCTGCTTCACCTCAATTGAGAGTTCCTTAGACCGCATGTTGTCTGGTCACAGCAACAGCTTCCAAATGCAAAACCACACACCTGTAATCAACCCAGACCTTTTAACTACTTCATTGATTACAGGTTAACGAGGGAGACGCCTTCAGAGTTAATTGCAGCCCATAGAGTCCCTTGTCCAATTACTTTTGGTCCCTTGAAAAAGAGGAGGCTATGCATTACAGAGCTATGATTCCTAAACCCTTTCTCCGATTTGGATGTGAAAACTCTCATATTGCAGCTGGGAGTGTGCACTTTCAGCCCATATTATATATATAATTGTATTTCTGAACATGTTTTTGTAAACAGCTAAAATAACAAAACTTGTGTCACTGTCCAAATATTTCTGGCCCTGACTGTATATGCCAGTTTTTATACGTACCAGAATCACGGACATACGCAAACCCGTTAAAATCAATGGATCTGCGCGCACATCTGTGATTTTTCACTGACCGTGTCTCCGTGCAGTGCACATGCTTGTCCAAGTGCTCCGCACAGAGACATGTCCATTTTTTTCTGGCATTACTGATGTCCCACGGACCACACTATGGTGTGATCTGTGAAACATGTACCCGAAAAAAGCGTACTTTGAAAATAAAAAGCTTTTTAAACTCGCCTTCTCCAGCGACTCTGTCTTCAGCCGCTGCTCTTTGCTGCTTCCAGGCTTGCTAATTATGATCATGCATATGCATTTATGCACGGCACCGCGACCATGAAGTAGCTGCAGCAGGGGTCAGCGGCGGCCGGAAACACAGCAGAGCCGAAGAGTTCAGCACAATGGAGAGCAGGAGCGGGGACAGGTGAGTTTATCTCCATGTGCTATCATGGATGACGGATCACGAATCACAGATAGTACATGGATAACCCACGTGTGCCGTGAATCACATGTCAGTGAAAAACGTCTGTGTTTTTCACTGATGTGTGAATTCAGGCCTAAAGACCACTTTACACGCTGCGAAATCGGTACCGATATCGCTAGCGTGGGTACCCGCCCCCATCGGTTGTGCGACATGGGCAAATCGCTGCCCGTGGCACACAACATCGCCCAGACCCGTCACACTACTTACCTGCCCTGCGACGCTGTGACCTGCGAAACGCCTCCTTTCTAAGGGGGCGGTTCGTTCAGCGTCACAGCGACGTCACAGCTGCATCACTGAACCGCCGCCCAATAGAAGCGGAGGGGCGGAGATGAGCATCCCACCCACCTCCTTCCTTCCACATTGCGGGCGGGAGGCAGGTAAGGAGACGTTCCTCGTTCCTGCGGCGTCACACGGAGCGATGTGTGCTGCCGCAGGAGCGATGAACTACATCGTACATGCTACAGCAGCGATATTTGAGAAGGGACCCCCATGTCACCGATGAGCGATGCCGCAGCGTGTAAAGCGGCCTTAAGGGTTTCCTGCTGCACCAGCACTCATTAAACACTCTCCTGAACATTATTCCCTGCACCAAATGTAGATTAGACTGCCAGAGCCCTCTCAGCATCTTCATAGGTGCTTCTTCTAGATAAAGGCCTGTTTAGTAGTGTATGTTGTTAGCACCCCAAGGAAGGCAAGTATTGCACCCTTTAACCCAGTAATACTGCTCCTAAAAGTCTCCTGATCCAGTGAGAAAATATCATGCACCATTGGTAATTCTATGCAAAATCGGTGTAACTTACTACCAGGTCCAGAGAACAGCAAAAAAAATTTCCAAAGGATCCGAGGCACCAGGGACAACTTCTAGGAAAATAAAGTAACTTTTATTTAGTTCTTAAGATCACATCTTAATGTGCAGGGAGTTTGTATGTTCTCCCCGTGTTTCCGTGAGTTTCCTCCGGGTTCCGCAAACACTCCAAAGGCAAATTGATAGGGAATGTAGATTGTGAGCCCCGATGGGGACAGTAATGGTCATATCTGTATAGTGCTGTGGAATTAATAGCGCTATATACTGTAAGTGAGTAAAATAAATAAATAGTAAAAAAAACAAAGAAGACAAGCCATGTCTTCCTTGTTTTTCTATTTTTGCTATGTGATTTTAAGGATGGAATAAAAGTCAATTTCCCCTCCGGTGTTATGAGAGTAGCAGAAACAGCTCGACAGAGCAATCTATGCTGTTGGCATAGCTCCTTAGCGGCAGACACAGTGTAGTTTAATGAAATATGCAATCCCTGTTTATTTCTGTGAAAGTAACAGCGTAGAAGAGCTGAACGACAACGATCCCGGCCATCATTTAGGAAGTGCTTACAAGCTCAATAGAAAGGAGCCTGTAAGCGCTGTGCATGTTCAGCCACTGATGATTGTACTGTAGGCCAAAAGCATCGAAAATCAGTGATCTGTGTAGCGTCGGCCATTTTCATAATGTCGCACCAATAGGAGATACGATGTTGTTCCTCATTCCTGCGGCAGCACACATCGCTGTGTGTGAAGCCGCAGGAGCGAGGAACATCTCCTTACCTGCCTCCACCGGCTATGCGGAAGGAGGGAGGTGGGCGGGATGTTTACGTCCCGCTCATCTCCGCCCCTCTGCTTCTATTGGCCGCCTGCCGTGTGACGTCGCTGTGAGGCCGCACGACCTGCCCCCTTAGGAAGGAGGCGGGTCGCCGGCCAGAGCGACGTCGCAGAGCAGAGCAGGTAAGTGCGTGTGAAGCTGCTGTAGTGATAATGTTCGCTACGGCAGCTATCACAAGATATCGCATGTGCGACGGGGGCGGGTTCTATCGCGCTCGGCATCACAAGCATCGGCTAGCGATGTCGCAGTGTGCAAAGTACCCCTTAGAGAGATCGCTTACCTCTCCCTGGCGATCGGGTACCTGTAATGGGATTACAGGGACCCGATCGCTGACATGGCAACTCTGGGTCGACACCAAGTTGACCCCTGGTTATTGAGCTATGGATCGCCTCACAGACCATGCATGGTGTGTGAGGCAAAGTGTCAGAGCTGCGAGTGTAGCACTGACAGATATAATCCACTGCAGTGATTGAACACAAGCACTACAGTGGATTATATCAGACGCAGGAAAAATGCAGAAATAGAAATAGAAAGAATTGACATGTTGGTTATTCTTTCTGCACCAAAATCTGCAAGGAACAAAATCTGCAACATGTGCGCAGTACATGGAATTTGCTGAGATGTGTTTTTCCTTGCAGTATTGATTAAAATCTGCAAAGAAAAAGTCATAAAAAAACACTATAAAAACACAGCGTGGGCACAGCCTAACCCTTAACATTAGTGTATACGTATGCACATGCAAAAAACTTTTAATATATTCTGTTTTCTGTGTGGGTTCAAGTCTAAAATCTAAAGCTTTTTCCTTTCTATTCTTTGCATCTGATCCGCAGACCGGACTAAAATACTCTGATGTAAGAGGATACGTGGCCCCATCTATCATCACAATTACAGATTCCCCGCATGTGAATATTTGGTGTGTCCGGCCATGAGGGGCTTCCCGTCTTTCAAGTTCATCTGACCTTGTGGGCTTCCCCTCGTAGCTTTCAGTCCCCCAGATAGTAGATGTCATATCGCTCTGCTTCTCGGTCTATTTTCAGCTCTGCTACATTCCTGTATAACGTTCACTTGTCTGTTCTCTGTCTTACTAGAATAACTTGTGGCGTTCCTGCGAATCTAAAGCAAACTGTATAGAAGCAAAAGACACTTTACATTGATATCACTAAACATTACAGATGAGCAAAAAGATTTGCAGGACAATACACTTTGATACTTATTCTATACTTATTCTATGTTTGCATATATCTTAGCGGTTAGGGCTGCTTCTCACTTGCGAGTTTCTCGCAGTAGAGCAATGCGAGAAAATCTCGCATTGGAATCGGACACATGTTAGTGAATGATTCAGCTCTCATCTGCGATTTTTTTCTCAGTCCAAATCGGACCGAGAAAAAAATCGCAGCATGCTGCTTTTTTGCGAGTTTCTACTGCGAGTTTCACCAATGCAAGTCTATGGGAGCGTGTAAATAATCGGATGTCACGGGCCGGCACTCACACCATCTTAGTGACATCCGATTTTCTAAATACATTTCTCGCATGTTTCCTAAAACACTGGAAACGAGCGATGTCTCCCAATGTCTGTCAATCACTATTCTCTGTCAGTCGGTGTCTCCCTCTCGGTCTCTATTCTCTCTCTGTCGGTCCGTCACTATCTCTGTCCCTCTCTCACAGTCTGTCGGTCAGTTTCCCCCCCTCTCTCATACTCACCGATCCCCGATCCCCGGCGCGGCGCTGCACGGCTTTCTCACTGCTCCGGCGGCTTTTACTATTTTGAAAAAGCCGGCCGCTCATTAAACAATCTCGTATTCCCTGCTTTCCCCGCCCACAGGCGCCTATGATTGGTTGCAGTGAGACACGCCCCCACGCTGAGTGACAGGTGTCTCACTGCACCCAATCACAGCAGCCGGTGGGCGGGTCTATACTGTGCAGTGAAATAAATAAATAAATAATTTAAAAAAATGGCGTGCGGTCCCCCCCAATTTTAATACCAGCCACATAAAGCCATACGGCTGAAGGCTGGTATTCTCAGGATGGGGAGCTCCACGTTATGGGGAGCCCCCCAGCCTAACAATATCAGCCAACAGCCGCCCAGAATTGCCGCATACATTATATGCGACAGTTCTGGGATTGTACCCGGCTCTTCCCGATTTACCCTGCTGCGTTGGCAAATCGGGGTAATAAGGAGTTATTGGCAGCCCATAGCTGCCAATAAGTCCTAGATTAATCATGTCAGGCGTCTATGAGACACCCTCCATGATTAATCTGTAAGTTACAGTAAATAAACACACACACATAAAAAAATCCTTTATTGGAAATAAAAAACACAAACACATTCCCTCATTACCAATTTATTAACCCCAACAAACCCTCCATGTCCGGCGTAATCCACGGACTCCAGTGTCGCTTCCAGCATGAAGGTGACAGGAGCTGCAGAAGACACCGCCGCTCCGGTCACCTCCAAGCAGCAACTGAGGTGAGTAGCGCGATCAGCTGAGCTGTCACTGAGGTTACCCGCTGTCACTGGATCCAGCGGTGACAGCGATTAACCTCAGTGACACCTCAGCAGATCGCGCTACTCACCTCAGTTGCTGCTTGGAGGTGACCGGAGCGGCGGTGTCTTCTGCAGCTCCTGTCACCTTCATGCTGGAAGCGACGCTGGAGTCCGTGGATTACGCCGGACATGAGGGTTTGTCGGGGTTAATAAATTGGTAATGAGGGAATGTGTTTGTGTTTTTTATTTCCAATAAAGGATTTTTTTATGTGTGTGTGTTTATTTACTGTAACTTACAGATTAATCATGGAGGGTGTCTCATAGACGCCTGACATGATTAATCTAGGACTTATTGGCAGCTATGGGCTGCCAATAACTCCTTATTACCCCGATTTGCCAACGCACCAGGGTAAATCGGGAAGAGGCGGGTACAGTCCCAGAACTGTCGCATATAATGTATGCGGCAATTCTGGGCGGCTGTTGGCTGATATTGTTAGGCTGGGGGGCTCCCCATAACGTGGAGCTCCCCATCCTGAGAATACCAGCCTTCAGCCGTATGGCTTTATCTGGCTGGTATTAAAATTGGGGGGGACCGCACGCCATTTTTTTTAATTATTTATTTATTTATTTCACTGCACAGTATAGACCCGCCCACCGGCTGCTGTGATTGGGTGCAGTGAGACACCTGTCACTCAGCGTGGGGGCGTGTCTCACTGCAACCAATCATAGGCGCCTGTGGGCGGGGAAAGCAGGGAATACGAGATTGTTTAATGAGCGGCCGGCTTTTTCAAAATAGTAAAAGCCGCTGGAGCAGTGAGAAAGCCGTGCAGCGCCGCGCCGGGGATCGGTGAGTATGAGAGAGGGCTGCTAACTTCAGTCACTCGGGGGATTAGTGGTCACCGGTGAGCCCTTCACTGGTGACCGCTAATCAGGACGCGACACAGACAGAGCCGCAGCATGACAATGAAGTCGGGTGAAGTTCACCCGAGTTCATTCTGACAGTGCGGCTCTGTCTGTGTCTGCTGTCATCTGCCATTCAGCTCTGCTACATGGCTGTCTGTGTCTGCTGTCAGCGGCCATGTAGCAGCGCTGAATGGCAGATGACATAGTAAAAAATACGCATTACACACGCATTACACACGCATTACACACGCTAGTAAAATCTCAGAAATAGCATCGCACTTGCGTTGCACTCGCACCTAACGTGAACTAAAATCAGCCGAGTTTTTTTCAGCCCAGTCGGACCGATTTTACTCGCATAGATGTGTTTCCAGCCTTACAGAGTGCTGCTATATCCATTTGTTTGTGTTTTGTGTAGTTGTAGCAGCTGGCACCTGTTCACACTTACTGTGTTTTATTTGGAGATGCAGTTTGTTTATTTTTTTTGCAGTATATATTGGAGGTGTAGACAGCCTCCTATTCTGACACTACTCTTCTCCCCTCATTCACAGCGTGGGTTTAATTGATGTCAGATCCCATCTACCCACATACAAGTGCATCTCAATAAATCAGAATATCATCAAAAAGTTAATTTATTTCAGTAATTCAATACAAAAAGTGAAACGCATATATTACATAGAGTCATTACACACAGAGGGATCTATTCCTATATATTACATAGGGATCTATTCCTATAATATTATATAGAGTCATTACACACAGAGAGATCTATTCCTATATATTATATAGAGTCATTACACACAGAGTAATCTATTCCTATATATTATATAGAGTCATTACACACAGAGTAATCTATTCCTATATATTATATAGTCATTACACACAGAGTAATCTATTCCTATATATTATATAGAGTCATTACACACAGAATGATCTATTCCTATATATTATATAGAGTCATTACACACAGAGGGATCTATTCATATATGTTATATAGAGTCATTACACACAGAAGGATCTATTCCTATATATTATATAGAGGCCTTACACAAAGAGGGATCTGTGCCGCCCTGGCAAAACCAGAGTGTCACAGAGGTCTGCATCCATGTTTTTGGTGCAGATCTCACACTCCCTTGGGGAGTTTCCCACACAAACACACACTAGCCAATCAGGCCCCACTCACCCCCCTCCCCAGGAAAACGGGAGGGGGGAAAGAGGACCTTAGAAAGAGCAGAGCAGAGTGTGAGCTGAAGTCAGTCTGCAGGAGGAGAGAAGTCTGGAAGCAGCCCCTGTGTGGGGCTGGGGAAAGTGGTAGTCAGGGCCTCAGGAATAGGCCAGCCGTTTGTGGGACCCGAAGTGGACCGGGAGAGGGTAGTGGCCCCCCCTGGTGCCAGCTGTCGGGACCCAGTCCGGCCAAGTGTGCAAAGCAGACACAGACCTCGGGCAGGAAAAGAGCAAATGAATTACACACACGGGTGTGGGACCCGTCCTCACAGCAGCCAGCCGTGGGCACCAGTTACCAGCAACTTGGTTAATTCCTGGACTCGTGTCAGTTATTGCTTTATACTGTGAGTACTCCTGCACCACCCGGTCCAATCCGAGGACTGCACCCGTCACTCCCCAAACCACCACTCCCAATTGGGCCCCGGGACTACAACTCCCCTACCCGTGGAGGGGATCCCACCTTGCTGCCCCACACCATCAATCCCGGGCACGGTCCCCAGAGGCAGCGGCGGTGCCACCATCTCATCACCGCAACCCACGGGTGGCGTCACGGACAATTCCCCCTACCTAATCCCCCTTTTATTGTGGAGCCTGGGATCACAGACCGGGTCACGCCACCGGGATACCTGCAGAAGTGACCCTTTGGCCCGGATCTGAGTACCCCCCTATCCCTGAGTGACACATCTATTCCTACTGTATATATTATATAGTCATTACACACACAGCAAAATTTGGACCGGGGCCCCCCTCCACGTACACCGACATTTAGGGTATAGGATAATGACACTGACACTTGGGATACAGGATAATGACGCTGACACTTGGCTTTTACCCTCTGCACCCAGGTTTCCCATGATCTGAAATCCCTCTATCAGCACCCAGATTTCCTATGTTCTGATATCCATCTTGTCCTCGGCACCCAGCTTCCCCATGCTCTGCTATACATCTTTCCCTCAGCACCCAGCTTTCCCATAACAGAGCATGGGAAAGCTGGGTGCTGAGAGAAGATGTACAGCAGAGCATGGGAAAGCCGGGTGCTGAGGGAAAGAGCCTTTTTCCCTCAGCACAAAACTTTCCCATTCCATACTTGTATCTTTTTCCCCCCTCGTATATAGATCTCCAAATACTATAATGACCCCCACATAGCCTTCCGTATAATATAAAGGGTCCCACATAACCCGTCATATATTATACTGCAACCCCATAGTTCGCCATGTATTATAATTCACCCCATAGTCCTCCATATATTATTATTATTATTATTATTATTATTATTATTATTATTATTATTATTTATTATTATAGCGCCATTTATTCCATGGCGCTTTACAAGTGAAAGAGGGTATACGTACAACAATCATTAACAGTACAAGACAGACTGGTATAGGAGGAGAGAGGACCCTGCCCGCGAGGGCTCACAGTCTACAGGGAATGGGTGATGGTACAATAGGTGAGGACAGAGCTGGTTGCGCAGTGGTCTACTGGGCTGAGGGCTATTGTAGGTTGTAGGCTTGTTGGAAGAGGTGGGTCTTGAGGTTCCTCTTGAAGCTTTCCACGGTAGTGGAGAGTCTGATGTGCTGAGGTAGAGCGTTCCAGAGTATGGGGGATGCACGGGAGAAATCTTGTACACGATTGTGGGAAGAGGAAATAAGAGAGGAGCAGAGAAGGAGATCTTGTGAGGATCTAAGGTTGCGTGCAGGTAGGTACTGGGAGACTAGGTCACAGATGTAGGGAGGAGACAGGTTGTGCATGGCTTTGTATGTCATGGTTAATGTTTTGAACTGGAGTCGTTGGGCGATGGGAAGCCAGTGAAGGGATTGGCAGAGTGGCGAGGCTGGGGAGTAGCGAGGGGAGAGGTGGATTAAGCGGGCTGCAGAGTTTAGGATAGATTGGAGGGGTGCAAGAGTGTTGGAAGGGAGGCCAGAGAGCAGGAGGTTGCAGTAGTCGAGGCGGGAGATGATGAGGGCATGCACTAATGTTTTTGAGGATTCTTGGTTAAGAAATGCAAATATTATACTGCACCACAGTCCTCCATGTTTTATAACGCACCCCCATAGTCCTCCATGTATAAGGTAACCTCCATAGTCCTCCATATATTATAATGTAGCCCCCATTGTCCTATATGTATTATAATGCAGCGCCATAAACCTTCATATTGTATTATGCAGCCCCATACTCCTCCATGTATAATGCGCCCATATATTCCATGTATAAGGTGTCCTTCATGTTTATTATGCAGTCCCATAGACTTCCATGTGTCATGCAGCCAGGCCCCTCCAGGCCTCCATGTGTCATGCAGCCAGCAAAATAAAAAAACAAGTACCTCTCTTCTCCTTCCGACCCCTGCGACCGCGGTAGTTACGCCCCTGCCCCCATATGTCACACACCCTGCTCCCCATACAGCCTTCACCCCCCAGATCACACACACTACACCCCCATATGTCACACACCCTGCTCCCCATACAGTCTGCACCCCCATATCACACACACTACACCCCCATATGTCACACACCCTGCTCCCCATACAGCCTGCACCCCCATATCACATACACTACACCCCCATATGTCACACACCCTGCTTCCCATACAGCCTGCACCCCCCAGATCACACACACTACACCCCCATATGTCACACACCCTGCTCCCCATACAGCCTGCACCCCCATATCACACACACTACACCCCCATATGTCACACACCCTGCTTCCCATACAGCCTGCACCCCCATATCACACACACTACACCCCCATATGTCACACACCCTGCACCCCCCTCCCCCTCATGTCCCCTCTTTTCTTATTACCAGTCATCATGTGTCCAAATCACCTTCAGGATTCAGTATCTCTTGCTTTCTGCCCGGCAATGCTGTGTCTCCTCCCACACAGTCACGTGGACGTGACGTCATCGCAGGTCCTGCAGGATGGATTATTCCGTCTGCTGTGCAGGAGCGTTTCTGCTCTGCCGCAGCTTAGAAACGGCTGGTGGGCCTCTCCAGGTCAGGGGCCCCTCTACTGACACTGGGCTCCCCTGACTCACAGGCCGGCCACTACACAGCGGCACTACACATAGGGGCCGACAGCCGGCTCTGCAGAGCGGCTGCCGGGCCCCTATAACCCCGCGGGCCCGGTCGCAGTGGCGACCTTTGCGACCGCGGTCGTTACACCCCTGTGTGTATGTATGTATGTGTGTCCACTAAAGGAGTTTTCACTGTCGCATTTACAATCACAAAATTTTGCACAGATGCCCCATGTGACCCAGGGAACGTCATAGACTATGTTTTGATGGGAATATTTAACCCCGTGCTTTACAGTTAGTCTCCAAAATCCTGCCTCCATTATACTGAATGGAGGTGGGAGCTACTGGCTATTAATAGCAACTGTCAGTGGTTGCTATAGGAACAAAATAAACTGTTAGTATAAGAAGCTTATGTGTGAGGTAATAAGATGTCAGTGGTGAGACGAATAAAGAGAGACAGAAAGAGACAGAGACACAGACAGAGACGGACGTGGAAAGAGACAGACAGAGACAGATGGACAAAGAGACAGATGGGCAAAGAGACAGACCTGGAAAGAGACAGATGGGGAAAGAGTCAGCCCTGGAAAGAGACAGACGGGGAAAGAGACAGCCCTGGAAAGAGACAGACGGGCAAAGACACAGATGGACAAAGAGACAGACCTGGAAAGAGACAGACGGGAATAGAGACAGACAGTGAAAGAGACAGACGGGGAAAGAGACAGACCTGGAAAGAGACAGACGGGGAAAGAGACAGACGGACAAAAAGACAGACGGACAAAGAGACAAACAGACAAAGAGACAGACGGGCAAAGAGACAGATGGGGAAAGAGATAGACCTGGAAAGAGACAGACGGGGAAAGAGACAGCCCTGGATAGAGACAGCCCTGGAAAGAGACAGCCCTGGAAAGGGACAGCCTTGGAAAGGGACAGCCCTGGAAAAAGACAGCCGGGCAAAGAGATAGACGGGAAAGAGACAGCCCTGGAAAAAGACAGCCCTGGAAAGAGACAGACCGGGAAAGAGACAGCCCGGGAAAGAGACAGCCCAGGAAAGAGACAGCCCAGGAAAGAGACAGCTCTGGAAAGAGACAGCCGGGCAAAGAGACAGCCGGGCAAAGAGACAGACGGGCAAAGAGACAGCTCTGGAAAGAGACAGACGGACAAAGAGAAAGACGGACAAAGTGAAAGACGGACAAAGAGACAGACGAACAAAGAGACAGAAGAACAAAGAGACAGACGGGGAAAGAGACAGACCTGGAAAGAGACAGACAGGGAAAGAGACAGACAAAGACAGACGGGGAAAGAGAGAGACAGACACACACACACATAGAGACAGACAGACACAGAGATGGAGAAAGATAGACTGATACAAATACAGACACAGAGATAGAAACAGACAGACAGAGATATAGACACAATATGGAGAGAAGGTATGCACACCAGTGACTATGTAAGGGGAATATATGAAAAGCAGAAACTGCTGTGTGAATACTGACATGAAAAATCCAATAGCTATATGTAAGAATGAAGGTATGAAAAATGGAACCTGCATTACTGCCATGAACATATGAATAAAGAGAAATTTAGCTACTGAATTGATCAATGCAATAGAGCCCCAACACTACGCCAAAGTATTTCTCTACGTTGGGGTACCTAGTATGTGTCCTCTCATGCAGTTAAAAAACTTACCGTGTTGGGAAGCTGAGACCCAGGCTATATATGCATATAATGTGGACTGGCAATAGGTGTGGTGGGGCCGGGTTCACAAATGAAAGACTACAAATCAATTAAGAAATAACATCTGGAACACCAATTCTGAGTCTGAACTGGGTGCAAAAACCTAAAAAATCTACACTCTATGGAGAGAAGGTATGCACACCAGTGACTATGTAATGGGAATATATGAAAAGCAGAAATTGCTGTGTGAATACTGACATGAAAAATCCAATAGCTACATGTAAGGATAAAAATATGAAAATAGAATCTGCATTACTGCCATGAACATATGAATGAAGAGAAATTGGCATGTTGGGAAGCTGAGACCCAGTCTTTCGTTTGTGAACCCGGCCCCACCACACCTATTGCCAGTCCACATTATACGCATATATAGCCTGGGTCTCAGCTTCCCATACACGGTAAGTTTTTTAACTGCATGAGAGGACACACACTATCTAGGGACCCCAACGTAGAGAAATACTTTGGCGTAGTGTTGGGGCTCTGTTGCATTGATCAATTCAATAGCTAAATTTCTCTTTATTCATATGTTCATGGCAGTAATGCAGATTCCATTTTTCATATTTTCATTCTTACATATAGCTATTGGATTTTTCATGTCAGTATTCACACAGCAGTTTCTGCTTTTCATATATTCCCCTTACATAGTCACTGGTGTGCATACCTTCTCTCCATATAGTGTAGATTTTTTTAGGTTTTTGCACCCAGTTCAGACTCAGAATTGGTGTTCCAGACGTTATTTCTTAATAGAGATATAGACACAGACAGACAAGGAAAGAGACAGACAGTGAGACAGACAGACAGCGACTGGGGGAGAGACAGAGAGACAGTTACTATCCCGGGCAATCTATTTCTATATATTATATAGAGTCATTACACACAGAGTGATCTATTGTTATATATTATATAGAGTCATTACACACAGAGGGATCAATTCCTATATATTATATAGAGTCATTACACACAGAGTGATCTATTGTTATATATTATATAGAGTCATTACACACAGAGGGATCAATTCCTATATATTATATAGAGTCATTACACATAGAGGGATCTATTTCAAGTGTTTATTTCGGTAAATGTTGATGATTATGGCTTACAGCCAATGAAAACCCAAAAGTCATTATCTCAGAAAATTATAATATTATATAAGACCAACTGAAAAAATGATTTTAAACTCAGAAATGTTGATCTACTGAAAAGTCTGTACAGTAAATGCCTCAATACTTGGTTGGGGCTCCTTTTGCATGAATTCCTGCATCAATGTGGCGTGGCATGGAGGCGATCAGCCTGTGGCACTGCTGAGGTGTTATGGAAGACCAGGTTGCTTTAATAGCAGCCTTCAGCTTGTCTGCATTGTTGGGTCTGGTGTCTCTCTTCTTCCTCTTGATAATACCACATAGATTCTCTATGGGGTTTAGGTCAGGAGAGTTTGCTGGCCAATCAAGCACAGTGACACTGTGGTTATTAAACCAGGTATAGGTACAGGATGGGGACAGGGATGGGCACATTACTACAGGATGGGCACAACGATGGGGCACATATGTAAAATGAGACAAGGATGGCACATTACTACAGGATGGGGACAAGGATGGGGCACAATTGTAAAAAAGGGACAAGGATAGGCACATTACCACAGGATGGGGACAAGGATGGGCAAATTACTACAAGATGGAGACAAGGATAGGCACATTACTACAGGATGGGGGCAAGGATGGGCACATTAATACAGGATGGGGACAAGGATGGGTGCATTACTACAGGATGGGGACAAGGATGGGGCACATTTGTAAAAGGGGACAAGGATGGGTATATTACAACAGGATGGGGACCAGGATAAGAACATTAGTTCATGTGCGGCCCTTATACCCAGCTGAGTTTGAAACCCCTGCTCCAATGACATACTGATAGGGTATTTAGATTGTGAGACCCAATGGGGACAGTGATGATTTCTGTAAAGTGCTGCGGATAATAAATAATAAGCATAATAAATAAATATTTATTTTATCAGTGCAGCAGTTTGTTCTCCAGAGCTGCTCTTCCCACTATGGGGACAGAAATGATGTCAGTCTCTCTACTGTTTAAAATATCACCCACTGATTATAGTCTGGCTTTGAGCCCTGACCCAAATCAGCATGTACTATATTATAAAAAGCATAAAGTATCTGACTTTAGAGATACAATGTGAACATTGCCCCATACTCCCACATCACACAACCTGTGAGCCAGGAGATAATATTTCTGTCTATCACATTAATTAAACTTTATCCTTCGACAACCTCTCTACGGAGACCAATAAAATGTAATTCATCCCAGAAACCAGGATACTATTTCCCACGCTGCAACCACAGCGACTCATTAATGGGAGCCCTGATTATATTTGCAGCCTAATAAAATATATTTGATACTTCTAACTGCAAAATGTAACAAATCATGATGCTAACGATACAAATATCCCATAATAAATTGCATCATGTCAGGCCCATGTTTGTGCTGTGTAGGGGAAAATAGATAATTTCCAGCAAGGAACCTTTAAGCGATTTTTGCATTTTTTCGTTTTTTCCTCCCCTTCATCCAAGAGCCATAACTTTTTTTTATTTTTCTGTCAATGTAGCCATATGAGGGCTTGTTTTTTGAATGACAAATTGTACTTTTGAATGATACTATTCCTTCTGCCCCATATTGTACTGGAAAACAGGAAAAAAATCCAAGTGCGGTAAAATTTCAAAAAGTGCCATTGCACGATATTTTTTTGTTTTTGTTTTTTTTTACCATGTTTACTATATGGTACAACTAATGTGTTATTGATTCTCCAGGTCGGTATGAGTACGTAGACACCAAACTTGTATAGTTTCACTTTTATTTAAGTGGTGGAAACAAATTCTGACGGTTGTAAAAAAATAATTGCACTTTTGTCACCATTTTCGGAGACTCGTAGTGTTCTCATTTGTGGGATCTGGGGCTCAGCGACGGCTTATTTTTTGCGTTTTGAGTTCATGTTTTTAATTATACCATTTTTTGGTAAATGCGATGTTTTGATCGCCTCTTCTTGAATTTTAATGCAATATTTCGGTGTCCAAAAAAAACTAATTCTGGCGTTTTGATTTTTTTCTTGCTATGCCCTTTACCGATCAAATTCATTGATTAATTATTTTGCTAGATCGGGCATTTCTGAAAGTGTTGATAGCAAATATGTGCAATTTTTTATTGTTTTATTTCCAATGAGGCAAAAGGGGGTGATTTGATTTTTTTTTATATATATATATTTTTTTAAAACTTTTCTTTTACATTTTTTTTAATTGATTTTTACTAGTATTTTTATGGGACTTAAATTCTGCACTATTCAATCTCTTCTGCTGTTCAGAGCGGTGCATCTTCATCATCATCATCATCATCATCATCATCATCATCATCATCATCATCATCATCATCTTCAGCAGGAATGCATTCACAGGAAGTAAGTCATGACAGCGAAAGGGGTCATTAGCTGATCCCGCGGTGTCATGATAAACCATTGGTGCTCCTATACTTTAATAGCACGATGCACTAATGCCTGTTAGCTGCACATGTGTGCTGATCACGTGCAGCAGATTTGTGACCACTTCCATCTCCTTCAAATGGTCACATGATCCATTACCTGACGCTGGAAATAAAAACTCATCATTTTTTTGTGACCACGTTGGAGGAAGGAAGCTAAATAGGAAAGGGTTCTTTACAGTTAGACTACTCAGACTTTGGAATGCCGACCACAAGAGGTAGGAATGGCTGACACTATAATAACAACTTTTTAAAAAAGACTGGATGATTTTCTCAGTACACAAAACATTGTTGGTTTTAAATGATTAAATGACAAAATATATAATTGGTGGAGGAAGGTTGAGCTAGATGGACCTAGGTCTTTTTTTCAATCTATGTGACTATGTAAGAATCCAGGAGCTGCTTGAGCTTTTGCTGCTGTAGTTCTGCTCTTTGGTCTGCAGCCTTGGAGCTTGACTACTGTCATGTTGGTTTTTTTTATATCCTTTTGTCTATTCCCCTGTCTGTCTACATTCCCTTGTGCTTTATTAGTGCAGCAGTGGGACTAATGCTCTCGCTGGCCAGCTCACTAGCCAGGGTGAGTTCAGGGCAAGAGAGGGCCTAGGTATGTGATCGGCGATGGGATAAAAGAACCTGTATAGGGGTGCTAGGGACAGCAGGGAACAACATCAGGCGAGTGCAGGAGGTGTCCCTGCTCACATCAGGCGAGTGCAGGATGTGTCCCTACTCTCCTCGCCCTAGTACCAGGGCCCACCATTTTAACTGTGTGACCGGTGTACCTTATTTGTGGCGGTGCTCCTTGGTGGTTCTTTGGGGCCTGGTGGGAACCTCAAATATCACGCTACCATGAAGAGAAGAATTCATGAGAGCAAATACAGAGGGTTCACCACAAGGTGCAAACCATTAATCAGCCTGGAACTAGAAAGTCACACTAAGGTCCTGGTATTTGCTCATTATGATAGCATAGGAAGTTCCAAACCATGAAATGAAATAGCAGTACTTTCTGTAGTTATAATAAAAAGTGCAAAACTAAAAAGGCTTGGAACGCCTCATGATCCAAAGCACAGCACATCCTCTGTAACACATGGTGGAGGCAGTGTGATGGCCGGGCATGCATGGCTTCCAATGGATCTGGGTCACTAGTGTTTATTGATGATGTGACTGAAGACAGAAGCAGCTGGATGAATTCTGAAGTTTACAGGGCGAAACTATCTGCGAAACTATCTGCCCTGATTCAACCAAATGCAGCAAGTTTGCTTGGGCGACTCTTCACAGTACAGATGGACAATGAACCAAAATATGCTGACAAAGCAACACAGGAGTTTCTAAGGTAAAGAAGTGGAATATTCTGCAATGGCAGAGTCACTCACCAGATCTCACCCCCATCGAGCTGTATTTACCATGTTAAAGACAAAAGTTAAGGCAGAAAGAACCACAAACAAGCAACAACTGAAGTAGCTGCAATAAAGGGCGCCAAAACATCACAAAGGAAGAAACCCAGCATTGTCCATGGCTTCCAGACTTCAGCTAGTCATTGCCTGCAAAGGATTCTCTACAACGTATCAAAAATAAACTTATTTTTATGGTAAAATTACTTTTGAGCTCCTGAAATGAGGAGGTTTTGTAGAAAAATGTTTGCAATTCCTAAACATTTCACAGGATATTTTTTGTCAACGCCTTTAATTAAGCCTCAATTTCTACACTTTAATTGCATCTCAGTTGTTTCATTAAAAAGTACTGACCTGCAGAGCTGAAATCACAAAGATTCAGTGACTGTCCAAATATTTCTGGACCTAATTAACTGTTCATATATATGTCCCTATGTGAATATGCTGTAAAAATGTACTAAATACTATTAAATACACTTTAAAGTCAACCTGTCAGGTGCAATATGCACCCAAAACCACGAGCAGTCCTGTGTACATATTGCTAATCCCTGCCTAACTGTCCCTGTATCTAGTAGCACAGATAAAGGGATCTTTAGAAAAGTATTTCTAAAGATTCCATATGATATGCTAATGAGGCCAGGGACTAATCGCAATGAATTCATTCCCTTGGCTAGTCGGCCCCTTAGCATGTAAACACGCCCCTGTGGGCGAGCTAACATGTTAATGAATGCGCAGCGTCAGAGGATAGTCGCGCTCACCTGTCTGCTGCCATCGCGTCCAAGTCCTGATTTCGGCTTAGTGCACATGACCGCCAGGTGTACGAGCCCTGGCATCAAACCCATGTAGAGTGCATGACCGAAAGTCTGGGATCATGAGCACTGAGCCGAAATCCAGGACTCGGGGGGCGATGGCAGCAGGGAGATGAGCACGACCATCCTCTGACACTGCGTATTCATTAGTATATTAGTACGCTCTCAAGGGTGTGTTTACATGCTAAGGGGCCGACTAGCCAGGGGAACTAACGCCCTTGTGACTAGTCCCTGCGCTCATTAGCATATGATAAAAGATCTTTAGAAATACTTTTTCTAAAGATCTCTTTATCTATGCTACTATATACATGGACAGTTAGGCAGGGGTTAGAAATATTCACCCAGAACTGCTCGTGGTACTGGGTGCATATTGCATCTGACTGGTTCTCTTTAATAAATTGTGTTCTCTATATTTTCCCCTGGTTTTTGTGTGGTACCCCTGCGGCTCCAGTCACCACAGAATACTGCACCTCATTTAAGGTGCGGTATTTGCCTCGGATAAGGAGGGGGTTAATTACCGGTGTTCCACATTCACACTTTACACACAGCTTAGGAGCCTTCTCACTGGGGAGCTGGACTAGGGTAGGCAGGGGGGTTGGCCAACACGAAGCTTGGGACTTTCCCGGTCACTAGGACAACCACCTGGGGGGCGGGTTGCACTTGGGGTAGAAGTAGGAGCAACCTTACACAATCCTTAGTCAGTGTAGCCGGGACATCAGTTCTGGCGACACAACCCCACCATCACCTTCTTCCTTTTTCTTTTTTCACGGGGCCTGTGGCTTGGAACGGAATGCTCAGCCCGGGTTCCTCACTACTGGAGGGGCAACTCTTAGAAAGGACACTTTCCAAACACCAGTGGCTTTTTCCAACTTATCCGAGGTCGACGGGGCCCATCACAGCAGGTGACCGTTACTTCCCAGACGAGCGGCATATGAGTGAGTAAAGACACCTGGAACCGCAGCAGCCGACTTGGACTCTTATTACCGGCGCCCCGCGCTTCGACGCCAATGGCCATCGCCACTACAACTCCCCTCATCATCCTATCCTACCCAGGGCCCGCTCCACCTGTGGGGAGGGAAACCATCTTTACTGCTACTACCATCCGCCTTGGAGGACAGCGACAGCAGCGCTGGCTAATCACTGGCCGTGTACCGCAGGTGGCGTCATGACAACAACCCCCATCATCACCTCCTATCCCCTTTTATTATGGACACCTCGGGGCACGAAGCTGGGCAGGCCACCGCGACATCCCAGACCTCCCCAACGGCCCGGTGATGAGTAACAGGTACGAGACCAGACCTGAACCCCCTGCCCCCTGGGTGCTACATATGCAACAAAGCACAATAGTCGAATCAGAAACCCAAATTTAGCTTTAGTGTCCTAAATATGAGCCTTCCGGATTTCATAAATCTTAGTACAGAACATCCCCCCGGACAGAACAGGAAGTATACAGTGACATGGCTACCATCTCTAAATAGGACAACCTGATGCCAGTCGGCCTGCCAGCCCCCTTAGGCACCCCGTGCTGGAGCGACTACTTTGGGCAGGTTCATATTGCTGTTTACAGGAAAGCAGCTCACAAGTTCTGATGTTTTATAAGTACCAAGGTAAACAAGTGAATATATTGCACAATCATGTGATATTCTCCGTACAGCTCAGGGTTGTCCAACCGAAAAGACAGGGAGATATATGGGTTATTACTGTAAGCATACAAGTACATGTGGAAACCTGCCAGGGTACATAGAGTAAAGGCAAAAGAGGTCACCGCTCTCAGACATTATCCATGATAACCACCTTTATTTATGACCACGGAGCGTTTTCAATGGCAGCAATTCAAGATTTACCGGACTTAATCTTTCTTAGAAATTGTCCCGGTTTGCACTTTGTAATATAGCGTGGATAACATACACACATAGGGCAATAATTCATATTTTATTCCTTGAAAGCTTAGTTTCGTTTATGCGTTTGGTTATTATTTACAAGAATTTTTATTTTATTTTTTACTTTATTTTTATATTTTTTTTTTACAAGAGGCCTGAAAATAATAAGTTGTTTGTAGCATAATCAGTCAAGGATCCCAATATCGCCACGGAGCGTTGTGTGCTGGGATTTCACAACCCGGAATCTCAAAAAAGTCACGTCCCTTAGAAATACATTTTTTAATTATTTTTAATTAAAAGGGAACCTGTCACCAGGTTTCTCCCTTATGAGCTGCGGCCACCACCAGTAAGCTATTATGTACAGCATTCTAGAATACTGTATACAAGAGCCCAGGCTGCTCTTTACAATATAAAAAACACTTTTATATACTCACCTGGAGGGCAGTCGAGTCCGATGGGAGTTGCTGATCTCTCCATCTTGCTCGAACACCGTCCTCCATTTTCTGAGGCCCCTGTGGATGGTGCGTCCTACGTCATCCACACAGGCCGGCATTGCTGTTCTGCATAGGCGCACTTTGATCTGCTACGCTGAGGGCACATCAAAGTACTGTAATACGCAGACTCAAGCGTTCTTTGACCTTTCCTCACGCCTGCGCATTACTGTACTTTGATCTGCCCTGTGAGGCAGATTAAAGTGTGTCTGCGCAGGATCAGAATGCTGGCCTTTGTGGATGACGTAGGATGTATGATCCACAGGGGCCTCAGAAAAAGGAGGATGGCGTTTGTGCAAGATGGGGGAGGTGCCGGACCGAGAGCAGCGACGCCCATTGGACACGACCACCCCCTAGGTGAGTATTATAAAAGTGTTTTTTTTTACATTACACAGATAGGCCTAGGCATTTTCAGTGCCTACAAGTAGTCTTCAACCCCCTGCAGATTTAGCAGGTTTGATAAGATGCAAATAAGTTAGAGCCTGCAAACTTCAAACAAGAGCAGGATTTATTAACAGATGCATAAATCTTACAAACCAACAAGTTATGTTGCTCAGTTAAATTTTAATAAATGTTCAACATAAAAGTGTGGGTCAATTATTATTCAACCCCTAGGTTTAATATTTTGTGGAATAACCCTTGTTTGCAATTACAGCTAATAATCGTCTTTTATAAGACCTGATCAGGCCGGCACAGGTCTCTGGAGTTATCTTGGCCCACTCCTCCATGCAGATCTTCTCCAAGTTATCTAGGTTCTTTGGGTATCTCATGTGGACTTTAATCTTGAGCTCCTTCCACAAGTTTTCAATTGGGTTAAGGTCAGGAGACTGAAAAGGCCACTGCAACACCTTGATTTTTTTCCCTCTTGAACCAGGCCTTGGTTTTCTTGGCTGTGTGCTTTGGGTCGTTGTCTTGTTGGAAGATGAAATGATGACCCATCTTAAGATCCTTGATGGAGGAGCGGAGGTTCTTGGCCAAAATCTCCAGGTAGGCCGTGCTATCCATCTTCCCATGGATGCGGACCAGATGGCCAGGCCCCTTGGCTGAGAAACAGCCCCACAGCATGATGCTGCCACCGCCATGCTTGACTGTAGGGATGGTATTCTTGGGGTCGTATGCAGTGCCATCCAGTCTCCAAACGTCATGTGTGTGGTTGGCACCAAAGATCTCGATCTTGGTCTCATCAGACCAGAGAACCTTGAACCAGTCTGTCTCAGAGTCCTCCAAGTGATCATGAGCAAACTGTAGACGAGCCTTTACATGACACTTTGAAAGTAAAGGTACCTTACGGGCTCGTCTGGAACGGAGACCATTGCGGTGGAGTACGTTACTTATGGTATTGACTGAAACCAATGTCCCCACTGCCATGAAATCTTCCCGGAGCTCCTTCCTTGTTGTCCTTGGGTTAGCCTTGACTCTTCGGACAAGCCTGGCCTCGGCACGGGAGGAAACTTTCAAAGGCTGTCCAGGCCGTGGAAGGCTAACAGTAGTTCCATAAGCCTTCCACTTCCGGATGATGCTCCCAACAGTGGAGACAGGTAGGCCCAACTCCTTGGAAAGGATTTTGTACCCCTTGCCAGCCTTGTGACCCTCCACGATCTTGTCTCTGATGGCCTTGGAATGCCCCTTTGTCTTTCCCATGTTGACCATGTATGAGTGCTGTTCACAAGTTTGGGGAGGGTCTTAATTAGTCAGAAAAGGCTGGAAAAAGAGATAATTAATCCAAACATGTGAAGCTCATTGTTCTTTGTGCCTGAAATACTTCTTAATACTTTAGGGGAACCCAACAGAATTCTGGTGGTTTGAGGGGTTGAATAATAAATGACCCTCTGAATAAACTTTTCACAATTTAAAAAAAAAAAAAAAAAAAAAGAAATAACATTCTTTTTTGCTGCAGTGCATTTCACACTTCCAGGCTGATCTACAGTCCAAATGTCACAATGCCAAATTAATTCCGAATGTGTAAACCTGCTAAATCTGCAGGGGGTTGAAGACTACTTGGAGGCACTGTATATACAGTCTTCTAGAACTCTGTATATAAGGGCTCACTGGTGATGGCTGCCGCTTATAAGGGAAAAACCTGGTGACAGGTTCCCTTTAAGTTCATTTAGAAAAGTCTGAAGTATTTAGCTGCCTGTTCTTTTTTTTTTTTTTTTCGAAAAGGAACTGTGATGTCAAACACCCAGGTGTAATGAGATGCTAAACCACTAGGAGTCGCTAGATACACTAGTGGAGGAGATCTGTGGGGTAATTGAACAAGCCAGGGGTCAGGACCCGGGAGATCACGTCAGTAACAGAGGGAGAGAGAAAAGCCGAAGTCAATATGCGAGCCGAGGGTCTATAAGCTAGGAAGTCGCGTCAAGTACCAGGAAGAGAGCGGAGCCTGGGTCGGGGTACGAGCCAAGGTTGGTAGCCAAGAGGACATGTTGGGTACATGGGAGCGGAGCCGGGGACAAGAAACAAGCTGAAGTGTTGCGGACAGGGGTCGGGCCGCTGCAGGGGCTGCTCGAATCCGGGTTCGTTACTGTGGCTCGAGTGGTAGCCGGACCTGGGCTCGTAGAGCCGTCCGTCCTCACAACCGTAGGAAGGGGGTATGTACAGGGGAATAGTTTGTCAGTGACACCACTCGTGGGTTGCGGTGAGAGTTGGTAGCACCGCTGCTGCCTGGTGATGGGACGCCCGGGGCTGATGGAGCGGGGCAGCAGGATGTAATCCCCTCCACGGGCAGGGGAGGTGTAGTCCTGGGGCCCAGGTGACCAGGGATAGTGGCTGCAGAGAGTGTCATGCAGGGTTGGACCGGGAAAGAATGGTGTACTCCCAGTTTCAAGGAATTGCACACAGAGTCCAGTGGTAAACCAAATTGCCAGTGACTGGTTGCCTCCGGCGGGTGTACTCGGGTCCCACACCCTGGGGTAGCAAACAGGGGTCCCTTCCTCCTGCACTCAGTGTTTGTGTCTTCAATGGGACAACTCCGCTTGAAACGGGGAGTCCACTCCCGGTACTTTGTATGTTGGGAGCTCTGGCCCGCGAAATCTGACCCTTGGGATCTCTGTGGGTTCTGGCGGACATCCTATCCCCTGCGTTGGGCTTTCGTTTCGCTCTCTGGGCTTACTGTGGAACAAGGCCTGAAACCTTGTCCCCGGCTGGTCAATTGACAAGGGGCTTGAAACCTTCCTCGCCCTAGGGTCCAGGCACCCCGACTGTGCACAGCCTCTGGACCAGATTCCCGCTGTTGGCACCGGCGGGCTACAACCCTGCCCCGGTCCACTTAAGGTCTCCCGCGACTGGAGCGCCTGGGGTCCTGCTTGCCGTCTGCCACCTAGTCCGGTAGTCCAGGGGCCCCAACCCCTGACTCCGTTGTTACTTCACACTCCTCCACTTCAATTGTCAGTACTGTTCTCTTGTCTGTCCCAGACCTCACTCTTGTGTTCCCACCCCTGACACCACGGGACCACTAGGTGGGCATTCCCATCTGCCTGAACCCGCCCACTGGTTTGTCCCTGTTATCGGGGGGGGGTGACTAGGCTTTACTGGCTGGTGTTGTGCACCTGGGTGTGGGTTTTGTGTTGGCATGCCAAGGAGGATGGAGTCTTGTACCTGAGAGATTTGTACAACCTCTGTGACTACCTGGTTTTGCCAGGGCATCAAAGAAGGTCAGGGAGTCAAGTCAGAGTAGGGGAGAACACGGGACAGGGTACGAGGAACTAGGTAGCGGGACAAAATCAGGTCAGTAACGTACGTAAACCAGAGACATACACTGCTAAACAAAAACTATCACTAGCGGAGGCTCCAAAGACAGGCCCCCTCACACTACACAGGACTAGACCGGGAACAACGAGTTCACCAGAGGAAAATATGAGGCCCAGTATAGACTCTGCAGCAGAGCTGAGCACCGCCAATCAGAAATAGTGACAGGAACTTTTAACAGTTTTGGCATGTTAAACTGTCTACAACCTGGAATAGCGGCTGCAAAGTTAAGTAAAACATTGCACAGATATTGTCTTGGAAAATTAGGATTCTAATTCATGCTAAGACCAAGTAAAGAGAGACTTTTAAGTGGGAGGGTGTTCTTTTTCCTCCTACATGAGGTGTCATGCAGAAGTAAAAAAAGAACCCCCATCGACTGGCTGGATGCACTGTCGAATAAGGAGAAGTTGACTAAGCGTTTCTTTGAAACATGGTCTTTATTTATACCTAACTTGGCTACAGTGCTTAAGGATAGACTTAAATCTCAGTTTGGACAGACCTCTTGGTACCTTTTTGAACTGCTCAATGGACACATACCAATTACATAAGTTACCATTTCAAGTTGCTTCTGGTCGCACGCAGAGCGGGGGGAGGGGTGGGCGGGACTGTTTTGATTATAATGTCATCAATGAAATGCTCTTTGTATAAGAGCAGATTGTAAAAGAAATTCGGTTAAAATTTAATAAAAAGATGTTTAAAAAAAAAAAAGAACACACTCGCAGAAAAACATCATCTGTTGGTGGGCCCTGAAAGCTCAATTTGAGGACCACTGACCTAGAATAACAGGTAAAACGTCTACAGAAACATAGCTGTATTTATCTTGCATATCTAGGCCTCCAGCAGTACAATAACTCATCCAATGAGATGACTCTGCTCTTTTGCCTTAGGCTGTACAGTTAAGTCAACAAATAAGCTGCAGAAAACAGGAACTGTCAGCCTATTGACTTGCTCATAAGGCCAATGAAAAAAAAATGCAATAATTGATTTGTACATGGAATATCCATCAAAACAACCCTCACACTCAGCAGTTCCACCAAACAAGAGTCTTTCTTAGGCTAATTTCACACATCAGTTTTTGGCATCAGGCACAATCCGGCGTGTGCCTGATGCAATGGATCCGGCGCAGAATATGCAAAAACTGATGTGCCTGATCCTTTTTTTTGACAGTTCCAATATACCTGATCCGTCAAAAAACGGATCAGGCGCATCTGTTTTTGCATCCTTTTCGTCCGTTTTTTTTCCTGGATCCGTTTTATTCAATACATTGGAGCATGCTCAGTTTACAAAAACGGATCCGGCGGCCGCATCCGTTTTTTACCGTATTACGCCGGATCCGGCGTCCATAGGCTTCCATTGTAAAACACGCCGTATCGCGCCGGCGCGATGCGGTTTTTTTGCCGGACAAAAAAAAGGTTACAAGATGCGTTCCCTCCGGCCGCCGCTTTAGGCAATTATGACGGATCCGGCAAAAGCCGGATGCAACGCGAGGCCATCAGGCACAATCTGGCGCTAAGACAAATCAATGGGGATAAAATGGATCCGGCGCCGGATTCGTTTTACCAGTTTTTTTCCGGATTGTGCCTGATGGAAAAAAACTAATGTGTGAAATTAGCCTTACCTAACAATGGTCCTACTGACACTTGCGCCGTCAGCATGGCTACTGCACTATAAATTTTGCTGTGAGCCAAAAGTGGTAAAAGATTTAAGTAATTGTTAATCTTTCCAAATCTAAACCATGAACCCCTGAAATATATGTAAGCAGGAACCCACTTACTATGTGGCATTTATAATATTGGTGTCTTCGTATGTGGCAGGTGGGCTTATAAACTTCATCAGGCACCCCTATAGTTATCTTTCTGAACATTTGCACTGTTTATTACAATTGTTTGAAACTAATCAAATTGAAAATCAAATAGGCCTTTACTCACTGTACTATTTATCGTCAGAAGAGAGAAAGACTGAGTAACTGTTTTAAAGGGGTTGTCCATCCTAAAATAAGTCTGCAGTCACTCTATGTGACTACAGACATATGAATTCTCCCAGCGCACGCACTGTGCGCTGCAAAGATTTGTTGGTTTTTGAGACGGAAACTACGGTCACGTGGTCACAATTTTGCGATATGCTTGTTTCTGGCCAGAACCTGACTTGTGGACGTGACATCACCTCAATGTATATGTATGGAGTGGGCGTGTCCAACTAGACGGCTGCGTCAACTAGTCGGATGCGCCTACTCCATACACTTGTATTGAGCGAGTCTGTGCCCACTAGATGGATGTGCCTACTAGTTGGACATGAACACTCCATACACGTGTAATGACCAAGGCCGTGCCCACTAGACTGCTGTGCCTACTAGTTGAACGTGCCCACCCCATACACTTATATTGAGCGAGGCTGTGCCCACTAGATGGCTGCACCTACTAGTCGGACTCACCCACTCCATACACTTGTATTGAAAGAGGCTGTGGCCACTAGACAGTTGTGTCTACTACTCGGATGCGCCCACGCCGTACACTTTTATTGAGTGAGGCCATGTGTGTCGCCCTGGAAAATCAGGTAGCCACACAATAGGCCCCCGCATAACACCATCCCTCACCTAGGTCACATACAGCTGACCTGAAATCCTAGTCACCCTCCTCAGGGTAAGACAGGCACACCAGTGGGCAGGACCAGGCGGTTAGGGAACGCCCACCTAGGGGTCTAGACAGACCGGGGCAGGAAAAACAAGAAAAGAAGTCAGTAGTTCAAGTGGAGAGGAGCGTGGGCTGGAGCTAGGTGTAGCTCCAGCAGAGGAGAGCGTTCAAGTTGAACAGGGTCGGAGCCCTGGTGCCTTGGCTAGGTGGCAGACGGTGCTCTCCGTCAGCAGGAGACGAGGAGACGGCTCGGCAGAACCGAGGTGGACCGGGACAGGGTTGGAGCCCGCCGGTACCTACACTGGGGACCCGACCAGAAACCGCGCACAAAGGGGGTACTCGGACCCTGAAGCCAGGACCGGAACCAACAGGCCTAGCTAATCAACCGATTGAGGGCAGGATTACAGGTCCTGTCCCAACCAAAATCCCAAAAGCAGACAACCACCCACAGAGAGGGATAGGGCAGCCGCCAGGGCCCATAGATCCCACGGGTCAGCGTCAGCGGGCACGGCTCCTCAGGCACACAAAAAGTCGGGAGCGGACTCCCATGTTCCATACCGGGAAGTCTAAACACAAACACAGCCAGTGCAGAGGAAAAAGACGGCGACCACCAGCCCGGGTGGGGGACCAGAGTACAACCGGCCACGGCGGCCGACCACCAGCACCTTGGTTTACCAAAGGACTCGTGTGATTCATTTACTCGTGAGTAACCCAACATCGCCCAGTCCATCCGGCGCGCAAGCCTCGGCCATCGCCATAACCTGCACAGAGACACTAGGCCCCGGGGCAACCATCCCTACCTACGGAGGGGTTAACATCCGGGTGCCCTCACATCTCCCCCGGGGTGTCCCGCAACGGCAGCGGTGGTGTCCCACTTAACCACACACCATGGGTGGCGTCACGGACAATCTCCCTTTCTAAATAAAAACCCCCTTTTCACTTGTGGGCGCCCAGCCGCTGCTCGAGCCCGGGTCCGGCTCCCGCTCGAGCCACAGCAAAGCCACTGGACCTGAACGTCCCCGAACAGCCCCCATTCGCTGCGGTCTGGCTCCCGCCCGCAACACATGCCCACTAGACGGCTGAGCCTATTAGTCATATGTGGCCACCCCATACACTTGTAATGAGTGACGCCTTGTCCACTAGACGGCTGCGCCTGCTAGTCAGACGCGCTCACTCCATACACTTGTATTGAGCAAGGCTGTGCCCACTAAACGGCTGAGCCTACTAGTCAGACACGGCCACTTCATACACTTGTATTGAGAGAGGCCATGTCCACTAGACGGTTGTGCCTACAAGTTGGATGCGCCCAATGCATACACTTGTATTGAGCGAGGTTGCACCCACTAGTCTGGTTATGCTGGGAATATGCATAGTGCACAATTGCGGCCACGTGACCATCGTTCACGACTCAGAAACTGGCAAATCCTCACAGCGTACAGTGTGTGTGCCAGGAGGATTCATAGGTCTGCAGTCAGATAGAGCTACTAGCGACTACATACTTATCATTTTAGACTGGACAACCCCTTTTAAGGCTTCCAGACCATACAGTCCAGAGTGTACAAAGCCCTGCAGAGAGCATCCACCTTACTAGCACGGCAGCTATGAGAGAGGTACAGTTACAGGAATGTTCTTTCTAGGAACAGACAGACATGTCACAGCAGATGTATGTTCCAGCGTGACAAATGACTACAAGTCTCTTCAACTAATGAAGCAGTATAGCTTTTAATTATATAGCCAGTAGTGTTGGAGACATACAGATCATTAATCAGTTTGACTCCTCTTTTGCCATAGGTGATATTTCATTTTTCAAAATAAGCTCTTCTTTATGTGTCATGAATTGCATGAGCTAATTGGTTGTGGGCATTATTTACCTCATAGACACATGGGCACATGTATTTTCTTTAAAAGGAACCTGTCAGGTGCAATATGTACCCAGAACCACGAGCAGCTATGGATGCCTATTTCTAATCCCTGCCTAAGGCGGGCTTTGCACGCTGCGACATCGGTAACAATGTGTTACCGATGCTGCAGCGATAGTCCCGCCCCCGTCGCACGTGCAATATCTAGTGAAAGCTGCCGTAGCGATTATTATCGCTACGGCAGTTTCACACGCACATACCTGCCGTGCGACGTCCCTCTGGCCGGCGACCCGCCTCCTTCCTAAGGGGGCGGGTCGTGCAGCGTCACAGCAACGTCACACGGCAGGCGGCCAATTGAAGTGGAGGGGCGGAGATGAGCAGGATGTAAACATCCCGCCCACCTCTGTCCTTCTCATTGCAGCCGGCGGCAGGTAAGGTGAAGTTCCTCGCTCCTGCGGCTTCACACACAGCTATGTGTGCTGCCGCAGGAGCGAGGAACAACATCGCACCTGTCGCGGCACCGGCATTATGGAAATGTCGGTGAATGCAGCGATGATACAATAACGACGCTTTTGCGCTCGTTCATCGTATCATCTAGGATTTACACACTACGACATCGCAAGTGACGCCGGATGTGCGTCACTTTCAATTTGACCCCACCGACATCGCACCTGCAATGTCGTAGTGTGCAAAGCCGCCCTAACTGTCCTTGTATCTAGTAGCATAGATAAAGAGATCTTTAGAAAAAATATTTCTAAAGATCCCATATGATATGCTAATGAGCATAGGGACTAGTCGCAAGGGCGTTAGTTTTCTTGGCTAGTCGGCCCCCTTAGCATGTTAGTACGCCCCTGTGGTCATGCGCACTATGAAGCCAGGTGTACGCGTCCTGGCTTCAAACTCACGTTTGGCAAGGATGACACCAACTGCTATGTTCAAGTGAGGTTTTATCCATGTCCCATCCCCATGTTTCCACAGGAAAAAAATATATATTAGCAAGTATATAGGCATGAAATAGGCTCCAAAATGTTGAAATATTGCTAGTGTGATTAAAGGATCAATAAAAAAGGAAAGCTGTGTTGATTGCGTTCTTTTTGGAATGCGAAGGACTCTACAGGAGGTATGGACCATATATTATGTTGTGAATATCCCAGTGATGCCAATTTTCTCTATCTGTCCCAAAATTTGGCTCAAAAGGAACATAGAACAAATTTAATTTTAGGATTTTAAGTCACTATACCTTACATGAATGTAACCTAAACACTTGACATACATGCTTGGCTCAGGGAGAACAGGGGCAGATACAAGTGGCTGCTGATAAGTCTTTGGCTTTACCCAGAAAGAAATGAGATAGGATGATGAAACTTTACATTTATTCCACATACTCTCCACTGATGTCAACACACTTCTTACATCGGTATTCCAAGTTCTGTAAGCCTAGCAAAAAGAAGGATTTTGGTTGTGCCCCAAGCCAGGCATCCGTAGCAGCCATTGCATCAGAAATGGTGTGAAATTTGGTACCTTTGAGGTGTTTCTTCAGGTTTGGAAACAGATGATAGTCGGAGGGAGCTAGATCTGGTGAATAAGGAGTTTGGGCAAGCAGCTGGAAGCCCAGCTCTGCCAGTTTTGCCATGGTCGCTTGTGCAGTGTGAGCGGAGGCGTTGTCTTGCAGGAACAAGATTCCTTTGGACAGCTTTCCGTGCCTTTTGACCTTCAGAGCTGCCTTCAATTGGTCCAAAAGTTCAATGGAATAGCTTGCATTGATAGTGGAACCCTTAAGAAGGTAGTCCACTAGCAGCACACCCTCCTTATCCCAGAACACAGATGCCATCATCTTAGTGGCTGATTTTTGGACCCTCAACTTCTTTGGATGAGGAGAACCACTGTGCCTCCACTCTTTTCACTGATCCTTGTTGTCAGGGTCATATAAATAATTCCAGGTCTCATCCATAGTGACCAGTCCATCCAGGAAGTTCTTATCAGTCTGGAAACGCTGACAAATGGACTGGGAAGTTTTCACTCGCATGCTTCTCTGATCTGTTGCCAAACATTTGGGGACCGACTTTGCAGATCGCTTCCTCATGTCCAAATATTCATGGATAATGACACAAACACGTTCATGGGAAATCCCCATGATGTCTGCTATTGCTTTAGCTAAAATTCACCGATTCTCCAGTGTGAGGTTGTGCACAGCATCGACGATCTCCAGAACAACAACCACTCTCAGTCGTCCAGGACGTTCCTCATCATTGGTGCTGAAGTGGCCTGTTTTAAATTTGGCAACCCAGTTCTTAACTGTGGAATATGAGGGGCAATGATCCTCCAATGTCTGCGACATATCACCATGAATATCATTACCGGACTTTCCTTGCAGAAACAATTTTATCACTCCTCTTCTCTCAGTTGCTGTGAATATCACATTAGACCCCTCCATTTTGCTTTCCTGCGTATGTAGAACGCTGTTGCCATAAGCAACAAACACAACATTTTGAAAATATATATTAGACACATAAGGCTTTCATGTGATGTAACATTTGTTACCATAGAAACAAAAAAAGATCACAAAGCCAAAGACCTATCAGCAGCCCCTGTATATCATTGGTGCAACCAGTGCGGCTGCACAGGGGGCCAAGAGGTGAGGGGCCATGACCACCTACAAATCAGGAGGAATTGTGCACTATAATGAGCTATTTGACTACAAAGGCCCATATACTGTTTTTACATAGAGCCCTCTTCTGTCTCTGTCTGCAACTGAGGAAGAGTGATAAGCAGCTGCCAGACAACCCTAGTGGTGGCTGATCTACCACAAACCAACTAGGCATTGTGCCTGATCTTTCTCTCCCCTGACTTTGCCAATTGGTTGGAGAGTTGGGCGGACCCCAAACACATGAGATATCTCTCCTGACTCCATCATACACATGAACGCCAACTGCTCCTGTGTACTCCACGCTCTGATTCCACCGGCAGCAGTTTATCTCCTGGAGAATAAAAAGTATTTGTCATTGGAAATCCACCAGGACAGCTCAATCTCTCACCAAAATGATCTAATTAGTTAAAAGTAAACCCTCAAACACATTACAAGCCTGCCAATATTGATGAGTTCAGCTGTGAACCTTAAAGTGTGCCTTTCGTTTAAAGGGAACCTGTCAGCAGATTTGGGGCCTATAAGCTGTGGCCACCACCACTGGGCTCTTATATAAAGCATTCTAACATGCTGTATATAAGAGCCCAGGTCGCTGTGTAGAACATAAAAATCACTTTAAAATACTTGCCTAAACGGTCACTGCAGTGGAGTTGGGCCATATAGACGTCTCTGTCCTTCTCTTTCGGCCATCTTCGTCCTCCTTCTGAAGCCAGTGTGCATGACTCTTCCTACGTCATTCACATTCACCGATCCTGCGCAGGAGCACTACAATACTTTGATCTGCCCTGCGCAGGACCTCAATGCCGGCGAATATGGATGACGTAGAATGCGTCATGCTCACCGTCTTCAGAAGAAGAACGACAAATATGGTCGAAAGAGGAGGCGCCGGCACCGGAAAACGGAGACGCCCATATGGCCCAACTCCACCGCAGAGACCGTTTAGGTGAGTATTATAAAGTGATTTTTACGTTCTACACAGCGATCTGGTCTCTTATATACAACATGTTAGAATGGTGTATATAAGAGCCCACTGGTGGTGGCCGCAGCTTATAGGCCCCAAATCTGGTGACTGGTTCCCTTTAAATTTTTATTTCATAAATCAAAAGTCCACATGAAAATATGCAACTTTGTAATATACAGTATCTTAGGAGACAAGTTTGCTTGTTTCTCCTCCTGGACTCATCTTTAATTCTCAAAATTCTCAATTTCAGGGTAAAATTTGTCTTCAGTGAATACAGATTTTTAAATTACGGAGATAAGAGGTGACAGTTGAGAAGCGAGGAAAGTGGGGAGGAGGAGCTCTGCCTCTAGCTCCTCCCTCTGTCTCTAACTCCTCCTTCTGCTTCTAGCTCCTCCTTCCGCCTCTAGCTCATCCCTCATCCATGCCCCTCCATTCTAGAATAGAATGTTGTCAGAAGCAGCTGCCATCTCTTATCTCAGTAATATAAAAATCTGTATTCACTGAAGACAGATTCTACCCAGGAATTGAGACTTTTGAGAATAAGAGATCAGTCCAGGAGGAGAAAGAAGCAAATTTCTCTGATAGGATATATTACAAAGTTGCTTATTTTCATGTTTCTATTGATTTATGAAATACAAATTAAAACAACAATTACACTTTAAATCCTGCTGAAATTGCAACTTTGGTCAACATTAAGTGAATGAGGGACTTAGTAGGTTTCTCATTATTTTAAGGCTGCTGAGTTCAGCCACACACTTCCCCTATTGTCTGTAATGAATGGCTGGCACTGTCTTCGGGAAGAGACAGAATGCACCCCCTACTTGAGAAAGTTACAGGGTAACGGCATAAAGAGCCCTTATCTGTGTGTATAATATCAGAATGGCCATATACACAAAATTGTGATCGGGCAAAAATGTAGAGAGGTAAATTGCAAATTGGATCATTAGTATGAACAATCCCCGGCAGCATCGTGCCAGATTTACCTCGCCCATATTTATGCGCTCAATGTCAAATAATTAGTTGTGATTTGCTTATGCAGCTATAGACAGGAGATATTTATCTGCAATTGATTGACAGATCCAACGCGTTTTACAAGCATTTGTTGTTAAAGTTGTAAGGCACCAGTTGTAAACCGCCCAGGCCAAAAACTAATACTCTAGCAGGACGCAGCTAAGCCCCCACTAAGTGGAGGCATCACAGGTGCAGGAGGAGCAAATCACACACACCTCCAAACATGGAGGGGGCGATTGCTAAATGATAAAACTGCACACTGATGGCTTGCATAGAGCACTGTTCACACATATGCAGATGCACAAACACAAGCTCGCAGCCTATTAGGCGACACGCATACTATTAGATCAGGCGGGCTGCCGAACTGTACGCCATCTGTGCACCATACAGGGACAGGAACTCTAATATGCAAAGCCTAAAGCCCACTTTACACGTTGCAATTAGTTGTACAATCGCATTTGCGATGTGACACGCCCAGGTTGCATACGGGATCTTATGAGATTTCACGTAGGTCGTTCATTTGCTGTCACACGTGCGTTAGTAGTCAATGTTAAATTGATCAATTTTGTGTGCGATCCTTTAGATCATGTGTTCTGTGATGTATGCATTGAGCACCTTTTTTTTTTTTTTATTTATTGACTTGCCAAGCGTGTGTAATGTGTAGGGATGCGTTTTTACTATGTCATCTGCCATTCAGCTCTGCTACATGGCCGCTAACAGCAGCCACAGACAGCCATGTAGCAGAGCTGAATGGCCGCTAACAGCAGACACTGACAGCCATGTAGCAGAGCTGAATGGCAGATGACAGCAGCCACAGGCAGAGCCGCACTGTCAGAATGAACTCGGGTGAACTTCACCCGACTTCATTGTCATGCTGCGGCTCTGTCTGTGTCGCGCCCTGATTAGCGGTCACCAGTGAAGACTCACCGGTGACCGCTAATCTCCTGAGTAACTGAAGTTAGCAGCCCTCTCTCATACTCACCAATCCCCGATCCCCGGCGCTGCACGGCATTCACACTGCTCCGGCGGCTTTTACTGTTTTGAAAAAGCCGGCCGCCCATTAAACAATTTCGTATTCCCTGCTTTCCCCGCCCACCAGCGCCTATGATTGGTTACAGTGAGACACGCCCCCACTCTGAGTGACAGGTGTCACACTGCACCCAATCACAGCAGCCGGTGGGCGTGTCTATACTGTGTAGTGAAATAAATAATTAAATAATTTAAAAAAACGGCGTGCGGTTCCCCCCATTTTTAAAACCAGCCAGATAAAGCCATACGGCTGAAGGCTGGTATTCTCAGGATGGGGAGCTCCACGTTATGGGGAGCCCCCCACCCTAACAATATCAGCCAACAGCCGCCCAGAATTGCCGCATACATTATATGCGACAGTTCTGGGACTGTACCCGGCTCTTCCCAATTTGCCCTGGTGCGTTGGCAAATCGGGGTAATAAGGAGTTATTGGCAGCCCATAGCTGCCAATAAGTCCTAGATTAATCATGTCAGGCGTCTATGAGACACCCTCCATGATTAATCTGTAAGTTACAGTAAATAAACACACACACCAGAAAAAAATCATTTATTAGAAATAAAAACACACACATATACCCTGGTTCACCACTTTAATCAGCCCCAAAAAGCCATCCTTGTCCGGCGTAATCCAGGATGATCCAGCGTCGCATCCAGCGCTGCTGCATGGAGGTGACCGGAGCCGCAGCAGACACAGCCGCTCCGGTCACCTCCACACAGCAAATGAACACAGCCGCGCGATCAGCTGCTGTCACTGAGGTTACCCGCGGCCACCGGTGGATGTTTGCTGAGTTTGAGAAAAACTGCTCGTTTCACAGATTTGCTAACCACATGGTGAATTCGGATGGAGTTTAATAGTTATTAAAGAGGCTTGTGATTTTCTGTAAATGTCTTCCCATAATTGACTACTTTTAAGAAAATATCACCATTACCCCCTGCCCACATTTTTAGACCCAACCCTTAAAGTGGATCTAGCAGAAAAATTCACAATCCATACCACATACAAGATTACATAGCTCTGTGAGACCATATGAGGCTGGTGTGCTTATTTTGAAAAGCCAGAATAGCTTTATCCATCCGTCTTTTTCCATCAGTCGCAATCCATTGCCTTGAGAAAATACGGTATCCTGCAAAATATTTTCAGGATTCAGTTTTTTCCCCATATATTTGTATTAACAACGGATTGCGACTGATGGCCTTGCGTTGCATCCGTTGCGTGACGGATCAGTTATGGAATGACTGACCGTCAGGCGGAAGGAACTGACATTGTAACGTTTTTTGGAGCGTCAAAAAAACGCACTCCGCAGGACTCCGTCGCAATCTGTCTAGAGGTATAATGGATGTCTATGGTGCAGGGTTCCACCGTAATCCGTCACATGACGGAATCCAGTGCTGAATTCCGTCATGTTCTACTGAGCATGCCCAGCAATTCTGGCACTCCCATTGGGCTGTCCCAAAAACAAACGGATCACGACGGATCCGTCGTAAAATGGACGCACAATGGATGTAACAGACACGACGGATCAGTTTTTTCACAGGAAAGGAAAGTGAAAGGAATCCTGTGAAATAACTCATCCGTTGAGTCCATTGACAGCTTCAGTGGCAACGACGGACCTGGCGGATTTGAAACGACTGAAGTGTGAAAGTAGCCCAATTCTTTTTGAAGGCTGAGCCCCGATCACCCAAGCAGTTTAATTGACAGCTTCGGGCATCCCTCCTTTGTGCTGCTGAGATCTCAGTACAAAAAAAGCAAAGGGGGAAGGGATTGCCATAAGCCCACTAAGAACCATAAATGAAGAAGTAAAGAAAATGGCTGCAATAGGGATCAACATAAATTAATAAGTTTATTGAAAAACTTCAAAAAGCACACTAACAATAAAAACCAGAAATAAAAAACACTCTCATTATATTAATCTGTATGTAGGGGTGGCCTTTGCTCTATTGCGGACAGGTCCTGTGTTTTTGAACCTTAGGGGGTTTTTATTTCTGGTTTTAATGGTTTTTATTGTTAGTGTGTTTTTTTTCCAGTTTTTCAATAAACTTATTCATTTATGGTGATCCCTGTTGTAGCCCATTTCTTTGCTTCTTCTCTCTTGAGATCTCAATACAAGTTACAGCTGTCAGTCAGACTGGGTGGTTGAAGATGTCATGTCACCACTGGGGGGGTCTCAGTGATTCACGGACTGGCCGTGGATTTCCTGACCCAAGTGTTATCCTCGCAGGGTGAGCGCTGTGTATTAGTGGGTCCACTGGACTGAAGGTACCATTCACTTGCCTGGGGGAGCAAACTGCACCGACCCCTGAGTCTTCACTACTGCCACCAAAGGTGGCAGCAGGTACACACGCTGACCACCGGCAGAGGGCAGCCCCAGGGGATCTGTGGTACCCCAGCAGCTGGCGCCATGGACACAGTACAGTCTCTGGAAGAAGCAGCCCCAGCAGCAGGCAAAGTAGTGGATCCATCCGGGATGGATGGATGTGGCAGCAGCGGCCGCGTGGATACTTGTGATAGCTTGTATCGTGGCAGACAGCCGGCGTAGGTTGTCGTAGCAGTAGATAAGGAATACACTGTAACAGATGTACAAGTCAGCAGCAGAAAGAAACACAATATCAAGAGCAGCAGTAGCAGCACTGAGCACCTGAGAACTAGCAATGTTAGTAACTCATCGCCCAGGCACTGCCCTTAGGGGAAAGATGCATTAAGTACCTGCAACCTCTCAGCTGACCTGAGAGGCACTTCTGGGTCAGGGTACGCTGGCCCTTTAAGAAAAGAGATGTAGCCGCGCGCACACCCTTCGGGCAGAACCATCAAGCCTGTGATGTACACACAGGCTCCAGGAGGCAGTGGCATGGACCTGGGCCGGGGCAGCCACAGCATGATGTCCGGGCAGGTGAGGGTACCGATGTCCCCGCCGGGGGAAAGGGGTAGGACAGCACGGGAGCACCAGTATGGGCGTTACACCGAACTTGAGAGCCTCACAGTTTAGTTCGGCAACGCCCCAATGAGCTTCTCCTAGTGCAGCTCCAGGTGACAGACTGGACTCTTGTAATCGGAGAGACCTGTCAATCACTTGGAGTGGTCTGGGAAAAAATAGTTGGGGTGGCATTGGATTAGTCTCATCTCTGGCTGTGGTCCTTGGCTAGATCATGCAACTACTAGAGCGTGCTCATTGACGGATTCTCAATTAAGCCATTCTGCTCCCAGTAACAAACAGAGTAGTATTGAGGCTACAACAGAAAAATGGTGCAACTTTTTTTTAATGAAACCCAATTACAAAATTATATTGTCCCTTTAAGCCTAAATTCATTAATTTTTAAATTGCAGAAAGTTTTCAAAACTTACTACAATTATAATCTCTTTAATTTCATCATCTGTTTTTACTTCTTGCTTCACTGGCGTCCAGCACGCAGGGGTTGTATGACCTACTTGTTCTGAGATGTGTTTACAATTGATAGTGAATTGGTTTGTGTACAAACTGTGCACAATGTTTGATTGCAGGGTGTCTATAATTAGGACATTTTGTGCATTGCAGACATTAATACTGAGAGTTATGCCATGGTGCATATGTGCCTGCCAGCTTCTGACAGGCGGAAACGGCCCATGGTTATGTACATTGCTCACGTACTAAATAATGGAGGAACTTTGTGTTCTCACAGCTCATTTCACCTAACGTAACAGGGTACTGCAGCACAGTGCACTCCTAACAGTATAATGCCTATATGCCCCAATAATTGTCATGCATGCTTTACAACTGCATAGCCCCCATAGAACAAGCGACATTGCCCTGAACAAGTGTAAGCCAAACTGTACAGTAAGTGCAGAGCTGTTGCACCTGCAAGAGTCAGCAACATTGCCCCTTGAAGTGCAGCCATAGTGGTCATAGAATAACACCAGCATCTCTGAACACATAAGAGTGTCAAAAATGCACCCCAGACCATAGTTATACTCATCCTCCTCGCTCCAAGCCTCCTCTTTAGCTCTGGACACCATCAAAGTCTGGTCATTATGGCAAGGGCATTGATGTGCAGGCACTACCATGCTTCGGTACTCGTACCTAGTGATGAGCGGACACTACCATGCTCGAGTGCTCTGTACTCGTACCTAGTGTTGAGAGGCCACTACCATGCTTGGGTGCTCGGTATTCGCACCTAGTGATGAGCGGGCACTACCATGCTCGGGTGCTCAGTACAGGTAACTAGTGATGAGCGAACACTACCATTTTTGGGTGCTCGATACTTGTAACTAGTAATGGGCGAGCACTACCATGTTCGGGTGCTCGGTATTCGTACCTAGTGATGAGCGGGCACTACCATGCCTGGGTGCTCGGTACTCGTAACTAGTGATGAGCAGGTACTACCATGCTCAGGTGCTCAGTACTGGTAACTAGTGATGAGCCACTACCATGCTTGGGTGCTTGCTACTCGTAACTAGTGATGAGCGGGCACTACCATGCTCGGGTGCTCAGTACTCGTAACTAGTGATGAGCGTGCACTACCATGGTTGGATGCTCGTAAATAATGATGAGTGAGCACTACTGTGCTCGGAACTTGTACACAGCAGTTGGACGCTCTGACGAGCTTGACTCGTGTACGGAGTATAATGGAAGTCAATGAGGAACTCGGGCATTTTTCTGGGAAATCTTCTGAAAAGATGCTTGAGTTTCCCATTGACTTCCAATATACTCAGCAAAGGAATCCGAGCGTCCAACTGCTCGTCATGAGCACCCGAGCATGGTCGTGCCGCTCATCACTAGTTACGAGTAGCGAGCACCAGTGCATGGTAGCGCTCGCTCATCACTAGTAGGTAGATTTAGGGCACTTTGGCAAACCATATGATAATCTTCCTACTGGCAGTCCTCAACAAATTCATGAAACATTTCATCACTTTTCAACGGAATTCTGCTGTAAACCGGTTTGAAAGGTCTTAAAACTTCTGAGTAACTTATGGCATTTTTATGTCTTTGTCAAATTCCAACAACTTTTTCAAAAATTCGAGGGAGCTTAGCCTGGAGCACACGTGGTGATCACAGCTGCCAATTTATGCGTCAAAAGTGGTGTAAAAGTACTATAGAAATGTGTTCCAGCCAATTAATATTTCTTACGTTGAAGCATGGCAGCTCAAAGATGCATCAAATTCATTCAGAGGAGCACGCCTTCAAGGAATTCGGTGTATATTACTAGGGGCGGCACTGCAGCCTTGCAGTGTTGGGGTCCTGGGTTCAAATCCAACCAAGGACAACATCTGCAAGGAGTTTGAATGTTCGCACTTGTCCTTGTGCGCGTTTCCTCCGGGTTCTCCAGTGGTTTCCCACACTCCAAAGACATACTGATAAGGAATTTAGATTGTGAGCCTCAATGGGGACAGTGTTGCTGATGTATGTAAAGCGCTGTGGAATTAATGGTGCTATATAAGTGAATAAATATTATTACTCCAGTGCTCTCTTCCACAGATATGCCCCGATTCATCAGGACTGGTGATTTTGTGGATAACACTTGTATCTTTGATAGACTATGGGGCCATTCAGATGTCCGTGACACATGTCTCAGCGATATATCCGATTTTGATATGAGGGGTCGGATTAAAAGTTGGCAATACAAGTCTATGGGTCCATGCAAAAAAAAAAACCCAGACCACAGTTGGATGACATCAGATTTTGGTCCGATTTTCACGGACAATAAGAATGGAGAAAGTGGAGAATATTTACAGTTATTTCTCCACGTATGAGAAAATTTTACGACACTTGTACCATGCTCTGATCAAAATAATGGGTCCTTTTCTCTTGAAAGTGGAAAAATCATGTGTGTGAATGAAGCCTTAAGGCCTAAGCCACACGGCGAGAAAATCGGTGCGAGTGGAGTGCGATAAAACATCGCATTCCCCTCGGACCAATTCTAGCCTGTGTGACAGCACACATGAGCGATTATTTTCTCAGCCCTAATCGGACCGAGAAAACAATCGCAGAATGCTGCGATTGTAATCCGAGACTCTTTCTCTCGCACCCATTCAAGTGAATGGGGCGAGAGAAAAATCGCACTGCACTCGCGGTACACCGGTGTACCGTGCGTGCAGAGCGAGAATGTCTATAGCCGGCTACACAGGCGAGAGGGAGAGAAATCCCTCCCTCCCCTCCCCTCCTGAGTGCCGGCCCGCCCCCCGCAGCTGAGGTCTGCTCGCACGCACGGACCTCAGTTGCAAGGACACAAGCATGAGACTCGGCTCTGCTGTACTGCCAGCACGAGCCGAGTCTCATGCAACGGGATCGCAGTAGTCCCCGTGTGGCCCCAGCCTAAGGGGGCTTTACACGCTACAATATTGTTAATGATTTATCGTCGGGGTCACGTCGTTAGTGACGCACATCCGGTGTCATTAACGATATCGCAGCGTGTGACACTTTTGTGCGACCTAAAACGAACCCAAAAGCGTCCAAAATCATTTGCCACGGAGAGGTCGTCCTAAAACAAAAAAAAAAAAAAACGTTCTATACTAATTAACGATGTTGTTCCTCGTTCCTGTGGCAGCACACATCGCTGTTTATGACACCACAGGAGCGAGGAACATCTCCTTACCTGCCTCCACCGGCAATGCGGAAGGAAAGGGTGGGCGGGATGTTACGTCCCGCTCATCTCCGCCCCTCCGCTTCTATTGGACGCCTGCCGTGAGACGGGGGTGCGCGATTTTGTGTGCGACGGGCAGCATTTTGCCCGTGTCGCACAAACGATGGGGGCGGGTACGCACGCTAGCGATATCAGTATCGATATCGCAGCGTGTAAATTCCACTTTAGGGTACAAGCTGATACACTGAGTTTTCCCCAGTGACAGATTTACCTATAGACACATTAGGCCAATACTTCAGTCTTAAAAAAATATAAAGAAATGTTCTCTCTGCTCTTCCTTCTGATCTAAACCTTTTATCAGTTTTCATGTGCAAACAAGCGTCTTATTTCTGGATAATCAAATGTTGGATTAAAGGAATTTCATGGTACATGTGATTAAACACCCTGTATATAGTATCGCTCAATGTAGTAGTAAGTTGTAGTAAGAAAAGCTGCAGTCCGCTAATCAATGATACAAAATTGTTCTTTTATTTCTTTAAGTGTATAAAGTACAACATATCAAATACTGTGCAAAAAAAGTGAAATGGTCACATAAAATGTCCCTTCAGTAAATGGAAGCTTTAGAGTGTAATATCTGAGAAATGGCCATTGCTTTATATACCTACTTGTTTGCAGTAATTGCAAGTGGCCATTTTTTTTTTTTTTTACATTTTTTGGTATATAGCCCGCCGGATGCATAAACATGCAACATATATATATAAAAAAATACTAATTATTAATAAATGTATTTATCTATTAATAGCAATTCAAATAAGTATACATGAAATATTATGACATATATATATATATATATATATATATATATATATATATATTATATTACTTCTAATTATTATTGATATATTTCTAAGAATTAAAAGTATATATATATAATACTTTTAATTCTTAGAAATATATCAATAATAATTAGGAGTAATATATATATATTATATATACTTGTTTAATTATTATTTATATATAATTAAAAGTATTATATACATATCTATTAGTCATAATATTGTTTAATACTCATCTGTTATTAATAAATATATGTATTAATAATTACAAAGTATTATATATATATATATATATATATATATATATATATATATATATATATATATATATATATATATATATATATATATATATATATATATATATATATATATATATATATATATATATATAGGTCTTAATGCACATTATTAAATATTACCTCTTTACAAAAAGCTACATCCACATCAGTTCCCTGTCCACATCTTTACAGACATTTGTGACCAAAGTGCAGTTCAAAGACGAAAGAAAAAAAAACAAAAAAAACAAAGACAAGTGAGAGGAAAAAAAAAAAAAGATGCACTTTAAGCAACTGAAACCTGCAGCTTCTTCTCTTACATTAGTACATCAAACTAAGTAGTAATGAATTTAGTAAACATTCGGAGGGGCTGGAAATGTTACCTCGGCCCCTAGAAGATGTCATAGATGCTGACATGAAGCTCTGCAGTCAGCGATAATAAAGCCCATATAGGCGTGAACGCATGTATTTCGTACACGCAAATAATGCTACATAAAAGTAACAACTATAAATTGTCCTACGGTATGCATAGTCACACATTTTTTTTTTTTCTTTTTGCAAAAATTCCAGTGTCCACCGTCTGGGTTCTCACACGGAAGTATAGGACGGAGATATAAGACTTTGAGCTGGTCAAACCCCCGGGTGCCAGAGTCAGTGCACTTATATGAAGGGAATGGATTCGTACAAGCCGTCTGTAGCTCCGGTCAAACGTTAAAGAGTGCAAAAAAAAAGTAAAATAATAATAATCTCACACATCCTGTAAAAAGAATTTTATAGATTTGTTTTTACTTAAGAATCAGTGCCAAGATGTAATACCACACACAGCCGGTGGACGACAGTGGCACTGTTTCCAAAAGAAATACATTTTATTATTTTTTTTTTTTAATCCTTGAATTCCATTTTAAGAACTTACAGAATACCGTATTTTTCGGAATATAAAATGCACTTTTCCTTCTGAAAAATTTTGAAGGAAAATGAGGGGTGCATCTTACTTTCCGAATGCAGCTTACCGTTGGTGATGGAGCGGAGTCACAAGAGGCAGGGGAGATGCTACGGGCGGTGCGGTTCAGGCTGCCATTCTGAAAATGTCGGCGGTGTTGGCTTTAAATAGTAGAGTCAGCGCATGCGCAGATGGCGCTCTCGGCTCAAGATCTCATCTGCGCACAAGCCTCCTCCGGCCCATTAATCTCTCAGCAGTGGACAGAATGAAAATTTTACCCGGAAGTGGCGCCTTGTGCAGATGAAATGTTAGAAAAGAAAATGAAAAGGGAGGGCACCACCCCTAAGTGTGATCTCCTAGGTACAAAACAACATGTGGGAACAAAAAAGAAAGAAGAGTGTACCTAAAAAATTTGGATCAGCACAGAATATGAAATCTTGGCTTATCTTTGAGCGGATAGCTCAATCTGCGCAGGCGCTGACTCCGGATGCCATTTCTTTGAAGCCCACACCGCCAACAGTTTGTGGATGTTCCTCCTGCCTCTGCAGTGAGCATCTGCAGCGTCGCCCTACGCCACCACCGCCCCTGCTTTCTGTGATGCCGCTCCACCACCGCTACCGCCCCACCTCCGGTAAGACACCACCGGATTATAAGACGAAAGCCCATATCCCCCCCCCTCTAAATTTGGGATGCGTCTTATAAAACGAAAAATACAGTAACTAAAGAGGAGCAGGTTATATTTGCAGCACTGTGCACTTTTTCAAGTGCTTCTGGGCCCCCTCTAGTGATCTCCAGGCCTCTCCTGCAACGTTATGATGTGTCAGACTTGGGGTGATGCTGTTTGGGCCTGGTAATCGCAGGAGTCGCCCTGGATGTCGGCATTTGCGGAAATGACCTGGACATCGCATCAAGGTCCTGCACATTTTTTTTTTTTTGCTCCACTGCACTAAAGACAGATCTAGATATCTAAACCATGTCAGTATCCTTCATTTAGTGCATAGGCTGCCAACTGGAATGGCATCATGATGCCCAATGACTTGGGTTTAGTGATGTCACGGGGACATAAATCCTATTCCTGCGCTGTCAAAAGGGGCAAAATTATGCAAAACACAATAAAAAGAAGCTATAAATGGAGATCTCCATTAAATTAAATATCCTACATCTCTTATTTTTGGTAAGCTGGAGATCTCATAAAATCTGTATCATTCCTGAGAGTAACGTTGACACAATGAAAAGTATAGCTTGTGTTTTCATCACTACGATCTCTATTGACACCTATGAATAGCGTGTTAATGGCATTAGCATATCCGGTGCATATTAACTTAAAGTGTTAGTAAGTCGGGCACTGGTTACTAGTCAGTGTGGGCTCTACGTAGCCCGACGTTATGTCAGCGGATGGCTAACCAGTGCGGTAACGTTAGGTTAAGTCTTTCCTCGACTAGCCGACATAACGTTGCAAGCAGTGTACATATTTACGCCTCGTATCACCCTGGTCACATTGTGTTCTCGATAGCTCTGCATAAAAACGATCTGCACTCAACATATTTTTAACAATGCAGAAAAAGACAAATTATAGGAACCAGAGTCCTCGTCAAAAGTCTACCATTCTTTCACGGGCCGCACTTCCTTCTGGAGAAAGGTGGCTCGAACCAGACTCACATCCATAACGGCGAGGACGTGATCTTTCATCATGGTCGGCACCATGACCACTTTTAACCCCCGAGAGATGTAAGCTCTGCGGGTGCCTTCACTGGACAGGCGCTGAGGCCTGGGGCATGGCGATGTCGCTCAGCCTGCTCACTTCCATCTGCCAAGTAGGGAGCTTTTTTGTTGATAGGTGGCGCCGCGTGTGCTTGGTCAGGTGATCGCTGCGCATGAACCGACGGTCACACTTTGGACAGGCAAACTTCTTCTCTCCTGTGTGCGTGCGCCGGTGCCGAGACAGTTCATCAGAGCGGGCAAATTTTCTTTCACAGCCTTCCCAGCTACAGGTGAAGGGTTTTTCTCCTGCGAGAAAATAAAAATGAGAATTATAGCAAGCTGAATACACATAAGGGCCGCGATTAACTTTATTTTGCAGATGTGAAAACCATCAAATCAGGGTAAAAGATGTTGTTCCATTACGACGCCCTGTCTGTATGCCCTAATGGAGGAAATTAACTATGCTCTGGACCCCTGATGTGTAAGGCCAGGTCCAGACTGGCTTAAAGATGACCAACCACCAGGATTTTCACATATAAACTAACGACAATGCTATATTGGAGCTATCATGCTGATTCTATACATACCTTTAGTTGTGAGATCGGATGTATACTTTCTGAAATACAGGCAAGTTTGTGTTGTACACTGTTGATTGATAGGTGCTGCAGAATGTCTAATAAGTGGGTCGGTTTTGCTAGTTATTCCTGCCCCTGTCTGTCTGCCTGTCCTTCCTCCTTCTGTAATAACAGAGATAGGGGAGGAAGGACAGGCAGGCAGAGGCAGGAATAACTGGCAAAACCGACCCACCTATTAGATATTCTATAGCTGCTATCAATCAAATAACAGTGCATTTCACAAACTTTACTTGCCTGTATATCAGAAACTATACATCCGATCTCACACCTAAAAGGTATGTATAGAATCAGCATGATAGCATCAGTATAGCACTGGCTTTAGTTTATATAGGAAAATCCTGGTGGTTGGTCATCTTTATTTCTGTCAGCAATACCTGGACCACAGGTTCTCCTGACCTCAACGTACAGCCTTATATGTGTCTGAGGCTATAAGTTGGGTCAGGAGACCTGTGTTTAGTCTGAATCCGGCTGAAGACAAAGTGCAGCGTTCCCTATGGAGGGCTCGCTGCAATTGTGTTAAATAGTTTCCCATTTAGATGAATTAGTGCCCTGTAATACCTCATTTCTCCTGATGTAGCCACAGTAGCAGCTGCCTGAAATTGCCACCCGCGATAACGACTTATTGACAGGGATTTTGAAAGGGAAAACCATTTAAAGGGGATTCCCAGGCTTAAAAACAAATATATATGGTTGCTTTCTTACAGAAACAGCACCACCCCTGAATACTGGTTGTGTGTTGTATGGCATCCCAGCTCCATCCACTTCAATTGGGGAAAAAAAAAACAAAAAAAAAAAAAACCCCCCAAAACACAGCCATGTTTTTCTAATCATCGACAACCTCTTTAAACATGGTGCTATAAAACAACAAACAAACCTGCAAACTGCATCCACAAAAAAATAAACATATAATTTTTTATTTAGTAAAAATAATATATATTTTTCAGTGAAAAAATGTAAACTGGCTTCCTGAAATACTCTGGCGCCTGACTTCCTGAAATACTCTGGAACCTGGCTTCCTGAAATACTCTGAAACCTGGCTTCCTGAAATACTCTGGAACCTGGCTTCCTGAAATACTCTGGAACCTGGCTTCCTGAAATACTCTGGAACCTGGCTTCCTGAAATACTCTGGAACCTGGCTTCCTGAAATACTCTGGAACCTGGCTTCCTGAAATACTCTGGAACCTGGCTTCCTGAAATACTCTGGAACCTGGCTTCCTGAAATTCTTTATGCCACTTCCAATATCAGGAGCTATTGCCCATGGTGAAGACTAATGAAATTTGACGCTGGCTTCTTACCTGTGTGCGTTCTCATATGTGCCTTTAAATGGGAGCTCTTGAAGTAAGTCTTCCCACACCCGGGCTGGCTGCAGATATGACTTCTAATTCGCGAGGTGTCGAGTTGCGAGGAGACTTTTCCGTCTGAAGGCGCAATCCCTGGTGCAGGTGCAATTGGTGAGAGTCGATGACTGCCGGACAATACAGTCTTTGTACTCTGGATTATAGGCTGGGGCATTACAATCATCACTGCCCCTTTTGGCACTTGTGCTCCCATGTAAAACAAAGGATGCATGACTGCCGGGGGCTGGGCAGGAGAGTTTGCGACTACTGTGGTCACCATGGAATTGCTAGAAGAGAAGGGAACCATCTGGCACAACACTGGCACCTGTGACATGGCACTGGCAGGCAATGGAGCGGACACAAGCATTGGTGGGGATGGGATTTGCTTTGGAATAAGGCTAGCATCAGAATTTGCTTTGCCATTGCAATTTGGGGCACCGGTCGGAGAGTTATTACGTACGGGGAGGACGACGTGCGGCATCTGCGTTTCAGTCTTGATCGGCTCAAACTTATTTTCACTGACGCCAGGCGAGGATTTCGGCTGAATATTGCAGCTTGGCATCGGACGGTCACAATTCTTTGGAGAAGAGACTGGATGCTGATTGTAGAGCTGAGCATCTGCGGTGTGCCGGATGACGCTGGTCACCTGGGCTTTCGGTTGGGTCGGGCCTAGAGGACTGTGGCCCATACCGGCAGTAGACCTGTTCTTCTCAGTGGTTGGTACTGAATACGGAGAGGTGATGCCGGGGGAATGAGCCATCTCGAATTCAGACGGGCTGTACGGTGGGGTCAGGCACTGAAAAGGCAAAAGAGGAATTGTGAGTGCATCTGACAAGTCTAAGGAAATGTGCAATTAACTAAATAAAGACTTTGTCTTTGTATTTTCTTTTATATAATCAGAATTTTTCATAAATAATCATCAAGGCTGCACAGGAAAGGCCCTAATTATTATTGCATTTTTTTCTGCCTTTTTGGCCCGTTTTTCATTTATGATCAGGTTAGGTTTATGATCCAGAATTAGAAAAGTCCCAGATTTCTTTAAAACTTAATATTTAATGCTATATTCAAATCTGTATACAAGTAACGGACCCACGCGTTTCGGCAGGTAGCCTTAATCATGGTATGCTCACTATAGGGAACAATTTATTAACCCTGTGCTGCATTTTTAAGCAAGAAAATATCAACCAATATCTGAAAAACAATACTATAAAATGTGATTGGATGAATTCGGCCCCATATTCTTGTAATGTGGCTTCGACAATCACATTTTTCATAAAACAAAAAACAACCAAGCAGCGCACACTTACAAAGGCCGGCATGGTGCCGCTGAACTCCGCCGTGGTCAGGTTATCTTCTCCTTCCGAGAAGTCGGATGCCGGGGTGATCGGTCTCAAATCCGAGTAACATTTGGTTGCCGTCTTCCAGCGATTGCTCATGTACATAAGAGCCTCCACAGCTTCAAAGTCACCTTTCTCTGGAGCAGATTTCCAGGAGGAGCTACCATAGGGATAATTTCCAATAACTTCCATTTTACTCATCTATTATAAAAGAGAAAAACAAAACAAAAAAAATATTTACTTGTAAGACGAGGACTTTAATATCACGCGTCAGCAGCTGTTCCCGTTTAGGGCGTGTCACCACAGTGCGGTTATATTGTGGTTCGGCGTTTTGCTGCAGCGGTATAACAGGTGCAAAGAAACACAAGTGTAAATAATCCATACAACTCCTCTAACATTGGGTGAGGGGGAGAAATTGGTGCGATCCGACCCTTCACTAGAACAGCACCCTCCTATGATCCGCTAAGACTAAGGATTGGTGACTTTCAGCAATGGTGAAACTACAAATCCCAGCAGAAGGAAACTGGCTTCAAGTTGGGAGTTGTAGTTTAACAACAGCCCCTAAAGTGGTGAAATCCCTGCCTTAGATGATCCCATAGTGACCTCGCGATCCCCCACTATCCTCCATACAGCTGTGCAGGTCCCTCACCGCTGATCGTATGCAGCCATCAGACCGGCGGGGACCCAGGCAGCAATGCAGAGGAGCAGCAGGGACCCAGGCAGCAGTGCAGAGGAGCAGCAGGGACCCAGGCAGCAGTGCAGAGGAGCAACAGGGACCCAGGCAGCAATGCAGAGGAGCAGCAGGGACCCAGGCAGCAGTGCAGAGGAGCAGCAGGGACCCAGGCAGCAATGCAGAGGAGCAGCAGGGACCCAGGCAGCAGTGCAGAGGAGCAACAGGGACCCAGGCAGCAATGCAGAGGAGCAGCAGGGACCCAGGCAGCAATGCAGAGGAGCAACAGGGACCCAGGCAGCAATGCAGAGGAGCAGCAGGGACCCAGGCAGCAGTGCAGAGGAGCAGCAGGGACCCAGGCAGCAGTGCAGAGGAGCAGCAGGGACCCAGGCAGCAGTGCAGAGGAGTAGCAGGGACCAGTAGGTTAGTGTACCGGAGGGGACCCAGGCAGCAATGCAGAGGAACAGCAGGGACCGGTGAGTGTACTGGTGGGGACCCAGGCAGCAGTGCAAAGGAGCAGCAGTTACCGGTAGGTGAGTGTACCCGCAAGGACATAGGCAGCAGTGCAGAGGAGCAGCAGGGACCGGCAGGTGAGTGTACTGGCAGGGACCCTGGCAGCAGTGCAGAGGAGCAGCAGGGTCCGGCAGGTGAGTGTACTGACAGGGACCCTGGCAGCGGTGCAGAGGAGCAGCAGGGTCCGGCAGGTGAGTGTACTGACAGGGACCCTGGCAGCGGTGCAGAGGAGCAGCAGGGACCGGCAGGTGAGTGTATTGGCAGGGACCCTAGCAGCAGCAGGGATCGGTAGGTGAGTATACTGGTGGGGATCCAGGCAGCAGCAGGGACCGGCAGGTGAGTGTACCGGCGGGGATCCAGGCAGCAGCAGGGATCGGTAGGTGAGTATACTGGTGGGGATCCAGGCAGCAGTGCAGAGGAGCAGCAGGGACCGGCAGGTGAGTGTACTGGCAGAGACCCTAGCAGCAGCAGGGATCGGTAGGTGAGTATACTGGTGGGGATCCAGGCAGCAGCAGGGACCGGCAGGTGAGTGTACCGGCGAGGTTCCAGGCAGCAGTGCCCACTTGTTTTTATTGAAACATTTGTCTTCTCTGTGCTGTGTTGCTCCATCACCTCCTGCAGGATGAGCCACCTGAGAGTCGATCAGCGAGCTCCTTCTGACACCGGTATGGGAGAGTCTGTCTTTTTCTCAGCTCCTCTCGGCTGATTTATGACCAGAGGTGAATGTGCTGGGAAACAACTTGTCTGCAAAATCCGAACGGTGTAAAATTTTAATGAAACCCAACTGCAAAAGAATTTTTTTTAGCCTCAAATAAATAAACACCTGTCCTCCCGACATTGGGGCGTGGAGACAGCAGTGCCGTTCGGTGAAATCGGCCATTGACAGGTACTGCCCGGCATTATTACAATAGGACTTGACAATAATACTCGCTGAGCGTGTACCAGTTGCCTCTGGTGCCCTTGTGAGGGTTATTACATGGTCCTTTATGTCTGGACGTCCCCTTTAGGGCTCCGTGCACATTATACATGTCTGTTGCATGCTGTAATGTCCCATACTAGAGCTGTGTACAGGGTTTATCACTGGCAGGACATGCTGGGACTTGTAGTGTGGGTATTTATATCAGCGCTTTCTATGGGACACGTGCACACTTGGTCACCTCAGGATGTAACCTAACCTCTACCCCCGCCCTAGTGGGCGCGCGGCCAGCAGCGGCGGCCCCGTACACGCGCGCGCCCCGGGGATTACTGCGTGACGTCACGTCAGCCTTTGTGTGTTATTCTCACACACGCCTTCCTTCCTCCCCTCCCTCAGTTACACAAACACACCGCCCCAGCCAATCAACGCTTTCGCCGACGCCCATTGGCTACAAACAATTCTACTAGTTGGCGCCGCGATTGGTCAGCGGTCTCTGGGGCGTACACGTGCAGGAAGCGTGATCAGCTGCTGCCTCACAGCCCTCAGGAAGCGTGAACTCCGCCACCCGCTCTCCGTTACCTTTCACCTAGTTTCTGTCAGGGGCGCGCCCCCGCCGCACGTGCACGTGATATTACATACACTAACGACGCCTGCGCGTACACCGTCCGCAGTCGTTATCACAGGTAATGTCTGTTATAAAATCACCGGAGAAATTTAGTGGGGGGGACTGGGGAGGGGAGGCCAGCTCCGCTCACTCCTGCCTATGGCTAAAGCTTACCAGCCAAACTGCCCTGGACAGTGGCATCATTGTATCATATACGTCATCACATGGGAAAATGTGCATTAGCAACCTATGGCAGCAGCAACCTATGGCAGCACTACAATTCCCAGCATGCACTGGAGGCTGGAAAACATCAGATATGCCCCTGTATCATCACTGAGTCTGGCAGGACTACAACTCCCAGCATGCACTGGAGGCTGCTGCAAAACATCAAATACAATATATCCACTATTTACTAATATAAGGCCGTGCACCCCCACAATCATCTGCACTATTTACTAATATAAGGCCGTGCACCCCCACAATCATCTGCACTATTTACTAATATAAGGCAGTGCACCCCCACAATCATCTGCACTATTTACTAATATAAGGCCGTGCACCCCCACAATCATCTGCACTATTTACTAATATAAGGCAGTGCACCCCCACAATCATCTGCACTATTTACTAATATAAGGCCGTGCACCCCCACAATCATCTGCACTATTTACCAATATAAGGCCGTGCACCCCCACAATCATCACTATTTACCAATATAAGGCCGTGCACCCCCACAATCATCTGCACTATTTACTAATATAAGGCCGTGCACCCCCACAATCATCTGCACTATTTACTAAGACTGTGCACCCCCCACAATCATCTCTATTTACTAATATAAGGCCGTGCACCCCCCACAATCTGCACTATTTACTAATATAAGGCCGTGCACCCCCACAATCATCACTATTTACCAATATAAGGCCGTGCACCCCCACAATAATCTGCACTATTTACTAATATAAGGCCGTGCACCCCCCACAATCATCTGCACTATTTACTAAGACTGTGCACCCCCCACAATCATCTGCACTATTTACTAAGACTGCACCCCCCACAATCATCTCTATTTACTAATATAAGGCCGTGCACCCCCACAATCATCTCTATTTACTAATATAAGGCCATGTACCCCCACAATCATCTCTATTTACTAATAAGGCCGTGCACCCCCACAATCATCTCTATTTACTAATAAGGCCATGCACCCCCACAATCATGTGCATTATTTACTAATATAAGGCCATGCACCCCCACTATTTACTAATATAAGGCCGTTCACCCCCACAATCCTCACTATTTACTAATATAAGGCAGTGCACCCCCACAATCCTCACTATTTACTAATATAAGGCAGTGCACCCCCACAATCATCACTATTTACTAATATAAGGCCGTGCACCCCCACTATTTACTAATAAGGCCGTGCACCCCCACAATCATCTGCACCACCCCAGGGATCTGACAGGACTAAATCTCCCAGAATGACCTCACCCATCCAAGTGGGATAATGGTGGTTACTGATGAGAGCCCCCCCTTACAATCTTAGGCTAGGTTCGCACACTGCGTCTTTTTGACGCTGCGTTTGTGCGTTTTTGGCCGCACAAAAACGCACCTGCGTCAAAAAAACGCATAAAAAAACGCATGCGTTTTTGCCGCGATTTGGTGTGTTTTTGGCTGCGGTTTGCTGCGTTTTTGATCTTTGCGTTTTGCTGCGTTTTTCCAATGCATTGCATGAGGGGAAAACGCAGAAAAACGCAGGAAAGAACTGACATGTCCATTTTTTTTTTTAACTCAAAAACGCAGGTAAAAAAAACAGATGTGTGCGGACAGCAAAAATGAAAACTCATAGACTTTGCTGGGGAAGTAAAGTCCTGCAGTTTTAAGGCCAAAAACGCACCCGAAAAACGCGCAAAAACGCCGCAAAAAACGCACTGTGCGCACATAGCCTTACTGCCCCCTTTTTCGGTCCTCACCCAAGATTCTTGCAAGCAGTGTAATAAGAAGCCAATCACAAATCGTTTGGACAACTGTGATGTAAGGATTGGGGCAAATCTGTGGCGAGATGGATGGGATTGCATAGGGGGAATAGTGTGCAAAGTGGAATTTAACAGGATTCCTGAGCAGTGCCTGTGCTCGGTACCTCTGTGTCAGGGTGCTCTCACACTGATGTATAAAACAGACAAGTACATTGCATTCAGACCAGTGATAACCAATGAATCAGGTGAGATGAGTTTTTCCTCAATTCAAATCAGACTGAAGAAAAACAAATCTTATATTGGCCCAAACTCCCCATGGGTGCGAGACAAAACACTGATGTCACAGATCACGTGCAGTCCATTTTTTTTACAGATACATTACTATTCTGTACCACAGAACACTGTACATGGTCCTGTATGTAAATTACTAGAATAGCTGCTAAGAAAAAAATGCATTGTATATGGGTGCTGAGAGACAAAAATAAATTTACACACTTGCATAGCACTAACGACATATGAAATACCAATTGATTGAGACTGGGAACGGCTTGTTGTGTTTGTTTTTTTTGTTTATTTTAATACGCAGATGCAAGCAAACCCTGATGGGCAGTGTCTGTGCTCCCTGTCTCCCTGTGATGGGCAGTGTCTGTGCTCCCTGTCTCCCTGTGATGGGCAGTATCTGTGCTCCCTGTGATGGGCAGTGTCTGTGCTCCCTGTGATGGGCAGTGTCTGTGCTCCCTGTCTCCCTGTGATGGGCAGTGTCTGTGCTCCCTGTCTCCCTGTGATGGGCAGTGTCTGTGCTCCCTGTGATGGGCAGTGTCTGTGCTCCCTGTCTCCCTGTGATGGGCAGTGTCTGTGCTCCCTGTCTCCCTGTGATGGGCAGTGTCTGTGCTCCCTGTCTCCCTGTGATGGGCAGTGTCTGTGCTCCCTGTCTCCCTGTGATGGGCAGTGTCTGTGCTCCCTGTGATGGGCAGTGTCTGTGCTCCCTGTCTCCCTGTGATGGGCAGTGTCTGTGCTCCCTGTCTCCCTGTGATGGACAGTGTCTGTGCTCCCTGTCTCCCTGTGATGGGCAGTGTCTGTGCTCCCTGTCTCCCTGTGATGGGCAGTGTCTGTGCTCCGTTTGTCCCTGTGCTCCCTGTCTCCCTGTGATGAGCAGTGTCTGTGCTCGTACCTCTGTATGGGCAGTGTCTGTGCTCCTTTTCTCCGTGCTCTGGGCAGTGTCTGTGCTCCGTTTGTTCCTGTGCTGGGCAGTGCCTGTGTGATGAGCAGTATCCGTGCTCCTTGCTGTACACAGCTGCTCCATTCAGATAGTCCTGTTGCTCATGGAACGTAACCCGGGCGGGGAAAGCCTCAGCCAATCAGCGGCAAAGGTGTGTAAAGCGGCAGCCAATCAGCGTCCAGGCCGCACGTGATCAGCTGCTGCCGCTCGGCGTGGTTGCGCTGTAGTCAGTGCGTGGTCCAGGGCGGCCGGGAAGTCCCGTAGTGATGCGGCGGCTCCGGCATCCTCCGCACTGATCGGGGGCAGGAGCAGGGCCGGCCGGAGGCAGCGTGACTGAGCCGCACGTCTCATACTGCACTCACTCCCCTTCCCCCAACGAAGCCCACAGAATGCAGCGCAAGGACTAGATATGTAATCTCTTCTCCTGCAGCCTTTGTTCTCTGGGGGCATCAAGGGCACTGGTGTGTGTATATCTATGTATGTATGTATGTATGTATATATATATATATATATATATATATATATATATATATATATATATATATATATATATATATTAGTATATGTGCATTTTTGTTTTATTTTTTTTATCTGGCTTTCGTTAAGGAGTTACTCACATTAACATACAAGTTTCCAATTTACTTGTTCTCTTTAATTCTATTGATTACTGCGTGTTGCCTAGGTGACCGGCCACTATCAAAGTTGGTGGATTTCCTAAGCAGTGGTGTTCAGCACTATTAAGCTCTCTCCAGCCCTACGATAAACCTGTACTGAACTCTGGACGTGCAGAGAACGCGTTACGTTGGCCCGCTGCAGGGAAGAAGGCGTTACGTTGGCCCGCTGCAGGGAAGAAGGCGTTACGTTGGCCCGCTGCAGGGAAGAAGGCGTTACGTTGGCCCGCTGCAGGGAAGAAGGCGTTACGTTGGCCCGCTGCAGGGAAGAAGGCGTTACGTTGGCCCGCTGCAGGGAAGAAGGCGTTACGTTGGCCCGCTGCAGGGAAGAAGGCGTTACGTTGGCCCGCTGCAGGGAAGAAGGCGTTACGTTGGCCCGCTGCAGGGAAGAAGGCGTTACGTTGGCCTGCTGCAGGGAAGAAGGCGTTACGTTGGCCTGCTGCAGGGAAGAAGGCGTTACGTTGGCCCGCTGCAGGGGAGAAGGCGTTACGTTGGCCCGCTGCAGGGGAGAAGGCGTTACGTTGGCCCGCTGCAGGGGAGAAGGCGTTACGTTGGCCCGCTGCAGGGGAGAAGGCGTTACGTTGGCCCGCTGCAGGGGAGAAGGCGTTACGTTGGCCCGCTGCAGGGGAGAAGGCGTTACGTTGGCCCGCGGCAGGGGAGAAGGCGTTACGTTGGCCCGCTGCAGGGAAGAAGGCGTTACGTTGGCCCGCTGCAGGGAAGAAGGCGTTACGTTGGCCCGCTGCAGGGAAGAAGGCGTTACGTTGGCCCGCTGCAGGGAAGAAGGCGTTACGTTGGCCCGCTGCAGGGAAGAAGGCGTTACGTTGGCCCGCTGCAGGGAAGAAGGCGTTACGTTGGCCCGCTGCAGGGAAGAAGGCGTTACGTTGGCCCGCTGCAGGGGAGAAGGCGTTACGTTGGCCCGCTGCAGGGGAGAAGGCGTTACGTTGGCCCGCTGCAGGGGAGAAGGCGTTACGTTGGCCCGCTGCAGGGGAGAAGGCGTTACGTTGGCCCGCGGCAGGGGAGAAGGCGTTACGTTGGCCCGCGGCAGGGGAGAAGGCGTTACGTTGGCCCGCGGCAGGGGAGAAGGCGTTACGTTGGCCCGCGGCAGGGGAGAAGGCGTTACGTTGGCCCGCGGCAGGGGAGAAGGCGTTACGTTGGCCCGCTGCAGGGGAGAAGGCGTTACGTTGGCCCGCGGCAGGGGAGAAGGCGTTACGTTGGCCCGCTGCAGGGGAGAAGGCGTTACGTTGGCCCGCTGCAGGGAAGAAGGCGTTACGTTGGCCCGCGGCAGGGAAGAAGGCGTTACGTTGGCCCGCGGCAGGGGAGAACGCGTTATGTTGGCCCGCGGCAGTGGAAAAGGCGTTACGTTGGCCCGCGGCAGGGAAGAACGCGTTATGTTGGCCCGCGGCAGTGGAAAAGGCGTTTCGTTGGCCCACGGCAGCGGAGAAGGCGTTTTGTTGCCCCACCGTAGCGGAGCACACAGTTCGGGCCAGCCGAGAGTGTATGCCATCAATATAAAATCAGGAGTGAAAGCTGTGAGGCAAGGGAGCAGTGCCCTATTTTGGGACACATGGTGACACCATCGCTGAGGAGGTCTCCTTCTGCCACAGTCTGTGCTATGTGTAGGGGTGCATCAGTCACTTTGAAGGGAACCATTTGGTTGCTTTGTGCTCCTCGTGGATGATCTGACATTATCGATATGCATCGTGCAGTGTCTGCACCATAACAATCTCAACAATCCCAGCCCAATCAGATTAGGATTGCCTCCTTAGAGAATGGGTGCAAAGGTACTGGGCACAATACTACAAGGATGGTCACAAAGGTACTGGACACAATACTACAAGGATGGGCACAATACTACTGAGCACATGGATGGGCACAATACTACTGGGCACAATACTACCAGGATGTGCACAAAACTACTGAGCACATGGATGGGCACAATACTACTGGGCACAATACCACAAGGATGAGCACCTTACTACAGGGCATATAGGTGCTGGACATTACTGCAGCATGGGGACATTGCTACAAGATGTTTGCTGAGATTACTATATGACGCTGCTAATTGTAAAACAATATTACAAGAAGGTGATAAAATGTAACAAAAAAATTCAAAATAAAGCATGACTTTTTTTGCCATTAAAAATGTTTGTTTTTCATATATATATATATATATATATTTAAACGTAACTAAACAAAAAGTGCAGGTTTGTTATAATAAACAAGCAAACAAATGTCAAAAAACCATGGAATCATTAAAAATGTCACTTTGTCCTGCAAAGAATGTGGTCCCCTCAATTTTTTTTTCTATATGCGGCCCATGCACTCAGCTGAGTTTGAGGCCCCTGCACTACAGTGTAAGGCTATGTGCACACTAGAAAAAGGATTTTTCTTAAGAAATTTCTTAAGAAAATTTCTTGAGAGTGAAGGATTAGCGCACCTGCGTTAAAAAACGCACCAAAAACGCACCTGCGTTTTTACCGCGTTTTGGTGCGTTTTTACCGCTGGTTGCTCCCTGCATTATTGTGCCATTATCTATGGTAACTAACGCAGTTAGCTGCAGAAAAGAAGTGACATGCTCATTCTTTTAAGAAAATCTACTGAAAGATTTTTCTTAAGAAAAAAACGCAGTGTGCGCACAGCTAATTTTTTTTGCCATAGGTTTGGCTGGGGAATGTCTGCAGAAAGGTTACAAGAATTTCTCAAGAAATTTCTGCAGCAAAAACGCATTAAAAACGTAGGTAAAAAACGCAGTGTGTGAACACAGCCTAAAAGTGATGTGCACATGCACTGCCTTATGTCACTTATTTTATCCACTTCATGGTCTGGAAACCCTAAAATGGTTAAGAGGTGACATAAGCCGCTCACTCTCAAAACTTAAAGGGGTGGTCTGAAACTGACCCTTATTTTAATCCTAAATGTCATCTGTCGCTTAATATTATAATGGCACCACTCCAGCAGCAGGAGAACCTACATAGCTAATCATTTACTTGGAGCTATGTGCACTTTATTAGTCAGTCATAAGCATTTATCTTCCCTATCTACCTCACTTGAGTTATCTATATTTAATCCTTTGGTAGTTTACAAATATTTGGATGCTTTTTTGTACCTCCTTCACCTCACTAGAGATACTTATACTTAACCTTATGGCAGATTAACTATTTCTTTCTCTTTGTCATATTAAATATCAATGCCTGTATACTTTTTACAGGTGATACAACGTATTGTTGACATCCTTTTTGCATAGTGCTCTTTTATTAACCCCCATCTCTTGCTGGTTTTGTGTTGCTCTCCGTTTGTGTGACTCATTTTTTTAATTCTATTTTACTTGTATTCAATATAGATTTTCTATATTATTTCTTGTTTTCTTTTTTTATTTTTAGTTCTTTTTTTGTTATTGGTTTTGTATCTCTTTTCTAATATACTTTAATTAAAAATTCCCTACCGTTCCCGCTCTAGTCAATTTAAAGCGGGCTTTACACGCAACGACATCGCTAACGAGATGTCGTTGGGGGTCACGGAATTCGTGACGCACATCCGGCCTCGTTAGCGACGTCGTTGCATGTGAAACGCACGAACGACCGTTAACGATCAAAATTACTCACCTAATCGTTGATCGTTGACGCGTCGTTTAATCCCAATTATCATTGCTGTTGCAGGATGCAGGTTGTTCGTCGTTCCTGCGGCAGCAAACATCGCTACTTGTGGCAAATACAGGAAAGAGGAACATCACTGTACCTGCGGCCGCCGGCAATGAGGAAGGAAGGAGGTGGGCGGGATGTTACTGCCGCTCATCTCCGCCCCTCCACTTCTATTGGGCGGCCACTTAGTGACGCCGCTGTGACGCCGCATGAACCGCCCCCCTTAGAAAGGAGGTGGTACGCCTGCCACAGCAACATCGCTAGGCAGGTAAGTCCATGTGACGGGTCCTAGCGATGTTGTGCGGCACGGGCAGCGATTTGCCCGTGACACACAACCGACGGGGGCGGGTGCTTTCACCAGCGACATCGCTAGCGATGTCGCTGTGTGTAAAGCCTGCTTTAGGCTATGTGCACACGTTGCCTTTTTTTGTGACCACAAAGATGCAGCATTTTTGTGCGTTTTTGGCTGCTAAAAAAACGCACCCGCAGTAAAAAACGTATCAAAAAATGCATGCGTTTTTGCACGTTTTACCGCATTTTTTGCTGCATTTTTTCCAATGCATTGCATGGGTGGAAAACGCTGGCAAAAATGCAGAAATAATTGACATGTTGCATCTTTGTGATCACCACAAAAATGTACCTAAAACAAAACTGCATTGTGCAGACAGCAAAAATGAAAACTCATAGACTTTGCTGGGGGAGTAAAGTCATGCAGTTTTAAGACCAAAAACGCACACGAAAAACACAGCAAAAAACGCATCGTGCGCACATAGCCTAACTCCTTTTTGTTGTTTTTTTTCTCATTCCCGCTTGATATTTTGTTTGAGAACCACCAGTGCATGCTGGGATACTTAAACGCTTTGTTATACTTAAACGAGTTGTTACCAGGGGGCACAGGCGGCAGCGGTCCTTTGTACCAACCCTGAAATTAAGCGCCACCAGTGACGTCCGTTTCAGGGGCTGGTCTGCTCCCTGCTTTACTGAGCATGTGTTGGTTGTCAAATCCAGGTATGCCCAGTATGAGCTTCCTTGTCACAGTGCAATATTTTGTTTCAATACACAGTGACAGTGCACTCCTTGGCCAGCGCTTATGAGAAGTGACGAGCTGGTGCAGTGTCAGTGCACCAGGAGAGAACCCGGCAGGCAGGAAAAGCAGAAACAGCCTCGCCACAAAAGAGACATGTAGGATTAATATACTGTATATGTTAGTTTCGGCTCACCACTTTAAAGTATAGCATGAAATCCGGCACTGGCGCAGTCACTCCAGTAACAATGGCACCTCGGGAAAGTGACCACTGGCATTGACCTAAAGCAGCTTTGTCTGTGAAATCTCATCGGCTGAGCCTGTGTCTGAACAGCACTGAGTGAACATAGCCGTATACTGGTCCTTCATTAAAGGTTGTTTGATTAAAAAAAAAAAAATCTCTAACATGACCATGGCTGTACATAAAGTAATGGAGATGCAGAAGAACATGTTCCTGCACCCTGCGACCTATCATATCAGTTTATGAGCGATGACACATGTTGCCTCTGATGACCATGAGATAAAATGATTTGTGTAAGGCCGTGAAAAACGGGAAAGAAAGCACGGATCTGACGATTCAACTGAATTCACAGAACAAGTAAAACCACCAGAATGGATGGACAGCAGTCTGCGACCCACTATGGACTTTCCTTCTGGATTTTTGGAAGGAAAATGTACTATTTCCAACAGCAGCAAAGCGGATACATGGCTGATGAATCTATGAAGTAAATAATGATTATAAAAAAAATAAACAATACTTTATACCAACTTTGCAACAATAAATCATGTGGAAACGACGACCAGTGGCAAGAGGCAAAAGAAGTTTAAAGAAAATAAATAATTTTTTCTTTTGCTGACTAAGTGTGAAGGAAAATCAGCCGCAAGATGCACATGATTAGGTGCAGATTTTTGCCCTGGATTTCCCTGGATCTTTGCTGTCGATATCTTTTGCATCTGATGTGGAGATGACAATGATTATAGAACACTATGTCCAATGAATTGTTGCAGGTGAACAAACCTCAATAATTCAATAACAACAAAAATTTGAGGGTATGCAATACGTAACCCCAGATAAGAAGGCCACCACCAATTAATTGTAAAAATATATACTTTATTATTGCATAAAAAATTAGGAAGATTGAAACAACAGGGACAACATCTCCAAAAGAGGAAACACAGCTAGAATGGGAAACTATTAAATACAGCTGCACAAAAAATAGTGATACATGCAGTGGCTGAAATGAAAGTATACAAAATAATATGGGTCAAAAAACATCCTAGGGTATAAATAAACTGAGTAGATTACTCCAAACGGTATTCAGCGGGCACCATGATAAGTGCTCTGTTATTTAGGATACATATGCAAAACCTGAAATACATACCCAAGGATGAGATCAGCTCTTTGTGATGAATCTTAGAGCTGTGTCCCCCACGCCTGACGCGCGTTTCGTGTGAGAATTTCATTCACGAGGCGTGTTCCATGGGTAAGTACTCCAGGTTTTGCATATGTAGAGTGTATTGGCGAGTCATTTTAATGTAGTTAGAGACTTTTAAGTGTGGAGAGAGACCCTTGACATATGGGTTACAAGCTTATGTATTTTGGCCATAATATTACCAATAACTCATATTTATTATCATTTTCTATCCTTTTTTTTTATCGCACAATTTCCGCAGGATACAGTCAGCCCCTTGGGATGTCCATCCCTTATGTCTGTGCACTTTTGTGGTGCTGGACAGCCCTCCTGATCTAATAGAAGGGCGTTATCAATAGGCTTTGCCTGGACACTGTGCATTGCACGTACCTGTGTGACTGACGCCCTATTTTAGATCCTATTGGTGTTCAGTTTTAATGCCAGCAACCGCCCCCTCCCGACATGTTAGGCTGTGGGTGGTTGTTTTATTGGTATTCTGCACCTGTGCAATTCCAACCTTTATCATGGGGGGCCATCTGTATCCTGCGTGTGCATTTGCCATTTTTTTTACTATATTTTTGGCTAGTGGCTTTATTTCTGGTGAGGTTTTTTTGTATAAGTTTATTTTGATTATGTCCTTTGGTGAGTCATTTTAGATGACAATGATTGTAGCAAGTTAACAGCATCTAAAAGACAAATCTGCTATAGGTTAAAAAAAAAAAAAAGGGGGTTTTATTGGACACTCATTAAAGCCGCACTCCAGCATTTTTTAGTGCACTAAACTGAAGCTTTAACTCTGAGTCCCCTGCCTTGCGTTATTCTCACCCTCTGGCGTTTCCATGCTTTTTCGGTGTTTCTTCGGTCCCACGGCACCATCTTATGACTATAACTTCTGACTGGCGGAAGTAAGAAGATAAGTCACAAGTGCTCAATACAAGTCTATGACAGCAGAACGAGGCTCTCATAGACTTGCATTGAAGCGTGACCTCCATCACGCTGCACGAAACACTGGAGCTGCCAGCAGGTCACAAATTGCTAGACACCGACCGGAGTAGTGGTGATAGATGATGAAGAGTATAATTAGTGGACTTATTCATTAAAAAGCACCAGTCCAGCATTTTTGTTATTTTTATTGTACTGCTAGAGTGAGGCTTTAAATCTAAGTAAGATGACAATTGGACCTTGTCATGAACAGCCGGGGGAGTCACTCAGATATCCCGCAGCTGTTCACGGATTTGTCAAGAACACGACTACTCTCTAGCGCCCCCTTAGTGTCAGGTCAATTTCGGAACTGCCGGACAATAAGTAAATGAGGCTGCTGAGCTAATAATGCCAAATATTGGAGGTCTCACAGCAAGGATAAATGTATATATCACCGATTCCCGCTAATGGAATATATATATACCTCGGTACCCTTAATGATAGCACCCCAATAATTCTACACCACAATAATTCTGCTGCCACCACCGAAACTTGGTACAGGAAGTTAGGACACCCGTTACAGATAGCATAAGGCCCTTCGGGTTTTGGATTCATAAATATAGAGCATGAGGAAAGAAACTATTAAATTTTATGTATTTAATCCGAAAATAGGCAGTGTTTATAAAATATACAAGAATTTACAAGAGGGAACAATACAAGTACAGTATACAATTACATAATAAAAGGGAACAAAAATGAAAGATTACTACACCTGGTCACGGATTATGGCTCAGATATAGGGGGAGAGGCAGCCCCTTGGAAATGGACAATCTTATACACAGAATGTATATCCTCTGGCATTGACCCAGAGTGTACTAAGACACTGGCTTTTATTAATCTCTGTCCGACCCGCAGCCCCCACCTCTGCTGACATCATGCAAGGGAGGAAGTTTTCCCCTTTTCCAAAATTATGGAATCCTCATGGCCCTTATATCTCCGTGTGGGAGCATCCCACGTGGACGATATTACCGTCGTACTTTATTTTATGATTTTAGCAAAAGGTGGATCCCACACAAGGGGGATCTGGCATGTTCTGGGGGGCAGATATTAATTTGTAGCTCTTCCGTATGTCCTACGATTAAGCTTAAATATGTGAGATGTGTGTTATGGAATTGCGAGATCAGCGGTATGCCCGCCATATCTGGGGGACATATGTATCTCGCAATATTAATACTTCCTCAATGGAGACAATACGGCTGCCCTAGCCTTTTGATCAGCAAAGCTATATTCCTGCAGGAAACTTGTACTCCGCCCCTATGTATACAGATTGTAGTCGGAGCGTCTCTGGCTACGCAGGGGGTCTTTAAAGAGCTGGGAAGAGGTGTTGTAAGATACTTGAAAGGTACCTGTTATATCTCCTGACAAGGAAATCGTTTCCTGGCTGTTAATTTGGTAGGGGCTCTGGAGGGAGGGAGGGGAATCACCCCTGATCTAGAGACCGTGAAAACATATCTGCTTATTATATTTTCATGACAGACCTACATAGCATCTGTGCGTGCTGGTAACTCAGACCAATTTTACCATGTGTAAGAGCAGTCTGATTGGTCGGTATGTTGTGTAAATCCAGCTTAAATTTTTCTTGCTGCTGCAAAACCATGGCATGAAAACACAGCAAAATGGCCATGGGCACAGAGCTAGCGTCTCGTACATTGAGTGGGATGTTTTGCTTCTATTATCGGCTGGGAATCTTTACAATTATTTTTAGTTCAGTTTAGTTTCTCTCAGGTTACAAAGAAAATAAACCGGCATTTTTGTAAGGTTGCAGTAAGGCAGTGCATGTGGGACGGGATGGGTGTGCGAGGGGGTGTGCAGAGGCGGAGCGGGATGAATGCCTGGCTTATGTAATGTTCAGCAAACCATACAGCGAGAGTAAATGAGTGTCTAGGGGAAATGTGTTTTCCACAGAGGGGAGAACACTGCTGTAATAGCAAAGTAACAAGACAAAAACAAGATGTATTTATAAGAGAGCCCAGATTGGTACGGCTGGAGAAGCGGACAACTGGATCTTGTGCTAAGGAATGATTCTAGGAAAAACCTGTGACCACCTGTAATGTCCACATAGTTGGGGCAGACATTGTAGAACAAATTGGCTGAGATATATTTTTTTTTTGTCTGTGTTAAATGACATAAACATAGAAATATCCAATAGATCGGTCGGGAACGACACCTGCCGATCAGCTGTCCTTGGCGGTAGGCAGCCGGAAATGTTCAGTTCCATAACTGCCCCGTCAACTGATTTTGGATAAATAGGAGCGGACGTGCATTAAATGGTCGCAACCGCTATCAGAAGATGGGGCAGCGCCAGAACCGAGCATTTCCTGCTGCTTACCGCCGAGGACAGCTGATCGGCTGGGGTACAGGGTGTCGCACACTGGTTGATCAGACATTGATCTATCCTAAGGATTCCCCATCAGTGTAAAAGTAGTGGCCGATCTCTTTCATCCTTAGAAAGCAACAATGTGGGTTACTACTCACTGCTTTATCTTGTGCCTCCGAATTGGAAATTTATATGAAGCTTTTCATTTAGAGGCTAGACTGCAGAAGTATTCACACTCCCATGTGTTTGTGACCTCTGTTTTGTGTTCTCCCAATACATTCGATGTGGAGTGAGTAGGTGGCCTCTTGGGTTACTTCTTACTTAGTAATTCAGGACTTTGTTACATTACTCCGGCACTCGGCATTGCAGACATGTCCAGCCTACTCAGTTCTATGTATTTGGGGTGAGGCTCTCCCACTCATAGCTGAGAAACATGAATACCGAGTATAGTGATAGTGATCTCATTCACTGGCAAGAAAAAAGGGTCTATGGAAGCAGAAAAATGATCACATCTTTTTCGTCTGTTCAGAAGACCTAATAGTATTTTACATCATGGGGTCTCACAATCATAAGGGTGCTTTACACGCTGCGACATCGCTAGTGATAGCGATGTCGTGCGCGATAGCACCCGCCCCCGTCGTTCGTGCGACATTTGGTGATCGCTGCTGTAGCGAACATTATCGCTACGGCAGCGTCACACGCACATACCTTTTCAGTGATGTCGCTGTGACCGCCAAACAATCCCTTCTTCAAGGGGGAGGTACGTTCGGCGTCATATCGACGTCACTGTGGCGTCACTAAGCGGCTGCCCAATAGCAGAGGAGGGGTGGTGATGAGCGGCCGGAACATGCCGCCCACCTCCTTCCTTCCGCATTGCCGGTGGACGCAGGTAAGGAGATGTTCGTCGTTCCTGCGGTGTCACACGTACCGATGTGTGCTGCCTCAGAAACGATGAACAACCAGAGGCATGTACCACCAATGATATTATGAAAAGGAGCGACGTGTCAACGATTTTTGCCGTTTTTGGGATCGTTGATCGTCGCTTCTTGGTGTCACACGCTGCGATGTCGCTAACGGCGCCGGTAGTGCGTCATTAACGTCGTGACCCCGACGATATATCATTAGCGATGTCGCAGCGTGTAAAGCACCCTATACTCTTTGTAGTTTAATGAAAAAACTAAATATTGCAGCTCACCGAACCATAGCACATGTAGCGTCTGGAGGAATTCAATCAATCCTGGGCGGTGCAGGGAACTTGATTCCGGATAATCTTGGAGATACAAATCTTTTTTTGATATTCCAGCAACTTGACCAGAGGATTATAAAATTAAAGACTTTTATTCCAAAAGATTAAAATCAGGTAACATTTATAAAATACATATGGTTCACCAATGTGAAGAACGCTTACGCGTTTCAGACTGGAGAGTCCTTACTCATAGCTTAACATTAAGGACTCTCCAGTCCGAAACGCGTAAGCGTTCTTCACATTGGTGAACCATATGTATTTTATACATGTTACCTGATTTTAATTTTTTGGAATAAAAGTCTTTGATTTTATAATCCTCTAGTCTTTGTAGTTTAATGTAGCTTTCGTATTCCCTTCTACATCAGAATGAATATTATTAACTCACAGGATGTAAAATCCAAGTGTATGAGGATCTGACTACACAGGATTGTAGTCTGTTACCATGAAAACGCATAGATTTTCTTCTAATCTTTAGAAACAAAATGGTAAGGCTACTTTCACACTTGCGTTGAACGGCATCCGTTGCATTGCGTTGTGTGACGGATGCAACTGATGCGGTGCAAATAATGGCACAGGCGCTCAGCTGAGCGCTCTCACATGCCGGCGGCCGGGCGCTCAGCTGAGCACTCTCACATGCCGGCGGCCGGGCGCTCAGCTGAGCGCTCTCACATGCCGGCGGCCGGGCGCTCGGCTGAATGTTCGGCCACCAAGAAACAATAAAGTTTCTGTGATTTAAAAAAAAAAAAAGAGCATGCGCAGTGAAAAGTAAAGGTTTCCGCCGCTCAAAAAAAGTTACATGCTGTGTTCCTTCCACCCGACGCAGCGTCAAAATAACGACACCGCGTCGTCCAGCGGATGCAACGCTGACACTTGCGTTACAGTGCGTCGTCCATACAAGTCTATGGAGAATAGCGCAGTGCGTTAATGGACTGCGCTATTCTCCATAGTGACGGACTGCGCTGAATGCAAGTGTGAAAATACCCTTAGAAAGTAGGATCCGACTGCTTCATGAGAAACCATAGAACACGTAATGGAAGTGAAGGAGGAGCTGGCACAGCATTTTGGGTCCTGTCATCAAAATGTGAAAGAATCCATGACAAAACACCTTCCACAGCATAAATATAATCGAGAGAACCATTTATTTTTTTAGTTTTGTTGTTTGTTTGTTTTTCACCCCAGAAATTCCTTTTGTAAAGTGTCATCTGATCCTGTTGGCATATAACGTCTTGTGAGTACGGAAAGCTAGAAGCTCCGCTACTTTTCATTACTGGTAAAATTGGGACTTTCTTTTTTTCCCAGTGTGGCCAAGACTAAATTTGTTTTTCCAAAACTTTTTTTTTTTTTACTTTTTTTTTTTTTGAGGCAAGAAGTCAAATTCCAACATGTGACTTATTAGAGAAACTTGTGACCAGAGAATTCCTGAGTTCAGCAGTTCCTACCGATGTAATGCCAATTTATAGCCCATTTCTGCTTTACACGTGGGTAATAATGAGTTTGCGCAACTTTTGAATTATAGGGGATGGGATTTTCTTTTTTTTTTTTTGCTATGGCTAAGGAGGTGTGTACACAGAGCGTTTTAGCAGAGTTGCTGTAGTGGAAAATGTGCAGAACCATCAGGTTTTGGAGGAGTTTTTAATTTTTTGGAGGATTTTGAGGAGGATTTTTTTGGAGGATTTTGAGAGTTTTCCCTCAGTTTCTGCCCTGAAAATTTCCTAAAAACAAAAAACCCCATACAAACGAAAAATAAAATCGCTGTGTGGACTGTCTTCGGAAATGAGAAAAAGATGAACAGTTTAACTGCACTTATGTTTGGAAGGTCTCCCGTGAAACATCAGTGTTTTATAGTATTACATTCAGATTAGAACTTCAAAAAACTGAAGCAGATTCTTAGGTTCCTTATTATTTTTTTTGTTGGGGGGGGGGGGGGGTTAAGGGTAATCTGTCATCACGGTTTTCTCTGATGCAGATCTAGCAGAGCTCGGAATGCTGGGCTGTGTATAACCCCGCCAACACCACTGCCAGCTTTCTGTGTACACTGTGGTAATCAGTGGTGGGGACTCTGTTGGACCTGGAGGCACGAAGCAGCTTGTCCTGTTGCCATGATGACTTTGGGGTAGCAGGGAACCCGGGCTCCTAAGTTGTCCCTCAAGCTAGGAGGCACTATGCTATCCCTATTCTCAGGGATACTCCTAATGGAGAGACCTGAGTAGCCTTCCTGGCCTTGCTCCTAGCCAAGTCCTGATCTCATTCCTCCTCCACCAGGGAGTGATGGGACAGGAGTGTGTTGAAACCACAGAAAAAGACAGACAAGGTGAACTCCAAAACTCTGTCACACGCTCACACACAGGATAAGACAATAAGAGACTCCGGAAGAAAACAAGAGCAGGAAGGAAGTACAAAACAACAGATGTACATTCCTTAACCACACCAAGCAAAAAGCACCACTAAACAACTTTCACCAGAGGGTGCCAGGGACACCAGACTTCACAGATCAACACAGAATAAACTATAGCTGGCATGGGTAGAGGGATCCAACCCACAGAAATAGGAGGGGAGCAGATATGATGGGTCTCCCTACAACATGTGATTAAAGGAGCAAGTAGACTAGCAAAGATTAACTGTTACTAGCCTGCCTATGAATCAGCACACAGTAGGTAGACGCCAGAGTCTGCCTGTGTTGATCCCAGACATCAGAGAAATTATCGGGCGGAGTGTCAGAATTTGCAAATTGAACAGAGGCCGACGCCACAATGACAGTCTGCAAAGATTGTGGAAAACTCTGTATGATTGTCACGGGCGGAGGAGGGGACGCCGCGCTCTCCCACTGCTCGGGTCCGGCTCTCCACCCACGCCGCGGTTCCAGGCGCGGGGGCTACGGTGTCGCGGGACGGCATCCACATGCTGCTGTGAACTGCTGGGAGGGGGTGTGTGTGTGTTGTTACCTGTGTCCCCTGGCTTGTCCAGGGCGACACATGATACCTGTAGTGATAATCTCCTGGTGTTTAAAATACTGATCATAGTGGAACAAGAAAAAACAGCCTAGTAAGGCTACTTTCACACTTACGTTGTGCAGTATCCGTCACAATGCGTTGTGTGACGCATGTGACTGATGCATTGTAAATAGTGTCATAATAAAGGCAACGGATTTCTGTAAAATAATGTGTTGCGTTCTTTTAGTTTTCTTTAGCCGAGATAGAGCCCCCATCATCACTGCACACACACAGACACTACCGCACCCATCATCACTGCACACACACCGGCACTACCGCACCCATCATCACCGCGTACACCGGCACTACCGCTTCAATCATCACCGCACACACACAAGCACTACAGCCCCATCATCACCGCGTACACCGGTACTACTGCTCCCATCATCACTGCACACACACCGGCACTACCGCACCAATCATCACCGCACACACACCGACATTACCGCACCCATCATCACCGCACACACACCGGCACTACCGCACCCATCATCACCGCACACACACCGGCACTACCGCACCCATTATCACGGCACACACACCGGCACTACCGCACCCATCATCACTGCACACACACCGGCACTACCGCACCCATTATCACGGCACACACACCGGCACTTCCGCACCCATCACCACTGCACACACACCGGCACTACCGCTTCAATCATCACCGCACACATGCCGGCACTACCGCCCCCATCATCACCGCACACACTCCAGCACTACCGCACCCATCATCACCACAGACTCTCAGGCACTACAGCCCCCATCATCACTGCACACATGCAGGCACTACCGCCCCCATCATCACCGCACACACACCGGCACTACCTTAGTGACGTCACCGCTGACAGCGTGATTCACTTTAGTTTCTGCGTGGAGCTCACAGTGAGCGGCGGTGTTCTACTGCCGCTCCTGTCAGCTTCATGTAGCAGAGCTGAAAGCGTCGTGGGACCTCGTGTGGATTTCGTCGGACCTGGAGGGATTAATAAAGTGGCGAAAGAGGGTGTTATTTTGTCTTTATATTTTAAATAAAGGATTTTTTCGGGTGTATGTATTTATTTACTTTCACTACATATTAATCATGGGGGGGTGTCTCATAGACGCCAGCCATGATTAACCTAGGATGTAGTGGCAGCTATGGGCTGCCATTAACTCCTTATTACCCCAAATGCCACCGCACCAGGGCAATTCAGGATGAGCCGGGTAGAGTCCCGGGACTGTCACATCTAATGGATGTGGCAATTCCGAGCGGCTGCTGGCTGATGTTTTCAGACTGGGGGGCTCCCCATAACGTGGGGCTCCCCATCCTGAGAATACCAGCCTTCAGCCGTGTGGTTTTACTCTGGCTGGTATCAAAATTGGGCGGGACCGCACGCCGTTTTTTTTCTATTTATTGTACTGCACGATATAGACCCGCCCACCGGTGGCTGTGATTGGTTGCAGTGAGACAGCTGTCACTCAGCGTGGGGGCGCATCTGACTGCAACCAATCATGAGCGGCCGGTATTTTCAAAAGCAGGAGAAGCCGCCAGAGCAGTGTTACAGCTGTGCAGCGCAGTACCAGTGATTGATGAGTATGAGAGAGGGGGTGAGAGGGAGAGATCGACCGACAGAGAGAGAGAGAGACCAGGAGTGCTTTTAAACGATTTAGAACAGTGGTTCCCAAACTCCAGTCCTCACGACCCCCAACATCATATTTTCAGGATTTCCTTAATATAGCACAGGTATGCCTTGTTAACGATTCCATCACCTGTTCAATAGTAAGGAAATCCTGAAATCATGACTTGCTGGGGGCCATGAGGACTGGAGTTTGGGAAACACTGATTTAGAACGTTCTGCTGGGCATGCTTAGTAGAACGTGACGGAATGCTGCACTGGAATTTGTCGCCAAACGCATGGCGACGGAATCCAGCACCGTAGACATTCATTATTTCTCTTAGCGGATCCTGACGAAATCTTGCTGAGTGCGTTTTTTACACAAACAAAAAAGATTACATTGCGCGTTCCTTCCGCCCGATGGTCACTGACAAAACGACTGATGCACCGCGGGGCGGATGCAACGCAAGACCATCCGTTGCAATCCGCCCTTAATAAAAGACTATGAGGAATAAACTGATTCCTGCAACAGTTTCTGTAATTCCTCAAGGCGGCGGATTGCAACGGATGCCGCAGAACGCAAGTGTGAAAGTAGCCTAAAGGCTACTTTACACGCTGCGATATCGGTCCCGATATCGCTAGCGTGGGTATCCGCCCCCATCTGTTGCGCGACACGGGCAAATCGCTGCCCGTGCCGCACAACATCGCCCAGACCCGTCACACATATTTACCTGCCCGGTGACGTCGCTGTGACCGGCGAACCGCCTCCTTTCTAAGGGGGCGGTCCATGTGGCGTCACAGCGACGTCACTGACTGGCCGCCCAATAGCAGTGGAGGGGTGGAGCTGAGCGGGACGTAACATCCCGCCCACCTCCTTCCTTACTCATAGCGGCCGGGAGGCAGGTAAGGAGAGGTTCCTCGTTCCTGCGGCGTCACACATAGCGATGTGTGCTGCCGCAGGAGCGACGAACTACATCGTTACTGCTGCAGTAACGATAATCAAGAATGGACCCCCATGTCACCGATGAGCGATTTTCCACGTTTTTGCAACGATGCAAAATCGCTCATCGGTGTCACACGCAGCAACATCGCTAATGCGGCCGGATGTGCGTCACCACCAATTCCGTGACCCCAATGACTCCGCATTAGCGATGTCGCAGCGTGTAAAGCCCCCTTAAGGGTTTGGTACAAAGTACCAACTGATAACTTTATAGGAGGTCTCCAAGATTTTATTCCGCACACCCACTGTAAGAATAACGACTTGAGCTTTACTTACCGCCAGTCCAAGCAGCAGGGATGTCTTGACTACAGCACATTATTATTATTTATTATAGTGCCATTTATTCCATGGCACTTTACATGTCAATAAGGGTACACATAATAAAAACAAGTACAATAATCATAAACAATACAAGGCACAGACTGGTACAGGAGGAGAGAGGGACCTGCTCATGAGGGCTCACAGTCTACACATGACCGCTGCAGTCAATTGCTGGAATCACAAATCTCACCCCAACTACATTGACATCCCTGCATGTACATATGTTGCATGTCCACTTGAATAAAGGGGAGAGTACAGTATAAGGGGTACTTTGCACACTACGATATCGCAGGTGCGATGTCGGTGGGGTCAAATCGAAAGTGACGCACATCCGGCGTCGCTGTTGACATCGGAGTATGTGAATCCTTTTTACTACGATTAACGAGTGCAAAAGCGCCGAAATCGTATGATCGGTGTAGCGTCGGTCATTTCCATAATTTCGGAAGGACCGATGTTGTTCCTCGTTCCTGCGGCAGCACACATCGCTGTGTATGAAGCCGCAGGAGAGAGGAACATCGCCTTACCTGCGTCTCGGCTGCAGTGAGGAAGGAAGGAGGTGGGCGGGATGTTTACGTCCCGCTCATCTCCGCCCCTCTGCTTCTATTGGCCGGCTGCCGTGTGACGTCGCAGTGACGCCGCACGACCCGCCCCCATAGCAAGGAGGCGGGTCGCCGGCCAGAGCGACGTCTTAGGGCAGGTAAGTGCATGTGAAGCTGCTGTAGCGATAATTTTCACTACGGCAGCTATCACAAGATATGGCAGCTGCGACGGGGGCGGGGACTATCGCGCTCGGCATCGCTACCATCGGCTTGCGATGTCGTGGTGTGCAAAGTACCCCTAAGGCTATGTGCCCACGCTGCGGATTTACCGCGGATTTTGCCGCGGATTTGCCGCGGATTTCCCGAAAATCTGCAGCAGCGGCACTTCCAAGCCATTTCAATGGCATTTTGGAAATGCTGTGTCCATGCTGCGGATTTTTCCGCTGCGGATTTGCCGCGGATTTTGATCCGGAAAAATCTGCAGCATGTCAATTGTTTGGTGCAGATTTGGTGCGGATTTTTGGTTTTGAATGGGGAAAAAAAAAAAAAAAAATCCGCATCAAAATCCGCGGTAAATCCGCGGCAAATCCGCGGGTGCGGATTTGCCGCGAAAGTCGCGGATTTTCAGGCAGAAAAATCCGCAGGTACATTCTACCGTGGACACATAGCCTTAGGATCCCTTTTGCTATAATTGCTCATTTTAGAGCTGGGATATTCCTTCGTTCAGCTGCTTCCATGCAGTGTAAGGAAGCTGGTCTTGGGGTAGTAGTGCCCTCCTGTATACTGAGGAATGGTCTCATCTTATATAGAGCCATACTACACCTATGTGCTCAAGGAGCAAGGAGGACCGTGTTTGAACATGTACGCCCGAGGAGATAACACAGTGGCATATTCAATACAAATGAAGTGTCATGCCCACATGATGCAACAAGAAGCAACCGTATTGTCACTTCTCACACATACAAGATACTTGGAGCCAGTAATGGCTGAAAATAAAACAATGACATGTATCTTACTGATGATCTCCGGTAAAGACCTCCAGACAATACACATTACTGTATAAGTATAAACATGACATCAGCCGGGAGCTCAGACCGTGGAATTAAGCTAGATCCTGTCCTGTCGGCATCTAGTAAGATCAGCTTTTCATTTGGAGTTTAGCTGCATTTCTTTTTCTTTCTTTTTTTTTTTTTTTTTTGCTGCAATAAAACTACAGTTTTCACTTTTATAAACCTTCTAACCATTCATCACACCGCCAATTTCCATTTTTGAGTTTTTGTTTTTTCTTTCCTTCATCCCAGAATCATAACTATTTTATATTTCTTTCACATAGACGTATGATTGCTTATTTTTTGCACTGCAAGAAAATCTTTTTATTGCTTCCATGTTGGGATTGATATGACATATTGATCACTTGTTACAGCATTTATGACATTACAGCAAACAAAAGATCATAATTTTGTTGTTCTTGAATTTTTTTCAGTTTTTTTTTGTGTTTACCAACTGGGTTGATTATTTTTATATATTGATAAAACATATTTTTCGGAATGTGGTGATACCATGTGTTTTATTATTATTATTATTATTATTATTATTATTATTATTATTATTATTTTATTTTTATTTTATTTTTATTAACTTTACCTGCATTTCCCTCTATAAAAAGTAATTTTAACCTTTTTTTGCATATTTTTTTAAACTTTTTTTTTTTTTACTTTTCACTGTATTTATTAGTTCTCTTTGTGGACTTGGATCCTGAATTATTCCAATCACTTGTGCTATGTAGAGCAATAGCACAGCATTGCTACATTTAGTGAAAGTCACGGTCTCCTTTGAAGCGCGGCCACAGGCAGGTTTTCAAGGAGCTCCATAATGACCAGTATGGAGAGCTTTAGCAGACCCCTGGCTGTCCTACCAACCCATTGGCACCCCGCCATCACATGATGGGGACATAGAATGATATATGCCCATGCTGGTATGCTGTTTTTGCCGCTGACTACAGTGTGGTCCCTGAAACACTGGAACTGCCAGCAGGTCACTAATCGTTCCAGACCGCAGAGATGAATAATAATATAATATATAATATTTATTCACTTACAGTATATAGCACCATTAATTCCACAGTGCTTTACATACATTAGCAACACTATCCCCATTGGGGCTCACAATCTAAACTCCCTATCAGTATGTCTTTGGAGTGTGAGAATACGAACTGTGGAATAAAAAGCGCAATAGGGTCTTATCCCGGTGGGGGAAGGGGTGAAATAATGAATCACACTCACCTATAATGGTTGTGACAGTCACAATCACTATGCAGGCATATAGGAATCCGGGTCCAGGCAGCAGCCCCAAGAGACAGCAGATAACAGAGCGTAATAGAGGAAGGGTCTTGCATCCACACCAAGGACTCGATGGATTCAGAAGGAGATTAATGCTTCTTTAATAACATGCACAGGTCGACGCGTTTCAGGAGTCACAGCTCCCTTCATCAGGACAACAGGCAAGGAACATCAAATCCCTCATCAAAGAGATTTGATGTTCCTTGCCTGTTGTCCTGATTAAGGGAGCTGTGACTCCTGAAACGCGTCGACCTGTGCATGTTATTAAAGAAGCATTAATCTCCTTCTGAATCTATCGAGTCCTTGGCGCGGATGCAAGACCCTTCCTCTATTACTCTGTTATTTGGAGTGTGAGAGGAAGCCCACACAAACAGTGGGATACATACAGACTCCTAAGAGATGTTTCCTTGGTAGGATTTGAACCCAGGACCCCAGCACTGCAAAACTTCAGTGCTAAACACTGAGCCACCATGTCGCTCTAATCCGGCAGAATATATCAGACGGGGCAGGCATTTACATTTAAAGCACCACTCTATTAAAAAACAAACAAAATGCTGGAGTGGTGCTTGAAGTCTATGGAAAAGGGAGGAGAAGAGAGACACAGATTGTGCTACAGCTTTTTGTTCTGTTTCATCTCAGCACTGGATTCACAGAAACACTGTTGTGGGATGATGTCCTCCATGCATGCTGCTGCTTCTGTATGTTCCTATATAGACATTGAAGCCCTGAATCTCTCGTGGCTATGTTCGCCGTGCATTGGAAACATCATAACACGTAGTCTTCACCCGCTTGAGAAAACTGTCCATTAGGCCCCCTCACACAGCCGTTCATGAAACAAATGTTTTGCGTGGTCCGTGGTGTAGTACGTATGTCCATCTGTATGCGTGTTTTTCGTATGTTGTTCATATGCTATCTGTGTGACATCCGGATGGCACATGAACAGCACAAACTTGTATACTTACCTGTCTGGTGCTGCTGTCACACTTGCTTCTGAGTCTGCTGTCAGTGCAGTGAATATTCATGAGCATAAGGAGCAGGCCCAGAAGCAAGTGTGACACCAGCACTGGAGACAGGTAAGTATAAAATACATTTATTTCTCAGTGACATGTGTTTCCTCCGGTAAGTGTCACATGGATCACATCAGAGTGAGGTCTGTGTGACATCCGTGCTGCTGGCAGAAAACGGACATGTCGCCATGTGGTAGTAAACAGACATGTGCATGCACAAGCAAATTGATATTAATGGGTGTACGTGTGTCCATGTCTCCAGTACTTGTGAAAAACATCACGTATCGTAGACAGAGATTTGTGAAGGAGGACTTACAAAGACTCTGAAGGTAGGAAAATAGTTATGTAAAGGCCAAAAATTGTATTATTTTTTTATCTACACACACACACAACAGCTCATTCTGAAAACTGACCTAAAGGTCCAGTCACACTAAGCAACTTACCAGCGATCCCAACAACGATAGGGATCGCTGGTAAGTTGCTAGGAGGTTGCTGGTGAGCTGTCACACTGCGACGCTCCAGCGATCCCACCAGCAACCTGACCTGGCAGGGATCGCTGGAGCGTGGCTACACGAGTTGCTGGTGAGCTCACCAGCAACCAGTGACCAGCCCCCAGTCTCCTAGTTACAGCACACATCAGGTTAATTAACCCGATGTGTGCTGCAGCTAAATGTGCACAGAGCAGGGAGCAGCGCACAATGCTTAGCGCTGGCTCCTTGCTCTCCTAGTTACAGCACACATCGGGTTAATTACCTGATGTGTGCTGCAGCTAAATGTGCACAGAGCAGGGAGCAGCGCACACTGCTTAGTGCTGGCTCCTTGCTCTCCTAGTTACAGCACACATCGGGTTAATTACCTGATGTGTGCTGCAGCTACATGTGCACAGAGCAGGAGCCGGCACTGACAGTGAGAGCGGCGGAGGCTGGTATCAAAGGTAAATATCGGGTAACCAAGGACAGGGCTTCTTGGTTACCCGATGTTTACATTGGTTACCAGCCTCAGCAGAAGCTGGCTCCCTGCTCACTGCACATTAGTTGTTGCTGTCTCGCTGTCACACACAGCGATCTGTGCTTCACAGCAGGACAGCAACAACTAAAAAATGGCCCAGGACATTCAGCAACAACCAGCGACCTCACAGCAGGGGCCAGGTTGTTGCTGGATGTCACACACAGCAACATCGCTAGCAACGTCACAAAAGTTGTTCGTTACCAGCGATGTTGCTAGCGATGTTGCTTAGTGTGACGGGGCCTTAAAGGTCCTGGGCCATTTTTTAGTTGTTGCTGTCCCGCTGTGAAGCACAGATCGCTGTGTGTGACAGCGAGACAGCAACAACTAATGTGCAGTGAGCAGGGAGCCAGCTTCTGCTGAGGCTGGTAACCAATGTAAACATCGGGTAACCAAGAAGCCCTGTCCTTGGTTACCCGATATTTACCTTTGATACCAGCCTCCTCCGCTCTCACTGCCAGTGCCGTGTGCACATGTAGCTGCAGCACACATCAGGTAATTAACCCGATGTGTGCTGTAACTAGGAGAGCAAGGAGCCAGCACTAAGCAGTGTGCGCTGCTCCCTGCTCTGTGCACATTTAGCTGCAGCACACATCAGGTAATTAACCCGATGTGTGCTGTAACTAGGAGAACAAGGAGCCAGCGCTAAGCATTGTGCGCTGCTCCCTGCTCTGTGCACATTTAGCTGCAGCACACATCGGGTTAATTAACCTGATGTGTGCTGTAACTAGGAGACTGGGGGCTGGTCACTGGTTGCTGGTGAGCTCACCAGCAACTCGTGTAGCCACGCTCCAGCGATCCCTGCCAGGTCAGGTTGCTGGTGGGATCGCTGGAGCGTCGCAGTGTGACAGCTCACCAGCAACCTCCTAGCAACTTACCAGCGATCCCTATCGTTGTTGGGATCGCTGGTAAGTTGCTTAGTGTGACTGGACCTTTAGACCAGAGGTACACTGTTATCTTACTGCTTTTGTATTGAAAAGTTATGTGAATATCTAATATACATTGTTTAATTAAAGAGGTTGTCTCATCATCCAACATGGAGGCGCATCACCCCACAGCCTCCCGGCTTCCTGCGTTCTGATGGTAGTACTCTCCTGATAGATTTTTAGCATGGAGCAGCGGCAGCACTGTGCCCTCCCCGATGCTGGTATGTGAGTCAGCCTTACAGCATTGGAGCAGCGCTGCAGCTAGCCGAGGTCAGGCAATAACTGCGCTCCAGCAATCCTGATCTACTTTAGAGCAGTGCTGATAAGAGGAACGGAAAAAGCTTGTAAGCACTGCACAAGTTTGGCCACCACTGTTAGACGTCAGCGGTGGCTGGTAATTAAAGGGAATCTGTCAGGTGCAATATGCACCCAGAACCACGAACAGTTCTGGGTGCGTATTGTTAATCCCTGCCTAATTGTCCCTGTATACACTAGCATAGATAAAGAGATCTTTAGAAAAAGTATTTCTAAAGATTTTTTTATGATATGCTAATGAGGCCAGCGACTAGTTACAGGGGCGTTACTTCCCTTGGCTAGTCGGCCCCATTAGCATGGTAGCACACCCCTGTGGGCGTGCTAACATACTAGTGATGTGCAGCGTCAGAGGCATGGTCGATCTCACCGCTCTCTGCTGCCACCGCGCCATATGCTGGATATCGGCTTAGTGCGCATGATCAGAAGTTCCGGACTTTCACACATGCATACTATGAAGCCAGGTGTACGCGTCGCGGCTTCAAACTGGTGTAGTGCGCATGACCGGACGTCCAGGGACGTTCTGATGGTGAGCACTCAGCCGAAAACCTGCGATGGCAGCCAAGAGGTGAGAGCGACTATGCCTCTGACGCTGCGTATGCATTAGCATGTTAGTACACCCACAGGGGCTTACATTCTAAGGAGGCCGACTAGCCAAGGGAAGAAATGTTCTTGCGATTAGTCCTTGACCTCATTAGCGTATCATGAAGGATCTTTAGAAATGGTTTTTCTAAAGATCTCTTTATGTATGCTACTAGATACAGGGATGGATAGGCAGGGAATAGCACCCAGAACTGCTCATGGTTCCTGACACGTTTCCTTTAAAGGGAACCTGTCAGCAGAAATTTCGTAATAAAACTAAAAGATTCCCCCTCTGCAGCTCCTGGGCTGCATTCTAGCAAGATTCCTGTTGCTATTGTGCCCCCTTTGAGAACTAAATAAATAGTTTACAAAGTCTTACTTTTTGTACGCAAATATTTTTTTCTGTACACGGGGGTGGGCTGTCTTCCGTCCGTTAGTCGCCCTCCTGCCACTTTACGCCATCCCCCATCGCTCATTTCCATACTGAGGCCGCCGCCCAGTGCTCCTGAGGTCTCGCGCATGTGCCGTGCCCCTCTCGCCGTACTGTGCACTGTGCACAGTGTGACCGCTGGTGACGTGTTTGTGCAGGCGTGAGATTATGGGCGGCGCTGTGATTGTCATCAGCAAGTACCTGCCCGTAATCTCGTGCCCGCGCTTTCCCCTGTGCCTCCACCGTTCTGCACAAGCGCTGGCCAGATGAACCCACGTCGCCTCTTACCCATGTTTCCCTGGAGCAGGAAATAGATGGGAAGAACGGAGCACACCACCAATCAACAGGGTTCATCTGGCCAGCGCTTGTGCAGAACAGTGGAGGCAGAGGGGAAAGCGCGGGCACGAGATTATAGGCGGGTACTTGCAGATGACAATCACAGAGCCACCCATAATCTCACGTCTGCGCAATCACGTCACCAGCGGTCACACTGTGCGCAGTGCACAGTACGGCGAGAGTGGCACGGCGCATGCGCGAGACTTCGGGAGCACTGGGCGATGTCCTCAGTATGGAAATGAGCGATGGAGGACGGTGTAAAGCAGCAAGAGGGTGACTAACAGACGCAAGACAGCCCACCCCCGTGTACAGAAAAAAATATTTGCGTACATAAAGTAAGGCTTTATAAACTATTTATTTAGTTCTCAAAGGAGGCACAATAGCAACAGGAACCTTGCTGTAATGCAGCCCAGGAGCTGCAGAGGGGGAAACTTTTAGGTTTATTACTAAATTTCTGCTGACAGGTTCCCTTTAAGGCAATTACCAGTATAGATAAAATTTAAAATCATTTCATTCTTGAAAAGTGGAGAGGATTTTTTAAAAACAAGCACAAGACCTTTGCAATTTTGCCAATTTATGATGATGAGGAAAAAATGATCAGGTTAGATTTTAATACTATGAATGGTCGAGAAGAAAGTTTTATTATTTCCTATATACTGACAAAGATCTTTAAAATCAGCCAGAAACGGAATATACAAAGTATTTTAGATATTCACATAACTAATGTTCTACAAATCATATTGCTGGAAATTCACAGGCTGCTTTTTGTACAGTTTGAAGTCAAAGCCAGAAGTGGAAATAAATGGAAGGGAACTGTTCTCCCATTTCTTTTTCTAAAAAACAAACAAAATAGTAACAAAAAAGTTTTCCTGAAAAAGCAAAACATATTACTAATTTTACTGAATAAATGTCTATTCGCTGGGGGTTGCACTGTTGAGAGCTGAACCTTCTGCGTAGCCGGCAGGGCACAAGGTTCACCACTAACTACTCCATTCAAAGCCTATGGCACCGTACCCTGTTGTCTGCATCAGCCCCATTGACTCTGACTGGAGCGGTAGCGTGTATATACCACTACCTCCGTTAAAGCTCTCTTGGTGGTCATGCACTTTTGTATTTACTTTATATTTTTGCCTGTCATGACCGATTTCTGCCGATCATCATTAACTTCTTAAATGATACGTGGCAATAGTACATAAATATTCAGGTAGCCCAAGATGTATACGTGCTGCCCTCTAGCTACCAAACAACTGAACTGCATTAGTGATACAAAATAGATTTCACAGTAATTAATCTTAAAGGGAATCTGTCACCATGTTTTTGCCTCCCCATCTGAAAGCAGCATAATGTAGAGACAGAGGCCCTGATTCCAGTAATATGTCACTTACTAAGCGGTTTGCTGTCATTTTGATAAAATCCATGTTTTCTCTGCTGCAGATCTAGCAGGTAGGCTATATGCCCACGGGACAACGTACCTGCGGATTTTGCCTAGGAAAACCTGCGGATTTATCTGGATTTTCTAGATAAATCCTCGAGTTTACGCAAGTACAGACACTCCCCATGTTACCCTATGGGATTTGGGGAAATCTGTCTCAATGCTGCGGTATGTGCGGCTGCAGAAAATGCTGCGGATTTCCCGCAGCCGCATGTAACTGCATGTCAATTATTCATGCGGAAATTTCTGCGGAATTCCCACTCCTCTACTATGGAGATACAGGGCCGGAATTCCGCACGAAATCTGCACTGTTTATGCATGTTTACCACAACAACTCCGCAGAAATACCGCAGCAATGGATAGCTGTGGATTCTGAGGAGCAGCTGTGGTAAACCTGCAGACACAACTGTGGCAAAGTCTGCGGGTACATTGTCCCGTGGGCACATAGCCTTATACAGAGCTCATGAATATGCTGGACTACTTGCAGCACGCCAAGTAGTCCTGTAATGATAATCTACTGCTGATTACACAGTGATTTTATGAAGCAGCCCAGTAAGTGACACATCGCTGGAATCGGGATCTCTGTCCCTACATAATGCTGCTCTCAGATTAAGTAACTAAAACCTGGTTACAGATTCCCTTTAAAGGGGTATTCCCAACCCCGAAATCCTATCCTAATATGTAGCAGGTATAATAATAATAATAATAATATTAGAAAACACCTCCAATTATAATGTAGCATAGTTCTCCTGATATATCCATGTCTCTTACCTCATGTGCAGGGCATTGCAGCACCTTAGGTATCCATGGTTATGACCACTAACATAATGATTAACTATCTCACTATATGCGTGGTCATAACCATGGATACCTAAGGTCCTGCAATGCCCTGCACATGAGGTAAGCAACATAGTGAATAGGAAGAACTGTACTACATTTCTAATTGGAGATATTTGCTAATATTATTATTACACCTATTACATATTGGGATAGGATTTTGGAAATGGTAATACCCCTTTAAAGATGAAAGAATAATGACTCGGCCTCTTCCTCACATGACCTAAACCCTATTTTCTTAAATGAGAGATTTACTCTGAAGGAAAACACTCTTCTGATCAGTGTCTGGGAGGCTGTGGTTGGTGCTGCCTAAAAAATAATAGTTAACAGAATAAGAAACTGACAGACTCCATGCATGGAAAGCTTATGACTTTTATTGAAAACAAGGATGGCTTTATTGGTCACTGATATTTATTTAAAGAAATGTTAGAAAAATATTTTGTACATTTTCAGTTGTTTAGTTATTATTCTCACTTTAACAGATGAGAAAAACTATTGAGATGGGAAAATTTACATTTTTCATTTACAGTGGAACCTCACTTAACGAGTAACCCACTTAACGAGAATTTCGCTTAACAAGCAAAGCTTTCTGTAAATTTGTAACTCGATTTACGAGAAAGCTTTGCTGTACGAGCAAAATCCTCACCGCACACACTTCCGGTTCCGTACATCCACCGCGCTCTGACCCGCACTTGCAGTCCACACAAACACACACATCTACGCACAAAACACACACACACACACACACATACAGTATTATGCTCACCTTACCTTCCATTCCACCGCCGGTCTCATGGTTCTTGTAGTTCCCGGGTACATCGCGACGTCGTCACGGTGAACTACAAGACCCAGGAGGCCTGCGATGAAACAGAGGTAAGGTGAGCATATAATATAATATAGTGTACTTTACGTTTCATCGCCGGCCTCCAGGGTCCTGTAGTTCGCCGCTCCGCTCCACTCCAGGCTGTGCATCGGCATCCATAGCGACGAAGCAGGAACTTCCTGGTTCCTGTCACTGCTACTCAAAGGCAGCGCGCTGGCCAATCAGAGGCAAGCGGCTCTGCCTTTGACGTCAGCGCTCTGGCCGCGGAAGTTCCCCCCTCGTCGTTATGGTAACCCAATACACGGCCCGGCCCCGTTCCAGAGAACAGCAAGTCCCAGGAGACCGGTGATGCAACGGAAGGAAAGGTGAGCATATAATATGTACGTGTGTGTTTGTGTGTGTGTGTGGAATGGCACAATAGGGGACCAGGATTGGGACATTTAACAAGTTGTAATGAATGACAAAGGAATTCAGCTCACCCACTCCAAGTCTTCAGGCCCTCTCTCTGCAGCACGGACAATCGGCCGGGCAGCTGCAAGCATGTGAGATGAAGTCCAGCGCAGGAAAGAAAGCACTCTTCAATATAAATTTCCATATGGTTTATTCCATTTTCATGACTAAGACCGTGTAATACGGTCGAAACGCGTCGCTAGTCATTTTTCCCCTGCCTAGGGGCTGTCTGTACCTACCTTCATACGTGTGCACATGGAATAAACCATATGGAAATTTATATTGAAGAGTGCTTTCTTTCCTGCGCTGGACTTCATCTCACATTTAACAAGTTGTGGAACGAATTGTCAGCATTGCAATGATTTCCTATGGGATATCTTGCTCTGCTGAACGAGTAACTTGGTTAACAAGCACACTCCCAGAATGGATTGTTCTCGTTAAGCAAGGTTCCACTGTAGTTGCATAATAAGGCTAGGTTCGCACACTGCGTCTTTTTGACGCTGCGTTTTTGTGCGTTTTGGCCGCTATAAACGCACAAAAACGCACCTGCGTCGAAAAAACGCATAAAAAAACGCACGCCTTTTTACCGCGATTTGGTGCGTTTTTGGCTGCGTTTTGCTGCGTTTTTGATCTCTGCGTTTTGCTGCGTTTTTCCAATGCATTGCATGGGGGGAAAACGCAGAAAAACGCAGGAAAGAATTGACATGTCCATTTTTTTTTTTGCTCAAAAACGCAGCTTAAAAAAACAGTTGTGTGCGGACAGCAAAATTGAAAACTCATAGACTTTGCTGGGGAAGCAAAGTCATGCAGTTTTGAGGCCAAAAACGCACCCGAAAAACGCGCAAAAACGCCGCGAAAAACGCACTGTGCGCACATAGCCTAATTCTGCACAATAATAGATGACCAATAATTCTGCACAGATACACTGACGAGTGATAGGTTAACAATGTTTTGAACTCTTGACTTCCATTATCCATATCTCACCATCCTCTACAGCTTTCAGTGTGAGATGACCTTCATTTTATAGACAATCATCTTGGCTATCTCATGCATAAATTTAACTTGCAGTTATTTAGCATATGATTAGTTATGCAGATTCTAATCATGTCACCGCATTGTTACCGTTTTGCTCCTAAAAATCTAAATTTACATTTTATTTTGTTAATACTTTAGAAATCTACCTTTGCATTCAACACTGCCTGAATCCTTTATGGGCATGCTCTCCATCAGATTCAAGCATGTCTCAACCGAAATTTAGTCCCAAGTCTCTCCCACATGTTCCCAATGTTGGTGTATACTGGCTGACTCGCATATAGCCCAGCATTGAGTCCACCATAATCCTTGTCAAGTATCCAACACTTTGGCCATGAAACACCTCAATCTCATCAGGCTTCTACTACCAAACTTGGCAGTTCCTTCAATTCCTCGATCTGTTAGCCCCTTTTTCCCTTGTTTTTTCCAGACCCATTTGCACACATCAGAGCCGTTTATTGACTTTCGTCTCATAGCTCCAAATCACCAGTTTCCAGTCTTCTAGTGTCCACTTTTCATACTTTTTTGCAAACTCAAGCTTCTTATGACAATATTGAAGTTGAGGCTCTTTCACCTTTTTTCGCCCATTCCAGACTTTTGTAACGTGCGTCACACGGTGCTTGCATGGACATCTGTGATATCACGATTACGAAGCATACGAGCCGCCTCCACTGCCGTATTTCTTGTGCCAGAAGTGATAGACCTTGTGATGAGCTGACTTGATTGCTCTGATATTTTGCCTGGACGTCCACCTTTTGGCTTTTGAATGGATAGACAGACTTAATTTTGTATTCTTCCAATTATCATGGCACTCACCTGATGCAGTTTGGCAATTTTCATGGCCGAGAGACCGCTATCGATGAGCTGTTTCTTTTTTCTTGGGAAATCTTCTTCATTGCTGTGCCTCAATTTGAACTAATGACCTTTCGCTTGGCAATCAACCTAATAACACACTGAGCTATTAGGGAATGTGAGAACAGATTGTAACCTGTAGTGTACAGGAAGAAAAAGATTTTTCAAACACAGGAGCAAAACAGTAACAATGCAGTGACATGAGAAGAATCTGTATAACTAATCATATGCTAAATAGTTGCAAGTCACATTTATGCATGATATAGCCAAGATGACTGTCTATAAAATGAAGATAGTCTCACGCTCAAAGCTTTAGTGGATGCTGAGATATGAAGCCTGACACTCAAAAGTTAAAAACAATGTTACCCTTTTGCTTGTCAGTGTATTCTTCTAAGAAAGACAAAACCTCACTTTTACTGTCTTAAATATTCAGGGTATTTACAATTTACAATTACAATTTTGGATTGACCAACAGCACTGAAGTTGTTAAATGATAAAATTAATAATAAAAATACAAAATGTCTAACAATTGTGCACACAGTGTATAATGTATCAAATAACTAAACCCAGGGATTGATCTAGTATTCTATTCTAATTTGCTTTAAACTACTTATTTGTAGGGCTGAGCGGGCCCGGGCTGTAAATGTCCAGATCCGCGCGGTTTCAGCACTATTCCCGGGCCCGATCCGGGCCCGGGATTCCGGCTGCACGATCCGGAACCGGCATTTAATAAAAAATGAAAAAAAAACCCCAATAAATAAATAGCGTTTCATACTTACCAGACTCTGTCATGGCGGCACACTTGCTTCCGGGTCGCGCTTTCACTTCCTGTGCTGTCACACAGCTTTCCGTGTTTTCCCCGCCCACCGGCCGTCCTCTCAGCTGTGATTGGTTCCTGGCTGACCCGCCCCCCAGCCTGTGACAGTGTCTGCCGTGCAGTCATCGCTTATCGCGGTCAGTACTACGCTGCACTCAGAGCGGGCGGTCGTGCTCTATGGCTGCTCACTCTAACATGTAGCAGAGCTGAAGCGGCGTGGGACTTCTGTGGATTATGTCAGAACTGCAAGGTGTTTGGGGGTTAATAAAGTGGTGAAGCAGGGTGTGTTTTGTATTTTATTTCAAATAAAGGATTTTTCTGTGTGTCTGTTTTTATTTACTGTCACTTACAGGTTTGTGTGATGCAGGTATCTGATAGACGCCTGCGCCATCACACAAACCTAGGGTTTAGCAGCAGCTATGTGCCCCTGCTAACCCCTGCTATTACCCCGACTGGCACCGCATCACGCCAGCGGGAAGAGCCGGTATCGCACCAGTATGTCGCATCTAACAGATGCGACACACCGGACGGCTGCGGGCTGAGGATATACCAGCGCCCGGCCGGCGTTATCTTGGCTGGATGTGAAGATTAGGGGGACTGCACGTCTTTTTTTTTTTTTGTTTTTTTTTTTTACTTTCACCGGAATCGCAGGTGCGAGGGGCTCTGGCAGCACCCGGCAGCCTCGCACGTGTGACTCCGGGCACTGGATAAACAGCACAGATACTGCGCGACGGCTGGGGCTGCAGCCGAGCGCTATAACTGTGCTGCCGAGTGTGTTTACCACCGTGACTAACAGTGCACTGCTTTCCCCGCCCACCGGCCGTCCTGGCGCCTGTGATTGGTTGCAGTTAGCTGCCACGCTGCCACTCAGGATGGGGGCGTGTCTATCTGCAACCAACACATGCCGGTGGGCGGGGAAAACCATGAATATTGAATTGTCGGCTCCGGAAGGTAACAGCGTGACCCGGAAGGAGTGTGTCGCCATGACAGCGCCTCGGTGAGTATGCCGCGCTCGTTCCCAGCCCCCTAGCCCCTCCACAAACGTTTTAACCCACCGGATTACGGTCCCCATTGACTTATATGGGCATCGGATTCCGGGGCGGATCGGACTTATTTTTAAGTCTGTTAACGACCCGCCGGCCCCGGATTATTGCCTTCCTGCTCAACTCTACTTATTTGTAGGTATACTGTATTTTATGTGCATGATTATTAGGGTGGCTAACATGCCTGAACTGCGGTTAACCTTACAGCAGACTCATGGCCTATAGCGAGCGATAGACAGGATCTGACCCACTGAATTATATTGATGAATTTTCTAGGTATACAATGTTTCGCTGCGTCCCTGGACTCCTAGCTCTCCGCTCCTGCAGATACGCGCTGTCACTCACCACCGCGGCCAGCTCACGCTATGCTGCCCGACATTCCTGCGCTCCTCCATGTGGGTGCCTCCTCCCGCAGTCTGTGCATTCATCACAGGACCTCCGGGAGCGCTAGGGAGTGCACGCACGCCACTGCTCCTCTCTTAAATGGCCAGCGCGCCACTCCTAGGAATAGGAAGTGCCTCTCAGCCTATTGCTAAGAGGCACTGGGTATTTAAGGCAGGCTCTCCTCTCTCTCTAGGGGAGGTACCTGGTAAACTCTGTCCTGTTAGTCAGTTTTCTGTCGTCAGGTCACCCTGTCCGTCCCTTCCCATCTGGTCTCGTCCTGGCCTGCTTGAACCTTCCTGTCCCGTTCTTGCCTGTGAACAAAGGAATGATCCATCTTCACGTTTCCATAAAAACTCAGCTTTAATGAAAAACTCTTTTAAAATATAAAGAATATTTTTCTTGTAATAAAGATAAGCCACAAAAGTATACCATCTTTGAGTCAGGGAAAATCCGAAGGTTCTTTAAACCGCCCACCAGACGCATTTCAAGCACATGGCTCTTAGACCTTGCCTGTACCTGGTCCCAGCCTGTCCTGCCTGTTGGCACTGGTTCGAGTCCTGTCCTGCCTGTACCTAGTCCCAGTCCATCCTGCATGTTGGCACCTGGCTACAGTCGCATCCTGCCTTTACCTTTTACCAGTCCATTATGCACTGTTGGTACTAGTGACATGTCCGTCCTGGCTGTGCCATCTGCTTTGCTAGAAACTCTACCTGCCCATCCTGCCTGAGCCGTCTGCCTCAAGCTACCCTGGTGGTCCCTGTCTGCACTTGAGACTCTGTCCTGTCCAATGAAACAAAAAAATTGATCCTGCACTACCAGGGTTTACCTTTCATTGTTGAGTGGCCAGAGGAAAGCTGCTCCAGATCCAAAATCAAACATGCTCAGAGGGGCACACTTCAAAAGAGGCTGATATCCAGCAAATAATCCACAAAAGAAGAAAAAGTGGCTCCACTCCAAGGTCCACAAAAAGGATTTATTAATACAAAAAAGTGTGCATAAAAAAGTAGTGGCAGAGCTGGGTGCGAGCTCCCCCAGGACTACGGCCAATTCGCGCTAACCATGCGCTTCTACGGGTCCATTCTACGGGACCTGTAGAAGCGCATTGTTAGCGCGAAATGGACGTAGTCCTGGGGGAGCTCGCACCCAGCTCTGCCACTGCTTTTTTTATGCATACTTTTTTGTACTAATCCTTTTCATGGACCTTGGAGTGGAGCCACTTTTTCTTCTTTTGTGGATTATCTGTCCTGTCTGCTCCTATGTCTGCCCCGCCCTGAGGGTCAGCTGCCATAGTTCCGGACTTTACGTCTCCCTGTAGTCCAGTGGGTCAACTTCAGCTTGCTGCAACACCATCTCCGGCAGCGATCGTTACACATTCATTGTGAAGAAAGATGTGAACTGTGACTATTGCCTATGAAGACTTCAGGATCATGTGTTATCTCTAATAAATAAAGGTATTATCATCCTGCCTGTGGTGATAATACGAATACTGAAAAGTCATCTGTATAGAACAGGTTGTAGGAGTCTCCTAATAGGCATTCATGGATGGCCGGAAAAGCACAAGATGTTAGGCCATTTTATTTAATCTAAACAAACTTCTAAATACAAAGTATAAAAAATATATATATTTTTAATTATGTATTCTTAAAACATTGCTTTTCAATTTGCATGAAACAAATGGTTATTTTTATATTGTAATGACACATGCCAGGAGTATCACATGATGGCACACAGAGTATCTACTGCTCATTAGTATGATGAAAACAACATTGCCCGGAGAAGTGAGGGAAGTCTGAACTCATGGCTTCTACAAAGCACATGACATGAGAACAGGTTTGTGAAACTAGGGGAAAGGGCATAATTCTGTGCCGAGAAGAATCGACGCTCTGTGAGCTAAAAAAAGAAAAAAATGACTCATGTTCTTTCTTCTAACAAAATCGCTGGTCTTATACAAGTTTAATATTATCACAGTTAACTAAAGTGTATGGCCAGATTTGTGGCACTAGGGAGGGGACGAGGATACATAATTGCACATTTTGTAATTTGAATGCCTTTAATATAAATATAAGGTCTTTTTTATTTTACCCTTCGCATCGGAAGTTTGTACTGTTTGAAGACATTAGCCAGAGCGACAATAGGCCAGAGGGACTAAAACAAGAACCAAAAACTTAGCTGAAACAGAAGGAAATCAAAAGTGGGAAAGATTTGTCCAAGAATACCAGTCTCTCCAACAGGCAAGTGTTTGTAATTACGCGACTGTACTCAATATAGCCAAAGAAACAAAACAGATGCATCAAAACCGTATTTATTCTGCAGATTTAGTTTTTATACAAAATTTAAAGCAAACCAATGTTAGGTCTTATGCCCAATTTGCTTTTTTTTATCATTTTTTTCCTTGTTTCTTTTAATCAATAAAAGCAAGGAAAAAGCATCCCAGCAAAGTCTATGAGAATCCTGACTTGCTGTGCACACGTTGCTTTTTTTTCCTTGCAGTTTTTGTTGCTGGAAAAAGAAGCAGAATGTCAATTGTTTCTGCGGTTTTTTTTCCTGCTTTTTTCACTAATTGGTATCAATGGAGTCAGTGAAAAACGCAGGAAAAAAAAGCATGCATAATGCACACGTTGCTTTTTTTGTGCGTTTTTTGTGCTTTTATTTTACATCCCTGGGGTTCCCTGCAGCCATTTCATCATCTCGCGGTCTTTACCGCAGGACTTTGCTGTAGGTAAGTCCGGTGATGTCACAAGGTGAATCGAGTTCATGCCGGCAGATCACCAGGGTTTCCTGCAGATACGCTGGCATGAACTCGGTTCACCTTGTGACATCACTGGAGTTCCCTGCACCTAGGCCTCACGGTCTTTACCGCGGGGCCTTGTTGCATGGAAGTCTGGTGACATCACAAGGTGAATCGAGTTCATGCTGGCAGTTCATCAGGGTTCTCGGCACCTAGGCCTTGCAGTCTTTACCGCGGGACCTTGCTGTAGGGGAAGTCCGGTGATGTCACAAGTTGTCATTGAGTTCATGCTGGCGGATCACTGGGGTTTTCTGCAGATCCGCTGGCATGAACTCAGTACACCTTGTGATGTTACCGGGGTTTCATGCATCTAGGCCTCGCGGTCTTTACTGCGGGACCTTGCTGCAAGGAACTCCGGTGACATAGGTGCCCTGGTCTGTGAGTTGATCCGTACCTCAGTAACCCGGGGTCATCATGGTGACGACCCAGGTCTACCATGGCAGTGATCGGGTCCCCGTGATCGCATTACAGGGACCCAATCACCAGGGAGAGGTAAACATGTACTCTCCCAGCCTCCTGAATTGCACTAATCACAGCATTTAGGGAGTTAAGCTGCCAGGATCGGTGTAGGCACTGTAAGACTACTTTCACACTTCCGTTTTTTTGCATCAGTCACAATCTGTTTTGTGACTGATGAGATGGATGCGTCGCACTTTGTTGTAAAACTGATGAGAGAGAGGAATTTACACATCTGAGCATGCTTGGTTGCTAACAGACGGATCCGTCGCAGGAATCCGTCATTTCACGGATCCCGACAGATTCCGTCGCCCATAGACTTCCATTATAACACATGACGGACGCCGACGCATCCGTTGCTGTCAGTTTTTTCCGCCGCACAGAAAAACGTTACATTCTGCGTTCCTTGCACCCAACGGTCAGTCACTCCACGACTGATCCATTGCAAAACGGATGCAACGCAAGGCCATCAGTCACAATCCGTCATTAATACAAGTCTATGAGAAAAAACTGAATCCTGCAAAATATTTTGCAGGATTCAGTTTTTTCTCAAAGCGACGGATTGTGACTGAGGCTAGCTTCACACTTGCGTTGTGCGGCATCCATTGCAATCCGCCGCCTTGAGGAATTACGGTAACCATTGCAGGAATCCATTTATTCCTCATAGGCTTCTATTAAGGGTGGATTACAATGGATGGTCTTGTGTTGCATCCGCCCGGCGGCACATCAGTTGTTTTGTCAGTGACCGTCGGGCGGAGGGAACGCAGCATGTAGCGTTTTTTGAGCAGCGGAATCCTTTATTTTTTCACTGCGCATGCTCATATTTTTTTTTTTAATCACAGAAACTTTAATTTGTCTCTCGGTGGCCGAACGATCAGCTGATTTTGAGAGCGATCAGCTGGCTTTTAAGAGTGATCAGCTGATCGCTCGGCAGCCGGGTGATCAGCTGATCGTTCACAATAGTCTGCCGCCGGTAAAACTGAAAAAAAAAAAAAGCAGATTCCGTTGTTTTGTACGATCTGTTGCATCCGTTGTGCAACTATATGCAACGCATCCGTCATACAACGCAAGTGTGAAACTAGCCTAAATCAGCCGGTGACCCGGACCGTGACAGCGAGGATACAGTGCCTGAACCCCCGCCATCACCATGACTAAAAAGTGCACAAAAAGAAGCATGGGAAAAACTTGAAAATATGCGCAAACGCAATAATAAATGCGCTTTTTTTCAGATGCTTTTTTTCCTGCCAAAATATGCGTGTTTATGTGTAGATTTTCTGCACATAAAAACGCAATGTGGACAATGATAACCCCTTAGTGACCAAGCCAATTTTGTTCTTCGTCACCAAGCCCCATTTTTCAAATATGAACCGTGACTTTATTTAGTAATCACTTTAGCGTACTTCTACATATTCCAGTGATTCTAAGCCTTTTTTTCCACTTTCTTTTTTTTTTTCTTGTGGTATTAGTTGCTATTTTTTATTTTCATTTTTTTTTTTACCTTGCACTTTTTTTTGCAACTTTTTAGTGCAAAAAGTTACACTTTTCGTAAAATGACGCAAAGAATTTTTGCCTAATGACTGAAATACTCAAAAAACGCACCAGGAAAGAAGGGACTGGTATGGAGTAATGCCAAATTGTGTATGCCTTTGTACTTTTATGTTGGTGATAAATTTAGATCAATATGTTTTGCATTTATCCATAAAAATACAGTCATGGAAAAAAGTGTTGGCACCCTTGAAATTGTTCTAGAAAATTAGGTATTTCTCCCAGTAAATTATTGCATTTACACATGTTTTATCATACACATGTTTATTTTCTTTGTAATTATTGGAACAACACAAAAACCTGACCTAAAAAGGGAAATTGGACATAATTTCATACAAAACCCCCAAAATAGGCCAGAAACAATTGTTGACACCTTTCCAAAATTGTGTTTAAACAACTTTTGTTTTAAACATCTCTTTCAAACTCACCTGTGACAGCGAAAAGGTGTGGGCAAGATGAAAATCACACCTGAAACCAGATAAAAAGGGGAGAAGCTTATTCAATGTTTGCACTATGTGTTTGTGTATGCCACACTAATGTTGGAGAACAGAAAGAGAAGCTAACTGCCTGAGGATTTGATAACCAAAATTGTTGAAAAATATTAAGAGTCTCAAGGTTACAAGTCGATCTTCAGAGATCTTGATGTTCCTTTGTTTACAGTGCGCAACATAATCAAGAAGTTTACAACCCATGGCACTGTAGCTAATTTCCTTAGACAACAGAGAAAAACTGATGAGAGGTTCCAAGCATAATGGTCCAGATGGTGGATAAGCCCGAATCAAGTTCCAAAGAAATTCAAGCTGTCCTGCAGGCTCAGGATGCATCAGTGTCAGTGTAAATTATCCATCGACATTTGAATGAAATGAAACGTTATGGCAGGAGACCCAAGGGGACCCACTGCTGACACAGCCTTCAGGTTGCCAAAATGTATGTGCGTACGCCAAAATCCTGGGAAAACGTCTTGTGGACAGATGAGACCAATATAGAGCTTTTTGGTTAAGCACATCACTCTGTTTACTGAAAACAGAATGAGGCCTACAAAGAAAAGAGCACAGTACCTATAGTCAGATATGGTGGAGCTTTAAAGATGTTTGGGTTTGTGTTGCTGCCTCTGGCACTGGGTGCCTTAACCATGCCCACGGCATCTTGAAATCTGAAGATTACAAAAGGATTTTCTGTTGGAATGAAGTTCCCAGTGTCAGAAAGCTGGGTTTGCATCCCAGGTCATGGGTTTTCCAGCAAGACAATGACCCCAAACAAACTTCAGCTGGATGTTGATGATTATGGCTTACAGCCAATGAAAACCCAAAAGTCATCTAAAAAAATTAGAATAATTACCACAAAACACCTGCAAAGGCTTCCTAAGCGTTTAAAATGGTCCCTTGGTCTGGTTCAGTAGGCTACATAATCATGCAGACTGCTGACGTGACAGATGTCCAGAAGGCAGTCATTGACACACTCCACGAGGAGGGTAAGCCACAAAAGGTCATTGCTAAAGAAGCTGGCTGTTCACAGAGTGCTGTATCCAAGCATATTAATGAAATTTTGAGTGGAAGGAAAAAATGTGGTAGAAAAAGGTGCACAAGCAACTGCTGCTGGAGTCAGTGCTTCAAGAGCCACCACACACAGACGTATCCAGGACATGGGCTACAACTGTCCCATTCCTTGTGTCAAGCCACTCATGACCAATAGATAACGCCAGAAGTGTCTTACCTGGGCCAAGGAGAAAAAGAACTGGACTGTTGCTCAGTGGTCCAAGGTCTTGTTTTCAGATGAAGGTTAGTTTTGAATTTCATTTATAAATCGCGGTCCCAGAGTCTGGAGGGAGAGTGGAGAGGCCACAATCCAAGCTGCTTGAGGTCTAGTGTGAAGTTTCCACAATCACTGATGGTTTGGTGAGCCATGTCATCTGTTGGTGTAGGTCCACTATGTTTTATCAAGACCAAAGTCAGCGCAGCCGTCTACAGGGAAATTTTAGCACTTCTTGCTCCCCTCTGCCGACAAGCTTTTTGGAGATGGAAATGTAATTTTCCAGCAGGACTTGGCACCTGTCCACACTGCCAAAAGTACCAATACTTGGTTTAATAACCACAGTATCACTGTGCTTGATTGGCCAGCAAACTCGCCTGACCTAAACCCTATAGAGAATCTATGGGGTATTGTCAAGAGGAAGATGTGAGACACCAGACCCAACAATGCAGACGAGCTGAAGGCTGCGATCAAAGCAACCTGGGCTTCCATAACACTTCAGTGCCACAGGCTGATCGCCTCCATGCCATGCCACATTGGTGCAGTAATTCATACAAAAGGAGCCCTGACCAAGTATTGAGGCATTTACTGTACAGACTTTTCAGTAGGCGCCAACATTTCTGAGTTTAACATCATTTTTTCAGTTGGTCTTATATAATATTCTAATTTTCTGAGATAATGTCTTTTGGGTTTTCTTTGGCTGTAAGCCATAATCATCAACATTGACAGAAATAAACACTTGAAATAAATCCCTCTGTGTGTAATGACTCTTTATAATATATAGGAATAGATCCCTCTGTGTGTAATGACTCTATATAATATATAGGAATAGATCCCTCTGTGTGTAATGACTCTATATAATATATAGGAATAGATCTCTCTGTGTGTAATGACTCTATATAATATATAGGAATAGATCCCTCTGTGTGTAATGACTATAATATACAGTATAGGAATAGATCCCTCTGTGTGTCTGTGTGTAATGACTCTTTATAATGTGTTTCCTTTTTGTATTCAATTACTGAAATAAATTTAACTTTTTGAGAATATTCTAATTTATTGAGATGCACTTGTATATTACCATCCTTTTCTCCCCACACAAAACCTGTTATTTGCTTCAATGACCTCTGAATATAAATACTTTGGTGCTGCTCTATGCAACTCCTTTGAGTGTGTAGCAGCTGCTGCAGAACATATCGAATTTAAAAGCATAAGATTTGATCTACACTGCCCGGTAGCAACTTCGACACTTTTAACTGACTCAGCCAGCACAGAATGACTGTTTACACTAAGCACAGGCACTCATGTATCACGAGTGGGGCTAATCATTTAAATACACCTTTCCACCTGCTTGTTTTTCCTCAATCTCCAAACTCCTCTCTTTTTTGACAGTTCTGGCTTCATAGAGTCAGAGAAGGAAGGTGATAAATGGAAAGCAAGAAGGTGGAACTGTGGATTTAAATGATTAGCCCCACCATGATGCACCAAGTGCCTGTACTTGGTGTGAATAGTCATTCTGTGCTGACCAAGTCCCTTTAATGGAGCTGCAGTATTCTGGTGTTAAAAGCTTTTGAAGAGTCACAAAATGTTGGCGCAACTTGAGGCTATGCTAAACTTTTGGCAAAGCTGGGGAGGGACGGGGCATGGCAGCCGTGGCTTGTCAAATTCATGATGAGCATCAGTGTTCGCTACGTCAGAAATCAGTAAAGACTGAAGAGGGATTTGTTGCGAAGTGTACAAGGTGGTGCACGCCACTCAACCGATGATCCTGATTCATGAAGAGGTGTTTGTCTCTTCATGGATCTGTAGCATCTTACTCCAGCACACCGATGTGAACAAACACGATCTTGATGGATCAATATGTTTTGGTTTCTAAACCAGCTGAAAGTACTATATGGTTCCGGGGTTAGGGTAACGAGAATATAACTTTATATAAAGCACACATAGAAGGTTTGATTGGTGGAAGGTAGGAAACTCTACTTAGTCACTAAAACCAAAGCATTCCTTCACCAATACTGAAGACTATCTCAATAAAAGTCTATAGCTCCAATGCATTAAGCCAGTCTTAAAGGAAATACTATACATCATCTTTAACTTTTTGCTTTTTAGAGATAATTTCATCTTCAACTTGCTTAACTGTTCACAATAACAGTGATTTTGACCAGGGGTGCCCAAACTTTTGGATATAGTTTCATATAGTAGAAGCAAAATATGTCAATAGTTTCTTCCTGACTATGAGGATCTATCATGTCTTTTGATGCACGGGACAAACGCAGCAGAAGAACAAACCTGAAGCAGTCTTGAAAGAGGTCTCCCACTCTCCTTTGAAGCCTTATAAAAGAAATGTTTACATATTTCACTGTGATGTACTTCTGTGGCGCCCTGGACAAGCCAGGACGTCACAGGTACTGCAACAACACACCCCACACCCCAGCTAGGAACATCAAAGTCAGACACAAATCCTTGTTGCCTCCCTCCAGGGGCTGATGTCCACACCAGGTGGGGCGGAGCCAGGCGGTTGACTCCACCCACCGAGGAGTTCACAGTCCTGGAGGCGGGAAAAGTGAAGGGGAGTGAGGGAAAGTGGAAGGAGTAAGTGGTAGGAGAGGAGCAGACTGACCGTGTCCGGGCACGTGGCCCGGGCACCGGAGAGCAAGGTTGGCAGACGGTGGTGACCGTCTGCAGGAGAGGCCGATTGCCGCACAACCTTAAGGACCGGGGATGGGCGGTGGCCCGCCGGTACCGAATCGGGGAGCGAAGAGAAGCCAGCACCATCCGGCAGGGCCTACGGACCCCGACCAGGCTTGGAGTCGCTGTTAAACCGGTCAAATCTGTCAGCGACGGGAACCTCCGGGGTTTCCCAGCAGTAAAGACCCGACTGAAGGCAACCGCTCAACCATGAAGGGAAATACAGCTACCGCCACAGCTAGGGTTCCCAGGGCCAGCGCCTGTGGGCAAAAGGGGGCTCCTCCGGCAAATATACCGCTGGGGAGCGGGTTACCGGTGGGAAGCCATCGGGGCCGAGAACATAACACCGGTGCAGGGAGAGACAGTTACCGCCAACCTACCGGGAGTGACCGTCACAGCCGTCTGTGGGACTCATCCATCCAGCCGTTTGTTTTACCAGAGACTCCGTGTACGTTACTGGCTGAGTAAGTACCACAGTGCCGTCTGGCACTGTGCTGCCCCTCAACCCTGCACCTGGCCAAGCCCCGCAATCCACCTTACCGACAACAACTCTGGGCCCCGGGACTACCAAAATCCCCCTACCCACGGAGGGGAGAGAAACATCCCAGCTGCTCCCTGTCATCGCTCCCGGGATCCCCGTACAGAGCAGCGGTGGTGCCCCAACCTCACCACACACCGTGGGTGGCGTCACAAACTGACATCCCAAACACCAACAAACCACCCCTTTCACTCACGGGCGAGGAGCGCCGCTCGAGTCCCCGGATCCGGCCCACCGCTTGAGCCACCGATCAGCAGTAGCAGCAGCGCCGGACCTGAGCGTGGTGAGTGCAGCAGCCTCCCCGCCCGCGACACTTCTCATCTAGAAAGGGCTCTCAGGTCATTCCTTTTTTTTGTTTTATAAACCTGCAAATGTAATTGGGTAAAATCTTTTGTTTTGTTTTCTTTTTTTCTGTGAAGTTTCTAATGTATGAATTTGACGTGGCAATTCGTTGACCACTAGAGCCCTTTCCCTCTTACATCTGGAACCACGTTTGATATGGATACCTCTCATGACACATTTTAGAGTCTCCCACTGTAAGGAAATTGATGTTTGATGAAAGATATGTACCTTGTTAATAGAATCCATCAGATCCGATGTGCATAGATAATCCTTAAGGAGGTTATCGTTCAGTCTCCACATCCAAGAGTATTGGACCAGAGAAGGAAGGGATAAAGAAAGAAAAATGGGAGCATGGTGTGACCACAGAATATCTCAAATCGTAGCCAGTGCATGCACGAAAGAGAATGGTGACTCAAAAAGAAGAAGTCTATGCGGCTTTATGAATTGTGAGCAGGTGAAAAATATATGTAGTCCTTACCCTGTGGATTTAATACACACCATACGTCTGCCAGCCGGAGGGCATGGAGGATCCACATCAAAGAACGAAGTTGTCTCAGCGGAACAGTAGCCCGTCTAGATGAAGAATCTACTGATGGATTCAAGGTAAAATTGAAGTGTCCACCTGTAATCAAAACTCCTTCTGCAAAATCAGAGACAAGTTAAAAAAGAAAAGCGACGTAGCAATCTGATCCTTATTCAGAAGGTACTAATTGGCTATCATGCAAATTGAGTCTGCAATTTTTAGTTTAAGAAAAATAAATCTGCCCTGATCATCAACAAGAGAGACAATAACAAAACATTTTAGTGATTTGTGGATTACTATGAAAACCCCTTTAGATGTTGACTCCAGTATGGTGCTGCAGAACCATTGAGAAAAATACATCTAGCTTATAGGATAGGAATCTGTTCAATTTTAAAGTGCATTTCTTGTAACAAAAGAATCTAAACTCTTTGTTTATGCATAGAATAAAGAATTTGCGAACGTTTCTGTGGAACATTGAACCCTCTAACATTGAGCAAACTAATCTTGATTGAAGCCATTATGAGGGGATGAAGGATGGAATGATAGGGGAGAAGGTAAAAAGATAAGAAAAATATCCCCCTAACTGGTCGGTAGTGCCTTCTCCAGCAAATCACAAGGTTACAGAGCACCACTAGTCACCAGGGAAACTCTTATAGTAAGAGGAAGAGAAGGGGAGAAAAATATTCCACTCCTGTCCAGCAGACTGTAGAAGTCTCCAAAGTGGAAACTGGTTTTCTACAGAGGGACACTTCCTCCTATGACCTAACTCCAATCCCTAGCTTACAATGAGGAAAAAAATTATTTAGTCAGACACCAATTATGCAAGTTCTCCCACTTAAAAAGATGAGAGAGGCCTGTAATTGCCATCATAGGGATACCACAACTATGAGAGACAAAATGAGAAAACAAATCCAGAAAATCACCTTGTCTGATTTTGCAAGATTTTATTTGCAAATTATGGTGGAAAATAAGTATTTGGTCATCTAAAAATATGCAAGATTTCTGGCTCTCACAGACCTGGAACCTCTTCTTTAAGAGACTCCTCTTTCCTCCACTCATTACCTGTAGTAATGGCATCTGTTTGAACTTGTTTATCAGTATAAAAGACACCTGTCCACAACCTCAAACAGTCAAACTCCACTATGGTGAAGACCAAAGATCTGTGGAAGGACACCAGAAACAAAATTGTAGCCCTGTACCAGGCTGGGAAGACTGAATCTGCAATAGGCAAGCAGCTTGGTGTGATGAAATCAACCTTGGGAGCAATAATAAGAAAATGAAAGACATAAAAGACCACTAATTATCTTCCTCAATCTGGGGCTCCACGCAAGATCTCCCCTCATGGGGTCAAAATGATCACAAGAATGGTGAGCAAAAATCCCAGAACCACAGGGGGGACCTAGTGAATGACCTGCATAGAGCTGGGACCACCGTAACAAAGGCTACCATCAGTAACACACTACGCCGCCAGGGACTCAGCTCCTGCAGTGCCAGATGTGTTCCCCTTCTTAAGCCAATACATGTTCGGGCCTGTCTGAAGTTTGCTAGAGAACATTTGGATTATCCAGAAGAGTATTGAGAGAATGTCATATGGTCTAATGAAACCAAAGTAGAACTGTTTGGTAGAAACACGTGTTTGGATGAGACAAAATGCTGAGTTGCATCCAAAGAATACCATAACTACTGTGAAGCATGGGGTTGGCAACATCATGCTTTGGGGCTGTTTCTCTGCAAAGGGCCCAGGACGAAAGAATGGATGGGGCCATGTACCATGAGATTTTTAGTGCAAACCTCCTTCCATCAACAAAAGCATTGAAGATGAAACATGGCTGGGTCTTTCAGCATGCTAATTATCCCAAGCACACCGCCAGGGCAACAAAGGAGTGGCTTCGTAAGAAGCATAGGAAGGTCCGGGAGGGGCCTAGCCAGTCTCCAAATCTCAACTCTGTAGAAAACCTTCGGAGTGAGTTGAAACTCCGTGTTGCCCAGCGACAGACCCAAAACATCACTGCTATAGAGGAGATCTGCATGGAGGAATGAGCCAACATACTACCAACAGTGTGTGCCAACCTTGTGAAGACTTAGGCGGGCTTTGCACACTACGACATCGCAGGCCGATGCTGCGATGCCGAGTGCGATAATGCCCGCCCCCGTCGCAGCAGCGATATGTGGTGATAGCTGGCGTAGCGAAAATTATCGCTACGCCAGCTTCACACACACACCTGCCGTGCGACGTCCCTGTGGCCGGCGACCCGCCTCCTTGTTAAGGGGGCGGGTCGTGCGGCGTCACTGCGACGTCACACGGCAGGCGGCCAATCGGAGCGGAGGGGCGGAGATGAGCAGGATGTAAACATCCTGCCCATCTCCTTCCTTCCGCATATCCTACGGAAGCCGCAGTGACGCCGGTAGGAGATGTCCCTCACTCCTGCGACTTCACACACAGCGATGTGTGCTGCCGCAGGAGCGAGGAACAACATCGGACTGTCGCGTCAGCGTAATTATGAATTACGCCGACGCTGCACCGATGATACGATTACGACGATTTTGCGCTCGTTAATCGTATCATCGAGACTTTACACACTGCGATGTCGCATGCGATGCCGGAAGTGCGTCATTTTCAATTTGACCCCACCGACATCGCACCTGCGATGTCGCAGTGTGCATAGCCCGCCTTACAGAAAACGTTTGACCTCTGTCATTGCTAAAAAAGGATATATAATAAAATATTGAGATGAACTTTTGTTATTGACTAAATACTTATTTTCCACTATAATTTGCAAATAAAATCTTGCAAAATCAGACAAGGTGATATTCTGGATTTGTTTTCTCATTTTGTCTCTCATAGTTGTGGTCTACCTATTATGTCTCATCTTTTTAAGTGGGAGAACTTGCACAATTGTTGGCTGACTAAATACTTTTTTCCCACTGTATATGTAGAGAAGTGAGAAACACAGGCCAAACTTAAATTTAAATCTCCCAACTATGAATATATGTCACCGGGAATAGCATATATCAGAACTACCTCTTTTGATCAGGTGCCTATGTAGATCAACCAGTAACCGTTAGTTAATAAAGCTGCTCCCGAACCCAGAGCTAAAACTTAGAAAGAAACCTTCAGAGCAAAGAACTCAGTCCAGTGAAAACCGCTTCTCTTCTGTTCTCCGGGATTTTTTCGTCTTGGTTCTTTCTGTATTTGTGGGACATTATCCTTATATAGGACCTCTTAGAAGTTCTGGGCAGTCCAGTGGTGGGATCGACATAGAAGAGATCCCCAAACCTAAAACAAAAGCAGGAATGTGCCCAGGACAGCGGAGATTATGCAGAGAACCCAGATGATGAAATTGGACTTGAAAGGAAAATCCCCAAGAGTATAGAATGTTTCTTTTCCTCAAGGCTTCCAACAGTGGTCTCAGGGCTCTCTTGCTTTGTAACATATGAAGTGACAAATTGGGCATAAGCTGAATGGAATATTCTTCGTAATGGAGTCTATTCTACAACTTTCTATCACTTTATATCTGTGGACTTGATATATCACATCCCATGGTTTGGACACGACAGTGGATCGCTGCCCTAGGGATCTCTGCGTCCTATCAAATTCCAGCTCTGTAGCTTTGGGAGATTTTAAAATGGAGTTGAAACAATGACGCCAAGTCTCTTGCAATTTATACTGCGCTACCATTTCTGGAAGTCCTCTAATCCTGATGTTATGTCGTCCTCTATTCTCAATGTCATCTAGCAGGATGTAACTGATAAGAGTGGCATGAAATAGCCTGCTCATGACTGCACACCGGTATCTAAATAGATGCTGTTCCTGTTTCCGACTCAGATACCCTCTCTGATAACTGCTGCACCTCTGTTCTGATAGCTGTAGTCTCCGCTCTGTATGAAGACTCTAGCCTGGAAATATAACTCCATGTCTTCTTTTGTAGGAATACCTCGTATACGGACTCCGAGCTCCTCCCAAACTGCATCCACCTGAGATGAATCACCCGGTAAATTCCCTTTTGGATGTTTAGGGGAAGAGGATACTGGACATAGCAGAATAGAGGAAAAGCCCCTTTCAAGAGAACTAACAATTCCCCCCAGCATGTGTCCATATTGTCCTGAAACTGATTGGGGGCCACTGATGTATAATCCAGGGGAGCAGGGAATAGGGATTAGGGCTCCTCCAAATCATTAAGGGCACACCTTGACTTTAACGGTGTCAACTATGTGCCCACCATCCTGTCTCTTGCAAGACGGGGCGTATCTGTGATCACATTGGCATAGATTTCAGAAGCTTCATGCTCCACCATAGCTTAACTGGATTGTCTTTCAAGGGGGAGAAGCACATATGTTGCGGGCAGGGGACAGACCATGGCAGGGGGGGCTGCTTGAGATGCTCAGATCCGGGTCGTGGCGGTGGCTCGAGGGGAAGCCGGGCCAGAACACACGTCTGTCGCCCGCAAGTGAAAAGGGGTGTTTATTACATAGGGGAGGTTTTGTTAGTGACACCACCCTTGATGTACGGTGATTGTTGGTGACGCCGCCACTGGTTAATTAACAAGTGGCATGAAACCTTCCTCGTCCTAGGGTCCAGGCATCCCGTCTGTGCACGGCCTCTGGACCGGATTCCCGCTGTCGGCACCGGCGGGCTACAACCCTGCCCCGGTCAATTTTAGGTCTCCCGCGACCGGATCTCCGTTGCCTGTGACCCTGTTTGCTGTCTGCTACCTAGTCAGGTAGTCCAGGGACCCCTACCCCTGACTCCACTGCACACTTCACTCTCCTCTACTCGACTGTCAGACTGTTCAAACTTGACTCGACTACTGTGTTCCCGCCTCTGACACCTCAGGACCCCTAGGTGGGCGTTCTCATCTGCCTGATCCCGCCCACTGGTGTGTCCCTATTGTCATGAGGGGGTGGCAAGGCTTTAATGGCTGTGTGTTGTACCTGGGAGTGGGTTTTTGGTGGAATAAGGAGGGTGGACTACTTCTGTGACTACCTGGTTTTGCCAGGGCGTCACATATGGAGGGTGCGATTGCTGGATGATAAAACTGCACACTGATGGCTTGCATAGAGCGCTGTTCACACATGCAGATGCAGAGTCACAAGCCCGCAGCCTATTAGGTGACGTCCATACTATTAGATCAGGTGGGCTGCCAAGCCGTGCTCCATCTGTACACCAAACAGGACAACAACTCTAATATGCAAGGCCTAACAAAAAGGAGCTGTGAGGTAAATCCGGAGATATGACGATAAATCATGATATTCAAGTATGTCAGGAAGCCCTCTCCTGGTGTCACCCCCCCTTTCCTTCACACAACTGGTTTAGCAACAAATCCCATGGCCATCTCCTGTGATATGGAGATGAGGTGATGTGGGAACAATGGACACAGGATGACTCCCTGCCGTCACCCTGTAACAAGAGTTGTATCTCATTAGCAAGGCTATGGAACTAGCTAGACAGAACGACTCCAGTAAAAAATGGTTCATATCTCGCGGGCCATATTTCCGATAAATACGGCAACCATAAAAATGGTGTCCCCGCATGCGGACGATGCCGGCACACCCTTTTTATGGGAGCAGGACATTGGGAAATGCCCCAGGCGTGATATCAGCCAATGGGGAACTGGCAGACAGGTCATGAGTCCCCTCGTTCTGTAGCTAAATTCATAACTGTCACAATGAGAGCATTGGCGTCCGCCTACGACGCTCCCAGGCAAAGTTATGGCCCATATTCCATGTTGTGGATTGTCCATAACTCAAGCCAGGGGTGGAGCCGTGCTCCCTCTGAGGTCACTAAGGTAGGAGGGGACCTGGATTTGCCCAGGTTGATAACCCTACTTCGGCCATTTTCCAGTGTTCTTTTCGCTGGGGGCACGTGTAGGAAACATCTGTGGGAAGGATCCTAGAAACCTGGGTACAGCGCCCCCCTGTGGCCAGACGCAACAAGGTAACTGCTGGAACTGTGTATGCCTGTTTGTAACCCATGCTTTGATTGTAACTGTACTCTGACATATGTATATTCTGTAGATTCCCTATTGTATATATTGTAGTTTCTAGTGTGCTTTAGGCTGATTAAATTATATAATTAATCTTGGGCTGTTCTGTTATCTCGATCTTGAATCCCACGTCTGTGTGTTCGGCTAATAGTTACCGTGAAGCGGTTGGTGGCAGCGAGTTTGTGCCAAGGATTATTGTGGGGAGGCCAGTGAGATTCGGGGAGATTTTATATATTCCGCCCGCGGAGGTCGGGGGAATATATACCCTACTCTCACCGGGGACCCTTCAATAATCGGCATAAGTAGTATAGCGGCCTCCTTGCTTATTGTCGGGCAATTCCATAATTGGCCTGACTATAAGAGGGGCGCTAGAGAGCGCGTCACGTGCTCTGTCTGTCGGTCGGGAGGTATAAGGGAGGGGTGACCCCCACTTGTTACCCCCCGATTGTGACGTACTGGTAGCCAGCGCGGGGGATTTCTGAGTGACCCCCCCGGTGGTTTGTGACATATTGGTGGCATAGCGGTGGGATCGAGATAATAGTGTGTGTGAGTGTGAGACCCATACTCCCAGACACTAAAGACTGCCTGCAGCAGCTGTGGCTGCTGGGGTCTTCAGACTAGCTCAACACTAGAGTGTCAGAGTGCAGATACTGTAAGGTGTGTGGAGGCATCAGGTGTCAGTTCTGTGTCAGTGACCAAAAGTCTGCAAGAATGGCTGATGGCACCAGGAGCAGAGCTATGCAACTGGCCAATGCTAAGGCAGGAGCCGAAGAGAGGGAGGACGGTGCTGTGGACAGCAATGAGGAGGTTGCCCACGAGTCCTCCAGGAGCTCGACGCCAGAAAACCGTTCTGCCGAGGACATTGCGCAACCTGGCACTGCTGGACAAGATGAGGAGGAGCTCACCCAAGGTTCCTCAACGAGCCAGATGCCAGCCCTCCGCTCTGAAAGGGACAGTGAATCGCCTAGCTCTGCAGCGTGCCGCAGATCACCACGTGCCATTCCACCGAGCCTGGGAGGCTCGGATAGCCTTCTTCAAATGGCTATGGCCCTTCTCCAGGCTGGAGACCAGAAGGGCTACAAGGAACTCCTGGCAGAGCGCAGGGCAGAGCGGCAGGCAGCGCGTGACGCTGAGGCTGCGGAGCGGCACGCAGAGCGTGAGGCTGCGGAGCGAGAGCGGCAGGCAGCGCGTGAAGAGCGAGAGCGACAGGCAGACCGTGACTACCAGCTGCAGCTAGCTCAGCTCCGGCCCTCATCAGCCACATGTGACCTTCGAGACACCAAACTTCCAAAGGTCCGTGTTGAGGACTTCCCAGTGCTGGAGAAGGATGGAGACTTGGACTCTTTCTTGACTGCTTTTGAACGGACTTGCTTGCAGCACCATCTGGACAAGGACCAGTGGGCCAAATACCTGACCCCCCGTTTAAGGGGTAAGGCCCTGGATATCCTTGGGGACTTGCCTGCTGAGGCAGATCAGGGCTACGACACCATCAAGCGGGCCCTGATCCAACAGTACAACCTCACTCCAGAGTCCTACCGCAAGAAGTTCCGGAGCCTACAGAAGGGACCAAAGGACTCCTGGGCTGACCACCGGCGGGCACTTGCCCGAGCTGCCGACCACTGGACCCAAGGCCTGCAGCTTTCCACCGGACCGGAGATCCTGGACTTGTTCATCACGGAGCAACTCTTGTGGAACTGCCCTGAGGATCTCCGCCAGTTCATCCGAGACCAGAAGCCAAAGGGGTCCACGGCTACAGCTGCCCTTGCCGATGACTACACCAACAACCGGGCCCCTGAGGCCAGGAGAGCGGCCACCAGCAGCACCTGGAGAGGGGGTAAGATGAATTCTGCGACTGCCCCACCTGCCCCTAGACTGCAGGGGGTGTCCCCCTCAACTCCCCTCTCCAGGCCCGTGGCGGAACCAAGACGGTGCCACCAGTGCAACCTACCTGGACACTTCAAGGCCATGTGCCCTCAGCGTCCCAAGGCCCCGGCTCCGTCCCCGTCCCAAGGGCCGCCCAAGGTGTATTGTGTGGGTGGGGGTGGTGGTAGGTCCCTGGACAGCTTCCAACCTGTCACCGTCGGCCGGTCTGTGACCATAGGACTGCGAGACAGCGCCTCGGAGGTGACTCTGGTGCGGCCTGAGATGGTGTCCCCCCAAGACTTGATCCCTGGAAAAACCCTCGCTGTCTCCGGGATTGGAGGCACTGACCCGGCGCTGCCTGTTGCTGACATTTATGTGGACTGGGGCGCAGGGCGGGGGGTGAGGGAGGTGGGGGTAACTGATCGGATCCCTGCAAACGTGCTACTTGGGACAGATTTGGGGCAGATAACCTCCCAGTTTGGGCCCCCCCCAAGGGCTGAACCTTCAGCCAGTACTGACATGACTCCTGACAATGTTAATGTGTTATCTATGAATGATGTAAGGGAGGAGGGAGTGAACTCTGATATTTCTGCTTGCACAGACACCATAGACACACACGCAGCTGCAGCTGTGACAGGAGGGGAGGGGGTCAGAGAAAGGTGTGACAATGCCTCTACAAGTAACCAGCCTGTGAGCTGGGATCTGTTGCCCTCTGCAGGGATAAGCAGAGAGCAGGGTGCTGCAGGGGGAGGACCAGTGTGTGGGGTGGGGGCTACCACAGCAAATGTGGGGTCCCCAGAGATTTCACAGCGGGGTTCTGTTGCTGCAGGAGGGGAACAGGCAGGTGAGATTGGGGCCGGTCCAGGAGCGGAAGTGCTCCCAGGTAAGATCTCGGTGCATGGTTCCCCCACAACCGGGGTGTCAGGAAGCCAGGTAGGTCTGCCTGAACCGGCGACTTGGTCAGGAACGGAGGAGGAGCAGGCACGACCCACGGTCGCAGCGGCTGTGGCCGCTGTCACCCGCAGTGGGAGTGCTGGAAGCCAAGGGGCCTCCCGGAGGTCCGATAGCTCTTCCCCTTCTGACCAAGTGGCAGCCGAGTCAGGTGGAGGCCAGGACACAGGTCCCGGGGTACTGACTGAAGATGTGACAGTCTCGTCGATTCTGGCCACATCTAGTCAGGGGTTTCAGGCAGCGTTAGAAGCTGACGACAGCCTGAAAGCTCTTAAGGAGCAGGCGGCACAGCCTCCCTCGGACTCGGACCCGGAGCGAGTGGTCTGGGACCAAGGACGGCTGTACCGGGCCACGGTCCAGCAGGGTTCACCGGAGGCGTGGCCCAGGGACCGACAGTTGGTGGTACCCTATCCGTTCCGGACGGAGTTGTTGCGGATCGCACATGAGATTCCGATGGCCGGACACCTAGGGATCGCTAAGACCAAGGCCAGGTTAAACCAGCATTTCTACTGGCCAAAAATGGGGGCCGATGTGGCTGCCTACTGCCGTTCGTGTGAAACCTGTCAGAGAGTGGGGAAGGCGGGGCCACGCCCCAAAGCCCCACTGGTATCTCTGCCAATCATCGATGAGCCTTTCAGGAGGGTGGCTGTGGATCTGGTCGGCCCGCTGGCCATCCCCAGCAGCTCCGGGAAACGCTTCATACTGACGGTAGTGGACTATGCCACCCGGTACCCAGAAGCAGTGGCCTTGTCGTCCATTCGGGCTGACAAGGTGGCCACCGCATTGCTGGAGATTTTCTCCCGAGTGGGTTTTCCCCAGGAAATGCTCACTGACCGGGGGACCCAATTCATGTCCCAGCTGATGAAGGCCCTCTGTAAGCAAGTCCAGGTGCGACATCTGGTGGCCAGCCCGTACCATCCACAGACTAATGGCCTGTGCGAGCGGTTCAATGGCACCTTAAAGCAGATGCTTAAGATGTTGGTCGACTCCCATGGGCGTGACTGGGAGCGGTATCTCCCACACCTGTTATTTGCTTACCGGGAGGTTCCACAGGCCTCAACAGGATTCTCACCGTTTGAGCTCCTGTACGGGCGACGTGTGCGGGGCCCCCTGGCTCTGGTGAAAGAGGCTTGGGAAGGGGATTTGGCCACCCCTGGAGTGTCGGTTATCGAGTATGTCATGCGCTTCCGGGACAAAATGCAGGCCTTGACGCAACTGGTACACGACAATATGGCTCAAGCCCAGGCCGATCAGAAGCGTTGGTACGACCAGAACGCTTGTGAGAGGACCTACCAAGTGGGTCAAAAGGTGTGGGTACTGGTCCCCGTACCACAGGACAAGCTTCAGGCAGCCTGGGAAGGCCCATACCTCGTGTACCAGCAGCTCAACCCTGTAACGTACCTGGTCACCCTGGACCCTGCCCGTGGAAGGCGGAAGCCCTTCCATGTGAACATGATGAAGGCACATCATGAGCGGGAGGCATGTGCGCTCCCCGTGTGCAACCTGCCCGAGGAGGGAGAAGCGGAAACCCTCTTGGATATGCTAGCCCAGGTTAGGGCAGGCGGATCCATTGAGGATGTGGAGGTTGGCCACCAGCTCTTGGAAGACCAACGGTCCCAGCTGTGGGCCACCCTCCTCCCCTTCCGGGGGTTGTTTACCAACCAGCCCGGAAGGACTGACTTGGCTGTCCATCACGTGGACACTGGGGATCATCCCCCGATCCGGCGTTCAGCATATCGGGTCTCCCTGGAGGTGCAGCAACACCTGCGCCAGGAGATTGACGAGATGCTGAAGCTGGGGGTGATCCAGGCATCCAACAGCGCTTGGGCCTCGCCTGTAGTCCTCGTCCCTAAGAAGGACCGAACCACTCGGTTCTGCGTGGACTACAGGGGGCTCAATGCGGTCACGGTCGCCGATGCGTACCCAATGCCACGCATCGATGACGTGCTCGATCAGTTGGCCGGGGCTCAGTACCTGACCATCATGGATCTGAGCCGGGGATATTGGCAGATCCCCCTGACTCGCAAGGCCAGGGAACGCTCTGCCTTTATTACCCCATTTGGACTGTACGAGTCCACGGTGATGCCATTCGGGATGAGGAATGCCCCTGCCACTTTCCAGCGGATGGTCAACACCCTGCTCAAGGGACTTGAAGGGTACGCGGCCGCGTACCTGGATGACATTGCCGTCTTCAGTCCCACCTGGGAGGACCACCTAGAGCATCTAGCACAGGTGCTCAGGCGGATCCACCGGGCAGGTTTGACCATCAAGCCGGGAAAGTGTCAGCTGGCCATGAGCGAGGTCCAGTACCTCGGTCACCGGGTAGGTGGGAGAACACTAAAGCCCGAGCCTGAGAAAGTGGAAGCCATCGCATCCTGGCCCACCCCCAGGACCAAGAAGCAGGTGATGTCCTTCTTGGGGACCGCTGGGTACTATAGGAGGTTTGTTCCATGCTATAGTAGCCTGGCAAAGCCCTTGACGGACCTCACCAAGAAGAAGCTGCCCTCTGCAGTCGATTGGACAATGGACTGCGAGACAGCCTTCCGGGCCCTAAAGGACGCCCTGTCCAGCCCGCCCGTGCTACAGGCAGCCGACTTCACGCGGCCGTTTGTAGTACAGACCGACGCCAGTGACTTCGGCCTCGGTGCGGTGCTCAGCCAGGTGGACTCTGCGAGCCAAGAGCACCCAGTCTTGTACCTGAGCAGGAAGCTGTTACCAAGGGAAGTTGCCTATTCCACGATGGAGAAGGAGTGCCTGGCCATAGTGTGGGCCCTGCAGCGTCTGCAACCATATCTATACGGGCGCCACTTCATCGTGGAGACGGACCACAATCCCCTCAGCTGGTTGCACACCGTCTCTGGGACGAATGGGCGATTGTTGCGATGGAGCCTTGCGCTCCAGCAATACAACTTCACCATTCGCCACAAAAGGGGCCGTGACCACGGTAACGCAGACGGGCTGTCCCGACAAGGAGAGGTCGCGGACGGGCGCACGGGGGAACACCGGAGTGTGCTGCCCCCTAGCGCCCTCAAAAGGGGGGAGGTGTGAGGTAAATCCGGAGATATGACGATAAATCATGATATTCAAGTATGTCAGGAAGCCCTCTCCTGGTGTCACCCCCCCTTTCCTTCACACAACTTGTTTAGCAACCCATCCCATGGCCATCTCCTGTGATATGGAAATTAGGTGATGTGGGAACAAAGGACACAGGATGACTCCCTGCCGTCACCCTGTAACAAGAGTTGTATCTCATTATAAGGCTCTGGAACTAGCCAGACAGAACGACTCCAGTAAAAAATGGTTCATATCTCGCAAGCCATATTTCCGATAAATACGGCAACCATAAAAATGGTGTTTTCGCATGCGGACGATGCCGGCACACCTTTTTTATGGGAGCGGGAGCTTGGGAAATACCCCAGGCGTGATATCAGCCAATGTGGAACTAGTAGACAAGTCATGAAACCTCTCATTCTGTAGCTAAATTCATAACTGTCACAATGAGAGCGTTGGCGTCCGCCTACGACGCTCCCAGGCCAAGTTATGGCCATATTCCATGTTGTGGATTTTGTCCATAACTCCAGCCAGGGGTGGAGCAGTGCTCCCTCTGAGGTCACGAAGGTAGGAGGGGACCTGGATTTGTCCAGGTTGATAACCCTACTTCGGCCATTTTCCAGTGTTCTTTCGCTGGGGGTCACGTGCAGGAAACATCTGTGGGAGTTCCTAGAAACCTGGGTACAGCGCCCCCCTGTGGCCAGACGCACAAGGTAACTGATTGAATTGCATACCTGTTGTAAACCATGCTTTATCTGTAACTGTACTCTGACATATGTATATTCTGTAGATTCCCTATTGTATATATTGTAGTTTCTAGTGTGCTTTAGGCTGATTAAATTATATAATTAATCTTGGGCTGTTCTGTTATCTCGATCTTGAATCCCACGTCTGTGTGTTCGGCTAATAGTTACCGTGAAGCGGTTGGTGGCAGCGAGTTTGTGCCAAGGATTATTGTGGGGAGGCCAGTGAGATTCGGGGAGATTTTATATATTCCGCCCGCGGAGGTCGGGGGAATATATACCCTACTCTCACCGGGGACCCTTCAATAATCGGCATAAGTAGTATAGCGGCCTCCTTGCTTATTGTCGGGCAATTCCATAATTGGCCTGACTATAAGAGGGGCGCTAGAGAGCGCGTCACGTGCTCTGTCTGTCGGTCGGGAGGTATAAGGGAGGGGTGACCCCCACTTGTTACCCCCCGATTGTGACGTACTGGTAGCCAGCGCGGGGGATTTCTGAGTGACCCCCCCGGTGGTTTGTGACAGGAGCCTGGCTGTATCCTGTAAAAAAAATCTCAGGTTTTAGGTATTTTAGGTCAACAAGGTATTAATATTACAGATGATACTCCATATTTAAACCAACAACTTCATATGTATTTTAGTCCTCTATGGGAGCTGTAGGTTTTCAGGAATATATCATGATCAGTATCCAATAAAATCCTGCTTGGTTCTTTAGTGAGTGAAAATTAGTCCTGACACACAGGTTACCAAAAGTGCGTCCACACCAATATTTGTGCACTTCACTGTTAGCAAACCACCCTCCACTGCCTTGACGCAAACTTACACTGTACAGTTAGTGTTAATATTAGATGTTTCTAGTAGCCATGGTTTTGGCCAGCTGGTTGATGTAGTTGCATGCATGGAGGAACTCTAAGGGGTACTTTGCACACTACGACATCGCAAGCCGATGCTTGCGATGTCGAGCGCGATAGTCCCCGCCCCCGTCGCAGCAGCGATATCTTGTGATTGCTGCCGTAGCGAACATTATCGCTACGGCAGCTTCACATGCACTCACCTGCCCTGCGACGTCGCTCTGGCCGGCGAACCGCCTCCTTACTAAGGGGACGGGTCGTTCAGCGTCACAGCGACGTCACACGGTAGGCGGCCAATAGAAGCGGAGGGGTGGAGATGAGCAGGACGTAAACATCCCGCCCACCTCCTTCCTTCCGCATAGCCGGCGTGAGCCGCGGTGACGCAGGTAGGAGATGTTCCTCGCTCCTGCGGCTTCTCACACAGCGATGTGTGCTGCCGCAGGAATGAGGAACAACATCGTACCTGTCGCTGCAGCTAAATTATGGAAATGTCAGACACTACACCGATGATACGATTACGACGCTTTTGCGCTCATTAATCGTATCATAAAGGATTTACATGCTACGATATCGACAGCGACACCGGATGTGTGTCACTTTCAATTTGACCCCACCGACATCGCACCTGCGATATCGTAGTGTGCAAAGTACCCCTAAGGGATTGCTAAGAACGGCATACAGGAAATCACTTATGATCCAGGATCCCTTCATCCGCTGAAATCCTCCTCTACACGGCAACACTGCAGCCGGTAGAACCGTGCACTGTATGGCTACCGTCAGTTGAGCAGCAGGTAGTTTGCTAAGGGCGCTCTCACACATCCAGCTTTTCGCCGGTTTGACGGATGCGGCGCACGCCAGTACAGTATGATACAGTACAGTGGCAGCGCTGCAACTTCCGGGTCACATGCACCGGTCACATGACAGCACGTGACCGGAGCTTGTTGCGCGACCCTTGTACTGTATACACTGTACGGGAGCGCGCCGGATCCGACAAAGTGAAGAAAAGCCGGATGTGTGAAGCGGCCTAAGTGGTTCAATGGTCCTTGATGTGTGATAGATCTACTGATTTCTCTGCAGTGTCCTCCTTCATTGACATACGTGATTGTGCTGGGCTGAACTAATTTAACCCCTTAACGACCGCCGATACGCCTTTTAACGGCGACAAATTAGGGTACTTCTTCCGATCCGCCGCTTTTTAACGGCGGGCGGAAAAAAGGGTCTAGCGCCCCCCAGAGTCAGAAAATTTCCGGGGTCTCAGCTGCCGGGGGTAGCTGAGACCCTGGAGATCATGATTCTGGCCGTTTTTTCCGGTCCCCGCTCACCTGATGACCGGTATACACCGTATACCGATGATCAGGTTACAGTAACTGACCGCGCCGGTAAAAAATCATTTATCTCCCATCTGGCATAAACAAACATGTCAGATGGGAGATAAATCTCATCCCCCGGTCCTCTCCGGTCCCCCGGTGTCGCCAAAGTGTCCCCCCACCCCCCCTTCCTCCCGAAAATCCAACATGGCGCTGCACATACCGGCGCGCACAGCAGCGTGCCGGCCGCATTTCCCCCTTTCCTATGGTTTCTGTCGCATGTGCTATGACACATACGACAGAAACCTTCTCCCCAGGCCCTGCCAGGTCACCCCCTATTCCCACCCCGGTGTTCCCCGGTGTCCCCCGTACCTGTCAGCTCTGATCCCCCGCGGCCCCCTCCTCCTTCACAGCAGACGCCGGTCACACTGCAGAGCGCGGCTGTCAGCTTCCTGTGTCTGACTCACGCTGGCTGCTGCTGCTGCTGCACGGAGTCTGCAGCTGTGACCCGGGGAGAGTGGGTGCAAATTCTTTGCACCCACTCTCCTCAAATAAAGGGTCTGCACTCCTAGAAAATGGGGGATACGTTCCCTGAACGTGTCCCCCATATTCTAGAAGGTCAAGAATCGCCGCGGGACTTTCACAATGGATTACAGCAGGGACCCGATTTTTTTTTTCTTCAATAAATTGGCCACAGAGGGAATGTTTTTGGGGAGTGATTTTTAAAATATTTTTTTTTTTGTTGTCAAATTTTTTTTTTATTACTGTCAGTTAGTTATGTCTGGTATCAAATAGACGCCGTGACATCACTAATTGCTGGGCTTGATGCCAGGTGACATTACACATCTGGTATCAACCCCATTTATTACCCCGTTTGCCACCGCACCAGGGCGCGGGATGAGCTGGGGCAAAGCGCCAGGATTGGCGCATCTAATGGATGCGCCACTTCTGGGGCAGTTGCGGCCTGCTATTTTTAGGCTGGGAAGAGTCCAATAACCATGGCTCTTCCCACCCTGAGATTACCAGACCCCAGCTGTCAGCTTCACCTTGGCTGGTAATCTAATTTGGGGGAACCCTATGTTTTTTGTTTTTTTTTAATTATTTATTTATTTATTTATAAATAATTAAAAAAAAACCCAGCTTGGGGAGCCCTCCAAATTGATCACCAGCCAAGGTGAAGCTGTCAGCTGTGGTTTGCAGGCTACAGCTGTCTGCTTTACCCTAGCTGGCTATCAAAAATAGGGGGGACCCCACGTCATTTATTTTAATTATTTTTTTTCTTTTTGGGCTAAATACAAGGCTAGGCACCCTTTAGTGCCACATGAAAGGCACTAAAGGGCGCCAGCTTAGAATATGCAGGGGGTGGGACGTTATATATGTTTGACATCTATCCATTCATCCATTGTAGCATTTTAGGCTGTGTGCCCACAATCAGGGTTTGCAGCGTTTTGGGCGCAGAGTGTTTTCCCTGCGTCCATAACGCTGTGTTGTGCAGTAGAAGCACAGTGGAAGGATTTTTAGAAATCCCATGCCCACTGTGCTTCTTTTCTCCGCAGCATAAACCGACCTGCGGTGCAGCTTCCCGAGCCTCAGCATGTCAATTTATGCTGCGGAGACAAGAGTGCTCTCTGCACGTAGAATAGAGCTAAAGTCCACAGCAGCCTGAACATAAATCGTGGGCATGGGCAGCTGTGTTCTCCCATGGACAACACTCACATCTCTGCAGGAAGGCTGGCACTGTGTACTAGACGCTGTGTCGCTGGATCATGGCCACATAGCCTAAGGCTATGTGCGCACGTTGCGTACTAGCCCTGCAGAAATTTCTGCAGCGATCTGAAGAGCACACGTGCGCTTCAAATCGCTGCAGAAAATGTCCGTAGAGAAAAAAAAAAAAGCCGATTCCATGCGCTCTGCCTGCAGCTCCTGCCATAGACAGAGCAGGAGCTGCCGGCAAAGCGCACGGAAGAAGTGACATGTCACTTCTTAGAACGCAGCGCTTCGGGCAGCAGCCGAAGCGCTGCACTCCAAGACGCCACGCGCGCACGGCCCCTGCACAATCTCCATAGACTGTGCAGGGGACGCAGGACGCATGCAGTTATGCTGCGCTACAAAGCGCAGCGTAACTGCATGTATTTACGCAACGTGCGCATATAGCCTAACAGTGAGAAATTTGTTGCACAGCAACATTTTTGTGAAGTACCTGTGGATTCAAAATGCTTACTATACTCCTGAATAAAATCCTTGAGGGGTCCAGTTTCCAAAATGAAGTCACTTGTGGGGAGTTTCTAATGTATAGGTACCCAAGAGGCCCTGCTAATGTGACATGGTGCGCGTAATTTATTTCAACTTTTCCAAAATTCAAATGGTGCTCCTTCCATTCCAAGCCCTCCCATTAATCCAAACAGAGGTTTTTGGCCACATGTGGGGTATCCCTGCGCTTACAAGAAATTGGATAACAACCTGTGGGGTCCACGATTTGTTGTTGCCTCTTGAAAAAGTGAGGAATGTGATGCTAAAGAAACATTTTTGTGAAAAAAATGAAAATTTTCAATATGGCAACCTAAGCTTATCAAATTCTGTGAAGTATTTGTGGATTCAAAATGCTCAATATACACCTAGATAAAAGCCTTGAGGTGTCTTGTTTCCAGAATGGGGTCACTTGTGGGGGACCTCCACTGTTTAGGCACTTTAGGGGCTTTCCAAATGCGACATAGCGTCCACTAATTATTCCAGCCAAATGTTCAGTCAAATGGCACTTTTTCCCTTCCGAGCCTTGCTGTGCACCCAAACAGTTGATTTTCACCACACATAAGGTATCAGCATACTCAGGAGAAATTACACAATAAATTTTATGCTCCTTTTTTTCCTTTTACTCTTGTTAAAAAAAAAGCTATGTGGTTGAAGTAACAATTTTGTGGTAAAAATGTATTTTTTTTATTTTCACAGCTCAACATTATAAACTTCTGTGAAGCACCTGGGGGTTCAGGGTACTCACCAAACATCTAGATAAATTCCTTGGGGGGGGGGGGGGAGGGGGGGGGGGGTCTATTTTCCAGAATGGGGTCACTTGTGGGGGACCTCCACTGCTTAGGCACCTCAGGGGCTCTCCCTAATGCAACATGGTGTCCGCTATTGATTCCAGCCAATTTTGCAGTCAAATTGCACTCCTTCCCTTCCAAGACCTGCCGTGTGCCCAAACAGTTGATTTCCACCACATCATATAAGATATCACCAAACTCAGGAGAAATTGCACAATAAATTTCATGGGGATTTTTTTCCAGTTACCCTTGTGAAAAAAAGCTACTTGGTTGAAGTAACAATTTTGTGGTAAAATTTTATTTTTTTATTTTCATGGCTCAACATTATACACTTCTGTGAAGCACCTGGGGGTTCAGGGTACTCACCAAACATCTAGATACATTCCTTGAGAGGCCTAGTTTCCAATATGGGGTCACTTGTGGTTTTTTTTGCTGTTTATGTACCTTAGGGGTCCTCCAAATGCGACATGGTGCCCGCAATCTTTTTCAGCCAAATTTCCTTTCCAAAATTCAAATATTGCTCCTTTCGTTCCAAGCCCTCCCATTTGTCCATACAAAGGTTTCAGACCACATGTGAGGTATCACCGCGCTCATAATAAAGTGGGTAACAAACATTTGGGTCAAATTTTTGGAATTACCTCTTGAAAAAGTGAGGAGAATTGATGTTAAAGCAACATTTTTGAGAAAAAAATGACAATTTTCAATATGACAACGTAACGTTATCAAAATCTGTGAAGTACCTGTGGGTCCAAAATGCTCACTATACCTCTCGATAGAAGCCTTAAGGGGTCTAGTTTCCAAAATGGGGTCACTTGAGGGGGGTTCCTGCTGTTTAGGTACCTTAGGGGATCTGTAAATGCAACATGGTGCCCGCAATCTGTTTCAGCCAACTTTGCTTTCCAAAATTCAAATATTGCTCCTTTCATTCCAAGCCCTCCCATTTACCCAAACAGAGGTTTCTGACCACATGTGGGGTATCGGCGCGCTCATAAGAAAGTGGGTAACAAAGTGTGAGGTCCAATTTTTGGTGTTACCTCTTGAAAAGTAAGAAAATTAGTGCTAAAGCAACATTTTTAGGTAAAATGTTAATTTTTTTTTTTTTTTCATTCCACATTACTTTAGTTCCTGTGAAGCACCTGAAGGGTTAATAAACTTCTTGGATGTGGTTTTGAGTACCTTGAGGGGTGCAGGTTTTAGAATTGTCACTTTTGGGTATTTTCTGTCACCTAGGCCTCTCAAAGTCACTTCAAATGGGATGTGGTCCCTAAAAAAAATGGTTTTGTAAATTTTGTTGAAAAAATGGGAAATCGCTGATGAACTTTGAACCCTTCTAACTTCCTAACCCCAAAAAATTTTTTCACAAATAAAATAAAAAAAATCATCCTAAATTTACCTCTAACACGAAGCCCAATATGTCACGAAAAAACAATCTCAGAATCACCAGGATCCATTGAAGCGTTCCAGAGTTATAACCTTATAAAGTGACACTGGTCAAAATTACAAAAAATGGCCTGGGCATTAAGTACAAAACTGGCTTCGTCCTTAAGGGGTTAACGTACGTTTTGGAAGCTGACGGCTTCCTTCCTCAACGATAGTCTAGCTTTTTTAAGATCTTGGGCCTTAAGGTTACTTTAGACCCGCTAAATTATCTACTTAATGTTCCCCGAGTGGGAATGACCAGCGACGCAGGCAAGTTGTTCCTACATATCTGTGAGGCTATGTGCGCATGTTGCGTTCTATTAGTCACTGCATGTGCATCTCAGAACGCAGCCGAATAGCTGCGTTCTGAGATGCATTGTTACTGCAGAATTCCTGATGAATTCATGCTTTCTGGATGCTTCCAGAACGCACATTTTTGACAGTGCGGTCCCACTCGGCTCTGCAGCATCCCCATAGACTTGCAGCAGAGCCGAGTGGGACCGCACTGTCAAAAAGAGCATGGCTGGCTGAGAGACAGAGCCGCGCGATCAGAATGAACCCGGATGAACTTCACCCGACTTCATTGTGATCGCGCGGCTCTGTGCGTGTGCCGCTGCTTGATTTGCGGTCAGACATGAAGGATTCACCTGTGATCACAAATCCCCTGAGTGACTGCAGTGAGCCACGCGATCAGCTGTGTTTTCACTCAGGTTACTCGCGGCCACAGCTGCAGTCCTCCACCTGAGAGCGGTGGCTGCGAGTAACCTCAGTGACAGCACAGCTGATTGAGCGACTCACTTCAGTTGCTGCATGGAGCTCACAGGCGCGGCAGTGTTCTACTGCCGCTCCTATCAGCTTCCAATGTAGCAGAGCTGAAAGCGTTGTGGGACCTTGCATGGATTACGTCGGACCTGGAGGTGTTTTTGAGTGGTTAATAAAGTAGTGAAAGAGGGTGTTTTTTTTGTCTTTCATTACAAATAAAGGATTTTTTGGATGTGTGTGTTTATTTTCTTTAACTTACAGGTTAATCATGGAAGGTATCTCGGGGAGACACCTGCCATGATTAACCTAGGACTTAGTGGCAGCTATGGGCTGCTGCCATTAACTCATTATTACCCCGTTTGCCACCACACCAGGGCAATTTGGGATGAGCCGGGTAGAGTCCCGGGACTGTTGCATCTAATGGATGCGGCAATTCCAGGCGGCTGCTGGCTGATATTGTTAGTTGGGGGGCTCCCCATAACGTGGAGCTCCCCATCCTGAGAATACCAGCCTACAGCTGTGTGGCTTTACCCTGGCTGGTATCCAAATTGGGGGGGACCGCACATCGTTTTTTTTAAATTATTTATTTATTTTTTTACTACTCAATATAGACACGCCCACTGGCGGCTGTGATTGGTTGCAGTGAGACAGCTGTCACTCAGCGTGGGGACGTATCCTACTGCAACCAATCATAGGTGCCGGTGGGCAGGGGAAGCAGGGAATACGAGATGGATTAATGAGCGGCCGGCATTTTCAAAAGAGAAGCCGCCACAGTGTGAACGCCGTGCCGGTGATCGGGGAGTATGAGAGAGGGGGTGGGAGGGAGAGACCGACATGGACAGAGAGAGAGACCGACATGGACAGAGAGAGAGACCGACATGGACAGAGAGAGAGAGACCGACCGACAGACCAACCGACCGACCGATAGAGACCGAAAGACCTGTCTTTATTTATGTCAAAAACACATGCGGATAGCAACAAAACGCACTGCTTAACATTCTGGCAGCGTTTTTCTACAACTTATTAATTTCAATGGGTGTAGAACGTTGCCAAAACGGACAAAAGAATTGACGTGCTGCTTTTCTAAATGCAGAGATTTTGTCAAATTTTTGACAATCAAAACGCTGCGTTTCAAAAAGCAACGTGCGCGCGGATTATGTATGATTCTCATAGACTCTGCAGGGGAACCAGAACGCATGCATTTTGACAATGTGACGCTGCTGCTCAAAATGCTGCAGAAACGCAGAAAAAAACCCCGCAAGGTGTGCACATACAAAAAACACAAAAACCTGAGCTGAAACAATGTTCAGTAAACATGCAACATTAAGCATGTGAATTGCAGCCTTAAGACAAGAAAAAAACAAGGAGAAAAATTGTATGAAAAATACCCTGAATATAAATAAATAAATTGCAAGTGCTTAATCACAGGGTACTTAGTGTATACATGCTTAATGTTGCATGTTTACTGAACATTGTTTCAGCTCAGGTTTTTGTGTTTTTTGTATGTTTTCTTGCTTGGTTGCAAGTTGGGGGTGCAGCCCTCCTAATACTGAGACTGAACAGCTGATTGCGTCTCACTTTGCTGTGTATTTTATCTGGGACACAGCTAACCACTTGCCACCATCCATATTGGAGTTTTGACATGACACAAGTCAGGTATTGATAATGTTTTTAACTTCAGTAGGTTAGGGACTGTCTCAGATGGGTACACCGTGACGAGGTGAGACAGCTTTTTACCTTTTTGCAAAAATGTATACACTAAGTACCCTGTTATTAAGCACTTGCAATTTATTTATTTATATTCAGGGTATTTTTCATACAATTTTTCTCCTTGGTTTTTTCAAGGTGTGCACATAGCCTGACTCGGCAAAATGTCTTATTACAGCACATTGTAAAAAAAAAACCTCTCCCGCCCACCCTTCAAGATTTGGGGAATAGGATTAGAGACACAAGGAGGATGGAATATCTCACTGCCTCCATTAATAATCGGCTGGATGCCTTTCAGAGGATATGGACCTCCTGGGATTGTATGTTGCTACCTGAAGTTTTGCACAGGTGATGAAGACACCTTGCCATGCTGTTTCTATTATTAATTCACTAATCTATATATGCTTTCCCTCCCTTGACCGACTTCATGTTCATGCCTCTGAATGTGTGTGTCTTTTGTACCCCCCCTTACTTGTCGATTGTGCAAAAATTCTGATTAACTTTGTATTTGATTTCTTACTAATTTTGTGTTTGTCCTGGACTTAACCCTTTTATGTCCTGATCCACGAGTCCAAGTGCTGTACTGTAAGGGCTCATGCGCACGTAACTGCTGAATATTCTACAGCGATTTGACAGCACATCTGCGCTTCAAATCGCTGCAGAAACACTGCGTAATGGTTGCAGTTTTTTGTTTAAAAAAAGCCGATTTCATGTGCTATAGCTGCTGCCCCCCACCATAGACAGAGTGGGAGCTGCATCCATAGCGCACTCAGTAATTGACATGCTCATTTTATGAACGCACGGATTTGGGTCAAAATTTTAGCACACAAACCGCTGCGTTCAAAAAAGCAACGTGCACACATCTCATGCACAATCTACATAGATTGTGCAGGGGACGCAGGACGCATGCTTTTACACTGCAGTGCAATACGCAGCGTAAATGCATGTAATTACGCAACGTGCGCATGAGCCCTAACAAGACACCGCTATTCTAAAAAGTCAGTACATTTCTTCCTCTCTAAGGGCACGGGCACACTTTGAGTATACGCACTTTTGGTAACCTGTGTATCAGGACTAATTTTCACCTAGTCTGGGTGTGGGATCATTATTTTAAATTTGTCATTTGCTTATCATATTTGCAAAACAAATGGTAGTTTTGCGAGGATCTTGCTGCCAGAAATCGGAGGGAGAATACAGTGCTGCTCTACCTTTTCTTAGGTTTCACATTTTAACAACAGTGACATCTAGTGGTAAATGAAATCTTTTACAGTAGCATGGAAATACTGACTGCAGACTTCTAAATCCTCACACCTTGTGCATCACCCACTGTCAGGATTCTATGGTGCAGGTTGCAACATTGGATGGTCATGTGACCACAAGTATGAAATTTGGATACTTACAGCTGTGGCGCCCCTGAGACTCTGGTCGTCACAGGGCACTGTACCTCAGTTAAGGTGCGGTATTCATCTCAGGTAAAGGGGGGGTTAATCACTGGTGTTCCACATTCACACACTACATACAGCTTAGGAGCCTTCACACAGGGTGGTTGGCTCAGGAGTGAGAGAGGAACAAATGGGTTGGCTCAGGGTAGGCAGTGGGTGGCCATAACGATCATGGGACTTCTCGGTCACTGAAGCCAGCCACCTGGGGGAGCGGGTTCCACTTGGGTTAGAAATAGTCGCAACACACTCACATTAGGGGCAGACCCATCGGGACCATAGTTCTGGCAAGACATCTCGAAAGAACTTGGACTTTGCTGAGCCCGGGGCTTGGAGTGGGAGATTAGCCAGGGTACCTAACTGCTGAGAGGAGCACTCTAGAAATAGGACTCACTCTCTCTCAAAACACCGGTGGTGTCTCCTTCCCAGATCTGGAATCGACCTGAGCCCATCACGGCAGTGACGAGTGTGACTGGGCTGGCAGCTGAAGTTGAGTAAACTACACACTGCACCCGCAGAGACTGTTGGCTCGTCCTTACTGGCGCCACCGCCCAGTGCTTAGGTACCAACGGCCTTCACCTTCCCTCTTCATCCACCCAGGGCCCGTTCCGCCTGTGGGGAGCGATACCATCCCAGCTGCCTTAACACCTGCCCCGGCGAGGAATCCGGCAGTGGTGGCTACTCCTGGCCGCATACCACAGGTGGCGTCACAACAAGCTTTCCCGCTTCCCCCACCATTTACTGTACGCCTCGGGGCAACGGAACCGGGCAAGGCCACCCGTGACATCGCCTGACCCGACCAGTGACTGCCCGGCGATGAGTATGTTAACCACCTGCCCCGTGGGGCACTATATTTGGTGTCACGAACAGGATATCATGCCCATTAAACCGGGTACTGTGCGCCTACACAAGTGTTAAACTGGTTAATTTGGTGTTGACGAAAAACAAGTCGCCATTATCGGCAAAGCGCGTGAAAAAAGGAGGCGTGTCTTCATGGGCGGAGCCCAGATAAGCACGCAAAGAGCCCCGCTGATGGAAATTACCAGGAAACCCCGTGTCTCCAGCCAAGAGCAGGAACTGGTTTCCCCGGATAGACTGTACAGCTTATTGGAACTGCAACTCTAGATTTTGGAACTGAGAAAAGGCATGGCTGCTCTGACCAAGGTAATGTAGACCAAGCCAGGGACTCAGCAACCAGTGACCATTGACCTGGCTTCCGGTGCTTATCATCTCCCCTGGCGGCGACGCAGAAAGAACCAGCCGCCCCCAGTGACTGACCGTCACGATGTTGACGAGCAACCCATGTGCCGTCGTTGCGGCAAGTCAGGACATTATGCCAAAGGATGTCCAATGATCGTGCCAAGCCAGGGTGTCGGGACCGGCCCTCTGGAAACACCAGCAACCAAGCAAGAATAATTGTTAACCCCTTCACGACCGGCCGATTTTTCGCTTTCCATTTTTTTTTCGCCATTCTTTTTCTGAGACACGTAACTTTTATTTTTCAGTCAATTTGGTCATGTGAGGGCTCATTTTATGCAGAACGAGCTGTACGTTTAAATGAAACCATAGGTTTTACCATATAGTGTACTGGAAAACGGCAAAAAAAGTGCGATAGCACTATTGTTTTTGATATATTTTATTCACTGTATGGTAAAACTGATGTGTGGGTGTGATGCCTCAGGTCAGTGCGAGTTCGTAGACACCAAAGATGTATAGGTTTACTTTTATATAAGGGGTTATAAAAATTCGGACGTTTGTCTGAAAAAAGTGGCGCATGTTTTACGCCATATTCCGTGACCCGTAGCGTTCTCATTTTTCGGGATCTATGGCTCAGTGACTGCTTATTTTTTGCGTCTCGAGCTGACGTTTTTAATGGTACCATTTTTACGCAGATGCTACGTTTTGATCGCCTGTTATTGCATTTTGCGCAAAAGTTGTGGCGACAAAAAACCCTTCATTTTGGCATTTGGAATTTTTTTGCCACTACGCCGTTTACTGATCAGATTAATTGATTTTATATTTTGATAGATCAGGCGTTTCTGAACTCGGCGATACCAAATGTGTGTATATTTTTTTATTTTATTAACCCTTTAGTTTTCGATGGGGCAAAAGGGGGTGATTTGAACTTTTAGGTTTGTTTGTTTTAATTTTTTAAAACTTTTTTTTTTTTTTTTTTATTTTACTAGTCCCCCTAGGGGGCTATAGCGATCAGCTGCACAGCTGTAAACAGCAGATACGTGCACTTCCTGCTTCCCTGGCCTCCGTACAAAGCGAAAGTGAAAGTGGTTCATGTCTAGCACAGGAGTCATCACAAGACCCTGTGCTACCATGACAACGACCGGAAGTCACGTGATCATGTCACGTGACTTCCGATATCGGACGGTAAGTAAAACTTTGCCGCAATCACGTTTCTAATGGCACTGTCACGTATTGACAGCGCCATTTCAGGGGTTAAACGGCACAAGCAGATAACGATTCTGCTCATGCCTAGCAGGCACACATCTCAGCTGTGAAAATCAGCTGAGATGTGCGTCGATCGCGGCATGCTGCCGCCGGCAGACCGCGGGCAGTAACGTTGTGACCACTAGGACGTAATTTTACTGCCCGCGGTCGTTAAGGGGTTAATGTTTTTCATATGCAGAATGTTTTCTCATTGCTGATATTTTCTGACTTGAACTGTCTTGATGACCTGTGACTGGTATTGTTGAAAATGTTTGAAGTCAATGCTGCCTTCCAAAAATGGGAAAAGATGTTGTTTTTTTTGTTAACCTGTTACATGCATATAAAAATTGCGGTGTTAACTGTGCTTTGTTGCAGCCCAGGAGTGCTGTCATTTGCCGTGGGGGAATGTGGCATCCCTGAGGCTCTGGTCGCCACAGGGTACTGGACCTCAATTAAGGTGCGGTATTCATCTCAGGTAAGGGGGGGGGGGGAATTAATCATCGGTGTTACACTTTCACACAGTGTGGGATATTTCAGGGTTGGCGGGGGTGGGGTGGGTGGCCATAACGATCATGGGACTTCCCGGTCACTGAACCCTGCCCCCACAGGGTTCCACTTGGGGGTAGAAAGGCGCAACACACTCATATCAGGGGCAGACCTGTCTGGACCATAGTTCTGGCAAGACATCTCAGAAAGAACTTGGACTTTGCTGGGCCCGGGGCTTGGAGCGGGAGCTCAGTCAGGGTACCTAACTGCTGAGGTGGGAGGGGGACACACCCTAGAAATAGAACGCTCTCAAAACACTTGGTGGTGACCCCTTACCGGATCTCGGATCGACTTGAGCCTATCACGGCAGTGACCAGTGTGACCGGGCTGGCAGCTGAAGTTGTGATTAAACTACACCCTGAACCCGCAGAGACTGTGTTAGCTCATCATTCCTGGCACTGCCGCCCAGCGCTTAGGCGCCAACGGCCTTACCTTCCCTCTTCATCCGCCCCGGCCCGCTCCACCTGTGGGGAGCGATACCATCCCGCCTGCCTTAACACCTGCCCTGGCGAGGAATCCGGCAGCGGCGGCTACTCCTGGTAGCATACCAAAGGTGGCGTCACGACAAAGTCTCCCAAATACCCAGCTTCCCCCAGGCCTCAGGGCGATGGAACCGGGCAACGCCACCTGTGACATCGCCTGACTCAACCCACGACTGCCCGGCGATGAGTAGGTTAACCACCTGCCCCCCATGGGGTACTACACAGCCACATACCAGTTAGACATGCTCGACCTCAGTCAATAGAAGTGAATTCAGAGAGATCAAGAGTGTCTATTCGGTACATGACTATATATGCAAGTCACATACTGGCAGTCAGGCGACCGCCCGCTCTAACCAATCACCGATGAATCCTTACAGTGTGGTGGACACGCAGTGAGGATTCAGAAGTCTGCAATAAAAAGGAAACTCTTGAAAAACTCATTCTTATGGGATCTTCACTTTGCTCTTCATGAGCTTTTTTTTCTTCTCTTGGAGTGTTGAAAAAGATAGGGAAGGGGGTTGGAGTAAGAGCATTAAGTGCAGTAACTTATATGATGTGAACCCTGATGAAATTCTGCATCAAACTAGACAGTCAAATTAAAAGGTTACATAAAAAGCCCAAAACAAAAAAAAAAAATATTAGGTTGTAAAGGTTGAACTCCATGGGCTTGTCTTCTTTTAAGTTTAAGGGTTTATTTACATGAGCAAATAAGTTTGAACAATGCGATTGTATCTCACAACAATCAAATGTCAGACAAGTGAATTAAATGGTTAAATAGCAATAGCTACATTTTGTGCAGTGTTCACACAGACCTATCTATTCAGGTCTTTTGTCATTCAGATCGTTGAATTAGCAAAATCTCTAATTACTGAATGCAATTATCTTTTTTCACCCTCCTTATTTTGATGCAAAGTGGCTCAGTGGTTAGCACTGTTGGCTTGCAGTGCTGGGGTCCTGGGTTCACATCCCATGAAGGATAACATCTGCAAGGAGTTTGCATGTTCTCCCCGTGTATGTGTGGGTTTCCTCCAGGAGTTTTCTCCCACACTCCAAAGACATGCTGATAGGGAATTTAGATTGTGAGGCCCAATGGGGATAGTAATGATGTCTATAAAGTGCTGTAGAATATGATGGTGCTAAATTATGAGGGGAATTTGGACAAATCGTTCAGTTGCTCAAAGTATTCACATTCCACAATTATAGTAAAAGATGCTTTAGGATCAGACTGTTATCGTCCAATGTTAGGGCTCATACGCACGTTGCATAATTGCATGAGTTTGCGCTGCAGCGTAAATGCATGCGTCCACTGCACACACAATCCATATAGATTGAGACATGCGCATGATGCTTTTATGAACAGTAATTTGGGTTCTAAAATTTTAACCCAAATCCGTGCGTTCATAAAATGAGCACGTCAATTAATTTGTGCGCTATGGATGCAGCTCCCACTCTGTCTATGGTGGGGGCAGTAGACATCGCGCATGAAATGGCTTTTCTATACAAAAAAATGTCATCCATTATGCAGTGTTTGAGTGATTTGACACGCACATGTGCTGTCAAATCGCTGCAGAATATTCAGCAGGTACGTGCACATGAGCCCTTAGTGGGACTCGAGCTCTGTAGGAAGTCACTTCGTAAAATAATTTATTGAAGCAGATTAGTCTTGGAAAATTGGCTTTTTTTTTAACCCCTTCACGACCTTGGACGGATCTATCCGTCCAGGATCGTGTCGGGTTAAGCCCCGCCCCCTGCCGCGGGCAGGCGGCGTGGATCGGCACACATATCAGCTGTTTTCTACAGCTGACATGTGTGCCTACTAGCCGCGGGTGGAATCGCTTCCACCCGCGGCCATTAACCCCTTAAATCTTGCTGCCAAAGTCTGGCAGCAAGATTTAAATGCGCGCGGCCATGTTTGTTACTCACCGCCGCCCCCACCGGAAGTCACGTGTGTTATCACGTGACTATCGGTGGTTGCCATCGTAGCACAGGGTCATGTGATGACGCCTGCTGCTACGATGTTTCACTTTCATTTTCCCTCGGCCGAGAGCAGAGGGAAAACCAAAGTGACTGAATCTGCTGATTACAGCGGTATAGCTGTGATCAGCAGATAGCGATCAGCAATCGGATTGCTGATCGCTATAGCCCCCTAGGGGGACTAGTAAAATAAAAAAAAAAAGTAAAAAAAAAAGTTTTAAAAAATAAAAAAAAAAACAAAAAACCTAAAAGTTCAAATCACCCCCCTTTCCCCCCATTGAAAATTAAAGGGTTAAAAAATAAATAAATATACACATATTTGGTATCGCCGCGTTCAGAAATGCCCGATCTATCAAAATATAAAATCAATTAATCTGATTGGTAAACGGCGTAGTCGCAAAAAAATTCCAAACGCCAAAAGAAGGGAATTTTGTTACTTACCGTAAATTCCTTTTCTTCTAGCTCCTATTGGGAGACCCAGACGATTGGGTGTATAGCACTGCCTCCGGAGGCCACACAAAGCATTACACTAAAAAGTGTAAGGCCCCTCCCCTTCTGGCTATACACCCCCAGTGGGATCACTGGCTCACCAGTTTTAGTGCAAAAGCAAGAAGGAGGAAAGCCAATAACTGGTTTAAACAAATTCACTCCGAAGTAACATCGGAGAACTGAAAACCATTCAACATGAACAACATGTGTACCCGAAAAACAACCAAAAATCCCGAAGGACAACAGGGCGGGTGCTGGGTCTCCCAATAGGAGCTAGAAGAAAAGGAATTTACGGTAAGTAACAAAATTCCCTTCTTCTTCGGCGCTCCATTGGGAGACCCAGACGATTGGGACGTCCAAAAGCTGTCCCTGGGTGGGTAAAGAAATACCTCATGTTAGAGCTGCAAAGACAGCCCTCCCCTACGGGGAGGCAACTGCCGCCTGCAGGACTCTTCTACCTAGGCTGGCGTCCGCCGAAGCATAGGTATGCACCTGATAATGTTTGGTGAAAGTGTGCAGACTCGACCAGGTAGCTGCCTGGCACACCTGTTGAGCCGTAGCCTGGTGTCGTAATGCCCAGGACGCACCCACGGCTCTGGTAGAATGGGCCTTCAGCCCTGATGGAACCGGAAGCCCAGCAGAACGGTAGGCTTCAAGAATTGGTTCTTTGATCCATCGAGCCAGGGTGGCTTTGGAAGCCTGCGACCCTTTGCGCTTACCAGCGACAAGGACAAAGAGTGCATCCGAGCGGCGCAGGGGCGCCGTGCGGGAAATGTAGATTCTGAGTGCTCTCACCAGATCCAACAAATGTAAATCCTTTTCATACCGATGAACTGCATGCGGATAAAAGGAAGGCAAGGAGATATCCTGATTAAGATGAAAAGAGGATACCACCTTAGGGAGAAACTCCTGAATGGGACGCAGCACTACCTTGTCCTGGTGGAACACCAGGAAAGGAGCTTTGGATGACAGCGCTGCTAGTTCAGACACTCTCCGAAGAGACGTGACCGCTACCAGAAAGGCCACTTTCTGTGAGAGTCGAGAAAGTGACACATCCCTCAGAGGCTCGAAGGGCGGCTTCTGGAGAGTAACAAGGACCTTGTTTAGATCCCACGGATCTAACGGCCGCCTGTACGGAGGTACGATATGACAAACCCCCTGCAGGAACGTGCGCACCTGAGAAAGTCGTGCTAGACGCTTCTGAAAAAACACGGATAGTGCCGAGACTTGCCCTTTAAGGGAGCCGAGCGACAAGCCCTTTTCCAACCCAGATTGTAGGAAGGAAAGAAAGACAGGTAACGCGAATGGCCAGGGAGATACTCCTTGTGCAGAGCACCAGGATAAGAAAATCTTCCACGTTCTGTGGTAGATCTTAGCAGAAGTGGACTTCCTAGCCTGTCTCATGGTGGCAACGACCCCTTGGGATAATCCTGAAGACGCTAGGATCCAGGACTCAATGGCCACACAGTCAGGTTCAGGGCCGCAGAATTCCGATGGAAAAACGGCCCTTGGGACAGTAAGTCTGGACGGTCTGGTAGTGCCCACGGTTGGCCGACCGTGAGATGCCACAGATCCGGGTACCATGACCTCCTCGGCCAGTCTGGGGCGACTAGTATGACGCGGCCGCAATCGGATCTGATCTTGCGTAACACTCTGGGCAAGAGTGCCAGAGCTGGAAACACATAAAGGAGCCGGAACTGCGACCAATCTTGCACTAAGGCGTCTGCCGCCAGAGCTCTTTGATCGCGAGACCGCGCTATGAAGGTCGGGACCTTGTTGTTGTGCCGAGACGCCATTAGGTCGACGTCCGGCACCCCCCAGCGGCGGCAGATTTCCTGAAACACGTCCGGGTGAAGGGACCATTCCCCTGCGTCCATGCCCTGGCGACTGAGGAAGTCTGCTTCCCAGTTTTCTACGCCCGGGATGTGAACTGCTGATATGGTGGAAGCTCTTTCCTCTACCCACATGAGAATTCGCCTGACTTCCTGGAAGGCTTGCCGACTGCGTGTCCCTCCTTGGTGGTTGATGTATGCCACCGCTGTGGAGTTGTCCGACTGAATTCGGATCTGCTTTCCTTCCAGCCACTGCTGGAAGGCTAATAGGGCAAGATACACTGCCCTGATTTCCAGAACATTGATCTGAAGGGTGGACTCCTGCTGAGTCCACGTCCCTTGAGCCCTGTGGTGGAGAAAAACTGCTCCCCACCCTGACAGACTCGCGTTTGTCGTGACCACTGCCCAGGATGGGGGCAGGAATGATCTTCCCTGCGTTAATGAGGTGGGAAGGAGCCACCATAGCAGAGAATCCTTGGCCGTCTGAGAGAGGGAGACTTTCCTGTCTAGGGAAGTTGTCTTCCCGTCCCACTGGCGGAGAATGTCCCATTGAAGTGGACGCAGATGAAACTGCGCGAACGGGACTGCCTCCATTGCTGCCACCATCTTCCCTAGGAAGTGCATGAGGCGCCTTAAGGGGTGCGACTGACCCTGAAGGAGAGACTGCACCCCTGTCCGTAGAGACCGCTGCTTGTCCAGCGGAAGCTTCACTATCGCTGAGAGAGTATGAAACTCCATGCCAAGATACGTTAGTGATTGAGTCGGTGCCAGGTTTGACTTTGAAAAGTTGATGATCCACCCGAAAGTCTGGAGAGTCTCCAGCGCAACATTCAGGCTGTGTTGGCATGCCTCTTGAGAGGGTGCTTTGACAAGTAGATCGTCTAAGTAAGGGATCACCGAATGACCCTGAGAATGCAAGACTGCTACCACTGCCGCCATGACCTTGGTGAAAACCCGTGGGGCTGTCGCCAGACCAAATGGCAGAGCTACGAACTGGAGATGGTCGTCTCCTATCACGAAACGTAGGAAACGTTGGTGCTCTGTAGCAATCGGCACGTGGAGATAAGCATCTTTGATGTCTATTGATGCAAGGAAATCTCCTTGAGACATTGAGGCAATGACAGAGCGGAGGGATTCCATCCGGAACCGCCTGGCGTTCACATGCTTGTTGAGCAGCTTTAGGTCCAGAACAGGACGGAACGAGCCGTCCTTTTTTGGAACCACGAAGAGATTGGAGTAAAAACCTTGCCCTTGTTCCTGCAGAGGAACAGGGATCACCACTCCTTCTGCTTTTAGTGAGCACACCGCCTGCAGAAGGGCATCTGCTCGGTCGGGATGTGGGGAGGTTCTGAAGAACCGAGGCGGAGGACGAGAACTGAATTCTATCCTGTACCCGTGAGACAAAATGTCTGCTACCCACCGGTCTTTGACCTGTGGCAGCCAAATGTCGCAAAAGCGGGAGAGCCTGCCACCGACCGAGGATGCGGAGGGAGGAGGCCGAAAGTCATGAGGCAGCCGCCTTGGAAGCGGTTCCTCCGGTTGCTTTCTTGGGGCGTGACTGAGCCCGCCAGGAATCTGAGCTCCTTTGCTCCTTCTGAGTCCCTTTGGACGAGGAGAAATGGGTCCTTGCTGGAGCCTCGAAAGGACCGAAACCTCGACTGCCACTTCCTCTGTTGAGGTTTGCTTGATCTGGGCTGGGGTAAGGAGGAGTCCTTACCCTTGGATTGCTTAATGATTTCAGCCAATTGTTCACCAAACAGTCTATCTACAGATAGCGGCAAGCTGGTTAAACATTTTTTGGAAGCAGAATCCGCTTTCCATTCCTTTAACCACAAGGCTCTGCGCAAGACAACAGAGTTGGTACGGCTTGTAGAGTCCAGGACAGCGTTGATAGCGTAAGTCGCAAACGCAGACATTTGCGAGGTTAGGGACGCTACTCGCGGCACTGCTGGACATATGATAGAGTCCACCTGTGCCAGGCCAGCTGAAATAGCTTGGAGTGCCCACACGGCCGCGAATGCTGGAGCAAACGACGCGCCAATAGCTTCATAGACAGACTTTAACCAAAGGTCCATCTGTCTGTCATTGGCATCTTTAAGTGAAGCCCCATCTTCCACTGCAACTATGGATCTAGCTGCAAGCCTGGAGATTGGGGGATCCACCTTTGGACACTGGGTCCAGCGTTTGACCACGTCAGGGGGAAAGGGATAACGTGTATCCTTAAGACGTTTGGAGAAACGCTTATCTGGGTAGGCATGGTGTTTCTGGACTGATTCTCTGAAGTCAGCGTGGTCCAGAAAAGTACTCAGTTTAGGCTTGGGATACCTGAAATGGAACTTCTCCTGCTGTGCAGCTGCCTCCTCTGCAGAAGGGGCTGGGGGAGAAATATCCAAGTCTATTGATGGCCGCTATAAGGTCATTTACCATGGCGTCACCATCAGGAGTATCCAGATTGAGAGCGGTTTCAGGATTAGACTCCTGATCACCCTCCTCTGTCTCATCATGTAGAGACTCTTCTCGCTGAGACCCTGATCCGCGTGATGACGTGGGGGGTCTCTCCCAGCGAGCACGCTTAGGCTGCCTGGGACTGTCATCTGAATCAGAGCCGTCAGGCTGAGATGCCTGGGACCCCCTTGAAGCACTGATTAACTCCAACTGAGGGGGACCGGGGAACATTGCCGCAGCAGTGTCCATGGACTGAGTAACTGGCCTGGCCTGCAAGGTCTCTAGGATTTTTGTCATAGTGACAGACATCCTGTCAGCGAAAACAGCAAACTCTGTCCCCGTCACCGGGACAGGGTTCACCGGCGACTCTGCCTGGGCCACTACCACCATAGGCTCCGGCTGACGAAGTGGCACAGGGACCGAACATTGCACACAATGGGGGTCATTGTAACCTGCCGGTAGATTAGCCCCACAAGCAGCACAAGCAGCGTTCACAGCCTGTGTCTTGGCACCCTTGCGTTTTGCAGATGACATGTTGTCGTCTCCTCAGAGCAATAGGGGTATACAGCCAAGAAGCGACCTTACAGTGCAATATATATAGATATATCTGGTACAGGAAAAAGTACACCAAATAACACTGTGGCACTAGTGGGGCCAGCACGAATGTGCTGCTTACCGCCCGCTTAACGCGGGTGTGTGGTCGCCAGAAATCCCTTGTCTGGGTCTCCCAGAGCCTGTGTCCGTTCCCCAGCCAGACTGCATGCAGGAATGGCTGCCGGCGTCTCTGTGGAGGGGGGGCGGGCCCTGGGTGTGCTCAGACAAAAAAGCGGGAAACCTGCGTCCCACTGTGCCCAGTGAGAGGGCTGGAGCATGTAAATAAGGCTCCAGCCCTCGGCGCTGACGATTGCACAACGCCTGTCCCCTTCCCTGATTGACAGGGAGGGGGCGGGAACGAAGCGGAGCTAGGCCGCAAAAGCCGGGGACTAGATTTATAAGCGCCGCCGTCGTAAAAGCACGGTCGGCGCTGAGTCCCCGGCGCACTACAAGTCCCAGCCGCGCCGCCGCTCCCGGAGCGGCCGGCGCGGTAGTTCCCAACACATAAAGTCACTCAGCCAAGCTGCAGTGACTCAAACCCCAGCGCGCAGCGCTACTGTCCCCGGCGCACTAGCACACCCAGCAAGTCTGGAGTGTGCGCGGCCAGTCCATAGGGGGACACAGAGTACCTGAATGTTGCAGGGCCTTGTCCCTGAACGGTACCCCGGCTCCTTATCCAGCAGGTTCAATGGGTCTGTGGACGGAGCCCGGCCTCAGGGCTTGGAGGCCGGTAAGATCCCACTTCCTCAGAGCCCCTCAGGGGGATGGGGAAGGAAAACAGCATGTGGGCTCCCGCCTCCGTACCCGCAATGGGTACCTCAACCTTACAAACCGCAAGTGGGGTGAGAAGGGAGCATGCTGGGGGCCCTAGTATGGGCCCTCTTTTCTTCCATCCGACAGTCAGCAGCTGCTGCTGACTAAACAGTGGAGCTATGCGTGGATGTCTGACCTCCTTCGCACAAAGCAGAAAACTGGTGAGCCAGTGATCCCACTGGGGGTGTATAGCCAGAAGGGGAGGGGCCTTACACTTTTTAGTGTAATGCTTTGTGTGGCCTCCGGAGGCAGTGCTATACACCCAATCGTCTGGGTCTCCCAATGGAGCGCCGAAGAAATTACGTTTTTTGGTCGCCGCAAGTTTTACGCAAAATGCAATAACAGGCGATCAAAACGTAGCATCTGCGCAAAAATTGTACCATTATAAACGTCAGCTCGAGACGCAAAAAATAAGCCATCACTGAGCCATAGATCCTTAAAAATAAGAACGCTACGTGTTTCGGAAAATGGCGCAAAACGTGCGCCACTTTTATTGGACAAACTTGTGAATTTTTTTTAACCCCTTAGATACAAGTAAACCTATACATGTTTGGTGTCTACAAACTCGCACCGACCTGAGGCATCACATAGATACCTCAGTTTTACCATATAGTGAACACAGTGAATAAAATATCCCAAAAACTATTGTACGATCACACTTTTTTTGCAATTTTTCCGCACTTGGAATTTTTTTGCCGTTTTCCAGTACACTATATGGTAAAACTTATGGTTTCATTTAAAAGTACAACTCGTCCCGCAAAAAACAAGCCCTCATATGGCAAGATTGATGGAAAGAAGGGAATTTTGTTTACTTACCGTAAATTCCTTTTCTTCTAGCTCCAATTGGGAGACCCAGACAATTGGGTGTATAGCTATTGCCTCTGGAGGCCACACAAAGTATTACACTTAAAAGTGTAAGGCCCCTCCCCTTCTGGCTATACACCCCCAGTGGGATCACTGGCTCACCAGTTTTAGTGCCAAAGCAAGAAGGAGGAAAGCCAATAACTGGTTTAAAGACCAATTCAATCCGAGGAAACATCGGAGAACTGAACCATACCACATGAACAACATGTGTACCCGAAAAAACAGAAAAACCCCGAGAAAACAGGGCGGGTGCTGGGTCTCCCAATTGGAGCTAGAAGAAAAGGAATTTACGGTAAGTAAACAAAATTCCCTTCTTCTTTGTCGCTCCATTGGGAGACCCAGACAATTGGGATGTCCAAAAGCAATCCCTGGGTGGGTAAAAGAATACCTCATGATAGGGCCGTCAAACGGCCCTCTCCTACAGGTGGCCAACCGCCGCCTGAATGACTTATCTACCTAGGCTGGCGTCTGCCGAAGCGTAGGTATGCATCTGATAATGCTTGGTAAAAGTAAGTAGACTCGACCAGGTGGGTGCCTGACACACCTGCTGAGCCGTAGCCTGGTGCCGTAATGCCCAGGATGCACCCACGGCTCTGGTAGAATGGGCCTTCGGCCTTGAGAGAACCAGAAGCCCAGTAGAACTGTAGGTTTCAAGAATTGGTTCCTCGAGCCCCCGAGCAAGGGTGGATCTGGAAGCTTGCGACTGTTTACGCCGACCAGCGACAAGGACAAAGAGTGCATCCGGGTGGCGCAGGAGCGCCATGCGGGAAGTAGAACCTGAGTGCTCTCACCAGAACCAACAGATGCAAATCTTTCTGAAATTGATGGACTGGACGAGGACACAAAGAAGGTGAGGTGATATCCTGATTGATATGAAAATGGGATACCACCTTAGGGAGAAATTCCGGAACCGGACGCAGAACTACCCTGTCCTGGTGAAGGACCAGGAAGGGAGTTTGTATGAGAGCGTTGCTAGCTCGGAAACTCTCCTAAGAGACGAGACCGTTACTAGAAGGCCACTTCCCGTGAAAAACGGGAAGGGAGACATCCTTCAAAGGCTCGAAAGGCGGCATCTGGAGAGCAATTAGAACCTTGTTCAGATCTCAGGGCTCTAACGGCCGCTTGTACGGAGTGCTGAGAAGACAAACTCCCCGTAGGAACGTGCGTACCTGAGGAAGTCGTCGTTTCTGAAAAAATACAGATAGCGCTGAGACTTGTCCCTAAAGGGAACTGAGCGACAACCCATTTTCCTACCTAGATTGCAGGAAGGAAGGAAACATAGACGATGCAACCGGCCAGGGAGAAACACCCTGCGCCGAGCACCGAGATAAGAACATCTTTCACGTCCTGTGGTCAATCTTGGCGGACGTTGGTATGCTAGCCTGTCTCATGGTGGCAACCACGTCCTGAGGTAATCCTGACGACACTAGGTTCCAGGACTCAATGCCACACCATCCGGTTGAGGGCCGTAGAATTCAAATGGAAGAATGGCCCTTGAGACAGCCAGTCTGATTGGTCTGGTAGTGCCCCCGGTTAGCCTACCGTGAGGCACCACAGAACCGAGTACTACAACATCCTCGGCCAATTTGTAGCGACGAGGATGGCGCGGCCGCAGTCGGTCTTGATCTAGCGCAGTACTCTGGGCAACAATGCCAGAGGTGGCACCTAAGGTAGCTGGAACTGCGACCAATGCTGAACTAAGGCGTTTGCCGCCAGAGCTCGATGATTGTGAAACCGTGCCATGAAGCTGGCACATTGTTGTTGTGCCGTGACGCCATTAGATCGACGTCCGGCCTCTGTCAGCGGCGCCAGATCTCCTGAAACCCGTCCGGGTGAGGAGACCATACTCTTTCGGCCACACCTCAGCGACTTAGGAAGTCAGCTTCCTAGTTTCCACACTTGGGATGTGAATTGTGGATATGGTGGATGCCGTGTCTTCCACCCACATCAGAACCTGCCGGACTTCCTGGAAGGCTTGCCGGTTGCGCGTTCTTCCTTGGTGGTTGATGTATGCCACCGCTGTGGAGCTGTCCGACTGAAGTCGGATATGCTTGCTTTCCAGCCGCTGTTGGAAGGATTGTAGGGCAAGATACACTGCTCTGTGTTCAAGAACATTGATCTGAAGAGTGGACTCTTGCTGAGTCCACGTACCCTGAGCGCTGTAGTGGAGAAAAACTGCTCCCCACCCTGATAGACTCGCGTCTGTCGTAACTATCGCCCAGGACGGGGATAGGAAGGACCTTCTTTTTGACCAAGAGGTGAGAAGAAGCCACCACCGTAGAGATTCCTTGGCCGCCTGAGAAAGAACGACGACTCTGTTGAGGGACGTCGACTCCTCGTCCCATTGGCAGAGAATGTCCCATTGTAGTGGACGCAGTAAAACTGCGCGAAAGGAACTGCCTCCATTGCTACCATCTTACGTAGGAAGTGCATGAGGCGTCTCAATGTGTGCGACTGGTTCTTAAAGAAGAGCTTGCAGCCCGTAGTGAATGCTGTTTGTCTAGCGGCAGCTTCACTATCGCTGAGAGAGTAAGAAACTCTATGCCTAGATATGTTATCGATAGGGTCGGGGTCGGATCTGACTTTAAAAAGTTGATGATCCACCCAAAACTCTAGAGAGTCTCCAGCGCAACGTTCGGGCAGTGTTGGCATGTTTCCTAAGAGAGTGCCTTGACAAGTAGATCGTCTAAATACGGGACCACAGAGTGACCCTGAGAGTGCAGGACTGTGACTACTGCTGCCCTGACCTTGGCGAAGACCAGTTGGACTGTCGCTAGCCGGAAGGTAGAGCTACGAACAGAGGGTGTTCGTCTCCTATAACGAAGCGTAGAAACGCTAGTGCTCTGGATCAATCGGCACGTGTGGATAAGCATCCTTGATGCCTAATGATGCTAGGAAATATCCTTGGGACCTTGAGGCGATGACATGGCGGAGGGATTCCATCCGGAACCGCCTGGTGTCCACGAGCTTGCTGAGCATTTTTAGATCCAGAACGGGACGGAACGGCCCGTTGTTATAGGTACCGCAAAGAATTTGGGGTAAAAACCGTGACCTTGTTCCTGAAGAGGAACGGGGGTCATCACTCTTTCTGCCTATAGAGTGCACCCTGTTTGCAGAAGAGCAGCGGCCCGGCCGGGAGGTGGAGAAATTCTGAAGAATCGAGTTGGAGGACGAGAAGTGAGCTCTATCCTGTACCCGTGAGACAGAATGTCTCACACTCAATGGTCATTGACCTATGGCAGCTAAATATCGCCAAGGCGGGAGAGCCTGCTACCGACCGAGGCCGCAAGTCATGAGGAAGCCGCCTTGGAAGCGGGTTTTCAGACTGTCGCTTTTTTGGGCGAGACTGAGCCCGCTAAGAATCTTAGCTCCTCTGATCCTTTTGAGTCCACATTGGACGAGGAAAAATGGGACCTGCCCGAGCCTCGAAAAGGCCGAAAACCCCGACTGCCTCTTGCTCTGTTGGGGTTTGTTGTGTCCGGGCTGAGGAAAGGATGAATCCTTACCCCTGGACTGTTTGATGGTTACATCCAACGCTCACCAAACAGTCGGTCAGCAGAAAAAGGCAACTGGTTAGGCAACCTTTTTTGGAAGCAGAATCTGCCTTCCATTCACTTAACGAGCAGACCAGGCTCTGCTTAAAAACACGGAGTAGCGGAGGCTACCGCCGCACGGTTCGCAGAGTCCAGGACAACCTGAATCGCGTAAGAAACAAATGCAGACATTTGAGAGGTTAAGGATGCCACCTGCGGCACAGATGTACGTGTAACCGTGTCAATCTGTGTAAGACAAGCTGAAATAGCTTGGAGTGCCCCAAGGGAGAGAATGCCGGAGCCAACGGTGCGCCGACAGCCTCATAGATGGCTTTCGACCAGAGATCCATCTGTCTGTCAGTGGCATCTTTGAGTTTGCAGTTCCATCTCCCACTGCAACTATGGATCTAGCTACAAGCCTGGAGATTGGAGGATGCCGCTCGGGACATTGGGTCCAGTCCTTGACCAAGTCAGGGGACAGGGATAACGTGTATCCTAAGCCGTTTGGAGAAGCGCATATCTGGATAAGCGTGGTGTTCCTGGACTGCCTCTCTGAAGGCAGAGTGGTCCAGAAAAATACGTGAAGCTGACTCCTCCACTGGAGGAGCTGTGAGAAATAACCCACATTCTATAGATGGACGCTATAAGATTATTTACTATGGCGTCACAATCAGGTGTATCCAGATTGAGAGCGGTCTTAGGATCAGAATCCTGAGCCGCTACTTCCGCCTCATTACACAGCGAGTCCTTCTGTTAGGACCCTGATGAAACCGAGGCCGCTCATAGCGAGCCCACTTAGGCTGTCTGGGACTGACGTCCGTGCAGAGCCGTGACTCTGGGATGCGTGTGACATTCCCGGAGCTGTTAGTTATTCACACTGAGGGGGGCCATGGATCAATGATTCAACAGTGCCCATATTGTGAGAGACATGTCCGGACTGCTAGGCTTCTAGTATCATAGCCATAGTCTCAGAAAAACTGTCAGTAAATACTGCAGACACCGTCCTCATCCCCTGGCCATTAGTGCATACAATGGGAGTCTATGTACCTGCCGGCCGTATAGCCGTACATGCTGTACCAGCTGTATAGAAAAACATGTGGTTCTGCACCTTTGTTTTACACAGAGAATATGCTGATAACTCCTCCGCATAATCCAGGAGGGTATATACAACGTGCGACCAAACAGTGCAATGTATATAGTACAAGCATCTCTATAAGTGCACTTCTGCACTAGTGGGGTTAGCACCACAGGTGCTGCTTAACGCCTGTTACAGCGATTGTGTGACTATCAGAATGCCAGGGTCTTCCACACTTGTCTCTGTATCGTACAGAAACTGACACTAATGGCTGCCGGTGTCCTTGTAGAGAAGGAAGCCGTGGGCGTGCCTGAGAAAGTGCGGGAATCCGGATTCACAGTGCACACAGTGAGAGGGGTGGAGTATGCAAAACATACTCCAGCTCTCAGCTCTGCTCTATGCAGCGTCACGCCCCTACCCTGACTGTCAGGGCTGTGGGCGGTAACGAAGGGAGACTAGGCCCAGAAGCCGGGGACTCGAGTTAACAGCGCGGCCGCCGTAAAAGCGCGGGCCGCGCTGAAGTCCCCGGCGCACCACAAGTGTCAGCCGCGCCGCAGTTCCAGCGGCCGGCGCGACCGATTCATAGAAGTGGCCAGCGTCCCGCCCCTCTCCTGACTGGCAGGTCTGGGGGCGGGAACGAACGGAAGCAGGCCGCAAAAGCCGGGGACTCTAGTTATCAGCGCGGCCGCCGTAAAAGCGCGGGCCGCGCTGAAGTCCCCGGCGCACCACAAGTGCCAGCCGCGCCGCTGCCAGCGGCCGGCGCGACCGATTCCTGGAAGTGGCCAGCGTCCCGCCCCTCTCCTGACTGGCAGGTCTGGGGGCGGGAACGAACGGAAGCAGGCCGCAAAAGCCGGGGACTCTAGTTATCAGCGCGGCCGCCGTAAAAGCGCAGGCCGCGCTGAAGTCCCCGGCGCACTACAAGTGCCAGCCGCGCCGCAGTCCCAGCGGCCGGCGCGACCAATTCCCATAAGTGAGCCTGCTTCAGCAAAGCTGAATGAGGCCATGGCACAGGCGCCGCAGCGCTGATGTCCCCCGGCGCACTACAACACCCAGCATGCTGCGGTGTGAGCGCCAAATGCACGGGGACACAGAGTACCTTGAGGAAGCAGGGCCATGTCCCTGATGTACTCCGCTCCATCCAGCATCTTCTCCAGGGGCTGTAGATGGAGCACGGTCTCAGTGCCTGGAGACCGGTAAATCCCACTTCACCCAGAGCCCTGTAAAAAGGGATGGGGAAGGAATCAGCATGTGGGCTCCTGCCGCCGTACCCGCAATGGGTACCTCAACCTTACAAACACCTCCGACATACAGTGGGGTGAGAAGGGAGCATGCTGGGGACACTATATGTGTCCTCTTTTCTTCCATCCGACATAGTCAGCAGCTGCTGCTGACTAAAAAGTGGAGCTATGCGTGGATGTGTTGCCTCCTTCGCACAAAGCACAAAACTGGTGAGCCAGTGATCCCACTGGGGGTGTATAGCCAGAAGGGGAGGGGCCTTACACTTTTAAGTGTAATACTTTGTGTGGCCTCCAGAGGCAATAGCTATACACCCAATTGTCTGGGTCTCCCAATGGAGCGACAAAGAAAATAAAAATGTTACGCCTCACGAAAGAAGGGGAGCAAAAAACAAAAACGCAAAAACGGAAAGTGCCCAGGGGCTGAAGGGGTTAATTGAGTACTCATTAGAAATGCTGACAAAAAATACAATACTTTGTGTCCGTCACATCCATGTTTATTCTTTCATGAAGACTTGTTTTTTACCCCTTCACCACCAGCCCGTTTTCACCTTCCTGACCAGGCCAATTTTTCCAATTCTGACCAGTGTCTCTTCGAAGTATGAACTCTAACATTTCAACGGATCCCGATGCTTCTGAGATTTTTCTTTCTTTCATCACATATTGTACTTCATGTTAGTGATAGAACAATAGTTTTTGCGTTTGTGAAGAAAATAGGAAAGTTGCAAAAATGTTGAAATATTTATGCCCTTAAACCAGAGTTATGCCTCACACACTAGTGAATAATGTTTTCCACAAATGCACTTTTATGCATAGTTTTTCCTACCAAGAGACATGTTTGGACATACCCTAAAAAGGTACAGTCACACTTTAGCGACACTCCAGCGATCCCACCAGCGATCTGACCTGGTGAGGATTGTTGCTGCGTCATTACATGGTTGCTGGTGAGCTGTGAAAACAGGCAGATCTCACCATCGACCAGTGACCAGCCCCCAGCGACACATGGAAGCAATGCTGTGCTTGGTAACTAAGGTAAATATCGGGTAACCAAGCACTTTGTTACCCAATATTTACCTTGGTTACCAGCGCACACCGCTTAGAGATGACTCCCTGCACTTCTAACCAGAATACACATCGGGTTAATAAGCAAACAGCTTTGCTTATTTACCCGATGTGTACTCTGGCTAGAAGTGCAGGGGAGCCGGCACTGGGGCAGCCTGAGAGCGGCGGCCGCTAGTAACCAAGGTAAATATCGGGTAACCAAGCAAAGCACTTCGCTTGGTTACCCGATATTTACCTTGGTTACAGCTTACCGTAGGCTGCCAGACCCGGCTCCCTGCACAATTCAGATTGTTGCTCTCTCGCTGTCAAACACAGCGATGTGTGCTTCACAGCAGGAGAGCAGCGTCCAAAAAATGAACCAGCACTGTGTGAAACGAGCAGCGATTTCACAGCAGGTGCCAGATCGCTGCTCAGTGTCACACACAGCGAGATCGCTAATGAGGTCACTGCTGCGTCACAAAAACAGTGACTCAGCAGCGATCTCGCTATGTGAGAAGTACCCTTAGTAAGCAAAACAAAATAGAAATAAAAATCCCTTAATATCCTTGTGACCCCCTAGCACAACAATGCAGATAAGTTCCAGGGCTTGCAACAGAGAGGCTGCACAGCTAGCACCAGTGATAGCTAGCTGCATAATGGAGCCTTCTCTCGGTGGCTCAGTGGTTAGCACTGCAGTTTTGCAGCGCTGGGGTCCTGGGTTCAAATCCCACCAAGGACACTATCTGCAAGGAGTTTGTATGTTCTCCCCGTGTTTGCGTGGATTTCTTCCGGGTACTCCAGTTTCCTCCCACACTCCAAAGACATACAGATAGGGACTCCAGTGTGAGCCCCAATGGGGACAGTGTTGCCAAAGTATGTAAAGCGCTGTGGAATTAATAGCGCTATATAAATGAATAAAATTATTAATTATTCTCTGAATGGAGACTGAGCATGTGTATCTCTCCATTCCAGTCATCAGTGGGACTGCTGGAGTATAGTTAAAGTGCAGCATTTTTCTTAAGTTACTTATGGGACACATTCTTGACCCAGAATACCAACAGAGAAGCTCTGCACAGAGCAAACAGAAAATGCAGGGAAACGTCTGTGCTGAAGCATACAGAATTGTGAAGTTTAGGTTCAGTATTTTAGTTTAGTAAATACTTTACCCCTTTGTATGTACATTGTGTAAAGTATTCTACAGGATTAGAAACCGCTTTCTTCCAAACCACAGATCGTGTGTTATAGTGTGCTGTGTTTAGTAACAGGGCTGAGCTGTAATACCACATACAAACTTTGCACATGGGTAGCACTACTTTTGCGAGAAAAGAAAAAGCCATGTTTTCCTAATCCTGTATAACCCTCTAATATGCAACAATACATACAAAAAAAAAAAAAAAAAAAAGTCTATACAGCAAACACCAGCGGGGCCATCACTTGTGAGATGATCGCTCACAATTATCCAGAAACAAAGCCGTGAGTTCTACACAAAAGTTTATTGCGATCATGTTACGGTCAGGTTGAAAGAAAAAAAAGAAAAAAAAATGAAAAAAATACGATGTGATTTACATTTATTAAACTAATGGTCAAAGCACAAATTTACACATTCTACACACACTAGACATGGTCTATGTCACACACTGGTCTTTCACCGACAGGTTTCACTGGAGGAGACAATAAATTTACAAGACTAACAGGAATCCTTAGTATAAAAACTGTGTACTTATGTAAACTTACAAGGAACCCAAGGTCATGGTTTCCATCTCAACTAAGTCATCCATTTTGTTGCATATTTTATTTAGACTGTGCAGGGGATGGAGAAAGCTGGCACATGTATATGAAGACATAACTAACGCTTGCCCCAGTGTCATAATTTAGCTGCTTTTGCCTGGTCCCATTTTTTTCATGTTATTGAACTTCAAGTTTTGAATTGAGGTTAATTCGCGACGCGTCTTTTTCCAGTCTGGAATGTTGACCCGGCAGCTGAAGACTTGTACCTGTAGATTTCTAGTCCGTCTACTACTAAGTTGCTGTGGAGAAGTTGTCATCGCCGTACTGAAAACAAGGCACACACAGGCTCCTCAGCAAGGTGTCTGATGTTATCCCAGCATCTTGGATTTCATACCTAGGAGCAAACCAGATAGCGTTCCATTAATGTGACATCACTAACAAATTGTGACTGGTGAATACAAGGTAACCTAGCAAAATTCAATATAAATAGTACTCTGTATTCTATAAGGTGATCACATACAGTATCTATACAGGGAGATTAAAAAAAAAATGGGGCAAAATGCAAACCTCCGTATTCATAACCAAGCAAACAAAAAAAGGTTCTGTATGTTACAAATGTTCAAGGTAATTTCCATTGGTGACACGGCAGAGGACTGATTCAGTGCACGTTTGCCAGCATTATACATTGCAGGGTACTACATTTGGTGACATTGGAGGCCAGGGAAACATTGGTGAATCTACCAGAGAAAATATCAGTCGGGGATCTTTCAAATGACTATTTTCGGTCTGAGTCCTTTTAGTATAGGATAAAAAAACCAAGACACAGCACTCTTATTCAGTGCGGATGAGTTTTTCAGTGACCAAATCTGTGTAAACAATATAGAAATCTTCATACACTAGTTTTTACGGGTAAACAAAATACATGCAATACCGAGCCACAGCACGCTTTTTTTTTTACAGCTATATTGCAATTCTATAAAGATAGGAAACAACGTTATTCACTGCTGCAGGGGAAAAAATATGATTATATGATTGTTTGAACCTCCTTTAATAGTGGAGTCCATGTGTCAGGACAGAACTGGACCAGAGGCTAGGCATCTGTCACGTTATCAATAGAAATCACCTTGAACATTTGCAGTTTACAGATACAACTTGGATAAGTGTTTCCCATGTTAATAAATGTGTGATGTTCGGTTATGAAAACCAAGGCTTTTTGAAGAATAGAAAATAGATTCTGTAACAAAGGTGGCAAGGCGAGAAGGGTTTGAGAGAAAATGGCATGTGCAGACACTGTATAACCCAAAAACCAAACGTTACATGTAAATAGACTATATTGTCCTGTAAAAGTCCGGATCCATGCGGCTGCAGGCTGAGACTACCAGCACCCATTATCATAGCTGGGGATGAAAATCAGGGGGGACCGCACGTCGGTTTTTTTCAATTTATTTAAATAAAAAAAAAAAAAAAGCCGCATCACCAACAGCCACAAACTTCTGACAGGAGCGTGCATGCGTTTTTAGGTACACGCACGCTCATGCTCAGAACGCAGGCTGTGGCGGCTAATGTCATGTCAGACTTGTAAGAATGACAGCGCATCACTGGCACAGCCGCACACTTCTGACAGGAATGTGCATGTGTTTGTCTACATACACGCTCACGATACTGACCCGCAGACACTTACACTGCTTTCCCCGCCCACCAGCCGTCCTGACGCCTGTGATTGGATACAGTCAGCTGGCACACTGCCTGCCACTCAGGATTGGGGCGCGTCCAGCTGCAAACAATTATACACGCTGGTGGGCAAAACAATGAATATTGAATTGTCTGCTCTGGAAAAAAAAAAAAAAAAAGCATGACCCGGAAGGAGTGTGCCGCCATGACCGCGCCTCTGGCGAGTACACCGCGCGCTTCTATCCCCTCCACAAACGTTTTTAGGCTATGTGCCCACGGGGAAGTGTCCTGCAGTTATATCTGCAGCACATTCCGCAGGAGCTCCCAGAAAACCGCAGCACAACTTTGCCTGAACTAGCTCCAGCTGTCACATGACCGGAGCTCGTGCAGGCCCCGCCCACCAGCTGCTTCCTGCTCCTAGCTCCACTGCAGTCCTCTGCAGCGAGGGCAAGTGACCCGGGTGTCTACTATCAAGGCAGGTAAGTATGGGACCAAGGCAGATTTCCGCAGGTAAATCCGCAGGAATAATTGACATGCAGTTATGTGCGGCTGTGGGACATCCGCAGCCGCACATACCGCAGCGTGGACACAGACACTCCCCATGTCCCATAGAATAACATGGGGAGTGTCTGTACTTGCTGAAACCTGCGGATTTATCTGGAAAATCCAGATAAATCCGCAGCAAAATCCGCAGACGCAAGCTCCTGTGGGCACATAGCCTTAATCTCCGGATTCTGTCCCCATACTTATATGGGCACCAGAATCCAGAGCGGATCCGGATGTTTTGTTTAATCCAGCAGGGATCCGCCAGTTCCGGATTTTGGTGTATTCGATCAGCCCTAGTGCCATATTTATCCAGGATTCATGTAGTTTGATAAGTCCGACACATCCATACACTGGCATTCAATATCAAAAAGTGTCTGGACTTTTACGGTAGAGTGGCAAAATGGTAATTTGACAATTAGCTACATTCTGTATGGTCCTCGTTGACTCAATGCACCACACAGTGCAGATTGTGGATTTTTGGATGAATAAAAAGACCAGAAAAGGTGGTGAGCTGATGTCGCCCACATCTGTAGACTGTATAAAAAGAAGTTAGCCAACTTTGTGCCAGAAATTGGCACCCTAGTTTTGGAAAGTTAGACCAAGCCCTAAACCTGGTGGCAAGTCAAGACATTTTTGTGCAAACTGCTCCAGATTCCTGGCACATATAGCTTGTTTGATTGAGTCCGCTAAAGATGCAAACTCAACGCGGTTTGTTGTAGACTGGTGAATTTCTGCCCATCTGTTGGGCAGCACTAGGTACCACTCCCTCTGGCTAAGCTTGTTGCGAGAGTGGTCACAAATGGTATGCCCCCGAATCGTTCTGTACAACTAAAATGTAAAAAAAAATAAAAAAATGGGCAACTTTAAGAGCTTGCTTTCTTTGCCCGATAAGTTCCCCTTTGACACCTAATAATGCCACAATCTTACCAGTCACTGAATGACATGAAGTTGTACAGGGACGGCCGTTCAACATCTGAAAACACCGACTGTTCATTCATTGTACCAGATCCCATGTTCTCAAACACAATCCAGTCTCCGACATTCAGTTCAGGCAGAAGACAGTGATCCACAATTATGTCAAGTTCATCATAAGATGGGCCCAAGAGGCTGCTGGCAAACAAAGGCTCGTCTTCCTTGCACATCTGAAAACAATGACAGGTTATTAGCGATAGAATGAATGTCCGACATCTGGATTAGGAGGAAAGACGCGGCTGCTCACCTTATGCACTCTGGGGGCAGTGTTTAAGCTTTCAGATAGTTTACTTGCAAAAGAACCATAAACTCCATCATTCATGCAATAAATAAAAGTTGGTCCGTTACTTGTTTGCTTTCCTGAAATGGAAAAGGGAAGATCATGAATCATGATGGAGAAAAATGGATTAATATAAGATCAAGTGAATTGTTAAGATAAAAACCTTCATAATATTTGCGTTTAGCATTCCTCTCCACCACTATTTGGTGACCCATGTGTACGAGACAGAGGACCATCCCCCATACAAGTCTCAACCGTCAAGACAGAGAAGACTTGGTTTATTACACCTAGTATATCAAATTGTGCACTAGAAGTAAACTAATAATATTACCTCCAGGAAAATGTTGATCATGTTCAACTACTTTTTTTGCCATGATATTCACTGCGAGAGTAAATGCAGATGACACGTAATAGCTTCCAGGCTCTGCTATGACTCCAATTCCAGATTCCTCAGGAAAATATGCGTCTAGCACAGGGCTGACCGCCCGAGAAACCTACAAGACAAGCAGCTCAGGCTCAGTCCACAGCTTACACCAAGGGTAAATCTGGCAGAAGTGTAATCACATCCAGCATCACAGCTCACCTCCTGTAGCTGAAATTCATCCCCTGAAAATCCTCCACCAATATCCAGTATACTCATCTTAAAACCAAGCTCTTCCTACAAAAAGGGAAAAAAAAAAAAGAGCTTAAGTGTTATATATCGTATGTTTAGGATGACACCTCCGATTTACAGTTCTTTCAGTTCCTCCTAAAAATCTTTACACTAAACATTGTGTTAAAGAGATTGTGTCCTTACACTGTGGCATTTTCAGTGGTGATAGGGCTTTATTAAGATTAGTTTTTCATGTACACGTTTTCAGTATTCTTTCACGGCTAGAACTTTTACATATTCTAGTCAATGGTGAGATTGACCTGTCCATTTTCAAGTTTAATATTGATCTAAGGCAAAGATCAAACTCATTGATGCAAATCTATGGGTCATTCATTGAACCCCAAAAAAAAAAAACAAAACCACAAAACAGTACTTTGTTAGCCATGTACATCCCAATTTTTACACTTGACAGGAGAAGCTGGAAAAAACCTCACTCAAAAAATGTGTACCCCAAAAATATAATGCAAAAGCAACTAGATTTTTTGTTGGGTGGCACGGTGGCTCAGCAGTTAGCACTGCAGCCTTGTAGCGCTGGGGCCTGGGTTCAAATCCCACCAAGGACACCATCTGCAAGGAGCTTGTACATTCTCCCCGTGGGTTTCCTCCCACACTCCAAATGACATACAGTACAGACCAAAAGTTTGGACAAACCTCACGTCTAGAACAATTAAGAGGAGACTTTGTGCAGCAGGCCTTCATGGTAAAATAGCTGCTGGTAAACCACTGCTACGGACAGGCAACAAGCAGAAGAGACTCGTTTGGGCTGAAGAACACAAGGAATGGACATTAGACCAGTGGAAAACTGTGCTTTGGTCTGATGAGTCCAAATTTGAGATCTTTGGATCCAACCACCGTGTCTTTGTAGAAAGGTGAACGGATGGACTCTACATGGCTGGTTCCCACCATGAAGCATGGAGGAGGAGGTGTGATGGTGTGGGGGTGCTTTGCTGGTGACACTGTTGGGGATTTATTCAAAATTGAAGGCATACTGAACCAGCATGGCTACCACAGCATCTTGCAGCGGCGTGCTATTCCATCCGGTTTGCGTTTAGTTGGATCATTTATTTTTCAACAGGACAATGACCCCAAACACACCTCCAGGCTGTGTAAGGGCTATTTGACTAAGAAGGAGAGTGATGGGGTGCTACGCCAGATGACCTGGTCTCCACAGTCACCAGACCTGAATCCCATTGAGATGGTTTGGGGTGAGCTGGACCGCAGAGTGAAGGCAAAAGGGCCAACAAGTGCTAAGCATCTCTGGGAACGCCTTCAAGACTGTTTGAAAACTATTTCCGGTGACTACCTCTTGAAGCTCATCAAGAGAATGCTAAGAGGGTGCAAAGCAGTAATCAAAGCAAAAGGTGGCTACTAAAGAACCTAGAATATAAGACATTTTCAGTGTCACTTTTTTTTTTTTTTTTTAAAGTATTTCATTCCACATGTGTTAATTCATAGTTTTGATGCCTTTAATGTGAATCTACAATTTTTAGAGTCATGAAAACTCTTTGAATGAGAAGGTGTGTCCAAACATTTGGCCTGTACTGTACACATAGGGACTTTAGATTGTGAGCCCCAATGGGGACAGTGTACCTGACGTATGTAAAGCGCTGTGGAATTAATAGCGCTATATAAATGAATAAATATTATTCTATTGTTTTACAGCTCCTAAAAGCACATACGAAAAATTCCCAAAAATGTATCTGGTCTGGAATGGCAAGTGGCTGTGTCTTACACAGATTACACTAAAATAAAAGTGAATTTAAAGTAATAAAACACTTACTCCCATGTCGCACACACAGCGGGCATCAGATAAAGCATGACGATATGCTTGTGGATCTCGGGAAGAGCTGGAAACATGGAACCTGATGAAGTAAGACACGAGGTTCAACATATGGAATGAAACCGTAACTAATTAAACTAAAAGGACACCAAACATTTACACTGTAGAAATTCATTGTTAGCAGAAAGTTAATCTATGACGATAAACCACCACTGATCCAAAGCAATTACATACATAGAGGTCTATCAGATAGAGCATACAGATGTGTAAAGTGATTGGAAAAAAAACCAAAACATTCCCTACATGCATGATCACATCTGCAAAGCGCTGTGGAATTAATAGCGCTATATAAGCGAGTAAAATAAAAATACATGTAATGGCGGCATAAAACAATGTCATGTAGTAATGGGTGTTTAAAAGCTAAGGTCAACAAGCACAAATTTATGCCATGTGGAACTATGGGAACTTGTAAAGCTGAAACCCCCAAACAAGGCCTCAGGACAGATCCATTCATGCCCATTATCAGTCACAAGGAAACTGGAAAGGGATGTTAGTAACTAACGCCTCCGGCCAGAGATCGTCCCATGTCTAAGTGAACTTACTTTACACCAACCACTTGAACACTGTTTTCCTTAGCACATTCCAGGAGGTGCCTGCAGTTCTTCAGCGTGCTGCCAAACACCATGTTCATCTCTTCGCCACCACTCACGCCTTCTGTTGCAACATGAAGTAAGAGCCTAAGAGAAGGGGAAGATGATTGGGGCACAGTTGGTTTACATCAGCACATGATGTTTTGTAGTATGTTGACAAGCGTGCCACAGCTCGAGCGTCATCCTTGGAAGAGTCAAGAACTTAGTGAGAAATATTCCTGTATAGAGAGAAAACTAGCAATTAGGGCCCAAGACTGGGAGCTGTGAGTGGGACACATGGAATTACAGCAAACCATATTTCAGTACCTAATCATGGGTAGTTGCTGTAAATAAAAAAACAAAACAAAACAAAATAAAGTCCCAATGATTGTCCTAGGAGATGAGTCTGAAAAATACTCAAGCTCACTGGCCAAGACTTAAAGGACAGTATTCACATACTAAACTGCAAAACCCACTGCAAGGCAGCTCACAAAATCCACCCAAAGAGGACAGTTAATAAAATAATTTACTGATATTACAAGCAGAAAGTAAACTCATTACATCTTATGTTTTAAGCAGAAAACTAATTGTCCAGCGATTTGGAATTTCGAGACCAAGACTCTCCTCAGCTGCAATGCCAAACTATTCAGTCTCAACATTTTTCCACAGTGCAGTTCTACCACCCGTACATACATCAGACTAATTTTATTCTTCTCCGGTATTGTGACCTAGTGGGTTCTCTACTTGCTTTCTTACAGTAATTCATATACGGTGACAGCTTTGTGGCTGTACCTGTATTTTACCAATTGTGCAGTTATACTGTTTTGTAAAATATTCTCACCATCCCCTCAAAGTTGGTCAATTTAGCCTATGATCTAATATTAGGTTAACATATGTGATTATGGACGTTGATGGTAAAGAAGGGAATTTTGTTTACTTACCGTAAATTCCTTTTCTTCTAGCTCCTATTGGGAGACCCAGACAATTGGGGTGTATAGCTTCTGCCTCCGGAGGCCACACAAAGTATTACACTTAAAAGTGTAAACCCCTCCCCTCTGCCTATACACCCCCCCGTGCATCACGGGCTCCTCAGTTTTGGTGCAAAAGCAGGAAGGAGGAAACTTATAAATTGGTCTAAGGTAAATTCAATCCGAAGGATGTTCGGAAAACTGAAAACCATGAACCCAGAACAATTCAACATGAACAACATGTGTACACAAAAGAACAACAGCCCGAAGGGAACAGGGGCGGGTGCTGGGTCTCCCAATAGGAGCTAGAAGAAAAGGAAATTACGGTAAGTAAACAAAATTCCCTTCTCCTTTGTCGCTCCATTGGGAGACCCAGACAATTGGGACGTCCAAAAGCAGTCCCTGGGTGGGTAAAAGAATACCTCGGTAATAGAGCCGTAAAACGGCCCCTTCCTACAGGTGGGTAACCGCCGCCTGAAGGACTCGCCTACCTAGGCTGGCATCTGCCGAAGCGTAGGTATGCACCTGATAGTGTTTCGTGAAAGTGTGCAGACTCGACCAGGTAGCCGCCTGACACACCTGCTGAGCCGTAGCCTGGTGCCGCAATGCCCAGGATGCACCCACGGCTCTGGTAGAATGGGCTTTCAGCCCTGAAGGAACCGGAAGCCCAGAAGAACGGTAGGCTTCAAGAATTGGTTCCTTGATCCACTGAGCCAAGGTTGACTTGGAAGCCTGCGACCCTTTACGCTGGCCAGCGACAAGGACAAAGAGCGCATCCGAGCGGCGCAGGGGCGCCGTACGAGAAATGTAGAGTCTAAGTGCTCTCACAAGATCTAACAAATGCAAATCCTTTTCACATTGGTGAACTGGATGAGGGCAAAAAGAAGGTAAGGAGATATCCTGATTGAGATGAAAAGGGGATACCACCTTAGGGAGAAATTCCGGAATCGGACGCAGAACCACCTTGTCCTGGTGAAACACCAGGAAGGTGGGCTTTGCATGACAGTGCAGCTAGCTCAGACACTCTCCGAAGTGATGTGACTGCCACTAGGAAGACCACCTTCTGCGAAAGGCGTGAAAGAGAAATCTCTCATTGGCTCGAAAGGTGGTTTCTGAAGAGCCGTTAGCACCCTGTTCAGATCCCAGGGTTCTAGCGGACGCTTGTAAGGAGGGACTATGTGGCAAACCCCCTGCAGGAACGTGCGTACCTGCGGAAGCCTGGCTAGACGCTTTTGAAAAAACACAGAGCGCCGAGACTTGTCCCTTAAGAGAGCCGAGAGACAAACCCTTTTCCATTCCGGATTGAAGGAAGGACAGAAAAGTGGGCAAGGCAAATGGCCAGGGAGTAAAACCCTGATCAGAGCACCAGGATAAGAAGATCCTCCACGTCCTGTAATAGATCTTGGCGGACGTTGGTTTCCTGGCCTGTCTCATAGTGGCAATGACCTCTTGAGATAACCCTGAAGACGCTAGGATCCAGGACTCAATGGCCACACAGTCAGGTTGAGGGCCGCAGAATTCAGATGGAAAAATGGCCCTTGAGACAGTAAGTCTGGACGGTCTGGTAGTGCCCACGGTTGACCCACCGTGAGATGCCACAGATCCGGGTACCACGACCTCCTCGGCCAGTCTGGGGCGATGAGGATGGCGCGGCGGCAGTCGGACCTGATCTTGCGTAACACTCTGGGCAGTAGTGCCAGAGGAGGAAATACATAAGGCAGTCGAAACTGCGACCAATCCTGAACTAATGCGTCTGCCGCCAGAGCTCTGTGATCTTGAGACCGTGCCATGAATGCCGGGACCTTGTTGTTGTGCCGGGACGCCATTAGGTCGACGTCCGGCTTCCCCCAGCGGCAACAGATCTCTTGAAACACGTCCGGGTGAAGAGACCATTCACCTGCGTCCATGCCCTGGCGACTGAGAAAGTCTGCTTCCCAGTTTTCTACGCCCGGGATGTGAACTGCGGAGATGGTGGAGGCTGTGGCTTCCACCCACAGCAGAATCCGCCGAACTTCCTGGAAGGCTTGCCGACTGCGTGTGCCGCCTTGGTGGTTGATGTATGCCACCGCCGTGGCGTTGTCCGACTGAATTCAGATCTGCCTGCCTTCCAGCCACTGCTGGAACGCCTTTAGGGCTAGATACACTGCCCTTATCTCCAGAACATTGATCTGAAGGGAGGACTCTGGCTGAGTCCAGGTACCCTGAGCCCTGTGGTGGAGGAAGACCGCTCCCCACCCTGACAGACTCGCGTCCGTCGTGACCACAGCCCAGGATGGGGGCAGGAATGATTTCCCCTTCGACAAAGAAGTGGGAAGAAGCCACCACTGAAGGGAGGCCTTGGCTGCCCGAGAAAGGGAGACGTTCCTGTCGAGGGACGTCGACTTCCTGTCCCATTTGCGGAGAATGTCCCATTGAAGTGGACGCAGATGAAACTGCGCAAATGGAACTGCCTCCATTGCTGCCACCATCTTCCCTAGGAAGTGCATGAGGCGCCTCAAGGGGTGCGACTGGGCTCGAAGGAGAGATTGCACCCCTGTCCGTAGTGAACGCTGTTTGTCCAGCGGAAGTTTCACTATCGCTGAGAGAGTATGGAACTCCATCCCGAGATATGTCAGCGATTGGGTCGGTGTCAATTTTGACTTTGGGAAATTGATGATCCACCCGAATCTCTGGAGAGTCTCCAGAGCAATGTTCAGGCTGTGTTGGCATGCCACCCGAGAGGGGGCCTTGACAAGGAGATCGTCTTTGAGTGATGCACCGTCTGCCACTGCAACTATGGATCTAGCCGCCAGTCTAGAGATTGGAGGATCCACCTTGGGACACTGAGCCCAACCCTTGACTACGTCAGGGGGGAAGGGATAACGTGTGTCATTAAGGCGCTTAGTAAAGCGCTTATCTGGAAAAGCTCGGTGTTTCTGGACTGTATCTCTGAAGTCGGAGTGATCAAGAAACGCACTCCGTGTACGTTTGGGAAACCTAAAATGGAATTTCTCCTGCTGAGAAGCTGACTCCTCAATCTGAGGAGTTGGAGGAGAAAGATCCAACACCTGATTGATGGACGCTATAAGGTCGTTTACTATGGCGTCCCCTTCAGGTGTATCAAGGTTGAGAGCGGCGTCAGAATCAGAGCCCTGATCTGCCACCTCCGCTTCATCCTCCAGAGAGTCCTCATGCTGAGACTCTGAACAGTGTGATGAAGTCGAGGGAAGTTGCCGGCGAGCCCGCTTAGCCGGTCTGGGACTGCGGTCCGTGTCGGAGTCTTCACCGTGGGACCTATGAGTCGCCCCAGGAGCACTTTGCTGCGCCGACCGAGGGGGGTCTGAGGGAACTGATTCAACAGTGCCCGGGGCCTATGTTACAGGTCTGGACTGCAAAGCTTCTAGTATCTTAGCAGACCATTTATCCATAGACTCAGAAAGTTTGTCAGCGAATACTGCAAACTCTGACCCTGTCACCTGGACAGTGGCAGCAGGTGGTTCCACCTGGGCAGAGGGTCCCACCAGTGGCAGAGGTTCCGGCTAAGTGAGTGTCACAGGGGCCGAGCATTGCACACAATGAGGGTAGGTGGAACCTGCAGGTAGCATAGCCGCACATGAGGTACAGGTTGCAAAGTAAGCCTGTGCCTTGGCACCCTTGCTTTTTGCGGACGACATGCTGTTGTCTCCTCTTAGAGCAATCAGAGAGGGTATATAGCCAAAGCAATAGTGCGGCCGTACAGAGTAAATGTATACAATATAAGCATATAAATATACACTTCGGCACCCAGGGGGGCCAGCACCTAGTAACAGGTGCGGCTTACCGACCGCCCTCAGCGGTTGTGTGACCACCAGATTCCCTGCCTGGGCCTCCCAGAGCTGTGGAGCTCGTCTCTGAAGTTCTCCAGCGTCAGAAGAACTGATAGGAATGGCTGCCAGCGTTCTGAGAGGAGGGAGCCGTGGGCGTGCCTTAGAAAGTGCGGGAATCTGGTGCCCCACGGTGCTCAGTGAGGGGGGAGGAGGATACTAAGTATGCTCCAGCCCTCAGCGCTGACGTCCAGTGCAGCGTCCCGCCCTTCCCCTGACTGGCAGGCCCGGGGGCGGGAATATGCGGTACTAGGCCGCAAAAGCCGGGGACTAAAGTTAAAAGCGCGGCCGGCAAACAAGCGCGGTCAGCGCGGTAGTCCCGGCGCACAAACACACCCAGCAGCTGCTGCAGCGTCCATTAGACAGGCGCTCTATGCGCCGTCCCCAAGGGGACACAGAGTACCTCAGAGGAGCAGGGCCTGTCCCTGACGATACCCGGTCTCCTGTCCAGCAGATTCCCTCAGGGGCTGCGGAGGGAGCACGGTCCCAGTGCCTGGTGACCGGTTAGGATCCCACTTCACCCAGAGCCCCTAAGGGATGGGGAAGGAAAACAGCATGTGGCTCCAGCCTTTGTACCCGCAATGGGTACCTCAACCTTAACAGCACCGCCGACCAGAGTGGGGTGAGAAGGGAGCATGCCGGGGGCTTTGTTATGGGCCCTCTTTTCTTCCATCCGATATAGTCAGCAGCTGCTGCTGACTAAATTGTGGAGCTTGCGTGCATGTGTGCCTCCTTCAACACAAAGCATAAAAACTGAGGAGCCCGTGATGCACGGGGGGGGGTGTATAGGCAGAGGGGAGGGGGTTTACACTTTTAAGTGTAATACTTTGTGTGGCCTCCGGAGGCAGAAGCTATACACCCCAATTGTCTGGGTCTCCCAATGGAGCGACAAAGAAAGGCTATTGTTAGGCTATGTGCCCACTGGACAACGTACCCGTGGATTTTGCCGCAGGTCTGTCTGGAGGTTTACCGCAGCTGCTCCCCGGAATCCACAGCTATCCATTGCTGCGGTATTTCTGCGGAGTTGTTGCGGTAAGCCCTGCAGAAAGAGTGCCGATTTCATGCGGAATTCCCGCCCTCATCTCCATAGTGCAGGATCGAGAATTCCGCATGAATAATTGACATGCAGTTACGTGCGGCTGCGGGACATTCGCAGCAATTTCCGCAGCCACACATACCACCCCATTAATCGAGCACCCCCCAAATCCCATAGGGTAACACGGGGAGTGTCTGTAATTCCTAGAACCTGGGGATTTATCTAGAAAATCCAGATAAATCCACGCGTTTCCCACGGCAAAATCCACGGGTACATTGTCCTGTGGGCAAAACCTAACTGTAAAGGCAGTGCAATATTGGCCGCCAAGCACTGGTCTGCTGGTGGATTCTGCAAGATGCTCAGAGCTCACAGGACATAGTGCACATATAAACCTGCAGATAAACAGTCCTGACTAAGACTGGATTTTACATCCCATGACATCTGCCAGTCTAAGAAATCACGTATGAATGCGCCGCTCTAATGAAGGCACCACACCAGGTTGAATACTTACTTGGCATTGGGATGGTTGCGTGCAATTTTCTTTAATTCTGCTTCATTGTCACAAGTCATTATATTTACTCCCAGCTTGGCTGCATGTTTGATTTGAGCAATTTGTTTGCATGGATTACTATAAATCACATTTTCCATAGAGATGCCCAAGTCGTAGACCATTGTCATTTCATGCTGGAAAGAAAGGATACAATTCAGCAATCTCACAATAAATCAGTACATCACTATCTGAAGCTTTCATTAACAAATGCAAGATCTTGAACCTTTAGGCTATGTGCACACGGTGCGTTTTTCTCGGCGTTTTTGCGCGTTTTTCGGGTGCGTTTTTGGCCTCAAAACTGCATGACTTTGCTTCCCCAGCAAAGTCTATGAGTTTTCATTTTTGCTGTCCCCACACAGCGTTTTTTTTCAGCTGCGTTTTTGTGGTGACCACAAAAACGCAGCATGTCAATTATTCCCGCGTTTTTCACTGCGCTTTTCATCCATTGAGTTCAATGGGATGTTGAAAGACGCAATGAGAAACGCAAATAGCTGCGTTTTGGTGCGTTTCTAAGACCAAAAACGCAGCTATAAGCGCAGGAGGTGGGTAGTAAAGTGACGTGTACAGGAAGAGGATTCCTTCTGTCAGTATAGACAGAAGCATGAATCCTCACGGTACCGTCACCGCCGCGTCCACCTCCCGTCCTGTGCATGTATGCTGCCGTGCGGCGCCATGTACAGGCAGGAGGTGGAAGCGGCTGCGAAAACAAAAGTTAACAGTAGAATAAAAAAAAAAAAAGTTATACTCACCTGTCTGCAGCCTCGCGGTGCCATGCCCGCTCCCAGCTCCTGTCACGGTATCGCCACCCCCGCTCCGGCTGTATGCAGTCTCCCCGGGGCAGGACCTTGCTTGCAGGACCTGGCGATGGATCCCCTGATGCAGTCACCTGACGCATCAGCTGATCGAGTCTCGGGCTGACGCGGGCGCCCGGCCGGTATCAGCGGATGCGTCAGGAGACTTCATCCCTGATTACCGGCAGCTGCTGCAGCGATCGGACAGGATCAGACTCCCGCCCCATCGCTCCGGGAGCTGCCGGTAATTCAGCACATAAGTGAGTATTATTTTTTTTTTTTTTCTACTGATGCATCTGCTGATTGTATAATCGGCTTTTATACAATCAGCTGATGTATGATGGGATTCACATCCTTGAACCTGACAGATCATCTGATCGGTATGCTTTCCAGCAAACCGATCAGATGATATTGGATCCTGATTGGACGGCGCGGGACCCTGACCCAGGATTACTGCGGAGGGGGGTTTATTTCAATAAAGATGGAGTCACTAATTGTGTTGTGTTTTATTTCAAATAAAAATATTTTTCTGTGTTGTGTTTTTTTTTTATCTTTACTAGAAATTCATGGTGGCCATGTCTAATATTGGCGTGACACCATGAATTTCGGGCTTAGGGCTAGCTGATAATATACAGCTAGCCCTAACTCCATTATTACCTGGCTAGCCACCCGGCATCAGGGCAGCCGGAAGAGTTGGATACAGCGCCAGAAGATGGCGCATCTATGAAAGCGCCATTTTCTGGGGTGGCTGCGGGACTGCAATTCACAGCGGGGGTGCCCAGAAAGCATGGGCACCCTGCACTGTGGAGTCCAATCCCCAGCTGCCTAGTTGTACCCGGCTGGACTCAAAAATGGGGTGAAGCTCACGTCATTTTTTTTTTAAAATTATTTCATGAAATTCATGAAATAATTTAAAAAAAAAGGGCTTCCCTATATTTTTGGTTCCCAGCCGGGTACAAATAGGCAGCTGGGGGTTGGGGGCAGCCCGTACCTGCCTGCTGTACCCGGCTAGCATACAAAAATATGGCGAAGCCCACGTCATTTTTTTTTTTTGGGGGGCAAAGAAATCCTGCATACAGTCCTGGAAGGAGGATGCTGAGCCTTGTAGTTCGACAGCTGCTGTCTGCTCTCCTGCATACACTATTGGATGGAGGATGCTGAGCCTTGTAGTTCGACAGCTGCTGTCTGCTGTCCTGCATACACTATTGGATCGAGGATGCTGAGCCTTGTAGTTCTGCAGCTGTCTGCTCTTCTGCATACACTAGTGGAGAATGAAGAACACATTGAAGAAGGAAATGACATCAGACCTTTTTTTTTTGTTCACTGATAAAAAACGCATAAGGACGCAGTGAGCAAAAACGCAGCAAAACGCAGCAAAAAAACGCACCAAATCGCGGCAAAACGCGTGCGTTTTTTGCCGCGTTTTTTCGACGCAGGTGCGTTTTTGTGCGTTTTTAGCGGCCAAAAACGCACAAAAACGCAGCGTCAAAAAAACGCAGCGTGTGCACATAGCCTTAGGCTGTGTGCACACGCTGCGTTTTTTTGGTGGATTGTTGCCCAAAACTACATGTCTTTCCTTCTCACAGCAAAGTCTATGAGAATTCAGAAGTGCTGTGCGCACATTGCTTTTTTTTCTTGCAGTTTTTGGTGCACAATATAACTGCAGCATGTCAATTCTTTGTGCGTTTTTTGGGTGCTTTTCTGCCACAAGGTGCAGTTTTGTTTGTGAACAAGTTTTCTGCAGCGTGCACACATACGCTTACTATTCAGACATTTCAACAGCTGTCATTACCCCAACTGCATAATGCTGTAATTCACCACGCCCTAAGGTGATTAATAAATACTTTAGTAAAGGATTGCACTGATATTTTAGAATAACTTTGAGCAGCTACAAAAATGTTTAAAAAAAAAATTAAAGATTATTCTTTAGGTTTGTTTCAGACGTCAATGATTCTGGTGCGCATGTTTTTTTATATACATACCAGAATCACGGACATACGCAGACCCATCATAATTAATGTGTGCGCACACATCAGTGATTTCTTACTGACAATGTCTCCGTGCAGTGTACATGTGTGTCCATGACTGCCACACGGAGACAAGTCTGTTTTTTCTGGCATCACTGCTTTCCCACGGACCACACTATGATGTGATCTGTGAAACACGTACCAGAAAAAAAAAACTAACATTGAAAACAAACATTTTTAACTCACCCAGCTCCATTGACTCTCTGTGCAGCCTCTGCAGCTTCATGGCCGGCTCATCATGGCACGCATATTCATGAATGCAGCCAGAGCGGACCCGGAAGTAGCTGCAGAGGTGAGACACAGCGGCCGGATGCTGACGAGCTGGAGACTTCAGCACCACGGGCAGCATGAGCTGGGGTAGGTGAGTTTATCTCCATGTGCAATCAAGGAGCATCGATCACGGCACACGGAGGGACATATGCGCGTTTTACATTTCAGTGAAAAACGTCTGCCTTAAGCAAAGTATCGAGAGCCAGTTAGGCATTGCCTTCAGAAAACCGAGAAAGCAGAATTTACTCACTTTATTGGCACATATAAATCCAATCCCAAGGGCCGATAATATCTCCAAAACAGCTGGGGAGGAATTACACTTGACTGTGTAAAATGGCTTGATGTGCCCCATGGTATTTTGCCATTCAATGTGCTTCTTGACAATTTTCCCCAGGTCCGCAACAAAGAAAGCATTTTTTCCTGTCTGTTGGATAAAACAAATACACCTCATTCTGTATTGCAGAAACCATTACACTGTTAAATAAAAAAAAAAAAATAAAAAGATGAAAATATTTTTTTAGTACAGAACAGAGGTCGCCATCACTTAATGCAAAATGTTAAGTAACTTCACAAGTTCCTGTCAAGACTTGCACTTTGAATTTCATTGCAATTCTCTCCACAACGCTTTTAGGAAAGTTGTTGATGATGCCTTAAGGTATGAACGCGACGTGCTTACAAGGCACATACCTGAAAGCAGTCAGTCAACGTCTCAGTTCTAAGGGATGGATCAAAAAGGGACACAGATTGTGTAAACCTACCAGGGTATGCTCGTAGATATAGTTATTAACGACATCTGTAGGAGTCGCTGCATCATCCAGTAGGCCAACAGAGTAATTTGCATCTTCGTTAAATCCTTTCATCTCAGCCGTATTCCGCAAAGCCGACAATCATAAACCAAGAAACGTTAAAAAAGGGGTCTACCAGTCTTTTTGGGTCCGAAATATATGCAACAAACTAAAGAGAAAAAACAAAACCATGGATTAGGTTGTGTCACAGAATAATTGTATACACAGGCATTTTGTGATACATAGTGCAAAGAAATAAGTGCAAACTACATTTTTATGTGCATGCATTTACTTTCAACTCTTAGTTCTTTTGCCTTTTAGCTCTTAGTATTTGAGTCACAAGTTTTGTGAGGGACAGAAAAATCAGCATAGTCTATAGTACTATTCTTGGCGAAAATCAGACACCTGAATAAAATCAGAGAAACCCCAAGTTAATAGGGTTTGTCCAACATGGCAAAGTAAAAAAAAAATATATGGTGGTTTCCTAAAAAGAGCCACTCATTGGCTGGGTCCTCCCCGGAGGGAAATCTGGCTAGTTTCTGTGTCGAGACTCCTAACAGAGGCTCCACGGACTTGTCCATGTATAGCCATTATAGCAGCTTCTACTTTAGTACACTGGGCACAAGATCTTGTATTCTAAAAGGTCCAAGTCTAAGAATTAGCAGGGTTTCTAAAAAAGTAGCCAACACAATGAAATATTTCTTGCATACCAGTAACTAGCAAACAAAAAAAAATGTTCACTAGATTCTATCATACAAAAACCAGCAAGTCTGCACGTCGCCCCTACACAATGGTCGATGGGCACACCCAGGGTGTTCTATTTTAACTTGCCACAGCTTTCCTTATTCCCAATGGCATGTGCAGTGTGCCGGACACATCAGCAATTAAGACAAGCACGCTGTTAACAATCGCTGTCTGTATTGTGACTAGTCTGCATAACGCCTAACAATGACTGTCTAAAGACACTATGGACTCAAACGGAGAAAATGACCTACTGAATAAAAATAGCAGTGAGACCTAATCAGGGCTTTATTTTTAGAGAGAACGTAAATAGATGTATGATTTACCATGGAGTCACTTAAACAATGCAGAGACCGTGTTGTATCATAAAGGAATGTGCCCGAAATGGAATTCAAAGTGGATTATTCCAATTCTGTGCATTGTCTGGCACCAGCATACACCGTATTTTTCAGACTATAATACGCATTTGTTTAAAGTACCACTCAGTTTTTGTTTGATCACTGCTTGAGTGGTGCTTTAAATCCAAGTCCCATGCCCCCAGTCTTATACTCATCCTTCAGCATCTTCATCTGTTTCCAACATCACTCTTGAGATTTGTGACCTGCTGGCTGCTCCATTGTTTCATGGAACTGGAGCGGCGTGGGTAAAATGTGAAGCATTATAAGGTGAGTATATGACAGGGGACTGAAACACCACTCTAGTGCTGAAAATAAAACCTGCTAGAGTGGTGCTTTAAGAAGAAGACCACTTGCTAAAAAGTATGTGTGTCTTCTAGTCTGGAGACTGCTTCCTGTGATGGAGAAACCCACATCCCAATAACAGAACTGATCCCCTCCTGCTCTGCATAGATCAGTGTATATGAAGCTGGCAGCACCTGAACAGCAGGTGCATGAGCTGAAGGACCTACCAGCCAATTAATTCAAGGACCTTTGGGGTCATGTGCCTAATCACATGACCTAAAAGGTCTGAGTTCAGTGTGTGCATGTGTCTACATGGGCATATGTAGCAGAGCTGTGTGTACTACACAATGCTAGAGACCAACAATAGATCTTTTACCTCCTGATTCAACTCTAGTGCATTAGAATTAGTGATCATGACAGCTCCACTTCAGACCAGGGAAGTATTAACAGGATTTTTTTCTATTTTCTGCTGTCTAAATACTGTGGTGCATTTTATAGTCCAAAAAAAATAAAGAAATTAAAGGTTATCTTTATTAGGACGCTGCTCAATGGGACAGACCCATAGAGGACAGGTGGTCACTTACATGGACAAGTTAGGAGATGGAACCTCCTATCATCAGCTAGGCTGCCAAGGCGGCTCTGCGTTGAAGTCGAACTGCTCTCTATAGAGCGCTTTTCCTAGTCCTGCTGGATAGTTGTATGCTTTGTCTGAAAATCCGCCCTGAAGAGAAAAGAAAAAAAAAAATTTAAGACCATAACGCACACACATGCAATGAATGTAATCAGCCAACAGTCTGCAGTTATTTCCAGAACTACGCTTTTTTTAATCCAGCCAGAATCACTATGGTCAACAATCTACAGTACTTAGTGCTTCCCTATTAGCTGGATGGCCACAAGTGGTCATATGACCCAGTCCATGACTACTTTCTTGTGAATGCAGTGAGAACTCAAGGGACCACATTGCCAACAAGCCAAAGTGTACTAGAGGAGCATCTAATAGACCACCCAGTTAGTCTATTAAATATAATAGATGTCCTAGGAGGGTCTCAACACATCCTTGTATTAACATTTTGAAAACCATTTTAAACCTTATAACTTATAAAGTCTTCGGTTTCTGCGCTGACCAACTTTTTTACGTTAGTCTCCTATGTCACCTCTAGGGTGGTTTAATTTACACCAGCACATTACAGGAAGGGAGGGGAAAAGAAAAAAAAACAAAAAAAACCCCAAAACACGTGCTAATTGGGGGCAGTGTCCGGTTTTACTACCAAGTACCATTTATAAAGTGAATAGCCCATTCTTTTTTTATAGGATGAACTATGTATACCATAAGGGGCTACTCGGCAGGTCTCACTCCTGCCATGGAGCAAAGATCTGGAGGTGAATCCTCAGCACAAGTGCATCAGATTTTGTTATCACCACTTTCATGTTTGGAGTATAAACTGGAAAAAGCTCCAGGCGTATAAGCAAAACATATCCATAGCGTTCTATTCACCCGATCGGGGCAAACATGTGTGTTGTGTTGGGCCAAGTATAAGTCAATATTCTGAGATCAAGCTACTTCAAAACTGTGATAGTGTCCTTTTGTCACAATGGAAGCCTCTGTGTGTGACTGTATGCCTATACACTGGGATATGGCATAGCCCACAGTCAGGGATGTAGAGCTGCAAACTGGAAGTGCCCCCTCTAATATATGAGCAGTACCTCTTGCACATTTAAATACATCTGTACACCATAATATACCGCAATCTTACAGAATGAATTATACACCACGGTACTGCAAAATCACTAATATATCTGATACTAACTGTAAACTCTAATTAGGCATCGCATTTCTGGCTCTAAAGGAGTTAATAAAGGATTGACAGGACATTTGTCCATCAGGTCCAAAACATCAGTAAAAAGAAGGGAATTTTGTTTACTTACCGTAAATTCCTTTTCTTCTAGCTCCAATTGGGAGACCCAGACAATTGGGGTGTATAGCTTATGCCTCCGGAGGCCACACAAAGTATTACACTAAGGCTCTGTGCGCACTGGGAAGTGGAATTTTCTTGAGAAAATTCCGCATGCCCTCAAAGATTACCGCACCCGCGGTAAAAAACCGCGGGAAACCGCACCCGAAAACCGCATGCGGTTTGCCGCGGTTTGCTGCGGTTTTACCGCGGTATTATTCGCGGTATTGCCGCGGTTTTGCCGCGTGCGGGTTGGGATGTGCTTTATTGCATTCAATGCAATAAAGCACATTGAAGAAAAAAAAAAAAAAAAAAAAAAAAGTCATTTAATTCTGAGAGTAGATAGACAGAAGAATAGATAGAGGGATAGATAGACAGACAGAGGGATAGATAGATAGAGAGATAGATGACAGATCGCTGCATTTCCCACGGTCGGCAGTGAGTTCACATTACCGGCCGTGGGAAATGACCGGTAATTACCTCTGCAGTCTGCTGCTTTCATTCAGCCTGTGTCTGACAGTCGCGGCTGGATGGAAGCAGCGCTGGACGTCGGACCTGGATTACGCCGGAGCTTTGGTGCGGGAGGGGTTAATAAAATGGTGAACGAGGCTTGTTTGTTTTATTTAAAATAAAGGATTTTTCTGTGTGTGTGTTTTATTCACTTTACTTACGGGTTGATCATGTCAGCTGTCACATAGACGCTGCCATGATCAAGCCTGGGGTTAATGGCGGTGGTCCCCCACCATCATTAACCCCTTGTATTACCTTGTCACCACTGCTACACGGTGGCAAGAAGAGCCGAGGACACGCCGGCAGTGCCGCATATTGCATGCGACAGTGCCGGGGCAGCTGCGGCTGATATTCTCGGCTGCCGGAGGGGGAGTGAGGCGGGGGACATTATCCCTGCCCCTCTCCCTCCCCAGCCTGAGAATACCGGGCCGCCGCTGTGTGCTTACCTCGGCTGGAAGGTGAATATGCAGCGGAGCCCACGTTCTTTTTTTTCTATATTTCCGTTTTCTTTCTATGTGTGTTCTATGTGTCTGTGTCTATGTGATCTGTGTCTGTGATGTGTTCTGTGTCTGTGATGTGTGTGTGTTTACTCTGCACGACTTCCTGTTCCTGTAATGACATCACTTCCCTGCAAAACCGCAAGCAAGTGATGCACATTACCGGAGGTAAACCGCGAAATACCGCAGGGAATAACGCAGGAAAACGCAGTGAACCGCACAGAATTTGCTGCCTGCGTTATTCCCTGCGGGATTTCATGATTAACATTGAGTCAATGGAGGGAAATCCCGCAGCGATGTGCGGAAAAGAAGTGACATGCACTTGTTTTTGCTGCGGGATTTCCGCAGCAAAACACGCAGCTGTCAAATTCCGCCCAGTGCGCACAGGATTTTTTTTCTCCATAGGCTTTGCTGGTGATTCACTGCAGAGATGTTATCAACATTTTCTGCAGCGAAACATGCAGCAAATCCGCGGCAAAATCCGCGAAAAATCCGGTAAGTGCGCACATAGCCTAAAAGTGTAAAGCCCCTCCACTTCAGCCTATACACCCCCCGTACTGCTACGGGCTCATCAGTTTTGGTGCAAAAGCCCGAAGGAGGAAAAAATTATAAACTGGTTTAAAGTAAATTCAATCCGAAGGAATATCGGAGAACTGAAACCATTTAACATGAACAACATGTGTTATACAAAAACAGGGGCGGATGCTGGGTCTCCCAATTGGAGCTAGAAGAAAAGGAATTTACGGTAAGTAAACAAAATTCCCTTCTTCTTGGTCGCTGCTTATTGGGAGACCCAGACAATTGGGACGTCCAAAAGCAGTCCCTGGGTGGGTAAATAATACCTCATAATAGAGCCGTAACGGCTCCGTCCTACAGGTGGGCAACTGCCGCCTGAAGGACTCGCCTACCTAGGCTGGCATCTGCCGAAGCATAGGTATGCACCTGATAGTGCTTCGTGAAAGTGTGCAGGCTCGACCAGGTAGCTGCCTGACACACCTGCTGAGCCGTAGCCTGGTGTCGCAAGGCCCAGGACGCTCCCACGGCCCTGGTAGAATGGGCCTTCAGTCCTGAGGGAACCGGAAGCCCCGAGGAACGGTAAGCTTCGAGAATTGGTTCCTTGATCCACCGAGCCAGGGTTGACTTGGAAGCTTGTGTCCCTTTACGCTGACCAGCGACAAGGACAAAGAGTGCATCCGAGCGGCGCAGGGGCGCCGTTCGAGAAATGTAGATCTTGGCGGACGTAGGTTTCCTAGCCTGTCTCATAGTGGCAATGACCTGTTGAGATAATCCTGAAGACGCTAGGATCCAGGACTCAATGGCCACACAGTCAGGTTGAGGGCCGCAGAATTCAGATGGAAAAACGGCCCTTGAGACAGCAAATCTGGTCGGTCTGGCAGTGCCCACGGTTGGCCGACCGTGAGATGCCACAGATCCAGGTACCACGACCTCCTCGGCCAGTCTGGAGCGACGAGGATGACGCGGCGGCAGTCGGCCCTGATCTTGCGTAACACTCTGGGCAACAGTGCCAGAGGAGGAAACACATAAGGAAGCCGAAACTGCGACCAATCCTGAACTAAGGCGTCTGCCGCCAGAGCTCTGTGATCTTGAGATCGAGCCATGAATGTTGGGACCTTGTTGTTGTGCCGTGACGCCATTAGGTCAACGTCCGGCATCCCCCAGCGGCAACAGATCTCCTGAAACACGTCCGGGTGAAGGGACCATTCCCCTGCGTCCATGACCTGGCGACTGAGAAAGTCTGCTTCCCAGTTTTCTACGCCCGGGATGTGAACTGCGGATATGGTGGATGCTGTGGCTTCCACCCACAGCAGAATCCGCCGGACTTCCTGGAAGGCTTGCCGACTGCGTGTCCCACCTTGGTGGTTGATGTAAGCCACCGCTGTGGAGTTGTCCGACTGAATTCGGATCTGCTTGCCTTCCAGCCACTGCTGGAACGCTTTTAGGGCAAGATACACTGCCCTGATCTCCAGAACATTGATCTGAAGTGAGGACTCTTGCTGAGTCCACGTACCCTGAGCCCTGTGGTGGAGAAAAACTGCTCCCCACCCCGACAAACTCGCGTCCGTCATGACCACCGCCCAGGATGGGGGTAGGAAGGATTTCCCCTTCGATAATGAAGTGGGAAGAAGCCACCACCGAAGGGAAGCTTTGGTTGCCTGAGAGAGGGAAACGTTCCTGTCTAGGGACGTCGGCATCCTGTCCCACTTGCGTAGGATGTCCCATTGAAGTGGACGCAGGTGAAACTGCGCGAAAGGGACTGCTTCCATTGCTGCCACCATCTTCCCCAGGAAGTGCATGAGGCGCCTCAAGGGGTGTGACCGACCTTGAAGGAGAGATTGCACCCCTGTCTGTAGTGAACGCTGTTTGTCCAGCGGAAGCTTCACTATCGCTGGAAGAGTATGAAACTCCATGCCAAGATATGTCAGCGATTGGACCGGTGTCAGATTTGACTTTGGAAAATTGATGATCCACCCGAAACTCTGGAGAATCTCCAGAGTAACGTTGAGGCTGTGTTGGCATGCCTCTTGAGAGGGTGCCTTGACCAGCAGATCGTCTAAGTAAGGTATCACTGAGTGACCCTGAGAGTGGAGGACCGCAACTACTGTAGCCATGACCTTGGTGAAAACCCTTGGGGCTGTCGCCAGGCCGAACGGCAGTGCCGCGAACTGAAGGTGTTCGTCTCCTATGGCGAAGCGCAAGAAGCGCTGATGCTCTGGAGCAATTGGTACGTGGAGATAAGCATCCTTGATATCGATCGATGCTAGGAAATCTCCTTGGGACATTGAGGCGATGACGGAGCGGAGGGATTCCATCCGGAACCGCCTGGTCCTTACGTGTTTGTTGAGCAGTTTTAGGTCCAAAACAGGACGGAAGGACCCGTCCTTCTTTGGAACCACAAACAGGTTGGAGTAGAAACCGTGGCCCTGTTGCTGAAGAGGAACCGGGACCACCACTCCTTCTGCCTTCAGAATGCCCACCGCCTGCAGAAGAGCCTCGGCTCGCTCGGGAGGCGGAGATGTTCTGAAGAATCGAGTCGGAGGACGAGAGCTGAACTCTATCCTGTAACCGTGAGACAAAATGTCTCTCACCCAACGGTCTTTTACTTGTGGCAGCCAGGTGTCGCAAAAGCGGGAGAGCCTGCCACCGACCGAGGATGCGGTGTGAGGAGGCCGTAAGTCATGAGGAAGCCGCCTTAGTAGCGGCACCTCCGGCGGTCTTTTTAGGGCGTGATTTAGACCGCCATGCGTCGGAGCTCCTCTGATCCTTCTGAGGCCTTTTGGACGAGGAGAATTGGGACCTGCCCGCACCCCGAAAGGACCGAAACCTCGACTGTCCCCTCCTCTGTTGGGGTGTTTTTGGTTTGGCCTGGGGTAAGGATGTTTCCTTTCCCTTGGATTGTTTGATGATTTCATCCAATCTCTCACCAAACAAACGGTCGCCAGAAAATGGCAATCCAGTTAAGCACTTTTTGGAAGCCGAATCTGCCTTCCATTCCCGCAGCCACAAGGCCCTGCGTATTGCCACCGAATTGTCGGCTGCAACCGCCGTACGGCTCGCAGAGTCCAGGACAGCATTAATAGCGTAGGACGCAAATGCCGACGTTTGAGAGGTTATAGACGCCACCTGCGGCGCAGACGTACGTGTGAGTGCGTCAATTTGCGCCTGACCAGCTGAGATAGCTTGGAGTGCCCATACGGCTGCGAATGCTGGAGCAAAAGACGCGCCGATAGCTTCATAGATGGATTTCAACCAGAGCTCCATCTTCCACTGCAACTATGGATCTAGCCGCAAGTCTGGAGATTGGAGGATCCACCTTGGGACACTGAGTCCAGCCCTTGACCACGTCAGGGGGGAAAGGGTAACGTGTATTCTTAAGGCGCTTGGAAAAACGCTTATCTGGACAAGCTCGGTGTTTCTGGACTGCCTCTCTGAAGTCAGAGTGGTCCAGAAACATACTCTTTGTACGCTTGGGAAACCTGAAACGGAATTTCTCCTGCTGAGAAGCTGACTCCTCCACTGGAGGAGCTGAGGGAGAAATATCCAACATTTCATTGATGGACGCAATAAGATCATTCACTATGGCGTCCCCATCAGGAGTATCAAGGTTGAGAGCGGCTTCAGGATCAGAATCCTGATCAGCTACCTCCGCTTCATCATACAGAGAGTCCTCTCGCTGAGACCCTGAACATTGTGATGATGTCGAGGGGATATCATAGCGAGCTCGCTTAATCGGTCTGGGGCTGCGGTCCGTGTCAGAGACCTCACCCTGGGATCTCAGTAAAAACTGCAAACTCCGTCCCTGTCACCTGGACAGTGTTAACAGGTGGTTCTCCCTGGGCCGCCCTTAGCAGAGGCTCCGGCTGAGAAAGTGCCACAGGGGCCGAGCATTGCACACAATGAGGGTCAGTGGAACCTGCCGGCAGTATAGCCGTACATGCTGCACAGGCAGCATAGTAAGTCTGTGCTTTGGCACCCTTGCTATTTGTGGACGACATGCTGTTGTCTCCTCTGAGCAATACAGGAGGGTATATAGACAAAAATCAACAGTGCACCATACAGTGTAAAGTATAGTCTATAATCATGTAATCTATAAGTACACTTCTGCACTAGTGGGGCCAGCACCACAGGTGCTGCTTACCGCCTCTGGACTGCAAGGCTTCTAATATCTTAGCCATAGTCTCCTGAGGAGAGGAGGGAGCCGTGGGCGTGACCCAGAAAAGTGCGGGAACTGGTGCCCCACTGTGCAGAGTGAGGGGGGTGGAGTATGCAAAGCATGCTCCAGCCCTCAGTGCTGCCGTCCTGTACAGCGTCCCGCCCTTCCCCTGACTGGCAGGGCTGGGGGTGGGAAGAAAACGAGACTAGGCCGCAAAAGCCGGGGACTCGAGTTATAAGCGCGGCCGCCGTATAAGCGCGGTCGGCGCGGAAGTCCCCGGCGCACTAACAGTCCCAGCCGCGCCGCAGTGATAACAATGGCAGCGGCGGTCAGCGCGGCAGTCCCCCTACACGAACACACTCAGCGACGCTGAAGTGTGTAATGGCACAAACGCAGTCAGCGCTGCTGTCCCCGGTGCACTAGCACACCCAGCAATGCTGGAGTGTTGCTGTGCGCGGTCCCCACGGGGACACAGAGTACCTCAAAGTAGCAGGGCCATGTCCCTGAACGATACTCGGCTCCTATCCAGCATGGTCCTCAGGAGCTGTGGATGGAGCACGGTCTCCTGTGCCTGGAGACCGAAAGGATCCCACTTCACCCAGAGCCCTAATTGAGGGATGGGGAAGGAAAGCAGCATGTGGGCTCCAGCCTCCGTACCCGCAATGGATACCTCAACCTTAACAACACCGCCGACAAGAGTGGGGTGAGAAGGGAGCATGCTGGGGGCCCTGTTATGGGCCCTCTTTTCTTCCATCCGACATAGTCAGCAGCTGCTGCTGACTAAGCTGTGGAGCTATGCGTGCATGTCTGACCTCCTTCGCACAAAGCATAAAAACTGATGAGCCCGTAGCAGTACGGGGGGTGTATAGGCTGAAGGGGAGGGGCTTTACACTTTTAGTGTAATACTTTGTGTGGCCTCCGGAGGCATAAGCTATACACCCCAATTGTCTGGGTCTCCCAATAAGGAGCGACAAAGAAGTTCACTTTTTAAAGTGTCACGAGATGCTGCGAAGCAGCACACAAGATACACACCATCACTGTTCAGATGAGCATCACATTTACACAATCACTCACAGTCTAAATTCTTAGGAACAGCTTTAAAAACACTATAAAGCAAAGCAGTAATAAACGTCGAGTATTTTAATTGCAGAATGTAAAGGAAAAAAAACAAGTTTTTAAATTGCAACCAGATGAGCATCGAAATTATCAGATTTTTTTTTTATCACATGCAAAAACCCTGCAAACTAGACATAACCATAAAGGGAATTATGAAGGACAGTGCGCCCATAATATTAGGCTCGGACCCTCCACCATATACTTCCGATCTACAATGTACCCAAAACATGACAGTTTGTAACAGATTGCAGATTTTGAATGATAAAGTGACAAATCCTGAAATCATCCAAATGCTTAAAGAGTTAATCAGAGGAGACTATGGGGAGACTATGGTAAAAATAAACTTCTGACGGGGCACAGTATGAAGTGGTGAGTCGACAAAGTGCTGTGACTGTGAGGTTACATAAGCTACTACGGTATTACAGACATACCATTCATTCAAAGTAGTCAGCTAAGGCTACTTTCACACATCAGTTTTCTGTATTCAGGCAGTCCTTTTTTTTCCTGATCCAACGGATCCTGAAAAAAAAGTGAAAACCGTATCCACCGGATCCGTTTTTTTAACGGATCCGTTATGCTGGATCAGTTAAAAAACGGATCCGGTGGATCCGTTTTGCATCCGTTTTTGCATCCTTTTCGTCCGGTTTTTGGCTGGATTCGTTTTGTTAATTACATTGGAGCATGCTCAGTTTAGAAAAACGGATCCGGCGGCCGCATCCGTTTTTTACCGCATTACGCCGGATCCGGCGTCCATAGGCTTCTATTGTAAAACACGCCGTATCGCGCCGGATCCGGCACGATGCGTTTTTTTTGCCGGACAAAAAAACGTTGCAAGCTACGTTGCCTCCGGCCGCCGCTTTAACTAATTTTGCCGCATCCGGAAAAAAACGGATGCAATGCAAAGCCATCCGGTACAATCCGGTAACAATGCAAGTCTATGGGGAAAAAACGGATGCGGTACCGGATCCGTTTTACCCGTTTTTTTCCGGATTGAACCTGATGGCAAAAAACTGATGTGTGAAAGTAGCCTTAGCGATACCCGCAAATGCAGGAGCAGAAGGATGATCTTAGTGCTTTATAAATTACAAACTCCCCCACCCAAATTAAAAAAAAAAAAAAAAAAAAAGGAAGTGGCAAAGTGGGTTTCCTCTATCAAAACACAGCTGAATGACAAACCGAAGAAACCAGATGCACAACTCACAACAGCAGTGGCATGAGACAATTATCTGCAGATTTACAAGTCTAAGACGGCCGGCAAATCAGGCTCATGCCAAGCAAGCAAATAAGCAATGAAGTGGATGAAGATGCCAAATATGAGGGGAACAGGCAACAAGTGACTGGAAAGCATGCAATGACCACAGATGTCAGAAATCTGCTCCCCTGCCGATTATATAGAGAGGTGTTGGCTTTACCTCAGACATTTACAATGCCCATCAGCTGCCATGCTGCACAGAGATGTATGGATGAGATGCCTGTGCACTCCCGGCCCATCAGACGGAGAGTGAAACTGTACAAGAGACTGTCTACATTGTTAATTTAATGACAGGAAAAAGAAAAAAAACTAGATTGGGCTGGTCCAGACCGGAAACAAATCCCTCACCCCACCCTGCATTCCCTCTATTTGCACTGTTGCCACCAACACTGGCGGCATCATGCACACCGACCCAAAAAAAGATGTAAGAATGAAGATCTGACATGGAAAGCCGGCGCCACAGCAGGGCATGAACTTCAGTTAATTGTTCCAGCATCTCTGGATAATGATAACCCTTGATTCACCAAAAAAACAGGCGTGTAGAAAGCCAGGGTGTGCACAACATCCTAACCACTCATAACTCAGCCCTCCTGTTTCCAGTACATCAAAAACCTTAATCTCATTTGTCACAATGGTAAGGGTACCCTTTCACTAAACGGCGTACCAGCGATTCTGACCACAATAACACCTGGTCAGGATTGCTGGTGCGTCGCTACATGGTCGCTGGTGAGCTGTCAATCAGGCAGATCTCACCAGCGACTCTGCGCTTGGTAACCAGGGTAAATAACTGGTAACTAACCAAAGCGCTTTGCTTGGTTATCCGATATTTACCCTTGCTACATGTGCAGGAAGCCAGCGGTAAGCGGTGTACGCTGGTAACCAGTCTAAATAACTGGTAACTAAGCAAAGCGCTTTGCTTTGTTACCCGATATTTACCCTGGTTACCAGCGTACACCGCTTAGCGCTGGCTCCCTGCACACGTAGCCAGGCTACACATTGGGTTACTAAGCAAAGCGCTTTGCTTAGTTACCCGATATTTATCCTGGCTATCAGAGTACGCTGCTTACATAGAGTCGGTGCTCGTTTGTCTCCCGCCGTCAAACACACTGATGCGCGTTGCACAGCAGGAGACCAAAAAGCAAAAAATTAACTAGAACAGTGTGTAGCGATCAGCGATTTCACAAAACCTGTGACTCAGCAGCGATCTCGCTATGTGAGAAGAACCCCTAAATCAAAACTATCTTTTGCAGAACTGCGGTGACCTCCACCTGTTGGGGACATTAAGATCCACTCACAGCATCTATTTGTACTTCGTTACTCTTAATAGAGCAGTGAGTGTAGCTAGTGAGGACTCTGCACAATCACCATGCATTACATTATAGCCACAGAACAGTTTAATGAAGCAGTGTATGTTATACGTCTAAAGTGTTGCAACATTTCAGAGAAAACACTTTAGATCCAGAAAATACAGCACAGATGACTAGTCTGAGGCTTCTCACCCTAGACAGAATGAAGAAAAGCCATCCGGGATCTAGGAAGTTATGCCTCAATTGTTATATGACTGAACACTTACTAAAAACAGACGTCCCTTAAATGTTGAAATCTTGTAGAATTGTAAATGCAGCTCTGAAGTATATACATATGAAGTAGAACAAGAAACGCAAGTATAGCAAACATTCAGTGGGAATCAATGCTTTATACACTTTTTTTTGCACACAAGTTTAACAGATCTCAGTTAGGAACCTACAAAAAAAAAAAAAAAAAAAAAGTGACCAGCCCTCTGCCTCTTGAGGATGCTCTTGTCCATGCATTACATAAATATCTTATGATTGTTGTGTAATCTTTAAACCTGTGAATTTTGGGGGATGATTATTTGCCGGCCTCTAGCCTAAGTGATAACAGCTGACTGTGGGGCTTTGGGTTGCGAGCCACGTCCGACATCTGGATATGTAACCAGTTCTGCTACAATTCCTTTTCTGAAACTGCACTCACATAAAAGTCAGCGTTACAGCACATAATCTCCTTAGACTGCTCAAAGCTGATCACAAACATGTTGCTCCATTAGGTTAACGAGGAGTAACCCAATTACCTTCCTGTCTAGACAATTTATGTAGGCCAGAGAACCACAACACTAATTTGAATGTGCTCCACTATGGAAAGCGTGAAATATGCATAAACTGCTTAAAAAGCATTTCCCAGTCACGGACATCAGGAATATATCTCAGAAATGTTCTCTGCGACTTCCAATAGGTGGCGCTGCACTAGAGTTTGTCTCCTTTCCTGGAGAGACAATTCGTTAAAGGGAAGAAGTCACCTGTAAAAACGCTGCTATTAATCTGCCTACTACTATTACCGAACCACCAGGCCAGAGTCAGGACAGTTTAAAACTTCTGCAGGATAAGAGCATTTCATGTTCCACAGGATCCTAGGAGATAACAGGTCTCCCATATTATAAACAGTTAGATTTTAACCAACACAGTATGTTCAGGACATTTTACAGCAATATCAGAAAGTGAAGGGGGGGGGAGGGGGAAGAAAAAAGTGAATGTTCATCTCCATACAGCTAGGCCTGATGCATAGACTGGGTAAGACCTATGAATGGAGCCGACCATGGAGAAGGTTTGCATAGCCATCGTGGGAGGGCGGGGAATGATTTCTCCAGGCTTGGAACATGTCTGCTTCCACTGAACCTTGCTGTCGGCAGGCAAAGAACTTTAATCCTCCCGGCAGCATTCAGGTTTCAGTCACGTGTGTGCACCAGTTACAGCTGCCTCATTTCATACACAGCGGTGACTGAACTCTGAAGGCTGCCGAGAGGATTAAGGTTAATATTGCCATCTCCAAGATCCTATCCTAGTATGTGGTAGACTATCAAATAGCTCCAATTAGAAATGCAGTATAGTTCTCTTGATAAGACTTACCTCATGTACAGGACATGGCAGCTTAGTTATCCACGGTTATGACAACATACAACTAAATTACTATATGAGAGGACGTAGCCATGAATACCCAAACTGCAATGCCCTGCACATGCGGTAAGAGACGTAGCTAATCAGACCTATACTACATATCTACTTGGTGATATTTGCTAATATTATTGCACCTACTACATACTAGGATAGCATCTTGGAGATGGGAGTCTTTTACTGGCAGTCGAGCAGTGAAGACTGATACATGTAATGGAGCATTGTCCAACATAAAAGTATGGTTTTCTTGAATGATGCAGACTTATTACTACACCTACTACATATTTAGATAGGAAATTAAAGGGTATTCCTATCGCCAAGATCCTACCGGTAGTGGGGTTTAATATACAGGCGTTTGGCAAGTTTTTAACACTTAACCTGGAGATTAATAGCTTGCTTTTTTTTTTTTTTTGCAGGTGACACGTCCCCTTTAATGCTTTAGCTATTTTGTTAATATTCTTTGGCTAGAACACCTGAGGCTTATGAATCACACAAACCTCTCATCCATCTGGGATCACCACTAAAAATAGACCAATGAAGCCTACTACTATTACCGAACCACCAGGCCAGAGAGCCAGGACAGTTTAAAGCTTCTGCAGGATAAGAGCATTTCATGTTCCACAGGATCCTAGGAGATAACAGGACTCCCATATTATAAAACAGCTAGATTTTAACCAACGCAGTATTTTAAGGACATTTTTACAGCAATATCAGAAAGTTAAGGGGGGAGGGAGAAAAAAATTGAATGTTCATCTCCATAGGATAGGGCTGATGCATAGACTGGGTGAGACCTATGAATGGAGCCGACCATGGAGAAGGTTTGCAAAGCCATCATTGGAGGTCGGAGAATGATTTCTCCAGGCTTGGAAAATGTCTGCTTCCACCAGGAACAAAACTACCAAGAAAGTTTTAGGAAACAGACTATGTGTATGCACAATGCAGTAAGGGTAAAAATATGGTCCAAATCAACAAAATCTAGGGATAAACTTTTATCATTATATACATCAATTTTCTTCTATACCTGGTTTCAGTTTCTCATCATCTCCAATGTTTGTTCAAATATAAACTGTTCTCATTCATTAACAGCACTGTTTAGGCGCAGAGGCCAAAAAGCCGGCACAGACGCCAAAAAGCCGGCACAGACGCCAAAAAGCCGGCACAGACGCCAAAAAGCCGGCACAGACGCCAAAAAGCCGGCATAGAGGCAGTCTTGCTCTCCCCTTGAGAAGTGTATACATTATGTTCAGACTTCAGTGACATTGTAGCAATCCATCACAAGTGAATTGTATTCACCTCAGCCAAGAGGTAGTGTAGCATGTGCAGGATAACCACTTTTTTATAATTAGGAAAAAACAATATACATGGAGCATTAAAATACAACATCAAATGACTATATTTACTATGGGGTTTGTCAAGTTTCTGTTGGCGCCAGTTATATCCATGCTGTACTGCATCGCTAAAAATCCGAGGATTATCAATGCGGATGAGTGATGTCTTTCTAGGGTTTGGAGCCACTGTAACTAAAATTGCTCATTTACGCACTGCAAATCCATCCTTAAAGTGGTTCTCTGGGCACACAGTACTGATAGTTTTGTCAGGGTCTGATGACCATCAACCCTGGAAAATCAGCTGTTATTTTCTACAGCAGCAGCTGGATGGAAAGACTTTGAATGGCCCTAGTAACTCCGCTGAGTGCAGCAGCCTCTGGATATGCCCATTCTTTCGGACAGAAGATGATCTGCAGTTGCTGGTGACATCCAGCAGAGGACTCAGCACAGCTCTATGCTAAGTTTTTAGATTTGTTACCAACTGTAAATAGGTGATCGGTAAAGTATGTCAGGTGATTGACTGCTCTATCAACCAAAATCACATTTTACTAAGACATTAAAACAAACAAAATCAGTATCAGTGTTACTATACTTATTCAAATGTGGGTTTTATGACCATGCTTTCTGTGAAATCCATAGTAAAAGTCTGCACAAGAGCACGGTACAGGTACAATCACCAGCATTCTCTAAAGGGGTTAACCAATTTTTATTGTCTATCTGCATGATCAAAAAAAATGGCCAACCCCTTAAATTTAGAAGCAATTCTTCTTTTCTTTTTTTGCACCTATAATTGTCTAAGTTTTTCATTCATTTGTTTGGTTCTGTAAACTGCTACAGATCGGGCTGTGCTGAGGGTAGACCAGAGCTTCCCAAACGGAGGCAGCCGCGAGCTGCTGGACAGGCAGATTTCATACAAGTGACTATGGTCAGCCTGGGTCTGTATGGCTCCAGCAATATATTTTAGTTGAGTACCACAACTGACTTCCTTGCCTCAGGAGCTTAAAGGGAACCTGTCAGGTCCAATACCACAAGCAGTTCTGGGGGCATATTGCTAATCCCTGCCTATCTGTCCCTGTATCTCGTAGCATAATTCTCCATCTATGCTACTAGATACAGGGACAATTAGGCAGGGATTAGCAATATGCCCCCAGAACTGCTCGTGCCTCTGGGTGCAGATTGGACCTGACAGGTTCCCTTTAAAGTGGCAAATTCAGATTTTCAGTGCTAGCGCAGACTTCCATGGTGTGTCAGGGTCCTTTTTACATAGCCAAGTTCACATGTCCACTTATCACTTAAGAACGTATCCTTGGGGTATGTGCACATGTTGAGAATTTGGTTGCAGCAATTTCTCAATCTCTTGGCAGTGCAAACCGCATGTTTTTGATTGTTTTCAATGGTGAGAACCGCAGGCAAAACCACTGAAAGAAATTGACATGCTGCACATATTCTGCAATAAATCGGCAAAAAAAAAACATGCACTACACTTCAGGTCTCATTGACTTCGATGGCATAAGGATTTGATTAAAAAGGAAAAAAATCATTAGATCACTACTGTCACAAACCACCGGGGGGGTCACTCAGAAATCCCCCGCGCTGGCTACCAGTACGTCACACTCGGGGGGTAACAAGTGGGGGTCACCCCTCCTTTATACCTCCCGACCGACAGACAGAGCACGTGACGCGCTCTCTAGCGCCCCTCTTATAGTCAGGCCAATTATGGAATTGCCCGACCATAAGCAAGGAGGCCGCTATACTACTTATGCCGATTATTGAAGGGTCCCCGGTGAGAGTAGGGTATATATTCCCCCGACCTCCGCGGGCGGAATATATAATATCTTCCCGAATCTCACTGGCCTCCCCACAATAATCCTTGGCACAACTCGCTGCCACCAACCGCTTCACGGTAACTATTAGCCGAACACACAGACGTGGGATTCAAGATCGAGATAACAGAACAGCCCAGGATTAATTATATAATTTAATCGCCTAAAGCACACTAGAAACTACAATATATACAATAGGGAATCTACAGAATATACAGTTATGTCAGAGTACAGTTACAGATAAAGCATGGTTTACAACAGGTATGCAATTCAATCAGTTACCTTGTGCGTCTGGCCACAGGGGGGCGCTGTAGACCAGGTTTCCAGGAACTCTCTCACAGGTCTGTCCCAACCAGGCCCCCGAGCAGAAGAACCCTGGAAAATGGCCGAAGTAGGGTTATCAACCTGGGCAGATCCAGGTCCCCTCCTACCTTAGTGACCTCACAGGGAAGCACTGCCACTCCCCCTGCATGGATCAGAATTATCCAGCAAAGGGGATTTTGGCTATAACTTTGCCTGGGAGCGTCGTAGGCAGACGCCAATGCTCTCATTGTGACAGTTATGAATTTAGCTACAGAACGAGGGGACTCATGACCTGTCTGCCAGTTCCCCATTGGCTGATATCACGCCTGGGGCATTTCCCAATGTCCTGTTCCCATAAAAAGGGGGTGCCGGCATCGTCCACATGCGGAGACACCATTTTTATGGTTGCCATATTTATCGGAAATATGGCTTGCGAGATATGAACCATTTTTTACTGGAGTCGTTCTGTCTGGCTATTTCCAGAGCCTTGCTAATTAGATGGCAGCTCCTACTACAGGGTGACGGCAGGGAGCCATCCTGTGTCCATTGTCCCAAAGCCACCTAATTTCCATATCACAGGACATGGCCATGGAGTTTGTTGCTAAACCAGTTGTGTGAAGGGAAGGGGGTAGTGACACCAGGAGAGGGCTTCCTGACATGACTTGAATGTCATGATTTATCGTCATATCTCCGGATTTACCTCACACCTCCCCCCTTTTGAGGGCGCTAGGGGGCAGCACACACCGGTGTTCCCCCGTGCGCCCGTCCGCGACCTCTCCTTGTCGGGACAGCCCGTCTGCGTTACCGTGGTCACGGCCCCTTTTGTGGCGAATGGTGAAGTTGTATTGCTGGAGCGCAAGGCTCCATCGCAACAATCGCCCATTCGTCCCAGAGACGGTGTGCAACCAGCTGAGGGGATTGTGGTCCGTCTCCACGATGAAGTGGCGCCCGTATAGATAGGGTTGCAGACGCTGCAGGGCCCACACTATGGCCAGGCACTCCTTCTCCATCGTGGAATAGGCCACTTCCCTTGGTAACAGCTTCCTGCTCAGGTACAAGACTGGGTGCTCTTGGCTCGCAGAGTCCACCTGGCTGAGCACCGCACCGAGGCCGAAGTCACTGGCGTCGGTCTGTACTACAAACGGCCGCGTGAAGTCGGCTGCCTGTAGCACGGGCGGGCTGGACAGGGCGTCCTTTAGGGCCCGGAAGGCTGTCTCGCAGTCCACTGTCCAATCGACTGCAGAGGGCAGCTTCTTCTTGGTGAGGTCCGTCAAGGGCTTTGCCAGGCTACTATAGCATGGAACAAACCTCCTATAGTACCCAGCGGTCCCCAAGAAGGACATCACCTGCTTCTTGGTCCTGGGGGTGGGCCAGGATGCGATGGCTTCCACTTTCTCAGGCTCGGGCTTCAGTGTTCCCCCGCCTACCCGGTGACCGAGGTACTGGACCTCGCTCATGGCCAGCTGACACTTTCCCGGCTTGATGGTCAAACCTGCCCGGTGGATCCGCCTGAGCACCTGTGCTAGATGCTCTAGGTGGTCCTCCCAGGTGGGACTGAAGACGGCAATGTCATCCAGGTACGCGGCCGCGTACCCTTCAAGTCCCTTGAGCAGGGTGTTGACCATCCGCTGGAAAGTGGCAGGGGCATTCCTCATCCCGAATGGCATCACCGTGGACTCGTACAGTCCAAATGGGGTAATAAAGGCAGAGCGTTCCCTGGCCTTGCGAGTCAGGGGGATCTGCCAATATCCCCGGCTCAGATCCATGATGGTCAGGTACTGAGCCCCGGCCAACTGATCGAGCAGGTCATCGATGCGTGGCATTGGGTACGCATCGGCGACCGTGACAGCATTGAGCCCCCTGTAGTCCACGCAGAACCGAGTGGTTCGGTCCTTCTTAGGGACGAGGACTACAGGCGAGGCCCAAGCGCTGTTGGATGCCTGGATCACCCCCAGCTCCAGCATCTCGTCAATCTCCTGGCGCATGTGTTGCTGCACCTCCAGGGAGACCCGATATGCTGAACGCCGGATCGGGGGATGATCCCCAGTGTCCACGTGATGGACAGCCAAGTCAGTCCTTCCGGGCTGGTTGGTAAACAACCCCCGGAAGGGGTGTAGGGTGGCCCACAGCTGGGACCGTTGGTCCTCCAAGAGCTGGTGGCCAACCTCCACATCCTCAATGGATCCGCCTGCCCGGACCTGGGCTAGCATATCCAAGAGGGTTTCCGCTTCTCCCTCCTCGGGCAGGTTGCACACAGGGAGTGCACATGCCTCCCGCTCATGATGTGCCTTCATCATGTTCACATGGAAGGGCTTCCGCCTTCCACGGGCAGGGTCCAGGGTGACCAGGTACGTCACAGGGTTGAGCTGCTGGTACACGAGGTATGGGCCTTCCCAGGCTGCCTGAAGCTTGTCCTGTGGTACGGGGACCAGTACCCACACCTCTTGACCCACTTGGTAGGTCCTCTCACAAGCGTTCTGGTCGTACCAACGCTTCTGATCGGCCTGGGCTTGAGCCATATTGTCGTGTACCAGTTGCGTCAAGGCCTGCATTTTGTCCCGGAAGCGCATGACATACTCGATAACCGACACTCCAGGGGTGGCCAAATCCCCTTCCCAAGCCTCTTTCACCAGAGCCAGGGGGCCCCGCACACGTCGCCCGTACAGGAGCTCAAACGGTGAGAATCCTGTTGAGGCCTGTGGAACCTCCCGGTAAGCAAATAACAGGTGTGGGAGATACCGCTCCCAGTCACGCCCATGGGAGTCGACCAACATCTTAAGCATCTGCTTTAAGGTGCCATTGAACCGCTCGCACAGGCCATTAGTCTGTGGATGGTACGGGCTGGCCACCAGATGTCGCACCTGGACTTGCTTACAGAGGGTCTCCATCAGCTGGGACATGAATTGGGTCCCCCGGTCAGTGAGCATTTCCTGGGGAAAACCCACTCGGGAGAAAATCTCCAGCAATGCGGTGGCCACCTTGTCAGCCCGAATGGACGACAAGGCCACGGCTTCTGGGTACCGGGTGGCATAGTCCACTACCGTCAGTATGAAGCGTTTCCCGGAGCTGCTGGGGATGGCCAGCGGGCCGACCAGATCCACAGCCACCCTCCTGAAAGGCTCATCGATGATTGGCAGAGATACCAGTGGGGCTTTGGGGCGTGGCCCCGCCTTCCCCACTCTCTGACAGGTTTCACACGAACGGCAGTAGGCAGCCACATCGGCCCCCATTTTTGGCCAGTAGAAATGCTGGTTTAACCTGGCCTTGGTCTTAGCGATCCCTAGGTGTCCGGCCATCGGAATCTCATGTGCGATCCGCAACAACTCCGTCCGGAACGGATAGGGTACCACCAACTGTCGGTCCCTGGGCCACGCCTCCGGTGAACCCTGCTGGACCGTGGCCCGGTACAGCCGTCCTTGGTCCCAGACCACTCGCTCCGGGTCCGAGTCCGAGGGAGGCTGTGCCGCCTGCTCCTTAAGAGCTTTCAGGCTGTCGTCAGCTTCTAACGCTGCCTGAAACCCCTGACTAGATGTGGCCAGAATCGACGAGACTGTCACATCTTCAGTCAGTACCCCGGGACCTGTGTCCTGGCCTCCACCTGACTCGGCTGCCACTTGGTCAGAAGGGGAAGAGCTATCGGACCTCCGGGAGGCCCCTTGGCTCCCAGCACTCCCACTGCGGGTGACAGCGGCCACAGCCGCTGCGACCGTGGGTCGTGCCTGCTCCTCCTCCGTTCCTGACCAAGTCGCCGGTTCAGGCAGACCTACCTGGCTTCCTGACACCCCGGTTGTGGGGGAACCATGCACCGAGATCTTACCTGGGAGCACTTCCGCTCCTGGACCGGCCCCAATCTCACCTGCCTGTTCCCCTCCTGCAGCAACAGAACCCCGCTGTGAAATCTCTGGGGACCCCACATTTGCTGTGGTAGCCCCCACCCCACACACTGGTCCTCCCCCTGCAGCACCCTGCTCTCTGCTTATCCCTGCAGAGGGCAACAGATCCCAGCTCACTGGCTGGTTACTTGTAGAGGCATTGTCACACCTTTCTCTGACCCCCTCCCCTGTCACAGCTGCAGCTGCGTGTGTGTCTATGGTGTCTGTGCAAGCAGAAATATCAGAGTTCACTCCCTCCTCCCTTACATCATTCATAGATAACACATTAACATTGTCCGGAGGCACGTCAGCACTGGCTGAAGGTTCAGCCTTTGGGGCGGGGCCAAACTGGGAGGTTATTTGCCCCAAATCTGTCCCAAGTAGCACGTTTGCAGGGATCCGATCAGTTACCCCCACCTCCCTCACCCCTCGCCCTGCGCCCCAGTCCACATAAATGTTAGCAACAGGCAGCGCCGGGTCAATGCCTCCAATCCCGGAGACAGCGAGGGTTTTTCCAGGGATCAAGTCTTGGGGGGACACCATCTCAGGCCGCACCAGAGTCACTTCCGAGGCGCTGTCTCGCAGTCCTATGGTCACAGACTGGCCGACGGTGACAGGTTGGAAGCTGTCCAGGGACCTACCACCACCCCCACCCACACAATACACCTTGGGCGGCCCTTGGGACGGGGACGGAGCCGGGGCCTTGGGACGCTGAGGGCACATGGCCTTGAAGTGTCCAGGTAGGTTGCACTGGTGGCACCGTCTTGGTTCCGCCACGGGCCTGGAGAGGGGAGTTGAGGGGGACACCCCCTGCAGTCTAGGGGCAGGTGGGGCAGTCGCAGAATTCATCTTACCCCCTCTCCAGGTGCTGCTGGTGGCCGCTCTCCTGGCCTCAGGGGCCCGGTTGTTGGTGTAGTCATCGGCAAGGGCAGCTGTAGCCGTGGATCCCTTTGGCTTCTGGTCTCGGATGAACTGGCGGAGATCCTCAGGGCAGTTCCACAAGAGTTGCTCCGTGATGAACAAGTCCAGGATCTCCGGTCCGGTGGAAAGCTGCAGGCCTTGGGTCCAGTGGTCGGCAGCTCGGGCAAGTGCCCGCCGGTGGTCAGCCCAGGAGTCCTTTGGTCCCTTCTGTAGGCTCCGGAACTTCTTGCGGTAGGACTCCGGGGTGAGGTTGTACTGTTGGATCAGGGCCCGCTTGATGGTGTCGTAGCCCTGATCTGCCTCAGCAGGCAAGTCCCCAAGGATATCCAGGGCCTTACCCCTTAAACGGGGGGTCAGGTATTTGGCCCACTGGTCCTTGTTCAGATGGTGCTGCAAGCAAGTCCGCTCAAAAGCAGTCAAGAAAGAGTCCAAGTCTCCATCCTTCTCCAGCACTGGGAAGTCCTCAACACGGACCTTTGGAAGTTTGGTGTCTTGAAGGTCACGTGTGGCTGATGAGGGCCGGAGCTGAGCTAGCTGCAGCTGGTAGTCACGCTCTGCCTGGCGCTCTTCACGCGCTGCCTGCCGCTCTGCCCTGCGCTCTGCCATGAGTATCTCGTAGGTATCCCGGTCTCCAGCCTGGAGAAGGGCCATAGCCATTTGAAGAAGGCTATCCGAGCCTCCCAGGCTCGGTGGAATGGCACGTGGTGATCTGCGGCCCGCTGCGGAGCCTGGTGATTCACTGTCCATTGCAGAGCGGAGGGCTGGCATCTGGCTCGTTGAGGACCCTTGGGCGAGCTGCTCCTCATCTTGTCCAGCAGTGCCCGGTTGTGCAATGTCCTCTGCAGAGCTGTTTTCTGGCGTCGAGCTCCTGGAGGACTCGTGGGCAACCTCCTCATTGCTGTCCACAGCACCGTCCTCCCTCTCTTCGGCTCCTGCTTTAGCATTGGCCAGTTGCATAGCTCTGCTCCTGGTGCCATCAGCCATTCTTGCAGACTTTTGGTCACTGACACAGAACTGACACCTGATGCCTCCACACACCTTACAGTATCTGCACTCTGACACTCTAGTGTTGAGCTAGTCTGAAGACCCCAGCAGCCACAGCTGCTGCAGGCAGTCTTTAGTGTCTGGGAGTATGGGTCTCACACTCACACACACTATTATCTCGATCCCACCGCTATGCCACCAATATGTCACAAACCACCGGGGGGGTCACTCAGAAATCCCCCGCGCTGGCTACCAGTACGTCACACTCGGGGGGTAACAAGTGGGGGTCACCCCTCCTTTATACCTCCCGACCGACAGACAGAGCACGTGACGCGCTCTCTAGCGCCCCTCTTATAGTCAGGCCAATTATGGAATTGCCCGACCATAAGCAAGGAGGCCGCTATACTACTTATGCCGATTATTGAAGGGTCCCCGGTGAGAGTAGGGTATATATTCCCCCGACCTCCGCGGGCGGAATATATAATATCTTCCCGAATCTCACTGGCCTCCCCACAATAATCCTTGGCACAACTCGCTGCCACCAACCGCTTCACGGTAACTATTAGCCGAACACACAGACGTGGGATTCAAGATCGAGATAACAGAACAGCCCAGGATTAATTATATAATTTAATCGCCTAAAGCACACTAGAAACTACAATATATACAATAGGGAATCTACAGAATATACAGTTATGTCAGAGTACAGTTACAGATAAAGCATGGTTTACAACAGGTATGCAATTCAATCAGTTACCTTGTGCGTCTGGCCACAGGGGGGCGCTGTAGACCAGGTTTCCAGGAACTCTCTCACAGGTCTGTCCCAACCAGGCCCCCGAGCAGAAGAACCCTGGAAAATGGCCGAAGTAGGGTTATCAACCTGGGCAGATCCAGGTCCCCTCCTACCTTAGTGACCTCACAGGGAAGCACTGCCACTCCCCCTGCATGGATCAGAATTATCCAGCAAAGGGGATTTTGGCTATAACTTTGCCTGGGAGCGTCGTAGGCAGACGCCAATGCTCTCATTGTGACAGTTATGAATTTAGCTACAGAACGAGGGGACTCATGACCTGTCTGCCAGTTCCCCATTGGCTGATATCACGCCTGGGGCATTTCCCAATGTCCTGTTCCCATAAAAAGGGGGTGCCGGCATCGTCCACATGCGGAGACACCATTTTTATGGTTGCCATATTTATCGGAAATATGGCTTGCGAGATATGAACCATTTTTTACTGGAGTCGTTCTGTCTGGCTATTTCCAGAGCCTTGCTAATTAGATGGCAGCTCCTACTACAGGGTGACGGCAGGGAGCCATCCTGTGTCCATTGTCCCAAAGCCACCTAATTTCCATATCACAGGACATGGCCATGGAGTTTGTTGCTAAACCAGTTGTGTGAAGGGAAGGGGGTAGTGACACCAGGAGAGGGCTTCCTGACATGACTTGAATGTCATGATTTATCGTCATATCTCCGGATTTACCTCACAACTACTCTGATCAATGACCTTTTTTATGGGGTAATAGTCAGTTGACTCATCAGCTCAGTGCACAAATCCCGGTGGCTGGTGTCCACGTGTAGAATCAACCATAGGAAGGGTTGGAATCCGCACCATTCTATTCTTTATTTCATGGCTTCTTAAAAGGATTTACACCATCATGATATTAAAAACATGAAACACCAAACGCAATTCGAACAAGAAGACCGTTCTTACCCGTTTTTTTTGCTTACTGAATCAGTTTCAAATGAAATATAATGGATCCAGCAGAAATCAGTTTTGTTTTTTTTTTTTTTTAACACTGACAAGTTGCGTTTGCATAACTGTTTTGCTAACAGATTGCTGTCAGAGCTGTTCCTGGACATGTTAAGTTAGCCTTAAGGGTGCTTTACACGCTGCGACATAGCTAACGAGATATCGTCGGGTCACGTCGTTAGTGATGCACATCCGGCGTCGTTAAAGACATCGCAGCGTGTGACATTAATGAGCGATCACCGATCGCAAAAACGTCAAAAATCGTTGACTCATCGCTCCCTTTCATAATATCGTTGGTGGTGCATGCCGCTGGTTGTTCGTCGTTCCTGCGGAATCACACATCGCTGTGTGTGACACGACAGGAACGACGAACATCTCCTTACCCGCTCCTTCCGCCCGCCCGCTTCTATTGGACGGCTGCCGTGTGATGTTGCTGTGACGCCACACGAACCGGCCCCTTAGAAAGGAGGCGGTTCGCCGGCCAGAGCGACGTTGCAGGGCAGGTAAGTCCGTGTGACGGGTGTAAGCGATCTTGTGCGCCACGGGCAGCGATTTACCCGTGACGCACCACCGACGGGGGCGGGTACGCTCGCTAGCGATTTCGAAGCGTGTAAAGTGCCCTTTAGGCTGAGGTGTGTAGGAAGGTAAAGCAATGAGTCCAGCAGGCTGTTAGGCAGGGCTGTGCAGCCTATGAACATGAGTTTTTATGATGTTTGAACAAAGATACCTTTTTACAGAAGAACAGAGTTCTGGATTCATCACTAACTTAGTATTAGTCTGTGCACCTGTGAATCCATCAGGCCCCATTACTTGAACATTTGAGAATCCCCGGTCTGGATGGTCACAATAGCACACCCCTTTTGGCACCCCATGATCAGGCCCTCAGGGGTCAATACACGGCACGTCACACTTGAGCTCGACTAATCAAGATTGAAGTAAGAAGTGCAGAATTCACCAGGTCAACCTCTTAAAAGTGTTAATCTGTTTCAACATACCTCAACCCCAGACTGCACGTTACTATAAAGACGACCGGGTCCACTGACAAGTCTTGGCCGCAGCCATAAAGTATGATTAATTTGCCAGTGAAGCTGGTGGAGACTGTAGAATTCTAAAAGCAATATTTTTAGTGTTAGGTCGGATTTCTGCCACCAGCTAATGTCTATTCTCACTGGGCCAGTGGGTGCCTGGTTGCCCCCCAATCCCAGCTGCCCGAACCCACCGATCAGCAAGTTATCACCTAAACAGTGGAGGGGTGATTGTGTTTGCACCGGACAGGCCCTTTAAGAACTTATATGTCTGACACTTTGGTCCTTAAGGCGGTGTGTGCACACTTTTTTTTTAGTTTTTGGCCGCAAATATGCACCGGCGTTTCGGTGCATATTTGATCACTGCGTTTTTCCGATGCATTGCATGGGTGAAAAACGCAGGGAAAAAAAAATTGACTTTTTTTAAAGCTCAAAAACGCAGCTAAGAAAAAAAAAAAAGTTGTGTGCGGACAGCAAAAATGAACACATACTTTGCTGGGGAAGGAAAGTAATGCAGTTTTGAGCCTAAAAACGCACCTGAAAAACACGCAAACACACAAGTGTGCGCCTAACCAAGAAGCGATCGCGACCCCCCCGCCGCCAGAAAGCAATCGCGACCCCCCCCCGCCGCCAGAAAGCAATCGCGCCCCCCCGCCGCCAGAAAGCAAACGCGACGCCCCCCCGCCGCCAGAAAGCAAACGCGACGCCCCCCCGCCGCCAGAAAGCAAACGCGACGCCCCCCCGCCGCCAGAAAGCAAACGCGACCCCCCCCCCGCCAGACAGCAATCGCGACCCCCCCCGCCGCCAGACAGCAATCGCGACCCCCCCCCGCCGCCAGACAGCAATCGCGACCCCCCCCGCCGCCAGACAGCAATCGCGACCCCCCTGCCGCCAGAAAGCAATCGCGACCCCCCCCCGCCGCCAGACAGCAATCGCGACCCCCCCGCCGCCAGACAGCAATCGCGACCCCCCCCGCCGCCAGACAGCAATCGCGACCCCCCCCGCCGCCAGACAGCAATCGCGACCCCCCTGCCGCCAGAAAGCAATCGCGACCCCCCCCCCGCCGCCAGACAGCAATCGCGACCCCCCCGCCGCCAGACAGCAATCGCGACCCCCCCCCGCCGCCAGACAGCAATCGCGACCCCCCTGCCGCCAGAAAGCAATCGCGACCCCCCCCGCCGCCAGAAAGCAATCGCGACCCCCCCGCCGCCAGACAGCAATCGCGACCCCCCCGCCGCCAGACAGCAATCGCGACCCCCCCGCCGCCAGACAGCAATCGCGACCCCCCCGCCGCCAGACAGCAATCGCGACCCCCCCGCCGCCAGACAGCAATCGCGACCCCCCCGCCGCCAGACAGCAATCGCGACCCCCCCGCCGCCAGACAGCAATCGCGACCCCCCCGCCGCCAGACAGCAATCGCGACCCCCCCGCCGCCAGACAGCAATCGCGACCCCCCCGCCGCCAGACAGCAATCGCGACCCCCCCCGCCAGAAAGCAATCGCGACCCCCCCCGCCAGAAAGCAATCGCGACCCCCCCCGCCAGAAAGCAATCGCGACCCCCCCGCCGCCAGAAAGCAATCGCGACCCCCCCGCCACCAGAAAGCAATCGCCCCACATACCCTAGAGCTCACATTAAAGTACGGCGGGAATACACGTTCAGTGTTTTTTTTATTATAGGACACTATAGATGTGGGGTGTGACGTGCCACAAACCCACACAGTAAGGTGTGACCCTAACAAATTAGTTTTTACCATTCAGCACTTTACATGGTGCAACAGACCAAAAAGCCATTTATGGCACAAGTTTACCTCACAAAAACCATTAAGGTACATATGTATACACAGACATGTGACAAGCAGCCATTGCAGGAGTCCAGGTTACCACAATCACCCCAAAACACAAAAACCGCCAGAAACTCGACGTCCTGACAACCACCTGCCAGCAGGAATTTTAAACTTCCCGCGCTGTAACAAACCCCGCCCACTGGGCTAACCACGTGACATCCCTTTCCCCGTGCGCGTGCTTCGGAACATCCGGGTTACGCGCCGCGTTCTCCCCCTCACACACACATGTATCTAACAGTCACCGGGGTGGTAAATACCGGGGCGCACACTAGAGGGCGCCACTACAATGATTCAGTCACGATACACGGAAGGGTTCATGGCCGCGGAGACCAGATACCCCCGTAATATAAAAATACACGTCACGACACAGCGCGGCCAGCCATGTACTTACGTGAGGTAACGGCCCAAAGGATTTGGGAAATCGTCTTCTCTTTTTAGGCGGAATTTTTAAAGAGTGGTGTGGGAACACAAGGTAGAAATCAGACTGGCGCCTTTTGCCATAAGCCCAAAGGGAGGCACGGGCGAGAACCGGGTCAGCAGCGTCGCTGGTTAATCCGTCAATGCAGAAGAGACAGAAGCCTGAGGAGAGTCTGGTGCGCGCGGTGCCTGCGTGTAAATGGAGGAGAAGTCAGACAGGATTGAGCCAGCCGGGGCCGGCTATGAGCGAGCTCCTTATATAGAATCCGTGCAGGGAGGGCGGAGTTTAGTCATGACGTACGAATTTCAGGGGCGGGGCTAACTGCTATGATTGGCTGAGGCTGCGAGTGACGTACACGTTGAAGACTGGAGATCGCCATGTTTGGAGCTGGCAAGAGAAAGGGCAAAGCGGTTGGAGTATGAGGACACTGGACAGGACCGGCAGCGGCTGGACAGTGTGGGCTCAGGAGACCCCTCCTCAGACGGACAATAATGAGCAGACACTACATAACGTATTTGCTTATATCTCCTGCTTTATTTTTTTTTACAGTGATAAATGATGGGTTTTAACTTTTTTTTCTGCAAGTTTTAACTACCATGAGACATTGTTGCAGTCTTGTAATGCAATGTCTCATGCAATCAGTGAGCAAGCAGATCCAGGACATATGAAGGCAGCTTATAGAGGTTCACTATGTAGAGAAAGGCTTCTTTTTTTTTTTAAAAGCTCCACTCGTGCTCTATCAGCCAGGCTGAAATATGTGACAGTGCCACAAAAAAGAGAACAGGATGCAGCCAATCACTGCCCAATCCAAAAGGAGGAGGACACCCAAGGTACCATTCCCTATCCCCCTCCAGGACAGTAAGCCACAGCGAGAGGCCGGGACACTGACTTCTCTTTGCCGAAGCCCAGGGAAAGCCAAAATTGTGCTCCTGGCATCCACCAGGGCTGCCACCCAAGTGACACCAGACTGGCTCCTTTTCCCAAGGAGGTGAGCCCCAGGTAAAGCAGGGGGGGGAGTGGAATCGGATGGCCAAACACTCCCCCCAGACCGTTCAGGAGGGACCCTCTAAGGGAACCGCATCCCGATGAGTACTATGTAGAGAAAAGTATTCGGATGCCTCCTAAATAATTGAATTCAGTTTTTTTTTTCAGCCCCGTTACCCCCTTTGTATAACACCCAACCCCTCGATATGCCATCTGCCTTTACCAATGTGACAATGACTGGTGGTGCAGAGCTCACTGATACCGACGCAGTCCTACTATAGGAACCACCAGGGTAACAAAGCTGTTCATAACATTTCTTTCTTCCTAGCTCCAAATATTTGTCTATTACCTGTGACTGGTAATATTGAGAAATGGAAGGAACCGCATCAACTCAGCCACGAAGTGGAGACCCCCGTAACGTAACAGAGCGGAGGGGGGGGGGGGGTTGGGGGCTCGAGTGCTGATGAGCAGAGGGCAGAAAAGTCACCAACGCTCTGCTGACCCCATAACTGTAGAGTCCAGACCTCTGGTATTAATATCACCGCAAAAACAGCGCCCACCGAGAGCTTCATGGCCTAGCTGCTACCTGCAACCGTACATCACCAAGCATAATGCCAAGCGTCAGATGGAGTGGTATAAAGCCTCCACCACTGGAGTCTGGAGGAGACGTGTTCTGTGACGGATCACTCTTCTCTATCTGCATCTGGTGGATCAGTCTGGATTTGGTGACCAGTAGGAGAACGTTACCCGCCTGACTGCATTGTGCTAGCTGTAATCTGGTGGAGGAGGGATAATACTATAGGCTTGTTTCTCAGGGCTCGGCTTAGGGCTCTTAGTTCCAGTGAAGGACAATCTTAAGACATTTTTGACAACTTTAGGTTCCAAGTTTGTGAGAACACTTTATGGAAGGCTTTTTTCTATTCTCCATGTCACAAAGTGCATACAAACAAGGTTGGAGGAGTTTGGTTTGGAAGAACATGACCTGCCGCACAGAGCCCAGACCTCAACCTCATCTAACACCTTTAGGATGAACTAGAACAGAGATTGGGATCCCAGCCTTGTTCAACATCGGTATCTGACCTCACAAATGCTCTTCTGGATTAATGGGCAAGAATTCTCACAGACACCTCAAAAATCTAGTAAAAAAGTCTTCCAAGAAGAGTGGAAGATGTAGCTGCAAATGGAGCAACTCCACATAACTGCCTAATGATATACTATGGGAGGTCATAAAATCTCCTGGAGGTGTACTTTTACTTTTGCCCATAATGTGTGCTTCAGGCTCAGGGGTTTTTAGTCCTGGGGTACTGAGTTCAAATCCCACCAAGGACAACATCTGCAAGGAGTGTGTATGTTCTCCCTTTGTTTGCTTGGGTTTTCTCCGGGTTCTCTGGTTTCCTCCCACACTCCGAAGACATACTGATAGGTAATGTAGATTGCGAACCTCAATGGGGGCAGTGATGATCGCACCTGTAAAGGCCCCTTTACACACTGCAACACCGCTAGCGATATCGCTGTAACGTCACCGGTTTTGTGACGTAATAGTGAACTCCCCAGCGGCATTGCAGTGTGTGACATGCATCAGCGACCTGGCCCCCGCTGTGAGGAATATAAGTGCTGTGGAATATGATGGCGCTATATACCGTAAGTGAGTAAAATAAATAAATAAATAAAATGTGGCATAAGGCCTGCGACACACATCCGTGCCTCCGATACTTGTGTGCCTTTTTTTTTCACGTACCGGAGACACGGGCCCACATGGTCCTATGTATTGTTATTGTTTTGGACACACGTAAGTATTCTGGAATGGAACGTGTGTCCGTTCTGTACTTACTTGTGTCCGGTTTTTAAAACCGCTGACATGTCCGTGTTGCTCCAGCAGCACGGGTGTCACACGGCCCGCACCCGTACCACGCGGATGTAGTGTGGATGCGGGCCCGTGTGACACGCGCCGGAGAAAGACACGTGTCAGTGTAAAAATAATAAAAACAGATACTCACCTCCACCATACCTGCACTCTCTGCCGCGGATGTCCCCTGCATCCAACCCCCAGTGAATTTGAACAACCCATCTTCTTCACTGGGGGCCGGAAGCAGCGTCAGCGGGGCGTGGCCTGTGCCGGACGCTGTCATTCAGCACCACAGACAGCACCGGATGATGCAGGTAGGCGGGACTTTCCGTTCTCCGTGTGTTATAACGTATAACACACGGAGAACACGTACGTGTCACAAAAACGGCACACGGGGACAAAGCCACCCCTTTAACACGTACGTGAAAAAAACGTAACGTTTTGTCACGTAAGTGTGGCAGAGGCCTAAAGGGAAGAGATAAGAAGAGTGATGACACAAACCATGACACTGGTTTGCTTGTCTCAAGTACAATATAGTGGTATGCAAAAGTTTGGGCACCACTGGTCAAAATTCCTGTTATTGTGATCAGTTAAGCAAGTTGTATTTTAGGCAAAAAAAAACCCCAAAACAATTACATTTTAAAAGTAACATAAAAAGGAAAATGGGCCGATGCAAAAGTTTGGGCACCCTTGGAGATTTGTGTGCACTGTGCTTACTCAAAATTGAATTACAAATCTTGCTAATTGTTTTATTAGAAGATCATTCTGACAATCTGATGTGTGATTCATTACTCAACATGATAAAACCTTCTATGGTCAGCCATGCTTTCTGCAGGAGAAATGTTGTATTGTATGCTATTAGTTAATTTAATTGGAAAACTATATACCCAGCTGTCCGAGTGTATGAGAACAGAAGCTGTTATCTCACAACATACTTTGTCAAAGGAATGCCATTAAAGGGAATCTGTCACCAGGTTTTTTCCACCTTATCTGAGAGTGGCATAATGTAGGGGCAGAGACAATGATTCCAGTGGTGTGTCACTTACTGGGCTGCTTAAGTGTAGTTTTGATAAAATCATTGTGTAATCAGCAGGAGATTATCATTAGATGCCTACTTGGTGTGCAACAGTTAGTCCAGCATATTCATGAACTTTGTATAACTACTAGATCTGCAGCAGAGAAAACAGTGATTTTATCAAAATGACAGCAAACAGCTCAGTACGTGACACATCGCTGGAATCAGGGTCTCTGTCTCTACATTATACTGCTCTCAGATGGGAAAGCAAAAACCTGGTGACAGATTCCCTTTAAGGCCTCTGCCACACACACGTGAAAATCGCGCACGTGCCGCGAGACACGTATTTTCCTTGCGTGTTGCGTTAGATAAGTACGTGTCTCCGGTACGTGCGGGCCACGTGTGCTATCCGCGATAACATACGGAGAACCGGTAATTTGCATACTCACGTGGTCATTGCTGCTGTCCATGGTGCTGATCTTCGGTCTCCAGTCCTGCCGATTCCCCGCTGCTGCTGCTTTTGGCCGCAGTGAAGTGAATATTAAATGAGCGTAATGAGCGACGGTCGGAAGCAAGTGACAGCAGCGGCAGAGACAGGAGGGCAGGAGAAGGTGAGTAAAGATTTGTTATTTTTTCTCTGACACGTGAGTTTTCTCCGGCGCGTGTCCCACGGGACCGCATCCACACTGCATCTGTGTGTTGTACGGGTGCGGGCCTTGTGACACCCGAAATGCCGGAGAAAAACGGACATGTCAGCGTGAGGAACACATGGACACACGTAAGTACGGAACGGATACACTTTCTGTTCCAAAATACTTACGTGTGTCCAAACCATTAAGAATACATAGGTACACGTGTGCCTGTGTCTCCGGTACGTGGGAAAACTGTCAAACACGTACTGGAGGCACGAACGTGTGACAGAGGCCTAAAGCTGTAGTCACACTCACTTACGTGTGACTCACGCAAGGGTCATAGCCCACTGCCCGGACTGGCCGCACACTCTCTGGACAGGAGCGGATCAGCTACATGTATTTCTAAGCAGCTGGCACGCTCCTGTCCTGAGAGCGGGCGGCCAGTCCGGGCAGCGTGATGCGATCCTCACGTGAGTCACACACAAGTGTGATTCCAGTCTAAATCTAATCCAATACATTTGCATCTAATGTTAGTGGATTAGTCTCAATATCATAAATAAGATTGCAAAGTGCATGTAAAAATATCGAACTTTAATATACTTTAATAAAAATCCACGCTGTTCTGAAGAACGGAGATATTTTTAATTTCATTGTTTACTGTTCCTTGTCTTGTTTAGCAGCCACCTAGATAAGGAACTCAAGCTCTTTTCTGAACTTTCTAAGTGCTGCTCCCTTGTTTGTCACATCCTGGGATCCGTCCGGCGTCAGCTGATGCCTCTCCTTGCACAGAGGGGACCTTGAACATACGCATGCTCGGCTGAGTGAAGTGTGCATGTGTATGGGGGGTGGTGAAAGTTGAGCTTTCGGTGTACTATGCATGACCAGGTATTTTTAGTTCTTCTTCTCCATTGTTGTCATTCTCTTGCCTAAGGAAGATCTTGGTCCTCTCTGCATCATTAGGCGCCAATATTAAAAATTGGGACAGTAGATGGGTGTGCGGTGTCACTGTTCCAGATATACAGTGGAACCTTGGTTAATGAGAACAATCCGTTCTGGGACGGTGCTTGTTAACCAAGTTACTCGTCTAGCAAAGCAAAATTTCCCATAGGAAACAATGCAATGCAGACAATTCGTTCCACAACTTGTTAAATGTCCCATCCTGGTCCCCATATTGTGCTATTCCACACACGTACAAACACGCACAACCACACACAAACACGCACGCACACACACATATTATCCTCACCTTACCTTCTGTTCCCTCGCCAGCCTCCTGGTTCTTGTAGTTCGCCGGTACAGGATGTGTATCGGGTAACCATCGCGACCGATGCCCCAGAGCTTCCGCTGACATCAAAGGCAGGAGCCGCTTACCTCTGATTGGCCAGCGCGCTGCCTTTGACTAGCGGCTGACAGCCAACGTTTCTCCCTCGTCGTGATGGTTACCAATACACATCCTGTACCAGCGAACTACAAGAACCATGAGGCCGGCGATGGAACGGAAGGTACACATATTATGCTCACCTTACCTTCCGTTCCATCGCCGACCTCCTGGATCTTGCAGTTCGCCGCTATAGGATGTCTATCGGGTAACCATCACGACCGATGCCGGAACTTCAGCTGTCAGCTGCTACTCAAAGGCAGCGCGCTGGCCAATCAGAGGCAAGCGGCTCCTGCCTTTGACGTCAGCGCTCTAGCAGCAGAGGTTCCGGAATCAGTCACGATGGTTACCCGATACACCTCCTGTAGCGGCGAACTGCAAGTTCCAGGAGGCCGGCGATGGAACGGAAGGTAAGGTGAGCATAATATGTGTGTGCGTGCTTGTGTGTGTTTGTGTGGACTGCAAGAGCGGGTTAGAGCGCGGTGGATGTACGGAACCGGAAGTGTGTGCGGTGAGTATTTTGCTCGTGCAGCAAGGCTTTCTTGTAAACCGAGTTACAAATTTACAGCAAGCTTTGCTCGTATAGCGAAATACTCGCTAACTGGGTTACTTGTTAAGCGAGGTTCCACTGTATTACATTGAGGTTCAGCAGTTTTACTCATAAGCCATCCTCATTTATTCTGACATCTTTGGCAAAAAAAAAAAATCCTGCCAATTATTAACACATCAAAGCCAATGCTAAGTCATAGACACAGAATCCCCCACAGGCAGTCATGTAAAAATAGAGACTGTTTTTTCTCCAGGGAAGGAAACAGGTGGTTGGTTGGCTCCGTACAGCTGGTTTTCCAAGTGATTGGGAAAAATCAGCCGTGTGTTGTAATGACTTACATAACATGTCACGTGTGGACCTTCACAGAACGGCTCCAGCTCTAACATTTATCCACCAAGGAGAGCGAGTTGTCAAAGTGGGAATCTCCAGGCAGTCAGCGGAGGACCTCCCCATAATAACCCTGAAAACACAAGTCCTACATTTAACTTGGCTTATTATACCAGTGGCATATGCAGCAAAAAGTACTAACTACAGCCTCATCAAATTTAATGTAATTTCTGCCCCTGGTAAAGTGCATATTGTTATGTTGTCACGAGGGACTATAGGGATAGTGGGAAACTGGGGCTCCTAAGCTGACCCTCAGACTAGGGGCCCTGTGCTATCCCTACTCTCAGAGATACCCCTAATGGTGGGGATGCCTGAGTCTCCTTCCTGGCCTTGCTCCTGACCAGCCCTGATCTTATACACCCACCCCCTACCCCAGGGAGGGGACAAGCGTGTGATTTAACCCACAGAAATAGACAAAGTGGAAAACAAACTCTGTCACACAGCACGCACCCACAGAGGTATAAGACAGTAAGAGATTAGGAGGAAAACAAGAGCAGGGTGGAAATAACAAGTCGACGGGTAAACTCCACAACAACACCAGGCACAAAGAAACTCTTTCTCCAGCAAGTCTGGGATACAATAACTCACAGACCAACACAGCCTAAACTATAGTTGGCATAGGTAGTAGATTTCCTCCAGCCTAAAAATGAGAGGAACAAAAGTGATTGGCTTCCTTACAACATGTGATCAAAGAACCCTAAAGAGCAGGCTAGCAGAGGTTAACTCTTGCTAGCCTACCTATGAATGATCAGACAGCAGGTCAACACTGGGTCTGCCTGCGTTCATCAGAAACACCAGAGAAACCATTAAACAGAGTGTCAGAAACTCCAATATGAACAGAGCCTGATGCCACCATGACAGTCCGCAAGCTAACTCTGTGTGACACATATATTACCTGGCCGCACTTATTGGAGAAGGAATTGTAGAATACCCACATTGCTGCTTGATGTATTGATGTGGAGGAAGATGATGTACAGAGCTGATATTATAGTGTGCCGCCCTGGCAAAACCAGGGTGTCACAGAGGTCTGCATACATCTTTATGGTGCAGAGCCCACTCTCCCTTGGGTAGTTTCCCACACCAATACACACCAGCCAATCAGGCCCCACTCGCCCCCTCCTCAGGAAAACTGTAGGGGGAGAGAGGAGCTTGGGGAAATCAGAGTGTAGTTTAAGTCAGTCTGCAGGAGGAGAGAGGTCTGGAGGCAGCCCCTGTGTGGGGCTAGGAGAAGTGGCAGTGAGGGCCTCATGAATAGGCCAGCCGCTTCCTGTATACGGAGCAGACACAGACACCAGGCAGGAGAAAAACACCCAAATTACACACACGGGTGTGGGACCCGTCCTCACAGCAGCCGTGGGCACCAGCTACCAGCAACTTGGTTAATTCTTGGACTCGTGTCAGTTATTGCCTTATACTGTGAGTACTCCTGCACCACCCGGTCCAAGCCGTGGACTGCACCCGTTACTCCCCAATCCATCACACCGGGCTCCCGGGACATCAACACCCTACCCGTGTAGGGAAAATCACCACCTTGCTTCCCATTACCATCCCTGGGATACTGTGACCGGCAGCGGCGGTGCTTCATTACCTCACCGCACACCATGGGTGGCGTCACGGAACATAGACTACCAAATCTCCCCTGTATATAATCCCCTTTTTGCTGTGGAGCCTGGGATCACAGACCGGGTCACGCCACCGTACACCTACAAAAGTGACCCCTTGGCCCGGATCTGAGTACCCCCTATCCCTGGGCGACACAAATTGGCGTCACGAATAGGATTGAACCCATCCACTTGCCGGTGGAAGTGCACCTTTTCCCGTCCGTCAGCGGCGTCCCGCTGAGGAAAAGTCCCGAAGTCCGCCATTTTAGCCGCTATTTTTGGGCGCGAAAATCTCCCGCCCAGGGCCTTCTTCCCCGAGCGGTGGGCGCAAAAAAGAGGCTCCGCCCCCTGAGACCGCGGGCGTAAGTGAAGCTCCGGAGGACCGGAAGCGAAAGAGAGACTTTAAAAGTTGCTAGAAGGACTGCTCCCGAGTACCAAGGGGGAGCAGCAAGAAGGCGGAGTCTGTGACATGTAACAAGGACTGTAACGGCAGGGACACCAGGACTTTGCCTAATTCCGTTCCTGGACAAGCAAGCCGCAACCCCGATGACATCTTGCCCGGCTCCAGCAGTCCGCCCGGCTGCAACGGAGGATGCACCCGACAGGAGGTCTGCCCCAGATGCGGCGCCAGCCGCTCCCAGGTACCCCGTCCCAGCTGTGGAGCAGTCGGCGTGCACCTGCAGAGAGGAGGAGCAGGCCACTGAGCGATGGGGCCCTCGGCAGTTAGCGAGGCCGGTTGTAGCCGGCGCCGAAGGCATCCGACTGGGCCTGGCTCCTGAGCAGGTGGCGGAGTACGGAACCCGTGCCCCGTACTGGGAGCAGCAGCAGCGGTAGCACCCGTTACTCCCCAATCCATCACACCGGGGTCCCGGGACATCAACACCCTACCCATGGAGGGAAAATCACCACCTTGCTGCCCATTACCATCCCCGGGATCCTGTGACCAGCAGCGGCGGTGCTCCATTACCTCACCGCACACCACGGGTGGCGTCACGGAACATAGACTACCAAATCTCCCCTGTATATAATCCCCTTTTTGCTGTGAAGCCTGGGATCACAGACCGGGTCACGCCATCGTACACCTACAAAAGTGACCCCCTTGGCCCGGATCTGAGTACCCCCTATCCCTGGGCGACACAATAGGTGCAGATTATAGGGGCAATTACCCTCTGTTTGACCCCTCCTAAAAAGAAAAAGTTTATGGTATTTCTTATGATCTTGAAAGTTCTGCTGTGATCCAGATGTGATATCACTAGAAGGGGCACAAGACTTTCTTGTTCCATGTGAATTCAATACAAATTAATGTAACCATCTCTCATCTGTCAGATGTGTCAGTCCTGTAGATAAGAACAATGTTCCTATTCACTAACAGTTAAAAAAAATGTTTTGGTACCATGTTAGACAGTTGAAAAATGATTGATTGCTGTCAGTGAGAGAAACAAAATTATAATTTGTAGTTCCGATACCTTTTAATGACTAACAAAAACAAAATTAATGATGATACAAAGCAAGCTCTCAAGACGTCTCAGGTCTCTTCATCAAGCGTGGTATGAAAAAATATCTGAAGAAACACAAATATATACACAAACAGAGCAGAGGGATGGCATAATAAAAGGATATTTAAATATACAAACACTGAGCTTAGAGAGTGAATCTTTAATTAGCTTTGATTAGTGGTGTGAAAGTTTTATTGTCCCAACATCCATGTAGGATCAGAGGTCTGGTGCCCTCACAGTCTCTGGAGCAGATGCCTCAGATATTGTAGCGATTCATAAATCCTCCTGACAAGTTGAGTCCTGTGTGGACAGATTCAAACATTGTAATAAATTTGTATTTCCAGACCCTTCGATGATTTTTTGATCTGAAGTTACCTTTTAATATGACAACTTTCATGTGGTTTATGTGGTGTCCTGAAGCACTGAAATGTTTGGCCACAGGTTTGTCTGAAATTGTGTGACGATGAGCCCTCATCCTCGCTCTCAGTCTCTGTCCTGTTTCTCCAACATAAAAAGCCCCAGTAGGACATATAGTGCACAGGATTAAGTACACCACATTGCAAGAAGAACGTGTCCCAGGAAACTGTGTGTTATGGATCTGTATCCGGTCTTTGGTCTCTATTTGAGTGCAGGTTTTGCAACTCTTTACATTGTTCCTCTTGGTGTATCTGAAGGCATAGAACTTTGGATCATGATCTTTCTTAAATTAGGAGGTTGCCTGTAGTTTTGTTTTTTTGTTTTGGTTATATTGTTTTTAACCTGTTATCCTTGTGTAGAACATGATGACGTTTCTTAGCCGTTTTTCTCAGTACCTCAAGCTGTGCGTTCTAGGTCACCACCAGATGTACACGACTATTTTCCTCTTTTTGTTTGTATTGAAGCAGTTCACTTCTAGGGGTCCTTGTGGTGCTAATGATCTGATCATCAATGGAGGTGGGGTGGTAGCCTTGTTTAAAAATATCTATTTAAGAAGGGTTAAGTGTTATCCCTGTCTACTGGGCTGGAACAGATACGATTATATCTGAGGGCCTGGCTGTAGACAATGGACTTTTTGATGTGTTTGGGGTAAAAGCTGTCCCATCTCAGGTATGTGGGACGGTCAATAGGTTTCCGATACACCGATGTTTATGGTGGTATCCAGGAAGTTGATTTCTGTTTTTGAGTGATCCAACATCATGTTTATGGTAATTATTATCTTGTGATCTACATGCCCTTATAGACAGTTTAGATGGGTTGATCCCACTGACAGATTCCTTTTTAACTAGTTTATGTAACTTTCTTATACCTTGCGTTTGGAGCCTGCACCATTTTCAAGGTAACCACGGACTTATGTAAAAATCATTTTTCCCGTGCCAAAGGTGTTCGTAACCTTTAATAGAAAATTTTTAAATCATGTGTAATACATTTTTACAGTTGATTAAATATTTTAATTTTACTTTGTATATGTTGGCTCACTGTAGACATCACCAGTAGAGATGAGAGGACCCGTGAAAATTCGGTTCGGCACGTTCAGCCGGACTTTAGGTAAAGTTCAGTTTGGGACCTGAACTTGACCTGAACCCCGATGGAAGTCACAGATTGGGCAGTTTGAGTTTCTGCCACATAAAGCCAGCCATAAACAGATCACATCCGGGGGAGAGGGGGACAGGGGTTTTCGTTTTTTGGGGGCGTATACACTCCATCTGATCACGCTGTTGTTACCCCCAGTGTGAGCTGTTCAAACACTTGAAGTGGCTCGCACTGGGCTGAGCACCGGGTGTACCCGAGCACAGTGATGTTCGCCAGAGTGGTCAGTATACGTAAAGCACCCGAACTTCGAACGAGGCACTTTATGGCCGCCTTTTATTAGTTTTTACCGACTTGGCTACTGACACAAGTAGCTGGTTCCTTTTTCTCATCACCAGTATTTTTATAAAAGACACATATAGTTACATAGTTACATACAGTAGGTTGAAAAAAGACCTAGGTCCATCTGGTTCAGCCTTCCTTCACCAATTATACATTTTGTCACTAAGTCACTTATAACCAACAATGTTCTGTGCACTGAGGAAATCATCCAGCCCGTTTTTAAAAGCCATTATGGTATCTGCCATTACTACCTCTTGTGTTAGGGCATTCCACAGTCTGACCGCTCTAACTGTAAAGAACCCTTTCCTATTTAGCTGTCGGCATCGCTTTTCTTCCCCTCGCAGTGAGTGCCCCCTGGTCCTTAGTATTGTCTTTGGACGGAATAAGTCATGTGCCAGTCCTTTATATTGAGCACACATGTATTTATACATATAAATGAGATCTCCTCTGAGACGTCTTTTTTCTAAGCTAATCATATCTAACTTTTTCAACCATCATATTGGAGGTCTTCCATGTTCTGCTTAGCTATCTTGGCCTGCATTGTTTGGGTCGGTTCATTCTGTTATTATGACTTTTCCAGAGTGACGTGAGAAGCATCTGGGCAGCACAAATGTCACATTACTGAGGAAAACCTAATAAGTATGTGATAGGATCACAGTGTACTCAGCCTAAAGAGGATCTGTCAGAAATACTGACCTGTCTGATATAATAAATACTAGAACATTTTTACTGCGTCCTTCCTTTGATATGTATTGTGCCGATGCTCTGTTATTCCTCCTGGAAATGTATGAGTAAATTGACTACTGAGCTTTACTTTTCCCCTTAATGCTCCTGATCCGTCAACTGTCAACACTGATAGAACTCAGACACAATTAAAGAGGTTGTCCACATTTGGCACAAAACTCTGCAGTCATTCAGTCAGACTTGTGAATCCTCACATTATGCAAAGCGATCAGGATTCCCGTATTGAGCAAGGCCGCACATGTCTAGTTGGAATGTGGCAGGGATTATGCAAATCGCATATTTGCGGTCACATGACCGCCCGCTCCCTGTACCGGCAAATCCTGACAGTAAGCGCTATGCGCAATATAAGAATTCACAAGTCTGCATTAACATAGAAGAGACTGGACAACCCCTTTAAAGGGAACCTGTCACCTGCGGAGCAGTCCAATACGTTCCGGTCCAATGCACATCACTGCTCTCGGGTCCGGTGGCTCCTCTATCCTTGCAATCATCGTTCTTCTTGTTTCGTGTTAATGACGTGTCCTACATCATCCACACAGTGTCCTCCATTGTGCTCCTGTGCACGCGGACTTTGCTGCGGGCAGAGCAAAGTGCTCTAATGTGTAGGCGCGGGGAACTGTCAAAGAAGGCCCGCGCCTGCGTATTACAGTACTTTGCTTTGCCCTGAGCAGGGCAGAGTAAAGTGCGCATGCTCAGGAACACAATGGAGGGCACTGTGTGGATGACATAGGATGTGTCATCCACACGATGCAAGAAGGAGGACGGCGACCGAAAGGATTGAGATGGCGCCATACCTGAGAGCAGCAATGCCCTTCAGACCATATAGGATCGCCCCACAGGTGAGTAGGTGACAAGTTCCCTTTAAAGATATAAAGAAAGTAATCAGAATAGAGAGTATTTTCCACCTTTAGAGTAACTAATCCTTCTTTGATGCAGAGTTAAAGGGGGTTATCTCCAATCCAGCGCTGTTGGTCTCCTGCCGTTGTCCACTTCCTACTGCCACAAACTATATGAAGAGAGCAGCAAGTGATCGACTGTAGCTGTCATATGTCCCTATGAAGGGATGTCATAGATGCAGAAAAAGTAGAGACGTTGAATATTATGTGTCCTAAAATTGAATCTGCCAGCATATTTTTTCTATGTAATATAAGAGCAGCACGATGTAAGGCCAGAGACCGTGATTTCATTGATGTATCACTTAGTTTCCTGGGAGGATCCATTGTCATACAATCCCAGTTTTCTTGCTGTAGATTTACCAGCTCTGTGAATGCTGTGTTCTGCATAACCTCGCCCACACCAGTGATTGACAGCTCTCTGTGTACACTGCACATTGACAGAAAGCTGCTAATCAGTTGATCGGGTGGAGTTATGCAGAGCAGGAGGACTACATGGCACGTTACACCTAGTCCTGATTTTATTGAAATAACAGCACAGCCTAGTTAGTGACCCATCACTTCAATCAAGGTCTCTGTTTCTACATTATGCTGCTCTCAGATTACATAGCAAAAACCTGCTGACAGATTCACTTTAATAACTAGCCCAGCTTGTATTTTATTACAGTGTTTTATAGCTTTCCTGCATGATAATACTTGTGTTAAGTAATAAATTATATCTTCCATGTGTCCTAATCTCTGTCTTGTTTTCTGGAGCTTGGTAACATTTCGTGCACTTTTTTTGCTCTCACTTCAATCAATACAGCACCATAAAAGCTGAGCTAATGACGTAATACGGTCTTGTTAACACAACCGCAGTTAAGCTCTACTGGTTTATCAAGTTGCTTCTTGCTGACAAGCAGCTTGACGTAGATGCCGGTGTTTAACCTATTGGAAGCTTCTTTGTGAAGAAATCCATTAGCACCCAGGAGACTTTTCCTAGACTTCACCAAAGTACAAGTATTATTAAAGGGGGAATGTAAATGATCTTCTAAAGGAGTCATATAGCAAAACTTCGGGGGCGACAGCTCTCAGAACGCCCAACAGCCTCAGGCTTTACATGTTCCATATTACAGAGCCGGCTGTATATGTAGAGTTCAGAAGAAGCTCAAACTCTCATGTGTGGTTGATAGTAGGCAGCTACATGCAAGGACCACTGCCCGTTATGAAGCTAGATAGATGGTGGTGCCGACTGGGAACTAAAATTTACCTTTATGTCTAAAAAAATTTCGAGATATTAAAGGGAACCTGTCAGGTCCAATATGCACCTAGAACCACGAGCAGTTCTGGGTACATATTTCTAATCCCTGCCTAACTGTCCTTGTATCTAGTAACATACATAAAGAGATCTTTAGGAAAAGTATTTCTAAAGATCCTTTATGATATGCAAATGAGCGCAGGGACTTGTCGCAAGTGCGTTAGTTCCCCCGACTAGTCCGCCCACTTAGCATGTTAGCACACCCACAGGTGCTATTCAATGCCCAGAATCATCGGCAGTAACGTGTGTACATGTTCATTGTCACAGCCTCAGGCACCAGGTTTAGGTTCAGTGCGCATGATCAGAAGTCCCAGCACTTCCGGTCATGCGCACTATGAAATTGTGTATACGTGTCCTGGCTTCAGAGAGGTCTAGTACACATGACCGAAAATATCAGGACTTCTGATCATGCGCACTGAGCCTAATCCCAGCATCTGAGGCGGTGACAACAAACAGGTACGTGCGTCACGGCCAATGGTGCTGAGCATTGAATAGCATGTTAGCATGCCCCTGTGGGTGTCCTACCATGCTAAGAGGGCGGACTAGTCGGGGGAATCAACGCCCTTGTGACTAGTCCGTGCGCTCATTAGCATATCATAAAGGATCTTTAGAAATACTTTTTCTAAAGCACTCTTTATGTATGCTATTACATGCTGGGATAGTTAGGCAGGGATTGGAAATATGCACCCAGAACTGCTCGTAGTTCTGGGTGCATATTGGACCTGACGGGTTCCCTTTAAAGAGATCCTGTTATTAAATTCATGGTGCCCAAACCATAGTTAGCAAGAATCACAGCCTGGCTGCAGGATTGCAGCAGGGTATGTTCTACGCACCCTCGTTTCAGAGAAAATATACTTTGAAAAGCCGGGCAGGAACCTTACTAATGGACATGATCAGTCAGGTGTTGCCCCCGGCCAGCTTCTTTCCGAACCACTCCAGTGGATTGACAGCTTTATACAATGTGTGCAGATAATTAGAGACCTGTCAATCAACTGGAGTGGGGCCGACTACTTAAACTAAAGGTGGTGTCACACATAGCGACAACGACGTCGCTGCTAAGTCACCATTTTCTGTGACGTTGCAGCGACGTCCCGTCGCTGTCGCTATGTGTGACATCCAGCAACGAGCTGGCCCCTGCTGTGAGGTCGCCGCTCATTGCTGAATGTCCAGCTTCATTTTTTGGACGTCGCTCTCCCGCTGTGACGCACAGATCGCTGTGTGTGACAGCGAGAGAGCGACGAAATGAAGCGAGCAGGGAGCAGGAGCCGGCGTCTGGCAGCTGCGGTAAGCTGTAACCAAGGTAAACATCGGGTAACCAAGGTGGTTACCCGATATTTACCTTCGTTACCAGCGTCCGCCGCTCTCGCGCTGCCAGCGCCGGCTCCTGCTCTCTGCACATGTAGCTGCAGTACACATCGTGTAATTAACCCGATGTGTACTGTAGCTAGGAGAGCAGGGAGCCAGCGCTCAGTGTGCGCAGCTCCCTGCTCTCTGCACATGTTGCAGCACAGCGACGCGTGTCGTTATGATCGCTGCTTCGGCTGCTGTGTTTGACAGCTAAGCAGCGATCATAACAGCGACTTACAAGGTCGCTGCTACGTCACAGAAAATGGTGACGTAACAGCGACGTCGTTGTCGCTGTCGTTTAGTGTGACCCCAGCTTAAGTTTTTCCTCTGACGTTTGAGGGGTACATACAATTTTTTTGACTTGGGAAATACAATTTTCAGGATAGCACTGGCACTTTGTAATATGTTTCATGTCTGTTAGTGAATTAATTAGTTAAAATTATTCCACAGGTCTTCATGTTTCATTGGTTAGAATAAATGTTTGTTTTTACAAATTTTATTCACAAACTAAATTTTCTTTTAGTCTTTTTTTTAGGTAGGTGTATTTTTTCATAACTTTTTTTTTCTCTTTAAGCTATTAATATTTAACGTCATCATTTTACGGGGATAATGTATCAGCATTCTCTTGTTTGTTTGTACTTTATGATCTGTGTCACTATGACACAGGCTGTTGTTGGAGCAGCTAACCCTAGTGTTCTAACCGGAGGCTTATAGCCGGAACTAGAAATAACCCCGGGACTAACTACACGTGGGGTCCCCCAGTATCCGATCGTGGCACTGTGAAACTGCGAGCTGAATGACATGGTCAGTCACTCTTCACTGATACAATTAAAAAGGTTAAATTCGTTGAATGAAAAGCTTCTCCCATCTGTTAGAGCAGTAGCTTGGCTGTCATTAGAATGGTATTTGTAGAATTTAAAGCTTTAAAGACAACTTGTCAGCTGACTCTTGCTGCCCAAACTGCAAGCAGCATCAATCAGAGCCTCCTGGCATAGTTTTCTCCAAAATGTTCCTGTGAAAGAAAAATTGTCACGGGGTGTGAGGGGTTAACAGAGGACCAGGGCTCCTTAACTGGCCCTCAGGCTAGGGGACCCTAGCTGTCCCTGCTCCCAGAGATACTTCTAATGGTGACGATGTCTGGGCCACCTTCCTTGCCCTACTCCTGGACAGCCCTGAACTAATACACCCTCTCCCCAACCCCAGGGGAGGGCCGGAACAGGAGTGGTTGAATCCACAGATATGAAAAAACGGGGAAAACAAAACCTATCACACTGCTAGCACACACGGAAATATGAGACAATGTGTGATAAGGAGAAAATAAAGACCAGGGAGGAAATAACCAGACAACAAGAGGATTTCCACAGAACATCAAGCAGCCCGTGTACCACCCCGTGCTCGGCGGCAGCCAAGCCACTCGGATCCGGACCTTCTGTGGGTGTCTCGAGGGTCTCCGGACCCGGGGGTCCTGCGGTCGCTCCAACTGAAAAAGGGGGATTTGTGGTATGGGGACGTAGGTGTACGGCCGGAGCTGTGTTTTAAGTTCGTGATGCCACCCACGGGATGTGGTGAAGGTAGACACCACCGCTGCAGTTACGGGGCACCCGGGGGAGATGGTATGCAGAAAGTTGTTAACCCCTCCGTGGGCAGGGATGGTGGCCCCGGGACCCGTTGGGGTGTTTTGGCGGTGCAGGGAGATGGGCGGCCGGAGGGCACTGGTGTACTCACTATTAGAATGAAACACTCGAGTCTCTGGTAAACCAAGATGATGGTGGTCGGTGCCCGCAGCTGGATGCAGTCTGGTCCCCCACCCGGTTGGTGGTCCCTGCCTCTCTCCTGCACCTGTTTGTGATGTTGGACTACCTGCGCCTGCAACTACAATTGTCCGCTCCCCGGCTTGTGATTGTCGAAGGAACCATTTGCCCGCAGACGCTGGCCCGTGGGATCTCTGAGTGGGCTGTTGTCTTCTATGAGGGACTTTGGGTGGGAAAGGACCTCAAGTCCAGACCACAATCAGTTAATTAACTAAGTCCAGTAGCTTCTGGACCTCGTTTCAGGGTCTGAGTACCCCCCTTTGTGCTCCGGTTTCCGAGTCGGTTCCCCGGGTCCGTACCGGCGGGCCACTACCCTGTCCCGATCCAACACGGTTCCACCAAGCCATCTTCCCGGCTCCTGCAGACTGAGGCCTCCGTATGCCTCCTAGCCAGAGGTATCAGGGCTCCTACCCTGGCACCTGTCAGACAGTTGCAGACCTGACACACAGGCCTGGTTCCACTCTACTTCTCCTCCTAAACCGAACTCCTTTTCAGACTGAACTCAAACTCTGTTTTCCTGCCTCAGGCTCTCTGAACTGGGCATGTTCAACCGCCTGGCTCCGCCCCCTGGTGTGTCCATCCAGCCCTGAGGGAGGTGACTAGGGTTTTAATGTGGTTGGCTGGTGTTACCTAGTTAGGGGACTGGTGTAATGCGGGGCCCTATCTGTGACTACCTGGCCCGGCCAGGGCGTCACACATGCAATAAATCACCAGCAATTGGAGCACAACAGCATGCGGACTGGATTAGCAAAAGCTATAGTTGGCATGGGAAGACAGATTCCTCCATATTAAAAAGGCAGGGAGTAACTGCGATAGGTCTTCCACAACATGTGATGCAAGAGGTAACCAGCAGGCTAGCAATGATTAACACCTGCTAGCCAGATCACTAATGAGCACACAGCTGGTCGACGCCCGAGCCTGCCTGTACAACTCAGAGAAACCATAGTGTGGAGTGTTAGGAGTACTTTGCACGCTGTCACATCGCTAGCCGATTGTAGCGATGCCGAGCGCGATAGTCCCCGTCCCCGTCACAGATGCGATATCTTGTGATAGCTGCCGTAGCGAACATTATCGCTACGGCAGCTTCACACGCACTTACCTGCCCTGCGACGTGGCTCTGGCCGGCGACCCGCCTCCTTCCTAAGGGGGCGGGTCGTGCGGTGTCACAGCGACGTCACACGGCAGGTGGCCAATAGAAGCGGAGGGGTGGAGATGTGCGGGACGTAAACATCCCGCCCACCTCCTTCCTTCCTCATTTCAGGCGGGACGCAGGTCCTCGCTCCTGTGGCTTCATGCACAGCGATGTGTGCTGCCGCAGAAACGAGGAACATCGTACCTGTCGCTGCAGCGAAATTATAGAAATGACCAACACTACACAGATCACCGATTTTCGACGCTTTTGCGATCGTTTATCGGTGCTTCTAGGCTTTACACGTTGCGACATCGTTACCAGCGCCGGATGTGCGTCACTTTCGATTTGACCCCCGACGAGATCGCAGTAGCGATGTCGCAACGTGCAAAGTACCCCTTAGTCTGTAGTGTCTGATGCTGCCATGACACTCCATGTGGCAAAAATGTTCCTGTGAAAGAAAATATACATAGAAGAGCCATGTACCATACCCAGAGACCTGACTAGTCCTGTGATCCTCTTGGCTAGTCACTCCCAGAGTCAATCCAGGTGATTGACAGGCCATTTCCATATCAAGATACCTGTCCTTTACCTCTAGCTGCTCTAGAGGCCGTGCTGGACTAGTTTGGTCTCTGACTATGGTCCCTGACTGGACCTTCTCAATTTTTGTCGGAAAAGTTGGAATGTTTTAATGCAAAATAGACCTGGTTGCAGTCATCCAGCCATGATCTACTTCATGCTGACCGCACGTTTGGCAGCATATATCAACTGAGACTTACCTTTTAACAGTATATTGCCGATTAGTAAGGTGTTAAAAAAACAGCCTAAGGCGGGCTTTGCACGTTGCGACATCGGTAACAATGTGTTACCGATGCTGCAGCGATAGTCCCGCCCCCGTCGCACGTGCGATATCTAGTGAAAGCTGCCGTAGCGATTATTATCGCTACGGCAGCTTCACATGCACATACCTGCAAGTGCGACGTCCCTCTGGCCGGCGACCCGCCTCCTTCCTTAGGGGGGCGGGTCGTGCGGCGTCACAGCGACGTCACACGGCAGGCGGCCAATTGAAGCGGAGGGGCGGAGATGAGCAGGATGTAAACATCCCGCCCACCTCCGTCCTTCTCATTACAGCCGGCGGCAGGTAAGGTGAAGTTCCTCGCTCCTGCGGCTTCACACACAGCGATGTGTGCTGCCGCAGGAGCGAGGAACAACATCGTACCTGTCGCTGCACCGGCATTATGGAAATGTCGGAGGCTGCAGCGATGATACGATAACGACGTTTTTGCGCTCGTTCATCGTATCAAAAAGGTTTTACACGTTGCGATATTGACTGCGACGCCGGATGTGCGTCACTTTCGATTTAACCCCATTGACATCGCACGTGCAATATCGCAACGTGCAAAGCCGCCCTTAGAGCAGCTTCATACATCCGATATTTATGGTCCATGTACGGACTGAAATTTGCATACTGACTCCGGACCCTCTGACCCAAATCCAATAGCCTCATATACATATATACAATGCTGTCCAGTCCTCATCAGGAGTGCCGTGGCCATTCCATACATTACAGATGTCTGAAGCCAGACAAAAATATCCCATTTCCGAGAGGTGTTGACTTCCCTCATTCACAAGCATGCTCAGATCAGTGGTGCTTGTTTCTGTATTCCAATTGCACAGTGTAGTAAGCCCCTGCCAGACTCCGTTGGCATTGTAACTAGCCAGGCCTTTAGTCCTTTCATATCTTCTGCCCGAAAAGTTGGTTGGTCTCATCAGAAGGTTGGTTGAGAAATATGAATATATTGAATTACGTGGAATAGGAATACATTCACTTACTTCTTCTTACTTGACTTACTTCTCCCTTGGAAAAAGACTACATGTCGAAATGCGCGTAGGGATTGAGGACATTGCAAACCTTGTGCCAGGTATAGACCACTATGTTGATTACCTTCTTTTGGTTGTTCCTTTGCAATAATTATTTTATTGCTGGGGCATTCGTGGTATATGTGTTTCAGCAGCCATATATTATCTATACTAGGTTTTCCCTTGTTCTCTACCATAAGATAATTTTTTTTCATGCTGTACATTTCCACACCTCCCCCTTGTTGCTTTTTGCTCACTCTTACAACCCATGGTTATATATAATTTGGACATTATTATCCCAATTTGTACGCTCACCATCCACAAAACCATCCCACCGTGACAAGGTGTTCCCAGTTGAGATGGTCTTACTCCAGTATTACAACTTTACTTTGTGTCAGTGACATCAATGTGACTAAGGGCAGAGAAAGACAGGGCCCAACTATCCATGGGAAGCTATCTAAATTATGCTCTGGCTCATTTTATTTTCATTTTATTATATTATACTACGTACAAATGAACGTTCCCTCTGAGCTAAGCTTTGAATGTGCATAGCACACATGGACAGGTGGTTGCAGTTGGGCTCTGTCCTTCTCTGCCCTTATTCACATTCATGTCACTGACACAAGGTAAAGTTTTAATAATAGAGTAGGACCGTCCTGACTGGGAACACCTTGTCGCGGTGTGATGGCTTTTATGCTTTTTGATCAAACAGTGTTAACCAAGTGCCCTATGTTATTTAAATGTACTACTATTATTTACTTATTTACTTTATTATACGGTATATGTTTATTTTATGTTTTTATCTTGGGTTTTTATTAGTGATGGGTGATCCTGCAGATACCTAGGATCAGCAGGCCCAACCGTGTTTAAAAAAAAAAACAGTTCTGGTCTGGAATTGATCTCAGATATCTGCCTGGATGCCGGTCCCCATATAATTTTATGGGGACCTGAATCATGTGCTTTAAAATGGTGGTAGAAAGGGATAGGGGGATTAGAGCAGGTGCCGGGATTGCCGTTGGGTGGGGGATGCAGTGCAAATGTATGACGGATAATTAGAAGCAGTGTTAGAGCCGAGCGGAGACTGGTAAGTATAATGCGCCTGTTTTCCCCTTTTTTATTTATTTTTACTTTTTTTTTTAATTACCCAAGTTGCCGGACTCAGGTTGTTACTCAAAAGTTCCCTGAGAACACCGGGCTCAGGGTCGGTGCTCGGGCACTTTTGAACCCGTGCGGATCCAGACTTTTACAGCCCGGGTCCGCCAATCACTAGTTTTGATTAATGTGAATAGTTGTCTTAAAGGGGTTGTCCACTACTTTGACCTTGATGGCCTATCCGAAGGCGGGCTTTGCACACTACGACATCGCAGGTGCGATGTCGGTGGGGTCAAATTGAAAGTGACGCACTTCCGGCATCGCAGGCGACATCGTAGTGTGTAAAGCCTAGATGATACGATTAACGAGCGCAAAAGCGTCGTAATCATATCATCGGTATAGCGTCGGCGTAATCCATAATTACGCTGACGCGACGGTCCGATGTTGTTCCTCGCTCCTGCGGCAGCACACATCGCTGTGTGTGAAGCCGCAAGAGCGAGGAACATCTCCTACCGGCGTCACCGCGGCTCCCGTAGGATATGCGGAAGGAAGGAGGTGGGCGGGATGTTTACATCCCGCTCATCTCCGCCCCTCCAGTCCTATTGGCTGCCTGCCGTGTGACGTCAGCAGTGACGCCACACGACCCACCCCCTTAATAAGGAGGCGGGTCGCCAGCCAGAGCGACGTCGCAGGACAGGTGAGTGCATGTGAAGCTGCCGTAGCGATAATGTTCGCTACGGCAACTATCACAAGGATATCGCAGCTGCGACGGGGGCGGGGACTATCGCACTCAGCATCGCAGTATCGGCTTGCGATGTCGCAGCATGCAAAGTACCCCTTAGGATAGGTCATCAATTTCTGATCAGCCGGGGTAGGACACGCTTCACCCCCGCCGATCAGCTGATTTCGGTCCTGGTAGCGGCAGCAGGCAGCCGTCAATGCTCAGTTCCGGCGCTGCTCCGTCATAGGTGGCACGGTGGCTCAGTGGTTAGCACTGCAGCGCTGCGGTCCTGGATTCAAATCCCACTAAGGACATCATCTGCAAGCAGTTTGTATGTTCTCCCTGTGTTTGCATGGGTTTCCTCCAGGTACTGCGGTTTCCTCCCACACTCCAAAGACATACAGATAGGGACTCTAGATTGTGAGCCCCAATGGGGACAGTGTTGCAATTGTATGTAAAGTGCTGTGGAATTAACAGCGCTATATAAATGTATAAATATTATTATTATATTATTATAGCAGCCACGGCTGCGTACTGCACATCTGCCTCCCATTCTAATCAATAGGGGGTGGATGTGCAGTACCCGGCCACGTCTGCTATCAGAAGATGGAGCAGCTCCAGAACTGAACATTTCCGGCCACCTGCTGCTGCCTCCGGGACCAGGAACAGCTGTGGTGTGGCATGTCGGATCCCGGCTGATCAGACATTGATGGCCTATCCTAATGCGGGCTTTACACGAGACGATATATTGTGCAATATGTCGTCGGGGTCACGGTTTTCGTGACGCACATCCGGCATAACGCACGATGTCGTCTCGTGTGACACCTCTGAGCGACGCAGTATTGTTCACAAATTGTGAGTCGTGTACTCGTCGTTAACTTTCATAATATCATTTTTTTTCATGGGTGCAGGTTGTTCATCATTTCTGTGGCATCACACGTTGCTCTGTGTGACACCACGGGAACGATGAACACAGCGTACCTGCGTCCCACGGCACCCGCCGGCTTAATGGAAGGAAGGAGGTGGGCGGGATGTTTACATCCCGCTCATCTCCGCCCCTCCGCTTCTATTGGCCGGCTGCCGTGTGACGTCGCTGTGACGCTGAACGTCCCTCCCACTTCAGGAAGTGGACGTTCGTCGTCCACGACGAGGTCATCCAGAAGGTAAGTACGTGTGACGGGGGTTAAACAAGTTTGTGCGCCACGGGCAGCGATTTGCCCGTGACGCAAAAACGACGGGGGCGGGTACGATCGCTCGTGCTATCGCACGATAGATCGACACGTGTAAAGCAGGCTTTAGACTTTCCTTTACCTTCAGTTGTCCAGGAGGTGAAGGTCTATATTATCTACAAACTAAGGACTTCCCAAGAGCAAGACACTACAAAGGGAAAACTAATTTCTTACCCTCCCTTACATGTTACATAGAAACATACTAACGTGACCTGCAGCTACAGATATTTGAGTAACGCAGAGTAAGTCTAGAAAAATCCGGTGAGTCTGTAAGTGTACATGTTTGTTACTGGTCAGTCCTTTCCTAGCAACAGATGTCCTCCATCATCTCCGGTGTCTCCTGCTCTTGTTACTGAGTTATGTCCTTGGTGAGCAACTTTTGTTTTGTGGCTCAAAGACCAATCCATAGCTATCACCTTTAACTTGCTAGACACCCACAGGCGATCATGTTACTCACGTGTGCTATTGAATTTCCAGATTCAAATGCTGAGTAGAAAATGTAAGTGACCACATAGGCTGTAAACACGTGGTTAAGGTCATTGTCAAGTGTGAAACATCCTACGGGAAACCTAATGACAGCCAGAAGCCTAAAAATTCACTCGGGGTCCAGGAAGCTTACATATAGGGCAACTCTCACTGATAACATTTGATTTATTTCCCTCTTATCGTGATTATCTACAAATAAATTGATAAGGATTCTTTAAACCTGAAGGCCTCTCCAGAGCACAGCCCTTCAATATTGGATGTCTTGGGGTGAGACTATTAGTACTCCTGCAATCAGCTATACTCCGGAGAGCATTATGGCCATTGTTTTCCAGGAACATCTCTGGGACCTAGGAAAAAGGGACATTCTTGTGTTAAAAATTGGAGTTCTCACATGCAATTTGTATTTGACCTGGATCCATAGACTGTGGCCTGTCTGTGCACCTTCAGTAACCGTCCGTTGAAGGGGCTGTCCCTCAAACAACAATTATCACCCATTCACAGCACAGTAAAGATGATAAATGTTTGATCTTTGGAGAGCCAGTTGCTGAGACCCCATTGATTCTGATCATAAATGACCCAAAGTCTCCTATGGGAGTGGAAGTGACTCACTCCTATAGACAGCGAATACAGAGGTGGTCATACAAGCGCTTTTCATACAGAAGACTTTGGGGTCCCCTTAATTATGATTGGTGGAGGTCCCAGTGGTCTCACAGTTATCTTACATTTTTCTTCTAACCTGTAGATAGGGAATATATCTATCCAGAGGCTCCACACACAGCCTCCTCACACTGACTGCCATGTGCCAAACAAACAGTCTCATAAGACATATGAGTCACACCCATGGGTGGAGTTATGTGGATAACCAGACCAACTCATCTCTCCAGCTACCCGTAAACCTGGCCCTGTGAATACTTTAACAGAACTTGTGGCACTACAGGTAACAGCATAGACATTGCAGGTTTACATCCCAGAGGACAAGCACCTCTGGGATACACCTGCCATTTACAATGTAGCTGGTTGCCATCTTACATGTGTTCTCAAAAGTGCAGAGGGGAGAAGCTACTGCCAAGCATTTATGGGAGTAGCTCATATTCCCTAAAAAAAAGAATAGAACATATTGAGGTTTAATATGTCTGATCCTTCTCTCTAATATCATCCAGCAAGACTCCCATGCAAATGAGATAGGCAGCAGCCTCGCCATCCTGATCAAATCTGACATTGACTGTCCTTAAAAAAAGAGATAGTTGGCTGATTCTACTGAAATTTCCACATCTGACCAACTTTTCAGTAATGTGTATAGTCACTTTATCTCCTTTCCCAACAGAGAACATAAATGTGATAAGTAGGCTCAGACGCTGAGGCCACACCATAGCCGGCAGATTCCAGGTATGGCACCAGATAATAATCCCAATAAATATACTTAGTATTGCCACTGCTGTAAAAGTTCAAGCAACTAAAATACAAAATTAATTAAACTGTACATTAAATGCTGTAAAGAGAAAAAAAACACAACAAAATAATTGCATTTTTTAATTTGCCACACCTCTATAAAAAATACAATAAAATATGACTGAATTGTTGCACATAGCTTATGTGAATGCAGTAAATAGTTAATTTCAGTCATAGGGTGGCATTTTTGCTGGGTTCAGTCACTGTCACTCAAGTTCAGACACAATTCTTTTTTTAACTTGGTCACGCCCCACCCCCAATTCTCCTCTACTGAGCTCTGCTCATTATGGTCACATGGTCATGACATCACCATAGGTCCTTCACCATCATTTCTCCTCTGCTGCTCACCACAGGTCATTCACCACAACTTCTCTGCTGAGTTCCGCCCATTACAGTCACATGGTTGTTATATCACCACAGGTCATTTACCATAATTCCTCCTCTGCTTATGTCCAGAGCTTAGCATTGGAAAAGTGGTGGTGAAGGACCTGTGGCGATGCCATGACCATGGAACCTTAATGGGCAGAGCTTAGCAGAAAAGTGGTGGTGAAGGACCTGTGGTGATGTCATGACCATGCGACCATAATGGGCAGAGCTCAGCAGAGGAGAATGTGTGGTGAAGGACCTTTGGTGATGTCATGACCATGCGACCGTAATGGGCAGAGCTCAGAAGAGAAGAAGTAGTGGTGAAGGACCTGTGGTGTACTCCATTACAATGCGATGCGGCGGGCGTGACTTAGGGGTACTTTGCACGCTGCGACATCGCAAGCCGATGCTGCGATGTCGAGCGCGATAGTCCCCGCCCCCGTCACAGCTGCGATATCTTGTGATTGCTGGCGTAGCGAACATTATCGCTACGCCAGCTTCACATGCACTCACCTGTCCTGCGACGTCGCTCTGGCCGGTGAACCGCCTCCTTTCTAAGGGGGCGGGTCGTGCGACGTCACAGCGACGTCACACGGCAGGCGGCCAATAGCAGTGGAGGGGCGGAGATGAGCAGGATGTAAACATCCCGCCCACCTCCTTCCTTCTCATAGCAGCCGGGACGCAGGTAAGGTGATGTTCCTCGCTCCTGCGGCTTTACACACAGCGATGTGTGCTGCCGCAGGAACGAGGAACAACATCGTACCTGTCGCTGCACCGGCATTATGGAAATGTCGGAGAATACACCGATGATACGATAACGACGCTTTTGCGCTCGTTCATCGTATCAAAAAGGTTTTACACACTACGACATCGCAAGTGACGCTGGATGTGCGTCACTTTCGATTTGACCCCACCGACATCGCACCTGCGATGTCGTAGTGTGCAAAGCCGGCCTAAGTTAAAAAAAGAATCATGCCTGAACAGGAGTAATAGTGACTGAACCCAGCAAAAGCGCCGCCCCTGTGACTGAAATCTAAGGTATGTACTCCATTCACGGCATATTAAGTCTTTTTTTAAGTAAATATATGGAATTGTTTTTTAAACCATGTTAGTGATGCACATTTCATCATTTAAAACACATTGGGGTGGTTTAATATAGAAAAAACACATGACCCTTTAATAAAAATGCCATAGTGCTAAAAAAGGTATAAAAGGGAATGATCTTCAGAGAATGGAGTCAAACTTTTTTTTTTTTATTTTACATTTCAAAAAATTTGAATAAGTAAATATATATGTGTTTTTGGTATCACACCACCTGAAGAATCATCTTGTCAGGTCATTTTTACTACAAAATGAACAAGGTAACAACAAAAATACTATAGTGGAATTTCGTTTGTTTCATCATGGCTCTTGGAATTTTTTCTTGTTTTTCAGTAAAAGTTTTTGTAAAGTGAATGGGATCATTCAAAACTCATACAGCGAAAAAACAAGCCCTCACACGGCTATGTCGATGGAGAAAAAAAGTAAGGTAAGAAAAAATAAATTGGAAGGAGTTTGGCCACTACTTTGTTGTTGATGGCCTATGCTTAGGTTAGGCCATTAATATCTGATCGACACCCGGCACACCCACCCATCAGATGTTACTGGCGGCAGCCAGAAGTTCTCAGATGCTGCTAGAACACGTCAGCTCAGTCATTAATATAGTGGCCATGGCCGGATACTCCAGGTCCTCCCCTATTCAAATGAATGAACTGTTTTGGAAGCATCGGAGAACTTCCAGTCGGCGCCGGTACCAGCTGATGGGTAAAGGTATCCGGTGTTGCACCCTCCCAATCAATATAATTTAGTGGCCAAGCCCTTTACACTACATGCACACATTTAGTATTTGGTGAGTTTTTTTACCTCAGTATTTGTAGCCAAAATCAGGAGTGGTGCCCGTGTGTCTATTATACTTTTCTTCTGATTGTTCCACTCCTGGTTTTGGCTACAAATACTGAGGTAAAAAATTCACCAAATACTCAACGTGTGCACCTGGCCTTAAACTACAAGTGCATCTCAATAAATTATAATATCATCACAAAGTTAATTTATTTCACTAATTCAATACAAAAAGAGAAACGCATATATTATATAGAGTCATTACACACAGAGGGATCTATTCCTATATATTATATAGAGTCATTACACACAGAGGGATCTATTCCTATATATTATATAGAGTCATTACACACAGAGTGATCTATTTCAAGTGTTTATTTTTGATGATTGTGGCTTACAGCCAATGAAAACCCAAGAGTCATTATCTCAGAAAATTAGAATATTATATAAGACCAACTGCAAAAATGATTTTAACCTCAGAAATGTTGGCACCTACTGAAAAGTCTGTACAGTAAATGCCTCAATACTTGGTCAGGGCTCAATTTGCATGAATGACTGCATCAATGTGGTGTGGCATGGAAGCGATCAGCCTGTGGCACTGCTGAGGTGTTATGGAAGCCCAGGTTGCTTTGTTAGCAGCCTTCAGCTCGTCTGCATTGTTGGGTCTGGTGTCTCTCATCTTCCTCTGGACAATACCTCATAGACTTTCTATGGGGTTTAGGTCAGGAGAGTTTCCTGTCCAATCAAGCACAGTGATATTGTGGTTATTAAACCAGGTATTGGTACTTTTGGCAGTGTGGACAGGTGCCAAGTCCTGCTGGAAAATGAAATTTCCATCTCCAAAAGCTTGTCATCAGAGGGAAGCATGAAGTGCTCTAAAATTTCCTGGTAGACAGCTGCGCTGACTTTGGTCTTGATAAAACACAGTGGACCTACCCCAGCAGATGACATGGCTCCCCAAACCATCACTGATTGTGGAAACCTCACACTAGACCTCAAGCAGCTTGTATTGTGGCCTCTCCACTCTTCCTCCAGACTCTAGGACCGCGATTTCTAAATGAAATGCAAAATTTACTTTTATCTGAAAACAACACCTTGGACCACTGAGAACAGTCCAGTTATTTTTCTCCTTGGCCCAGGTAAGACGCTTCTGGCGTTGTCTATTGGTCATGAGTGGCCTGACACAAGGAATGTGACAGTTGTAGCCCATGTCCTGGATACATCTGTGTGTGGTGGCTCTTGAAGCACTGACTCCATCAGTCCACTCCTTGTGAATCTCCCCCAAATTTTTGAATGGCCTTTTCTTAATCTTATCAAGGCTGCGGTTATCCCGGTTGCTTGTGCACCTTTTTCTACCACACTTTTTCCTTCCACTCAAATTACCATTAATATGCTTGGATACAGCACTCAGTGAACAGCTAGCTTCTTTAGCAATGACCTGTTGTGGCTTATCCTCCTTGTGGAGGGTGTCAATGACTGTCTTCTGCACATCTGTCAAGTCAGCAGTCTTCCCCATGATTGTGTAGCCTACTGAACCAGAATAAGGGACCGTTTTAAACGCTTAGGAAGCCTTTGCAGGTGTTTTGTGGTAATTATTCTAATTTTCTTAGATAATGACTTTTGGGTTTTCATTGGCTGTAAGCCATAATCATCAACATTAGCAAAAATAAACACTTGAAATAGATCCCTGTGTGTAATGACTCTATATAATATATGCGTTTCCCTTTTTGTATTGAATTACTGAAATAAACTAACTTTTTGATGATATTCTAATTTATTGAGATGCACTTGTATATACACCAGCAGATTGTTAGGTCAAGCTTCAATCACAGATTATTGGCGCAGTCTTCGATCATAGATTATTGGTGCAGGCTTCTATCACAGATTATTGGTACAGTCTTCGATCACAGATTATTGGTGCAGTCTTCTATCATAAATTATTGGTGTAGGCTTCTATCACAGATTATTGGTGCAGGCTTCTATCACAGATTATTGGTGCAGGTTTCTATCATAGATTATTGGTGCAGGCTTCTATCATAGATTATTGGTGCAGTCTTCTATCACAGATTATTGGCTCCAGCTTCTATCACAGATTATTGGTGTAGTCTTCTATAAGAGATTATTGGTGCAGTCTTCTTTCACAGAATATTGGTGCAGTCTTCTATCACAGATTATTGGTGCAGTCTTCTATCACAGATTATTGGTGCAGTCTTCTATCACAGATAATTGGTGCAGTCTTCTATCACAGATTATTGGTGCAGTCTTCTATCACAGATTATTGGTGCAGTCTTCTATCACAGATTATTGGTGCAGTCTTCTATCACAGATTATTGGTGCAGTCTTCTATCATAGATTATTGGTGCAGGCTTCTATCACAGATTATCGATGCAGTCTTCTATCACAGATTATCGGTGCAGGCTTTTATCACAGATTATTGGTGCAGTCTTCTATCACAGATTATTGGTGCAGTCTTCTATCACAGATTATTGGTGCAGTCTTCTATCACAGATTATTGGTGCAGTCTTCTATCATAGATTATTGGTGCAGGCTTCTATCACAGATTATCGGTGCAGTCTTCTATCACAGATTATCGGTGCAGCCTTTTATCACAGATTATTGGTGCAGGTTTCTATCACAGATTATTGGTGCAGGTTTCTATCACAGATTATTGGTGTAGTCCTGTATCGCAGATATTTGTGCAGGGTTTTTTATATATTACATGCACAATCTATCTGGTCCTATACAGTGAATGGACAATTGCCTTATTATACTTGATATTGCTAGTTGTCAGTAGAGATTAAATATTTTGTGGCGTAATATGCATTTCTCTGGCTCATTGCCCCTAGATATGAAACTGAACAGTATTTGCTTTCAGATTGGATATTGAATTATCCAGCATTAGAGAGAATCTAATAATGGAGGAGTTTTAGAGGCTCTGACCACAATGTTTGCTTTGTTCATATTATTAAATCATTATTCAAGCAGGGAACCCAAGCCAAAGGCTAAACACAGTCTATGGGAACAATTATCTTCAAATGGCATTCCCCTCTGTAACCCTATTCTTCAGCCGGCATAGCCATACGGCATTCCTGCCGAGATGATTGTATATCACCTATTATCGGAGGTAACTTACCGGGCATGTCACAACATTGTTGTAATCCCCACTCCTAGCATTCAGCGTTCCGGCACGCTGCGTAGATGGCAGTGAGATCATAACAATAGAGCTAAGTATTTAATAAGCGCTTGATGGTTAACTTTGATTTTCTAGGAAAATGAATTCTAGGATCGTACTGTAGAGAGGCAGTGAAAAATAATAACAGGGCAGGTTGTGTTATGGCATAAAGAGCGCGGTATTGTATAGACTCCATGGTATGATAGAAATAGGGCTCAAGAACAAATATTAATGTATTGCATGTATTTATTAATGCCAGTGATGAGCTGATCTGGCAAAATTCACATTTGCCTGTTTGTGCGGACTTTCCCGGGAAATTCGATTTGCAGAGAAGTTATTCCCTGCAAAGTTAATGTCTCTTATTATGTTGTGGGGTCTCTCTAGGATCTGTTTCATCATGGTGATAACTCAGCTGTTTTGCTGTACCAATTTTGCTTGTTTGATACTGCACCCTTTACCGGCCAGCTATGCGTTACCAGTCATTCTAGTACCAGCTTCTCTACATCGACATGGCATCTTTATAACAGTGCATTGCTTCGTCGTTCTCATCCAGTGCTGTCACAGCCAGGGATAGTAGCTATACCAGCCATATATTACAAAACTAAGGGAAGGGTAAAGGGATGCCCTATCGCTAGGGAAAGGGGGAAGTGGTGATCCCTGATAATGACCTGCAGCTCACCTTCACTGCCCTCTCCGACCCTACACAGGTTCCGCATCTGTCGCTGAGCTGGATACCTTACCCTAAGTAAAGATGGTGGGTATGAACACTTGTCAACACCACTAACACTAAGGGAGACAAAAAGGAAACAATACAGGGGAAACACAAATGCTACCACCTGAGCCGAGGTAGATATCAAAATTCAACCACTTATCTTAAGAGCAGCTACCACAGAAATCTCTGCAACAGCAAGAGGAGCCGACTACAGTCAAGAACAACTATAAACCACACGCAAACTACCCCAGGGTGAGGTTTATATAGGAAGTCAGAGGCTGGCAACAATGAGGAAAAACTGACAGTTTCCCAGGTACATAGAATCTGCTGCTGCATAAACAAGGAACTGTCAGATAACAACATGTGCTGATCATCTCTGGGATTTTCTAACACTCGCTGCCACTGAATAGTCAGCCAGCCGTGACACATCGGTAACAAATGCCTTCTGTTCCTGCTGCTGTAGACCTGCTTTTCTTGATTAGGGTTTTTGAGGACCTTCCTCACTAAGTCAGATATAAGAAAAGGGAACATTTCACCCCCTGGACAGATTATATGGTGAAATAGTCTTTTTGAAATAATCTTTATATTTATGTAATCCAACTCATGTACCTCCAAAATCTTTATATGAACTTTTCCCGCCCTGTATGTGAAGAAGAGGAGAAGAGTTTGGTGATGATCTGAAGTAATTTGTAGAAGAATGTAACACATTCATAATCTGCAGGATCCTCACAATTTCCCCCAATAATTGACAGCTTTCTCCTTAGCATTGTGCATAGGGAGAAAACTGTAAATGAGCAGCTTGTGGGAAAGACCGCTGCACAGAATTACATAAATTGTTGCCCTGCCAGTCCTAGAGGTACTCCAACATATGACTTAAGTGTTACAAGCCCTTCTATTGCATCCTGCCCCATTGAGGGTATTGTACTTTTGATAAAAAGTTTATTTTAACCACTTCCCGACCGCCCTTAGACTTTAAACGTATGGGCGGCCCGGCTGCTACTTTGCAGGAATGTTCAAAAACGTCACTGCATAGGAGCCCAGTTACACACTAAAGAAGCACTGTGTAAACAGCAGTAGGGAGCACTGACAGCATTTCCTCCTCCATACACAGCAGTCATGTGATCTCTGTGTACAAGGCTGGGTTTCCCATAAGGCCAAACTAGGCCATGGCGTTTTTTAAATTTACATCCTCCTACATTAAATAAATTGAGCGGCGCATTTTTGTTGCCAATCTCTACAGTCACAGAGGTCAGCGCTGCAGTTACTTACTACAGTTTCTTGCATCGCTGCCTCCTTTAAAGATGCCCTAGATCCTGGAAAATAGACGCTGTGGGAGATGTGAGTGCAGTGCCGGCTCTCTGCTTATATCTCAGTTGCTGCTGTAACTCTTAACTGTGACAGAAGACGTCGTAAGGGGGCAGAGTGAGTGGCATTGAGTGACACCAACGCCTTTGGCCTAGAGCGTAGAAATGCGTAAATCTGGCCCTGACTGTGTATAGTGAGAGAGCAGGAGCTGCTGAATCATGGGAGAGCAAGACAACTCTACTATGCAGCCAGAATGCTTAATTTCCCTGGAACTAGGGTTAATATATCAACCCCAGTTACAGAAGAAATAATATCAAAATAAAAACATTTCAATATTTAAATCTCCCCACCCCCAAAAAGCCTTTTATGACCTTATAGTGGGCACAATGTGTAAAATAAATGAAAACTGAGTTAAAAATAAATATTAATACTGTCAATCCAAATTGCTGTGACTAACACTACCTCTAAAAAAAATGTTAAATATATAAAGATATTTGTTCCAATAGTTTTTTAATCTACTGTAGTGATCCTGTGTGATCATAGAAAAATGGATAAAATAGGCGCTTATTTACCTTATTTTCCCACCAATTTGAGCCAACATCAGCAAACAAAAAGGAAAAAGAGAGAATATGAGACATTAACATGAAGTCCCATCTATCAGGAAAAAAAGACACTTTAAATACTTCAGTATATGAACAAAAAAATAGTTTTATAGATTTTTAAACTGCATGTCTGAAAAAACTGGAAAATGTTCCTGGTCCAGAACCAGGGTAAGTGGTGCAAAACTTAAAAACACACACCATATATTCAGCCAAACCCTCCCTTACCCAGACAAGCATTAAATAAAGTGAGTAATTAATTGTATAATGGTCATAAGACGGGGCAACCACCGTGCAGCGGCTGGGATCTTATTCAATATCCAAAACTGCAGGAAAGCTTTCTTAGCAGTCAGTAATGCTTTACCAATGCCAATTAAAACATTATTCTGATCTATATTATTGTACCCTAAAAATTGTGTGCTGCTGCTCAAAGATTTAAAGGTTTTGTCCAGACAAAAACCTGCAGTCGCTCTATATGAGGATTTACTTGTATTGAGCGAGACTGTGCAAGTCTAGTTGGAATGTGGTCGAGTTGCTGTGCACAATGTGAGGAATCACATAGAATGACTGCAAACTTTTGATAAGGCCTGTGACACACATCCGTGCCGCCGGCACATGTTTGTCATTTTTTACACGTGCCGCCGGCACGGAGACACGTTCAGCAATGCTACCCTATTGTAGCAGACACACACACGTAAAACCACACGGAACGTGTGTCCGTGTGCGTTTGTACGTGTGTGCGTTTTTCAAAGCGCTGACATGTCAGTGTTTTCTCCCGCAGCACGGGTGTCACACGGCCCGCACCCGTACCACACGGGTGTAGTGTGGATGCGGTCCCGTGTGACACGCGCCGTAGAAAACACACGTGTCAGTGGAAAAAAAACAAACATTTACTCACCTTCTCCAGCCCTCCTGCTGCCGCTGCTGCCTCTTGCTGCCGACCGCCGCTCATTATTCTCATTTAATATTCACTTCACTGCCTGGCAGCAGCGGGGAGACGGGAGGGCTGGAGCCGAAGATCAGGACCACGGACAGCAGCGCGGACAGCAGGAAGGACCAGGTGAGTATGTTAATTACCGGTTCTACGTGTGCTATCGCGGATAGCACACGTAGAACACACGTGTCCCGCATGTACCAGAGACACGTACTTACCTGCACGCAACACGCAGGGGAAATACGTGTCTCTCGGCACGTGCGTGATTTTCACGTGAATGTGGCAGAAGCCTAAAAGTGAGGACAACTCCTTTAATCCAACCACATCATTGTGTATAGATGATAAATGTTATTCGGGTCCAGCCCCTTTAAGATGGGCAAATCATTTTGGCAGCTAACCATCATAAAGTTGGAACACAATCATTTTTTACCATTTACTCCATATTAGAGACTAAACACTGTTGGAACATTTTTAACTTTTACTAAACAAAGTTCAAGCCTGATTAATACGAGATATATTGGGAAGACTGAAGACTGCTGCCTTTTCATATTCCTGCATCTAGAACTTATGTTAGATTCCTCACTTAGTATCTAAAGTAACATACAAACTTTATCAGTGGTGGCATACAGGCCTAGTGATAAATAGATTTAGTAAAGATTTTTGGAATTTATAGGGATATTAACCCCCAATTCTTTTTTACTACTTCCCATTCTTAGATTAGACTTAAGCCCGCTTTACACGCTGCAATATATCTTACAATGTGTCGGCGGGGTCACGTCGTAAGTGACGCACATCCGGCATTGTAAGTTACATTGCAGTGTGTGACAGGTCCGCGCGATTGCGTTTGAACGTTAAAACGTTCATCGCATACACATCGTACCTTTCTCTAGAATTGCACGTCAGATTGTTCATCGTACCCGGGGTAGCACACATTGCAGTGTGTGACACCCCGGGAACGATGAACAGATCTTACCAGCGTCCGGCGGCTCCCGGCCCACAATGCGGAAGGAAGGATGTGGACAGGATGTTTACGTCCTGCTCAGCTCCGCCCCTCCGCTTCTATTGTCCGGCTGCCGCGTGACGTCGATGTGACGCCGAACGTCCCTCCCACTCCAGGAAGTGGACGTTCGCCGCCCACATCGAGGTCGTATGGACGGGTAAGTGCGTGTGACAGGGGTTAATCGTTTTTGCGGCACGTTCAACAAATTGAACGTGCCACACATACGATGGGGGCGTTGCAAATCGCATATGATATCGTATGCAAAATTGCAACGTGTAAAGCAGGCTTTACTTTGCTAAATTTGTTTTTCACTTTTTAAAAAAAAGAATAATATTTGCCTATTATTCAAATACACATTTAGAAACATAGACCCCAAAATGTTAAAACTGTATTCACCTAAGGCCAAAATTACAAGTGAAAGAAAGGCAACAAACAGAAATTATTCTGGTTAGCTTGTATAGTTGACTGAAAGGGAGAGTTGACTTAAAGCGCACCAATCACCAGGATTTTCCTATATAACCTTAAGCCAGTGCTATACTGGCACTATGAGGCTGATTCAATACATACCTTTAGTTGTCAGCTAGGATGCTTAGGTTTTGAAACACAAGCAAGTAAAGTTTGTATAAGTAGCAGCTTTTTGAATGACAGCAGCTGCTGATCAGCTAATAACTGGAGTGGGTATTCATAGTGATTCCCGCCTCCCTGCCTGTCCATCCTCCCCCTGTTATATATGCTAATTTTATTATAGAATCCTTTAACTAACTGACTAGAAGGACCTTTGCTGATGTCATACCCATGTGACCAGAAGGGGCGAGGTCTCAGCCAACATAGCTGATACCAGGAAACAACGTTATTTTTCTGTTGGCTAAGGCCCCACCCCTTTTGGTCACATGGATATGACATCAACACTAATCCTTCTAGTCAGTAAAACAATTCTATAATAGAATTAGCATAAATAACAGGGGGAGGACGGACAGGCAGGACTGTCTGTCGTCACCCGTGACCAATCTTTAATTGTATAATTTAGCTGGCATCATTTGCCCTTTCTGCAAAATTGGATGCTTTCCTCCCTCTTCACACTTGAATCTGCTGTTAACAATCTCCTTCCACTCTCCGCTGCAATCTGTAACACCAAGAGAAAGGGAGGGAAAAAGAGAAGACAGTAAATACAGTGATGTGCAATAGGGCAACAACCTATGTAGAGGAGTTACACAAACTCTACAACAGCAAATTTGTAGGAAAAAAAGTGTATTGCTGATTATTTACAACAGGGGTGAGAAATCTTTTTAATGCCAGGGGCCATTTGGAAATTTCTATCATCATTCGGGGGCCGCACAAGATTATCAATTTGAAAATGATGCTAGTATATTTGGTCAAACAATTAACTCACTGCGGTGGCTGAAGCTTCTTGTTTTTGATGCGGCTGTGATATTGGGCGATATTGATCTTGTTGCTTCTCACAACTGTTTTACCAGGTTTGTGTCGGCTGGGACTGTTGTATATAGATCACGAAGGAGTCGCTGAGGGCATATACATTACAGGAGACATTGGGAGCATATACATCACAGGAAGGCCTGGGGGCATTTACATCACAGGAGACACTTGAGGTATATACATCAGAAAGGAGGGCTGGGAGGAATGTACATCACTGGGGAGGGTTGGGAGGAATATACATCACTGGAGAGGGCTGGGAGGAATATACATAACCGGGGAAGGCATCACTGGGGAGGGCTGAGAGAGATATACATCACTGGGGAGGGCTGGGAGAACTATACATCACTGGGGAGAGTTGGGGGAATGTACATCACTGGGGAGGGCTGGGAAGCACAAACAAACCTGTGGGACACTGGGGCAGCTGCTTCTCTTCTGTGGGACGAGAGCACATTGCACGCTTACTCCGTCTACAAAGTACGTCCTCACACTGGTACTGGCCACCATGAGAACGTACTCCTCACTGGGTTTAAAGGGCCAGCAGCCAGCAAGATCCGGCAACCGCCCGAGCACTGCGGTCCCTGGAATGTGCCCGGGGGCCGCAGAAAAGGTCCGCATATGACCCACGTGCCAGAGGTTCCCCACCACTGTTTTAGAAAGTTACCTAATTTTATATTTAAGAAGCAAATAGACAATAAAGAAAATTCAGTGTCTACAGGTTTTATAACAGGAAATAATTACATCCATAACTGGAATTATTTACAGTCACTTAATCTCTTTTATGTATATAATCCCCATAAATAGCTGAGGAATTAGGATCTGACTACATGGAAAGTCACGGTAGCACGGAATATTTTCTGGAATTATAACAACGATGACAAGTTACAGAGTCCAGCTTGAATGTATCTGTTCATTATTCAGAGATTCAATTGTCTTAGTGGTACAGTTTATGTTTCCTTGTCTTACTATAAGACATGGTAATTGCTGGGAGAGCTACAATTACCTTGTGTTTAGTGTCTCCTCGGTAAGTAACTTGGAAGTGTTTATCCTTTCTAACATCAGCTCATGAAACTATGCACCGTAATGAATACGCATGACATGGAGAATGCACGGTGGAGAATGCACGGTGGAATGTCATCCTCACAAGGTGATGGTATTCTCACTCATTGTTTTTTCTTTTTATATATATATATATATATATATATAAAACGAATGACATATTTATTATAGGAAATGATCACTTGATCACACTGTTTTATGTTGTTTAATATGGAAATGATGACAATTGTAAAGTCGTGATCTAGATATTCCGCACACCAGGTGATATTGTCAACTGATCGGTTCAGCGTGGGTGCTCGGGGGCTTAGTAATTAGCACCGCTGATGACAACACTGAGGTCTCAAGGATGATCATACACTAATTATATAAAGTACTAGATCACTGATTTGGTATGCTACATTCCTGCCATCTTGTAAGACTTAAGCAATAGCTTTATGACGCATTGTCACTAGATCAGAACATGCTTTGACAGCTTGACAATGAGGTCACAGTCCAAAGTTGTAGGATGAATGGAACTTATGGCAACATAATGTGACCATATCTAGACTTTTTTTTTTAATTAAAGTTTATTTTACAGAATATTCCTCTTTCTACTTAAAGTGCAGTAATTTTTTAAAATAATGTTTTGATAGTTTGTAGCCACTTAAAGGGAATCTGTCAGCAAGTTTTTGTTATGTAATGTGAAGCCTGCATTCTGTGAGAGTTAAAAAACAGAATTCAACAATGCAAGGCTTATCAAGCTCCAGCTGTTGTTTACTTGCAATGTTTGTTTTAGCACCAGGATTTTATCATCACTGTAACTAGTTGGCTTGCTTGTCTGGCACTTGTCCAACACCGCCCTTTCTGTGATTAGCAGCTGTCTATAGACATTGTATATAGAGAGACTAGTGTGGGCAGGGCCATCTCTCTGAGCTCTGCTGCATTGCAAAGTATAAAACTTTTATTGTGGCTGCAACCAGTAAACTAAATGATACATTGGTGGGTTTATGGTCTCTTTTCATACATTATGCTGCTCTCAGTTAAAAGAAGCAAAAACCATCTGACAGAGTCCTTTAAAGAGAATCTGTCAGCATGTTTTTTTAGAGGTGTTGCCCCGATGAACAGTTTAAGCACGCTATGACTTTAAGAAACTGTGCTCCCCTGCGTGCTAGGTTTTCTGGACTAGCCAGCTAGAGTCAGCGCTCACCTCTGAACTGTGCAGTTGGACTTAGGCAGCACTCACATCAGCAGTATTTTGCCGGAAAGCTGGATCAGGCACAAATGCATTTCAGTTTCATTCATTTACAATGGAATCACGGCAAAATGCGGTCACATGCGGTCGCGTGTGTTGCACGTAACTACATGTGACCGCATCTTGCCGCGATTCCATAGGAAATGAATGGCGCTGTAACGCATTTCTACTGGATCCGGTTTTCCGGCAAAATACCGTCGATGTGAGCGTGCCCTAACAACACCCAAACAGTGTGGAAAGCAGTGAAAGAACGGAAAAATAGCTTAGGGTGGGAACAGGTGAAGTCGGGTCACCTGAGAGATTGAAAGAGAGGAAGTGCTGCCTGAGAAGTGTCTGGTAACGATAGTTTTGGAAGCGGCATTGTGCCAGAGAGATTGCGAGCCGGACTATGGCGGGCTTTGCACGTTGCAACATCGGTAACAATGTGTTACCGATGCTGCAGCGATAGTCCCGCCCCCGTCGCACGTTCGATATATAGTGAAAGCTGCCGTAGCGATTATTATCGCTACGGCAGCTTTACACGCACATACCTGCCGTGCGACGTCCCTCTGGCCGGCGACCCGCCTCCTTCCTTAGGGGGCGGGTCGTGCGGCGTCACAGTGACGTCACACGGCAGGCGGCCAATTGAAGTGGAGGGGCGGAGATGAGCAGGATGTAAACATCCCGCCCACCTCCGTCCTTCTCATTGCAGCCGGGAGGCAGGTAAGGTGAAGTTCCTCGCTCCTGCGGCTTCATACACAGCGATATGTGCTGCCGCAGGAGCGAGGAACTACATCGTACCTGTCGCTCCCCCGGCATTATGGAAATGTCGGAGGCTGCAGCGATGATACGATGACGACGATTTTGCGCTCGTTCATCGTATCATCTAGGATTTACACACTACGACATCGCAAGTGACGCCGGATGTGCGTCACTTTCGATTTGACCCCACCGACATCACACCTGCGATGTCGTAGTGTGCAAAGCCCGCCTATGAGAGATCCCTAATAGCCGCTGAGCAAGTACCGGATGGAGAAGCTCCTGAGGTTGGTGATTCCGAATGGGACAAGATACGTAATCTGGAGGACCCAAGAGGCCATCCAAGAGACCCTGGTTCTGTGAAAGAGGCAGAAGAGTTCCCCCCTACCCTGGAAATGCACAGCGACGAGCAACACAGCAACAAGCCCCCAGGAACGGACTTGTTCCCCGTCAACAGTACCGTGAGTCTTTTACTGAGGTGCGCACTCGATACGGCATAGCATAGACTTCAGTAACCAGAGCGCGGTATCCGAGCTGCCAAGGAGCAGAGGCAAGTTAGAGTGTTAGTGTAGTGTACTTGTGAATATATTCTGCTTGCAAAGTTAACCAATGTATATCTACTTGTAATAGCTGAGGCGACATGTTGTTGAAGTGGCCCACGTAGAAACTACAGTGTTTGTTAAACGTTACCATTTCCACATTATATCCTCCATTGTCTTACATATACATTTATTTCCTGACTGTTAATATAAAATGTTCCATTGTTTCTGCAACCTCGTCTTGTGTACCGTAATTGAACTCTGCACAGCGGTGGTCCCTCAGCCATCGCTTCATTTTTGCTACCACATCTGAGGGCAGCATCATGTAGGGTTAGAGACAACGATTTCAGCAATGTGTCACCTATTGGGTTGGTTGCTGCAAATTTGATAAAATCCATATTTTACCTGAGGCAGATCTACCAAGTCTCTGAATGCTGAGCTCTGTATAACCCCATCCACAATACAGATTTGCAGCTTTCTGTGTATACTGAGTATAGGCAGAAAACTGCCAATCAGTGCTCTATGGGTGTGGTTATATGGGGCTCACGGATATGGAGGACTGCCTGTGAACAGGTTTACACTGACGAGCAAAAGGGTAACAATGCTTTGAATGTTTGACTTTCAGGCTCCATATCTCACCATCCTCTACAGCCTTGAGCGTGAAACTACCTTCATCTTGGCTGTCTCATACATAAATGTGAGTTGGAACTATTTAGCATATGATTAGTTATGCAGATTATTGTCATTGTTACTGTTTTGCTCCTAAAAATCTAAATTGTAATCCTTATTTTGTTGGTATTTTTTAAATCCACCTTTGGCTTCCAACACTGCCTGAATCGTTTTGGGCATGCTTTCAATCTTTCAATCATATTCAAGTATGTCTCTACCGTAATCTGATCCCAGGTCTCTTCTACACGTTCCCAGTGTTGGTGTATACTGGTCAACTCACTTGGGTATGTATACAGCTTTTTCTTCAACTCTACCCATAAGTGTTTAATTGGATTGAAGTCTGGGGACTGTGGGGGCCAATCCAGCACCTCTACGTAATTTTAATTAATAAATTCGTCACCAGTCTCGATGTATGCTTTGAGTCGTTGTCCTGCTGGAACACTATGTCATCCTTTTCGTACCCATAGTACTGGAGTGTACAAAGTAACTCGTAATATAGGATACTCACATATACAGTAGCTCAGCATTGAGACCACCATCGATCGTGGTCAAGTATCCAACGCCTTTGGCTCTGAAGCATCCCAATATCATCAGGCTTCCTCCACCAAACTTAACAGTCCCTTCAGTTTCTTGATCCATTAGCCCCTTTTCCCCCTTGTTTCTTCCAGACCCATTTGCACCTATCATAGCATAGTGACTTTTCATCTAACTCTCCAAATCCCCAGTTTCCAATCTTCTACTGTCCACGTTTCGTACTTTTTTGCAAACTAAGGCTATGTGCCAACGTGTGTGCGCTCTGCACAGCAGCGTAACGTCACTGCATGTGCGCTTCAGAGCACAGCTGAAAAGCTCCGTTCTGAAGCTTCGGTGACTGCCGATTTCATGCGCTCTGGATGCAGCCTCTGCCATAGACAGAGCGGGGGCTGCATGCAAAGCGCACGAAAGAAGTGACATGTCGCTTCTTAGAACGCAGCGATTTGGCAGCAACCGAATCGCTGCGTTCTAATACGCCACGTGGGCATGGATTATGCACAATCTTCATAGATTGTGCTGGGGACGCAGAACGTATGCAGTTACGCTGCGGTGCAGATCGCAGCGTAACTGCATGAAAATACCCCACGTGGGCACATAGCCTTAAGCTGAAGCTTCTTATTATGATATGGAAGTCAGAACTTCTTCACCATTTTTTTGGGCCACCATGCCAGACTTGTGTAACCTGCCTCTCACGGTGCTTGCATGGATGTCAGTGATCTCACTATTGTAAAACATATGTGCCGCCTCCACTGTTGGGTTTGTCGCGCTAGAATTGGTTGACCTTGTGATGAGCCGACTTGTTGACTCCGATATTTTACCTGGACGTCCACCTCTTGGCTTTTGAATGGATGGACGGACTTCATTTCATATTCTTCCAACTATTAATGCACTCATATGATGCAGTTTGCCAATTTTCTTGGTCGTGAGACCACTATTGTTGAGTTAGATGATGTTGTTTCTCTTTTCTTGGGAAATCTTTTTCATGGCTGCTCCTCGATTCGAACCAGTGACCTTTCACTTGTGAATCAACCTAACAATACACTGAGCTATTAGGGAATGTGAGAACTGGTTGTAATTTCTAATATACAGGAAGAAAAAGATTTTTCCACCATTAGGAACAAAACATTAAACATGCAGTGACATGAGAAGAATCTGCATAACTAATCATATGCTAAATACATGCAAAATTAACTTTTTTCCTGCAGTAAATCTATATGGCCAGATATAGGATAGGGTTCCTACATTTTATAACAATAATATAATAATCTTCTTTAGAGTACCCCAATAAACTAAGCATAATCCAATCCCCAGAATAATACTTATATGGAGATAAACCAATGGCTAGTGACTCTTTTATTGCACACAATAAGAAATTTGCCATTTATTTCTTATTTATAGGATGAATTACAATGTGCTAGCTAAATATCCCGTTTCCCCGAAAATAAGACCTAACCCGAAAATAAGCCCTAGTAGGATTTTTGGGGGCTTTTTGAGTATGTTTAAAATATAAGCCTTAAGCGGGCTTTACACGCTGCGACATCGCTAATGCGGAGTCGTTGGGGTCACGGATTTTGTGACGCACATCCGGCCGCATTAGCGATGCCGTTGCGTGTGACACCGATAAGCGATTTTGCATCGTTGCAAATGTAATAACCTGCAGGTAACAGGATACGCAAGGACTGCACGGAACCACGGGGGTTAATCAATGCAAATTTAATAATGTATTGCACAACACAGGTGGAGGAAAAGTGAGGGAAGGGAGCACAGCAGTAGAGATAATGCAATATACATACAACTACTTTGAATAAATTGTCAAAGATAGGAAGCCTCAGATTGTACTCCCAAAAGCAAAACACAGAAATCCTTATTAAACAAAAAAACGCAGAGTCCTTGTTATCTTACTTGTATAACACAGTGCAGAGTCTTTTCCTATCTGTCCCTAACTAAAAGTAGTGTGCACACTTAACTGCAGGTTTCAGCGTGGGGTACCTCGTCACCGTTGGGGCCCGTATTCCGCCGGCAGACACCTCTAAAGTTCAGTCTTTGTCCCGGATCTGTAACTCGCACGTGCTGCCTGGCTCCTCGCTCTCCACATCCAAGCCTCTTTGGATCGGTAATTTGCACGTGCTGTCTGGCCCCTCGCTCCACATCCAGCCTCTTTGGATCTGTGTCTTGGGGGGGACACCACGCAACACTCTAAGGTACTTGGACCTCGGAAAACAGGGCAGACTGAGGCCTTCTATCTTACAGCCCACTCGAGCACACTCCACTCTGCAAAAACACAGCCACAAGTAGACTCCTCCTCCTCCTGTTCCAGACTGAACCAGTCGCTCGAGCACTAGGACTTTTTGCCCGCTGTTCTCTGTTTTGACAGCAGGTGGCAGCATAACACAAGGAAGTCCACCAAACAGTCTTTTAACCTATATATATATATAAATGTTAACAGGTCTTACATTTACCCCCCTCTTTAACCTCGGCCGTCCCGGCCGATACACTCTTGAGGCACTCTGCAAAGGGGCACACGGTGGCAACTCCTGCCCTGCTTCACAACCTGTTGCTTGGGAGCCAATGTCGTAAAACAGGATTCAGTGACAGAACACACAAATTCATCTGCCAAGTACCGATCAGGGGGAATACCAGCATTAGCCCGCTCAGTCCGGCGTGGCACCACAGCTAACTCACCAGATGTCGGCGCCGTATCAGGGAGTACAGTATTCCCGTCCCCATCTCTGGAGATTAGTGACTCCTGCTCTGCAGGGGTGGCACCTGTGTCTTGAAAGGATGGGGGTGTGGATCTCTCCCAGTCTGCTGGGTTGGTCGGGGCCCGCCACCATTCTTCATCGTCAGAGCCCTCTTCGAAGGTAACAGGAACAGGCACGGGCACCGTCTCCGAGGTACTTTGTCTGGTCCTGTCTTCTGAATAGCAGGGCCTCAGCATATTACGATGCAGGATGAGGGTGTCGCCTCTTCGCTCACCTCTCACTTCGTATACTGATCCGTGGGGAGAGATTCTTCTAATCACAATGTACGGCTCTGTTTTCCAGCGCTCACTCAACTTGTGTCTCAGGTGTTTCTCTGCAACTAGTACTCGGTCTCCTGGCAAGAACGGGGCTTCACACACAGGTTTCCGCTGCGGGTGTGTCTTTTCTTGCAACCGCTTGGTGACAATTCGATGGATAGTCTCCAGCCGCCGACGGTGACAGTCAACCCAGGAACCTACGCTCTGACCTTCACTGATCTCGGGGGGAGCCAGGTTGAGCTCTTCTATGCCTCTTCCGGCTCTTCCAAACAGTAGTACGTATGGGGTGTACCCAGTGGTGGAGTGGACACGATTATTGTACGCCCACACGAGTTCTGCGAGATAGCCGGGCCAGTGATTCTTACGATCATCCTCCAACGTGCGTAGCATTTGTAGGAGGGTCCGGTTAAATCTCTCGCAGGCTCCGTTGCCCTGTGGATGATAAGGCGTAGTCCTTGACTTCTGCATTCCGTAAATCCTTTGCAGCTCTCTCATGACACCGCCTTGAAAGCAAGCCCCTTGGTCGGAATGTATTCTTTTGGGGCAGCCGTACACCCGGATAAAGTCATCACTGATGGCTCGAGCAGCTGATTCAGCTGTCTGATCTCTGGTGGGCGTCACCACCGCAAATTTGGAGAAGTGATCTGTCATCACAAGGCAGAACTGATAGCCCCGGTGGGAGTGGCCAATCTTCAGATAATCGATCATGAGTACTTCCAACGGCTCTTTGGTTACAATAGTCTGTACTGGTGCTTGCTGTGGGGGGGCCTTACTTAACTCGCAGGAACGGCACAGTTTACAGGCCTTCTCTACCGCCCGAAGCATCTGAGGACAGTATACTATTCTTTGCAACCACTGGTAAGTCTTGTCCGGTCCGAAATGGGCTCCCTTCTCATGCGCCTCTCGGGCCAGTGGTACTGCCATCTTCTGGGGTATCACTACTTGCCATCGTACTTCCAACTCTGTAGCTAGGTGCACTTTCCGATACAGCATCCCTTCTTGAACCGACAGCTTATCCCACTGGCTGAGAATCTGGAGGGCCACGTGCGACAGCGTGGCCCGTATTTCCTTTCTAGGCTTGCGCTGCTGGACCACCCACTCTTTCACTTGAAGCAGTTCTGGGTCAGATGACTGAATTTTCACCCATTCCTCTCTGGTTTGGCCAAGCAGGCGTGATGTCGTGCCCGACGTAATTTCAAGCATACGAGTCTCTACCACTTGAGCGGTGAATTTACTGAAGTCCGGAATTTCGTCTTCCTCCAACTGTTCATCTCTCTCCCCCACTGGGGCTTCGGTGGTAACACGAGAAAGGGCATCCGCATTCTGATTTTCATGCTTAGAGCGGTATTGCACATGATAATTGTATCTGGAGAGTCGTGCCAGCCACCTCTGTTCCATTGCTCCCAGTTTGGCGGTGGAGATGTGAGCCAGGGGGTTATTATCCGTATAGACTTCAATTTTAGCTCCCGTGAGATATTCCGAGAACCTTTCGGTTATCGCCCATACTAGTGCCAGTAACTCCAACCGAAAGGAACCGTAATTCTCGGGATTGCGCTCGGCTTCTCGCAACGTCCGACTTCCATATGCAATCACCCGTTCAGTACCATTCTGTACCTGGGCCAGTACTGCACCCAGGCCGTAGAGGCTCGCGTCTGTATACAACCGAAAGGGGAGGTTATAGTCTGCATAGGCAAGCACAGGGGCGCTAACCAAGGCCTCTTTCAATCGGTGTAAGGCTTTTGCTTGTCTTGGTCCCAAGCAAATTTTCTGTGCTTTTGGTCCTTTCGCAGTACCTCGGAGCAATTCGTGCAAAGGTTCTGCCTTCTTCGCAAAATCTTTGATAAAGCGACGGTAATATCCGGCTAGCCCCAGGAAAGCTCGAACCTCCTGCACTGTGCTGGGTGTGGGCCATTGTAGCACTGCTCTCACTTTCCCATCGGAGGGCTGTACGCCGGCTTCCGACACCTTGTGTCCGAGATATTCAATCTCTTCCTGAAAGATCCGGCATTTTTTTGGTTTTAGTTTAAGCCCATGGGCCCGTAACCGCTGAAACACTTGGCCCAGGTTTTCTAGATGTTTCTCAAAGGTTGCAGAATACACTACTATGTCGTCCAGGTAAATCAATGTGGCCTCGAAGTTCATGTCTCCAAGGCAACTTTCCATGAGGCGCTGAAAAGTTCCTGGGGCATTATTTAGTCCAAACGGCATGCGATTGAACTTGAAGAGTCCCATGGGTACAATAAATGCGGTCTTGGCCTTGTCTTTCTCTGGCACAGGGACCTGCCAATATCCGCTGGCCAGATCGAGGGAGGAGAAGTAACGTGCCTTTCCCAACGCCGACAGGGACTCCTCTATCCGGGGCAGAGGGTAGGAATCACGAACCGTGCATCCATTAAGCTTGCGGTAGTCAACACAGAAGCGGGTAGACCCATCCTTTTTCTTGACCAGCACGATTGGGGCAGCCCATGGACTCTGACTTTCTCTTACCACCCCGCTCTTCAGCATCTGCGCCAAAAGCTCTTTTACCTCTTGGTAGTACTTTGGGGGTATTTGCCTGTACCTTTCCCTGATCGGTGGGGCATCTCCCGTGGGTATTTCGTGCTGAATCTTGTCAGTACAGCCGAAATCTTCTGCGTGACGGGAGAACGTGGCTTGATTCTCCCAAATAAAGTCCTCTATGGCTTGGGCTTGCTCCGAAGCGAAGGGGCTCAGGTCCACTCCCATCTGCCCTAAGATGACGCGACTGTTCCATTGATCAGTGGGTTTCTCTTTTCTTTCCATAGAAAGAGCCCAAGTCCAGGCTTCCCTTGCCATGGGCTGCAATTCAATCGATTCTGCGGCCGCCACCTCTTCAGGCGCCAGGTAGACATGGGCCAGAACAACTCCCGAGGTCAAGGTGTAGGCCTGTTCACCAGTGTTCACGCAACGGAAAGGGACCCTTCCATTTCTTACTGTTGCTAAAGTGCGAGCCACCAACGGTTCGTCTCCGTTCTCTTCACCACGATAAGGCTCCACCAACACCTCCATCCCCTCGAGTGTATGGTGGGCCCCGACTGGCAAGGTGAGGACTGTCTCACGATTTGGAGGTAGAGTAATTGTTGTCTGTCTTGGGACTCGAACCCTCCCCACCGGGTAGCGGCTCCCACCATTCTTCCACAGTCCTCGGGCACGGATAAGGTGTTGGAAGACCTTTTGGGCAGGCCGGTTAGCAACTGTCGTCTTCCAGTAATCACAGCCCCCCGTGTCGAAGAGCAACTGGTCTAATTCTTTCAAGATGTTCATGCCCACGATAGCTGGCACCTCTCTGTCGTACCGGCCCTCCGTTAACACAATCCCTTTTTTGCCTAAGTTCTGGCCACAGGCACGTATGTTCATCCACACGACCCCTACAACCGGAATGGGAAGATTGTTTGCAGCCCTCAGTTTGATATGTGCCCCTCTGTCAATGGATACAGTTTGTCCAAAATGTTGGTAGAAGAACTGTTCTGGCATGGTGGTCACTTGGGACCCAGTATCCATCAGGCATCTTACTTCTTTCCCTTCAAATTCGGCCATGATCGTCGGCGTGCTGGCTGCTATATCTTCAGGGCGTCGGTTTTCTCTAAGCTCAGTTGGTCTCCCCGCCATGTGCCCATCCATGGAGGGAGGCACTAGTTTAACGGCGGTCTTTCTTGAGACGTCTTCCTCTCCGGACAGTGTCGGAATAAATGGTTCCGATTTCCACAGTTCCAACACTGGTAGTCTCCAGCGGGTCTCGGTCGTCTCTGCTCGATCTGTCCCCTCTCTTCTTGATAGGTATGCGTGCGGGTATTTGGCCGCGGTGCTGTAGTTCCTACTTCTGACGCCGGGGCTTGCATATTCTTCAGCAACTCTTGTAGAGCAGTAACAGTCTCTTGTAACTGATCCACTTTAGCCTCAAGCTGGCTCGGTTCTCGGTTTTTCTCACCCGGGACTACCTTATGCATACAAACTTCACCCCAGGCGTTCTGCGGGTCGCAATTTTCAGTTTGTGTGCGGGAGACTGCTTCTTCCAATATCTCCTGGAAAGTTAGTTTTTTTTCTACCCTGAGCCGTTCACGGAGGGCACCTTTGATCTTGGGGTTATGTAACCCACGGAGGAATTGATCTCGTAGGGTACGGTCAGCATAACCGGGGGTTTGTGCTAGCTCTGGCTCTGCTGTAAGCATTTGTCTCATTATTCTCTGGAGTGCATTTGCATACTGTGGCAGACCTTCTTCTTCACCCTGCAGCCTGTAGAACAGTTGCGCCTGTAAATCTCCTGCTTCTGGTTTCCCGCCATACACTCTCTCAAGAATCTTCACCACCTGCTCTAACGTCTTTCGTTCACTCTCAGGGCGCAATAAAATGGTCTCTTGAGCATGGCCTTCAAGGGCAATCAACAATATCTCCCCTTGATTTTCTGCAGTCACTCCTGCTACTCTCAACATGCCCCTTACTCTCTGCGCCCAGTCATGGAGAGGTACATTGCTGCCAGTAAATTTTGGTATATGGGTCAGCATAGCCCCCAGGGACAGTTGCCTTGCTGGTATTCCCCCATCAGGTTGTATTAGAACACCTACATCAGCGACACCCCCCTGTCCGTCCATGGTTCCGTACCAGCCTGCGTATCCTGCCGACTACGCCAAATGTAATAACCTGCAGGTAACAGGATACGCAAGGACTGCACGGAACCACGGGGGTTAATCAATGCAAATTTAATAATGTATTGCACAACACAGGTGGAGGAAAAGTGAGGGAAGGGAGCACAGTAGTAGAGATAATGCAATATACATACAACTACTTTGAATAAATTGTCAAAGATAGGAAGCCTCAGATTGTACTCCCAAAAGCAAAACACAGAAATCCTTATTAAACAAAAAAACGCAGAGTCCTTGTTATCTTACTTGTATAACACAGTGCAGAGTCTTTTCCTATCTGTCCCTAACTAAAAGTAGTGTGCACACTTAACTGCAGGTTTCAGCGTGGGGTACCTCGTCACCGTTGGGGCCCGTATTCCGCCGGCAGACACCTCTAAAGTTCAGTCTTTGTCCCGGATCTGTAACTCGCACGTGCTGCCTGGCTCCTCGCTCTCCACATCCAGCCTCTTTGGATCGGTAATTTGCACGTGCTGTCTGGCCCCTCGCTCCACATCCAGCCTCTTTGGATCTGTGTCTTGGGGGGGACACCACGCAACACTCTAAGGTACTTGGACCTCGGAAAACAGGGCAGACTGAGGCCTTCTATCTTACAGCCCACTCGAGCACACTCCACTCTGCAAAAACACAGCCACAAGTAGACTCCTCCTCCTCCTGTTCCAGACTGAACCAGTCGCTCGAGCACTAGGACTTTTTGCCCGCTGTTCTCTGTTTTGACAGCAGGTGGCAGCATAACACAAGGAAGTCCACCAAACAGTCTTTTAACCTATATATATATATAAATGTTAACAGGTCTTACACAAAAACGTGCAAAATCGCTAATCGGCGACATGGGGGTCCATTCTTAAAAATCGTTACTGCAGCAGTAACGAAGTTGTTCCTCGTTCCTGCGGCAGCACACATCGCTGCGTGTGACGCCGCAGGAACGAGGAAGCTCCCATTACCTGCCTCCCGGCCGCTATGAGGAAGGAAGGAGGTGGGCGGGATGTTACATCCCGCTCATCTCCGCCCCTCCGCTGCTATTGGGCGGTGGTTCAGTGACGCTTCAGTGACGTCGCTGTGACGCCGCACGGACCGCCCCCTTAGAAAGGAGGCGGTTCGCCCGTCACAGCGACGTCGCCGGACAGGTAAGTATGTGTGACGGCTGTTGTGCGGCACGGGAAGCGATTTGCCCGTGTCGCGCAACAGATGGGGGCGGGTACCCACACTAGCGATATCGGGACCGATATCGCAGTGTGTAAAGTAGCCTTTACTCCAAAAATAAGCCCTAGTTGCAGTTCCATACGGAAATATCTAAACATCTAAAAAAAAGTTAAAGAATACAGCAGGACTCCATCAAAGAAAGCAGAAACTCAAAAAAGAAAGCAGACTCCCCGAAAAAAAAACCAGACAGTCCCTGCCCATCACCCTCCCCCCTAAACAATAAAACTTGCACTCACAAATCACTAAATTGTTACAGTTAGCAAGTGCTGATGATTGATGGGCTCTCACACAGAGATCTGCTTCGCTATTAGGTCCCTCGCAGGTCTAGCTGCATTGCACTGCAGCTGTCACAAACAGATCGGGTACCAGTATCACTCCGCCTCAGGGATACTGTTTTCTTTCACCAGGGGGAGCCAACCGCTGTAGAACGCAGGGGGACCTGACAGCGATGCAGATCTGTATGTGAGAGCCCATTCACTTGCTAACTCTAATTGTTTGGGGTCTAGCAAGTGTGATTCTTTTAGGGGGTGTCTGCTTTCTTTTGGGGGTAAACTTAGCAGTACATAGAGAATAATACATGTAAGCAGGTAATGTAAACCTTTATAAATATGTTATGTACCCTCCACTATAGGACTGGTTTTGCACCTTGAGAATAGCAGATCAGATAATAAAATGTACATCTGACCCAGTAATAGGAGTAAAGGCCCCGTCACACGCAACTATTACAGCAGCAGCCATAAGGCCCCGTTACACGCAGCAACGATATATCGCCGGGGTCACGGATTCCGTGACACACATCCGGCATCGTTAGCGACATCCTTGCGTGTGACACCAACGAGCGACCGTTAACGATGGAAAATACTCACCAAATCGTCCATCGTTGGCACGTCGTTCATTTTCAAAAAATCATTGATTGTTGAGGACGCAGGTTGTTCGTCGTTCCCGAGGCAGCACACATCGCTACATGTGACACCTCGGGAACGACGAACTACAGCTTACCTGCGGCCGCCGGCAATGAGGAAGGAAGGAGGTGGGCGGGATGTTACTGCCACTCATCTCCGCCCCTCTGCTTCTATTGGGCGGCCGCTAAGTGACGCTGCTGTGACGCCCCCTTAGAAAGGAGGCAGTTCGCCGGCCACAGCGACGTCGCTAGGCAGGTAAGTCCGTGTGATGGCTCCGAACGATATTGTGCGCCACGGGCAGCAATTTGCCCGTGACGCACAAACGACGGGGGCGGGTACGCTCTCTAGCGATATCGCTGCGTGTGACGGGGCCTTAACACATAATGTTGATGTTCCAGAATGTGATGACTGATTATATTTGAATAAATGTAAATTTTTTGATCAAGAATAAATATAGATTACTATTCATGGAAAATATAAGACATCCCATAAAAATAAGCTCTAGCTCATTTTTCAGAACCAAAAATAATATAAGACCCTGGGGAAACAGAGTATTAAGAATTTTCTATTGTAAAACTTTTTTTTTTTTTCATCAAAATGTTACAGTAAATCAGGTCATTTTTCAGGGTTCACTTTGCAATGGTTCTGTTAGCAGTTTTTTTAGTCTGATTTTCCTTTTTTTTCTGTGTGACCCATGATGCTTCATGTTGTCGTTCCAGCTAGACAGAGATACATTTACCTTGACAATAATAGATACAATTATTTTACTTATTCCCCCCATTTCACAAAGCAAAACGTAAATGAATCATTATTTTATTTTAATGTCAGTTTATGTTGCTTAGAAACCTGTAAATAAATAAAGACTGAACAATTACAGGATTAGCTTAAAGGGCTTTCCTGACGACAGACTTTTCTCACACGACAATCAGGCGTTCTGCAAAATTTGTGGTTTCTCATAGGGGTGACCTCTGCCATGTCTGAGAACAAGGTGAACGAGCCCCATCCAATGTGTCCAGGCAAGAAGTAGTCATTTGGCACTGGAAGTTTCTTGATGAATCAGACCTTGTTATTTTAAGTCCACATTGATCTAATATTTTAGGTGCATTCTTGGATAAAAATGACCTGAAACCGGTTTACACATATTTCAATAGTATGAGCAAAAAGGAAGAAAAAATATTGACAGCAAAAGGTCAGAATCCTTTTAGTTTTCATATTTTAATTATACTCTACAGGAGAGAGAGGACCCTGCTGACCATAAAAGCTTACACTCTACAGGAGAGAGAGAGAGGGAGGACCCAACTGACCATAAGAGCTTACACTCTACAGGAGAGAGAGAGAGAGAGAGAGAGAGAGAGAGGACCCAACTGACTATAAGAGCTTACACTCTACAGGAGAGAGATATTTACCCAGTGACCATAAGAGCTTATACTCTACAGAAGAGAGAGGACCCTGCTGACCATAAAAGCTTACACTCTACAGGAGAGAGAGAGAGAGAGAGAGGGAGGACCCCACTGACCATAAGAGCTTACACTCTACAGGAGAGAGAGAGAGAGAGAGAGAGAGGGAGGACCCAACTGACTATAAGAGCTTACACTCTACAGGAGAGAGATATTTACCCAGTGACCATAAGAGCTTACACTCTACAGGAGAGAGAGAGAGAGAGGGAGGACCCCACTGACCATAAGAGCTTACACACTACAGGAGAGAGATATTTACCCAGTGACCATAAGAGGTTTTATTCTACAGGAGAGAGAGAGAGGACCCCATTCACCATAAGAGCTTACACTCTGCAGGAGAGAGATAGAGAGGATCCCAATGACCATAAGATCTTACAATCTACAGGAGAGAGAGAGGATACCACTGACCATAAGGGCTTACACTCTACAGGAGACACAGAGAGAGAGAGAGGACCCCACTGACCATAAAGCTGGGGTCACACTAAACGACAGCGACAACGACGTCGCTGTTACGTCACCATTTTCTGTGACTTAGCAGCGACCTTGTAAGTCGCTGTTATGATCGCTGCTTAGCTGTCAAACACAGCAGCCGAAGCAGCGATCATAACGACACGCGTCGCTGTGCTGCAACATGTGCAGAGAGCAGGGAGCCGCGCACACTGAGCGCTGGCTCCCTGCTCTCCTAGCTACAGTACACATCGGGTTAATTACACGATGTGTACTGCAGCTACATGTGGAGAGAGCAGGGAGCCGCGCACACTGGCTCCCTGCTCTCCTAGCTACAGTACACATTGGGTTAATTACACGATGTGTACTGCAGCTACATGTGCAGAGAGCAGGAGCCGGCGCTGGCAGCGTGAGAGCGGCGGAGGCTGGTAACGAAGGTAAATATCGGGTAACCACCTTGGTTACCCGATGTTTACCTTGGTTACAGCTTACCACAGCTGCCAGATGCTGGCTCCTGCTCCCTGCTCGCTTCATTTCGTCGCTCTCTCGCTGTCACACACAGCGATCTGTGCGTCACAGCGGGAGAGCGACGACCAAAAAATGAAGCTGGACATTCAGCAATGAGCGGCGACCTCACAGCAGGGGCCAGCTCGTTGCTGGATGTCACACACAGCGACAGTGATGGGACGTCGCTGCAACGTCACAGAAAATGGTGACGTAGCAGTGACGTCGTTGTCGCTGTGTGTGACACCACCTTAAGAGCTTACACTCTACAGGAGAGAGAAGACCCTGCTGACCATCAGAGCTTACACTCTACAGGAGAGAAAAAGGATCCCACTGACCATAAGAGCTTACAGTCTACAGGAGAAAGAGAGAGGACGCCACTGCACATGAGAGCTTACACTTTACAGGAGAGACAGGACATTGCTGACTACAAGAGCTTATAATCTACAGGAGAGAGAGAGGACACCACTGAACATGAGAGCTTACACTCTACAGGAGAGAGAGAGAGAGAGAGAGAGAGGACCCCGCTGACCATAAGAGCTTACACTCTACAGGAGAGAGAGGACCCCACTGAACATAAGAGCTTACACTCTACAGGAGAGAGAGACAGGATCCCACTGACCATAAGAGCTTACACTCTACAGGAGATCAAGGACCTCGCTGACCATAAGAGTTTACACTCTACAAAAGAGAGAGAGGACTCCACTGACCATAAGAGATTACATTCTACAGGAGAGAGAAGACCTTGCTGACCATAGGAGGTTACACTCTACAGGAGAGAGAGGACCCTGCTGACCCTAAGGGCTTGAGAGAGGACTCCGCTGACCATAAGAGCTTGTACTCTACAGGAGAAAGAGAGCAAGGACCACACTAACCATAAAAGCTTACAATCCACAGAAAAGAGAGGACTCCACTGAGCATAAGAGCTTACACTCCACAGAAGAGAGAGAGGACCCGTCTGACCATAAGAGATTACACTCTACAGGAGTGACTTACCTAGTGACTCTAGAAAAAGGCGGGTTGGGTTGGACACAGCACCAGCAAATGGTAAAAATCAAATTTTTAATTAAACTACATTAAAAAATATTAAAAAAGCAACAAAAAAGAGGTACAAATATCATTACTTACAGCAAAGATGGGGCTGCAGTTGTACAATGCCCAGGCCAAATACTACTACTCTATCAGGATACAGCTAAGCTGTAAGCTAATGGTGGGAGCTGTATCCTGCTAGAGTAGTAGATTTTGGCCTGGGCATTGTACATTAAAAAAATACAAAAAACTAAATTGTGTGCATTGAGGCACCTAACGTGTTTCGGACCACAAATCAAATATTAAAAACAGTCCTTAGTCATAGGTAAGTATTCCCAGCATATGGCTAAGAATATACATTTATATTCTTAGCCATATGCTGAGCATACTTACCTATGACTAAGGACTATTTTTAATATTTGGTTTGTGGTCTGAAACGCGTTAGTTGCCCCAATGCACACGATTTAGTTTTTTTGTATTTTTTAATATAGTTTAATTAAAAATTTGACTTTTATCATTTGCTGGTGCTGTGTCCAACCCAACCCACCTTTTTCTTAGGGTGGGGGGTGCAGCACTTACTGGTTTCTTAAGGCTGGTATCCATCAACCTGCTGCTGGTACCTGTCATAAACTAAGTGGTAAAACATGCGACACCAGAGTTCTCTTGGCAACCAAACTCGTACAGTTTATTCTTCACATCACTATGACAGACATGGCCTCACTGCTCACGGTTCTACTGTTTCTGTTATTGTGGGGAACTCTCTCTTGACCTATGCCCGCTCAAGCTGCTGGGCCTGTGTTTACGTTCCCCCTCTTCCTTACACCGTCGTCCACTTCTAAGCCCCAATGGCTGTCTAGTCATATGACTTCCCTGAGCCCGCTAGGGTAAGCCGTAGGCTCCGGACCTCAGGAGGTTACCTCAGGTTTCCCTGACTGGCCCTGACAACATAGCCATGTCTTCTCTTACTCAAATGCTATCCAGAACTGGCACCCCAAGAGGGCCACACCACTAGCCAACTGTTACTCTTCCTCCACTTGGCTCAACCCTATCTTATCTAACCTACTGCTGCTCCTGCCAGATCGCTAGATGGTGCCAGCCGCTACATGGTCCTGACTCTTCTACATTGGGGCTATAGTTTGCTAGTAGCAGTACATATTATCATATACATTTTAATACGCAACAACACCTACAATATGCTTAGTATAAAACACATATTTTACTATGAGGAATATATCATAAACAGAATGGGGACTCAACCACCTTCTACAGAAGTCCAAGCTGTATTACTGAGGTAGGCTAGCAACCTCCTTTGACATCATCACCAAAGCCCTTTTAAGTAGAGATCAGCGAACCGGTCGCGGTTTGGTTTGTCGAACGGAGGTCTAGTTCGAGTTCGGTTCGGCGAACCGGTTCGGCGAACCGCTCGAACCCATAGGAAACAATGGGAGGCAATCACAAACACATAAAAACACCTAGAAAACACCCTCAAAGGTGTCCAAAAGGGGACAAACAACTCACAACACAAACACATGGGAAAGTGACAAGAACATATACTCATGCGAAAACAAAAGATCTGGACAAGGAAAAAGAGGAAGAGACACAGATATAGGCATGGCATGCCCTTTTAAAATGATGTAAAACACCGCAAGGTGACTCAAAGCGGAGTCTCCCTCTTTTCCAAAAATTGGGCCACACAGACACCCCTTCAGTGGCAGCACTTGTGCCCCAGTTGTACACTTCACAGGTAGAGTTGCATCAAGCACTTTCAAAATCCACAAGCATTTACTCTCCCCAGGATGACACCGGGGTAGTAAATTCCTTCTGGATCCATGACTTATTCATTTTGATGAACGTTAGTCTGTCCACATTGTCACTGGACAGACGCGTGCGCTTATCTGTCAGCACACACCCAGCAGCACTGAAGACACGTTCAGAGACAACGCTGGCAGCTGGACACGACAAGATCTCCAAGGCATAAGTGGAAAGCTCTGGCAATTTTTCAAGATTTGAAGCCCAAAATGAGCAAGGCTCCATTTGCAAAGTCATGGCATCGATGTTCATTTGGAGATAATCCTGTATCATCCTCTCCAGCCGTTGACTATGTGTCAGACTTGTTGTTTCTGGTGGCCTTGCAAAGGATGGTCTAAAAAAATTATGAAAAGATTCAATAAAATTGCTGTTACCAGCACCAGATACGGTGCTGCTGGTACGGGTAGACTGTTGAAGATGACGAGACCGTCCCATGTTTGTGAAGTTACTGGGAGATTCACTCCGTGCACCACGGTTGTTTGGTGGAAAAGCCAAGCTAAGATCGAGTAACAGCTTTTGCTGATACTCCTGCATACGTGCGTCCCTTTCTATGGCTGGAATTATGTCACAAAATTTGGACTTGTACCGGGGATCTAATAGTGTGCCAAGCCAGTACTCATCATCACTTCTAATTTTGACAATACGAGGGTCATGTTGGAGGTAGTGCAGCAAGAAGGCGCTCATGTGTCTTGCGCAGCCATGTGGACCAAGTCCACGCTGTGTTTGTGGCATAGAGGTGCTAACCGTTCTTTCTTCCTCTGACATCTCCCCCCAACCTCTTTCAACTGAAATTTGACCAAGGTCTCCCTCATCCACTGAGTCTTCCATGTCCATGGACAGTTCTTCCTCCATTTCTTCATGTTCTCCTGCACCTTCCTCAACATTTTGCCTGCTACCATGCACCCTTGTTGATCCCTGTCCCCCATGGTCCCATGCCTGCCGCCTTGGTGATGATGAATGTCTGGACCTTGGTGATGTTGTTGTCCCTTGCGCATATGAATCCTCCTGTAGTTCCTCCCCTCCTGTTGTCCCACCCCCTGACTCCGAATAGTGTTTAGCGTGTGCTCCAGCATGTAAATGACTGGAATTGTCATGCTGATAATGGCATTGTCAGCGCTAAACATATTCGTCGCCATGTCGAAACAGTGCAGAAGGGTGCATAGCTCCTTGATCTGAGACCACTCCATCAGGGTGATCTGCCCCACCTCTGCATCTCGTTGGCCCAGGCTATACGTCATGACGTATTGCACCAGGGCTCGGCGGTGCTGCCACAGTCGCTTTAACATGTGGAGAGTTGAATTCCAGCGTGTCGGCACATCGCATTTCAGGCGATCAACCGGCAGGCCGAAAGACTTCTGGAGTGATGCAAGTCTTTCAGCTGCGGTAGTTGAACGGCGGAAGTGAGCAGACAGTTTTCGTGCGCTGTTCAGAAGGCCATCTAGGCCGGGATAGTGTGTTAAAAATTGCTGGACAACAAGGTTCAACACGTGAGCCATACAAGGCACGTGTGTCACCTTGCCCAGGCGAAGGGCCGCACCCAGGTTTGCAGTTTGCAGCATTGTCGCACACGGCCTTATCAGGCTGCAGGTTGAGTGGAGAGAACCATTTACCAAACTCAGTCTCCAGAGCTGCCCACAACTCAGCCGCTGTGTGACTCTTATTTCCAAGATATTTCAAGATAAAGACCGCCTGATGCCGTTGCCCTCTGCTGCCAGCATAGTAATGAGGGGTGCGTGATTCCTTCTGCGCAGTTACAACGCTGGTGGCTTGACCAGGCAGGCTTGGGGCGGAGGTGGAGGACCCAGATGAGGTTGAGGAGGCAGAAGCTGTGGAGGAACTTGGACAGACAGAGGATTGACACACAAGTCATGGGGACGGCAAGACTTGTGCAGCAGACCCTTCACCATCTATCTCCATAGTTACCCAGTGCCCAGTCAGCGACATGTAACATCCCTGTCCATGCTTACTGGTCCAAGTATTGGTGGGGAAATGCACTCGTTCACACACAGAGTTTCTCAAGGAAGCGGTGATGTTGTGTACGACATGCTGGTGTAGCGAAGGCACACCTTTCTTAGAGAAGTAGTGGTGACTGGGCATCTGGTACTGGGGCACAGCGATAGACATAAGGTCTCTAAAATCCTGTGTGTCCACCAGGCGGAAAGGAAGCATTTTGGTAGCCAAGAGCTTACAGAGGGATAAAGTCAACCTCTTAGCTTTGTCATGGGTCGCAGGAAATGGCCTTTTATTTGTCCACATCTGAGGGACAGAGATCTGGCTGCTGTGTGTAGACGGTGGGGAGTAGTGTGTCCCTGGAAAAATGCAGGTTTGTGAGGAAAGTGCAGGCGTAGACATGATGTTGCCTTCATCCAACATTGGTGCTATCAATGTCAGAGAGCTGTACACACGCACTTGTTTCCCCTTCCAAACCAACTGATGACCTACCAAACAAACTGCCTGTTTCGGTTACAGTGGTGGAAGTTGTGCGTGGAAAACCAGGGGTGACAGCTGTCCCCACAGTCCTAGAAGATGAAGAGCGCGTGGATACACTGGAAGGGGCAGGCGGTGGATGGTCCGCTCTGCTAGGCCGCATTGCAGCACGGTGAGCTTCCCACTGGGACATATGATATTTATTCATGTGACGATTCATGGAAGAAGTTGTCAAACTGCTGAGGTTTTTTCCTCTACTAACAGATTCCCGACAAATTTTACAGATCACATGATTTGGGCGATCCTTTGCAAGGTCAAAAAAGGACCAGGCTAGGCAAGGCTTAGAGGCCATGCGAGCTGCAGAGCCACCCCAACTTGTGCTCAGAGGCAGAGTGGTGGCTGAGGATGCAGTTGTAGACGTGCTACCAGTACTCCTCCTCTGTCCAGGAAGGCGCAAGGTAACTTCGTCGTCAGTTGCATCCTCCTCCACCGCCTCTGTTGACCTCCTCGAGTGCCTGACTGTGGGTTGACAGTAGGTGGGATCTAGAACTTCCTCATCAAGCGTTGTGTCTGCACTCCCCTCACCCTCAGACCGAGCCTCTTCCTGCCCTGATCGAATATTTAAGTTGTCATCCCAATCTGGTATCTGCGTCTCATCGTCATCTGTATGTTCCTCATTGTCTCTACCAACAGGTGTTACAGTTTGTGAATAAGGGTCAACATTATGCTCAGAAACTTGGCCATCACGGCCAGAATCTGAGTCAAAAAGGTTCTGGGCATCACTGCAGACCATTTCCTGGTCTGTACTCACTGTAGTTTGGGAGCAGTCCGCTAATTCCCAGGCTATAGTGTGACTGAACAGCTCTGCAGACTCAGCCATCTCTGTTCCACCATACTGTACAGGGTGGATGGAGACTTGAGAGCTGGGAGAAAGCAAGTGTGACTGGGATGACAACTCAGAGGACTGTTTTTTTTTGGATGCGGTAGTTGAGGTGGAGGAGAGGGCACTTGTTGGACCACTTGAGATCCATTCAAGCATGTTCTTTTTTTGGGTACCTTTGTTCCGGTTGTTCGTGTCCGTAAAAAAGGGAGCACATCTGATTGTCCATGGAAAGTAGTAGACATCTTACTTTTGCTGGAAGATGGCCTATCTTCAGCAGATGTTAATGGAGCTTTGCCACCTTCCCCACGGACACAAACTTTTTTTCCTTTTCCAACACGCCTGTTCCCCTTCCCACCAGCATCTGTCATTTTGCCACTCATTTTGATTGCGACAAGATTGTCCACTTAAAATGTGGTAGTAAAAATTGAGAGGTGGTGTAGATTGCAGAGGTGGTCTAGCTTTATTGGCATCAGAAGAAACAACACAGACTATCCCTGACAATGCAACTATGGCCCTTAAACTGGCAGCACAGTTTGCAATTATAATGGCTTAGTAAAAATGAGCTTGATGGTGCAATGCAGAGGTGCTGGAAATAGCTTGGCACCAGTGGGACACTAATGATGTCTAACAGCCACTTTTAGGATGCCACTACGTTTTCTCAGTGTTTGCTATTATAATGGCTTAGTAAAAATGAGCTTGAGGGTGCAATGCAGAGTTGCTGGAAGTAGCTTGGCACCAGTGGGACACTAATGATGTCCAACAGCCACTTTTAGGATGCCACTAAGTTTGCTCAGTGTTTGCTATTATAATGGCTTAGTAAAAATGAGCTTGAGTGTGCAATGCAGAGGTGCTGGAAATAGCTTGGCACCAGTGGGACACTAATGAAGTCCAACAGCCACTTTTAGGATGCCACTAAGTTTGCTCAGTGTTTGCTATTATAATGGCTTAGTAAAAATGAGCTTGAGTGTGCAATGCAGAGGTGCTGGAAATAGCTTGGCACCAGTGGGACACTAATGAAGTCCAACAGCCACTTTTAGGATGCCACTAACTGGCAGCACTTAAAATGGCTTTGCTACAAAGGGCAGGAGGGTACAGTGGCCGGGTTGTGGGTCAGTGTAGAGGAAAGGAAGCCTCACTTTCTATCCCTCCTACTGGTGAAATGCAGCAAGGAAGTCCCTGAGCTTAGCTACACAGACTCTGTTATCTGTAGCTGTTAAAAACTGTTTCCACGGACCTGACTGTCACCTATGGCTCTGAGCCTGCTGTAATTAGCCCTTAAAAGGGCTGAAAGAAACTTCTATCCCTATTCTGTATATCGCTGTGTGTATAGCGTACACAGCAGGATCGGCAGCAGAAGCTGCGTCAGCGGTGACTGACACCCAGACGCAGAAGGCAGATAATGCCGTGCTGGAACAAAATGTCTGTTTTTATAATGCAAGGGCATGTGACATGGACAGCCTATGACACAAGCCCTTGCTTCTCTGGCAAAAAGTCCACTTAGCTGTGTGTGTGCCTGGGATTGGCTGACATGCTGGCCCGCCCCACTACACGCGCGCTTAGGGAAGGAAGAAAAGAAAAATAACAAAAAATGGCGATCGCCATTATCCCAGCAGCAGTGATCTGAACGCGCAGTCCCCGCACACTATACGCTGAAATTTCATAATAGTGTGAGTCACAGAGTGACTTACACTATTACAGCGAAAAGCCAGCTAGTAATTAGCTTGGCTTTTTGCTGATAGAACCGTTCTCAAACGTAACTCGAGCTAACGAACTTTTAGCAAAAAGCTCGAGTTCTAGTTTGATCTAGAACACCCCCCAAAATCACTCGAACTGCGAACTGGAGAACCACGAACCGCGCTCAACTCTACTTTTAAGGCAGAATTAAACAGAAATGTGCATATAATGCACTCTATTCTGCTAAACTGATACTGCTCACACTACAACATTGCTGAAACAGTGTGTAATTGTCTCTACAAGCAATTATTCAGTTGCATCTTCATCATTTCTGCCTCCTATTAAACATTTGTTTTCTGATGGCCTATAGGCCCCGTTACACGCAACAACATCGCTAACGAGATGTCGTTGGGGTCACGGAATTCGTGACACACATCCGGAACCGTTAGCGACGTCGTTGCATGTGACACGTACGAGCGACCGCTAACGATGCAAAATACTTACCAAATCGTTGATTGTTGACACGTCGTCCATTTCCCAAATATCGTTGCTGCTTTTGGACGCAGGTTGTTCGTCGTTCCTGAGGCAGCACACATCGCTACGTGTGACACCCCAGGAACGACGAACAACACCGTACCTGCGTCCTCCAACAATGAGGTGGGCGTGACTTTCATGCGGCTGCTCTCCGCCCCTCCGCTTCTATTGGACGCCTGCCATGTGACGTCACATGAACCGCCCCCTTAGAAAAGAGGCTGTTTGCCGCCCACAGCGACGTCGTTAGGAAGGTAAGTATGTGTGACAGGTATTAGCGATATTGTGTGCCACGGGCAACAATTTGTCCGTGATGCACAAAGGACGGGGGAGGGTGCTTTCACGAGTGGCATCGCTAGTGATATCGCTGCGTGTAAAGCGCCCTTTAGTCTGCCATTGACGATTTGTCTTCTGATAGTATGCAACTCTGCCAATAACAATTTAGTTGATGCAAATCTTGGACTGATTATACATGTAGAGTTTGAGTATATCCACACTCCTGGCTCTGTGTCTTCTGGTGTTTCCTGCTTTGCTTGTCTGCCTGCCGTCCTGCATACCCTGCTGTCCTGGTTCTCAGGGATCCATGTGCTGTCCAGCAAGTTCTGTCTGCTGTAACATCACCTTTGGTCCTTATTATTTACCTTTACCCAGAGCTTAGAAAATCCACCTCACCAGGTGAACCCATAGCATATACACATGGCAATGTTATAGATACTTCCTGCCAGGACTGGAATTAGCAGTATGGCATTTGCACCCATAGACAGGAACGTAACGACCGCGGTCGCAGAGGTCGCCACTGTGACCGGGCCTGGGGATGGTGCAGGGGGCCCACCGGCCCTGGCCCCTGATTCAGATAGATGTGTGTCGGAGCCTAGACCATATGTGGTACCCAAACCTTATCAAAACAACACGATAAATTGCTAAAGTTATTTTAATAGTTTATTTATTATTGTTTACTGAGAAACATTGTTATTACCAATTTTCTGTTCTTCAGTTGTCATTAACTCTGTAACTAGCATCACAACATATTTGGGCTCAGAATGTGAGTCACTGGTAATTTTAAAAATTAACTTTTAATAAATAGTATTAAAATATTAGAAAAATCCGGACAGACAAACACAAGGTAATTAACACAACGTACAATTGGATGAGTATAAGAAATGGACTCACAGGATTTACCAATTTTTACATTCCCTATGGTCCAATCGTGATCATCCAAATAAATAAAGTGACATTGTGCAGAGACCGTTAACCTCCCAAAAATTGCACTTTCGCCCTATGAGTATTACTCTTTATACAAAGTGGCTAAGTACAAATTGATAAATAACCACAAGTCTTAAAGACATTAATTGCAGTCAGGGGGGGAAAGGTACAGTTTTAGCGACAATAGTGCTCAAAAGATTAGTTATTGCATTCAATGATGGCAGTGGGATATATGCTCACCGTCCACCCCACTGCTTCACCAATGATACAGGTGTTACCTTACAAGATTCGGGAGGGGGGGGGGTGACTCACAAAACACCACACATTTCCCCTAGGGACCCTAAATAGGGAATGGATGGGATCAGCTCTTTGTCATGCCCGCTAAACGCTAAAGGAAGATGCAAGAGGGACACATGGGGGAGGATGCATGAACTACTTATCCACAGATAACTCAGGCAGACGTTCAGCAAAGCTTCAGTAACAATACTACAGAGGAGAGCAAGCCACCTGCTTGCAACCACAGATAGAGTGAACTGAATAATATAACACATTTGTTTTCTTTGCCTTTTCAAGCTTCCATTACCTTCATACATTATAAACTTGTAGAAATGAAAACAATGCCTTATAATGGGTGCAGGAAGCAATTTGGAACTTGACTAGTTTACACAGATTAACACCTTTTTCTTGTGCTGCACTTTTACTAAAAAGTGTGGGCAGTACAAAGAATTACGGGCGAAGTCACATACTTGTACTCTGCACAGAGAAAACAACTGCATGTGTTTGTATTTTTTTTTTATTCCCATAGGCTCTGTAGACAATACTGACATTTATATTCTAGATTATTATTTCCCTACCACGCAGATTTGAGCACCTTCCCAATTCACACCCAGCAAGAACAAATATGTTTCTGTATAAGGATATTTACAGGGTATATATATAAACCGCCCTGCGCTCGGGCTCGTTTGGTGGGTGGCTCGAGCGCATCCGGACCCGGGGGTCACGTCGCTCCGCAAGGGGATGCTGGCGATCTCGATGGGGTGGTTAGGTAGGTGTACGGCCGGAGCCATGTTTGAGTTCGTGACGCCACCCACGGGACATGGTGAAGGTGTAGACACCACCGTTGCAGTTACGGGGCACCCGGGGGAGATGGTAGTGCAGCAAGATGTTAACCCCTCCGTGGGCAGGGATGGTGGCCCCGGGACCCGCTTGCGGAGAGTGACAATTAGGCGGTGCAGGGCGGTACGCGGCCGGATGGCACTGTTGTACTCACGATTATTGACACACACAAGTCTCTAATGAACAAAGTTGATGGTGGTCGGTGCTCGCAGCCGGCTGCGTCTTGTCCCCCACCCGGGTTGGTGGTCCTTGCCTTCTTCCTGCACCTTGTTATGTTTGTGTAGACTGCCTGTGCCTTAGCAGCGGGAGTCCGCTCCCCGGCTGTGTATGTACCGGTGGAGTCCGTTTGCCCGCAGGCGCTGGCCCGTGGGATCTCTCTGCCTGTGCGGTGGCTTTCTATCCCCCTCAGTGGGCTGTTGCCTTCTTTCGGGTCTTGGGATGGGAAAGGACCTAAGGGTCAGACCTCAATCAGTGAATTCGACGTGGTCCAGTGGCTTCTGGGCCTCGTTCTGGGTCTGAGTACCCCCCTTGTGCTCCGGTTTCCAGTCGGTTACCTGGTTCGGTACCGGCGGGCCACTACCCTGTCCCGGTCCCTTACGGTTCCACCTGGCCGTCTTCCCGGCTCCTGCAGGCCAGGCCACCGCCTGCCTCCTAGCCAAGGTACCAGGGCTACGACCCTGGCACCTGTCTGTTTCCGCTGCAGTCCTGTCACCACAGGCCTGCCGCACACTCCTCCTCTCAACTCCACTACTCAACTGACTACTCCCTCGACTGACTAGTCAACTTGAACTTGCTGAACTCACTGACTAAAGTTTCCTGCCTCAGGCCCTCTGGACTCCTCGGTGGGCGTGGCCAACTGCCTGGCTCCGCCCCCTGGTGTGACCATTAAGCTCTGAGGGAGGTGACTAGGTTTTAATCTGGTTGACTGCTGTTACCTTTTTAGGGGGACGGGTGTTATGCAAGGGCCTACCTGTGACTACCTGGCTAGTCCAGGGCGTCACATATACGCCTGTGTTTCTTCTGTTCTCTTCTGTAACCCACAGGAATCAATTGTAATCCTCTACAGCACCCCCACAGGTGGAATAAGGTATTACATAGTGACCACTGAAATAAATAGGTTGTAATTATAACTGAAGTGCCGGCGTCCATGCAGGGATGGTGACTTACTCACCGCCCCGGCTGGGTCCCGTTCTCCCCTGCTGCTGCGCTGCTAACCACATGGTCTCCTGTTTCCTTCCCTTCTCGGGCCCTGTAAATGCTGCAAAGGGTTCCAGGAAGTGCACCTAAGACACACGCCCGCACACCGGCCTATGACTGAGAGGCACTGGGTATTTAAGGCATACTCCCATTAGGGAAGGTGCCTCCGCAACGTTCCCAGTTAGTAAGTGTCCTGTTTATCTAGTTAGTTGTCAGGTGCCGTAATTCCTGTGTCAGTCACCTGTACCTGAGTCTGCCTTCCCATACCTATCACTGGAAGAGTTTTTTTATTTACATTTCTCTCTTGGAAGCCGGGACATGAGCGTCTTTCTTCCATTTAGTGCAGGCTTCATGGATTTGTGAGCTGACTCCCGTTTCCCTGTCCTTGATTTGTTCATCAAGACTGGCTTACAAGTCTTGATAAATCGCAGCCCAAATTTTTGCTTCCTTCTCTGGTTATTTATCGAATGTTATCAATCATGTATAATATTGTGGGCTGGTTGACTGGACTGAACTAAAAAGCACAATAAAAAGTAATCAAACAATTAAAAAAGTCATCCCCACTCACATAAAGGTCACAAAGACCAAATAAATGACATGATTCAGAGAGTAAAAATTCTTCACAAATCTTCGGCTTCATGAACCATTGTATCCCATTGCATTCTTCTCGAGTTTCGGATGATAAGCGTGTCAAGCATTCTACTAGTTTTATTATTTTACTCCGGGTACTTCCTCAGCTAGGTGAAGTGTGACTGTTTGGTTTGGGTGTGGAAACAAGGAAGTTTATAATTACCAGTTCTTAGATTATATATTCTCTAGTTGATGTACAGTTTTCTCATACATTTTTTCCCATAATGAGTTAAAATGTAAAATATGATTTGAATTACAGAATATCTGTATAAAGGTTTTGTCGATCACTGTCGATATCCTATCTGATCGCATTGTTTAATCAACAATCAGAAAAGTAGGCATGTAAAGGCCGCTTTACACGCTGCGATATCGTTACCGATATCGCTAGCGTGCGTACCCACCCCCATCGGTTGTGCGACACGGGCAAATCGTTGCCCATGGCGCACAACATTGCTCAGACCCGTCACACGCACTTACCTGCCTAGCGACGTTGCTGTGACCGGTGAACCACCTCCTTTCTAAGGTGGCGATTCGTTCGGCGTCACAGCGACGTCACTAAGCAGGCGCCCAATAGAAGTGGAGGGGCGAAGATGAGCGGGACGTAACATCCCGCCCACCTCCTTCCTTCCGCATTGCCGGCAGCCGCAGGTAAGGTGAGGTTCCTCGTTCCTGTGTGTGTCACACATAGCGATGTGTGCTGCCGCAGGAACGATGGACTACATCGTACACGCAGCAGCAATGATAATTGGGAATAGGGGGGCATGTCACCGATTAGCGATTTTGCACGTTTTTGCAACGATGCAAAATCGCTCATAGGTGTCACACGCAACGACATCGCTAAAGTGGCCGGATGTGCATCACAAATTCCGTGACCCCAACGAGATCGCTTGAGCGATGTCGTAGCGTGTAAAGCGGCCTTAAGTGGACATCAAAGGGGTTGTCCAGGCTAAACAAGTTATAACCTATCCACAAGATAGGTGTCCGACTGATGGGCCTTTCACTGATTGGCAGAATGGGAATTTTATTTTTACTCCTCCAAGAGGACAATTTTATTCCCATTAAAAAATGGATCCGCAAGTCATAAGCAAAACTGCTCCGCCATTCATTCTTTATTAGGCTGCCAGAAAAAGGAATGAATGTAACGATAGTTGAGCATATGCACAGCGGCTCCTTCCTAACGTGGATAAAGGTGTCACCTTCTGCCCTTCCTTCCTAACAGGTACGAGGGGCTGCTGATAAGTCTTTTGCTTTGTGATTTTTTTTTGTTTCTATGGTAACGAATGTTACATCACATGAAAACCTTATGTGTCTAATATATGTTTTCAAAATTTTGTGTTTGTTGCTTATGGTAACAGTGTTCTACGCATGCAGGAAAACAAAATAGAGGAGTCTAATGCGATATACACAGCAACTTAGAGCAGAGGAGTGATAAAATTCTTGTTTCTACAGGGAAAGTCCGCGAAGGATATTCATGGTGATATGTCGCAGACATTTGGGGATCAATGCCCCTCATATTCCACAACTGGGTTGCCAAATTTAAAACAGGCCACTTCAGCACCAATCATGAGGAACGTCCTGGACGACCGAGAGTGGTTGTTGTTCCGGAGATCGTTGATGCTGTGCACAACCTCATACTGGAAAATCGACGAATTTCAGCTAAAGCAATAGCAGACATCATGGGGATTTCCCGTGAACGTGTTTGTGTCATTATCCATGAACATTTGGACATGAGGAAGTGATCTGCAAAGTGGGTCCCCAAATGTTTGACAACGGATTAAAGAAGCAGCGAGTGACAACTTCCTGGTCCATTTATCAGCATTTCTGGACTGATAAGAATTTCCTGGAGTGACTGGTCACTATGGATGAGACTTGAATTTATTTGTATGACCCTGTAAACTAGGAGCAGCCAAAAGAGTGCAGGCACAGTGATTCTCCACGTCCAAAGAAGTTCAGGGTGCAAAAATCAGCCACTAAAGTGATGGCGCCTGTGTTCTGGGATAAGGAGGGCGTGCTGCTAGTGGACTACCTGCAAAAGGGTTCCATCATCAATGCAAGGTATTACATTGAACTTTTGGACCAATTGAAAGCAGCTCTGAGGGGCAAAAGGCGCGGCAAGCTGTCCAAAGGAATCTTGTTCCTTCAAGACAATGCTTCCGCTCACACGGCACAAGCGACCACGGCAAAACTGGCAGAGCTGGGCTTCCAGCTGGTTGACCACCCACCTTATTTACCAGATCTAGCTCCCTCCGACTATCATCTGTTTCCAAAACTAAAGAAACACCTCAAGGGTACCAAATTTCACACCATTTCTGATGTCATAGCTGCTACAGATGCCTGGTTTGAGGCACAACCGAAATCCTTCTTTTTGCTAGGCTTACAGAACTTGGAATACCGATGTAAGAAGTGTGTTGACATCAGTGGAGAGAGGTCCTAGCTGAGTGTTTCAGCAGCACCTGCTTTGTAACCAAGCCCCTTCAGGTTTAAGTAGCGGTGTTTCCTAGCAATTCTTGCTGAAGCTACAAATCCATTGTTCTCTGACTGCCTTGGTGGAAGGTCCTGCTGAGGAGTTGTACTTGGGCTTTACCCTTTTTTCATTGCTGTTTCCCAGGTTTGTCTTTCCTTCCCTTGTGTTTTATTAGTGCAGCAATGGGTCTAGTGAACCTCACCTGCCTCTCACTAGCCAGGTCATATCCAGGGCTTTTCAGGGTCTCAGGTTCCTGCTCGGCAACAGTTGCGGAGACTGTGTAGGGACTGGTGAGGAGAGTAGGAACACTAAAAATGGCAACGTTTTTATTAAAATGTGATAAATAATGTGACATAAATTTCTTGCTTGACATAAAATGATGTATCACTAATGGTTTATGTACATTTTCCGGTTTGGGCACATTTTTTTGCAATAATCTTCTGAAAATAGCAGAAAAAAAAAACACCACAAAACTACATACCAAATAAAATGGTAGAGATGTGTGTATTATACAAAGTATTAGGTCCTACCTCTCCAAATAATTGAATTGAGGTTTTCTAAATTAGTCCCATTGCCCCCTGTTGTATAACTCCGGCCCCTCGCTGTGCCGTCTGCCTTTACTAACATGTGACAGACGGCTGGTGGTGCAGAGCTCACTGATACCAGCGCAGTCCTGTAATAGGAGCCATCGGGGTAACAAATCCATTCACAACATTTCATTCTTACTAAATATTCCTCCTCTTGACAGTCCCCTTCGGTTATTTCCCAGCACTCTGGCGGGGACTGGGGAACACTGGGAGCTTCCGGTTCCGGTTACTGCCGACTTCCGCCCACGCTCTCAGGGTTCGTGGGTGGGGCTTCTTGTTTACATATTTTTTATTTTAAAATTTGGTTCAAACAAAACAAATTGTTCACACAGTGAAATTTAAATTGTGGGTGGGGCTTCTATTCGCACGCTTTTGCAGTTCCGCGCTCTTTCCAGGCACAGTGATGGTGCAGCAGCTTTTTCAGCATTCAAGATGGCGACAGTCTTTACACAAACAGTCCATATAATACAGTTCCTAAGGCACACGTCACCCGTGTTAACGGGCCTTGTCCGAATCTTGTTCGTGACGCCAATTTTAAGCTGTGTCGCCCAGGGAAGGGGATACTTGGTCCCGGGCAGTTGCATATGGAAATGTCACTTCAGGTGGCTGTTGCCTGGTCCCGTGCCCTGGGGACGCATAATAAAAGGGGGTATTTACAGGGGATAAGAGAGTTAATGTTCGTGACGCCACCTCCGAGTTGCGGTTAAGAATGGAGAACCACCGCTGCTCAACGTGGATACTCCCAGGGATGGTGATAGTGGCAGCTATGGTGGTAGGTCCTCCGCAGGTAGGTCTGTGCCTGGGAGATGTATGATGTAGAATGATGGAGACCTCACCAGGTTAACTTTAACAGTCTCTACTCACATGGTCCCTGTATTGCCAGTGCCAGATAGTGACTCAGGTTGCTCTTTCCCTGACACTCTCAGTGTAGTTGAGACCCTGAAGCTTGGAACTTTGGGGGTCCCCCGGCTGTGATACAGCGGTCTATCCATTAGGTTGGCAGTGTGGGCCCTGCAGGGAGGTAAGTGTCCGAACCCCGATCCTAGTTTACTGATGATGCCCCCGGATCTGAAAAGTCAGTGAGGCTGCTGGAGAGCCCTCACCGTGCAGGTATTTGCCAAACAGTCTAAAACTTGCGCTTGACCTAGGGCCCTGTGACCCGTACGTGCCCAGATTCCAGTGGGGCTCCCTCGTACCGTCCCTAGGGTCTTGACTCCTGCCCAGAGGTACTCGCTTGCCCTGGCTGGCAATCTGACTCCCATGCCCCTGAGTCACCATTACACAGACCCAGCTAGAGGCACGTCTGCTCTCCTCACTACATTCTGACAGACTACTTCCTGTTCTCTCACAGACTGGCCTGCCCGCTCCCACCAGGTGGTCTAGTCCCTGGTGTGAGTGGCAACTGGGATTTTTAGGTGTGTGTTGCTGTTGCTGGCACTGGTGTTACAGATCTCAGGGGCTAGGTCCTGCATCCCCAAGAGGATGCAGTTCCCTGTAGTGCAGAGGGTCTCAGGGACACTACAGAAGGAACGGCAGCAACTCAGCCATGAAGTGGAGACCACGTAAAGTTGCAGAGCGGGCCGAGTGCAGAGGAGTAGAAGGTGGAAAAGTCACCAACACTCTTCTGACTCCTTAGCTGCAGAGGCCAAACTCTTTCTATCATTAATGTCAGCACAGAATCTGCGCACCAGAAACATCATAATATGGGTTTCCATGGCTGAGCAGCTACATTCAGCCTTACATCACCAACCACAATGCCAAGGGTTGGATGCAGTACTGTACAACTGCCACCACTGGAACACGGGGGGTCCCCGGTTTGTGGTTTGTCCACCTCTGTCCGCCTGACGTTAGCGTGAACCCTGTGAGGTTGGAGTCTCTGGTCCTGTCCCCGGCTCTCTCTTTGCTACTTAGTCTTCGGATTCTTTAGGGTCAGTAAGGTCCTTGATGGTCCCCTTTGCTGTGCAGGTGTTAACAGGTCGGCTTGAAGCTCTTTCCTGTCCTAGGGTCCTGTACCCCGTAGTTCCGGGAGTACTCCACCGTACTCCACTGGCAACCACCTCTCCTGGGTACCAGGTCATCATTAACCCAAGTCAGGGAGTCACTTCACTTCCCTCTTCACACCTCTGCTGTCAACTCTAGACTCTCTACTCTCCACAGTCTGCTCCTCCCACCTGGTCAACTAGTGGACTGGAGTGGCTCCACCTCCAGGTGGCCATCCATGGTCCCACCCTAGCTAGGTACCATTGCATGGGGATTGTTTGGGAAAACTGGGATTACCTGGGTTTTTTGTGGTACCGGCACTGGGGTTCTGGGTACCTAAGGGGGTAGGCCCTGCATCCTGGTGGGGATGCAGAACCTTGTAGCACCTTGATGGTCTCAGGGGCACTACATATACATCAGATAATAGCCATAATACTTCACGAACATCTCACGTTGCATCAAGCAGGCATGGTCACTTTTCAGTTATATACAATAGCACTTAATTTCCTTGACACTTCGTACTCTTGTGTCTCATAATGGTCCAGTCAGCAACTCTCGGAAGCCTAGTCTTCCCTTGTGAGGGCCAGATGGGTCAAGGTGTAACCCTAAAGCCACTCACAGCTAGTCTCAGTTCCTAATTGACTTGTTAGGCCTAACCTAGAGAGGGCATGTCGGTACAACTCCTCACTGCTACTGATAAAGTCCATTGTTGGTGGGTCCCAGACTCCTGGCTGTAGTGCACCCTCAGCTCCCTATAGGAGAACTTATGTGTTATGTCCCAATATGGCATAACTTCCTTCTTATTTACACAATCGGGGTACTCTACCAGAGTCAACTGTTTACTAGCCTCCATTTGATACAAGTCCTATTCTTTCAGTCCCCCTTTACATGAACCTTCTAGATCCCCTGGGTTTCTTTTCTGGGTAATGAGCTATCAAATATTTCAGTCTATGAAATATTGCGGTCTATCACATATCTTGTCACTTTCCTTGCTCCTTTGAATGTATTATCTGCTATATGGCTCTCCCTCTTCTCTGCACATAATCTGTAACATAGCAGTCTGCTAAATGTAAGTCCTTAGGTCACACACCACTGCTAAATGTCAATCCTTAGGTCATGCACCACTGCTAAGTGTCAGTCATTAGGTCTTGCGCCACTGAATTCTTGGTTCTGTAAACTCCCAGGAAACAACTCCCTTGTCTGTCCATCCCACTCTGAGTCAGGTCCAACCATTACCCTACCGTGTTTTCCCGAAAATAAGACCTCCCCCGAAAATAAGACCTCCCAGGAGTTTTCAGGGAAGCCTTAATATAAGACATCACCTGAAAATAAGACCTAGCCACGGTCAATAATGAAGTGTCATGCAGCGGTGAAAAAGTTAAAGACACTGCAGGACACTTCATTATAGGCAGCGGGCACCCCCAGAAGAGAGAAGACAGAAGAAAGAAGACCCCCAATCATACTTACCAGACGCCGACCGGGAGCAGGTGAGCGCATCAAGGTCCTGCAGCGGAATACACACGCACACACACATCAGATCACACTCACACACACACACAAACACTACAGATCGCATCCACACACTCACCACATCCAGCAATATCGCTTGCTTCTCGGCGGCGATACTGTGCACTGTGCGTGCAGTGATCTTCCTGGACCTGCCAAGGATCACATGGCCGGAAGCATGTGGTATCTCCGGATTTTGTGAGTGTGTGCACGCGTATGTGCGATATTGTGAGTGTGTGTGTGTGTCTGTGTGTGTGTGAGTGTATGCGATCAGATGTGTGTGTATGCTGTCTGATGTGTGAGTGTGTGTGAATGTATGCGATCGGATCTGTGAGTGTCGGCAGGAGGCAGAGGGGGACGGCGTGCAGCACAGCTGCTGGGACCGCCCACTGGAGAGCACAGGGAGAAGTGATGTGTGTGTGTGTGTGTGTGTGTACGCTGTCTGATGTGTGACTGTGTTCTGATGTGTGAATGTCGGCCAGATGCAGGGGTGCACAGCTGCAGGGAGATCACAGGGAGAATTGATGTGGTGTGTGTTTGTGTGTGTGTGTGTGTGAGATCTGATGTCAGCCAGACGCAGGGGAGCAAAGCTGCAAGGAGATCATAGGGAGAACTGGTGTGTGTGTGTGTGTGTGTGAGATCTGATATCAGCCAGACGCAGGGGAGCACAGCTGCAGGGAGATCATGGGGAGAACTGATGTGGTGTGTGTGTGTGTGTGTGATCTGATGTCAGCCAGACGCAGGGTAGCAAAGCTGCAGGGTGATCATAGGGAGAACTGGTGTGTGTGTGTGTGTGGGTGTGTGTGTGAGATCTGATATCAGCCAGACGCAGGGGAGCACAGCTGCAGGGAGATCATGGGGAGAACTGATGTGGTGTGTGTGTGTGTGTGTGTGTGTGTGTGATCTGATGTCAGCCAGACGCAGGGGAGCACAGCTGCAGGGAGATCATAGGGAGAACTGATGTGGTGTGTGTGTGTGATCTGATGTCAGCCAGACGCAGGGGAGGCATGCAGCGTACCTGCTGGGAGATCACAGGAGGATCTGGGAGACATACAGACGCCCGGGGCTGGTAAGTATGATGATCCTGGGAGGGGGGGGGACCTGCTTTTTGTGGGGGGTAAACTTACCCCCAACCATGTCTCTTCGAGAATAAGACACCTCCCGAAAATAAGACCTAGCGCTTTTTTCAGGGCAAAAAAAAAATATAAAAGTGTCTTATTTTCGGGCAAACAGGGTAATATGTGTCAGACCAAATAGATGTAATTTACAAAAAAGAACACATTTAAAAACAGTGCATTGTATTGTGGAACATCACATTTTCTTCGAGGGGGTGTGGGCGGCACTTCCACTTCCTTACAAATCAATGGGTACATTTCCCACAGACACCTCCAAAATCTTGTATAAGTTCTTCCCAGAAGAGTGGAAGCTGTTATAGCTGCAAAGGACCATCTAGAAAGGGAGGTCATCAATCCTAGTGTAGGTGTAACGTGAAGGGGGCACAATGCTATTTAACATATATTGTACATTCACCAACGCTAATAGAGGAAGTGCACAGCACTTGGCAGCTGTGATATTGCAGGCAGTGCACTTACTGTATACTGCAGATATTCCCGTAGACAGCTGCATTACAGGCTGGGAAAAGAGATGTAGATTCTTCTCATTACCCTGTAATTAAAACCTCAGGAAGCGACTCATTTTAGCAGTGTCATCCTTCTCTCCTTGGCATAAATCTGTATCCCTGCTTCAGTGTACTTCTGCTTTCATATTGAACAATTCTTTGAGGGAACCTCCAGTTGATTATTGCTGCCCGAACCACCCTCGGCATGATCTGATCAGAGATCAACTCTGTTATATGTATATGTCACATACTTTACAATGCAACTAGAATGACTAGTCCAGTAGGCAGGCCACCAGTGGCTGCACCCCACCCGCTCCCCTTGACTGGCAAGTCTCTCCTTGTGCATACACAACTGACTCTTCCCGTCAACATACAGTACAACATAGTTTTACAACATTTAAAAAAAAAAAAAATCAACACACATTTTCATTCTTCTTGAAATAACATCACAAATGTTCATGGGTTGTATCTAGTGATGGGCGAATACTAAAATATTTGGGTTCCGGATATTTGTACCGAATACTTTTCCAGTATTTGTCACGAGTAACATCTAATGCAAGTCAAACCCGAGCATTTTGCTAGGAAATCTTCAAGAAAAATGCTTGGGTTCCCCCATTGAACCCCATCCCCACAGTATTATGCTGTCACCACCATGTTTCACTGTGGGTATGGTGTTATTGGGGTGATGAGCTATATTGGTTTAGGGCCAGACATAGCGTTTACTTTGGTGGACAAAAAAATTCAATTTTGCGCTCATATGACCACAGCACCTTTCTCCATACATTTGGAGAGTCTTCCACGTGTCTTTTGGGAAAATAAAAACAAGCCTTCCAGTTTTTGGCTTTAAGTAAAATCTTTTTTCCCGGCCACTCTTCCATAAAGGCCAGCTCTATGGAGAGTACAACTTATTGTGGTCGCATGGACAGATACTCCATTCTCTGCTTGAGAAATCTGCAGCTTCTTCAGGGTTACCTTTGGTCTCTGTCCTGCCTCTCTGATTAATGCCCTCCTTGCTCGGGCTGACAGTTTTGATGGATGGCCTTCTCTTGGCAGGTTTGAAGTGGTACCATGTTGTTTCCATTTGATGATAATGGATTTGATGGTGCTCCAGGGGATCATCAGAGATTGGAATATTATTTTAGAACCCAACCCTGACTTTTACCTCTCAACAACTTTGTCTCTGACTTGTTTGGAGATCTCCTTGGTCTTGATGGTGTTGTTTCGAGATCTCCTTAGTCTTCATGGTGTTGTTTCAAGAGCTCCTTGGTCTTCATGGTGTTTGGTTAGTGGTGCCTCTTGCTTAATGGTGTTGCAGCCTCTGTGGCCTTTGAGAAAAGATTTGCATATACTGACAGAGCATGGTATACTTAAATTGTACACAGGTCGACTTAGGCGGGCTATACACGTTGCGACATCGCTACCGATATATCGTCGGGGTCACGTCGTTAGTGACGCACATCCGTCGCCGGTAGCGACATTGCAATGTGTAAATCCTAGGTGCGACGATGAATGAGCGCAAAAGCGTAAAAAAATCGCTGATCTGTGTCACATCGTTAATTTCCATAATGTCCTTACTGCTGCAGATACGATGTTGTTCGTCGTTCCTGCAGCAGCACATATCGCTCTGTGTGAAACCGCAAGAACGACAAACATCTACTTACCTGCGTCCATCGACACTGCGGAAGGAAGCAGGTGGGCGGGATGTTATGTCCCACTCATCTCCGCCCCTTCGCTTCTATTGGCCGGCCGCTTAGTGATGTCGCGGTGACGTCGCTGTGACGCCGAACGCACCTCCCCCTTGAGGGAGGGATTGTTCGGCGGTCACAGCGATGTCACCAACCAGGTATGTGCGTGTGAAGCTGCCGTAGCGATAATGTTCGCTACGGCTGCAAGCACCAGATATCGCATGTACAACGGGGGCGGGTGCTATCGTGCTTGACATCGCTAGCAATTGCTAGTGATGTTGCAACGTGCAAAGCCTGCCTTACTGACACTAGCATGGGACTTATGAAGGTAATTACTTGCACCATTACTTTTTGCGGGATTCATAGCAAAAAGGGTGAATACATATGCACATAGCAATTTTTATTGATTTTATCCCACAAATTTAATTTTTGCCTATATATTCCTCACTTCACTTCCCCAACTTAGACTATTTAGTGCTGATGCATCACACAAATCGGATTAGAAAAATATTTAAACACAGGTTGCAATGTAACAAAATAGGTAAAAAGCCAAGAATGGTGAATACTTTTGTGCTGCCCCTGCAGCGGTTGAACCGCTCGAACCCGGGGATGATTACTCGTGGCTCGAGGGTCTCCGGACCAGGGGCCACATTCAAATGAAGAAGGGGGTATTTACAGGGGAGATATAGTTTGTGAAGCTACCCGTGGTGTGCGGTAATAGGGAGTACCGCCGCTGCCGTTGGGAGTACCGGGGTTGATGGAATGGAGGCAGCTAGATGACGTTTTCCCTCCACGGGTAAGGAAGGCCACAGGACTCTGGATGGTGAGCGACAGTGCAGGGGGAGCGCAGGGCTGGTTGGGAGCAGGGGTTAATCAGGTACTCACTCGGCAAGAAAGTAGACGCTGACAATGTTGTAAACCAAGTCTCTGGGTGCCGCTGCCCTCTTGGGGAGCTTGTCCGGGTCCCGTCCCCTGCAGCACTGCCTGGTGGTCCGTGGCCTGCCTCCTGACACTGTCTTTTAGAGTGTGCAGTTGGCCCGTCAGCTTGGAGTTTCTGGGCCCCGCTCCCTGCTAAGAGTAGCAGAGGGGCTTGCTCTCAGGAGCTCACGCTTGGAATTTCAGTGGGCTGATTTGCTTGGAAAGCCCTATCCTCCTCGTTGCGCTAGTGCCCCCTGATCTCTGAGCATCGTGGCAACAGTCCATATAGGCCCTGTCCTCCGCAGGTTAATTGCCGGGTTGCTTGAAGCTTCTCCCTGACCCAGGGTCCATGTACCCCGACGTGCCTTCGGTCCCAGCCTGGCTATTGAACTGTGGCTGCTGGCTATCCTCCAAGACTAGCCAAACACCCAGTCCCAATCTCCCACGACTGAGTCTCTGACTCCTCCTGGTCCAGACCACCGTCTGCAACCTAATCTCCTTTCCCCTGGGAGCTCCAACTCCCAGCTTCCTCGAGCTCCTCACTGCTCGAGGGCTACCAAAGACTTACTTGTCACCTCCCACCTCCCTGCCTGACCCCTAGGTGGGCGACCCTATTCCAGCTTAAGCAGCCCACTGGTGTGCCTGACAGGTGTGGTGCGAGGTGTAACTAATATTTGTGGATGCTGGTGGAGGCAGTACCGCAAGATGGGGACCCAGAACCAATGGGGGTTGAGCCCTGCACGGGGAAAGAAAGATTGTGCAGAACCCTGTGACGACCTGACTAGTCCAGGGCGTCACACTTTCACCTGACACTGTATATGCTCTCCACCCTATATTAAAAATAGCAATTTAAATGTTAGGATTGCACAGCCATTCTGTCAGGAATTTTCAAAGTATGTATACCAGCCTCATCAGGTCTAACAAATCTATTTAAAAATATATACAACTTATCTTGTGAATCCTGGTGACAGATGCATATTGAAAAAGTAATATTGCAACTGCAGAGACATTAACGTGGCACTTATTTGTCTTTGGGATCCACTGCCTCTAATTAAATAGGCAAATAAATGAATGCGTCACTTGGGACTTCTTGACCTGCGTCACGCCTCAGATGAAAGGTAGAAAGTACAATGCTCGTCTTCTCACTGGAAACATGAAAATGTCACCAGCTCAGAATCGCTGACTCATTTAAACAGTTAAAGTGTAAGTCTCATACACATCAAGGCAGAACCGTGTTTACATAGTATCACGGCATACAGAGTTCCTATAGGTCGGTAATATGGGTAATATGAAACTCTAAAGGGGGCTTTACACGCAGCGATATCGTTAGCGATATCGCTGGTGAAAGCACCTGCCCCCGTCGTTTGTGTGTCACGGGCAAATCGCTGCCCGTGGCGCACAATATCGTTAGGACCCGTCACATGCACTTACCTGCCTAGTGTTGCCGGCGAACCGCCTCCTTTCTAAGTGGGCGGTTCAGGCGGCGTCACAGCGGCGTCACTAAGCGGCCGCCCAATAGAAGCGGAGGGGCGGAGATGAGCTGCCTTAACATCCCGCCCACCTCCTTCCTTCCTCATTGCCGGCGGCCGCAGGTAAGGTGATGTTCCTCGCTCTTACGGTGTCACACGTAGCGATGTGTGCTGCCTCGGGAACGACGAATGACCTGCGTCCTCAACATTCAACGATTTTATGAAAATGAATGACGTGTCAACGATCAACAATTTGGTGAGTATTTTTGATCGTTAACGGCCGTTGGTGTCACATGCAACGACGTCACTAACGATGCCGGATGTGCGTCACGGAATCCGGGGCCCCAGCGATATATCCTTAATACGTCGTTGCGTGTAACGGGGCCTTTAGTCTCTATCTGTGGGGCCAATTCATCAACTCTTTTTGTGTGTTTGACTCACAGAGGATTGCTAAGACTGGATATGATTGTAGCAAACTTTTTTTCTACAGTTTTCACCATCTGGTTGTAAAAATAATGTTTCCATTTACTGAATGAAAAGAATTGTCAGAGAGCAAGATTTGATTCATGGGCATATCTAGAAAGTGCTGGGTCCAATACCAAACTTGCTATAGATACCAGTCTTTGCCATGATTTCCCTTGGGTGGGGGTTCAATTCTCCTGGACTGATATGCAGACTGCAGAACTACTGTGATGGGTACAGAAATGTGTCCATAATGTCACATTTAAGTTGAATTTACACCACCTCCTTCTGCCATGTTCCTGTCACACGCCTCCTTCCTGCTCTTGCTTTTCTCCTGAGTCTCTCACTGTCTATTCTTGTGTATATGTAGTGTGTCCGAGTTTTGGTTTTCCCTTGTCTGTCTTTATCTGTTTTCCATCACACTCCTGTCCTGTCCTTCCCTGGTGGTGGGGGTGGTGGGGTATCAGAGTAGTATTGGTCAGGAGCATACCAAGAATGGGACACAGGCATTGCCACCATCATGTGGGGTAATGCGGTATACAAATTACTGTGGGATGCTGGGGGCCTGTGGGATATACACATTACTGGGGGATACTGGGGGCCATACACATTACTGGTACTGGGGGACACTGGGTGCCTAGGGGCATACACTTTGCGCAGGGACGCTGGGGGCCTGTGGGATATGCACATTACTAGGGAACACTGGGGACCTGGGGGGCATACAGATTACTAGGGGACACTGGGGACCTGTGTGATATACACATCCGCTGGGGGCCTTCATCAGGACAATCAAATACCTGATGAAGAAGTCTTGATGACTTTGAAATGCATTGACCAATAAATCATATTCTACCTTATACCGTTTGGACCTCGTGGCGACACAGGAGATTAACCCTTTCCTCCTTTCCATTGTTTCATCTCCACGTGCGTGTCTGCAGAGGCCTACAGGCGTTTATGGTGGCTGTGACCTACACAACCACAAGAGGTGAACCCCTCTAAGTTATTCCTCATAATTTACATTGGATAAGACATTATTTGCGCAATTATTTTTACAGCTTCACTTTGATTGTTCATATTAAGAAAGAAGACAATTCCATAGGTGTATAACTGATCGGTCAAATTATTTTTTGTTTTTTTCTGGGAATATGGCTGTGCCGAACCTGTCTTATCTGCACTTGCACATTTGTTGCTCCATTCAAATTCCTGTAATTTGTGATTTGTGGAGGTCCCGAGCAACCCGACACTTACCAACAATCTTGTGGATAGGTGAAAACTTTTGTTTTGGGGGAAACGCCTGTTACATTTCATAGGGTTGTGAGACTGCACCTTATCCGCTCCCTCAGCCGGTCACGTCAAACACCAATTTGTTGTCCCACCCAAAAGATTGTATGCAACAGTCAATCGCGTATCTACCGCTATACAAAGGAAGGCAAGAACCTACAAATGACTCAGTGTTCCAGTATTGTAAAGAGCAAATACCGTCGTCCTGCACCTGAAGAAAGTCACTTTCTAGTTTCAGGACAACTTCTAAATTCCAATGTGTTATGTGTAAATTTACTGTAAAACTGAATGTAAATAGCATGAGATATCTTTACTATGTCAAATAATTCTTTGCCAAATGCGATGGACTAGCAACTTTCAAAGTTTTTTTCAAGATCGCCTCCTTCACTCTTATGCCGGCGTCACACGGTACGATATATTGGGTGATATGTCGTTGGGGTCACGGATACCGTGACGCACATCTGGCATTGTTACAGATATCGTACCGTGTGACACCACCGAACGACTGTGAATGAGCAAAAATACTCACCTTATCGTTGCTCATTGACACATCGTTCATTTTCAAAATTTCGGTCCTCCATCTGTGCGCCGAGGCAGCACACATCGCTACTTGTGACACCCCGGGAACGACGAACACAGCTTACCTGCGTCCCACCGGCAATGCGGAAGGAAGGAGGTGGGCGGGATGTTACATCCCGCTCATCTCCGCCCCTCCGCTTCTATTGGCCAGCCGCTGTGTGACGTCTCTGTGACACAGAACATCCCACCCCTTTCAGGAAGAGGATGTTCGCCGCCCACAGCGACGTCGCTCAGCAGGTAAGTACATGTGACGGGGGTTCACGACTTTGTGCGCCACGGGCAACTAATTGCCCGAGATGCACAAACGACGGGGGTGGGTACGATCGCTCGTGCGATCGCACGATACATCGTACCATGTGACGCCAGCCTGTATAAATACTTATGTTGGACAAGGTCATTCATTAGGTCCAGGCTGTCACACAAAACCCTGGTCAAGTGATTTCCACCCCTGAGTATCCCCAACTGGAACTGACAGTTGCCGACTCCGGTTAATTGTCTTTTGACAATTATGTTAAATGGATATTTCCAAACCTCCAAAATAAAAATCTATACATGGATAAAGGAAAACTTTTTGGGGGGTGGAAGAGGGGGGAGGGGATTGTATTAACTCTTCAAATTGTTTATAAGCTTTATCTATTTTTTCTAATTACATTTTTAAATTTTTTTGACTATTAAAGGGAATATGTCACCAGGTTTTTACCACCTAATCTGAGAGCAGCATAATGTAGGGGCAGAGACCCTGATTCCAGCAATGTGTGACTTACTGGGCTGCTTAGTGTAGTTTTTATAAAATCACTGTTTAATCAGCAGTAGATTATCATTACAGGACTACTTGGTGTGCTTCTAGGTAGTCCAGCATATTCATGAGCTCTGTATAACTGCTAGATCTGCAGCAGAGGAAACATTGATTCTATCAAAATGACAGCAAACAACCCAGTAAGTGACACATCAGTGGAATCAGGGTCTCTGTCTCTACATTATGCTACTCTCAGGTGAGGTAGCAAAAAATTGGTGCAAGATTCCCTTTAACTCCAAAATCCTCATTCTTTTCGGGATGTTGAAAAGCAGAAATTCTGTCACTGTTTTTTTTAGTTTAATTACATGGGATAAATAGCAAAACACTTTTCGATGTTGTTAAAGGGAATCTGTCACCAGATTTTGCTAAGTCTTCTGAGAGCAGCATGAAGTAGGAAAATAGACCCTGATTCCAGCAATCCATCACCTTATTTACTGAGTACAGAAGTTGTGACAGAATCAGGTCTTAGATATACAGTCATATGAAAAAGTTTGGGCACCCCTATTAATGTTAACCTTTTTTCTTTATAACAATTTGGGTTTTTGCAACAGCTATTTCAGTTTCATATATCTAATAACTGATGGACTCAGTAATATTTCTGGATTGAAATGAGGTTTATTGTACTAACAGAAAATGTGAAATCCGCATTTAAACAAAATTGGACCGGTGCAAAAGTATGGGCACCCTTATCAATTTCTTGATTTGAACACTCCTAACTACTTTTTACTGACTTACTAAAGCACTAAATTGGTTTTGTAACCTCATTGAGCTTTGAACTTCATAGGCAGGTGTATCCAATCATAAGAAAAGGTATTTAACCCCTTCACGACCGGCCGATTTTTCGCTTTTCGTTTTTTTTTCCGCCATTCTTTTTCTGAGAGACGTAACTTTTTTATTTTTCAGTCAATATGGTCATGTGAGGGCTCATTTTTTGCGGAACGAGCTGTACTTTTAAATGAAACTATCAGTTTTACCATATAGTGTACTAGAAAACGGCAAAAAAAATTCCAAATGCAGAATAATTGCAAAAAAAGTGCGATGGCACTATGGTTTTTGAGATATTTTATTCACTGTGTTCACTATATGGTAAAACCGATGTGTGGGTGTGATGCCTCAGGTCAGTGCGAGTTCGTAGACACCAAACATGTATAGGTTTACTTTTATATAAGGGGTTAAAAAAAATCGGAAGTTTGTCCGAAAAAAGTGGCGCACGTTTTACGCCATATTCCGTGATCCGTAGCGTTCTCATTTTTCGGGATCTATGGCTCAATGACGGCTTATTTTTTGCGTCACGAGCTGACGTTTTTAACGGTACCATTTTTGCGCAGATGCTACGTTTTGATCGCCTCTTATTGCATTTTACGCAAGAGTTGTGGCGACAAAAAACATCGTTTTGGCGTTTGGAATTTTTTTGCCGCTACGCCGTATACTGATCAGATTAATTGATTTTATATTTTGATAGATCGGGCGGGCGTTTCTGAACGCGGCGATACCAAATGTGTGTATATTTTTTTAACCCTTTAATTTTCAATGGGGCGAATGGGGGGTGATTTGAACTTTTAGGTTTTTTTGTTTTTTTTTTTAATTTTTTAAAACTTTTTTTTAACTTTTTTTTTATTTTACTAGTCCCCCTAGGGGGCTATTGCGATCAGCATTACGATCGCTCTGCAGTATCTGCTAATCACAGCTATAAGGCTGTAAACAGCAGATATGCTCTCTTTCTCTTTTGCTGTGCCGCTGGCACAGCAAAAGTGGAAGCAAGTCAGGTGTAGTACAGGAGTCATCACATGACCCTGTGCTACCATGACAACTATCGGAAGTCACGTGATCGCATCACGTGACTTCCGGTATCGGGCGGTAAGTAAATGTTTACGGCACGAGCAGATAACGATTCTGCTCGTGCCTAGCAGGCACACATCTCAGCTGTGAAAATCAGCTGAGATGTGTGCCGATCGCAGCATGATGCTGCCGGCAGACCGCGGGCAGTAACATTATGACCGCAAGGACGTAATTTTACGGCCCGCGGACGTTAAGGGGTTAAGGTGGCCACTTGCAAGTTGTTCTCCTATTTGAATCTCCTATGAAGAGTGGCATCATGGGCTCCTCAAAACAACTCTCAAATGATCTGAAAACAAAGATTATTCAACATAGTTGTTCAGGGGAAGGATACAAAAAGTTAAACTGTCAGTTTCCACTGTGAGGAACATAGTAAGGAAATGGAAGACCACAGGTACAGTTCTTGTTAAGCCCAGAAGTGGCAGGCCAAGAAAAATATCAGAAAGGCAGAGAAAAAGAATGGTGAGAACAGTCAAGGACAATCCACAGATCACCTCCAAAGACCTGCAGCATCATCTTGCTGCAGATGGTGTCAATGTGCATCGGTCAACAATACAGCGCACGTTGCACAAGGAGAAGCTGTATGGGAGAGTGATGCGAAATAAGCCGTTTCTGCAAGCACGCCACAAACAGAGTCGCCTGAGGTATGCAAAAGCACATTTGGACAAGCCAGTTACATTAAGGAAAAAGGTACTGTGGACTGATGAAACAAAGATTGAGTTGTTTGGTCATACAAAAAGGCGTTATGCATGGAGGCAAAAAAACACGGCATTCCAAGAAAAGCACTTGCTACCCACAGTAAAATTTGGTGGAGATTCGATCATGCTTTGGGGCTGTGTGGCCAATGCCGGCACCGGGAATCTTGTTAAAATTGAGGGTCGCATGGATTCAACTCAGTATCAGCAGGTTCTTGACAATAATGTGCAAGAATCAGTGACGAAGTTGAAGTTACGCAGGGGATGGATATTTCAGCAAGACAATGATCCAAAACACCGCTCCAAATCTACTCAGGCATTCATGCAGAGGAACAATTACAATGTTCTAGAATGGCCATCCCAGTCCCCAGACCTGAATATCATTGAACATCTATGGGATGATTTGAAGCGTGCTGTCCATGCTCGGCAACCATCAAACTTAACTGAACTGGAATTGTTTTGTAAACAGGAATGGCCAAATATACCTTCATCCAGGATCCAGGAACTCATTAAAAGCTACAGGAAGCGACTTGAGGCTGTGATTTTTGCAAAAGGAGGATCTACAAAATATTAATGTCACTTTTATGTTGAGGTGCCCATACTTTTGCACCGGTCAAATTTTGTTTCAATGCGGATTGCACATTTTCTGTTAGGACAATAAACCTCATTTCAATCCAGAAATATTACTCAGTCCATCAGTTATTAGATATATGAAACTGAAATAGCTGTTGCAAAAACCCAAATTGTTATAAAGAAAAAAGGTTAACATTAATAGGGGTGCCCAAACTTTTTTATATGACTGTAGCATGTAGCAGAGCTCAGATAGTTAACCCTGCCCACACCAGGCTGTGTGTTAATTGTATATTGACAGTAAGCTGTTTATCAAAGGAGGGAGTGTAGTCGGACACAGGTTCATTTGACAGCTATTTATAACAGTGATAATGAAGTAGTGATAAAACTTTCACTGTAAGTAAAAAACAGCACCTATTTTAATAAATTACACATCCCTGAAATCTGTATTAACCTCTGTCTCCTGCTGTCTTCAGATTACATAGCAAAAACCTGCTGACAGATTCTGTTTAAAAATGTTATATAGATATATTATTATTATTTATTATTATAGCGCCAATTATTTCATGGCACTTTACATGTGAAAGGGGTATATGTAGCGCCCCTGACACCATCAGGCTTCTACAAGGTTCTGCATCCCCACAAGGATGCAGGGCCTACCCCCTTTGGGACCCAGAACCCCAGTGCCGGTACCACCAAAAACCCAGGTAATCCCAGTTTTCCACAACAACCCCCCATACAATGGTACCTAGCTAGGGTGGGACCATGGATTGCCGCCTAGAGGTGGAGCCACTCCAGTCCACTAGTTAACAGGTGGGAGGGGCAGACTGTAGAGAGTAGTTGGGAACACAGGAAGTCAGAAGCAGAACAGTAGTGACTGTGAGGAGTCTAGATTTGACAGCAGAGGTGTAAAGAGGGAAGTGAAGTGACTTCTTGACTCAGGTTAACGGTGACCTGGTACCCAAGAGAAGTGGTTGCCGGTAGAGTATGGTGGAGTACTCCCGGAACTAAGCACCGACAGGGTACAGGACCCTAGGACAGGAAAGAGGTTCAAGCCGACCTGTTAACCCCTGCATAGCAAAGGGGACCATCAAGGACCTTGCTGACCCTAAAGAATCTGAAGACTCAGCAGCAAAGGGAGAACCGGGGACAGGACTAGAGACTCCAACCCCACAGGGTTCACGCAACCATCAGGCGGACAGAAGTGGACAAAGCATAGAACGGAGACCCCCAGTTGTTCCATACCATGGGGACCCACTTACCAGAGACAAGTATAGAGGAAGAAGGTACCAGAGAACCAGACTGGCACTGGGACCATGGGGACCTGGAGGCGAAACCAGCCGGCCTCGGGCAACCAGTTATCATGTTCTGCAGTGAGTAAACCAGTTGCACTGAACATCTGTGTGAACTACCTCCTTCCAACGCCCACTGCACTATACACCCGCTGGGGCAAAACTCTACTAGCGGAGGGACTACCACACTAGCTGCCAGTACCATCAGCCCCAGTAGAGACATTCTGCAGCAACACGGCAAGTGGCATCACAAGTGAACATTATGCTAATCTCCCCTGTAAATATCCCCATTCCAAAAAGGGCCCATGGCACGGAACCGGGTAACGGCCACAACCGTGACATTCCCAGTAGAGACTCTGCCCGGAACCGAGTAACCCATATCCCTGGGTGCTACATATACATAGAACAATAATCATAAACAAAACAAGGCACAGACTGGTACAGGAGGAGAGAGGACTCTGCCCACGAGGGCTCACAGTCTACAGGGGATGGGTGAGGATATAGTAGGTGAGGGTAGAGATGGTCATGCAGTGCTATTGCTGACTGAGGGTTACGGCAGATTGTAGGCTTGTCGGAAGAGGTGGGTCTTCAGGTTCCTTTTGAAGCTTGTCAAGTTAGGCGAGAGTCTGATATGTTGTGGCAGAGCGTTCCAGAATATGGGGGAGGAACGGGAGAAATCTTGGATGCGGTGGTGGGAACAGGAGATGAGAGGAGAGTAGAGAAGGAGATCTTGTGAGGATCGAAAGTTACATGTGGATAAGTACCAGGAGACTAGGTCACAGATGTAGGGAGGAGACAGGTTGTGGATGGCTTTGTAGGTCATGGTTAGGGTATTGAACTGGAGTCATTGGGCAATGGGAAGCCAGTAAAGAGATTGGCAGAGAGAAGAGGTCGGGGAGTAGCGGGGCAACAGGTGGACTAGTCGGGCAGCATTGTGTAGAATAAATTGTAGGGGTGCAAGACTGTTAGAAAGGAGACAACACAGCAGAAGGTTGCAATAGTCCAGGTGGGAGATAATAAGGGCATGCACTAGGGGTTTTGCAGCTTCTTGTGTGTGTGTATATATATATATATATATATATATATATATACATATATACACATACATATTTATATTATATATATATATATATATATATATATATATATATATATATATATATATATATATATATGTATATATACAGTGTATATGCTACTCTTCCTATTTATATTCTATGATGGGTTTATGATAGTGCACTAGGATGGCAGCCAGTCTCGTTCACAACAGTAATTATTAGCACTCCTCAATAAATTGATGTTTTGGCATTTTGGTGCTTAAGAATTTATTATTAGGAATTTTTTTTATACATTTTTTTCTATTCATGGAGAACCCCTTTAAATCAGTATCATTTGAAGGGGGCAGTTGGACCTCCTGATGCTGGAGTTTGGGAGTGTATTGGGCACAAGCTGTACTTTGTAGGGGACAAATTTTTATTTTTGCTCATCGTCTGTTTACACCACTAATTAGGAGGAAATGCACCGTATTTAAGTTTAACTCACCACCTTTGCTTATTGATCTGAAGCTTATGAATTATCCATTAAATTAGAAATAGTCCAGAATCTAATATCAATGTTTCCATGACGCATCAAAAACAGTGAAAGATTAGGCCCTTTTCAAGGTCAATAACAAGTCAGCATTGTACATTCTCCGTTTGCTCCTATACAACCTCTACCTTCCTGGAAAAATAAAGTTTGACTCTGGGCTGTAAGTGAAATCTAAAGGAGTAATGTATAGTGTATATATATATCTGGGGCTAAAGATAATTTTTGCATTTGGTTTTTGTTGATATTATATTATCACCACATAGTGTCTGGGTATATATACCATCCTATTACTTATCAAAAATCAACTATACCAGACAGTGTCACACGATGACTACTGGGATCCTGGCAGATATAAGTGCACTGCCACCAAGAGCCACAACACATGGGGTACATCGGGAGAGCGATACAATGGATGGCCCTGGCGCTGGGGAAAAAAAAAGCGGGGATTCCTCCTACAACTTCCCTGAGGCTTATCTCTTTACTCCCTAATGTCCCTAGATGTGTCTTTCCCCCTGTGCTCCGATCACATGCCTAGGCCCTTGTTGGCCCTGAATTCACCCTTACTGGTGAAGGCCAGCTAGACACTAGTCTTCTGTAGCGCCCCTGAGCTCATCAGGATGCTACCAGGATGCAGGGCCTACCCCCTTAGGTACCCAAAACCCCAATGGCGGTACCACCAAAAACCCAGGTAGTCCCAGTTTTCCCCAAAAATTCCCCATACAATGGTACCTAGCTAGGGTGGGACCACGGATGGCCGCCTAGAGGTGGAGCCACTCCAGTCCACTAGTTGACCAGGTAGGAGGGGCAGACTGTGGAGAGTAGTTGGGAACACAGGAAGTCAGAAACAGAACAGTAGTGACTGTGAGGAGTCTAGATTTGACAGCAGAGGTGTGAAGAGGGAAGTGAAGTGACTCCCTGACTCGGGTTAACGGTGACCTGGTACCCAAGAGAAATGGTTGCCGGTGGAGTATGGTGGAGTACTTCCGGAACTACGCACCGACGGGATACAGGACCCCAGGACAGGAAAGAGCTTCAAGCCGACCTGTTAACCCCTGCATAGCAAAAGGGACCATCAAGGACCTTGCTGACCCTAAAGAATCCGAAGACTCAGTAGCAAAGAGAGAGCCGGGGACAGGATCAGAGACTCCAACCACACAGGGTTCATGCGACCGTCAGGCGGACAAAAGTGGACAAACCATAAACCGGGGACCCATTTACCAGAGACAGGTGCAGGGGAAGAAGGTACCAGAGAACCAGACTGGCACTGGGATGAAGGGGACCTGGCTGCGAAACCAGCCAGCCTCGGGCAACCAGTTAACACCTGAAAAGTGACTAAACCAGTTGCGCTGAATACCTGTCTGGACTCCTTCTTCCGTCGTCCACCGCACCATACACCCGCTGGGGCAATACCCTACTTGCGGAGGGACTACCACACTAGCTGCCACACCATCAGCCCCAGTAGAGACACTGCAGCGGCGGCTCTTTATACTTAGCCACAACAACGCAAGTGGCGTCATGAATAACTTATTCACAAATCCCCTGTAAATATCCCCATTACAGAAAGGGCCCAGGGCACGGAACCGGGTAACGGCCTCCATCGTGACATTCCCAAGAGAGACATTGCCCGAGATCGAGTACCCCATATTCCTGGGTGCTACATCCCCCACTACAAATAAGACAACATGAGGTTGGTAAGACAAACAGGTGGGGAAAGACACAACAAAGAGCACTCCAAGGTTTCTTCTATAGGAACTTTGCAGCTACAACAGTAACAACATCACAGCTCTGCAGAGATAAGCTCCTTCGACATTGACAGCTAAGGAATGAGCTATAACCGCCATAGGGAGGAGTGAAGAGTGGACATTAATTACAGAAGGTAGTGGCTGCAACTGAGATGACAACTACTTGTTAGATCACTGCCGGATAAAAATTAATCTTAACCCCTTCAGTGCCAGATGGAATGAAATATGCTCCAACTCAGGGTAACTGGTGAGTGGGCACTTCAACCAGTGGGGAGGGTACTGATAGTACAAATCAAGATAGGGTAAGCCTGCAATGATAGACAAGGACCCAGGATGTGGAAACATAAAACAAGTGCACAAGTGAACAAAGGAGAAATAATAAATGCAAGCAAGGATAAACTCCTAACAACCTAACAGAAAACAAAAGATTAGTGTAGGAACGGCAAATGAGAAAACACAGAGTAAACAACACTGGTATCTGATTATACTCCTTAGCTGCAGAGTTGGAACTCCTTAACAGTAATCCACATAAAAATATAGCCAGTAGAGAAGGCTAGTATCAGGAGAGTATCAATTGCCCCACCCGGGATGTGATAGGACAGATAAATCAAGTAAGTAAGAACATGTGATAACTGCAAATGAAAAGCAAAGAAGCAAAGGTAAAAGACCATCAGCATAAGGACAGAGATTGAACTGGCTGTGGCTCAGCAGGGAAGGAAGCTAACAACACAGCACAAGGTCACCGAATCAAGTCCTCAACACAAGGCAGGACATGCGATTTGTGTCTTCATGGGTAGCAACACAACAACCCATCCCTGTTGTGAATGTTAATTATGTTTTGGCTGCTGGGAGGCTCCCTCTGGTGGCCAGGAATGGTTTTGACTTGGACCAGGTGTGTTCTGCAATGGGTGTTTCCTTTGCTAACTCTCTGCTTATTTAAATCCTGGTCTGATAGCAGGCTACGCTGGATGTCAGTTGTTCTTTGTATTACCAGCCTGCTTCATTCTGCTCCACACCACATCTACCCCAGATAAGTGCTTGCTCTTTATTTATTGTTTGGTTCTTTTGCTCTTGTCTGGGTTTGCCATTTGCTGTGGTTGTTTTCAGTTTATTTGCATGCAGGGATTTTCCCCCTCAGTTGCTTGGCTGGGGAACTCCGTGCAGTTCTGTTTGGAGTATAGCTCCTTTGGGTCCATGTGTTTGTGGCTTGTTGAATTTGTTATGATACTTGTTTTCTGTTCATTGGTATGACAAGAGCACCTGGTATAGGACGGAGTTCAGATCGTGCGATCTGAGGGCCTTTTTGTACTATCAGGAATTTGGGATTTTGCAGGGTTGTTCTCTGGCCACCATCAGCCCCTCCTGTCCTTTCCTATTTTGGTCAGTGGGGGCCTCACCTTTTGCTAATCCTGTCATCTATTTGTGTATTGTGTTGTTCTTATATCACCGCAGTCTTTGAATGTGGGGGGCTTGCTATTCTTGTCTATTTTCTGAGGCAGAGAGTTATTCATCTTTCCTTCCTTTAGGATAGTTTGTTCTAGGTCCAAGCCCTGTTGTTCACGTTCTAGTGGGCTATTATTGCCTTTGCCAGTACCTAAGAAACCTTGGACGCACATCTCTATGGATTTTATTTCAGAGCTTCCCGTCTCTCAGAAAATGACTTTGATTTGGGTGATCTGTGACAGATTCTCTAAGATGATCCACTTGGTTCCTCTATCTAAGTTGCCGTCTTCATCAGAGTTGGTGCCTTTGTTTTTCCAACATGTTGTTCGTTTGCATGGTATTCCTGAAAACATTGTTTCTGACAGAGGGGTGCAGTTTGTATCCAGGTTTTGGAGGATTTTTTGCTCCAAATTGGATGTTCAGCTGTCTTTCTCCTCGGCGTTTCATCCTCAGACCAACGGTCAGACTGAAAGGGCTAACCAGACCCTGGAGACCTATTTACGGTGTTTTGTTTCTGCGGATCAGGATGACTGGGTCTCGTTTTTGCCTTTGGCTGAATTTGCCATTAACAATAGAGCTAGCTCTACCACATTGGTGTCCCCCTTTTCTGCAATTTTGGGTATCACCCTAGGTTCCCCTCAGGGCAGCTTGAGTCGTCTGACTGTCCAGGGGTGGATTTGGTGGTCAACAGAATGCAGCAGATTTGGGGGCAGGTAGTGGATAAATTGTTTCAGTCCCAAGAAACTGCCCAAAAGTTTGCCAACCGGCGTCGGACTGTTGGTCCCCGGTTTAAAGTAGGGGACATGGTGTGGTTGTCCTCTAAAAGTATTCCTATGAGAGTTCCATCTCCTAAATTTAAGCCCAGATTTATTGGACCTTATAAGATTTCGGAGATCATCAACCCTGTATCTTTCCGTTTGACTCTTCCTGGGTCATTGAAGATTCACAATGTCTTCCATAAGTCCTTGTTGAAGAAACATGTGGAGCCAACAGTTCCTGCAGCAGCGCCTCCTGACCCTGTTTTGGTACAAGGGGATCTGGAGTATGAGGTTGAAAAACTTCTGGATTCCTGTCGCAGTAGGCGTCAGCTTCAGTACCTTGTGAAATGGAAGGGTTATGGGCAGGAGGATAACTCTTGGGTTGTGGCTTCTGACATTCATGCGGACAGGTTGATTCGCGCCTTCCATCATGCTCATCCTGAGCAACCCGGTGGCGTTGGTGAGGGTTTGGTGACCCCTCCTCAAGGGGGGGGGGTACTGTTGTGAATGTTAGCTATGTTTTGGCTGCTGGGAGGCTCCCTCTGGTGGCCAGGAATGGTTTGGACTTGGACCAGGTGTGTTGTGCAATGGGTTTCCTTTGCTAACTCTCTGCTTATTTAAATCCTGGTCTGATAGCAGGCTATGCCGGATGTCAGTTGTTCTTTGTATTACCAGCCTGCTTCATTGTGCTGCACACCACATCTACCCCAGATAAGTGCTTGCTCTTTATTTATTGTTTGGTTCTTTTGCTCTTGTCTGGGTTTGTCATTTGCTGTGGTTGTTTTCAGTTTATTTGCATGCAGGGATTTTCCCCCTCAATTGCTTGGCTGGGGAACTCCCTGCAGTTCTGTTTGGAGTATAGCTCCTTTGGGTCCATGTATCTGTGGCTTGTTGAATTTGTTATGATTCTTGTTTTCTGTTCATTGGTATGACAAGAGCACCTGGTATAGGACGGAGTTCAGATCGTGCGATCTGAGGGCCTTTTTGTACTATCAGGAATTTGGGATTTTGCAAGGTTTTTCTCTGGCCACCATCAGCCCCTCCTGTCCTTTCCTATTTTAGTCAGTGGGGGCCTCACCTTTTGCTAATCCTGTCATCTATCTGTGTATTGTGTTGTTCCTATATCACCGCAGTCTTTGAATGTGGGGGGCTTGCTATTCTTGTCTATTTTATGAGGCAGAGAGTTATTCATCTTTTCTTCCTTTAGGATAGTTAGTTCTCCGGCTGGGTTCGCGGTGCACAGGATGTTAGTTCACCCCTCGGCTACTTCTAGTGTTGATGGTTAGTGAGGGGATGGCGGCCAGATTAGTTGCCAATGCTCTTGTCACCTTTTACCAATGATTTGTGGTGGTCTTCCATGGTTCCGGATCATATCACATCCCTCTTACAGCAGCACTCTGCAGCCACCTTCCTCACCTCCATACAACATCATTATTTCACTAGCAACTGCATCCTTGGGACACAGATACTGGTAAATATCATAGTGGACGAGGGAATCATCAGCTCCATTTACCACCATTCAGCTTGTGTGACTGTCTCAGCACAGCGGGCGCGATGACATCAATAGATCGCACCTGCTGTAGAGCTTCAGTGTGCAGAGGAAAGACCAGAGTAATGCACTGGTGGTGAAGTGAGTAGTGTTTGTTTTTTTGTCATTCATTTGTAGGGAAATATTCGGGTCCATCATTATGTGCTATGGGGACTGTGGAGAATCATATTTTGTGGAGAACATCATAATGCGTTGGGGGGCTGTGAAGGATCATACCGTGAGTTCAAGTATTGTTCAGCACTGTTAAGAAATGTACATATGTCACATCAGTCCTGGTCCCTTATGGAACTTGTAGTCTAATTTCCATTTCTCTCACACAAACTAGAACCAATAGCCGAGAAAGTCAAGTAATGTGTCATGCAGTGTGGCACAGATCTCATATAATAAGGCTTCACATGTCTACATTTAAAGACCTACCATGGCTCTCCTGATCTAAACTCAACAGTTTCATAGGAACATGTGAGTCTTTTGAGTTCAGTCAGGAGACCAACAGCGGGTCCGGACATTGCGGTCTGTACTCCGACCAAGAACGTCCAACAGGTCTAAATGGTAGGAACATATTAACTTCATGTAGATTCTACCCTTAATTAAAGGAGTTATCCACTACTAGAACAATCAATTCTTATTCCACATGAACCTAAGATTTTTTATTTTAATAAAATTCAAATAAAAATGCAATATATATTTAAAAAGTCATGTGGAAAAATATACAAAAGCCACACCATATATTAAGAACCCTTTCAACTGGAGTACATCACCGAAAGTAAGTAAATGAAGATGCAGGGTCCCGCCTCATCTGACGCGCGTTTCGCTCCAAAATGCTTTGTCTTAAAGATACACAGAAATCTGTCGAAGACCAAAGCAGAGTACTAACATCGGAATAGGATGCGGAGATCTAGGTTTTGAAAGGAGAAAACTATTTCAGCATTCCAGAATTAAACTATAATATAGAAAATTAATTATTCAAACAATTGTAAAAACTTGGAGAATTGTCAGAGAAGTCTACGGAAGATAATGGAGAAGAATATTGTGACTGGGAATAATCAATTCAAGCAGGGGAACAGCTGTACCCATGGGTTATTGTTTTCAAAAGTGAAGCAAAAAATACCTGGACAGGCAGAAGTGAATTCCAGCGGAGAAAAATTAGAAAGAGGCGAGAAAGATAAACACATTGGGACATTGCACATTGCACTAATCCCTTGCAATATTTAGACAATGCAAATACTAGACAGTCTGAAAATGAGAGAAATTTATCACAGTTGGTCAAGCGGGATGAGAAATGTTGTACAAACTATGAATTTTGAAACAGATATCAAAGAACAGATGTACTTGCTTAACAAAACATTTTAGGATGGCTGTATAATTCTTTTTTGTAAAGTTTTCCAGTCTATGAGTCTAACTTCATCGGACAGGAAAACTTTCAAAAAGTATTAGAGTCAATAGATTTGCAGGACCCTGGTTCACAGCCAGGTCAGTATTATGTGGCTGCTGGATAAGAGGCCTAAGAACCACCTCCTACCTGCCGGCATCCCCAGCTCATTGTCACATGGAGTTTTGCATAGACTTCGCCGACTGTCATGGCAGCACTGGACTCTGTTCATATTGCAGATTCTGACACTCCGCCTGATGGTTTCTCTGGTGTCTGGGATCAACATAGGCAGACTCGGGCATCAATTTGCTGTGTGCTGTATGCTGATTCACTGGCAGGCTAGCAAGAGTTAATCTCTGCTGGTCTGCTTGCTTCTTTAATCACATGTTGTGGGGAGGCCTATCACATCTGCTCCTCTCCTATTTATTCTGGTGGAATCCTTCTACCCAGGCCAGCTATAGTTTATTGTGTTTGTCTGTGAGGTGGGCTATCCCAGACTCTCTCTGGTGAAAGTTGTTCTTAGTCGTGCTTCTTGCTTGGTGCGGTTGAGGAGTGTACCCATGTTGTTTTGTACTTCCTTCCTGCTCTTGTTTTTCTCCGTATTCTTTTATTGTCTTATCCTGTGTGTGTGCCTTCTGTGTGACAGTTTTGTTTTTTCCCTTGTCTTTTTCTGTAGTTCAACACACTCCTGTCCCGTCCCTCCCTAGGGTAGGCAGAGGGGGAGGGGGGAATTAGAGCAGGACTGGTCAGGAGCAGGGCCAGGAAGGACTCTCAGGCCTCTCCACCATTAGGAGTATCCCTGAGATTAGGTATAGCATAGGGACCCCTAGCTTGTGGGACAGCTTAGGAGCCCTGGTTTCCCGCTATTCCAAAGTCATCATGACACTCATCTTTTGATTAGCTGACCTGGCATAACATCATCATTGTGGCGTCACGCGTGCATGACGTCTAGTCAAAAGAGAAGCCCTGGATGCCAACAGGTAGGAGGTAATTCACAGAGCGCTGTCCAGCAGCCACATAATATTAATGTGGCCACTGAACCTGATTATTATGACCAGTGTCACTTTATAAAGTAATAACTCTGGAAGACTTTAACAAATCCCAGTGATTGTTTTTTTTCGTGACACTGTACTTCATGGTAGTGGTAAATTTTTCGTCAAGTCAATATGATTAGCAGTTGTTTATGAGAATATTGAAAATTTGATGAAAAAATATGAAAATTTTGCAATTTTTGAACTTTTAATTTTTATGCCCTTAAACCAGATAGTTATATCACACAAAATTGTTAATAAATAACATTCCCCACATGTCTAATTTACAGTAGCACCAATTTTGAAACATATTTTTTTTTTAATATGGAAGTTAGAAACATTTATCAGCAACTTCTTATTTTCCCAAGAAAAGCTACAAAAACATTTTTTTTAGGGACCACATCACTATTGAAGTGACTTTGAGGGGCCTATGTGACAGAAAATACCTAACAGTGACACCATACTAGAAACTAAAGGGTACTTTACACGCTGCGATATCGGTACCGATATCGCTAGCGAACGTACCCGCCCCCGTCGGTTGTGCAACACGGGCAAATCGCTACCCGTGGCGCACAAAATCACTAACACCCGTCCCTGCGACATCGGTCTGGCCGGCGATCCGCCTCCTTTCTAAGGGGGCGGTTGGTGCAGTGTCACAGCGATGTCACACGGCAGCTGTCCAATAGCAGAGGAGGGGCAGAGATGAGCGGCCGGAACATGCCACCCACCTCCTTCCTTCCTCATTGTCGGTGGACGCAGGTAAGGAGATGTTCGTCGTTCCTGCGGTGCCACACATAGCGATGTGTGCTGCTGCAGGAACGACGAACAACATCGTACCTGCAGCAGCAACGATATTAAGGAAATGAACGACGTGTCAACGAGCAACGATTTTACACGTTTTTGTGATCGTTAATCGTCGCTCATTGGTGTCACACGCTGCGATGTCACTAACAGCGCCGAATGTGCGTCACTAACGACGTAACCTCGACAATATATTGTTAGCGATGTCGCAGCGTGTAAAGCACCCTTAAATCTCTCAAAGTGCTGAAAACCACATTGAAAAAGTTAATTAAATGATGTCTTCATTGAGCTAAGACACTTCCAGTGGCATTTTATTGAAAACTAGCCATGAAATCAAACTGCGCTCACGTTGCCCACACCAGTGGAAAGTTCAAACAGGAGGCAGGTTACTAAAAAATCAGTGATTTGTCATTGAAACACCGGGAGCAAGAGGAGGGGTTGGAGCAGGAAGGGAAAACCACACCCACAGTCCAACCACGTGTACGGAAATCTCATTGGAAGAAGCTTTCAAATGCCCATAAAACAAGAACCACAAAGGAATCCATTTAATCAGTTTATTTAATTTAATCAATTTAATTTAATCAATTTAATCAGTATAACAGCACCATGTCATGTCTTTACTTTACATTGCTAAAATGTGCTGACAAATCCTTTAAAGCGCACCACCCACCAGGATTTTCCTATATAACCTAAAGCCGGTGCTATACTGGCACTATCCTGCTGATTTTATATATACCTTTAGTTGTCAGCTAGGATGTCTAGGTTTTGTTTGTTTGTTTTTTTTGTGTGCATATTTTTATTAACATGTTACAAATTTTAATCCAAGAAATACAAGGAATTAGAAGGGAGGAATTAGGGAAAAGGAAAACAGGAATAGACATAAAGGAAAAAAGGAAAAACCAACAGTTAAGTGTCGCCTTTATGGCCAATCCTTCAAAAGTATTAACATCAAACGTTTTGTCACCAACGTACTTGGAACAACAAAAACAATAATATACCTGAGAAATAATAATCATTACATGTCAGGATGTTTAGGCTTTGAAACACAAGCAAGTAAAGTTTGTAAAACGAGTAGCTTTTTGAATGACAGCAGCTGCCGATCAGCTGATAGCTGGGGTGTGTATTCATAGTGATTCCCGGCCCCCTGCCTGTTGCTCCTGCCCTGTTATTTATGCAAATTATATTATAGAATCATTTTACTAAGAAGGGGCGAGGTCTCAACAAACATAGCTGTTACCAGAAAGCAACATTATTTTTCTGTTGGCTGAGGCCCCGCCCCTTCTGGTCACATGGGTATGACATCAGCACAGGTCCTTCTAGTCAGTTGGTAAAATGATTCTATAATATAATTTGCATAAATAACAGGGAGAAGACAGACAGGCACGGGGCGGGAAGCACTATGAATACCCACCCCAGTTATCAGCTGATCGGCAGCTCCTGTCATTCAAGAGGCTGCTCATTTCACAAACTTTACTTGCTTGTGATTCAAAACCTAGATGTGTCGCCCTGGGCAAGCCAGGGGACACAGGTCACACACCACCACACCCTACATCCCAGGTAGGCACATCTAAGCTAACCAAAAATCCTTGTTGCCTTCCTCCAGAGGCTGATGATTCACACCAGGGGGTGGGCCAGGCGGTTGGCTCCACCCACCGAGGAGATCACAGCTCTGGAGGCGGGGAGAAACCAGGCAGATGAAGAGAGATAGAGTTTGGAGGAGGAAGTGGAAGGAGTGGAGGAGTAGCCCAGGCAGGGCTTGAGCAAACAACTAAGTGAAAGTGAAGGAAAGAAAAGTAGTAACGGAGGAAAGCAAGAGTGGTGACAGAACAGAAAGAGTGTGCAAAGCCTGAAGAGTCCAGCTGAGTGCAGGGCAGGTCAGCAAGGTCAGCAACGGCGGTGACTGTCTGGAGGGGGACCGTTTGGAAGTTCCTGGAAGGACCCCTTAGGCTGTGTGCCCGGCGGTCTGGAGCAGTGTTCCGAAGGACAGTCAGCACCAGGGCAGGGGCCTCTCGGACCCCGGCAAGGCTTGGAGTCGCCATAATTTGCCGAATCCGTCAGTGAAGGGGACGTAGATCCCCCAACAACCAAGTCCTGATTGAAGGCAACAGCCCAGCCAGTGTAAGAGAGACACCGCCACCGCCAAGGCACCAGTTTCTTAGGGCCAGCGCCTGCGGGCAAAGAGTAGAGCTCCTCCGGTCCAGCTTGAAGCCGGGGAGCGGGTTACCGGTGGGGACCCATCGCAACCAACAAGTACACCAAGGTGCTAGGAAAAGGGACATCACCGTCACCTACCGGGAGAGCAAGTGCAGCCGTCCGTGGGACCGTCTTACCAGCCGTTTGGTTTACCGTAAAAACTGTGTCAACGTCTCAGGCTGAGTGAGTACCACAGTGCCGCAAGGCACAGCGCTGCCCCCGAGTCCCTGCGCCCACCAGGCCCAGCACCTCCCAAGCCATCACCGGGCCCCGGGATCACCAACCCCTACCCACGGAGGGGCAACACAACACCTGGCTGCTCCGCATCACCATCCCCAGGATCCCCATCCAGAGCAGCGGTGGTGCAATCACCACAACCGTGGGTGGCGTCACGGACAATAACCAATCCCCACACCCAACAACCCCCTTTCACTCACGGGCGAGGAGTGCCGCTCGAGAAACCCCCGGGATCCGGCCCACAGCTCGAGCCACCACTGAGCAGCAACCGCCGGACCCGAGCAGAAGGGGTGAGCGTAGTGTGCTGACACCCTCCTCCCCGCCCGCGACAACTTGGCGTCACGAACAGGATCTTACCGCTCTGCCGTTTGGTAGAGGTGCGCCTTGTTACCGCCGGAGGTATCCGGCAGAAAAATTTCAGAAGCCGCCATCTTTGGCGCGGAAAGTTCCCGCTCGAGCGTCTTCTCGAGCAGTAGAGGCGCGAAGGCCAAAACCCCGCCCCGAGAGAGGAGGGGCCGGAAAGAGCTAAGGGGGACGGAAACAAGATGTCTGCGCCCGACGGAGCCGCTGGAGGAGCGGTGGTCGCAGCCGCAGCGGCACCCGCGGATGGGAATGGACCTGCCCAGGTCCCGGCCGTACCGGCGGGAGTTGCCGCGGCCCCCACGCTCGCTCAGGTCATGCCGTTCTCCTTGCCCTATGCGCCCGGAGCTGCCTGGCTACCGCAGTATGACGGGAAACCGGATGCCCTACAGGCCTTCCGGAAAAAGCTTAACCCGTTGCTAGAGCTGTACCCCCTGACTGATAAGCAACGTGCAGCGATAGTGCTAGGCCAGTTAACCGGTGCGGCGGAGCAGGAAGCGGAGACCTGGGCCGAGGGGGACCGGCTCTCTGTAGCCACCATCTTTGAGAAGCTACAGACTGCCTTCGAGACCCGGACTGAAGCTGAGCTGAGGATGCAGTTTTACCAGTGCCGGCAACGAGCTGGGGATAGCATTCGGGACTATGCTCTACGTCTGCAGACCGCCCTCCGCACGCTGAAGCGGGCGAACCCTATTAATGAGGCGGATAGCAACAAGATGTTAGTGGAGCAATTTGCGCAGGGGATGAGGTCCCCTGAGGATCGTAAACAACTCCGGCTGTGGGCCCTGGAACACCCTGATGTGGACTTTGCTGTGTTAAAGGAGCGGGCCATTAAAGCACTACAGCCCCCAGCAACCGAAGTACTGGAACCCGCCCCGTGGCCCGTCGAGACGGCTCCCGTTGTGGCGGCCTCAGCCAAATCAACCTCTCCAACACCTGCAGCCCCGAGCAGCACAGTGGAAGAACTGGCAGCCCAGGTCCGTCGCATGGACGGAGACCTTGCCAAAATCCTGGCTGCACTACAACCTCTGACCAGACCTCAGCCTCCGGCGCAGATACAGCTTGCTGACAGTCCCGAGGATGTTCCCTGGATGCAGCGGAAAAGTGCTAACAACCCGCGGAGCAGACCCCCAATCTGCTACAAGTGCCGTAAGCCGGGTCATTACTACCGACAGTGCCCGTTAAACGAGCAACCCCTGGGGCCCCGGGCCAATCCTCAGGAGTAGAACATCGTGGCCCCCCGGACTGGCGGGACCGATATATCGGGGCCCGCCCTATCATCCCCGTGGCTGTGGACGGCATACCAGTGATGGCTCTCTTGGACACTGGATCACAGGTAACTACCATACCGTACACGTTGTACCAGCGGTATTGGGCCGTAGACGAACTGGCGCCCCCAGACAATAGTATAACATTGATTGCCGCTAATGGACTCCCATTGACCCAGGTGGGGTATAAACAAGTGGCTATGACAGTGGGGCAAGCCGAACTGCAACACCAGGGTATGATTGTGATCATGAATGAGCCCAGTGATCATAACCCGAAAATAGTGCTGGGAACCAATGTGATGGAGCACTGTATGGCTGATGTGTTAACCCTATTACAACAGCTAGCCGCCACAGCGGCAGGGAGCCGGCAGAGGGCTGTGCAGCGTGAGATCCGAACCCTGATGTACCGCCAGCATGTAAGCTCAACAGGAGGGGAGATTGGTGGAGTGAGAGTGATGGATGTTGCTCCATTGACTGTGCCCCCTAGGAGTGAGATGATGATCTGGTGTAGGGCAGCAGTAGGGCCTCAGGGGCGTGACTACCCCGCGATGATGGAGCCCATGCCTTCCGAGCACTGGCCCACTGTAATGGCCGCCCGAGGGGTGGTGGATGTGAAGAAAGGGAGAGTGCCTCTGAGAGTGCTGAACTGTGGAGAGGAAGAAGTCAGGCTTCCCCGGTATGCCACCATTGCCAAGCTGCTCACCCTGGACCCTCACACTATCCATGAAGCCAGTCCATCCACACTCCCACCTACCACCGGCACCTCCCTACCCCAGGGGGAGACTAAGGAGTGGCATCAACAGCTACATGTAGGCACTGATGATACCCCTACACATCACAGGGCAGGGGTATACAGGGTGGTGCAGGAGTACGAACAGGTTTTTAGTAAGCACCCCCTAGACTTTGGGCAGATCAAAGGGGTCCAACACCACATCCCCACCGGTGAACATCCCCCTATCAAAGAGAGGTATAGACCTATTCCCCCTGCACATTACCAGTGTGCCAAGGATATGTTGAGGAATATGAAGGAGGCAGGGGTTATTCGGGACAGCTGTAGTCCCTGGGCCGCTCCGTTGGTACTGGTCAAGAAGAAGGATGGTACCATGCGGATGTGTGTGGACTACCGGAAGATCAACCAGATAACCCATAAAGACGCCTATCCATTACCTCGTATTGAAGAGTCTTTGGCTGCACTGAGAACTGCAAACTACTTCTCGACCCTTGACCTCACCAGCGGATACTGGCAAGTGGCCGTGGCCCCAGAGGACCGGGAGAAGACCGCCTTCACCACCCCGATGGGGCTTTGCGAATTCAATAGCATGCCGTTTGGGCTGTGCAATGCCCCCGGAACCTTCCAACGGCTGATGGAGTGCTGTCTGGGACATTTAAACTTCGAGACCGTCCTGCTGTACTTGGATGATGTGATTGTTTATTCCCAGACGTATGAGGCCCATCTGGAGCACCTGGCCGAGGTGTTCGCGTCCCTTGCCAAGTACGGGATGAAATTGAAGCCCTCTAAATGCCACCTGCTGAAACCCAGGGTGCAGTATCTAGGGCATGTGGTGAGTGCGGATGGTGTCGCCCCCGACCCTGAGAAGATTACTGCCATCCAGAGCTGGCCGAGACCAACTACAGTAAGGGAAGTAAGGCAGTTTCTGGGTCTGGTGGGGTACTATCGGCGCTTCATAAAGGGGTATACGAAGATGGCTGCCCCCATGCAAGACCTCCTCGTGGGACAGACCAAAGGTGGTAGACCCATTGGAGCCCCACTGTCATGGGAGGACAAGCATGAAGAGTCCTTTTGTCAGTTGAAGGCGGCCTTGACCGGAGAAGAGGTCCTGGCGTACCCTGATTATGGGCGCCCGTTCATCCTCCACATGGACGCTAGTAACGTGGGGCTAGGAGCGGTCCTATCCCAGGTCCAGGATGGAAGGGAGAAGGTGATTGCCTATGCTAGCCGAAAACTCTGGCCGACTGAAAGGAACCCTGAGAACTATAGCTCCTTCAAGCTCGAGCTATTGGCGTTGGTGTGGGCTATCACGGAGCGGTTCCGCCACTACTTGGCGGCAGCAACATTCACCGCGTTTACGGACAACAATCCGCTGACTCACCTGAACACGGCCAAGTTGGGCGCGTTGGAGCAGCGGTGGGTAGCCCGGCTAGCCAACTATGATTTCACCATAAAGTACCGAGCCGGTCGCGTCAACATAAATGCAGATGCACTCTCCCGAATGCCCCATTTGTCAGAAGAAGGGTGCGAGGACGACGACCTCGAGGAGATTGAGTTGCCTGCGTTTCACCAGCCGCCTACTGAGAGGGTACAAGTACATCAGCAACGAGTGGATCTGGACCCACGGCCCAGTCAAGAGTGGCAGGAAGCTCAGGACCAAGCGCCGGCTGTTCGCCTTGTCAAGACTCTGGTGGAACAAGGTGCTACGGGAATAGACCCTGCCGCCCCAGCCGAAGCCCAACGCTTGTGGAAGGAACGGAAACGGCTTTACCTACACCAAGGGAGGCTGTACCGTGAGCTGATCAACCCGAAGACCCATGAGAAAATATGCCAGTTGGTCATTCCTCAAGCTGACGTCGCTACTGTCCTGCGGGCATACCATGATGGTGCTGGCCACTTCGGGTGGAAGAAGCTGGAGATGCTGTTGAGGGAGCGGTTCTATTGGAGTGGGATGCGTGAATCAGTGGAGGCCTGGTGCCGAGAGTGCGGTCCTTGTACGCTGAGGAGAAAGGACGAGACTAGCCAGAGGGCACCCTTACATCCAATAGTCACCCATCAGCCGCTGGAGTTGGTCGCCCTAGACCATGTCAAGCTCACCCCTAGCCGAAGTGGGTACACCTACGCATTGACCATTGTAGACCACTACTCAAGATTTATGGTGGTAGTCCCCGTTAAGGACCTGACTGGTCGAACTGCTGCTCGAGCGTTCCAGGCTTATTTTTGCCGACCTCATGGGTACCCCGAAAAGGTGCTGACTGACCAAGGCCCGGCCTTTGAAGCAGAGGTGTTCCACGAATTCTGCCAGTTGTACGGCTGCAAGAAAATCCGGACCACTCCGTACCACGCCCAAACCAACGGCATGTGCGAGAAGATGAACCACTTGGTCCTGGGGCTTCTCAAGACGCTACCGCTGGAAGAACGGAACCTGTGGCCGGAAAAGTTACCCGACTTGGTCGACATGTACAATAATATCCCCTCTAGCTCGACGAAGTGCACCCCAGCGTATCTGATGAGGGCTCGGCCTGGCCGCCTGCCGGTGGACCTGGAGATGGGGTTGGAGGCCCCAGAAGCACTCCCTTCGACGGCGGAGTGGGAAAGTCGGAGGAGAGCACAATACCGGCAAATCCAGGAGTATGTGGAGAAAAACCTCAGTCGAAGTCGAGAACAGCAGGAGCACCGGTTCAATCAGAAGGCGTCCGCGGGTCCTTTCCAGCCAGGAGATGTAGTGTTGAAACGGAAGAGGAAGGCCCACAAGCTGGATGATCAGTGGGAGCAAGTCCCTTACGTCATACAACCCACAGAATGGGAAGATGGGAAGGCCTACCAGATCAGTCGTGACCAAGGGGGCACCCTGGCCACAGTTTCCCGGGACCATCTAAAAAGGTGCCCCCCAGCGTTGAAGGCAGAGGCTGAAGTACCGGTTCCTCCACCAGCGGAGAAGGCAGCAGAGGTAATCCACACGGTAATGGGTGACTTCCCAGCAAACTGGCCTACACAGAACGGCGCGGTGATTCTTCCAGTGATACTGTTCCCACAACCCGTGGATGAAGAAGTAGTGGAAGCGGTTAACCGTGAGCCAGAACCAGTGCCAGTGCCCAGGGATGAACCTGTACCCAGCTCCCCTACACCTCCGCCTGCCCCACACTATAGCCGGGAGGAGGAGCCGATTGTTCCCTCTACCCCACTGTCTAGCACCGCTGACACCGGTCCCCGAAGGTCCACCCGTTCCAACCTAGGTAGACCTCCACTTAGGTACAGGGAGACCGTTCTGTGAGTACAAGGGGTCAGGGAATGTAAAGAGTGTTTGTTTGTTGAAAGTTTGAAAGTTCTGCCAATGATGAAAATGATTACCGAAGCTTCACCTGATTTAGTGTGATTTGCAACCGGCAGGAGCCGGCACCGTTGTCCCCGTGGGGACCGTTTAAAAAGTTTTTGCATGGGAACTATCCATGGACAAGCCCGTGAACTTGCAGGGCACCCACAAACGTTAAGTGGCTTGTAAATATGTTGTTTGCAGTTACCGTTTTCCGCAATGCCGCCTCCGGAGAGGCAGGTTGGAGGGAGGGCCCTCAGCAGAGCAGGCTGGGGCCCAGCCACCAAAGGAACCGGTGGCTACCCTCTGGAGGGAAGGACAGATCCCGCTCGGGTACCGTGTGCTGGACTGTGGGTCAAGGGGTGCTGCCTGGGTTTTAGGGGCAGCATCAGGGCCAGGTTGCTTGGGTGGGAGAGAGCGGAAACCGTAACCGTAAACCGTTATGCAACGTTAAAGAAATGTGCCTCCCGTTTTGGGAAGAGTTATTAAAAATGTACATATGTTATTTTACCATGTTATCTTTTACAGAAAAATAAAACCGGTGTTGGACGGCAGCCCGCGGACGGTCTGCATTTTGCTAAGGGGGAATGTGTCACCCTGGGCAAGCCAGGGGACACAGGTCACACACCACCACACCCTACATCCCAGGTAGGCACATCTAAGCTAACCAAAAATCCTTGTTGCCTTCCTCCAGAGGCTGATGATTCACACCAGGGGGTGGGCCAGGCGGTTGGCTCCGCCCACCGAGGAGATCACAGCTCTGGAGGCGGGGAGAAACCAGGCAGATGAAGAGAGATAGAGTTTGGAGGAGGAAGTGGAAGGAGTGGAGGAGTAGCCCAGGCAGGGCTTGAGCAAACAACTAAGTGAAAGTGAAGGAAAGAAAAGTAGTAACGGAGGAAAGGAAGAGTGGTGACAGAACAGAAAGAGTGTGCAAAGCCTGAAGAGTCCAGCTGAGTGCAGGGCAGGTCAGCAAGGTCAGCAACGGCGGTGACTGTCTGGAGGGGGACCGTTTGGAAGTTCCTGGAAGGACCCCGTAGGCTGTGTGCCCGGCGGTCTGGAGCAGTGTTCCGAAGGACAGTCAGCACCAGGGCAGGGGCCTCTCGGACCCCGGCAAGGCTTGGAGTCGCCATAATTTGCCGAATCCGTCAGTGAAGGGGACGTAGATCCCCCAACAACGAAGTCCCGATTGAAGGCAACAGCCCAGCCAGTGTAAGAGAGACACCGCCACCGCCAAGGCACCAGTTTCTTAGGGCCAGCGCCTGCGGGCAAAGAGTAGAGCTCCTCCGGTCCAGCTTGAAGCCGGGGAGCGGGTTACCGGTGGGGACCCATCGCAACCAACAAGTACACCAAGGTGCTAGGAAAAGGGACATCACCGTCACCTACCGGGAGAGCAAGTGCAGCCGTCCGTGGGACCGTCTTACCAGCCGTTTGGTTTACCGTAAAAACTATGTCAACGTCTCAGGCTGAGTGAGTACCACAGTGCCGCAAGGCACAGCGCTGCCCCCGCGTCCCTGCGCCCACCAGGCCCTGCACCTCCCAAGCCATCACCGGGCCCCGGGATCACCAACCCCTACCCACGGAGGGGCAACACAACACCTGGCTGCTCCGCATCACCATCCCCGGGATCCCCATCCAGAGCAGCGGTGGTGCAATCACCACAACCGTGGGTGGCGTCACGGACAATAACCAATCCCCACACCCAACAACCCCCTTTCACTCACGGGCGAGGAGTGCCGCTCAAGAAACCCCCGGGATCCGGCCCACAGCTCGAGCCACCACTGAGCAGCAACCGCCGGACCCGAGCAGAAGGGGTGAGCGTAGTGTGCTGACACCCTCCTCCCCGCCCGCGACATATACATCCTAGCTGACAACTAAAGGTATGTATAGAATCAGCCTGATAGTGCAGGTATAGCACTGGCTTTAGCTTATATAGGAAAATCATCTTAAAGCCGAAAAATGATTATCAATTTCACTTCTATAGTCAGCTTTCCCAGTGCTGTTGCAGCTTCCTTTGCTGAATTGTGGCTGCTTCCAAGATTGCCTACTTAGAAGCATGGGAAGCACAGTATGAAGTTTTAACCCCACCTTCCTTACATTTCCTGTGCTGTGGAGTCGTGGCTAAGGTTCCTTTCACACATCCGTTTTTTGCCATCAGTTACAATCCATCAAATTTTGAAAAAAACGGATCCAGCGCTGGATCCGTTTTTTTCTGATTGACTTGTATTAGGAACGGATTGCGACGATTGGCCTTATGTTTCATCCATCGAAAAATGTTTGTCAGTCGGACGACGATCCACAGTAACGTTCTCTTTCTCTCTATCTTGTCAAAGATTGGGTGATATAGGTTTTCAACAGCAAATAACCTTTGGCCTGAAAAACCATGTACGACAGATCCGTTTTTTTACAGGGATCCGTCTCATCAGTTTTTCCACAATCTGCAACAGATCCATCGATCCGTCAAAAAAACGAATTGTGACTGATGGCAAAAAACTGATGGGCCTTAGCGTTACCACTACACTCCCTATGCCACTGTGCCCACCATCATTGGAGCAAGAGGAAAGGTGCGTTAATCTGAGCTCAGTAGGCAGCGGGAAGCAGATGGAAGCCATCAGATAGAATAACTATCCATGAGGAGTATATAGTGACTTTTCTGTACCGGGGTGCAGTATCCCTTTAAGTTGATGCAATAGGTGCATTACAGTTTCAATATGGTAGTGCAGGTCATTTAGAGCTGAGTTTGGTAGATAATGTGACATTTTGTCCTCTATCTATTCGTACACACCGGTAGGATCAGCTCAGGCATTGGCTGTGGACCATCAGCTTACATTCAGCAGCTATGAGCACTACAGATAAATATTTGTCCTCCAGGTACTGAACGTTTTACCCTGTGACATCTCCAAACAATCTTTTGTACTCCTTGTACCAGCACTCGTGGAGTACACTAGTGATTCAGAAACATATCAATACTGGAGGAAAAATAATCACATAGCTCAGTATGCAAATTGCCTCTTCTTAGAGGACGAGAACCTGAACTCTAGAGCCACCTGTGATCTACTGTGTGATTCCTATCACAATGCAGCAGTAACAGACTTAATTTTATATATATACAGTGCCTACAAGTAGTATTCAACCCCCTGCAGATTTAGCAGGTTTACACATTGGGAATTAACTTGGCATTGTGACATTTGGACTGTAGATCAGCCTGGAAGTGTGAAATGCACTGCAGCAAAAAAGAATGTTATTTCTTTTTTTATTTTTTTTTTAAATTGTGAAAAGTTTATTCAGAGGGCCATTTATTATTCAACCCCTCAAACCACAAGAATTCTGTTTGGTTCCCCTAAAGCAGGGGTGGGGAACCTTTTTTCAGCCGGGGGCCATTTGGAAATTTCTACCAACCTTCGGGGGCCGCACAAAATTATCATTGTGAAAATTACCCGGCTATATTTGGTCAAACAATTAACTCACCCCTACTGTGGCGGCCGGAGCGGCTTCTCTTTGGTGCGGCTGTGATGTTGGATGATACTAACCATGTTTCTTCTCACAACTGCTTTTCTGTCTTGGTCTGAAGCGCAGTCAACTCTTTGTGATAATAATATTTGCTAAATCATATACATCACATAGGAGACGCTGGAGGCACACACAACACATAGGAGACGCTGGAGGCACACACAACACATAGGAGACGCTGGAGGCACACACAACACATAGGAGACACTGGAGGCACGCACAACACATAGGAGACACTGGAGGCACGCACAACACATAGGAGACACTGGAGGCACGCACAACACATAGGAGACGCTGGAGGCACACACAACACATAGGAGACACTGGAGGCACGCACAACACATAGGAGGCACTGGAGGCACGCACAACACATAGGAGACACTAGAGGCACGCACAACACATAGGAGACACTGGAGGCACACACAACACATAGGAGACGCTGGAGGCACCCACAACACATAGGAGACACTGGAGGCACACACAACACATAGGAGACACTGGAGGCACACACAGCACATAGGAGACACTGGGACTGCTCTATATACATTACAGGAGTCACTGAAGGCACATACATTACTGGAGGGGCTGGGGGCATATACATCACATTGAAAACGCTGGGACTGACGTATACACAACAGAAAGGAAACGCTGGGACTGACGTATAGACCACAGAAAGGAAACACTGGGACTGCTGTATATACACAACACAGGAGACACTGGAGGCACATACATCACATGAGGAGCTATACATGCTCCCAGCCCCTCCTGTGATGTAAATGCCCACAGTCCCTCCTGTGTTGTGTATGTCCCCAGTGTCTCCTGTGATGTATATGCCCCCAGCATCTCCAATGTGATGTATAAGTCACAGGAGACGCTGAAGGCAAACAACGCAAGAGGGGCTGGGGGGCATACACAACGCAAGAGGGGCTGGGGGGCATACACAACGCAAGAGGGGCTGGGGGGCATACACAACACAAGAGGGGCTGGGGGGCATACACAATGCAAGAGGTGCTGGGGGGCATACAGAACGCAAGAGGGGCTGGGGGACATACACATCACAAGAGGAACTGGGGGCAAAGCCATCACTGAGGGGGGCACAGACATCACTGGGGGAACACAACACTGGGGGTGATGCACAGCATTGGGAGGGCACACAGCACTGCCCCCCAGTAATGTCAAGGCTCTGCACACAGCACCTGCAGAGCCCTGACATTACCGGGGAGCCACAAATCTGAGGTGATAGACAGCATGGGGTGAGGGACACAGCACTGATCGTTGCACACAACTCTGGAGGGAGGGTATCAAAGTACTGGACGGGGAGCAGAGTGCAGGTGCGCACACACAGCGCCGGAGACAGTGCAGGCCGGAGGGCAGAGGGGCGGGCAGATCGCTCTGGAGTTGAAAGGTGCGGTCACACCACACGACAGGACATAGGGGCGGGCACATCGCGCCGAGGGCAGAGGGGGCAGATCGCTCCGGAGGGCAGAGGGGCGGGCACACCACACGAGGGGAAAGAGGGGCGGGCAGATCACTCCGGAGGGCAGAGGGGCGGGCACACCGCACGAGGGGAAAGAGGGGCGGGCAGATCGCTCCGGAGGGCAGAGGGGCGGGCACACACAGCACGAGGGGAAAGAGGGGCGGGCACATCGCTCCGGAGGGCAGAGGGGCGGGCACACACAGCACGAGGGGAAAGAGGGGCGGGCACATCGCTCCGGAGGGCAGAGGGGTGGGCACACACAGCACGAAGGGAAAGAGGGGCAGGCACATCGCTCCGGAGGGCAGAGGGGCGGGCACACACAGCACGAGGGGAAAGAGGGGCAGGCACATCGCTCCGGAGGGCAGAGGGGCGGGCACACACAGCACGAGGGGAAAGAGGGGCGGGCACATCGCTCCGGAGGGCAGAGGGGCGGGCACACACACAGCACGAGGGGACAGAGGGGCGGGCACGCACCGCTGATTACGCTACTGGACAGCGGGAGAGCCCATTGGTTCTCCCAAACAGTGCATGTGGTCATTTAAAGGGCTGGCGGCCCCAGCACTACAGCCCCTGGGAATGTGCCCGGGGGCCGCATAAAAGGTCATGGCGGGCCGCATGCGGCCCGCGGGCCGGAGGTTCCCCACCCCTGCCCTAAAGTATTAAGAAGTATTTCAGGCACAAAGAACAACAAAGAACAATGAGCTTCACATGTTTGGATTAATTATCTCTTTTTCCAGCCTTTTCTGACTAATTAAGACCCTCCCCAAACTTGTGAACAGCACTCATACTTGGTCAACATGGGAAAGACAAAGGAGCATTCCAAGGCCATCAGAGACAAGATCGTGGAGGGTCACAAGGCTGGCAAGGGGTACAAAACCCTTTCCAAGGAGTTGGGCCTACCTGTCTCCACTGTTGGGAGCATCATCCGGAAGTGGAAGGCTTATGGAACTACTGTTAGCCTTCCACGGCCTGGACAGCCTTTGAAAGTTTCCACCCGTGCCGAGGCCAGGCTTGTCCGAAGAGTCAAGGCTAACCCAAGGACAACAAGGAAGGAGCTCCGGGAAGATCTCATGGCAGTGGGGACATTGGTTTCAGTCAATACCATAAGTAACGTACTCCACCGCAATGGTCTCTGTTCCAGACGAGCCCATAAGGTACCTTTACTTTCAAAGCGTCATGTCAAGGCTCGTCTACAGTTTGCTCATGATCACTTGGAGGACTCTGAGACAGACTGGTTCAAGGTTCTCTGGTCTGATGAGACCAAGATCGAGATCTTTGGTGCCAACCACACACGTGACGTTTGGAGACTGGATGGCACTGCATACGACCCCAAGAATACCATCCCTACAGTCAAGCATGGTGGTGGCAGCATCATGCTGTGGGGATGTTTCTCAGCCAAGGGGCCTGGCCATCTGGTCCGCATCCATGGGAAGATGGATAGCACGGCCTACCTGGAGATTTTGGCCAAGAATCTCCGCTCCTCCATCAAGGATCTTAAGATGGGTCGTCATTTCATCTTCCAACAAGACAATGACCCAAAGCACACAGCCAAGAAAACCAAGGCCTGGTTCAAGAGGGAAAAAATCAAGGTGTTGCAGTGGCCTAGTCAGTCTCCTGACCTTAACCCAATTGAAAACTTGTGGAAGGAGCTCAAGATTAAAGTCCACATGAGACACCCAAAGAACCTAGATAACTTGGAGAAGATCTGCATGGAGGAGTGAGCCAAGATAACTCCAGAGACCTGTGCCGGCCTGATCAGGTCTTATAAAAGACGATTATTAGCTGTAATTGCAAACAAGGGTTATTCCACAAAATATTAAACCTAGGGGTTGAATAATAATTGACCCACACTTTTATGTTGAAAATGTATTAAAATTTAACTGAGCAACATAACTTGTTGGTTTGTAAGATTTATGCATCTGTTAATAAATCCTGCTCTTGTTTGAAGTTTGCAGGCTCTAACTTATTTGCATCTTATCAAACCTGCTAAATCTGCAGGGGGTTGAATACTACTTGTAGGCACTGTATGTATATATATATATATATATATATAGATATAGATATATATAGATATATATATTTATATATGTGGTGCCCCTGAGGCTTCCGTCGCCACAGAGACATTGCACCCCAGCCAAAGGTGTGATGTCCCATCCTGGGTAAGGAAAGGAGTGAACGCCTGTCCACAGGCAAATTCACACTACACCCATTGTTAGGTACACACAGGGACCAGGGACAGTGGCAGCAACCCTCCCATGCTGCATGCTGGGAGGGGCCGTAAGACCCATCCCTGCTCCCATAGGGTGGTAGCTTAGCAACTGGGTGGGTGGGAGGAGCCAGCCGAGTGTAGAGTAGACAAGGAAGGTCAAGTTTATTGAGTTGAAGTTAGAGAGAGAGAGACGAAGTGGAAGTGGAAGGAGAAGGAAGGAGTTCTGCGGGAGGCAGAAGAGTGAGAAGAGTAGTTCTCTAGTGAGTCAGGAGCAAGAGAAGAAAGTGACGCTTCCTGGTGAAGACCCTGGGACCCAGAAGGTCCAGGTGACACCAAGTAGAGAAAAGAAGGGATTCCAGGGCCACAGATAGCTTTCAGGCTCGTGGCCTGTTCCACAGGAACATCGGTGGAGGGATCAAGCTGCACACAGGGGACGGTCCCTAGAAACTGGAGGAGGAAAAGTCATCTCCAAAAGTAAAAACCGAGGCCCAGGGAAAGCTGCAAGCTCCCCGGGCCACAGCCCACAGCAGAACCTCTAGAAAGGGGGTAAATTACCGACAGGCAATCCCCTGGCCCGGAGGCTGTAGTGGAGGCCGAGCCAGGTTCAGCCAACAAGGGCAAGGCTTAAGGAGTCAGCTGAAGAAAGGAACACATAGAGGGGTGCACCGGCTTTCATTCCAGGATCTACTCAGGATCGGCGGAGGTCCCTGACAGCGGGTTCCAGCAGTCCAAAGGCACCAGTGTGCTGCAGCCCAGGAACTGTGAGCAAACATCTTGAAATTGCACCCCCTGGTGTTGTCTCCGTTATTCCGCCTGCACTATTCCATCACTGCATAGACACTTACAAGCACCAACAGTGTCCCCGGGGCACCGCTCCACCTGTGGGGAGCAGGACCATCCAAGTTGCCATTCCAGCAGCCCCGGAGGCCCCATACAGCAGCGGCGGCTTAATAGCCGCAAACCACAGGTGGCGTCACGAATACAAACTTTAATCACCCCCGAGTCACCAGCCATATTAATTGACCCCACCAGGGTACGGAGCCAGGCCCAGCCACCACTGACGATCCCCGGACTAGTCCGGCCCGGCACCGGGTGTCCCATAACCCTGGGGTGGGCGAGTCATATATATATATATATATATATATATATATATTCACTCATATAGCGCTATTGATTCCACAGTGCTCTACATACATTGGCAAGATTTATAACTTTATTGTGACAGCTAACAAGTCGGGGCCATATGGAGCATTGAAGTTGACTATGGTGATAAGGATTGGATGGGGTCATTATTTCTATAAGGCTGGACACACACGAGCGTATGGCATGTGATGGGAGAGCATGGGATGCGATATGGTAATGACCCTTGGCCCAGGCTCTGCTGCGAGTGTGAACCGAGTGTGAACTGAGTGTCAAGCGACTGTAGTCCGATCTTGCAATCCTGTGACAGCTGTGAAGCTGAGGGCGGGTGCTACGGAGGAGAGTGAGGGGTTAATCCCCCCATCTCCTTCATTGTCAGCCTGTGCGTGTATCGCACTGCACTGGGATAACATCCGAGTGCAGTCCGATGTTTCTTTCGCACCCATTCACTTGAATGGGTGCGAGCGATACGGCTCTCGCAGAAAAACACACCATGCTGCAACTTTTCTCGCATCCAGAATCTGGATGCGAGAAAACCTGACTGACTACTCTCCCTCATTTACTAACATTGGTCAGAGTGCAATGTGAGTTTTTCACGCTCGTGTGAGCGTGCCCTAAGTACAATATTCTATTGGTTTGAATATTCTGTATCTGATTTTCTTGAATAGAAATGAACTTAACCCCTTCACCCCCTGGCAGTTTTCCATTTTTCATTTTCATTTTTTCCTCCCCTTCATCCAAGAGCCCTAACTTTTTTATTTTGCCATCAATTTTGCCTTATAAGGGCTTATTTTTTTGCGGGACGAGTTGTACTTTTGAATTAAAGCATTAGTTTTACCTACATATGGTGTACTGGAAAATGGAAAAAAAAAATGTAAGCGTGGTGAAATTGCAAAAAAAGGGCAATTGCACAAAAGGTTTTGGGATATTTTATTTGCCGTGTTCAATATATGGTAAAACTGATGTGTCGGTGTGATTCCTCAGGTCGGTATAAGTTTGTAGATACCAAACATGTATACTTTGACTTTTATCTAAGGGGTTAAAAAAATTCAGACGTTTGTTCAAAAAAAGAATGGCACTTTTTTGCACCATTTTCTGAGAACTGTAGTGCTCTTATTTTTCGGGATTTGGGGCTCAGTGATGGATTATTTTTTGTGTCTTGAGCTGACATTTTTAATTATACCAGTTTTGTGCAGATGCTACGTTTTAATCGCCTGTTATTGTATTTTAAATTTCTGATCAAATTAATTGTTTTTGTATTTTGATAGATCGGGCATTTGTGAACGCGGCAATATCAAATGTGTGTATATTTTTAGATTTGTAACTGTTTTATTTTCAATGGGGCAAATGGAGGGTGATTTGAACTTTGTTTTTATTATTTTTTTCATATTTTTAAAAACTTTTCTTTTTAGATTTTTTATTTTCCTAATCCCCTTGCTAGCCCCATTAACCTGCGCAGAACCTCAATGCTGGCTAGTGTGGATGATGTAGGACGCTACATGCACCCAGGCTTCAGAAGAAGGAGGACAAAGATGGCCAAAAGAGGAGGCGCATGTATCGGAGAACGGAGACACCCATCCAACCAGTCTGCACCGCACCGCCCTTTAGGTGAGTATTATAAAGTGTTTTTTATGTTCTATACAGCGGCCTGGGCTCTTATATACAGCATGTTGTCACGCTCCCCGCGTCCCAGCGCCGCCTGTCACTCACCGCTCTGGTCCCCGGTCCTCCTGCCCCGGCTTTCCTGCTCACTCCCCCTCCTGTGCGTCCTCCGTGCCTCCCGTCCGCCGCTCCCGCCGTCCTGATGCGTCCCGGAACTCTCTGCCTGGCTCCCCTGCATCTCCTTCACCTTCCCCTCTGCTTCCTGCTCTGGTCTCCGGCACTCGGGCCTCGCGCATGCGCATTAGGGTGCACGCGCTCACTCACCTCTTCTTAAAGGGCCAGCGTCCCGGGAACAGGATATGGCTAATTACAGGTACAGGGTATATAAGACTTCCTTTTCCATGTGGGCGGTGCCTGTTCAACGTGTTCCTGTAGCTAGGTGTTCAGGTCCCTCTGTCTTGTGTACCCAGATTAACCCTGTCTCCTCTGCAGTGCCCGTCTGCAGTCCCGACTGTGTCCAGCGTGCTGGTTTCCCAGGAGGTGTCCCGGTGACTGTCTGCTGTGGATCCCACCATCATCCGTCAGCCTGATCCCGTCACCGGTCCCCAATTCCACCTGGTAACTTCAGCCTGCACATCCCGCTGGATCCGGATCTCGTCTGCTGTTCCTACTCAGCACCTGAACCCGGTTCCAGACTTCCGTCCTGCCTACGGTTCCTTTTGGACTAATGGTCACCTCCCAAACAGACTTCCGTACGACCCGTTATCCGTGTCCCAAGTGTTCTGGCCACCGTGCATCTAGGCCCTCTGGAAGGGTGATTAGACAGTCCCTGTATAGGGGTTCGCTCTTGGTTGCCTCTCTGGGGAAGTCCGGTGTACGGTCCTATGGATCCACCTCCAGGACGTTACAGTTTGAACAGGCCATGGATTCCACCGGAGCACAAGCGTCCCAGCTGGCCAGATTACAACAAGAACTGGTACCACAACACGAGACTCAATCTCGCATGCTGGCCTTTATGTCTTCAGTGGACACCCGTCTGAATAATCTCCAAGCAACAGCCACATTCCTGTCAGATCAGAACATGGCAGCGGCTTCCGTAGTGGCTTCCTCTTCAACCTCGAGACTCCGCCTAGCTTCTCCGTCCCGGTACGCCGGGGACCCCAAGACCTGTAGAGGTTTTCTAAATCAATGCTCACTGCATTTTTCAAGTTGCTTCCACACCTCTTTGCCTCTGATCAAGCAAAGGTAGCCTTTCTGATGTCCCATCTGGAGGGTGAAGCATTGGCCTGGATAAATCCCTTGTGGAGAAGGAAGATCCGGTGACTACTGACATCCGGGGAGTCCTTGAGGCCTTCCGTAACACCTTTGATGAACCAGAACGCACCTCCACGGCCGCCTCTTCGCTCCTTCGGCTACGCCAAGGAACCCTAACGGTTGGCCAGTACGTCATCCGGTTCCGCACGCTTGCCTCTGAGTTAGGATGGAACAGCGAGGCATTGACAGCAGCTATCTGGGAGGGCCTCTCCGGCTGCATCAAGGATGAATTGGCTAGTCGTGATGCTCCTCCTACCTTGGATGGTCTGGTCTCTCTAGCAACCTGGATTGATCTCCGTTTCCAGGAATGGTCCAAGGAAGTATCCCGGGAGAGTCGACCGACACGTCACACCTCCACTCCGCAGAGGTCCACCGTCTCTCAGTCAGTGCCATCTGGCAACTCTACTCCCGAACCTATGCAAATAGATCGACTGGGACAAGCCGAGCAACGCAAAGCAGAGCGACTCGCCAAGGGTCTGTGTTTCTACTGTGGAAGTGGTACACACCTGCTTCGTTTCTGTCCCGAGAAGTCGGGAAACTCCAAAGCCTAGGGTTGGTAGGAGAGGCCACCCTAGGTACCGGAACCCTCTTAGACCCGGTTACGCTGACCGTCCAAGTGACGACGGAGGAGACCCGGTTCATGGCAGAAGCGTACCTTGATTCAGGGGCAGCGGGCAATTTCATCCAACAGGCTACGGTGGACAAATACCGGGTACCTGTCATCCCGCTTTCAAAACCCCTTGTGATCGCTTCCGTGGATGGGAAATCCCTATCTGAACCCGTGTTGTTTATTATCAAACCCGTGGAACTCCGTATTGGCACTCTGCATACCGAAAAGATTGCTCTATATGTCCTCCCGAAACTGGCTCACTCCCTCCTGCTGGGCCTACCCTGGTTACGAGTACATGAACCTGTTGTCAGTTGGCGCTCTGGAGAAATTACCCGTTGGGGCCCGTCTTGTCACGAGAACTGTCTGCAGTCTGTACGGCCCGTCCATTAGTCTCCGGCACCGGAGTCCCTACCGGGACTGCCTTCCGCATATTGGTCTTTTGTGGACGTGTTCGACAAGAAGGAGGCAGAGGTATTACCGCCACATCGACCCTACGACTGTGCCATTGACCTGCTGCCAGGCACTACTCCTCCCCGTGGACGGATCTAACCCTTGTCCCCTGCCGAGACTCAGGCCATGTCGGACTACATTGCAGACAGCCTGGCAAGGGGGTTCATCAGGAGATCCTCGTCTCCTGCAGGAGCGGGGTTTTTCTTCGTCAAGAAGAAAGAAGGTGACCTACGCCCCTGCATCGACTACCGGGGCCTGAACCAGATCACAGTGAAAAATAAATATCCTCTACCTCTGATCCCTGAGCTATTCGATCGGCTCAGGGGGCCCATATCTTTACCAAGCTAGACCTTCGTGGAGCTTACAAATTGGTCCGTATTCGCCCGGGAGACGAATGGAAGACGACATTCAACACCCGTGACGGGCACTAGGAATACTGTGTGATGCCCTTCGGTCTCTGTAACGCCCCGGCTGTCTTCCAGGAACTGGTGAATGATGTCTTCAGGGATCTTCTCTATGTCTGTGTGGTCGTATATCTGGACGATATCCTGGTCTATTCCCCGGACTTTCCGACCCACAGAAAAAATGTACAATTCATTCTGCGAAGGCTTAGGGAGAACCGTCTGTACGCCAAGTACGAAAAATGTGTGTTTGAACGGACGTCCCTTCCCTTTCTGGGCTACGTGATTTCTGACACAGGACTGCAGATGGATCCCGAGAAGGTGTCTTCTATCCTCAAGTGGCCTCCTCCCTCTGGACTGAAAGCCATCCAATGCTTCCTAGGCTTCGCCAACTATTATCGCCAGTTTATCCCCTACTTCTCTGCTCTGACGGCACCTCTCTCCGCCTTGACCAAGAAGGGGGCCAACCCGAAAGACTGGTCACCTGAGGCTGACGCCGCCTTCTGTTCCCTGAAACGGGCGTTTGCCTCCTCTCCTGTTCTCCACAGACTGGAGTTGAACCGTCAATTCACCTTGGAGGTGGATGCCTCCTCCTCAGGAGCCGGGGCCGTGCTCATGCAGAAGTCGTTCACCGGGAAGTTGGTCACCTGCGACTTCTTCTCCAAAATCTTCTCGGCACCCGAACGCAACTATACCAATGGCGATCGAGAGCTCCTGGCTGTCAAGCTGGCTTTGGAGGAATGGCGTTATCTGTTGGAGGGTGCGGTATAACCGGTTATTATTTACACCAACCATAAAAACCTGGAGTATCTGCGATCTGCTCAGAGACTGAACCTGCGACAAGCCCGTTGGTCCCTGTTCTTTGCCCGGTTTGATTTCCAACTACATTTCCGGCCCGCGGACAAGAACGTGTGGGCTGATGCTTTTCCCGGTTCTTCGTTCCGGTGAAGCAAGAGGAAGAGGTGAACCAGTCCATCATCTGTCCTACTAAGGTCATCCCGGTGGCTCCAGTCACCCTGGCACAGATACCTCCTGGGAAGACCTACGTTATGGAGACCGACAGACTCAAGGTCCTTCAATGGGGGCATTCTTCGAAAATGGCAGGACACGCCGGTCAGAAGAAAATGTGGAGTGCTATCCTCCGTCACTATTGGTGGCCGTCTCTCCGTAAGGATGTCGTCTCCTTTGTCTCCGCTTGTCCATCCTGTGCGCGGAACAAGACGCCAAACACCTGCCCTATGGCCATCTCCTGCCTCTGCTGATTCCCTCCATTCCATGGCAACACATTGCCATGGATTTGATCCCGAACTCCTTCCACATGTCCTTGCTGAAACCAGTCATCCTTGGCCTCTTCTTCACCTCTGATACCGGTACTCCTCTTCCTCCTATTGCTGACAACGATGTGTATGAGGTAAGAGACATAGTGGCCATGGAGAAAGTGCGGGCTAAGCAGTTCGTTCTTGTTGATTGGGAGGGCTACGGTCCCGAAGACTGGTCCTGGGAACCCCGGGAGAACATTGCTGCTCCTCTACTACGCGACTTCTTGTCCCGGTTGCTGGGAGGGGGCCTGAGGGAGGGGGTACTGTCACGCTCCCCGGGTCCCGCTGCCACCTGTCACTCACCGCTCGGTCCCCGGTCCTCCTGCCCGTGGCTATCCTGCTCACTCCCCCTCCTGTGCGTTCTCCGTGCCTCCCGTCCGCCGCTCCCGGCGTCCTGCTGCGTCCCGGAACTATGCCTGGCTCCCCTGCATCTCCTTCACCTTCCCCTCTGCTTTCTGCTCTGGTCTCCGGCACTCGGGCCTTGCGCATGCGCATTAAGCGCACGCTCACTCACCTCTTCTTAAAGGGCCAGCGTCCCGGGAACAGGATATGACTGATTACAGGTACAGGGTATATAAGACTTCCTTTTCCATGTGGGCGGTGCCTGTTCAACGTGTTCCTGTAGCTAGGTGTTCAGATCCCTCTGTCTTGTGTACCCAGATTAACCCTGTCTCCTCCGCAGTGCCCGTCTGCAGTCCCGACTGTGTCCAGCGTGCCAGTTTCCCAGGAGGTGTCCCGGTGACTGTCTGTTGTGGATCCCACTATCATCCGTCAGCCTGATCCTGTCATCGGTCCCTGATTCCACCTGGTAACTTCAGCCTGCACATCCCGCTGGATCCGGATCTCATCTGCTGTTCCTACTCGATATCTGAATCCGGTTCCAGACTTCCGTCCTGCCTACGGTTCCTTTTGGACTAATGGTCACCTCCCGAACAGACTTCCGTAGGACCCGTTATCCGTGTCCGAAGTGTTCCGACCGTCGTGCATCTAGGCCCTCTGGTGGGGTGATCAAACAGTCCCTGTATAGGGGTTCACTCTTGGTTGCCTCTCTGGGGGAGTCCGGTGCACGGTCCCGTGGATCCACCTCCAGGACGTTACACATGTTAGATTGCTGTATATAAGAGCCCACTGATGGTGGCTGCAGGTTATAGGCCTAAAATCTGGTGACAGGTTCCCTTTAACATTATCTGTAAAAAGGCTGAAGCTTCTACAAATGGCTAATGATTCTAAATACATGTCAAATCCACAACAGACTAACTCAAAAGGCATAATCTGAAGGTTTTACAATGGCCCTCACAGTCTCCTGATCTGTATATCATTGAAATTCTGTGGCTAGATCTCAAAAGAGCAGTGCATGCAAGACGAGCCAGGAATCTCACAGAACTGGAAGATGAGTCAGAAATCTCACAGAACTGGAAGATGAGTCAGGAATCTCACAGAACTGGTGATTTTTCTAAAGAAGAATGGATGAAAATCCCTCAAACAAGAACTGAAAGACTCTTAAGTGGCAAACTTTTGCATCAGCCCATTTTCCTTTTTTGTTAATGTTAAAAGTTGAAACTAGTTGAAAATATAGCTATTTTTTTATCTAAAATACAAAGGAAATTTGTTATCTTCAGCTTTTTGCCTTTTACAGATCATTTCATCAGATCATTTGATTTTCATCTTGCTTAATTATTCACAATAACAGTAATTTTGAACAGGGACCGTTATGGCATGAGAAATCAATCACAAATGGACAATGCCCCATAGCTTTCTACTGGTACGAGTGTAATCCAATTTTTTATCGGATTGCACTCGTCTGTGCAAAACGCAAGTGGAACCGAGGCCTAATAGTGACCTCCATCTGGGGAAGGCCGGCATGGACCTGTGTGCTTTTGTAGCGCCCCTGAACCCATTAGGGCACTACAAGGTACTGCATCCTGTCAAAGATGCAGGGCCTACCCTCAGGGATCTGGAAGACCAGTGCCGGTAACAGCAAAACACAATATAATTCCAGTTTTCCCCCATCCCCACAGACTAGTGACAAACTAGAATTGGACCCAATGGATGGCCACCCAGGAGTGGAGCCAATCCAATCCACTAGATAACGAGCAGGTGGGAGGGGACAGACAGTTAGACAGTTAGTAAATGGAAGTAAGGGGAGACGGACGTAACTGAACTGACACGGTAGTGTGACGGTGACCTGAGGGCCCATGTATATGGTTGCTGGTGGAGTACAGCGAAGTACTCCCGGATCCATAACACCGACGGGGCACAGAGCGCTAGGTCAGGCAAACGCTCCAGGCAGACCTGATAAAATCTGCACAGTGAGGGGACCATCCAGGACCTCACTGACCTTAGAAGTCTGGGGGCACCAGCAGTAATGGGAGAACCAGGGACTGGAACGGAACACCGACCCTACATGGTTCACACTGCCCGCCGTACGGAGTAGAGTCTGAGAGACAAACAGGAGGGGACCTCAAGATGCTCAAAGCCACGGGAACCCACCAACTTGAGAAAGGTGCAGGGGAAAGAAGCCACCAGTTCATCAACCGGCACTGGGACTAAGGCAGTGATGGCAAACCTATGGCACACGTGCCACCAGGAGCACGCAGAGCCCATTCTGCTGGCACACGCGCTGTGTCCTCATCCTGCCGCTTTGATCTGCTGGTGCGGTGGCGCCGGCAGTTCAAAGCTGTGTTGGAGCGGAGGAGACATTTCTCCTTGCTCTGACACTCCTCCTCTCCCAGGCCGCAGGTGTGTTGCCTAGGAGACGGAGGAGCGTCAGTAAGCGGCGCCGGCGTAATGACGTCTTCTGGCCGCGTGGGAACTGAGGACCCAGCGGCGCGCAACAGTGGAGCAGGTGCTGGAAAGTGAGTTGTGTGTTGTTTTTTTTTTTTTTCTTTTTATAACTTGTGTGCGGCTGTGCCAAGGTGGGGATGAGGGGGCCAATGCCAGCGCGGGGGGGGAGAACATACATGCCAGCATGGGGGGAAACATACATGCCAGCATGGGGGGGGGGACATACATGCCAGCATGGGGGGAGAACATACATGCCAGCATTGGGGGGAACATACATGCCAGCATGGAGGGGAGAACATACATGCCAACATGGGAGGAGAACATACATGCCAGCATGGGGGGGAAAGATACATGTCAGCATGGGTTGGAGAACATACATGCCAGCATGGGGGGAGAACATACATGCCAGCATGGGGGGGAGAACATACATGCCAGCATGGGGGGGAGAACATACATGCCAGCATGGGGGGGAGAACACACATGCCAGCATGGGGGGAGAACATACATGCCAGCATGGGGGGGGGGAGAACACACATGCTAGCATGGGTTGGGAGAACACACATGCCAGCATGGGTTGGGAGAACACACATGCCAGCATGGGTTGGGAGAACACACATGCCAGCATGGGGGTGAGAACACATGCCAGCATGGGGGGAGAACATACATGCCAGCATGGGGGGGGGGACACACATGCCAGCATTGGGGGGGGACATACATGCCAGCATGGGGGGGAACATACATGTAAGCATGGGGGGGAAACATGCATGCCAGCAAGGGGGGGGGGGACATACATGCCAGCATGGGGGGGACATACATGCCAGCATGGGGGGGACATACATGCCAGCATGGGGGGGAAACATGCATGCCAGCATGGGGAAAACATGCATGCCAGGATGGAGAAAACATGCATACCAGGATGGAGGAAACATACATGCCAGGATGGAGGAAACATACATGCCAGGATGAGGAAAACATGCATGCCAGGATGGGAAAAACATGCATGCCCGGATGGGGAAAACATGCATGCCCAGATGGGGAAAAATGCATGCCAGGACGGAGGAAACATGCATGAGAGGGTGGGGAAAACATACATACCAGGATGGGGGGAAACATGCATGCCAGGAAGGGGGAAACCATGCATGCCAGGATGGGGGAAACATGCATGCCAGGATGGGGGAAATATGCATGCCAGGATGGGGGAAACATACATGCCAGGATGAAGGAAGCATACACGCCAGCATGGGTAAAAAAACATGCCAGGATGGGGAACAATGCATGCCAGGATGGGGAAACATGCATGGCAGGATGGGGAAAACATACATGCCAGGATGGAGGAAACATGCATGCCAGGAAGGGGGAAACCATGCATGCCAGGATGGGGGAAATATGCATGCCAGGATGGGGGAAACATACATGCCAGGATGGAGTAAGCATACATGCCAACATGGGTAAACAAATATGCCAGGATGGGGAATAATGCATGCTAGGATGGGGAAACATGCATGGCAGGATGGGGAAACATTCATGGCAGAATGGGGAAAACATACATGCCAAGATGAAGGAAACATGCATGCCAGGATGGGGAAAACATACATGCCAAGATGGAGGAAACATGCATGCCAGAATGGGGAAAACATACATACCAGGATGGAGGAAACATACATGGCAGGATGGGGAAAACATGCATGCCAGGATGGGGAAAACATACATGCCAGGATGGAGGAAACATGCATGCCAGGATGGAGGAAACATGCATGCCAGGATGGAGGAAACATGCCACGATAGGGTACATTTACCAGGAAGTGGAACATTTACCAGGATGGGGAACATGTTAAGATGGGGAATATTTACCAGGATGGGGAACATGCCAGGAAGGTGGACATTTACCAGGATGGGGGTACATGCTAGGAAGGGGGACATTTACCTGGATGGGGGTACATTTACCTGGATTGGGAACATTTTACCAGGATGGAGGACATTTACCAGGAATGGGGTACATGCCGGGATGGGGGAACATTTACAAGGATGGGCAATATGTCAGGATGGGGTACATTTACCAGCATGGGGGAACATGCCAGAATGGGGTACATTTACCAGGATGGGGCCATGATGGGGACAAATATACCAGAATGTAGGAAATATATATCAAGATGGGGGACATGTTTACCAAGAAGTGGCCCAGGAAGGGGGACATAACTACACAATGAAAGGGGAGGGGAGCAACTCGCACGTCTTTATGGGATTTCAGGATGTTCAGACTTTGAAATGTAGATGTGGATTATAGGGTGAAATCTGATTGCATTCCATGCTAAAATCTCTGTCTAATATGCTGCAATTTTTTCCAGAAAGATCAATCCAACTGCTGTGTCTGGAAAGGGCTGGAAAGGGCTCAGCTTCAATGTGTGGTAAGCATGCATGAGCGTGATGCCCCCTGCTGAAGAGAAGAGAAGACTGCAAAGGTAAGATTAAAATCAATTATTTACATAATAGGATTGGTTGGCAATTCGGAAAAAAAATTGGGTTTACAGTTTGGGCACTCGGCCTGTAAAAGGTTCGCCATGACTGGACTAAGTCAACCAGAGGTGAATACCAGCCTTCCTCCGGGTACCTGTTAGGGCCAGGTGGAAGGGCAGACCCAGGAGGTGGATCCACTGGGCCGAACTCCTAGATGATGGTAAGGGGTCCGGTAGCTGGAGCACTACAGGTAGCAGGGCAGTCCGTGCACAAGAGTATAATAGAGAAGTCCCTGGGACCACGGAGTCACTGATGGTAGTCCGGGTGACGGAGCTCAGGTTCGGAAGCCGAGATGATGTCAGGCGGAGTCCGGAACCGTTGGAGCGAGATGACGGGTCACCACAGGGGTCAGAGATGGTACGGACTGTCAGGATGGCAGATAGGCAGCGTTCGGAGTGCGGGATGCGGCAGGACCGGATGGCGAGGCAGGATCGGCTCTAGAAGAGAGATACGTGAGTATGGCACAGAGACACAAGGAGACCTGACTCCTAGCTTGGGAAACACAAAGATCAGGCCCCGCCCCCTTGGACATTGCACCCCTTTATACCCCGTACCTGTGTGCTTCATTTCCTGTCAGTGGACACTGGCCCTTTAAGAAAGGGTCAGTGACCGCGCGCGCGCCCTAATGCGCATGCGCGCGGCCCGGGTGCCAGAAGCCAGGGCAGGAAGCTGAGAGGAGGACGCAGCAGAGCCGGGCTGGGGCTGGGAAGCCGACGGGCGCCGGGAGCGGGGACCAGGAGGCCTGGGAAGCGCGGGCGATGGAGGCTGGAGAGCGGGGAGCGTGGCAGGTGAGCCGGGAAGCGGAGCAGAGGACCCGGGGAGCGTGACAGTACCCCCCCCCCCCACGCCCCCCCCCCCCGGGACAGGAAGGCACGGATCAAAGGAGTACCCACATTCTCCCGGGGTTCCCAGGACCTATCCTCAGGACCATAGCCAGCCCAGTCCACCAGGAAGAACTGTCGGCCCCGTACAGTTTTCATGGCCACGATATCCCTTACCGCATAGATGTCGTCATCGGCAATAGGAGGAGGAGCCGAACTGGCAGCAGCGGAGAAGGGACCAAGGACAACCGGCTTGAGCAGGGAGACGTGGAAGGAGTTGGGTATCCTCATCGTGGCCGGGAGCTGTAGCTTGTAGGAGACCTCATTGATCTTGCGGAGGACTTTAAACGGCCCGATGTAGCGAGGACCCAGCTTGTAGGATGGTATCTTCAATCGGACGTACTTGGAAGCAAGCCAGACTAGATCTCCAGGAGAGAAACACGGAGGATCCAGACGTCTCTTGTCTGCATGTCTCTTCATCCGCAGGGAAGCACGCCCAAGGGACGCCTTGACAGAGTCCCAAATGGTTGCAAAGTCACGGGCTACAGCATCAGCAGCAGGGACATCCGAAGAAGGAGATACAGGCAATGGGACGGAGGGCTGAAGTCCGTAAACGACATGAAAGGGAGAGCTGGAGGAGGACTCACTGACGTGGTGGTTATGGGAGAATTCAGCCCAAGGAAGAAGCGTGGACCAGTCGTCGTGATGGGCGTTGACGTAGTGTCGTAAGAAGGAGGTCAAGATTTGGTTGACCCTTTCCACTTGGCCATTAGACTGAGGATGGTAGGCAGAAGAAAAGTCCAGAGTCACTCCCAGATGTTTGCAGAGAGCCCTCCAGAAGCGGGAGGTGAACTGAGTTCCTCTGTCGGACACGATGTGTGATGGAAAGCCATGCAAGCGGAAGATGTGATGTATATAGGCGTCCGCGAGTTCCTGAGCAGAGGGCAGTCCAGCCATAGGGACGAAATGAGCCATTTTAGAGAACCGGTCCACCACGACCCATATGACTGTGTGTCCGGAGGACAATGGCAAGTCCGTAATAAAGTCCATTGCAATGTGTTGCCAGGGAACTGAGGGTATAGGCAGAGGCAGAAGACGGCCATATGGCAGGTGTTTGGGCGTCTTGTTCCTGGCACAAGAGGAGCAGGCAGAGACAAAAGCAGCGACGTCCGTGCGAAGGGATGGCCACCAGTAATGACGTACAATCGCACTCCATGTTTTCTTTTGACCAGCATGACCGGCTGTTTTCAAGGCATGGCCCCAGTGTAACACTTTTTGCCTGTCAGTCTCAGAGACATAGGTTTTCCCGGGCGGTATCTGGGCCAGGGTGACAGGAGCCAAAGGAATGATTTTACTAGGACAGATGATGGGCTGTGATGTCTCCTCCTCCTGCTCCATGGGCATGAAAGACCTGGACAAGGCATCAGCGCATACATTCTTGTCCGCGGGTCGGAAATGGAGCTGGAAATCGAACCTGGCAAAGAACAAGGACCACCTGGCTTGCCGTGGGTTCAGTCGCTGAGCGGACCGCAGGTATTCCAGGTTCTTGTGGTCCGTGTAAATGATTACGGGGTGCACTGCTCCTTCCAGAAGGTAGCGCCATTCCTCCAGAGCCAGTTTTACTGCCAATAGCTCTCGGTCACCGATGGTGTAGTTGCGTTCAGGCGCTGAGAAGCTCTTGGAGAAGAAACCGCAAGTCACCATCTTCCCGGAGGAGGACTTCTGCATGAGCACTGCTCCGGCTCCCGAGGAGGAGGCATCCACCTCCAAGGTGAACTGGCGGTTTAACTCCGGACGGTGGAGCACAGGAGAGGAGGCAAATGCCCGCTTCAGGGAGCCAAACGCGGCGTCGGCCGCAGGTGACCAGTCCTTTGGATTAGCCTCCTTCTTGGTCAAGGCGGAGAGAGGAGCGGTCAGAGCAGAGAAGTGAGGGATGAACTGGCGGTAGTAGTTGGCGAATCCCAGAAAGCGTTGGATTGCCTTCAGTCCAGAAGGAGGAGGCCAGTTGAGAATGGAGGAGACCTTCTTTGGATCCATCTGCAGTCCGGTATCGGAGATGATGTAACCCAGGAAGGGGAGAGAAGACTGCTCAAAGACACACTTCTCATACTTAGCGTACAGACGATTCTCTCTCAGTCTTTGTAGAACTAGCTGCACGTTCTCTCTGTGGGTCTGGAGATCCGGAGAGAAGACAAGGATATCATCCAGATACACCACCACACAGACGTAGAGAAGGTCCCGGAAAACGTCGTTCACCAATTCCTGAAAGACTGCTGGTGCGTTACACAGGCCGAAGGGCATCACGCAGTATTCATAGTGCCCATCGCGAGTATTGAACGCGGTCTTCCATTCGTCCCCAGAGCGGATGCGGACCAGGTTGTAGGCACCTCGAAGGTCCAATTTGGTGAACACACGAGCTCCTCTAAGCCGGTCAAACAATTCGGGGATGAGCGGCAGAGGGTACTTGTTTTTTACGGTGATTTGGTTCAATCCCCGGTAGTCTATACATGGGCGTAGGTCGCCCTCTTTCTTCTTAATGAAGAAGAAGCCTGCTCCAGCAGGAGAGGAGGATCTCCGAATGAATCCCCTTGCCAGGCTCTCTGTGATGTAAGTAGACATGGCCCTTGTTTCGGCTGGAGATAATGGATATATCCGTCCTCGAGGTGGTGTTGTTCCCGGGAGCAAGTCGATGGCACAATCGTACGGACGATGTGGCGGAAGTACCTCAGATTCCTTTTTATCAAAGACGTCCGCGAAGGACCAATAGGCCGAGGGCAGTCCCGGTAGGTTCTCTGGAACCGGAGGTCGTCGGATGGGTTGTATGGTCTTCAGACACTTCTCCTGGCACGAAGAGCCCCATCGGGTGATTTCACCAGTGCCCCAGGTGACTGATGGCTCGTGTGTCCGTAACCAGGGAAGTCCCAGCAGGATTTGATGGGACATGTGTGGGAGGACGTAGAGAGCGATGTTCTCGGTGTGCAGGGCACCGATACGTAGTTCCACCGGCTTGGTGATCCAGGAGATGGTGTCAGAGAGGGGTCTCCCATCCACAGAGGCAATCACGAGGGGTTTGTCGAGTGGAGTGACAGGCACCTGGTACTTGTCCACCGTGGCTTGCTGGATGAAATTGCCTGCTGCCCCAGAATCGAGGTACGCCTCGGCCGTGAACCGCGTCTCTCCCGTTGACACTTGTACAGTCCACATAACCGGGTCTGAGAGAGTCCCAGCACCTAGGGTGGCCTCTCCTACCAACCCTAGGCTTTGGAGTTTCCCGGCCTCTCTGGGCAGGAGCGTAGCAGGTGTGTGCCCTCTCCGCAGTAGAAGCAGAGGCCCTTGGCGAGCCGCTCTGCTCGACGTTGTTCAGACTGCCGCACACGGTCGATCTGCATGGGCTCGTGGACGGAGACACCAGATGCCGTTGACTGTAGTACGGCGGACTTCTGCGGAGGAGAGGAATGCCGTACCGGACGTCTCTCACGGGACACCTCTTTAGATCGCTCCTGAAAGCGGATGTCCACTCGAGTCGCTAGGGTAATCAGGGCATCCAGGGTGGATGGTACGTCACGACCAGCCAGCTCATCTTTAATTTGACCCGAGAGTCCTTCCCAGAAGGCGGCAGTTAGGGCCTCGTTGTTCCAGCCAAGTTCCGAAGCCAAGGTGCGAAAACGGATTGCGTATTGACCCACCGTCAGAGTCCCCTGACTAACCGGAGAAGAGATGAGGCAGACGCGGAGGCGCGTCCGGGCTCGTCAAAGGTGCCACGGAATGCCTGCAGAAACTCCTGGATGTTCGTGGTCACAGGATCCTCCTTCTCCCACAAGGGGTTCATCCACGCCAGTGCCTCACCCTCTAGATGGGACATGATGAAGGCGACCTTGGCTTGGTCGGAGGCAAACAAATGCGGCAGCTGCGTGAAATGGAGGGAGCATTGGTTTATGAAACCTCTGCAGGTCTTGGGATCTCCGGCGTACCGGGGTGGTGAAGCCAAACGAAGTCTGGAAGCATCCGAAGAGGCTGCCACGGGGGCTGGAGCCGTGGATTGGCTAGTGGAAGCCCGAGATGCTGAAGATGTAATTGACGCTTGTAGCGTGTTCAGGCGGGCGTCCACCGAAGTCATGAAGTTCAGCATGCGGGTCTGGGTCTCACGCTGGCGTTGGAGTTCCTCCTGCAAGGCCGCTAGTGCTTCAGCGGGATCCATGGCCTGATCTTACTGTTAGGGCCAGGTGGAAGGGCAGACCCAGGAGGTGGATCCACTGGGCCGAACTCCTAGATGATGGTAAGGGGTCCGGTAGCTGGAGCACTACAGGTAGCAGGGCAGTCTGTGCACAAGAGTATAATAGAGAAGTCCCTGGGACCACGGAGTCACTGATGGTAGTCCGGGTGACGGAGCTCAGGTTCGGAAGCCGAGATGATGTCAGGCGGAGTCCGGAACCGTTGGAGCGAGATGACGGGTCACCACAGGGGTGAGAGATGGTACGGACTGTCAGGATGGCAGATAGGCAGCGTTCGGAGTGCGGGATGCGGCAGGACCGGATGGCGAGGCAGGATCGGCTCTAGAAGAGAGATACGTGAGTATGGCACAGAGACACAAGGAGACCTGACTCCTAGCTTGGGAAACACGAAGATCAGGCCCCGCCCCCTTGGACATTGCACCCCTTTATACCCCGTACCTGTGTGCTTCATTTCCTGTCAGTGGACACTGGCCCTTTAAGAAAGGGTCAGTGACCGCGCGCGCGCCCTAATGCGCATGCGCGCGGCCCGGGTGCCAGAAGCCAGGGCAGGAAGCTGAGAGGAGGACGCAGCAGAGCCGGGCTGGGGCTGGGAAGCCGACGGGCGCCGGGAGCGGGGACCAGGAGGCCTGGGAAGCGCGGGCGATGGAGGCTGGAGAGCGGGGAGCGTGGCAGGTGAGCCGGGAAGCGGAGCAGAGGACCCGGGGAGCGTGACAGTACCAGTTACTGTGTCGCCCGGGGACCAGGGGGTACTCAGATCCGGGCCACGAGGTCACTTCTGTGGGTATCACGGTGGCGTGACCCGGTCTGTGATCCCAGGCTCCACAGTAAAAGGGGATTTGGTAAGGGAGATTGTCCGTGACGCCACCCACGGTTGTGGTGATTGTGTGGACACCACCGCTGCTCTTTATGGGGATCCCGGGAGCGGTGACAGGGAGCAGCTTGGTTGTTATTTCTCCCCTCCGTGGGTAGGGGGTTGGTTGTCCCGGGGCCCGGTGATGGGGTAAGCAGGGAGCAGGGCGCAGTGCTGCGGTGCGGTGCCTGAAGGCACGGGCGTACTCACAAGTAGTTCACACAGAGTCACTGGTAACTAGGAATTGCCGGTGTCCGCAGCCTTCGGTACGGGGTGTTAGTGTCCCACATACGGTGCAGCAGCTCCTGTTGTTCTTTCCCTGCAGCCAGGTGCCTCTCTCTCCACTCTCTTCCTCTTTCTCCTCAGCCGGGAAAGGGGAATCCACTCCCCTGCAGTGATCCGGGTTACCCTAGGTACCGGTGGGCCACCACCCTGCCCCGGCTACCTCTGGCCCCTTCCTCACTCACAGCCTGTCCCGGCCCTTTCAGAGCATGCTTCACTATCAGCCTGGGAGCTACAACTCCAGACTCCTCTTCTGTCTGTCTCTCCACACACTCTGCCCCAGCCCCTCCCCTCTGCTCTGTTTTTCTCTTACACTGGGGGAAGTGGTTTGTCCTGCTGCATCGGTGTGGGATCAGGTTACCAAGGAGGATTAACTCTTTCTGTGACAACCTGGCTTTGCCAGGGCGTCACACACCCCCTTGGTAAAACACGGCCCGTCCTCGGGCCGTCTGGCCACCAACATTTATTAAAACTGGAAAAATCAACACATTACAATCATACATCTTCCCACATCGGGAGGTACATTTTCTAAAACTTTAAACCGTTCTGCCACCCCACACCTGCGGAGCAGATGGCCTCCTCCTGAACTTGAGGGCGTTCAACAGGGGTGACAGTCCATAAAACAGTAAACTTTTTAACTTGTGGGTAGCCGTCTATGCTCCACTACCGCTGCCGCCACTCCCAGTACGGGGCACGGGTTCCGTGCTCTGCCTCCTGCTCAGAAGCCAGGCCCACTTGGATGCCCTCGGCGCCGGCTACAACCGGCCTCGCTAACTGCCGAGGGCCCCATCTCTCACGGGCCTGCTCCTCCTCTCTGCAGGTGCACTCCGGCTGCTCCACAGCCGTGACGGGGTACCTGGGAGCGGCTGGCGCCACATCTGGGGCAGACTTCCAATCGAGTGCCACCTCCGTTGCGGCCGGGCGGACTGCCGGAGCCGACGTCATCACCGTGGCAGCTGGGCGGACTGCCAGAGCCGGGTAAGATGTCATCGGGGTTGCGGCTACTGCTTGTCCAGGAACGGAATTAGGCAAAGTCCTGGCGTCCCTGCCTTTACAGTCCTGGTCACATGAACTGCGGTTCCTTCCTCCTGGTCCCCCTTGGTACTCGGGAGCAGTCCTTCCAGCAACTTTTAAAGTTTTCCTTTCGCTTCCGGTCCTCCGGAGCTTCACTTCCACCCGCGTTCTCAGGGGGCGGAGCCTCTTTTTCGCGCCCACCGCTTGGGGAAGAAGGCGCTGGGCGGGAGATTTTCGCACCCAAAATGGCGGCAAAGATGGCGACTTTCAAAATTTTTGCAGCGGATCACCGCTGACAGTCCAGAATAAGGCGCACTTCCTCCAGGTAACTGGATGGGTTCGATCCTGTTTGTGACGCCAAATGTGTCGCCCGGGGACCAGGGGGTACTCAGATCCGGGCCACGAGGTCACTTCTGTGGGTATCACGGTGGCGTGACTCGGTCTGTGATCCCAGGCTCCACAGTAAAAGGGGATTTGGTAAGGGAGATTGTCCGTGACGCCACCCACGGTTGTGGTGATTGTGTGGACACCACCGCTGCTCTTTATGGGGATCCCGGGAGCGGTGACAGGGAGCAGCTTGGTTGTTATTTCTCCCCTCTGTGGGTAGGGGGTTGGTTGTCCCGGGGCCCGGTGATCTGGTAAGCAGGGAGCAGGGCGCAGTGCTGCGGTGCGGTGCCTGAAGGCACTGGCGTACTCACAAGTAGTTCACACAGAGTCACTGGTAACTAGGAATTGCCGGTGTCCGCAGCCTTCGGTACGGGGTGTTAGTGTTCCACACACGGTGCAGCAGCTCCTGTTGTTCTTTCCCTGCAGCCAGGTGCCTCTCTCTCCACTCTCTTCCTCTTTCTCCTCAGCCGGGAACGGGGAATCCACTCCCCTGCAGTGATCCGGGTCACCCTAGGTATCGGTGGGCCACTACCCTGCCCCGGCTACCTCTGGCCCCTTCCTCACTCACAGCCTGTCCCGGCCCTTTCGGAGCACGCTTCACTATCAGCCTGGGAGCTACAACTCCAGACTTCTCTTCTGTCTGTCTCTCCACACACTCTGCCCCAGCCCCTCCCCTCTGCTCTGTTTTTCTCTTACACTGGGGGAAGTGGTTTGTCCTGCTGCATCGGTGTGGGATCAGGTTACCAAGGAGGATTAACTCTTTCTGTGACAACCTGGCTTTGCCAGGGCGTCACATTACCATCCACTGTGAGTAAAGAAAACCAGTTACACAGCAAACCCTCATGTGGCCTACTATTCTTTCCGCGCCTAACTTCATCACCTAACCCCCTTGGGCCCCGGCCCTACTTGCGCAGGGCCCAACATCCAAGCTGCCCTCACATCAGCCGCAGTGGGAAGACTGTGCAGCGGCGGTTCTATCACCATAACCGCAACCCACAAGTGGCGTCACGACATAAACGTTATTAACTATCCCTCTGTAAATAAACCCCTTTTTAAAGCGATCCCCAGGGTCACAGAACCGGGCAACGGCCACCCAGTGACACATCCCAGTAGTACACCTCCCGGGACCGAGTACCCCATAGCCCTGGTCGGCACACTTTCAAAATGCCAGGCCTGAATTTCATCCCCAGTCCGTCCCTGGATCCAACCCTGGCTTTGGTTAAAAAAAACTGCTGCAAAAACTTAAAAAAAAGTCATATATGAATCAGATATAAAGTTAATAGAATCACCCAAGGGAAATGCTTACAGTGTGATTTTCTGATGAATTGTCTTGAAACCAGAGATAACAGATTACTAACTGAGCTTTCAGCATCAAATTTCTTTCCATGTACAAAGTTAAATGATAACCGTAGCGCAGGTTTTATTACCACTGAAAACTTTGTACTACAGTTTATTTCTGGTGTGTGAACTTCACATCCAGGTAAGAATCAAGGTGCAGAATAACAGATCTGTCAACAGCAACTTGCTTCTATATTCTAGGTAGCAACAAAAGGTTTTTTTTCCGTGGACTTATCAAATATTGAAAAATAGAAATAGCAAAAAAATAAAATAAAAAGGGTTATCAATTATCATTAAAAACCTTCTGTTGAACTAAGTAGGCTGAGCTGCAGTATCAGACACAAAAAGTACAATTAGGCTGTGTGCACATGTTGCGTTTTGGATGCATTTTTTTGACAAACGCAGTGTTTACAGTTGTTCAGTCTGCCAGAGGGTGCGGGTTTTTTTCGGCACATGAGAGAACACAGCGTGCACACACTCCCTTAAAGGGGTTATGCGGCTACTTTGACTTTTTTTTTATTATTATCCTATTGGGCTACATTGGGGCAGGTAAGTAGATAGAGACCACTTACCTGCCCTGCTGTCAGCCCCTCTCCCCCGGCTCAGAGTGGTCATGTGACCGCTCCTGCCGCGATTTTGCTGCTTCCGGTCATTTCATGTCAACATGGGCAGGACCATGTTGACATGCAAATGTGGAAACAGCATGTCGCCTCCCTGCTGGGTGTCTACAGTGTGATGAGCCCCGCCCCCTTCCCTGCACCCTCCCACACATTCCCCCGCACCTCTTACTCTCCCCGCAACCTCCCCCTGCACTGCTGTGGGGTCCGTGACCTGGGGGAGGGGTCTGGCGGCGGCTGCTGTGGTGTCAGCTCCAGCACCGGGCCCCTGCTCAGGATCACACATTCAAATGTACCGGCATCACAGATCACAGATGCCGGTACATTTGAAAGTGCTGATGAGAAGCAGCGCAGCGCTGCTTCTCATCACTGTTCCTCCGGCTGTCTGTGCTCTCTTCAGCACAGCGGTGACGTCACTACTGTGCTGATATGTCCAGAGCACAGACAGCGCGCGAACGTGCAGGAGCGACGGGGACCGAGGAAGGGTGAGTATGTATTCCACATGTGTTCCCGATGGGGATGGGGATGGGGGGGTTGCAGAGCCATATGTGTGCGTCTGCAGAGTCATATGTGTGCGTGTGCGGTGCAGAGCCATATGTGTGCGTGTGCAGAGCCATGTGTGTGCGTGTGCGGTGCAGAGCCATATGTGTGAGTGTGCAGAGCCATATGTGTCCGTGTGTGGTGCAGAGCCATATGTGTGCGTGTGCGGTACAGAGCCATATGTGTGCGTGTGCGGTGCAGAGCCATATGTGTGCGGTGCAGAGCCATATGTGTGCATGTGCGGTACAGAGCCATATGTGTGCGTGTGTGGTACAGAGCCATATGTGTGCGTGTGCAGAGCCATATGTGTGCGTGTGCGGTGCAGAGCCATATGTGTGCGGTGCAGAGCCATATGTGTGCATGTGCGGTACAGAGCCATATGTGTGCGTGTGCGGTACAGAGCCATATGTGTGCGTGTGCGGTACAGAGCCATATGTGTGCATGTGCAGATCTATATGTGTGCGTGTGCGGTGCAGAGCCATATGTGTGCGGTACAGAGCCATATGTGTGCGTGTGCGGTGCATCGCCATATGTGTGTGTGTGCGGTGCAGAGCCATATGTGTGCGGTACAGAGCCATATGTGTGCGTGTGCGGTGCAGAGCCATATGTGTGCGGTGCAGAGCCATATGTGTGCGGTACAGAGCCATATGTGTGCGTGTGCGGTGCAGAGCCATATGTGTGCGCGTGCAGTGCAAAGCCATATGTGTGCGGTGCAGAGCCATATGTGTGCGTGTGCGGTGCAGAGCCATATGTGTGCGGTACAGAGCCATATGTGTGCGTGTGCGGTGCAGAGCCATATGTGTGCGTGTGCAGAGCCATATGTGTGCGTGTGCGGTGCAGAGCCATATGTGTGTGTGTGCAGAGCCATGTGTGTGCGTGTGCGGTGCAGAGCCATATGTGTGCGTGTGCGGTACAGAGCCATATGTGTGCGTGTGCGGTGCAGAGCCATATGTGTGCGTGTGCGATGCAGAGCCATATGTGTGCAGGTGCGGTGCAGAGCCATATGTGTGCAGTGCAGAGCCATATGTGTGCGGTACAGAGCCATATGTGTGTGTGTGCGGTGCAGAGCCATATGTGTGCGGTGCAGAGCCATATGTGTGCGGTACAGAGCCATATGTGTGCGTGTGCGGTGCACAGCCATATGTGTGCGCATGCGGTGCAGAGCCATATGTGTGCGGTGCAGAGCCATATGTGTGCGTGTGCGGTGCAGAGCCATATGTGTGCGGTACAGAGCCATATGTGTGCGTGTGCAGAGCCATATGTGTGCGTGTGCGGTGCAGAGCCATATGTGTGCGTGTGCAGAACCATGTGTGTGCGTGTGCGGTGCAGAGCCATATGTGTGCGTGTGCGGTACAGAGCCATATGTGTGCGTGTGCGGTGCAGAGCCATATGTGTGCGTGTGCGGTGCAGAGCCATATGTGTGCGGTACAGAGCCATATGTGTGCGTGTGCGGTGCAGAGCCATATGTGTGCGTGTGCAGAACCATATGTGTGCGTGTGCGGTGCAGAGCCATATGTGTGCGTGTGCAGAGCCATGTGTGTGCGGTGCAGAGCCATATGTGTGCGTGTGCGGTACAGAGCCATATGTGTGCGTGTGCGGTGCAGAGCCATATGTGTGCATGTGCAGAGCCATATGTGTGCGTGTGCGGTGCAGAGCCATATGTGCGTGTACAGAGCCATTTGTGTGCGTGTGCGGTGCAGAGCCATATGTGTGCGTGTGTGGTGCAGAGCCATATGTGTGCGTGTGCAGAGCCATATGTGTGCGTGTGCGGTGCAGAGCCATATGTGTGCGCCTGCGGTGCAGAGCCATATGTGTGCGGTGCAGAGCCATATGTGTGCGTGTGCGGTGCAGAGCCATATGTGTGCGGTACAGAGCCATATGTGTGCGTGTGCGGTGCAGAGCCATATGTGTGCGTGTGCAGAGCCATATGTGTGCGTGTGCGGTGCAGAGCCATATGTGTGCGTGTGCAGAGCCATATGTGTGCGTGTGCGGTGCAGAGCCATATGTGTGCGTGTGCAGAGCCATGTGTGTGCGTGTGCGGTGCAGAGCCATATGTGTGCGTGTGCGGTACAGAGCCATATGTGTGCGTGTGCGGTGCAGAGCCATATGTGTGCATGTGCAGAGCCATATGTGTGCGTGTGCGGTGCAGAGCCATATGTGTGCGTGTGCAGAGCCATATGTGTGCGTGTGCGGTGCAGAGCCATATGTGTGCGTGTGCAGAGCCATGTGTGTGCGTGTGCGGTGCAGAGCCATATGTGTGCGTGTGCGGTACAGAGCCATATGTGTGCGTGTGCGGTGCAGAGCCATATGTGTGCATGTGCAGAGCCATATGTGTGCGTGTGCGGTGCAGAGCCATGTGTGCGTGTGCGGTGCAGAGCCATATGTGTGCGTGTGCAGAGCCATATGTGTGCGTGTGCGGTGCAGAGCCATATGTGTGCGCGTGCAGTGCAGAGCCATATGTGTGCGGTGCAGAGCCATATGTGTGCGTGTGCGGTGCAGAGCCATATGTGTGCGGTACAGAGCCATATGTGTGCGTGTGCGGTGCAGAGCCATATGTGTGCGTGTGCAGAGCCATATGTGTGCGTGTGCGGTGCAGAGCCATATGTGTGTGTGTGCAGAGCTATGTGTGTGCGTGTGCGGTGCAGAGCCATATGTGTGTGTGTGCGGTACAGAGCCATATGTGTGCGTGTGCGGTGCAGAGCCATATGTGTGCGTGTGCGGTGCAGAGCCATATGTGTGCGGTACAGAGCCATATGTGTGCGTGTGCGGTGCAGAGCCATATGTGTGCGTGTGCAGAGCCATGTGTGTGCGTGTGCGGTGCAGAGCCATATGTGTGCATGTGCGGTACAGAGCCATATGGGTGCGTGTGCGGTGCAGAGTCATATGTGTGCGTGTGCGTGTGCAGAGCCATATGTGTGCGTGTGCGTGTGCAGAGCCATATGTGTGCGTGTGCGGTGCAGAGCCATATGTGTGCGTGTGCAGAGCCATATGTGTGCGTGTGCGGTGCAGAGCCATATGTGTGCGTGTGCAGAGCCATATGTGTGCGTGTGCAGAGCCATATGTGTGCGTGTGCGGTGCAGAGCCCGATGTGGGGCTGTTATTTGCAATGCTGTAGTGATACCAGGTCAGGTGCTGGGGAAGAATACTGACAGGGAATGTGTGTGCAGGGGGCGGGCAGAGGGTGGGGCTGGACACTGGGGTGGGGCTGGACACTGGGGTGGGGATGGACACTGGGGTGGGGCTGGACACTGAGGCCGGGCGGTGACAGCTCTGACTGAGGTTTTGCACAGGAAGTGGTCATGTTTGCTGGATCTGAATGTAAACAAGAGCTGCAGAGAATAAAGGGATAATTCAAGAGGAACAAAAGTTAGAAAACAAAAAATAACAATGTAGGTGTGATTTATATGACAATACAGCACAGATAAACTAAAAATTTTTGTTAAGCTAATGTCGGACAACTCCTTTAAGGCAAATTGGCACTTTGGAGTATCCTGAAATCCACTGCTGGTGGGACCATATAGAGGTAAATCTATGAAGGTACAGTGTTTGGCACCAAATGTGGTGTGTTTGATAACACCACATTCAGTAAAGTACTTGGAGCAACTGTTATTGGCCTGTGAGATTACGTGAGCCTGAGCTTATTCTCCGCAGACCATGTTCGTGGGTTGAAAGTTTAGAGCTAAAGGCAGTATGTATGGAGATGCTGCGTGATGCTGTGACGCCCCTGGACTATTCAGGTCGTCACAGGGTACTGCACAAACTGCCCTCCCCGTGCAGTATTCAACCACCCTGGTTCTGGGTCTCTATTCTGCAGTGTTGCCTCCATCAGCATTCACAAATCCTAGATACACTTTGCACCACACCTGTCAGGCATGACAACACAAGGCCTACCCATTAAATTAAAGACACCACACTTGAATAAAGTAAATGGCATTAAATGGCCGTGACATTTATTAAGGGTTACATAATAAATAAATTAATTAATCAATAAATAAAAACCAATATTTTATTAAAATTCTTCCATAACCATATTCCATAAACAACCAGTCCGCCAGTAAAAACTGGCGACTTTACCCACACGCCAAGGACTAACAGGCCTTGGCCCACCCCCACTAACAAATATCACAGCCATTTCTCGACACAATTTTGGAGCCCCAAATTGAATATACTTTTCAAATATCATAACAAAAAAAAAAAAACGTCTGAAAATATCAATCCTGACAACCGACTCCTACTAACAGAAACTAACTCACTAATCCTAAAAAGCTCCAAAATATGCTAAAACGAATGCCACCCTAAACACCATTGACTCAAAGTCATTAACGCAAATATATCCATAGCTAAATTCTCTCTCATCAGAAATCCAGAAATTCAAGTGCTAAACCCCATTACTCTGAAAAACAATCCACTTTATGAAAAAAACACAAAAATTCTGCCATTCTAACCATGCGGCCGGATACCTGGCCCATGTTGAATCAGCAATAGACCTCTTAATAGCCGAAACAACTAATCCATCACTACATTCCATAAAGCTTCTGGACACGGGCTCCCGAGAGAAATTGCCATCGGTTCCATACGAAACAGTTCTTCCCGATCCTGTCGAGACAGCGCATTGTCCAACTTATTAACCCTGTCTGACTCAAGCCGCGCTTTTATCCAAATATTGTACCTAAGACACGTTAAAACCAACTGTCTCAGAATTCTGACTCCCCAACTATTCCGAGAAGACATTGTGTTAATAGCAAATACCAGATTCCTGCTATCTGATACCAACAAAATCCTTTGATTTGACAACTTCGTACCCCAGACCTCAACTAACACCAAAACTGGAAAAAGGGACATTACCGTACTATTGCCCGTCACACCACTAACCTTCCAAGAATTGTGCCAAAATTCAAATAAGAATTCTCCTTGACAAAAAACACCAAAACCGTACTCACCATGACCAAAAAACAACTGTAAAACATCGGAAGTTCTAAACTCCTGCTGCCAGACTGCCCTACCATTATAATTCCTACAAAAGTACCGCCACATAAACAAATCCTCCTTAAGCTGTTGTGTCAAACGAATATGAGAACCCGAAGATGATAATCCCTTAGTGGCCTCATACAACCTTCTGGAAAAGATCCTACCCATCGGAAAAATCCGTAAACTAAAATTCAAAAGCCCCAATAATGACTGCAGTTTCCTCAAAGTTGTCTTTCTCCTGCCAATCATACCAGAAAGCTCTGCCTCCAACCTAGCAACTTTTTCTTGGGGCAACCTACACTCCATCCTAACAGAGTCAATAGTAATACCCAAAAATTCTAAGCACTGACAGGGCAAAGTTGTCTTCTCCTCTGCTATAGGGATACCAAACAACTCCATTAACTCTCGAAATTTAACTAAAAGACTAAAACAATCCCCAGATTTAGCCCTGCCAACAAACAAAAAATCATCTAAGTAATGTAACACCTTCCCTTCATTACACTCCTCCTCCACTACCCAATGTAAAAACGATGAAAATGATTCAAAATAAAAACAGGATAGAGAAAACCCCATCGGGAGGCATCTATCAAAAAAAATAATGCCCTCCAAACTGAAAACCTAAGGAATTAAAACCGCCAGGACTGACTGGCAGTAACCTGAATGCTGACTGTATGTCAGACTTTGCCATTAAAGCACCCCTACCTGCCTCCCTTACCAACTCCACAGCCTGGTCAAATGATGAATACTTGACGGAAACTATGTTAGGGTCAATCTCATCATTCAAAGAACCCCGCCTTGGAAAAGATAAGTGGTGGATTAAACGAAAACTGCCTTGTTCTTTTTTAGGAACTAAGCCAAGTGGGGAAAGCCTAAAATTAGTAAACGGAGGTTTAGTAAAAGGGCCAGCTACCCTACCTAACTGAATCTCCTTCATTACTTTGGAAGCTACTACCGAATCAAATTCCCTCACTGACGGAAGGTTCTCCACCCAAACGCACCCTGAACCTTTAAACTCTGGAACAAAAAATCCCTTAGAAAACCCCTCTATAATTAAATCAGCCTTCTGTCTGTCTGGGTAGCGACCTAACCATCCCAGCATGTTTTGTAACCTCACTGGAGTCGCCGCCTTTAAAAATGGACTCTTTACTCAAAGCATTTGATGACGGCATGATTGCCCCTGCAAAAGGAGCACTCATGCCGAAATCTGCCGATAGATGCAAACTTACAATTTGACTCATTGTAAGCGAAACAAAATCCTTAACAGTAGAATTATTGGTACTCTGTCTACTAAACTGGCTTCTCTGAGGAAGCATCAGATTCAGCCAAAGACCGATGTCTTTTTGACCCCACAGCACACTGCGATGGATGGCTAACTTCTGACGAAAACTCTCATCATAAGTCAGCCATGCCTGACCGCCGAAGCTGCGATAAGCTTCCAGTATGCTGTCAAGGTGCTGAAATAAACCCGAACAGACAGAAGGGTTCCTTTCCCCTAATACAGAGGAAAAGATGCAAAATGCCTGCAGCCAGGTAAGAAAAGACCTAGGGGGACCTTTCTTCCTATCATCCAAGGGAAAATAAATCAATGAATTCCCCCCTATAAATCTTCTCTTTAACTGGCTGCGGCAGATGAAAACCCAGGGGAGACAAGTCACATGTCACTGCCTCCTTAAATAAATAACCAGGCAATGACATGGACTCCTGACTACCAATAGGGGCTGCACTACCCCCCCTAGGCGTCCCTCCCCCTGCTAACAATTCTCCTAACACCTTCCTAACTACAGACTCCATACTAACAGACAGAGGGTCGACACACGAGACAGACAGGGGAACATTGAACATCTCACCCCTCCTTCTGCTCTGCGATCCTCGGCCCTCCTCTGGAATTCCAGCTTCTGCAGCTGAGCCACGCTGACGATCCTGTTCTCTGGCTCCAGCTGGCAGATCATCTTCTTCAGACGGGGAGTCAGACCAGGGGGCCCCCGTCGCTCTTCCGGCCTCCGGCACGCTCACACTTGCTGGTGCAGCCCTGCTCCTGCTAGGATTTTCAAATCCCTGGGTCAGCGCCGCGCTTTTACGACGGCGCTGACTAGATGATCCACTCTTCCTCTTCCTGGACACATGACCGGGTGCAGGAGGATGACGTGCTGAAGTCCCGGCAGACAAGATGGGCGGTGATAACTCCGCTCCGGCATTCCCCTCTTCTCTGGACGATGACGTCGGAGGGAGGAAGCTGCTGCGTCTCCGGGACCTCCTCCTTGCTGGGATTTCCTCAGTCAGCGCTGCCATCTCCTCAGGAGCGGTGAGTTGAATCACCGCAGCGTCGCAGTCCATCTCTTCCTCAGCTTCTGCTGGCCGCCTAGGCACCGCCAGGCACTGTGTAAGCCAGGCTTCTCCGCCGTCCTCGCTCGCCCTCTTCATGAACTCCTGTAGCAGGCTCTCCATCAGCTGTTCTTCTTGATCTTCAAATCTTCTGACAGCCAGCTGATGGAAAGCTGCTATTTTATACCTAAAACTTCCCGCACTTTCTGCCAGCTGATCCAATCAGCTGGCAGAAAAACGGGCGCGCAGAAACCAGACTAAACCAGTCAGAGCCAGAACACCTCAGAGCCACTGACTGGAAATTTGTTAACCCTTTCCACACCTGAATAAAATGGAAACCAAATTCACAACCAAATAGTGAGGCCTGTGTTATCATGCGGTCGCTACGGCATACAAGATACCGTGCTCTGAACACACCAGTGGGCTGCTTAAGCAGGAATAGGGCCACCCACCTAGGGGTCAGGCAGGGAGGTGGGAGGTGTCAAGTCAGTCGAATAGTGACCCTTGAGCTGTGAGGAGCTCTGAGGAAGCTGGGAGTTGGAGCTCCCAGCAGAGAAGTAAACTAGGTTACAGATGGTGGTCTGGACCTAGAGGAGTCGGACCCCCGGTCGCAGGGGATTGAGGCTAGGTCCCTGGAACCCGTCGAGGAGGACAGCCAGCAGCCTGGTCCTATCACCGTTCCGGGACCGAAGGCACGACGGGGTACACGGACCCTAGGTTGGGGAGAAGCTGCAGGCAACCCGGCAATTAACCTGAGGATAACGGGGCCGTTATGGACTGTTCCCACCAGCTCTGAGATCAGGGGGCACTAGCGCAACGAGGGGGATAGGGCTTTCCTAGTAAGCAGCCCACTGAAATCCCAAGTGTTTGCCCCTGAGAGCAGGCTCCTTCACTTAGCCACAGTGGGGAGCGGAGCCCGGATAGCTCCAAGCTACCGAGCCACAACGGACGTGCTAGGAGGCAGGTTACGGACCACCGGCAATACTGCAGGGGATGGGACCCGGACGAGCTCCCCTCGAGAGGCAACAGCGTTCAGAGACTTGGTTTACCCTGTTGTCAGCATCTGCTTCATTGCTTGAGTGAGTACCCGACTGACCCCTGCACTGTGTCCCAGCATCTACAAACAGAGTCCTGGGTCCTGTCCCTACCCGTGGAGGGCAAAGTCACCTAGCTGCCCCACTCCATCACCCCTGGTACTCCCAACAGCACAGTGGCGGTACTCCCAATTACCGTACACCATGGGTGGCGTCACGAACTATACCAAATCCCCTGTAAATTTTCTCAGTGTAAATGTTCCCCCTTTTACTTTAGAGTGTGGCCCCTAAGCCCCCGGGTCCAGAGACCCTCAAGCCATGAACGAACACCACCCCTGGATCTGAGCGGTTCAATCCGCTGCTGGGGCGGCACAATGGGTATTATGAAGTTGGTACAGACACCCATTAGTCTAGAAATGCTGTCATGAAAGAAAAGTCAATGAATGGCTGAGGAAAATGTTTGCCAAGAATGTGTTGGACTTCAGCCCTGGGGTCTGTTTGAGACTTTAGTCCAGTGGGTAACCGTAGTTGGGTTGTTTGTGTGCCTCAGGTCTTAGGAATCAAGGAACGGGGTTGGATTTGTCTCTTGAAAGATAAGACAAATGGCAAAAGGTATCCCTCCTGTATGAAGTAGAAAAAAAAAGTTTTGCAGTCAACAGTGACGTGTGTGAAATATGATCAATATGAAGTATTGTTTTAAATGTACTCTGGTAGTGTTGTAAATGAACTCAGCTACTGCTGTCATTTCAGGACAGAACTGAGTGGTCGTTGATGAGTTGATACCTTTGTACTAACGATCACTTGTACTGAGCCTGTGTAGTCTGAGACTAATATGATCTACGTAAAGTACTTTTGTAAATGTACTCTGGTAGTGTTCTAAATGATCTCAGCCCTTGTACTAACGATCACTTGTACTGAGGCTGTGTGGTCTGAGACTAATATGATCTATGTAAAGTGCTAATGTAAATTTACTCTGATAATATTCTAAATGATCTCAGTCCTTGTAATAATGATCCCTTGCACTGAGCCTGTGTACTCTGAGGCTAATATGATCTATGTAAAGTACTTTTGTAAATGTACACTGGTAGTGTTGTAAATTATCTCAGCCCTTGTACTAACAATCACTTGTACTGAGGCTATGTAGTCTGAGACTAATATGATATATGTAAAGTACTTTTGTAAATGTACAGCTATTGCTGTTATTACAAGCCAGAAGTGAACATTCATTGATGAGGTGGTACCCTTGTACTAACCAGTACTTGTACTGAGGCTGTGTGGTTTGAGACTACACAATCACTGTGCAGAGAATTGGGTGGAATTCATGTTGGCACAATCACCACTATGGATGAATGGGAGCAGATTACGTGAAAGCTAGTGACTTAGTTGCTAAGAAGACCCACAGAGGCACTGGAAAAATAAAATAAAGTGATTGGTATGGCCCTGCTTGAAGGGACTAGGTAGGGAAAGATGTGTGATGGGGTAACCACCTAGCGCCACAAAACAGCACTTTTGCACAGGCAAAATTCCTAAACCACTTTGGGCACACTTTGACTTGTGGAGTATCTTAATGTTTCTTGGCCATTGTAGGGAACCACTAAAAGATAAAGTTTTGCAATGCTCAAGTGTGTAGTATCACCAAATGTAACCAGCAACCACCAAGCGGATGCTCCTCTATGTGTAGCGTTCCACGGGGCCTCAGGGGTTACTCGTCACCGGGCCAGTGGTTTTGTAGGGTTGCTGTGACTGGCCTGACCCGGCTCCGTGGCCCCGTCGGCTACATGTAAAAGACAAACAAGCGGGTGCAAGGTGTAAAGGGGGATGGAAGGAGGGTGAAGGGTCCCTGGGAAGCATGTCACCTGTTGCAGCGGTGACTGGAGTCTCGGCCTTCTGCGCCGCAGACCCTTCCTGCGACCTTTCCTCTTCCAGGAGCGGTGTTGGATGGGAATGGACGATGCTTTGCAGCGCCACCAGTAGTGTGCAGCCAGGGATTAGCCGCCGCTGCGAGATGTTGCTCTCCTCCAGGGCTGATGTTAACGGAGCCCAGATAGTCCAGCTCCCCACAGGTGGAGCAAGCCCCAGGAAGGATGAGGGCGATGGGGATGGCTGATGGTGCCGAAGCGCGGGGCGGCAGCGCCGGCAATAACAAAAACAACACCGGGGCGACGGTTCAAAGTTCCTTATACTCACAGTTCTTAAAGCTCCCCGGAGGTGCCGCTTTCCGCCGCCATGGATGACTCCAGCCGGTTCCAGGTGAATTGTATGCAATCACCAGTGTCTGTTGAAATGTGTGAGACCTTCCTCCTTGCGCTTGGTTGTGGATCCCCGTGGCTTGAAGCAACTTGGGGACCTCGCTGTCTGTGTTGTGTCCCGCAGGTGACGTGGGTCCTCGCTGTGGGGCCTGGCTGTAAACCCGACCCCGGATCCTATATGTCACTGTGCTCCTGGAAAGTAGATGGTGGGCGATGGGACATGAAATCCCCAACCCCTGCAGATTTATTAGAGTCCATGAAGGTTTCCCCAACTGAGGGCTCTGAACCCAGACTGCGCTGGCACTGTAGGAACGGTTAGGCTCAACCTCAGCTACCATGTCTCCTCTGTCTAACCATCTCCACTGGTCGCCTCTCGCCCTATTCCACTCTCATTCCTGCAGACTCAGTGCGGTGTTGTGGCCCCTAGTCCTGGGACAACGTCCAACAGTCTCCCGTCCCCAGGACAAGCCTTGCTTTCCTTCCTCTCTTAAGGCTGTCTGCTCTCTCATGCTCCCAGACTGAACTGAACTCAAAAAGGTTGATGTTTCTCTTACTCACTCTGTGCCCCAACCCTTGGGATGACTCTTAGTGGCTGTTGCCCTGGTAACCTGGATTTCCCCAGATTACCTGGCTTCCTGTGTAAGTGGTCACTCATAGCTAGATGTTTTGTAAGTGAGAAAACAACACCAGTGATTAACTCCTTCATCACCTGAGTCCAAGCATTGCACCGCAAATGAAATGCAATGCCCTGTGGCAACTGAAGCCTCAGGGGCACCACATATGCGTTTGTACCATCAAGCTGAAGTGATTATGTTGCAAAGGAACTAACATTATACATTCTGTTATTCTTACAGGGGGAATATAGTATTAGACATGTACTATCATGTACCCACAGGTCCCCAGACAACAATAATATGCAAAAATAGTTTATTTTTTAGGGTACGTGTCCACGATCAGGGTTCACATTGTTTTGAATGCAGCATGTTTCAGCTGCGTCCAAAATACTGTGTTGTACAGTACAAGCATAGTGAATGGGATTTATAGAAATCCCATGCCCACTGTGCGTGTATGGCCAGCAGCGTAAACTGACCTGCGGTGTGGCTCTCTGAGCTGCAAGCATGTCAATTCTTTGTTGCGGATTCGCAAGCGTTCTCCACAGGGAGAACACAAGCAAGAGACTGGAGCGCCCCGAACCCTGATCGTAGGCACAAGCAACTGTGGTCTCCTGCAGTCTCCTGCAGAGGAGATTCGCAGCCCCACAGGTCAGGACGCACCATGTCCAGGATGCAGCAGGTCCTGATTGAGGGCACATACCCTTACAGTTTTCAACAATGTTGCTTGTGATATTGTGAGTAGCCTGCATGGTCTAAATGTGCTACCTTGGCTTCCAGCGTCTATGGACTTGTCTGCCATCTGGGATGTCATTTTTCTGCAATTGCAAACTCTGCTGCCAGCAGCAGATCTTGATGATTTCTCTAAGTGCATTCAGTGTGGAACATCATTTCTTAGACAACCATTTACAGTCCCTGACACAAGTTCTGTCGCTTATCCATGTTATATAAATAAAAGTTTATAACCTAACTTTAAATTCATCCATTGGTTTCATAAATTACTATTTTGAAAGCTGAAACCCTCCCAAATTTGGTTTAGGTTAAGAAAATAAAGTTGCTGCAAAGCTGAAATATTGATCATTTAATGAACACAGAAAGGTCAGAATTTGGCAAGACAAAAGTTTTGTCGCCCACAGAAAGTAATGTGAAATTCAAACAAATAACTTCTAATACAAAGATATGCAGCATAACATTGGTGAATGAAGTTGTGGTGATATTAGAGAGATATTTAGTATTTTATGTGACTTCTATGAGCTTGAAGGACTGCATCCATGCGGTTCAACAATGATTCATACAATTTATTGATGAAGTCATAAGGAATAGCAAAGAATGTAGTCTTACATGCCTCCCAGAGTTCATCTAGATTCTTTGGTTTTGTCTTCCAAGCTTCCTCTTTCATCCTACCCCAAACATGCTCAATGATGTTCATGACTGGTGACTGGGCTGGCCAGTCCTTGAGCATCTGGATCTTCTTTGCCAGGAGGAACTTTATTGTTGAGATGGATGTATGAGATGGAGCACCATCCTGCTGCAGAATTTTACCCCTTTTATGATTGGGAATGTAAGAGGTAGCTAATGCTTCTTGATATTTTAGGATATTGATATTGTAGATTGTAAGCTCTCACGAGCAGGGTTGTTTTTCTTTTTTTCCCTCTAAATATTGTATTTTCTATAGCTGTTACTTGTTTGTATATTATCCTCCTGAATTGTAAAGCGCTGCGGAATATGTTGGCGCTATAGAAAGATTATTATTATTATTTTTGCCTTCCCCCTTGCAAATGTTTGGCATACCCCCATACTGAATGTAACCCCAGACCATGATCTTTCCACCACCAAATTTAACTGTTTTCTGGATCCATACGGGCTCCAGTAGGTCTCCTGCAGTATTTGCGGCGGCTGTGGTTTAATTCAACTGAAGATTCATCAGAGAAATCCACCTTCTGCCACTTTTCCAGCGTACATCTGTTTAGCAGGCTGTGGGACTTGGCAAATGCCACACGGTTTTTTAATTGGCTTTTGTTTAGTGCTGGCTTCTGGGCACTGATTCGACCATGGAGGCCATTTTGAGACAGAATCCTACAAACTGTTGTAGTTGACACAGGAACTTGAGGTGACCAGGCCTGTTGGAGCTCTGCTGCAGTGGAAAAGAGGCTGTCTTTGGATTTTCTAACCAACAAACGTTTTTCCTGAGCAGTTGTCTTGCAGGGTCTGCTGGACTTGGGCTTGCCAAAAACATCTCCAGTCTCTTCACATCTTTTTTTAATTCTTTATACTTGACGCTGAGACACATTAAAGGTGCCAGCCACCTCTGCAGTGGATCTGGTCTTCAGCCTCTTGATAATCAAGGCTTTGGTCGCAGGGTGGATTTTTGGCATGTTGTCAGAGGTCAAGTTGCAGTTCAACTGAAGGTCTGGGGTGCTGGGATTCTTTGTATACACACCCACTAATTAACCAATCATTTAGTGAGCACAGGTGAGGATGTAAACTAGGATTCGGTGTATTATATGATAAGGCAACAAAACTTCTGTCTTGCCAAAATCTGACCTTTCTGTGTTCGTTAAGTGATCAATATTTCAGCTTTACGGCAACTTTATTTTCATAACCTAAAGCAAATTTGGGAGGGTTTCAGCTTTCAAAAGAGTAATTTATGAAACCAATGGATGAATTTAAAGTCAGGTTATAGGCTTTTATTTACATAAAATGGATAAGCGACAGAACTTCTGCCAGGGACTGTATAACCTCAGTGATAGCAGCCAAGACATGTCAGTGGGGGTATTTCTTAATTCGTAACTAAATAAATCAAGATGTTTTGAAAAAAATGTTTGTTTTTCATTTACATATTATTACTGTGTTTATCATTCCTGTGATTTCCATAATTTCATGACATTTCCTTCTTGGTGTTGTAATATAAATGTTGTGGAGTGTATAATTGCCACAATATAGAAATCATAGAATAAATACAAAAATACAGATTCGTCTTTCATTTCACACTTTTTCCATAATCCTCATAAAGCTATTTCATTGCAGCATATAGTAATAAAACACATAACAAACAGCACCGTCTCTCCCTGTCCCTATCAGTCTCCATTGCTGCCAGCTGCCTCGCTGTGTGTCCTTATCTAACCCTTGTCACTGATCCCTCTCTTCACCCAGCACAGACTTATTACACCAGCAGATCTCCACATTAATAACACTACCTCACTTTTTCAATTGCAAATGAAAAAAATCTTTATTTATTCAATGTTCTCTGACAAAAGCCTCATAATTAAAATCAGATTACAGCAGTATAGCAGATACAAAAGTAATATCACCCCAACTTGGAAGATGATTTTTATTTTCATGCATATCTTTTTTTTAATATTTCATTTATCACATTGGACTTCGAGAGTCAGATTACCCAGTGTACCGGGGTATGCTTTAGTGAGTAATATTAGCAAAGACCTCCAATTAGAAATGTAGTATAGTTCTCCTGATATAGCCATGTCTCATACTTCATGTGCAGGGCATTGCAGCTTAGGTATCCATGGTTACTACCACAAGCAAGTAACTGTCACTATATGATGGACATAACCATGGGAGCATGTGAAACATCACACTGCCCTCGCATGTTATGCGACCTCAGTGCGGTGCACGCAGAGACAGACAGCGGAGGAAATGGGAGAAAGTGTTTCCTCCATCTTCTCCGCTCCTGTGATGCAATCACAAGATTGCATCACAGTCGTATGACCCTCGACTGACACCCGCAGCAGAGGGTCATTAGCATATCGCTTCTGATGCCCTCGCATCGGAAGTGGTTTGCAAGTGGACATGAGCCCTTATGGTTATTCTGGTGTTTCTGAGTTACACAGTCAGGCTTGGGTGTCAACCAGCTGTGTGCTCATTCATGGTCACGCTAGCAAGAGTCAACTTCTGCTAGCCTGCTGGTTACCTCTGGGATCACATGTTGTTGGAAACCCATCACATTTACTCTCCGCCTTTTTAAGATGGTGGAATCTGTCTTCCCACACCGACTATACTTTATTGCTGTTTTGGTCTGTGTGCTGTTGTGTTCCAGTCCTGCTGGTGATTATATTGCGTGGTGCTTGGAGTTATTGTGGAGTTCTCCCGTTGTTTCCTCCCTGCTATTTTTTTCCTCTGTACCTCTTATTGTCTTATACCATTGTGTCAGCATGCTGTGATGTAGAGTTTTGGTTTTCCCTGTTTGTCTCTCACTGTTGGTTTTATCACACTCCTGTCCCGGCCCACCCCTGGGGTAGAGGGGGAGGAGGTATAAGATCAAGGTTGGTCTGGACCAGGATCAGGAAGGTGGCTCAGACATCCTCACCTTCAGAGGTAACTCTGACATAAGGGATTGCTAGAGTTCCCCTAGTCTGAGGGCCAGTCTAGAACCTCCGGTCCCCTGCTCTCCCCAATCATTGTGGCATGCGACTCAAAAATCTCTTACTTAGTATGAGTACCTCCTTATCCCCAGTCTTTAGCCTTTATGGAGCCACTAAACAACAAAATAAAAAAAACAGGATTGAGGTGAGAGAGAAAGGCGGAAAAAAGAAGGGAAGACTTGTTAGCAAAAAGGAAAATTCAGAGACAGCATACCTCTGGATCCTAGTCTACAGGGGAAAACACCTGTTTAGTCTAGGAATTAACTGTGGAGAGCAATCTCATATCCTCCGAATATTTGATCCATGGTAGCCAGGTTTTCTCAAAAATGGTAAACTTATCTAGAAAAGTGTTAGAGAGCTGTTCGCTAACCGTGATCCATGAATTTCAATTTTGCTCAATCAATAGTGTCTTCTAAGATCCTGCAAAAGTCAAGGCCGCTTTACACACAACAACATCGCTAACGAGATGTCGTTGGGGTCACGGAATTCGTGACGCACATCCGGCCTCGTTAGCGACGTTGTTGCGTGTGAAACTTACGAACGACCGCTAACGATCAAAAATACTCACCTCATCGTTGATCGTTGACACGTTGTTCTAATCCCAAATATCATTGCTGGTGCTGGATGCAGGTTGTTCGTCATTCCTGAGGCAGCACACATCGCTACGTGTGACACCCCAGGAACGACCAACAACACCTTACCTGCGTGCTCCAGCAACGAGGTGGGCATCACTTTCTTTCGGCTGCTCTCCGCCCCTCCGCTTCTATTGGACGGCTGCCGTGTGACGTCGCTGTGACGCTGCATGAACCGCCCCCTTAGAAAGGAGGCGGTTCGAAAGCCACAGCGGCGTCGCTAGGCAGGTAAGTAGAGTGTGACGGGGACTAACGATATTGTGCGCCACGGGCAGTGATTTGCCCGTGACGCACAAACGACGGGGGCGGGTGCTTTCACCAGCGATATCGCTAGCGATATCGCTGCATGTAAAGCCCCCTTTATTCTCACAGCAAACGAACATATATTAGAATATATTTTGGGATATAAATTATTGGTCTGTTCAGGAACGTCTCACAGGACATTGTGTCAGGGAGACGTGGAAGACTATCTTTGTAAGATAATAAAACAAATCCAAAAGGCTGTACACTAGGTCAGAACCACCAGATATGTAATAGCGTCCCTCACTCCCACAACAACTAAAATAAAGGGTCTTGATCCAGAAAGATCCGTATCAGCATCTGAGGTGTCAAAAATCATCTCCTAAGGAGTTTATACCAAAAATGTATTAATAGAAAGCTGTTGCTCAACCTTATCTACCAATCTCTAATAGATAAATGTGCCGCCCCCGTGTCAGCCGCCGAGGCTGCTCGGATCCGGATCCGTGGTGGCTCGAGGGATCTCCGGACCTGAGGGTCGGGGTCGCGCGGCCACTCGGAATAAAAGGGGGGTTATTTCCAGGGGGTTGTAAGGACAGTTCGTGACGCCATCCGTGGTGCGTGGTAAGATGTTTAAACCCTCCACGGGTAGGAAGAATTCCCCGGGGCTCGGTGATGGTAAGGGAAGGTGCCGTCTGGGACGGTAAGGGGTCGTTTGTGTACTCACTCAGTCCAATAACACTGACACCGACAACTGTGGTAAACCAAAGTTCTGGACACTGCTGACGCTTGGAGGGAGCACGCCTGGATCCCATGCCCGTTGGTGTTGTCTGTTAGTCTGTGGTCTTTACCTTGGCACCTAGTTTCTCTTGTTGGTCCCTTGAGTTTAAAACTGGTCAGGTCCCGCTCACCAGTGTGGCTAACTGGGTGAGCTTGCTCTCAGGGTTCACGCTTGGAATTTTCTGGACCGTGTGGAAAGTGGAAAGTCCTATCCCCCTGGTTGCGCTAGTACCCCGATTTTGGAGCGGGTGGAGAACGGATCTTGAAGGCTCCGTCCTCGTCGGGTAAATTGTCAGGACACATGAAGCTACTCACTGACGTAGGGTCCACGTACCCCGTCGTGCCCTGGCCCCTGCCTGGTGATGGCACAAGGCCGCTGACTGTCCTCCTCAACAATCTGTGCCCCTTGACACGATCCCCTGTGACCGGGGTTCCAGCTCCTACCAGGCCCAGATCAACGTCTGCCACCTAGTAGTCTCAAGGAGCCCAGCTCTGTTTCTCCTCCAACACTTCACCGCTCCGTGACCTCTCATCTTGAGAGTCACTAACTAACTGTCTCCTGACACTCCTGACCCTCCCTTACCAACCCCCTAAGTGGGCGACCCTATTCCACTCAGGCCGTCCACTGGTGTGTCTGGTGGGTGTGGTGCAGAGTGTTCCTAGGATTTTGATTGGCTGTTCTTGGCAACACCAATGGTTAGGGACCCCTAACCAAGGAGGAGGTGGATATTGCACAGAATGGCAGATTGCACAATACCCTGTGACGTCCTGATAGGCCAGGGTGTCACATAAAGATTCCCTGAGATCCTCCTTCCAGAATCTTTATAGGTTAAACATATTTAATTGTTCTTGGTCAGATACTTGTTCAGCCACCAGCTAGTTCTCCTGATTTTTTCATACACATACATGATTTTGTGTAGCCGAATACGTATTTCTCTTTATTGAGCTACTTACACCGTGTGCAGAATTATTAGACAAGTTGTATTTTAGAGGATCGTTTTTATTATTGATCAACAACTATGTTGTCAATCAACCCAAAAGACTCCTAAATAGCAAGGCTAAATATTTTTGGAAGTTGGAGAGGGGTTTTTTTTTTTAGATTTGGCTATTTTAGGAGGATATCTGTTTGTGCAGGTAACTATTACTGTGTAGAATTATTAGGCAACTTAATAAAAAACAAATATATTCCCATCTCACTTGTTTATTTTCACCAGGTAAACCAATATAACTGCACAAAACTTAGAAATAAACATTTCTGACATGCAAAATCAAAACCCCAAAAAATGAGTGACCAATATAGCCTCCTTTCTTTATGATGACACTCAACAGCCGACCATCCATAGATTCTGTCAGTTGCTTGATCTGTTTACGATCAACATTGCGTGCAGCAGCCACCACAGCCTCCAGACACTGCTCCGAGAGGTGTACTGTTTTCCCTCACTGTAGATCTCACATTTTATGAGGAACCACATATTTCCTATGGGGTTCAGATCAGGTGAACAAGGGGGCCATGTTATTATTTATTCATCTTTTAGACCTTTACTGGCCAGTCCAGCTGTGGAGTAGTTGGATGCATGTGATGGAGCATTGTCCTGCATGAAAATCATGTTTTTCTTGAACGATACTGACTTCTTCCTGCACCACTGCTTGAAGAAGTTGTCTTCCAGAAACTGTCAGAAGGTCTGGAAGTTGAGCTTCACTCCATCCTCAACCCGAAAAGGTCCCACAAGTTCATATTTGATGATACCAGCCCATACCAGTACCCCACCTCCACCTCGCAGGCTTCTAAGTCGGAGTGGAGCTCTCTGCCCTTTACTGATCCAGCCTCTGGCCCATCCATCTGGCCCATCAAGAGTCACTGTTATTTCATCAGTCCATAAAAGCTTTCAAAAATCAATCTTAAGATATTTCTTGGCCCAGTCTTGACGTTTTATCATGTTTCTTGTTGAAAGGTGGTGGTTTTTCAGCCTTCCTTACCTTGGCCATGTCCCTGAGTATGGCACACCTTGTGCTTTTTGATACTCCAGTAACGTTGCAGCTGTGAAATATGGCCAAACTGGTGGCAAATGGCATCTTGGCAGCTTCACGCTTGATTTTCCTCAATTCATGGGCAGTTATTTTGCGCCTTTTTTGCCCAACATGCTTCTTGCGACCCTGTTGACTATTTGCTATGAAATGCTTGATTGGTCGGTGATCACGCTTCAAAAGTTTGGCAATTTCAAGACTGCTGCATCCCTCTGCAAGATGTCTCACAATATTGGACTTTTCAGAGCCCGTCAAATCTCTCTTCTGACCCATTTTGCGAAAGGAAAGGAAGTTGCCTAATAATTAAGCACACCTTATATAGAGTGTTGATGTCATTACACCGCACCCCTCCTCATTACAGAGACGTGCATCACCTGATTTACTTAATTGGTAGTTGGCTCTCAGCCTATACAGCTTGGAGTAGGACAACATGTATAAAAAGTATCATGTGATCAAAATACTTATTTGCCTAATAATTCTGCACACAGTGTATAGAGCATGAGAGCATGAGAACAAAGGATTGAGCATGTTAAAGTTTAATTCAACACACCCTTACACACATGAATTTGTCTACCTTTGATCTTCTGTATATGGGCATCTTTTACTTTTTATGTATTATGCCCATCACTTATGGGCAAGTTTTACATATTTTGCTATCACTCACTGTACCAATCGGAGGTCACAATCTAAATTTCCTTTCTGCATGTCTTTGTGAGTGTGAAAGTAAACCATAGAACTCGGATGCAATGCATTACAGACAGTGCTCTATTTTATGGCGATAAAGGACTAGAATCCTGTCCTGATACGCTGTTGGAGTACCAGTTTAAAAAAAAAAAAAAAGCTGTGCCCCAGAAGAAACCAGATAAAAAGGTGAAACTCAAGTTGTAAAACAGAGTTCAGAAAGAGTTTGATCTGTAAAGGCTGCTTTACACCAGAAGATCTATCGTGCGATAGATCGTCGGGGTCATGGTTTTTGTGACACACATCCGGCATCGCTTGCGATTCCGGCCTGTGTGACACCTCCTAGCGACACAGTATCGCTCACAAATCGTGAGTCCTGTACTGGTTGCTAGGTTTCATAATATCGTTTAATTGTTCATCGTTCCCGGGGTAGCACACGCCTCTCCGGCTGCTCCGTGTGACACCCCGGGAACGATGAACATCGCTTACCTGCGACCCGCGGCTCTCGCCGGCTATGTGGAAGGAAGGAGGTGGGCGGGATGTTTACATCCCGCTCATCTCCGCTTCTATTGGCCGGCGGCCGTGTGACGTCGCTGTGACGCCGAACGTCCTTCCCACTCCAGGAAGTGGACGTTCGCCGCCCACAGCGAGGTCAGACGGGAGGTAAGTGTCGCGGGCGGAGGAGAGGACGCTGAGCTCTCCCACTGCTCGGGTCCGGCTGCTGCTGCTACTGCGGCTGCTGCTCGGTGGTGGCTCGATCGGTGGGCCGGATCCCGGGGACTCGAGCAGCGTTCCTCGCCCGTGAGTGAAAAGGGAGATTGATTGGATGGTGGGGGATTTGGTGATTGTCCGTGACGCCACCCACGGTTGTGGTGATATTGGTGACACCACCGCTGCTCTAGACGGGGATCCCGGGAGCGGTGACAGGGAGCAGCTTTGTTGTTAGTTCTCCACTCCGTGGGTAGGGGGTTGGTTGTCCCGGGGCCCGGTGATGTTGTAGGGATGGATGGCAGGCGGGTTACGAGGTCTGGTGAGGTGCAGGGTCGCGGGGGCAGCGCTGTGCCGCACGGCACGGTGGTACTCACTCAGCCAATGATGAGGGCACAGTTCTCGGTAAAACACGGCTGGATGGAAGGGTCCCATAGACGGCTGCGGTGTTGTTTCTCCCGGCAGGTTGATGGTGACTGCCTTTCCCTGCACCTACGTACTGTAAACGGTTCCAATGGGTTCCCACCGGTAACCCGCTCCCCAGCTTGGATATGGGCTGGAAGAGCCCCTTTTGCCCGCAGGCTCTGGCCCTGGGAACTTTAGCCTTGGCGGTGACTGTGTTTCCCTCTCTCGGTTGGACTGTTGCCTTCTGTCGGGACTTGGCTGCTGGGAAACCCAGGAGGTTCCCTTCGCTAACGGATTTGGCAAATTCACGGCGACTCCTAGCCTTGCTGGGGTCCGTAAACCCCTGCCAGATGGTGCTGGCTTCTCTTTGCGTACCGGTCCGGTACCGCCGGGCCACCGCCCGTCCACGGTCTTTACGGTAAGCTCCAATAGGCCACTCCTGCAGACGGTCACCACCGTCTGCCAACCTTGCTGATCCGTCCGGGCCACACACCCGGACCAACTTCAGGCTGCTTAACTGCCCCTTTTCCTCCTTCCACTTTCACTTCACAACTCTATCTGCCTGCTTTTCCCGCCTCCAGGACTGTGAACTCCTCGGTGGGCGGGGCCAACCGCCTGGCCCACCCCCCTGGTGTGAACATGAGCCCCTGGAGGAAGGCAACAAGGGTTTTTGTCTGACTTTGGTGTGCCTGACCGGGAGTGTGGGGTGTGTTGGTGTTGTTCTCTGTGGCCCCTGGCTTGTCCAGGGCGCCACATTCCTCCTTAGTAAAATGCAGACCGTCCGCGGGCTGCCCGTCCATCACCGGTTTTATTTTCACAACTGGAAAAGATAACGGTAAACACATTACAATTAAAATAACATCTTCCCACATCGGGAGGTACTCTTACTTTAACGTTATTTAACGGTTATGGCTTCTGCTCTCTCCCACCCAAGCAACCTGGCCCTGATGCTGCCCCTAAGCAAACAGGCAGCACCCCTTGACCCCAGTCCAGCACAAGTTACCCGAGCGGGTTCTGTCCTTTTCAGGGGACCCACGTCCATGGGGAACCCCTGAAACCCCCAGAGGATCGCCACCGGTTGCGGTAGTGGCGGGCCTGGGCCATCACTTCCCTCCAGGCCCATCCTCCAAATCAGCATCTCCGGAGGCGGTAACGGTGAAAGCCACAACAACATTATTTACATGCCACAAGTTTGTGGTTGCCCTGCTAGTTCTCGGGCCTGTTCGTAGTAGTTTCTACGCATAATTTGAAAAAGGGGGTCCCAACGGGGACCAGTTGCCGGCAACGACCGGTTCTAATCAAGCAGCAAATCAGATGAATCTTCTCGGGTAATCATTTACTTTTCATTCATTTTCCAAAACTTTAAACAGTACTTTGGTGGTCCCAACGGGGGACAACTGCAACGGGACTCCTGGCTGCCCCTCAGCTTGGCATCCAGCGCAAACCACCCCCTCTCCCCACAGTGCCGGGTGTACTGTACTAGGTCGCCCGGCATCAGGTTGCGGCCTGGGTGCTCCTCCGGCAGGTGGGCATTAACATCCCGCCAGGCTATGAAGACTTCGGCCTCCAGGCCCGGTTCGTATATAAAGCCATAGCCCCGGTGGACATCAAACCGCCTCACCTGCCCTTCATACAGGGGGACCCGGACACGGAAGGTCGCTTGGCGGAGGCTCTCCTTCTCCCGGATCGTACGGGCCACCATCTCCGCCTTCTTCCTTTCCCTTTCCGCGATCTCCGGGCCCAGCGGTGTCGGCTCCCTGTCCCAATACGGTGCTGCTGCGAGCTCCGGCGCATGGGTCGGGCCCCGCGAGACCTTCTGGACACTGCCCACCACTGGCAATCTGGGTGGAAGGTCCCGCGGTGACTTGGCCTGGGGTGCTGCTTTGCAGCGGCAACCCGGCGTAACCTCAGCCGAGGTGTGGGGGATGGGCACAGGGGCTTTCCTCCACTGGGCCTTCTACACGGAGCGGCCTGTCGGCTCCAGCTCGGGGGGAGTCTCTGTAAATGCCTCCGGCTCGGGCTTTTGTACTTTCCAGGGCAGCACTTCCAGTCGGTCACGGGCTCCGGCTACAGGTCGATCCGCCTGGGCGGACACGCAGGGTACCGCTACCGGTTGCGGGGGTAGCGGGCCTAGTGGCGGGGTCATGGCAGCCGATACGGGTAGAGAGGGAGGTAGCAGGGCGAGAGGGTTCAGACCGGGTCCCGCAGCCACGATGACCGACCCACTAGGGGTACCGGGGCGTGGGTCACTCACCCTCCCTTCCGAAGCTCCCTCCTCTTCGCGTCTCCGTACGGTCGCTATAACCTCCGCCATGTCGGCCTCCCACTTCTCCAAGAGGAGCTGCATCTTGACCTGCAGCCGTTGTTGGAGCTGCGCGGTCCGGATCTCCACCCACGCCGCGGTTCCAGACGCAGGGGCTACGGTGCTACGGGACGGCATATACATCTTGCTGGCGCCCTCTCCCAGGAACAAGATGGCCGCAGGGTCCTGGCGTCCCTGCTTTTATAGCCGCGGGCTACATGCGGCCAGACGCCATCAGTCCCCCTTAGTCTCTTTCCGGCTCCTCCTCTACAGGGGCGGGGTTTTGGCCTTCGCGCCTCCACTACTCGAGGAGACGCTTGAGCGGGAATTCTTCGCGCCCAAGATGGCGGCTTCACAAATTTTTCAGCCGGACACCTCCGGCGGTCACACAAGGCGCACTTCCACCAGTTGGTAGAACGGTAGGATCCTGTTCGTGACGCCAAGTTGTCGCGGGCGGAGGAGGGGACGCTGCGCTCTCCCACTGCTCGGGTCCGGCTGCTGCTGCTACTGCGGCTGCTGCTCAGTGGTGGCTCGAGCGGTGGGCCGGATCCCGGGGACTCGAGCAGCGTTCCTCGCCCGTGAGTGAAAATGGAGATTGATTGGATGGTGGGGGATTTGGTGATTGTCCGTGACGCCACCCACGGTTGTGGTGATATTGGTGACACCACCGCTGCTCTAGACGGGGATCCCGGGAGCGGTGACAGGGAGCAGCTTTGTTGTTAGTTCTCCCCTCCGTGGGTAGGGGGTTGGTTGTTCCGGGGCCCGGTGATGGGGTAGGGATGGATGGCAGGCGGGTTACGGGGCCTGGTGAGGTGCAGGGTCGCGGGGCAGCGCTGTGCCGCACGGCATGGTGGTACTCACTCAGCCAATGATGAGGACACAGTTCTCGGTAAAACACACGGCTGGATGGACGGGTCCCACAGACGGCTGCGGTGTTGTTTCTCCCGGCAGGTTGATGGTGACTGCCTTTCCCTGCACCTACGTACTGTAAACGGTTCCAATGGGTTCCCACCAGTAACCCGCTCCCCAGCTTGGATATGGGCTGGAAGAGCCCCTTTTGCCCGCAGGCTCTGGCCCTGGGAACTTTAGCCTTGGCGGTGACTGTGTTTCCCTCTCTCGGTTGGACTGTTGCCTTCTGTCGGGACTTGGCTGCTGGGAAACCCAGGAGGTTCCCTTCGCTAACGGATTTGGCAAATTCACGGCGACTCCTAGCCTTGCCGGGGTCCGTAAGCCCCTGCCAGATGGTGCTGGCTTCTCTTTGCGAACCGGTCCGGTACCGACGGGCCACCGCCCGTCCATGGTCTTTACGGTAAGCTCCAATAGGCCACTCCTGCAGACGGTCACCACCGTGTGCCAACCTTGCTGATCCGTCCGGGCCACACACCCGGACCAACTTCAGGCTGCTTAACTGCCACTTTTCCTCCTTCCACTTTCACTTCACAACTCTATCTGCCTGCTTTTCCCGCCTCCAGGACTGTGAACTCCTCGGTGGGCGGGGCCAACCGCCTGGCCCACCCCCCTGGTGTGAACATCAGCCCCTGGAGGAAGGCAACAAGGGTTTTTGTCTGACTTTGGTGTGCCTGACCGGGAGTGTGGGGTGTGTTGGTGTTGTTCTCTGTGGCCCCTGGCTTGTCCAGGGTGCCACATTCTTCCTTAGTAAAATGCAGACCGTCCGCGGGCTGCCCGTCCATCACCGGTTTTATTTTCACAACTGGAAAAGATAACGGTAAACACATTACAATTAAAATAACATCTTCCCACATCGGGAGGTACTCTTACTTTAACGTTATTTCACGGTTATGGCTTCTGGTCTCTCCCACCCAAGCAACCTGGCCCTGATGCTGCCCCTAAGCAAACAGGCAGCACCCCTTGACCCCAGTCCAGCACAAGTTACCCGAGCGGGTTCTGTCCTTTTCAGGGGACCCACGTCCATGGGGAACCCCTGAAACCCCCAGAGGATCGCCACCGGTTGCGGTAGTGGCGGGCCTGGGCCATCACTTCCCTCCAGGCCCATCCTCCAAATCAGCCTCTCCGGAGGCGGTAACGGTGAAAGCCACAACAACATTATTTACATGCCACAAGTTTGTGGTTGCCATGCTAGTTCTCGGGCCTGTTCGTAGTAGTTTCTACGCATAATTTGAAAAAGGGGGTCCCAACGGGGACCAGTTGCCGGCAACGACCGGTTCTAATCAAGCAGCAAATCAGATGAATCTTCTCGGGTAATCATTTACTTTTCACTCATTTTCCAAAACTTTAAACAGTACTTTGGTGGTCCCAACGTGGGACAACTGCAACGGGACTCCTGGCTGCCCCTCAGCTTGGCATCCAGCGCAAACCACCCCCTCTCCCCACAGTGCCGGGTGTACTGTACTAGGTCGCCCGGCATCAGGTTGCGGCCTGGGTGCTCCTCCGGCAGGTGGGCATTAACATCCCGCCAGGCTATGAAGACTTCGGCCTCCAGGCCCGGTTCGTATATAAAGCCATAGCCCCGGTGGACATCAAACCGCCTCACCTGCCCTTCATACAGGGGGACCCGGACACGGAAGGTCGCTTGGCGGAGGCTCTCCTTCTCCCGGATCGTACGGGCCACCATCTCCGCCTTCTTCCTTTCCCTTTCCGCGATCTCCGGGCCCAGCGGTGTCGGCTCCCTGTCCCAATACGGTGCTGCTGCGAGCTCCGGCGCATGGGTCGGGCCCCGCGAGACCTTCTGGACACTGCCCACCACTGGCAATCTGGGTGGAAGGTCCCGCGGTGACTTGGCCTGGGGTGCTGCTTTGCAGCGGCAACCCGGCGCAACCTCAGCCGAGATGTGGGGGATGGGCACAGGGGCTTTCCTCCACTGGGCCTTCTACACGGAGCGGCCTGTCGGCTCCAGCTTGGGGGGAGTCTCTGTAAATGCCTCCGGCTCGGGCTTTTGTACTTTCCAGGGCAGCACTTCCAGTCAGTCACGGGCTCCGGCTACAGGTCGATCCGCCTGGGCGGACACGCAGGGTACCGCTACCGGTTGCGGGGGTAGCGGGCCTAGTGGCGAGGTCATGGCAGCCGATACGGGTAGAGAGGGAGGTAGCAGGGTGAGAGGGTTCAGACCGGGTCCCGCAGCCACGATGACCGACCCACTAGGGGTACCGGGGCGTGGGTCACTCACCCTCCCTTCCGAAGCTCCCTCCTCTTTGCGTCTCCGTACGGTCGCTATAACCTCCGCCATGCCGGCCTCCCACTTCTCCAAGAGGAGCTGCATCTTGACCTGCAGCCGTTGTTGGAGCTGCGCGGTCCGGATCTCCACCCACGCCGCGGTTCCAGACGCAGGGGCTACGGTGCTACGGGACGGCATATACATCTTGCTGGCGCCCTCTCCCAGAAACAAGATGGCCGCAGGGTCCTGGCGTCCCTGCTTTTATAGCCGAGGGCTACATGCGGCCAGACGTCATCAGTCCCCCTTAGTCTCTTTCCGGCTCCTCCTCTACAGGGGCGGGGTTTTGGCCTTCGCGCCTCCACTACTCGAGGAGACGCTCGAGCGGGAATTCTTCGCGCCCAAGATGGCGGCTTCACAAATTTTTCAGCCGGACACCTCCGGCGGTCACACAATGCGCACTTCCACCAGTTGGTAGAACGGTAGGATCCTGTTCGTGACGCCAAGTTGTCGCGGGCGGAGGAGGGGACGCTGCGCTCTCCCACTGCTCGGGTCCGGCTGCTGCTGCTACTGCGGCTGCTGCTCGGTGGTGGCTCAAGCGGTGGGCCGGATCCCGGGGACTCGAGCAGCGTTCCTCACCCGTGAGTGAAAATGGAGATTGATTGGATGGTGGGGGATTTGGTGATTGTCCGTGACGCCACCCACGGTTGTGGTGATATTGGTGACACCACCGCTGCTCTAGACGGGGATCCCGGGAGCGGTGACAGGGAGCAGCTTTGTTGTTAGTTCTCCCCTCCGTGGGTAGGGGGTTGGTTGTTCCGGGGCCCGGCGATGGGGTAGGGATGGATGGCAGGCGGGTTACGGGGCCTGGTGAGGTGCAGGGTCGCGGGGCAGCGCTGTGCCGCACGGCATGGTGATACTCACTCAGCCAATGATGAGGACACAGTTCTCGGTAAAACACACGGCTGGATGGACGGGTCCCACAGACGGCTGCGGTGTTGTTTCTCCCGGCAGGTTGATGGTGACTGCCTTTCCCTGCACCTACGTACTGTAAACGGTTCAAATGGGTTCCCACCAGTAACCCGCTCCCCAGCTTGGATATGGGCTGGAAGAGCCCCTTTTGCCCGCAGGCTCTGGCCCTGGGAACTTTAGCCTTGGCGGTGACTGTGTTTCCCTCTCTCGGTTGGACTGTTGCCTTCTGTCGGGACTTGGCTGCTGGGAAACCCAGGAGGTTCCCTTCGCTAACGGATTTGGCAAATTCACGGCGACTCCTAGCCTTGCCGGGGTCCGTAAGCCCCTGCCAGATGGTGCTGGCTTCTCTTTGCGAACCGGTCCGGTACCGACGGGCCACCGCCCGTCCACGGTCTTTACGGTAAGCTCCAATAGGCCACTCCTGCAGACGGTCACCACCGTCTGCCAACCTTGCTGATCCGTCCGGGCCACACACCCGGACCAACTTCAGGCTGCTTAACTGCCACTTTTCCTCCTTCCACTTTCACTTCACAACTCTATCTGCCTGCTTTTCCCGCCTCCAGGACTGTGAACTCCTCGGTGGGCGGGGCCAACCGCCTGGCCCACCCCCCCTGGTGTGAACATCAGCGTGGGGTGTGTTGGTGTTGTTCTCTGTGGCCCCTGGCTTGTCCAGGGCACCACATAAGTACGAGTGACAGGGGTTACTGACTTTGTGCGCCACGGGCAGTGATTTGCCCGTTACGCAAAAAGGACGGGGCGGGTACGATCGATTGTGAAATTGCACAATCGGTCGTACCGTGTAAAGCAGCCTTAACATGCATCTATTTAAATTCAGAAATGAGAATAAAATTAACACCTTTTAAGAGACTTTTAACCAGTTGGAAATTGATTGCATTATGTCCGCTCGCTTGTCTTTTTCTTAAACAGAAGAGATGGTGTGTTGCTGTACGCTGGAATCAACCAGAGTGAGTTGTCAACTCTTCTTGTTGTCGTTTCTTGTGTGGTAGCGTCCCCAATGAAGCGTAACAATTGTATACTTAATCATTCGGATCTAAGGGGTAAGGTTTCTACTTGGATAGCACTAGAGTTCAAGCCCTCGTCTTCTCTGAAGTGGCAATTTGCATAATTAATTATTGCACTTGTTTCCCTTGGTTAGATTTGAACCCAGACACTCCAAGGTAATAGTGCTAACCACTGAGCCACTATGCTGCCATTAAATCATGTAATATATGCTTCACATTCCCAGCACAGACTGGTGTTAAGGCTGTTTACAAGCAACGACATATCTAACGACATGTCGTCGGGGGTCACGGAATTCGTGATGCACATCTGGCGTCGTTAGCGACGTCGTTGCGTGTGACACGTACGAGCCACCGCTAACGATCAAAAATACTCACCAAATCGTTGATCATTGACACGTCGTTCATTTTCAAAATGTCGTTGTTCGTTGTGGATGCAGGTTGTTCGTCATTCCTGAGGCAGCACACATCGCTACGTGTGACACCCCGAGAACGACGAAAAACTGTGTTCCAGCGTCCTCCGGTAACGAGGTGGGCGTGTCTTTAATGCAGCTGCCCTCCGCCCCTCCGCTTCTATTGGTTGCCGGCTGTGTGACGTCGCTGTGACGGCGCACGAACCTTCCCCTTAAAGAAGAGATTGTTCGTCGCCCACAGCGACGTCGTTAGGAAGGTAAGTATATGTGACTCCTACTAGCGATATTGTTCGCCACGGGCAGCGATTTGCCAGTGACACACAAACGACGAGGGCGGGTGCGATCGCTAGCGATGATGCTGCGTGTAAAGCAGCCTTTAGGGTTTCAAGTTGGTCAATCGTATTCAATAAATATTGGGCAAATGATCCTTTTTATAATCCTATATATAAGCTGTGCCCATATACCCAAGATTTTTGCCATATACCCAAGATCACTTTACAGGCAATGATTTTTAAACCCTTAACAAATGATCAGTGTTTTGAAAAAAACCTCCATCGACTAGGATTTGATAGATGCAATTTCATTTAGGCCTCTTTCACACATCCATGCAAAACACACATTTTGTACGGTCCATGGTGTAGGTGCGTATGTGTGTGCGTGGGTCCGTGTGTGTGTTCAGCATGTGCTGTCAGTGTGCTAGCTGTGGGACATCCCCATAGCACACGGACAGCATGAATTTCTATACTTACCTGTTCATGGTGCTGCTGTGTCCGGCGCTGCTGCTGCTTCCGGTCCTCAGTGCAGTGAATATGCATGAGCTTAGTGAGCGGTGGTCGGAAACAGGTGACATCAGCAGTGGAAACAGGTGAGTATAGAAAAGTATTTTATTTCACAGACACATGTATTCTCCAATACGTGTCGCACTGATGTCAAATGGATCACATCAGTGTGTGGGCCATGTGACATCTGTGCTACCTGAGAAAAGCGGACATGTCTACGTGTGGAGCACACAGACACACGTATGCTCCACACGGACAAACGGTCTGTGTGAAAACATGCAGGTGTGCTTAGACCAATTGATTTTAATGGATCTATGTGTGTCCATGTCTCTGGTACATGTGAAAATGGACCTCACACATACCGGACGCACAGACGTGTGAAGGAGGCCTTAGGATAATTTTCTTCCAGTTCGGAGTCGGACAAGAAGTCATTGTTTTCTTCTAACACCTGCTGAAATTATCAATAGAACGCAATGAAAAAAATTGGAATTTTATCATTTGGAGCTGACCTTTTCTTGCATTCGCTCTGGTCAATTAGTGCTTTTAATCTTAATGATAACACACAGTAGAAGCGATGACTTCTTGCTAGGACATGCCATCACTCTTTTTTTTTTATCATAAAGGTTTTTATTGAGTTTTCAGAAAAATACAAACTTCTCATACAACAACATCAAGAACAGGAGCATTGAGTAGCAAGAGGTGGAATAGCCTCGAGCCATTATCAGAATATCAATCTGGGACATTAAATACCCCTTACAACAACAACCTGAACATAGGAGCAGGGAGGGAGGGGGGAAAGAGAGGGGGTGGGGGAAGCAGCTCTACAAGACATTCCTAGGCATAATCAATTTATTTATGGTGTAGGTGTCGGTATCTGGGGGAGGGCCGTTGCATAAAGGGAAGTGGCCCACGGGTGCCATTGTTTAAGTCTCACCGTTCTCTTCTCTAGGTTGGGGGCCAAGTTGGTTTCGTATAGCCAGTGTAGGTTGATCCTCTCAATTAGATCTCTTTTTGTAGGGGGGCTCACCGACCTCCACTTGTATGCCACACAGTACCTGCCAGCTATTAGAATGTGAGAAATGATGTTTTTTAAAAGATCCGGGATCCCATCTAAGCCAATGTGTAGCACCGCTAAGGTTGGGTTTGGAGAAAGGCGGAGACTAGTAACCTCATGGATTAGATTGAACACCTCCTGCCAGAAGTTAGATAACTTAGGGCAAAACCACCACATATGACATAAGGTGCCCCTGTGGTTGCAGCCCCTCCAGCACAGTGGTGACACATGTGGGGAAAAAGAAGCCAGTTTAGTAGGGGAGTTGTACCACCTCAGATGAACCTTTTTTAATTGCTCTATATGATTGAGACAAGAAGAGAACTTGTGGATCCATTTTGAGGCCGCGAACCATTCTTGCGGCGGAAGCGGAGAAGCTAGATCTTTTTCCCATTTGAGCATATACGGCAATTGTTTGTCCGGTTGTGGGGAGTTTAGCATATTATGGATATATGAAAGGCCTTTGATTTTGCTATTTTGAAAGAATTTTTTAATTGAGGCATGGTCAGCTGTCGTGGGAGCCGGGAGATGAGGAGCGGACTGAAGAAAGTGACGTATTTGAAAAAACTGGAATAGACTGTGTCGGGGAAGGTTAAATTTATCACACATTTCTGAGTACGGGAGTAGGACGCCTTCTCTATAGAGATCTGCTAGGGTGATTGGACCTCCACGTGTCCAGGCGGCAAGATTCAAGTTCGGAATGAAGGCTTCTAGCGATCTAAGGGGAATGCTGGGACCTAAAGCATGTGACACTGGCTTGCTCCACAAGGACCAAGCTTTCTTTAGAGCTGCTGTGGTGGGTAGAAGATCGCCGAGGGGCGAAGGGGTTAGGAGCAGGGAGTCTATGAATTGTTTAGGGGAGTGGACCTGTGCCCAGGTGTACTCAATCTGTAACCATCTTAAGTTTGAATCATTCCTCCACCAATCTCGAGCCGGTTCCAGGATAGCGGCTCTGTGGTATGTTAGAATATTAGGAATACCCATTCCTCCACCACTTAACGGGGCATGCATGCATCTCAGGGCTATTCTAGGTTTTTTCCCAGCCCATATAAATTTACTCATTAGCGAATGAATTTTGGTGAGATACCGTTGCGGAATTGTTAGGGGCAGGCACCGAAGTAAGTAGATAATTTTTGGGAGGCAGATCATTTTAAAGGTCTGCATTCTCGCCACCCAAGAGAGCGGGAGAAGAGAAAGGCGAGTAAGTTCTCTATCCAGTGAGGTGTGCAGGGTCAGCAGATTTTTCCGGATCACGGAGTGTAGCGGGGCCAGTATAATACCCAGGTAGGGGATACCCTCGTCTTCCCATTTGAAAGGGTAAAGATGAGAAAGAGTGGCTCTAGTTGAGGCGGGCAGGAAGAGCGGAAAAATTAAGGACTTGGTAATATTAAGCTTGTAATACGAGACTTGAGCGAAGGAGGACAGGATCTCCATTACGTGTTTTAGGGACACCTCTACATTAGTGCAGGATAAAATCACATCATCCGCATATAGACTGATCACATGGTTTGTACTCCCCACTCGAATCCCCGAGATCCGAGGGCATTCACGGATAGTCTGCGCCAGAGGCTCTATAGCAAGGGCATAGATGATAGGGGAGAGCGGACACCCCTGGCGTGTCCCATTGGATAATTCTAAACTCCGAGATATAAATCCGGATGCCAGAACTTTGGCGTTAGGGTTAGAGTATAGTGCCATTATGGCGGTAAGTATGGGGCCTTCAAATCCAAACTTGGCCAGTACAGATTTCAGATATCCCCAGTGCACCCTGTCAAACGCCTTCTCTGCGTCCAAGGACAGGAATACACTGGGGATTTTCCTCCCCTCAGCCACCGCAATCAGGTCCAGCATACGTCTCGTCCCATCTTTCGCCTGCCTCCCCGCCACAAACTCCACTTGATCCGGGGAAATCAGTGATGGAAGGACTTTATGTATTCTAGCTGAGATTATTTTGGCGTACAATTTTAAGTCGCAGTTTAGGAGGGATATTGGCCTGAAGTTTCCTGGTGATGTAGGGGGTTTTCCTGGCTTTGGCAGGGTAGTTATAATGGCCTCTAGATTATTTGGTGAAATATCTGCTGTGGCTCGCCAAGAGGAGAAAAGTCTCAGGAGGAAAGGAGACAGGGTTTCAGTGAATTGCCTATAATAGGAGTTGGTGAGGCCGTCTGGGCCTGGAGCTGAATTTCTTTTGGCTGTGATCACCGCCTGGCGAACCTCTTCCAGGGAGAAAGGGGAATTTAGTTGCTCTAGATGTACTGTAGATAACCGAGGAAGATTAATATTGTTTAAGAAGGAATTAATTGCCGATTGGGTAGGCTTTGGGGCAGTGGGGTCATTTTTAAGGTTGTAGAGAGACTGATAAAAATCAGCGAATGCATTGGCTATTTCCGTTGGGTTGCGTATTGTGGCATTAGAACCCGTCACGAGGTATTCAATTTTGTTTTGCATTTCTCGTTTTTTAACCCTCCTGGCTAGTAAGGCACCCGCCCTGTCACCCATCATATAGTACCGCTGTTTGAGGGATCTTAAATTTTTCTCATAGTCTACCATCAGCAATTGGCGGAGCTGTGTTCTTAGTTTCCTGAGTTCGTCAGATGTTGACATGTTTGGGGCAGATTTATTGTGGGCTTCTAAAAGCGCTATGTGGGACAGTAGAGCTTTGGAAGTTGCCTGACGCCTCCTTTTCTCCCTAGTGGCAATTTTGATGAATGACCCCCTAATAAAGGCCTTGTGTGCAGACCATAGCGTTTCCTCTGTCACCTCCTTGTTGTCATTAAATTTAAAAAACTCTGCGAGGTCGGCCTGCAACTCCTCAGAGATTTGTCTACAGGCCAGGAGGGAGTCATTCATGCGCCACCGGGTAAAAACGGGCGTGCGGCTTTGCTCCTGGACTGTCAGGTATATGGGGGCATGGTCCGACCAAGCTATAAGTCCAATTTTTGAATCTGAGCAATCCAAAATAAGTGAGCTTTCAACCAGAAAGTAGTCCAATCTGCTGTATGAGGTGAACCGAGGTGAGAAGAATGTGTAGTCCCTCTCGTTTGCATGTTGGTATCTCCATATATCATGGAGATGCCTTTCTGAAATTATTGTGCTCATTTCCTTCCTCTTTACAGCAGTATTGGAGCAATCCAGAGTGCTGGACATTAACATGTTAAAATCCCCGCAGATTATTTGCTTACCCTCTGTAACGGATGAAAGCTTGGAAAGAAACCTCCGCAGAAAGCTGATCTGACCAGAGTTGGGGGCGTAAACGGTTGCAATAGTATACTTAGATCCATTTATGGAGCAATTAATAATGGCGTATCTACCTTCAGGGTCTAAATGTTGTGAATATAGTGTGAACGCAACAGTATTTTTTACACAAATGAATACTCCAGCCTTTTTTTTTTTCCCACAAGCCAGCAGTATGAAAGGAAATTTAGCATTATTTAACCTGTGCGAGTCCCCCTGGAGGAGATGAGACTCTTGACCACAAATCACGTCACATTTGGATTTAACCACTTCCCGCCAAAACATGGATCTCTTGGCCGGGGAGTTCAGGCCCCTAACATTTATAGACATACAGTTCAGTACCATTGTACATGAAAAAAAGTCTCTTGCCTAGAGCTGCGGGGGGAGAAAGGAAGGTTAGGCAGGAAAGAGGTAACACTGACAACATTAACATCACTAACATTACTGATGTAGGGAGCATCAGTCCACATAGAAAAAAGCCCAAAAAGGGGGCCTGCGGTATGGTGGAAATGTACCGCCATGGGGGCTCAGGGTCCTGGTTGAACAGAACCAGCGGACCTTAAAAGTAGCAACTAAGTTTCAGCCGCGACTCAGACATATCACATAACTCACGCGACGGACCAATCTTCATTCACTTTATCCCTTTGGGATGATCCTGTGGCTCTTGGAGATCTGGCCGGGAGATTTGCCATGTTCCATGAGGATAGGAGCTTTGCCAACTGTTGTGGGGAATGGCAGACGTGGGTGTTTCCTGCACGGAAAAGCAGGATCTTTACAGGGAAACCCCATCTATAGGATATAGCTTCATCCCTGAGAATTTTGGTATAAGGGGCAAATTCCCTCCTTTTTGCCAGGGTTCCTGCAGACAGATCCGGAAAAATGGACAGGTGCTGGAATTGCTCAGACAGAGGCGGCCTCCTTCTCAGGGCTTGCAGCAGGGCTTCTTTGGTCTTGTAAAAGTGCAGGCGAGCCAAAGTGTCCCGGGGGGCATCAGCACTGAGGGATTTAGGCTTAGGGACTCTGTGTATTCTGTCCACCAGGAAATCAGTTGCAGACAGGTCTGGGAGCAGCTCCTGCAGCAAGGAGCCTAGAAAGCTCTGCAGCCCCTTGTCTGGTATGGCCTCTGGAATTCCTCTGATTCTTATGTTGTTTCTGCGGGACCTGTCCTCTAAATCCAAGACCTTGGTATGGAGCTTTTGCACTTGTTCCTCCAGTGCTGCATTGGCATCAATGAGGCTATTGTGTGACTTTGTCAGCTCCTGCATTTTAGTTTCAATGTGTGCTGTGCGACTGCCTATGGCAGTGATATCTCCCCTCAGCTCAGCCACCATATCTTTCCAATCCTGCTGCAGTGATGAGCGGAGGGCACTGAGCAGTTTCTGCATGGTACCTTTGGTAAGTGGTATATCTGCAGCGTCTGTGTCCAAGTCTGGGCCTGCTGTGGATCCCCTCCTGGATGAGCGTGAGGAAGCTGTGGAGGAGGATGCTGCTGCCATTTTCCCTCGTCCCGTGCTGGAGAAGAAGTCTGTAACTTTCGCCGGGGACGGCTTCTTCTGGGACTTTCCCCTTGGCATGCCACGTTCCTGGGTACCTCCGCAGCACTTTCCCCCCGTGTGCAGAGAGATTGGTGCCACTGGTGAGCCGCAGTGAGCCGGTTAGGAGTCGAGGTGGCTGGAGCTCAGCAGCTAGGTGACCGGTGCCATTAGCAAGCAGGCCACGCCCCCCGCCATCACTCTTTGAACCATCTCCTGGGACCCAACCACCCTGTACAGGGAACAACAAAGACCTGTTAAACAGAATTTTGTGCAAATATCGCCTACTGTCCTGGCGGCATGTGACTCTCCAATTCTGACACTCTGCCGGATGGTTTCTTCTCGTGCCTGGATTCAACACAGACAGACTCGGGCGTCAACCTGCTGTGTGCTGATTCAGCAAGAGTTGACCTCAGCTAGGCTGCTTGCTCCTTTAATCACATGTTGTGGGGAGACCTATCACATCTGCTTCCTTCCTAGTTATTCTGTTGGAATCCTTCTACCCATGTTAGCTATAGTTTATTCTGTGTTGGTCTGTGAGAGATGGTGTCCAAGACTCTCTCTAGTGAAAGTTGTATTTAGTGGTGCTCCTTGCTTGGTGCAGTTGTAAAGTTTACCCCAGTTGTTTTTAGTACTTCCTTCCTGATCTTGTTTTCCTCCTAAACCTCTTATTGTCTTATCATGTGTGTAAGCGTGCTGTGTGACAGAGTTTTGTTTTTTTCCCTTGTCTCTCTTTTTCTGTGTTTTCAACACACTCCTGTTTTGTCCTTCTCTGGGAAAGGGGGAGGGGGAATTAGATCAGAACTGGTCAGGAGCAGGGCCAGGAAGGAGACTCAGGCCTCTCCACCATAAGGGGTATCCCTAAGAATAGGGATAGCATAGGGCTCCCTAGCTTGAGGGACAGCTTTAGAGCCCCGGTTCCCTGCTATCCCAAAGCCATTGTGACAAGACCCATTCATTTAATCAGCGGAGGCCACAAAGGTCAGATAGTCAGCAGGGATGGACAGAGCTGAGGGCCACTGTAAAAAAACAATATAGGGCCCTCTAGCTTGTGGGACATCTTAGGAGCCCCAGTTTCCCACTATCCCAAAGTCATCATGACATTATAGTTGGCCCGACTTTTAATTCCAGCATGGACCAAGTTGCTGCACTATCAAGGCAAATGCAGACCTTGTCTCTCCAGGTGACTGAATTAAAGGGGGCAGTACAGCAACAAGAACAGTCTACCACATTGGCACAATTCGTTTTAATCACTGGACCATCCGAATCCAAACTGTCCCTCCTGGAAAGATTTTCGGTGGTGCGCAATCGGTTTGTTGCTTTTAGAGATGCATGTAAGTTGTAATTCCGTTCCCACTCCTCTGGTAGTGAGGCACAGCAGGTGGGACCTGTGATCTCGCTCTTGAGTGGGCAACCACAAGCATGGGGAATTTAAATTAGGACTGGTCAGGAGCAGGGCCAGGAAGGAGACTCAGGCCTCTACACATTAGGAGTATCCCTGAGAATAGGGATAGCATAGGGCCCCCTAGCTTGAGAGACAGCTTTAGACCCCGGTTTCCCGCTATCCCAAAGTCATCGTGACAAGACCCATTAATTTAATGAGCGGAGGCCACAAAGGTCAGATCGTCACCAGGGATGGACAGAGCTGAGGGCCACTGTCCAAAATTAATATACGGACCCGATGTATTTCTGAAAATTCTCTAGAAAACCAAAAAGTTAATCTTAGGTCTTTATATAACATTTAATAGAAAATGAAAAATGCTTTTGAGGTTACATTGGCCCTTTCTGTTCCTACCATGCCCCCATACAGCAGCAGAGGTTACAAAAGATTATGCCTGTGTCTTATTCTAATCTTTAAAATCCTCATCAACTTTGGCAAATGCTAACAAATGGAAATATCCCTTTAAAGTGTAAGTCCGGAGTTGCTCCTATGTGGTAACTACCGTGTTTTTCCAAAAATAAGACAGGGTCCTATATATTTTTGTTTTGAAAAAAAGGGCTAGGACTTACTTTTGGTGGAGGGCTTATTTTTTTCCATGAACAACAATCACACATTTATTTAATTTACCTTGAAGGTATATGGCCAGCTTCAGCTTGAAGATGTATGGCCAGCTTTAGGGTTAGTAACCTTAACCTTAACTTACATTCACAACTGCTGGTGCAATGTCAGTGAATCTTATGGTATCACTTACTGGCATTCTCAAAACACTTTGTATGGCAGTGGCACTCTTTTTCTCTATGCAGCCGAAAGGGGGCAGAAGGCAGGAGTCTAGAATGGGACTCGGGAATAGTGCTTGTGACGTCCCACGTGGCTACTTCTACGAGAGCGAACAGGGCCGGCCGGGAGGTGGGATCCAAGAGGTACCACTCGGGAGGCAGGAGGTGGGACAATGGAGTGGCAGCCAAGCCATACCATAGCGCAGTAGTGGCCGTGAGGCTGGACACAGGAAACAGCATTCGGGAGGTGGGACTCGGGAACTTCAACCAAGCAACCATCATAGCACAGTTGCGGCCAGGAGGCGGAACCAGGTGGTAATGTACCGCCCCCGTGTCAGCAGCCGAGCCGCTCGGATCCGGAACCGCGGTGGCTCAAGGGGTCTCCGGACCCGGAGGTTCGCGCGGTCACTCGAGTTTGAAAAGGGGGGTATGTACAGGGGAGTTAGAAGTTCGTGACGCCACCCACGGTGCGTGGTAAGATGGAATACCACCGCTGCTGTTGATGGGGGGGAGCCCGGTGGCGGTGGCGCATGGCAGCAAGGTGTTTAACCCCTCCGTGGGTAGGGGGTTTGTGCCCTGGGGCCCGGTGGCGGTGATGGGGGTGCCGCTGGGAAAAGGAAGGGTCTCTGTGTACTTATTCAGTCCAAGAACACTGGCACCGACAGCTTGTAAACCAGAGTTCTGAGCACCGCTGCAGCAAGGAGGGAGCACGCTTGGATCCATGCCCTTGGTGTTGCTTGTTAGCCTGTGGCCTTTTCCGGGGCACCTTCTCACTTGTTGGACCCTATAGTCTGGAACTAATCGGGTCCCGCTCACCCGTATGGCTAACGGAGTGAGCTTGCTCTCAGGGTTCATGCTCAGGATTTTCTGGACTGTGTTTGGGAAAGTCCTATCCCATCGGTGCGCTAGTATCCCGATTTTGGAGTGGGTGAGGGATGAATCTTGAAGACTTCACCCCCGTCGGGTAAATTACCAGGACGTTTGAAGCTACTTCCCGGCCTAGGGTCTGCGTACCCCAGCATGCCCCGGCCCCTGCCCTGAGATGGCTCAAGGCCGCTGCCTGCCCTCCTCAGCAATCCTCAGCAATCTGTACCCCTTGACACGATCCCCTGCGACCGGGGTTCCAGCTCCTACCAGGCCTAGAAAAACGTCTGCCACCTAGTAGACTCAAGGAGTCCTGCTCCTGACCTCCTCTCTCTATCTCCTCCACACGACAACTCTTCCTCTCACTTTATCACTTTCCCCTACCAGCCCCCCAAGTGGGCGGCCCTATTCCCTTTAAGCCCCCAATGGTGTGTCTGGTGGATATGGTGTAAATTGTTCCTAGGGTTTTGACTGGCTCTGATTTTGGCAACACCAAAAACAAGGATCCTTAACCAAGGAGGATTGGTTACTGTGCAGAAGGGCAGGTTGCACAATACCCTGTGACGACCTGATAGGCCAGGGCATCACATTCCCCCTTAGTTAAACGTAGCTTGTCCCCGAGCTACAGGACACCAGAGGTTTATTTTTGTTTTTAACTGTAGAGGGAAAAAGGAACATTTTAAACATTACACTTTTATTAACGGGTTCCATCCCACACAGGGGAGGCACTTTACTTAAACGTTACTAACTTTTAAGAGTTTACCGTCCAACTGTGCGACGCTACCAGTTTAATTGGTAACGGAGGCTCAACCTACTCCGTTGCAGCCCCTTCCTGCGACAGTCCAGTCCCAACATCCCAGACCCAATAACCCACCACCCAAACAACCTGTTCCCCCTGGAAACCTAAGGTGGGTCCATGACCAGGTTAAGGTCCCGGGTGTTGTCTTTAGAGGACTCTGGTTGGCACAGGAGGTGCAACTATGTACAATACACAAGTTTGTGTTGGTCACGCCAGTCCTGTGACCATGGTCCATGTTTACTTATATATAAAACTTTAATCGAGTCCATGTACCTGTTGTACACATTTTGACAATCTTCTTGCAAATCTGGTAAGTTTCACTCTTTTCATTAAAACTTGTTGATTAGGCACTTATTTACTAAAGGCCGCTTTACACGCTGCAACATTGCTCAAGCGATCTCGTTGGGGTCATGGAATTTGTGACGCACATCCAGCCGCTTTAGCGATGTCGTTGCGTGTGACACCTATGAGCGATTTTGAATCATCGCAAAAACGTTCAAAATCGCTCATTGGTGACATGCCCCCCTATTCTCGATTATCTCTGCTGCTGCGTGTACGATGTAGTTCGTCGCTCCTGCAGTAGCACACATCGCTATGTGTGACACCGCAGGTACGAGGAACCTCTCCTTACCTGCGGCCGCCCGCAATGAGGAAGGAAGGAGGTGGGCAGGATGTTACGTCCTGCTCATCTCCGCCCCTCCGCTTCTATTGGGCGGCCGCTTAGTGACATCGCTGTGACGCGAATTGAACCGCCCCCTTAGAAAGGAGGCGGTTCGCCGGTCACAGCGACGTCGGAAGGCAGGTAAGTAGTGTGATGGGAATGAGTGATGTTGTGCGCCACGGGTAGCGATTTGCCCGTGTCGCACAACCGATGGGGGCGGGTACGCGTGCCCTGGCCGCTGCCCGGAGATGGCTCAAGGCCGCCGGCTGCACTCCTCGGCAATCCGTTCCCCTTGACACGATCCCCTGCGACCAGGGTTCCAGCTCCTACCAGGCCCAGACCAACGTCTGCCACCTAGTAGACTCAGGGAATCATGAATGGATAAGAAAGTCGGGTTTAACACTGCGCTAAAACCATGAAGCCAAACGATGTGATGAATTCTTTGCTATATTTTCTTTATTTAGGCCAGGTCTACGCGTTTCAAAGGCATGTCCGCCTTCTTCATCAGGACAAAGGAAAAAACAGCATGATACCGGCATGATACTTTTTTCCTTTGTCCTGATGAAGAAGGCGGACATGCCTTTGAAACGCGTAGACCTGGCCTAAATAAAGAAAATATAGCAAAGAATTCATCACATCGTTTGGCTTCATGGTTTTAGCGCAGTGTTAAACCCGACTTTCTTATCCATTCATGATTCCCTGTTGCATCATCGGGGCTGCTGCTTGACCATTTTCTGCATACATAGGAGTTGTGCCTGTCACAACTTCCATAGGTGAGCACCTGTTTTCATTTTCTAAGCCTGCATTGTTTGCCAGATAAGACCCTATGTGCGCTTTTCTCTCCACAGCATTTTGATACCTAGTAGACTCAAGGAGCCCTGCTCCTGACCTCCTCTCTCTCTCTCCTCCACACGACAACTCTTCCTCTCACTTTGTCACTTTCCCCTACCATCCCCCCAAATGGGCGGCCCTATTACCTTCAGGCCCCCAATGGTGTGTCTGGTGGGTATGGTGTAAAGTGTTCCTAGGTTTTTGACTGGCTCTGATTTTAGCAACACCAAAGGACAAGGATCCTTAACCAAGGAGGATTGGATACTGTGCAGAAGGGCAGGTTGCACAATACCCTGTGACGACCTGATAGGCCACAGCAACACTCAGGAGGCGGGAACCAGATGAAAATACTCAAGAGGTGGAACTCGGAAAGAGATGAGCAGATTTTTCCCTGCCAAAGTGGAAGGAAGCGGCAGGACAATGTGGGAGCTACATTATGCCTATTGCAGTGCCTCTAGTGTTAGGTTATGTCTCCGTGATGTTAGCGACATAACCTAGCGTCCCGTGACATAACCTGGCACTGGAGATGCTGACTAACTATGGCTTATTTTTGGAGTAGGGCTTATATTTAAAGCCTACTCCAAAAATCCCTAACAATCAAGCTAGGGCTTATTTTTGGGACGATGGCTTATTTTTGGAAAAAGATTTCAAAATGTTTGCTTATAATTTAATTAATATTACATTTAATTGTAGAAAGTATCTTTATCTCAAGTCCTCTTTGTGTACTTTTTTGGTTGTGCTGCACTCGTGACCACTTGACTTTCCACTTGATGACTTCCATTTTATCCTAAGCAATATAGTTGTTTTGTTGCCTTTGCGGTAGACTGGACCCTCTCTCCGGATTTCATGGGCTTCTATTAGTTATCTGAGATAACTGAGATAAGACTGCACAGTAAATCATGCCAGAGGAGAAAGTGTGGAAGCGGGTCAATATAGTTGTGTGCCATCTCTGCTAAAGAGGAAAACCTGGGGAAAAATAGTAAAGTGTGACCAGAGGAAGAAGTTAGATCTCATTTGTATAACACAACTGCAACTGTATACAGAAGTGCTGGTGCTTTTCCCTTAAAAGCTAGCTCAGGCTTGTGATAACTACAATTTTTCTCTTAGAGATACAACATTTTAGGGAAGCCAACATTATCTGGACTTTACCTCATTACTAGGCATTTAAGTATTTATGATCTGACCTTTGTACAAGTGTGTCAATTGTTACAGCTGCAATTATGTGACACGATGTTCTAGATAGCATGAAATCACCGTCACGTGATAACAATGTGCCGTTGTTTTTGCTGCTGCTTATTAATGATTTTGGAAAAAAGCCATTCACTTCCCACTGCTTCTATTCTTTCTGAGTAAAACAGAAAAAAAGAGCTTCGAACGTCTTTGAGCATTGTATTTCGAAGAGATAAGATCTTATACACTTTAGACTAACGTTGTTCGTATTGGACAATATTGTGAGATATTGACCCCAAATGTTGTAAATGGTCACTATGTGTCGCAGTGGAGAAGATCCCCTGCGAAAAGAACCTGAAATTGTTACTATGGGACCTATAGTTGCACAAGTCTTGGTATTGTATTTAAGGGTCAGGTTCCCTTTAAGAATAGCCAGTGTGGTGGACAGGTCTGGATAATCACATATATCCCGCCCATGAGTGTGTTTGACATGTAACTGACAGGCCACATGGTTCTTTAATGGAGTCTGTTGTTTGGCACATGGCAGATTGTGTGGAGTCTGAAGACGCTGTGTGTGAGGCCTCTGACAGACTGCAGCCAGCAGGGATTGTGCTGGGCTGTTGAAGAGCCCCTGGGAGAGATCCTGTGTGAGGAAGCTGCCAGGCTTCCATGAAGAAACCTCATGGAGAGGTGTGTGGACTCACATTAGTGAATGTGTGGAGAGATTGCTAATCTCTTAGAGGTAGAAGCCACTGCATGGAATACAGCTCAGGGACGTCAGCCTGTGTTGATAAACTGGCAGGAGCCATACTGAGAGAGACTGCCAGGAGACAGAGTGTGTGTGAACAGTAGCCTGTGTGGAGTGGCTGCTCTAATGCACGGAGGTATTGAGGCCTCGTTGGATACCACTGACGAAAGTGGATCCAAACCTGTGTGGGCAAACCGCTGAATTAACGGACTGGAAAACCGTGAGTGTGATGGCCAGTACGCCGTGTGTCCCTTTATTGTTTTGAAGAAAGAGATTTGTGTGTGTTTAAGTTGCGGTGTGGTTTATGCGGCATTAAATAAACCAACTGGACTTTTAAATGGAAAAGTGTTCCTGTGTACCTTAGTTATAGCAGTTATAGCAGCCAAGTGAGTGTCCCACAAGTCATTCAGTGAGCACAGCCTCACAATATCAACAAGTTCATCAGACAATTGAATGTGTATAGGGGCCACCAACAGATGATGTCACGGGGATAAGGATTAGGAATGTTCTATTTTGCCGATCCTTTTGTTTTCCAGAGACATGATAGCGCTAAAGATGTCTGGTAGCTGCTTGTTATGAACATATAACACTCACACAGAAATCGAATATGGGAAAGTGCGGCCTCACCCAACTTGTCTCTGTGCAGAATAGAAGACCCTATCAGCACAACTAGCAGTACCACCTTGGACCTGGCTCCCTGAAAGGCCATCAAAGAGTTTATCCACAGACATTGTTTACAAGGGAGAGGAAGGTTTGCAGGAGCAAACAGAAACCAATGTGAGGTAAACCGAAACAGGTACAAATAAGGTACGAGAATAAGGGGCTGGGAAGAAAAACAGACTAAGAGCAGACACAAAACTGGTGTTTTCTTCAGAGATAAACCTCTATGATGAAGGGCTGGAAATCCCAGGAACATGTCCACATGGAACTATCTACAGCAGACCTGGGCAAGGGGCGGCCCGCGGGCCACATCCGGCCCACCTACTCTCTGTGACCGGCCCGCCCGTCTTCAGCCGGTGCAGTGGAGCCGGGCTGCAGCGTTCCGAGCAGGGAGAGATCCTGCAGGTCTGCACAGTAAGTGCAGGCAGCGGAACGCAGGAGTCTTTCCTCTGTTCCCTGCCGGCACTAATTGTCAGTGACACACGCGCGCGCTCTGACGTTGTCAGTACTGCGCTGCGTGTGTCATTTCAAAAGTTCCCGCCCGGCAGAAGAAGCAGCACAGCAGACGGAATAATTCATTCTGCAGGACCTGCGATGACGTCACGCCCATGTGACTGTGTGGGAGGAGACACAGGAAAGCAAAGATACTGAATCCTGAAGGAGATGTGGACACATGATGACTGGTAATGAGAAAAGAGGGGACATGAGGGGGCTGCAGGGTGAGTGGCATATGTGGGAAGATGGAGTTGCAGGGTGAGCGGCATATGAGGGAAGATGGAGTTGCAGGGTGAGTGGCATATGAGGGAAGATGGAGTTGCAGGGTGAGTGGCATATGTGGGAAGATGGAGTTGCAGGGTGAGTGGCATATGAGGGAAGATGGAGTTGCAGGGTGAGTGGCATATGAGGGAAGATGGAGTTGCAGGGTGAGTGGCATATGTGGGAAGATGGAGTTGCAGGGTGAGTGGCATATGAGGGAAGATGGAGTTGCAGGGTGAGTGACATATGAGGGAAGATGGAGTTGCAGGGTTAGTGGCATATGTGGGAAGATGGAGTTGCAGGGTGAGTGGCATATGAGGGAAGATGGAGTTGCAGGGTGAGTGCATATGAGGGAAGATGGAGTTGTAGGGTGAGTGGCATATGAGGGAAGATGGAGTTGCAGGGTGAGTGCATATGAGGGAAGATGGAGTTGCAGGGTGAGTGGCATATGTGGGAAGATGGAGTTGCAGGGTGAGTGGCATATGAGGGAAGATGGAGTTGCAGGGTGAGTGGCATATGAGGGAAGATGGAGTTGCAGGGTGAGTGGCATATGAGGGAAGATGGAGTTGCAGGGTGAGTGGCATATGTGGGAAGATGGAGTTGCAGGGTGAGTGGCATATGTGGGAAGATGGAGTTGCAGGGTGAGTGGCATATGAGGGAAGATGGAGTTGCAGGGTGAGTGGCATATGAGGGAAGATGGAGTTGCAGGGTCAGTGGCATATGAGGGCTGCAGACTGACAGAAGGATGTGAAGGGGTGCAGAGTGTTTGAGAGGGGTAAGTTGGGGTACAGGCAGGGTGAGATATGTGGGCAGGGTGTGTGACATATCGGGGTGTAGTGTGTGTGATCTGGGGGGTGCAGGTTGTATGGGGAGCAGGGTGTGTGAGATATGGGGGTGCAGGTTGTATGGGGAGCAGGGTGTGTGACATATGGGGGTGTAGTGCGTGTGATATGGGGGTGCAGGCTGTATGGGGAGCAGGGTGTGTGACATATGGGGGTGTAGTATATTACAGGTGTGCTATATGGAGGTGTATATAGTGGTGTAGTATATTGGGGTATAGTGATGTAGTATATTACAGGTGTACTATATGGAGGCGTAGTATATTACAGGTGTACTATATGGAGGCGTAGTATATTACAGGTGTGCTATATGGAGGTGTATATTACAGTTGTGCTCTATGGAGGTGTAGTATATTACAGGTGTGCTATATGGAGGTGTAGTATATTACAGGTGTACTATATAGGGGTGTAGTGATGTAGTATATTACAGGTGTACTATATGGAGGTGTAGCATATTACAGGTGTACTATATGGGGGTGTGCTATATTACAGGTGTAGTATATGGGGTGTAGTGATGTAGTATATTACAGGTGTGTTATATGGAGGCGTAGTATATTACAGGTGTGCTATATGGAGGTGTATATTACAGTTGTGCTCTATGGAGGTGTAGTATATTACAGGTGTGCTATATGGAGGTGTAGTGTATTACAGGTGTACTATATAGGGGTGTAGTGATGTAGTATATTACAGGTGTACTATGGAGGTGTAGTATATTACAGGTGTGCTATATGGAGGTGTAGTATATTACAGGTGTGCTATATGGAGGTGTAGTATATTACAGGTGTGCTATATGGAGGTGTATATAGTGGTGTAGTATATGGGGGTATAGTGATGTAGTATATTACAGGTGTACTATATGGAGGCGTAGTATATTACAGGTGTACTATATGGGGGTGTACTATATTACAGTTGTAGTATATGGGGTGTAGTGATGTAGTATATTACAGGTGTAGTATATAGGGGTGTAGTGATGTAGTATATTACAGGTGTGCTATATAGGGGTGTAGTGATGTAGTATATTACAGGTGTGCTATTGCTATATAGGGGTGTAGTGATGTAGTATATCACAGGTGTGCTATTGCTATATAGGGGTGTAGTGATGTAGTATATTACAGGTGTGCTATATGGAGGTGTAGTATATTACAGGTGTGCTATATGGAGGTGTAGTATATTACAGGTGTACTATATGGGGGTGTAGTATATTACAGGTGTACTATATGGGGGTGTACTATATTACAGGTGTACTATATGGGGTGTAGTGGTGTAGTATATTACAGGTGTAGTATATAGGGGTGTAGTGATGTAGTATATTACAGGTGTGCTATATGGAGGTGTAGTATATCACAGGTGTACTATATGGAGGTGTAGTATATTACAGGTGTACTATATGGAGGTGTAGTATATTACAGGTGTACTATATGGAGGTGTAGTATATTACAGGTGTACTATATGGAGGTGTAGTATATTACAGGTGTACTATATGGGGGTGCACGATATTACAGGTGTAGTATATAGGGGTGTAGTGATGTAGTATATTACAGGTGTGCTATATGGAGGTGTAGTATATTACAGGTGTACTATATGGAGGTGTAGTATATTACAGGTGTACTATATGGAGGTGTAGTATATTACAGGTGTACTATATGGAGGTGTAGTATATTACAGGTGTACTATATGGGGGTGTAGTATATTACAGGTGTACTATATGGAGGTGTAGTATATTACAGGTGTACTATATGGAGGTGTAGTATATTACAGGTGTACTATATGGAGGTGTAGTATATTACAGGTGTACTATATGGAGGTGTAGTATATTACAGGTGTAGTATATAGGGGTGTAGTGATGTAGTATATTACAGGTGTACTATATGGAGGTGTAGTATATTACAGGTGTACTATATGGAGGGGTAGTATATTACAGGTGTACTATATGGAGGTGTAGTATATTACAGGTGTACTATATGGGGGTGCACGATATTACAGGTGTAGTATATGGGGTGTAGTGATGTAGTATATTACAGGTGTATATAGGGGTGTAGTGATGTAGTATATTACAGGTGTACTATATGGAGTTGTAGTATATTACAGGTGTGCTATATGGAGGTGTAGTATATTACAGGTGTAGTATATGGGGGTGTAGTGATGTAGTATATTACAGGTGTAGTATATAGGGGTGTAATGATGTAGTATATCGGAGGTGTATTATATAGTGGTGTAGTATAATACAGGTGTATATGGGGGTGTAGTATATTACAGGTATATGGAGGGGGTGTAGTATAATACAGGTGTATATAGGGGTGTAGTGATGTAGTATATTACAGGTGTACTATATGGAGTTGTAGTATATTACAGGTGTGCTATATGGAGGTGTAGTATATTACAGGTGTAGTATATGGGGGTGTAGTGATGTAGTATATTACAGGTGTAGTATATAGGGGTGTAATGATGTAGTATATCGGAGGTGTATTATATAGTGGTGTAGTATAATACAGGTGTATATGGGGGTGTAGTATATTACAGGTATATGGAGGGGGTGTAGTATATTACAGGTGTATATAGGGGTGTAGTGATGTAGTATATTACAGGTGTAGTATATGGAGGGGGTGTAGTAATGTAGTATATTGGGTAGAACTGAGGTAATTATATTAGTCCGGCCCTCTAAACCAATCCCAATTTCTCATGCGGCCCCATGGGAAAATTAATTGCCCACCCCTGATCTACAGTAAGGGAAGCAGTGAAGGGAGAACATACACAGTGAAGGAAATAAGTATTTGATCCCTTGCTGATTTTGTTAGTTTGCCCACTGACAAAGACATGAACAGTCTATAATTTTAAGGGTAGGTTAATTTTAACAGTGAGAGATAGAATATCCAAAATAAAATCTAGAATATCACATTGTATAAATTTTATAAATTTATATGCATTTTGCAGAGAGAAATAATGAAAAACCCCTGAAGAAGATAAAGCCCAGAAAAGAAAAATAAAGGTAATAGTAAACATCAACATTAGGACTGAGAGGAAAAGGACCATAGCACATCAGGCAGAGGAACCAACCAATCGAATCCCCAAATCGAGCCATGACACGGCTCTTTCATAGAGAAAACAGGCGTGATCTACAGAGCTAGAGCTCCTGTGTATGGAAGAGTTGGGAGCGATAGCTGCCAGCCGAGTGATTGGCCAAATCATCTTTCATCCAACATCTTTTTAAAGTGTATGTATACACACAGTCTAGTTTAAAGGAAATCTATCACCCCGAATGTATTTTAAATGGGCTATACAATGTTGTAGGGGACTTCGCAAATCATAATATCATTGTACATGTCACTGGTACATGGCATGAGAAAATAAGTTATAATTACAGCTGGGTGGACCCAGACTGTTAAAGTCTGGATCCTAGCGGTTTCAAAGGTGCCCGGGTGCCAGACTCAGGCCAGGATAGCGGGTGTTTGATCTGGAAAATAAAAAATATATAGGAAAAGGGCAGAGGGGGGCACATCACAAGTGCAGTTCATCCTGAGCTGCCTGCTGCATGAAGAATGAAGGCTCGGCAGAGGGGGGCACATCGCGCCTCCCCATGTTCATTCTCAACCAGGTTGCATTTTGAACACGCCCCTCCATCACGTGACAAATTACGTCATACCTGAAAGGAGTCTATGCATTCTAGCATCTACCTTTATTTTTAGTGCACGCAGCCCCGGAAGTGAATGTGCGACCTGGAAGCAGCTTGCTGCCATGACACGGATCTTTGATGAGTACACCACACGCGCTCCTATCCCCCCATCCCTTCCATCAACATTTTTAATCTCCAGATTCTGGTTCCCATAGACGTATATGGGTACCGGATTCCGTACTGGAATCAGATTTTTAAAAATGAGCAGAAACCCACTGGTCCCGGTTTTCTGCGAGTCCTCCCAGCTCTAGTTATAATTCATATACAATGAATACGATTTTGGATGGCCTAGAGTTTGGTGCACTGTTAGGCTATGTGCGCACGTGTGCACTCTGCACCGCACACAAAAGGTCCGCTTCAGAGCGTAGCTGAAAATCTCCGTTCTGAAGCACCTGGTGCCTGCAGAATTTGTGCGCTCTGCATGCTGCCTCTCCCTACAGACAGCATGCAAAGCGCACGAAAGAAGTGACATGTCACTTCTCAGAACGTACGCTTCGGGCAGGAGCCGAATCGCTGCGGTCTAATACCCCACGTGCGCACGTCTCATGCACAATCTTCATAGATTGTGCTGGGGACGCAGGACGCATGCAGTTACGCTGCGGTGAAGAACGCAGCGTAACTGCATGCAATACGCACACGTGCGCACATAGCCTTATGTCTCCTTTTTATTATACTGGGTGCCTTCCACCTCTTCTGATTGACAGTCCTAACTTCCTAGAGCGAGCACTGTCTGAATGCTGCCCTCAATTATGCGCATGCATACTGCCTGTGCCTGACTTCGTGCGCTCCCAGTGGACGGTTGTTGCACTAATACGTACTGCAGTATAGAGAGTGTTGTCAGTAGAAGGGAGACAAGGAGGAGAATGTGCAAGGCCTGACCACACACACACACACACACCAGCAGTGTTCAGACAATGTTCACTCTGTCAAGGAAGGGCTCAATATGCATATGAAGAGTCGGCTGACAATCCTTTTTGAAAAGACTTGTTTTGTTCCCTGAAACAACAGAGAGGTGGAGTCTAAAAAAAAGCCCCAGTGGCCATTGTGAAAATTTCAAGATTACTAATGTTATTGTTTTTTATAAAGATTATCATAACAAAAGTAAAAATAAAAAACAAAATATGTAAATACATGTAATACAAAAATCATTTTTGGACAAAACAATCCCTTTAAGTTGATAAAGGAAATAAGATATTCATATGGCACACATATGGAATCTCAACATGTAGTAAGACTCCAGGCAGTAATGCAAATGAGTGAATTAAAGGGAACCTGTCACCAGAATTTTCCCTTATAAACTACAGCCAATATATATATAATAGCCTAGGCCGCATATGGTGTAAAAAGTCCTTTATTATACTCATCTAGGTGGCGGTCGGGCCCAATGGCTGTTGCTGCCCTCAGTTCCGGCACCTCCTCTCTTCCATCCATCGACGACCTCCTTCTCAGCTGCTGGTGGATGACGCATCCTACGTCATCCACACAGAGACCTCAATGGCACTCCTGCGCAAGCGCAGTTCGGCTTGTCCTGTTGAGGGCATATCAATGTATTGTAGTACGCATGCGTCTTTGACCTTTCCTTGCTTCTGCACATTACAGAACTTTGCTCTGCCCTCAGCATGACAGATTAATGTACACATGTGCAGGCTTGCCATCCAGGCCGCTGTGTGGATGACGAAGGATGTGTCACCCACATGGAGCTTGGAAGTACGGTGATACACGGAAGAGGGGAGGCAACAGACCCAATTCCATGTCTATAATTTAAAAAAACATCATGAGGCCTCCCTAATTTTAATACCCAGCCAAGGTAAAGCAGATAGCTGGGGGCTGGTATTCTCAGGCTGGGGAGGTCCATGGTTATTGGACCCTCCCCATTAGATGCACCATTTCCGGCGCTTTACCCGGCTCATTCCCATTGCCCTGGTGCGGTAGCAAATAGAGTAATATTAGGGGTTAAAGACAGCTATTTGTTAAAAAAAATCACAGCTGTCATCAAGCCTGAGGTTACTAATGGGGAAGAGTCTAAGAAACCCCCATTACTAACCTTGTAAGTCAAAACAAATAATCATAAAACACAGACAAAAACTCTTTTTTTATTTAAAAAAAACCAAAAAAAACCCTCACCCTCTTTCTTCAATTTATAAATCCCATAACACCTCTATAGGTCCGACAAAATCCTCACGACGTCCCACGACGGTCCCGGCACTGCTACATCTGAGGTTGTAGTGTGTGGTTACAATAAAAAATGTGACCGATCACTGCGGCATCAGGGACACACTGATGGAGCCGCAGTTGAGAGTGGTGACGTCAATAAGTTGTAATGTGACTGCGTACTGCGACCTCAGATATAGCAGAGGTGGGATCATCGTGTGACGTCATTTTGGGGGTTAATAAATTGGAGAAAGAGGGTGTTTGTTTGCTTTTTTTTAAATAAATTATTTTTCTGTGTTTTGTGTTTATTTCTTTTGACTTGCAGGGTTAGTAATGGGGGGGTCTCATAAACCCTTCCCCACTACAAATCTAGTGCTTTGTGGCAGGTGTGATTTTTTTTTTTTACAAATAACAGCTGTCATTAACACTTTACATTACTCCGATTGCCACCGCACAAGGGAAATCGGGAAGAGCCAGGTAAAGCACTGGAATTGGTGCGTCTAATGGATGCGGCAGTTCTGGGATGGCTGCAGGCTGCTATTTTTAGGCTGAGGAAGACCAAATAAGAATAGGCCTCCCCAGCCTGAGAATACCAGCCCCAACTGTCTGCTTTACCTTGGCTAGGTATCAAAATTGTGGGACCTCACAACATTTTTTTTTAAATTATTTTTTTAAATAATTGAAAAAATATGCATGGGATCCCTCGTATTTTGATACACAGTAAAGATAACGCAGACAGCTGGGAGCCGCAGCCTGTAGTTATCTGCTTTATCTGCATTGGTTATCAAAATATGCCATTTTTTCCAATTATTTATTTTTTCACTCCATTTTGAGTACCCAGACAGCTGGTGTGAGGGAAACCAATCACAGACAACCAGTCACAGTCACTGTTACAGAGGATGGGCGGGGAAGCAGTGCAGATTCATGAACTTTAATGATCGGACCAGGAAGCAGTGTGTGATAACTGTAACACCCCGGGGTCCAGGAGTTTTCACCCGACACATCGCCAGGCTGGGGGTACAGATCCTTTGCGTCATTATGGGCTGGCTTGGCCCAGTTTCGTGAACCCGAGAAGTACAGGAGGGAGGGAAGGCGGTGGATGGGAGGCAGGATGGAGGATGGGGGTGGTAGTTAGGAAAGTCTTTTATGATCATGACGCCTCCTGTGGTATGCGGCCAGGGATGGGCCGCCGCTGCGGGTGCTGCTCTCCGGGGCCGATGGTAAAGACCGCAGATTGGATGGTATCACTCCCCACAGGTGGAGCGGAGTTAACCCAGGGAGGATGATGGAGGATGGACGGGGGTGGTGGTAGTAGTTTCTGTTGGCGCCGCAGCACTGGGCTACGGCGACGGCAAATGAGAGGCAGAGGCAGGAGCTGTAGTTCCAGGTCTTTAACGCACAGGTAGTTCAGGCGCTGCCCCAAAGTACCGATCTCTGTCACGATGGGCTCCAGCCGATCCCGAATAGTCAGCGGTCACTGCCGGTGCCCGTGAAAGTCTTTCTAGTGAAGTGTCCCTTGGTTGCTATCCGGAACCTGGGCTGAGCTTCCTGCTCCAAGCCACGGGTCCGTTGTCCGTGTTAGATGTTATCCCAAGCTGTGCCCTGGATGGTCTGCTGAAGTGAGATGATTGCTCCTACTTCTACCCCAAGTGGTGCCCTTCCCCAGTGGTTTTTCTAGCGACTGGGCAAGTCCCAAGCATCATGATGGCTAACCACCCCGTCTGCCCTAGTCCAACCCCTTGTGGGAAAGCACCTTGTTGTATGTGTGAGTTTTGTGAAGGCACCAGCAGTTAACCCCCTTCCTAACCCAGGATGGATATTACCCCTGAAAAGTGGTGTAATACCCTGTGGCACCTGAAGCCAAGGGGCACCACACAACCGCGGGGAAACCCAGTAAATATAATTCTCCTGTTTTAATCCATGTAATATTCTGACAACATTATTTCCAGAAACCAACTGTGAGTAAGAAATGCATCCAGACACCTTCATCATGCTGTTCCCATTCACTCTGAACACTTTTCCATCCATTGCAGCATTTTTACAGCCCTCCAATACCTACATCCAAGGTCCTCTAGAAAATTATTCAAGTTTCCAATTGACTTGCATTAGATTCGTTATTTGGTATGAATACACGAATAATATAAATTATTCAACACGAAAATTCCGAACTGGAATATTTGACTAGTCTCCCATCTCTATGTTTGCACAAAGGAGGTGTCACAAACCACCGGGGGGGTCACTCAGAAATCCCCCGCGCTGGCTACCAGTACGTCACAATCGGGGGGTAACAAGTGGGGGTCACCCCTCCTTTATACCTCCCGACCGACAGACAGAGCACGTGACGCGCTCTCTAGCGCCCCTCTTATAGTCAGGCCAATTATGGAATTGCCCGACAATAAGCAAGGAGGCCGCTATACTACTTATGCCGATTATTGAAGGGTCCCCGGTGAGAGTAAGGTATATATTCCCCCGACCTCCGCGGGCGGAATATATAAAATCTCCCCGAATCTCACTGGCCTCCCCACAATAATCCTTGGCACAATTCGCTGCCACCAACCGATTTACGGTAACTATTAGCCGAACACACAGACGTGGGATTCAAGATCGAGATAACAGAACAGCCCAAGATTAATTATATAATTTAATCAGCCTAAAGCACACTAGAAACTACAATATATACAATAGGGAATCTACAGAATATACATATGTCAGAGTACAGTTACAGATAAAGCATGGTTTACAAACAGGTATGCAATTCAATCAGTTACCTTGTGCGTCTGGCCACAGGGGGGCGCTGTAGACCAGGTTTCTAGGAACTCCCACAGATGTTTCCTGCACGTGACCCCCAGCGAAAGAACCTTGGAAAATGGCCGAAGTAGGGTTATCAACCTGGGCAAATCCAGGTCCCCTCCTACCTTCGTGACCTCAGAGGGAGCACTGCTCCACCCCTGGCTTGAGTTATGGACAATATCCCAACATGGAATATGGGCCATAACTTTGCCTGGGAGCGTCGTAGACGGACGCCAATGCTCTCATTGTGACAGTTATGAATTTAGCTACAGAACGAGGGGACTCATGACTTGTCTATTAGTTCCCCATTGGCTGATATCACGCCCGGGGTATTTCCCAAGCTCCCGCTCCCATAAAAAAGGTGTGCCAGCATCGTCCGCATGCGAAAACACCATTTTTATGGTTGCCGTATTTATCGGAAATACGGCTTGCGAGATATGAACCATTTTTTACTGGAGTCGTTCTGTCTAGCTAGTTCCATAGCCTTGCTAATGAGATACAACTCTTGTTACAGGGTGACGGCAGGGAGTCATCCTGTGTCCATTGTTCCCACACCACCTCATCTCCATATCACAGGAGATGGCCATGGGATTTGTTGCTAAACCAGTTGTGTGAAGGAAAGGGGGGGTGACACCAGGAGAGGGCTTCCTGACATACTTGAATATCATGATTTATCGTCATATCTCCGGATTTACCTCACAGGAGGCTTTTTACTTTAAGGGCAAAGTCAGCTGCGGATATATCATTGGTGCAGCCTGTGCAGACGCACAGGGGCCCAAGAGGTTGGGGGGCCCATTTCTACCTCCAAAGTAGGAGGTATTGTGCATTTTGATGAGCTCTTGAGCTGCAAAGGGCCCATATATTGTTCTTGTACAGGAGCCCTTTTCTGTCTGGGTCCGCCAGTGGGCACAGTAATGGGCACTATTATGTGGTGCACTAAGCGGAGACATGTTTTTGTTGTACCACACAGCAGGTGTAGTAGTAACACAGCAGCGGCTCAATATTGGAGTGACAGTAGGATGAGGCGTTTGTGCAGATTGGGAATAGATAGGGGACGGTGATGGAGAATGCAAGAAGTCAAATGTGTCCTTGCTTTAATATCTACAGATGGATCATGTCTGGAAGAAATCATCATGTCGCTCTGGGCAAGATGCAAAAGACAGAAGAAGTGAATGTACTGTAATCTTTTCCTTGTTGTGTAGGCCTTTTATCTACCATGATATGCTTACAGTATGGTGGTAATGTTACTTAGGTTGAAAAAAGACCTAGGACCATCTAGTTCAACCTTCCTCCACCAATTCTACATTTTGGCCCTAAGTCACTGTTGAGGGTAAGAACTGAGTAAACTGAAATACTTAATTCAGCCACTTCATAGACTCAAATATATACAGTAGTTTAGTTGATGTAGTCTAACACATATTTATGAATCTTTTGTTTCCTACTAACACATATATATATAAATATATTCAGTGATTTTCCTTAATATAAAATGCTAGCACATGTAATTCAAAGATGGCACCTGCATTGTGGACAACGCCTAAGGTGATAAGGAGATTGAAAACACTCAAAGTTTGGAACAACCGATCCAGTAGAGACTATGCAAGTTGTTACACGCACGAGTCCGACCTGAGATATTTGATTGGACTGTATATTTTGTCTACACCCTTTTCTTATCTAGAACTATAAAGTTTTCTGAACAATAAACTGAGACAGAATCTCTGGCGTCTGTCATGGAGAAGGTTCATAACTGACTCGTAGTCCATTATTTCAGTCTTTCTCATGTGCACACATGATATTATAATTTGAAACAGTAGTCAGATCCCGGGAGACCGCTTGAGTCTCAATCCTCAACAGTAATATCAGTGTTGGTCTTTGTATGGCAGTGATATCAGTGTTGGTCTATGTATAGAGATTTATTTTCCACAACAGGTTGGTCATCTTCTGAGGATCTTCTATACCCAAAATTAGGGTGTGCCACTTTAGTTGAAAATTCAGGGTTACCTAGTTAGGGGTACACTCACATGTTCACCCCCTCCCCCTGAGCTGAACCCCTTCCTACTCCTCTTTGAACAGCAGATTCCTCCTGTTTCTTGTTATATCCCATCTTACATCCATTCTTGAATAGGTTATGTAACAACACTCTTATATAATAAAATAAGCCTTTTAATCCATCATTGTTATAATCTTCCTAAAACAATACACACTATTAAAGATTATGTCTGCAGCCAACTACAGGATTATGTAACAAGAACATGAAAACATCTCCGTAGGTTTTAGCAGACATATTATAAACTGCTCGGGTACATTGTTCTGACCCACAAATGACAAAATTATTAAATATATTTCTGTATACCCATAGATGTGTCTACAACTCAGCACTTACCAGGTTCAATATTTATTACAGTTTTTGTATGGAATATTTGGCTGATCTAATTGATCCAATTTATACAAATGCTCGTGTGTGATATTGACTTATTGTACCCATATATATTAGGGAAAGCCTAGTCAAACCCAACAATTTGTGCTATTTAATGTCCTTAGTGGCGAAAAAACGTTTAGACCTTTTGGACTTTAACATGCAAGTGTATCTAAATAAATTAGAATATCATCAAAAAGTTCATTTATTTCAGTAATTCAATACAAAAAAGGAAATGCATATATTATATAGAGTAATTACACACAGAGTGATCTATTTGAAGTGTTTATTTTTGTTAATGTTGATGATTATGGCTTACAGCCAATGAAATCCCAAAAGTCATTATCTCAGAAAATTAGAATAATTACCACAAAACATCTGCAAAGGCTTCCTAAGCGTTTAATATGGCCCCTTAGTCTAGTTCAGTAGGCTACTCAATCATGGGGAAGACTGCTGAGTGCTGACTTGACAGATGTCCAGAAGGCAGTCATTGACACACTTCACAAGGAGGGTAAGCCACAAAAGGTCATTGCTAAAGAATCTGGCTGTTCATAGAGTGCTGTATCCAAGTATATTAACGGAAAGTTGAGTGAAAGGAAAAAGTGTGGTAAAAAATGGTGCACAAGCAACCAATATTACCGCAGCCTTGATTGGATTCTTAAGAAAGGCCATTCCAAAATTTGGGGGAGATTCAAAATGAGTGGACTGCTGCTGGAGTCAGTGCTTCAAGAGCCACCACACACAGACGTATCCAGCACATGGGCTACAACTATCGCATTCCTTGTGTCAAGCTATTCATGATCAACAGACAACGCCAAAAGCGTCTTACCTGGGCCAAGGAGAAAAAGAACAGGACTGTTTCTCAGTGGTCCAAGATGTTGTTTTCAGATGAAAGTAAATTTTGCATTTCATTTGGAAATTAAGGTCCCAGAGTCTGGAGGAAGTGTGGAGAGGCCACAATCCAAGCTGCTTGAGATCTAGTGTGAAGTTTCCACAATCAGTGAAGGTTTGCAGATCCATGTCATCTGCTGGTGTAGGTCCATTGTGTTTTATTAAGATCAATGTCAACACCGCCGTCTACCGGGAAATTTGGAGCACTTCATGCTTCCCTCTGCCGACAAGCTTTTTGGTGGGAAATTTCATTTTCCAGCAGGAGTTGGCACCTGTCCACACTGCCAAAAGTACCAATACCTGGTTTACTAACCACAGTATCACTGTGCTTGATTGGCCAGCAAACTCGCCTGACCTATACCCCATAAAGGATCTATGGGGTATTGTCAAGAGGAAGATGAGAGACACCAGACCCAACAATGCAGACGAGTTGAAGGCTGATATCAAAGCACCCTGGGCTTCCATAACACCTCAACAGTGTCACAGGCTGATCGCCTCCATGCCATGCCGCATTAATGCAGTAATTCATGTAAAAGGAGCCCCGTCCAAGTATTAAGTGCATTTACTGTACTGACTTTTCAGTAGGCGCCAATATTTCTGAGTTTAAAATCATTTTTTCAGTTGGTCTTATAATATTATATAATATAATAATATTATTATAATATATCTTATAATATTCTAATTTTCTGAAATAATGTCTTTTGGGTTTCTTTGGGTGTAAGCCATAATCATCAACATTAACAGAAATAACACATGAAATAGATCACTCTGTGTGTAATGACTCTATATACTATATAGAAATAGATCCCTCTGTGTGTAATGACTCTATATAATATGTGTTTCCCTTTTTTATGATATTCTAATTTATTGAGATGCACTTGTACCTGATCCTTTGTTCTTAGCAGAATGGGTTACTGCCAAAGGAGACTAGCAGCATCTTATTCTTGATTTTTTAGCAATGTATCCATGAAAGCTTGGCCAGCCACAATATATTGCTGATGGCTAACACCTATCTCCCTGGCAGGCCACTGCCACCACCTTTAACAGTTATAGAACAGTTATAGAAAATACAATAGAGTATGGAGAAAAAAAAAGAGACAATCCTGTTCGTGAGAGCTTACAAACTACAATAAGATGGGGTGGGGGAACAAGGTGCAAGTGCTTATTTACAATGACAATCTAGCCATTTCAAGGAAAAGGTTGGATAGATAAGGGATGCCTTAACCAGTCAGCCAGAACCTTGAGATGCATTTGGGTGCAGTAGAGTTTGACGTGGAGTTATGTTCTGAGAAGTTGTGGAGGGACTTTGTAAATTTAATTCGGCTAGGGAGTGTGATAGGCCTCCCTAAAATGATGCATTTTCAGGGAGCGTCTGAAGCTGAGTAAGTTGTAATTTGTCCTAGCTTCTTGGGTTAGAGCGTTCCAGAGGATTGGTGCAGCTCGGGAAAAGTCTTGGATCTGGGAGTGGGAGGTTCGGATTAGTGTGGATGTTAGTTGAAAGTCATTGGCAGAGCGTAGGGAACATATAGGGTGATAGACAGAGAGGAGGGTGGATATGTAGGAGGGTGCCGCACTGTGGAGAGATTTGTGGGTGAGAACAAGCAATTTGACTTGGATCCTGTGATATATGGGCAGCCAATGCAATGACTGGCATATGAACAAAGATGTGGCTATATTAAAATTCCAATATGCCCAAATCTTTTTATCTTTGACATTTGCCACTGGGTAATTATCAATCTACTCCTACACACGTTAGATAATGGTTTATTAACCATATTCATTTGGGCTCCAAAGATAGGAAGACCGTGATCTCTGAGCCACACCATTAAGCCTCGTTCAGACGTGTATGTAACATGAGGCATGAGGCTTTAGTCAAAATTAGAGACTTGTGCAGCCAGAAAATGACTATGCAGAATTGGTCACTTGTGTCAAAACTGCCTAGGAAAAACTGGAGGTTGCCTCACAAGTTTCAAAGAACTGCAATAAGTAGTCACTAAAAGGAGGATTTGGCTGAATTTGGCCAAATCTTTATGATCATTTTAAGTATAGAGCTCAAAACAGACAGGTCTCCGTTCTTCTTAAACAGACTGAACCTGTGTGAGTGTTCCGTTAGTCAGTCAGGAAGTAGGAGCGTAGGAGTGAAGACCTGTGGTCTGGAGCTAGAGCAGCTCGGCCCAGGCACAGGAGAGAAGAGGTCCTAGAGCCCACGGGAAGTGTGCCATACACCCGTGGTCCCGTTACACAAACGGCATACCGGAGTGGAGGGACTTGGCTGCAGAAGGGGACCGGCCTCTCAACTAGTGGAGAACTACAAGGTTCAGCTAGCAAACCAAAAGCTGAGGTTACTGCAAGTACTGAAGCCACATCCGCACACATCCAGTGAAAAGGTAACCACATAGGGCCAAGGGATTGAGCTTCAAGCCACTCGACAGGGTCTGCGGACACCGGCTCGGGGCTCTGTGTGTGTAGGCGTGGGAGAGGTCAGCGCAGGAAGACGACCAGGGAAGGAACACAGAAGGGTGTACCGGGTTGTGCCTCCAAACTATCCGGGGATCGGCTGAAGCCCATCACAGTAGGACTCAGCACTCTGGGTGTGACATTTGACCAGTCATGTAAACCAGGAACGTTCAACAGTGAGTAAAATCTTGAGATTGCATCCCTGTGTTGCCCAGTTATTTGCCTGCAACTCCGGCCCTGAGCTATACAAACTCAGCTGCGTCACCATTTACCCCCGCGGTCCCATCCCTCAGTGGCGGCTCATATTTTGCCATATCCCACAGGTGGCATCACGAACGATCACCCCCTGTAAATATTCCTCCACCACTGTTCTAAAATTACGCCACCAGGCCTTGCCGCTGCGACATCCTCCCAAACAGAAACGTGGCCCGGTAACTAGTGCCCCCAGGCCCCGGTGAGGCGTGTTAGGTCCAAGTTACCAAGCACTGTCCACACACCTGGAAACTCTCTGCAGAACTAACTCTCTTCCTGGCCTGCCAACCTTCTGGTCTTTGACTCTCCTCCCTCCTGGCTCTTAGTTACTTGCGCAACCAGGAAGTATCTTTTACACTGTACATATTACAACTTTCTCTTACTCTAATACCTATATGGCTAACATTCCTACTTAACATTCCTATACTTTTCACTAAACAGTTAACACTTTAATCACACATTACAGGTTATACTTTACAGTTGGATAATATGGCCACCTGCTACACTTCAACCACACTTACTTAAAAATCGCTGTGGAATATGTTGGCGCTATATAAATAAAACTATTATTATTTATAATGCGGGATGACATGATAAAGATCTTCTACATACGCCAGTCCGACCAAACACTTTTCAGAAAAGAACCACCATCTTTAAAAGAAGAGATGTCAATGAATCAATCTTCTTAAGGCTCTGGAGCTGCCACTGAACCCTGGATTAATAGGTAGGTGTCTATGAGACCCCCCCATTCCTAATCCTGTAAGTAAAAATAAAGCATTTTTCTGTGTGTTTTGTGTTTATTTATTTAAAAAACAAACAAACAAAAAAAGCACCCTCTTTCTTTGATTCATTAACCCGCAAAACAACCAAGTCCGACGTAATCCACACCATGACGTCCGATGACGATCTTGGCTCTGCTACATACTGAAGTCGCAGCATGAGCACATTAGAGAACATAGCCGCCCGCTGTGGCTTCAGGCAGACACTGATTGAGCCATAGCTGTGATCAGTGATGGCACTGAGTTTACCTGCGGTCATAGCTGGAGGTTTCCACGGTACGCCACCTGTGACCGCAGGTAAAATCTCACCTGAGGTGAACTCCTCAATAAGACCTGCATCTCCTGGCAGAAAAGCACATTTTTTTTTGCTAAAAGATGCAGATTTGGTTGTGGAATTTAAACACCAATACTGCATCTCCTTGCAAAAGAATATGAATCAAAACACAATTTCTGCACCAAATATACATCTCATGACAGGAAACTAATTAGTTTTTTTGACAGGAGATTCACTTCTGGTGCTGAAATTTATACACCAAACACCTGCCCCAAATCTGTATCTTCTGTCAAAAAAGTATCAAAACGAGATACGGTTTTGATGCGGTTTCTTGCCAGCAGATGCAGATTTGGTGCAGATATTTGGTGTATAATTTCCAGCACCAAATCTGCATCTTCTGGCAATGAAAAACACTGCTTTTTGCCAGGAAATGCAGGTCTCTTTGAACTCAATGAGTTCACCTGAGGTTAGATTACCTGCGGTCACAGGTGGGGTGCCATGGGAACCTCCAGCTGTGACTGCAGGTAAACTCAGTGGCATTACCACTCACAGCTGTGGCTCAGTCAGTGTCTGACTGAAGAAACAGCGGGCGGTCATGCCCGCATGTTGCAACTTCAGTATGTAGCAGAGTCAGGATTATTGTGGGACTCTGTGGTGTGGATTTTGTTGGACCTGCGTGTTTTCGAGGGTTAATATATTGGAGAAAGAGGGTTTTTTATTGTTTTTATTTTAAATAAGGGATTTTTTTCTGTTTTCTGTTTATTTCTTTTGAACTAACATAATTAGTAATAGGAGTGTCTCATAGACCCCTACCCATTACTAATCCAGGGTTTAATGGCAGCTGTGATTTTTGACAAATCCCAGCTGTCAGTAACCCCTTATATTATCCAGATTCCCATCGCACTCGGGCAATTGGAATGAGCTGGGTAAAGCGCTGGAATTATTGCATCTAATAGATGCGGCAAATTTGGGTGGTTGTAGGATGCAATTTTTAGGCTTGGAGGGTCCAACAGCTATGAGCCTCCCCAGACTGAGAATACCAGCCTCCAGGAGTCAGCTTTATCTTGGCTGAGTATCAAAACTGAGGGACATAGCATGGGATTTTTTTTAAATTATTCATTGAAATAAATTTAAAAAAGCTACATGAGGATCTCTGTATTTGAGACATAGCCAAGATAATGTGCACTGCAGGGGGCTTCAGCCTGTAACCGTCTGCTTTATCTCCTCTGGCTATCAATATACTAGGGCCCCTACATCATTTTATTAATTTATTTTTACTCTCCACTAGGGGACCCAGACAACTTCTTTGAGGGCACCCAATCAAAGACACCAACATGCCGGCAGTCGGACTGCAACTAATCACAGATGCTGTCACAGATGGTGGGCGGGGGAAAACAGTGAATATGTATGAGCTGCAATGAGTGGACCCAGAAGCAGTGTGACAGTTGCGTGCACATAGGCTAGTAAGTAATCCCCTCACTTCATCAAACACCTCCTCATCATACAACACCACTATCCTACCCAAAGTCATAATAAGGTAGCAGAAAGCATTAGTGCAAATGCCTACAGTAACAGAATAAAGGCTGAATTTTGACACTTTTGATAAAAGTGTTCTGGAATCCACTGCCACAATACGCAAGGCTCGTGCCTAATTTGATATTTGCCAAATTTTTCGAACAAGTTCGCTCAACTCTAGTGAAGAACAAACAAGAGAAAGCCATGGTAAAAAAAGGTTAGGCGAAGATGAAACGAAAATGGACTTGGTCAGACAGAGACAAAGAAATAATACAGACAGAACAGAACATAGCTTGCATGCAACCAGAAACCAACTAATTAAAAGATTAGACGGAAGGAGGGGCAGTCTAATATGGCACCTGTTGGCCAGGGATTGGCCAAAAAAGCAAAACTGTGCTCAACACAATGATATAAATTACAGCAGTCTGGCCACGCCTCCCTATAGCCAGGTGGAGAGTCTCCAGACAGGAGGATGCAGCAGACCTGGGAGTGCTGAAAAGCAGCTCACAAAAAAACGGCCACTAGGGCGTTCAAGACACCGGTGTGATAGAGCAGACCCTTGTGTGTCTGTGTCTAATAGCCTAGAATGGCGCTATTGCCGATACGCTCACGCACCAACTCCCATCAGCTCACCATGAAGTGATCACAGGTCACTGATGAGTTATGACATGACCCCGGCATTTTAATACTCTTCAAAATTAGAAACACCTTTGCCGTTTAAAAATAAAGAAATTCATATTTGGTATCACTGTGCAAAAGTCCAATCTATCAAAAAATAAAATTAATTTTCCCAATACCAAACACCATACATAGGAACCCCCCCCCCACACAGATTTTAATAAACTATCAAAACATCATATGTACACCGAAATGCTATAAAAAAGACAGTAATTTTACCCCAGACTGGGTAAAAGGCCAGAAATGGACTTGACAGGTATTCACCTATAGGCTGGGACGCATCCAATCCACTAGTTAGAAACCTGGGAGGAGGAGGGGCTAGTCAGTGGAGTGGACGGACAACGGACATCTTGTGAGTTAGTGAAAAGTCACACACATAATCGGTCAGAAGTTGACGTGCTGATGGAAAGTGTGAAGTGACTACTGAGTACAAAGGAGTACGGTTGCCAGGGAGAGTACGGCGTGAGTACTCACTGGACCGAGCACCAACGGGGTACATAACCATAGTTCAGGACGATGCTTTAGGCTCACCTGATAACAATCTGCCCGGTGAGGGGACCTTCAAGGACCTTTCCGATGTTAGTGTCCAGGACACAACAGCAGAGAGGGAACCTGGGAATGAGGACAGAGGTCCGACTCAAGAGAGGTTCAAGCTGCCTGCCGTACGGGCAGGACGGAGACAACAGGAGGGGGACCCCAAAAACGCTTCAAGCCATGGGGACCCACTAACTACTACAGGGTGTATGGAAGTAAAGCTCACCAGTTCCCTACATCGGCACTGGAACAAAGAGAATACTGGATTGGTAAAGACCAGCACAAACTGGGTAGCAGCAATTCCAAACCAATGAGTAAAGCACAAGTTAAACCGCAGTCACTGTGTTGTCTGAATTCTTTCTACAACTCTGCACCCATAGACTACAACCATCATCCTCCTCCCCTGGGGCCTATCTCTACTTGCGGAGAGCCATCACACCTAAGCTGCCCAATACCACCAGCGCCATCAGTGAGAGACTTTGAAGCGGCGGTTTTCCCCATATAGCCGCATACCGCAAGTGGTGTCACGAAAAACTCTTTATCTTTATTTTCCCTTGTACAAATTCTCCTTTTAAGCGACCCCCAGGGTCAAGGAATCGGGCAACAGCCACCCAGTGAACTATCCCAGTAAATTACAGCCCAGGACCGAGTACCTCAAAGCCCTGGGGTGTGTCAAATATTTTTTAACTATTTGAATAAAAATCGCCGTAATTGTACTGAGCTGGAGAATCATGTCACCAAGACATTTTTACCATACAATGAACAATGTAAAAACAACCCCCAAAAATAATATCAGAATTTAATTTTTTTTTCATCATTTCAGTCCACTTGGATTTTTTTACCTTTTTTTCTAGTACATTATATGGTAAAATTAATAAATTAATTGTGTCATAATAATAATAATAATAATAATAATAAAACCCCAAAAACTTCTGTATGTAATGAAAAAATAAAAGCGCAAAAGTGAAAAATCACTTATTTATCACGGGGTTAAATAAGTTTCCTTTATTACCGTTTTTTTACCCTTAAACAGAAATAACTTTGCTGTCGTCATACATAATAACTTGGCTAGTTTGGATGAATGTGCAGTACTCTATCCTTCTAGTCATTCATGTTATCTAAGCTTTCTACAGTAGTTAGAAGTTATGGATGGATTAATAGAGGAAAAATACTGGGAATTGCATTGAGGACAATAGTCTGTTTGTGCACAAAATATATTTCGTGAGCATGGACGATTACACTGATTAATCCTGATTTCATGGTTAATTGTAGCATTATGTTTTATGTAAGATAGACATGTTAATTTGGACAACTCTTAAAGGGAACCTGTCACCAGATTTATCCTGCCTGAAGCCTGTGCAGCATGAATCAGGCACTGACAGCATTATTGCAGCTTTGTATGTTATATTCTTAAATAGTGATGGGCGAACTAGCCGATGCTTGTGTCATTGAAACTCGCACGAACGTTTTGTAAAGTTCGAGTTCGGGTTCTGAGATAACAGGAACTTGCGTACGAACACCGATCTTGAACTTTACAGTTATGGGATGGGGTGGCAGGGGGCTGTAAAATAAGGAATACAGTTAATAATAAACATTGTCATTATACTTACAGGTCCCGCGATGCGTCTTGCAGACTCTGTCTCCCACTGCTTGTGCTTCCGAGTCCGATCATCGCTGTGCCCTCCCGGTAACCACCGCTGACAAATGAACCTTCCGTGACATCATAGCCATGTGACCAGTCATGTGTGAATGTCGCACATGAAAATTGCAGATGGAAAAGAGCCCTACTTGGTATACTCGGCTCGTGCCGAGTACCGGCGAGATGCTCGGGCACATGCTCGGCTCCCCCTCCCTCCATGTTGGCAGTCTTTACAGAGTCAGCCCACATGCAGGGATTGGCTGCCACAGACTGTAATGCCACAGCCGATGAATAGCGGCACTGGAAATCAGGTGATCGAAGATCACCATTGCTATAGTAACCCGCTTGTTCGGTTATTACTATGGCAACGGTGGCAGCGGTGACGTCACCGCTTACCAACCAACCCACAGCCTCTGCTCACTCACTGAGTGATTAGACAGCATGGGGAGCAGAAGTGTTCTTCCTCCCCCAGCGGTTTCTGATATAGCAAAGCTAGATTGGTTGAAGAAGACAGAAGACCAGTATCTTGGAGGGGTGAAAGGGAGTAATAAAGATGGAGTCCCTAAGTGTGTCTGTGTATTTATTTCTAATAAAGTATTTTTTCTCTATGTGGTGTCTTTTTTGTAACCCTTTATTGAAGATTATTAATGGCCGGGTCAACTTGGCCTGACATTAAGAATCTTGGGTTTAATACCAGCTGGTAAAACAAAGCTGGTATTAATCCCTTATTACCCAGCGTGCCACCCGGCACCAGGGCTGCTGGAGGAGTTGGATACAGCGCCAGAAAATGGTGCCTCTATGAAAGTGTCATTTTATGCGGTGGCTGCGGACTGCAACTCGCAGCGCAGGGGGGGGGCAGAATGCTTGGGCCACCCTGCACTGCTGATTCCAATCCCCAGCTACCTAGTTGCACTTGGCTGGACACAAAAATTGGGCGAAGCCCACGTTGTTATTTTTTTAATTATTTCATAAAATTCATGAAATAATTAAAAAAAGGGCTTCCCTATATTTTTGGTTCCCAGTCGGGTAGAAAAAAAATTAAATTGGTAAAAAAAAATAAAAAAGGGCTTCCCTGGATTTTTCAATCAGTGAAGGTAACACCAAGCAGTGGGGGTTAGCAGCCAGTAGCTGCTTGGATTACCCTTAGCTAGCAATAGAAAATGCAGCGGGAGCCCACACTTTTTTTTCTTTCAATTATTTTTTTAAAAACCTAAAAAAAAATAAATCATGTAAAAATAAATAAATCATTTAAAAAAATGACATCGCGCTCCGCGGTATTTTTGATTCTCAGCACAGATGTGGGCTACCGCCTTATTTTGCTTGCCAGTTAAGTAAAGCCAGGCAGCTGGGGGCTGGGATTATTGGCAGCCCGCAGCTATCCCTGGAATTGGCGCATTGATTCTTAGCACAATTTCCAAGCGCGTTACCCAGCATGCAGCCCTGGTGCCAGGTGGCATGCTGGGTAATAAAGGGGTTAATACCAGCATTGTATTCTCAGATGGTACTGAGCCCAAAATTCATGGTGTCACGCCAAATTAGACATGGCAACCATGAATTTCTAGGAAATAGTAAAAAAAACACAACACAGAGAAAAAAATCTTTATTAGAAATAAAACAAAAAAAATTATCAAAAAATCCTTAGTCCGATGTAATCCACAGGGACAGCAATGTCAACTCTGCTTCATCACTGTGCACAGACAGTGTCTATACAGAGTGAGAAGCAAAGAGACCCATGTCAGCTCTGCTACATCACTCTGCACAGAGCGAAAAGCAAGCTGACAGTGAGGGGATGATTACACTTGCGTCTCGCATTGCATCACCCCACTCTCAGGACAGGAGCGCCTCAGCTGCATGGAAATAAACGCAGCTGACCCGCTGCTGTCGGGAGATTGTGCGCCGTGATGCAATGTGATAATCGCATCACGGCACACGAGGACCTTTGATGATGTCATAGTGATGTGAACAGTCTGTACCCAATGAGGTAAAACAACACACACACCTGACTGATCACATGGCCATGACATCACGGAAGGTCCTTTAGTCATTTTGGTTACAGGGAGGACACAGCAATGATCCAACTGAAGCGGAGGCGGCCGGGAGACAGAGTCTGCAGGACGCGTTGCAGGACCTGTAAGTATAATCATAATGTTTTTTAATAATGTGCTTTTTTTTTCAGCCCCTGGACCCGAACTGTAACCAGGAAAGCTCGTGATCGGGATCGTGTTCACGAACACCATGGGCTCGGTGCGGACCCCAAACTTTACAGTTTGGGTTCGCCCATCCCTACTCTGAAACGCTTTTCAGAGTAAATATACCTTGAAAACTCGGCCGGGGATAATTTGTCTCAGGCTTCGGTTCCACTTGCGTTTTATATGGACAATTCTGTCGATCCCATCTTATTTGACTTCCCTCTGTCTCCCTACCCTCTCTCCACTTGTTATCCTCGCTCCGCTCCCTCCTCTATACTTACTTGTCCTCTCGGCTTCTGACCCGGTTTGTGCTCTGACTATCGCTCTGCTTCCCTTTGGCTTTTGACGTGACCTCCTGGCTTCCGACCCTCAGCTCTCACCTGACTCAGGCTCCACTTGCTCCTCTGTATAAACGTGACATCTCGGCACTGACCTTCGGCTTATCGATCACTGTATTACATCCCTTCACTGGTGCTAATGACCTCTAGTGGGTTTGTGCTAAACTGCACTTAGGAGCACTACATCCTCCCTGTGTTCCTGCACTCCCCAGTGGTAGCATCACTATCTTTAGGATTGTTGCTGTTCTTTGCTGAACTTATTACTGAGTCGTCTAGTGATAATTTGTTGTTTTCCCTTGTTTGGTATCCCTGTGTGTCCTTTAGTGTCTTTAGTGCCTAGTGGGATTGACAAAGAGCTCAACCCATCCACTCCCTACCTACGGTAGAGCCCTGATCAGGGTCAGCCTAGGGTCAGGTATCTGGCTCGGTGGAAAGGTGCGGATCCTATCTAGGGTGGTAAGGGACCCCAGGGACGATCAGTAGGCGTGGTCAGGGGTCACCATCTCCCACTTCCATAGACACAGGGATTCCCTTGCCTTTTGCAGTTTGCTTGGTACTTCCCCGTACCTAGCGTGACATGTGTCATGTGACATGTGACATGTGCCTCCATTTTGGTACACATGTGAGATCTATAGGATACCCTCATTTTAAGCATTATACTGTGGTGTTACAGTATATTAAACAAGTGATCAAATAATCGCAGATTCAAGATTAAAAAATAAAGAGTACAGAGCGGGGGGAGGGGTGGGCGGGACTGTTTTGATTATAATGTCATCAATGAAATGCTCTTTGTATAAAAGCAGATTGTAAAAGAAATTCGGTTAAAATTCAATAAAAAGATGTTTAAAAAAAAAATAAAAAAAAATAAAGAGTAGACAAATAAAAAAAAGGTTTGGAAAATATTTAAAAAAAATTCTACAAATCACATCACCTTTCTTTCGTTGAAAATTTAAAAATAGAATCCTGTGAGATATGCCCCTTTGTAAAGACCATAACATTTTGCACTAAATGAAAAAGGTCCATATCTCTACAACCATATGGCAAAAAATAAATAAAGAGGATTATTCAGGGGGGCAGCAGGAATAAAACAAGTAAAAAAAATTCCTTCAAGTCCTGGCTGCTCCAGTCCAAACCGAAGATCGAGACAGACAAAGGACTGTAAACAGTGGGCCACAGACCACCCAATGCCCATCACCTGCTATCACCGCTATCTGCATACTCAGGAGCAGTGAATACATTGGTCGAGGATGGAGCTGCCAGCACCTTCCTACATGAATCAGTGTGTGCAATTGAGACAGCAGACATGATGGTGTCACTACATCATTACTGTTGTGTGGAGCGTCAGTGACTAGAATGCTGGGAAAATGGAATCCAGGTATGTGTGTTTTTTTAACCCCTTCACAACCTTGGACGTACACATGTGGTCAAAATTGTTGGTGCCCCTCGTTTAATGAAAAAAAATAAACCACAATGGTCACAGAAATAACTTGAATCTGACAAAAGTAATAATAAATAAAAAATCTATGAAAATGAACAAATGAAAGTCAGACAGTGCTTTTCAACCATACTTCCACAGAATTTAAAAAAAAAATAAAACTCATGAAACAGAAATGATCGTACCCCTGGTACCCCTGAAAATAATGCGACAAAAGGGACATGTTAAATCAAGGTGTGTCCACTAATTAGCATCACAGGTGTCTACAATCTTGTAATCAGTCAGTGGGCCTGTATATAGGGCTACAGATACTCACTGTGTTGTTTGGTGACATGGTGTGTTCCACACTCAACATGGACCAAAGGAAGCAAAGGAAAGAGTTGTCTCAGGAGATTAGAAAGAAAATTTATAGACAAGCATGTTAAAGGTAAAGGTTATAAGACCATATCCAAGCAGCTTGATGTTCCTGTGACTACAGTTACACATATTATTCAGAAATTTAGGATCCATGGGACGGTAGCCAACCTCCCTGGATGTGGACACAGGAGGAAAATTGATGACAAATCAAAAAGATGGATAATACGAACGGTAACAAAAGAGCCCAGAAAAACTTCTAAAGAGATTAAAGGTGAACTCCAAGCTCAAGGAACATCAGTGTCAGATCGCACCATCTGTCGTTATTTGAGCCAAAGTGGACTTCATGGGAGACGACCAAGGAGGACACGATTGTTGAAAAAAAATCATAAAAAATCAAGACTGGAATTTGCCAAACTACATGTTGACAAGCCACAAAACTTCTGGGAGAATGTCGTTGGAAAGATGAGACAAAAATGGAACTTTTTGGCAAGGTACATCAGCTCTATGTTCACAGACGGAAAAATGAAGCATATCAAGAAAAGAACACTGTCCCTACTGTGAAACATGGAGGAGGCTCTGTTATGTTCTGGGGCTGCTTTGCTGCATCTGGCACAAGGGGTCTTGAATCTGTGCAGGCTACAATGAAATCTCTAGACTATCAAGGGATTCTAGAGAGAAATGTGCTGCCCAGTGTCAGAAAGCTTGGTCTCAGTCGCAGGTAATGGGTCTTGCAACAGGATAATGACCTAAAACACACAGCTAGAAACACCCAAAAATGGCTATGAGGAAAACATTGGACTATTCTGAAGTAGCCTTTTATGAGCCCTGACCTAAATCCTATTGAGCATCTTTGGAAAGAGCTTAAAACATGCCGTTTGGAACAGGAAACCTTCAAACCTTCAGGGGTGCAGAAGTCTCATTGACAGTTACAGGAATCGTTTGATTGCAGTGATTGCCTCAAAAGGTTGTGCAACAAAATATTAAGTTAAGGAACCATCATTTCTGTCCAGGCTTATTTCATCAGTTTTATTTTTTTTAAAAATCTGTGGAAGCAGTAAAGCAGCAATGTCTGACTTACATTTGGTAATTTTCATAGATTTTTTATTTATTATTACTTTTGTCAGATTCCAGTTACTTCTGTGACCATTGTGGGTTTTTCTTTCATTAAACGAGGGATACCAACAATTTTGACCATGTGTGTATATATACTTCCTAGGTCGTGTCTTCCCGTAACCGCAGGCTTCAACGGGGAGCCTGTGGTAATCCCCGCACATGTCTACTGATCTGATCAACAGACATGTGCAGCTAACAGGTGCGGGTGGATCAGAGATCCACCCGCACCTGCTTACCACTTAGATTGTGCTGTCAGTATTTGACAGCACAATTTAAATGGCTGTGGAGAGGAACGTGCTGTTCCCCGCTGCCATCGGCGGCCCCATAACACTCTCACGGAGCACCAATAGGTTGCCATGGTAGCGCAGGGTCAGCTAATGATCCCTAACACTAGTATGATGTATTTCCTGTGAGAGCCGACAGAACGCCGGCACTCACAGGAACTATGCATTTCTGCACTGAGCCCCAAATCATGAAAAATGAGAATATCACAGGTCTTGGAAAATGGCAACAAAAACTCAATTCATTTTTTGGACAAACTTTTGTTTTTTTTTAACCCCTTAGTACACATGTTCAGCATCTACGAATTCATACCGACCTGAGGCATCATACTGACACCTTAGTTTTACCATATAGTGAACAGGGTGAATAAAAGAACCCAAAAACAATGGGCAATTGCACTTTTTTTTTTACAGTTTCACCACACTTAGATTTTTTTTCCTTTTTTCCAGTACACTATTTGGTAAAAGTGAAGGGGTTAATAAATGTGTATGAGATGTATGCCTGTTAATAGGGGGCTATATGAGGGCTCATACTGTATATAGGGGGCTTTGAGGAGTTTCATGCAGAATATATGGAGGCTATGAGAGGGCTCATATTGTATATAGGAGGTTATGTAAGGTCTCACACTGTATATAGAGGGGCTATGTGGGGGCTCACATTGTGTAAAGGGTAATACTGCGGGGGGATCATACTGTATCTAGGGAGGTTATGTGAGGTCTGATACTGTAGAGTAGCTATGTGGGGGCTCTCACTGTGTATAGGTTGATTATGTGGGGGGATCATACTGTTTATAGGAGGTTATGTGAGGTCTCATACTGTATATAGAGTGGCTATGTGGGGGCTCATACTGTGTATAGGGGGATTATGCGGAGGGCTCATATTGTATAAAGAGAGCTGTGTATGGAGTCATACTGTGTAAAGGGGGGTTGTGTGTGGGCTCATTCAATATATAAGGGGCTTTGTGGGGGTTCATACTGTACATAGGCGGGATGTCAGCATATAAATTCTGCTCAATATTAGGTGATACAATTTAATATTAACATAAAATAATTAGAATTAATATGTTAATATTAATATTGAGAATAATTAATTTAAGACTGTGGGTTTGGCCCTCTACAACAGTGATGGTCTCTCCTATAGCCCCTCAGGAAAATTAATTGCCCACCCCTACTTTAATTCATGTTTATGCCAAAGGAAATAGAAATACAGTGTTCTCATCTATGTAAACTACAGATGTGCCGCCCCCACGTCAACAGTCGGGCTACTCGGATCCGGATCCGTGGTGGCTCGAGGGGCGTCTGGACCCGGGGGTCGTGCGGCCACTCCAATAAAGAGGGTATTTACAGGGGAATGTATATTTAAATTTCGTGATGCCACCCGTGGTGTGTGGTAAGGTGGAGTACCACCGCTGCAGCTGGGAGTACCCGGGGGCGATGGAGTGGGCATCTAGGTGTTTTAACCACTCCACGGGTAGGGGTGATGCCCCGGGACTCGGTGATGGTGTTGGGGAGTGCCTTTGGGGGTCAAAGGGTCACTTGTGTACTCACTCAGTCCATAAAGCTGACACCAACAACTTGGTAAACCAAAGTTCTGGACACCGCTGCTGCTGAGGGGAGCTAGTTTGGGCCCCGTCCCCACTGGTGTTGCCTGGTGATCCGTGACCTTCTTCCTGGCACTAAGTTCATTTGTCAGTTGGCCCCCGGTAGTGTAGAACTAGTCAGGTCCTGCTCCCCTGTGTGGCTAACTGTCGGTGCTTTCTCTCAGGATTCACGCTTGGGATTTCCTGGACCGTTTTAGTGGAAAGTCCTATCCCCCTCGTTGCACTAGTACTCCGATTTTGGAGTGGGTGGAGAGCGGATCTTGAAGGCTCCGTTCTCGTCGGATAAATTGTCAGTTTGCTAGAAGCTACTCCCTGACCTAGGGTCCACGTACCCCATCGTGCCCTGGTCCCAGCCCGGTGATGGTACAAGGCCGCCGACTGTCCACCTTGACAGTTCCGTGCCCCTTGTCACGATGCCCTGTGACCGGGGGTCCAGCTCCTACTAGGCCCAGACCACCGTTTGTTACCTAGTGACTTCCAAGGAGCACGGCTCCTGACCTCCTCACTTCACTCTCTCCTTCCGACCTACTGGCTTACTCCTGACATTCCTGACCTCCTCTTACCAACCCCCTAAGTAGGCAACCCTATTCCACTCAGGTCGTCCACTGGTGTGACTGGTGGGTGTGGTGCAGAGTGTTCCTAGGATTTTGATTGGCTGATGTTGGCAACACCATTAGTTTGGGACCCGTAACCAAGGAGAAGGTGGATATTGCACAGAAGGGAAGATTGCACACTACCCTGTGATGACCTGATAGGCCAGGGCGTCACATTCCCCCTTGGTTAAACGTAGCTCATCCTTGAGCTACAGGACATCAGAGATTTATTATTTTTTTGTGAAACTGCAAAAGTGGAAAATAGAAAAAGAAACATTTTTATTTGCAAATACTGCCCACATTAGGGAGGCTGGACACTTGAACGTTACGCAATTTTTAGAGTTCATCGTTCCAACGATGGAACGCTACCGGTTTAGTTAGTAGCGGAGGCACAACCTGCTCCGTTGCAGCCTCTTCGTGCAACAGTCCAGTCCCAATGTCCCGGATCCCATTAACCCACCACCCAAACAACCTGACCCTCTGCATACCTATGGTGGGTCCGTGACCAGGTTAAGGTCACGGGTGTTGTAGTAGACGTCTCTGGTGGGCACAGGAGGTGCAATTATTTACAAGAACACAAGTCTGTGTTGGTCACAACCAGTCCTGTGACCATGGTCCATTTTTACTACTAAATATATAACGAAGTGCATGTACCGGGTGTACACACTATGAAAATCTTCTCGCAAATCAGGTAACTTGTACTCTTTTCATTCAGACCCTGTTGATTAGACACTTATTTTCTAACATTCTCTATATGGAAAATAACAAACTTAGGTATCGGTGTTTCATTTGTTATTTTCCTAACAGCTCTGTTATAACATTATACATTACTGGTACCGCTAAATGGGAGGCTGGTAATCAATAGCGGCGGGTGGCACAACCCGCTCATCAACCATAGCGAGCCGCTTCACATCTAGGGCGCACCAGCCCCGCTCACTCCAATGCCGGGTGTAGGTGACCATATCCTCGGGCTCTACATTCCACTCAGGATGTCCCCTGGGGAGGTGTTGTGCAACATCCCGTCGAGACACAAACACCCCTACTGTGAGGCCTGCCTCCTGGATGAACCCCCATCCTTGCACAGGGTCAAATCAATCCACCAGGCCACGGCACCGCGGCCCACGGACTCGGGAAGCAGCGCTTCTCACCTGCTCCTTCTCCTGATGTGTACGGGTGGAAAGCTCCGTCATCCCCAGTCTCGTGTCGTTATCTCCATCTGTAACTTCTGGTGGTGTCGTTCCCAGTAGGGGGCATCAGCGTCCTGCCTCGGCTCCCTAGCTGGCTCTGGCTTTAGGTGCACTCTTGCGGCCCCAACAGCCGTTGGGATGCCACGCGGCGGTGGAACCGGCAGCTCTTCAGGCTACACCTCCTCCACATCGGGTAGATGTACCGACTGCTCTGCAGCCGGGGTTGCAGAGACAGGGTGCTCCGCCTCAAAGGACGGGCCCGGTGATGTGTCCAGGTCTGGTCTGGCCAGTGTCGGAATGACTGCTGTCGTGACTGGGTCGAGGGACGGAACCGGGGGTTCTGCAGCTGTATCTTCGTACACAGGGGCTGAAGGTTCTGCTGCCATGGTGGGAGAGGGCAGCTCGGCATTCGCCGAGGACAGGGTTGGTGGCGGCGGAGTGCTCACCGGTAGCGGGGGCGGTCCGGATCCCTCATCCGCATCGGCCGGATTAGGGCAATCATCAGGGACTGGGTAACCGCTTATCCTCTCTTCACGTGGGATTTCGATCTCACGGGCTCGCACTGCCATCGCCAGGCTCCTCATCTCTTCCCTCTAGTGGTCCAGTGTAAACAGGACTTGCGTCCGCATTCTCCTGCACAACTGCTCCGTCTCTTCCTCAATCCAAGTCGCGGTCCCGGGAACAGCATGTTCCGGTGACCAGTTCCGCTCCGCCATCTTGCCTCTGCGCTGTCCAGGAAAGTTATGTCAGAGTCCTGTCCTGGCATCACTTCTCCTCTTCTGCTGCTGCTACATGCCCCCTCGGTCTTCACTCAGCACTCTCTCCGATGCTGTGGCCCTCTGGGAACTTCCGGTTCTGGGCTCACTCTCAGGATGAAGGGCGGGGCTTCTGCTTTGCGCGCTTTTGTGGAGAAGACGGCGTTTTGGCGCCAAAAGATGGCGAAAGATGGCGGAACTGGCGGGAAACGGGATCTTGACTCGCGGTTTCGGTCTTCAAGGCGCACGTCACCCAGGTAAGTGGGTCCTGCTCGTATCCTGTTCGTGATGCTAGGAATTTGAAGTGTGCCGCCCCCACGTCAGCAGTCGGGCTGCTCGGCTCCGGATCCATGGTGGCTCGAGGGGCGTCTGCACCCGGGGGGTCCTGTGGCCACTCAAATAAAGGAGGTATTTACAGGGGATTGTATATGTAAAGTTTGTGACGCCACCCGTGGTGTGTGGTAAGGTGGAGTACCACCGCTGCAGCTGGCAGTACCCAGGGGTGATGGTTTGGACATTTAGGTGTTTTAACCCCTCCACGAGTAGGGGGCATGCCCCGGGACTCGGTGATGGTGTTGGGGAGTGCCATTGGGGGTGGAAGGGTCACTTGCGTACTCACTCAGTCCATAAAGCTGACACTGACAACTTGGTAAACCAAAGTTCTGGACACCGCTGCTGCTGACGGGAGCACGTTTGGGCCCCGTCCCCACTGGTGTTGCCTGGTAATCCGTGACCTTCCTCCTGGCACTAAGTTCACTTGTCAGTTGGCCCCGGTAGTGTAGAACTAGTTGGGTCCCGCTCCCCAGTGTGGCAAACTGTGGGTGCTTGCTCTCAGGGTTCATGCTTGGGATTCCTGGACCGTTTTAGGGGAAAGTCCTATCCCCCTCGTTGCACTAGTACCCCGATTTTGGAGCGGGTGGAGAGCAGATCTTGAAGGCTCCGTTCTCGTCAGGTAAATTGTCAGGTTGCCTGAAGCTACTCCCTGACCTAGGGTCCATGTACCCCATCGTGCCCTGGTCCCAGCTCGGTGATGGTACAAGGCCGTCGGCTGTCCTCCTTGACAGTTCCGTGCCCCTTGTCACGATCCCCTGCGACCGGGGGTCCAGCTCTTACTAGGCCCAGACCACCGTCTGCTACCTAGTGACTTCCAAAGAGCCCGACTCCTGACCTCCTCACTTCAGTCTCTCCTTCCGACCTACTGGCTTACTCCTGACGCTCCTGACCTCCCCTTACCAACCCCACAAGTGGGCGACCCTATTCCAGTCAGGCCGCCACTGGTGTGTCTGGTGGGTGTGGTGCAGAGTGTTCCTAGGATTTTGATTGGCTGGTTTTGGCAACACCATTAGTTGGGGACCCGTAACCAAGGAGGAGGTGGATATTGCACAGAAGGGCAGATTGCACAATACCCTGTGACGACTTGATAGGCCAGGGCGTCACACAGTAAATTTAAGCAAAATTACATGATGATAAAAGACTGTCATTATTATAGAGCTCTAAAGAAGGAAACCTATTTTATGTAGATTTTATTGCAAAAATGTATTGTCCAAGAGGGAACACGCTGCACAAGCAAAGCTGTAAGAATCTGCAATCCCCTCTACTAACCCATAAAGTTCCTATGCAAATGCAATCTTAGGTTACATGTGACATGGATATTATTACTCAGCAAATCTTAAGACAATGTGAAATTGTGACCTTTGGGGCAGCGCTTGCTCGTGTCACTCATAGGTCAGTAAGCTGTGAGCAGGCAGTTCTATAAATCTGTGTACGATCTGCTATAGATAATCACTAATCACTCGACATACGTAAATAGGGTATTATTCTGCGCTAGAAGGAAGTACCACTCCTACAGACAAAAGGTAGCTATCGGCAGGGATAAGATTAATAGGTGAAGGACGTCTGGCGCCATTAAGAGCAGAAACCACTTGGCAGAGACTCAGAGAAGCTCCCTGAACACTACATCTTAAGGAAGTTGCTGGGGTTAGCGAGTATAGGTCACAGGGATGACACCTCCTATTTCCTTCTCCATTGCCTTGAAGATTAGTGTTTCAATAGAATAGACACAGTGAAAAAAGAGTCCTAGTATAGAAGCTACCAAAGGTGTTCATAGCATACTAGCAGCCCATGTGACTGCTATGGGGTCCCTGGAAAAAGTGGGGCCAATCAGGGTTGTTCCCATCTTTCTGGGCATCCAGGGTGAACAACTTGTTTCTCCATGAATACTAGTACAGTATAATAGTAAAAAAGCAAAGGGCAATCAGCACAAGCTCTGTCTCCTTCTGTTCAGTTGGCATTGCCACGCACAAAAATTAGGTGGGCATTTTCCAATTTGCTAGTTTCTGAGTTAGAATCATTGGATAATGCTCTAGATCAAGGGTGCACAACGTTTTTTGGTCCAAGGGCCACATTTTCTTTACTGAATCAATTCCAAGAGCCACAATTTTTTTTTAAAGGGGCACATACACATATACATCACCAGAAGCAGCATCAGTACATAAATTCATCAACAAAGCCAAGGTTTGAGTATCTCAAGTGGATTTGGAGAGTGTCTGCTCCAAAAAATATCAGTGTGAAGACACGCTTATGTGGCGCCCCTGAGGCTACAGTCGCCACAGAGTATTGCACCCAACATTGGGTGTAATGCTAAACCCGGTTCCTGAAGAGGTCAGTCCCGGTTTCACCACGTTACACACTCAAATACACATCAGGTTGCCCTGTTCTCACTTGAGACTGGGTTGGGGTAGGGTCTAATAAAGGGCTTGCAGACAGTGAAGCATTTATAGGATGCCCTCAAGTGGGGCCCCAGTCCCACTAGCCTAGAACCTGGGAGGGGAAAGGTGCAGCCAGTAGGGGGATTCAGGAGCCAACACAACAGTTAGGGAGTTCTTCAGCAGGAGAGCAGCCGAGCAGACGTGCCTCTCAGATGCTCCAGTGCTAAGGAGGAGAAGTTCACAATGGTTGCCGTGGGGAGAGGGATCTCTGCTCCCCACGGAACTGATGCCACACAGGGCGGCAGGATCTTAGGGAAGATCATACTTGACGTTTGTTATCCAGAAACTGCCTGGACGGGGAAAGTTTCAAACTTCCCTGATCACACAGCGCACGACAGCACAGTGCAATATAGGATCCGGGGCCTTACTTCAAGCCGGACCCCACATCGGAACCAAGGCACCTTCAGATAGGGACAAGAGTAAATCTCGTGAAACCCAGGGTGCCCTCGTAGCTTCAAGCCAGGGGATCCACAGACAGGCGTTACAAGGAGAAACCCACCGAACACCAAACCGGACTGATCTCTAAAGGCATTCTGGTTCGACGGAGCCCATCATAGCAAGTGACCGGTATTACCTGGGTGAGCGGCATTGTACAAAAGTGAGTAAAACAACCTGGAACCGCAGTTATAGACTGACTCTTTATTACCCATACTGCCACTCCCTGCCGCCATTACTACTCCCCTCATCATCCTCCTCGGGGCCCGCTCTACTTGTCGAGAGTGATACCATCCCTTTGCTGCTACTACCATCTGCCCTGGAGCACAGCGACAGCCCATTCCCTGGTCGCATACCTCAGGTGGCGTCACGATAAACACCTCACAACTACCCCCAACATCCTTCCCCAGGCATCTTCTGTACGTCTCGGGGCAACAGAGCCGGGCTAGGCCGCCCGTGACCGTGACAGTTGACGGCCTGGCGATGAGTAGGTTAAACCCACCTGCCCTATGGGTTGCTACACTTACCTAACTTGAGTTTTTGGAGCAGAAACTCCAAATCCTCATCATAATCTCAAATCTCTAAGTTTTCAGAATTTTTAAGTTTTAACATAGTTTTGAAACGTTATAAATTGCTACATGTTTACAAGATCAGAACCACCGTCAGCAAGTATATATGTATATACTGCACCAGAACCACTGTCATTACATAAATACTCCACCAGAATCACCCTCAGTACATGAATGCAGCGCTAGAACCACCCTCAGTAGATACAACACCAAGTTAGTACAGCTATCAATTGTAAGGTCAGGTGGACCTCATATTTAATTGTATTACTTGAACCTACAATTCCCAGTATGTCCTTATCAATGGTGATGAGATGCTTGGAGTTTTTGTTACCAGACATCATCAAACTGTGGACCATACAGGAACCATAGTGCTGATGAGACACAGGCAGTATCTAAAATAAACATTTGCATCCAGGTACCTTATAGGTGACATTTTCTCTGATTGAAGTCGTTCCTTTCTTTTTTTATCTCCATGTAGTACAGACACCATGATGAGATTTCACACCCAGAGCTAGTCTCTCCAGACTTACCTCTTCTCCATGAAGAAAAAAACAAAAAAGCAAGCTTAATTAAAAAATAGCATGTATTATAAGATGTGCACTGCACTAAAAATTCCAAACTGTACTATTTTAAAATTTGAGATTTTTGGCAAATAATTGCAATTTCTTGAGCTACCCCGCCACATCACGGCAAATCTCTTACCTCTTCTCCATCTTTAGTAGCACTTCTTGACATTGATGAAAAGGGTTAATCCAGCTCAATAGTGGAGGGCATTCGGCATGCACGGGTCAGCGCTTTGAGTGGCAAGTAAGCATGAATAAAATAAGGGAGGATCCAGCTTCCAGATTGTCCTTAAAAAACTTCCAAATCTTTATTCATATAAAATCCAAAAAAAGGGAAATGGACGTACATCAAAATATATCTTACAGTGAAGCCAGAGAGACAAAGAAAATGGCAACGCCTTTCTAACAAGGTCTATGTTTTTTGTCAAGTCTTGGCTTGATAAAGAACACAGACTGTGTTCGACATGTGTTGCCATTTGTGACTAAAAGGACCTGTGCTGATGTTATACCCATGTGACTAGAAGGGGCGGGGCCTCAGCCAACATAGCTGATACCAAGAAGCAATATTTTTCTGTTGGCTGAGGTCCCATCCTTTCTGGTCACATGGGTATGACATCAGCACAGGTCCTTTTAGTTACAAAGTAAATTGATTCCATAATAGAATTAGCATAAATAACAGGGGGAGGGGATTAATATGAATACCCACCCCAGCTCTTAGCTGTTGCAGCTGCGGTGTTTCAAAAAGCTGCTGACTTTACAAACTTTACTTGCTTGTGTTTCAAAACCTATACATCCAAGCTGACAACTAAGGGGTACTTTGCACGTTGTGACATCGCTACTATGATATTGTCGCGGGCGGGGAGGAGGGTGTCAGCACACCGCGCTCACCCCTTCTGCTCGGGTCCGGCAGTTGCTCCTGGTGGCTCGAGCTGCGGGCCGGATCCCGGGGTGTCTCGAGCGACGCTCCTCGCCCGTGAGTGAAAGGGGGGTGTTTGTTGGGATTATAGTTCGTGACGCCACCCACGGTTGCGGTGATGGCACCACCGCTGCTCAGTGTGGGGGTCCCGGGGATGGTGATTGGAGCAGCCAGGTGTTGTGTTGCCCCTCCGTGGGTAGGGGTTGGTGATCCCGGGGCCCGGTGAAGAGATGTGAAGTGTAGGGCCTGGAGGGCGCAGGGACGCGGGGGCAGCGCTGTGCCTTGCGGCACTGTGGTACTCACTCAGCCTGAGACACGGACACAGTTTGTACGGTAAACCAACGGCTGGTAGGACGGTCCCACAGACGGCTGCACCTGCACTCCCGGTAGGTGACGGTGACGTCTCTCTTCCTTGCACCTGTTTGACTGATGGTAGCGGTGGATTCCCTCCGGTTACCCGCTCCCCGACTGCAATCTGGGCCGGAGGAGCTCTACACTTTGCCCGCAGGCGCTGGCCCTGGGGAAACTGGTGCCTTGGCGGGTGGCGGTGTCTCCCCGGTAATGGTCGGGCTGTTGCCGTCAATCGGGACTTTGTTGCTGGGGGATCTGCGTCCCCTTCATTGACGGATTCGGCAAATTGGGCGACTCCTAGCCTTGCCGGGGTCCGAGAGGCCCCTGCCCTGGTGCTGACTGTCCTTCGGAACACTGCTCCAGACCACCGGGCACACAGCCAACGGGGTCCTTCCAGGAACTTCCAAACGGTCCCCCTCCGGACAGTCACCGCCGTCGCTGACCTTGCTGTTCTAGCCCTACACACAGCTGGGCTCTCAGGCTTTGCGCACTCTCTGCGCTCTCTCCACTTCTTGCTTTCCTCCTTTTCCACTTTCCTCTCCTTCACTTTCACTTCTGGTTGTTTCCTCTAGCCCCTGCCTGGGCTAATCTCGATGTTTACTCAAGCCCTGCCTGGGCTAATCTCCTGTTCACTCGTTCATGTCCCTGACTGGACTGCCTGGTTACTTCCTGCCTCCAGAGTTGTGAGCTCCTTGGTGGGCAGAGCCAACCGCCTGGCCCACCCCCTGGTGTGCATCAACAGACTCTTGGAGGAAGGCAACAAGGGTTTCTGGTTAGCAGGTGTGCCTACCTGGAGTGTGGGGTGTAGTGGTGTTGTTATCTGTGTCCCCTGGCTTGCCCAGGGCGACACATTCCCCCTTAGCAAAATGCAGACCGTCCGCGGGCTGCCGTCCTACACCGGTTTTATTTTTCTGTAAAAAGGGGATAACAGGGTTAAACAGACATGCATGACATTTTTAATCAACTCTTCCCAAGACGGGAGGCACATTTTACTTTTAACGTTTCAACGGTGTACGGTCACGGTTTCCGCTCTCTCCCACCCAAGCAACCTGGCCCTGATGCTGCCCCTAAAACCCAGGCAGCACCCCTTGACCCACAGTCCAGCACAAGTCACCCGAGCGGGATCTGTCCTTCCCTCCAGAGGGTGGCCACCGGTCCCTTTGGTGGCTGGGCCCTGGCCTGCTCTGCTCAGGGCCCTCCCTCCAACCTGCCTCTCCGGAGGCGGCATTGCGGAAACGGTAACGGTACCCAACATATTTACAAGCCACTAACGTTTATGGTTGTCCTGCAGAGTTCACGGGCTTGTCCATGGCTAGTTCCCATGCATTTTTAAACTTTAAACGGTCCCCACGGGGACAACGGTGCCGGCTCCAGCCGGTTGCAAATCACACGGTGAATCAGGTGAAAACTCGGTTCAATCAGTGTTTTTCCATTTTTCAAAACTTTCAACTTTTAACTTTTTCAAACAAACTTTCAAACAAACTCACAACACTCTTTTACATTTGCGGGCCCCTCTTACTCATAGAACGGTCTCCCTGTACCTAAGTGGGGGTCTACCTAGGTTGGAACGGGTGGACCTCCGGGGCCCGGTGTCAGTGGTGCTAGACAGTGGGGTAGAGGGAACAATCGGTTCCTCCTCCCTGCTAGAGTGTGGGGCAGGCGGAGGTGCAGGGGGGCTGGGTACAGGTTCATCCCTGGGCACTGGCACTGGTTCTGGCTCACGGTTAACCGCTTCCACTACTTTTTCATCCACGGGTTGTGGGAACAGTATCACTGGAAGTATCACCGCGCCGTTCTGTGTAGGCCAGTTTGCTGGGAAGTCACCCATGACAGTGTGGATCACCTCTGCTGCCTTTTCCACCGGTGGAGGAATCGGTACTTCAGCCTCTGTTTTCAACGCTGGGGGGCATTTTTTTAGATGGTCCCGAGATACTGTGGCCAGGGTGCCCCCTTGGTCACGGCTGATCTGGTAGGTCTTCCCATTGTCCCACTCGGTGGGTTGTACAACATAAGGGACCTGCTCCCACTGATCATCCAGTTTGTGGGCTTTTCTCTTCCGTTTCAGCACCACATCTCCTGGCTGGAAAGGACCTGCAGGCGCCTTCTGGTTGAACCGGTGCTCTTGCTGTTCTCGACTTCGACTGAGGTTTTTCTCTACATACTCCTGGATTTGCCGGTACTGGGCCCTCCTCCGACTTTCCCACTCTGCCGTTGAAGGGAGTGCTTCCGGAGCCTCCAACCCCATCTCCAGATCCACCGGTAGGCGGCCAGGCCGGGCCCTCATCAGATACGCTGGGGTGCACTTCGTCGAGCTGGATGGGATATTATTGTACATGTCAACCAAGTCGGGTAACTTTTCCGGCCACATGTTCCGTTCTTCCAGCGGTAGCGTCTTGAGGAGCCCCAGGACCAAGTGATTCATTTTCTCGCACATGCCGTTGGTCTGGGCGTGGTACGGAGTGGTCCGGATCTTCTTGCAGCCGTACAACTGGCAGAATTCGTGAAACACTTCTGCTTCAAAAGCCGGGCCTTGGTCAGTCAGCACCTTCTCGGGGTACCCATGGGGTCGGCAGAAGTAGGCCTGGAACGCTCGGGCAGCGGTTCGACCAGTCAGGTCCTTGACGGGGACTACCACCATAAATCTTGAGTAGTGGTCTACCATGGTCAATGCGTAGGTGTACCCACTTCGGCTAGGGGTGAGTTTGACATGGTCCAGGGCGACCAGCTCCAGCGGCTGATGGGTGACTATGGGATGTAACGGTGCCCTCTGGCTAGTCTCGTCCTTTCTCCTCAGTGTACAAGGACCGCACTCTCGGCACCAGGCCTCCACTGATTCACGCATCCCACTCCAATAGAACCGCTCCCTCAACAGCATCTCCAGCTTCTTCCACCCGAAGTGGCCAGCACCATCATGGTATGCCCGCAGGACAGTAGCAACCTCGGCCTGAGGAACGATCAACTGGCATATTTTCTCATGGGTCTTTGGGTTGACCAGCTCACGGTACAGCCTCCCTTGGTGTAAGTAGAGCCGTTTCCGTTCTTTCCACAAGCGTTGGGCTTCGGCTGGAGCGGCAGGGTCTATTCCCATAGCACCCTGTTCTACCAGGGCCTTGACAAGGCGGACAGCCGGCGCTTGGTCCTGGGCGTCCTGCCACTCTTGACTGGGCCGCGGGTCCAGATCCACCCGTTGCTGACATACTTGCACTCTCTCAGTAGGCGGCTGGTGAAACGCAGGCAACTCAATCTCCTCGAGGTCGTCATCCTCACACCCCTCTTCCGACAAATGGGGCATCCGGGAGAGTGCATCTGCATTGATGTTGACACGACCAGCTCGGTACTTTATGGTGAAATCATAGTTGGCTAACCGGGCTACCCACCGCTGCTCCAGCGCGCCCAACTTGGCCGTGTTCAGGTGAGTTAGCGGATTGTTGTCCGTAAACGCGGTGAATTTTGCCGCCGCCAGGTAGTGGCGGAACCGCTCTGTGATAGCCCACACCAACGCCAATAGCTCGAGCTTGAAGGAGCTATAGTTCTCAGGGTTCCTTTCGGTCGGCCGGAGTTTTCGGCTGGCGTAGGCAATCACCTTCTCCTTTCCATCCTGGACCTGGGACAAGACCGCTCCCAGCCCCACGTTACTGGCGTCCGTGTGGAGGATAAACGGGCGCCCATAGTCAGGGTACGCCAAGACCTCTTCTCCGGTCAAGGCCGCCTTCAACTGGCCAAAGGACTCCTCCTGCTTGTCCTCCCACAACAGTGGGGCTCCAATGGGTCTACCGCCCTTGGTCTGTCCCACGAGGAGATCTTGCATGGGGGCAGCCATCTTCGTGTACCCCTTTTTAAAGCGCCGATAGTACCCCACCAGACCCAGGAACTGCCTTACTTCCCTCACTGTGGTTGGTTTCGGCCAGCTCTGAATGGCAGTGATCTTCTCAGGGTCGGGGGCGACGCCATCCGCACTCACCACATGTCCCAGATACTGCACCCTGGGTTTCAGCAGATGGCACTTCGAGGGCTTCAACTTCATCCCGAACTTGGCAAGGGACGCGAACACCTCGGCCAGGTGTTCCAGATGGGCCTCATACGTCTGGGAATAAACAATCACATCATCCAAATACAGCAGGACGGTCTCGAAGTTTAAATGTCCCAGACAGCATTCCATCAACCGTTGGAAGGTCCCGGGGGCATTGCACAGCCCAAACGGCATGCTATTGAATTCGCAGAGCCCCATCGGGGTGGTGAAGGCGGTCTTCTCCCGGTCCTCGGGGGCCACGGCCACTTGCCAGTATCCGCTGGTGAGGTCAAGGGTCGAGAAGTAGTTTGCAGTTCTCAGTGCAGCCAAAGATTCTTCAATACGAGGCAATGGATATGCATCCTTATGGGTTATCTGGTTGATCTTCCGGTAGTCTACACACATCCGCATGGTACCATCCTTCTTCTTGACCAGTACCAACGGAGCGGCCCAGGGACTACAACTGTCCCGAATAACCCCTGCCTCCTTCATATTCTTCAACATATCTTTGGCACACTGGTAATGTGCAGGGGGAATAGGTCTATACCTCTCTTTGATAGGGGGATGTTCACCTGTGGGAATGTGGTGTTGGACCCCCTTGATCTGCCCAAAGTCTAGGGGGTGCTTACTGAAAACCTGCTCGTATTCCTGCACTACCCTGTGTACCCCTGCCCTGTGATGTGTAGGGGTATCATCAGTGCCCACATGTAGCTGTTGGTGCCACTCCTTGGTGTCCCCCTGGGTTGGGGAAGTGCTGGTGGTAGGTGGGAGTGTGGATGGACGGGCTTCCTGGATAGTGTGAGGGTCTAGGGTGAGCAGTTTGGCAATGGTGGCATACCGGGGAAGCCTAACCTCCTCTTCCCCACAGTTTAACACTCTCACAGGCACTCTCCCTTTCTTCACATCTACCACCCCTCGGGCGGCCACTACAGTGGGCCAGTGCTCAGAAGGCATGGGCTCCATCATTGCAGGGTAGTCACGCCCCTGAGGCCCTACTGCTGCCCTACACCAGATCATCATCTCACTTCTAGGGGGCACAGTCAATGGAGCAACATCCATCACTCGCACTCCACCAATCTCCCCTCCGGTTGAGCTTACATGCTGGCGGTACATCAGGGCGCGGATCTCACGTTGCACAGCCCTCTGCCGGCTCCCCGCCGCCGTGGCGGCTAGCTGCTGCAAAAGGTTCAGCACATCAGCCATGCAGTGTTCCATCACATTGGTCCCCAACACTATTTTCGGGTTATGATCACTAGGCTCATTCATGATCACAATCATACCCTGGTGTTGCAGTTCAGCTTGCCCCACTGTCATAGCCACCTCTTTATACCCCACCTGGGTCAATGGAAGTCCATTAGCGGCAATCAAATTTATACTATTGTCTGGAGGCGCTAGCTCGTCTGTGGCCCAATATCGCTGATACAATGTGTACGGTATGGTAGTTACCTGTGATCCAGTGTCCAAGAGAGCCATCACGGGTATGCCGTCCACAGCCACAGGGATGATAGGGCGGGCCCCGACGTATCGGTCTCGCCAGTCCGGGGGGCCACGGTGTTCTACTCCTGAGGATTGGCCCGGGGCCCCAGGGGTTGCTCGTTTAACGGGCACTGTCGGTAAACATGGCCCGGCATACGGCACTTGTAGCAGATTGGAGGTCTGCTCCGCGGGTTGTTAGCGCTTCTCTGCTGCATCCAGGGAACATCTTCGGGACTGTCAGCAAGCTGTATCTGCGCTGGGGGCTGAGATCTGGTCAGAGGTTGTAGTGCAGCAAGGATTTTGGCAAGGTCTCCATCCAGGCGACGGACCTGGGCCGCCAGTTCTTCCACTGTGCTGCTCGAGGCTGCAGGTAGTAAGGAGGTTGGTTTGGCTGGGGCCGCCACAACAGGAGCTGTCTCGACGGGCCACGGGACAGGTTCCAGAACTTCAGCAGCTGGGGGCTGTAGTGCTTTGATAGCTCGCTCCTTTAACACAGCAAAGTCCACATCAGGGTGTTCCAGAGCCCACAGCCGGAGTTGTTTACGATCCTCAGGGGACCTCATCCCCTGCGCGAATTGCTCCACTAACATCTTGTTGCTATCCGCCTCATTAATAGAGTTCACCCGCTTTAGCGTGCGGAGGGCGGTCTGCAGACGTAGAGCATAGTCCCGAATGCTATCCCCAGCTCGCTGCCGGCACTGGTAAAACTGCATCCTCAGCTCAGCTTCAGTCCGGGTCTCGAAGGCAGTCTGTAGCTTCTCGAAGATGGTGGCTACAGAGAGCCGGTCCCCCTCGGCCCAGGTCTCCGCTTCTTGCTCCGCCGCACCGGTTAACTGGCCTAGCACTATCGCTGCACGTTGCTTATCAGTCAGGGGGTACAGCTCTAGCAACGGGTTAAGCTTTTTCCGGAAGGCCTGCAAGGCATCCGGTTTCCCGTCATACTGCGGTAGCCACGCAGCTCCGGGTGCATAGGGCAAGGAAAACGGCATGACCTGAGCAAGCGCGGGGGCCGCGGCACCTCCCGCCAGTACGGCCGGGACCTGGGCAAGCCCATTCCCATCCGCGGGTGCCGCTGCGGCTGCGACCACCGCTCTTCCAGCGGCTCCGTCGGGCGCAGACATCTTGTTTCCGTCCCCCTTAGCTCTTTCCGGCCCCTCCTCTCTCGGGGCGGAGTTTTGGCCTTCGCGCCTCTACTGCTCGAGAAGACGCTCGAGCGGGAACTTTTCGCGCCAAAGATGGCGGCTTCTGAAATTTTTCTGCCGGATACCTCCGGCGGTAACAAGGCGCACCTCTACCAGACGGCAGAGCGGTAAGATCCTGTTCGTGACGCCAAGTTGTCGCGGGCGGGGAGGAGGGTGTCAGCACACCGCGCTCACCCCTTCTGCTCGGGTCCGGCAGTTGCTCCTGGTGGCTCGAGCTGCGGGCCGGATCCCGGGGTGTCTCGAGCGACGCTCCTCGCCCGTGAGTGAAAGGGGGGTGTTTGTTGGGATTATAGTTCGTGACGCCACCCACGGTTGCGGTGATGGCACCACCGCTGCTCAGTGTGGGGGTCCCGGGGATGGTGATTGGAGCAGCCAGGTGTTGTGTTGCCCCTCCGTGGGTAGGGGTTGGTGATCCCGGGGCCCGGTGAAGAGATGTGAAGTGTAGGGCCTGGAGGGCGCAGGGACGCGGGGGCAGCGCTGTGCCTTGCGGCACTGTGGTACTCACTCAGCCTGAGACACGGACACAGTTTGTACGGTAAACCAACGGCTGGTAGGACGGTCCCACAGACGGCTGCACCTGCACTCCCGGTAGGTGACGGTGACGTCTCTCTTCCTTGCACCTGTTTGACTGATGGTAGCGGTGGATTCCCTCCGGTTACCCGCTCCCCGACTGCAATCTGGGCCGGAGGAGCTCTACACTTTGCCCGCAGGCGCTGGCCCTGGGGAAACTGGTGCCTTGGCGGTGGCGGTGTCTCCCCGGTAATGGTCGGGCTGTTGCCGTCAATCGGGACTTTGTTGCTGGGGGATCTGCGTCCCCTTCACTGACGGATTCGGCAAATTGGGCGACTCCTAGCCTTGCCGGGGTCCGAGAGGCCCCTGCCCTGGTGCTGACTGTCCTTCGGAACACTGCTCCAGACCACCGGGCACACAGCCAACGGGGTCCTTCCAGGAACTTCCAAACGGTCCCCCTCCGGACAGTCACCGCCGTCGCTGACCTTGCTGTTCTAGCCCTACACACAGCTGGGCTCTCAGGCTCTGCGCACTCTCTGCGCTCTCTCCACTTCTTGCTTTCCTCCTTTTCCACTTTCCTCTCCTTCACTTTCACTTCTGGTTGTTTCCTCTAGCCCCTGCCTGGGCTAATCTCGATGTTTACTCAAGCCCTGCCTGGGCTAATCTCCTGTTCACTCGTTCATGTCCCTGACTGGACTGCCTGGTTACTTCCTGCCTCCAGAGTTGTGAGCTCCTTGGTGGGCGGAGCCAACCGCCTGGCCCACCCCCTGGTGTGCATCAACAGACTCTTGGAGGAAGGCAACAAGGGTTTCTGGTTAGCAGGTGTGCCTACCTGGAGTGTGGGGTGTAGTGGTGTTGTTATCTGTGTCCCCTGGCTTGCCCAGGGCGACACAATATCATCGGGGTCAAATCGAAAGTGACGCACATCCGGCGCCGGTAACGACGTCGCAAAGTGTAAAGCCTAGATGCGCCGATAAACGATCGCAAAAGCGTCGAAAATAGGTGATCTGTGTAGCGTCGGTCATTTTCATAATGTCGCACCAATAGGAGATACGATGTTGTTCCTCGTTCCTGCGGCAGCACACATCGCTGTGTGTGAAGCCGCAGGAGCGAGGAACATCTCCTTACCTGCGTCCACCGGCTATGCGGAAGGAAGGAGGTGGGCGGGATGTTTACATCCCACTCATCTCCGCCCCCCGCTTCTATTGGCCGCCTGCTGCGTGACGTCGCTGTGACGCCGCACAACGCGTCCCCTTAGGAAGGAGGCGGGTCGCCGGCCAGAGCGACATCGCAGGGCATGTTAGTGCGTGTGAAGCTGCCGTAGCGATAATGTTCGCTACGGCAGCTATCACAAGATATCACATGTGCGACAGGGGCGAGTACTATCGCGCTCGGCATCGCTAGCTGATGCTAGCGATGTCGGAACGTGCAAAGTACCCCTAAAGGTATGTATAGAATCAGCCTGATAGTGACAGTATAGCATTGTGTTTAGGTTGTATAGGAAAATCCTGGTGATTGGTGTGCTTTAAAGACATGGAGCACACACATCGCTAACATATTATTATTTATTTAGAGCACTATTGATTACATGGTGCTGTTCATGTGAAAAGGGTTTACATACAAATACAAAATACAATGAGCAGACTACAATTGACAGAATGGTACAGAGGGGAAGGACCCCACTTACAGTCTACAATTTAATAAGGAAGAAAAAAGTAGGATGGGGGATTTCAGCAGTTGCGGTGGTGAGGTGGCAGTGGGGTCATTGCAGGCTGTCAGCTTTCTTGAAGAGATGGGTTTTTAAGTTCCATCTGAAGGTTCTGAATGTTGTAGACAGTTGGAAATATTGGGGGCACAGAATTTCAGTGAATGGGAGATACTCAAGAGAATGAAATCTTCAAGAAAATTGGGTGAGGAACATATGAAAGTGGAAGAGAGGAGGAGGTCTTGTGAGGCCTGGAGATTATGTGTAAAAAGATACCCAAAGACTAGTTCAGAGAAATATGGAAGAGACAATATATAGATGGTTTTGTAGGTTAGTGTCCATAGTTTAGGGGTACTTCTCACATAGCGAGATCGCTGCTGAGTCACAGGTTTTGTGACGCACCAGTGACCTCATCTGCGATCCCGCTGTGTGTGACACTAAGCAGCGACCTGGCCCCTGCTGTGAAATCGCTGATCGTTACTCACAGTGCTGGTTCATTTTTTGCTCGTTGCTCTCCCGCTGTGAAGCACAAATCGCTGTGTTTGACAGCGAGAGAGCAACGATCTGAATGTGCAGGGAGCAGGGAGCCGGCTTCTGGAAGCTGCGGACGCTGGTAACCAAGGTACCCATCAGGTAACTAAGTGAAGCGCTTTGCTTGGTTACCCGATATTTACCTTGGTTAGCAGCGTATGCCGCTCTCAGCTTGCCAGTGCTGTCTTCCTGCTCCCTGCACACGTAGCCAGAGTACACATCGGGTAGCTATGCTTTGCTTAGTAACCCGATGTGTACCCTGGGTACGAGTGCAGGGAGCCAGCACTAAGCGGTGTGCGCTGGTAACCAGGGTAAATATCGGGTAACCAAACAAAGCATTTTGCTTAGTTACCCGATAATTACCTTGGTTACCAAGCGCAGCATCGTTTCCACAAGTCGCTGCGGGCGGGGGGCTGGTCACTGGTCGCTGGTGAGATCTGCCTGATAGACAGCTCCCCAGTGACCATGTAGCGATGCACCAGCGATCCTGACCAGGTCATATCGTGGTTGGAATTGCTGGTACGTCGTTTAGTGAGACGGTACCCTTAGACTGTATCACTTGTGAAATTGGGAGCTAATGACATGATTTGCATAAGGGACAAATGGAGGAATAGCGAAGAGGTGGATTAATCGGGCAGCAGAGTTAAGAATAGACTGCAGACATGCAAGAGTGTTAGTTGGAAGGCCATAGAGGAAGATAATGCAATAGTCGAGGTGGGAGATGATGAGGGCATGGACTAACATTTAAGTAGATTGAGGGTTGAGGACAGGTCGGTTTCTGGAAATATTGTTAGTTTTAAGAAGCAAGATGTATAAAAGGAGTATATAGCTGTTGGACATTCTGGAATTCTGGACAGCAAAGAGGTGACGTCTAGGCCAGAGAGGAAGATTTGAGAGTCATCAGCATATAGATAATACTAAAAGCCATGGGATTTTACCGATCACCATAAATAATCTTATTGCTATGTTGTTCGAGTCGTTACAATTATAGGGAAACAAAATATGCTTGTTATTTGCTGATTTATGAAGTTTATTATCTTCTTTAAAAACCCAATAAAAATATAATTGTTTTGATTGTTTTTGGTTTTTTTTTGTAATTTTATAGGAAGAAAAAAAAATGCTCTTTTATTCTCCCTCTGAAATACAGGGACATAGAAATACACTGCTATGTACAACGTAGCTCTGTGTACCAATATTTGTCTATGAGGTCAGTACCTTCAGTAAAGCTTCAAGTAAATAAAATTCTCCTTAAGTTTAGCTCTTGACTGTAATTATGGAGGTTTCAGTTCAAGTCCCAGAGACACTCACAAAAAAAGAGAAGGTTACATTTTTACTTATCATAAGAAACTGTCATTTTTACAATTGTTTTTTATTACATTTTTTTTTTAGTAATGTTATAGCAACAAAAGTATCTGATTATTTCTTCACCTCTAAAATACAGGTTCATAGAAATAAACTGCTATGTACAAATGTATCTTTATGTACCAATATAATCTGCTTCTGGGATCACTGCCTGCACTACAGCTCAAGTATACCAAAATGTCTTATCTCCTAACTTCCTCAGTTGTGGTTCATTGCTGGAGCTGCTGCCTCCAAAGTTTGTGAGTTTGAGTCTTGAGGGAGACCAGAGAAATTAAATGTTAACTTAAATTGTATTTGTGTGCAGAGAGATTTCACCCCCATCCCCAAGGCAGGGGAGCTATGAAGCCGGTGAAAGAGAGTGAGCAAGCTGGGACAAAGCCCTGATGTGCCGGGACAACAGGACTGAACCCTCAAATTGGGACAGTCTCGGTGAATTGAGACAGTTGGGAGCTATGCAGCTCACATTTTCGTCACATGCCACACATTTCCTAGGCCGTGTTTGTGAGTTCCATTTTTGGAACAGACATATAGGATTGATGCACAAAATGGATTAGATGCATAACTGATTATTATGCGGGTCTGTCTGTTTTCTCTTTGTTGTCACTTTTAGAAAGCAAGAAAAAGAACAGTATGGAGAACTTTTTCTTCTATTCTAAAAACAGACACACCAAACATTCCTGACGGATCCCACAATGATTAATGGAGCCCTCTACTTCCGACCTTATTAATATGCAGTGGATTCATTTTTAAACATAAACTGGAGAACAAAAGGGGAAAAATAAGGTTTTAACTTTTAAAACTGAGAGATCAAATGAAAGGTGTGTGCTCACCCGGTGAAGTTGTGTGATACACATCCGTACGTGAATAAAATGGAAGTTGGTGCTGCAGATGCACGCTGGTAACACAGAGAGGCAGAGGAATAAATGTGCTTATTCTGCTCTGCTGCAGAAGATGATTGCAGAGAACGATCCAAGAAACAAAAGTGTGGACAATGCTGTTTTATTTCCACGGGTTTCGGAGAAGCTGGATAGCTTCGAAACGCGTCAAAATTAAACTGCATTGTCCATACCAATCATTCTCTGTGATTATCTTCAACGCCAGCAAAGAATAATCACATTTACTCCTCTGAATCTCTATGGATTCATTTTTGGCATGAAGTTTATCAGTTCCCTAAAATAGAACAGACAAGCGGATCTCCCAAAATGTAACTGTGAATTTAACCTTACACATTACACATATGTGGCACCCCTGAGGCTTCAGTCACCACAGGGTGCAGTATTCATCTTGGATATGGAGGAGGTCATTGCCGGTAAAAACACAACTCACCAACATACACATATCATGCATGTAGAAATATTTATGGTTTTTTATCATGGAGGTGTCTGTGTAAGTAAAATCTCTGATGTATCTGACTATGATATATGGGATTAATTTTTATGCAGTGTGCTTTCCTTGACTCTATTTTAATTTGTGTTGTCTTTATGTATTATTTTAACAGTAAATTCCATGTTTCTCCTCATTATTACCCTGGATGATTGGATAAGGAAAATGACTAATTGACGGGAAGGATGGATGGACCATCTTAACTACATTATAAATTGCCATTCCATTGTGGAACCTTGATGTGAATGCACGCAGCAGCAAACATATGGCATGAATTTCGGATTGGATATAATCACGTGGCTCGTTATTGATGCTTTGTTTATTATTTTTTCATGCAATGATATGTAAACTGCTGGTTAATCATGTATGGTACATTTGTATATGGATGGCAATCTATTTATATAACCGGGAGACATTAGAGATGTATAATATGACGGCAATTTGTATTGATGGAATATCTTTATATTTAATGTATGTATTGCTCTGTCATTGTATGTTTCCTGTCTTTTTCCCTTTGTCTTTCTGTCTTTTTTTCTAACCGTTGTTGGCATTCATCCCCCTATCATGTTTCTATAAGTCAGATCCTTTGTATTTACCTGCTATCAGTTACGTTACTAAACATTCCCTGAGTGTGGACGCTGCTGCTGCGCGTGCGCGCGGGACGCGGCTCCCGGATGTCGCCGCACGGCGGCCTCATTATTCCCGATGCGCATGTCTGGTGACGTCACTGAGGGGATTCCCTCTGACGTGCGCGTCGGGGATGAGTGCTGCCATGTGGTGACGCTGCTTCCGGGTGCCCCGTCCTGCGCGCATGCGCTGTGTCATCGGCGGTCCACACACATGGGGAATGGCACCTGTAATCAGGGCAGTTACGGTTATAAATGAGGAGCGCATTGTGTTATTATCCATTCGCCTGCACCCCGCTGATGAAGCTTTGGCGACACGCGCGTCCGGGTTGAAGGGTATTTGCCTGTCCACCGCTGAGCCACCCCTGTCTGGCCTACTTTTTTCACACCATGGGTAAGTCCATATAAGATGACTGTTTGATGTGATTATTTGTTCACACTATGTGCTGTTAGCACTATTGCACTTGCTATTTATCCATGGTCTCTATATTATGATGGGCTGACCTGGGTGGTTCACTGATGGGTGGGTGAATACAGAATCCACTTACCTCAAACTTGTTTGTATGTGTAATATTTTTATCTTGGTTATATTGACATTAATAAATTTGATATTTTTGAATAAGTCTCCTACACGTGTTTTTTACACGACTTTTTTGAATTGAACTTGGAGTATATTCTATGACATCCTTATGATTGGGGTCTTATATTTAATCCACTAGGATGAAATTATATCATGAGATTTTCCCCTATCTGTCTATGCTATATTTTGTAACATACACATATCTAGTTGCCCTCTCACCGGGACTGGGTTAGGGTAGGCTCATCTAGGATGGTCACCATATCGTCTGGGGCCTCCCACCTACTAGCTCAGGAACCCGGGGGATGGAGCGACTGTTCTGGGGAGCAAGGCAACACACACTCACACAATCAGTTAGTCAGAAGCCGGGAAAAAAGTGAGACGCAGGAGAACACGGTCGCCGAGGGGAGAGCTCTTAGCTCCCTCGGGACCAGCGCATACCTCAGGGTGCGGAGCCCTAAGCTGGTGGGCACTGCAAGTCCCGCTTGCAGAATCCGCTGGGCAGAAGATTTCAATTCTTCTGGCCCACACACAGCACCCGGGCAAAGCAGCACATAGAGCCAGGCGTCGTGACCATAGGGTGGCTCCATCTACAGACTCGCGCTGCCTGCTGTACGGGATGGGGGACTGAACAAACCCCAAGGACTCGGGTCCCAGCGTAGCTTCAAGCCGCAGGGACTCGCACAAACACACCGCAGGGAGGAAAGACTCACAAGGAAACCCCACCAGTTCCGACCTCTGAACTGTCCATGATCGGCTGGAGCCCATCACTGCGAAGTCCGGCATTCCAACGTCGGGAGCAATTCAGTGAGGAAACAACCTAAACTGCAACCGCTGTGTCGTCTATTCCTTCCCGCGCGCCGCACTCCCATATTGGAGTGGACTACTACTCTTAATATCCTCACTGGGGCACTGAGCTCTGCCTGTGGAGAGCTGCAACACCCAAGCTGCGTCACCATCTGCCCCAGAAGAGAGACTCCCCGCAGCAGAGGCTAATAACTGGCCGCATACTACAGGTGGAGTCACGAATAACTACTACTGCCATCATCCCCATCCCCCTATCTTTATTGACACCGATGGGGTCACGGAACCAGGCCAGGCTTGTGATGCTTACCTGCATAGATCATCACTTATGGGGGACAGCAAGCTAAGTCCCACCTACTTGCCAATAAAACCCTGTTTCCTTCACATCATTAAGCTCTGCTTCATCATCCCACTAAGCTTGGAAAAGATGTAAAAATAGATGCATTTGAGAAAGCAACGCCAATGTTTTCCTGATGCATCAGGGTATGTGCATGGCATATCAAAAGCCGTGAGCACATACCCTGAATCAGACACTGTGTTGCCCTTTGGGAAAGTTCTCCACTGCAGTTTTATTGTCACCATAGATGTCTACCTGCATCATGCACACAGGACCATTACTATCAAGGAGTGAACCACAAGGATGCTGCTCTCCTTTGCCAAAGAAACTCCGTGTGTCAACATAGCTTTGGGTGGAGTGTACGACACCTACTTGCTGCTTCGGGCCAGTGTTCATCCACCCTGCTGCCAGTTGTCGATGCCGTCGGTTAGTAAGACACATAACACCAGAGTTCACTTGACCAACCAGTTTTGTTTACTTTTATTTTATCACACTGTTATATCAGACATGGCCTTCCTCTCTCTGTAGAGTACTACTCTTCATTCTGTTCTCTGTTATTTCAGACCTAGTCTTCAATACTCTGTGGTCTGTGCCTCCTTCCCCCTTATACTGCACACCTTTGTCCACTTCTGGACCCACAACGGCTTTTCTAGTCGGACGACTCTCTAAGTCCACTGGGGAGAGCCATAGGCTCCGGAGCTCCAGAGGTTACCTTGGGGTTCACTAATTGGCCCTAGCACCGAGACCACATCTTCTCACTTTGAGCCCACTTCTTCAACTGACTTCCCCTGGAGCTGCCACTCCTGACCATACGCCCTGCCATCTGTCACTTTTCTCTTTTACTACTTTAACCTTATCTTATCTAACATCTCTTCTAAAACTCGCTTTACCGCCAGCTATGCCAACCACTAGATGGCAGCATTTGGTAACCTGATAAACAGTCCTAACTGTGCTACATCCAGAACCTATTTTTCTCTAAAACTTAAATATCAAGGCATACTATTCAACAGTAAATGCCAAACTGTACAGAGCGAGAAGCAGGCTGACAGTGAGGGTATGATTCCAACTTCCTGATTCCAGGACCTTTGATGACCTCATAGTCATGTGACCAGTCTGTAAGCCAATGTCTGTACAGCATTCTCACCAGACTGGTCACATGGCTATGACGCCATTCAAGGTCCTGTAGGCAGTGGTGCTTACTGGAGGCACAGCAATGATCAGACGTGGAAGCAGAAGCGGCCAGGAAAGAGAGTCTGCAGGAAGCGTTTCGGACCTGTAACTATGTTTTTTAATAATGTGCCTTTTTTTTTACAGCCTCTGGACCCGTCTTGGACCCAATCTGTAACATGAGCTTCCCAGGAAAGCTCGTGATCGGGATTGTGTACATGATCACTATGTGATCGGTACGATCTCCGATCTTTACAGTTCAGGATCACACATCGCTAATTACAATTACTCCAAAAACTGTATGGTTGCATGATGCATGAATATATCACACTCGTAGACTTCTACGGAGCTTTCCTTTGCTTTGGCCTATATCTCTGTAATTGTGGTTCCTCTGAGAGCAATGGGTGGCTGCACATGGAGGCTGTCCAGCAGCAGGTTTTCTGCTCATATGACCATGCTTATTGCCATAGAAGTTAATAGTTGGACAGTATTTATGCAAACAGCATTGCATATTCAGCCAGTGAGGCCTTTAGTCTAAGAATATATGCTTTGTCAATACCAAGATTATCTAGAACAAATAAAGGAAGGAAGGTAGAATATAGAACAGTCACCTCGCGATCGATGAGTAGGACTAGGGCTCGGCCAGGAAATGTGCTAGCAGTGACCCACAGCCGACTGACCTCTCCCTCCCCTCTGAAAGTCTTGCTGTCAGCAGTGTTCTCTATTCCTGTCTGGCGACTTCATGTTCTTCCTTGTCTTATGTAATGTTAGATTGAATGACAGAATATATTGCTGACCTGATAATAAAGTACAATGTGGAAGCTTCCATGTTCAGAATGAAAGAACATAATATTAGAGGTCACATTTTATTTGAGGACAAAAAATGTTTTACTTAAAGGGGTTGTCCTACACTGTGGTAAAAGCTTTTTTTTTGTAGGTATTGTTGTTTTTAACACAAAAAAATGAAGGACTACTCATCTTTAAGTGCAGCTTCGGATCCAGTGCAGGCCGATCTGAAGGTCTGTGCCCGCTCCAGAAGTGATGTCTACTCTATTGGGAAGGTACAGGATGGCTGCAGTGGTCAGATGACTCTCTGATGATGCACTCTTCTAGTTTCTTTACTGTTTCTTTGATGAAGCTTTGGAAGCTGATTATACCTCCATATATTATTTTAAAACCATCAATGACTAAAAGAAAAATTATCAAAACAACCCCTTTAAGGAGCTACTGATCCAAAAAGTCATTTGATTATTTATTTTTTTAAATCTCATAGAAATGTAAATATTTCAGAATAAGTTGTTCATATACAGTAGGAACAACACAATTTCTGGCCAGTATTTAGTCTGCAGACTGGATTTCTCTCCAGTTTTCCACTCTAAATGCTATGTTTAATTTTTAGTTGTCTCTGAGCTAGTGGGTGGAAACTAGCTGCTGTGATGTCTGCCATACACAGTACACATAAGACATGAAGAATTCCTGCTCCCCTGTGTTTTTGCAGCACGTGTTTATAAGTTCATTGAAAGATAAACACATTGGTGAAAGAGATGGACATATTTCTTCAAGTAGAATTGAGTTCTACTCAAATTTTTAAAAAATTTGCATTCTGAATTTTTTTCTAATTCGCTCTGTGCCCATTCAGAAAAACGGTGGCCAGCTGGGGCCGCCATCTTGCTAAGCAGTAAACAGGCGGTAAAAATTAAAATAGTGAAAGAAAACTAACCCACTATTGATCGGCAAGCAGTGCAATGCTCGGTCCTCAGTATTTGAAATGATGATTGAACACTACGTTGCTCAAGTGCTCTTTACTCGAGTTGAGCAGGTCAGATGCTAGTACAGGCTCTAAAATAATGGGTCACTGATTGGGCAATTTGGCTCTCTGTCCACGTACAGCCAGCCATAAACAGAGCATTTCTGGAGGGGGAGGGCAGGATTTATTTACATTTTTTTATGCCCGGTGAGAGCCATTCAGAGACTGCAAGTGGCTCTCACTAGGGTGCCAGTTCGCATCATTATTCAATGAGGCAAGCCTGTGCTTTGTGTTAGATTTTCCCGAACGACACATCTGTGCACCCGTGATACTCAACCAAGTACCGCAAGCACCTGAGCACCACGATGCTCGATCGAGTATCGAGCAGTGGAGAACACGCTCACCCATTATTAGTACTTCCACACGCCAGTTATTAGGTTCCACGTTGGCTCCAGGTTCACATCCCTCCCACAGGAACTCATTCACTAATTATGCAACCATCAACCAGAGTGCACCGACTTTTCAGCCAAACTAACGTCAGTACGGTTTGCCCAGGCCAGCGCTGATTTTCTTCCTGAGGACTCACACTACTAGAAAAAGCCTGAAGGTAGAAGACGCTCTCTAGAGTCAAGGGCCTTGAATACCTTATAATGGGATGGCGCTAGTTCTCTTTATGCCTTCACTTATTGAACCCTTCCTTCTTGGATCCTTGCTGTGACCTCGATATTTTACACGACTTCACTTGTGCCCACATTGTTATCTACTAAACTAAGATAGAGTCTCCCCAGTACTCCTAGAGACTAACTCCACCCTCATCAGTGGGCTGATCCCACACTTAAAGATGTTGTCCACTACTTTTACATTAATGGCGTATCCTTAGGATAGGTCATCAATGTCTGATCGGCCAGAGTCCGACACCCGGCACCCCCGCCAATCAGCTGTTCTCGGTCCCGGCAGTGACAGCAGGCAGCCGGAAATGCTCAGTTCAGATGTGCAGTATGCTTAGGCAGATGTGCAATACTCGGTTACGCCATCAGTGTAAAAGTAAGGGACAATCTATTTAACTACTGCTTAACCATACTATTATCTACTACTAGAGACCCTATCTAAACCAGCCACAAGATGTCAACATTTCATACATAGCAATCCTATAATATAAATTCTGTACAGTGATATGCTGGTGTCTTCAGGGGCAGGAATCTGACCACCTCCCTACACAGTCATGCTGTACACCCTGATATGCTTTAATCTTTGATTGCTTTATTTCTACGTGTATGTCAAGGGTAGTTGGCACATGTATTTACATAGCATGCAAATATTCTCTGACCTACAAGCCCATATAAATGATTTAGATGGGTTGCTTTTGTGGACATATTCCCTTTAAATGATCGGATCCCTAGGCCGTGGTCTACAGACCAGTCACCAGTTGGCAGTGGGGTGCTGGAGGAAGGGGAGACAGCATTGTTAAAAAAACAGTCATGATTGTAGAATAAGTAGATGTAGAAACTTGGCACTCAAGATAAATGTGAATAGTGGTCTTTTATTGGGAAGAACTTGTAGGGCCAGCACAAGCACAGACATTTCGGTCAAAGACCTTCATCAGTGTGCATGCAGGGGGCCCTCAGAAGGTATAGCAACTTGGCAACTGGCGTAGTCAGATAAGACGCGGTGTCCACCACTGTCTATGTGGCATTCACCTGCATACCTGCTGCAAAATCTATAACATGGCCTCCACCTGTAACATGGTCTTCTTATTGGGTAGAGAGGGGTTTGGTTCCCCTAGGCACCTTGCAGGACTGCTACCGTTGTATTCTCTATACTTATACCCATTTTATATCCCATGATGTGTGCTTACAGGAGCCAGTAGATCCTCTCCTAATGCTCGATGTCCTGTGAAGAACAGATGACGCCGCGTTTGGCCAAAAATGGCCATTCTAATTTAAAGATTTCTCAGCTGCGATGATTTGTTTGTCTATGGATAGAAAACTGAACCTTTTGCGTGGTCTCTGCTCAGGCTGAACATAAATGTGTTAATTCTTTAGTGATTTAAGCTCCAGCTCAGGCATCAAGAGCATTTGTCAAGTCATAAATCTGTTTAATTAAAGATTAATTGAAACAGGTTGCTGACAAATACTCAGCACAGCGGTGTAGCACTTAATACAGACCTGGTTGATGAACTTGTAGAATTGCTCACTCTATTATGCCCCATGCACTACTTGGCACTCGTTTAGAAAGTTGTGTTTGCTGCCAGCTGCATGGTGAATAAGATCCCTGGCTTGTGCAGCTGACCGCATGGATTATAATGGATGGGTAAACATACTGATCCTCTCTGGTCTTTAGAAGCTTTGCTGAAATTTCCAGAGACAATGCCAGGCTTCGTGCCATGTAAGTTCCATCATCATTTTTCACTGGTTCTGCAAACTATCATCTTGCTGCAGAATGTTCCTTATGACTCTTCCTCGTTTCTATTCTTGTGAAAGAACAAAACAAAATACAAAATGTTCCCTGGACCAATGTGAACACATTTTAAAAAAAAACATGTAACCTCATTGTAACAAATGACAATTATGAGGGGCATCTAGTCTGCATCACGCTTTCTTGTATACCCTATTAGGTCATGAGCTGATGGAGTGGTATAACGTTCCACTTGAGGTTTAGCTGTAACGTGTGTGTTTATTAATATTTCTACAAAAATGAAAATGCACCAAATTACCTCAAATCAATGATTGTATATTGTGCTGCACCTTAAAGGGAACCTGTCATCAGAAATTTCGCCCAAAAGCTAAAAGATTCCCCCTCTGCAGCTCCTGGGCTGCATTCTAGGAAGGTCCCTGTTATTATTGTGCCCCATGTGAGACCAAAATAAAGCCTTTATAAAGTTCTACCTTTTTGTATGCAGCTTCTGTAAATCCGTCACGGGGGCGGGCTCTCTGCCGTCCGTTATTCTGCCCCCTGGTCCTGTATGCCGCCCCCATCGCTCCTTTCCATATCTGATGCACCGCCCACTGCTCCAGCCATCCCCGCGCATGCCCAGTGCCAGTCTCACAGGACTGAGCAGTGTGACCGCTGGTGACGTGTGCGCAGGCAAGTGATTATGGACGGGACTGTGACTGTTATCAGCAAGTACCCGGCCATAATCTCTTGAGCGCGCAAACCTCTCCAGCATTCACACTGAGCTCAGTGTAGATGCTAGACTGTATGGGCTGCTTCCAGGAATGACGTCCCTTTGTCACGTGATAGTATTTCGAACACGCCCCTATCACATGACAAAGGGACGTCATCCCTGGAAGCAGCCCATACAGTCTAGCATCTACACTGAGCTCAGTGTGAATGCTGGAGAGGTTTGCGCGCTCAAGAGATTATGGCCGGGTACTTGCTGATAACAGTCACAGTCCCGTCCATAATCACTTGCCTGCGCACACGTCACCAGCGGTCACACTGCTCAGTCCTGTGAGACTGGCACTGGGCATGCGCGGGGATGGCTGGAGCAGTGGGCGGTGCATCAGATATGGAAAGGAGCGATGGGGGCGGCATACAGGACCAGGAGGCAGAATAACGGACGGCAGAGAGCCCGCCCCCGTGACGGATTTACAGAAGCTGCATACAAAAAGGTAGAACTTTATAAAGGCTTTATTTTGGTCTCACATGGGGCACAATAATAACAGGGACCTTCCTAGAATGCAGCCCAGGAGCTGCAGAGGGGGAATCTTTTAGGTTTTGGGCGAAATTTCTGATGACAGGTTCCCTTTAAAGGGAACCAATCACCAGGAATTTCCTATATAACCTAAAGCCAGTGCTATACTGGCACTATCAGGCTGATTCTATACTTACCAGTTGTTGTCAGCTCGAATGTTTAGGTTTTGAAACACAAGCAAGTAAAGTTTATAAAATCACCAGCTTCTTGAGTGACAGCAGCTGAGGATCAGATAATATCTGGGGGGTAGTCATAGTTATCCTCTCCCCCTGTTAGAATTAGCATAAGTATTATGGTAGATGCTAAAATGTACGGGTTCCTGACAGGTATGACGCAACTTGTCATGTGATGGGGCGTGTTCAAAATGCAGCCCGATGTTTCCAGCCCCATGTCTCCAGACAGAATAAACATTATTTTTCTAAGTCCACGTGGGCATACAGTTGATTATAATAGAAGCGGGGGTCTGGGGGTAAGACCCCCAGATAGGGAGGTGCAGGGGGGCGAAGAATGATTATAGTGGATAGGAAGACACATCACCACGCCCACCAACCAAGTAGGTCATGCCCACAACTAAGCTGGTCACGCCTACTAAGCTGTCAGGAGCCAGTACATTCTAGTCTGAAACTAAGTATTATACAGTCAATTTACTTTTTCACTAGCAGGACCTGTGTGAGGTCATACCCATGTGACCAGAAGGGGCGGGGCCTCAGCCAACAAAGCTGATACCAGTAAGCAACATTTTTCTGTTGGCTGAGGCCCCGCCCCTTCTGGTCACATGGGTATGACCTCACACAGGTCCAGCTAGTGAAAAAGTAAATCAATTGTTTGGAATATTATTTTCTAACCCCTTTACCCACAAACCTGTTTTCACCTTCCTGACCAGGCCAATTTTTTTCAATTCTGACCAGTGTCAATTTATATGGTAATAACTCTGAAACGCTTCAATATATTCCAATGATGAGAATACATTTTTCATGACACATTGTACTCCACGATAGTGGTAAAGTTAGGTCGATATGATTTGCATTTTTTTTTTTTTAAGTTTCAAAAAACTGACAAAAAAAGTGAAAATTTTGCAATTTTCAAACTCTGAATTTGTATACCCAAAACCAGATAGCTACAATATATCAGACAAAATAGTTAATAAATAGCATTTGTCACATGTCTACTTTACATCAGTATGATTTTTTAAATATTTTTTTATTAGAAAGTTAGAGTGTTAAAAATTTATCATTTATCAATTTCTAATTTTTCCAACTTTACAAAACCATTTTTTTAGGGACCACATCACATTTGAAGTGATTTCGAGGGGTCTATGTGATAGAAAATACCAAAAAGTGACACCATTTTAAAAATGCACTTCTCAAAGTGTTCAGAACCACATTCAACACGTTTGTTACCTTTCAGGTGCTTCACAGGAACTAAAGCAATGTGGAAGTAAAAAAATTTCAATTTTACTTTTTTCACAAAAATATTGCTTTAGCCCCAAATTTTGCATTTTCACAAGGGTAAAAGGAGAAAGTTGACAGTGCAATTTGTTGAGCAATTTCTCCTGAGTACTCCGATACCCCATACGGGATGGAAAACTACTGTTTGGGTGCATGGCAGGGCTCGGAAGGGAAGAAGTGCCATTCAACTTTTGGAGCACAAAATTGGCTGGCATAGATAGCGGACACCATGTCGCATTTACAGAGCTTCTCATATGCCTAAACAGAGGAAACCTCAGACAAGGAACCCCATTTTGGAAACCACATCCCTCATGGAATTTATTTAGGGGAGTTGTGAGCACCTTGAACCCACAGGTATTTTACAGAATTTTATAAATTTGAGCCGTGAAAATGAGAAAATCATTTTTCCAATAAACATATTGCTATTGCACCAGATTTTTCATTTTCACAAGGGTAACAGGAGAAAGTGGACTGTAAAATTTGTTGTGCAATTTGTCCTGAGTATGCTGATACCCCATATGTGGTCGAAACTACTTTCAACAGAAAGTGCAAAGCTAGGAAGGGAAGGAGGGCCATATTGGAGTGCAGATATTGCTGCTGGAATGGTTTTGTCATGCCATGTCACTTTGGCAAAGCACTTGAGGTGACAGAAATCAGAATTCCCATAAATGACCCTACTTTACAAACTACATGCTACAATGAATTTATCTAGGGGTGCAGTGATCATATTGACATCAGAAGTGTGTCACAGAATTTTTTACCATTGAGCGGTGAATAAAAAATAATTAAATCTTTACTAGTAAAATATTGCTGTAGCCCCAGATTTTACATTTTCACATGGGAAAATTTGTAAATATGGCACCAAAATTTGTCCCACAATTTGTGCTCAATCTAGTGTACCGCCCCGCGCTCGGCTGCAGCCGAGCCGCTTGGATCTGGGCTCGTCGGTGGGTGGCTCGAGCGCCTCCGAACCTGGGGTCACGTCGCTCTGAAAGGATGCTGGCGCTACGTAGGGGGTTGGTAGGTAGGTTTACGGCCGGGGCCGTGGTTTGAGTTAAGTTCGTGACGCCACCCACGGGCTGTGGTGAATGTAGACACCACCACTGCCGTTTACTAGGCCCCCGGGGACGGTGTTGCGCAACCAGGTGTTGACCCCTCCGTGGGTAGGGGTTGATGGTCCCGGGGCCCGGTGGTGAGGGTGCGGGCAGATTGGTGTGGTGCGGGGCGGTGCGCGGCCCGAAGGCACAGTTGTACTCACTCTGACAGATACACTGGAGTCTCTGGTAAACCAAAAAGATGGTGGTCGGTGCCTGCAGCCGGCTGCGTCTGGTCCCCCACTCGGTTTGGTGGTCCCCGCCTTTCTCCTGCACCTTGTTTTGTAGCTGTGGACTGCCTGCGCTTCAGCGATGGGAGTCCGCTCCCCGGCTGTGTGTGTGTCGAGAGAGCCCGTTTTCCCGCAGACGCTGGCCCGTGGGATCTCTCTGCCTGAGCGGTGGCTTTCTATCCCCCTCGTTGGGCTGTTGTCTTCAGTCGGGACTTGGTTGGGGAAGGACCTAAGGTCCAGACCTCAATCAGTGAATTAACTTAGTCCGATAGATTCGGGACCTCGTTTCAGGGTCTGAGTATCCCCCTGTGTGCTCCGGTTTTCAGTCGGTTCCCCGGTTTGGTACCGGCGGGCCACTACCCTGTCCCGGTACCTTACGGTTCCACCAGGCTGTCTTCCCGACTCCTGCAGGCGGCGACCACCGTCTGTCCAGGCTACAACCCAGACCCCTGTCAGACGTTTACTCCTCTCTCTTTCACCTCCTAAACTCCTCTCCTTTGACTACTGAACTTGACTGACTTGCACTTTCTGCCTCAGGCCCTCTGACCTCCTCGGTGGGCGTGGCCAACCACCTGGCTACACCCCCTGGTGTGTCCATTAAGCTCTGAGGGAGGTGACCAAAGTTTTGTGGTTGGCTGCTGTTACCTTTTTAAGGGGGACGAGTGTTTGTGCAAGGGCCTGTCTGTGACTACCTGGCTAGTCCACACTAGCAATACCCCAAATGTGGCTATACAGTACTGGTTAGCCACCCGACAAAGACTTGCGAGGGAATGAGTGCTGAATCTTGCAACACAGATTTTACTAGAATAGTTTGCAGACTGCTTATACAGAGCCTCAAAATACCAGAAAAGCAGAATCCCAAGTGACCCTATTTTGAAAATTACACCCCTCTGGAAATTTATCTGGAGGTGTAGTGACGATTTTGACTCCATGGGTATTTTCCAGAAACAAACAGCAATGGATGTTCCTGAGTGAAAATTGCAAATATGCAATTCTAGTGCTCAGTACATTGTAATGGCTTTCCTCACTACAGTAAGCGCCAAACATGTGGATGCTAAATGTGGTTTAGGCATGCTGTAAGGAGGCTCAGAAGGAGGTGGTCATTTGGATTTGGAGTGCTGATTTTGCTGGGTTTCTTTTGGGATTTTTGGGAGTAAAGACTAGTGATGACTGAGCGAACCCTAATGCTAAAGTTCAGGGTTCGTACCAGACACTGAGCATTCGGGGATGGAAATCTAACATGGACTTTTAAAAAAAAGTCAGTGTACAAGTTTAGAGGTCGGGTGCTGTTCGTATGGTAATAAAGTTTGTTGTAATGCTGCAAACAATCAACAAGCTTTCTTGCATGTGAAAGGTGCCTGTACACTGCTGTGAACAATAAAGAAAAAAAAATGACGTAGGCTATTTTTCATAACCAGTGCAGGTAAAGCAGACAATGGTGGGCTGCAACCATCAGCTGTCAGCTATACCTTGGCTGGTTATCAAAAATAGAAGGGATCTCATTATTTTTTTCTTCTTATTATTTATTTAAACAATTTTAAAAAAAATTCCCACTGTGGAGTCCCCTCAATTTTTGATAACCAGACAAGGTAAAGCAGACAGATGGGAGCAGGTATTATCAAACTGGGAATTCCTATGTTAATTTGGTCTTTCCCAGCCTAAAAATAGCAGCGTAAAGCTGCTCCAAAAGTGGCGCATTCATTATATGAGCCAGTTCTGCTGCTTTGCCCAGCGCTTCCCAAATGCCCTGGTGTGGTGGCAATAGGGGTAATAGTTTTGGAGTTGATGTTAGTTGTGAATTGATAGCTTGCATCAAGCCCAGGGTTTAGTAATAGAGTTAAAAGTATAGAGTTAAAACACACACACACACACACACACACACACACACACACACACACACACACACACACATACACACTGGAAAAAAATAGTTTATTTGAAAAAAGATTCCCCCACACCCCCTCATTTACAAATGTATTAATTAAAAAGAAATCCTCAAAATTCCTATGCAATCCAATGGTATAATGTCCCACAATGCTCATCAATTTCTATCCATCTCAGCCTGATAATACCAGCCCCTAGCTGTCTGCTTTACCTTGACTGGTTATGAAAAATAGGGCAGAGCCCACGCCATTTTTCAAACTACTTATTTAAATAAAAAAATGGCATGAGACCCCCTCTATTCTTGATAGCCAGCCAAAGTTAAATTGACCGCAAAGGGTTGTAACTAGGGATGGGCAAACCAGAACTGTAAAGTTCGGGGTCCGTACCGAACACATGGTGTTCGTGCACACGACCCCGAACACGAGCTTTCTGGGATGTTCGTGTTACAGTTCGTGTTACAGTTCGGTTCCAGGGGCTTTAAAAAAAAGCACGTTATTAAAAAAACATTATGATCATACTTACAGTTCCCGCGACGCGTCCTGCAGACTCTGCCTCCCAGCGCTTCTGCTTCCGTGTCTGTCCGATCATTGCTGTTCCCCCCGGTAAGCACCTCTGGCTAAAAGGACCTGCCGTCACCGTGACATCATACCCATGTGACCAGTCACATGTGAATGTTGTATTACCTCATTGGCTACAGACTAGTCACATGAGTATGACGCCATCAAAGGTCCTAGTGCGCCGTGATGCGAGTGTCATCGCATCATGGCGCACAATCTCCCGACGGCAGTGGGTCAGCTGCATGTATTTCCACAGCTGAGGTGCTCCTGTCGGGAGAGTGGGGTGATGCAATGCGAGATGTAAGTGCAATCATCCCCTCACTGTCAGCCTCTGCTTCATCGCTCTGTCCAGAACAATGCAGCAGGCTGACATGGCTCTCTATGCTTCTCACTGTGTATAGACACTGTCTGTGCACAGTGATGAAGCAGAGTTGACTTTGCTCTTTGCTTCTCACTGTGTATAGACTGTGTCTGTGCACAGTGATGAAGCTGACATGGCTGTCCCTGTGGATTACGTTGGACTAAGGATTTTTATAATAAAGATGGAATCATTAAATGTTTTTTTGTTTTATTTCTAATAAAAACATTTTCTCTGTGTTGTGTTTTTTTTTTTTACTGTTTACTAGAAATTCATGGTGGCCATGTCTATTTTGGCGTGACACCATGAATTTCGGGCTTAGTACCATTTGAGAATACAAAGCTGTTATTAACCCCTTTATTAGCTAGTGAGCCACCGACATCACGGCCGCTGGACGAGCCGGGTAAAGCACCTGGAAATGGCGCAAAGAAACAATACGCAATTTCCAGGGACGGCTGCATGCTGCCAAGAATCCCAGCCCCCAGCTGTCTGGTTTTACCTGACTGGTGATCAAAATACGGCGGGAGCCCACACATTTTTTTTTAATTACTTTTTTAAATACAAAAAAATGAATGGGCTTCCCTGTATTTTGATTGCCAGCGAAGGTAACGCCAGGCAGATGAGGGTGACAGCCCGTAGTCGTCTGCTTTATCTGCGCTGAGAATCAAAAATACAGCGGAGCGCTACGGCATTTTTTTTAATGATTTATTTTTACAGTACTGTGATGTCAGGCAATCAAAATACAGGGAAGCCCATTTTTTTTTTTTTAGACATTTAAATAAATAATTAAAAACAAATGCGTGGGCTCCCGCTGCATTTTTTGTATTGCTAGCTAAGGGTAATCCAAGCAGCTACTTGCTGCTAACCTCCAGCGCTTGGTGTTACCTTCACTGGCAATGGAAAATCCAGGGAAGCTTTTTTTAAGTTTTTTGCCAAAAAACTAAGAAAAAAAAAATGATGTGGGCTTTGCCATATTTTTGAATGCTAGCCAGGTACAGCGGGCAGGTACGGGCTGCCCCCAACCCCCAGCTGCCTATTTGTGCCCGGCTAGGAACCAAAAATATAGGGAAGCCCTTTTTTTAATTATTTCATGAATTTCATGAAATAAAAAAAAAAACAACAACATGGGCTTCGCCCAATTTTTGTGTCCAGCCAGGTACAACTAGGCAGCTGGGGATTGGAATCACAGCTCAGGTTGGCCCAAGCTTTCTGGGCCTCCCCACTGCGAATTGCAGTCCGCAGCCGCCCCAGAAATTGGCACGTTCATAGAAGCGCCATCTACTGGCGCTCTATCCAACTCTTCCAGCTGCCCTGGTGCCGGGTGGCATGCTGGGTAATAAGGTGTTAATACTAGCTTTGTTTTACCAGCTAATATTCAGCCAGAGATTCTTAATATCAGGCAAGTTTGACCCGGCCATTAAGAATCTGCAATAAAGGGTTAAAATAAAGACACCACACAGAGAAAAAATACTATATTAGAAATAAATACACAGACACACTCAGGGACTCCATGTTTATTACTCACTCTCAACCCTCCACGATCCTGGTCTTCTGTCTTCTTTCTTTTTCAACCCATGCAGCTCTGCTATATCAGACAGCACAGGGGAGGAAGAACGCTTCTGCTCCCCTGTGCTGTGTAATTACTCAATGAGTGAGCAGAAGCTGTGGGTTGGTAAGCGGTGACGTTACCGCTGCCATCGTTGCCATATTAACCTGACGGGTGGGTTACTATAGCAACAGTGATCTCCGATCATCTGATTCCCGGCGCCGCGATTCACCGGCTGTGGCAGCCAATCCCTGCATATGGGCTGACTCTGTAAAGAGCACCATCATGCAGGGATGGGGAGCAGAGCATGTGCCTGAGCATCTCGCCGATACACGTCACTCGCCGAGTATACCGACTACTGAGATGCTTGGGCGAGCACCGCGTACCAGCGAGATGCACTGACAAGACCTAGCATGATATCATATCCATGTAACCAGTCTGTAGCCAATGAGATAATACAATTCACACGTGACTGATTACATGCTATGACGTCACGGAAGGTCCTTTGGTTACCGAGTGGCACAGCGATGATCGTACTCAAAAGGAGAAGCGGCGGGAGACAAGTGCAGGACGCGTCGCGGGACTTGTAAGTATAATGACAAGGTTTATTATTAACTATATTCTTTGTTTTACAGCCCCATCACATAACTGTAAAGTCCAAGTTCGGTGTTCGGATGCAAGTTCGCGTTATATCAGAACCCGAATGCGAACTTTACAAAAGGATCGGGCGAGTCTCCCGAACACGAACATTGGGGGGTTCCCCCATCCCTAGTTGTAACCTGCAGTTGTCTGCTTTACCTGCACTTATCAACCTGTGGTTATCAAAAATATGGGAGACCCCATGTCATTTTTTATCTATTTATTTATTGCCTATCCACATTTGTTTGAAAGGCAATTGCCCCTATATTGCTTCCTTTTGCAGTCATCTAGCTGTTACTATGATTATTTTAAGCCATTTCACAGCACACAAGTTAGAGTCTTAATTGAATTAAAAGGGATCAGAGGTCAACTTCGAGTCAAGTCTGAGTCCTGAAACGATCTTCCAAGGGTCCCCTCATCTATAGTGAAAAGCCAAAGTGTTGTGAATACATTTTCCTGTTTCGGGCTCCCTCTTGTGGTCAGTGCTGGCGGTGCAGTTGACTTGTGGAATGAGAGCCACACACCTGTAGAGGACTGACAATCAGGCCTTTCAGATTGGGACTATATAACTGAGTAGTTTTCTCCTGTTACTTGCCGGTGCGCAATTGATTTCCTGTGTGTTAAGGACATTCTGAAACCAGCCCTGCTCTCTACCAGAACTCCTCTCAAGATAAGTTGGTCTTTGTACCTCTGCTTATTGTTTCCACTTTCTTGTTGTTTTTTCTGTTTTGATACTATTGCTTGATTCCTATTTTGCCTGTGTGGAGTTCCTGGTGGAATTGGATCATTCGCTGCTGGCAGTGTCTGTATATTTAGCTCCATGATTCTGCAATGTATTATGTTTTGTCATGCTTGGTATTAAATTCAGTCCCTCATCTATATTAGTGTTTTTGGATCCTAGTAACATCAGAGTACTGATATAATGGGGGAGAAGCCGTGTGGTCTCAGGGTTTTTCCCATGTCAGGCGTGCTGAGATTTTTTAGGGTTTTTACGGCTGCAGACAGTGCTCTTTCCTATCTTTTCCTATAAAGATAGTTTGGGCCTCATCTTTGCTGAATCTGTTTTCTAGCTTTGTATTGTGTTTTCCTATATCAACACAGTCTTTACATGTGGGGGGCTATCTATATCTTTGGGGATTGCTCCAAGGCAGATTAGCTTTTCTTATATTTCTATCTGTAAGAATATTTATCTCTCCGGCTGTGTCGAGATGAGTAGGTTATCGTAGGCTCGTCCCACTGTTAAGGTGAACTCTTAATCAGAGATCACTAGTTGCCTACTGCCTGGCCGAATTGATATGGGCCAAGTGCATGCATAAAAGAATCCACACCAGACACAGTCGGATATGTAATCTTTTCTTGGTCACAGTAGAAAAGGCACCAAAAACAGACTGAGGAGACTCATGCGTCCTCTTGATATAGGCTAGGGGCGTACACAAGTTCAGATATGCCCATTTAGTGGGACAGTTCATGGGCTAGCGAATGGGGAGATCCGTGTTGCTGTTGATGGGCAGGTCTGACTCCAGTGGATGAAACCATGACGATGGGAGGGACGTCATCTGGTGCATCCACGCTGATGGTTTGGTCTGTGATGTCTTGTAGCTTGACCAGGGGTCTTCCCTTATATGGAGGTCTTCTTTCATCTGGACATTCCTTGCATTCCAAGCAAGGTGTGGATAACAGGAAATGGTGGCCATCTTTATATCTGTGTCATGTATATGATCTGAAACCTGAATTATGTAAGGCAAATCGATATATTTCCCACAATCCCTTATCAAAAGGTTAATTAAGTATTTGATGTAAAGCTCCTCCTCAACAGTCCCCCCTAAATACTTCATTAACCTTCTGACCCTACTGCTAACCCATCAGTCTCCAATACCTGGCTGCAACTCTTTTCTTTTTGCTGCCCGCTATACGAGCAATGCTAAGCCTTTGCCCCCATTGGTACAGACTTCGATTGGAGCCTGATGTACTCGCCCTACCCTGACTGCCTAGCTGGGGACTGTGAAAGACTGAAGGGGGCCTAGCTGCTCTATATCTAATGAATAGCTGACCTCCTGAGCTAGGAAAGTGGGGACTGACGTTTCTACTCCTTTCTCGATCATCTTCCTTATACAGGGAAAAACACAACAAACAACAATAGCTACAACAATTAAGACAACAAGGATCACTATGCCTATCTGAGCCAGCCATCTCTGCCATCCCTTCATCCATGAAAAGTATTGGTCCCAGGGATCCTCTACGCCTGAATTCCTTTTTAATTCTTTTTGTAGAGAAGCTAGCTTTTTTATGGCTACCGTAACCTTCCCAGTGGGACCCGTATTGTCTGGAATATAGGTACAACACGCGGATTTCACCATTTTACAAACACCTCCTTTCTCTGCCAGTATCATGTCAAGGGCCATTCTGTTTTGAAATGCCATTATTGATGTGGGGCCTAGCTGATCTGCCAAACCTTGAAGAGCTTCTCTAGTGTAATTGACAAATCTTTGTTGGTTATAATAGATGTAATTGATCCAGTCTACATTTTTATTTATGGTCACTAGAGGTAGTATGAATGACTCGAAACCTGCTTTGACTTGATCCCTGGCTTTAAATTCTTCTGGTACCCCCCTTGGGACTCCTATAGCATCAATGTAAACATGGGGGTCAAAACTGCCTTTGGGTTCGGGATTTGTCTCTCTTTTTGTTCTGTGTAGCTCTTCTGAGGTTAGGGCTTCCTCTCCTTCTGCTGCTATATAGAAGGGCATTATGGCTTTGGCTAGTGTGCATTCCCCCATCCATTCACCTTCTAAATGAGTTCTGATCTTCATGTCCCCACATATCCAGAAGACATCAGAAATGGACTGGGTCTGGTTGACCAGGTCCTCTCTGGTGGAATTACTATATCTGCTGCAATATCCCTCTGTGAAATTACCCACAAATGTGTTCCCCTCAGTGCTAGTATAACAGGTGTATTTTCCTGGATATATGGTGATGCCTTGACCTGGGTTAGGTGTGTCTGTGACTATGGGGTATTTCTTTTTCCAGTTTTCACAATTTAATTCACTAAGGGATTTGTTAGTGAACAGACTCAGGAAACATTTTTCCACATCTGGGGGAAGATCTAGAGGGACAGATCCTAGGTGGGGTCTCGCCCCTGCACAGACAAAGCAATTAGACTTATTATATTGATTGGCGGTATATTTCATCCACTTCAACCATAAGTTGGTCTCAGTGTACCCTGTTTCAACGGCAAGGATATCTTCAAATGTGGGGTTTGCAATGGCCATCATTTTATTAAGTTTTTGAATACGGAACATTAGGGAGTTTGAGTGTGTGTTTCTATCCTTTGTCGACATTTCTCTTATGTCTGCTAATCTGAACACACCTAGATGGGCACAACTAGCACACCCACGATATACATATGTGCCCAGTAGATAGGTGCCATGATCGCCAGGTTGAGGGTTCTCCAGATTAAGGACTAGTGGATTACATTGACCATTAGTATCACAGGGCTTGATGACTTTTGTACGGGAGAGTGTCATCCTGTTGAGTAGGGGTTTGCCATGGGAATCTAGTTTATTTAGGGCTGTTTTCGGTCTATAACCCCAATCTTCACCAGTGTTCCACCCGACTGCCCTCCATGAACTACATGTTTGTCCCCACCCATCACCTGTAACACACATATATTGTTGTCCTGATCTTAATTGTGCTGGTTGACTCATTGAGGAAGGTGAGGAAGCCCATTGAGTGTCACACTGTACTACATCACAATAATCGAATTTAAAAGAAGCAACATGTGTAGTGGTGTTATACCAGAACGTAATCACCCCCCCTGCTTGGGTGATCGCGGCCTGTTGTGCTCCTACAAAGGAGTGTAGAACTGTGTAACACATAAGGTAAAAGATATGCAGTATTATGCAGAAGGCTCTGATGGAGGCGTGAACTTCTTGCAGTGGGAGGCGTGTATCCACGTTGGTCTTCCTTCAAGTTTGACAGAAGTGGGAGTAGTCAGGAGCACTTGGTAGGGACCTTCAAATCTCGGTTCCAGGGATGTCTTTCTGGTGAACTTCTTTACCAGCACGTAGTCACCAGGTTGGAAATTATGGACACCTTCACTGGAATCTGGATCTGGAATGGATGATAAAACTCGTGCATGTGTTATTGACAATTCTTTAGCAAGGGCAACAACATAATTCACAAGAGTATCACTTCCTAAAGCTAGCTGTTGTGGGAAGTATTGCCCCAGCCTTGGAGGCCCCCCAAAAAGAATCTCGTATGGTGTGAGTTTAGTGGGACCCCTTGGAGTGTTTCTGACTGAATATAAGGCAATAGGCAAAATGTCTGTCCAGGGAAGTTTAACCTCCTGACTAGCTTTCAGGATTTTGTTTTTCAGGGTACCATTAAGTCTTTCTACTTTTCCACTGCTCTGAGGGTGATATGGGGTATGTAGACCCAAATCCGCTCCTACAAACGTCCATAGCTCCTTCGTCAATACTGCCGTGAATGCAGGTCCTTGGTCACTCTCAATTACCTCTGGGACCCCATATCTGCATACTAACTCAGTTATCAGTCTCTTAACAGTCACCCTGGCAGTCATATTGGTTACCGGATAGGCTTCGGGCCATCCTGAGAACATGTCAGTCACTACCAGTACATACTCATACTTCCCTACTTTTGGCATTTGAATATGATCAATTTGAATTCTTTGGAAAGGATAGAGTGGTTTGGCCAAATGTTTTTGAGTAACTTTCTGGGGTGGTGCTGGATTGCATTTTGCACACACAAGGCAGGACTTGCAATAGTTTTGGGTGACAGTAGAGATCCCTGGTGCCAGATACATCTTCCAAATCAAGTTATTCATCTGGTTCTTGCCTCTATGGGTGATACTGTGTGCCCATTCTGTCACCGAGGGGTATAGGTTGCGGGGTAGACAGATCTTTTTGTTCTTCCTCCAAACTCCATCTTCATCTTTTTTTTGCTCCTGTTTCTTGCCAATGCTTTTTCTCATCATCGGGTGCCTTGTCTTGGTATAGATGAATAAACTTCATAGGAGAGCTCTGGAGTCCCTCTTCAGGATCTTGAGACACGTACACCACTGCTTTTTCTTTCCCAGGTGGGTGCATAGCATACGTTTTCGCTATTTTGTCAGCAAAGGAGTTTCCCTTCGCCTCTGGAGAATTTAATTTCCCGTGAGCTTTAATCTTGATCACTGCAACCTCTGAAGGTAGGTCCACAGCAGCCACAAGTTCTTTTATGGCAGCAGCATGTTTTACAGGATTTCCACTGGACGTTAGGTATCCTCTGGCTGCCCAGATACTGCCGAAGTCATGAGCCACTCCGAAAGCATATCTTGAATCCGTGTAGATGTTGGCCACCTTCTCTGCCGCTTCTTGACAGGCCAGCGTCAAAGCCTTAAGTTCCGCTTCTTGTGCAGACATGTGTGGTGGTAGGGATCCTGCTGAGATAACCTGGTCATATGTAACCACGGCATATCCTGTATGGAACCTTCCTGTTTCATCTGCAAATCTGGAACCATCGGTAAAAAACGTCAGGTCAGCGTGCGGGAGTGGGTCTTCGGACACAATTTTCTTTGAGGCTGCTTCTTGCTGCATCTGTTGTAGACAGTCATGATCATCTGAGTATGTATAGGCCTCTTCTCCTGGACCATGATTGTCATTGTCTATATCCCCCCTGGAAAGAGGAAGCAGTGTGGACGGGTTAAGGACGGTACAGCGGACAAGAGTGACATTATCCGGAATTAGGAGGGAACATTGGAGTCTCATATGACGCTGTAGTGACAGATGTTTAGGTTGAGTCTGGTCAAGTATAGCTTTGAGATCGTGTGGAGCCATCAAGAGCACTGGATGTCCTAAGATGATGTCTGAAGTTTTGTCCAGAAGCATATGTGCAGCATGTACGGCTCTAAGGCAAGTTGGTGAAGCTTGAGACACAGAGTCCAGACGGGCAGAGTAATAACCGATGGGTCTTGTTTTTCCCCCATGTTTCTGGGCTAGGACTCCGGAGGCATGTCCTGCTACTTCACTGATAAACAGGTAGAAAGGCAGCTGATAATTCGGGATTCCAAGGGCTGGTGCAGATTGTATGGCTTGTTTAAGAGCATAAAAAGCTTCCACAGATTCTGGTTTTAGTGGGAAAGCAGACATCTTGAGGTCATCATACAATGGTTGCATCAACTTGGAGGCATCTGGAATCCACTGCCGGCAGTAGGTGATAAGTCCCAAGAAAGCTTGTAGCTGCTTAGTTCCTTTTGGTAGGGGAACTGTCTCAATTGCGTCTTTTCTTCCACTTGTGAGATGTTTTAACCCTGGAGAGAGACAGTGTCCTAGAAACACGACTCTGGATTGACACCATTGAACTTTGGTGAGGGACACTTTGCAGTTCTGCTGTGCGAGGTGAAGTAGAAGACTGAGACTTGATTTTTCAGCTGCTGCTTGATCAGGACAACACAATAGAAGATCATCTACATACTGAAGGAGAACAACCTGATGGTTCATCTCTCTCCAAGGCTGCAGACAAGAGGCAAGGGCTTGAGAGAAATGACTTGGTGAATTCTGTGCTTCTTGTGGCAAGACCGTCCAGGTGTATTGTGATCCTTGGTAAGTGAAGGCAAACAGGTACCAATCTTCTGGATGCAATGGTACGCTGAAGAAAGCATTGGCTAGATCGATGACAGTGAAACGTGTAGCATCCGATGGTATCTGAGACAGCAGTGTATGTGGATTGGGCACGATGGGACTTTCCAATACAGTTGCTGCGTTAACAGCCCGGAGATCTTGAACCATACGGTACTTTGGGGCTTCTCCCTTCAATGTTCTCTTTTTGACTGGAAACAAGGGCGTATTACAGAGAGAGGTACACTTAACTAATGCCCCGTTATCCAGGAGAGTCTTAATTTGAGTACCCAAGGACTCTTCCTGAGCAGACTTGAGTGGGTATTGAGGCACCTTGGGGAGTTGAGCTCCGGGTTTAAGAATGACCCGTACCGGAGGTACAGCAAGACGTCCAATATCTTCAGGACCAGTGGACCATAGAGTAGATGGGACTTGCGACATCACTTCTGGTGGAACACCCGAGGCAGCATTAATGACTTCGTCCATCATCATAAGCAAAGGTGCTGCTTGAAGTTGACACTCTTCACTCGGATCGAGCGGATCAGTAATGGTGATGGTAAGACCATTGGATGAATAGTTGATAGTCGCTCTCAATCTTTGGAGAAGGTCTGCTCCCAGAAGGTTAGTGGGACAAGTGGGGGATACCAACAGGCGCATAAATACATCTTCGTATGGTCCAACCTGTACTTCTCGGGTGAGCTTGTTAGAAGTAGGCTTGCCATCTACTCCCACACAGGTTACTGCTTCAGAGGATATCAGATCGGGAAATGGCAGGTCCTGTAATCTGATTACACTTCTGGCTGCACCTGTATCCACAAGAAACGGTAAGGGTTTGCCTTGAACGTTGATGGTTACTTTGGCTATTGGACCAGACGTAGAAGCCAAAGTAGTGGACACGGGCTTGCCCCTGTCCTATTGGTTACTTAGATGCATCAGAGCAGCGGTGTGGTTAGTATGAGTCTGAGCTTGTGATGGATGGTCGTAATATTGATCATTGCGATGAGAATAGTTGTATCTGCGATTGTCCTCATTGCGGTGTCTCAATCTACGTTCTTGAAAAGGGGCTTTACAATCACGTCTGTAGTGACCTGGGTTACCACAATTGAAGCAGATTACTTTGGCACGAGGTAATGAAGGCTCCTGGTTTTGATTCTGCACAGCAGTCCATAGAATGTGGGTTTTCTTGTTTGAGGTTGTTGTAGTTTTCTCAGGGAGTATTTTCTCGAACCCCTTAGCTATCGTTAAGACATCCTTAGGATCCAATGTGGCATATTCAGGTCTGATTGCTTGAAATTGCTTCCTTAGGGCTTCTCGAAGGCCTTCAACAAAAGAGGAGACAAGCAATGTTCGTTGAATTTTAATTTGGTTACTGAAACCGAGGTCATTAAACACTTGGCTTAAACGAGCATGATATCTCTCCACTGATTCTCCTGGTTCTTGTGTGACCTCCTTAAAAGATGTTGACTGATCAGCCAGCTTATCTGAAGCCCATGTTTTAAGTTGTTGACAGAACTCAACACCGGAGTCCCACGTGGTGTCACTGACAAGTGCAGCATCATTGAATGCAGTTTCCATAACAGGCCAGTACGCGTCACCCGCTTTCAGATTTGCCAGGGAAATAAGATCCTGCCACGTTGTAGAGTAATTCCTCTGGATTTGAAGCATACTTCTGTAGAAAGGTATCGGCTGCTTTTCTGGATCTGGAAGCTGGTTCAATAAAGTAGCAGCTTGTTGTGGTGTAAACTTGACGTAGAGGGTGGGCTCCCCAGACGTGAGATTTCCTGTTATTGGCAATGGCGCCAGCGGTGGGATTGGAGGTGGCAGCGGGAATGTGGGCATTGACACTTGTATGAGAGGAGCAGGAGGAGGTGGTAAGCCTGGAAGGAGAGTTTCCGACTGAACAGTTCCTATATCATGAGGTGGAGTCCAGGTGAGGCAGGCAGTCTTGAGAGCTTTTACTATCCGGTTTTCATTACTAATTAACCTGATTTCAGAGAGACAGCAAATGTTTGGGGGGCTGCATTTGTTCATTATAATGCCTACTATCTCTCTCTCGCGCATTCATGAATGGGATATCCAAAAATGCCAGAACCAATAGCGGGGATTGTCAGGGTTTCAATCTGCTGACTAGTATTCGCATATTCTAAAGTGTGAGTTATTGCTGTGCGAAGTTGTTGTGTACTAACGTCTGGATGCATGGGGTCAAAAGTAGATATCACAGCGTGTATAATCAATCTACAGGGAAGACTGCCAGGTTTAGTCACTGCTATGTCCCCAATAGCTATCTGCCCACGTGACTCAACAATGACTCGACTGTCAGCTTGAATAGTCGCCCCTCCTGCCTCCACTATAGCTCTAGCTATACCTCCATCGTGTTTTAAATGAGAATTTGCAGCATTGACAATAGCGTCTGTCTCCATTGTTGTTATGTCACCCTTACCCACCACCAATAAAGGTCCCTCTGGAATCTCTTTTTCAAGAATTGGTTGCCAGTATTCCCTTCCCCCTATGCTCCCTGTGGTATTAGTGTTCCCTTCCCAAATTGTGCCTTCATCTTATACAGTGGCTACCGTCCCATACAGATGTGCACTCGGTTGTGAAAGGACCCTCGAGGCACCGGGAGTGGTATTAGAGAGACTGCGTGAGCGTGAGAGTGCTGTTGCATCAGAAGTGTTGGGAGGAAAGGTTGCTGCTTGGAGTGGCTCACGTGAGTGTGTGGCTGGATCGACCTCAAAGGTGACAGTGGAAAGGGTTGGTGCTGAGAGTGATTCTTGTGTTTGTGCAGCTAAATTAGCAGCGGAAGTGACAGTGGAAAGTGTCGGTGCTGGGGATGATCCAGGTGGGAGGATAGCTGGATTCACAGCGGAAGTGGTGGAGGAAAGAGTTGATGCTTCACTGGAAATCGTTGTGACAGGAAATGTGGGTAATGTCTGTTTACTTCCCAGAGGGATGTAGTACTGACCGTTAATGGTCATTACTGGGTAGAGGGAATCTGGGTGGGTACCACTAGGGACAGCACATTTGTCTTCAACAAAATGGCTACCACCGGGTCGAGCACATTTGTCTTCAACAAAATGGCTACCACCGGGTCGAGCACATTTGTCTTCAACAAAATGGCTACCACCGGGGAGAGCACATTTGTTTTCAACAAAATGGCTACCACCGGGTCGAGCACATTTGTCTTCAACAAAATGGCTACCACCGGGGAGAGCACATTTGTCTTCAACAAAATGGCTACCACTGGAAGTGGCACCTGCTCCTCCTCCAAGATGGCCGACACTGGAAGTAGCACATGTTCCTCCTCCAAGATGGCCGACACTGGAAGTAGCACATGTTCCTCCTCCAAGATGGCCGACACTGGAAGTAGCACATGTTCCTCCTCCAAGATGGCCACCACTGGAAGTAGCACATGTTCCTCCTCCAAGATGGCCGACACTGGAAGTAGCACATGTTCCTCCTCCAAGATGGCCGACACTGGAAGTAGCACATGTTCCTCCTCCAAGATGGCCACCAGCAGATTCAGCACATGGCTTTTGTCCACCATTTTGCGGCCTAGAGTCACCACATCCACAACAAAATTTATTCTCATCCGAATTTCTACAACTACAACCAGAACAGGTCCATACCACAGCATCAGCATTATATGGAGGTGGTCGCTCACAAGGTATAGTCTTGTAATACACATAATTTAAAACTTTGTCTTTCTTTTTCCTCACTTCTTCTACCCAGTTCTCTCTATATAATTTTTCAGAAACTCTTCCCCATGCACAAGCCGCAGATAGCAATCCATTGTCTTCCAAAACACCTTTTCTCTCTGTTAACACAAGCTTCCACTCTAAAGGCTGCAATCTTCCTCCTGCTGGCATCCCACACAATTTCATGAGTTTTCTACATTGTTTTATATGACTCTTCCCTTCACGATCTGCAACTAATGTGCATGGGTCTAATTTGCCATCTGAATTTGGCTTACTGCCAATACGACAAAACTTCATCAATTTTTCCATCCTCTCCCAAGATAAACAACACCAAACAATCTTTCTCTATGCAGACCAAGATAAGAATAACAGACAAAAACAGACAAAAAGATGGGGAGATGACACAACTGAAACACTAAAGAAAGCCTGGGGTTTTCAGCATACACTTCCAAACCAGTCCTTGTTCTGCCTAGTGATCCCTGTCTGATTTCTGCGTTCCGTAATATACAAAAAATAAAACCACCTAGTATCACCCTTGATTACAAGGTGTCTATACCGGCTGATTCGCCTCTCTTGGAGGACTTATAACTAGCCTCTATAACACAGACTTCCGTTAACCTGCCTCTCTTGGAGGATTTGTTAACTAGCCTCTATAACACAGACTTCCGTTAACCTGCCTCTCTTGGAGGATTTGTTAACTAGCCTCTATAACACAGACTTGTGAGTCCGTGGAAAACACGTGCCTAACCTGGCCAATTAAAACCGCGCTATATCTCTAGGTCTTGTACCAAACCGTATTAACTACTTAAGTCTCCACTAGAACCACAAACCATATCACAGGCGACAACTAACAGAATTCAAAACCCACTTGCTCTCTTAACTACCAGTCAATCTCCCCTCGAGACAACACAAAACAGGCAACAGGCAACTAAACACGTGACGGTTCTTCCGCAATTAATATGGCCAGCAGCCGTGAGACCCGTCTGCCGTGTACAGAGACCCTGAAAACCGGACACAGTCAGGCAATCAGTGCCACACACCCTGAGATCACACAGGAAAGACTACAGATTATAAAAATCAGCAGACTCACCGTGTTTAGTGGGAGGCGATCAATCTCCTTTCTCAAGGTGTGGAGCTCGTCCTGCCGTTCCAATTGCCGATTCCAAGGGTTTCCGGGTGTCGACGTCTGATGGCTCCACGTTGGCGCCAATAATGTTAAGGTGAACTCTTAATCAGAGATCACTAGTTGCCTACTGCCTGGCCGAATTGATATGGGCCAAGTGCATGCATAAAAGAATCCACACCAGACACAGTCGGATATGTAATCTTTTCTTGGTCACAGTAGAAAAGGCACCAAAAACAGACTGAGGAGACTCATGCGTCCTCTTGATATAGGCTAGGGGCGTACACAATTTCAGATATGCCCATTTAGTGGGACAGTTCATGGGCTAGCGAATGGGGAGATCCGTGTTGCTGTTGATGGGCAGGTCTGACTCCAGTGGATGAAACCATGACGATGGGAGGGACGTCATCTGGTGCATCCACGCTGATGGTTTGGTCTGTGATGTCTTGTAGCTTGACCAGGGGTCTTCCCTTATATGGAGGTCTTCTTTCATCTGGACATTCCTTGCATTCCAAGCAAGGTGTGGATAACAGGAAATGGTGGCCATCTTTATATCTGTGTCATGTATATGATCTGAAACCTGAATTATGTAAGGCAAATCGATATATTTCCCACAATCCCTTATCAAAAGGTTAATTAAGTATTTGATGTAAAGGTCCTCCTCAACACCACGGCTACCTCTAATTGTGTGTCAGGATTAGGTCTACAGTCCGTTAAGGTTCCAGCCACTCTGGTTACTTTTTGGGTTTCCACATTTTTTGATCCTCCTTGGTTCCTGAATCATAACACCATAGCGCTTTTCCACTGTCTTTGTGTTACCAATAATGCAAAAAGCCACTATATTTTCATTGATAGATCTGAGTGGGAACTCATTTTTTTTTGTGTGGATTAAGTTGAAACTTTTATTGGTAACATTTTACATTCAATTTTGTATCACATTTATTCTGTACTCTATGCTGAGCACTTACATCGGGGTTTCCATCCAAATTTCCAAATGTTTCCTTTCACTATAGTTGTTCTATCTTCTATTCATTAAATAGGATAAGGGTAATATCGTTTGTTGCCCACAAGAGGTCACTGTTGGCTTTCTTATGTTTTAAGTGTTTTCCTCATACATCTTCACAGTATTTCTGTGGGTTGGAGCCTGTTGCTTTAAGGAAAAGATACTTCCTTGGACTGCCCCTTTTCCCTGCCCTTCCTGAGTTGGAGACCAGATGTCTTGGTACCTCCATAGGATTCAGAGGTGCTATTAGCTGGCTCCAGTTTCTTTTCTTCAATCGTTCCTCCTGACTAGTGGATCCCGGTAGGAATCATTGTACTAAACTACATATTTATGTTAGAATATGTGTACAGTTGTTATGTAGGCACTGTGAAGTAACAGTGGCTCTACTCAGATTACATAGGCCGTGATACATGCAGAGCAGGTGTAGGGCAGCATCAGCAGTGTAAATGTTGTATTCAGTCATATACATTGCTCTCTATGTTATGCAGATTCTGTAAATACCAGTACTACTATGTATGTCATTCTGTTATTTGTGATATGCCTGTACTGATTTGGATTTGTATCTTTTGTTATAGTTTTTACCAATTAATCATCCATTTCTTATGATCATCCACCTATCCATCATCATTTAATAAATAAAGACTTAAAGGCAACACAGTCTGTTTATTGAAACAGTGGATGAAGGTTAGCTGTATGCCGGAGTCCACACAGCTCACACGTGGACGAAGGCAGAACAGTAAAAACGGGCTGCTGGTCGCAGGCAGCGATTGTACGAACTGTACGGGACAGCTAACACCCACGCTACACGGCACACGGGTATTACAGCAGCCGCCATACAGCTACATAGAACAAGAGCGCAGTCCAGCTCCAGTAAAGATAGCTGGTCGCAGGCTGTAGTACGGGACCGCTAACATCCACGCTGTACCGCATATGGATGTCGCAGCAGCCACCATACAGCCGCAGTGACTAGACCACAGTACGCCAGAAACCACCATTCCACTCTCCACCACGCGGAAGGCCATCCGCAAATAGACTCTGTTTCCCGCTAAAGTAGTCTGCAGCCAAGTGCACAATGTCTGTCAGCCGAGCGTCTTCCCTGAAGACAAGGTCACGGGCAAGCTCTACTAAGTCCTCAATTAGGGAGCTTGCTGCCGTCGCCCGCGCTGAGGCCGAAGCAGCTAAAGTGAGGTCCTCCTTCGCTGAACAGGAAATGCAACTCAAACTAAAACAGACAGAGAGTGCACATCTGCAATCAGAACAAGAAGCAGAGAGTGCACGTCTGCAACTGACTCTAGAAAGACTTGCCGTAGAAAAGGAGACAGCGGCCGCAATAGCCAAGGCAGAGTTCCTGGAAGCGGTAGAGCACCCCGAAGAAAGACGCAGCGATGTTCTTGGGCCGGACCTAAACCAGCAGGATCCAGCACAGCGCGTCGCAGAATACGTCTACCAATACTCCAGGATAGATGACAGCTCAGATGTGCTTCACCGAACAGACTACGCAGACGGCCAGCCATCCAACCTCGAATTACATCGCTTCAAGCAAGAGAGTGTACAGCACGAGGAGGTTCACCAAAACTACTATTCCACAGAGCGGAAGGTACAACCACCATCTTACCACAAAGAGACACCCTCCTCTCCGGGGAGGTACTATGCTGACTTTCCGAAGGTGGAAACACCCTACAGGTATGGTGATACACCACACAATAGACACGACCACACACCGGCTCGCACCAGCACTGACCAAGCCACCATGGACTTTGCAAAGTTCTTTGCTCATCGAGATCTGGTCACAAAAGGACTTGTAAAGTTCAATGATCGTGCCGAGAATTATAGGTCGTGGCGAGCCTCGTTCCAGAACACCATAAGAGGTTTGGACCTTTCTTGTAGTGAGGAGTTAGATCTCCTGGTAAAATGGCTTGGTAGTGAATCGGTAGAACACGCCAAAAGACTAAGAGACATTAACATTAAAAACCCACCCAAAGGTCTACACTTGGCGTGGAAGAGACTTGATGAATGCTATGGGTCCATAGAAGTTATTGAAAATGCTTTGTTTAAAAGAATTGATGACTTCCCTAAGATAGGACCCAAAGGCTTTCAAAGGCTAAGAGAGCTAAGTGATCTGTTAGTAGAGTTACAGGTTGCCCAAGAGGAAGGAGATTTGCCCGGATTGGCATTCTTGGATACCGCTAGGGGTGTCAATCCGATAGTGCAAAAACTTCCTTACAATCTACAAGAAAAGTGGGTCTCACACGGTTCACGGTATAAGCAAACACATAACGCGCCATTCCCGCCCTTTGCTGTATTTGTAGGTTTTGTAGCTCAGCAAGCTAAAATCAGAAATGACCCTAGTTTTGATTTTACTCTGGCATGTACCACCGCCCCCGGTGTCAAACCCAGTAGGGCACCCGTGGCAGTCCACAAAACTAACATTTTCTCCTCAGGTCCTGCTCACAATGAGAGTAAGCATCCTCCAGAAGAGAACAAACCCCAGGATATCAGTAAAGTGTCCTCTACACCGGAAACCACATCCTCTACTAAAATGCAGAGCCTTCAGGGAGAAGTCTCTAGAGGATCGCAAAGGCTTCCTCAAGGAACACAACATCTGCTTCAAATGCTGTGCTGCAACATCGCACATGGCCAGGAACTGCGAAGCTAGCGTGAAATGTGCAGAATGTGACAGCACGGATCACAATACAGCCTTACACCCTGGACCACCTACACGAGTGTTGCCGCAAGCAGAAGAACACGATGGAAAACAGAAGAACACTGATGAAGACACCATGGTGGTTACCTCTCAATGTACGGAGATCTGTAAAGGACTCACAGGAGGAAGGTCCTGTTCGAAAATCTGCCTTGCCAGAGTCTACCCAGCAGGCCGCAGGGACAAAGCAATTAAGATCTATGCGATCTTGGACGACCAGAGCAACAGGTCTCTTGCCAAGTCCATCTTCTTCAGCAGTTTCAACATTGCAGGCCCCGGTTCTCCCTACTCCTTGAAGACATGTTCAGGTATCGTTGAGACGGCGGGGAGGAAGGCAAGCGGATACAAGGTGGAATCCATAGATGACCTGCCTATCATTACCTACCATACTGGAGTGCAACCAGATTCCCGACAACAGGTCCGAGATACCTTCACCAGAGGTAGCAGCTCATCACCCCCATCTGAAGCGTATAGCTCACCTGATTCCAGAACTGGACTCAGAAGCTCCAATAGCCTTACTCCTTGGAAGAGACATGCTACGCGTGCATAAGGCTAGAGAGTCCATTAACGGCTTCCAGAACGCTCCATATGCGCAGAGACTTGACCTAGGATGGGTCATAGTAGGAGATGTCTGTCTAGGAGGAGCACACAAGCCAGCCTCAGTCAACAGTATGCTCACCAACACACTAGAAAATGGATGTCCGTCTTTCTTCCGACCATGTCACAACAGTCTGTTGGTAAAGGAATTACCAAGCAGTACTCCTCTGCCATGTCTTTTCGCAGTTCCTTCCAACGAAGACCACGCTTGTGAGGGCGAACAAGACTACATAGGCTGTACAGTCTTCCACAGGACCAAAGAGGACAACAAAACAGCAATGTCCATAGAAGACAAGATGTTCTTGGACATTATGGACCAAGAAATAACCAAAGACAAGTCGAACAGCTGGGTGGCACCCTTACCATTCCGACCACGGAGACAACGCCTACCCAACAACAGGGAACAGGTCTACAGTCGATTTGTCTCCCTCAGACACAAGCTCAAGAAGTCTCCCGAGATGAGAGAACATTTCTTTACCTTCATGGAGAAGATATTCCGAAATAACCATGCAGAGATCGCACCTACACTACGAGACTCTGAGGAACGCTGGTACTTACCCATCTTCGGAGTGTACCATCCTGAAAAGGCAGACCTGTGGGCAGAGTGGAGGAAGTCTCTCGAGGCCTTGACCGATCTTCATGTGAACCGACCATACGCTCCAGTGCCATCCACAGAAGTCAAATCTCAAAGACTCTGTATCTTCTGCGATGCATCAGTCAAAGCAATCGCAGCAGTAGTATACCTTAAAACCACCGATGTGAATGAACAGATCCATATTGGGTTCGTCATGAGTCGGACAAAACTGGCGCCACTCCGTGAACACACGATACCTAGACTGGAACTCTGTGCTGCCGTCCTTGCAGTTGAGCTGGCTGAACTTATCTCAGATGGAATGAATCAGGAGATCAAAGATGCAGAGTTCTACACTGACAGCAAGGTGGTACTAGGATACATCTGCAATGAAACACGATGCGTCTACGTCAGCAACCGGGTGTTGAGAATAAGAAGATCAACTTGCCCTGATCAGTGGCATTACGTATCTACTCATCACAATCCCGCCGACCATGCGACTAGATCCGTTGCACCAAGTCACCTTAAGGACACTACATGGTTCACAGGCCCTGCCTTCCTGTACCAGACATCAGCAGGCCCGATACATTCGAACTGGTGGATCCAGATGTCGACGACGACCTTCGTCCTCAAGTGTCAGCTCTTCACACAGTGGTTTCAGGATGTCACCTCGGATCTCATCGGTTCAGTAGATTCTCAACCTGGAACTCACTTGTTAGGGCCATCGCCTTTTTACTACACGTGACTCAGTTTTACAAGTCCGAACTACCAACAAATCAGAGATGCAGTAAAGGTTGGCATCACTGCAAGCATGCGTTTACTGCTCCCAACTTAGAGAAAGCCAAGATTACAATACTCCATGTTGTACAAAATGAAGCCTACAACAAGGAAATAGGCAATCTCGACAAAGGACTACCCATTCCTAGAGACAGTGCGTTGAGGAAACTCGACCCGTTCATTGACAAAGATGGGCTGCTGAAAATAGGTGGCCGCATTCAAGAAGCTAAGGTAGAAGTCTCAGAGAAACACCCGGTAATAATTCCCGGGCGTCATCACGTCACAACCTTGCTCATTCAACATCATCACATCTTGGTGAGACATCAAGGTCGTTTGTTTACCGAAGGGAGTCTACGAGCGGCTGGACTATGGATAGTCGGAGCGAAGAGAAGCGCGAGCAAACTCATCTTCAACTGCGTTACGTGTCGCAAACTTCGTGGCATGTTTCAAAACCAGAAGATGGCCAATCTTCCACCTGACAGGCTCAGTACTGAAGCCCCCTTCACCAACGTTGGACTGGATGTGTTCGGCCCCTGGTCCGTAGCTACAAGACGCACTAGGAAGGTCCATGCCGAAGCAAAGTGTTGGGCAGTTCTATTCACCTGTTTGTCTGTCAGAGCTGTTCATATCGAAGTAATAGAATCTATGGACACTTCAAGTTTCATAAATGCACTTCGACGCTTCATCGCTATCAGAGGCCCTGTGAAGCACATTCGTTCTGATAGAGGCACAAACTTTATTGGAGCAGCAAGAGAACTCCAAATCCCTTCCAATCTAGACATTACAAATGTAGAGAGGTACCTAGGTGAGCAAGGATGCACCTGGACCTTCAACCCGCCACACTTATCGCACATGGGAGGCACCTGGGAAAGAATGATAGGAATTGCACGCAAGATTCTAGATTCTATCCTCTTGCAAGCAAACACCAGACTTACCCACGAAAGCTTGACTACGTTCTTGGCCGAAGTTACAGCTATCATGAATGCTAGGCCATTGACAGCTCTTTCTGGAGATTCTGGAGACTCAACAGTTCTTACTCCTGCCATGTTACTTACACAGAAAACCTGTGTCCCAGGAGCTCCACCTGGAGAATTCACCGAGAAAGACCTCTACAGAAGACAATGGAGGCAAGTACAAAACGTGTCCAATGCCTTTTGGGACAGATGGAGGAAACAATATCTCTCCACTCTGCAAACCAGAACAAAATGGCAGAAAGACCATCCAAACATCAGACTTGGCGATGTGGTACTTGTAAAGGACAGTCAATCACACCGAAATGAGTGGCCACTCGGCCTGGTCACCAAACCCTTTCCCAGCAAGGACGGGAGAGTACGCAAGGTAGAGGTCAGAGTGAGCAAGCTCGGAGAGAACAAACTGTTCACCAGACCAGTCACTGAACTTGTGTTGTTGTTATCCCCTCAGGAGTCCAATAGTGGCATTGGTTAACGCCAAGCGGGGAGTGTTCTGTCTTCTATTCATTAAATAGGATAAGGGTAATATCATTTGTTGCCCACAAGAGGTCACTGTTGGCTTTCTTATGTTTTAAGTGTTTTCCTCATACATCTTCACAGTATTTCTGTGGGTAGGAGCCTGTTGCTTTAAGGAAAAGATACTTCCTTGGACTGCCCCTTTTCCCTGCCCTTCCTGAGTTGGAGACCAGATGTCTTGGTGCCTCCATAGGATTCAGAGGTGCTATTAGCTGGCTCCAGTTCCTCTTCTTCAATCGTTCCTCCTGACTAGTGGATCCCGGTAGGAATCATTGTACTAAACTACATATTTATGTTAGAATATGTGTACAGTTGTTATGTAGGCACTGTGAAGTAACAGTGGCTCTACTCAGATTACATAGGCCGTGATACATGCAGAGCAGGTGTAGGGCAGCATCAGCAGTGTAAATGTTGTATTCAGTCATATACATTGCTCTCTATGTTATGCAGATTCTGTAAATACCAGTACTACTATGTATGTCATTCTGTTATTTGTGATATGCCTGTACTGATTTGGATTTGTATCTTTTGTTATAGTTTTTACCAATTAATCATCCATTTCTTATGATCATCCACCTATCCATCATCATTTAATAAATAAAGACTTAAAGGCAACACAGTCTGTTTATTGAAACAGTGGATGAAGGTTAGCTGTATGCCGGAGTCCACACAGCTCACACGTGGACGAAGGCAGAACAATAATGAAGCAGCAGAGTTACTCTGGTCTACACGTCCCCCGTTTGGCGTTGTCCATCTTTTCAAAAGTGCACAAAACTGTGGTCAACCGTACATTTCTGAACACTTAAAAAGACAGACATCGCCAGATTATAGGTCAGAGAAAGTCCAAAATTACTCCCTCTGCTTCATTACAGGGAATCTTCTGTCGGGGCTTTCTGAATCCTGTATTTCAGAGATTTACACATAAACCCCGGTGAAAGTGCTGAGCGTAGAGAGCAAGAATGTGAACTGAGGCTTACTGCGATCTTTGGGAGGAAGAATGAACAAATCAACAGCAGGTCAAGAATTCTTTTTATTAATTTTTTACTCCACTCACCATGTGATATACGGTAAGTGATAAGATGGCTTCATTCTTATGGTCGTTGTGATTTCCAGATTTATATAAGTTTTCTATCATTGGTTATTAACACACACTAAAAACTCTTATTACAAAGAAATGTTTTTGTATGTTTAGTGAGCTATAATTTTCCTATATTTGTGCCGACAGCGTCATGTGAGAGCTTGTTTTTGTGGGATGAGTTGTTTTTATTGGTACAATTTTTGGGCAGAAAAACCACAAAGAACTATATAAAAAAAAACACCAAAAAGGAGCCAAGACAAATGATATGTGCACACACAGAATGTGGTGAGCCTTCCTCATAAAGATGGCTGCAGCCGAGGTGCAAGATGCTGATGTCACAGCCACTCAACCTCCACACTAGGGGGGAGGGGCGGCTGCTTAGCATAAGACATGCACACTAATAAGGCTTGCACTGGGAGCCCATCATATAATGAGTGAAATGCACAGTGTCTGAACTGTGACCTATAAATGACGCCAGAAACCCAGGTCAGGCGGGCAAAACAGCACTATATAGGTGCATCTCGCACGGATACACGAGACGCACAGTGTCTGAATAATGGCCTATAAATGACGCACAACACCAGGTCCAGGCGGGTCAGTTAGCACTAAGAATACAGTGAATTCAGGTGGTTAAATGGTGAGCCTGTCATGTGTTATGTGCTCATAGTGCTAACTGACCCGCCTGGACCTGGTGTTGTGCGTCATTTATAGGCCATTATTCAGACACTGTGCGTCTCGTGTATCCGTGCGAGATGCACCTATATAGTGCTGTTTTGCCCGCCTGACCTGGGTTTCTGGCGTCATTTATAGGTCACAGTTCAGACACTGTGCATTTCACTCATTATATGATGGGCTCCCAGTGCAAGCCTTATTAGTGTGCATGTCTTATGCTAAGCAGCCGCCCCTCCCCCCTAGTGTGGAGGTTGAGTGGCTGTGACATCAGCATCTTGCACCTCGGCTGCAGCCATCTTTATGAGGAAGGCTCATCACATTCTGTGTGTGCACATATCATTTGTCTTGGCTCCTTTTTGGTACAATTTTTGGGCACTTAACATTTTTTGATCGCTTTCTATTCCAATTTTTGGAGGAAGAATAAACATTGAACAGCAGTTCAGAAATTGTTATTTTTTTAAACCTCTTACCGTGTGGTAAAGTTAATAAGACACCTTTATTCTTCGGGTTAGTACAATTACAGTGATACCACATTTATATATTTTTTTATGTTTTGACGCTTTTACATAGTTGTACTATTTTATGGAAAACATGTTTTTTGCAGGACAAGATTATGTTTTTAGCCATACCATTTTTTTTTAGATGAGACTTTTTGATCGCATATTTTTCTACTTTTTTTGATGGTATGATGAAAAAGTAACTTTTTAAGTTTTTTTTTACAGTGTTCATTGAAGGGTTTAAATAGTGTGACAGTTTTATAGACCGTGTTGTTCCAGATGCAGTGTACTTTTTTGTTTATTTTTACATAAATATATATATATTTATTGGTATAATATTTTTTTTTTTTGTTCTTTATATTGTGACATTTGAAAAAAAATATTTTTAACATTTGTTTTAACTTTTATTTTATTTTCTTTTTAGTCCCACTATGGGACTTTGAATTTTATTAGTCTGATCCCTGGTACAAGGCATTGCAATCCATTATATCAGTGTGACACTTACAGATCGCTTCTTAGACCATACTCCTGGTTTGGTCTAAGGGTACCGTCACACTTTAGCGACGCTCCAGCGATCCCAAAAGCGATCTGACCTGGTCAGGATCGCTGGTGCGTCGCTACATGGTCGCTGGTGAGCTGTCAATCAGGCAGATCTCACCAGCGACCAGTGACCAGCCACCAGCCAGCAGCGATGCGTGGAAGCGATGCTGCGCTTGGTAACTAAGGTAAATATCGGGTGACCAAGCGCTTGGTTACCCGATATTTATCTAGGTTACCAGCGCACACCACTTAGCGCTGGCTCCCTGCACTCCTAGCCAGAGTACACATCGGGTTAATAAACAAACTGCTTTGCTTATTTACCCAATGTGTACTCCGGCTACATGTGCAGGGAGCAGGGAGCCGCCACTGGCAACCTGAGAGCGGCGGACGCTAGTAACCAAGGTAAATATGGTGTAACCAAGCAAAGCGCTTTGCTTGGTTACCCGATATTTACCTTAGTTACAGCTTACCGCAGGCTGCCAGACGCCTGCTCCCTGAACATTCAGATCGTTGCTCTCTCGCTGTCAAACACAGCGATGTGTGCTTCACAGCGGGAGAGCAACGTCAAAAAAATGAACCAGCACTGTGTGTAACGAGCAGCGATCTCACAGCAGGGGCCAGATCGCTGCTCAGTGTCACACACAGCGAGATCACTAATGAGGTCACTGGTGCGTCACAAAAAACATGACTCAGCAGCGATCTCGCTAGCGATCTCACTATGTGAGAAGTACCCCTAACAGGTTACCGTAGCCAGCAAATCCAGAGGTTATTATTTGACCATGGCAATGATCGGCAGCCCTCGTTTACATCACTTATTCTGAGATCCCGGTGGCAATCATCTCCTGTGTCCCACTTGATTACCACAACATATCTATACGTCGTTGGTCAGAAACCCCAATCTGACCATGACATATAGGTATGTCAAATGCTGTGATGGGGTTAATATTTGATACAAAGGTTCTGTTTATCTGGGGTTTTTTTCATAGTAAATGGGTGGTCAGAAAGCTGAAGACATTTCAATCTAAAGCCCTATCTATTGATTGCCCCAATGTAAACTAATATACAGTATGATTGTATTAAAAATGTCCTACCCTTCCCTGACTAAACACTATCTAACTACCATACTAGTCCCTGAAATGAGCATCACTGATGATGCTTCGTTTCAGGGAAGGGGCAGAGGCTTTGACAGTGACAGCAGCCTCTGCCCCCTTATGACGCTTCTTTAAGTAACCCAGCATGTACTGGGATTATGAAACTAAACATTATCAGACAGGAAGTAGTGAAAAAAAAAATCAATAGTACTTAGATAATGTAGTCAGGGTATGATTGGAAATTTTTAATACAGCCACATAAAAAATTTGTTTAGATTGCGACAATAACTAGGGATTTAGATTGAAATTTCTTCAACCCATTTAACTCCTTAATGACATATAAGGTACTGGGTAAGGCGAGCCCAAATCTTTCCTGGCAGAAAGCTTGAATATTTAGTCATCATCTGCATCTAAAAGCCACAGGTGGAGCAGAGCTCCACCCACACCTGTTAAATACCACTGTCAATCTGTGACAGCAGCAAGTACAGAAAGCCAGAAGGGGAGCATGCCATTCCAAGCACTTATCAGCGCTCCTGCAACTCGATCGCGGGACTCCAATGGGTTGCTGTGAAGGCCTGGGGTCTGCTGAAGACCCCTGTGTCTGTTATGACAGTACTGCTGTGAAAGCCAACTGTGGCTGATGTTCATAGGAGACTCATTTTTGCTATATATAGCAATACTGTGGCTTTGCTGCATACAGTACAGACAATCAGATGATCACAAGTTCAAGTTCCCTATGAAGACTAACAAAGACAGTTAATCAGCCACTTTTCCCTATGAAAAAAATAAATAACAATTCACATATTAAAAGTGTGATTATCAAAATATAAAATAGAGTTTTATGTTACATTTTTTCGGCCACTGCAAGAACACAAAAAAATAGAATAACAGGTGATCACAACATTGTATCTACCCCAAAATTCTATCAATAAAAACAACAGGGCACAAGAAACAAGCCCTCACACAGCGTCATATCCTGAAAATTTAAAACGTTACACTCTCGGAAAATTGTGTCAGAAAAACCTAAATTCTTTTTGTTTTTACAATTTTTTGTTAAAAAATTTCACTACTTAAATAAAATAAAAAGTAGACATGTTTACTATCTCCGCAATTGTAGTGACCTTGAGAATCATATTGCCAAGTCCTTTTTACTGTAATATGAACAGTAAATTAAAAAAAAAAATGCTGAATTGTGCTCTTTTTGCCACACTCAGATTTTTTTTTCCCTTTCCTTTTCATCACATGATAAAATAGATACTGTCATTCAAAAGTATAACTTGTGAAAATATATACTGTCATTCAAAAGTACAACTTTCCCTGCAAAAAAAACAAGCTCTCACACAGCTATGTCAATGTAAAAATAAAAAAAACTTATGGTTCTTTGAATAAAGGGAGGAAAAAGCATAAGTGCAAAAACAAAGAATCGGACAGTCATTAAGAGGTTAAACAAGTTACTATAGTGAACATTCTAATGAAATTTTTTCTCTTTTTTTAAAGGGAACCTGTCACCAGATTTTTCACTATTAAACTAAAAGAATCCCTTTCTGCAGCCCCTAGGCTGCATTCTATGAAGGTGCACCTTGGCCCTGACTCCCCTTCCAGAGCCCAAAAATAACTTGGCCGTTAGGTATGCTAATTACCTTGGTTGGCCAGATAGGCGGGCTCATTTTCTACTCCTTTATCCCCCTTCTGATCGCCGTCCTACTTGCTTGATTGACGGGATGACGCCCTCCGTCATCCTCCTTGTCGCATTTTTAAATCTCGCGCCTGTGCAGTTAGGTCTGCTCACACAGGAGCAGTTCGGTCTGCCATATCGCGGGCAGAGCAGAAAACATAGCTGTCCTAGCTCACGTCGGTGAGCTAAATGCGCAGGCGCGAGATTATGGGCGGGTCCGAGCATGGCCCTGGTGAGGTCATGCAGAGGCCGCATGGCACATGAAATACATAATATAGAGTAGGACCCCCTATTGAGATTTGCCGTGACGTTGGCAGGGGTGGCTCAAAGAATTGATCAATTATTTGCTAAAAATTCTCATTTTATATTATAGTACAGTTGGAATAAATCTGTGAATTTGCACTTTTTATATGATGCATGCCATTTTCAGATCGTGCTGGCTCCCCTCTCTTTAATGAAAAACAAGTAGTTTGTGATGTAATGGTAAAAGGGTGGCAAACCTGCATAACTAAGCATAGCTGTGGACCCATTACAGTCCCCTTGATTGTAAAAAGTTTCAAAATAGATGAACATACTGTGGGCTACTGTAATTTACAGCTTTTGTAGGCATTTTCTAGGTTTTCATTTTACTTCAAAGATTAAGCAGCAGATTGAATGCCTAACTTGTGTTCAATATTGGAGTATATTGGAGTATAATGAGTTAAAATCTAAAGCGAGAAAGTTATAGTCAGATACAATCGTTTTTCTGTTACCTATAAGTGCTTTGAGTTCTCACAGTGATTTGATTAGTATTTTCAGTAGAAACAGCTAGATAATTAAAACTCCTGAGGGACTACGTGTATCATTATGAACTTTAGGCATGTGATAGTAGAATTGTTGATTGTCAAAACACACTTGTACAGAGCACTATTGACAGTAGACAAATATTCCCTGAAATGGATATTCAGGAGTTTATAATCCAGTTTATTATATTTATTGTCCATGAAGATGCATAATGCCTTGTGATAGCATATCTCCTTGTCTTGGGCTATAATGTCTCCTCCCCATCTACTGAGCCTATGATCTCTTGCAAATTTTTTAGGGTTCGTGATTCTCCATTTTAACATTTTTTATTTGATACGGTTTAATTCATTATTTTAGATATTCCTTTCCTGACCAATATTCATGTTGCTTGTATCGAAGCTATCTTTATTATATGTTTGGTTTATTTTTGTGTTTCTATCTGTAAACAATGTAAGCAATTACAGTAGTAGAGTAACCACAATAGTCTCTTTTTTTAACTTTCCAACTTATTTCCACTCATGTTTTTTTACTATTTTGATTGATATTATTAATTAAGATATCTACAAGATGGTGTAAGGTTAGTGTAGCCTTAGTATCTTGCTAGAAATAGTGTTTATATTTTAGTAAGATGCAATAAATCATGTGCTACTAAGATAAAATTTCTAAACATAGGCCAATGTGAGACGATAAGTTTCAGACTTGGGACAAAAAACATTAATATCCCTCCAGCATACGCAGTTGCATGTGTGGCACCCCTGAGGCTTCAGGCACCACAGAGGTACTGCTTCTCAGCCAGAGGTGTGGTATCCCATCTTGGGTAAGGAAGAGGTCATCCACCGGTGTGCACACAAAACACACAGCACTCAAAATTAGTGGCTCCTCACCGGGTCAGGGTTAGGGCTTGGTGCCATTAATGCTATGTCTATGTATAGCCAACACTGGTGATGGCATCTCCCTCCTCCTAATCTGTCTGAGCCTGGGGGTGGAGTCTAGTTAGTTGGGTACACTGTAATGGCAGAGAGTTGAGAAGAAGCAATGGAGGAGTGAAGACCTGTAGTCTGGAGCTGGTGCAGCTCGATCCAGGCACGAGACAAAAAGGGTCCTAGAGCCCACGGGAAGTGCACCATACTTCCGTGGCCTCTTTCCACTTATGACATATTGGAGTGGAGGGACTTGGCCACAGAATGAGGACTGGTCCCTAGACTAGAGGAGAAGAACCAACCTGCTCCGCTAGTAAAACCAGAGGCTAAGGACACATCTAGTACCAAATCCAACTCCGCACACGAATCCGCTGGAAGGTGAACACATAGGGCCAAGGGATAGAGCTTCAAGCCACTCGACAGGGCCTACAGACACCGGCTCAGGGCACTGTGTGCGTAGGTGCGGGACAGGCGGGAGAGAAGTCAGCGCAGGAAGACGACCATGGAAGGAACGCTAGAAGGGTGCACCGGTCTTGACCTCTGAACTACTCGGGATCGACTGGAGCCCATCACAATGGAGCTCAGCACTCCAAAGGCGGTCACTGACTAGTCGTGTAACCTTGGAATCTGCTACAGTGAGTAAAAACCTTAAGACTGCATCCCTGTGTTGCTCCGTTATTTGCCTGCGCCTCCAGGCCTGCACCCCCGCCATCGCCTACTACTACTCCCATCCGCCTTTGGGCCCAGCTCTACCTGTGGATTGCTATGACCAACCAAGCTGCGTCACCATCTGCCCGAGAGGTCCCATCCCGCAGCGGCGGCACCTATCTTGCTGCATACCACAGGTGGTGTCACAAATAACTACTATTCCCCCTTTTAACTGACACCGCCGGTGTCACGGAACTGGGCCTTGACACCACCGCAGCATCCCAGAAACGGAACTGCAGCCTGGTAACGAGTGCGCCACGGCCCTGGTGCGGGCGTGTCACATACCTTGATATTGCATGATGTTTTCTATTCATTTTTTCATTAAAGTAATTTTTTAATTGACTGCGGATGCTGGACTAATTGCTCTAACCTTTTCCGAAATATGGTGCCTATGTAGGGGTGTCACCCCTGCAATCGAATAAATACGTTATGACTTTAAGAGACAATGCTCCGTGTGTTTGTGAACTAACCGGCAGAGTTGGCACTCCCTTCTAAACTGTGCAGTTGGACTAATCATGCACAAAAAGTGCAGGAAGAAGAGAATGAGCGGGAGAAGAGTTTAGGATTGGAACAGAAGAAGTCTGGTCGACTAAGTAGAGAGAGAGGAGCCGCTACCAGAGAGAGATTGTTGGAGGACTGCGGTTAGGGCTGCTAGAGAGATTGCGAGCCGGACAGCGGCAGAGCCCTAGTATCTTTTAAGTCAGTACCGTAGTAGGAAGCTCCTAAGGTTGGAGTTCCCTAAAACAAGAAGAGACAAACTCCGGAAAAGTCAAGAAACCCCAGGTCTGCGGAAGAGGAGAAGTTCCTTCCTGCCATGGATGGAAAGTGTGCACCAACAAACAACCAGAGCATCACAGCATTGAGTTCCCGGGGAGTGGAAATGCCCCAATGGTACCGTGAGTTTTCTATAAGTGTGCACACCCATTAGGGACTAGTGTAGGCCTCAGTAGTCAGAGCGCGGCTGCCGCGTGGTTTGTTTAGCAGAGGCCAGTTAGGTTGCTATCGTAGCTTAGCCGTAAGCTAAATCATTTGGTAAAGTTTCTTGTTGTTTTTATACCTGCAATAGTTGGGGCAAGGCAGCGTTTGGCCCAGCTAGAAACCACAGTGTTTGTCAGCCATACTGTTGGCATACCATTCTCCATCGTTGACATATATACATATATACAGTATATGCACACAGTTGTAACCAGAAGTTTACATACACTATCTATACAGACAAATCTGCATGTTTTTCTCACTATCTGACATGGAATCAGAATAAACCTTTCCCGTTTTAGGTAAATTAGGAACCAAAATTATTTATATTTGCCAAATGCCAGAATAATGAGAGAGAGAGAATGTTTTAAGGCATTTTTATAACTTTCTGCAAAGTCAGAAGTTTCCATACATTTCATTAGTATTTTGTACCATTGCCGTTAAACTGTATGAATTGGGTGAAACATTTTGGATCTCCTTCCACGAGCGTCTCACAATAGTTGGTAGGAATTTGTGCCCATTCCTCCTTTACAGAACTGGTGTAACTGAGCTATGTTTGGTAGATAGTCTTGCTCGCACCGGCCTTTTCAGCTTTGCCCATAAATTTTCAATAACATTGAGATCAGGGCTTCCTTTGCCTCTCGTACACAAATTTAGTAATGTTCAACGTTGGCTATGTACCTCTTACCTAACAGTTAGGGATGCTAAATCGGCATTAGCTTATGATAAATTATACCCCGTGGAGTACGTTAAAATGGATTTGTGCCATACGGTATCATGCCCAAGTAAAGAATTTTTTTTTATTGGCAAAAAGCGAGAAATCCATCCACTACACCAAGTACCTGACCATCCAAGAACGCCAAGTACCGCTTTATTTTTTTTACGTATGTGGCAATAGTAGAATTCATGTATTCATTAATCACAGTCTGCTGACCCATAGTGCTTGCATATGTATATGTTTGTATATTGGCCACATAGCGTAATGTGCACCTACATATAAATTTAATACTAAAGGTGTGCAGGCCCTTTTTCCTTTTCTATTTTTTTTTAACCCAAATAATAATAATAATAATAATAATAATAATAATCATAGTGTCATGCATTGACCAGTTAAGTTTGAAAGGGTTATGCATAATTTGAAAAAAAATAAAACAAAGTAAAATATTATTATAAATAAGTCTTATGTACCTTTATTTAGCAATTCACAATTATTTGTCTAGGGAGGTAATCACATTACACGGACAAAAGTTTGTCCTATATTGTTATTAGGAGTGATGCCTGTAGACAATATTCCCACTAAGATGCTCTGGAAAGTGAAAAGCCTCTTTGTAACTAAGCACCTTGGTATTTCCAGGGTGGACTGCAGTGTGAGCAGCCTCCTCTTACTTTAGCACCCCTGGTATCTCCAGTATTAGATAGACAGGGTGGACAGTGTTGTGGGCAACCTCTTCTTACCTCAGTACTATTGGTATCTACAGTATTAAATCAGTTAGAAAGGGTGGACTGCAGTGTGAGCAACCTCTGCTTACTTCAGCACTATTGGTATCTACAGTATTAGATCAGATAGAAAGAGTGGACAGCAGTGTGAGCCGCCTCTTCTTAACTCAGCAAACCTGATATCCCAGTATTACATCAGATAGAAAGTGTGGACAGCAGTGTGAGCAAATTATTTTTACCTCAGCACCATTGGTATCTCTTGTATTAGATCAGATGGAAAGTGTGGACAGCCATTTGAGCAGCCTCTTCTTACCTTAGCACCATTGATATCTCCAGTATTAGATCAGATAGGGTGGACAGCAATACGAACAGCCTCTTCTTACCTATGTGACCCCTGGTATCTTCAGTATTAGATCAGATAGACAGGGTGAAAATGAGCAGCCTCTTCTTACCTTATCACCCTTGGTATCTCCAGTATTTGATTAGATAGACAGGGTGGAGAGTGGTGTGAGCAGACTCTTCTTACCTTAGAACCATTGGTATCTACAGTACTAGATCTAGGAAAGCTTTTTATAATAATAATAATAATAATAATCTTTATTTCTATAGCGCCAACATATTCCGTAGCGCTTTACAATTCAGGAGGATCATATACAAACAAGTAACAGTTATAGAAATACAATATTTAGAGGGGAAAAAAAAAATACAACCCTGCTCGTGAGAGCTTACAATCTACAATGAGATGGGGGGAGAGGCAAGGTTCAAGTGCTTATTTACAATGACAATCCAACCATCTCACGGAAATGGGGCTGGATAATGGTTTCCTGGACCAGTGGGCCCGAGCCTTGAGATGCCTTTGGGTGCCATGGAGTTTGATGTGGAGCTATGTTGTGAGAGGTTGTAGAGGGACTATGTGAATCGAATCTGATTAGGGAGTGTGATAGGCCGCCCTAAAAAGATGCGTCTTTAGGGTGCGTCTGAAGCTGAGTAAGTTGTGATTTGTCCTAACTTCTTGGGGTAGAGCGTTCCAGAGGGTTGGTGCAGCTCGGAAGAAGTCTTGGATCCGGGAGTGGGAGGTTCGAATTAGTGTGGATGTTAGTCGAAAGTCGCTTGCAGAGCGTAGAGAACGGGTGGACTGATAGACAGAGAGGAGGGTGGAGATGTAGGGGGGTGCTGCACTGTGGAGAGCTTTGTGGGTTTTTATCAATGTAACAAGGTGGCAGCCATTTTAATTGTATAGTAATTTTCTCCCTAGACAATAATTTGCTAATTAAAGGTAGTTAGAAATGTATTTATAATCACATTTTATTTCTTAATCCTGAAGAACCCCTTTCAAAGCAATGATGTACAGTACAGTACCATACTTTGCAAAAGTGACATACAGTGTCTGAGTAGTAGTGCTTTCACACCTATGTAAAAACAACCTAACAGTGCTCATATAATACCGACATACAGCGATCATTTACCTGTCCTGTACATCAAAGGATCTTAACCTAAGTAAGTGGTGATCATACTCCTCAAGAACTGGGTCATCCGAGGTAATCGCTCCAGCAGGGGAGGATGAGGAGCCATTTTGGGGTGCACTGGTTGCCTAGCAATGATGCACCATGTATGTACATGACACGTATGCAATAATGTGTACAAATGTAGGTGCACAGTTTCATACAAACAACATCCTTCACCATCTGACTACCAAGGACTAAGGCTTCCAGACAACATTTCTTCCCTGGCGTTTCCATGGCAATGAGTCTCTTGTGATAGAAGGCATTTTTTTCCCCAGATGCGAACACAGCTTTGATATCGCTGTCAGGCGGCTGTACGGGTGTTGAATGAGCATTTTAACATAGTTCACACATCTTTCTTGGTTAGGCAACCTTTTAAACAAGTATGCAATTTCAGATGTTACATAAAAAATGGAGTAGATTTGTCAGCGGCCACCAGTGATAAGTCAGAAGTGTAAAAAACAGCTATAGGCACATAAGAATACGACAGTTTCGCACTGTGTGCACCAGTACATGATACAAAACTTCCTACATCCTCATTTTACCTCTGAATTAAAGGGAACCCGTCACCAGATTTGTCCTCTATAAGCTGCGGCCACCACCAGTAAGCCCTTATATACTGCATTGCAGAATACTGTATATAAGAGCCCAGGCCAATCTGTATCACATAAAAAATACCTTTATTATACTCACCTACGGGGCGGTCCGGTCTGATGGGCATCACTGTTCTTGGTCCAACATCTTCTGACTTTCTTCCTTCCATCGTCATCCTCCTTCCCTTCTCCGTGTAGATGACACGTCTTATGTCATCCACACAGAGTCCAACATTGCGCAATGGCATACTCTGTGTGGATGATACAACTACAGAAAGAAAAAAGAAAGAACGATCAAACACCAAATTACTGCAAAAGGTTAAAGATAATTGACAAAAGATAACAACCCACAACTCACAGTGGAGAGAGGATATAGATGTGGAGGTATGGCACAGTGGGTCCAGAAGCCTCACACCCGACGCACGTTTCGGTAATGTGAATTACCTTTGTCAGGGGGCGAGGAAACGCAAGTTGGGTGTGAGGCTTCAGGACCCGCTCTGCCATACCGCCACATCTATAATCCTCTTTCCACTGTAAGTTGGCCTTATAATCTGTGCTCAGCATGTTGTTATCTTAATGGGTGTATAGCCAATTCTGGTCAGTCCTATATGTATCTGGAGTTTAGCTGTGGCACAGTTCTATCTGTGGGATGTGACCTTTTGTGGAGGTCTTGTATAATGCAATCAGATTGTTTCTTACAACTATATACAATTGCTTTATATGGTGTGTGGATCCTGATTCCTATTTCTAATGCAATTTCTGCTAGTCTATGCACATTCACCCAGTCCTTGTTGTTTATCATCTTTCTATTGTCAATAAACTTTAACCTTTTGCAGTAATTGGGCGTTTGATTGTTCTTCCTTTTTTCTTCCTGTAGTTGTATCTATAATAGCGATTTAACCATATTTTTTGTCTGTCCCCATATATTAAATCATATAAATAAATACATATATATATATATATATATATATATATATATATATATATATATTTTGGTCAGTAAACATGTTTTGACATTTTTTATAACCAAATATGCATGGAATTTTACTGCTTTTTGTAACTTTCAGTCTGTGTGGATGATGTAGGACGCGTTATCCACACAGACTTGGGAAGAAGGACATCGATCGCAAGAAGAAAGGAGGCACCAGACCAAAACCAGTGACACCCATCGGACTGGACCATGCAACAGGTGAATATAATAAAAGCTGTTTTATGTTATATAGAGTGGCCTGGGCTCTTATATACAGTATTCTGGAATGCTGTATATAAGGACTGACTGGTGGTGGCCGCAGCTTATAAAGAACAAATCTGGTGACGGGTTCCCTTTAAGTGTTAAAAAAAAATCTGATTAATAATGCAAGCTGAGAATAGAAAATGGCATAGTATGACTGCTGACGGCATTTGTACCAATTAAGTGCTGAAGTAAACAGCTGAATAACCTAGAAAAGACCGGTTGCTAGGGATACACTGCCTAACAGCTACAGATATTATGTAGGATTGTTAGGCAACACATCCATAGCAACCAGCTTGTCTCAAATTTCTCATAACCTGCCTTCAGGGAGTGCCACATTGTAAGAAGGGTTAACCAAGTACCCTGGACTATATCCTCTGTTTCTTTATTTATTTTATTCCATTAATGTTTGCTAGAAGTATATGTAGCCTAGGTCCAGTCCTGATGTTGGGGGTAGTGTAAGGACTTGACAATGGAAGGAGTGTGTAGAGGCTGCACTGCTATCTGTGAGTGAGAGCGAAGACCTGAGGTGGGGTCAGAACATCCAGTAATGACAGGATAGTGGAAACGAGTGGGGGGAATTAAACCTTTGAGACTCAGGAAAAGGTGACTAACAACAATAAATCTTGAAAGACAGGAGAGAATGTTCAGAACATATGGTCCTTGGTAGTAGGGGGAAAGTTTTGAGTAGATTGATACTTGACACGTGATGGGTGTGGGGAAAAGAGTGGTGAAGTGCAACTGTGTGAAGGACCATATCTCCATTTAGCTTCTGTGGCAAAAACCTGACAAAAGCTATAATTGTATCATCAGAAAATTACATATTTTTTAATTAGTTTTTTTGTTAAATGTATTTTTTAAGTCTTTCATAATGTTTTTGTTTAAATGTTACTAATTACTATCCATATTATAAAATTCTGATGTCTTCCAATTTTCACCCTGGCCACTAAATTTAAAGGGTGCTTTACATGCTGCGACATCGCTAGCGATTGCTAGCGATGTCGCGAGCGATAGCACCCGCCCCCCCCGCCATTCCTGCGATATGTGTTGATCGCTGCCGTAACGAACATTATCGCTACGGCAGCGTCACACGCACATACCTGTTCTGCGACGTCGTTGGAGACACCGAACAAGCCCTCCTTCAAGGGGGAGGTGTGTTCAGCGTCACAGCGACGTCACAAAACGGCCTTCCAATAGCAGAAGAGGGGAGAAGATGAGCCGCTGGAACATGCCGCCCACCTCCTTCCTTCCTCATTGCCGGTGGACGCAGGTAAGGAGATGTTCCTCGTTCCTGCGGTATCACACGTAGCGATGTGTGCTGCCGCAGGAACGATGAACAACCTGCGTCCTGCAGCAGCAACGATATTTGGAAAAGGAGCGACATGTCAATGAGCAATGATTTTTCACGTTTTTGCGCTCGTTGATCATCGCTCATAGGTGTCACACGCTGCGATGTCACTAACGGAGCTGGATGTGCGTCACTAATGACATGACCCCGACGATATATCGTTAGCGATGTTGCAGCGTGTAAAGCACCGTTAATGCTTGACTCATATGTCATGTTCAGAAGACTCTTCAGCAGTCTCATCATCATCACAGAATTATAAAAGACACTGCACTCTCGTCAAGATATAGTAGGAGTAAAGAAATCAACAGATTCATTTTTTTTATATGCAATATAATATTTGTGTTTATTTACAAATATTTTAAGTGGGAGGGACTAAGGGGACGTTTCGGCCCATACATGGGCCTTCTTCACGCCAAGTCACGCTCCATATAAGGAAGAATAAGTTTATTCAGAGAATTGTTCATGCAGGGGTAGTGCTAATGAGGAAGTCAACCCTAGGGATATTGGTTATGGTGGTCACAGAATATAAGTCCTTACTGGTATTCTCAAAAGGTCTATTCGTATAGAATGATTTGTAGAAGGGGAGTTTTTTTGCTCGTGGTCCCTTGAATTTGTAGTAAATAGAATACGTAATGTGTTGTGGGAATCCACTTAGAAAATTATGGAGCTTATTCACATCTGTGGATTTCAAGATGAATGCATGGGGGAGGGGTGCTGACTCCTCTTAATGGCCGTCTTCCCAGACTCTGGCTTATTGCAATAATAGATGTGAATAAGGGTAAGAGATAAAGAAGTTGTCCGACCATAAACCCCAATATTTCTGTAAGCTATTCTTTGCTGTATTGTCATCTAAAACACCCCTACATTTTTTTTTTGTTTCTAAATTTTGTTCCTTTTGAATTATCGCTTTATTTTCTGCACCCACTTTACCTGCAGCTCAAGCAAACTTGACATCTTCCTGTGTTTGACTACCGAACATTACAGTCAGAGCTGACATCGCCTAGCCTCACTGTGCAGCCCTGCCCTCTGCACACTCATTGGCTATCAGTATTCTGCCCCAGTACTGACCTCTCATCACTCCAGCATTGGAAATAACAGAGCATCTCATCTGTGACAGCGCAATCACATCACATCACATCCACAATGGTGACAGAGAGATGTTACATGTTCCTCATCCCTTATAGATAAATGAATATTGTGTAATGAAGACTATATATAGCACCTAATGTGAGTCTATAGTAGATGTGTGTATGGTGTGTATATACTGTATATGTATATGCGTGTGTATATGAATATACACAGTACAGACCAAAGTTTGGACACACATTCTCATTCAAAGAGGTTTTTTTTATTGTCAGAAATTGTAGATTCACATTGATGGCATCAAAACTATGAATTAAAACATGTGGAATGAAATACTTAACAAAAAAGTGTGAAACAACAGAAAATATGTCTTATATTCTAGGTTCTTCAAAGTAGCCACCTTTTGCTTTGATTACTGCTTTGCACACTCTTGGCATTCTGTTGATGAGATTCAAGAGGTTGGTTTTCCAACAGTCTTGAAGGAGTTCCCAGAGATGCTTAGCACTTGTTGGCCCTTTTGCCTTCACTCTGAGGTCCAGCTCGCCCCACCCCAAACCATCTCGATTGGGTTCAGGTCTGGTGACTGTGGAGGCCAGGTCATCTGGCGTAGCACCCCATCACTCTCCTTCTTAGTCAAATAGCCCTTACACAGCCTGGAGGTGTGTTTGGGGTCATTGTCCTGTTGAAAAATAAATGATGGTCCAACTAAACGCAAACTGGATGGAATAGCACGCCGCTGCAAGATGCTGTGGTTGGCATGCTGGTTCTGTAAGGCTTCAATTTTTAATAGATTCCCAACAGTGTCACCAGCAAAGCACCCCCACACCATCACACCTCCTCCTCCATGCTTCATGGTGGGAACCAGCCATGTAGAGTCCATCCATTCACCTTTTCTACAAAGACACGATGGTTGGATCCAAAGATCTCAAATTTGGACTCATCAGACCAAAGCACAGATTTCCACTGGTCTAATGTCCATTCCTTGTGTTCTTTAGCCTAAACAAGTCTCTTCTGCTTGTTGCCTGTCCTTAGCAGTGGTTTGCCAGCAGCTATTTTACCATGAAAGCCTGCCACACAAAGTCTCATCTTAACAGTTGTTCTAGAGATGAGAAGGTGTGTCCAAACTTTTGGTCTGAACTGTGTGTGTGTGTGTGTGTGTGTGTGTATATATGTATATATATATATATATATATATATATATATATATATATATATATATATATATATATATATATATATATATATACACAGTTAGATCCAGAAATATTTGGACAGTGACACAAGTTTTGTTATGTTAGCTCTTTACAAAAACATGTTCAGAAATACAATTATATATATAATATGGGCTGAAAGTGCACACTCCCAGCTGCAATATGAGAGTTTTCACATCCAAATCGGAGAAAGGGTTTAGGAATCATAGCTCTGTAATGCATAGCCTCCTCTTTTTCAAGGGACCAAAAGTAATTGGACAAGGGACTCTAAGGGCTGCAATTAACTCTGAAGGCGTCTCCCTCGTTAACCTGTAATCAATGAAGTAGTTAAAAGGTCTGGGGTTGATTACAGGTGTGTGGTTTTGCATTTGGAAGCTGTTGCTGTGACCAGACAACATGCGGTCTAAGGAACTCTCAATTGAGGTGAAGCAGAACATCCTGAGGCTGAAAAAAAAGAAAAAATCCATCAGAGAGATAGCAGACATGCTTGGAGTAGCAAAATCAACAGTCGGGTACATTCTGAGAAAAAAGGAATTGACTGGTGAGCTTGGGAACTCAAAAAGGCCTGGGCGTCCACGGATGACAACAGTGGTGGATGATCGCCGCATACTTTCTTTGGTGAAGAAGAACCCGTTCACAACATCAACTGAAGTCCAGAACACTCTCAGTGAAGTAGGTGTATCTGTCTCTAAGTCAACAGTAAAGAGAAGACTCCATGAAAGTAAATACAAAGGGTTCACATCTAGATGCAAACCATTCATCAATTCCAAAAATAGACAGGCCAGAGTTAAATTTGCTGAAAAACACCTCATGAAGCCAGCTCAGTTCTGAAAAAATATTCTATGGACAGATGAGACCAAGATCAACCTGTACCAGAATGATGGGAAGAAAAAAGTTTGGAGAAGAAAAGGAACGGCACATGATCCAAGGCACACCACATCCTCTGTAAAACATGGTGGAGGCAACGTGATGGCATGGGCATGCAAGGCTTTCAATGGCACTGGGTCACTTGTGTTTATTGATGACATAACAGCAGACAAGAGTAGCCGGATGAATTCTGAAGTGTACCGGGATATACTTTCAGCCCAGATTCACCCAAATGCCGCAAAGTTGATCGGACGGCGCTTCATAGTACAGATGGACAATGACCCCAAGCATACAGCCAAAGCTACCCAGGAGTTCATGAGTGCAAAAAAGTGGAACATTCTGCAATGGCCAAGTCAATCACCAGATCTTAACCCAATTGAGCATGCATTTCACTTGCTCAAATCCAGACTTAAGACGGAAAGACCCACAAACAAGCAAGACCTAAAGGCTGCGGCTGTAAAGGCCTGGCAAAGCATTAAGAAGGAGGAAACCCAGCGTTTGGTGATGTCCATGGGTTCCAGACTTAAGGCAGTGATTGCCTCCAAAGGATTCGCAACAAAATATTGAAAATAAAAATATTTTGTTTGGGTTTGGTTTATTTGTCCAATTACTTTTGACCTCCTAAAATGTGGAGTGTTTGTAAAGAAATGTGTACAATTCCTACAATTTCTATCAGATATTTTTGTTCAAACCTTCAAATTAAACGTTACAATCTGCACTTGAATTCTGTTGTAGAGGTTTCATTTCAAATCCAATGTGGTGACATGCAGAGCCCAACTCGCGAAAATTGTGTCACTGCCCAAATATTTCTGGACCTAACTGTATATATATATATATAATTTTTTTGCCTAAATTACAAAGGAAATGTGTCATTTTACATGTATGCCTTCAACTTGCTTAACCATTCAACCATTTCATCTTGAACATACCTGTAACTGTTTACATTAACAGTAATTTTGACCAGGGGTACTAAAGGGTTTGTATGCCGTTGTAACAATATAGCAAACAGAGAAGGTTATTATCAAGAGAGTAAAAATAGCCCCAATCAGGATGTGATTGGACAGTGAAAATGAGAATACTTGATAACTGCAAACTAAAAGGAGTAAAGAAAAGGTAAAAGACCATCAGCATTTGAATAGGGACTGACTAGGCTGTGGCTCAGCAGAGAAGAAAACTGACCACACAGCACAAGGTCACCAGATCAAGTCCAGAACCCGAGGCATTACAGTCTGTAGGTCTTTCACATAGAGAAGACTGGAGTCGAGATAGTGACCAGCATTCAATGTTTTGGGGTGGGGTCATGGGTTTCATATCATAGCATTTCTGTATGGAAGGTGTCGATTCGTATTGAATTGATGATGCCCTACAACTTTGCAATTCATTTTTTCTCTATCTTGTTCCGTTTTCGAGATAAAAATGCTAACTCCGTTGTTTTCCACCAAGTGGCGCTATAGGTGGTTTCATGGGGTAGCGCATGGCTACTTTACTATACCTAGACACCACTTCTATGCCTATAGCTGCTGCCATTCTCAAGTTAATGACGGTGGACAGGATATGGGTGGACACACTGTATACCTGTAGCCCTGTGCTGTCTGTGTCCGCCCTTGGTGTCGCATAATGGGGGCATCCATATTATGTACTGCACACGGCTCACACCATATGTAAACCGTGGCTAGACCTGACTCGGTACTGACTTGAGGACAGACTAGGATTTAAAAGATTTCCTGTCTAACATATTTTTATAAAGAAACATCAATTATGGAAGGAGTATATTTTTACTTCCAAAAAGTTGTTTCAACTTACTTTACCAGTCTTAGGCTATGTGCGCACGTTGCGTACTAGCCCTGCAGATATTTCTGCAGCGATCTGAAGAGCACATGTGCGCTTCTAATCGCTGCAGAAATGTCCGTAGTGAGCGCCGATTCCATGCGCTCTGCCTGCAGCTCTTCCCATAGACAGAGCAGGAGCTGCCGGCAAAGCGCAGGAAAGAAGTGACATGTCACTTCTTTTTGCGCAGCGCTTCGGCAGTAGCCGAAGCGCTGCGCTCTGAGACGCCACGTGCGCACGGCCCCTGCACAATCTCCATAGACTGTGCAGGGGACGCAGGACGCATGCAGTTACGCTGCGCTGCAAAGCGCAGCGTAACTGCATGAATTTACGCAACGTGCGCACATAGCCTTACTTTGGCACAGAGATATTTTGTAGGCAGTGTGCCATACAGGAACATGGACATTGGCCGACAAACATCTGCTTAAGGGTATGTGCGCATACAGCGCTTTTTACCGCGTTTTGTGCGTTTTTGCGTTGTGCTTTTGGGCTCAAAAGTGGTTGACTTTGCTTCCCAAGCTAAGTCTATGAATTTTCATTTTTGCTGTCCACACACAGCTTCTTTTTAAAGCTGCGTTTTTTATGTGAAAAAAAAATGGACATATCAATTCTTTTCTGCATTTTGCTGCATTTTTCCACCTATCCAATGCATTGGAAAAACACAGTGGTCAAAAACACAGCGGAACGCAGTCAAAAACGCAGCGAAACGCAACCAAAAACGCAGCGTTTTTACCACTGTGTTTTTGCCATGATTGCATTTTTGTGCGTTTTTAGCAGCCAGAAACGCAATGTTTTTGATGCCTCAAAAAATGGTTAGGTGCGCACTTAGCCTTAAGGGGGCTTTACACGCAACAACATATCTAACGATATGTCGTCGGGGTCATGGAATTTGTGACGCACATCCGGCGTCGTTAGCGACGTCGTTGCATGTAACAGCTCCGAGCAAGTGTTAACGATCAAAAATACTCACCTAATCGTTGATCGTTGACACGTCATTTTCAAAATCTCATTGGTTGTTGTGGACGCAGGTTGTTCGTCGTTCCTAAGGCAGCACACATCGCTACGTGTTACACCCCGGGAACAACGAAAAACAGCTTACCTGCGTCCTCCGGCAACGAGGTGGGCGTGTTGTTAATGCGGCTGGTCTCTGCGCCTCCGCTTCTATTGGTCGGCCGATGTGTGATGTCGCTGTGACGCCGCACCAACCTCCCCCTTAATGAAGAGGTTGTTTGCCGCCCACAGCGAGGTCGCTAGGAAGGTAAGTATGTGTGACGGGTGTTAGCGATATTGTGCGCCACGGGCAGCGATTTGCCCGTGACGCACAAATGACAGGGGCGGGTGCTTTCACGAGCGACATCGCTAGCGATGTCGCTGCGTGTAAAGCAGCCTTTAGAGTAGTTTCAAATATATATAGATTTTTTTTCAAATGGCACTGATGAAGTTTTTTGACCCAAAGTGAGCACAAGTATAAGTACTCTTATATTCCCCATACCTTTAGTACTGTCTCCTGTATGTTTGGTTTAAAACATTTTTAATAAAAATTACTATGGTTTTTCAAATCATGATTGGAGTCCACAGTTTGCCTATGGACATATCACATAAAAGAAAGGATCTAAATATGGTGATACGCCTTACTGTATATAGAACAGAATACAATAACTTTTTGTTCAGAGGCTAAACATGTTGGGGAGGCATAAATTATTAGTCGTAATAAAGCTTCTACTATTCCAGTGGTGGCATGGACTGCAGCCATGCGAGCCTAATGCCTCGCTCACACCAAACTACAAATCGGTTAAGTGTAATCCAATTTTTTTATCGGATAGAACTAGGAAGAATGATATGTAATGGGGCAGTACCGATCGGTGTTTTTTCCTTATATTGATTTGTCATGAAATAAATTGCAGCATGTTACGATTTGACGCACAAATCAGATGCCAATCACCTATTGAAGTCTATGACTGCATGGAAAACATCGGACTGTGCTTGAATGTCGATTTCCACAAAATCACACAACGGAGAACATGGAGAAATTTTGCTTTACATCTTCTCATCTTAGTGTGCTCCGATTCTCTCATTCAAGTGAATCAGATCACACTATGCCTATGCTGGAATTCTGATCAAACTCTGAATAACTCATCCGATTCTCTCGGAAGGGAGAATCTACGGTCGTGTGACCCTGCCCTTATACAGTATTTCTGAACTCCAGCCCTCAAGGCCCTCCAGTAGGGAACATTTTCAGGATTTCTTTAGTATTGTACATGTGATATCACTTGTGGAATACTAAGGAAATCCTGAAAACACGATCTATTTGTGGGCCCCATAGGACAGGAGTTGCGGAATACTGCCCCAATACATCCAATGTTTCTTTATTTTAACCATTTGCCTCCCCTTCCTTTCAATTCAGTCCGAATGGAAAGTTCTCCGAAAATACGTTCTCTCCAGGCACCAAAGCATACTCTTTGGTGCCTGGAAAGAACGTATTTTCGGAGAACTTTCCATTCGGACTGAATTGAATCTCTTAAGCCCACTTTACACACTACAATATATCTTACGATGTGTCGGCGGGGTCACGTCGTAAGTGACGCACATCCGGCATCGTAAGGTACATTGTAGTGTGTAACAGCTACGTGCAATTGCGAATGAACGGTAAAACGTTCATCGCACGCACGTCGTTCATTCCTTATGAATTGAACGTCAGTTTGTTCATCGTACCCGGGGTAGCACACATCGCAGTGTGTGACACCCCGGGAACGATAAACAGATCTTACCTGCGTCCTGCGGCTCCCGGCCAGCAATGCGGAAGGAAGGAGGTGGGCGGGATGTTTACGTCCCGCTCATCTCCGCCCCTCCGCTTGTATTGGCCGGCTGCCGCGTGACGTCGATGTGACGCCGAACGTCCCTCCCACTCCAGGAAGTGGACGTTCGCCGCCCACATCGAGGTCGTATGGACGGGTAAGTACGTGTGACGGGGGTTAATCGTTTGTGCTGCACATTCAACAAAACTGAACGTGCCGCACATACGATGGGGGCGGTTACGATCGCATTTGATATCGTATGCAGAATCGTAACATGTAAAGCAGGCTTTAGCCAACTCTGCCCTAAATGAATGAATTGTGGCAAATTTATTCATGTCTTGAATGGATGCCTGATGTATAGCTAGTTTTTACAGGACTTTTAAAGCCGTTTTCATGTAACTATTACCACAAGGATTATTGAATGTAAAAATAATAAGTGGTTCCCTTGGGATCATTTATGTGCATATAACCTATCATCAGCTTGTTAAGCGTAAAACACCTGAGTCTACTCAAGAGACATCTATTGTAGTGTAATACAGGTAAACGGATGCAGCAGCACAGAGAATGCAGTGATAACAGTGGGACAAGACGGAGATTTATTAACTATAGTACTTTGCGAAACTATTCACCCGCTTGCCATTTTTCCTATTTTGCTACCTTACAAGTTGGAATTTCATTGCTTTTTTGAGGATTTGCCTCAGCTCATGCCTACAATTATAAACATTTGTTTTTCTTTTTATTGTGAAACAAACAACAAATAGGACAAAATAACTGAAAACGTCAGTGTGCATAAGTATTCACACCCTAAAGTCTCTACTTTTTAGAGCCTCTTTTTCTATCAATTACAGCTGCAAGTTACTTTGGATAAGTCTCAATGAGCTTTCCACATCTTGACGCTGGGGGGTTTTGCTCATTCCTCAAAGCAAAACTGCTCCAGATTCTACAAGTTTGATGGTTTTCCCTGGTGAACAGCAATCTTCAAGTCTGACCACAGATTCTCAATTGGATTAAGGTCTGGGCTATGGCTAGGCCACTTCAATATATGTTTACATACTTCCCCTTAAACCACTTGAGTGCTGCTTTAGCAGTAGCTTTGGGTCGTTGTCTTGATGGAAGGTGAACCTCTGTCCCAGTCTCAAATCACTGACAGAGTTAAATACATTTTGCTCAAGAATATCCTGTATTTCTCACCATTCATCTTCCCCTCGACTCAGACCATGTTCTTGGAGTGATGAACTGTGTTGATTTGGTGCCATAAGCAAGGGCTGGAAAAGAGAATGCACAATAGGGTTTTACCTAGTATACCCAGGGGATCACAATAGAATAAGGCTCACCTTATTGGGTTATGAGAAGTCACAACCAGTGTGTCACATGTAGAAGAAAACAGCCGCCGCATTTGCACAGAGAGATCGTGTCAATGTTCCATTAGAGAAGGGGTTAATACTATGCTGCCACAAGGAATCCAGTGAGTTGATTTAAAAATGCATTGTTTATTCAGTCAACGCATTTAAGAGATCAAGTCTCCTTCATCAGGACAGAAAAATTAACATTTATTATTTGACACCAGGCGCAGCATTCACATTGGTGGCCAAAAGTTCAATTTTGGTCTCATCTGACCACAGCACCTTCCTCCATACTTTTGGGGAGATTCCGACAGGTCTTTTGGCAAACTCAAAATTTACAGTTTTTGGCTGTAAGTAAAAGCTATTTTCTGGCTACTCTTCCAAAAAGGCCAGCTCTATGATATGTAAAGCGGGCTTTACACGCTACGACATATCTAACGAGATGTCGGCGGGGTCACGTTGTAAGTGACGCACATCCGGCCTCGTTAGTGATATCGTAACATGTGACAGCTCTGAACGAGCAGAAATACTCACCTTCTCGTTCATCGCTGACACGTCGCTCATATTCTAAAAATCGCATGTCCGGTTGTTCATCGTACCCGGGGCAGCACACATCGCTCCGTGTGACACCTCGGGAACGATGAACTGCAGTTTACCTGCGGCCGCCGGCAATGCTGAAGGAAGGAGGTGGGCGGGATGTTTACGTCCCGCTCATCTCCGCTCCTCCACTTCTATTGGCCAGCCGCTGTGTGACGTCGCTGTGACGCCGAACGTCCCTCCCCCTTCAGGAAGAGGATGTTCACCGCCCACAGCGAGGTCGTTTGGGAGCTAAGTACGTGTGACGGGGGGTTACAACATTGTGCGACATGGGCAACAAATTGCCCGTGCCGCACAAACGATGGGGGCGGGTGCGATCGCAAATGCGATCGCACGAGAAATCGAAACGTGTAAAGCAGGCTTAAGGCTTATTGTGGTGGTATGGACAGATATTTCAGACTCTGCTCTGCTTGGGAACTCTGCACCCCCTGTAAGTGGTAGACGGCTCCTAGGGAATAGGAGAGTCATTTCAGGCATGTATGCTCTTTTCAAACACACCATTATTTTAACTATGACGTAATGGGAACATCATGGCTCTTTTTGGGGTTAGTCACCGCCGACTTCTGCAGTGAGCCGGTAGTGAGTCCCGCACATGTCAGCTGATTTGAACAGCTGATGTATGCTTCACAGGTGCGGGTGGATCCACAATCCACCCATGCCTGTTAACCCCTTAAGGCCCCATCACACACAGAGATAAATCTTTGACAGATCTGTGGTTGCAGTGAAATCATGGCCATATTGTTCCATTTGTACACAGCCACAAACCTGTCACTGATTGTCCACAATTTCACTGCAACCACAGATCTGCCGCAGATCTCTGTGTGTGACAGGGCCTTTAGATCACGCTGTCAAAATTTGACAGCGCAATGTAAAATGCCCGCAGCGGGTAACATGATCATGGGAAGCCGATGGTTTCCATGGTGGCACAGGGTCATGTGATGACTACTGTAGCTATCATGACTTACTTCCTCTTAGGCTGGAGTCACATTTGTGTACGGCACGCGATGCGATAGCAACGGATGCGATATGCTAATGACACTCGGCTCAGGCTCTGCTGCAAGTGTGAGCCGAGTGTCATTCGACTGTTACCCGATCTTGCAATCGGGTCACAGCTGCAAAGGAGAGGGCGGGCACTGCAGAGGAGAGGGAGGGTTAATCTCCCTATCTCCTCCATTGTCAGCCTGTGCGTATATCACACTGCACTTGGATAACATCTGAGTGCAATCTCATGTTTCTCTCGCACCCATACACTTGAATGGGTGCGAGTGATATGGCTCTCTCAGACAATCGCAGCATGCTGCAATTTTTTCCTCAGTCCGATTACAGCTGAGGAAAAACATGCAGATCTGAGCTGCAGCATTGTCTTACATGGGGCCCGAGTGCAATACGAGCTTTTCTCACATTGCACTTGTGCGAGTCATACATGTTGTGAATGTCATCTGAGTGGGTGCTGGCTTGGACCTCCCTCTGGTGGCCAGAAATGGTAACGAAGCTGATTTTGAATCTGTGACTCAAACAGGTGTTGATATTAGTTGAAGGAGAAACAGAAGGAGTTTTTAAGGTGCAAAAATCAAATACATTTATTGAAAAACAAGTGATGAGAATCCATAAACTCATCAATAATTAAAAGATGTTACAAATTCACTGGACGGCAGGTGACATGGTATAGTGTTAATGAGGATCCTTGCAGAGTGCCACCATTGCATATTAGTACAAGTTTTATAGACATAGTGAACACTTACATATGTTGCAGCACACAATCTAGGATACAGCATAAAACACCCATGCTAGGGCTGATAACATAGAACAATAGCTTTTTACATTTTTAATAAACATGCATGAACCAGCCCGTAATTCCTATGCACATGTGATGCCCAAGGGGTGATGATCCTGTTCAGGGACGCCACAGGGCTTGTTCGATATGGCAACCAGGTAATGTCAGTTTTTATTTTATGTGTCGTGACGCCACTCACGGCTTACGGTCAGAGATGTGAATGACCGTTGCTGCAGGTTTTACGAGTGTCTGGGGCTGATGGGGTCTGCAGCCAGATGATGTAGCCTCCCGTGAGTGAGGCAGGCCCCAGGGGCTCGGGTAAGTAGGATAGCGGGTCCCGGAATAACACAGGCTGAGTCCAAAAGTCTTTCAACTGGTTTTTACTCACTCGGATGTTGCGGTGAGCTGACCCGGGCATTGCTGTGATTGACCAGGTAAGACCAGGGTTCCTTCGGGCCAGTCTGAGGGTAACCTGTTAGCTCACCTTCCTAGCACTCTGTGTTCGCATAACCCCCTGACGTGAAGTACCATGGGGGTCTATCTAGGGAGTCGCTACTGCCTTTTCTCCCCTGTGTTCGGCCCGTGTGCCGGCAGCGTGGACCAAGTGAGATTGCTCCAGGCTCTGTCCCCTTATGGGTCCCTGCGTTGCTGCTGAGGCTCAGACTCTGTAAGGTTGGTGAGGTACTTGTAGTTCCCCTCACCGGCAGGTTTAGCAGGTAGTTAAACTGGAGTCTGCTCTAGGGACCTGTACCCCATACGTGCCTAGTCACCAGGAGCTTCGTACTCTTACTACCAGGTGACCGTTCTCCCCCGCTAACGGTTACTACCCTGTGCAGGGTCTGACTAGTTGGAGCGCGCGTATTCGTCTCGCGACCAACGCTCACCACCACCAGACTGGTTCTCTCGCTCCTTTCCTGACAATCTCTGCACTCTCTAGCTCCCAGCCCCTCCGCTACACCTCTTGACAAGATTTGAAAGCCAGCCCTCTCCGGAGACTGCCCAAGGGTCTCATCTACTGGTGTCGGAGAACTGGTTGCTATATGTCTGTGTGTACACACCTCGTTCTGGCCCTTAGGATTACCTGGAAGTACTGTCCCAGCATACATGCAATACTCAATGGTGCCTGACCGGGTCAGGGGCGCCACACACACACCACCAACCAGGAAAAGATACCTCAGAAACGCCCTACGTACATTTCAATTATTGGGGTCACCAATCTTCAAAAGGGGGATGAAGATTGGTGACCCCAATAATTGAAACGTACGTAGGGCGTTTCTGAGGTATCTTTTCCTGGTTGGTGGTGTGTGCATGGGAATTACGGGCTAGTTCATGCATGTTTATTAAAAATGTAAAAAGCTATTGTTCTATGTTATCAGCCCTAGCATGGGTGTTTTATGCTGTATCCTAGATTGTGTGCTGCAACATATGTAAGTGTATATTATGTCTATAAAATTTGTACTAATATGCAATGGTGGCACTCTGCAAGGATCATCATTAACCCTATACCATGTCACCTGCCGTCCAGTGAATTTGTAACATCTTTTAATTATTGATGATTTTATGGATTCTCATCACTTGTTTTCCAATAAATGTATTTCATTTTTGCACCTTAAAAACTCCTTCTATTGTTCCTGAGTTGTGCAATGTGGGGTATATGGCTACCAACCTACACCCACATTGTTTGTTGTATGGTGTTATCGAGTATCCTTTTTAAAGGTGTTGGTATTAATTGGGAATCCAGGAAGTCCTATTGCTGACCAGCCTGGTGTATATAGGACAGCAGTTTTTGCTTAGCTACTGTCGGTGCTAAATGTTTTCTTCTGCCTCTGAAGATGGCTTGGAGTTTGCCCTTCAGTTTCCTCAATTTATCCTGCACCAGAATTCACTCCAGATAAGTCTGCAGGTTTTCTTTGCTTAATTGCTGGTTTTGCACCTACGGGTGTTTGTGATTTTTTTTTCTCCATTTTGTTCTGTGTCTGTTTTCTTGTATATGAGGATCTGACTCTTTGCTATTTTGGGAGGGCAGTTCCTTCAGTAAGAAAGGGAGTTTCTCCCTGTTCTGATTTGGATTATTTGCACTTTAAAATTTATTTGTTCTGTGATTTTGTTTCTTCCCATTTATCTGCAGTTGTGTTCAAAGTGTCTGGCGTAAGAGTACCTGATATAGCGGGGGAAGACTGTGTGGTCCTTTTTTTATATCAAGAGTTTGGTATTTTTGGCAGGTTTTTTTTGCTGGCCACAATCAGTTATCTTTCCTGTCCTGTTGTATCTAGTAAGTCAGGCCTCACCTTTGCTAATCTATATTTTTTATCTGTGTATTGTGTTTTCTTACATCACCGTCATTACATGTTGGGGGCATGCTATTCCTTTGGGGACTGCTCCGAGGCAAGTTAGGATACCTCATTTCTATCTTTGAGGTGTAGGAAGTTTCTCCGGCAGTGACGAGGTGTCTAGTTGTGTTAGGAACATCCCACTGCTACTTCTAGTGTTGTCCAATAGATCGGGGATTGCGGTCAGCTTAGTTTCCAACTACTCTTGTGGTTTTTGTTTTTTCCTGATTAATGGGATTTTTTGTGATCGTCCACGGTTACCACTTCATAACAGTAAGAAAACCGGCAGACTTATCTGGAATGAATTCTGGTGCAGGATAAATTGGGGAAACTGAAGGACAAACTCCAAACCATCTTCAGAGGCAGAAGAAAAATGTATCACTGGCAGCAGCTAAGCAAAAACTGCTCTCCTATATACACCAGGCTGGTCAGCAATAGGACTTCCTGGATTCCCAATTAATACCAACACCTGTTTGAGTGACACATTCAGAATCAGCTTCATTAGCATTCCTGGCCACCAGAGGGAGCTCCAAGCCAGCATCCACTTGGATGACATTCACAACACATACGCTTAGAGACGGCAATCTGCCGAAGAGCAGAATTTCTGCAGATCAGAGCTCTGCAGCTGTGATCTACAGAAATGAACAATCAGACTACTGATCCTTATAGTCCACTAGGGGGATTAGTAAAATAAAAGAAAAAAACTTAAAAAAAGTTTTAAAAAAATAAAAAAATGTAAAAGTTCAAATCACCTCCCCATTCACCCAATTGAAAATTAAAGGGTTAAAAAAATAAAAAAAAATCTGCACATATTTAGTATCGCCACATTCAGAAATCCCTGATCTATCAAAATATAAAATCAATTAATCTGATCGGTAAATGGCGTAGTGGCAAAAAATTCCAAACGCCAAAATTATGTTTTTTGGTCACCGCAAATTTTGTGCAAAATGCAATAACAGGACATAAAAACATAGCATCTGCGCAAAACTGGTACTATGAAAAAAAGGCAGCTTGAGATGCAAAAAATATGCTATCACTGATCCCCAGATCCTGAAAAATGAGAACGCTACGGAAAATGGTGCAAAAAGTTCACCACTTTTATGGGACAAATTTCTGAATTTTTTTTAACCACTTAGATAAAAGTAAACCTATACATTTTTGGTGTCTAAGAACTCAAACTGACCTGAGGCATCACACCAGCACAATAGTTTTACCATATAGTGATCACGGCGAATCAAATATCCCAAAAACTATTGCGCAATTGCACTTTTTTTTGCAATTTTTCTGCACTTGTAATTATTTTGCTGTTTACCAGTACACTATATGCTAAAACTCATCGTTTCAGTTAAAAGTATAACACGTCATACAAAAATAAGCCATTATATGGCAAGATTGACAGAAAAATAAAAAGTTACAGCTCTCTGAAGAAGGCGAATAAAAAAGAAAAATGGAAAAACGAAAAATCGACCGGGGGTGAAGGGGTCAACGCAGTTACCAAAATCTAACCATGCTGCCAGTGTACCCACCACAGTTACCGTTCAGCAATACTGGGGGAAGAGAACTCCCCATCAGAGACAACTAAAGCCTGCTTTACACCTTACGATATCACATACGATATCATATGCGATCGTACCCGCACCCATCGTATGTGTGGCACGTTTAATTTGTTGACCATGTCGCACAAACGATTATTTCCCGTCACAAGTACTTACCCTTCCATACGACCTCGATGTGGGCGGCGAACATCCACTTCCTGGAGTAGGAGGACGTCAGACAGCCGCCGGCCAATAGAAGCGGAGGGGCGGAGATGAGCGGAATGTAAACATCCCGCCCACCTCCTTCCTTCTGCATTGCCGGCGGGAGCCGCGGGACGCAGGTAAGATCTGTTCATCGTGTCACACACTGCGATGTGTGCTGGCTCGGGAACATTGAACAACCCGACATGAAATTTTAAGGAAATGAACGACGTGTATGCGATGAACGGTTTTACGTTCAATCGCAATTGCACGTAGCTGTCACACGCTACAACACCACAAACGATGCCGGATGTGCGGCACTTACGATGTGACCCCGCCGACATCTCGTTAGATATATCATAGCGTGTAAAGCCCACTTTACTCTGCCAACACCCTGAAAAATCTAGTGATGGCTTTACTCACAATCTTTTCCCTCTACGTACTTTTGTAAGACCTTATTCTCAGTGATAAATAATAATATTAAAACTAATAAAAGAAACCGACTGACAGATGAAGTTAGTAGGGCTTGTTTGGGCTTGAAGTGTACGAAAAACCAATCTTCAATTGAAGATTTAGCCAATCAAAATCAGCAACAAAAAAGTCACTAAGCAAGTAAGGTAAAGAATTATTTGTTTTTGCTTTAATAAATACATGCAATAAATATATTAAAATTATAACTTTCTGTTATTAGAGCTACAAATATCACAAAATCATGGATTTTTCTAGAAGTTACACCATCACCCGAGTTATGCTCTTTTTTTTTTTTTTTTTAACAAATTTCGTCACACCGACCTCAAAAGGTTGGCCATCCGTTCCTTAGGCCCCCTTCACACGTCAGTGAAAATCACACATGTTTTTCACTGACGTGATAAAGGTGCGTATGTCGTTCCGTGTGCCGTGATTTAGGCACACGTGTGATCTCCATGTGGTATCCATGATAATACATGGAGATCAGGGACTTTTATACTCACCTGTCCATGCCACTGCTGTCCGTGGTGCTGAAGTCTCCCACGATGCTGTCTCCATCCGCTGCTGTCTCCCTGCTGCTGCTGCTACTTCCAGTTTGGTTGTGCAGTGAATATTCATGAGCATAATTAGCCGGCCTGGAAGCAGGAGACAGCAGCGGCTGAAGACAGCGTCGCTGGAGACGGGTGAGTTTAAAAAGCTTTATATTTTAAAGGTACGTGGTTTTTTTTGTTTCACGGATCACACCATTGTGTGGACCGTGGGACATCAGTGATGCCGGAGAAAATGGACTTGTCTCCATGCAGAAATCACGGACACGCGTGTATGCTGCACGGAGACATGGCCAGTGAAAAATCACTGATGTGTGAGCAGACTCATTGATTTTAATGGGTCTGTGTATGTCCGTTATTCTGGTACGTATAACAAGTGCAACATACGTACCAGAGTCACTGACGTGGGAAGGAGGCCTTAGACTGTTGCCTGAACCCGTAGCTATCAAATTTCTCTGAATTTAGTCTGATGTGTATCTATTTCATCCAGGGCTATGGGGTACTCGGTCCCGGGCGGTGTATTGCTGGGGAGATGTCACTTGGTGGCCGTTGCCCGGTTCCGTGTCCTAGGGATGCTTTTTAAAAGGGGTATATTTACAAGGGAGGTTAAATGAAAGTTTATAACCTGACGCTACTTGCGGGTTGTGGCTATGTAGATGGGGCCGCCGCTGCACAGTTCTCACTACTGGGTCTTGTGTTGGTGGCAGCCTGGATGTTAATCCCTCCGCAAGCAGGGCTGAGCCCAAGAGGATAGGTGATGTGGATGGGTGCAGAAAGAAGGTAGGCCACACAGGGGGTTGCAGTGTAACTGGTTCCTTTGCTCACAGTCAGATAGAACTGGTCACTCGAGGAAGGCTAGTTTTGACCACTGGTCCCCTTTGTCCCAGTGCCGGTTTAGTGACCTGGTGGCTTCTTTCCCCTGCACCTGTCTTTGGTTGGTAAGTCCCCTCCTGGTAGTCTCTCAACGGTAGTCCATATGACGGTAGGATGAACCCTGTGGGGTCGGAGTCTCTGGTCCTGTTCCCCGGTTCTCCCGTTGCTACTGAGTCCCGAACTTCAAGGTCAGTGAGGTCCTTGATGGTCCCCTCACTGTGCAGATTTTATCAGTTCTGCCTGGAGCGTTTGCCTGACCTAGGTATCTGTATCGCGTCGGTGCTATGGTTCCCGGGAGTACTCCACCGTACTCCACCAGCAACCAAACGCCTGGGCCCTCAGGTCACCGTCACACTCCTGTCAGTGCTTCCACTCGCTCTCTCGCCGTCCGTGACCGACGACTCTCCTCGACTCACTACTGTCTCTCCACTGTCTGCTCCTCCCACCTGGTCGTCTAGTGGACTGGATCGGCACCACCTCTAGGTGGGTATCCATTAGGTCCAACCCTAGCCTGGCACCAGTCTATGGTGAATTTGGGGAAAAACAGGGATTAACTGGAATGTTTTTGTTGTTACCGGTACTGGTCTCCTGGGTCCCTGAAGGTAAGCCCTGCATCCGGGTGGGGATGCAGTACCTTGTAGCTCCCTGATGGCTTCAGGGGCGCTACATATCAGGGGCCTTACTCTAGGAATGTCTCTTTTGCAGGCTATGGTATCAATACAACACTACAGCTTGCCGTGCAAATAACAAGCCCACATACACCACCAACAATGAAAAAATAAAAAATATTACATGTTTCAGAGTATAGTGACAAACACCAAATTTTTATTTTTGTAAAAGTTTTTTATTTTTCAAAAGTGGTAAAATGTCAAATGATTTACATTTGATAATTGTACTACCCTATAACATAAAGTTAACTTAATGTTGCAAAAACAAAACACAAGCATCAATGGTGATATTGTGGTTTTTTTTTCATTCAAACTTCTCAAGACTTTTTTTCCCCGTTAAATTGAATTGTGTCAATTAAAAACTACAACTTGTTCAGTAAAAAGCAAAACTTCATTTTGCTGTGGGGATGGAAAAATAAATAAAACTATATAGGTTAAAAGCACCAGGATGCAAAAAGGGGTTAATAGGATGAGGGAGCAGAAAAAAAAGCACTGGGAAGCTGGAGACATAAAACGAGTTATCAGCCAGACTAAAAGCACAAAAACAGAAAATTTTCATTGGATGGTATCAAAAATAACATCTGAATTCCACGAGCCGCTGCAGGGTCATATCAGGTTACCACTAATGCAATGGTATCAGAAAGCCAAACTTGGGGTATGTTCATACAACTTTTTCAGTCAGATTCTGCCTGCAACTCAACTGGAAAAGTGTCGCAAAAAAAAGAACGTTGTCTGCAACAATATAAAAACGACATTGCTGTGCACATGTTCAGTCTTTTCTTACTTTACTTTAACTGCTTCAGGGTTCGGGGTTCGGGAACCGTTAAAAGAAATAGGCTATATCTTTCTGGTGGTTTCCACTAGGTATAGTATAGATTACAGAAAAAAGCTGCCAGAGCTACTGCGAAAATGACCACAAAGCCACTTTAGGAAAAAGACTGCCAGCTTCATACTGTCTCCTGCCCTGGATAGATAGGTCTGCCTATACGTGCATGTAGGTAGAGACCTGTCAGTCACTGTCAACTGGTGGGGAGAAGCCACCAGAGATCCACCTGTCCAACTAGTCTGCTGTGCGGCTCGGTCCCCAGTGGCTATTAAAAGAGTACTCTTCTCTGAAATGCTGCCACATTTTGGAGTACATAACATAAAATACCTTCCTGGGATAATACTGACAGTGGCTGATACATGCTACCCTAGGTTTGGGCAGCATGTATCAGCTGTCAGGTTCCCTTTCACCTCTATGTCTGAAAGTCCAATGCTGTTGGAGAGGAATAAAGTTACAGATACTGTGCCGCCCCCACGTCAGCAGCCGGGCAGCTCGGATCCGGATCCATGGTGGCTCGAGGGGTTTCCGGACCCGGGGGTCGTGCGGACACTCAAATGAAGGGAGTATTTACAGGGGATTGTGTTAGAGTTTGTGACGCCACCCATGGTATGTGGTAATTTGGAGTACCACCACTGCAGTTAGGAGTACCCGGGGGTGATGGAATGGGGCAGCCAGGTGTTGTGACCCTCCACGGGTAGGGGGGATTGCCCCGTGACTCGGTGATGGTGTTTAGGGAGTGCCGTGGGGAGTGAAGGGGGTCACTTGCGTACTCACTCAGTCCATTAAGCTGACACCGACAACTAGATAAACCAATGTTCTGGACACCACTGCCGCTGAGGGGAGCTTAGTTTGGGTCCCGTCCCCAATAGTGCTGCCTGGTGATCCATGACGTGCCTCCTGGCACTAAGTTTACTTCTCTGGTGGTCCTGGTAGTATGGAACTTGCCGGGTCCCGCTCCCCACTATGGCTAAGTGTGAGAGCTTGCTCTCAGGGTTCACGCTTGGGATTTCCTGCACCGTTTTAGTGGAAAGTCTTATCCCCCTTGTTGTGCTAGTACCTCGATTTTGGAGCGGGTGGAGAGCCGATCTTGAAGGCTCCGTTCTTGTCGGGTAAATTGTGAGGTTGCCTGAAGCTACTCCCTGACCTAGGGTCCACGTACCCCGTCGTGCCCTCGTCCCAGCCCGGTGATGGTGCAAGGCCGCCAACTGTCCTCCTTGACAGTTTCGTGCCCCTTGCCACGATCCCCTGCAACCGGGGGTCCAGCTCCTCTAGGCCCAGACCACCGTCTGCCACCTAGACAGTTCCTAGGAGCCCTGCTCCTGACCTCCTCTCTCCTTCACTTCCAACACAACTCTCTCCTTACTCCCGACACTCCTGACCTCCCCTAACCAACCCCCCAAGTGGGCGACCCTATTCCACTCAGGCCGTCCACTGGTGTGTCTGGTGGGTGTGGTGCAGAGTGTACCTAGGATTTAATTGGCTGATGTAGGCAACACCATGTAGTTGGGGACCCATAACCAAGAAGGAGGCGGATATTGCACAGGAGGGCAGATTGTGCAATACCCTGTGACGACCTGATAGTCGAGGGGCGTCACACTACTGCACATTGTCAGAACGCTGTTAACCTGCATGTGAAACCCACATCTGCAGGTTAGTAGTTTATTTTTGTTATGCCTTGGATTTGATCCAGCAGCCTCCTGCACTATGGTATGTTTCCCTTTCCACCGAGCCACAGCCATATTCATTCACTGTACTGGTTCTGAATACTTTGTCTCTGTGAGGACACTTTGTGTGTTCATTGTCTTTCTGCCAACAAATGATTCTAATGCTGTAATCTAGTTTGCCCTATCACCTGGCAGATGTAACTATTTAAAACTTCCCTGTGCTTTAATTTCCTGCTGGTGATAGTTCTGAAGTGGACCCTGCATGCAGGGCCGGCGTCAGTACCCGGCACAGCCGGGCAAGTGCTGGGGCCCTGGACAGCCAGGGGGTCCACTCGCCGTTCCAGGGACCGCAGTTCTCAGGGTGGCAGCCGCACTTTCCTGGCTGCTGGCCCTTTAAAAATGGCACCTGCACCACCCTAGCGTTTTCTGCTGAACGCTGGGGTGCAAGTGTACAGAAGTTCATCTGTGGGCGGAGCTACTGTGCAATGTGCTGCGCACCCATCCCACAGATGAAGAGTGAGGAGCTGCAGTGCCAGGCAATGTCATCTGGGCCCAGAGCTGTATGTGGCCCCCCGCGCCCCTCTCTAGCTGTATGTGTGCCCTCAAAGCTGTATGGGCTCAACAGAGCAGCATCCCCCCAGAGCTGTAAGGGCCCCCACCAGAGCTGTATGGGCCCCCCCACCAGAGCTGGAGGAGTCCCCCCACCAGAGCAGTATGGGCTCTAACACCAGAGCTGTATGGACCCCCAGAGTTGTATAGACCCCCCAGAGTTGTATGGGCCCCCCAGAGTTGTATGCCCCTACCCCAGTGATGTGTATGACCCACCAGTAATGTCTATGCCCCCAGTAACGTGTATGCCCCTGAGTAATATGTATTCCCACCTAGTAATTTGTATGCCCACTAGTAATGTGCATGCCCCCAGTAATGTGTATTTCACTCAGTAATGTGTATGCCCCCCTAGTAATGTGTATTTCCCCAGTAAGGTGCATGCCTCGCCCAGTAATGTGTATGTGTGCCGCCCCCTAGCCAGCAGCCGAGCTGCTCGGATCTGGATCCGCAGTGTGGCTCGAGGGATTCTACCGGACCCGGGGGTCACGCGGACACGTCAAATAAAAGGGGACGTATTTGTATGGCATTTGCCGTAAACTGTCTGTGATGCCACCCACGGTGTGTGGTGAAATGTGGCACCACCGCTGCTGTTGTGGGGCTCCCGGGGGCGATGGGATGGCAGCTGGATATTAACCCCTCCGTGGGTAGGGATGGATGCCCCGGGGCCCAGTGTCTCTGTGCTGAGGGTGGTGATTGCAGGGGCCGGCGCGCCCGGTCAGACTGGGGGATGTTAGTTTACTCACGATTAAATGAATCACACAAGTCCAATGGTAAACCAAGGTGCTGGTGGCCGGCCGCCGCGGTTGGGTGTATCTGGTCCCACACTCGGGTTGGTGGTCTGTGTCACTTTCCTCCTCACTCTGTGTTTGGTGTGGTGGACTTCCCGGTGTGAAACACGGGAGTCCGCTACTGGTCCTTTTGTTGGGAGCCATGCCCGCTGACGCTGGCCCTTGGGATCTACCGGGCCCTGGCGGATTCCCTATCCCCCGCGGTGGGCTGTTGTCTGTTTTTAGGACTTTAGTTGGGACAGGACCTATAATCCTGCCCTCAATTGGTTAATTAGCTAGGCCGTTGGTTCCGGTCCTGGCTTCAGGGTCCAAGTACTCCCTCTGTGTACGGTTTCCAGGTCGGTCCTCCGGTGTCGGTACCGGCGGGATCCAACCCTGCCCCGGTCCACCTCAGATCTCCGGCAGCCGTCTTCTCATCTCCTGACAGAGACGGACCACCGTCTGCCACCTAGCCAGTACGCCGGGGCTCCAACCCCGACGCCATTTCTGTCTGTCTCAGCCTTCACTTTCTCCTTCTCAACTACTCCACTCCTCTCCACTTGAACTTCAACTTAGACTACTGCTTTTACCGCCCCAGGTTCTCCAGACCCCTAGGTGAGCGTTTTCCATCCGTCTGGTCCCGCTAACTGGTGTGCCTTTCCTACCCTGGGGGGGTGACTAGGGTTTCTGGTCGGCTGTGTGTAACCCTATGTGGGATGGTGTTGTACGGGAGCCTATTCTGTGTGACTACCTGGTTTTGCCAGGGCGTCACATATGCCCCGCAGTAAAGTGTATTTCTCCCAGTTATCAGTACGCCCCCCAGTAATGTGCATGCCGCCTCCCAGTAATGAGTATGCCCTCCTTGTAATCTGTATGCCCCTCTTGTAATGTGTATGCCCCCCAGTAATGTGTATGTCACTTAGTAACGTCTATGCCCTTTGGTAACATGTATGCCTGCCCCAATAATTTGTATGCCTCAAGCCTCTCCTGTTATGTATATACTGTAGCCCCCAGCCTCCCCTGTGATGAAAAATGGAAAAAACAGCATTGGTAAAAATAAAACAAACATATTCATTGAAGAAGCAAATCAATCCATATTAAAAAAGCCATATAGGCATACAAAGTCCTAACATGTTTCAAGTGCACTATATACTCTAAGGCGGGCTTTGCACACTACGACATTGCAAGCCGATGATGCGATGCCGAGCGCGATAGTCCCCGCCCCCGTCGCAGCTGCGATATCTTTGTGATAGCTGCCGTAGCGAATATTATCACTACGGCAGCTTCACAAGCACTCACCTGCCCTGCGACGTCGCTCTGGCCGGCGAACGCCTCCTTATTAAGGGGGCGGGTCGTGTGGCGTCACTGCGACGTGACACGGCAGGCGGCCAATAGGAGCGGAGGGGCGGAGATGAGCGGGATTTAAACATCCCGCCCACCTCCTTCCTTCCACATAGCCGAGGGGAGCCGCGGTGACGCAGGTAGGAGATGTTCCTCACTCCTGCGACTTCACACACAGCGATGTGTGCAGCCGCAGGAGCGAGGAACAACATCGGACCGTCGCGTCAGCGTAATTATGGAATTCGCCGACGCTACACCGATGATACGTTTACGACGATTTTGCGCTCGTTAATCGTATCATCTAGGATTTACACACTACGATGTTGAGAGCGAAGCAGGAAGTGCGTCACTTTCGACATGACCCCACCGACATCGCACCTGCGATGTCGTAGTGTGCAAAGTGCCCCTTACTCTCCTGTGATGTATATACTGTAGCCCCCAGCCCATCCTGTGATGTATATACTGTAGCCCCAGCCCATCTTGTGTTGTATATACTGTAGCCCCCAGCCCTTCCTGTGATGTATATACTGTAGCTCCTAGCCCCTCATGTGAAGTATATACTGTAGCCCCCAGCTCCTCCTGTGATGTATATACTGTGCTCACAGCTCCTCCTGTGATGTATATACTATATCTTTCAGATCCTCCTGTGATGTGTATATACTGCTCATAAAAATAAAGTGAACACTAAAACACCATTCTGTTGTTTAAAGCCTGCTTTACCCCTTACGATCCAGCATACGATATCGTATGCGATCGTAACCGCCCCCATCGTATGTGCAGCACGTTCAATTTGTTGAATGTGCCGCACAAACAATTAACCCCCGTCACACGTACTTACCCGTCCATACGACCTCGATGTGGGCGGCGAATGTCCACTTCCTGGAGTGGGAGGGACGTTCGGCGTCACAGCGACGTCACGCGTCAGCCGGCCAATAGAAGCGGAGGGGCGGAGTTGAGCGGGACGTAAACATCCCGCCCACCTTCTTCCTTCCATATTGCTGGCCGGGAGCCGCAGGACGCAGGTAAGATCTGCTCATCGTTCCCGGGGTCTCACACACTGCGATGTGTGCTACCCCGGGTACGATGAACAATCTGACGTTCAATTCTAGAGAAATAAACGATATGTGTGCGATGAACGTATTACCGTTCAATTGCAATCGCACGTACCTGTCACACACTGCAATGTACCTTATGATGCCGGATGTGCGTCCCTTACGACGTGACCCCGCCGACACATTGTAAGATACATTGCAGCGTGTAAAGCGGGCTTTAGTGTTCCCTTTATTTATTTTAGCTATATATATATATATATATATATATATGTGTGTGTCACACACATATATGTGTGTCACACACATATATGTGTGTCACACACACACACACACACGTACTGCAGCCCCCAGCCTCCCAATGTCACACACGTGACTAGTAGGGTTTACCTAGCACCTGGTAAACCCCCAGAGAATGTTACAACACACCCCCTCCCCTGGTCAGGAACACCAGTCAAACAAAACCCTTGTTGCCTCCCTCCAGGGTCTGATGTCCACACCAGGTGGGGCGGAGCCAGGCGGTTGGCCCCACCCACCGAGGAGTTCACAGGCCTGGAGGTGGGAAAAGTAGTCAGTCAAGTTCAGGAGTTGAAGTGGAGAGGTGGTAGTGAGAGGAGAAAGTCTGTGTGTGTCTGGGTCGGAGCCCAGGCACAATCAGCAAGGTCGGCAGACGGTGGTGGCCGTCTGCAGGAGTTGGTGGAGGTCAGCGGAACCGTAGGACCGGGGTCGGGCGGTGGCCCGCCGATACCGAACCGGGGAGCAGATTGAAGCCAAACACCAAGGCAGGGTACTCAGACCCTGACTAGGCTAGGAGCCGCCGTAAAGGTCAAATTCTCTGATTGCGGTCTGGACCTCAGGGGTTCATTCCCAACCAAGTCCCGTCAGAAGGCAACAGCCCAACCCGTCCGGATAAGAGCCACCGCCAACGGCCAGAGATCCAAGGGCCAGCGCCTGCAGGCAAAATGGGCTCTCCCGACACGTACAAGCCGGGGAGTGGACTACCTGTGGGAAGCCATAGGAGTCAAACACTCACACATAAGTGCAGGAAACGACAGCCACCATCAACCCGTCAGGGGAGAGCGAAAACACCGCAGCCGACTGTGGGCCCCGTCCACCCAGCCGTTTGGTTTACCAGAGACTCTGTCCTTGTCTGCCTGAGTGAGTACACCAGTGCCATCCGGCACCGCGCTGCACCGCAGCATTGCACCCGCGCCCACGCTGCCTCCCCGCATCGGCTTCTGCACCTATACCTACTCCCTACTCCCCAACCGGGGCCCCGGGACCAACAGCCCCTACCCACAGAGGGGTCAACACCTTAGCTGCTCTCCGCCATCGCTCCTGGGATCCATGTTCAGAAATACAATTATATATATAATATGGGCTGAAAGTGCACACTCCCAGCTGCAATATGAGAGTTTTCACATCCAAATCGGAGAAAGGGTTTAGGAATCATAGCTCTGTAATGCATAGCCTCCTCTTTTTCAAGGGACCAAAAGTAATTGGACAAGGGACTCTAAGGGCTGCAATTAACTCTGAAGGCGTCTCCCTCGTTAACCTGTAATCAATGAAGTAGTTAAAAGGTCTGGGGTTGATTACAGGTGTGTGGTTTTGCATTTGGAAGCTGTTGCTGTGACCAGACAACATGCGGTCTAAGGAACTCTCAATTGAGGTGAAGCAGAACATCCAGAGGCTGAAAAAAAAGAATAAATCCATCAGAGAGAAAGCAGACATGCTTGGAGTAGCAAAATCAACAGTCGGGTACATTCTGAGAAAAAAGGAATTGACTGGTGAGCTTGGGAACTCAAAAAGGCCTGGGCGTCCACGGATGACAACAGTGGTGGATGATCGCCGCATACTTTCTGTGGTGAAGAAGAACCCGTTCACAACATCAACTGAAGTCCAGAACACTCTCAGTGAAGTAGGTGTATCTGTCTCTAAGTCAACAGTAAAGAGAAGACTCCATGAAAGTAAATACAAAGGGTTCACATCTAGATGCAAACCATTCATCAATTCCAAAAATAGACAGGCCAGAGTTAAATTTGCTGAAAAACACCTCATGAAGCCAGCTCAGTTCTGGAAAAGTATTCTATGGACAGATGAGACAAAGATCAACCTGTACCAGAATGATGGGAAGAAAAAAGTTTGGAGAAGAAAGGGAACGGCACATGATCCAAGGCACACCACATCCTCTGTAAAACATGGTGGAGGCAACGTGATCTGCATGCATGGCTTTCAATGGCACTGGGTCACTTGTGTTTATTGATGACATAACAGCAGACAAGAGTAGCCGGATGAATTCTGAAGTGTACCGGGATATACTTTCAGCCCAGATTCAGCCAAATGCCGCAAAGTTGATCGGACGGCGCTTCATAGTACAGATGGACAATGACCCCAAGCATACAGCCAAAGCTACCCAGGAGTTCATGAGTGCAAAAAAGTGGAACATTCTGCAATGGCCAAGTCAATCACCAGATCTTAACCCAATTGAGCATGCATTTCACTTGCTCAAATCCAGACTTAAGACGGAAAGACCCACAAACAAGCAAGACCTGAAGGCTGCGGCTGTAAAGGCCTGGCAAAGCATTAAGAAGGAGGAAACCCAGCGTTTGGTGATGTCCATGGGTTCCAGACTTAAGGCAGTGATTGCCTCCAAAGGATTCGCAACAAAATATTGAAAATAAAAATATTTTGTTTGGGTTTGGTTTATTTGTCCAATTACTTTTGACCTCCTAAAATGTGGAGTGTTTGTAAAGAAATGTGTACAATTCCTACAATTTCTATCAGATATTTTTGTTCAAACCTTCAAATTAAACGTTACAATCTGCACTTGAATTCTGTTGTAGAGATTTCATTTCAAATCCAATGTGGTGGCATGCAGAGCCCAACTCGCGAAAATTGTGTCACTGTCCAAATATTTCTGGACCTAACTGTATAATCCCTGTTTTTCCTTTCCCCAAGAACTGGTGACAGGCTAGGGTTGGACCCAATGGATGGGCAGCTAGGGGTGGAACCGATACAGTCCACTAGACAACAACCAGGGAGGAGGGATCAGACAGTCAGTAAGTGGAAGTGAAAGGAGACGAACGTAACGACACTGACGGGAGAGTGTAACAGTGACCTGTTAGGCTCAGACATGTGGTTGCCGAAGGAGTACGGTGAAGTACTCTCGGAATCATAGCACCGACGAGGTGCAGAGCCCTAGGTCAGGAAAATGCTCCAGGCAGACCAGATATAATCTGCACGCTGAGGGGTCCATCCAGGACCTCACCGACCTTAGAGTTCGGGGCACAGCAGTGACAGGAGAACCAGGGGACCGGGAACTGAAGACAGGGGTTCAAACTGCCTGCCATACAGACCAGAACCAAAACACAACCAGGAGAGGTCACCCAGACGCTCCAAGCCACGGGGACCCACCAACCAGAGATGGGTGCAGGGGAAGTAAGCCACCAGGTCACCACACCGGCACTGGAACTAAGGGGACCAGTGGTGAGGACCAGCCTCCATCGGGTTGCAAACATCACCATTGTGAGTACAGAACCAGTCACACTGCAATCCCTTGTGTGGTCTACCTTCTTTCCGCGCCCCGTAACTGTTAATGGATTTAAACAGCAATCACCATCATTTATACCCTGGGGCTTAGCCCTACTTGTGGAGGGCCACAACATCCAGGCTGCCATTGACATCAGCTCCAGCAGTGAGAGACTGTGCAGCGGTGGCTCGATCCATATAGCTGCAACCCGCAAGTGGCGTCACGACACAAACTTTATTATAATCCCTGTAAATACCCCCTTTTAAAAGCGACCCCCAGGGTCACGGAACCGGGCACTGGCCATTACACTAGTAACACTTCCCAGTGAAACCAGGCCCGGGACCGAGTACCCCATAGCCCTGGGGTGCGACACTCATTTGCAGCAATTCCAGCTTTGCAGACCTTTGGCATTCTAGCTGTTAATTTGCGGAGGTAATCTGGAGATATTTCCCCCTATGCTTCCAGAAGCCCCTCCAACAAGTTGCTTTGGCTTGATCGGCACTTTTTGCTTACCATACAGTCAAGCTGCTCCCACAACAGCTCAATAGGGTTGAGATCTGGTGACTGGGCTGGCCACTCCATTATAGATAGAATACCAGCTGCCTGCTTCTTCCCTAAATAGTTCATGCATAATTTGGAGGTGTGCTTTGGGTCATTGTCCTGTTGTAGGAAGAAATTGGCTCCAATAAAGTGTTGTCCACAGGGTATGGCATGGCGTTGCAAAATATTGTGATAGCCTTCCTTATTCAAAATCCCTTTTACCTTGTACAAATATCCCACTTTACCAGCACCAAAGCAACCCCAAACCATCACATTACCTCCACCATGCTTGACAGATGGCGTCAGGCACTCTTCCAGCATCTTTTCATTTGTTTTGTGTCTCACAAATGTTCTTCTGTATGATCCAATCACCTCAAACTTCGATTCGTCTGTCCATAACACTTGTTTACAATCTTCCACTGTCCAATGTCTGTGTTCTTTTGCACATATTAATCTTTTCCTTTTATTAACCAGTCTCAGATATAGCTTTTTCATTGCCATACGGACAGCAATGCCAGAAACAGGTGAGCAGAAAGTTCCTGTTCTCTGTGTGTTATCACAGAGAGCACACGGAAAACACACGTGTACCAAAATCACGGCACACGGAGGGCAATACGCACCTTTGACACGTCTGTGAAAAACGTGCGTGATTTTCACGGATGTGTGAAAGAGGCCTAAGTCTGTGCAGGGGCCTTTAGGGACAGTGCAGCAGGAACCCCAGTCTGTACAAGAAGCGGGCGGGCCAGGAGTAGTTGTTATAAGTAAGACCTTATTTTACGCTACTTATCACTTGTGCACTTTAGTGCACATAACAATTTTACATGACAGGTTCCCTTACAGCTGAGCCACAGCAATTATTTAGTAATTCTGGTGCCACTGTCACCATCTAGTGGCCCGTTTATGGTATGAGATCACACCTGAGGATAAAGTACTGGCTTTCTAAATTGGACAGTTCCACCTATACACTAAAATAAGGTCAAAACCACAGAAGATACTCAAGATATAAATTCTGTTATATACTAGGGCACGCTCAGATGGGCATAATAATTGGACGAGTACTGTCCAATTTTAAATCAGATGGAACACGAACAACACACTGACCCTTGTTAATCAATAGTGCTGTTCAGATGACCGATTATTTTCTTTCTTTTTCTTTTTCCCATGGGCCAAGGGTGTGTGTGGAAAAAAAAAATTCACAGCATGCACTACTTTGGTCCGATTTATGAACCAGGATAGTGCATGTTAATAGCAGGCAGCTTCTGCATTCATATAATGTGGACGAGTACACGGAGCTGCACTCGGAGCCAGTAACTTCTGCAATGTAGGCCTCTTTCACACGTCCGTGCCTCCGGTACGTGTTTGGCAGTTTTCTCACGTACCGGAGACACGTACAGACGTAGACCTATGTATTCCTATGGTTTTGGACACACGTAAGTATTTTCGCATGGAACGTGTATCCGTTCCGTACTTACGTGTGTCCGTGTGTTTCTCACGGCAACATGTCCGTTTTCTCTCCGGCATCACAGGTGTCACACGGAACGCAAACGTTTCACAGGTAATGCAAACGGACCACACGGATGTGTTCCGTGTGACACGCACCGGAGAAAAGACATGTGTCTGTGAGAAAAAAAACCCAAAACTTTACTCACCTTCTCCAGCCCTGCAGTCTCTGCCGCTGCTGTCACTTGCTGCCGACCGCCGCTCATTATGCTCATTGAATATTCACTTCACTGCGGCTGGAAGCAGCAGCAGCGGGGAGTTGGCAGGACCAGAGACCGAAGGTCAGCACCACGGAACGCAACGCCAGGGACAGGTGAGTAGAAAGTTCCCATTCTCCGTGTGTTATCACGGATAACACACGGAGAACACACGTAGCCCATAAACACGGCTCACGGAAAGCAAAACGCACCTCTGACACGTCCATGAAAAACGTGCGTGGTTTTTCACGAACATGTGAAAGAGGCCTTAAGGACTTGACTGACAAGTTTTTGCATGGTTGTCTGACCAAGCCCTTATTGTGTCAGTGTTGTGGATGTAATTTTTTTTCTCCATGTCAAGGTTTTGTTTGAACGTTGCAGTCCGTCTGATAACAGCAAAGTTAGGGCTGCGGTCACATAGGAGTTTATTTTGGAGTAGATCCTTTCCAAAAATTGCTTCAAAGTCACTTGGAAAACTCTTCCTATTCATTGGAATGGGAAATCAACTTTGCTGTTCATTTGATCTTTTTTTTAGTGATTTTTCTTAAAAAGGTATTGAAAAATATCTGGTTGAAAAAAAGTGTAAATATCATATTCTTTAAAGCAGTTCTTGATCTACTCCAAACTAGACGTCACTCGTCAAAGCCGCTCACTCTCGTGCTACTTTGTCTAAGAAACACCGCAAGCAGTGAACTCATGACGTCACCGCTCGTCACTGCCCACGTCGGTTCACACGCTACTGTGTGACCCACATGCTGTGACTTGCGGTACCCTCGTGAAGTCATCATAGTTTACTGCTGTGGTTCGCACACAGCGCAGCGCAGCATGAGAGCCAGCAATGGCTGCTGTACTAGGCTACAGGGAACGTTCTGTTCTTCATAGGCTCGGACACTGAGTCTGGTAACGACGTGAGACCGCTACATGAATTACAGAGGACTGGATTACGGTTTTGATGGGTAACAAATTGGTAAATGAGGGTGTCACTTGTCTGTTTTATTTGATAAGTCTCTCTTTTTATGTCTTTCAGGTTTGCTTTGGAGGAACGTCGTGGGACCTCCTTGTGGATTACGGCGAAACCTAAAGGATTTTTATTTTTTTATTTAAATAAGTTGGTGAATGAGGGTTTGTGTTAGGCCTGCGACACACATCCGTGCCGCCGGCACGTGTTTGTCATTTTTTACACTTACCGGCGGCACGGAGACACGTTAAGCAATGCTACCCTATTGTAGCAGGCACACACACGTAAAACCACACAGAACGTTTGTACGTGTGTGCGTTTTTCAAAGCGCTGACATGTCAGTGTTTTCTCCGGCAGCACGGGTGTCACACGGCCCGCACCCGTACCACACGGGTGTAGTGTGGATGCGGTCCCGTGTGACACGCGCCGGAGAAAACACACGTGTCAGAGAAAACAAAACAAAACATTAACTCACCTTCTCCTGCCCTCCTGTCTCTGCCGCTGCTGCCTCTTGCTGCCGACCGCCGCTCATTATTCTCATTTAATATTCACTTCACTGCCTGACAGCAGCAGCAGCGGGGAGACGGGAGGGCTGGAGACCGAGGATCAGCACCACAGACAGCAGCGCGGACAGCAGGAAGGACCAGGTGAGTATGTAGATTACCGGTTCTACGTGTGTTTTCGCGGATAGCACACGTAGAACACACGTGGCCCGCACGTACCAGAGACACGTACTTACCTGCACGCAACACGCAGTGAAAATACGTGTCTCTCGGCACGTGCGTGATTTTCACGTGAGTGTGGCAGAGGCCTTAGGGTGTTTTATTATAAATAAAATATTTTTTTCTTTTTGACCATTTACAACTAATGGATTAGTAATGGGGTGTCTTCTAGACACCCACCAATTATTTGTACCAGGGCTTGATGCCAGCTCCCAAATCACAGCTGGCATCAACTCCATGTATTACCCTGTTTGCCACTGCACCAGGGCAATGGAAAGAGACAGGTACAGCGCCAGAATTGGCGCATCTAATGAATACACCACTTTAAGGATGGCTGTACGCTGCTATTTATTTTTTGGCTGGAAAGGGCCAAATAACCATTGCTGTTCCCACTCTAATAATATCAGTCCCAGTTGTCTGTTGTCTCTTGGCTGGTTTTGAAAAAAATAGGGTGGGACAAATAACTTAAAAAAAAAAATCAGTGTGAGATCCCCTCTATTTTACAAATCTAGCCAAGGTGCAGCTGAGGTTTGCAGCCTGCAGCTGCTGCTGTATCTGATCTGCTGCAAATACTGATCAACGGAGCGCCTTTCCAGACCGCAGCATGTCAATTGTTTGCTGCGGAATCGCATGCGTCCTTCGTAGGGAGAACACAGCGAGGAGACCGCAGCGCACTGAACCCTGATCGTGGGTACGAGCAGCTGCAGTCTCTTGCGCTCTCCTGCGGAGGAGATGCGCGGCCCCGCAGGTCAGGATTCACTGCGTCCCAGATGCAGTGAGCCCTGATCGTGGGCACATACCCTTACAGTTTCACCAGTACATGGTGCTGTGACACAACAAATGAGAAATACATTACATATAACTGCCCTTCCCTCACTAGGAAACACACAGCCAACTATTAAACCCTAGTCACCCCCCCTAAGGGACAGATAGACACACCAGTGGGTGTGGCCAGGCGGTTGGTGCACGCCCACACAGAGGTTTAGACAGGCTGGAGCGAGAAAAAGAGCAGATTAGCTGTGGAGAGGAGTGTGAGTGGAGGTCAGGTCTGTGTGTCAGGCCTGAAGCAAACTGACAGGTACCAGGATAGGAGCCCTGGTGGCTTGGCTAGGAGGCAGACGGCGGTCTCCGTGAGCAGGAGGCGGGAAGACGGCTCGGTGGAACCGAGGTGGACCAGGACAGGGGTGTAGCCCGCCGGTACCGACATGGTGAACCGACCCAGAAACCGTAGCACAAAGGAGGGTACTCGGACCCTGAAGCCAGGAACCAGAAGCTACTGGAACTGGTTAATTAATCGATTGAGGCCAGGACTAGAGGTCCTGTCCCACCCAAAGTCCCTCATAGAAGACAACAGCCCACCGATTCGGGATAAAAGGTCACCGCCAGGCCCCAAAGATCCAACGGGCCAACGTCTGCAGGCATGGCTCCTTAGGCCACATCCAGCCAGGAGTGGACTCCTACGTTTCATACAAGGAAGTCTTTTCTACTTAAAAAACGGTGCAGGACAAGGATAGAGACCACCAGCTGGGTGGGGGATCCCGAACGAAACCGGCCGCGGCACCGGCCACCACCACCTTGGTTTACCAAAGACTTGTGTGTTTTACTACTGACAGTGAGTACACCAACACCCCCCTGTGGTCGTCATTCCCCCTGCACCAGAGCCATCGGGTCCCGGGGCCACCATACCTGCCCACGGAGGGGTTAACATTTTGCTGCACAACATCTCCCCCGGGTGCCCCGTGAGAGCAGTGGTGGTGTCCCACCTCACCACACACTGTGGGTGGCGTCACAAACCTATTACGACCTAGCCCGTACATCTACGTCTCCCATTTTATTCAGCGTGTCCGCGAGACCCCCGGGTCCGGAGACCCTCGAGCCACCACCCCTGAAGGTCCGGACCCGAGCAGCGCCGGCTGCTGGCACACCCCGAAACTTGGCGTCACGAACAGGATACTTACCCATCCACTTACCTTGTGGAAGTGTGCCTTGTATTGGACAGTCAGCGGTGAACCGTTGCCAAATTTTCATAAGTCGCCATTTTGGTCGTCATTTTGGCTCGAAAAACTACAGCCCAGCGTCTTCTTCCCCGCGAAAAGGGCGCAAAAGCCGAAGCCCCGCCCCCTGGGAACACGTCCGGAAAGCGAGGCCGGAAGTCGAAAAACGAAACTTACAGGCCTGAAAGAGGAGTGCCAGAAAAAGACCAAGGGGGAGGACGGAGCAGCATGTAACTAGCGCTGTGAAGTGCAGGGACGCCAGGACTCTGCAGAAACCCATTCCTGGACACCAACGCGGCAGGATGTGTCGGAGGATCCAGGCACTGCCCACTTCATGCTGGCGAAGTGGGCGTCGGAGATGAAGGGTCTGGCTGCAGCTGTCCGGGCGCGCGAAGTGGAGATGATCTCGGAGGAGCGGGTAAGCAGTGACCCACGCCCCTATGTTCCCCAGGAACTGGCCGTCCCGGCTGAGGGGCCTGGCCTGCTCCCGTCCGCCATGCTGTTTCCCTCGTCGCCCGTGTCCGCAGCCAATTCCCCGACCGACCCACTGCCCCACTCTATGGCAGCTGAACCCGTACCATCTACGGGGGAGGACCCAGCTGCTGGGCCCTCAGGCCTTACCGTCACCATTGCTTCAGCACCGCTGATGACATCCCGTCCGGCCCCGAGCCTGGCCGGACCAGTGATGACGCCGGCTCCGGCAGTCTGCCTGGCCGCAACGGTGATGACGACGGCTCCGGCAGTCCGCCCGGCCGCAACGGAGGCAGCACCTGCTGCTCTCAGGTACCTTGTCCTGCTGAAGATCAGCGGCAAGGTGCTCATGGAAAGGAGGCGCAGGCTGTTGAGCATGGGGTCCCACGGCAGTATGTGAGGCCGGTCGTAGCCGACGCCGAAGGTTCCCCAGGAAGTCTGGCTCCTGAGTGGGAAGGGAAGCACAGAAACCGTGCCCCAGGCTGGGAGCGGCAGCAACATCAGCTGCGCAGGGAGATCGCTGTCCGAGGAAAGGGTAAAGCGGATGTGCATGCCTGCATTTACAGTTAGGTCCAGAAATATTTGGACAGTGACACAAGTTTTGTTATTTTAGCTGTTTACAAAAACATGTTCAGAAATACAATTATATATATAATATGGGCTGAAAGTGCACACTCCCAGCTGCAATATGAGAGTTTTCACATCCAAATCGGAGAAAGGGTTTAGGAATCATAGCTCTGTAATGCATAGCCACCTCTTTTTCAAGGGACCAAAAGTAATTGGACAAGGGACTCTAAGGGCTGCAATTAACTCTGAAGGCGTCTCCCTCGTTAACCTGTAATCAATGAAGTAGTTAAAAGGTCTGGGGTTGATTACAGGTGTGTGGTTTTGCATTTGGAAGTTGTTGCTGTGACCAGACAACATGCGGTTTAAGGAACTCTCAATTGAGGTGAAGCAGAACATCCTGAGGCTGAAAAAAAAGAAAAAATCCATCAGAGAGATAGCAGACATGCTTGGAGTAGCAAAATCAACAGTCGGGTACATTCTGAGAAAAAAGGAATTGACTGGTAAGCTTGGGAACTCAAAAAGGCCTGGGCGTCCACGGATGACAACAGTGGTGGATGATCACCGCATACTTTCTTTGGTGAAGAAGAACCCGTTCACAACATCAACTGAAGTTCCGAACACTCTCAGTGAAGTAGGTGTATCTGTCTCTAAGTCAACAGTAAAGAGAAGACTCCATGAAAGTAAATACAAAGGGTTCACATCTAGATGCAAACCATTCATCAATTCCAAAAATAGACAGGCCAGAGTTAAATTTGCTGAAAAACACCTCATGAAGCCAGCTCAGTTCTGGAAAAGTATTCTATGGACAGATGAGACAAAGATCAACCTGTACCAGAATGATGGGAAGAAAAAAGTTTGGAGAAGAAAGGGAACGGCACATGATCCAAGGCACACCACATCCTCTGTAAAACATGGTGGAGGCAACGTGATGGCATGGGCATGCATGGCTTTCAATGGCACTAGGTCACTTGTGTTTATTGATGACATAACAGCAGACAAGAGTAGCCGGATGAATTCTGAAGTGTACCGGGATATACTTTCAGCCCAGATTCAGCCAAATGCCGCAAAGTTGATCGGACGGCGCTTCATAGTACAGATGGACAATGACCCCAAGCATACAGCCAAAGCTACCCAGGAGTTCATGAGTGCAAAAAAGTGGAACATTCTGCAATGGCCAAGTCAATCACCAGATCTTAACCCAATTGAGCATGCATTTCACTTGCTCAAATCCAGACTTAAGACGGAAAGACCCACAAACAAGCAAGACCTGAAGGCTGCGGCTGTAAAGGCCTGGCAAAGCATTAAGAAGGAGGAAACCCAGCGTTTGGTGATGTCCATGGGTTCCAGACTTAAGGCAGTGATTGCCTCCAAAGGATTCGCAACAAAATATTGAAAATAAAAATATTTTGTTTGGGTTTGGTTTATTTGTCCAATTACTTTTGACCTCCTAAAATGTGGAGTGTTTGTAAAGAAATGTGTACAATTCCTACAATTTCTATCAGATATTTTTGTTCAAACCTTCAAATTAAACGTTACAATCTGCACTTGAATTCTGTTGTAGAGATTTCATTTCAAATCCAATGTGGCGGCATGCAGAGCCCAACTCGCGAAAAATGTGTCACTGTCCAAATATTTCTGGACCTAACTGTATACGGAGAAAGATCAGCTGCGGCAAGCTACCATCGGGGTCCAAAGCAGTACTGGAGACCTGTGGTGGAGAATGGAGTAGGTAGCAGAACCCGGCTGCCCACAGTTAAGTCCCCGTTGGGACCATCTTAAGTTTCCCGTTTATTAAGTTAACAAAGACAATGGCTGAGAACTTGCAGGGCAGCCAATAAACTACTGGGCCTTGTAAATAGTCCCAGACCGACCTTATCACTAAGCCGGAGTCTCTGCCCACGGAGGGGTTAACATCTTGCTGCACAACATCTCCCCTGGGTGCCCCGTAACAGCAGCGGTGGTGTCCCACCTCACCACACACCGTGGGTGGCGTCCCAAACCTATGACGGCCTAGCCCATACATCTACGTCCCCCATTTTATTCGGCATGTCCGCGAGACCGCCGGGTCCGGAGACCCTCGAGCCACCACCCCTGAATGTCCGGACCCGAGCAGCGCTGGTTGCTGGCACGGGGGCGGCACATAGTGTGCAGGAGCTACCCACGATCCAGGGGTATGTAAAGGGACAGACACAATCTAGACCAGGCCACTATAGTGTCCACAGTAATAATGTGACAGAAATACTGTCTGTAACTGTAAGGGTACCTTCACACTTAGCGATGCAGCAGCGATCCGACCAGCGATCTGACCTGGTCAGGATCGCTGCTGCATCGCTACATGGTCGCTGGTGAGCTGTCAAACAGGCAGATCTCACCAGCGACCAGTGAACAGCCCCCAGCCAGCAGCGACGTGCAAGCGACGCTGCGCTTGCACGGAGCTGCCGTCTGGAAGCTGCGGAGACTGGTAACTAAGGTAAACATCGGGTATGGTTACCCGATGTTTACATTAGTTACCAGCGCACAGCTGTGTGTGCAGGGAGCAGGGAGCCGCGCACACTGAGCGCTGGCTCCTTGCTCTCCTACCATAGCTACAGTACACATCGGGTTAATTAACCCGATGTGTAATGCAGCTACATGTTCAGAGAGCAGGGAGCCGCGCACACTGCTTAGCGCTGGCTCCTTGCTCTCCTAGCTGCTGTACACATCGGGTTAATTAACCCGATGTGTACAGCAGCTACATGTGCAGAGAGCCGGAGCCGGCAGCACAGGCAGCGTGAGAGCTGCAGAGGCTCGTAACTAAGGTAAATATCGGGTAACCACCTTGGTTACCCGATGTTTATCTTGGATACAGCTTACCTCAGCTGTCAGATGCCGGCTCCTGCTCGCTTCATTTGTCGCTCTCTCGCTGTCACACACAGCGATCTGTGTGTCACAGTGGGAGAGCGCCTTTGAAGAAAACGAACCAGGGCTGTGTGTAACGAGCAGCGATCTCGCAGCAGGGGCCAGATCGCTGCTCAGTGTCACACACAGCGAGATCGCTAATGAGGTCACTGCTGCGTCACAAAAAGCGTGACTCAGCAGCGATCTCGGCAGCGAGCTCGCTGTGTGTGAAGCACCCCTAAGTAAAAGACTGTTGAAAAAGATTCCAGAATCTGGGTCTGTGAATCCTTAGCAGAAAAATCCTAGTCTGCCAGGAACAATGCAACTCCTCCCTTTTTCCTTGCACTGTGGAGGTGATCGGGGCGCGGATCATCGAAGGAGAACTGCCAGGAAGTAGAAACATCCGCACACCTGCAACTACAGCCACCCACTAACCCCACAGCTGTACTTAAATGTTGTGACTTTTGGGGTTCCATTTTTATTGGGGCGTGCCGACCACCATTCATCAAATTCATGACAAGTAGCAGCATTTGCTATGCCACAAATCATACTCCAGCAGGGACTGGAGTAGGATTTGTGGTGTGGTGCACAAACAGAAAACAGAGGTGTACACTACTTGAGTGATGCTCCTGATTCATGAAAAGGTATGTGCCCTTTCATGAATCAGTAATGTCTGACTACATCACGTTTCCTCATGAAGACCGACTTGAATAACGCTCGAGGGGTCTCCGGACCCGGGGGTTCGTGCGAACAATCGAGTTTGAAAAGGGGAGTATATACAGGGGAGTTAGAAGTTCGTGACGCCACCCACGGTGCGTGGTAAAGTGGAGTACCACCGCTGCTGTTTGGGAAAAGGGGGAGCCGGGTAGTGATGGTCCAGCAGCAAGCTGTTTTACCCCTCCGTGGGTAGGGGGTTTGTGATTTTAATGAGCTATTAGACTGAGAAGGGCCCCGTCACGAACAGCCGGGGGGTAGGAAGTGGACGTTACAGCCCCCCTTTACACCACCCGACAGACCGAGCACGTGACTCGCTCTCTAGCGCCCCTCTTATAGTCAAGCCAATTATGGAATTGCCCAACAATAAGCAAGGAGGCCGCTATTCTACTATGCCGATGATTGAAGGGTTCCAGCTGAGAGTAAGGTATATATTCCCCCGACCTCTGCGGACAAAATATATCTAAACCTCCCCCAGATCTCACTGGTTGCCCCACAATGATCCTTGGCATAAACTCGCTGCCACCAATCGATTACGATAACTATTACGCCGAGCACACAGACGTGGAATTCAGGATCGAGATAACAGAACAGCCCAAGATTAAATTATATATTTTAATTGGCCTAAAGCCTGCTTTACACAGGACGACTGATCGTGCAATTTCACAATCAATCGTACCCGCCCCCGTCGTTTGTGCATCACGGGCAAATCGCTGCCCGTGTCGCACAAAGTCGTGAAACCCCCGTCACATAAACTTACCTGCTAAGCGACCTCGCTGTGGGCGGCGAACGTCCACTTCCTGAATGGGGAGGGACATTCGGGGTCACAGCGACGTCACACAGCCGCCGGCCAATAGAAGTGGAGGGGCGGAGATGAGCGGGATGTAAACATCCCGCCCACCTCCTTCCTCCCGCATAGCCGGCGGGACGCAGGTAAGCAGAGTTCATCGCTCCCGTGGTGTCACACGGAGCAACGTGTGCTGCCACGGGACCGATGAACAACCGGCACAAGTAAAAATAAACGATATTATGAAACTGAGTGACGAGTACACGACTCACGATTTGTGAGCGATACTGCGTCGCTCAGAAGTTTCACACGAGACAACGTCGTGTATGATGCTGGATGTGCGTCACGAAAACCGTGACCCCGACGATGCATCGCACGATCCATTGTCTCGTGTAAAGCACCCTTAAGGCACACTACAAACTACAATATATACAATATGGAACTTACAGAATATATATATATATATATATATATATATATGTCAGAATACATTTACAGGTAAGTTATGGATCACAAGCAGGTATACAGATGTAACAATTACCTTATTTCCTAGTGGACACAGGGGGGCGCTGTGTGGCCACACGATTCCTGGATCTTGCCCCACGTGCTACACACGAGACCACCCGAAGAAGAAGACCCAAAAGTGTCCGTACTGTGTATATCAAACTGGCTACAATCCATGCCCCCTCCTACCTAGTGACCTCACAGGGGAGTACTGCCCCACCCTTGTCCTGGGTCTGAAACAATATCCAAAAGTGATTATTGGCCATAACTTTGCCTGGGAATGTTGTAGACGAATGACAATGCTTTCATATTTACAGTTATGATTTTATCTTCACAATGATAGGACACATGAGTAGTCTGCTGGTACCCCACTAGCCAATATCAAGTTTGGGATACCTACAGAGGTCCCACACCTATATAAAATATGTGCTAGAATCGTCAGGATGTCTGGATGCGATATTTCTGCTTGGCATGTTTATAGGAAGCACGGCTCATGAGATATTAAAGATTTATACCTGGTGCCTGTCTGTCTCAGGTGTACAGGATGCCTCTAATTAGTTTGTCACTTCTTCTGCAGCATCACAGAGGGGGGTCTTCCTTCCCTTTATTGTTCTCAAGGTCTAACCAGCTCATCTAATTTCCATATCATAGGAGTTTGCCTTGGGTCACACCACTGCTAACAGACAATTTCCTCAAGTTAATTAGCATACTGATTGAAGCCTCCTTAGACCTTAGGTACCTTGACAAGATGGCGGCTATAGGAATATTGCTTAATAGCTCAGAATATATCCCTATTTCCTCGAAGGGCCCATATATTATTTTTGCACATGAGCCTGACACACCCAGGGCTAGTGGGGTACTCGGTCCCGGGCCTTGAATCACGGGGACGTGTCACGGAAATGGCCGGTGCCCGGTTCCGTGACCCTGGGGAGGTCACTTAATAAAGGGAAAATAAAGGAGAATAAAAATAAAAAAAAAAAGTAAAAATGATTTCCGTGATGCTACTTACAGTATGCGGCTATGTGGGGAAAGCTGCCGCTGCAAAATCTCTCACTGCTGGGACTGGTGGTATTTAAGCAGCCTGGATGTTATGGCTCTCGCAAGTAGAACTGAGCCACAGGGGAGAGTGATGGTGGTTGTAGTATGGTGAAAGTTGGTGATGCAGAGGTGCAGGAAGAATTCAGACAATACAGGGGCTGCGGTTTAACTTGTTCTTTACTCACTGGTTTTGTGAAGCTGCAACCCGGCTGGTGCTGGTCTCTACTAGTCTGGGCCTCAGGTAATCCGGTATTCCCTTGATCCCAGTGCCGGTGTGGTGACCTGGTGAGCTTTACTTACATGCACCTGTCTGCAGTTGGTGGGTTCCCGTGGCCTGGAGTGTTCTGGGGTCCCCTCCTGCTGTCACAGGCCTGGCCTGTATGGCAGGCAGCTTGAACCTCTTTACGGTTAGACCTCTGTCCCAGTTCCCGGGTTCCCTCTTTGCTGCTGTGCCCCGGACACTAACGTTGGTGAGGAATCTTGATAATTCCCTCACTGGGCAGACTTATCAGGTGAGCTTGAAGCGTCTTTCTGAACTAGGGCTCTCCACACCGCCGGTGCTCGGTCCTGTGAGTACTCACATCGTACTCTCCCTGGCGACCGTATGCCTTGAGCCCAACAAGCCACTTTTTAACTTTCTGTCTGAACGTCGACTTCTCATTCCCTTTCAAGATATCCGTCTCCTGTCAACTGTGACGCCCTGGGCAAGCCAGGGGTCACAGGTCATCACACCACCACACCCTACACCCCAGTTAGGAACACCAAAGCTAACCCAAAATCCTTGTTGCCTTCCTCCAGGGGCTGATGTTCACACCAGGGGGTGGGCCAGGCGGTTGGCTCCGCACACCGAGGAGTTCACAGCCCAGGAGGCAGGAAGTAACAAGCAGTTTAGCTCAGGGAAAGCTTGAGTAAACAGTGAAGTTGAGTTAAGGAAGTGGAAGTGAAGGAAGTAAAGTGGTAAAGGAGGACAGTAAGAGTGGTGACAGGAAAGAAAGAGTGTGGAAAGCCTGAAGTTGGTCCAGCTGTGTGCAGGACAGAGTCAGCAAGGTCAGCAACGGCGGTGATTGTCCGTAGGGGTGACCGTTTGGAAGTTCCTGGAAGGACCGCGGACGGGTGGTGGCCCGGCGGTCTGGAGCAGTGTACAAAGGACAGTCAGCACCAGGGCAGGGGCCTCTCTGACCCTGGCAAGGCTAGGAGTCGCCATAATTTGCCAAATCCGTCAGTGAAGGGGACGTCGATCCCCCAACAACCAAGTCCCGATTGAAGGCAACAGCCCAACCATTACAGTAGAGACACCGCCACCGCCAGGGCACCAGTTTCTAAGGGCCAGCGCCTGCGGGCAAAGAGTAGAGCTCCTCCGGTCCAGCTTGAAGCCGGGGAGCGGGTTACCGGTGGGAACCCATCGAGACCATCAACAACATTTGGTGCAGGAAAAGGGACATCACCGTCACCTACTGGGGAAAGCAAGTGCAGCCGTCCGTGGGAACCGTCTTTCCAGCCGTGTGTTTTACCGAGAACTGTGTCAACGTCTCAGGCTGAGTAAGTACCACAGTGCCGCAAGGCACAGCGCTGCCCCCGCGTCCCTACGCCCACCAAGCCCTGCATCTCCCACCTCATCACTGGGCCCCGGGATCACCAACCCCTACCCACGGAGGGGCAACACAACAACTTGCTGCTTCACACCATCACTCCCGGGATCCCCACACCGAGCAGCGGTGGTGCTAACAAATCACCACAACCGTGGGTGGCGTCACGGACAATAGACAATATCCCCACAACCCAATCCCCTTTCACTCACGGGCGAGGAGCGCCGCTCGAGAACCCCCGGCATCCGGCCCACCGCTCGAGCCACCACTGAGTAGCAGCAGCCGGACCCGAGCAGAGGGGTGAGCGCAGTGCTGACACCCTCCTCCCCGCCCGCGACAACTTGGCGTCACGAACAGGATCTTACCGCTCTGCCGTCTGGTAGAGGTGCACCTTGTTACCGCCGGAGGTATCCGGCAGGAAAATTTCAGAAGCCGCCATCTTTGGCGCGAAAAGTTCCCGCTCGAGCGCCTTCTCGAGTAGCAGAGGCGCGAAGGCCAAAACCCCACCCCGAGAGAGGAGGGGCCGAAAAGAGCTAAGGGGGACGCGATGGTGGCTGGCTGTATGTGAACGCAGCTATAAAAGCAGGGACGCCAGGACTCTGCAGACATCTTGTTCCTGGGAAAAGCCGCCAGCAACATGTGGATGCCGTCCCGCGACACCGTAGCCCCCGCGCCTGGGACCGCAGCGTGGATGGAGATCCGGACCGCGCAGCTCTACCAACGGCTCTAGGTCAAGATGCAGCTCCTCATGGAGGAGTGGGAGGCCGACATGGCGGACGTTATAGCAGCCGTGCGGAGACGCGAGGAGGAGGCGGAGGAAGGGAGAGTGAGTGACCCACACCCCGATGCCCTGGAAGGGCCGGTCATCGCGGCTGCGGGACCCGGTCCAAGCCCTCTCCCCCCGTTGCCTCCCTCGCCACCCGTCTCGGAGGTTGTGACCCCGCCACTAGGCCTGCTACCACTGCAACCGGTAGCAATACCCAGCGTCCCCGCCCAGGCGGGCCGACCTGTAGCCGGAGCCCGTAGTCGACCAGAGGTGTTGCCCTGGAAGGTCCCAAAAACTGAACCGGAGGCATCCCATGAAAAGTCCCCCGAGCCGGAGCTGATGACCCGCTCCGAGCCGAAGGCCCAGCAGCGGAAAGCCCCTATGCCCATCCCCCACACCTCGGCTGAGGTAGCGCCGGGTTGTTGCTGTAAGGCAGCGCCCAAGGCCAAGACACCGCGGGACACGCCGCCCAGATTCCTGACAGTGGGCAACGTCCAGAATGTCCCACGGGGCCCGACCCGTGCGCCGGAGCTCGCAGCAGCGCCGTATTGGGATAGGGAGCCGGTACCGTTGGGCCTGGAGATCAGTGAACGGGAGAGAAAGAAGGCCGAGCTGGTGGCCAGAGCCATTAGAGAAAAAGAGAACCTCCGACAAGCAGCATTCCGTGTCCGGGGACCGCTGTACGAGGGGCAGGTGAGGCGGTTTGATGTCCGCCGGGGCTACGGGTTTATCTATGAACCGGGCCTGGAAGCCGAAGTGTTTGTAGCTCGGCGGGATGTGAATGCCCACCTGCCTGAAGAACATCCCGGCCGTAACCTAATGCCGGGCGATATTGTACAGTACACCCGGCACTGTGGAGAGAGAGGGTGGTTTGCCCTGGATGTAAAACTGCGGGGCAGCCAGGAGAGCAGGGTGAGTCCCGCACCCCCTCCCTCGGAAGAAGCTGAAAGTCCGGAGTAGGGCAGCGGAGCACCGTTGTCCAGTCCCTGTTGGGACCACCACTGAGTTTCTGTTTAAGTTTGTGTGAAAGTTTTGAAAATGATGAAAATGATTACCGAAGTTTAACCAGATTGTCTAACAGTGATTGAACCGGCCGGAGCCGGCACCGTTGTCCCCGTGGGGACCGTTTGAAAGTTGTTTTGCATGAGGAACTGCTCATGGACAAGCCCGTGAACTTGCAGGGCAACCACAAACGTTAAGTGGCTTGTACATAAGTTGTTTGCCGTTACCGTTTCTGCAGTGCCGCCTCCGGAGAGGCAGGTTGGAGGGAGGGCCCGCAGTAGAGCCGGCTGGGGCCCAGCCACCACAGGGACCGGTGGCTACCCTCTGGAGGGGAAGGACAGATCCCGCTCGGGTAACTTGTGCTGGACTGTGGGTCAAGGGGTGCTGCCTGGGTTTTAGGGGCAGCATCAGGGCCAGGTTGCTTGGGTGGGAGAGAGCGGAAACCGTAACCGTGAACCGTTATGCAACGTTTAAGAAATGTGCCTTCCGTTATGGGAAAAATTATTAAAAATGTAAATATGTTACCGTTTACTTTTATGCATTTTCAGAAAAATAAAACCGGTGTTGGACGGGCAGCCCGCGGATGGTCTGCATTTTGCTAAGGGGGAATGTGACGCCCTGGGCAAGCCAGGGGTCACAGGTCATCACACCACCACACCCTACACCCCAGTTAGGAACACCAAAGCTAACCCAAAATCCTTGTTGCCTTCCTCCAGGGGCTGATGTTCACACCAGGGGGTGGGCCAGGCGGTTGGCTCCGCCCACCGAGGAGTTCACAGCCCTGGAGGCAGGAAGTTCCAGGCAGTTTAGCTCAGGGAAAGCTTGAGTAAACAGTGAAGTTGAGCTAAGGAAGTGGAAGTGAAGGAAGTAAAGTGGTAAAGGAGGACAGTAAGAGTGGTGACAGGAAAGAAAGAGTGTGGAAAGCCTGAAGTTGGTCCAGCTGTGTGCAGGACAGAGTCAGCAAGGTCAGCAACGGCGGTGATTGTCCGGAGGGGTGACCGTTTGGAAGTTCCTGGAAGGACCGCGGACGGGTGGTGGCCCGGCAGTCTGGAGCAGTGTACAAAGGACAGTCAGCACCAGGGCAGGGGCCTCTCGGACCCCGGCAAGGCTAGGAGTCGCCATAATTTGCCAAATTCGTCAGTGAAGGGGACGTCGATCCCCCAACAACCAAGTCCCGATTGAAGGCAACAGCCCAACCATTACAGTAGAGACACCGCCACCGCCAGGGTACCAGTTTCTAAGGGCCAGCGCCTGCGGGCAAAGAGTAGAGCTCCTCTGGTCCAGCTTGAAGCCGGGGAGCGGGTTACCGGTGGGAACCCATCGAGACCATCAACAACATTAGGTGCAGGAAAAGGGACATCACCGTCACCTACTGGGGAAAGCAAGTGCAGCCGTCCGTGGGAACCGTCTTTCCAGCCGTGTGTTTTACCGAGAACTGTGTCAACGTCTCAGGCTGAGTGAGTACCACAGTGCCGCATCACCATCACTCCCGGGATCCCCACACCGAGCAGCGGTGGTGCTAACAAATCACCACAACCGTGGGTGGCGTCACGGACAATAGACAATATCCCCACAACCCAATCCCCTTTCACTCACGAGCGAGGAGCGCCGCTCGAGAACCCCCGGGATCCGGCCCACCGCTCGAGCCACCACTGAGCAGCAGCAGCCGGACCCGAGCAGAGGGGTGAGCGCAGTGCCGAGACCCTCCTCCCCGCCCGCGACACAACTACTCTGACTAGACCCTCCCCCTCCCTGTTTTCTGACTAGCAGATTGGATAAGTCCCAACCAATAGGTGGCCATCCATCAGATCGGTCTCTAGCCTGTTACCCCATCTGGGAAAAAAGGCGTGGATGTGTATGTTTGAATGATATTTACCGGCACTGGTCTTCCAAGAACTCGGGGTTAGCACTGCACCTGTTACTGGGTGCAATACCCTGTAGCACCTGACACCTCAGGGGCGCCACAACCCCTTTTCTGTGTATGTCCGCCAGTGGTTGGTTATGTTATGTATTTATAAACATTTGGGATCTGCTTTTGATAAATACGATCTGATGTTGTTGTTGTTTTAACAATGGAAATGAAATCAAATTTTTTATATGAATTTTGATTGAGCCCTTATGGATACAGGCCTGTGTTTATAAATCTCAGGCAATGTTACCAGTGTCCTTTTTCCTTTTTGAGAGTGCGACATTGAGCTATCCCCTGTGGGCAGGAGTGAAGGGAGCAGATCATGTGTTATCTATATAATTCCCAGCTGTGGTCCTGAGCCAGTGTGAGCTGGACTTCTGGGGAATCTATGGAACATGATATGGAAGAGAACAGGTGATTATTAGTCTGATCAACGTCATTCAACTTCTCCGTGACCTTATTAGCCCTGATTTTAGTATCACGCTGTATCAGGCACTGTATCTAGATCAGGCTCAGCTTATCTAAACACGAGTGGTTCTTTATTGTACAAGATGGAACAATGTTATCGGACTGTAATCTGCAAATAAACGTTTCTGAACAAGTTGTTTAGTTCAACTGAAAAAGGTCATTAATACATTCAGAAAGACTTTCCTTGCAATTAAAACACTAGTATGTGCCGTATCATTGAAATCTGATCTCTGCAACACCCACCATGCAAAAATGAAAAGAAATGTGTCATCAGAAATTACCGTATTGTATTGTTTAAAGGGATCCTGTCACCAGATTTACCAGATTTACCGGCTTTTCACTGCGGCCTCCACTAGTGGGCTCATATATACAGTGTTCTAACATACTGTATATAAGAGCCCAGGCCACTGTGTAAAAACACTTCTATAAAGGTACCGTCACACTAAGCGACGCTCCAGCGATCCCACCAGCGACCTGACCTGGCAGGGATCGCTGGAGCGTCGCTACATGGTCGCTGGTGAGCTGTCAAACAGGCAGATCTCCACAGCGATCAGAGATCAGCCACCAGCGACCTGTGTAACGAAGCTGTGTTTGGTAACCATGGTACACATCGGGTTACTAAGCAAAGCGCTTTGCTTATAGTTACCCGATGTGTACATTGGCTACATGTGCAGGGAGCAGGGAGCCGGCTTCTATAAGCTGCGGATGCTGGTAACCAAGGTAAATATCAGGTAACCAAGCAAAGCCTTTGCTTGGTTACCCAATGTGTACCTTGGTTACCAGCGTCCGCAGACGCCGGCTCCCTGCACATTCAGATCGTTGCTCTCTCGCTGTCAAACACAGCGATATGTGCTTCACAGCAGGAGAGCAACGACCAAAAAATGGTCCAGGACATTCAGCAACGACCGGCGACCTCACAGCAGGGGCCAGGTCGTTGCTGGATGTCACACACAGCGACATCGCTAGCAAAATCGCTGTTGTGTCACAAAAAACGTGATTCAGCAGCGATGTCGCTAGCGATGTCGCATAGTGAGACGTGGCCTTAATTCTCACCTAAGGGGGAAGTGAGGTGCAGATTGGTCGGATAGGTGTCTTCGTTCTCCGGGTCCGGCGCCTAATCTTTCGGCCATCTTTGCCTCCTTCTTCTGAAGCCTGGGTGCATGACATGTTCTAAGTCATCCACACTAGCCAGCATTGAGGTCCCGCACATGCGCACTACAATACTTTGATCTTCCCTGCTCAGGGCAGCTCAAAGTGCGCATGTGCTGGACCTGAAAGCTAGCTAGTGTGGATGACGTAGGATGTGTCATGCACCCAAGCTCCAGAAGAATGAGGACATAGATGTCCGAAAGAGGAGGCACAGGTAGCGGAGAACGGAGACACCCATCTGACCAGTCTGCACCGCACCTGCCTTTAGGTAAGTAAGTGATTTTTATGTTCTACACAGCGGCCTGAGCACTTACAGTTAGGTCCAGAAATATTTGGACAGTGACACAATTTTCGCGAGTTGGGCTCTGCATGCCACCACATTGGATTTGAAATGAAACCTCTACAACAGAATTCAAGTGCAGATTGTAACGTTTAATTTGAAGGTTTGAACAAAAATATCTGATAGAAATTGTAGGAATTGTACACATTTCTTTACAAACACTCCACATTTTAGGAGGTCAAAAGTAATTGGACAAATAAACCAAACCCAAACAAAATATTTTTATTTTCAATATTTTGTTGCGAATCCTTTGGAGGCAATCACTGCCTTAAGTCTGGAACCCATGGACATCACCAAACGCTGGGTTTCCTCCTTCTTAATGCTTTGCCAGGCCTTTACAGCCGCAGCCTTCAGGTCTTGCTTGTTTGTGGGTCTTTCCGTCTTAAGTCTAGATTTGAGCAAGTGAAATGCATGCTCAATTGGGTTAAGATCTGGTGATTGACTTGGCCATTGCAGAATGTTCCACTTTTTTGCACTCATGAACTCCTGGGTAGCTTTGGCTGTATGCTTGGGGTCATTGTCCATCTGTACTATGAAGCGCCGTCCGATCAACTTTGCGGCATTTGGCTGAATCTGGGCTGAAAGTATATCCCGGTACACTTCAGAATTCATCCGGCTACTCTTGTCTGCTATTATGTCATCAATAAACACAAGTGACCCAGTGCCATTGAAAGCCATGCATGCCCATGCCATCACGTTGCCTCCACCATGTTTTACAGAGGATGTGGTGTGCCTTGGATCATGTGCCGTTCCCTTTCTTCTCCAAACTTTTTTCTTCCCATCATTCTGGTACAGGTTGATCTTTGTCTCATCTGTCCATAGAATACTTTTCCAGAACTGAGCTGGCTTCATGAGGTGTTTTTCAGCAAATTTAACTCTGGCTTGTCTATTTTTGGAATTGATGAATGGTTTGCATCTAGATGTGAACCCTTTGTATTTACTTTCATGAAGTCTTCTCTTTACTGTTGACTTAGAGACAGATACACCTACTTCACTGAGAGTGTTCTGGATTTCATTTGATGTTGTGAACGGGTTCTTCTTCACCAAAGAAAGTATGCGGCGATCATCCACCACTTGTCATCCGTGGACGTCCAGGCCTTTTTGAGTTCCCAAGCTCACCAGTCAATTCCTTTTTTCTCAGAATGTACCCGACTGTTGATTTTGCTACTCCAAGCATGTCTGCTATCTCTCTGATGGATTTTTTCTTTTTTTTCAGCCTCAGGATGTTCTGCTTCACCTCAATTGAGAGTTCCTTAGACCGCATGTTGTCTGGTCACAGCAACAGCTTCCAAATGCAAAACCACACACCTGTAATCAACCCCAGACCTTTTAACTACTTCATTGATTACAGGTTAACGAGGGAGACGCCTTCAGAGTTAATTGCAGCCCTTAGAGTCCCTTGTCCAATTACTTTTGGTCCCTTGAAAAAGAGGAGGCTATGCATTACAGAGCTATGATTCCTAAACCCTTTCTCCGATTTGGATGTGAAAACTCTCATATTGCAGCTGGGAGTGTGCACTTTCAGCCCATATTATATATATATAATTGTATTTCTGAACATGTTTTTGTAAACAGCTAAAATAACAAAACTTGTGTCACTGTCCAAATATTTCTGGCCCTGACTGTACATACAGCATGTTAGAATGCTGTGTATAAGAGCCCACGGGTGGTGGCTGCAGCTTATACGCCAAATCTGGTGACAGGTTCCCTTTAAATCATGTTTAGATTTTTTTTTTTTAATCAAAGATTATTATTTTAATTTAGTTTTTTTATTTTATTTTTCTTAGCACTGTCTACCCCTATGTACTACCCAGACAACTGACCACTAAGTTGGCGATTAGTCGGACAAGCCCTTCTTAATTACTATATTACCCCATTTAAAATAAAAACACCTTATACTCACCTCCATGTCATTCTAGTAATGTCAGCACCAGGTTTCTAAATAAAATGGACTATTTCTAGAGGTGATGCCTTCAAGAGGCCACAGAAAAAAAATGTTATTTTTTGTAAACATAACACGTTTTCAGATCCATGAATCGGGCATTCTTCTGATATGATAAGACAGACATAAAAATGCAATTTTATACATTAAGCTCTAAAAATGTATATATATATATATATATATATATATATATATATATATATATATAGATATAGATATAGATATATTTTTAAATTATTTTAATAACTTTAAAAAATTCTGAACTTGCAAAAAAGAAAATTTGGTTTGCATCACCATTTTATGAGGCGTTTTATTTTTCTGTCAATGGAACTAAGTGAGGATTTGTTTTTTTTGTTTTGCTGAACTGATGTTTGCAGTGGTATTTTATTGTTTTTGGGGGTACATGCAACAGTATTATTCTGTAGAGTAGCTTGCGGCGGTTGTCGTCGAAGAGGGATTGACTTTGGATATTGTCATTGGCGTCGACTGGCCACGACCAAAAGATGACTTGCTTTCACAAGGAGACCACAAGTTCAGTTCCAACCGCAACTCTTTACTTAACCTTCCATCTTCACAAACTTTATACACAAGATAGCAGACACACATCTTTCAGCACGTTTCAGTTCTACAAAGCAAAATTAGACACATTCTCAGTTCCAGCTGGGTTGCTTCCAATCTTACTGGCCCTGTGAGTCACAGCACAAACCAGCCTAATGCTACAGACCAATTCATGGAGGTCCCTTTCTCTTGCAGTGGTGACGCATCCAGTCTCCTTGTAAAGAAGGGTGTGGGGATTCTGTCACTATGACCAAAGTAGAGTTTTGTGCTCCCAGACGCTTCCGTATCCACAGTGAGTTAATACACACGGCACTTCTGGGGTGGTGCTCAAGTAGGGTCCAAAACCGTCTTAAGTAGTTGTAGAATATATGGCACTCAAGATAAATGTGAATAGTGGTCTTTTTATTGAGAAGAACTTGTAGGACCAGCACAACCACAGACGTTTCGGTCAAAGACCTTCATCGGTGTGCGTGCAGGGGATCCTCAGAAGGTATAGCAACTTGGCAACTGGCGTAGTCAGGTATGACGCGGAGTCCACCGCTGTCTATGTGGCAATGCCACAAGTCCTTCTCAATAAAAGACCACACATTTATCTTGAGTGCCAAGTTTCTACATCTGCTTCCATATCCATGTCTCTTCTCCTCATAGAGGAGGGGGTTAAAAGGATAGCCAGAAGTGCCAGAGAAGAGCTTTGCGCTCTCTGATGCTTGGGGAGATTCCATTTGGGAAAACAAACACTGCTCATAACTTTGCCTATTCTGACCCATTACCTTTTAGGCTAGTAGTTGAAATTTTATTCTCTGGATCCCTCTTTCTTGGGCCACTATGTGCAGAGGTCGGTCCTTAGCCTCAGCATTAACTAGTGTTCAGTGTCTCAGTCAATACTTGAGGATCACGCTATCTCCATTCCAGTGTTCTTTACCTGCCACAAGTCACCCAAAGTTTGCGACCTTCATAACCCACAGACTATCTGTATCTATCATATATTAGCTCTTCGCTGAAGTTCTAGAAGAAACTGTCTCTTTCCTTATGAGCTAACCCCTCCCCCAGTAGGCTAGTCCCAACACTTTAAAGGGAAGGTGTCGTCCAAAAAAAAAATAATTCAACAACTGAAAAAATGTAAAGTACCTGATCGGTTACCCGATACACATCCTGTACCGGCGGACTGCAAGCTCCAGGAGGCCGGCGATGGAAGGAAGGTAAGGTGAGCATATGTGTGTGTGCATGCGTGTTTGTGTGTGTTTTTACGTGTGTGGAATGGCACAATAGGGGACCAGGATGGGACATTTAACAAGTTGTGGAACGAATTGTCTGCATTGCAATGATTTCCCATGGGAAATCTTGCTTTGCTGAACGAGTAACCTGGTTAACAAGCACAGTCCCAGAACGGATTGTTCTCGTTAACCAAGGTTCCACTGTATTAATATTTTAATGTTTTGTTTAAATATTATTTGTTTTTAATTGAGCAAAATATTAAAAAGAAAAAGTTAAAAGTTTTTCCACTTTTAAACACCAGGGGGAGCAGCTGCTGAAATCCTACTGTAGAACTACTGTAGAAGTAGCTCCCATTATAACTGCAGTAAAAGTGGATGGAATCTGCTTTCATGTGTGTGATGTCACAGCTCCCCCTCCCAATCTGGTTGTTTCCGAAAGGATAAGAAAAGATGAAGTTTAGGGACACAGTGCAGAGCCATTTTGATGGTGACCGCAGAGGACAGCTGCATAGTGCTCCCCACATAGCGCTCTGCATGCCCCGGTCCAACAGTGCTCTGCCCCACGCCTGCCCGCAATGTTTTGCTGCATGCACACCCGCAATGCTCTGCGCACGCCAGCACGCAATGCTCTACTGCACGCCTGCCCACAATGCTCTGCCGAAAGCCAGCCCGCAATGCTCTGCTGCACGCCAGCTCGCAATGCTCTGCCGCATGCACGCCAGCCCGCAAGGCTGTTCTGCACACACCCCAGACCGCAATGCTCTGCCACACGCACACTAGCCTGCAATGCTTTGCCACACACACGCTCCCCAATGCACTGCCGCACGCACGCCCGTAATGCTCTGCTGCATGCATGCCTGCAATGCTCTGCCGCAGGCATGGCTGCAATGCTCTGCCACAGGCATGCCTGCAATGCTCTGCCGCACGCACTCCCGCAATGCTCTGCCGTAATGCACACCCGCAATGCTCTGCTGCAATGCTCTGCCGCACGCCCTCGCCCAATGCTTTGACACACGCACGCCCCCCATTGCTCTGCCACACGCCCCCCAATGCTCTGCCGCACGCATGCCCGTGTATACCACTCCTCAGTATACCGTGCTCCGCTGAGGCTAATTAGCGAAAGTCCGAGGTGAGCACACACGCCCTCCAATGCTCTGCCACACGCACAACCCCCAATGCTCTGCTGCATGCATGCCTCCCAATGCTCTGCCGTACACATACCCCCAATGCTCTGCCACACGCATGCCCTCCAATGCTCTGCCACACGCATCCCCCCAATGCTCTGCTGCACACATACCAGCCCGCAATGCTCTGCTGCACACATGCCAGCCTGCAATGATTTGCTGCATGTACGCTAGCCCGCAATGCTCTGCCACACGCAGGCCAGCCCGCAATGCTCTGCCGCATGCACGCCCCCAATGCTTTGCTGCACGCATGCCTCAATGCTCTGCCGCACGCACGCCCTCCAATGCTCTTCCGCACGCATGCCCATGTATACCACTCCTCAGTATACCCCGCTCCGCTGAGCTGAGGAGCATAGGCCCAAAGTGAGCACACAAGAGCAGGGAAAGGTAGCGGGGGGAGGGGAGAGTGGCAGCTTCAGGGGGACAGAGGGTAGCGGCAGCAGCCTGGCGCCGGTACTCGCACATCCCGGTGGGTGACAGGGTGAAAGTGCAGTACACAGCATACGCTGTGAGCTCCACAAAGATGGCTTCAGCAGAAAGCAGATACAGTTCATGAGATAGGGTCGGAGAGCGACAACTGTCTTTTATGCACAGGAACAGTTGTATTTGAGGTGAGTAACTGTCGTTACACACAGAAAATCCAAGATGGCAGCCCCCAGTGTTTCAGTAAAACTAGAATTAAATAAAAACTAAATAAACAGTGAATTTAATTTTGTATTAAAAATAATTGATTTTATAATCACTATTATTAATACAAAAATAAAAAAACGCGACACCTTACCTTTAACTTTCGCTGCTGTCTGTTGCTGGGCAGAATCGAACCTCCTCAAAGCACTGAATAAACATTAAAAATATCATGCATTACATTAAACAGGAAAACATCAGACCACATTAAATTTGTACATATCACAGTTACAAAAAGCATATAATTTACAAAGATGCATGATAAAATTCACATTACACTATATGATAATACAACAATGCAATTGGTATCTTCAGGGAAAGGAATGTGATAGCAAAAGTTCACCTCTTACATTCTTCCCTTCTTTAATAATGGTCATCCTCGACCATGCGGACACCTAGATGTCAATAATGCACGCCACACAGAACATCGATAACATTAGTATCCGTTACAGAGAGCAAGTGGCGGCCTCTTCCTCCTTTCAAGTCAGCAAAAGCTTGATCCTACTGGGCTGGGACCCTGGAAACAAAGTGTCCAAGTTTTTCATAACTAGGTCCCCCAGGCCACCACAAGAGTAGCCCTACCAGTCTAAGGGCATAATCCATTTGACTGACACAAATAGTCCATATCTCCCATCCGACAGTAAGATGGGGTCACAGTCCTTTAAGTCACATCCATAAAAATGGAGGCTCAGTCTTTGAAGATACATTAGCCCCTCTATTTCAAGGAGTCACATCACACACTCCTTCCTTGCAGAGAGGCAACCCTTCTATATACATTTTCTGTTTCTCTTCAACCCAACGAGAAATTCAGGTTGTCCATCTCCCCTCTCCCCACATTAGTCCTTATATTAAGGACACAGTCCATGTCCAGGAGCAAAATCCAGGGTTAGATGGAGCAAAGTCCAAAATGGAGTTGGGCAAAGTGCATGGCTGGTTGGACAATGTCCATGGCGAAGCGTGTAGAACCAACTCGAGGCTCAAAGTCCCTCAATTTAGCAAAATTGTGCGCACTTGATAGCGCGTAGTGTAAGCCCCCGTAGCTAGGGCACAGTAGCTGCTGACTGTGTGCTCTAGCCCTCTCATGTACTCATTCTTCAACACAACAAGAGGCTGGGCATCAGTGCACTTGGTCTCTTACACATCTGGGGCAAGGCCAACTGGATGGGCCATGGAACCCCAGCCAGGGGAGTCATGAAAAAGCAGAAGTGACTGCTGTATGGCTTGAAGCTCACACTACTGGCTGATTTGCAATGGGGTGAGCTGTAACAAAGATGTGCATAGTTCTCATGTGCCAGCTCTGCGCTTTCAGTAGGGCACTGGGTGGAAGACGATGCGAGGAACTGGAGGCACTGTCAGCCATCCAATCTAAAATCACCTCTACCTGTTCTGGCCTGTCCTTTCATTCAGTGGTACTCGGGCCTACAAAATTAAGCAAAATGTCCTGTGGCCTACTGTGCCGCCCCCGCGAGAGCTGATGGGCTGCTCGAATCCGGATCCGCAGTGGCTCGAGGGGTCTCCGGACCCGAGGTGGGGTCGCGCGGCCGCTCGAAATGAAAAAGGGGAGGAATATTTACAAGGGGTGTAGAAAATAAAGTTCGTGACGCCACCCACGGGTCGTGGTAATGTGGGATACCACCGCTGCTGCGTTTGGGGGAGCACCCGGGAGCGATGGGATGGCAGCTTGTGATGTTAACCCCTCCGTGGGCAGGGGGAAGGTGTCCCGGGGCTCGGTGATGGAAAGTTGGGGACCCGTCGGGAGGAGAGGGGCACAACGTACTCACACAGTCCAGAGATTCTGACACAGATAACGGGTAAACCAAAGTCCTGAATGCCCTGTAGCCGTTGTTGGAGCACGCTGGGTCCATGCCCTTTTGGCATTGCTGGTTGGTCTGAAGCCTTGTCCCTTGGCACTGTGTTTACTTTTTGTGGATCCCTTTTGCCTGAAACTACTCGGGTCCCGCTCACCCGGGTGGCTAGTGTGACGCCCTAGCAAAACCAGGTAGTCACAGTTAGGCCCCCGCACTACACCGTTCCCTCACTAAAAAACATACAGCCAACCAAAAATCCTAGTCACCCCCCCTTAGGGAAAGATAGACACACCAGTGGGCGTGACCAGGCGGTTGGAACACGCCCACCCAGGGGTCTAGACAGCCCGGGGCGGGAAAACAGCAGATCAGCTTAGATTAGTCTGAAGTTCAGTTTGGAGAGGAGTGTGGGCTGAAGCTAAGGGTACCTCCAGCAGTGAAGTTCAAGTTGAACGGTACCAGGGTAGGAGCCCTGGTGCCACTTGCTAGATGGCAGACGGTAGTCTCCGTCAGCAGGAGACGGGAAGACGGCTCGGCAGAACCGAGGTGGACCGGGACAGGTTTGTAGCCCACCGGTACCGACACGGGGAACCGACCCGGAAACCGTAGCACAAAGGGGGGGTACTCGGACCCTGAAGCCAGGACCAGAACCAACTGGAGCTGGTTAATTAACCGATTGAGGCCAGGACTAGAGGTCCTGTCCCACCCAAAGTCCCTCATAGAAGACAACAGCCCACCGATTCGGGATAGGAAGTCACCGCCAGGGCCCATAGATCCCACGGGCCACGTCTGTGGGCACGGCTCCTTAGGCCACATTCATCCAGGAGTGGACTCCTGGGTTTCACACCAGGAAAGTCCACCTTACACAAAGCAGTGCAGGAAAAGGATAGAAACCACCAGCCGGGTGGGGGACCCGAACGCAACCTGCCGCGGCACCAGCCATCATCACCTTGGTTTACCAGAGACTTGTGTGTTTTACTAACAGTGAGTATACCAGCACCCTCTGCAGTTGCCATCCCTTGCACCGAGCCACCGGTTCCTGGGGCCACCAACCCTACCCACGGAGGGGTTATCAACTTGCTGCACAACATCTCCCCCGGGTGCCCCATAACAGCAGCGGTGGTGTCCCACCTCACCACACACCGTGGGTGGCGTCACAAACATATTATGGCCTAGCCCGTACATCTACGTTACCCCCATTTATTCCAGACCCCCAAGTCTGGAGACCCTCGAGTCACCACCCCAGAAGGCTCGGACCCGAGCAGCACCGGTTGCTGGCACGGGGGCGGCACACTAGCGGTGTGAGCTTGCTCTCGGTTCATGCTTGGGATTTTCTGGATGGTTTTGGGAAGTCCTATCCCCCTTGTTGCACTAGTACCCCGATTTTGGAGTGGGTGGAGAACGGCTCATGAAGACTCCGTCCTCGTCGGGTGAATTACTGGGCTGAGTAAAGCTACTTCCCAGCCTAGAGTCCGCGTACCCCGTTGTGCCCTGGCCCCTGCCCGGTTGTAGCACAAGGCCGCCGAACTGCCCTCCGTGGCAGTACCGTGCCCCCTGTCACTACCCCCTGCGACCAGGGTTCCAGCTCCTTCCAGGCCAGGCCAACGTCTGGCACCTGGGACGGGTACAGGAGGCCAGCTCCACAGCGTGACCTTTCACTGTCACTGCTGCACTCAAACTGACTACTGACTGACACTTCTGGCCCTCCTTCTACCATCCCTCCATCTGGGTAGCCCTATTCCCCTCAGGCTGCTCAATAGGTGTCTGGTGGGTGTGGTGCAGTGTTCCTCAGGATTTGTGTATACCTGTTTTTAGCAACACCAAAGGGACAGGACCCGTAACCAAGGAGGAGCGGGTACCATGCAGAAGGGCAGATTGCACGGCACCCTTGTGATGACCTGATAGACCAGGGTGTCACACTACATGCACCAGTAGAAGGTTTTTTATTTGGGCACGTAGCAGGCACAGATCGACCACGTCCTCTCCCTACAGCAACTATACCTGCAACACCAGCAGCACCATATCCATGTCCCCTATATAATCCTTCCCTCATGGTTTAACCCCTCAAAAAAAAAGTTCAAAGTAATGAAGAGGCTGTATTAGGACTGCATGGACAAGGCTAGATTAGACCAGTATTGTACCAGGCGATATTAGAGTAATATTGCACCAGGCGGTATTAGACCAATATTGCCCCAGGTAGTATTAGACCAGTATTGCACCAGGCAGTACTGGAGCAGTATTGCACCATGCATTATTAGACCAGAATTGCACTAGATCGTATTATGACTGTGGCGCACAAAGTCGTTAAACCCCCGTCACACGCAGTTACCTGCTGAGCGACGTCGCTGTGGGTGGCGAAAATCCACTTCCTGAAAAGGGTGGGATGTTCGGCGTCACAGCGACGTCACACAGCTGCCGGCCAATAGAAGCGGAGGGGCGGAGATGAGCGGGACGTAAACATCCCGCCCACCAACTTCCTTCAGCATTGCCGGCGGGACGCAGGTAAGCTGTGTTCATCGTTCCTGGGGTGTCACACGGAGCGATGTGTGCTACCCCGGGTACAATGAACAACTGGCGCAAAGAAGAATACACGATTTTTTAAAAATGAGCGACATGTCAACGATACACGATTTGTAACTGATTTGCGAACATTCAGAGTCGCCCGTAGGTGTCACACGAAACGTCGCAAACGATGCCGGATGTGCGTCACGAAAACCGTGACCCCGACGACATATCGCATGATAGATCGTCTCGTGTGACACCCGCACTAGACCAATATTGCACCAGGCGTTATTAGACCAGTATTGCACTAGGCCATATTAGGCCAGTATTGCAGTAGGCCGTATTAGACCAAAATTGCACTAGGCCATATTAGGCCAGTATTGCACTAGGCAGTATTAGACCAGTATTACACTAGGCCATATTAAACCAGTATTGCACCAGACGGTATTAGAGCAGTATCACACCAGTCTGTATTAGAACAGTATTGCACCAGGCCGTATTAGAGCAGTAGAGCACCAGGCTATATTCAAACTGGCTGTGATGGATCCAGAAGTGCCCACAGCCTAACTGCTTGGGGATTGGCTGCGCAGCAGCCATTTAACAAGCTTTATTCGTCTGGTGAACCCGAACAGTAACTCGGACATCTGGTTGGAAATTTGTGTTCGAGTCCGAGATCCGGACACCTGGTGTTCGGTATGAACCCCGAACTTTACAGTTTGGGTTCGGTTATCCTTACTCATCAAGTTGTGCCGCCCCTTGCCCCGTTACCTTCAGGTTGCCTCAGGGTCTTCAGGGACTCCACGGACGGGATTCTTCTGGTCACAGGTAGGTGAACTTCAATGGGGAATTCGTGACGCCACTCTCATAATTGCGGTCAGGGTGACTGCCACTGCAGATTAGGGGACGCCTGGGGCTGATGTTGGGTGCAGTTAGATGTGGTGGCCTCCTGAGAGTGAGGCTGGCCCCAGGGCCCGATGTAGGTGTGTAGTACCACAGGTCGCAGAACAACTCACACGCATAGCAGGAATGTCTTTCAGGGTTTTTACTCACTTCAGGTGGCAGGGGTAAGTTAACCCGGGCGATGCTGTGATGCTCCAAGTTGGGAACCAGGCTCCTTCAGGCTGACTTAGGGGGGTGGCTACTGACTCGCCTTCCTAGCCCTCTTGTTTTTGTGGTGACCCAGACTTGAAGTCCTACGGGGTCACCCAGGGAAGTTGCTTCCGCCTGTTCTCCCCTTATCGGCCCGTTTGCTTGTAGCCTGGACCAGGTAACTCCGGCTGCTTGCCTCTTGTCACCTATGGGCCCTCTCGTTGCTATGTGGCTGCGGACTCTGTATTAGTGAGGTGCAGATCATGAAGTGCCCTCACCAGCAGGTTGAGCAGGCCAACTGAATGGGCCCCTGCTCTGGGGACCTGTAACCCCGTGCGGGCCTTGTTCACCTGAAAGTCCCCGTACTCAGTCACCTTTCTGCACTCCTGGCCTCAGGTGGTTTGCAGGCGGCACTGCAAAGTGACCGTTCTTCCCCGCCAGCAACCACTGCACCTGCGGTGTCTGACTAGTGATAGCCTCCAGGTTCTTCCTCCTGCGACTGCTCTCTCTGCCTGAGGTTCACTAACTGACTGGCTCACTACGCCCTCCCCTCTGTGCCTGCCTCCCCTCCACAACTTAGCAACCAGCCTCTCTACCACACCCCTTGAGTGGAGATGGAGGCCACGCCCCCTCCTGGATTCCCCAGGGGTCCCTTCAAAGGTCAATGTGGGAGACCTGGTTACTATGCGCCTGTGTGTCCACACCCCGATCAGCCTTCTGGATTACCTGTGTTGTACTGCCCCCTGCATGGGTGCAGTACTCAGTGGTGCCTGACCAGGTCAGGGGCGCCACACATTAAAGGGAAAAAATTAAGCTATACTGTGTATCCAACATTATATATTACAAATATTGAAAACACTGTCCCTGCTTGTTAATAGTACCTGTTCTTTACCTTTTTATTTCATAAATCCATAGCACACGGGAAAACACTCAACTTTGTAATTTATCTTTTCAGAAAAACCTGCTTCTTTCTCCTCCTGGACTGATCTTTCACTCTTAGGCGGGCTTTGCACACTACGACATCGCAAGCCGATGCTGCGATGCCGAGAGCAATAGTCCCTGCCCCCGTTGCAGCAGCAATATCTTGTGATTGCTGCCGTACCGAATATTATCGCTACGGCAGCTTCACATGCACTCACCTGCCCTGCGACATCGCTCTGGCCGGCGAACCGCCTCCTTCCTAAGGGGGCGGGTCGTGCGGCGGCACAGCGAAGTCATACGGCAGGCGGCCAATAGAAGCGGAGATGAGCGGGACGTAAACATCCCGCCCACCTCCTTCCTTCCGCATAGCCGGCGTAAGACGTGGTGACGCAGGTAGGAGATGTTCCTCGCTCCTGCGGCTTCTCATGACAGCGATGTGTGCTGCCGTAGGAATGAGGAACAACATCGTACCTGTCGCTGCTGCCAAATTAAGGAAATGTCGGACCCTACACCGATGATACGATAACGACGCTTTTGCGCTCGTTAATCGTATCAAAAAGGATTTACACACTTTGATATCAACTGCGACTCCAGATGTGCGTCACTTTCGATTTGACCCCACCGATATTGCACCTGCGATGTCGTACTGTGCAAAGCCCGCCTTAATTCATGGCTACAATCTGTACTCAATGACAGATTTCCCCATTACTGAGATAGATGACAGTTGGTGCTTTTAAAATTCTATGGAGAGAGGAGGAGATAGAGGCGACACAGACATTCTGCTGCAAATTTTCCTGACAGTTACTGTTCTCCATAAAACTTTATGAGCACCAGCTGTCATCTCCTATCTCAGTAATGGGGAAAATCTGTATTCACTGATGACACATTTTACATGTGAATTTTGAGAAATAAAGATCAGTCCTAGAAGAGAAAGAAGTAGATTTATCTGATAAGTTATATTACAAAGTTTCTTATTTTCATACAGTATGTGCTACTGATTTATCAAAAAAATAAAAAATAATATTCTTTAACTTCCTGTAGTGGAATAGAGTACAGTGGAACCTCGGTTTACGAGTAACTTGGTGTGCGAGTATTTCACTATACGAGCAAAGCTTGCTGTAAATTGTAACTCAGTTTACGAGTAAGCTTTGCTGTACGAGCAAATATTCACCGCACACATTTCCGGTTCCGTACATCCACCGCGCTCTGACCCGCTCTTGCAGTCCGCACAAACACGCACAAGCACGCACACACACATATTATCCTCACCTTACCTTCCGTTCCCTCGCCGGCCTCCCGTCTCTTGTAGTTCGCCGGTACAGGATGTGTATCGGGAAACTATCGTGACGATGGAGGAACTTCCGCTGTCAGCCTCTTCTCAAAGGCAGCGCGCTGGCGAATCAGAGGCAAGCGGCTCCTGTCTTTGACGTCAGCGCTCTGGCAGTGGAAGCTCCAGCATGAGCCGCGATGGTTACCCGATACACATCCTGTACCGGCGGACTACAAGAACCGGGAGGCCAGCGATGGAACGGAAGGTAAGGTGAGCATAATATGTGTGGGTTTGTGTGTGTTTGTTCATGTGTGGAATGGCACAATAGGGGACCAGGATGGGACATTGAACAAGTTGAAGTTGTGGAACGAATTGTCTGAGCTTGCATTATTTCCTATGGGAAATTTTGCTTTGCTTGACGAGTAATTTGGTTTACAAGCACACTCCCACAAAGGAATGTTCTCGTAAACCAAGGTTCCACTGTATTATGGCAGAGTCTGACCATACCAGTTTTGTTTGTAGTCTGTGGCCATGAAGAAGCATAGATAAGCATAGGAGCTGTAGACAGAAAAAGGTAGAAGCTTTTTGATCAAGACTATCTGCAAAGTTGCACCAGTATGTATTCCGGATGCATAAGAGCAATAACTAAACTGGTTGACAAGGTGGAGATGGTCTTCAGTTTACAAAACGGCCCTCAGCTATTTATCTCTTATGTAATTATGCAATAGGCAAATAGGCATGTAACCCATAACCCTACACGCTCCTCGTAAAAGGACAGTGGGCCTGTTGTAACTCAACCAATAGTCATTGCATCTGATGACGAGTCTAAAGCACAATTGAGTCTGTGTTTTTAATTTGCGGGATAAATGTAACATTTTACAGCATATGATGTAGGATTCAATATGTACGTGCCTATTGCTGCCTCCTGCCTGGCGTGAATATGCCATTATCCATGCTGAATCACAGTATTTAAATACTCTACTTGGCTTTAGATACGCTCAGCCGTAATTACCCATGATTTATATGCAATGACGTAAGTCACTGTCCTGAATCTTCTCATCAAGACAAACTGAGCTAATAGTCTGAGGAGCTGCGGACTAAAGACTATTGGACCAATGCACGTAGAGCGCAGTCCACGGCTCTAAGGGATGCAGAGTTTTTCCAACATGGAGCACTGGTTACATCGATCTCATTGTTTTTCTAATTCTGTTTTATTAAATATTTTCTTGCTTGTCAGTGTGAGTGTGCTGCCCCCGCGTCAGCAGCCAGGCTGCTCGGATCCGGATCCGCGGTGGCTCAAGGGGTCTCCGGACCCGAGGGTCGGGGTCAAGCGGCCACTCGGAATAAAAGGGGGTGTATTTACAGGGGATGGTGTGGAAAGTTCGTGACTCCACCCATGGTGCGTGGTAAGATGGAGTATCACCGCTGCAATTGGGAGAACCTGGTGGCGATGGTGTGGGCAACCAGGTGTTTAACCCCTCCACGGGTAGGGGGGATACCTCGGGACTCGGTGATGGTGACGGTGAGATGCCGTTGGCACGGTAAGGGTCACTTATGTACTCACTCAGTCTAATAACGCTGACACCGACAATTATGGTAAACCAAAGTTCTTGACACCGCTGCCACTTAGAGGGAGCACACCTGGATCCCGTGTCCGTTGGTGTTGCCTGTTAGCCTGTGACATTTTCCTTGGCACATTTTCTTCTAACTGGTCCCTTTAGCATAAAACTAGTCGGGTCCCGCTCACCAGTGTTGCTAAGTGGGTGAGCTTGCGCTCAGGGTTCACGCTTGGGATTTTCTGGACTATGTAGTGGGAAAGTCTTATCCCCCTCGTTGCGCTAGTACCCAGATTTTGGAGCGGGTGGAGAACGGATCTTGAAGGCTCCGTCCTTGTCGGGTAAATTGTCAGGACGCCTGAAGCTACTCCCTGACCAAGGGTCCACATACCCCGTCGTGCCCTGGCCTGTGCCCGGTGATGGCACAAGGCCGCTAGCTGTCCTCCTCGACAGTCCGTGCCCCTTGTCATGATCCCCTGCAACTGGGGTCCAGATCCTACCAGGCCCAGACCAACATCTGCCACCTAATAGTCTCAAGGAGCCCAGCTCCTGACCTCTCCTCTCGAGAGTCACCACTCAACTGACTGTCTCCTGACACTCCTGATCTCCCCTTAACCAACCCCCCCCAAGTGGCCAACCATATTCCCTTCAGGCTAGCCACTGGTGTGTCTGGTTAGTGTGGTGAAGAGTGTTCCTAGGATTTTAATTAGCTTGTTCTTGGCAACACCAAAGGTCAGGGACCCATAACCAAGGAGGAGGTGAATATTGTGTAACGGGGTGCCAGGGGTGCCTCCGGCCTTGTAGTCGTGGCCCTTGCTGACAGGCTTACCCCTGGCGTCGCCGTCACTGGGGGAACAGGAGGTGCCTTGGTGGGGCAGAGTGTGGTGGTGCAGGTGTTGTCCGGCGCACAAATACTCTTCAGGCATGGGTCAATGCAAACAACAAACATGTTTTATTCTTCGCAATTCTTCACACTTGGCAGTAACAAAGCACAATGCTATGGCGCTTCCTTCAGCTGAGGGAAAGTCTACTCTTGCGTTCCCTCAAGTGGGTGACTTGCCTGACTACTTCACTTCGCCCGGCTCCCACTTCTGGCTACCCACAGCCCGGACCCACACCGGACTGCTTCACCCTACGAGGTTCCGCCCGCTCCTGTCTTCTCCGGCTTCCCTGTACTTCAGCTGCCACACTCTGCCCCTGGCTGTTCCTTCTTCTTTCCTGTCCCAGAGACCACTGCCTGGCTCACACACTTTCTTCCCTCCTAAACTGCCGGCTCCTCCTTCCCAATGTGGTGACAGCCGTCCCACCCGGCCACTAGGGGGTACCCTAATTCAACATACATACATACAATATAAACATTTTTATTAATAACGTTTCCGGGTTAACTAGGCTTCTTTGTGAGGGGTCTGTCCACCCCTTACACACCTCCCCTCTTTAACCTGAGCCTCCCGGCCAGGCTCCAATCTAAAATTACAACTGTTAAAACCACATAAAACATGTTCAATCAACTGCGAACCTGTCCCAGCGCCCGGAGGCTTAGCAGCGCTCCCGGTCTTTGGTGTGCCCGGAGGCCTAGCAGCACTCCCGGTCTTTGGTGTGCCCGGAGGCTTGGCAGCGCTCCCGGTCTTTGGTGGTTAACGCAGGAACACGGAAACTTCTCTTTCTCAATGACGCGGAGGAGCCCCCGGCTCAGTCCAGCAAGCAGGCTCTCTCCGGAATCAGCAACTTGAACGTAAACCTTTCTCCGGCTTAAACACGCCGGCATCAAACAAAACAAAACAGGCCCGCCATCTTCCGGCCTTGATGCTTATTCCGGGTGGTAGGCCCGTTGCCACTCAGCTCTCTGAGCTTGGATGTATTCCGACAGGGACTGCCTGGGTAGTCGGCGCAGCCGCCGGAAAGGCTCCTGACTGATGAGCTGCTCCGCTGTTGCAGCCCCCGGCTTGGGCTCCTCAGCCTCTGACGGAGGTGAGGGGGTCGCTGCGCGGGACGGTGGCGGGCTGCCCATAACAATCGTCGGGTGAGTAGTAATGTTCTGGTTAATCGCCAGTACCAGCAAGGTTCCCTTCTCCGGGTCGGTACTTTGCACGGGCATGACTGCCGGAGCTACAGCTACGGTATGTCGGGGTCGGGAGGCTTCAGCCAGCACCGGTCTTCGTTGCGCTTGTCGCCGGGCCTGGTGTTCTTCCCATTCTACCTCCTGCTGCCATTGGGCAGCCTCCTGCTCGGTGGGCGTACAATGCACCCCCACCGCAAACAAGCCCCGGCAGCCCACTTCCCTCAGGAATCGTACCTTTTCCCCTGGGTACAGGGTATGCAGCCGCTGCGGGAGGCCTTCTGTATCCAGGTTGACGCGATTGTAAAAATAATTGTCACCGGTTTCTCCATCCCGGATGAAGCCATACCCTTCTTTCTGATTGAACTTGACGACCACTCCGGTGGTATACTGACGCTCAAGCTCTTCGCTGTGGGGACCCGCCATGATCTCCTGGGCGACGGTTTCAACAAGCAGCCGCTCTTGCACTGGGTCCGGCTCAGGTGACGGGGATCTTCGGGTCGGTAGGGGAGACGGCAGCACCGGATCCCAGTAGAAACCCCAGTCGTCTCTCTCCAATTTCCGGGCGTATGTTTCCGCCGGAGTTTGACTAGGTGTTTCAGACCCCACCGCGGCTGGCGGGGGTCTCTCTGGGCAGGGATATGGGGCTCCCAGCATCCGGCTCCCCGACGGTAGTTGGGCGGCGTAGGTCGCCCGGACCTCGGTTGTGGTCGCACCGGTCTCCGCGTCCCACGTTGTGAGCCAAGTCACCCTAGTGGCTTGCCCCGGTCCTCCGGGTACAGCCGGCAAGTAGGCAGGGAATCCCTCCGCAGACACCACCTGCTTCTGACGGCTCTCGTCCAAATTCTCCATTTTTTCGGCAACACTAGTTCTCAGTAATGGCGTCAGGGTCAGTGGCGAGGCTAGAGGAAGTGGAGGCGGGCTCACTTTTCCCGCTCTTGAGGATACTCCACCCTTAGTCTCGCACCACAGATCGACCCCTCCGCGGCGGCACTTCTTTCTTCTTACAACACCGCCCACTGTACATGTCTCTGTTCGTGCCCTGGGACCGGCACCTCCCCTCTTTGGGCGGAGTACTCCGAACTTCTTTTTCGGCACCGGCCAGCCCCAGGCTCTTCTTTTGGCGCCAATTCTTCGCGCGCTTTCTGTTTCTTCACAGACGACGGCCACCTTGCCGCCATCTTGTGCCCGGTCCACCACCTCAGGCACTGTTTCTTCTTCCCACCATGGGACTGGAAATCTTCGCTGAGAGTCCGGATCAGGGGCCCTGGGCACCACTTGGTCTCCATCTTCTTGGAGCGGGTCCCCTTGCATACGATCCGGATCCTGCCGACTACGCCAAATGTAACGGGGTGCCTCCGGCCTTGTAGTCGTGGCCCTTGCTGACAGGCTTACCCCTGGCATCGCCGTCACTGGGGGAACAGGAGGTGCCTTGGTGGGGCAGAGTGTGGTGGTGCAGGTGTTGTCCGGCGCACAAATACTCTTCAGGCATGGGTCAATGCAAACAACAAACATGTTTTATTCTTCGCAATTCTTCACACTTGGCAGTAACAAAGCACAATGCTATGGCGCTTCCTTCAGCTGAGGGAAAGTCTACTCTAGCGTTCCCTCAAGTGGGTGACTTGCCTGACTACTTCACTTCGCCCGGCTCCCACTTCTGGCTACCCACAGCCCGGACCCACACCGGACTGCTTCACCCTACGAGGTTCCGCCCGCTCCTGTCTTCTCCGGCTTCCCTGTACTTCAGCTGCCACACTCTGCCCCTGGTTGTTCCTTCTTCTTTCCTGTCCCAGAGACCACTGCCTGGCTCACACACTTTCTTCCCTCCTAAACTGCCGGCTCCTCCTTCCCAATGTGGTGACAGCCGTCCCACCCGGCCACTAGGGGGTACCCTAATTCAACATACATACATACAATATAAACATTTTTATTAATAACGTTTCCGGGTTAACTAGGCTTCTTTGTGAGGGGTCTGTCCACCCCTTACAATTGCACAGAAGGGCAGATTGCACAATATCCTGTGACCAGTGGTGTAACTAGAGTTTGATGGGCCCTGGTGCAAAATTTTGACCGGGGCCCGCCTCCACGTACACCGACACTTAGGGTACGGGATAATGACACTGACACTCGGGGTACAGGATAATGATGCTGACACTTGGCTCTTACCCTCAGCACCCAGATTTCCCATGATCTGAAAATCCCCCTATCAGCACCAAGCTTTCCCATGTTCTGATATCCATCTTGTCCTTGGCACCCAGCTTTCCCATGCTCTGCTATACATCATTCCCTCGGCACCCAGCTTTCCCATATCAAAGCATGGGAAAGCTGGGTGCTAAGAGATGTACAGCAGAGCATGGGAAAGCCAGGTGCTGAGGGAAAGAGCCTTTTTCCCTCAGCACAAAACATTCCCATCCCATGCTTGTATCTTTGTCTCCCCTCGTATATAGTTCTCCAAATACTATAATGGCCCCCACATAGCCTTCCATATAGTATAAAGGGTCCCAAATAACCCTTCATATATTAGAATGGTCCTCCATGTACAGTCATATGAAAAAGTTTGGGCACCCCTATTAATGTTAACCTTTTTTCTTTATAACAATTTGGGTTTTTGCAACAGCTATTTCAGTTTCATATATCTAATAACTATATATATCTTATCAATTTCTTGATTTGAACACTCCTAACTACTTTTCACTGACTTACTTTCACTTTTTATATGATGCATGCCAATTTCAGATCGTGCTGGCTCCTTTTTTTACTGACTTAGGCTACTTTCACACTTGCGTTGAACGGTATCCGTTGCATTGCGTTGTGTAACGGATGCAACGGATGTGTTGCATATAGTGACACAACGGATGCAACGGATGCTGCAAAACAACGCAATTCGTTTTGATTTTTTTTTTTTTTTTTTTCCCGGTTTTACCAGCGGCAGACTATAGTGAACGATCAGCTGATCGTTCCCTGCAGCCGGCCGCTGGGTGATCAGCTGATTGCTCCCAGTAGCCGGCCGCCGGGTGATCAGCTGATCGCTCCCGGCCGCCGGGTGATCAGCTGATCGCTCCCGGCCGCCGGGTGATCAGCTGATCGCTCCCTGCAGCCGGCCGCCGGGTGATCAGCTGATCGCTCCCTGCAGCCGGCTGCCGGGTGATCAGCTGATCGCTCCCGGCCGCCGGGTGATCAGCTGATCGCTCCCTGCAGCCGGCCGCCGGGTGATCAGCTGATCGCTCCCTGCAGCCGGCCGCCGGGTGATCAGCTGATCGCTCCCTGCAGCCGGCCGCCGGGTGATCAGCTGATCGCTCCCTGCAGCCGGCCGCCGGGTGATCAGCTGATCGCTCCCTGCAGCCGGCTGCCGGGTGATCAGCTGATCGCTCCCGGCCGCCGGGTGATCAGCTGATCGCTCCCTGCAACCGGCCGCCGGGTGATCAGCTGATCGCTGTCACTTGCCGGCGCCCGGGCATGCCGGCGGGCGGGCGCTCAGCTGAGCGCTGTGACTTGCCGGCGGCCGGGCATGCCGGTGGCCGGTCATTCAGCTGAGCGCTGTCGCTTGCCGACGGCCGGGCGCTCAGCTGAACGTTCGGCCACCGCGAGCCAAAATAAAGTTTGATTTAAAAAAAAAAAAAAAAAAAAAAAGAGCATGCGCAGTGAAATCCAGAGGATTCCGCTGCTCAAAATAACGTTACATGCTGCGTTCCTCCCGCTGGGCGGAAGCAACGGAGCGTCGCCCAGCGGAAGCAACGCAGCTCCTTTTGGTACAATCCGTCAACCATACAAGTCTATGGGAAACAGCGGAATCCGTTAACGGATTCCGCTGTTTCCCAAAAGGGCGGATTGTAACGGAAGGAAAATAACGCAAGTGTGAAAGTACCCTTACTAAAGCACTAAATTGGTTTTGTAACCTCATTGAGCTTTGAACTTCATAGGCAGGTGTATCCAATCATGAGAAAAGGTATTTAAGGTGGCCACTTGCAAGTTGTTCTCCTATTTGAATCTCCTATGAAGAGTGGCATCATGGGCTCCTCAAAACAACTCTCAAATGATCTGAAAACAAAGATTATTCAACATAGTTGTTCAGGGGAAGGATACAAAAAATTGTCTCAGAGATTTAAACTGTCAGTTTCCACTGTGAGGAACATAGTAAGGAAATGAAAGAACACAGGTACCGTTCTTGTTAAGCCCAGAAGTGGCAGGCCAAGAAAAATATCAGAAAGGCAGAGAAGAAGAATGGTGAGAACAGTCAAGGACAATCCACAGACCACCTCCAAAGACCTGCAGCATCATCTTGCTGAAGATGGTGTCAATGTACATCGGTCAACAATACAGCGCACTTTGCACAAGGAGAAGTTGTATGGGAGAGTGATGTGAAAGAAGACGTTTCTGCAAGCACGCCACAAACAGAGTCGCCTGAGGTATGCAAAAGCACATTTGGACAAGCCAGTTACATTTTGGAAGAAGGTCCTGTGGACTGATGAAACAAAGATTGAGTTGTTTGGTCATACAAAAAGGCGTTATGCATGGAGGCAAAAAAACACAGCATTCCAAGTAAAGCACTTGCTACCCACAGTAAAATTTGGTGGAGGTTCCATCATGCTTTGGGGCTGTGTGGCCAATGCCGGCACCGGGAATCTTGTTAAAGTTGAGGGTCGCATGGATTCAACTCAGTATCAGCAGATTCTTGCCAATAATGTGCAAGAATCAGTGACGAAGTTGAAGTTACGCAGGGGATGGATATTTCAGCAAGACAATGATCCAAAACACCGCTCCAAATCTACTCAGGCATTCATGCAGAGGAACAATTACAATGTTCTGGAATGGCCATCCCAGTCCCCAGACCTGAATATCATTGAAAATCTGTGGGATGATTTGAAGCATGCTGTCCATGCTCGGCGACCATTAAACTTAACTGAACTGAAATTGTTTTGTAAACAGGAATGGTCAAATATACCTTCATCCAGGATCCAGGAACTCATTAAAAGCTACAGGAAGTGACTAGAGGCTGTTATTCTTGCAAAAGGAGGATCTACAAAATATTAATGTCACTTTTATGTTAAGGTGCCCATACTTTTGGACCGGTCAAATTTTGTTTAAATGCGGATTGCACATTTTCTGTTAGTACAATAAACCTCATTTCAATCCAAAAATATTAGGCCCGCTTTACACGCTGCAATGTATCTTACAATGTGTCGGCGGGGTCACGTCGTAAGTGACGCACATCCGGCATTGTAAGGTACATTGCAGTGTGTGACAGCTACGTGCGATTGCAATTGAACGGTAAAACGTTCATCGCATGCACATCGTTCATTTCTCTAGAATTGAACGTCAGATTGTTCATCGTACCCGGGATAGCACACATTGCAGTGTGTGACACCCCAGGAATGATGAACAGATCTTACCTGCGTCCTGCGGCTCCCGGCCATCAATGTGGAAGGAAGGTGGTGGGCGGGATGTTTACATCCCGCTCAGCTCCGCCCCTCCGCTTTTATTGGCCGGCTGCCGCATGACGTCGCTGTAACGCCGAACGTCCCTCCCACTCCAGGAAGTGGACGTTCGCCGCCCACATCAAGGTCGTATGGACGGGTAAGTACGTGTGACGGGGGTTAATCGTTTGTGCGGCACATTCAACAAATTGAACGTGCCGCACATATGATGGGGGCGGTTACGATCGCATACGATATCGTATGCTGGATCGTAAGGTGTAAAGCAGGCTTTACTGAGTCCATCAGTTATTAGATATATGAAACTGAAATAGCTGTTGTAAAAACCCAAATTGTTATAAAGAAAAAAGGTTAACATTAATAGGAGTGCCCAAATTTTTTCATATGACTGTATTATAATGCATTTGCCATAGTCCTCCATGTATTATATTTCACCCATAGTTTTCTATATATTATACTGCACCACAGTCTTCCATGTTTTATAATGCACCCCCATAGTCCTCCATGTATAAAGTAGCCTCTATAGTCCTCCATATATTATAATGTAGCCCCCATAGTCCTATATGTATTACAATGCAGCCCCATAAACCTTCATATTGTATTATGCAGCCCCATACTCCTCCATGTATAATGCACCCATATAGTCCATGTATAAGGTGTCCTTCATGTTTATTATGCAGCCCCATAGACCTTCATGTATAATGCAGACCCATAGACCTCCATGTTTCATGCAGCCAGCCCCCCCAGGGCCTCCATGAATCATGCAGCCAGCCCCCCAGGACCTCCATGTATCATGCAGCAAGCCCCCCAGCGTCTCTATGTGTCATGCAGCCAGCCTTTTCCTAGACCTGCATGAGTCATGCAGCCAGCCTCCCCCCAAGTACTCCAAGTGTCCTGCAGCCAGCCCCCTCCAGGGCCCCCATGTGTCCATGAAGCCACCCCCCCCACCAGGGCCTCCATGGAGCCTGGCTGCAGGACACATGGAGGCCCTGGGGGGGGGGAGCTGGCTGCAGGACACATGGAGTCCTTGGGCTGCAGGCTCCCCCCAAGGACTCCATATGTCCTGCAGCCAGGGCCCTCCCAAGGACTCCATGTGTCCTGCAGCCAGGGCCCTCCCAAGGACTCCATGTGTCCTGCAGCCAGGGCCCTCCTAAGGACTCCATGTGTCCAACAGCCGAGGCCCCCCCAAGGACTCCATGTGTTAAACAGCCGGGGCCCCCCCAAGGACTCCATGTGTCCTGCAGCCAGCCCCCCCAGGACCTCCATGTGTCCTGCAGCCAGCACCCCCCCCAGGACCTTCATGTGTCCTGCAGCCAGGCCCCCCCAAGGACTCCATGTCACTTGTAGCCAGGCCCCTCCAAGGACTCCATGTGTCCTGCAGCCAGCCCCCCCCAGGACCTCCAGCCCCCCTCAAGGACTCCATGTGACCTGCAGCCAGGGCCCCCCAAGGACTCCATGTGTCCTGCAGCCAGCCCCCCCCAGGGCCTTTATATGTCCTGCAGCCAGGCCCCCTCCAAGGACTCCATGTGTCCTTCAGCCAGCCCCCCCCAGGGCCTCTATATGTCCTGCATCCAGGCCCCCTCCAAGGACTCCATGTGTCCTGCAGCCAGGCCCCCTCCAAGGACTCCATGTGGCCTGCAGCCAGGCCCCCTCCAAGGACTCCATGTGTCCTGCAGCCAGGGTCCCTTCCAAGGACTCCATGTGTCCTGCAGCCAGGGTCCCCTCCAAGGACTCCATGTGTCCTGCAGCCAGGGTCCCCCCAAGGCCTCCACGTGTCCTGCAGGCAGGCCCCCTCCAAGGACTCCAGCCAGCCTTTTCCTAGGCCTGCATGAGTCATGCAGCCAGCCAGTTTCTTCGCCTTCCTCTGGATCTTTGGGTCCAGTGCCTCTCAGCTGCTCCCCAATGACTGCAGCTGGTTCTGTAGTCCACACGGGGGCTCACCTGAGAGGCACTGTGACCATTGTGTAATTTCTCAAAGGCCCAGTATACTTTCAATACAATGCTGCTTATTGATCTTCTAATAAAAAACAAACATAAATTTAGATATATATCGTGTTGTGTGGTTTTTTTGTCTGAATTTCTCCTCACACAGTGATAATGATGGGAATGATCACTACTACCCTGAATATACCACAACTGTCAAGGTCAGAATGACGATGATGATGAGACTCAAAGGATCTCTCGATATCCGGCTGCTGCTTCTAATTAAAATGTCATGTGTGCACACGAGAATGAAAAATAACTGCACAGCAAGTCAGTTATGTCTATCTCCATGACTGGCTCTTGACCAAGTGTGTTCTTTATTGTTTAAAAGAAACTCTAGACCAAACAGTAAGGGGGTGTGAACAAAAGTTTTAGTCCAATCAGGTATCGTAGGTCAGGGCTTCATGACGTAGAGAGATCTACATATCCTTCTTGGATTGGACAATCCAGGCTTCAGTAATTTCTTTGTCGATCTGTCTTGGGTGTGGAACAGGAAATAGCAGCCATCTTTACAATTACAAGTGCTGGTATATACTGTGTCTAAGGAAAATACACTGAATATACAATATACATATATACATGTTAGTAAGAAACAAAAGCATTCACAAATATGTGAGTTAGTTCACATCTACTGAACTATATAACTGAGTCTATGAAATGGCTGAATTAAGTATTTTTGGATACTCAATTCTTTATCCTCAACAGTCCCCCCTAAAGACTTACTTCTGCCATTTCTAAATTCTAAGGGTACTATGTTCCCTTAGGAAGAGAGGTAGAAAGACTTATCGAAAAACCTGCCTAACTGAACGTTGAAACATGGGCGGAAAGGGGAAAGGGGTTTTCTTCACCGGTTTGAGACCAAGGACTCCTAGGCGAGTCCTCACCCTTTGTAGTTGGACTTTCCCATGTCTCAAGGTTCTCTAAGTCCTCTCTTCTAACTGTTCTGGCAATGCTGGTCTAAGACTGTACAGGGTTTTCTGAAAAGGATAAGTATGAGCAGAACGCTCAGTGCAGCTCCGGTTGATTAACCCTTCTACAATGCGAGGTGTGGATCCATAGATATTTCTGCGGTTGGATCAGCTCCTCTAGTGTTGACTCATGGCTCTTTCTCGCTTGTCCTTTAGGATCAATCAGTCTCCTGTCTGGAGACCATATGCTAATAGCTCTGATTTAAAATCTGGAATTGGAGAATACACCTGATTACCACACTATTCAGTCAATTATATAAAAATATACATGTCTATGATAAACCGAAAAACATCTTACATAAAGACCTGCTTATTGCAAAAAGAAAACCATATACATTTTATACATGATTTACTAGTTTCCACTTTTCTATAAAATATACACTTTTTGTAAACACATTTTTCTTTACATACCACCTTCATGTGCTGCTCAACAATAATGTCGTTTTCTGCACTGGAATGCCTCTGACCAAACCTGGAGAGAAATTTACACAACACGCACAGACTTGCATACAACGTGCTCATGATATACATCTATAATCAGTTTGCAGTCTCTAAGAATGGGTAGAGTAGGTGCAGGATGTTTCTACGGACTCTTTACAGTTTTTTTCTCACTTCGTTCTAGGCACTTGTCTCACAAGACTGGGTGAATCTGCCCACCTGGGTACTGAACCCGGTGTCACCAAAGCACACACTGACAATTGTCTTTCACAGATGTTACCTGGGCCATCATTGAGAAGAGCTCTCATGGCAGAGAAAGCTTACCACCCTTTGTCCACAGACCTTCCTCAGTCAGCTGGCTCCCTGCATGTCACACTCCATTCCTTGTTGCATCGCTTGTTCCTGTAGGGATTTAAGAACACAAGGAGTAACAGAAGTCACTGACGTGACCAATGTCACCAAGGCATGGTCGGTATTGGTGAAAGACTCTCAACTCTAGGCCCGTTCACTGCTTCTTGGTCAGCTGCACCTGTGCAAGGATCTCCATCCGAATCCATCAGCTCAGATCTAGACTTTCTTTTCGGCATACCTAATTCATTTGACAACAGGAAAAAAAATCTACAACCTACATACACCTCTAAAGACTCTTACCCACTCCTGTTCTACCCATCAAGAGAGGCATTTAATGCATCACTGTCTCCTGTATCAATAGGATTGGAGGGAGTGGTCGAATTTAGACTACCTCATGTGGTGTAAACAGCAGCATATCCAGTGCAGAATCGACCACCATCTGATTTCATCTATAAAAACGAAAACTAAAAAATATACATTAGATCATTCTTATAACTTCATCTCTGATCATAATACAGTTAGTAGTCATCTATACCTCACATGACTGAGGATACTAAATAAATAAACAAACAAATAAATAAACAAATAAACATATAAGACAAGACTTTCCTATTTCAGTTAACAGATATACCTCATAGTAATCTAATAAACATAACCTATGGGAAAAAGGTCAGCTTCAAAACCTATCTAATATGCCTGCTGCGCCCTCGAAGAAACTGGAGAATATAATTAATACCTTATTCCCCCCTTGTTTAATTGTTTATTTACCAATATGGCAAAATTCAGCGTTTTTATACTGGTATTCCCTAAAAGAAAAGATAAAACAGCAGGTAATAAATTAGCCACATACTAAAACCTAAAATGAACAAACACTGAAAATAACGTACATCTCACAACACTATACATTACTGGGAAATTTTAAAACTTTACAATAAACACTGTATCCATAAAGAAAAGAAAAACCTTTCATAGTAGAAACGACTGAGACATGATGAAATGACAGCTGTGACTGGGCGACTAACTGGCAAAAAATATATGAATGGTTTAGAAATAATCGTAAAAACAGAAAAGGTGATAGTCACAAAATAAAAATATATTGTTCAAATAAATCGCCATTAAACACAAAACAAAACAAATTACATCGCACATCCCATGAAATCTAATATTCCCTATTCCGGTATAAACAGCAAACTAAAAATGGGAAATCCTGAACTCTAAGGGTTAAACCAAACTTACGTCACTATTGGAGAGAGACACATTCCATCAAGACACATTCCATCCCTGTCTCTTAAAAGCGAGAGAGGAAGAAGAAGAAAAAAAAAAAAACTCATCCTTTGTTATAACAAAGACATAGCAGTGAACACATCCATTTCCCATATCTACATTGGATGCATTATACATGTTTCCTAATTCCTTTTTACAAATGGATTTGATACATTTTGACATCAGTAGGGGTAAGTCGTTTACAATTTTTGTTTTAAATTAACTAACACAGTACAAAGATATATATATATTTACCTTCCTCTATTTTATTTTATGATATAATGCTGCAGGACTTCTAAAATACCAATTGATTTTATGTGAACAGATCTGTTTCCACATCATTTCTGTAAAAGTTTCACTTACTTATCTTTGACTTGCATGTATGGGATAGCTGAGTAAACAAATATACTATTTATACTTATTCAAATATGTTAGTCAATTATACCACAGAACACCTCCCACCGGGGATGGGTGGAGAGTCTTAGACAAAGAGCCATTGCGAGGGGTGTGGCTTATGAGGTGTACTGCCATCAGTGGGTGTAGCAAGACGGCTGCCACAGGAAGTTCTAGGCACCTGACTTCCAGGTGTAGCATCCATGTTGTGACTCTCTGGGTGTACTGGGAGTGGCTGGAACTACGTAGTAAACCAGGGATACTTTTAGTGCCTGGAAATTTGCATTTCAGCATACAAAGGAGAGATTTGATTAGCACCAGATATGATGACTTCTAGAGCAGAACAATGAGGCACCGCTAGAGAAAAACATTTAGTGATTCTACAAACAGCAACAGACAGTGAATGGGGTCTTTGTTCTTCATTATAAACTCACTACAGATTAATCTGAACTTCAATACATGGGTTGCAGCCTGCCATCTAGTAGTAGTCCAACGATATTACACAACGTTTTGCAATCTTTTATATTTTTTCCGTTTTTTGTAACTAGGGCGACAGCGTTCTCAGCTCCTACTAAAAACAATCCCTTCTTGAACAGAGTATACAGTGCTCTAGCTGGATTGGCCACATCCAACTGAACCCTCTTCCCACTTCCCTACTATGCAATAAGGACATACTGCGACGTCCAACGTACGAATACAATACCGTTCCTCGTACGTTCCTATTTTTCCGGCGTCTCACATAGCAGTGCATGAGTTAATACTCAGGGGAATACGCTGGTTCAAAACACTTTTCTCCACCACCGGAATCCCTCCCCCTCTTTTCCGTGTAAGAGGACGCACTTTTTCAGCGTCCAACACGTGGATACTAATACCGTTCTCCACGTGTTCCTATTTCCGGCTATAAACAGAAATCGATGTGTTTTATATATAAAAATAAAACACTGGAGGACACGCCAATTCCCTTATCTCTCTGTTCCAAAAACAAACCAACGATTACAAAATGCTGAAAAACGCATAAACTAGTTAATTTCTCTCAAATCCAAACCAAAATAACACTTGTCTTTCTTTCAAATCATTACAACTCTGATTGCTCTACTATACAAAGGCTGCAGGCATCTCCTGTATGTTAGCCCACTGACCCCTCCTCTCTCCTCGCTCCAAAGAGCTGCGCTGTTTTAACCCCCGGCATCTGCCTCTTCACCCTCCACCCCCCTTCTTCCTTTGTTCACAGCGAAGAAGAAAAAACTACAGGCAATTAACTCTCCGAGAACCAAACAGAGAAATCACAAGCTTGATTAACTATACACTTTATACAACCCAACAGCTACTCAAAAAACACCCCATTTCTAATTACAGACAGCCGGATACTTTAAAACCTACCCCTAGCCCCTATGGGAGCTGGGTCCTTCTAGCCCACTGGCGGGTGACAGTCACACCGTTAGGTCTCCGGTGCACTACCATTCTCCGGACTAGTGACCACCCCCTTTCGCCAGGTGTCTCTCGAACCACAGGTAAAACAGCACACACAATGTATATGATGGTTACCTGCGAAATGAAGGGTGATCAATCCTATCAAGCGACACCTGGATACTTGTGGAGTAGCCCCAGATGTCCGGAAAGTGGAAGCTCTGACTCACCCTTCTCGGTAGTCCCATCTGGGGTGCCAGTTGTCAAGGTCAGAATGACGATGATGATGAGACTCAAAGGATCTCTCGATATCCGGCTGCTGCTTCTAATTAAAATGTCATGTGTGCACACGAGAATGAAAAATAACTGCACAGCAAGTCAGTTATGTCTATCTCCATGACTGGCTCTTGACCAAGTGTGTTCTTTATTGTTTAAAAGAAACTCTAGACCAAACAGTAAGGGGGTGTGAACAAAAGTTTTAGTCCAATCAGGTATCGTAGGTCAGGGCTTCATGACGTAGAGAGATCTACATATCCTTCTTGGATTGGACAATCCAGGCTTCAGGAATTTCTTTGTCGATCTGTCTTGGGTGTGGAACAGGAAATAGCAGCCACCTTTACAATTACAAGTGCTGGTATATACTGTGTCTAAGGAAAATACATTGAATATGCAATATACATATATACATGTTAGTAAGAAACAAAAGCATTCACAAATATGTGAGTTAGTTCACATCTACTGAACTATATAACTGAGTCTATGAAATGGCTGAATTAAGTATTTTTGGATACTCAATTCTTTATCCTCAACACAACTAGAATCGGGCAGTATAGAGGAGTCAATCCAGAGAATAGATGTCATAAATTCAACTCCTGGCCCAAATTACACTACAATTATTATGGGATTCAGTCTCTGTGATTGGGGCACTAACATTGTGCACTACACACTACCTGAAAGAAGAATGAAGACCGAGACATAGAGCAGCAGAAGACCCGAGACACAGGATCTTGTATAACAGTAAAAAAATTACTAAAGAGGTTCAACAAGCAGAGAGGTGGCCCCCGGAGGCAACCAGGAGGGAGGCCGAACTCAGCAATGGTCACTATTCCGAGGAAACAGCCAACATTTATTAAGTGGCAATCCCTACGTTATGCATATTGTGCCAAGATGGAGCGATTTGTGCCAATTTGTTAACACTTGAAGGCGTCTTAATAAAAGTGGCACATTTGGAACCATCTAATGGACACCTGTTACGTTTGTTCAGCAGCGCCTTTGTACTTGCAACCACTAGGCCACTGCTGGAATTTTGTTCTGACTGGTCTGTGTATGGAAAGAGAACTAAGAATTAGAAACCAAAGGTAAGACATGGGGTGGATGTGGCTACACAATGTATTACAAAATAAATAGTGTAATCCAGTGGCGTAACTAGAGTTTGATGGGCCCCAGTGCAAAGTTTGGACCTGGGCCCCCCCAACCATACACGACACTCGGGGTATGTGATAGTGTCGCTGACACTTGGCTCTTTCCTTCAGCACCCAGGTTTCCTATGATCTGAAATCTCTTTCTATCAGCAGCTTTCCCATGCTCTGCTTTACATCTTGTCCTCATCAAGTACCTTCCCCATGCTCTGCTATACATCTTTCCCTCAGCACACAGCTTTCCCATGATATCAGAGCATGAGAAAGCTGGGTGCTGAGGGAAAGAGCTTCTTTTCCTCAGCACAAAACTTTCCCATGCCATGCTTTATCTTTGTCCCCTCTCGTATATAGTTCTCCAAATACTATAATGGCCTCCACATAGCCTTCCATATAGTATAATGGGTCTCACATAACCCTTCATATATTATAATGCACCTCCCATAGTCCTCCATGTATTATAATACACTTCACATAGTCCTCCATATAATATAATGTAGAGCATAGTCCTCCATATAATACACATCCCACAGTCATCAATTTAAGATAATACACATCCCATAATCCTCAATATAGTATAATGCACACTCCATAATCCTCCATATAAATGCACACTCCATAATCCTCCATATAGTATAATGCACCCCCATAGACTTCTGGCCACCGTTTACTCACTGATTACAAAAAATAAAAACATGTCCTCACCAGAGGCGCAGCTAGGGTTTCAGCTCATAGCTTGTGTAGACACCCGTATTTTTAGCCCGAGTGCGATCTGATAAAACATCGGATCGCACTCGGACCAATGTTATCCAATGAGGCAGTGGTTATGTTCAATTTTGTTGTTGGACCAAGTGGTCTGGGAAAGAAAAAATTGCAGCGTGCATGCGCACAATGATACACCTAAGTGTAGCGGCAGGGCCGTAGTTGGTGTTCATGCTGCCCCTACCAGTAAGTCAGTCTAAAGCCTCATGCCGATGTGGCTAGAAGTATGCAAATCGTACACTTGTGGTCACATGACGGCCCCCTCTCACTGCCGGCACTGGAAAACTCTGACAGCTCGCTGTGCGCATGCAATGAGGATTCACATTTCTGCAGTCACAGGCCGTTAAACTGCCAATCAGCTTCATATAACCAAACGGTCAGCGATCATTTAAAGGCAATCTGTCAGCAAGTTTTTGCTCTCTAATCTGAGAGCAGCATAACATAGGGGCAGAGATCCTGATTGCAGCGATGTGTCACTTACTTAACTGCTTAGTGTAGTTTTGATAAAATCACTGATTAATCATCAGCAGATTATCATTACAGGACTACTTGGCCTGTTGCCAGGTAGTCCAGCATATTCAAGAGCTTTTATCTGCAGCAGAGAAAACATTGATTTTATCAAAATGACAGCAAACAGTTCAGTAAGTGACACATCACTGGAATCAGGGTCTCTGTCTCTACATTATGCTGCTCTCACATGGGGGAGCAAATCCTGGTGACAGATTCCCTTTAAAGGAGGCAATTGTCCAGTATAAATGCTCCCTTAGATCCAGGTACCTTATTGGTGACTTCCTCTCAGATTGTAATGGTCTCATCCCATTCTTCTTCATCTGGTCCAGACGCCATGATGACCTTGGACATCCACAACTTGTCTCCGCAGACTTCCTTCCTCTCTGGTTTTCCAGAACATATCCTAACACGATGCCCTAAAAAATTAGTGTCATTATTACACCTAAATAAAAAATATCCATACATACTGTGCACTAAATAACCCGTATACTGTGCACTAAATAACCCGTATACTGTGCACCTGGAAAAAATAATTCCCCCACTATGCCCCTGACAAAAAAGTGACCCCGCATTGTCCCCCTTATGATACATGGCCGCCACACTGTCCCACTCATATACTATGAGCAGTGCACCATCCGTCCACCATGAATTCTGGCCGCCACACTGTCTTTCCTTATGAAAAATATTCGTAAAACCATCCTGTCACAAACCACCGGGGAGTCACTCAGAAATCCCCCCGCGCTGGCTACCAGTACGTCACAATCGGGGGGTAACAAGTGGGGGGTCACCCCTCCTTTATACCTCCCGACCGACAGAGCACGTGATGCGCTCTCTAGCGCCCCTCTTATAGTCAGGCCAATTATGGAATTGCCCGACAATAAGCAAGGAGGCCGCTATACTACTTATGCCGATTATTGAAGGGTCCCCGGTGAGAGTAGGGTATATATTCCCCCGACCTCCGCGGGCGGAATATATAAAATCTCCCCGAATCTCACTGGCCTCCCCACAATAATCCTTGGCACAACTCGCTGCCACCAACCGCTTCACGGTAACTATTAGCCGAACACACAGACGTGGGATTCAAGATCGAGATAACAGAACAGCCCAAGATTAATTATATAATTTAATCAGCCTAAAACACACTAGAAACTACAATATATACAATAGGGAATCTACAGAATATACATATGTCAGAGTACAGTTACAATCAAAGCATGGGTTACAAACAGGCATACACAGTTCCAGCAGTTACCTTGTTGCGTCTGGCCACAGGGGGGCGCTGTAGACCAGGTTTCCAGGAACTCCCACAGATGTTTCCTACACGTGCCCCCAGCGAAAGAACACTGGAAAATGGCCGAAGTAGGGTTATCAACCTGGGCAGATCCAGGTCCCCTCCTACCTTAGTGACCTCACAGGGAGCACTGCTCCACCCCTGGCTTGAGTTATGGACAATATCCCAACATGGAATATGGGCCATAACTTTGCCTGGGAGCGTCGTAGGCGGACGCCAACGCTCTCATTGTGACAGCTATGAATTTAGCCACAGAACGAGGGGACTCATGACCTGTCTGCCAGTTCCCCATTGGCTGATATCACGCCTGGGGCATTTCCCAATGTCCTGCTCCCATAAAAAGGGTGTGCCGGCATCGTCCGCATGCAGAGACACCATTTTTATGGTTGCCATATTTATCGGAAATATGGCTTGCGAGATATGAACCATTTTTTACTGGAGTCGTTCTGTCTGGCTATTTCCATAGCCTTGCTAATGAGATACAACTCTTGTTACAGGGTGACGGCAGGGAGTCATCCTGTGTCCATTGTTCCCACACCACCTCATTTCCATATCACAGGACATGGCCATAGAGGTGTAAGTGGAACACTGAGAACAAGAAGGGAGGGGGCACTGCCAGGGAGTGATGAGGGATTATGACTGGAGTCATAATTCATCTTCATATCCCGGGATTTGCCTCACACCTCCCCCCTTTTGAGGGCGCTAGGGGGCAGCACACTCCGGTGTTCCCCCGTGCGCCCGTCCGCGACCTCTCCTTGTCGGGACAGCCCGTCTGCGTTACCGTGGTCACGGCCCCTTTTGTGGCGAATGGTGAAGTTGTATTGCTGGAGCGCAAGGCTCCATCGCAACAATCGCCCATTCGTCCCAGAGACGGTGTGCAACCAGCTGAGGGGATTGTGGTCCGTCTCCACGATGAAGTGGCGCCCGTATAGATAGGGTTGCAGACGCTGCAGGGCCCACACTATGGCCAGGCACTCCTTCTCCATCGTGGAATAGGCAACTTCCCTTGGTAACAGCTTCCTGCTCAGGTACAAGACTGGGTGCTCTTGGCTCGCAGAGTCCACCTGGCTGAGCACCGCACCGAGGCCGAAGTCACTGGCGTCGGTCTGTACTACAAACGGTCGCGTGAAGTCGGCTGCCTGTAGCACGGGCGGGCTGGACAGGGCGTCCTTTAGGGCCCGGAAGGCTGTCTCGCAGTCCATTGTCCAATCGACTGCAGAGGGCAGCTTCTTCTTGGTGAGGTCCGTCAAGGGCTTTGCCAGGCTACTATAGCATGGAACAAACCTCCTATAGTACCCAGCGGTCCCCAAGAAGGACATCACCTGCTTCTTGGTCCTGGGGGTGGGCCAGGATGCGATGGCTTCCACTTTCTCAGGCTCGGGCTTCAGTGTTCTCCCACCTACCCGGTGACCGAGGTACTGGACCTCGCTCATGGCCAGCTGACACTTTCCCGGCTTGATGGTCAAACCTGCCCGGTGGATCCGCCTGAGCACCTGTGCTAGATGCCCTAGGTGGTCCTCCCAGGTGGGACTGAAGACGGCAATGTCATCCAGGTACGCGGCCGCGTACCCTTCAAGTCCCTTGAGCAGGGTGTTGACCATCCGCTGGAAAGTGGCAGGGGCATTCCTCATCCCGAATGGCATCACCGTGGACTCGTATAGTCCAAATGGGGTAATAAAGGCAGAGCGTTCCCTGGCCTTGCGAGTCAGGGGGATCTGCCAATATCCCCGGCTCAGGTCCATGATGGTCAGGTACTGAGCCCCGGCCAACTGATCGAGCAGGTCATCGATGCGTGGCATTGGGTACGCATCGGCGACCGTGACCGCATTGAGCCCCCTGTAGTCCACGCAGAACCGAGTGGTTCGGTCCTTCTTAGGGACGAGGACTACAGGCGAGGCCCAAGCGCTGTTGGATGCCTGGATCACCCCCAGCTTCAGCATCTCGTCAATCTCCTGGCGCATGTGTTGCTGCACCTCCAGGGAGACCCGATATGCTGAACGCCGGATCGGGGGATGATCCCCAGTGTCCACGTGATGGACAGCCAAGTCAGTCCTTCCGGGCTGGTTGGTAAACAACCCCCGGAAGGGGAGGAGGGTGGCCCACAGCTGGGACCGTTGGTCTTCCAAGAGCTGGTGGCCAACCTCCACATCCTCAATGGATCCGCCTGCCCTAACCTGGGCTAGCATATCCAAGAGGGTTTCCGCTTCTCCCTCCTCGGGCAGGTTGCACACGGGGAGCGCACATGCCTCCCGCTCATGATGTGCCTTCATCATGTTCACATGGAAGGGCTTCCGCCTTCCACGGGCAGGGTCCAGGGTGACCAGGTACGTTACAGGGTTGAGCTGCTGGTACACGAGGTATGGGCCTTCCCAGGCTGCCTGAAGCTTGTCCTGTGGTACGGGGACCAGTACCCACACCTTTTGACCCACTTGGTAGGTCCTCTCACAAGCGTTCTGGTCGTACCAACGCTTCTGATCGGCCTGGGCTTGAGCCATATTGTCGTGTACCAGTTGCGTCAAGGCCTGCATTTTGTCCCGGAAGCGCATGACATACTCGATAACCGACACTCCAGGGGTGGCCAAATCCCCTTCCCAAGCCTCTTTCACCAGAGCCAGGGGGCCCCGCACACGTCGCCCGTACAGGAGCTCAAACGGTGAGAATCCTGTTGAGGCCTGTGGAACCTCCCGGTAAGCAAATAACAGGTGTGGGAGATACCGCTCCCAGTCACGCCCATGGGAGTCGACCAACATCTTAAGCATCTGCTTTAAGGTGCCATTGAACCGCTCGCACAGGCCATTAGTCTGTGGATGGTACGGGCTGGCCACCAGATGTCGCACCTGGACTTGCTTACAGAGGGCCTCCATCAGCTGGGACATGAATTGGGTCCCCCGGTCAGTGAGCATTTCCTGGGGAAAACCCACTCGGGAGAAAATCTCCAGCAATGCGGTGGCCACCTTGTCAGCCCGAATGGACGACAAGGCCACTGCTTCTGGGTACCGGGTGGCATAGTCCACTACCGTCAGTATGAAGCGTTTCCCGGAGCTGCTGGGGATGGCCAGCGGGCCGACCAGATCCACAGCCACCCTCCTGAAAGGCTCATCGATGATTGGCAGAGATACCAGTGGGGCTTTGGGGCGTGGCCCCGCCTTCCCCACTCTCTGACAGGTTTCACACGAACGGCAGTAGGCAGCCACATCGGCCCCCATTTTTGGCCAGTAGAAATGCTGGTTTAACCTGGCCTTGGTCTTAGCGATCCCTAGGTGTCCGGCCATCGGAATCTCATGTGCGATCCGCAACAACTCCGTCCGGAACGGATAGGGTACCACCAACTGTCGGTCCCTGGGCCACGCCTCCGGTGAACCCTGCTGGACCGTGGCCCGGTACAGCCGTCCTTGGTCCCAGACCACTCGCTCCGGGTCCGAGTCCGAGGGAGGCTGTGCCGCCTGCTCCTTAAGAGCTTTCAGGCTGTCGTCAGCTTCTAACGCTGCCTGAAACCCCTGACTAGATGTGGCCAGAATCGACGAGACTGTCACATCTTCAGTCAGTACCCCGGGACCTGTGTCCTGGCCTCCACCTGACTCGGCTGCCACTTGGTCAGAAGGGGAAGAGCTATCGGACCTCCGGGAGGCCCCTTGGCTTCCAGCACTCCCACTGCGGGTGACAGCGGCCACAGCCGCTGCGACCGTGGGTCGTGCCTGCTCCTCCTCCGTTCCTGACCAAGTCGCCGGTTCAGGCAGACCTACCTGGCTTCCTGACACCCCGGTTGTGGGGGAACCATGCACCGAGATCTTACCTGGGAGCACTTCCGCTCCTGGACCGGCCCCAATCTCACCTGCCTGTTCCCCTCCTGCAGCAACAGAACCCCGCTGTGAAATCTCTGGGGACCCCACATTTGCTGTGGTAGCCCCCACCCCACACACTGGTCCTCCCCCTGCAGCACCCTGCTCTCTGCTTATCCCTGCAGAGGGCAACAGATCCCAGCTCACAGGCTGGTTACTTGTAGAGGCATTGTCACACCTTTCTCTGACCCCCTCCCCTGTCACAGCTGCAGCTGAGTGTGTGTCTATGGTGTCTATGCAAGCAGAAATATCAGAGTTCACTCCCTCCTCCCTTACATCATTCATAGATAACACATTAACATTGTCCGGAGGCATGTCAGTACGGGCTGAAGGTTCAGCCCTTGGTTGGGGCCCAAACTGGGAGGTTATCTGCCCCAAATCTGTCCCAAGTAGCACGTTTGCAGGGATCCGATCAGTTACCCCCACCTCCCTCACCCCTCGCCCTGCGCCCCAGTCCACATAAATGTCAGCAACAGGCAGCGCCGGGTCAGTGCCTCCAATCCCGGAGACAGCGAGGGTTTTTCCAGGGATCAAGTCTTGGGGGGACACCATCTCAGGCCGCACCAGAGTCACCTCCGAGGCGCTGTCTCGCAGTCCTATGGTCACAGACCGGCCGACGGTGACAGGTTGGAAGCTGTCCAGGGACCTACCACCACCCCCACCCACACAATACACCTTGGGCGGCCCTTGGGACGGGGACGGAGCCGGGGCCTTGGGACGCTGAGGGCACATGGCCTTGAAGTGTCCAGGTAGGTTGCACTGGTGGCACCGTCTTGGTTCTGCCACGGGCCTGGAGAGGGGAGTTGAGGGGGACACCCCCTGCAGTCTAGGGGCAGGTGGGGCAGTCGCAGAATTCATCTTACCCCCTCTCCAGGTGCTGCTGGTGGCCGCTCTCCTGGCCTCAGGGGCCCGGTTGTTGGTGTAGTCATCGGCAAGGGCAGCTGTAGCCGTGGACCCCTTTGGCTTCTGGTCTCGGATGAACTGGCGGAGATCCTCAGGGCAGTTCCACAAGAGTTGCTCCGTGATGAACAAGTCCAGGATCTCCGGTCCGGTGGAAAGCTGCAGGCCTTGGGTCCAGTGGTCGGCAGCTCGGGCAAGTGCCCGCCGGTGGTCAGCCCAGGAGTCCTTTGGTCCCTTCTGTAGGCTCCGGAACTTCTTGCGGTAGGACTCTGGAGTGAGGTTGTACTGTTGGATCAGGGCCCGCTTGATGGTGTCGTAGCCCTGATCTGCCTCAGCAGGCAAGTCCCCAAGGACATCCAGGGCCTTACCCCTTAAACGGGGGGTCAGGTATTTGGCCCACTGGTCCTTGTTCAGATGGTGCTGCAAGCAAGTCCGTTCAAAAGCAGTCAGGAAAGAGTCCAAGTCTCCATCCTTCTCCAGCACTGGGAAGTCCTCAACACGGACCTTTGGAAGTTTGGTGTTTTGAAGGTCACATGTGGCTGATGAGGGCCGGAGCTGAGCTAGCTGCAGCTGGTAGTCACGGTCTGCCTGTCGCTCTCGCTCTCGCTCTTCACGCGCTGCCTGCCGCTCTCGCTCCGCAGCCTCACGCTCTGCGTGCCGCTCTGCCCTGCGCTCTGCCAGGAGTTCCTTGTAGCCCTTCTGGTCTCCAGCCTGGAGAAGGGCCATAGCCATTTGAAGAAGGCTATCCGAGCCTCCCAGGCTCGGTGGAATGGCACGTGGTCATCTGCGGCACGCTGCAGAGCTAGGCGATTCACTGTCCCTTTCAGAGCGGAGGGCTGGCATCTGGCTCGTTGAGGAACCTTGGGTGAGCTCCTCCTCATCTTGTCCAGCAGTGCCAGGTTGCGCAATGTCCTCGGCAGAACGGTTTTCTGGCGTCGAGCTCCTGGAGGACTCGTGGGCAACCTCCTCATTGCTGTCCACAGCACCGTCCTCCCTCTCTTCGGCTCCTGCCTTAGCATTGGCCAGTTGCATAGCTCTGCTCCTGGTGCCATCAGCCATTCTTGCAGACTTTTGGTCACTGACACAGAACTGACACCTGATGCCTCCACACACCTTACAGTATCTGCACTCTGACACTCTAGTGTTGAGCTAGTCTGAAGACCCCAGCAGCCACAGCTGCTGCAGGCAGTCTTTAGTGTCTGGGAGTATGGGTCTCACACTCACACACACTATTATCTCGATCCCACCGCTATGCCACCAATATGTCACAAACCACCGGGGAGTCACTCAGAAATCCCCCCGCGCTGGCTACCAGTACGTCACAATCGGGGGGTAACAAGTGGGGGGGTCACCCCTCCTTTATACCTCCCGACCGACAGAGCACGTGATGCGCTCTCTAGCGCCCCTCTTATAGTCAGGCCAATTATGGAATTGCCCGACAATAAGCAAGGAGGCCGCTATACTACTTATGCCGATTATTGAAGGGTCCCCGGTGAGAGTAGGGTATATATTCCCCCGACCTCCGCGGGCGGAATATATAAAATCTCCCCGAATCTCACTGGCCTCCCCACAATAATCCTTGGCACAACTCGCTGCCACCAACCGCTTCACGGTAACTATTAGCCGAACACACAGACGTGGGATTGAAGATCGAGATAACAGAACAGCCCAAGATTAATTATATAATTTAATCAGCCTAAAACACACTAGAAACTACAATATATACAATAGGGAATCTACAGAATATACATATGTCAGAGTACAGTTACAATCAAAGCATGGGTTACAAACAGGCATACACAGTTCCAGCAGTTACCTTGTTGCGTCTGGCCACAGGGGGGCGCTGTAGACCAGGTTTCCAGGAACTCCCACAGATGTTTCCTACACGTGCCCCCAGCGAAAGAACACTGGAAAATGGCCGAAGTAGGGTTATCAACCTGGGCAGATCCAGGTCCCCTCCTACCTTAGTGACCTCACAGGGAGCACTGCTCCACCCCTGGCTTGAGTTATGGACAATATCCCAACATGGAATATGGGCCATAACTTTGCCTGGGAGCGTCGTAGGCGGACGCCAACGCTCTCATTGTGACAGCTATGAATTTAGCCACAGAACGAGGGGACTCATGACCTGTCTGCCAGTTCCCCATTGGCTGATATCACGCCTGGGGCATTTCCCAATGTCCTGCTCCCATAAAAAGGGTGTGCCGGCATCGTCCGCATGCAGAGACACCATTTTTATGGTTGCCATATTTATCGGAAATATGGCTTGCGAGATATGAACCATTTTTTACTGGAGTCGTTCTGTCTGGCTATTTCCATAGCCTTGCTAATGAGATACAACTCTTGTTACAGGGTGACGGCAGGGAGTCATCCTGTGTCCATTGTTCCCACACCACCTCATTTCCATATCACAGGACATGGCCATAGAGGTGTAAGTGGAACACTGAGAACAAGAAGGGAGGGGGCACTGCCAGGGAGTGATGAGGGATTATGACTGGAGTCATAATTCATCTTCATATCCCGGGATTTGCCTCACACATCCCATCTCATTAACCCCTTCACCCCCGGGCGATTTTCCATTTTTGTTTTTCCATTTTGCCCTTTCTTTGAAGAGCCGTAACTTTTTTATTTTTCCGTCAATCTTGCCACATAAGGGCTTATTATTTGCGGGACGTGTTGTACTTTTAAATGAAACCATACATTTTATTATATAGCGTGCTGGAAAATGGCAAAAAAATTCCAAGTGCGGAAGAATTTTAAAAGAAAGTGTGATCGCACGATTGTTTTTAGGATATTTTATTCACCGTGTTCACTATATGGTAAAACTGGTGTGTCGGTGTGATATCTCAGTTCGGTGCAAGTTTGTTGACACCAAACATGTATAGGTTTACTGTTATCTAAGGGGTTAAAAAAATCAGATGTTGGCCAAAAAAAGTTGCACATTTTTTGCGCCATTTTCCAAAAACCGTAGCGTTCTCATTTTTCGGGATCTATGGCTCAGTGATGACATAATTATTGTGTCTTGAGCTGATGTTTTTAATGGTACCATTTTTGGGCAGATGCTATATTTTTATTATCAATAAAATAGGCTGGCAGCACTCACCGATAAAACGGTGCTTTTATTCATGCTTCATTCGTGCATATAAAAGGCAGGCAAAAGGGGGGAGGGAGCACGCTGGACAACGGCACCGTTTCGCACTACTAGTGGTGCTTCCACGGGTCCATCACACACACTACACCCCCATATGTCACACACCCTGCTCCCCATACAGCCTGCACCCCCATATCACACACACTACACCCCCATATCCCACACACCCTGCTCCCCATACAGCCTGCACCCCCCATATTACACACATTACACCCCCATATCCCACACACCCTGCTCCCCATACAGCCTGCACCCCCCATATTACACACACTACACCCCCATATCCCACACGCCCTGCTCCCCATACAGCCTGCACCCCCATATTATACACACTACACCCCCATATCCCACACACCCTGCTCCCCATGCAGCCTGCACCCCCATATCACACACACCACACCACCATATCCCACACACCTTGCTCCCCATACAGCCTGCACCCCTCATATTACACACACTACACCCCTATATCCCACACACCCTGCTCCCCATACAGCCTGCACCCCCCATATCACACACACTACACCCCTATATGTCACACACCCTGCTCCACATACAGCCTGCACCCCCCATATCACACACACTGCACCCCCATGTCACACATCCTGCTCCACATACAGCCTGCACCCCCCATATCACACACACTACACCCCCATATCCCATACACCCTGCTCCCCATACAGCCTGCACCGCCCATATCACTCACCCCCCATATGTCACACATCCTGCTCCCCATACAGCCTGCACCCCCCATATTACACACACTAGACCCCCATATCCCACACACCCTGCTCCCCATACAGCCTGCACCCCCCATATCACACACACTACACCTTCATATGTCACACACCCTCCTCCACATACAGCCTGCACCCCCCATATCACACACACTGCACCCCCATGTCACACACACCCTGCTCCACATACAGCCTGCAACCCCATATCACACACACTACACCCCCATATCTCACACACCCTGCCCCACATACAGCCTGCACCCCCCACAGCACACACTACACCCCCATATGTCACACACCCTGTTCCACATACAGCCTGCACCCCCCATATCACACACACTGCACCCCCATGTCACACACCCTGCTCCTTATACAGCCTGCACCCCCCACAGCACACACTACACCCCCATATGTCACACACCCTGTTCCACATACAGCCTGCACCCCCCATATCACACACACTGCACCCCCATGTCACACACCCTGCTCCCCATACAGCCTGCACCCCCCACATCACACACACTACACCCCCATATGTCACACACCCTGCTCCCCATACAGCCTGCACTCCCCATATCACACACACACACACACACACTACACCCCCATATGTCACACACCCTGCTCCCTATACAGCCTGCACCCCCCATATCACACACACTACACCCCCATATCCCACACACCCTGCTCCCCATACAGCCTGCACCCCCCATATCACACACACTACACCCCCATATGTCACACACCCTGCTCCACATACAGCCTGCACCCCCATATCACACACACTGCACCCCCATGTCACACACACCCTGCTCCACATACAGCCTGCAACCCCATATCACACACACTACACCCCCATATCTCACACACCCTGCCCCACATACAGCCTGCACCCCCCACAGCACACACTACACCCCCATATGTCACACACCCTGTTCCACATACAGCCTGCACCCCCCATATCACACACACTGCACCCCCATGTCACACACCCTGCTCCTTATACAGCCTGCACCCCCCACAGCACACACTACACCCCCATATGTCACACACCCTGTTCCACATACAGCCTGCACTCCCCATATCACACACACACTACACCCCCATATGTCACACATCCTGCTCCCCATACAGCCTGCACCCCCCATATCACACACACTACACCCCCATATCCCATACACCCTGCACCCCATACAGCCTGCACTGCCCATATCACTCACCCCCCCATATGTCACACATCCTGCTCCCCATACAGCCTGCACCCCCCATAATACACACACTAGACCCCCATATCCCACACACCCTGCTCCCCATACAGCCTGCACCCCCCATATCACACACACTACACCCCCATATGTCACACACCCTGCTCCACATACAAATAATACACTGGAGGACGAGAGTAAAGTGCAATTATAAATAATTTTTATTGAATTCACAACAAGAAAAATAGTTAAAAATGGTACACTACCAGAAATCTTAGGGATGCGTACACATAGGACCCAGTGAAATTCATAATAGCCCACCCAATTATGTCCGAAATACTGAATATAGTAGTCTATATTAAATCAGGGCTAGCAGGTAAAGGGGTCTAATATGGACGATGTGAATAATTCTATAGGGACTGCATTAAAAGTATAGTACAAAAATCAAACCATGATTCCCCACCATGTATTGGTAGGAAATCATGGTGATTATGCTGAAGGCACCATAGAGAAATAAATGTTAGTACCAATCCAATACGGATAGCACCAGATAATGGTACATCCAGAAAGTGCAGGGTAAAAGGATAAACTCTCTTACCTAAAGTGCTTAAGTGCAATGCCGGTGCAGCAAAAATCTCGATGAGGCCAGCAAAGTGACGCAGTCCCAAGTAGAATGGAAAGGTATCCCTATAGATTGCCAAAGGTCTCCATCCGACGCGCGTTTCGCGAGGATTCTATAGCTTTATCAAGGTGGGGAACCAAAGTAGTGAGCCCAAGACCTGCATGCCTCTTATATACCCCTCCTAAAATGAAATTTACAGGTGTGTGGCTGGGAGAGACGTAAAACCGGAAGTGACCTATGCTGTGTTACCACAGAGCGTTGCTAGCAACATACTTCAAAAAAGTCAGAATATAATTCCATATTAAACACATTTATCAATGATAACTGTACAACGCTCGCAATTTGGCCGCCAAGTTTTTAGATACCCCATGTAATGTGCTGGGTAGACATGGTTAATATCAAAACCACGGCCCGATTAACGTGGTAACCAAGGACGCACTTCCCGAGTGATGGAAAAAAACGGAAGTCGTCATAAGTCCCAGAATTCACTCCTCCCGATCGTAATATGAGTGCTGTATGATTCAACCAATGGTGATCCAGATTGGGACTGGCACACATTCAAGTTGTCACGCCCGACAAGAAGGTCCCACGTGATTACTGGGGACGCGTCAACCCCGTAATCACGCCCCACCATTCCCGATCGGGTTAGACGGAACAAGGAAGACAAAGTACGCCCCATCACGTGTCGAGCCATACCTACACCCGCCCACCTGATCCGAGGGACGCGTACCCCTGGAAACAGTATGAGCGTATGTGTTAGGCAGGCACCGAAAACGCTAGGGGAAGTAACACGGGCATAACAACTAAGTGGTCAAGGAGTAATTAAAGATCAGGAGGAGCCACAGTAATAATGATGCATAAATTATACAGTTCGGCCGATGTGGATCATAGGATATGGAAGAAGCACTTGTATTGTGGGGAACTTAAACCACTGCCAGTCACCCAGGCAGATAATGCCAAATTCAAAAAAAGTCCAACAGGAAAATAGTACAAATATAATCAGTAGAGGGACCACATGGGGACGGACAGACATTTCTTCAAGTCTTCAGGATATAGCACGTACAGCCAAGATCCAATCCACACAGTAAGCCACAAGAACCGGAAAGTCGTGTAAATCGCACAAATGAGAGGTAGTTCTAAAGAAATGATATAATCAGGAGTTAATAACAGGTCAGGTATCAGTAAAGAAATGATATAATCAGGAGTTAATAACAGGTCAGGTATCAGTACAAAATGAGCCAGGAGTCGCTCATAGTAGTGCAAAGGACAATAAATATAAGATGACAACACAAGATAAAAAACACAAAAATTGAATTAAAATAAGGAATGCAAAAAAAGGGGAGAGAGAGAATAAGAAGGGCTGATGGTATTACATTATAAAAAGGACACAAAGCTAATATTCTCGTTAAGCCCCTTAGGGGCCAAGGTGTCCAAAGTGGAGATCCATCGGGCCTCGACCTGGGCCAATCGCTTTTTCAAATCACCTCCACGAGACCCACCACGAACGTGGTCAATACCCCGTATCTTAAGTCCAGACGGGTTACTCCCATGAAACTTATGGAAGTGCCTAGGGAGCGTTTTCAGCATAGTAGGATCAATGGCATCCCTAGCGGCACCGATATCCCGCACATGCTCCCTCGTGCGTACCCTCAACTCGCGCGAGGTGAGGCCAATATACACGAGGGAGCATGGGCACGTAGCGTAATAGATAACGTGTGTGGTGGCACACGTAATGTGACACCGGATATTGAATGTCCTAGTGCCATTAGATGACATAAATGAAGAGGTACGAATGATATTCTGGCAGGCCAAACATCGACCACATGGGAAACACCCAACCAAGGGGCCACGGGTGCTAAAAGGATTGGAAATAGGTGGTATATAATGGCTCCTTACCAGAATATCTCGAAGGTTTTTGGAACGGCGAGCCGTCATGAGGGGACCGGAGGGGAGGACATCTGCCAGGATAGGGTCCGATCGAAGAACAGGCCAGTGCCTGATTAGAATTTCTCGCATGGTCTGCCAATGGCCATTGTAGGTGCCTATAAAACGAATAGGAGGATCAGATTTTTGAGACCTAGGAATATACTGAAGTAGTTGTTGACGAGGAGTCCGCTTAGCGCGTAGATACCCCTTCCGAATACAGCGATTGCTGTACCCTCAGTCCCTGAATCGACATCTGAGGTCGGACGACTGTAATTCAAATGCATCGTTGGAGGAGCAAATCCGCCTCGTCCTCAAGAACTGGCCAGTCGGGATGGCGCGTATTGTAGAAGGTGTATGGGCAGATGAGGCATGCAGCAGGGCATTGACTGAAATAGATTTCCGATGGACACTAGTCTGGATAACCGACATAGGATCCACCTCGATGTTAATATCTAAAAAGTCAATGCACCTGCTGCTATGCTTGTAGGTTAATTTGATATTTAAATTGTTAGTATTCAAATGCCCCATAAATTCGTCAAGCTGCTCCACTGTGCCCTGCCAAAAAAACAAAACATTTTTTTGCATTCCTTATTTTAATTCAATTTTTGTGTTTTTTATCTTGTGTTGTCATCTTATATTTATTGTCCTTTGCACTACTATGAGCGACTCCTGGCTCATTTTGTACTGATACCTGACCTGTTATTAACTCCTGATTATATCATTTCTTTAGATCTACCTCTCATTTGTGCGATTTACACGACTTTCCGGTTCTTGTGGCTTACTGTGTGGATTGGATCTTGGCTGTACGTGCTATATCCTGAAGACTTGAAGAAATGTCTGTCCGTCCCCATGTGGTCCCTCTACTGATTATATTTGTACTATTTTCCTGTTGGACTTTTTTTGAATTTGGCATTATCTGCCTGGGTGACTGGCAGTGGTTTAAGTTCCCCACAATACAAGTGCTTCTTCCATATCCTATGATCCACATCGGCCGAACTGTATAATTTATGCATCATTATTACTGTGGCTCCTCCTGATCTTTAATTACTCCTTGACCACTTAGTTGTTATGTCCGTGTTACTTGCCCTAGCGTTTTCGGTGCCTGCCTAACACATACGCTCATACTGTTTCCAGGGGTACGCGTCCCTCGGATCAGGTGGGCGGGTGTAGGTATGGCTCGACACGTGATGGGGCGTACTTTGTCTTCCTTGTTCCGTCTAACCCGATCGGGAATGGTGGGGCGTGATTACGGGGTTGACGCGTCCCCAGTAATCATGTGGGACCTTCCTGTCGGGCGTGACAACTTGAATGTGTGCCAGTCCCAATCTGGATCACCATTGGTTGAATCATACAGCACTCATATTACGATCGGGAGGAGTGAATTCTGGGACTTATGACGACTTCCGGTTTTTTCCATCACTCGGGAAGTGCGTCCTTGGTTACCACGTTAATCGGGCCGTGGTTTTGATATTAACCATGTCTACCCAGCACATTATATGGGGTATCTAAAAACTTGGCGGCCAAATTGCGAGCGTTGTACAGTTATCATTGATAAATGTGTTTAATATGGAATTATATTCTGACTTTTTTGAAGTATGTTGCTAGCAACGCTCTGTGGTAACACAGCATAGGTCACTTCCGGTTTTACGTCTCTCCCAGCCACACACCTGTAAATTTCATTTTAGGAGGGGTATATAAGAGGCATGCAGGTCTTGGGCTCACTACTTTGGTTCCCCACCTTGATAAAGCTATAGAATCCTCGCGAAACGCGCGTCGGATGGAGACCTTTGGCAATCTATAGGGATACCTTTCCATTCTACTTGGGACTGCGTCACTTTGCTGGCCTCATCGAGATTTTTGCTGCACCGGCATTGCACTTAAGCACTTTAGGTAAGAGAGTTTATCCTTTTACCCTGTACTTTCTGGATGTACCATTATCCGGTGCTATCCGTATTGGATTGGTACTAACATTTATTTCTCTATGGTGCCTTCAGCATAATCACCATGATTTCCTACCAATACATGGTGGGGAATCATGGTTTGATTTTTGTACTATACTTTTAATGCAGTCCCTATAGAATTATTCACATCGTCCATATTAGACCCCTTTACCTGCTAGCCCTGATTTAATATAGACTACTATATTCAGTATTTCGGACATAATTGGGTGGGCTATTATGAATTTCACTGGGTCCTATGTGTACGCATCCCTAAGATTTCTGGTAGTGTACCATTTTTAACTATTTTTCTTGTTGTGTATTCAATAAAAATTATTTATAATTGCACTTTACTCTCGTCCTCCAGTGTATTATTATAACTATGAGTAGTGCTGGCACCCTCCCTGCCTTATCTTGGTAGGCCTGGTGCTCACAATTAATGGCTCTTTTTGTGAGATATGTGTTGTTAATATCTGCTCCACATACAGCCTGCACCCCCCATATCACACACACTGCACCCCCATGTCACACACACCCTGCTCCACATACAGCCTGCAACCCCATATCACACACACTACACCCCCATATCTCGCACACCCTGCCCCACATACAGCCTGCACCCCCCACAGCACACACTACACCCCCATATGTCACACACCCTGTTCCACATACAGCCTGCATCCCCCATATCACACACACTGCACCCCCATGTCACACACCCTGCTCCTTATACAGCCTGCACCCCCCCACAGCACACACTACACCCCCATATGTCACACACCCTGTTCCACATACAGCCTGCACCCCCCATATCACACACACTGCACCACCCATGTCACACACCCTGCTCCCCATACAGCCTGCACCCCCCACATCACACACACTACACCCCCATATGTCACACACCCTGCTCCCCATACAGCCTGCACTCCCCATATCACACACACACACTACACCCCCATATGTCACACACCCTGCTCCCCATACAGCCTGCACCCCCCCATATCACACACACTACAACCCCATATGTCACACACCCTGCTCCCCATACAGCCTGCATCCCCCATATCACACACACTACACCTCCATATCTTACACCCTGCTCCCCATACAGCCTGTACCCCCCATATCACACACACTGCCAGGGTGGATAAAAATCAATGTTTTTTTAAAAAAAAATCAAAAAAATCGGATTTTTTTTTATTTAAATCGGATTTTTTTCAATAAACTGCTTTTTGAGGAAAATATTTTACCATCCAAAGGTTCTTCCATCATGAGATAAAGCTGAGTTGTTTAACTCAGTAGAATAAAGGCTGTATATGTGTAACATTCACAATGCCATGCTCTTCCAGAGGTTTCTGTAGGATTAGTGGGCAGTTTCTCTCCTATATTATCACAGACGCTCGCTTTACTTATGCAGTTCTCAAAACTGAATTTGACTCCGCAGAGGTCCCAGTCTCTTCTTCACGGCAAAAATATTACAACATGAACAGAGTTGAGAAAAAGACCTTAATCCTATTGTTCTACAAACCTATGAATACAGAATCAACCCCTTCAGTGCCAAGTCCAAGAAGTTAGACAATATGTTTGATTGTTTGGAGTGGAATAAATCTGCACAACAGAAGAAGAATGTGAATCTAAGTGTGAGGAGGAGGAAGGGCAAGCAGACAACAAAATGAAAGTGAAACTTTGAGCACAATACTGCAGCATAGCCACAGACAGACAAGTCTGGATCTGTTTGTGTGTACGATCTGAGGTTTATTACATTCTTTCCTTATAATGGCAGCAGGCCGTAAAAGAGACCCAGTTTGGGAATATTTTAATGAAGCTCCTTCGCCTATCGGTAAGGCAGGCATGCGTGCAAGGCCTGGTGGCGCGAATGAGGCAACATCATGAGAAGTGCGGTGATGAAGATGACCAAAGAAACACTTCTGAACAGGCAGGATCTTCAGGTTGGTAAACATTTTTATTGAATCCTATTTCTAAAGACTGAACTGTCATGTGTGAGAAAAATTATATTTCTTACTATTACTGCATGTTACTGTCATTTGGTACAGTTATGAAGAAAAACAAATATTCCTTTTGGGGCAGGGGCAGTGATGTGTTGTGTACAATAAGCAGAAATTGTATAATAAACAATACAATAACAGCATTGACTTTTTTTGTTTAGGGGAATTCATGGATTCTGGAAACTATCCACCTCCAAGATCACCATCATCCTGTTCTACAGTTTCAGAGTTATCCATCCAGGATAGTGCTTCATTAGCAGCAGCATCATCATCAGACACCCACAGCCACATATCACCATCACCCAAAAGGAAGAAAAAACCTTTACCTCCTGGAACCACCATAGATAGGTTTGTGATAAGAACTAGCAGATTAGAAAAAGAGTTGATTGATGAAAAAATTGCCCAGTTTATTTATGCAACGAACTCTTCTTTCCGTCTGACTGACAACCCACATTTCACTAATATGGTTCAGTCACTGAGACCAGGATACAGTCCACCCAGCAGAGCTGATGTTGCAGGGAAACTGCTGGATCAAGTGTATCACAGAGAAATGGAGCAACGTGCAACAGCTCTGGAGGGTAAAATTGTTAACCTAAGTATTGATGGGTGGAGTAATGTCCACAATGATCCTATTGTATGTGCTTGTATAACAACAGAAGAAGGTAAAGTCTTCCTTGCACAAACAACTGATACGTCAGGAAATGCACACACAGCAGAATACTTACAAGAAGTGGCAGTAAAAGCTATAACGACATGTGAACAAAAATTCAAATGTCTAGTACGCAGTTTGGTCACTGACAATGCTGCAAACGTATCCAAGATGAGAAGAGATTTAGAAGAGCAGGGAGGAAATACAAAGCTGCTAATAACATGGTTGCAGTGCTCATTTGCTGCACCTCTTAGCCAAAGACTTAAGTGTTCCAGAAATAAAGGCTAATGTTGTTGAAATTGCTAAATACTTCCGTAATAATCATTTTGCTACAGCAGCTCTGAAAAGGATGGGTGGAACCAAGCTAACGCTCCCACAAGATGTTAGATGGAACTCTGTGGTGGACTGTTTTGAGCAGTATATCAAAAACTGGCCTATTCTGATGACACTTTGTGAAGAAAATCGAGATAAAATAGATGGCACTGTCACGGCCAAAATCCTCAACATTGGGCTTAAGAGAAATGTTGAACATATGCAGAGCTTCCTGAAACCCATCTCTCAAGCTTTAAACAAAATACAGAAAAATAGCTGTTTTATTGCGGATGCTGTTGAAATTTGGAAGGAACTGAGTGAACACTTAAAAACAGAACTACACATAGACAGAATTAAATTACAAGCAGTAAACAAACGAATGGGACAAGCACTGACTCCAGCTCATTTTTTGGCAAATATTGTCAATATCCAATATCAGGGTCAAAACCTAAGTGCTGAGGAAGAGGAGTTAGCTATGACATGGGTATCCAGCAATCATCCATCTTTAATGCCAACTATAATAAACTTCAGAGCTAAGGGGGAACCATTCAAGAAATATATGTTTGCTGAAGATATTTTAAGGAAGGTCACACCAGTAAACTGGTGGAAGTCACTTAAGCGCTTGGATTTAGAGACTGTTCAAGTAATGATTTCACTTTTAACAGCAGTAGCTTCTTCTGCAGGCGTTGAAAGAATATTCTCTTCCTTTGGACTCATTCATTCTAAATTGAGAAATCGGTTGGGACCCAATAAAGCAGGAAAGCTTGTTTTTCTTTTCCAGATTATGAATAGGAACAAAGAAGAAGATAATGATGATGAAGATGACGACAAGTGAGGTACAGAGGACAGCAGGGACAGTAGTATTTAAGTTTTTCATGTGTCGGCTGGGCTGACAGTCTAAGTTTCTTAAAATATATATATATTTTGTTTAGCCAAATTAGTTAACAAACATGGATGTTTGTTTAAGCAAATAACTTATGCTGTAATGTTGTTATTGTTTCAGTTGAATAAATCTATTTAAATTGTTATTAAGGTCAGGATTATTTTTCTCCTTCCTAAGTACAACAGAACAGTGGTGTCCAAATATGAATGATTAACCCATTAAACTGGGGAGAAAAAAAGTAATATAAAAAGTGATTCTAAAAATCTTCATCTACTTGCATGTGAAAGTAGCAGGAACTAGTTTAGGTAGAAACTTTGATTTAAATCACTGATTTAAATCAAGCCTTACTGACTAGTGATTTAAATCGTGATTTAAATCAGTTAGATTTAAATCAAATCCACCCTGCACACTGCACCCCCATATGTCACACACCCTGCTCCCCATACAGCCTGCACCCCCCATATCACACACACTACACCTCCATATCTTACACCCTGCTCCCCATACAGCCTGTACCCCCCATATCACACACACTGCACCCCCATATGTCACACACCCTGCTCCCCATACAGCCTGCACCCCCCATATCACACACACACTACACCTCTATATCTTACACCCTGCTCCCCATACAGCCTGTACCCCCCATATGTCACACACCCTGCCCCACATACAGCCTGCACCCCCCCATATCACACACCCTGCTCCACATATCTCACCCTGCCTGTACTCTAAATTACCCCTCTCAAAAACTCTGCACCCCTTCACATCCTTCTGTCACAGTCTGCAGCCCTCATATGCCACTCACCTCTCATTACCAGTCTTCATGTGTCCCGATCTCCTTCATGAAGCGATATCTTCTTCTGCTTCTTCTGCTTTCTGCCCGGCAATCCTGTGTCTCCTCCCACACAGTCACATGGGCACATGACATCATCGCAGGTCCTGGAAGGATGGATTCCGCCTCCTGTGCAGGAGTGCTTCTTCTCTGCCGCAGCTCAGAAACGCCTGGTGGGCCTCTCCAGGTCAGGGGCCCCTCTGCTCCCTGCTGACACCGGGCCCCCCTGACTCACAGGCTGGCGGTCGCGTGGTCGGCCACTGAAGAGCGCATCTCCTCTCTTACAGAGAGGAGCCGGCTCTGCGAGCGGCTGCCGGGCCCCTATAAACCTGCGGGCCCGGTTGCAGTGGCGACCTCTGCGACCGCGATCGTTACGCCCATGTGACGACCTGATAGGCCAGGGTGTTACATAAGGTACACAGAAGGCCAGGCATGAGATTGGTAATTTGAGTACATCAATCATTCCATTACTCTCATTAGTGTCACAGAGGCTTCAATTAAGATACTGTTCTCCTAGCCACTGGTCCTAGTAGTTGGATGGGCTTTGCAAACCCACTGGAGCCGTCACCACAGGAGTAATTACATGCAGTCCCACGTGAGGGACATGGCCTGAGGAAAATACCTCCACTAATGTGTGTCGCCCACCTGCAGCGGTCGCCCCAGGGACACCACTCCACCTTCGGGGACGCCGCAGGGTCTCCACTTGTTGGAATCTCTGGGCACAGGTATGTGAGGTTTATTTACATGGGAGTCATGACGCCACTCACGGTTTGCGGTCAGGTATATGCGTGATATCACTGCAGGTTTAACAAGCGTCTGGCCCTGATGGAGTCTGCAGTCTGGTCGTATGGCCTCTCGTGAGTGAGGCTGGCCCTAGGGGCTCGGGTGTGTAGAACAACAGGTCCCAGAATAACTCAGTCGCAGTCCAAGGTGTCTTTCAACTTGTTTTACTCACTTTCAGATGTTTTTGTAAGGTAACCCGGGCGATACTGAGATAACCCAGGAGGAACCAGGTATCCTTTAGGCCGGTCTAAGGGTAACCGTTAACTCGCCTTCCTAGCACTTTTTGTTTCGGATAACCCCTGACTTGAAGTACCATGGGGTTCATCCAGGGAAGTCGCTACTGCCTTTTCTCCCCTTTTTGGCCCTTTTGCCGGCAGCGTGGACCAAGGAAGATGGCTCCAGGCTCGATCCTCCTTATGGGCCCCCTCGTTGCTGCTGAGGCTCGGACTCTAGTTGGTTGGTGTGGGACTTGTGGTTCCCCCCACTGGCAGGTTTAGCAGATCAGTAAATGGTCGTCTACTCTAGGGACCTGTTCCCCGTGCGTGCCTAGTCACCAGGAGTCTCCGTACACGACCAGCTGACTTCCTCAGCGTCTTTCTGTCCGACTTGCTGGTAACCGTTCTCCCCCGCCAACAGCTACTACACGTGCAGGGTCTGTCTACCGTGTCAGCGCGCGTCTACCCCTTCATCTTTACGTGCCTTCTGCTACCAGACTGACTAACTCCTCCTACTTTCCTTACAGCCACTGCCACCTTAGCTTCCAGCCCCTCCCCTACACCCCTAGATGAGATGTGGAGGTACGCCCCCTCTTGGGTCTGCCCAATGGTCCCCTCTAAGGTCTGGGAGACCTGGTTGCTATGTGTCTGTGCGTACACACCCTATTCCGGCCTTTGGAATTACCTGGAAGCACTGTCCCAGCATGGTGGTGCCTGACCAGGTCAGGGGTGCCACATTCCCCCTTGGTTATCAACATCACGTCCTCGGGCTGCAAAGACAAGAAAGTTAAATACAACTTTTTCCACACAGGGCAGTCATTTACATTTAAAACATACCAGGTCCAATTCCACCACCACCTACCACCCACATGTCCTGGACCCACCCAGAAACTTCCAGGAGGCAGGTTACCGGTCCCTTTGGTGACCAGGTCTGGGTCATCTGTATCCCAGACCTTTCCTCCAGTCTTCCTAACCTGAGGAGGGTGGTGTAGGGTAGGCCCCATAAACAGGCGTACCCGCTTCCGCGTGTTGGAGAGCAGGCCCCATAAACAGGCGTGCTCCCTTGGTGTTGGAGAGCAGGCCTCATAAACAGGCGTGCTCTCTGGTGGTGCAGAGCCAGGCCCCATTAACAGGCGTGCTCTGAGAGATAGTACCAGTGAGGTAACTTTTTACAATGCAAGAGTTTGTGGCTATAGCCAGTTCATAGCCTGTGGTCCATTTTTAAAGTGCACATAACCTGGTGCTAAGGAGTAAAAGGTTCTCGCAACAGTCCTTGCGGGCACATATACATGAATGTTACTTTAACTTTTAACATGTTAAACATTCTCTAACTAAACAGGTTCTCTACAAAGACATTTTAGACTACACAGATTTTCTCCTCTCAAGACCAGGGCTCTTAGTTTCAGTGCTCTGATTCCGGGAGATTGCAGCATGAGCGCTTTGGGTGTTTTGGGAGTCTTCTGGTGGTGATGACTCTGGGGACCTGGTAGGAGCAGTGGGGGTGGAGTCTGAGCTCACTAAGGTTTCCCTTGGTCATTGCACTACGTCCAAGGCAAACCAGCCTCTCTCTCCCATGTGAATGTGAACTCGACAACATCCCCCACATAGAGATCACGACCAGGGTGACCCCGCTGCAGATGGGACTGCACGTCCCGTCTGGAGACAAAGATCCCCTTCTTCACTCCGGCTTCCACTATAAAGCCCCACCCTGTGCGGCAGCTGAATTCTTCCACTACCCCATGGTGGAGGGGACCTCTGTCCTGGTGCCTGGCCCGCCGCAGGGACTGTTTTTCCTGCAGGTCCCTAGCCTCCACTTGCTCTCTTTCTGGGGTCGGCTTCTCAAGGGGGTGTCTGGCTCTTACACTACGCTGCCCTCTGCGGGCTGGTCTCCGCATTACCATCACCTGGTCATCAGCAGGTTACCAGGTCACATACATGATGGAATTATTTGCAACCAGGTTGTTAGGGGAACAGCAGCGCGACCTCAGGGCCTCCCTTTCTCTCAAAGGGTGCTGCGACCTCCTCCGGTTGGTTGGGGAACAGCAAGGATGACTGTAAGACCTCTTCTCCCTCCCTGGTGGAGGGTGCTGCGACCTCTTCCGGTCTTTGGGGGAACAGCAGCGCGACCTCAGGGCCTCCCTTTCTCTCAAAGGGTGCTGCGACTTCCTCCGGTCGGTTGGGTAGCAGCTCTGGGGATGAGCCTTCAGTAGCCAGATAGGATGAGAAATCCCTCTCCAGCGGAGAGGGTGCTGTGACCGCTTCTGGTCGGGATGGCAGCTTGTGGCCCAGGCACTTGGCTAACAGGTCAGCCCAGGGCAAAGGCTTCGATTCTCTCTCTGGCTGAGGGGGCACTGTGTCCACTTCAGATCGGGGTTCGCAGGTGCTGGTTCCTCAGTCAGCGACTGGGTTCGCTGTGACCACCTCTGGTCGGGCAACTAAAACAGGAGGCGTTGCGGCCTGGTCTGGTCGTGGGTGTCGCATCTGGTGTTGCATCGGGGGTCGCACCGGACATCTCACCAGACGTCACATCGGGCAACGCACCAGACATCTCACCAGACATCATATCGGGCATCGCACTGGACATCGCATCAGGCATCGCACCAAGCATTGCATCAGGCATCGCATCAGGCATCGCTCCGGCGTCTGATGATAATGCCGGTGGGGTCAGCATACCATGTGGAAGAGGGGCGGTTTTGCACTCACTCAGATCCGTACTGGAGACATCCCGCAGCATGGTCGCCACTGCCGACGACGACTCCAGCTGAGTGTAGGGGTGCCTCCAGGTGGGCCTCGCTGCACCGACAACCGCAGGTTTCTAATTGCCATTATCATCTTTTTCTTCCAAGCGGCTATCTCTCGCCTGCTCTGTTCTTCCATACCGTCGGCAATTCTTCCCACTTCTGCCTCCAGCTCCTCTGCGGTCATGGGCCTGGTCCAACCCTGCTCTCCCTGGTCACCTTCTGCAGATGCCATCTTATCTCCATCGTTGCTCATCAAGTTCTGGTCACGCAGCCGTCTTAGTTTAGTTTCTGGTTGTTCTCCTCCCTTTGGACTGGGACGTCCCCGCAGTCCGGGGACAGATCCGCCCCCATCTTCTCTGTTAACTCTGCTAGAGCGCCCCCTACAAGCTGGGATAGCTACTCATCTTCGTGGACGGTTACCTTTCTTTTGCGCGGGCTGCAGCTTCTTAAATCGCGCGCTTTTAACAACAACAAAATGGCGGCGGTTTAAATTTTCTGATCATACCGCTGAGGCGCACTGTCACCTGTCTTAACAGGTCTAGTCCTTGATCCTGTTCGTGACGCCAGAAAGGGATGTGTCGCCCACCTGCAGCGGTCGCCCCAGGGACACCACTTCACCTTCGGGGACGCCGCAGGGTCTTCACCTTGGGTATGATGGGATGCTTTAAAAGAGGTCTGGGGGCACGAGATGAAAACATCATTCTCCCTCTGTACAAATCACTCGTCAGACCACACTTGGAGTATTGTGTGCAATTTTGGGCACCGGTGCTCAAGAAAGACATTACTGAACTTGAAAGGGTTCAGAGGCGGGCTACTAAAATAATAAATGGAGTGGGTGCATTACAATACACGGAAAGGTTATCAAAATTAGGTCTATTTACTCTAGAAAAGAGAAGACTTAGGGGAGACCTAATAAATATGTACAAATATATCAGAGGGCCATATAGAGATCTCTCCCATGATCTGTTTGTACCAAGGACTATGACAAGAACAAGGGAGCATTCTTTTCGATTGGAGGAAAGAAAATTCCTACATCAGCATAGAAGAGGGTTCTTCACGGTAAGAGCAGTGAGGCTCTGGAACTCTCTTCCTGAGGAAGTGGTGATGGCCAACTCACTGAATGAATTTAAGAGAGGAATGGATGCTTTTCTTGATAGCAAAAGTATAGAAGGTTATAAATAGCATAATCTTACAGGTGGATAGAAGAGAGACCTAGATTATTAGAGGAATGGGTGGGCTGCAACACCAAGACAGGTTATTAAACTTGGGGTTATTTAGTTTGGAAAAACAAAGGCTTAGGGACGATCTAATCACAATGTATAAACATATGAGGGGACAGTACAGAGACCTTTCCAAAGATCTTTTTACACCTAGGCCTGCGACTGGAACACGGGGGCATCCGTTACGTCTCGAGGAAAGAAGGTTTAATCATAATCACAGACGAGGATTCTTTACTGTACGAGCAGTGAGACTATGGAACTCTCTGCCGCATGATGTTGTAATGAGTGATTCACTACTAACATTTAAGCAGAGCCTGGACGCCTTTCTTGAAAAATATAATATTACCAGTTATGTATATTAGATTTTATGACAGGGTGTTGATCCAGGGAACTAGTCTGATTGCCGTATGTGGAGTCAGGAAGGAATTTTTTTCCCCATTGGAGCTTATTTGACACATTGGGGTTTTTTTGCCTTCCTCTGGATCAACATGTTAGGCTACGGGTTGAACTAGATGGACTTAGAGTCTCCCTTCAACCTTAAAAACTATGAAACTATGAAACTATGTCTGGCTACAGGTATGTCAGGTTTATTTACATGGGAGTCGTGACGCCACTCACGGTTTGCGGTCAGGGATATGGGTGATCGCCACTGCAGGTTTAACGAGCGTCTGGGACTGATTGAGTCTGCAGTTTGGTGGTATGGCCTCCCGTGAGTGAGGCTGGCCCCAGGGGCTCGGGTGTGTAGATCAACAGGTCCCAGAATAACTGTCCAAGGTGTCTTTCAAGTTGTTTACTCACTTTCAGATGTTTTTGTGAGGTAACCCGGGCGATACTGAGATAAACCAGGAGGAACCAAGTATCCTTTAGGCCGGTCTAAGGGTAACCGTTAACTCACCTTCCTAGCACTTCCTGTTTCGGATAACCCCTGACTTGAAGTACCGTGGGGTTCATCCAGGGACGTCGCTACTGCCTTTTCTCCCCTTTTTGGCCCATTTGCCGGCAGCGTGGACCAAGGAAGATGGCTCCAGGCTCGATCCTCCTTATGGGCCCCCTCGTTGCTGCTGAGGCTCGGACTCTAGTTGGTTGGTGTGGGACTTGTGGTTCCCCCCCCCGGCAGGTTTAGCAGATCAGTAAATGGACGTCTAGGGACCTGTTCCCCGTGCGTGCCTAGTCACCAGGAGTCTCCGTACACGACCAGCTGACTTCCTCAGCGTCTTTCTGTCCGACTTGCTGGTAACCGTTCTCCCCCACCAACAGCTACTACACGTGCAGGGTCTGACTAGCGTGTCAGCGTGCGTCTCCCCTTCATCTTTCTGCGCCTTCTGCTACCAGAATGACTAACTCCTCCTACTTTCCTTACAGCCACTGCCACCTTAGCTTCCAGCCCCTCCCCTACACCCCTAGATGAGATGTGGAGGAACACCCCCTCTTGGGTCTGCCCAAGGGTCCCCTCTAAGGTGTGGGAGACCTGGTTGCTATGTGTCTGTGCATACATACCCTATTCCGGTCTTTGGAATTACCTGGAAGCACTGTCCCAGCATGGGTGCAGTACTCTGTGGTGCCTGACCAGGTCAGGGGCGCCACAAATGCACAGATAGCATTAGGTAAAAGTTTCCCTTGGGTTGGGATCAAACCCGGGAGGCAGTTTGTGGTAGTTAAGACACTGACGAGGGGATGGGGTGTTGTTGCTGGATGGAGCTGGATACATGTGCCACTGTCGTAATATCTGTCATCTGGAGGAGTAAAGGCTGTGACTGCAGACCATACTGGTGGGAGATGCAAAAGTTGAGGTCCAACTAAAAGTTGGAAGACAGTGGATATCGCCTGGTACGGCAGCGTCAGTGAACCTCAAAAGCCGGGTGTACTCTTCTGGGCTTCAGAGAGGCATTCTGCGCATGATCGGAAGTGCAGAAGCTGTTCTTCTGATCATTCGCTGTTCACCTCTCTGAAGCCGGGACATGTACACCTAGCTTCTGAAATGCAGTGGCGCTGCCAAAATGAGCCTGTGCAAGATTTCAAGGAGCTGCGATTCCACCAGCTACTGGAAATCATGTGCTTGGTGTTGTTGTGGACAAACCCATTGTCTTATATATAGAGAAAAGAAACCCATTGTCTTGTTTCCTCCCTGCTCTTCTTTTCCTCCTATGCCGTTATTGCTTGATACCTCTGTGTGAGCGTGCAGTGAGATAGAGTTTTGGTTTCACCTGGTTGTCTATTTCTGTAGGCTTTATCACACTCCTGTTCTGGCCACTCCCCTGGGGTTGGGGGAGGGGGGTATAAGATCAGGGATGGTCAGAAGCAGGGACAGGAAGCCGGCTCAGACATCTTCAACTTCAGAGGTAACTCTGAGATAACGGACAGCTAGGAATCCCTGGACTGAATGGTTTCTCCATAAGCTCTGTTACAATTACAGACTATCTAAACAAGCCATTAGATGGCAACATTTCCCGCAACATCCTACATAGCAATCCTGCTCTTTACATTTTATACATTCTATACAGTGATAGGCATGTGTGTTCAGGGGCAACAATCCCACCACTTCCCTACATGTTTTTTTAAATTGAAAAAGGCTGATGGACAGATCTGGCCACATGGTCCTCCATCAGCAGCCATTGTATGGACAAGGGAGCTGTATGGTCTGTGATAATGAACGTTTAAAACTTATAGACCATATTAGTTAAGTGCCACAACATCATGTTCCCAGTACATTTGGTGAAATGAAGATGCAAGCTAATCACAATTCTGGTGCATTTAGTACAGTAAATCAGCCTTATTGTATTTTTTATGGATGAGAAGTCAGTCACTCTCTGTATTACGGGAGCATCAATTGGATTCTAATGGAGATGCATAGGGACAGAGCTCTGGTCTGCAGGGAAGATGATGAGAGATCTGGGACCGACCGAGGCAGCCGAGCCCAGCGCAAGACTAATTTTGTCAGTCTCAGAGTTTGCATGGAGGTGTGACCTTTTAGTTCAGGACCTATGTTCTTGTGATTGGTGGGGGTTCCAATGTGACCCCCGGTGATCAGCATCTTATCAGCTAGTACCTACCTGGTTAATAGTTTATAAGTTATGATTGTGAACATCTTTAAAAGGTTATGCTCATTAGTGATGGGCAGCCAGGGTATTTTTGGTGATCCGGTTCCCATGGCTCCGCTCACCAAAAAGAGTCGTCTCATTCGGATTGTTCTTGGCTCCCTATTAAATATGTGTTCAACCCAGGTGAACACATATTTAAGATTAAATTAATGCCGATGAAACCCCGCCTACCTGCGGCTAAAACCCGCCCACTTACAAGGGACCAATTAGATTGTTGAGTGTGCAGGGTTTAGCCACGGGTGGGCGGGGTTTCAGAGGCGAAAAGAGCCGTTTAGGGAATTTAGTGACTCTCACTGGGGATCCAGCTCCTGTCAGTCACAGCAGGGAGCCGGATCTTTGTGTCGGATCGTTCGCGACCGACACATCATTAATTCTCATCTCCAAGGTCCTGTCCCAATATGTAGCAGGTGTAATAATAATAATAATAATATTAGCAAATACCACTGTAATACTGCGTCACTGCACTCCTTGCTCTCATGCAGGGACGCACTTTGTCTCACCGCCGCGGCAGGGTCTTCCCATGCTGCCCGGTGTCCCTGCCTCTCCACCACGTGGGCTTCTCCTCCTCTCGCCTCCCGAAGTCTGTGCACGCATCACAGGACCTCCAGGAGCGCCCCTAAGGAGTGCGTGCCGCTGCCCCTCTCTTACAGGGCCAGCGCTCACTCCTAGGAAGTGCCTCTCAGCCTATCGCTAAGGCTAGGTTAACATTTCCGTTGTTTTGCATCAGTCACATGCGTTGCTTAACGCTTGTGACTGATGCGTTGTACAACGGATGACAAGTATTGGAAGAGAAAGCGGATTCCGTTATAAAACAAGAGACAGAGAGAACGATCAGCTGATCGCTCTCATTAGCTGGCCGCCGGCTTTTGAGAGCAAACAGATGATCTCCAGGCGGCCGGCTAATGAGAACGATCAGCTGATCGTTCACAATAGCCGGCCACCGACTTTTGAGAGCGAACAGATGATCTCACGGCGGCCGGCTAATGAGAACGATCAGTTTAGATAGTTAATGTCCAGTGCTCTAGCTACCTAGTTTTCAGCTTCCCTTGTTTGTCCCGTCTGTTCAGTCCTTTTGGTTTCCTTTACTTGTCGGTTCTATTCTTTCGGTACTAGTGTCCCTGCCTGTCCATCCCGGCCGTGCCTCCAGCCTCATCTATCCCAGTGGCCCTCGCCACACCAGAGATTGCGCCTGTCTAGCCCGGCTGTGCCTCCAGCCTCAGCTACCTCGGTGGCCCCTTGCTATAGCAGAGACAGTGCCTGTCCAGCCCGGCTGTGCCTCCAGTCTCAGATATCCGGTGGCCCTCGTCATATCAGAGTCCAAACTGGCCGTGCCTTCTGCCTCTGCTACCCTCGTGGTCACTGTCTACATTTGAGATTCAGCCCTGACTGCTCCTGTGTCCGTTTCTACCTAGGGGTCAGCTGCCACAGTCCCGGTCTTTACCCCACAAAAAAGTAGGTCTAGGGTCTCACTGTTGTCTAGTAGGCCCACTTCAGCTCGCCACAGCACCATCTCCAGTGGCGAGTATGACAACCTACTATTAGAAATGTAGAATAGTTCTCCTGATATAGCCATGTCTCTTACCTCATGTGCAGGGCATTGCTGGTTAAGTATCTATGGTTATGTTCACTCATATAGTGACAGTTAGTTGCTCCTGGTCATAATCATAGATATCTGAGCTGCAATACCCTGCACATGAGGTAAGAGACATAGCTAATCAGGAGAGCTATATTACATTTATAATTGGAGGCATTTGCTAATATAATTATTATTATTATTATTATTACACCTACATATTGGGATGGGATCTTGGAGATAGGAATACCCTTTTAAGTATCTGTATAAACAGGTCTATTGCCTTTTTGGAGTATCGAAAGAAAAGTAGGAATCTATTGCCTCTCCTTTCTCCCCATTTTATCACTTAGATTTCTGAAATTGCATTTTTGGCTGCTTTGGTGTTTATATCCTGGGTATTTACATTCTGAGCCTCAGTTTCCCACTTGACACATCCAAACCATGTTTTTGCCTTGTCATTTGGTACTTATGCCTAGCACAGCACACTGTCTATTTTTTTACTACACCTATTATGTCTTACCCTTGGGACTTCTGACAGTTTTGGAATGCCTCACTGGCATTAACCCTGTTGTGAGCCCCACATCTGCTCTACATTATGTGTTCATCCTTCATCATGAGAAAAAAATCTGCCCAGATTTTTACCTATTAGTATATAAGTTAAAGCCAGTGCTATACCGGAACTATCAGACAGATTCTATACATACCTGTAGTGGTCAGCTCAGATGTTTAGGTTTTGAAATCCAAGAAAGTAAAATTTTTAAAAATTAGCTGCTTGTTGAGTGACAGCAGCAAAGGAGAATATATATTCATAGTTATCCCCTCCCCCTGTTAGAATTAGCATAAGTATTATACAAACGATACACTTTGTCTCTTGGAGGACCTGTGTGAGGTCATACCCATGTGACCAGAAGGGGCGGGACTCAGCCAACAAAGCTGGATACCAGGTCACATGGGTATGACCTCACACAGGTCCTGCAAGAGACAAAGTGAATCATTTGTATAATATTTATGCTAATTCTAACAGGGGGAGGGGATAACTATGAATATATTATCTGCTCCAGTGCAACTGCAACTCAACAAGCAGCTCATTTTTTTTTTTTTTCCAAAACTTTTTATTAATTTTCCAATTTTTTATAAACATAACAAGATATTCAAGGTTACGCAAGGAAAAACATTTGTCTGACAATATGTGACATAATAGGGTGCAATGCCCCAACTTGATATTTTAAACTGATTATCTGATTGATATGGTCTCTATTAAACCAAGGCAAAAGTACTAAGAAATAACAGACACGATACAAGTCAATTAGAGTCATTAAGCCCCTAAGCCAACCCCGAATGCTTCCAAATTTTCTGGCACGTCTTGTGGCTACCTTAGCGTCTCGTCTCCCTTTCCTCCGGAACCCACACCTCCGTGATTTTCAATTTACCCAGTTTGTCCTGGATATCATTCAGAAGGTACCATTCCGATTGTATAAAAGGTGTCATCAGATTATTTATTTCTCCCTGAGTAAATTGACTTTCAATGAAATTTCTCCATTTCCCAAAGAACTTGGGTGTCAACCTGTCTTTGTCCGTTTCCGCTTCCACTTTCTCCAGCCTCAATAAATTATGTAATTCCCCGATGACCTCTTTTATGGATGGTCCCTCCCTTTGTATCCAATGCTTTAATATGGACCGTTTGGCTATCATGGCTATGTCATGTACTATTGTATATTTCTTCTTTCCCGGCATGTCCGATCCCCCTCTTACTCCTCCCTCAAAGGAATGGAAAATCCACACCATTAGCTCTAGATTTCCAGAAATTCCCCATGTTGCCTGGACAAATAATCTAACTTGATTCCAGAACCTGTGAATTTCCTTACACTCCCATAGTCCATGTAGCATATCTGTTTTTTCTCTTTGACATTTAGGACACCGCATATCTCTTCCCGGAATGTTGAAGCCCATAATAGCCCTGTGTAAAATTCTAAATTGGGTGTCTCTCCATCTCTCATTGGTAACATGTTTCCGCATCTGTACCCATCCCTTCAATATATCCCCTACAACTTCCTGCCCTTTCAATTGTTTCCCCCACGCTGTTAGAGTACGGCTATCCTCCCCAGATATAAGCATTCCCCGAAATGTTCGGTAAATTTTGGAAACATTGACACTTGCTACATCACTTTCCATAAGCTCATCAATCAAACTCTTATTCAATTCCTTTCCAAGCTCCCCCAAATCTACAAATACTCCATGCTTCAGTTGTTCATACTGGATGATATGTGAGCTATTAAGTTCATACTTGTCAAGCACTTCCCGTCCTGTCAGCCACCTTCTCTCCTCCACATTCATGACATCCTTCATTCTCTCGACGCCCTTCTCTTTCCATCTAGTAAATAGCTTATTTTCCCGTCCCATGGGAAAGTTCGGAGATGCCCAGGGATTTAAGTACTTAGATACTTTCCATGACAGTCCCAATTTCTTTCTTACCAGTTTCCATGTTAGCATAGTATCTCGGAATAAGATTGAGTTCCTTATATGCCCATCCGCCCTGGACAATGGGGAGTGTAAAATGGACGCCAAATCCCACGGTGATGCATACTTGGCTTCCATGCCATAGTCTGAGTGCCTGCTTGTTCCTCTCAACCAATCAAACACATGTCTCATTATACACACCAGGTTATAACCCCGAATATCCGGGAAACTAAGACCTCCTTCCTCCGTTGACTTCATCAATGTTCGTAACTTTATTCTAGGTTTCCTTCCCCGCCATATAAAATCCGCATACGCTGAGTTGAGCCTATTTACGTCCCTCAGTTTTAGCAATATCGGGATCGTCTGGAATGGGTACAACAGTCTAGGAAAGCTCATCATTTTTATCAGGTGGCACCTTGCCAGTAGTGGTAGAGGCAGACCCTTCCAACCCTTTAGTTGTGCTATAATTTTCCTAATTAGTGGGCCATAATTCATCTCGTAAATTGATTCCACCGTTCTTCCTATATGAATTCCCAGATATTTAAGTGATGTCTGTGCTATAGGAATGCCACATATACAACCATCCCTTACATTCCCCCCTTTTAGGAACAGGATCTCACACTTTTTTTTATTCAATTTGAATCCTGAGACTAATCCAAATTTTTCAATTAGGGCTAGAGTCTGTGGCAAATCCACGCTAGGGTCCCCCATATATAGTATGACATCATCGGCAAAAAGTGCTGTCTTTATTTCAGTTCCCCTTACCTTAATCCCTTTAAAACTATTCGGGCCCTGCAATATTCTTGACAATGGTTCAATGGCCAAGTCGAATAGGAGGGGAGATAGCGGGCAGCCTTGTCTTGTTCCCTTCATCAAAGGGAACACGTCTGATAAAAAACCTGGAGTGTGTACCCTAGCTCCCGAGTTAGCGTAAAGATTCCTAATGTATAGCCTCATTTTGCCTACAATCCCTGTGGCCTCTAGTACTTTGTCCAGCCAGCTCCAATTTACATTGTCAAACGCTTTTTCTGCGTCGAGTGTAACTAGAGCGGGTCTTGCCCCCCTCTCTATCTGATCCAATCTCATCGCATCCACCACTAGTATTGTCTTCCGGATATTAGTGACAGCATTTCTCCCTTTAATAAACCCTACCTGATGCTCTGTAATGATCCTTGGAAGAATCATGGCCAATCTATTAGCCATAATCTTAGATATTATTTTTAAATCCTGATTTATAAGTGATATGGGTCTATAACTAGAGGGATCATCCAGGTCTTTAGTTCCCTTAGGGAGTAATTTGATATATGCTACGTTTGAATTTTTAGGAATTTCCTCTCCTTCCAAAAATGCATTAAATACCGCAGTTAAATCTGGCGAGATCAGATCCCTCATAGCCTTATAAAACTCGCTGTTAAAACCGTCGGGGCCTGGTGCCTTGTTGGTGTTAAGCTCCCCGATTGTTCTAGTCACCTCCTCAACTGTGATATCTGCATTTAGGTCACTCAGATCTTCCTCTGTTACGCTAGGCAAGTGCGCTTGTCTTAACCACTCTGCCTCGTCAGTCATGTCATTGTTTCCTGGCCCATATAGTTTTCTATAAAAATGTCCCAGCAATTTATTAATTTCCTTAGGATCTGTGGTCACCTCCCCCCCCTTTCTTTTTAGTTTGGAAATCACTGTCATTTTCCTGCTACCCCTTGCCAAATTTGCCAGCATCCTCCCCGCCTTGTTGCCAAATCTATGTAGCTCTGCTTCCCTGTGCGACCAAAATAATTGTTCCTTTTTTTTTGCCCATTCGTCGAACCCCCTTTTTGCCTCCAACCATCTGTCTTTCGTCGTGGGAGATCTATTAGCCAAATACTTTGTGTATGCTACCCGCACTGCTTCACTCTGGGCATTATAATTCTCATTGGTCTTCCTTTTGATCATGGCCGCATATCCAATCAGGCGACCCCTCAAGACCGCTTTTGCCGTTTCCCAGTATAGCACTGGGTTCCCCTTGTGTTCCTTGTTTTCCTCTGTGAATTCTCCCCACCACTCTCGTAATACCCTGTGGAAATTATCTTGTCTGAGAAGAAATGATGGAAATCTCCATATGATATCTGTACCTCTCTTGAACTGCTCTCTGATACCCAATCTCAACGGACTATGATCAGATATCACCATGTTTTCTATCACACATTCTTGTGCCCGATTAACTAGGCCTTGAGAAATCCAAAATTGATCAATACGCGACCAGCTATCATGAGGATGCGAGAAGTGTGTATATTCTCTATCATGCGGGTGAGCTAATCTCCAGATGTCCTTCAAACCCACGTCTTCTAATGTCACATCCCTATGGTCCGGCCTTCTGTCCACATCCCCTGTCCTCTCCTTCCCCCTCCTCCTGTCTTCAGCTGAGTCTGGAACTGTGTTAAAATCACCTCCTACTATGATGTTGGTCTCCCCATCTGCTAGTATGCTGGCCTTTATGCCATCATGAAATATGCTCTGTTGGGAGTTTGGACCGTAAACATTATAGATACTTAATTTACCCGCTGGACTAATGATTGTTAAATGCTGCCACCGTCCCTGGTCGTCTGCCTCGTGTGTCACTACTTCATGGCTGAGCTGTTTATGTATTAGAATCATTGTCCCCGCTTTCCTACCTTGTGCCTCTGCCCCATATACAGTACCCACCCAGTATTTCTTCATGCGGAAAAAGTCCTCCTTCCTCAAATGCGTTTCCTGTAATAATGCAATATCTGTTTTTAGTCTTTTCAGATGTCTTAGTATCATTGCTCGTTTGTTAGGAGATCTCAAGCCTTTCACATTCCATGTAGTTATTTGTACCATATTTGCCTTTGTATTTTGCTCTTACTACTTCCTCCCCTGTGGGCCCTGAACTCACAAGAGACGAGACAATTATTACCAGGTATAGAATTTGCCCCCCAGGCTTGATATATCTTTTCCCCACCTTGTATGTATAACAAACATAACAATAAACAAGTAACTGTAGAACACGTTTTCCCTTCTGGGAAATTTTTGGCTCTTTTCGCCATGCTGATGACTTCCCCTTTTCCTAGCCAAACTGTTGAGCTCCCTAGTCACCCCCCTTAGAGTATACGTTCTAGCCCCGGATTCATATGAGTCACATGAACAAGCCTTAAATAATGGCAAAAATAGTACAGTATGACAAAAACTCTATAAGGACTTCAAGTCCAACTTAGCTCTATTTTCTGGTGGTCATCCCCGCACTCAGAGCAGACAGATCCACTTCATTTACGCCTGGAAGTCGTTCCTGGACAAAGGCGGGTGAAAGTAAGAATGAAAGTGAATCTAGAAGTGGAACTGAAAGTAAGCGTGAGACTGAATATGCGAGAGAAAAAGAGTGAGACAGAGCGCGTGAGGTACTGAAAGTGAGCGTGAGACTGAAAATGAAACTGAGTATGAGAGTGAGTGTGAAACTGAAAGTAAGCGTGAAACTGAAAATGAGACTGAATATGTGAGGGAGGGAGAAAAAAAAAAAAAAAAAAAAAGTGTGAGACTGAGAGTGAGTGTGAGAGTGTGAGACTGAACGTTAGGAGTAAGACTGAAAGTGAAACTGATAGCAAGCGTGAAAGCAAAACTGAACATGAGAGAGTGAAATCAAGAGAGTGAGAGAGTGCGAGAACAGGACCAGCAATATCTAGTTCAGTTCAGTTATCATGAACCATTTCCAACAGTTAGTCTCTGTGTTCCGAGCGAGGATTATTTTGTTGTTTTGGGCTCAATCTCCTTTCCTCTCTACTCTCCACCCGCGATTGCTCCTCAAAGCTTCTCGAGTCTTTCCCTGGGCCTCTTGGAGATCCTCCTCTGCTGGTCCCTTCTCCATTGTTTCCTCTTTTTTGTCCATCAGCCCGATTCTTATCTTGTTCTGCCATGAGAGTACGCTCTGCTTCTTTAAAGTCTTTGTAATATGCAAACGAGCCATTAAGATTTCTGACTTTCAGTGTGGCAGGGTATAGCAGTTGGCACTTGACTTTTTTGTTATACAGGAATGAACATACTTTGCTGAATTCTTTTCTCTTTCTGGAGACTTCTGCTGAATAATCGCCGAAAATTAGCAGTCTGTTGCCTTGGTAATGCAATGGTCGCTGTCTGTCTCTAAAGGCCTTCAGTATTTCCTCTTTATGTTTATAATCAAGATATTTGACTATCACTTGTCTTGCCCTCAGCGGGGCTTTCTTGTTTGGGTTTGGATCCTCTCCCCTATTCGCTTCTTGTTGTCTCAGTGGTCCCACTCTGTGCGCTCTTTCCACTCTGAATTTAGCCTTAATGCCCAGGGCCTGAGGTAACTCCTGTTCACATATGTTATCCAGCTGTCCCAAAGATACCGATTCTGGCAGCCCCACAATGCGCAGATTATTTCGCCTCGATCGGTTCTCTAAGTCTTCTGCTTTATCTCTCAAATAATCGTTAGATTTCACTAGAGCTGCTATTTGCTCTTGCATAGCCATTATTTTCTCCTCTGAGTCAGATATTCTCTGCTCTGTTTCTGCCAGTCTAGATGCATGTCCACTAATCTGCTTTTGCATAGCTGCTAGGGATGTTTGTATGGCTGTTTCAATGGCCACTTTAATCTCTTTTGACAGCTGTGATGTCACTTCGGCAGCCAATTTTTTATAATCAACATTGAGCTCTTGTGCATGCTTGTCTTGGCCTGCAGGTGGTGCTGGTTTCTTAGTTCTCTTATTCTGAGCTGGGGATTTTCCACCCTCCCCCATTTGTTTACAGTATTTAGATAATGGTGTGGCCGGCAGTTTCTTGTTTGCTTTAGAAGGAATGTTACTGTTTCTGACATGCAGCTTCTGCTGGCATTTATCATGATTAGACACCTTATATTGCATGTCTAAGTGATCAGTCCGGTCTCCTGCGTCTCTGGCCACTCTTTGCTTGCTGCACTCCTCCTCCTCCTCCTCCTCTCTTTCTTGTTCCTCCATGTCCCCTTCCTCTATCCATTGTGTTTCTCCCTCTGCAATCCCCTGCAGCGATTTCTCTCCTGCTCCATCCTCCCCCGACCCCCTGCTCTCATCTCCTTCACTTCTCCCTCTCCTGGCTTCCATTACCACATCTTGCACTGGGGACTCTGGCTCCTCCTCCATCAGGCTTGTAGGTGCCATGTCAGTCTCCTCTTCTCCACGCCGGCAGTCAGGATCTCCACTCCTGCAGGGCCCCTCACCACCACCAGCACTCCTCAGTAAGTACCGCTCCATAGCTGTGTGCTTCCTGCTACCAGACGTGCTGCTCTCTGCTCGCTCACTTGCCCGGGTATGCTGTTTATCGTCGGTTTCTCAGAGGGGTGTCGGGAGCTTCTCCTCTATGCTGCCTCCTCAGCCAGGACCGGAACAGGAACTCAACAAGCAGCTCATTTTACAAACTTTACTTTCTTGGATTTCAAAACCTAAACATCCGAGCTGACCACTACAGGTATGTATAGACTCAGCCTGATAGTGCCAGTATAGCACTGGCTATAGCTTATATACGAAAATCCTGGTGATTGGTTCCCTTTAAATCCCAATATTTATTACAAAAGGAAAGCCAAACAGACGAGTCTAGAATCTGAATGATAAATGGTTTCCCCTTTCCCTCAGCTACAGTTTGTTTTTAAAATAAAACTTTGCTTTACTCATCCTCCCCGGGTCCAGCCCTCCCGGTGTCTGTTATTGACTCACTTCACATGGACAATGCTGGAGGCTATCAGTGAGTTCAGCCATCAACTTGGGCAGAACTGCTGAGCTCACTGATTGGCTGCAGAGCTATCAATGTAGCATCAGTGCTTCTGACACTGGGAACAGCGGTGGAGACTCAGCACTACATCCGGGGAGGGGGTGTCAAGAACAGTTTGATTTTTAAAACAAACTGCAGCCAGTGGACAGAATTTTTCCCAAACTAAAAAATCCTTACAAGAGGCAATTAGACTGATTGTGTGTCGCCCAGGGAAGGGGGTACTCAGTCCCGGGCAGAATATTCAGTTAGGAATATCACTCCTGTGGCCGTTGCCCGGTGCCCTGGACCCCTTTTGTAAGGATGGATATTTACAGGGGAGATAAGAGTTAATGTCATGTGACGCTGTGTCACCAGGGGTTAAAGGGATACCCAGAACCGGGCCAAGGGGTTGCTTCTGGAAGGGGATCACGGTGTCGTGACCCGGTCCGTGCTCCCTGGTTCCACAATAAAAAGGGGGGTTATGTTCGTGACGCCACCCGTGGAATGTGATCAGAGATGACCACCGCTGCTGCAGAACCTCCGGGGGTGATGGAAGGCAGCTTGAGATGGGACGGCTCCCCACGGGTAGAGCCTTTTCCCCGGGGCAGTGTGTTAGTTTATGGGGGGAGTGCAGGACACGAGCACAATAAACAGGCAGACTCACGGTTTTGCAGTTTCTTTGTCTTTTACTGATGATGGTATTCAGCAGAGTACTGTCCACGGAGTCTGTGAAGGGTTCAGGGTTTCTCCCACCCAGCCGGGCCGTTTTGGCTTCCTTGCCTGCACTGTGTGTCTGTGGCCCTGCTGCTGTGTCAAGTAGGCAGCCGGCTCTGCTCTGCTCCTAGGTACCGACCTGACAGGCAACTCGAGTCCTTCCTAGTATGTTCCTGAACTCTGCGTTTGTTGCTTGTGTCTGTGGTACAGGTGAAAGATCTGGAATCTTCACTTCTCTGGTGTTCACTGTACAGTATGTAACCTGCAGTCTCGGATCCAGCATCCATTCTGTGTGCTCCACTGGGGTGAGCTCTGCAATGCTCTGTCTCCCAGGAATGTTCCTCTTTGTACTCTGTCTCCTTCCCTCAGACCCTCAGCTAGGCCTGGAATTGGTCAGTGGATCCTGAGGTGAGCTTGAGCCAGCTTCCAACCTACAGATCCTTTCTCCTCAGTGCTCTGCACTGAACAAACAAACTGAAACTACTGACCATTTCCCCTTCCCACCAGAATATACAGGGAAGCAGCTTGGGCTCCCCCTTCTGGCCAGGAGGTCTTGGTGTTGTGTGTGGGGAGTTAACCCTTTGTGTTGTTACTGTGGCAACCCTGGGGTGCCACATTCCCCCTTAGTGAAGAACAGTACTCCGGGACTGTGAAACAAACAAACAAGTTATCACAACAATTATATATATACAGAGTCTCAAAAGGAAAAAATACAAAAACCTTAAAGCTCAAAAAGAGTCCAAAATGTTCAAAAATATATAAGTGTTCATACAGTATAGTCTCTGTAGGTACTGGGCTTATTGGTCTTAACGTTGCAATTATATAAATTATTTCAATAACCAAACGCTTCTTAAAGGTCTCTCTACTCTGGTCATAAGTGCAGTAGGCCTCACGGCCCTCGGGCCACCAACATGTGATCAAGTTGTAACTCTCCGTGCTGCCACCTTACACCACTCTTCTCTCACCTTTTCTGTACACTAAACTGTTACGGTTTTTCATATAAACATAACATATGTACATTTTATATGCAATTCCACATTAGTCTTTATATCTTGCTGGTATCTGACCCTGAGTACTACGCTGTGACCTGCGTACTGCTGGTGTACTGGGTGTACTTAGCATAATGGTGTGGGTGGAAGTGTACCTATTTGGTGTTTCTGGTACTTGTGAGGATGGTGGACTGACTGTAGGACTGGCAAGCTCACTGGGACCAGGAATCTGTTCTTCTACGGTTTCAACTTCCAGTTCTTCTTGTCTTGAGACTTCTTGTGGTATGGGTTCTGATTGTGGTTCCACCACTTGAGGGAAGGCGATCATTGGGACTACTACTGCTCCATAGTAATTTGGCCATGTTTTTGGGAAATCTCCTAAGACTGTATGGAACACGTCTTCTTCCTCCTTGACAGGTTGTACCTGTATGGGTAAGGTGACTTCTGGTGTCTTCAGGGTTTCAGGACACGGTTTGAGTTGATCTCTTGACACGACAGCTGATGTCCTTCCTTCATCCTTACTGATGAGACACACTTTGGGATTATCCATACTGGATGGTAAGACTGTATATGGGGTGGTTTCCCACTGATTATCCAATTTGTTTGTGCGTCGTTTCCTCTTGAGAACTTGGTCACCAGGTTGCAATGGGGTTGCTAGAGCATGCTGGTTGAAGGTTCTCTCCTGTGTTCCCCTAGATTGGAGGCTTTTCTCTATGCACTCTTGTACTTGGCGATACTGCTGCTGACGTAGGGTATCCCAATTAGATTCTTGAACTTCCGCATCTGGCTTCAGAATTCCCATATCTAAATCAATTGGCAGTTTACCGGGCCTTGCACGCATGAGGTAACCGGGGGTGCAGTTTGTAGAACTCACCGGGACATGATTGTACAAGTCCACCAAGTCTGGCAATTTCTCTGGCCATTGATTTCTTTCTGACTCTGGTAAGGTCTTCAACAGGTCAATCACAATATGGTTCATCTTCTCACATAAGCCATTTGTTTGGGGATGGTATGCTGTTGTGCGGATCTTTTTACAGCCATACATGTTACAGAATTCTTGGAAGATCTGTGATTCGAAAGCTGGACCTTGATCTGCAAGGACTTGTTCTGGGTAACCATGGGGTCTGCAAAAGTACGTCTGGAATGCTTTAGCTGCTGTTCTAGCTGTAAGGTCTTTCACGGGTACCACCACTAAGAAGCGTGAGTAATGGTCCACGATGGTTAAGGCATAGACATAGCCGGACCGGCTTGGTGACAACTTGACGTGGTCTAATGCGACTAGCTCGAGTGGTTGCTTGGTTACTATGGACTAGAGTGGAGCTCTCTGGTTCTGTTGATCCTTTCTTCTGAGGTTGCACGGTTGCATTTTCTACACCAATCTTCAATTGATTTTCTCATGCCAACCCAGTAGAATCTTTCTCTTAAGAGCACTTCCAACTTTTTCCAACCAAAATGACCAGCACCGTCGTGGTAAGCTTCCAGAACCATCTTGACGTCTCTCTTGGGCACGATGATCTGCCAGACCAACTCATGTGTTTTTGGATTGGTGTGCCTTCTACAGAGCTTCACTTGGTACAGGAACAATTTACCTCTCTCTTTCCAGAGATGTTGTGTCTCAGCTGGGGCATTCTGATTCGGGTATGCACCTTGTTGTGTAAGCAGTTCTTTCACTAGCTTCACAGCTGGATCGCTGTCTTATGTGTCAGCCCATCCATGGTGTGCTAATGGGTTGAGAGTTGCCTGTTGTTGTTTTTGGTAGACACTCGGCTGATACTGTCCCACCTTAGGACGGTGAAAGGCCGGCAGCTCAATTTCTTCCAGTCCCTCCGGTTCCTCTTCCACGTTCCCCGAGTGTGGCATCTGCATCTGCATCTGCATTCCCGTTCTTGTGGCCTGCCCTGTACTTGATGACAAAGTTGTAGTTTGACAGTCGGGCTATCCATCGCTGTTCCAGCGCACCTAATTTTGCAGAGTCCAGGTGGGTCAACGGATTGTTGTCAGTAAAGATGGTAAATTCTGCAGCTGCCAGGTAGTGTTTGAAACGCTCTGTTACAGCCCAAACTACTGCCAGTAGTTCTAACTTGAAGGAGCTGTAATTCTCTTGGTTTCTTTCTGTAGGCCGGAGCTTCCTGCTTGCAAAGGCAATAACTTTCTCCTTGCCTTCCTGCTTTTGAGACAATACTGCTCCCAGTCCTACGTTGCTGGCATCCGTGTACAAAATGAAGGGTTGATGGTAATCTGGATATGCCAGGATCTCTTCTCCTGTCAGTGCCCACTTCAACTTCTTAAAGGATTCTTCTCTCTCATCACTCCACTGGAAAGGAGGATTTCGGGCTGCAGACTTCTTTGACTGTCCTACCAGGATGTCTTGTAGGGGAGCTGCTAGCTTCGTGAACCCTTTTATAAATCTTCTATAGTAGCCCACCAGTCCCAGGAATTGCCTCACCTCTTTCACGCTGGTGGGTCTCGGCCAATCTCTTATCACGGTAACTTTTTCAGGATCTGGTGCTACCCCTTCTGAGGTCACGACATGTCCCAGGTACTGTACCCTTGGCTTTAGAAGGTGACACTTGGATAGCTTGATTTTCATGCCGTATCCGGATAAGGCTTCAAACACTTCTGCCAGGTCTTGTAGATGCTGTTCATAGGTCTTGGAGTAGACTATGACGTCATCCAGGTACAGGAGCACAGTTTCAAAGTTCTTATGTCCTAGGCAGCACTCCATCAGTCGCTGGAAGGTACCAGGCGCGTTGCAGAGTCCAAACGGCATTCAATTGAACTCACAGAGGCCCATCGGCGTGGTGAATGCTGTCTTCTCCTTATCGGCCTCTGCCACAGGAACTTGCCAATACCCACTAGTCAGATCTAGGGTGGAAAAGTAAGTAGCGGATTTTAATGCAGCCAATGACTCTTCTATCCTAGGTAATGGGTATGCATCCTTGTGTGTAATGTGGTTGATCCGTCTGTAGTCTACGCACATCCTCATGGTCCCATCTTTTTTCTTAACTAGCACTAGTGGGGCTGCCCAGGGGCTACAACTGTCTCTTATTACCCCTGCTTCTTTCATTCCTTTGAGCATGTCTTTGGCGCATTGGTAGTGAGCCGGTGGTACTGGTCTATACCTCTCCTTTATGGGTGGATGGTTACCTGTGGGTATAGTGTGCTCTACCCCTTTGATCTGCCCAAAGTCTAATGGGTATTTGCTGAATATTTGTTCCTATTCTTTCACTACCCTGTATACTCCATGCTTTTGATGGGAGGGTGTAGAATCGGTACCTACATGTAGCTTTTGGCACCAATCCTCCAGCTTTCCCTCTGAGCCATTGTCTTCCGCCTGACTTGACGGCTTCAAGGGCTCAACGGTGGTGATGGCGTTGTTATCAACCGTATATAGCTTAGCCATGGTAGCATACTTTGGTAGGGTGACCTCATCTTCCCCACAATTTAGAAGGCGTATTGGCACTCTTCCCCTATGTACCTCAACTATTCCTCTGGCCGTCAATACAGTGGGCCTACTGTCTGAGTACACAGGTTCTACCAGGGCCTGATAGTCTCGCCCTCTGATGCCTATTGCGGCTCTACACCAGATCAGCATTTCAGTTTTGGGAGGAATTACAATAGGTATTGGGTCACTTACCCTTGCACTGCCAATTTCACCTCCTGACATTTCTACCTGCTGCTTCAGCATCAAGGCTTTAATTTCCTTCTGCAGGAGTCTCTGTTGCCCAGGTTTGGCAGTCTCGACGATCTGCTGCAAGACAGTAATTACCTCTGCAAAACAATTTTCAATTACATTCATTCCTAGCAGCATAGTTGGTTCACGTTCTCGTCGGTCAACATCAACAATGATAATACCCTGATTCTGCAATTCTACTCTCCCAATCTTAATGGTCATTTCTCTGAAACCAACCTGTGGTACTAATTCACCATTGCTAGCCCATATACTCAATGCAACATTAGATGGACTACTGCTAACGTCTGAATCAGCCCAGTACCTCTTATAAAGGACATGCGGAATTGATGTTATTTGGGAACCAGTGTCCAGCAAGGCGTTGAGCGGAATGCCATCCAGCACGATGGGGATGACTGGACGTCCTCCCACATACTTGTCGTGCCAGGGTGAGGGACCTTGAGAGTTTATTCCTGAGGAGCGGCCCGCCTCCCCAGGGGATCCCCATTTAAAGCACATTCACGGGCAAAGTGACCTGGCTCCTTGCAACGGCGGCAAATGGGCTGTCCATCCGGCTGGTAGCGGTCGCTGGGTCGTCCTCTCGTCGCTTGGTATCTCCTAGGCCTCATCCACGGGACATCCTCCTTGCTGGTCGCCAGCTCAATCTTGGGTGCAGACTTGGATCCACGCAGCTCCTGGACGATTCTAGCAATGGAAGCAACAGTGTCTGTCAGGGCATCAAGCCTTTGATGGAGAGCCTCATTAGTGATCGGCTCCAGGTGGTTAGCAGCAGCCGCTGACATGGCCGATGTCACCGGCACTACTGGCTGCTGGAGTGCCACTGTAAGGTGTTGAACAGAGTCTATATCCCGCGGCTCCTCCACCTGCTGGAGGCGGATGGCTCTATCCTTTAGCTGGGCAAATGTTAGTCCTGGATCCTGGATCACCATCATGCTCAGTTGTCCCCGGTGGGAAGGGGATGAGAGTCCATCCAGGAATTGGTCTATCAGCAGCTTATCTGCTCCAGGGGCTAAGGCAGGTTCTGCTAATTTAAGTGCTCTGAGCGCCTCCTGCAAGTTTAAGGCAAAGTCTCTTGCGCTCTTGTAACGGGGTGCCGGGGGTGCCTCGGGGATTGTAGTCGTGGCCCCTTTTTCTATCAGGCCAACCCCCGGCTACGCCGTCACTATTGGGACAGGGGATTGTTCTGTGGGGCAGAGTGTGGTGGAAAAGAGCATACTATCAGCCGCAGGAAGACTCTTCAGGCAGGGATCAGATAAACCAAACGACATATTTATTGCACAGAGTTTCACAGACAGCTCAATGCACGGATCTTGTAGCGCACGGTCACAATTCCTGTCCGGGGAAATCTTTCCTTGTTGTCTCCTCTAGTGGGGATGTGCCCGGCTACTCTGCTTCACCTAGGCTCCCACTCCGGCTATCACAGACTGGACCCACACCAATTCTGCTTCACCATTGAGGACACTTCTTCTCTCCTTCCCTTCGTTCTTCCTGTCCACTCAGCTCCACACTCTGCCCCTGGCTGTTCCTTCTCCCCCGTCCCAGAATCAACTGCCTTCAACACACACACCACTCCCTTTCCCGCTAAGCTGCCGGCTCCTCCTCCCTCCTGCACAGTTTCTATGGGGACAGCCGTCCCACCCGGCCACTAGGGGAAACCCACTAAAACAGTATAAACATTTTTATTAATAACATCAACATTAACAGCTTTCAGGGGGGGAAAACGGCGCCTCCTTGTAAGGGGTCTGCCCACCCCTTACACTCTCTCTAGGTTTTTGCTTGCATCCAAAGAACCTCATTTTAGCCCGGCTGCCGGCAGTGGATTCAAAAGCTGCTTTTAGTCCAGCTATTATATGCTCTACAGTGTCCTTTGCATCGTCCGGCCAGGATGTAGCCTCCCGCTGGGCATTGCCAGTTAACTGTCCCATAAGCATACCAACACGCTGAGCTTCTGTCAGGGAATACATGCTGTAGTAGATTTTTAGCTTTCCGATAAAGTCATTAAGTGTGTTGGGCTCACCTGAGTACTGCGGCAGCCACACTGCACCCGGGGTGTACGGCATCAGGAACGGCATGATAGGTGCCACTGCACCGCCGGGTACAACAGCGTCTCCCTGCTGCGACATCTTTGCGCCCCCTTAGTTAATTTCACCAGTCTTCTTGACAGCAAGCCTGGGACACTTTTCTGCGTTTTCGTTCGGGTCGCAACACCGAGCGCACCCCCTCTGCAAGCGGTGGGCGGAGTCTTAGTTTAGGTACGATGTTTTCCCGCGCGTAGCAGCTAATGGCGCGATTAAAGATGGCGCCTGGAAAATTTTACCAATCATGTTTTTGGATTTTCCAGGTATCTTTGCAAAGTTTAAAGTCCGTTCTTTGTTGCAACAATTCACAGAGAAAGTCTTTTATGCGATGCAATAAGTCTTTACAGGCACACGTCACCCGGGTTGCAGCCGGGTCCAGTCCGCATCCTGTTCGTGACGCCAAAGTTGTGTCGCCAGGGGTTAAGGGGATACCCAGAACCGGGCCAAGGGGTTGCTTCTGGAAGGGGATCACGGTGTCGTGACCCGGTCCGTGCTCCCTGGTTCCACAATAAAAAGGGGGGTTATGTTCGTGACGCCACCCGTGGAATGTGATCAGAGATGACCACCGCTGCTGCAGAACCTCCGGTGGTGATGGAAGGCAGCTTGAGATGAGACGGCTCCCCACGGGTAGAGCCTTTTCCCCGGGGCAGTGTGATAGTCTATGGGGGGAGTGCAGGACACGAGCACAATAAACAGGCAGACTCACGGTTTTGCAGTTTCTTTGTCTTTTACTGATGATGGTATTCAGCAGAGTACTGTCCACGGAGTCTGTGAGGGGTTCAGGGTTTCTCCCACCCAGCCGGGCCGTTTTGGCTTCCTTGCCTGCACTGTGTGTCTGTGGCCCTGCTGCTGTGTGAACTAGGCAGCCGGCTCTGCTCTGCTCCTAGGTACCGACCTGACAGGCAACTCAAGTCCTTCCTAGTATGTTCCTGAACTCTGCGTTTGTTGCTTGTGTCTGTGGTACAGGTGAAAGATCTGGAATCTTCACTTCTCTGGTGTTCACTGTACAGTATGTAACCTGCAGTCTCGGATCCAGCATCCGTTCTGTGTGCTCCACTGGGGTGAGTTCTGTAATGCTCTGCCTCCCAGAAATGTTCCTCTGTGTACTCTGTCTCCTTCCCTCAGACCCTCAGCTAGGCCTGGAATTGGTCAGTGGATCCTGAGGTGAGTTTGAGCCAGCTTCCAACCTACAGATCCTTTCTCCTCAGTGCTCTGCACTGAACAAACAAACTGAAACTACTGACCATTTCCCCTTCCCACCAGAATATACAGGGAAGCAGCTTGGGCTCCCCCTTCTGGCCAGGAGGTCTTGGTGTTGTGTGTGGGGAGTTAACCCCTTGTGTTGTTACTGTGGCAACCCTGGGGTGCCACAACGCCACCTGTGGATTGCGGTTAAGGATGGAGAACCGCCGCTGCTGAATGTGGGTACTCCCAGAGCTGGTGGTGATTGCAGCAATGATATTAAGCCCTCTGCAGGTAGGGCTGTACCTGGGGGATGTTACAAGGTAATAACGGAGACCACACCAGATTATCCTTAACAGTCTCTACTCACGTGAACCCAGGGGTTGCTGGTTCAGGTCCCTTGGAGTATCAGTGCCAATGTAGTGACCCAGGTTGCTCTGTCCACGGCACTCTCTGTTAGTTGGGTCCCCATAGTGTGGAGCATTTGAAACCCGACTGTTCCTTTTGGGTTACAGTCTCCTTCTCCGTACGGCGGGCAGTGCGGACCATGTGGGGAGGTAAGTTTCCAAACCCCGATCCTAGTTTACTGCTGATGCCCCCGGATTATTTGGTTCGGTGAAGTCCGTAAAGGTGTCCTCACCGGGCAGGTATTTATCAAGCCGTGTAGAACTGGCGCCTGATCTAGGGCCCTGTGCTCCGTTCGTGTTCCGGTGCCAGCGGTATCTCCGGTACCCGACCTGGCGACCTCTCTCCTGTGCCCTGGGGTCACCGTTACACGGACCTAACTCAGGCACGTCCGCACACCTCTTCTGCGTGCCATACTTCTCTAGACCCTCTACTGACTGACTGCTGACCACTCCCACCAGGTTGGTTAACCCCAGGATTTATTCCCATGGTGACCATCCCTCTATATGGTTAACCCTCTATGCCCGGTGTGGAGTGAAGAACTAGGATTTTGATTGTGCTTTGGTGGTATTGTAGCGCCCCTGACTGCGTGAGGGTGCTACAGGGAACTGCATCCCTGCATCCCTTGGGGACACCCCAAGGTGCAGGGCCTACCCCCCCATGGTTCCAGGTTCTCATCAACAGTGTCACTGACATCCCGCACTATAAGGCTATGTGCGCACGTTGCGTAAATACATGCAGTTACGCTGCGCTTTGTAGCGCAGCGTAACTGCATGCGTCCTGCGTCCCCTGCACAGTCTATGGAGATTGTGCAGGGGCCGTGCGCACGTGGCGTTTTAGAGCGCAGCGCTTCGGCTACTGCCGAAGCGCTGCGTTCTAAGAAGTGACATGTCACTTCTTCCGTGCGCTTTGCCGGCAGCTCCTGCTCTGTCTATGGCAGGAGCTGCAGGCAGAGCGCATGGAATCAGCTTTTTTTTTTTTCACTACGGACATTTCTGCAGCGATTTAAAGCGCACATGTGCTCTTCAGATCGCTGCAGAAATTTCTGCAGTGACTGTACGCAACGTGCGCACATAGCCTTAATCCCAACCACACCTCACACCAGGTCTGAACAGACACACCAAGGGGTTGGTCAAGTTGGAGCAGGCAGACTGGTGGGAGGGGAGACAATGAGTTGAGAGTTAGGGGTACTTTACACGGCTAGCGATGTCAAGTGCGATAGTACCCGCCCCCGTCACACATGCAATATCTGGTGATCGCTGCCGTAGCGAACATATCTTGTCGGCGACGTTGCGGTGACCGCTGAACAATCCCTCCTTCAAGGGGGAGGTGCGTTTGGCGTCACCGCGACGTCACTAAGCGGTCGGCCAATAGAAGCAGAGGGGCGGAGATGAGCAGGACATAACATCCCGCCCACCTTCTTCCGCATTGCCGGTGGACGCAGGTAAGGAGATGTTTGTCGTTCCTGCGGGTTTACACACAGCGATGTGTGGTGCTGCAGGGACGACAAACAACATCGTACCTGCGGCCGAACCGACATTATGGAAATGAACGACGTTACGCAGATCAGCGATATTGTACGTTTCTGCGCTTGTTCATCGTCGCACCTAGGATTTACACGTTGCAATGTCGCTACCGACGCCGGATGTGCATCACTAACGACGTGACCCCGACGATATATATCAGTAGCGATGTCGAAACGTGTAAAGCCCGCCTTAGCCCTCAGAGAGTGAGGAGCAGGGGAGTTGGAGCTCCCAGGGAGGCAACAGGTTGGGTCGCAAACGGTGGTGCGGGACCACAGGAGTCGGGGACCAGTAATAGGAACACTGGACAGGAGTGTAACAGACGCAGTCTAGGAGGACTGTTGGCACCAGAAAGCCCAGCCACCTTACCGGTACCGAGCACGGCAGGGTACAGGACCCTAGATCAGGGAAGAGCTTCAAGCGCCTTGGTAATTAACCTGTGGAGGATAGTCTCTTTATGAACTTTCCCCAAGAGCTCAGAGATTGGAGGCATCAGCACAACGCGGGGGATAGGGTTCTCCAAAATGCACAACCCACTAAAATCCCAAGTGCCAGCCATCAAGATCACAGCTGCCATACACACAGGTAGCGGGGCCCCCAAAGCTTCAAGCCGAGGGGCCACAACAGTCAAAAAATTTGTGCACGGAGGCAGGGCTCCGGATTTACCAAGTGACACTGGTGGGAGCGGGACCTGGACGGGCTTCCCCCGTAGAGACTGCGGTGCCTAGAGACTTTGGTTTACCATCTGTGTGAGTGTCTGCTTAATCCAGCTGATCCAGCACCACGTGTACCGCAGTGAGTAATCTGACCCCTGCACCCTGCTTGTCAAGGGCAAGCCACCCAAATCCCCAATATCCGGGGTCTTCCCTACCTGCGGACGGACTGACATCTGGCTGCCCCACACTATCTGCTCCGGCACTCCCTTCGGCAGCGGCGGTACTCCCCTAACCGCAACCTGCAGGTGGCGTCACGAACATTCATCCCCTGTAAATATCCCCTTACATTTAAAGTGGCCACAAACCCCCGGGTCTGGAGACCCTCGAGCCACAGCAAACCCGGATTTGAGCAGTTCGACTGCTGCTGGGGCGGCACAGTATCGGCACTGGTACTCCAGGTCCCAGGGGGTAGGTCCTGCATCCCCAAGAGGATGCAGTTCCTTGTAGTTTCCTGAGTGTCTCAGGGGCACTACAATTGGTTTCAACAAGTATCCTGTTGTCCAGTGTAAACCCACCAGTCTGCAGTCACTCTGTGTGTGTCACTAGGAGTTTTGCAGAAAACTCACCGATTGTCATGGCAGTATCAGATGCTGTTCACATTACAGATCCTGACACTCCCTTTGGTTTCTTTGGTGCTTCTAAACTACACAGGCAGGTTTGGGCATTGACCAGCTGTAAGCTCATTCATGATCAGGCTAGTGTTCACCTCTGCTAGGCTGACGGTTACTTCTGGATCACATGTTGTTGGAAGCCTATCACATTGACTCCCTTCCTATTTAAGATGGCATAAATTGTCTTCTCACGCCGACTATAGTTTATTGCTGTATTGGTCTGTGTGCTGTTGTGTCCCAGTCCTGCTGGAAGTGCTTTGTGCTTGACGTAGTGTTCTCCCAATGTCTTGCTGTTTCCTCCCTGCTCTTATTTTTCTCCTAAGCTGTTATTGTCTTTATTCCTGTGTGTGTGCTGTGAGAGTTTTGGTTTCCCCTGTTTGTCTATTTCTGATGGCTTAATCATTCCTGTTCCAGCCCTCCCTTAAGGTTGGGGAGAAGAGGTATAAGATCAGGGCTGGGCAGGAGCAGGGCCAGGAACGCGGCTCAGACATCCTCACCTTCACAAGTAACTCTGAGATCAGACATAGCTGGGGACCTCTAGCCTGAGGGCTAGTCTAGGAGCCCCTGTCTCCAGCTTTCTCAGTAATCTTTGTGACAATGTGACCTTTATGTGACTACAGACTTGTCAATCCTTTGTGCGCACTGTGAGGATTCTCCATTGTTAGAGCCGGGAACGGCAGTCACGTGGTTGCGAGTATGTGATATGTAGCAAAAAGAGTAGTCAGCAGCTGCAGGTAATATTATAATCCTTTGTTTTATTCTTCAAAAAAATACATTAAAACATAGACACTGTCTGATCTACGTGTTTCGAACTAATGAGTTCTTATTCAATTCATAACACATATAAAACCAAAATGGCAAGCTTAAATAAATCCTACCCCCATACACAATGCCAAAGGGAAAACAGTGGGAGGAGAAAACAAATCAGGTGTAGTAAATAATTACTGAATCAAAAAGCACCCACAATTAGACCATACAACCCCTTTAAGCTGCTGTTTTCTTCATAAGCCTCTGTTTTTCCTGCTGCACCAACGTCTTCTGTCCGTGCTGTATAGATACCGAAGGCTTCTAGGATCCATCTCTCCAGGTAAGACGTAACCGGTAAAGATCTTTATTATTGTTTGCTGACGACTTTTCAGGGTCAAGTTTAATCTTAAAAAATTGCAGAATAAAACATGCAGTATAACTATGAAGATTCAGAATTTTTTTTACTTTTCATTGAGGGAAAAAAAAACCCATTCACTCTTTTTTTACTCTACAGTGACTTCAGGCAGCTTATTATTCGGTCCTACAATAAGTGCAGCTCATGATGGCATTACTCAGCATAAGTCACGCATTGCTACACACGTTGACATAGTAGTAAAAGGAAACCTTCAGCAAACCCACATCTCCAGGATTTCAGGTTTACAACTTGCTGCCATATATCGGGTGACTGAAAGCAATAGGGTTAGAGCCATTCTGCTTTGTTACAGAAGGAATTACCGAGGATTATTTGATTACTTCTACAAAAACTCGGTAAAAGGGATATAAATAATTTACAGTTCTTGTAAACTGATTACACAACATAGTCAACCAATGCAATTAGTGATCATCAGGCTCTCACTAAAGACCTTGATAGTAGATCAGTCCATGTCTGGCCCAGTGTAGTCAATGGCTGACCAAGACGATTGAGCTGCAGTGGCACAGTGTGATTCCTGGTGCTGCTGATATTTCATTCTAGCAATGAGTGAGATCTCTTTGTTTAGCAGCTGAGCAGACACTCATTAGTGAGTTCTCCACCTAGCATTGAGATCCCATTCTTGAATGCATTTTTTTGGATGTTAGGTATGATTTTGCTTTTACGCCTTATGTCACAGGTGTGTCACGGTTGACAGACTGTCCAGGGGTGTCAGGCTGTAGAAGGTCGCAGGGTTTGGCTTCACAAACTGCTCCTTGACATTCTATTCTTCCTGCTGTGGTGTAAATGGCATCCTATGTATCTTCCCTGCTTGGGGTTAATCCCTTTCCTTTTAGGACCCTGTGGATATCCACACCTTTCAGCTGTTAATCATCATCACATCATGTTCCTTTGTGTCCTTAAATATCCACTTTTCCCCTTGGTGTTTGCTGACGATAGAGTTATATTCCTATACAGGCCTTAGATGCAAGCAGTCGGCTTGCAGTCATCTGAAGAAACATTGTTGTTTGTTGCTGTTCCTCTCCCTGAATCTTCCTAGAGATATTTGTTCACTTCCCCCTATTTGTGCTCCCTGTGTCTTATTTAGAGCTTAGTGGGATAGACTAAGTGCTCATCCCATCCGCTCCTTAGCTAGGGCCCAGTTCAGGGTCAGCCAGGGCCAGGTATCCTGATTGGCGCATAGATTTGAAACCTATCTAGGGAGCTCAGGGGAGCCAGGGGCCAGCAGAAGGGTGGATTAGGGATCACCATCTTCCCCTTCCCTAGACACAGGGTTCCCCTCTTCCCTTTCCTCTCTTTTCACCATTCACTTGGTATTTTCCCATACCTAGTGTGATACAGAGGGTTCACGCTACGATATATTGGGCGATATGTCGGCGGGGTCACGTCGTAAGTGACGCACTTCCGGCATCGTTTGATATATGACAGCGTGTGACAGCTACAAGCGACGGTGAACGACCAAAAATACTCACCTTATCGTTGCTCGTTGACCCGTCGCTCATTTTCAAAAAGTCGTTTCTTCTTTTCTGCGCCGGTTGTTCATCGTACCTGGGGCAGCACACATCACTCCGTGTGACACCCCGGGAACGATGAACTGCAGCTTACCTGCGTCCCGCCGGCAATGCGGAAGGAAGGAGATGGGCGGGATGTTTACGTCCCGCTCATCTCCGCCCCTCCACTTCTATTGGGTGGCCGCTGTGTGACGTCGCTGTGACGCCGAACGTCCCTCCCCCTTCAGGAAGAGGATGTTCGCCGCCCACAGCAACGTCACTCAGCAGATAAGTATGTGTGACAGGGGTAAACGACTTTGTGCACCACGGGCAACTAATTGCCCGTGATGCACAAACGATGGGGGTGGGTGCGATTGCTCGTGCGATCGCACGATAGATCGTACCATGTGACGCCGGCATAAGACTAAGGGACCATTTTAAAAGCTTAGGAAGCCTTTGCAGGTTTTTTGTGGTAATTATTCTAGTTTTCTGAGATAATGACTTTTGGGTTTTCAGTGGCTGTAAGCCATAATCATCAACATTAACAGAAATAAACACAGATCACTCTGTGTGTAATGACTCTATATAATATGTGTTTCCTTTTTTGTATTAAATTATTGAACTAAATGAACTTTTTGATGATATTCTAATTTATTGAGATGCACCTGCACACTTTCCCTAAGGCCCCGTTCACACGCACGTGCCTCCGGTACGTGCTAGGTCCGTGCCCGCATGCACCAGAGACACAGGCACACGTAAACCCATTATAATCAATGGGTTTATGTGCACGCACGTGTTCAGCCATTGGCCCGTGCCTGTGTGTGGAGCAATAGGTGTTTTAACTGCATGAGAGGACACACACAAGCTAGGGACCCCAACGTAAAGAAATACTTTGGCGTAGTGTTGGGGCTCTGTTGCATTGATCAATTCAGTAGCTAAATTTCTCTTTATTCGTATGTTCATGGCAGTAATGCGGATTCCATTTTTCACATTTTCATTCTTACATATAGCTATTGGATTTTTCATGTCAGTATTCACACAGCAGTTTCTGCTTTTCATATATTCCCCTTACATAGTCACTGGTGTGCATACCTTCTCTCCATATAGTGTAGATTTTTTTAGGTTTTTGCACCCAGTTCAGACTTAGAATGGTGTTCCAGACGTTATTTCTTAATTGTGCCACAAACACGGCATACGGAGAGGAAACCACCCCTTTAATACGTATGTGAAAAAACGGTTCGTTTTTTCACGTGCGTGTGAAGGGGGCCTAAAACAGTTGTTAGCAGGATATAGCATAATATTTGCAGCCCATAATATGCAAATTGTATGGGAATTGGATGATGCTGGTATCATGACCAGTCATTAATACAGTTAGGTCCAGAAATATTTGGACAGTGACACAATTCTCGCGAGTTGGGCTCTGCATGCCACCACATTGGATTTGAAATGAAACCTCTACAACAGAATTCAAGTGCAGATTGTAACGTTTAATTTGAAGGTTTGAACAAAAATATCTGATAGAAATTGTAGGAATTGTACACATTTCTTTACAAACACTCCACATTTTAGGAGGTCAAAAGTAATTGGACAAATAAACCAAACCCAAACAAAATATTTTTATTTTCAATATTTTGTTGCGAATCCTTTGGAGGCAATCACTGCCTTAAGTCTGGAACCCATGGACATCACCAAACGCTGGGTTTCCTCCTTCTTAATGCTTTGCCAGGCCTTTACAGCCGCAGCCTTCAGGTCTTGCTTGTTTGTGGGTCTTTCCGTCTTAAGTCTGGATTTGAGCAAGTGAAATGTATGCTCAATTGGGTTAAGATCTGGTGATTGACTTGGCCATTGCAGAATGTTCCACTTTTTTGCACTCATGAACTCCTGGGTAGCTTTGGCTGTATGCTTGGGGTCATTGACCATCTGTACTATGAAGCGCCGTCCGATCAACTTTGCGGCATTTGGCTGAATCTGGGCTGAAAGTATATCCCGGTACACTTCAGAATTCATCCGGCTACTCTTGTCTGCTGTTATGTCATCAATAAACACAAGTGACCCAGTGCCATTGAAAGCCATGCATGCCCATGCCATCACGTTGCCTCCACCATGTTTTACAGAGGATGTGGTGTGCCTTGGATCATGTGCCGTTCCCTTTCTTCTCCAAACTTTTTTCTTCCCATCATTCTGGTACAGGTTGATCTTGGTCTCATCTGTCCATAGAATACTTTTCCAGAAATGAGCTGGCTTCATGAGGTGTTTTTCAGCAAATTTAACTCTGGCCTGTCTATTTTTGGAATTGATGAATGGTTTGCATCTAGATGTGAACCCTTTGTATTTACTTTCATGGAGTCTTCTCTTTACTGTTGACTTAGAGACAGATACACCTACTTCACTGAGAGTGTTCTGGACTTCAGTTGATGTTGTGAACGGGTTCTTCTTCACCAAAGAAAGTATGCGGCGATCATCCACCACTGTTGTCATCCGTGGACGCCCAGGCCTTTTTGAGTTCCCAAGCTCACCAGTCAATTTCTTTTTTCTCAGAATGTACCCGACTGTTGATTTTGCTACTCCAAGCATGTCTGCTATCTCTCTGATGGATTTTTTCTTTTTTTTCAGCCTCAGGATGTTCTGCTTCACCTCAATTGAGAGTTCCTTAGACCGCATGTTGTCTGGTCACAGCAACAGCTTCCAAATGCAAAACCACACACCTGTAATCAACCCCAGACCTTTTAACTACTTCATTGATTACAGGTTAACGAGGGAGATGCCTTCAGAGTTAATTGTATCCCTTAGAGTCCCTTGTCCAATTACTTTTGGTCCCTTGAAAAAGAGGAGGCTATGCATTACAGAGCTATGATTCCTAAACCCTTTCTCCGATTTGGATGTGAAAACTCTCATATTGCAGCTGGGAGTGTGCACTTTCAGCCCATATTATATATATAATTGTATTTCTGAACATGTTTTTGTAAACAGCTAAAATAACAAAACTTGTGTCACTGTCCAAATATTTCTGGACCTAACTGTATCTGTATAACTTAATATGTAGCTTTATATGTGCTCTGATGGACTTGTTGATCATCACTTGCAATGGGCAGGCTAATGGGGGGATTGCATGTTCCTGTGTAGGTTGAGAAGAGTTCATTTACTTTAACATTTCTCCACCTAGTATAACAGCATCCCCTATGACCTGGACCAAGCCCATGAGAAAGTAATAAAGGAAACTAATCCACGGCCAGATAACGAATCCGACATTCTGATTCATCCACTAATTACCAGACATACAGTGCAGCCCGAGGACAAGGGAGGAAGCCACTGTAATACACAGAGGATAAAATAAAGAGCCACGACAGATAGAAATCCATCTCCAATACAAGAGGATGTCTGAGGTCAGAAGTGAAGGCTGATCTGTAAGATGATAAAGGACATTGTCAGACTAGAAGGAAGGAGGAAGAATTCTCATACAAAAGAGTGAAGAACTCACAAGAACTGCATCCTGAAGTGCAAACTTCTCTGGAAATAGAGCACAACTTTGTTGGGGTATGTTCAGATGTAACACTGAATTTTTATTTAGCAGATTTTTCGTCTGGAAAATCAGCAATAGAAGTTCTAGCTAAGTGGGTGAGCTTTCTCTAATCTCATCTATGCTTTGCTTTTATTTTCAGGACAGATTTTTCTGTCTGCACCATGTCAAGTTTGCCCATAGACAATAACGGGCGGCTTAAATCTGCAATATGCAGTAAAGTGGAATTTGCTGTAAATAAAAACAAAAAATTGCAAGGGAAAATGATAAAAAAAAAGAATTAAGGCTGTAGCCGTCATATGGTATGTAACGAGATCTGCAGCAAGATCCACAAAACAGGGGCAGATCTCCTGCAGATACTTATGGATTTGCTGCAGAAAGTGTCCGCAAGAAATCCGCTATGTGTGAACTTGCCTTTAGTATTAAAGTGACTCCACAACTACTTTTTATAGAGGTCATGTCCATTACGAACTGCTTTCATTTTGAAGTTGTTGCTGCGAAGAAAATGTGTCGCCCTGGACAAGCCAGGGGCCACAGGTAACAACACCACCACACCCCACACTCCCTGTAGGCACATCGAAGTCAGAACACAAAATCCTTGTTGCCTTCCCCAGGGGCTGTTGTCCACACCAGGGGGTGGAGCCAGGCAGTTGGTCTCCACCCACCAAGGAGTTCACAGTCCTGGAGGAGGGAAAACACAGGCAGTTAGAGTTAAGCTGAGGAAGTGGAAGGAGGAAAGAGTAGAGAGGAGAAAAGTGACAGAGAAAGAGCCTGAAGTTGGTCCGGGTGTGTGGCCCGGACAGAACAGCAAGGTTGGCAGACGGTGGTGACCGTCTGCAGTGGAGGCCGATTGGAGTCTGCCGTAAGGACCGTGGACGGGTGGTGACCCGGCGGTACCGGACCGGCGTACAAAGAGAAGCCAGCACCATTGGCAGGGGCCTTTCGGATCCCGGCAAGGCTTGGAGTCGCCGTGAATTTGCCAAATCCGTTAGTGAAGGGGACCTCCGGGTTTCCAAACAGCCAAGTCCCGATAGAAGGCAACCGTCCAACCGTGAAGGGGAGACACCGCCAAGGGCAACCGTTTCCCAGGGCCAGCGCCTGCGGGCAAAAAGGGGCTCCTCCGGCCTACATCCAAGTCGGGGAGCGGGTTACCGGTGGGAACCCATCGCTACCAACATTGAACTTAGGTGCAGGGAGAGACAGTCATCACTAACCTATGGGGAAGAAGCAACCGCAGCCGTCTGGGGGACCCGTCTATCCAGCCATGTATTTTACCGAGAACTGTGTCATCGTCTCAGGCTGAATGAGTACCCCCGTGCCGTACGGCACAGCGCTGCCCCTGCGACCCTGCACCTCACCAGGCCCCGCAACCCGCCTGTCATTCATCCCTACCCCATCATCGGGCCCCGGGACAACCCCCTACCCACGGAGGGGAGAACTAACATCAAAGCTGCTCCCTGTCACCGCTCCCGGGATCCTCGTCCAGAGCAGCGGTGGTGTCCACACAATCACCACAACCGTGGGTGGCGTCACGGACAATATCCCTAAAACCAAACCATTCCCCTTTTCACTCACGGGCGAGGAGCGCCACTCGAGTCCCCGGGATCCGGCCCATCGCTCGAGCCACCGAGCAGCAGCGGCCGCAGCAGCAGCGGCAGCCGGACCCGAGCAGTGGGAGAGCGCAGCGTCCCCTCTACCCGCCCGCGACATAAACATGTAGTCAAAGAAGCTCTCCATGCAGGTGAAACAAGCCATTCTTCATCTGCAAAAACAGGAAAAAAACTATCCAAATAATTGCTACAATATTAGGAGTGGCTAAATCTATAGTTTGGTACATCCAGAGAAAGAAAGCACTGGTGACCTCAACAATCCAAAAAGACTTGGACACCCACCCATAACAGAGGTGGATGATGGAAATATAATTACCATGGTGAAAAGAAACTCCTTCACAACATTCAACCAGGTGAACAACGCTCTCCAGGATGTAGGAGAATCAATATCAAAATCTACCATAAAGAGAAGACTGCATGAAAGAAAATACAGAGGGTTCACTACACAGTGCAAGCAACTCATAAGCCTCAAGAATGTAACGGGGTGCCAGGGGTGCCTCGGGGATTGTAGTCGTGGCCCCGGTTGCTCTCAGGCTAACCCCCGGCTCCGCCGTCACTATTGGGACGGGAGGTGGCTTGGTGGGGCAGAGGCCGCCGTCAGTTGTACAAAGAATCTGCAGACGTAGATCAATGGAACCAGCAGGAAAGTTTATTGAACACTTCTTCATCATAGAGGCAAAACACATCAGATGACTTCACACTTTTGCTAGGGAAAAACCTGTTCCGGACGTCTCCTCTAGTGGGGATGTGCCCGGCTACTCCACTTCACCTGGCTCCCACTCCGGCTAACACAGACTGGACCCACACCAATACTGCTTCACACTTGAGGATACTCCTTCTGTTCTTTTCTCTTGCTTTCCTGTTCACCCAGCTCCCACACTCTGCCCCTTTCTGCTTCTTCTCTCCCGTCCCGGACTCAACTGCCTCTGACTCAAAACCTTTTTCCTCCAACACACTCTCTCCCTCCCCCCAAGCTGCCGGCTCCACCTCTCTCCTGCACTGTTCCTATGGGGACAGCCGTCCCACCCGGCCACTAGGGGAAACCCACTAAAACAGTGCAATAACAATAAAACATTTTTATTAAATAACATCAGCATTCAGGGGAGAACTGCACCTCCTTGTAAGGGGTCTGCCCACCCCCTACAAGAATATGAAGGCTACAGGGCCACCATCAGGGCATTACAATTGTGACTCCTGTAAGGGTCCCCTGAGCAGAAGCCAGGAGGGGGGCCCGCCACTGACAGCCTGGGCCCCTCTCCTTTCATTCCTCAGCTCATCGGGGCCCAGGGGGCGGGGCCGTGATCAGGGCAATGAGGAAGGCCCGGTCGCTAATAAAGAGCTGCCCTCTCTCTTCCAGCTCTGCACTGATTTATGTGATCAGTGCAGGGCAGGACAGGAAATGTACTGGAGCAAAATGGAGGCTGAGGTGAAGGACCTATTAGGTCATCTGACTAATCATGTGCCTGATCACATGACCGGTAAACTGGCAGTTCCTGTTCAGCTTCTACAGCCTCCGTGCAGGTCCCAGTGGCTCCTCTCCTGTCCTGCACCGATCAGGAGCTGCAAGATGGGGTAATGTATAGTGTGTGTAAATGTGCATGTAGTCAGTCTGTCTCTGTCTGGATGTCTCTCTCATTCCCTCTCTGTCTATCTCTGTTATTACCTGTCAGTCTGTCTCTGTCATTAACTGTAAGTATGTCTCTTTCCCTGTCTGTCTCTCTCTTTCCCCGTCAGTCTGTCCCTCTCTCATTCCCTGTCTCTCTCTTTCCCTGTCTGTCTCTCTCTTTCCCTGTCAGTCTGTCTCTCTTTTTCCCTGTCAGTCTGTCTCTCTTTTTCCCTGTCAGTCTGTCTCTCTCTTTCCCTGTCTGTCTGTCTCTTTCCCTGTCTCTCTCTTTCCCTGTCTGTCTCTTTCTCTGTCTGTCTCTGTCCGTCTCGCCACAGAAATCATACTACCTCACACATAGTCTTACACTAACAATGTCCTTTGTTGCCTATAGCAACCAATAATAGCTCCTATTAATGACCAGTAGCTCCCAGCTCCATTGTCTTTAATGCAAGCAGGTTTCTTGGCGAATAACTGTAAAGTGCGGTTTTAAATTTTTCTCCCTACATAGTCTATGACGTTCCCTGGGTCACATGAAGTGTCTGTGCAAAATATCGTGATTGTAAATGAGACGGTGCAGATTCCTTTAGCAGACATACACATACATAGACACACACAGCTTTTATATATTAGATATACGCATATGGCTGACGATTCTGTCTGGGGTTCATCATTTTGATGACCCAAAAACGGTACATGCAGCTTTTTTCGGGCTGTCAAAATGACGACTAGCGGTTAATGTTTGATTGGTGAGGACTGTTTTCAGAATTGGAGATTTTCCAAAAGTGATGGTCGGACTGGTGAAGGTTCGAGGTAAGTACAGAAAGGAGGATCTCAGCTCACCCGCTAAATGCATCACCCAGGTCCTTTTTCTGGGGGACGGTGCAGGGAGGGCAGCTCCATGTTCAAAGAGGTAAAGTCCGGCAATAGGAAAAAGTTGTTTCCAGCATCATATCTAAGAAATAAGGATAAAAACAAATTTTATTCCATAACTTACTTGTGCAGATCTAGCAGGATATAGCTAAGACTAAGAGCCTCTTTTAGGTTTGACATGCGTAAGACATTGTTTTATGCTTTGTGGACGTCCATCCAACCTAGTGTTTGTTTTAACCTTAAGGAATAAAATTGTTTCTTAACCATATTTCTTGAACGTGATGCTGGAAACAACTTATTTCTGTTGCCGAAGGTTCGAGGGGTGGAGGCGGAGCTGTGGTGGAGTCTGAAGGGGGTCTGAAAATTTTGGCAGTATGGGCCCCTGAAATTCCTGGTGGCAGCCCTGGAAGGCTAGATTGGACCTTGTAAAAAAAATAAATTAAAAACCAGCCCAGTTATGGAAGAACATTCTTTGGACATATAAAACCAAGATCAACCTCTACCAGAATAATCTAAAGAAAAATACAGCTCATGATCCAAAGCATACCACTCATCTGTAAAACATGGTGGAGGCAGTGTGACGGCCGGGCATGCATGACTACCAGTGGCACTGGGTAACTAGTGTTTATTGATGATGTGACACAAGACAGAAGAAACCGGATGAATTCTGGGGTTTTTAGAGACACACTGTGTGCCCAAATCCAGCCAAATTGATTGATCAGCGTTTCATAATACAGATGGACAATGACCCAAAACATGAAGCCAAAGCAATCCAGGAGTGTATTAAAGCAAAGAAGTGGAATATTCTTAAATGGCCGAGTCATCATCTGATCTCAACCTGTGCCGCCCCCGTGCCAGCAGCCGGGGCTGCTCGGATCTGGATCCTCAGTGTAGCTCGAGGGATTCTTCCAGACCTAGGGGTCGCGCGGACACTTCAAATAAAAGGGGACGTATTTGTACGGGATTTGCTGTAAACTGTCTGTAACGCCACCCACGGTGTGTGGTGAAGTATGGCACACCGCTGTTGTGGGCACCCGGGGGCGATGGGATAGCAGCTGGATGTTAACCCCTCCGTGGGTAGGGACAGATGCCCCGGAGACCAGTGTCTCTGTGCTGAGGGTGGTGATTGCAGTGGCCGGTGCACCCGGTCAGACCGGGGAGTGTTAGTCTACTCACGAGTAAATAAATCAGACGAGTCCAGTGGTAAACCAAGGTGGTGGTGGCTGGCCGCCGCACCAGGTGCATTCGGGTCCCACACCCGGGCTGATGGTCTGTGTCACTTTCCTCTGCACTACTGTGAGTTCTCTTTGGGCTCTCCGATGTGGAAAACGAAAGCCCGCTCCCAGAACTACGGGTGGGAGCCTTGCCCGCTGACGCTGGCCCTTGGGATCTACCGGGCCCTGGCGGATGCCCTATTCCCCGCGGTGGGCTGTTGTCTGCTTTTGGGACTTTGGTTGGGACAGGACCTGTAATCCTGCCCTCAATTGGTTAATTAGCTAGGCCGTTGGTTCCGGTCCTGGCTTCAGGGTCTAAGTACCCCCTCTGTACACGGTTTCCGGGTCGGTTCTCTGGTGTTGGTACCGGCGGGCTCCAACCATGTCCCGGTCCACCTCGGATCTCCGGCAGCCGTCTTCCCATCTCCTGTTTGACACTGACCACCGTCTGCCACCTAGCCAGCACGCCGGGGCTCCAACCCCGACGACTTTCCACTCTGGCTTGCACTTGAACTTCCACTCTCAACTACACCTCCTCCACTCCACTTGAACTACAACTTCCGACTGAACTTTTCCCGCCCCGAGTTCTCCAGACCCCTAGGTGGGCGTTTCTCATCCAGCTGGTCCGGCCCACTGGTGTGCCTGTCCTACCCTGGGGGAGTGACTAGGATTTTGTCGGCTGTGTGTAACCCTTTGTGGGACGGTGTTATGCGGGGGCCCTTTTTGTGGGACTACCTGGCTGTGCCAGGGCGTCACATTCCCCCTTGGTTGAATACAGACCGTCCACGGGCTGTCCGACCACCACCGTTTATTGTAACCGGAACTGAAATAATAAAAAGGGATAACAAGTATAATAAAATTAATACATAAAAGCACATTTCTTCCCTTTACGGGAGGCACCATTCTTAGACGTTGCAAAATGGAACGGGACGGAACGGACCACCTTCTCATTGCACCCACCCAAAACAACCTGTTTCCTGGTGCCACCGCTAACACTGGTGCACACCCCTTATCCCAAGTCCAGGAACGGGTCCGAGTGACGCCCACATGGGCCGGGTAAAAAGTTCCTTACCCGGCAGTCCATCTCAAGGGCCCCAAGTCCGGAGGGAACCCTGGCCTGGAGGTTAGCCACCGGTTGCATTAGTGACTGGGCCTCGGCCTACTCTATCGCAGGCCATTCCTCCAATCAGCCTCTCCAGAGACTGCGCCTTGTGCAACAAGAAGATAGGTAGGGATATTTACAAGACCCAAAAGTTTCTGGGTTGGCCTGCCAATTCTCGGCCATGGTCCTTTAAAACAAGGCATTTTCTTTAACTTGGGCAAACACAACTGGGGTAGCCGGGAACCGCTACCTTTTACTCATCTTTAGATCAGGTGAGGTATTCGGTTTTCATTTGCACACATACACAACTATAAACACAGCAAGCGGGCACCACTCACTAATCTACGGTTTCCCTGTACCTGAGTGGTGACTGACCTAAGTTAGGGCGTGTGGACCTTCTTAGCCCTCCATTCTCACTTAGGACTTGTGGGGTAGAGTGTATTACAGGCTCCTCTCCCCTAATGTCAGGTACAGCTAGTAAGCACCTACGGGGGCGTAGCATAGGTGCAGGTGTAGGTGCATCCCTGGGTATCGATATTGGTGCATCGCTAGTCAGCCTCGCTGGCTCTGTATCTTCCACGGGTTGCGGGAACATTATCACGGGAACAATCACCGCTCCATTCTGCATAGGCCAGTCAGCCAGAAAGTCACCCATAACAGTGTGGATCACCTCTTTCCTCTATTCCGCGCTCGGAATGGGGGCAGGAACTTCCTCCACCATCTTCAAGGGCTCTGGACATCTCTTCAGGTGGTCCCTGGAAACAGTGGCAATGGTCTTCCCTTGGTCGCGACTGACAAGATACGCCTTTTGATTCTCCCAGTCAGTGGGTTGAATAACATAGGGGGTCCTCTGCCGCAGGTCATCCAACTTGTGCAATCTTCTATTCCTCTTCAGCACTACGTCTCCCGGTTCAAAGGGGGCAGCCTGGGCTCTTAATCTCTTAATATCTTAATTTATATTATCTATACTGAAAGACACCGCCTCTCTCTCCTTTTCTGTTTCTATAGGTGTCTTCTTCAAAATACCCCTGATGATCCCCCTTTCATTACATTAGGAGGGGGGGAAACGCGTCGAGAGAGCTGAGGGTGCCAGCTTATTTGAGTTGGGCCCTTTGACTCTGTCCTATCAATTACATCTATCACTCTGACTGGAGATTTCAGTCCAGTCAGGAACCAACCTATTTAACGCTATTGTTTGTGTTTTTGTGGTTCGTCTTACACTTACTCACCTGGTCTTCTTGGTGGTGGACATATGTTAATGAGTAATAGGGACAGCGAGGGTCAGCCACCTGGAACGGGGGGTGTCCTTAAAATTACGACACCCTCTGTTGGTAGGAAGGGCAAGCAGAGGTTGTGATCTAGTATCTACAGTCATTCCCTGGCAACCTGTCTATCGCTCAATTTCCTCACGCTAACCTATTTCCATCTAACATTCACTGGCACTGTTGTATGTCCTTTATGTTGTCCCGAGACAGACACTTTGTGTCTGTTTTTAGTATTGATTTATTAAAGTTTAGATTTTTAGAGGTATTGTCTATGTGGTTTTTCTGTTCTCATACCTCGGTATTCTACTGGTCGTGGTTCTGCTGGCCTAGCCCCAACACAACTGTTTCTGTCCCTGCAGTCTGTTGCTGGAGAGACTTAACCTTTCACCTACATTCTTATAGAAGCATTACTTTACATTATTATTATTTATTATTATAGCGCCATTTATTCCATGGCGCTTTACAAGTGAAAGAGGGTATACGTACAACAATCATTAACAGTACAAAACAGACTGGTATAGGAGGAGAGAGGACCCTGCCCGCGAGGGCTCACACTCTACAGGGAATGGGTGATGGTACAATAGGTGAGGACAGAGCTGGTTGCGCAGTGGTCTACTGCACTGAGGGCTATTGTCGGTTGTAGACTTGTTGGAAGAGATGGGTCTAGAGGTTCCTCTTGAAGCTTTCCACGGTAGGGGAGAGTCTGATATGCTGGGGTAGAGCGTTCCAGACTATGGGTGAAGCACGGGAGATATCTTGTATGCGATTGGGGGAAGAGTAGATAAGAGAGGAGCAGAGAAGGAGATCTTGTGAGGATCTGAGGTTGCGTGCATGTAGGTACCGGGAGACTAGGTCACAGATGTAGGGAGGAGACAAGTTGCTTTTTATATAATATATATATATATATATATATATATATATATATATATATATATATATATATAATGCGTGTGTGTGTGTGTATATATATATATATATATATATATATATATATGTATATAAGTAAAAAAAGTATATATATATATATTTAATGTATAATACCTTACACATTACCAACACTGTGATATCATACACGTTGCACTATCATACAATATGATCATTATACCATATTACATCACAATATTTACAAAAGATGCACGACATGATTCACTACATGAAATAACAATACAGTGACACAATTGGTGTACATACATCACTCTTACATACTTGTAATAAAACTTCTAATTCAATTTTTGTGCTTAAATAAAATGAAAATCTATTATCAATCAACACAACACGACTGAAACCTGCAGGGACCGACACCTTCTCACCATTAACCACTAGGTGGCGGTGTAACGCAGTTACTTATCGCTATCACGTGACCGGCCCCAAGCCGCCCCATCTGGTAATGACAGCAGGGAGGTGATAAGACCTTGGTGTGTGCGGTGTCAGCTGATACAATCATGTGATGCGCTGTATGACACGAGCTCACGGACACTAGAGCGTCCACATCTCCCCATCTCTTTGTCTCCTTCTAAGGAGCCATCTTGTTGATGACAATACGACCTACTACTTGTGTATTTGTCTTCTAGAACATGGCTGCTCTGTGGCCGTGTAAGGAGAACGCCTTGTAAGCAGGGTTGTATCCACTTGTTTTCCTTCTTGTAAGGAGAGGGGGCAGTAAGGTTGTGAGTGAGAGGATGGCGGAGATCTGAGGAGCTGACCTGCCGCGCGTCTGTACCGACTGTGACAGCTCTTTTCTACCAATCAGGTATGGACCCTGCGTCCTGGGAAGGAGTGAGCGTACATGGAGGCAGTGATCGTACATGTAGTGTGCATGTGTGTTGGCTGTATGATGTGTGGTCTGTATACACTGTATGGACAGGTGTGTAGATAGGATGGGAAATGCCTGGTACCATATGTGCTGTGTATAATGCAGGATGTGTGTAGTGTGTCTGCCAGGAGGATGATGGGCTATGTATAAATCATAACTACACCAGGTGCTATAGGATCCTATAATGTGAGTCCTCATCATGTCACGTTATTCCTTATAGGACTTCCTGACTTATTAGACCTTCCCGACTAGAGCAATGTATGGGTGGCCATTTGCTCTTACCCACAATACCATGCCCTGCCTGCGTGGGCCTTCCATCGTGTCCGGTCCCTCTCCCTGCCTACGTGGGCCTTCCATCGCGTCCGGTCCCTCTCCCTGCCTGCGTGGGCCTTCCATCGCGTCCGGTCCCTCTCCCTGCCTGCGCGAGCCTTCCATCGCGTCCGGTCCCTCTCCCTGCCTGCGTGGGCCTTCCATCGCGTCCGGTCCCTCTCCCTGCCTGCGTGGGCCTTCCATCGCGTCCGGTCCCTCTCCCTGCCTGCGCGAGCCTTCCATCGCGTCCGGTCCCTCTCCCTGCCTGCGTGGGCCTTCCATCGCGTCCGGTCCCTCTCCCTGCCTGCGCGAGCCTTCCATCGCGTCCGGTCCCTCTCCCTGCCTGCGCGGGCCCTCCATCGCGTCCGGTCCCTCTCCCTGCCTGCGCGGGCCCTCCATCGCGTCCGGTCCCTCTCCCTGCCTGCGCGGGCCTTCCATCGCGTCCGGTCCCTCTCCCTGCCTGCGCGGGCCTTCCATCGCGTCCGGTCCCTCTCCCTGCCTGCGCGGGCCTTCCATCGCGTCCGGTCCCTCTCCCTGCCTGCGCGGGCCTTCCATCGCGTCCGGTCCCTCTCCCTGCCTGCGCGGGCCTTCCATCGCGTCCGGTCCCTCTCCCTGCCTGCGCGGGCCTTCCATCGCGTCCGGTCCCTCTCCCTGCCTGCGCGGGCCTTCCATCGCGTCCGGTCCCTCTCCCTGCCTGCGCGGGCCTTCCATCGCGTCCGGTCCCTCTCCCTGCCTGCGCGGGCCTTCCATCGCGTCCGGTCCCTCTCCCTGCCTGCGCGGGCCTTCCATCGCGTCCGGTCCCTCTCCCTGCCTGCGCGGGCCTTCCATCGCGTCCGGTCCCTCTCCCTGCCTGCGCGGGCCTTCCATCGCGTCCGGTCCCTCTCCCTGCCTGCGCGGGCCTTCCATCGCGTCCGGTCCCTCTCCCTGCCTGCGCGGGCCTTCCATCGCGTCCGGTCCCTCTCCCTGCCTGCGCGGGCCTTCCATCGCGTCCGGTCCCTCTCCCTGCCTGCGCGGGCCTTCCATCGCGTCCGGTCCCTCTCCCTGCCTGCGCGGGCCTTCCATCGCGTCCGGTCCCTCTCCCTGCCTGCGCGGGCCTTCCATCGCGTCCAGCTCCTGAACTGGCCTGTATGGGCCTTCCCTTGCATCCGGCCCCTCTCCCCGCCTTGGCGGTCCCTCCCTCGCGTCTGGCCCCTCTCCCTGCCTGCGTGGGCCTTTGTGGATATGCTTTTATCAACATTTCACCTAGTGCCTCTCAATAGTCTGCGGTCGGCCATACACAGGACAATAAAATGTGAGTGGATCCTGGAGAAAATCTAAGGCCAAATTCAGACGTCAGTGAAACAATCTTAATCTCTTCGTATAGACCAGGCTGTTGTGTTTGGGACAGGAGACCGGCGGTCGGTCTGGACACCGTGGTTTGTGCTTCACATTGTTTTCTAGATCTCTGAATTCGGCCCTACGTGTACAGGGGCCCAGGTTTTCTGCATTGAGAACCACGAATGAACTCTCCTCTTTTGCATGGATTGTACATGATGGGTGCCGCTGTCCTGTCTCCTCATCTTGATAGCGGAGCACAGATTGTGTCACTCGTGACAGGAAGCTCCGGCCGCACTCCTCTCAGGGCTATGATTGCCTAACATGGCAGAGGGAAGTAATATAACGTGACCTCTGTGATTCCCAGAACTGTACATTGTATTAACCCATTAATGTAGGATTTTTTTATGACCTTTAAGTGTTTTCTGAAGATGAAAGACACATAAACTTACTCAAGAAGGTGTAAAAATAGTAAAATTCCTCTATACTGTTCCTTCCATGGAATTTTAATTATAGCCCAGGATACATTGCCCCTGTGATGCCAGTCATTGTCCACTGTGGTGATGTCACTACAGATGGCATCTGTGCGTTTTTTTTTCTTTCACAAACCCATCCATTTGAATAAGAGTTTCACCTGTAAATCGAATAAAAAATGGCGCTCTCTTGGCTCCAGCTCCGGGCCTTGCTCCCTTTTCCTATGGATGCTTCCCTTTGCCGCTGTAGCAAACCTCCTCTGACATTATCAACATTGGCCTTTTTAGGCCAGCTCAGACAGATGCCAGGTTTTTGCTTATTAAAGGAAATCTGTCACCAGATTTGGCAACTATAAGCTGCGACCACCACCACCACTGAGCAGCATACTGTATATAGGAGCCCAGGCCACTGTGTAGAATGTAAAAGAAACAACCACTTTTATAATACTTAACTGGGGGGGGGGCGGTCTGGTCCGATGGAGGTCGCTGCTCTCGTTCCGATGCCTCTTCACTACGGCGATCTCCGTCATCCTTCTTCTGAGGCCTGTGTGCATGAAGCATCTATGACATGCCTAGCTCCAGGGCCAGGGGGTTCTCTGTACCGGGACGGACTAGTCCGGTGATGTCGCGGCGGTATGGCCTGGTTTCGTGACCCTGGCAATGTCTTTCAATAACAGAGGGATGATGATTATGATTATGGGGGTTGTAGTTAAAAGTAAAGGTTTGTGACGCCACCTGTGGTTTTGCGGCTATGTGGGCCAACGCTGCGCTGTGTATTCCCAGCAGATGTTGATGGCGCAGCTGAGGTGATATTACTCCCCACAGGTAGAGCTTGAGGCCCGAGGATGATGAGAGGGCGTGGGAAGGATGTAGACGACACTGGGGTTGCAGTCAAAGTCTTTACTCCCGGTACCAGTTCCTCAGACGTACAGTCTGCCGGCAATCACCCGCGGTATGCTGGAATCCACTATGATGGGCTCCCGCCGATCCCAGGCAGGTCAGAGGTCAATACCGGTGCACCCCTCAGATGTGCCTTTCCATGCCATCTCTACTGCGCTGACTCTCGCCCTCCTGTCCCGCGCCTCCGCACACAGTGCCCGAGCCAGGGGCCGTGGACCTTCCAAGGGTTTTCTGCCTACTTGGCTCACTGATCCTCTGTGGCCCCCTTCCAGCAGATCTGTGTGCTGATTTTCGGCCCTGGATGCTTGTAACCATCCAGGCCCCCGGTGTTACTAAAAAGTATGTTTGTTTTCTTTTAATCTAGGGACTGGGTCCCCATTTTGTGGCCAGATCCTTCCACCCGGTGTTCTGTAGAGCAAGCCCACAGGTGCTTCCCGTACTCCCGTATCTCTAGAATCCCTTCTTCTGTGTCACTCAGGGCGAGCAGAACCTCCGAGTCTATATCCTCTGGTCGTCTCCTCACCACACCACTAACTGACATCAACTGTCAACTTTTAAACTCAACTCCGTCCACTCACCTCAGACACCTCACCCACTAAGCTCCGCCCCCAGTCTGGCCTCGGGGACAGTGCTAGCCACTATACAATTCCAGCTGCACTAGGCCCTATCCATGGTTTAGTGGAGTGTTGTGATGAGTCTGTGTGCGTGTGTCATGTGAACCGGTGGGTGACCCCCTCCTTACCTTGGGATAGGATACCACAACTCTGGCTGAGGTGCAGTACCTATGTGGCGACGGAAGCCTCAGAGGCACCACACCTACATCATCCACACTGGTTGGCATTGAGGTCCTGCTCAGGGCAGATAAAAGTATTGTAGTGCACATGCGCCGGCAGTCTTTAACCTTTCCTCGTGCCTGCGCATTACAGTACTTTAAGCTGCCCTCAGCCGGGCATATCACATTGCATTTGCCCAGGACTGTAATGTCGGCCTGTGTGGATGACGTAGACGAGTTATCCACACTGGGCTGGGAAGAAGGAGGACGGAGATCGAGCAGAGAGGAGGCGCCGGACCAGAGAGCAGTGAAACCCATCGGACTGGGCCACCCCCTAGGTGAGTAATATATAAAAGTGTTTTTTATGTTATACAGAGTGGCCTGGGCTCTTATATACAATATTCTGGAATGCTGTATATAACGGAGCACTGGTGATGGCCACAGTTTATAGTCGCCAAATCTGGTGACCCCTTCCCTTTAACCCCTTCACCCCCGGCCACTAAAACACCCTAATGACCGGGCCATTTTTTGCAATTCTGACCAGTGTCACTTTGACAGGTTATAACTCTGGAACGCTTCAACGGATCCTGGCGATTCTGAGATTGTTTTTTCGTGACATATTGTACTTCATGTCAGTGGTAAATTTAGGCCGATATTATTTGCGTTTATTTGTGAAAATTTTGGAAATTTGGCAATTTTCAAACTTTGAAAATTTATGCCCATAAATCTGAGAGATATGTCACACAAAATTGTTACTAAATAAAATTTCCCACTTGTCTACTTTACATCAGCGCAATTTTCGAAACAAAATTTTTTTTCGTCAGGAAGTTAGAAGGGGTCAAAGTTCATCAGCGATTTCTCATTTTTCCAACAAAATTTACAAAATAATTTTTTTTAGGGACCACATCACATTTGAAGTGACTTTGAGAGGCCGAGGTGACAGAAAATACCCAAAAGTGACCCCATTCTAAAACCTGCACCCCTCACACTGCTCAAAGCCACATCCAAGAAGTTTATTAACCCTTTAGGTGCTTCAGAGGAACCAAAGCAATGTGGAAGGAAAAAATGAAAATTTTACTTTTAACACAAAAATGTTACTTTAGCCATAAAATTTTAATTTCTCTAGTCCCTTCCACGACAGCATAGGAGGTTGTCTCTCCACGCCCTAATTGGGACAGGAAGTTCAAGAGGTTTAAAAGGACCCTCCCACCTCCCATAGCCAGTGTCTTTCCTGTCCCCATGGGGCATGGAGAGGTTTTTATTTTCTCCTATGCTGTGGTGGCCGGCGAACTACAGTATAATATTTTTTTTTTTTTTTTTCTTCCCCTGTTACCTTAAGCCGGACAGCATCGGTCGGGCCTTCACCGCTCCTCCCTTGCTGTTCCCTCACGCTGTGGGGGACCGCTGCTCCAGCCTTCCGGAACCTCCTCTGGGGTGATGCAGGCTGCTGAGCTCCCCGGCCGGCGTCCTCCCTGAGCCGCCGGCCGCTTCCTGCATGCACGCTGCCGGAGCGATCCGGAAGTGCTCCCGGGGGCGGGACTTCCGGTCTTGCGAACTTCCGGTTGAGCGCTTCCGGTTTGCGGAGGCAGCGTGGAGGACACGCCGCCGCTGACACGGCCTGTCGGGGACCTGCTGCAGGAGGCGGGGAACATTACCAGTCGCTGGGGGGGGGCAGGCCTTTCCACAGGAAGGCTGCCCGGAAGGCATCAGAACCACGGTAAGGTTTCTTCTGTGTGCACTGTCCGGTCTTCCTCTGCTTCTGCAGAGCCCAGCGTTTCCCCTGCTTCAGTAAGAGGCTGAGGGACGGTCCCTTATGCCTGGTATCAGGCTGACTTGGTGAGTGGTTTCCAGGAGGATGTGCCTGCTGGTATTTGTGTCAAGTCTGACAAGTGTGCAACGGAAACTTTGCCAGCAGTGTACGTCTGTCCCTTCCATGGGCTACTGGGAGTTGAATCTCAGTGGACACTCCTGGATATTGCTGTATCAGGATATGGGCTGGCTGCCTGGTCTGATGACGCCTCTCTGTTCCGTTGAGTGGAGAGGGCAGGCATCGTGTATATAGACACCGTCCCTTGTGCCAAGCTACGGTCCATGTTGATACAGGAGCTTCAGGCCTCGCTGGCCTCCCTCCCTGCTGCTGACCCTTCTGCCACAAAACAGTTACCTCCAGTCGTCTGATCCTGAGGCTGATTCCGCCTCGGTGGGTCCCGATAAAGGTTTTCCTCCGGGAGGCCTGACCGGTCTTTTCTTTTTCCCTGAGCTGATTGGGGGATCTTAATGGAGCAGTTGGGTGCACTATGGGGTTGGAGGATGAGTAGGTCCTCCCCTCCGTTCAGGGCGAAATATTCGCGGACCTGAAAACCACTGGGCATGCTACTGTCCTGGATCTTCTCTCTAGAATGGGATTTCCTTGAGGAGCTTTCTGGAGTGTCCTCTGACACAGTTTCCCCTGGAGAGTTCTGGGTTGCTTTGGGAGTTTCCCATGCAGGTGGCCAAGGTCGCTCTACAAACGGCACTCCCCCTTGCGGACGATTACCAGCTTGGGAATCTGATCGTTAGGTCAGGAGTCTCAGGAAGAAGTCCTAGGAGGCTTCGTCGTCTCCCATCGGGCCCATACTGCCTCCTCTTCGGTCCCCCTGTCCCTCCTTCGCAGGCTCGACCAGTGGAGGCTCATTTCCTGGGGTGCTCCTAGGGTTGAGTACTGGAATCCCTTCCCTTACTTAGGAAGGCAACTAGTTTGACAGGTACCTCTGTGTAGTCGGTCCGCCTGGCTGCCAGGACCTCAGTCTTGTCTAACTCGGACAGACGAGCTCTAGGCTAAGGCTTGGAGTAGGGACTCTCCTTCCACACTGCGGATTGCTCCCGTCTGTTTCAGGGTTGGGCCTGCCCTGGATGATATTCTGGACAGGGCGACTGATCGTCAGGCCAACCGGATACACCCTCCAGGCAACGGTCATTTCGTCCCTCGATACCTCGGGCCTCCCAGCCCAAGGGGTGAGGTGAGTCTGACCGTGGGAACTACCCTTTGGGTGAGGGGAGTACTTTTCTCATCCCTTCCCATCCACAAAGTCCTTAGCATGACGAACAGTGTGTCGGCTCGGGTGGGGAGACGGCTCTCTGCCTTTCTTCCCCAGTGGCGGGCCTTCTCCGCCTGGCCAGGGGTCCTACAAGCTCTTCTCAGAGGGTCTATTGGTCTCTTCCCCCAACCAACCCCCCCCCCCCGGCCTCCGCGACACACCATCTGGAGACGTCCGGTTTTTTTCCATCTATCTGAGGCGTCTAATTCCAGCGGGTCAGATGCCGTCGTTTCATGCATGGAGTCTGGGAACTCTGTTGTTCCCCTGCTCGGTCTCCGCCACCTGTTGGCCTCGATTGCCCTGAGGGACGCCTAGTTCCATGTGCCCTTCCATCCTTGTCTCCGGCAGTACCTCAAAATTGCGGTTCTGCACGGAGGGGCCATGCTTCATTTCCACTTACAGATACTTCCCTTCGGGTTCTTCTCGGCTCCAAGGCTCTTTCAAGGATCAGGGTTGAGGTGGTCACCTTCCTCCGTTGCAGAGTTGGCCTCATCCTGACAGGCATCCTTCCCCCAGAGGATCACAGATTGACGCTGCTGGCCAAACTCTCTATGTTCATAGACAAGCGCGCCCGACCCTTCGAGGCGCTATATCGGCCCTGGGTTTATGACGTCCTGCATTCCCTCAGTCTTGTGGGCTCCGGCCCACTCTTGTTGTCTATGGGATCATATCCTGGTTCATTGGGTCGGACTCCCTTCCTTCCTGAACTCCGGTTTCGCCTGTCGGCACCCGTCTTCTCGTCCCTTCTTTGGTGTGTCCCTACAACCTGATGGTTGGGGTTGCCTGGACCCGGTCACCCCTGGTTACACTGGCAGCCGATGCCAGCCAGAGGGGCTGGGGGGCTATGGTGGACGACTATCAGTTCAGGGGGGCTGGAGCCCTTAGGTCGGCACCCAGTCCTTCAACTACCGGGAACTCGGGGTGGTCGGAGAAGCCCTCCTCGCTGCCCAGGATCCCATCCGGGACACTCATGTCCAGGTCTACTGGGACAATGGCTCCACAGTGGCACATCTCCGCCATCAGGGCAGTACTAGGTCGGCGCCCTGAAGTCTGTGTCCTCCCGGATCTTCCACTGGGCAGGGCAGTCCCTGCTGTCCCTTTCTGCAGTCCATCTACAAGGGTCCCTACACCTTCCAGCAGACTTCCTGAGTCGTCAGGATGTTCACCCAGAGGAGTGGAGTCTGGCCCAAGCGGTGTTCTGCTCTCTGGTGGCAAGGTGGGGTACTCCAGAGGTGGACCTCTTTGCTTCAGCAGGAACTCGCCAGGTCGCAACATTGTCTCCCTGAACCCTCGGGGCAACGCGTTGGGGGTGAACGCCTTCTGCCACGATTGGTCCTTTTTGCCTCGATACGCCTTCCCGCCTACTCCTCTTCTCGCACGAAGCCTGAGGACGATCAGGGACGACGGAGCCACGACCATCCTGGTCGCTCCTCTGTGGCCGCGACGGAGTTGGTACTGCCTGATCCTGACTCTCAGCCTCGACGGACCGGTCCTCCTGGGTTCAGACCCCAGTTTCCTGTCTCAGGATCCGATATTCCATCCGGTTCCCCAGGAGCTCCAGTTGGCTGCCTTGCTTCTGAGGCCAGAGCACTGAAGGCCCAAGGACTTTCTGACTAGGTCGTGGCTGCTCTACAAAAGGACCGTACACCAGTGGCTAGTAGTATTTCCCCTGAGGTCTGGATGAGATTTCCTCCTGGTGTGGTTCTCGGCCTCCTGACCCGCTCCGGCCTACCATTGCGCAGATTGTCGAGGTCATCCAGAGTGGATTGGACTTAGGCCTTCGGCCCAGCGCCCTGAGGGTGCAGATCTCGGCGCTTCGTACAGTCTTGTCCCGGCTCTGGCAGATCGTCGCTGGATCCACCGTTTCAGGGTGTCCGCTAGTAGGCTCTGTCCGCGGCGGAGGATCCTGACGCCTTGCTGAGATCTCAATGTGGTCCTTACCGGATTTTCTCGGTCACCCTTTGGGCCACTGTCCTCTTGTAACATTCGTTCTCTTTCTCACAAGACTGCCTTTCTTGTGGCTATTACGTCTTCTCGTAGAGTCGGGGAACTTCAGGCTTTGTCTATTCGGGAGCCTTCCGGACCGTCAGAGATGACAGCATTGTTTTCAGCTGGACCCTTCCTTCCTTCCCAAGGTGGTTTCGGCTTTTCACCGTTCTCCGTCCTTCATCCTGCCTTCCTTCTGTCAGAATCCTCCGGGTGAGGAAGGGTTTCATTCTTTGGTTGTTCGTCGGACAGTGTTGCACTACCTGGAGGTTACTGCTTCCTGGCGCCTTGATTATATCCTGTTCATCCAGCCCTTTGGCCGACATAAGGGCAGGAAGGTGGCTAAGAGTGCCGTCGCCAACTGGATTGTGCGGGCAATTTGAGACGCCTACCTCGCTCAGCATCTCTCTCCGCCTACCGGATTCACGGCGCACTCCACCGGGGCTACCTCTGTCTCCTGGGCTGCAGGGGCTTCTCCTGAGCAGATCTGCAAGGCGGCTACGTGGTCTTCCCTCCATACTTTCACGAAGCATTGTTGTCTGGATCCGGATTCCAGCAGGGATTGGCTTTTGGCAGGACAGTCCTGCAGGCTGTGGTCCCCCCCTAGGTATCAATTCTTTGGTATTCCTCCTATGCTGTCGTGGAAGGGACTAGAGAAATAAGAATTATTCTTACCGTTAATTCGATTTCTAGGACCTTCCACGACAGCAGGTAATTCCCTCCCCTTTTATATTCATATATTCATGGATATGTTGTACTTCTCATTTGCTATGCGTTCTTTGTAAGACACTGGCTATGGGAGGTGGGAGGGTCCTTTTAAACCTCTTGAACTTCCTGTCCCAATTAGGGCGTGGAGAGACAACCTCCTATGCTGTCGTGGAAGGTCCTAGAAATCGAATTAACGGTAAGAATAATTCTTATTTTCACAAGGGAGAAAAGAGGCAGTGCACCATACAATGTATTGTGCATTTTCTCCTGAGTACGCTGATACCGCAAATGTGGTAAAAATCAATTGTTTGGGCGCACAGCAGAGCTCGGAAGGCAAGGTGCGCCATTTGAATTTTTGAACGCAAAATTAGCTGGACTCATTAGCAGACGCCATGTCGGGTTTGAAGACCCCCTGAGGTGCCTAAACAATGGAGCTCCCCCACAAGTGACCCCATTTTGGAAACTAGAGCCCTCAAATAATTTTTCTAGATGTTTGGTGAACACTTTGAACCCCTGGGGGCTTCACAGAAGTTTATAACGTTGAGCCGTGAAAAGAAAAGAAAAATTGTTACCACATAACTGTTGCTTCAGCTAGGTAGCTTTTTTTTTCTCAAGGGTATCTGGGAAAAAATGCACCATGAAATTTATAGTACATTTTTTCCTGAGTACGACGATACCTCATATGTGGTGGAAAGTAATTGTTTGGGCGCATGGCGGGGCTCAGAAGAGAAGGAGCACCATTTGACAGCAAAATTGGTTGGAATCATTAGCGGACGCCATGTCACGTTTAGGCACCATAGGGGGTCTCCAAACAGTGGAGCTCCCCCACGAATAACCCCATTTTGGAACTAGACCCCCCCAAGGAATTTATCTAGATGTTTGGTGAGCCCCTTGTACCCCCAGGGGCTCCACAGAAGTTGATAACGTTGAACCTTTAAAATTATTATTTTCCCTGCCGCCCATGACAGCACCACCTGAGAGAGAGGTTCCGCCCACATCAGGACAAGAAACCCACTGATAAAAAGGCGGCACCTCTCCTCCACATCAGTTTGGTTTCCTGTCCTGGTATGAACAACCCATTGCTATCCCAGGTCCGACCCGGTGTGGATGCCTGGTACTTACCTGAATCCGGTGCTCGGGCCTGGATGCACCCCCCCTCGGCCTGGAGTCGCTCCAGGGATGTGCGCACTCACGGCGGCCGCTGGAAGGCTTGTCTTTGCTGTGCAGCACGCTGGAGTGAAGCAGGACGCTCCGGCCGGAAGTGACGCGTGTACCCTGGTGACGTGCGCAGTGCGACCAGGAAGTGACTGGTGTACGCATGCGCACTGGGATCCAAGATGGTGGCGCCCATGTAACGGGGATCTCCGTTTAAAATGTGGCCGGCGCTTGGGACTGGTGAGTTTTTTTTTCTTCTCTGTTTTTCTGTATTATGGCAGGAGATTCACCCCGCAGCAAGGAGCAGCGCAAGGAGTCGCCACAGCGTGGTTCAGACCGTGGCTCAGCGGATCGTTCCAGGAATGCTGTATCCAGTCCGGGCAGCGTTCGGTCGGTGGGTCCCAAGAGGTCCAAGGTAGAAAAGAATCCGCCTCCTGATCCGGTATTGCCAGGAGTCGTGGGGGTGAGTGAACTTCGTGGTCAGCCGTGTTACTAAGGCCCCGTTTCCATGTCCCCTCTCTTGTTAGGTACAGAAAAAGTGTACCTTCAAGCAGCGTCACAAGGAATGTGCACTATGCCAATCCTTCCTGTCTTCTGATTACAACAAGGCCCTATGTGCAGGCTGTATCCAACAGACCCTCCTCAAAGAAGGGCCAGGGTCCTCATCTGAATTACGTTCCATTATTAGGACAGAAGTCCCTTAAATCCCTTAAGGGGGGCAAGAAACGCAAGAAATCGCGTCATCCTAAGCTGTCTACTCCTGATACCTCGGCGGGTTCGGCTCATGACTCTCGGTCGTCAGGCACCTCGGGATCCTCCCCCTCTGATTCTGACTCCTCCTTCTTTTCCGATGAAGGTGGTCGACCTTGTTTCCCTACTGCGGACGTGGGATCCTTGGTGAAGGCGGTGCATTCGACCATGGGAATGGTGGACCCCAGGGGACCCGAATCCACCAAGGATGTCATGTTTGGGGGCTTAGATTCCAAAAAACGTAAGGGGTTTCCTATTCCCCAGAAGGTTCAGGGTCTCATAGCTGACCAGTGGAGAAAAGTGGACAGAAGATTGAATCTTAGCTCTTCCCTTAAAAGGAAGTACCCAGTGGATGGGGAGGCGTCTACCTCCTGGGATAGAACCCTGAAGATTGATGTCGCTATTGCCAAGGCTTCCCGCTCCACTACCTTGCCATTTGAGGACTTGAGGGTCCCTTAAAGATCAGCTGGATAGGAAGGCTGATGGGTTTCTGAGAGGAACTTGGGAATCCACAGCAGGTGGCTTGCACCCTGCCGTGGCCAGCGCTTGCATTGCCCGGTCTTTGATGGTGTGGCTTCAGCAATTAGAAGACCAGTTGAGAAATGACACTCCAAGGAAGGATATTATCTCGTCCTTGCCCTTAATACAGGGTGCTGCAGCCTTTATGGCAGATGCCTCGGTTGATTCCTTAAGACTTTTCGCCAGATCGGCAGCGCTTTCCAATTCCGCACGTCGGGCCCTCTGGCTGAAAAATTGGAAGGGTGATGTCCAATCCAAGGGTCGGCTGTGCGGCATGCCTTGTGAAGGTACCTATCTTTTTGGCTCAGGCCTGGATGACCTCCTCACTAAGGCATCCGATAAGAAACAGGGGTTTCCGGTTTTCCCGGTGACATCCTCTCGCAGCCGGCCCTTTCGGAGACGTCAGTTTTTCACGAAAAAGTCCCAAAAAAAAAAGATCAGTGGAAGGACCGTAGAAAGAATACCTCAGGCTTTCTCTTTGGCAAGCACTCCGATAATAAGAACAAACCCTCCCAATGACGCCAGTCATCAGGTAGGGGGCCAGCTGTCCCTCTTCCTCCATGCCTGGAAGGCGATCTCCTCCAACAAATGGCTCCTTCAGATTGTGGCGGACGGGTTAAAATTGGAATTCAGTTCGCCCCCCTCGGGGGTCTCTAATAATAACCTCCTTGCGGTCCCCAGAGCGGCAGCAGGCCTTGGAAGTAGAAGTGCTGACTCTCCTCTCGAGGCAAGTCATTCAGGAGGTCCCCATGGGACAAGAAGGGGACGGCTTTTACTCCACTGTGTTTCTAGTTCGGAAGCTGGACTCCACCTTCCGCACCATCTTCAACCTGAGGAACTTGAATTTGCATCTGATGCAGCGAGCCTTCAAAATGGAGACCATGAAGTCAACTGTCAGGCTGTTGTATCCAGAGTGTTTTATGGCGGTCCTCGATTTAAAGGACGCCTATTATCACATCCCTATTTTTCCGTCTCACCGGCGGTTTCTCAGGTTCGCACTACACGTCTCCGGGAGGCTGAGACACTTCCAATTAGCAGCGCTGCCATTCGGGCTTTCCATGGCCCCACGGATCTTCACCAAAGTCATCGCGGAGGTCATGGCACATGTCAGGGAACAGGACATATTGATCGTTCCGTATCTGGACGACCTCCTGATAGTGGGTCAGTCGGAGTCTCTATGTGCCGCTCACGTGTCCAGGGTCATCACCATTCTGGAAGGCCTGGGGTGGGTGGTGAATCAGCAGAAGTCCAGACTCCAGCCTCTCCAGTTCAAGTCTTCCTGGGTCTCGTCTTGGACTCCACAAGCCAGTTGTGCCACCTGCCAGAGGACAAGGTCGCCAGGATCTTGTCCTTGCTCTCTTCCGGAAGAAGTTGCCCAGGCATGCCCTTACGGCAGGCTATGTCGCTGGTCGGAACTCTTACCTCTTGCATCCCAGGAGTATGGTGGGCCCAACTGCGTTCCAGAATCCTCCAGATGGAGGTCCTTCGGTTTCAGAGACTGTTTGGAGGCTGTTTGGAGAAAAAATTGACCCTGTCTGCAGACACCTTGCACTCCCTGGGTTGGTGGCAGGACCCCTCTCACCTCCGGACGGGGGTTCCTTGGCTTTCCCCAGTCACGGACACAATAGTCACGGATGCCAGCCGTTGGGGTTGGGGTGCCCATCTGCGCCAACAGGTGCTTCAGGGTCCCTGGGACGCTCAGTTGGTCAGACAGTCCTCCAACTACAGGGAGCTCATGGCGGTTCTCAAGGCACTAGAGGGGTTCCTACCCTTCTTGAGAGGTCGCCATGTTCGGATCCTTTCGGACAACAGGGTGACGGTGGCGTACGTCAACCATCAGGGAGGCACCAGGCCCCCTTCTCATCTGACTCTGACTATGCGCATCTTCCAGCTGGCCGAACAACCTCTCTCCTCCTTAACAGCTCTTCATATAAAGGGGACAGACAACGAGGAGGCAGACTTCCTCAGCCGGCACTGTCTCAGTCAGGGGGAGTGGTCCTTAGACCCGGAGGTCTTTCGCAAGATCATGCTTCTATGGGGTGTCCCTGTTCTAGACCTGTTCGCTACCATGGCGAATTGGAAAGTGGACAGGTTCTGCTCTCTCAACCCACGAGACGATCCTGTTGCCCTCGATGCGTTTCAGATGTCTTGGTTTCAAGGCCTCCTGTACGCGTTTCCTCTTCTGATCCTGTTGCCTTCGGTTCTCCGGAAAATCCGGGACGACAGAGCGGAGGTTATTCTCATCGCCCCCTTCTGGCTGAAGCGGGCATGGTTTTACTGGCTGCGGACACTCTCTGGTGGATCCTTGGGTTCTCCCGGACACCCCTCATCTCCTTTCCCAGGGCCCAGTTCGTCACCCCCCCCCGACCCGGCTCTCCATTTGACGGCCTGGCGTTTGAGCGGCATCTGCTAGCTCGACGGGGTTTTTCTTCTGGCTTGATAGACACTCTTCTTCACAGTAGAAAAGCGGTCACCACGGCCATTTACGGGAGGATCTGGAAGCGTTTTCTCCTTCAGTCCGGGGCTCGGGCGGAGGACCCCCCCCTCCCCCTCCTATCTCGGCTATACTAGAATTCCTCCAGAGGGGGTTGGAATTGGGGCTCTCCACCAGTACACTCCAGGTGCAGGTGTCAGCCTTAGGGGCACTGTTTAATTGTGGTCTGGCACAGAATGAGTGGATTTGCAGGTTTATTAAATCTAAGTCCAGGTCTGTACCTGTTCAGGCTCCCAGGGTGCCCCCATGGGACCTCAATTTAGTGTTGGATGCCCTCACAGGGCCACCGTTTGAACCCTTAGGGGAGGTCCCTCTCAAACTGCTGTCACTTAAGGTTTTTCTCCTCGTCGCACTCACCTCGGCCAGGCGGGTGGGGGATCTCCAAGCCTTGTCCATAGTTCACCCTTATACCCAGATTCTGGATGATAGAGTAGTGTTGCGGACTGATCCCTTCTGCCTGCCCAAGGTTTCTAAACCCTTTCATCGGTCCCAAGAAATCGTGCTTCCTTCCCTCTGTGACCCCCCTCATAACGAGAAGGAGGCTAGGTTGCACACATTGGATGTCCGGAGGGCCTTACTCACGTACCTAGATAGGACTAGGGAATGGAGACAGTCTCAGGCCCTGTTTGTCACATTTCAGGGGCAATCCATGGGGCTTCTAAGGCTATCTTGGCCAGATGAATCAGGGATGCCATCGGCTTGGCATACTCGGCTAAGGACACCACTCCTCCTCAGGGCATAAGGGCGCACTCCACTAGAGCAGTGTCTACGTCTTGGGCAGAGAGGGCTGATGCCTCTATTGACCAGATCTGTCGGGCGGCTACTTGGTCGTCTCCTGGTACTTTCTTTCGACACTATAGGCTGGACTTATCCTCCACAACTGACCTTTCCTTTGGGAGACGGGTCTTACAGGCGGTGGTCCCTCCCTAAGGTGGTGGTCTATATGAATCTCTCAGGTGGTGCTGTCATGGGCGGCAGGGAAAAATCTTAATTACTCACCGGTAATGGGATTTTCAATAGCCCATGACAGCACCCTTAGTTCCCCCCCTATTCACTGGATGTGGGCACCCTTCAGGGAGTGTTAGTTATTGGTGTTTTTCCTTGGGTGGTGGTATGATTAATCTGTTTGTTTGTGTTTTGTTGGTCCTCTCTGGCTCTGAAAACCTACTGATGTGGAGTAGAGGTGCCGCCTTTTTATCAGTGGGTTTCCTGTCCTGATGTGGGCGGAACCTATCTCTCAGGTGGTGCTGTCATGGGCTATTGAAAATCCCATTACCGGTGAGTAATTAAGATTTTTTTTTTTTACCACAAAATTTTTGCATCAATCAGGTAGCTGCTTTTTTTTTTTTTTTTTTTTTTTTTTTACAACGGTATCAGGAAAAAATGCACCATAAAACATATTGTGCAATTTTTTCCTGAGTACGCAGATACCTCATATGTGGTGGAAATCAATTGTTTGGGCGCATGGCGGGGCTCAGAAGAGAAGGAACGCCATTTGACTTTTCAAACGCACAGACGCGCTGCACTGATCGACCACTGCAGGACGCACGGTCGGATGAAATACAAAAAGCGTCGGGGATACAGAAAAAAAACAAAAAAGTCATGCCAAAAACTGAGCAGGGATGCCGATCCGTTATGTGCATCCCTGATCAGTGCTCAGCGGCACGCACAGACAGATGCGATACAAAAAGCGTCAGGGATACGGGAAAAAAGTCACGCCAAAAATTGAGCATGGATGCAGATACGTTATGTGCATCCCTGATCAGCGCTTGGCGGGACGCACGGAATGATGCGATACAAAAAGCGTCGGGGATGCGGAAAAAAAAAGTCCCGCCGAAAACGGACCACAGATGCAGATCCGTTATCTGCATCCCTGATCAGCGCTCGGTGGGACGCACGGACAGATGAGGTGTAAAAATGGACGGGATACGGGGGAAAAAAAACCCCAAAGTTATACTCGCAGTACCCAGAGGATTAGCAGGAGGATCACTGACCAGAAGAACTGCAGGAGGAACAGAAGGCAAGCGAGATGGACAGCTTTACAGGAGCAGCAGGCAGGACGTTGGACAGCTCTGCAGAATACCCAGGAAGGACCCAGCGATGGAGGCAGATGTGATCGGGCCAGTGGAGACCTCGGAGGACCCGGTGAAGATAGGTAAGTGGACGTCGGGGGGGAGAGCAGAGGGGGAGTGGGGAGTGGGATACCGGAGAAGGAGCTGCAGAAGCAGAATAGAGATCATGGGGGAGGCAGGCAGATCGGGATGTCGGGGGGCAGATCGGGATGTCGGGGGGCAGATCGGGATGTCGGGGGGCAGATCGGGATGTCGGGGGGCAGATCGGGGCGTGGGGGGGCACGGGCAGGGGGCGTCACGGGAGCGCGCAGGGGCTGCAAGGTGAGCACAGTACTCACGTGGAGCAGGAGCAGAAGCGGTGACATCAGTGGCGGCAGCAGCGGTGGGGTGGTACCACAAGTACCAGCCAGTCCACGCTGCCGACATGTTGGGGGAGGCTCCCCAGACCAGCACAGGCCTGTGGAGGGCGGCCTCCTGCAGATCAGACCGCCCCACTGCACACTGATTGGAGCGATTGCGCGTCATAGCACGATCACTCCAATCAGGGGCTGGGGGCGACATGTTTGAGGTCCACCTATGATCTGCTGTAGCTGCTACGGCATCTCATAGCCGGATCTCACAGTATCGCACTAATTTGGGCATTATTTTTGCCGATATTAGTGCGAACGATGTGGTTGGCGGTTCAGATTTGAACAGCCAATCACATCGATCGTCGATGGGGGTTGGCGATGCCACCCCCCCTGCAAAGGTCCCCTGCTGTAAGAAACAGCAGGGGACATCATTTGAAAGCCGTTGCTATGGCCACAGCAATCAGATGAACTTTAGGCAGTAAAGTTACGTCCCTGGTTGTTAAGTCACGTTAAAATAGGACGTAATTTTACTGCCCGCGGTCGTGAAGGGGTTAACCCTTGCAGCATGCTGGCTTCAGAGTTGTGATGGACCAATGTCTTGTTTTGTGACTTCCATCTGCTCCCAGCTGGGCCGTTGGTGTTCAAAGAAGCTCTTGTTCCGGAGTCTTCCAGCTCCTAAAGTGTCAGAACGTGGTGTGCAATTTGTTTGCAGGTTCTGATGGGAGCTGTGCAGGTATCTAACCATCTCCTTAGATTATGGCTCTGGCTATCACCCTCAAAGTCCTTAGAGAACTGAGAATATCAGTCTATGAAGCAGCTCTCCTAAGGGTATGTGCGCACCTAACGTTTTTTGTGGCATCATAAACGCTGCGTTTCTGGCCGCTAAAAAACGCACAAACGCAAAACGCAGGCGTTTTTAACGCGATTTGGTGCATTTGTTCACTAAAAAACTAAAGAGAAAACTCCTAAAAATACACAATTTATTTAATCAGTGTTAAAACGGGAAAAGGAATCCCAACATCACAGGACCCTACTGTGTTTCCAATTCAATTATATTGGCCATAGTGCATTGATATCATCTATAATAGATTTGAGTGTTGGTTCATTTGAGTTTTTCCTTGCTAGTTCTGTCACCTTCATACCTGCTAGGGTCTTTTTAGGGCCTGGAGGGACAGTCTCCGTTGAGCGAGGGCGCCAAAGGCGTAGGCTTTTAGGGTGCCAACCTCCGCGGCAAGGAAGGTGTGAGTTCAGGGTGATATTAGGGATAGGCCCCGACCCTGTACTCCTTGGATATTTATTCCTTTGTAAATTTGATAGATGTTGGGATTCCTTTTCCCGTTTTAACACTGATAAAATAAATTGTGTATTTTTAGGAGTTTTTTCTTTAGTTTTTTAGTTATTGCACTTCTAAATTATTTCTCTGCATTTGTTCACTGAGTTTTTATGCGTTTTTTTTTTATCAATGGACAATGCCATTAAAGATTGGTAAAGAAAAAAAAAATATCTGATGTTATTTCCTGCTTCAATCTGTTCTCCTTCATTCTCCACTAGTGTATGCAGGAGAACAGACAGCAGCTGCAGAACTACAAGTCTCAGCATACTCCATCCAGGACTGTATACAGGAGTTTTTTGCCCAAAAACGTAAAAAACAAACAAACATGGGCTTCACCATATTTTTGTATGCTAGCCAGGTACAGCAGGCAGGTACGGGCTGCCCCCAGCCGCCTATTTGTACCTGGCTGAGAACCAAAAATATAGAGAAGCCCTTTTTTTAATTATTTATTTAATGAATTTCATGAAATAATTAAAAAAGAAAATGACGTGGGCTTCGCCCAATTTTTGTGTCCATCCAGGTACAACTAGGCAGCTGGGGATTTGAATCCGCAGCACAGGGTGCCCATGCTTTCTGGGCACTCCCTCTGTGAATTGCAGTCCGCAGCCGCCCCAGAAAATGGCGCTTTCATAGAAGCGCCATCTTCTGGCACTGTATCCAAATCTTCCAGCAGCCCTGATGCCGGGTGGCTCGCTGGGTAATAATGGGGTTAGGACTAGCTGTGTATTATCAGCTGGCCCCAAGCCCGAAATTCATGGTGTCCCGCCAATATTAGACATGGCCACCATGAATTTCTAGTAAAGATAAAAATATTTTTCTCTGTGTATTTTTTTTCTATTAGAAATAACACACAACACAATTAGTGACTCCATCTTAAAGAACCCCCCCCCCCCCCTTCTCCGCAGTAGTCCTGGGTCAGGGGTCCAGCGATGTCCAATCCGGATCCAATATCATCTGATTGGTTTGCCAGAACAAAGGCAAAGCGATCAGATAATATGTCAGGTTCAAGTATGTGAATCACACGACACATCAGCTGATTGCATAAATGCCGTTTATACAATCAGCTGATGCATCAGTAGAAAAAAAAACAAAACACACCTCTGTGCAGACTCCCGTCCGATCGCTGCGGGAGCTGCCGGCAATCAGTGATGCGGTCACCTGACAGCATCAGCTGATAGTTTAAGACGGCCAGGCGGTAAAAAGCCGGCTTCACCACGAGACTTATACGATCAGCTGATACAGTCAGGTGACCGCATCAGCTGATCACCAGCAAGTCCTGCAGCGATTATGAATATGATTATTTTTATATATATATATATATATATATATATATATATATATATATATATATATATATATATATATATATATATATATATATATATATATATATATATATATATATATACAGGTTTTTTTTACTGTTCACTTTTGATTTCGCAGCTGCTTCCACCTCCTGTCCGGACATGGCGCGGGAGGTGGAAGCAGCGGTGGCGATACCGGGAGGATTCACGCTTCTGTGTTTACCAACACAAGTAATCCTCTTCCTGTACATGTCACTGCACTACCCACCCCTTGCGTTTTATAGCTGTGTTTTTAGTCCTAGAAAGGCAGCTATATTTGCAATTTGCGTTTTTCATTGCGTTTTTTAAGATCTCATTGAACTCAATGGGTGAAAAACGCAGGAAACCTCCTTCTCTGAACAGTGTCCAATTTCATACCAGCAGTGGTCAAAGTGAAGAAGAGTGTTGATTAAACTTTGTCAGCCTGTTCCCAACATCTTTCCTGATGATAAAGTCAAACTTGTTACAAGACTCATAAGCCGGCTCCCAAGTTTCAGCCCACTTCAATTTGTTCCTAAAATGAATTCGGTCACTTATCCACTTGACCGGAAGGGATATGGTTACGCCAGATATTTTTGATAACTCAGTAGACTTTTCTAACATCATAACCCTAGGCTCTCCAGCTCTGGGAGAGACCGCGGCTTTGGTATTAATTGTAAACAAAAAGGACAAAGAAGGAAATGGCACAGGGAAATTACAAAAAAGTAGTTTTTATTGAGAAAGTATCAAAAATATTTAATATCAAGACAATCAAAGTTTTAGCAATAAAAGGTAAAGGGATAAAGTCACAGAGATGTATATGGATGGATTATAAATATAGTACAGAGCACAATTGTAATAACATATACCATACCGCCACTCAAATAACCCTACCAAAGTAATAAGAAAGATTGTTTATCTTAGTAAACCAGGTAAATGGCTCCAATGGGATATGAGAGACCGATGAATGTTAATTGTAGTAACTCCACTAGCATATAGTAAACAGTATAAAAGGTCTCATAACATAACCCATATGGAGGGGCCAATAAGGAAGAAAGGTGCAGGTGAAACCCCTGAAGAGCACCCTGTAGTCATGTGGAGGTAACCTGAATCAAGGTGGGGGAGCTTAAAAAGGGGGGGGGGGGTAAAGGAAAATTAGATGCACCGCAGATAATCCACAACAAAAAGCAAAAAAAAAAAAAAAAATATATATATATATATATATATATATATATATATATATATATATATATATATATATATATATATATATATATATATATATATATATATATATATATATATATATATATATATAAGGCCCAGATACATAAACCTGTATAAAACAGGGAATGCCAAAGGGAAGACAAAAATTATAAAAGTGGTGGGGATTACCGACGGTGCGTCTATGTGCCAGTAGTGGCAAGAAAAAGTGAGGACTAGTCATGGAATATTGAGGCCAGGCCACCGGAAGTAAATTATTGAGCGAGCCCTAAGATAGTAAATATAACTACAAAATAGTCGTGTAGCAAAGAGGAAGGGCTGCAGTGGCAGTAATATCTCAGACAAATTGTATAAAAACTAGTCATGGGTCAGAGAGGTAGGATGAAAATAGACAAGGTATTAAGTGTTAGAACACCTCCGTTATCAAAAACTCCCCATGAGACATGTAAGAGTTAAATATCACAAAGTCGGATACAAGGGAGGGAGGCTGAAAATGGCAGCAAGATGTAAAAAAGAAGAGCAACCGTGTCAGTAGACATGAATGGATGAAGTGCAGTATATACCGCTGACACGGGCAGTCACTAGTAAAAATTCACAGGGTGTAAGATAGAGGATGAGAATGGGGAGAGAGACCGTGTCAGTAAACGAATTGCAATAATTCCGCTGACACGGGAAATCAAAGAGCCAGAGATACCTGATAGGATGGCAGAGCGTGGTGGCAGGTAGAGGGACCCAACGTCCGTTTCGCTTGGGTGCTTTTTCCAGGGAGTAATATGTCTGAAGACGCTGACACCTTAAGAAGGGTCAGCGCAGGTGTCAGCAATCATGACGTAGCGGTGGCTGACACTGCGCATGCGCCGGGAGCGGAGGCCAGAGGGCGGAGCAGACAGAAGACCACTAACATGTAGGGCGCATGTGCGGGAGAACGGACGTCTCCATAACTCCCACGCATGCGTCCAAAGTGGGCAGCGTCATGCAACACCCCTCAGCAGTCAGCTGACCGGCAGACGTGCGCAGCCACAGCAGTATAGAAACGTAACAAGAAGTGTATGAAAATAAGAAAAGTGAAACAGAAAGAAAAATGAAAAAAGGGGGAGAAGGTATATTTAATTTGACATAATAACAGCAATATAGTCCTATGTAATTCCGATTTTCTGAGTTTTCCAAAACGTCCACCAATGGTGGAGGAAATCAAGGCAGGATAAGGAAGACAATTTCCGCAAGCACTCAGAAGCGATACCTATACCAAAATAATACACAAAAGGAACAATTAAAAAGAGAAGTACAAACATGAAGGATTAAAAAGAGATTTATATTAAAAACGACAACAATTGTGTTCAGAGATGGTGCAACCAAGAACCAATACTGTATATTTTAAATGAAATCAATAGCATTATACGAGTAATGTCAAAACGACTTATAAGAAACAGAACCGCAGACCCTGTTGCACAACACAGAAGGAAATGTAACCATTATAAGGGGCACATCTAGGAAAAGGACTCAACCATGTTACAAGAATGGAGAATAACTGACTGTCTCATTGAGACCGTGGGGGACCAGGGTGTTGAGGGAGACAATCCACTTCGACTCACGTTGTGCGAGAGTCTTGCGTAGATTGCCCCCCCCGAATACCCCCATGGACTACGTCGATGCCCCGTACCTTCAAAGACCTTGCGTCACATCCGTAATGTTTACGGAAGTGACGGGGGATGGTCTTTAAAAGGGAAACGTCCTCCACAGAACCAGCAGCATTAATGTCCCTCACGTGCTCCCTGACTCGTACGTGCAATTCGCATGAGGGGAGTCCAACATAAATCAGGGAGCATGGACAGGTAGCGTAGTAAACTACGTGTGTAGATGCACAAGTAGTGTGCTGGCCAATGGAGAACGTTCTCTACCCCTCGGAACAAACAAAAGATGTAGTTCGCAATGTTAGGGCATGCCACACAATGACCACATGGGAAGCAGCCACGGAGCGGACCACCGGAGCCAAAAGGATTAGAGCGGGGAGGGACGTAATGGCTATTGACAAGATCTCCAAGGTTCCTCGCCCTCCTGGCTGTCATGAGGGGCCTCCTGGGCAGAACATCAGCCAAAATGGGGTCCGTGAAAAGGACCGACCAATGTCTGCCCAGGATATCCCTAATCGCGTCCCACTGGTGGTTATTGTTCTGTCCCCACTTAAAGGCGATTGAAGGCGCGTAGTTGTGGGATGGTGTGAGAATCTTACCTTCGTTTTTCCTATAGGTGAGGCAGACATGACCAGAGCGCTCCAGAGTTAAACATGCACATGCTGAGATGAAACAATGGTGGTTTATTTTCTCCAAAGGTTAAGGACATGAAGGAGTACAGCGGTCCAAGTACCTGGCATTGTGGTTCTCTTGTGATGCTTGTTTCTGGAGTCACTAAGGTCAGAAGACTTTGCTTCTAGCAGCTCCAATAAGGGATGTGATTCTCACAAAAACTCTGGCTGGAACGGAATATGCCAGGAAGTGATGTAAGAGGATCAGCAGACACTCCCATGGGCTGGACATAAGAAACAGAGGAGCCAAAATGTCTGACCAGTAGATGGCAGCAGAGACAAGCATGAAAAACATTAAATAACAGTTTTAACTAAAACAATTAGTAACAGCACACTCCCTGTCTGAAATTTACTTTGGGGATTTCACTATTGAGTTCATAATACAACCTGAAAGGAAAGGCACGTTAAATGCAAAAACAAGCTGAATTGAGTCCAAAACAAGAAAGATGGCTCAAAGTTCAGGTCCGGTAGCATTCATCCCGTAGGGACGCTCTCTATGGGCAACAGCAGAACAAGTTCGTGGATTGGTTTTGCAAAGGTCTTCATCTCACCTTTCCTGATGACCTTTAGCTCCACCTTCCGAACATTGCCGTCCTGGCTAGGCAGTATCCTAGTAATCAGTCCCATAGGCCACTCAGTCCTTTCTGTGGTATGGTCTTTCAGGTATGCAACTGCTGCTATAGCTTCTGTGGAGGCGTTTGAGAAGATGTGGAGTTCCTTCTTTATGCTAGAGGTGAGGGAGATTTTGATATAACATCTTGGGATGTGAATGTTGTTCAACCCACACAACAACTGTTTCCAAGCTTCCCATTTTTGCTGTTTGTCGGAAGGGAGTGCAGTATCCCAGTCCTTGACGCTTTCAGAGAATTGACTCAGCAAGGATTTGCCTTGTATAGTGATAGGCGCCACAAATCCCAGCGGGTCGAATAAGCTGTTCACTATAGAGAGGACACCATGTTTTGTGAATGGCTTGTCTGAGCAACTTACTTGAAATCCGAAGGAGTCGGCTGCAAGATCCCATCTGATGCCCAGGCTCCTCTGCACACGTGGACTGTCTAGCCCCAAGTCAATGTCCTTGAACCCAGGGGCGTGATCACCCGACTCAAAGGCTCTCATTACAGTCAGGCTATTTGAAGCAATTTTGTGCAACCTGAGTTTTGCCTGGGACAGCATGCCTTGAGTCCTTTTGAGCAAATCAATGGCTTCTTCCTCTGTGGGTAATGATTTGAGCCCATCATCTACATAAGTCTTTCTCAACAAAGTCTCTGGCGTCTGTTCCATACTCAGACACTTCCTCTAATGCGGTTCTCCGGAGGCCATAGGTTGCAACTGCATGTGAAGGGCTGTTTCCAAATACGTGGACCCTCATACGATTTTCCACCATCTCTTTATTGGTGTCATTGTCCTTGTACCACAGAAATCTGAGGAAGTTCCGGTGGTCCTCTCTGACTAGGAAACAGTGGAACATCTGTTCAATATCGGCAGTGATGGCGACCAAGCTCTTTTCTGAACCTCAGCAATACTCCTATCAAGTTGTTTGTTAGGTTAGGACCTGTGAGGAGAACATCGTTAAGGGATACACCTTCATGTTTGGTGCTGGAGTTGAAGACAACCCTGATTTGATTCGTTTTTCGTGGGTGGTATACACCGAATGAAGGCAGATACCAGCACTCTTCAATCTTCTTCAAGAATGGAGCAGGTTTTGCGTGGTTGTTGCGGAATATTTTGTCCATAAAGGCAACAATATGTTCTCTCATTTCAAGTTTGCTGTTCATAGAACGCTGAAGAGAGTTAAATTTGGTCTGAGCTTGAGCTCGGTTGTTTGGGAGTCTTACCCTGGTAGATCGGAAGGGTAATGGAGAGACCCAGTGGTTGGTTTTGTCTTTAGAAAACTCACAGTCCATTATTCCGATGAATTCTCGGTCCGCTATTGACAAAGCTACTTTATCGGCGTCCTTGGTTGTGAGAGAGACTGATCTTCCCAAGTTGTCGATATGCAGAGAAGAAGCGATGTCAGGTAGCTGTATTGTGTCTGGAGACTTTTCTTTCACTCCATAGTGATGAGGACATGGCTTTAGGCAGGTTGTGCGCCCATCTCCATTCACGTAAGTCTTGAAGAAATCAATTTCTGAACGATCAACGCACACATTTCCTATGACTACCCATCCCAAGTCCAGTCTCTGGGCGTATGGTGCACAGTCAGGCCCATTACACTGCTGTCGCACCTTGTGTACCCTTAGATTGTCTCTGCCGAGCAGGAGTAAAATCTCTGTGTTATTGTCCAAAGGTGGGATAACACTAGCGAGGTGTCTTAGGTGTGGTTGATGAAATGCATCCTCTGGGGTAGGAATTTCATTCCTGTGGCTGGGTATTTGGTCACATTCAACGAGCGTTGGTAGAGGTATTTCAGTCTTCCCATTGATAAGAGAAGCAATGAATCCCTGAGCTCTTCTGCCGCTAGTCTCTATGCGACCCGAGCAGGTGTTAATGGTGTAGGGTTCTGATGATCCATTAATTCCGAAGGCTTCAAAGAATTTGGTTCCTGGTAGGGACCGGTTGCTTTCGTCATCTATGATGGCATACACCTTCATTGCCTTTTCTGGATGTCCCTCAGGATAAACCTTGATGAGGCATATTCGGGCACAACATTTCTGTGTTTGGCCCTCTCCACATACCTCTGAGCGTGAGCAGGAGACGGCTGTGGTGGTGTCAGTCTGATTCTTGGACTCCCCGCCATGACTTGGAGTGGGAGCGGTGGTGACTGCAGCCGGTGTGTTTCTATCTAGCTGGTTTGGGTGCATGGCTGAAACGTGTTTTTCACTATGACACTGCTCACACATGACGATGGATTTACAGTCCTTGGCCATTTGCTCAAGTGATGCGCAGCATTTGAAACAGATCCCAAGCTCTGTGAGGACTTTCTTGCGCTCCTGTAGGGTTTTGGATCTAAACCCTCTGCACTTGTCCAGTGAGTGTGGTTTTTTATGGATGGGACATTCTCTATTGAAAGACTTATCTCGTAATGCGATGGTGTCCTGTTTATCTGTGGGTGCTGCAGGTGATGGTAGCTCAGTCTTCCTAACACTCACAGTGTTCTTAATGTCTCTGCGTTTGTGTATGGCACCTTCATACCTTGATGATGATGTTGTTGCAGCTGCCGAAGTGTTGAACTCTGGGAAGTCGAGGCTGGGGTCGTTCCTCATCTGGGCCTGCTCGTTGATGAACTTGCAGAAGTGAATAAATGGGGGAAAGGTGACGTCATGCACTCTTTTGTACCTTGAGACTGACGTTGCCCATTTCTCCTGCAGACTGTATGGCAGCTTCACCACGATTGGGTTCACTCCATGGGCTGTATCCAGGTAGCACAGCCCAGACAGACGAGGATCTCTTTTGGCGAGCTCCAGCTCCATGGGCAGATCACTTAGGTCTTGAAGCTTGTGGACTTCTTTAAGGTTGATCTTTGGGATGTCCTGCAGTCTCTTGAATAGGGCTTTCTCTATTGCTTCTGCGCTGCCAAAGGTGCGTTCCAGTCTTTGCCATGCAGCAGCGAGACCTGCTTCTGCTTGTCCCACAGACAGTTCTGAGGCTCTTGATACGGTTTGTAGAGCCTGGGCCCAACCACTTGATCAGGAGGTCGAGCTCCTGTTCTGCAGTTAAGTTGAGATTGGCGATGGCTGCCTTGAAAGTTGCTTTCCAGGCCCTGTATCTCTCTGCACGATCATCAAATTTCGTGAGACTAGTGTTGATTAGCTCTCTGCTCACCATGAACCTGGCAAACTCAGACATATCTGATTTCTCACCACTTGTTGCCACGACGACTCGTGATGCCCCTGGGGCATATGGGCTGCCTGGCGTGAATGGATGAGATGTTCCCGGGTAGAATGACGTTGCTGCAGGGTTGAGCTGTGGTTTAGCCTCTGTAGATTCTGATGATCGCTGCTTGAGCTGTGGAAGTGGGTCAGGAAACACTTGGTTGCCATCTTGCCGTGGTGACTGTGTTTGACAGGGCACCTCTTGGTGACTGCTATTAATTTGCTCGGGTGCTTTAGGTGGTACTGGCACTGGTAGAGGTAAGTTGGAGGTTTCGGTGTTGTCGGCTTGAACGGTACTGCAAACCGGGTTTGCTACAGGTAACTGATTCAGTACATAGTCTCTTGTGCGATCAACTGGATTGTCTGCTTCCAGTGGTGGCGAGTGAGCTGGATCAGGACCTTGGATCAATGCTTGCTCAAGTAGTCTCACTTTAGCTAGTGCAACTTCCTCTTCCATCTGTGACCGAAGAATCTTTATCCGAGCCTCCGCTTTTGCCCTTTTGGCTTCTGCTTTAGCGGCTTCTGCTTTTGCAAGGGCTTCTACTTTAGCGGCTTCTGCTCTTGCAAGGGCTTCTGCCTTTTTGGCTTCTGCTTTAGCTGCTTCTGCTTTTGCAGCGGCTTCTGCTCTTCCAAGGGCTTCTGCTCTTGCAAGGGCTTCTGCTTTAGCGGCTTCTGCTCTTGCAAGGGCTTCTGCCTTTTTGGCTTCTGCTTTAGCTGCTTCTGCTTTTGCAAGGGCTTCTGCTTTAGCGGCTTCTGCTCTTCCAAGGGCTTCTGCTTTAGCGGCTTCTGCTCTTCCAAGGGCTTCTGCTTTAGCGGCTTCTGCTCTTGCAAGGGCTTCTGCCCTTTTGGCTTCTTCCTCTACTTCTCTTTCTGTGAAGGAACGTCTCACCTTGGATTCCTCTGCTCTTATGCGAGCCTCTAGTATCCTGTCGCTGAGGGCTGAGCTTCTTGAGGATGATGTCCCGGATGACCGAGAGGAACGTCTAGATGAGGTTGATCGGTGTGATCTGGTTTCTTGCTGGTGAGAGATACGGTGTTCGGCCTTGTCTATGGCATCTTGCACCTTGGCATCTCTTTCCTTGTCCACCTCTTCTGCCTTGCTCAGGTCTGAAAGAGCTTCATCAATTTTAGAGTCTTTTAGAAAAGTAATGTACCTTGTTGACAGTCTCTTGTATCTTTCATGAGCTGTGTTCAGCCGTTCCAGAGCGGCTTGTAAGCATGTGGCATCACCTAATGAGGATTCAAGTCTTGACATGTAATAGGTGACTCGTTCCCACTGTTCTTCCAGGTGTTCACATAGCTCATCTTTCATAGTGTGATAGTTTTCAGTGGCCTTTATCGTGGGTTTGGAAGAGCGCTTCGGTCGGACAACTTGGTCTGCTGAAAGCACGGGATCTGCCTCCTGGGCTTCATAATGGACAGTATCAGATTGTATTTGCTCTGTTTCAGCAGTGGGGAACTGTCCGAGGTCTTTTTCGGCCATTTTGATTTAAGGTGTACTGTCTCTTTAAGAAACTTGACTTTTGAATACGGGTCTGAAAATTGTTGTGCAACTTTGCAAGGACTCCCTGATGAAATTCCCAAGGTATCTTTAGCAAAACATGGGGTTCGCAGTCCAGCAATGTGCAGTAATGAGGTATAATGTACTGCAAGTCTATAGAAGGGGTATGGCAAAAGGGAAACAGCAGGTGCATAAACTGTCCCTTTACAATGCAGTCAGAGGTGATACAGGACGTGGCAGATGGGAGAGCTTCCCCTTAGGCTTGTCCAGGCATGCACTGTGCAGGCAGACTAGTGCACAAGGCTTGTTGCTAGGCAGATTACAAGGGAAGTTACAGGGCTCTTAGGGATCTGTAGCCGGGGTATTGAGCTGTTAAGCAGTCTTCTGACTGATTGGGCTCTCAAGGAAGTTTTGACTTTGGGCTGTTAAGCAGTCTTCTGACTTGGGGCTGTTAAGCAGTCTTCTGACTGTTCTGTCCCCACTTAAAGGCGATTGAAGGCGCGTAGTTGTGGGATGGTGTGAGAATCTTACCTTCGTTTTCCTATAGGTGAGGCAGACATGACCAGAACGCTCCATGAAACAATGGTGGTTTATTTTCTCCAAAGGTTAAGGACATGAAGGAGTACAGCGGTCCAAGTACCTGGCATTGTGGTTCTCTTGTGATGCTTGTTTCTGGAGTCACTAAGGTCAGAAGACTTTGCTTCTAGCAGCTCCAATAAGGGATGTGATTCTCACAAAAACTCTGGCTGGAACTGAATATGCCAGGAAGTGATGTAAGAGGATCAGCAGACACTCCCATGGGCTGGACAAAAGAAACAGAGGAGCCAAAAGGTCTGACCAGTAGATGGCAGCAGAGACAAGCATGAAAAACATTAAATAACAGTTTTAACTAAAACAATTAGTAACAGCACAGTTATACGTACCAATAAATCTGATTTGACTGTCCGTGGTTGGCCGACGTGGTTGATACTGGAGTAGTTGATCTCTGGGGGTATTTTTCTCACGAAGGTAACCCTTTTTTATGCAGGCTTTGGTATGTAGCATTGTCCAGAGTTGCCACAAGTTTGTCAGGAGTTTTCTTCTGCCTACTGTCTATTGCTTCCTCTTATACTTCACACTTCCATACTACATTCATTGTTATTTTGTACTATTGGATACGAGGTGTTGTCGACATCTGCCACTCGGCAAGCAAGTTAACACCTTGTTGTAACAGTTCTTGGTGCTGTAGACACCTAGCTTCTGAAATCAAGGTAATGCATCTTTTCAAGTGAGTCTCGTTTGCCTATACTTCACTGGTACCCTGCGCCTAAAGTGAACCTGTCAGGTGCAATATGCACCCAGAACCACGAGCAGTTCTGGGTGTATATTGCTAATCCCTGCCTAACTGTCCTTGTATCTAGTAGCATAGATAAAGAGCTCTTTAGAAAAAGTATTTCTAAAGATCTTTTATTATATGCTAATGAGCGCGGGGACTAGTCACAAGAACATTATATCCCCCGACTAACCACCCTCTTAGCATGTTAGTACACCCACAGAGGCATACTAACATGCTATTCACTGCAGCATCACCAGCGGTGGCGCGTGTACCTGTGTTCGCTGTGACCGATCTTCTGAATGTCGAGCACTTCCAGTCATGCACACTAGACCTCTCTGAAGCCGGGACGTGTACACCCGGCTTCATGCTCCGCATGATCGAAAGTGCCCGGCATTCAGAAGCGCAGTTACAGCGAACACAGGTATGCGCGTCACCGCTGGTGATGCTTAATTGATTAGCATGTTAGCCCACCCTTGTGGGCAAACTAACATGCTAAGAGGGTGGACTAGTCAGGGGATATTGCGCTCATTAGCATAAGATAAAAGATCTTTAGAAATACTTTTTCTTAAGATCCCTTTATCTATGCTAGTATATACAGGGACAGTTAGGCAGGGATTATCAATATGCACCCAGAACTACTTGTGGTTCTGGGTGCATGTTGCACCTGACAGTTTCCCTTTAACTATTTCCTTGCTATAAGCCCCAATTTGCAAGCATTACTGCTATTAACTATTGCCCTGCTGGAGGATACCAGACTGCATTTATTACGGTTATTCCTGTGATTGACTTGTTCCCTTCTGAAAGATATCCGTTTCCTACACAGTCACAGTTTCTGCTTATCTGCACATATGGCTTAGCATCACTTAGTACTAGCTGTTTATCTGCCTCCTCCATTACCTTACTCTTAAGGCCCTGTCACACACAGAGATAAATCTGTGGCAGATCTGTGGCAGATCTGTGGCAGATCTGTGGCAGATCTGTGGCAGATCTGTGGCAGATCTGTGGCAGATCTGTGGCAGATCTGTGGCAGATCTGTGGCAGATCTGTGGCAGATCTGTGGCAGATCTGTGGCAGATCTGTGGCAGATCTGTGGCAGATCTGTGGCAGATCTGTGGCAGATCTGTGGCAGATCTGTGGCAGATCTGTGGCAGATCTGTGGCAGATCTGTGGCAGATCTGTGGCAGATCTGTGGCTGATCTGTGGCTGATCTGTGGCTGATCTGTGGCTGATCTGTGGCTGATCTGTGGCTGATCTGTGGCTGATCTGTGGCCGATCTGTGGCCGATCTGTGGCCGATCTGTGGCCGCAGTGAAATTTTGGACAATCAGTGCCAGGTTTGTGGCTGTGTACAAATGGAACAATATGTCCATGATTTCACTGCAACCACAGATCTGCCAAAGATTTATCTCTGTGTGTGACGGCGCCTTAAGGCCTCATTCACACGTCAGTGATTCTGGTAGATATGTGCTAGTTTTTATACGTACCAGAATCACGGACATGCGCAGACCCATTATAATCAGTCTGTCTGTGTTTTTCACTGACGTGTGAAACAGGTGTAAGGGGTACTTTGCACGCTGCGACATCGCTAGCCGATGCTAGCGATGCCGAGCGCAATAGTACCCGCCCCCATCGCAGATGCGATATCTTGTGATAGCTGCCGTAGCGAACATTATCGCTACGGCAGCTTCACGAATTTACCTGCCCTGCGACGTCGCTCTGGTCGGCGACCCGCCTCCTTCCTAAGGGGGCGGGTCGTGCGGCGTCACAACCACGTCACACAGCAGCCGTCCAATAGAAGCGGAGGGGCAGAGATGAGCGGGATGTAAACATCCCGCCCACCTCCTTCCTTCCGCATAGCCGGTGGAGGCAGGTAAGGAGATGTTCCTCGCGCCTGCGGCTTCATACACAGCGATGTGTGGTGCCGCAGGAACGAGGAACAACATCGTATCTCCTATTGGTGCGACATTATGAAAATGTCCGACGCTACACAGATCACCGATTTACGACGCTTTTGTGATCGTTTATCGGCGCTTCTAGGCTTTACACGTTGCGACGTCGTTACTGGTGCCAGATGTGCGTCACTTTCGATTTGACCCCGACGATATCGCAGTAGCGATGTCGCAACGTGCAAAGTACCCCTTAGGCTCACGTTGCGTTTTTTTTTTGTGCAGATTTGTCACAAATGTAGTGCACTCATTGAGTACATAGTTTTAGTTTTATAAGATGCACTGAATTATAAGACGCACCCCAAATTTAGAAGCTGAAAGTAGGAAAAAATATTTTTTAATGTTAAAATGAAGGTCCGTCTCATAATCCTAGTGTGTCTTATATTAGCCCACCAGGGGAAAGCAATGGGGAGGAGCGGCTCAGGAGGGTCACGTGACACAGGGTCGACAATGCTGCGGGCTCAGATGATGGTGTGTCACGTATAAGGAGGGTCACAGCAGGCACGGTCAGCGATGCTGCGGGCTTGAAGGAGGGAGTGTCGCGTCAGAAGGGTCGGTAATACTGCAGGCTTGGGGTGTCGCGGCAGCAGGCGCCAATGATCTGCTGGCAGGCCGTGGGTTCCATTGAACTGCCAACGGTTGACGCGATGGACTTCAAGAAAATTGCCGCGGAGGCCAATCTGTGCCCGCACCTCCTCCTCGGCAAATTTTTCAAGTCTTTTACAGCCTGTTGCAGGTTTTCATCTAGGATTTTCCTGTATTTAGTTCCATCCATCTTCCCATCAACTTTGACCAGCTTCTCTGTCCCTGCTGAAGAAAAGCTTCCCAACAGGTGGTCTCAACTTTGGTCTTTTCTGACCAGTGCACTTTCTTCCTCATGCTATGTAGGGGACACAGCATAAGAAGTCCCATTTGCAGTTTTCCAAAACCCATGTAGGGGACACAGCTAGCACGCGGAAGAAGATGCTAAGGTCAGATGAGACCAAGGTAGAACTTTTTGAGCTAAATGCAAATCTCTTTGTGGCGAAAAACTAACACTGCACATCACCCTGAAAACACCACCCCCACCATCACACATGGTGGTCGCAGCATCATGCTGTGGAGATGCTTTTGTTCTGCAGGGATAAGGAAGCTGGTCAGAGTTGATGGGAAGATTTATGGGGCTAAATTCAGGGCAATACTGGAAGAAAACATGTGAGAGGCCTCAGAAGACTTGAGACTGGGACGTAAAGTTCACCTACCATCAGGACAATGACAATGGCTGTTCACAGAAACCTCTGTCCAATCTCACTGAGAGAGTTCATGTGCAAAAAAGAATGAGCAAAAAATGTCATCCTCTTGATGTGCAAAACTGGTAGAGACATCCCCCAAAAGACTTAAGGGCACTTTGCACACTACGACGTCCGCAAGCCGATGCTTGTGATGCCGAGCGCGATAGTCCCCGCCTCCGTCGCAGCTGCGATATCTTGTGATAGCTGCCGTAGCGAAAATTATCGCTACGGCAGCTTCACATGCACTTACCTGCCCTGCGACGTCGCTCTGGCCGGCAAACCACCTCCTTCCTAAGTGGGCGGGTCGTGCGGTGTCACAGCGACGTCACACGGCAGCCGTCCAATAGAAGCGGAGATGAGCGGGACGTAAACATCCCACCCACCTCCTTCCTTCCTCATTGCAGCCGGGACGCAGGTAGGAGATGTTCCCCGCTCCTGCGGCTTCATACACAGCGATGTGTGCTGCCGCAGGAACGAGGAACTACATCGTAACATCGGTCCTTTCGAAATTATGGAAATGAGCGACACTACACCGATCATACGATTTCGACGCTTTTGCGCTCGTTAATCGTAGTAAAAACGATTCACATACTCCGATGTCAACAGCGACACCGGATGTGCGTCACTTTCGATTTGACCCCACCGACATCGCACCTGCTATGTCGTAGTGTGAAAAGTACCCCTTAGACTTACAGCAGTTCTTACTACAAAAGGTGGTCCTATTGATTTGGGGAACCTGAATGCAAATGAGCGTCACAATTTACCGATATTTGTATTTATTTTTAAATATTTAGAAAACCAGGTATTATTTCCTTTACACGTCACAAATACGTACTACTTAGTGTTGGTGTATCACATAAAATTCCAGTAAAACATGTTTAAGTGTGTAGGTGTAACATGAAAAAAATGTGGAAATGGTCACGGGGTTTGAATACTTTTTCAAGGCACTGGACTAGTTTTGAATGATAAAAATACTGTTTAATATGCTCTGCTGACAGTGGAGCGGTGGACATGCACGTGCTGCCCCCTCCATTTATTTGTGTAGGAGTTCCTAGAAGAGGTGACGAGCACTTGACGACCTCTCCACTGTCTGCTGAGCTCGATGGGGTTTTGTTCTCAGGATAGCAAGGAGAATAACTCGTTCAGTTATTTTTAGCTATGCGTCTTTGTATAGCACACTGTATGGCAGAATTATTTAACTTTGGGGATGGGATTTTCTATAGTTATTCCCTTCTTTATGTAACTGCAGTGAAAAGTTTGACATGCATGTAATGTATGCAGCCACTGCGTTCATGTGTTTCAGTAAGGCCTTACACGGGAAATGAATTGTCGTGAGGGAAGAGAGAGTCTGCTGGTGACACTGCTGTTGTGACTATTCATAGTGGAGTGGGTTGTTTACATTGTAGCTGTCACTATTGATAGGGAGAGAGATGGGTACTATATATAGCTGTGACGATTAATATGGGGTGCGCCGGGGACATTGTAGCTGGGACTATTAATAGGGGGTGTACTGGGGACATTGTAGCTGTGACTATTGCTAGGGGCTGGGCTGGGGACATTGTAGCTGTAACTATTGATAGGGGGTGGGCCAGGGATATTGTAGCTGTGACTATTGATAGGGGCTGGGGACATTGTAGCTGCGACTATTGATGGGGGAATGGGATGGGGACATTGTAGCTGTAACTATTGATAGGGGGAGGTCTGGGGACATTGTTGCTGTGACTATGATAGGGGGAGGTCTGGGGACATTGTGGCTGTGACTATGATAGGGGGAGGTCTGGGGACATTGTGGCTGTGACTATGATAGGGGGAGGTCTGGGGACATTGTGGCTGTGACTATGATAGGGGGAGGTCTGGGGACATTGTAGCTGTGACTATTGATAGGGACTTGGCTGAGGAGGGAAACAATCATGGGAAAAGTATAATAGAAACACGGGCACTACTTTTGGATTTTTCACCCACTCCTGGTTTTGGCTACAAATACTGAGGTAAAAAAAAAATCCCCTAAGGGGTGTTTTTGCAGGGGATCAAATGACTTTCCTGCCCCATTTCGTTAGCCATAAATGGCTTTTAGATAGCATTTCACTATTTAATTTTTTTTTTTACTTCTTTCACTTGTCTTATTACCACAGACAGATCATTCTCTTATGTAATCTCCGCCGTTTGGCCTCCCTGGTCTTCTGTCTGCTCAACTACAATCCTATTTTTTTTGTATTTCAACTAATGTTTTAATGAGTACATTGACATTTGGGATTTAGCTCAGCTATGAGCTAGAGGAGCGCACCGCGGGAAAATAATGGGAGGCTTCGAACACTTAAGATCCTCTTTAAGCGGAAAAGACACAGGAGCTGTAATCCAAACATTTTCTGGTCTTCCCGCGGTCGTAGCCCCTTGCTATCCTCTACATACTACTTCTACATCCAATGCATAGTAGGAAGACTAAATAAAGACGATGAAAAAACAAATGCCAGCACTCTTTCTTGATTTTATTTTGTCTGTTTCTTATATTTGAAAACGGGAAACATATAAAGAATTCTTGTCTGTGTGTATCTCTCTGTGAGTCTCACTGTGAGTCTCCCTATGCGTATCTCTGTGCGTATCTCTGTGCGTATCTCTGTGCGTATCTCTGTGCGTATCTCTGTGCGTATCTCTGTGCGTGTCCCTGTGCGTGTCCCTGTGCGTGTCCCTGTGCGTGTCCCTGTGCGTGTCCCTGTGCGTGTCCCTGTGCGTGTCCCTGTGCGTGTCCCTGTGCGTGTCCCTGTGCGTGTCCCTGTGCGTGTCCCTGTGCGTGTCTCTGTGCGTGTCTCTGTGCGTGTCTCTGTGCGTGTCTTTGTGCGTAACTTTGTGCGTGTCTCTGTGCGTGTCTCTGTGCGTGTCTCTGTGCGTGTCTCTGTGCGTGTGCGTGTCTCTCTGTGTGTGTGTGTGTCTCTGTGTGTGTGTGTCTCTGGTGCTGAGACATGTCCCCCCATTTGCCCCTCACTGTGGTGTGTGGCTGTAAAACAAATAGCTGCAGCAGGAGCCTCCCCCCTCTGCCCGGTCTGCTGCAAAGATAGACAAATCCAGCTCCCTTGGATAAACCAGTCAAGCTTCAGCCAGCCACCTGCCAAAGATAGAAATGATCAGCAAGGAATTACCCTTGATATCAAGCAACGATTTATGATTCTATTAATTTGATTAATCATGATCAGAGATCTTTGGATAGCAATTTCAGCTAAATATAAGCGCCACTGATCACTAAAATCTCCGGCACTGCTCTCTACTGATATAAGAAGTGGCGACATACCATCTGTCCGTGATTTGACTGCTGAGGCCACTGATTGGCTGCAGAGGTCAGGTGACTGATGGACAGGATGTCATCGCTTCCAGTGGGATGACATCCGGTTAATCAGTCCCCTGATAGATGTGAGCTTTAAAGAAAAAAAGCCAAGTTGTAAGATCTGAGAATAATCCTCTCTTGTAGGTGCTGACATCCATATTTTGCTTTTCTCACTAGACTTTCTTGGAGACCACAGAGAAGACTATTCTCTTTGCGGAGACTGACAAACCAGTCTGGCTGCCAGTGAGGGGACTTATAGCTGCAATGCTCCTCAGGGAAATATGCAAATTGTCTCTCCAGGGAGGAAAGAGACAAACTTTAGTGCCACCTATTGAAAGTAGCAATCCTACAAGTCAAAAGTGGCCTTTTAACAAGCCTTTTCATATGACTCAGGATTTTAGGTCTCCGCAAGGAGAACAGTCTTCCCCGGGGTCCCCACTAAAGCTTCTCATAAGCCAGATCAGTTCCCATACTTTGCATTGATGAGGGGCAATCTCCCCAAAACACCGTGTCTGCAAATTGGGGTTCTGATCTGGTATAAATCCTAAGTCATATGACAAGGCTCGTTAAAAGGCCACTTTTGACTTGTAGGATTGCTACTTCCAATAGGTGGCGCTAGAGTTTGTCTCTTTCCTCCCTGGAGAGACAATTTGAATAGACTTTCTTGTTAACTTGTGCCTTTACCGTTTTGCAGATCTTTCATCTTGGTCTGATTTATTTTATGTGTCGTTATAGTGAAATTCTGTCTACGACCAACACTTACAGCACAATCATGACCGAGTTTTGGTTGATTTCTGCTCCTGGGGAGAAAACATGCCAACAAACTTGGGAAAAACTTATGGCCGCCACCATCAAGAATAACAACTTATCTGCCAACCACAAGTTTAACATACCTGACTTGAAGGTAAGTGCACTGTGATACATGTCAGATTGCGCACCCGCACACGTCAGATTGCGCACCCGCACACGTCAGATTGCGCACCCGCACACGTCAGATTGCGCACACGTCAGATTGCGCACCCGCACACGTCAGATCACACACCTGGGACGCAGTGCAGATGAGGGCGATGACCTGCGGTGGAACGTATGAAGAACTTGCGGTGGAACACAGCATTATAAATGAAAGCTGGTTTATTGCTCAACGTGTTTCAAAGTGGTCACACTTCTTCAGGAGCACCACGTCTCCTGACGAAAAGTGATCACTTCAAAACGCGTTGAGAAGTCGCCTTTTATTTATATCCAGTGTATTGGCTCTTCGTAACTCTTCAGCAGCGCAGTGATGACCACGCCATTTCTCTGGTTCCTTTGCATCACCATTTTATATTTTTCATTCAGTAGTGTTGCCTTTGAATTTATGAAAGGTTTTAACAAATAGAAACATCTCAAGCAGTTTATAAAGTAAGGTAATCATTTCTGTTTTCTGCTTTAATGCAGGTTGGCACGCTTGATGTCCTGGTCGGTTTGTCCGATGAACTGGCAAAATTGGATTCATTTGTAGAAGGGTAAAAGCTATTTTTTAATATGTCTAAAATGTAAAAAATTAGATGTACAAATATTTACTCTTGTTTTACTCTTGCTTCTCCTTTGAATATTCAGCTTTTTTATTATTTTTTTTTAATCCACCGAATAGCTTTTTTATTTGGTGTTCATTTTTATGGTCACCAGATCCTCAGGGGTGTGTTTTTAGGCTGCTCTGCATCATCCTGAGACACGCCCCCTTGGAAAAAAAACCCCATAAGTCACTCTAAATATAACGGCCCATATCTCTGGAACTGAGAGGTGGATTTTTAAAAAAAACAAAAAACACAATATTCAGGAGAGCAGAAGGAATAAAATGAGAGCAAACACTTGAGACTTTTGACTTAGTGACAAGTCCTTTTTTAAGGAAGTCTCCATGACTTTTAAATGGATGACCTATTCCTTTAGTATCTGTTTAAATAGGTGTTATCTGCAGTATCCGGCACTAAAAGTGTGATGGAGCTGGAATTTCTACTTCTAAGGCTACATGCGCACGCTGCTTTTTTTTCCCTGCTTTTTTGCTGCTTTTTTGGCTGCAGTTTTGTTGTCAGAACTTTCTGACATTTGACTTCCCAGCAAAGTCTATGAGAAGTCAGATTTGTCATGCGCACGTTGCAGTTTATTTGTCAGCGTTTTATTTGTCAAAGGTTTGTGACAAAATGCAGCATGTTCATTCTTCCTGCGTTTTTGTCAACATTTGTCACAAAAACGCAGGGTGTGAAAAAACGCGCCAAAAACGCAGCAAAAACGCACCTAAAACTACATGCGTTTTTTGGGACATTTCCAGGCTGTCTCTGACAAGGTGCAGTTTTGGCTGCAGTTTTGGCTGCAGTTTGTGAACACAAAAAGATGCAGTGTGCGCATGTAGCCTAAGGCTGCTTTCACACATCCGGTTTTTGCAGTGCGGCTCAATCCGGCTCAAAAACCTATGCAACGGATGCGGCGAAAAAAACTGATCCGTTGCATAAGTTTTTCCATGCGGCCCGTCCGGTTTTTGACAGATGCGCAGTGCAACAAACCGCATCCGGATGTGTTTTTTGCCGCAGGGCGCCGCATATGGCGTCCATAGGCTTGCATTGTAAATCGCACCGCATCGGCGCGATGCGTTTTTTTTGCCGCACAAAAAAACGTGCCAGGCAACATTCCATCCTGCCCCCGCATGGGCTAAATATGCCGCATCCAGCAAAAAATGGACGCAACGCAAGGCCATGCGGCACAATACAGCGCTAATGCAAGTCTATGCGGGAAAAAACGCAATCGGCGGCAAAAAAAAAGGTTGCATTTTTTCTGCAAAGCGCCGTATTGTGCCGCTCAGCAAAAAACGGATGTGTGAAAGCAGCCTTACACTGTTTTTATTATATGAAGATAAGGTATGCACACCAGTGACTATGTAAGGGGAATACATGAAAAGCAGAAACTGCTGTGTGAATACTGACATCAAAAATCCAATAGCTATATGTAAGAATGAAAATATGAAAAATGGAATCTGCATTACTGCCATGAATATATGAATCAAGAGAAATTTAGCTACTGAATTGATCAATGCAATAGAGCCCCAACACTACGCCAAAGTATTTCTCTACGTTGGGGTCCCTAGCTTGTGTGTGTCCTCTCATGCAGTTAAAAAACTTACCGTGTATGGGAAGCTGAGACCCAGGCTATATATGCGTATAATGTGGACTGGCAATAGGTGTGGTGGGGCCGGGGTCACAAACGAAAAACTACAAATCAATCAAGAAATAACGTCTGGAACACCTTTCTGAGACTCACAATGGAGTTCCAGACGTTCTTTCTTGATTGATTTACATTGTTTTTATATCCAGCACTGCAAACAGCTAATCGGAAGGGTTGCGGGATACTGGACCTCCACTGATCTGACATTGATGACCTATCCCTATCGTTAGCTAATCAATTTAAAGTGAACCTGTCAGGTGCAATATGCACCCAGAACCACGAGCAGTTCTGGGTTCATATTTCTAATCTCTGAGTAATCATCCCTGTATATAGTAGCATAGATAAAGGGATCTTTAGAAAAAGTATTTCTAAAGATCTTTTATCTTATGTTAATGAGCGCGGGGACTAGTCCCAAGGGTGTATTATCCCCCGACTAGCCGCCCTCTTAGTATATTAGTATACCCACAGGGACATGCTAAGATGCTATTCAATTCAGCATCACCAGCGGTGTAGTACGTACCTGTGTTCGCTGTGACCGCCCTTCTGAATGTCTTGAGCTTTCAGTCATGTGCAGTAGACGTTTTCTAAAGATCTTATATCTATGCTACTAGATACAGGGACAGTTAGGCTATGTGCGCACTAGAAATGTGAAGTTTTTCAAGAAAATTTCTTGATAAACTTCTGGGAGTGAAAGATTTCCGGACCTCCGGAAAAAATCCGCACCAAATCCGCATGCGGATTTGCCGCGGAATAGCCGCGAATTTGCAGCGATTTTCCCGCGGGTTGTTCCCTGCGGATTTTGCAGGCTGTACTGCCGAAATCCGCAGGTACCTGCGGAAAAGAATTGACATGCTCATTTTCTCAAGAAATTTTCTCGAGAAATTCTTCTCAAGGAAATTTCTTGAGAAAAATCCGCACAGTGCGCACAGCTATTTTTTTTTTTCTCATAGAATTTGCTGGGAAATGTCTGCACAAAGATTGCAGACATTTCTCAAGAAATTTCCGCGGCAAATCCGCGGGTAAATCCGCGTGTAAAACGCACTAGTGCGCACAGAGCCTAAGGCAGGGATTAGCAATATACACCCAGAACTGCTCGTGGTTCTGGGTGCATATTGCTAATCCCTGCCTAACTGTCCGTGTATCTAGTAGCATAGATAAAGAGATCTTTAGAAAAAGTATTTCTAAATCTCCTTTATGATATGCTAATGAGTGCAGGGACTAGTCACAAGCGCATTACTTCCCCCAACTAGCCCGCTCTCTTAGCATGCCTACAGGTGCATGCTAACATGCTATTCAGTGCCCATTGCCCAGCGTCATTGGCAGTGGCGCGCGTACCTGTGTCCATTATCACTGCCTCAGACGCAGTGTTTCGGGTCAGTGGGCATGATCAGAAGTCACCGCATGACCGGAAGTGCTGGGACTTCAGATCATGCACACTGAGCTTAAACTTAGCATCTGAGGCGGTGACCCTGGGCATTGAGTAGCATGTTGGCACACCCCTGTGGGCGTGCTAACATGTTAAGAGGGCAGACTAGTTGGGAAAAATAATGCCCTTGTGATTAGTCGTTGACCTCATTAGCATATCATAAAGGATCTTTAGAAATCTTTTTTCTAAAGATCCCTTTATCTATGCTAGTGTATACAGGGACAGTTAGCCAAGGATTAGCAATATACACCCAGAACGGCTTGTGGTTCTGGGTTCATATTGGACCTGACAGGTGTTGGAGATGTTGGAAGTTGGTGTTGGAAGTGTTGGAAACCATTTGAAGGGGGAAAAACAATTATTTTTCCATCATTGCTATTGAAATGGTAAATGTGGTGGTCGTGTTGGGTATCTTGGCCTCGGACTAGGAGGCAGCTTGCTGAAGCAGAAACCTTCCACCAATGCTACATGTGTATCCATCCCAGTTGCTTCTGGATACATTATCACTTGTTACTTTGTAGCAATCAGCTGTGTTGAAGAAGCCTTTCCAAAAATCAGAAATTTGCTTGTTTTTGCAATAAACAGTGTTTGTGTGCAGGTTGCAGTGAGCGGTCTGCAATTTAGAGCATGACCTTGGAATTTATCATGTCCGTAACAAACCAGCACTGAGTAAATTGGCAACTGATGACCTAGATTTCAACAGCAATTAATAAGTTAAATCCCCAGACGCCTGTGATCAGGGATTTCTGCCTTATAAAATCTATCATATAGTTTCCGGCTAAGTTACATATATGCATGTTTTCTGATTATCTCCACGGCATGGGCCACTATTACTAGATCTGAAGTATCTGTACCTTTTAAGTCAAGTGTAGACGGCGCTTTACCATAATTTCTCTGTTTCCATCCATAGATCCACTCGTGTAAAAAGGCAAATAATGAAGCTCGTCCTTTCCTATAGGTCCTGAGCACTTCACCGTCTGTAATAATAGATTTACACCTCATATTCACTTGATTGCAATTTAAAGCCTGAATGGTAAAATCTCGTATAGAAGCGTTCTTGAATTTCCCGACAGCAGCTGCCGATCATAAACTACTTCTAGGAAGAATAATCTGCTGATTGTGCCGCCGCGGGCGCCAGAGCTCAGCGCTTATTCTCAGCGTTTAGATGCACTAAATAGGCAATCATGATCTCGTTCCATCTTCTTATCTAAATAATATAGTTTTGCTGAGATTTGGAAGCTTTAGGAAAGATATTTGCACCCCTCCCCCACCGTGATCGGACGTAGGGATGGAGGGGGTGATCACATATCGATCGGTGTCCTATATGTGGATGGATGAGTTATTTATTCCCGCCGATCTATTAGTTATCACCTTCTCTAGATGATTGTGATAATTTGGTATAGCTGGAATAATCCAAATAAATCAAGTTATCCAATTGATAGGTGATAATTTGCTTATCGTTGGGTGTGTAAGCACTGGGACCCTCATTGATCGGCAGAATGGGGGATTTTTAGTCCCATTTACAAAATGGAGTAGTAGGTCAGATAAGCTAACACTGCTCCATTAATTTCCAATAGGGCTGCCGGAAACAACCAAGTGCAACACTAGGCAGCCGGGTAGGGAGGGAATGGAGCAGCAGAGAGGATTAAAGTGCCCCTCTTTACCGGTCCCAGTGGTCGGACCCCCACTTATCAATAAGTTATCACCTATGCTGTGAACCCCTACAATTTTCACACTTTATTTTTATCTACTCGCCCTTTGTGTTTGCCCCCCCTCGCCCTTTGTGTTTGCCCCCCCTCGCCCTTTGTGTTTGCCCCCCCCCTGCCCTTTGTGTTTGCCCCCCCCTGCCCTTTAAGTTTGCCCCCCCCTCGCCCTTTGTGTTTGCCCCCCCTCGCCCTTTGTGTTTGCCCCCCCTCGCCCTTTGTGTTTGCCCCCCCCCCTGCCCTTTGTGTTTGCCCCCCCCTGCCCTTTAAGTTTGCCCCCCCCTCGCCCTTTGTTTTTGCCCCCCCCTCGCCCTTTGTTTTTGCCCCCCCCCCTTTGGCCCTTACCTTTTGCGTCGTAGAGTGGAGGTTGTTTATTAGGCAATTTTCTTCCTTTAAGGTACAAAACAGGTCTGTGTTCCCTAGAGAGAAAAAAAAAAAAAATGCCTCTGAATAAGGACATCTGTCCGAAACGCGTAAGCACAAAACACTGTGTACCTAGGATTGCCAAATATTAAGCTTTTTATGGAAGATATATAATAAAGACTTTTCTGTTGCTGAATTTTTATCTACCAATTTGCTTCCTTAAAGTCTCCTGCACAGTATAGAAGCTATATGTACTAAATCGGTGGTCACCTAGCCGGAAGTAGTGTGGTTTCTAACCAATCTGATATACAGCCATCTTTTATGCCCATGTAATATGATGATCTGTGCAGTCTTCTCAGGCTGCCTTCCACTGTGTGAGGATGGAAAGATCTGAAACAAGTCTGGAGAGGCAGTCTGTTGTGCAGCAAAGATAAACTGCTGAGACCTCTGCACCTATATGTAGTGAAAGTCATTATCAAGATATGTAGTTTTCTGCAACATGTGGAAGCCAAACTTTTATTATACCGCCATAGTCTACATGTGGATCATCAGTGGTCAGCAGCCGCCTATACTGATAGGCAGCAATTAAAGGCGTTGTACATGGTGCTGAGCCGCTATAAATGCCGGCTATAAAACAATTATTTATTATTATTATTAATAATAATAAAAAAGGGAGGTCTTCTTTCTTCACGAGCCCACTGCTCCCCTTCCTCCAGTCTTCCTGCTTTTGGGATGATGATGCGCTTCTGATGATTGACAGCTCGGATCACTGGCTTAGCTGCACCTCTTTCCCGAGCCGTGTACTTTCCATTGCTATTGAGAGAAGCCGTTTTAACTCCTCCGCATCAGAGCTGGCCACTGCACAGCAGCGCTTACAAGCCTTATAGACAAAAGCCTGAAAGCGCTGCACTCCTTGCCTAAGATGATAGACGGCAGAGGTGGCCAGTAACCTGCACAATGAGCTGTAAACCATACAATTAAAAATATCTCCATTTTTTGAGAATGGAGAGGAATTTTAAAAAGTGGTATATTGCAAACTTTTACTGGCTTGGACAATATTGGTGCAAATTGAATATTTTTCCAATATTTGAACTCTTCCTTGAATATAGTGATTTTTTTTTTCTCCTAATATTCTAATCTGCTCTAGTCAGCAGCACAAACTCCTCATATATGTGTCTGTCTTTCACAGAACAGTGAAGAAGGTTGCGCAGTACATGGCCGACGTCTTGGAGGACAGCAGAGACAAGGTGCAGGAGAACCTATTGGCCAGCGGAGGTATGACCCTATACAAACTCTGTAAAATATTAGTTTATGGGGTTGTCACAGCAAAAATTGTATCCCCTAATATTTTCTACATATGTCTGTAATGTATTGTAGGTGTATTAGAATACTTACCGATTGCCGTTTAGTCCAGTTCCAAGCATAACTTCGCCCCCCCCCCCTATGGGTCATGGACGTTTATCATCTTTGCCGGTTCTTTGCCGGTTTTCTCTGTGTGCTACTTCTACCAATAAAGTTTCCATTGACTCACGGTGTGAACGTGGCTTCCAGCCCAAACACAAACCTCTGTGTGATCAACAAGTCTGATTTGAAGTCACACGATCCAGAAGTGCAGCGGAGCAGCGCTGTAAACTGGGGAAGGCAACAAATAATTACTACATCTACACTGCATCACATACGTGTTTAGAAAGGGTTAAGGGATACAATATTTTTTTGGTAGGGCTTCTTTAACAAGTTATTACCTTCCCACAGGATAGGTGATGATATCTTTCTGACAGCTGAGGGCCACACGACGGGAACCGCCAAAATTCCTAAAATTTTGCTTTGATTAGACTTATGGACCTTCATGCCTCGCCTCGCCTCTGGCCGTCCCATAGACAATAAAAGGAGCAGTGGCCCGCACGCTTGACTATTAAAAAGGCACGGCGGCTGTTTATTTAGTAGAGGATCCGCAGCAGAAATGTCACACGTTTTTCATGTCAAAAATGTTAATTTTTTTTTTTTTTTTATACCTTCAGATTTTTTTATGGTGCATGTGAACACAATTAAAAAAACTCCATTCATGTTACATTGGTGGTTAGGGGGATTTAATGAGGAAATCCTCCATTAAAGTGCTGTGACAATAATCTGTGGATGTTGGATGGGAGCCCTGAGAACTGCCACCTGACGGCATCCATTGCTCCTGTATTGATTAGCCAGTCTGGAGCGATGTCCTCAAAATCTAACCAAACAAGAAGTTGCAGAAACCATCAGTTCGAAGGCTGTGCTCAGAGCTCCTGTCTGATGGCCACGGATCATTCATATGTCCGAAAGATGGAGTTTTCCAGATCGATATGCAGAACTGAAGTATCTCTCGTTTGGCTCTTAAGAACAAGGGTCATGATGAGTCTGTTGTGTGAGCAGAGCGGTGGTACGTATGCATGACCCTTAGCCTAGTGATGAGCGGGCACTACCATGCTCGGGTGCTCGGTATTCGTAACTATTGATGAGTGAGCACTACCATGCTCGGCTGCTCAGTACTAGTAACTAGTGATGAGCAAGCACAAACCTGCTCGGTTGCTCAGTACTCATAACCAGCAGTTGGATGCTTGGACGGGCATGACTGTACATGAATCACACCCATCCAAGCATCCAACTGCTGGTTACGAGTAGCGAGCATGGTAGTGCCCGCTCATCACTAGTTAAGAGTACTGAGCACCCGAGCATGGTAGTGCCCACTGATCGCTACTGGACCCCACTTCTCTGGTTCAGTAGCAGTCCCAGTGGTCTAATCTTTACCAATCCTACATTTATCACGTGTCCTGTGGATAAATCTTATTGGTGGGATGATGCATACATGTCCTTGATGTCTTAAAGGGCACAAATATTTTCCTTTTGATTTATATAGATTTTTTTTTTTTTAAATTTTGATTTTTGATGCCTTTAATTTGCTACGACAGCCATTCCTAAAATACCTTTACTTTTATCAAGGTCTGTTATTTTACTTGAATCTATTCTTCGTAGATGTGTTATTATCATGCGCCGTCCCTATAATGTCCTGAATGATAGGTTTTAGCACCCGTCATCGGAGGACAATAGAAGGATTGTGATTACCCGGTAAACAGCACTTTTAATATATCAGTCATTCCATTCTTAAAGGGGCAGCACATGACGACAGATGTGCGTGTGAATCAGTGGCTCTTGCCCTTGGCTGACGTCCGTGCCCTCTCACCGCTCTCTGCTCTTTGTTTTTCAGTGGATTTGGTCACATACATCACAAGGTTCCAGTGGGATATGGCGAAGTACCCCATAAAACAGTCTTTGAAGAACATCTCAGAAATAATTGCTAAAGTAAGACTCGTGTTTCCATAATGTCATTTTCCGCCTTTATGGAAACTGTAGCCCAGGGTGAGGAAAAATGGTGTCATGGAAAAGGGAATAGGATGTTTGTGTTTTTTCCTTCCTATATACGTTAACGTGACTGGGAAAAACCAGGGCTGCTGTGTTCCTGCAGACAATACATAGTGTTGTGTGAACTGTTCACATGATGCACAGAGGCAGCGGTATACCATATATAACCCATGTGGAAAGGCAGCGTGACCGTCTGAAATGCTCCAGCGCACACAAACAAAGTCACAGATCCTGAATTTAAAGCTGAGGTCTACGGACCCCCATTAGTATGCGCGGGGGGGGGGCTTTATGTATCTGGTAATCCTGATAAAACACCGTTGTCTAAGCATTTCCAGATCCTAATTTTTCAATTCTGACCGGTGTCACTTTATGTGGCCATATTTCTAGAAAGCTTCAACGTATTCCAGTGATTTTCAGATTTTATTTTTCTTCGTGACACATTGTACTTTGTGTTCATGGTAAATTTAGCTTGATAGGTTTTGCGCTTTTATTTATAAAAATTTATATATATATATATTTCTTAGAGACTTACTTAGTTTTGAAGTGACTTTGTGGGACTTCTATATTGGACCCCCCCCCCCAAGTGACACCATTTTACAAGCGGCCCCCTCCCCCTTCAACATGTTCAGAACTGCTGTCGGGTGGTAATTTATTAACCCTTCCAGTCATGCAAAGTAGCCTGACCAGAAAGAGAGTTATTTTTACCACTTAAGTGTTGATAACTTCTGAACAGGTCCCTATACCCAGCAGACTCTCAGGCAGTTATTTGGCTGTGGATGGCTCTTGGAACCATCAGGAACCCACAACCATGTCATTAGAAGGAGGCCTCATACTCTCTTAAAGGGAATTTGTCTCCAGGTTTTTGCCACCAAATCTGAGAGCAGCATAATGTAGGGGCAGAGATCCTGATTCCAGCGATGTGTTACTTACTTGGCTGTTTAGTGTAGTTTTGATAAAAATCACTGCTTAATCAGTAGGAGATTATCATTGCAGGACTACTTGGCGTGCTGCAGGTAGTCCAGCATATTCATGAGCTCTGTATAACTGCTAGATCTGCAGCCGAGAAAACATTGACAACAAACAGCTCAGTAAGTGACACATTGCTCTCAGATGAACAAAACCCTGATGACAGATTCCCTTTAAAGAAGACCTTTCACTTTATTTAAATAGAGCGTCTCATACAATTGCCACTGCTCTACTGATTCCGGAACAGTTTTTCTTTTCCTTATGTGCCCCTCCAATCTAAAGTTATGTCTCCCGGTAATAATGGTACAAAATTCTCCTTTCACCCAACTGGGCGTGCACCACAGAACTTCCTTGTGGGCGTTTTCTTTTTCTCTGCTGGCCACTCAAAAAGCAGCTACGCCCGCTTCTGTGGTACACGCCCAGTTGGGTGAAGGGAGAATTTTATACCATTATTACCAGGGGACATAACTTTATAATGGAGGGGCGTAGAAAAAAAAGAGAAACTGTTGCAGAATCAGTGAAACGGCAGAAATTTGGGGGAAAAGTACAGATTAAATATTAATTAAAAATCAATTGATAGGTCCTCTTTACACAGTATACAGCTGTTAGATCAACAGTAGATGGCTGTGTCCTGATGCCCCTCATGGACTTGCGTATTTCGGAGCTTTCTCATAGTAGTTACAGTACCGTCCACATTCACTGGCATTAGGCTGAACGGTTCCAGTTTTGGAGTATTTTTCTTTTACCTCTCGTAATAATGCATAATTTCCCCCTGTCATCCGGATCGCTGGGTGTAAGCGTCTGACTTTACCTCTTGTCCGTTTTTAGGGTGTTACACAGATTGACAATGACCTGAAGGCGCGGGCTTCTGCCTACAACAACCTGAAAGGAAACCTTCAAAATCTTGAAAGGAAAAATGCGTAAGAATCAGTATTCTGTGTCCTTTCTTTTTTTTTTTTTTTTTTTTCCTTCTCTCTACCTAGAAAATAATGATAATAAAAATCGTGAGTCTTCGGTGGTTTATACTTCTTATTGGTGTCCTCTACTAAGGACTCTAACATTTATCTTTGCTGTTTTTTTTCCCTACCTATAAGCAGCCACCCTTTAAGAAAATATCCGGCTCCGTATAAACCTTTACGACTGACGCTCTTCCATGTTTTCACTTTAGTTTTTCTTTCTTTTATTCTAAGAGGCGTAACTTTTTTGTTTTCCCACTGATATTGCCCTATGAGGGCTTGTTCTTTGCAGGACAAGTTTTAGTTTCTAAATGAAACTGCTCAATTGTTCACACAATATTCTGGAACACATCGGAGAAAACTTCTAAGGAGGGGTAAAAAAAAAAATTATTTCCACCATTTTTCTTTTTTTTTTTTTTTATGGTGTTCCATGTGTGGTAAAAATGTGATGGCAACATAATTCTCCAGGTCAGTACGATTAGTGACAACAAACGTGAAAGTTTTTTTTATTTATGTAGCAAAAATAATCACATTTTAATTTTATTTATTTTTTTGTGTCGCCCTGCAACTTTTTACATTTTTCAGTTTATGGACTTGTTTTTTTGCATGGCAAGCTGAAATCTTTTATTGGTATCACTTCAGGGTACATACAGTCTTTTGACTGTTTCTTTATTGCATTTTTGGGGGCGAGCTACTGCGACTGAAAGCAGTATATCTGATGGCCCCATTTTTATTTTATTTTTTTTCAATTGTTTTCATTTTTTTTTTAGCTTTACAGCATTTACCGGTTAAAAACACTTAGATTATGATCGGTTTGGCAATAGTTTTTTTTTGTTTTATTTATTTAAATTTAATTCTTTTTGAATTTAGGAAATAGGGGAAGATTCAAACTTTTTTTAAAAACTTTTTTCTTTGTCGCTCCATTGGGAGACCTAGACAATTGGGTGTATAGCTTCTGCCTCCGGAGGCCACACAAAGTATTACACTTTAAAAGTGTAACCCCTCCCCTCTGCCTATACACCCTCCCGTGCATCACGGGCTCCTCAGTTTTATGCTTTGTGTGGAAGGAGGCACACATCCACTCATGCATTCTCATTTTAGTTATATCGGTTGGAAGAAAAGAGGGCCCCCACGGGGCCCCCAGCATGTTCCCTTCGCACCCCACTACGTCGGCGGTGCTGTTAAGGTTGAGGTGCCCATTGCGGGTACAAAGGCCGGAGCCTCATGCCGTTTTCCTTCACCATCCCTTAGCGGCTCTGGGAGAAGTGGGATCCTGACCGGTCATCCATTTACTGGGACCGGGCTCCCTCCGCAGCCCCTGTGGGAATCTGCCGGACAGGAGTCTATTCATCCTCAGGGACCGGGCCCTGCATCTATAAGGTACTCTGTGTCCCCATGGGGACTGTGCATGGAGCGCCTTTTTCCCGGACGCTGCAGCAGCTGCTGATTTGTGATGACCGGCGGACGTCCGCGCCGACCGCGCCTGCTTGTCGGCCGCGGTCTTAAATTTAGTCCCCGGCTTCATCGCGGCCTAGTAGCAAAACTCCCGCCCCCGGGCCTGCCAGTCAGGGGTAAGGGCGGGACTGCCGACCTGACGTCGGTGGTGAGGGCTGGAGCATCCTGTATGTTTCCTCCCCCCTCACTGATCACTGTGGGGACCCCAGATTCCCGCACAGCTCTGGGAGACCTAAGGCAGGGAATCTGGAGGACACGTACTTTCCTAGCGCCGCCCACGGCTCCCTCCTCCCCTGAGAGCTCCGGCAGCCATTTTTCTTCACATTCTGCCGGTGGAGGATTTTCAGAGAAGAGCTCTGCTCTGGCGGCGGACGCATTAGTTCAGAATTGGTCGCAGTTTCGACTGCCTTATGTATTTCCTCCTCTGGCGATGCTGCCCAGAGTGTTACGCAAGATCAGGTCCGACTGTCGTCGCGCCATTCTTGTCGCTCCAGATTGGCCGAGGCGGTCGTGGTACCCGGATCTGTGGCATCTCACGGTGGGTCAGCCGTGGGCGCTTCCAGACCGCCCAGACTTGCTGTCGCAAGGGCCGTTTTTCCATCTGAATTCTGCGGCCCTCAACCTGACTGTGTGGCCATTGAGTCCTGGCTCCTAGCGTCTTCAGGGTTATCTCAGGATGTCATTGCCACTATGAGACAGGCCAGGAAACCAACGTCCGCCAAGATCTATTACAGGTCTTGGCGGATCTTCTTGTCCTGGTGCTCTGATAATGGTTTTACTCCCTGGCCTTTTGCCTTACCCATTTTTCTTTCATTCCTTCAATCCGGAATGGACAAGGGTTGTCACTAAGCTCTCTCAAGGGACAAGTATCGGCGCTCTCAGTATTTTTTCAAAAGCGCCTGGCAAGGCTTCCGCAGGTCCGCACGTTCCTGCAGGGAGTTTGCCACATAGTCCCACCTTACAAGTGCCCGCTGGAACCCTAGGACCTTAACAGGGTGCTAACTGCTCTTCAGAAACCACCTTTCGAGCTGCTGCGGGATGTCTCTTTATCATGTCTTTCGCAGAGGGTGGCATTTCTAGTGGCAGTTACTTCACTCCGAAGAGTGTCGGAGCTTGCAGCGCTGTCATGCAAAGCCCCCTTCCTGGTCTTTCACCAGGATAAGGTGGTTCTGCGTCCTGTCCCGGAATTTCTCCCTAAGGTGGTATCTCCTTTTCATCTCAATCAGGATATCTCCTTACCTTCATTTTGCCCTCATCCAATTCACCAATGTGAAAAGGATTTGCACTTATTAGATCTAGTGAGAGCACTCCGGTTCTACGTGTCTCGCACGGCGCCCCTGCGCCGTTCAGATGCGCTCTTTGTCCTTGTCGCTGGCCAACGTAAGGGTTCGCAGGCTTCCAAGTCAACCTTGGCTCGGTGGATCAAGGAACCGATTCTTGAAGCTTACCGTTCTTCGGGGCTTCCGCTTCCTTCGGGGCTGAAAGCCCATTCTACCAGAGCCGTGGGTGCGTCCTGGGCATTGCGGCACCGGGCTACGGCTCAGCAGGTGTGTCAGGCAGCTACCTGGTCTAGTCTGCACACTTTCACGAAACACTATCAGGTGCATACCTATGCTTCAGCAGACGCCAGTCTAGGTAGGCGAGTTCTTCAGGCGGCGGATGCCCACCTGTAAGAGGGAGTCGTGTCGGCTCTTTTTATCGAGGTATTCTTTTACCCACCCAGGGACTGCTCTTGGACGTCCCAATTGTCTGGGTCTCCCAATGGAGCGACAAAGAAGAAGGGAATTTGTTTACTTACCGTAAATTCCTTTTCTTCTAGCTCCTATTGGGAGACCCAGCACCCGCCCCTGTGCCCTTTGGGCTGGTTGTTCTTTTGTGTACACATGTTGTTCATGTTGAATTGTTCTTTTGGTTCATGGTCTTCAGTTCTCCGAACATCCTTCGGATTGAATTTACCCTAGACCAATTTATAAGTTTCTCCTTCCTGCTTTTGCACCAAAACTGAGGAGCCCGTGATCCACGGGAGGGTGTATAGGCAGAGGGGAGGGGTTACACTTTTAAAGTGTAATACTTTGTGTGGCCTCCGGAGGCAGAAGCTATACACCCAATTGTCTGGGTCTCCCAATAGGAGCTAGAAGAAAAGGAATTTACGGTAAGTAAACAAAATTCCCTTCTTTTACTCTCCTTAGGTAACTTAAACCTGTCTGATCTCACGCATTATATACCGCAATATTTAGTAACCAAGAATGATTGATTGATTGGAGCTAAAGGTTCAACTTGATGGCACAAGTTGTTTTTTCAACCTATGTAATAGTATTGCAGTGTATAGGAAAAATGATGGTCATCTGTGATACCCATCCTGTGGTTGGGCTTTACAGGAGTACAAAGGGGGGGGGGGGGGGCGCCTTGGGCAAGCTTTCTGCTTCCATGGCCACCCATTTACTCTCCACCCTCACATTGAGGTGGACGGCAATGGGCGTTGGTGCACACCCTAGTAGCCACCCCATTCAAATGCTATTGTTGGTGATTGACAACAGCATTGATGCAGTTAAACAGCAGCGATCGGAGCACAGGTGACTGCTGTTAGAGGCAGCAGGTGACTGCTGTTAGAGGCAGCAGCTGGCTGTATAAAGTGGTCAGGGCCCACCCTGCGTGAAGCTGACTCTGCTCCTCAGCCTGCTCCGTACACCTGCACTCCCACTCCACAATCAGATTGAGGTGGGCGGCGTTGGTGCATGTCCTTGTAGCCACGCCATTCAAATGCCGTCGTCAGTGATTGACAGCAGCACTTAAACGGCAACGATCGGAGCGCAGGTCAATGCCGTCAGAGGCAGATGCTTTGCTGGAGAACACAGCCGGCACCTGCCCTGTGTGGAGCAGGCTCGGTTCCTGAGCCTGCTCCATACACCTGCATCCGACATACAGTACAAACCAAAAGTTTGGACACACCTTCTCATCTCTAGAACAACTGTTAAGAGGAGACTTTGTGTAGCAGGCCTTCATGGTAAAATAGCTGCTAGGAAACCACTGCTAAGGACAGGCAACAAGCAGAAGAGACTTGTTTGGGCTAAAGAACACAAGGAATGGACATTAGACCAGTGGAAATCTGTGCTTTGGTCTGATGAGTCCAAATTTGAGATCTTTGGATCCAACCACCATGTCTTTGTAGAAAAGGTGAACGGATGGACTCTACATGCCTGGTTCCCACTATGAAGCATAGAGGAGGAGGTGGGATGGTATGGGTGTGCTTTGATGGTGACACTGTTGGAGATTTATTCAAAATTGAAGGCATACAGAACCAGCATGGCTACCACAGCATCTTGCAGCGGCGTGCTATTCCATCCGGTTTGCGTTTAGTTGGACCATCATTTATTTTTCAACAGGACAATGACCCCAAACACACCTCCAGGCTGTGTAAGGGCTATTTGACTAAGAAGGAGAATGATGGAGTGCTACGCCAGATGACCTGGCCTCCACAGTCACCAGACCTGAACCCAATCGAGATGGTTTGGGGTGAGCTGGACCGCAGAGTGAAGGCAAAAAGGCCAACAAGTGCTAAGCATCTCTGGGAACTGCTTCAAGACTGTTGGAAAACCATTTCCGGTGACTACCTCTTGAAGCTCATCAAGAGAATGCCAAGAGTGTGCAAAGCAGTAATCAAAGAAAAAGACGGCTACTTTGAAGAACCTAGAATATAAGACATATTTTCAGTTGTTTCACACTTTAAGTATTTCATTCCACATGTGTTAATTCATAGTTTTGATGCCTTCAAAGTGAATCTACAATTTTCAGAGTCCTGAAAATAAAGAATACTCTTTGAATGAGAAGGTGTGTCCAAACTTTTGGTCTGTACTGTATAACATACATGTACATTACATGTTAGGAAGGGGCGTTAAAATGATAGATACTGATCCTTCTAGTGGAGATGCAGCGAGATTCAAGACCAAGTAGGAAACTAAGTAGGAAAATGTGATTATTGTAGGAAGTGAGTCACTTCTTGACAGGTTTACTCATGTGAATCTTTAACTTCTTTAAATGCAATTATAAAAACCTAAGCAGCACGGCACTGACGCTCTACAGTCAGGGGCCACACGGCCAGCGCAAGCCGATCCCATAAACCGTAAGAGGGCATTTACATCCGAGACTTTGGCATATGTTAACAATATGTAATATACAGTGGCTTGCGAAAGTATTCGGCTCCCTTAAATATTTCAACCTTTTCCCACATTTCAGGCTTCAAACATAAAGATAAACCATTTTAATATTCTGGTGAAGAATCAACATCAAGTGGGACACAATTGTGAAGTTGAATGAAATTTATTGCTTATTTTAAACTATTATAAAAAATAATAAACTGAAAAGTGGAACATGCAATATTATTCGTCCCCTTTAAGTTAATACTTTGTAGCGCCACCTTTTGCTGCGATTACAGCTGCAGTCGCTTGGGGTCTGTGTCTATCAGTTTTGTACATCGAGAGACTGAAATTCTTGCCCATTCTTCCTTTGCAACCAGCTGGAGCTGAGTGTGGTTGGATGGAGGCGTTTGTGAACAGCAGTTTTCAGCTCTTTCCACAGATTCTCGATTGGATTCAGGTCTGGACTGTGACTAGGCCATTCTAACACCTGGATGCGTTTATTTGTGAACCATTCCATTGTAGATTTTGTTTTATGTTTGGGATCATTGTCTTGTTGGAAGATAAATCTCCGTCCCAGTCTCAGGTCTTTTGCAGACTCCAACAGGTTTTCTTCAAGAATGGTCCTGTATTTGGCTCCATCCATCTTCTCATCAATTTTAACCATCCTCTCTGTCCCTGCTGAAGAAAAGCAGGCCCAAACCATGATGCTGCCACCACCATGTTTGACAGTGGGGATGGTGTGTTCAGGGTGATGAGCTGTGTTGCTTTTATGCCAAACATATCGTTTGACATTGTGCCCAAAAAGTTCGATTTTGGTTTCATCCGATCAAAGTACCTTCTTCCACATGTTTGGTATGTCTCCCAGGTGGCTTGTGGCAAACTTTAAACAACACTTTTTATGGATATTTTTTGAGAAATGGCTGTTTTTTTGCCACTCTTCCATAAAGGCCAGATTTGTGCAGTGTACGACTGATTGTTGTCCTATTGACAGACTCTCCCACCTCAGCTGTAGATCTCTGCAGTTCATCCACAGTGATCATGGGCCTCTTGGCTGCATCTCTGATCAGTCTTCTCCTTGTTTTAGATGAAATTTTTGAGGGCTGGCCGGGTCTTGGTAGATTTGCAGTGGTATGATACTCCTTCCATTTTAATATGATCGCATGCACAGTGCTTCTTGGGATGTTAAAAGTTGTGGAAATCTTTTTGTAACCAAATCCGGCTTTAAACTTCTCCACAACAGTATTATGGACCTGCCTGTTGTGTTCCTTGGTCTTCATGATGCTCTCTGCGCTTTAAACAGAACACTGAGACTATCACAGAGCAGGTGCATTTATACGGAGACTTGATTACACACAGGTGGATTATATTTATCATCATCAGTCATTTAGGACAACATTGGATCTTTCAGAGATCCTCAATGAACTTCTGGAGTGAGTTTGCTGCACTGAAAGTAAAGGGGATGAATAATATTGCACACCCCAATTTTCAGTTTATTCTTTTTTACAAAAGTTTAAAATAAGCAATAAATTTCGTTCAACTTCAGAATTGTGTCCCACTTGTTGTTGATTCTTCACCATAACATTAAAATTTTTCTCTTTTAAGCCTGAAATGTGGGAAAAGGCTGAAAAATTCAAAGGGGCCGAATACTTTCACAAGGCACTGTACATGTCTGATGGGTGCAGGTTCCTTTTCCTGAAGAGTGGAGGTCTCCTTGTGCTCTGCAGTCCTTTCCATTAATCTTTATATGAGCTCCTAAAACGGACAAGTTTCACTGCTCCCATCCCGTGTAAAGGAGAGAGCCGGTCACATTCGTTACCACCTCACCTCCTCCTTACAGGATGCCATTATCCAGGAATCCCATACAGGGGACAAGGCACACTGTTAGGACTTACCAGTCCCTGCTCCTGCTTAATCTCCACTTTTCTTCCCTCTAACAAAGAAAATCCATGTGAGTATGTCTGTGATCAGATGGGTGGGAGAAGGACCCTGCAGGTGGCAGGTTGTGCACCCCTGTAATACAGCTATCAGGTGTGTGCCAGTGTCCATCACATAACAAGAACACTAATAATGAGCGTTCCTTTCAATGACAGCAAACTGAGATCTTTAAGACCCATTGATTCAAAAAGTACAGAGGACAATTGTATAACGTTTCCTTATATTCTTGAATACAAGATCCTCGGCGATCACTCCGTACAAATAGTCGTTTATTTTTTTTAAATCCTTTTAGTTTTTATAAAATTGTCTGATTCTATTATTTTGACCTCATTACAGTTTCTTTATAATTGTCTTTTGTGGTCTTACCATAATTGATCTTAGTAATTATGCAATTGTGTTATCCCTACAGAGGAAGCTTAATAACCAGAAGCCTGGCCGAAATTGTGAAGAAAGAAGACTTCATCCTGGATTCTGAATACCTGATCACACTATTAGTTGTCGTCCCAAAGTAAGTGGTGTCTGCAGCAAAAAGAACCATGATCACTAGGTGCAGGTCTGTAAGGAGATGCCCATCATTGTCCCATCCATTATCATCATTATCTTCCATTCTTCATTATCTCCATCTATCCATCAACTCCATCTATGCATGCACCCACCATTACCAACATCCATCCAACCATCTTCGCTTGCTTCCATCCTTTCCGCCCCGTCTCCATTCTTTCCACCCCCACTCCATCCTTTCCGCTCGCCCCCCCTCTATCCTTTCCGCCCCCCTTCTATCCTTTTCAGCCCCCTTCTATCCTTTCCGCCCCCTCCATCCTTTCCGCCCCCCCTCCATCCTTTCCGCCCCCCCCCCATCCTTTCCGCCCCCCCCTCCATCCTTTCCTCCCCCCCTCCATCCTTTCCGCCCCCCCCTCCATCCTTTCCGCCCCCCCCTCCATCCTTTCCGCCCCCCCTCCATCCTTTCCGCCCCCTCCATCCTTTCCGCCCCCCCTCCATCCTTTCCGCCCCCCCTCCATCCTTTCCGCCCCCCCTCCATCCTTTCCGCCCCCCCTCCATCCTTTCCGCCCCCCCTCCATCCTTTCCGCCCCCCCTCCATCCTTTCCGCCCCCCCTCCATCCTTTCCGCCCCCCCCTCCATCCTTTCAGCCCCCCCTCCATCCTTTCCGCCCCCCCTCCATCCTTTCCGCCCCCCCCCATCCTTTCCGCCCCCCCCCATCCTTTCCGCCCCCCCCTCCATCCTTTCCGCCCCCCCCTCCATCCTTTCCGCCCCCCCCTCCATCCTTTCCGCCCCCCCTCCATCCTTTCCGCCCCCCCTCCATCCTTTCCGCCCCCCCTCCATCGTTTCCGCCCCCCCCTCCATCCTTTCCGCCCCCCCTCCATCCTTTCCGCCCCCCCTCCATCCTTTCCGCCCCCCCTCCATCCTTTCCGGCCCCCCTACATCCTTTCCGGCCCCCCTACATCCTTTCCGGCCCCCCTACATCCTTTCCGGCCCCCCTACATCCTTTCCGGCCCCCCTACATCCTTTCCGGCCCCCCTCCATCCTTTCCGCTCCCCCTCCATCCTTTCCGCCCCCCCTCCATCCTTTCCGCCCCCCCTCCATCCTTTCCGCCCCCCCTCCATCCTTTCCGCCGCCCCCTCCATCCTTTCCGCCGCCCCATCCATCCTTTCCGCCGCCCCATCCATCCTTTCCGCCGCCCCTCCATCCTTTCCGCCGCCCCTCCATCCTTTCCGCCGCCCCTCCATCCTTTCCGCCGCCCCCTCCATCCTTTCCGCCGCCCCCTCCATCCTTTCCGCCGCCCCCTCCATTTTTTCCGCCCCCCTCCATCCTTTCCGCCCCCTCTCCATCCTTTCCGCCGCCCCCTCCATCCTTTCCGCCGCCCCCTCCATCCTTTCCGCCGCCCCCTCCATCCTTTCCGCCGCCCCCTCCATCCTTTCCGCCGCCCCCTCCATCCTTTCCGCCGCCCCTCCATCCTTTCCGCCGCCCCCTCCATCCTTTCCGCCGCCCCCTCCATCCTTTCCGCCGCCCTCTCCATCCTTTCCGCCGCCCCCTCCATCCTTTCCGCCGCCCCCTCCATCCTTTCCGCCGCCCCCTCCATCCTTTCCGCCGCCCCCTCCATCCTTTCCGCCGCCCCCTCCATCCTTTCCGACCCCCCCCCTCCATCCTTTCCGACCCCCCCCCTCTCTATCCTTTCCGCCCCCAGCCACCCTTTCCGCCTCTCCATTTATCCAACCTCCATCCATCCTCCATTATCACTGTCACCCCCATAATCTACTTTTAGCAGTTACCTTCATTTAGCACAATGGTGACATACTTTGCAGGGAAACACAAATTGTTTTGGATGCTAAACTAGCTAGTAGTCCCCTTTTCTCAATCATATATAAAGTAGTAGTGTTGGCTAAATAATGGTGAGATATGGATGTTCATCCTTCTGTCCATCACCCCTCGTATGATACGCACATCTTTACAAATATTGTAATTTCCAAATATATTTGGAGACCTACCATCTGGGGCAAATCCATTTGACATTGTGTCAGGACATGGGCGCTCATGAACATCCTTGGTAACTTTGTATATAACTATTTGATGATTGGTTGATCATTTTGTTTTATTAAAGAGCAAGTATTTTGTATACTGTTTTTCAGAATGAATTATAATGATTGGGTTAAGCAATATGAAACTCTAGCAGAGATGGTCGTCCCACGTTCCAGCAGGTAAGTGACCAGCGAGCGATACGAGGATCTGTTGTGTAGGGGAGTCGCCCAACCCCATCTGGACAGGAGATGGCAGAGTAAGAAGGATTGGGCATGTTGAATTTCTTTTGTGCCCGATCAACTTCATTTTACAGAAAATTAGCCATTGTGAGGGATTTTTTCTTATTGAAATATACTGTACATACTGTAGATGTTTTTAGCTCAATTATTTTGTAGGGGAGTCAGGAGAAATAATTTGGACATCAGTTATCTGAACAGTATAGCTACCTTGTCCTTTCACCCACTGTGTGCATGGGTATATATATATATATATATATATATATATATATATATATATATATATATATATATATATATATATATATATATATATATATATATATATATATAAAAATTATATTAGTGCCTTGCGAAAGTATTCGGCCCCCTTGAATTTTTCAACCTTCTCCCACATTTCAGGCTCCAAACTTAAAGATAAAAATTTTAATGTCGCGGTGAAGAATCCACAACAAGTGGGACACAATTGTGCAGTTGAACGAAATTTATTGCTTATTTTAAACTTTTGTAGAAAAGAATAAACTGAAAATTGGGGCGTGCAATATTATTCATCCCCTTTACTTTCAGTGCAGAAAACTCACACCAGAAGTTCATTGAGGATCTCTGAATGATCCAATGTTGTCCTAAATGACTGATCATGATAAATATAATCCCCTGTGTGTAATCAAGTTTCCGTATAAATGCACCTGCTCTGTGATAGTCTAAGGGGTACTTTGCATGCTACGACATCGCTAGCGATCTTGTTAGCGATGTGAAATTCTAGATTGCAAGTGCGATCTTTCGGGATTGCACATAGGTCATTTTACGCATGTGCGATCTCAGAAGATCGCACTTGCGATCTAGAATTTCACATCGCTAACGAGATCGCTAGCGATGTCGCAGCATGCAAAGTACCCCTTAGTGTTCTGTTTAAAGCGCAGAAAGCATCATGAAGACCAAGGAACACAACAGGTTGGTCCGTGATACTGTTGTGGAGAAGTTTAAAGCTGGATTTAGTTACAAAAAGATTTCCAAAACTTTAAACATCCCAAGGAGCACTGTGCAAGCGATCATATTGAAATGGAAGAAGTATCATACCACTGCAAATCTACCAAGACCCGGCCGTCCATCCAAACTTTCATCTCAAATAAGGAGAAGAGTGATCAGAGATGCAGCCAAGAGGCCCATGATCACTGTGGATGAACTGCAGAGATCTACAGCTGAGGTGGGAGGGTGTGTCTATAGGACAACAGTCAGTCGTACACTGCATAAATCTGGCCTTTATGGAAGAGTGGCAACAAGAAAGCCATTTCTCAAAGATATCCATAAAACGTGTCGTTTAAAGTTTGCCACAAGCCACCTGGGAGACACACCAAACATGTGGAAGAAGGTGCGCTGGTCAGATGAAATCAAAATTTAACTATTTGGGCACAATGCCAAACAATATGTTTGGCGTAAAAGCAACACAGCTCCATCACCCTGAACACACCATCCCCACTGTCAAACATGGTGGTGGCAGCATCATGGTTTGGGCCTGCTTTTCTTCAGCAGGGACAGGGAAGATGGTTAAAATTGATGGATGGAGCCAAATACAGGACCTTTCTTGAAGAAAACCTGTTGGAGGCTGCAAAAGACCTGAGACTGGGACGGAGATTTGTCTTTCAACAAGACAATGATAGCAAGCATAAAGCAAAATCTACAATGGCAATGGAATGGTTCACAAATAAACGCATCCAGGTGTTAGAATGGCCAAGTCACAGTCCAGACCTGAATCCAATCGAGAATCTGTGGAAAGAGCTGAAAACTGCTGTTCACAAACGCCTCCATCCAACCTCACTCATCTTCAGCTGTTTGCAGGGGAAAAATGGGCAAGAATTTCAGTCTCTCGATGAGCAAAGCTGAGACACATACCCCAAGCGACTTGCAGCTGTAATCGCAGCAAAAAGTGGCGCTACAAAGTATTAACTTAAAGGTGACGAATAATATTGCACCCCCCAATTTTCAGTTTATTATTTTTTATAAAAGTTTAAAATAAGGAATAAATTTCGTTCAACTTCACAATTGTGTCCCACTTGTTGATTCTTCACTATAAAATTAAAGTTTTTCAATTCAAGGGGGACGAATACTTTCGCAAGGCACTGTATGTATATTATGTGTGACATCTGCTTTCGTAGTAGAGTGACTTGTGTGGTTGTGATATAGATGATAAACTGTTCTCTATCTCTATTTACCCCTCAGTGTGTTATCAGAAGACCAGGACAGTTACCTGTGTAATGTTACCCTGTTCAAAAAAGCCGTAGACGATTTCCGGCACAAAGCCAGAGAAAATAAGTAAGTTCTCATGTGGATTGTCCCTGAAGATGGACCGGCTGCGGACATATAGTGGCACTATATAATATTTCTGGTCCTTACAGGTTCGTTGTCCGGGATTTCCAATACAATGAAGAGGAGATGAAAGCCGATAAAGAAGAAATGAACAGACTGTCTACTGACAAGAAGAAGCAATTTGTAAGGACTGTGCTCTATACTTAGATCACAGACTCTATAAGACCCCATAGAGCTCAGAGCAGACCCCATAGAGCTCAGAGCAGACCCCATTGAGGGCTGTGCAACTTAAGTAAAGTCACTCTCCCCTTTCTATTCATTGTACTGATGTCTCCACTAATTTTTCAATGTACCTTGTTCTTATTTTACTCCCTTGATAATTGATATAACTTTGACTAGCTGCAGTGACCACCACAGGGAGCCAACAGAATATGCATTTGATGCGCCCCAGGGCCTAGGGTTACTCAGTTCCGGGTGTTGGATACAGAGGGGTGGCCGGTGCCCGGTTCCGTGACCCCGGGGGTGGCTTGCAAAAGAAGGGATATTTCCAAGGGAATATGTAAATGTTTGTGACGCCACTTGCAGTATGCGGCTATTTAGGGGAAAGCCGCCGCTGCTTAATGTCCTCTGCTGGGGCTGCGGGTGTGGTGCAGCATAGATGTTGAACCCTCCACAAGTAAGGTTAGGCTCCAGGGGTGGATGATAAGGAGAGTAGTTGTTTGTGCAGAAGATGTAGCTAGGACTCAGATAACACGGGTACTGCGGTTCAACTTTGTTTTTACTCACAGTTGCCTGGTCCAGCAACCCGCTTCTTGCTGGTTCTGAGGTCCTAGGTTCCTTTTGGTCCCTTTGCGGGTGTGGTGACCCAGTGAACTCCTCCTAAAGTTACTGCCCGAACTAGGGTCATGCACCCTGCCGTGCTCAATCCGAGGGGTGTTGGTTCAGTATTCCCCTCCAGTTACTGTTCTCCTTTTTTTAGGTAATCGGGGTCTCCTCCAGACCCCACACACACCGACCGACGTCTCCAACCGTCACTCTCTTCACCCTCACTGTAACTAACTGACAAATTGACCACTCCCCTCCCTGGGCTTCTGGCTACCGGATTGGGCAGCTCCCAGCCAATGGGCAGTTAACCCTATAAACCCGTTGCTAACCTGTTGCTCAGTCTGGGAAGAAGGCAATGTAAAGTGTATGTAGTGCGGGTTACCACCATTGGTCTTCCTGGAACCTGGGGTAATGCAGTCCTCTGCGCCACCTGTCACCTCAGGGTGCGCCACCTGTCACCTCAGGGTGCGCCACCTGTCACCTCAGGGTGCGCCACCTGTCACCTCAGGGTGCGCCACCTTTATGCAGTGCTGGCGGCAGGCATTTCAGTGGCAAGCAATGCAAGCAGTTAGGCACGATATCCTCTGTCCAGCGACTTATTTCCTGGAAACTGTTCTTGTTGCATCAGAGAACTTTTATCCCAGTTACAAAATATTGTGACGGGTTGGATGCCTTACCGCAGATCCATTCATTCTCTATGGGGCAGATAGAAAAAGCCGAGCGTGGCACTCAGAAGCCCCATAGGGAATAAATGGAGCAACGGACGACCCGTGCACTGCTGCTCAATTCCAAAGGGGATAAAAGTTCCCTGTTCTCCCAATCGGATTCCTGTGGTACTGACCCCAACCGATCTGGAAGTTTCCACATGCAGATAGTGATAACTTGTTCTCACCAGACAACCCCTTTTAAAGGGAACCAATCATCAGGATTTTCTATATAAGCTAAAGCCAGTGCTATACTTGTGCTATAATGCTGATTCTATCCATACCTTTAGTGGGGAGATTGGATGTTTAGGTTTTGAAACCCAAGAAAGTAAAGTTTATAAAATCGGCAGCTTCTTAAGTGACAGAAGCTGAGGAGGAGATAATATCTGGGGGGTATTCAGAGTTATCCCCTCCCCCTGTTAGAATTAGCATAAGTATTCTATAATCGACCTAGCAGGACCTGTGCTGATGTCATACCAATGTGACCAGAAGGGGCTGGGCCTCCGCCAACAAAGCTTATACCACGAAGCAACATTTTTCTGTTGGCTGAGGCCCTGCCCACTCTGCTCACATGGGTATGACATCAGCACAGGCCCTGCTAGGTCAATTTTATAATGGTTATGCTAATTCTAACAGGGGGAGGGGATAACTATGGATTCCCCCCCCCACAGATATTATCTATTCCTCAGCTGCTGTCACTCAAGAAGCTGCCGATTTTATAAACTTTACTTTTTGTGATTCAAAACCTAAGGTAAAAAAATGCGGGGACCAACCTGCGGGAAATTACACATCAAAAACGCGGTAAAAACGCAGGTGTGTTATTGGTGCGTTTTTTGAACACAAGTGCGCTAATCTTTCAGACTCAAGAAATTTCTTGAGAAAAATCTTTTTTCTAGTTCGCACAAGGCCTAAACATCCGAGCTGACAACTAAAGGTATGTATAAAATCAGCCTTATAGTGCCAGTATAGCACTGGCTTTAGCTTATATAAGAAATTCCTGGCGATTAGTGCGCTTTAAGGGTGATATCTGAACTATCACCCTTTTGTTTATTGTCGGGAACTGCCAAAAATTTGGGGTTTTTTTGCCATTTACAAAGATGCAATCAGTTGTTTGCCATTTGATCACTGTTTTAATGACTGGACAGCATGTCCTCTCCCTGTGTATACAGTAATGCCTATTGGTGCACTCTGCCTGTTTTGAATGGTGCACTTCTAGTGACAGCCATCTGCCTTGTATACATCATTCTTTCTGTTCTCATCTGCTATTAATTTAGCTAGGATCATTCTGTATCCAAGGCCCAGAATCCCACATGGACGTCTCCCATAGAAAGTGGCACAAATAAAAATAAAACTGAGATTTGTATACAGCGATCAGTCAGCGTGTGTAAGAAAACAAAAGCTGTTTTGGAATTAAGTGATATTCCTGTTAATATCAATTACCGTATTTTTCGCTTTATAAGACGCACCTGATTATAAGACCAAATTTGGTGAAGGAAAAGAGATTTTTTTTTTTTTTTTTGTTAAATGGGGTCTGTCTTATAATGCCAGTGTCCATTTAAAAAATCATATAGTGTATATGTCCCTCATAGCCCCCACATCCTAAAATTAGCCCTCTTAATCTGTATATGGCCCTCTTATTTTGAATATAGCCCCCTTGTGCTGGCACATGTCCCCCAGTGATGCCACATGTCCCCTATTGCTGGCACATGTCTCCTATTGATGGAACACGTCCCCTATTTATGCCACACGTCCCCCTGTGCTGGAACACGTCCCCTACAGCTGGCACAGGTCTCATATGGATGGCACACGTCCCCCTGTGCTGCCCATGGCCCCTTATGGATGGCACACGTCCCCCTGTGCTGCCCATGGCCCCCTATGGATGGCACATGTCCCCCTGTGTTAGATATTGCCCCCCTATGGATGGCACACATCCCCCCTGTGCTGCCCATGGCCCCCTATGGATGGCACACGTCCCCCTGTGTTAGATATGGCCCCCATGCTGCTGCCCATAGTAAAATAAACACTTTACTTTACCTTCTCCAGTGCTGTCCTCCCTCCTGTCTCCCTCCGTGCTTCTGATCTCCTGCACTTCCTGGTTCTTGGTGCCGGTCATGTGATCGGCACAGCAGAGAGATATCATCTCTGCGTGCCTGATCACAGCGGCAGCAGGAGACCGGGAGATCAGCGCTGGAGGAGGTAAATAAAGAGTTTTTTTATTTTACTATGGGCAGCAGCATGGGGTCCATATCTAACACAGGGGGGACATCTGCCATCAAAGGGGGGCGCAGGCAGATATAATATGCACCGCTACCCCAGCCCATCACCACAGTGCGGTTTCAGCACCACAGTGATTGACAGCGGCAGTGCATATTATATGAGCGGGAGCAGGAGATTTAACGCTGCCTGCCTGCAGCTTTCACCAGCCCTCAGCAGCGCTCTAGAGCGGACCCCACCTCCCCTGGGCTTTAGTGTGTGTGTGTGTGTGTATGTATGTATGTATGTGTGTATGTATGTATGTGTGTGTATATATGTGTGTGTGTATATATATATATATATATATATATATATATATATATATATATATATATATATATATATATATATATATATATATCCCCACCCCGTATATTCGGATTATAAGACGCACCCCCTACTTTCCCCCAAAATTTGGGGGAACAAAGGTGCTTCTTATAAAGCGAAAAATACGGTGGTTTAATGGGAATATGACATCTACATAACCTGTATTGCTTTCTTCGGCGCTCCATTGGGAGACCCAGACGATTGGGTGTATAGCTACTGCCTCCGGAGGCCACACAAAGCATTACACTAAAAAGTGTAAGGCCCCTCCCCTTCTGGCTATACACCCCCAGTGGGATCACTGGCTCACCAGTTTTCTGCTTTGTGCGAAGGAGGTCAGACATCCACGCATAGCTCCACTGTTTTTAGTCAGCAGCAGCTGCTGACTATGTCGGATGGAAGAAAAGTGGGCCCATATGGGGTCCCCAGCATGCTCCCTTCTCACCCCACTTGCGGTTTGTAAGGTTGAGGTACCCATTGCGGGTACGGAGGCTGGAGCCCACATGCTGTTTTCCTTCCCCATCCCCCCTCAGGGCTCTGGGCGAAGTGGGATCTTACCGGTCTCCAGGCACTGAGACCGGGCTCCATCCACAGACCCAGAGAACCTGCTGGATATGGAGCTGAGTATCGTCAGGGACAGGCCCTGCTACATTAAGGTACTCTGTGTCCCCGGGCAAGCGCGCACACACACACCAGCATTGCTGGGAGTGTTAGTGCGCCGGGGGCAACAGCGCGGAGCGCTCGTGCTATTATTCACTACAGCTTTGCTGAGTGACTTTATGTATTGGGAACTGCCGCGCCGGCCGTTGCTGGGTGTTTTTTACATTGTGGCGCGGCTGGGACTTGTGGTGCGCCGGGGACTTCCGCGCTGGCCGTGCACATGGACGGCCGCGCTTATTACTCGAGTCCCCGGCTTTGCGGCCTAGTTTTCGTTTCGTTCCCGCCTCCAGCCCTGCCAGTCAGGGGAGAGGCGGGACGCTGTACAGACAGTCAGCGCCGAGGGCTGGAGTCTGCTTTGCATTCTCCAGCCCCCTTCACTGGACACAGTGGGACGCCAGTTTCCCGCTCTTGTCTGGGGCACGCCCACGGCCCGCCCCTCGTCACACGAGCTGGAGAAGGACGCCGGCAGCCATTCCTGCACGCAGTCCGAGCTGGGGAACGGAGACATGCTCTGGGCAACCAACACAGGGCTCTGGCGACCACACACCCGCGTTATAGGCGGGCGGTAAGCAGCACCTGAAGTGCTGACCCCACTAAATACCGAAGTGTCCATTTGTATTTTATGCTTGTATGCTATACACTGCACTGTAGGTCGCTATCTTTGGCTATATGCCCTTCTAGATGGCGAGATAACAGCAGCAAAAACGCAAGGGTGCTAAGGCACAGGTTTTCTATGCTGCTTGTATTGCATGGCTGAAGTGTTCATTTGTACTTATGCTTGGATGCTATACATTGCACTGTACGGTCGCTACTCTTGGCTATATTCTCCTAGAGGGCTGGACAACAGCAGCAAAAAAAAAAAAAGCATGGGTGCCAAGGCACAGGCTTTATAGGCTGCTTGTACTGCATGTGCTGAAGTGTTCATTTGTATATATGCTTGTATGCTATACATTGCACTGTACGGTCGCTACTCTGGGCTATATTCTCCTAGATGGCTGGACAACAGCAGCATAAAAGCAAGGGTGCCAAGGCACAGGCTTTCTATGCTGCTTGTATTGCATGTGCTGAAGTGTTTATGCTTGTATGCTATACATTGCATAGATGACTAGAATACAGCAGCAAAAAAGCAACACAGGCTTTCTATGCTGCTTTTCCTGCATGTGATACTGTTCCAACGGCAGGTTCCACTGACCCCCATTGTGTGCAATGCTCCCCTGTAGCACTTGGTCAGCCGGGGTCTCTACTAGAGGTGGCCAAAGGAACCACCTGTGAACCCTGTCCAGGGACAGGGACGGAGATTGTCATGCAGTCCAGACAGGCCATGGGCAATCTTGATTAATGCTCCCTGGCCACCCTCATTTGGAACGTACTCAGTGCTCCGGGGGGGTCCCAGGCATTCCAGGGTGAAGGCTCTGACACGGACGGCAGTCCCAGACAGCCTAAGCTAGCTCGCTGGGTGCGACACTCGGCTTCATCACTGGTCAAGGTCCCAGCAGGACGACTCTCTGTATGATGAGGCAGACGTAGCTGATCAGGGCTTTGGTCCTGACACCGCTCTCAATCCGGATACACCGGATGGTGACGCCATAGTGAATGATCTTATAGCGTCCATCAATGGAATGTTGCATATTTCTCCCTCAGCTCCCCCAGTGGAGGAGTCAGCTTCACAGCAGGAGAAATCCTTTTTCAGTACTCATGCGTAGATTGAGTACTTTTTCTGGCCACGCTGACTTCAGAGACGCAGTTCAGAAACACCACGCTTACCAGATAAACGTTTTCTCCAAACGTATTAAGGATGCACGTTATCCCTTTACCCTGACGTGGTAAAGCCCTGGACCCAGGGTCCAAAGGTGGATCCCCCAATCTCCAGGCTTGCGGCTAGATCCATAGTTGCAGTGGAGATGGGAATTCACTTCAAGATGCCATTGACAGACAGATAGACCTCTGGTTGAAATCTGTCTGTGAAGCTATCAGCGTGTCGGTTGCTCCGGCATTCGCAGCCGTATGGGCACCCTAACCTATTTCAGCTGGTCTTGCGCAGCTGGTCTTGAGCACATGTACATCTGTGCCGCAGGTGGTGTCCTTAACCTCGCAATGTCTGCATTGCGACTTACCCTAGTAATGCTGTCCTGGGGGGACAGTCGAGGTTGGTCCTTCCCAGGCTCGGGCAAGTCCCAATTGTCCTCGTCTAAAAGGGCTCAAAAGGCTCAGAGGGGCTCAGATTCCGGCCGGGCTCATTCACGCCCAAGGAAGGCAGCAGGAGGAACCGCTACCAAGGCGATCTCCTCATGTATTTCAGCTCTCTCTCTCCGCATCCGCGGTGGGTGGCAGAATCTCCCGCTTCTGGGTACATTTAGCTGCCACAGGTCACAGACCGGTGGGTGAGAGACATTGTGTCTCACGTGTACAGGATAGAGCTCTGTTCTCGTCCTCCGGCTCGATTCTTCAGAGTTCCCCCCCCCCCCCCCCCCCCCACCGAGCCGATGCTCTTCTGCAGGCAGAAGGAGTGGTAATCCCTGTTCCTCTTCAGGAACAAGACACGGTTTTTTCCTCCAATCTTATTGGGGTGCCAAAAAAGGGTGGCTTTTTCCGTTCCGTTCTGGACCTAAAACTGCTCACCAAGCACGTGAAGGCCAGGCGGTTCCGGATGTAACTCTCCGCTCCGTCATTGCCTCAATGTCTCAAGGAGATTTCCTAGCATCAATAGACATCAGGATGCTTATCTCCACGTGCCGATTGCCCCAGAGCACCAGCGTTTGCTACGTTTCGTTATTGAAGACGAGCATCTTCAGTGCGTACCACTGCCCTTCGGTCTGGCGACAGCCCTACGGGTTTTCACCAAGTTCAGGGCAGCAGTGGGAGCAGTCCTGCACTCTCAGGGTCACTCTGTGATCCTTACTGGACGATCCACTTGTCAAGGCACCCTCTCAAGAGGCATGCCGACACAGCCTGAACGTGGCGCTGGAGACTCTCCAGAGTTTCGGGTGGATCATCAACTTTTCAAGGTTACATCGGGCACCGACCCAATCGCTGATATATCTGGGCATGGAGTTTCACACTCCCTCAGCGATAGTGAAGCTTCCGCTGGACAAGCAGCGTTCACTACAGACGGGGGTGCAGTCTCTCCTTCAAGGCCAGTCACACTCCTTAAGACGCCTCATGCAGAGGCAGTCACTTTCGCGCAGTTTCATCTGCGTCCACTTCAATGGGACATGCTTTGCCAATGGGTTGGGGAGTCGACGTCCCTAGAAAGGAACGTTTCCCTTCTCAGACGGTCAAGGACTCTCTTCAGAGGAGTCCATCCTTCAGATCAATGTTCTGGAAATCTGGGCAGTGCATCTTGCCCTGCAAGCCTTCCAGCAGTGGCTGGAAGGAAAACAGATCCGAATTCAGTCGGACAATTCCACAGCGGTGGCAGACATCGCCCACCAAGGCGGAACACGCATCGCCAAGCCTACCAGGCAATCCGGCGGATTCTGATGTGGGTGGGGGACAGAGCATCCACCATATCCGCAGTTCACATCCCGGGCGTAGAAAATTGGGAAGCAGACTTCCTCAGTCGCCTGGGCATGGACGCAGGGGAATGGCCTCTGCACCCAGTATGGTGTCAGGAAATCTGTAGCCGCTGGGGGATGCCGGACGTCGACCTAATGGCGTCTCGGCACAACAACAAGGCCCCGATTTTCATGGCGCGGTCTCACGAGCAAAGAGCTCTGGCGGCAGGCGCCCTAGTTCAGGATTGGTCGCAGTTCCAGCTACCCTATGTGTTTCCTACTCTGGCACTGTTGCCCAGAGTGCTACGCAAGCTCAGCTCCGCTTGCCGCCGCGCCATCCTTGTCGTCCCAGACTGACCGAGGAGGTCGTGGTCCCGGATCTGTGGCATCTCACGGTCGGCCAACCGTGGGCACTCTCAGACCGGCCAGACTTACTGTCCCAAGGGCCGTTCTTTCCACTGAATTCTACGGCCCTGATCCGGACTGTGTGGCCATCGAGTCCGAGATCCTAGCGTCTTCAGGATTATCTCAAGACGTCATTGCCACCATGAGACGGGCTAGGAAGCCGACGTCTGCCAAAATCTACCACAAGACGTGGAAGTTATTCTTATCTTGGTGCTCTGCTTAGGGAGTGTCTCCCTAGCCATTTGCATTGTCTCCTTTTTCCCCCCTTCCTGCATCTGGATTGGGAAAAGGTTTGTCGCTCGGCTCCCTTAAAGGACAAGTCGCAGCGCTGTCGGTATTCTTTCAGAAGCGACTAGTACGACTTCCTCAGGTACGCACGTTCCTGCAGGGGGGTTATCACATTGTCCCTCCGTACAAGAGGCCGTCAGACCCATGGGATCTGCACAGGGTATTAATTGCTCTCTAGGAGCCGCCCTTCGAGCCTCTGAGGGATGTTTTCACTTTCTCGACTTTCACAGAAAGTGGCCTTTCTGGTAGCGGTCACGTCTTTTCGGAGAGTGTCCGAACTAGCAGCGCGGTCATCCAAAGCTCCCTTCCTGGTGTTCACCAAGATAAGGTAGTGCTGCGTCCGATCCCAGAGTTTCTCCCTAAGGTGGTATCCCCTTTTTATCACAATCAGGATATCTCCTTACCTTCCTTTTATTTCATTTCATCGATATGTAATGGCTTTGCATTGTTGGATCTGGTGTAGAGCACCCAGAATCTACATTCCCGCACGGCGCTCCTGCGCCGCTCGGATGCACTCTTTGTCCTTGTCGCTGGTCAGCGCAAGGGATCGCAGGCTGCAACATCCACCCTGGCTCAATGGATCAAGGAACCAATCCTTGAAGCCTACCGTTCTACTGGGCTTCCGGTTCCATCAGGGCTGAAGGCCCATTCTACCAGAGCCGTGGGTGCGTCCTGGGCATTACGACACCAGGCTACGGCTCAACAGGTGTGCCAGGCAGCTACCTGGTCGAGTCTGCACACTTTCACCAAACATTATCAGGTGCATACCTATGCTTCGGCGGACGCCAGCCTAAGTAGATGAGTCCTGCAGGCGGCAGTTGCCTCCCCGTAGGGGAAGGCTGTCTTGCAGCTCTAACATGAGGTATTTCTTTACCCACCCAGGGACAGCTTTTGGACGTCCCAATCGTCTGGGTCTCCCAATGGAGCGCCGAAGAAGAAGGGAATTTTGTTACTTACCGTAAATTCCTTTTCTTCTAGCTCCTATTGGGAGACCCAGCACCCGCCCTGTTGTCCTTCGGGATTTTTGGTTTTTTTCGGGTACACATGTTGTTCATGTTGAATGGTTTTCAGTTCTCCGATGTTACTTCGGAGCGAATTTGTTTAAACCAGTTATTGGCTTTCCTCCTTCTTGCTTTTGCACTAAAACTGGTGAGCCAGTGATCCCACTGGGGGTGTATAGCCAGAAGGGGAGGGGCCTTACACTTTTTAGTGTAATGCTTTGTGTGGCCTCCGGAGGCAGTAGCTATACACCCAATCGTCTGGGTCTCCCAATAGGAGCTAGAAGAAAAGGAATTTACGGTAAGTAACAAAATTCCCTTCTTTGTTTTTTGTTTTGTTTTGTTTTTTAAATTCTTAATTGTTGATATCAAAATATATATAGCGAGAGAGAGAGATATCTAATAATATAATGATGCTATATAAGCAAGTACAATGTGTACCGTATTTTTCGTTTTATAAGACGCACCCCAAAATTTAGAGATACAAAAAGGTAAAATAAATAAAACTGGGGTCTGTCTTATTCTCCGGTGTTGTCTTACCGGAGGGGGGCAGCAGTGGTGGTGAAGCGGGTTCACAGGAGGCAGCCGCGGCGGGTCAGTAGTGGCGGCAGCAGCGGCGGGTCAGTGGCGGCAAGAAAAAAGAAGGGTATACCTTACAGGGATCAGCAAACACTTAAATGTTTCGAAAAAGTAAAAAACTTTATTGTACTAACAGTGTAAACTTAAATGCAGAGGCTTAGTATGAAAAAGGAAGTTATAAGAGGTCTTCTCGCGCCATAAAACCTCCTCTCTCTACCCTCCCCCGTCAATAGACCCACCTTCCCACATAGTGTGAGTATGGGCCTGATTTCTCTCCCACTGCTCAGGCTGCACCGTTCATTCCTAGCTGTTCTGATATGAACAGAAAGGTGGAATTAACCCTTTCAGGTGTGAGGGACAATACTTGTATTTAATCTAACGTGGTGAGTGGACTATAGTACTTGGATGGTGTGGCCCTGCTCCCAAATATAATATTGATTGAGTGGGAATGTGGGGTGTTAACAGGGCTTTGTCTATCATTTAGGTACATAAAGCCAGGTTTGGTACTCATTGTCTGGATGCATTAAGGAAGAGTGCAGCCATTGATCTTGTCACTGGTAATAACTTCCTTACCTATACTAAACCTCTGCATTTGAATAGGCCGTATTTAAGCTTCAAATTCAGTGTATATCTGAGATATATTAACACTTGAGCATACTCCTATGTATTATTACACGTTTGATACCATATGACCGGCCAGTTATAGATCTCTCTTGACCTGATACTCCATATACCAGTTCAAGGGAAGGGTATTTTTGTACCTCATACTATGTATGCAAATATTCTATGCTGACTATATAATCACTTGAATAGGAGGTTGGTGTGTTTGGGGATTTATGCCTTGTTGGACTTTTTAAGTGTTTTTAATGTCTGGGTTTTTTTTGTGATCTTGTTTGCTCCCTGAGCCAGGAAATGTTTACACTCTTAGTACAATAAAGTTTTTCACTTTTTCAAAACATTTAAGTGTTTGGTGATCCCTGTAAGGGTATACCCTTCTTTTTTCTTAACGTTTCTAGCTTGTATATTGGGAGATCCCAACAGGTGGTGCCCTTCTTATATCTAGAATTGGGTCAGTGGCGTCCGCAATAGCATGGCAGTAGTGAGAGTAGCGGTGGCGGGTCAGAGGTGGAGCAGGCCGGTGCGGTGAGTGTCCCAGTCTGTCCGCAGTCTCTGTTCAAATGATGGCGCCTGGAGGAGATGGAGCTCTCATTCAAGGGCTCCATCTGCGCACATGTTGGCTCCCGGCGCCAACATTTGAAACGGAGACCGCAGACACACTGGGACACCTGCCGCACAGCCAGCCGCCCGCATGTACAGAGTGGCAGCCAGCAGGCGACCTGCCCGCCCACCTGCACAAACAGGCAGCCAGCAGGCGACCCGCCCGCCCACCTGCACAGAGAGGCAGCCGGCCTCCAGGATAGGGAGGCAGCCGGCACCGACAGGCACCCGGCTGGCTGCACGCAGCCACAGGCACCCGGCTGGCCGCACGCACGCAGCCACAGGCACCCGGCTGGCCGCATGCACGCAGCCACAGGCACCCGGCTGGCCGCACGCACGCAGCCACAGGCACCCGGCTGGCCGCACGCACGCAGCCACAGGCACCCGGCTGGCCGCACGCACGCAGCCACAGGCACCCGGCTGGCCGCACGCACGCAGCCACAGGCACCCGGCTGGCCGCACGCACGCAGCCACAGGCACCCGGCTGGCCGCACGCACGCAGCCACAGGCACCCGGCTGGCCGCACGCACGCAGCCACAGGCACCCGGCTGGCCGCACGCACGCAGCCACAGGCACCCGGCTGGCCGCACGCACGCAGCCACAGGCACCCGGCTGGCCGCACGCATGCAGCCACAAAAGGAATTTTTGGGAGGAAAAGTGCTTCTTATAATCCGAAAAACACAGTATATATTTTACTTTTATTTAGCGTCATTTATTCCACAGTGCTTTACAGCATCACTACTGTCCCCATTGGGGCTCACAGTCTACATTCCCTATCAGCATGTCTTTAGAATTTGGGAAAAAACAAGAGAACCTAGAGGAAACCCACGCAAACACTTGGAGAACATTCAATCTCCTTCCTGTTATCATAAGGACATTAGACCCTGTCATTTGCAGTATATAGAAGCATAATCTGAAAATGGTCTAATTTGGGCAAAGCAGGAGGTGAACTGTAACATCCTCTGTTGTGAATGGTGGATCTTCTGTTATCTGCTGTATATAGAGGTGTCACCTTTTTACTAAGCCTGTCTGTGATGATAATGAGACTGCTGAAAAGTCTTTTGTACAAAACAGAGTTTAGTATAAGGCCTAATGGCCAGTGTGAGGAGGAGGGGGGTTTCTTAGTTTTTGTTTTTTTCTTATCAATAGTTTAAAAAAAATAACTTTGAATGTACATCCTAATTTAAACAATAGATCATTTTTTATTCTCTATAAATTGGAAAAGTAATCTCCTATTGATGTAATTGAATTTCGCCTGGTCACTAGGATATCGTGAAAGATTTTTTTTTTTTTTTTTGAGAATTCCCCAGCACCTTTGTTAATGACAGTATACAGCACCTGCAGGTCTTGTATACGGCCGGTCCTCTGTATTACCTGTTATAATTGATGTCTCTCTCTGCAGGGTCCTCTGTAATACTAGTTGTAATTGATGTGTCTCTGCAGGGTCCTCTTGTACGATGGCTCAAAGTAAATTTCAGTGAAGCTTTTATTGCGTGGATCCATGTGAAGGCTCTGCGGGTGTTTGTGGAGTCCGTATTAAGGTAGGAATCAATTGCATGTCATAGTCAATATCCTCAGAAGCCAACACTTCACGATCTGCAGCTCTCGTATGTTGGGAGTTGTACTCTCACATCCGGAAACAGGTTGCACAGCACTGCAATGAAAGGACAGCATTCCTGGAAATTTTATTTTTTGGGTAAAAAATAAATAAATAAAAAATATTTATTCTCTGCAGTATGTATCTTGGCCACTAGATGTCAGTAGAGAACAAGCAAAACCACAGGCTGGTGAAAATCGTTTTTAGGCTATGTTCACACTAGAAAAATGATTTTTCTTAAGAAATTTCTTGAGTGAAGGATTAGCGCACCTGCGTTAAAAAACACACCAATAACGCACCAAAAAAAGCATGCGTTTTTACCGTGTTTTTGGTGCGTTTTTGGTGCGTTTTTTGCAGGTTGGTCCCTGCGTTTTTTAATGCTTTAACAGCAATAAATAATCTAAATAATAGATAATCGATAGATAATGGATAGATAGAAAGATGAATAGATAGAGGGATAGATAATAGATGAGAAAGACCTATATAATGTCCCACCCCCCTGCATATTCTAAGCTGGCACCCTTTAGTGCCTTTCATGTGGCACTAAAGGGTGCTTAGCCTTATATTTAGCCAAAAAATAAATAATTAAAAAAAAAACGACGTGGGGTCGCCCCTATCTTTTGTAGCCAGCTAGGGTAAAGCAGACGGCTGCAGCCTTCAGACCACAGCTGGCAGTTTCACCTTGGCTGGTAATCCAAAACAGAGGGCACCCCACGCTGTTATTTTAAATAACAATCAAATCTGGATCCAGCGTAATCCAATAAGGGGGTCCCACGACGATCCGTACCATAGTCAATGTAATACTATTGTATGAACTGAGGATTTCGATTGCGTTAGGGCAATGACAACCAGAGACGGGTTCGTGGTGCAAAGAAGTTTTATAATATTCAACCAACACTATGTACACCGGAAAGAACATAAACACAGTAGAACATAAACACAGTAAATACCTGCCAGGTTCGGAGCAAAAGGGAATTCCCGGGGCCGCGCACCAGACTCCCCCAGGGAGACCACCAGGAGCGACCCCTATACAGGGGCTGTCTGGCGATCACCCCAGAAGGCCTAAATGCGCAGCAGCCGGGACACGAAAGGGCAACAGGTATAGTCCAAAAATGTCCGTACGTGATATGGAACGTGAGTCCTAGGGTGGATCTGAAACGGAAGGAACCGGGCAGAAGTGCCAACCAGAGATGGCAGACTGAGTCCGGGACCAGCGAGGGCACAGCTTAATGAGACCAGGTGGAGTCCAGAGCCGGTGTCGGGTGTTTCAACAGGATCCAAATAGCAATCAGGAACCAAGAGCAGCAGGGCAGGAGTAGACAGGAAGCAGTATATTCAGGCAACTAGACTAAGCTTAGGGGCGGGCTTTTAAACAGATGAACAGGAAGTAGGGCAACAGAACAGAAAACTCCATGTTAACAAAGGGCAAGATCCTTCAGAAGAAAACTGGAAATCCCGGAACTCTGACAGTCAATATCCCAGTCAATGAAGAACAGAATGTTCCCCATTGGCTGGGAGAGCAGTGCAGTGACCTGTGTGAACATCATTAGGTCAGCCCAGGTCACTGCAGGGGATGACGAGCGCTGCTGTCAGGAGGTTAGATGAGATCATTACCTGCTGTGACGATCTCCTGACGTCAGCGCTGTCACTGACTTCTATGCACGCCGCGTTCTCAGCGAAGAATCGCTGGAGCCCGTGACTTCACCACTAGTGACAGTCTCGGGCCGCCCGCGAGACGTAACGTGAGAACGCGGCGGACATAGAAGTCAGTGACAGCGCTGACGTCCGGAGGGCAGGAGATCGTCACAGCAGGTAATGATCTCATCTAACTTCCTGACAGCAGCGCTCGTCATCCCCACGGCTGCCCGCACTGCAGTGTGAGAAGCTGCTGATACTGCAGTGCGGGCAGCCGCGGGGCTGGAGCGGGACACAGACTGCACGGGCACCCGAAGGAGGTCATACGGAAGTGCTTCCGTGCAGCTTCCGGGGATTTTGCGGGCCCATTGACTTGTATTGAGTCATGGTCCGTTATCATGGAACAGAATAGGACATGTTCCATAATAACAGAGCGGACATACGGCATCCGATGTGTTTTTTGTAGGATCGGATGCACACGGAAGTGCTTCTATGTGCCATGTGATCCTACACAAAAGACATTGAAAACATAGTCCTGATGATTATATTACAGTCAGTGGAGTGAATAACGCAGTTAGCTGCAGAAAAGAAGTGACGTGCTCAGTCTTTTTCTTAAGAAAATCTACCGAAAGAATTCTCTTAAGAAAAAAACGCAGTGTGCGCACAGCTAATTTTTTTTGCCTTAGGTTTTGCTGGGGAATGTCTGCAGAAAGGTTACAAGAATTTCTCAAGAAATTTCTGCAGCAAAAACGTGGGTATAAAATGCAGTGTGTGAACATTGCCTAACTCTTAAGGCCTAAGCCACACGGCATGAAAATCGGAGCGAGTGGAATGTGATAAAACATCGCGTTCCACTCGGTCCAATATTAGCCTGTGTGTCAGCGCACATGAGCGATTATTTTCTCAGACCTAATCGGACCGAGAACACAATTGCAGCATGTTGCGATTGTAATGCAAGACTCTTTCTCTCGCACCCATTCAAGTCTATGGGGCGAGAGAAAAATTGCACTGCGCTCGCATTACACCAGTGTACCGCGAGTGCAGGGCGAGAATGGCAATAACCGGCTATGAAGGAGAGTGTGAGATAAATCCCTCCCTCCCTTCCGCAGCGCCGGCCCTCCCCTCAGCGCCGGCCCGCCCCTCCTCAGGGCTGGCCCGCCCCCCGCAGCTGAGGTCCGAACGCATGATCGGACCTCAGTCGCAGTGACACTTGCATGGCACTCGGCTCCCACTGTGCTGCCAGCGTGAGCCGAGTGTCATGCGAGGATCGCATTAGTCCCCCCGTGTGGCCCCGGCCTTACTCCTATGCTGTGAAATGAGTGTCAAGATGGCCGTACACATAGGACTGAGCTGCCAGATAGCCGACGAGTAGCCCAAACATTACTAGGCCAGACTACTAAACTGAGAGATCAAAGGTATAGCTATAAACAAAAGTGTCAGGGACTTGCATAAACGGGCAGATGGAGATGATCTATTTGTTTAAAGCATCATTAATTCCTACGTACTGTGGAAAGGGTGAAATGTGTTGAGCACGTCCCCAAATTTCTAAGTATATATTTATTTCTAAAGATGCTGTTGACATAAATTTCTCACCAGATGTCAGTAACAACCCATCCAATCCACACAGGCAAATCTACAATTTTCTCCTTGGTTTTTTTCTAATCTACCAAACTCGTCTACTTTCAGGAAATCACAGCTGATAAATATCAATAGGACACACCACAGTTTATTTCTTTAGATTGTTGAGATGCTTCAGACATCTGCATACTTTCAGTGTAAGGCTATGTGCGCACGTTGTGTACATTCACTGCAGAAATTTCTGCAGCGATCTGAAGAGCACATGTGCGCTTTAAATCGCTGCAGAAATGTCCGTAGTGAAAAAAAAGAAAAGCCGATTCCATGCGCTCTGCCTGCAGCTCCTCCCATAGACAGAGCAGGAGCTGCCGGCAAAGCGCACGGAAGAAGTGACATGTCACTTCTTAGAACGCAGCGCTTCGGCAGAAGCCGAAGCGCTGCGCTCTAAAACGCCACGTGCGCACGGCCCCTGCACAATCTCCATAGACTGTGCAGGGGACGCAGGACGCATGCAGTTATGCTGCGCTACAAAGCGCAGTGTAACTGCATGTATTTATGCAACGTGCGCACATAGCCTAAATGATGAAAGTCAAAGCAAATGACTACATAATAGACGTGCTACTGATATGAGAAACTCTCCTACATGTATTGTACTGTTCTTTCTTGTGGTTTTTAAGTGCAAAATATGCACAGAAAATCTGCAGTAAATCTGCCATGTCTGAGTGTAGCCTAAAAGATGTTATTAAATTAACAACGGGTTATTAGGAATTAATGGATTTTATCCTCCTCTCGTTCTCTCTCTCTCGTTCTCTCTCGTTCTCTCTCTGTCCCTCTCTCTGTCTCTCTCTCTCTCTGTGTGTCTCTCTCTCTCTCTCTCTCTCTCTCTCCCTCCCTCTCGTTCTCTCCCTCTCGTTCTCTCTCTCTTTCTCTCTCCCTCTCGTTCTCTCTCCCTCTCGTTCTCTCTCTCTTTCTCTCTCCCTCTCGTTCTCTCTCCCTCTCGTTCTCTCTCTCTTTCTCTCTCTCCCTCTTTCTCTCTCTCCCTCTTTCTCTCTCTCTCTCGTTCTCTCTCCCTCTCGTTCTCTCTCTCTCTCGTTCTCTCTCTCTCTCGTTCTCTCTCTCTCTCGTTCTCTCTCTCTCTCGTTCTCTCTCTCGTTCTCTCTCTCTCGTTCTCGTTCTCTCTCTCTCGTTCTCTCTCTCTCTCGTTCTTTCTCTCTCTCGTTCTCTCTCTCTCGTTCTCTCTCGTTCTCTCTCTCTCGTTCGTTCTCTCTCTCTCGTTCGTTCTCTCTCTCGTTCGTTCTCTCTCTCGTTCGTTCTCTCTCTCGTTCGTTCTCTCTCTCTCGTTCGTTCTCTCTCTCTCGTTCGTTCTCTCTCTCTCTCTCGTTCTCTCTCTCTCTCTCGTTCTCTCTCCCTCTTTCTCTCTCTCTCTCTCGTTCTCTCTCTCGTTCTCTCTCTCTCCCTCTCTCTCTCGTTCTCTCTCTCTCGTTCTCTCTCTCGTTCTTTCTCTCTCATTCTCTCTCGTTCGTTCTCTCTCTCTCGTTCTCTCTCTCGTTCTCTCTCTCTCTCGTTCTCTCTCTCTCTCTCGTTCGCTCTCTCGTTCGCTCTCTCTCTCGTTCGCTCTCTCTCTCGTTCGCTCTCTCTCTCGTTCGCTCTCTCTCGTTCGCTCTCTCTCTCGTTCGCACTCTCTCTCGTTCGCACTCTCTCTCGTTCGCTCTCTCTCTCGTTCGCACTCTCTCTCGTTCGCTCTCTCTCTCGTTCGCTCTCTCTCTCGTTCGCTCTCTCTCTCGTTCTCTCTCTCTCTCGTTCTCTCTCTCTCTCGTTCTCTCTCTCTCTCGTTCTCTCTCTCTCTCGTTCTCTCTCTCTCTCGTTCTCTCTCTCTCTCTCGTTCTCTCTCTCTCTCGTTCTCTCTCTCTCTCTCGTTCTCTCTCTCTCTCTCGTTCTCTCTCGTTCTCTCTCGTTCTCTCTCGTTCTCTCTCTCTCTCGTTCTCTCTCTCTCTCTCGTTCTCTCTCTCTCTCGTTCTCTCTCTCTCTCGTTCTCTCTCTCTCTCGTTCTCTCTCTCTCTCTCGCTTTCCCTCTCTCTCTCTCGCTTTCCCTCTCTCTCTCTCGCTTTCCCTCTCTCTCTCCTCTCGCTTTCCCTCTCTCTCTCTCTCGCTTTCCCTCTCTCTCTCTCTCGCTTTCCCCTCTCTCTCTCTCTCGCTTTCCCTCGCTTGCTCGCGCTCTCGTTCTCCCCCCCTCTCTTCTCCCCCCTCTCTTCTCCCCCCTCTCGTTCTCCCCCCTCTCGTCCCCCCCCTCGCCCCCCCGCCGTCCCCCCGTCGCCCCCCCGTCGTCCCCCCTCTTGTCTCCCCCCCCTCTTGTCTCCCCCCCTCTCGCCCCCCCCCTCTCGCCCCCCCCCCTCTCGCCCCCCCCCTCTCACCCCCCCTCTCGTCCCCCCCCCCTCTCGTCCCCCCCCTCTCGTCCCCCCCTCTCGTCCTCCCCCTCTCGTCCCCACCTCTCGTCCCCCCTCCCCTCTCGTTCTCCCCCTCCCCTCTCATTCTCCCCCCTCCCCTCTCGATCTCCGCCCTCCCCTCTCGATCTCCCCCCCCCTCTCGTCCCCCCCCTCGCCCCCCCCGCCGTCCCCCTCTCGTCTCCTTCTCGCCCCCCGTCGTCCCCCCTCTCGTCTCCTTCTCGCCCCCCCCGTCGTCCCCCCTCTTGTCTCCCCCCCTCTTGTCTCCCCCCCTCTTGTCTCCCCCCCCTCTCGCCCCCCCCTCTCGCCCCCCCCCCTCTCGCCCCCCCTCTCGTTCTCCCCTCTCGTCCCCCCCCTCTCGTCCCCCCCTCTCGTCCCCCCACCTCTCGTCCCCCCTCCCCTCTCGTTCTCCCCCTCCCCTCTCGATCTCCCCCCTCCCCTCTCGATCTCCCCCTCCCCTCTCGATCTCCCCCCTCCCCTCTCGATCTCCCCCCTCCCCTCTCGATCTCCCCCCTCCCCTCTCGATCTCCGCCCTCCCCTCTCGTTCTCCCCCCTCCCCTCTCGTTCTACCCCCTCCCCTCTCGTTCTACCCCCTCCCCTCTCGTTCTCCCCCCTCCCCTCTCGTTCTCCCCCCTCCCCCTCTCGTTCTCCCCCCCTCCCCTCTCGTTCTCCCCCCTCCCCTCTCGTTCTCCCCCCCTCCCTCTCGTTCTCCCCCCCTCCCCTCTCGTTCTCTCCCCCCCTCCCCTCTCGTTCTCTCCCCCCCTCCCCTCTCGTTCTCTCCCCCCCTCCCCTCTCGTTCTCTCCCCCCCTCCCCTCTCGTTCTCTCCCCCCCTCCCCTCTCGTTCTCTCCCCCCCCTCCCCTCTCGTTCTCTCCCCCCCTCCCCTCTCGTTCTCTCCCCCCTCCCCTCTCGTTCTCTCCCCCCTCCCCCTCTCGTTCTCTCCCCCCTCCCCTCTCGTTCTCTCCCCCCTCCCCTCTCGTTCTCTCCCCCCTCCCCTCTCGTTCTCTCCCCCCCTCCCCTCTCGTTCTCTCCCCCCCTCCCCTCTCGTTCTCTCCCCCCTCCCCTCTCGATCTCCGCCCTCCCCTCTCGATCTCCGCCCTCCCCTCTCGATCTCCGCCCTCCCCTCTCGATCTCCGCCCTCCCCTCTCGATCTCCGCCCTCCCCTCTCGATCTCCGCCCTCCCCTCTCGATCTCCCCCCTCCCCTCTCGATCTCCCCCCTCCCCTCTCGATCTCCCCCCTCTCGATCTCCCCCCTCCCCTCTCGTTCTCCCCCCCCTCCCCTCTCGTTCTCCCCCCCTCCCCTCTCGTTCTCCCCCCCTCCCCTCTCGTTCTCCCCCCCTCCCCTCTCGTTCTCCCCCCCCCTCCCCTCTCGTTCTCCCCCCCCTCCCCTCTCGTTCTCTCCCCCCTCCCCTCTCGTTCTCTCCCCCCCTCCCCTCTCGTTCTCTCCCCCCCCCTCCCCTCTCGTTCTCTCCCCCCCTCCCCTCTCGTTCTCTCCCCCCCCTCCCCTCTCGTTCTCTCCCCCCTCCCCTCTCGTTCTCTCCCCCCTCCCCTCTCGTTCTCTCCCCCCTCCCCTCTCGTTCTCTCCCCCCTCCCCTCTCGTTCTCTCCCCCCTCCCCTCTCGTTCTCTCCCCCCCTCCCCTCTCGTTCTCTCCCCCCTCCCCTCTCGTTCTCTCCCCCCCACCTCTCTCTTGTACCTCCCCTCTCGTTCTCTCCTCCCTCGTTCTTCCCCCATTGTCCCTCTGCCCTCCCTCTCTGTCGCGCCCTCCCTCTCTGTCGCGCCCTCCCTCTATGTCGCGCCCTTCCTCTCTGTCGCGCCCTTCCTCTCTGTCGCGCCCTCCCTCTCTGTCGCGCCCTCCCTCTCTGTCGCGCCCTCCCTCTCTGTCGCGCCCTCCCTCATGTTTCTCTGTCTTGCTCTCCTGACTATGTCTCTCTTTTCAGGTATGGGTTACCTGTGAACTTTCAGGCCATGCTGCTTCAGCCTAATAAGAAGACCATGAAGAAACTGCGGGAAGTCTTGTATGATTTGTACAAACACCTGGACAGCAGTGCGGCATCCATTATTGATGTGAGTAGCCCCAGATCTGTCACATCTACATAATCATTATGCCCTTATTTTGAGAGTCAGCGATTATTTCATGGACGTCAGTGGTACGGTGAGGACACGGTGTAGTGTTACCTGGGAAATGACGATGTCTTCTCTCCTGTCCTCACATCACTCGGGTATAGCCACAACACGAGCAGCATATGGTCTATGAAATCTTACCTGGGTAGATGAGTGATATCTCTGCTGCAGAATTGTCTTGTAATGTATTAATGAGGGATTTCAATAGTAATGAAAAAACAATCTTAATTTCTGAAATAAATTGGTCTTCAGATTCTGGCTCTCCGGCCACCATAAAACTACTACTCCTAGCTGGAAGTTGTAGTTCTACTGCAGAAACTGATATTTCAGTCGTCTCATCCAGACTACAAGGTCTATAAATGTTGAGAAGATGTAATCTAGTAGGGGTATCTTACATATGGCATCATCCATACAACCAGTGAAAATAAAGGGTCTTCTAGGAAGAAGAAAACCATAAAGGCATTTTCTTACGATAGACCATCAGACTTTGTTTATCGCTCAGACGTTTGGCTCCCTGCGTCGTTCCCTTAAGGCCACTTTACACACAACGACATCACTAACGAGATATCGTTGGGGGTCACAGAATTTGTGACGCACATCCGGCCTCGTTAGCGACGTCGTTGCGTGTGACGCCTACGAGCGACCACTAACGATCAAAAATACTCACCACATCGTTGATTGTTGACGCGTCGTTCACTTTCAAAATGTCGTTGATCTTCTGGGACGCAGGTTGTTCGTCGTTCTTGAGGCAGCACACATCGCTACGTGACACCCCCGGGAACGACGGTGGTGGGAGTGACCTTATGTGGCTACTCTTCTCCGCCCCTCCGCTTCTATTAGAGGCCCGCTGTGTGACGTCGCTGTGACGCCGAACGAACCGCTGCCGCCCACAGCGACGTCGTTAGGCAAATAAGTACGTGTGACGCGTACCTCCGATATTGTGTGCCACGGGCAGCGATTTGCCCGTAACGCACAAACGATGGGGGCGGGTGCTATCGCTAGTGATGTCGCAGCGTGTAAAGCGCACTTTAGGCTTTGAAAGCAGCTGCGGTGCTCGCGGTCAATGGAGGTCCTAGCAGTAAGACCCTCAGAAATCAACGTCTTATCACCTATCCTGTGGATTGTTAGTATCCTGCGATCTTGGAACTTCCCCTTGATTCCATCAAGGCACCTGGAAAATTAGGGTGCTGTATCTCCTTAGGGCCACGTTCCCCGATAGTTGCATTTTGCCTGTGGCAGGACACGTCTTGCTCATTAATGATCACACGCATTCTCGCTGATCTCTGTACAGAATAATTGGATTGTGTCCATACAGCTCTGCTGACCTGGCGGACACATCTGGCTCAGAGTCATATGAAGTTCATGTCTGAGATCTGTACTTTTACTCTGCACTAAAATACATGTTTACATTGGGCTTAAAATCATTCACAAAAGGTATGGATCACAGAACGTTCCGAAAACTCATCTGCTCCGTCACGAATTAAGATAAGTAACAGTACCTATATCTGAGGCGAGAGAACATTAGTGTCATTTTGCTTAAATGCTATGGACACCTTTGAGATGTAAAAAATGATTTTTACATAAGTGGATACCTTTAGGTAACAAAAATAGCAGTACTTTTAAGTTCAGATTCATTCATTCATTCATTCATTCATTCATATTCAGGCCCATGATTTACAGTTTGCAGCCTGATCCCATAGATTTTTTTTTTTTTTAATTTCTTGAAGGATTGCCTCTCCCTGCAATATAGGCTGGATATGAGGCCTGTACATCCCAGGGTGCTGAGGTTTTTTTGTAGCTCATATCTTCTACCCTGCAATTTCCTCGTTCCCTCTGTAAGATGAAATTTCTTGTCTGCACTGCAGATCTGTATACAATCATTCTACACTGCCTTCCGCTATCTATAACCCTGTGAGAAGGGAGGCGGGAGCAGGTAGCATCCATAAGGAGTTAGACACTACAGCATTAAAAGGGTAGTACATTTTTAATGAAGACCGTTTTCAAAAGTGCTTAATTTTGCATTTGGTACTCCAATTAACTAAAAAAAAAACAACAAACTTTATGTACGTGTACATAACCATACCTCAGACTCTACTGAATTCCACTGAAACAACTAGTAAGCATGTTCTCATCAAGGGTATTGTGAAGGAAGGTGAAACATCCCATCACCTACAATGCCTTGCGGAAGTATTCAGCCCCCTTGAATTTTTCAACATTTTCCCACATTTCAGGCTTCTAACATAAAGATAAAAATGTTAATGTTCTGGTGAAGAATCAACAACAAGTGGGACACAATTGTGAAGTTGAACGAAATTTATTGCATATTTTAAACTTTTTAAAAAATAAATAAAATTGGGGCATGCAATATTATTCGGCCCCTTTAAGTTAATACTATGTAGCGCCACCTTTTGCTGCGATTACAGCTGCAAGTCGCTTGGGGTATGTGTCTATCAGTTTTGCACATCGAGAGACTGAAATTCTTGCCCATTCTTCCTTTACAAACAGCTGGAGCTGAGTGAGGTTGGATGGAGAGCGTTTGTGAACAGCCGTTTTCAGCTCTTTCCACAGATTCTCGATTGGATTCAGGTCTGGACTGTGACTTGGCCATTCTAACACCTAAATACGTTTATTTGTGAACCATTCCATTGTATTTTTTGCTTTATGTTTGGGATCATTGTCTTGTTGTAAGACAAATCTCCGTCCCAGTCTCAGGTCTTTAGCAGACTCCATTTGGTTTTCTTGGTCCTGTATTTGGCTCCATCCTTCTTCCTATCAATTTTAACCATCTTCCCTGTCCCTGCTGAAGAAAAGCAAGCCCAAACCAAGATGCTGCCACCACCATGTTTGACAGTGGGGAGGGTGTGTTCAGGGTGATGATCTGTGTTGCTTTTACGCCAAACATATCGTTTGGCATTGTGCCAAAATATTTTGATTTTGGTTTCATCTGACCAGAGCACCTTCTTCCGCATGTTTGGTGTCTCCCAGGTGGCTTGTGGCAAACTTTAAACAACACTTTTTATGAATATCTTTGAGAAATGGCTTTCTTCTTGCCATTCTTCCATAAAGGCCAGATTTGTGCAGTGTACGACTGATTGTTGTCCTATGGACAGACCCTCCCACCTCAGCTGTAGATCTCTGCAGTTCATCCAGAGTTGATCATGGGCCTCTTGGCTACATCTCTGATCAGTCTTCTCCTTGTTTGAGATGAAAGTTTGGATGGACGGCCGGGTCTTGGTAGATTTGCAGTGGTATGATACTCATTCCATTTCAATATGATCGCTTGCACAGTGCTCCTTGGGATGTTTAAAGTTTTAGAAATCTTTTTGTAACCAAATACGGCTTTAAACTTCTCTGCAACAGTTTCACGGACCTGTCTGTTGTGTTCCTTGGTCTTCATGATGCTCTCTGTGCTTTAAACTGAACGCTGAGACTATCACAGAGCAGGTGCATTTATACGGAGACTTGATTACACACAGGGGATTATATTTATCATCATCAGTCATTTAGGACAACATTGGATCATTCAGAGATCCTCAATGAACTTCTGGAGTGAGTTTGCTGCACTGAAAGTAAAGGGGCCGAATAATATTGCACGGCCAACTTCTCAGTTTATTCTTTTTTAAAAAAGTTTAAAATAAGCAATAAATTTCGTTCAACTTCACAATTGTGTCCCACTTGTTGATTCTTCACCATAACATTAACATTTTTATCTTTATGTTTGAAGCCTGAAATGTGGGAAAAGGTTGAAAAATTCAAGGGGGCTGAATACTTTCTCAAGGCACTGTATTGTAAATGGGGGATCCTATGTTTTCTACTGTAAATAGAAGTGTGGCCTTTTATAGTAATCCTGTCTGTGATGATAATGAGACTGCTGAAAATTAATCTGTACAGAATAAGAATAATCTGACTCTTGGAACGGTTGCAAACTGTAGATCAGTGGTTTGAAAGTGCAGACTGAAAAAATAATGCTACTTTCACTTAGAGGGGTTTTACGCTTTCAGGAAATCTTCATTCCCAGGCACAGCTCAGTTGAAAAAAAACAAACGAAAAAAGCGCTCTAAACTTGCCACCCCCCCAGTCAACCAATGAGTCTCCATGGCTTCTTTTGGTGTCTGGAATTGGCTGGGGCACCTACATCGTATTATCAACGTGGCAGCCAATTAGTGGCTCTGAGCGGGGTGTTCTGGCTGAGCTCACAGATTAGCGCAGCAGCCATTACTAGACACTGTAACAGCTGCGTAGACTCGCCAGGAGGTGGTGTATAGCGTTTTTTGGTTTTCTAATTATATCAAAATGCGCTGGAGGCGGGGGTGATGATTTACTGAATGGGGACAGCTCCTTTATGAAGAAATTGCATTTCTTTTTCTGGCTGCGGTTTCATTCATTTTCAGACCCCCATGATGTGCAGTTTGCACCTGTTCCCTGTGTTACTACTTTTCTCATGTGGATTTGCCTCTTCCGGTAATACAGGCTGTATGTGAGGCCTGTGTGTAACTTAAGGGACCGCTGACTTAACTAGCTCTCAAGTATCTGCAGAGCTTAATTCCTGGAGCGATTTCTCCTTCTCTAATCCATAATGGGTGTGGAGACACGGGGCTCAGTGGGTGCTCTCGTCCGCTGGCCTGGCCGCCTTTAGAAAAACAGCATGGCCCAGGGCTCATCCCAACTGAACGCCGACCTCCTTAACCGTGGGTGGAACACTACTCAGACAACACAGGATGAGGGAATCACAATGTTAATACTTCATTGGATACCCAAACGATTAACGGCACATAGCACATAACCAGCAAAACCACAAAATGTAACCGGCAACAGTTTCTCACCCTTTCGCTGGCTCACCAGGGATTAGAATGTTCGTGCCTCAGAGCTTCCAGGGCTACTTACTCCAATTCAGCAGCACCCCGCTTTTGGCGGGCACTCACCGAGAATGGAATAACGCCAGATTTAGGAAGCTGTCTGAGGACCCTAAAGCCTGTAGTCAGGTGACTGGATTGTCCCAAGCTGGATTCCTTCCTTAGGTAGACCTTGATAGCTCAGCCGAATCCTTGCATTCGATGTTGAAGTCCATGTAGTATTATAATCCAGGTTCAGTTATGGCTTGCCAAATCGTATCCGCAGGTCCTAGATTGGTATCATGTAGCAAGAGTCTCTGGACAGTCCTCCTTCTTATACCCTTGAGCTCTCCATTCAGACCATTGGGGTCTTCACGATTGGTGGATAAGACTGGGCTCTTATTGGCTAGATTTCAAGACGAATACAAAATATCCCTAGTAGTAATGGTAGCATGGCAGAGAGAAGGGAGAGACAGCTAAGTTTACATTGCATTTAGAAATACAATGGGAGGTTCGCATAATTGAGTTGTCTGGGTGTCTGGCCTTCATTGGCTAAGGCAATTACATGAGTCAACAAGAACTGTAAAGCTGGGTTCACACTAAGCGACAGCGACAACGACGTCGCTGTTACGTCACCATTTTCTGTGATGTAACAGCGACCTTGTAAGTCGCTGTTATGATCGCTGCTTAGCTGTCAAACACAGCAGAAGCAGCGATCATAACGTCGCTACATGTGCAGAGAGCAGGGAGCCGCGCTTAGCGCTGGCTCCTTGCTCTCCTAGGTACAGTACACATCGGGTTAATTAACCCGATGTGTGCTGCAGCTACATGTCACAGTGCAGAGAGCAGGGAGCCGCGCGCACTGCTTAGCGCTGGCTCCTGGCTCTCCTTGCTACAGTATACATCGGGTTAATTAAAGGGAACCTGTCAGCAGAAATTTCCCCTAAAACCTAACAGATTCCCCCTCTGCAGCTCCTGGGCTGCATTCTAGAAAGGTCCCTGTTATTATTGTGCCCCCTTTCTGACCAAAAAAAAGAGTTTATAAAGAGGTACCTTTTTGGCTTCGGATTCTATAAATGTGACACGGGGGCGGGCAGCCTGATGGCCGTTATTCTGCCCCCTGGTCCTGTATGCCGCCCCCATCGCTGATTTCCATACTTTTGGACTCCGCCCACTGCTCCAGCCATCCCCGCGCATGCCCAGTGCCAGTCTCACGGGACTGAGCAGTGTGACCGCTGGTGACGTGTGCGCAGACAAGTGATTATGGGCGGGACTGTGACTGTTATCAGCAAGTACCCGCCCATAATCTCGTGAGCGCGCAAACCTCTCCAGCGGTCCCACTGTGCTCAGTGTAGATGCTAGACTGTATGGGCTGCTTCCAGGGATGACGTCTCTTTGTCACGTGATAGTATTTTGAACACGCCCCTATCACGTGACAAAGGGACGTCATCCCTGGAAGCAGCCCATACAGTCTAGCATCTACACTGAGCACAGTGGGACCGCTGGAGAGGTTTGCGCGCTCACGAGATTATGGGCGGGTACTTGCTGATAACAGTCACAGTCCCGCCCATAATCACTTGTCTGCGCACACGTCACCAGCGGTCACACTGCTCAGTCCCGTGAGACTGGCACTGGGCATGCGCGGGGATGGCTGGAGCAGTGGGCGGCGTCCAAAAGTATGGAAATCAGCGATGGGGGCGGCATACAGGACCAGGGGGCAGAATAACGGCCATCAGGCTGCCCGCCCCCGTGTCACATTTATAGAATCCGAAGCCAAAAAGGTACCTCTTTATAAACTCTTTTTTTTGGTCAGAAAGGGGGCACAATAATAACAGGGACCTTTCTAGAATGCAGCCCAGGAGCTGCAGAGGGGGAATCTGTTAGGTTTAAGGCTATGTGCGCACTTACCGGATTTTTCGCGGATTTTGCTGCGGATTTGCTGCATGTTTCGCTGCAGAAAATGTTCATAACATCTCTGCAGTGAATCACCAGCAAATCCTATGGAGAAAAAAAATCCTGTGCGCACTGGGCGGAATTTGACAGCTGCGTGTTTTGCTGCGGAAATCCCGCAGCAAAAACAAGTGCATGTCACTTCTTTTCCGCACATCGCTGCGGGATTTTACTCCATTGACTCAATGTTAATCATGAAATCCCGCAGGGAATAACGCAGGCAGCAAATTCTGTGCGGTTCACTGCGTTTTGCTGCGTTATTCCCTGCGGTATTTCGCGGTTTACCTCCGGTAATGTACATCACTTGCTTGCGGTTTTGCAGGGAAGTGATGTCATTACAGGAAGAGGAAGCCGTGCAGAGTAAACACACACAGATCACACACACACAGATCACAGACATAGATCACATAGACACAGACACATAGAACACACATAGAAAGCAAACGGAAATATAGAAAAAAAAGAACGTGGGCTCCGCTGCATATTTACCTTCCAGCCGAGGTAAGCACACAGCGGCGGGCCGGTATTCTCAGGCTGGGGAGGGAGAGGGGCAGGAGTAATGTCCCCCGCCTCACTCCCCCTCCGGCAGCCGAGAAAATCAGCCGCAGCTGTCCCGGCACTGTCGCATGCAATATGCGGCACTGCCGGAGTGTCCTCGGCTCTTCTTGCCACCGTGTAGCAGTGGTGGCAAGGTAATACAAGGGGTTAATAGTGATGGGGGACCACCACCATTAACTCCAGGCTTGATCATGGCAGCGTCTATGTGACAGCTGACATGATCAACCCGTAAGTAAAGTGAAAAAACACAGACACAGAAAAATCCTTTATTTTAAATAAAACAAACAAGCCTCGTTCACCAGTTTATTAACCCCTCCCGCACCAAAGCTCCGGCGTAATCCACACAGCTCCGACTCCGGCGTCCTGCACTGCTGACATCCAGCCGCGATGTGTCACAGACACAGGCTGAATGCAGCAGACAGGAGAGGTAATTATCGGTCATTTCCCACGGCCGGTAATGTGAACTCACTGCCGACCGTGGGAAATGCAGCGATCTGTCCTCTATCTATCCCTCTATCTATCTATCCCTCTATCTGTCTGTCTATCTATCCCTCTATCTATTCTTCTGTCTATCTATCTACTCAGAATTAAATGACTTTTTTTTTTTTTTTTCCAATGTGCTTAATTGCAGTGAATGCAATAAAGCACATCCCAACCCGCACGCGGCAAAACCGCGGCAATACCGCGAACAATACCGCGGTAAAACCGCGGCAAACCGCGGCAAACCGCATGCGGTTTTCGGGTGCGGTTTCCCGCGGTTTTTTACCGCGAGTGCGGTAATCTTTGAGAGGATGCGGAATTTTCTCAAGAAAATTCCATTTCCCAGTGCGCACAGAGCCTTAGGGGAAATTTCTGCTGACAGGTTCCCTTTAATCTCTTGTCTATAAACAAACTATCTTCATGTCTGGCTGAATTTTAAGAAATTTAACCCATGCTAGGCACTGCTTAAAAACCCATGTCGTCACAATGGGTTTCTTATCTCCTGTGCAGAGACCCTGATAAGTGTGTGTTTTCCAGTTCCCTGTTCGTTCTGACCCTGCTTCCATCTCTTCTAGGCTCCCATGGATATACCCGGGTTAAACCTCAGCCAGCAGGAATACTACCCCTACGTCTACTACAAGATTGACTGCAATTTGCTGGAATTTAAGTAAAGGAAAACCTGGTATCTGTGTTATTGGAGCAGAGATGAGTTTGAAGTACAGTGATTCTCCTATCTACCTACCCTGTGCTTGCTTCTCACGCCTGTACCCAGGATGACCCTCTTGCCCCTGCCCTTAGTCGTCCTTTTTGACACTTGATTTTGTTTCCTTTTAAAGATTAGTCGGTAGATATTGTCGCTTTTAATCAGTTATTTAATGTCCACCCAGCAAATAAGAGTCTATTTATAAAGAGGTTTATTTAAGGCTGGCATTGCCGCGTGGCCCGGAGATGTAGACGTCATCATTCCTCATTCGTACGGTGATTCCTCTCGTCAGCGCTGCTCGTAGCTAGATCCTGTTTACAAGGGGCGATGGTGTAATTGTTTTATACCATTCCATTCACTGTATTTAGTCCATAGTGTTTAAATGTGGAGTTGTGATGTAAAGTGTATGTAATATTTAATGTATGTGCTTTCTGTATATTTGATAAAGATCTACAGCACTGTCGGCGCACACACAAGGAAAAGAAAATTAAACATACCTGTACAAATGCTCACGTGTCCAGATTGTTTTCTTACCGCTATCTCATTGCAAAGATGTGAGATTGCTTTGTGATCGTGTGACTCCAACGTTTGAGGAACATCATTCATCCGGACATCCTTTTTAATTCTTGGCAGAATGTCGCTATTTAATTAAAGATGGCAACAAAAAGAGGAATCAATATCCTCCAAAAATTAAGCATTACTTACAGCAAAGAAGGGCAGCAGTTGTACATCGCCCAGGCTAAAAACTAGTACTCTACCAGGATATAGCCAAACCCCCACTAAGTGGAGGCATCACAGGTGCAGGAGGAGCAAATCACACACACACTTCCAAAAAACGGAGGGGGCGATTGCTGGATGGTAAAACTGCACACTGATGGCTTGCATAGAGCGCTGTTCACACATACAGATGCACAGTCACAAGCCCGCAGCCTATTAGAGACCACATACAGATGTACAGTGCGATGCTATACACTTGTATAGAGGCCACATACTGATGTACAGTACAGTCCCATAGGCTTCTATAGAGGCCACATACAGTTATACAGTGCGGTCCTATACACTTGTATAGAGGCCACATACAGATGTACAGTGCGGTTCTATACCCTTTTATAGGGGCCACATGCAGATGTACAGTGCGGTCCTATACACTTGTATAGAGGGCCACATACAGATGTACAGTGTGGTCCTATACCCATACTGATGTACAGTGCGGTCCTAAACCCATACTGATGTACAGTGCGGTCCTATACCAATACTGATGTACAATGCGGTCCTATACCCATACTGATGTACAATGCGGTCCTATACCCATACTGATGTACAATGCGGTCCTATACCCATACTGATGTACAGTGCGGTCCTATACCCATACTGATGTACAGTGCGGTCCTATACCCATACTGATGTACGGTGCGGTCCTATACCCATACTGATGTACGGTGCGGTCCTATACCCATACTGATGTACAGTGCGGTCCTATACCAATACTGATGTACAATGCGGTCCTATACCCATACTGATGTACAGTGCGGTCCTATACCAATAATGATGTACAATGCGGTCCTATACCCATACTGATGTACAATGCGGTCCTATACACTTCTATAGAGGCCACATACTGTACAGTGCGGTCCTATACACATACTGATGTACAGTGCGTTCCTATACCCTTTTATAGGGGTCACATACTAATGTACAGTGCGGTCCTATACCCATACTGATGTACAATGCGGTCCTATACACATACTGATGTACAATGCTAACCTATACCCATACTGATGTACAGTGCGGTCCTATACCCATACTGATGTACAGTGCGGTCCTATACCCATACTGATGTACAGTGCGGTCCTATACCCATACTGATGTACAATGCTAACCTATACCCATACTGATGTACAGTGCGGTCCTATACCCATACTGATGTACAGTGCGGTCCTATACCCATACTGATGTACAATGCGGTCCTATACCCATACTGATGTACAATGCGGTCCTATACCCATACTGATGTACAATGCGGTCCTATACCCATACTGGCGTACAGTGCGGTCCTATACCCATACTGATGTACAGTGCGGTCCTATACCCATACTGATGTACAGTGCGGTCCTATACCCATACTGATGTACAGTGCGGTCCTATACCCATACTGATGTACAATGCGGTCCTATACCCATACTGATGTACAATGCGGTCCTATACCCATACTGATGTACAGTGCGGTCCTATACCCATACTGATGTACAGTGCGGTCCTATACCCATACTGATGTACAATGCGGTCCTATACCCATACTGATGTACAGTGCGGTCCTATACCCATACTGATGTACAGTGCGGTCCTATACCCATACTGATGTACAATGCGGTCCTATACCCATACTGATGTACAATGCGGTCCTATACCCATACTGATGTACAATGCGGTCCTATACCCATACTGGCGTACAGTGCGGTCCTATACCCATACTGATGTACAGTGCGGTCCTATACCCATACTGATGTACAGTGCGGTCCTATACCCATACTGATGTACAGTGCGGTCCTATACCCATACTGATGTACAATGCGGTCCTATACCCATACTGATGTACAATGCAGTCCTATACCCATACTGATGTACAGTGCGGTCCTATACCCATACTGATGTACAGTGCGGTCCTATACCCATACTGATGTACAATGCGGTCCTATACCCATACTGATGTACAATGCGGTCCTATACCCATACTGATGTACAGTGCGGTCCTATACCCATACTGATGTACAATGCGGTCCTATACACTTCTATAGAGGCCACATACTGTACAGTGCGGTCCTATACACATACTGATGTACAGTGCGTTCCTATACCCTTTTATAGGGGTCACATACTAATGTACAGTGCGGTCCTATACCCATACTGATGTACAATGCGGTCCTATACACATACTGATGTACAATGCTAACCTATACCCATACTGATGTACAGTGCGGTCCTATACCCATACTGATGTACAGTGCGGTCCTATACCCATACTGATGTACAGTGCGGTCCTATACCCATACTGATGTACAATGCTAACCTATACCCATACTGATGTACAGTGCGGTCCTATACCCATACTGATGTACAGTGCGGTCCTATACCCATACTGATGTACAGTGCGGTCCTATACCCATACTGATGTACAATGCGGTCCTATACCCATACTGATGTACAATGCGGTCCTATACCCATACTGGCGTACAGTGCGGTCCTATACCCATACTGATGTACAGTGCGGTCCTATACCCATACTGATGTACAGTGCGGTCCTATACCCATACTGATGTACAGTGCGGTCCTATACCCATACTGATGTACAATGCGGTCCTATACCCATACTGATGTACAATGCGGTCCTATACCCATACTGATGTACAGTGCGGTCCTATACCCATACTGATGTACAGTGCGGTCCTATACCCATACTGATGTACAGTGCGGTCCTATACCCATACTGATGTACAATGCGGTCCTATACCCATACTGATGTACAGTGCGGTCCTATACCCATACTGATGTACAGTGCGGTCCTATACCCATACTGATGTACAGTGCGGTCCTATACCCATACTGATGTACAATGCGGTCCTATACCCATACTGATGTACAATGCGGTCCTATACCCATACTGATGTACAATGCGGTCCTATACCCATACTGGCGTACAGTGCGGTCCTATACCCATACTGATGTACAGTGCGGTCCTATACCCATACTGATGTACAGTGCGGTCCTATACCCATACTGATGTACAGTGCGGTCCTATACCCATACTGATGTACAATGCGGTCCTATACCCATACTGATGTACAATGCGGTCCTATACCCATACTGATGTACAGTGCGGTCCTATACCCATACTGATGTACAGTGCGGTCCTATACCCATACTGATGTACAATGCGGTCCTATACCCATACTGATGTACAATGCGGTCCTATACCCATACTGATGTACAATGCGGTCCTATACCCATACTGATGTACAATGCGGTCCTATACCCATACTGATGTACAGTGCGGTCCTATACCCATACTGATGTACAGTGCGGTCCTATACCCATACTGATGTACAGTGCGGTCCTATACCCATTCTGATGTACAATGCTAACCTATACCCATACTGATGTACAATGCGGTCCTATACCCATACTGATGTACAGTGCGGTCCTATACCCATACTGATGTACAATGCGGTCCTATACCCATACTGATGTACAGTGCGGTCCTATACCCATACTGATGTACAATGCGGTCCTATACCCATACTGATGTACAATGCGGTCCTATACCCATACTGATGTACAGTGCGGTCCTATACCCATACTGATGTACAGTGCGGTCCTATACCCATACTGATGTACAATGCTAACCTATACCCATACTGATGTACAGTGCGGTCCTATACCCATACTGATGTACAGTGCGGTCCTATACCCATACTGATGTACAATGCGGTCCTATACCCATACTGATGTACAGTGCGGTCCTATACCCATACTGATGTACAATGCGGTCCTATACCCATACTGATGTACAGTGCGGTCCTATACCCATACTGATGTACAGTGCGGTCCTATACCCATACTGATGTACAATGCGGTCCTATACCCATACTGATGTACAATGCGGTCCTATACCCATACTGGCGTACAGTGCGGTCCTATACCCATACTGATGTACAGTGCGGTCCTATACCCATACTGATGTACAATGCGGTCCTATACCCATACTGATGTACAGTGCGGTCCTATACCCATACTGATGTACAGTGCGGTCCTATACCCATACTGGCGTACAGTGCGGTCCTATACCCATACTGATGTACAGTGCGGTCCTATACCCATACTGATGTACAATGCGGTCCTATACCCATACTGATGTACAATGCGGTCCTATACCCATACTGGCGTACAGTGCGGTCCTATACCCATACTGATGTACAGTGCGGTCCTATACCCATACTGATGTACAGTGCGGTCCTATACCCATACTGATGTACAGTGCGGTCCTATACCCATACTGATGTACAGTGCGGTCCTATACCCATACTGATGTACAGTGCGGTCCTATACCCTTTTATAGGGGCCACATACTGATGTAAGTGCGGCCCTATACACTTCTATAGAGGCCACATACTGTACAGTGCGGTCCTATACCCATACTGATGTACAGTGCGGTCCTATACCCATACTGATGTACAGTGCGGTCCTATACCCATACTGATGTACAGTGCGGTCCTATACCCTTTTATAGGGGCCACATACTGATGTAAGTGCGGCCCTATACATTTCTATAGAGGCCACATACTGTACAGTGCGGTCCTATACACATACTGATGTACAATGCTAACCTATACCCATACTGATGTACAGTGCGGTCCTATACCCTTTTTATAGGGGTCACATACTAATGTACAGTGCGGTCCCATACACTTCTATGGAGGTCACATTACAGCTTAGTAGATTTCTTGCTGCTGCAAAGTGTCAGATTTCATCCACTGCCCAAAAGTCCCGAATATTTATGTTCTGGGCACAATTGTCAAAGCGTCTGAAGGATCCAGTCAGTAACAAGAATGTGATAAAGCCATCTGAACGGCGAGAGCCGACCTGTCAGCAGTTCCTATACGTCTTATGATTCCGGACGTCAAAACAAAATTGTGTGAATAACATTTGTACTTGTTCTGCTTCATCCGTTGTATGAAAGATGCCAATGGCCCCTGTATCGAGAAGGTGGGTCACAGACTGGCAATGTACCCTGGCAATAAGATGCAGCCAAGTATACTACTCAGAGGTTTTCTGCACGGAGCAGGTGATTGATGCTGAACCACAGGGAAAGCCTGGATCCTCCACATATTAGAATGGAAATGTCATGAACCGTGTGGCACGCCACGAATTACAATGGAGAAAGACGCCAGCATGCTTCCTTTTTGGAATGTGAATGGGGAAAAAAATTGGGCTCTAAAGTCACACATTCAAGTGACCCTATGGGGACAAAAAAAAAAAGTTACAACATAAAATGTAAAATAAATTAAGTAAAAAACATGTTTGAATCTCCTCCTTTTCCCAATAAAAACAATAAAGAAATGAAAAAAGATTAGGTATTGCCTTGTCTGTGAAAGTTCCCATCCCGAAAAAAAATGCAATAGAAATTGATCAAAATATAATATGAACCCCAAAATGAGGCCTATACTGACGGCAGTGATGTAGCAGCCGTTCCTTTTCATTATATCACAGCTTTTGTCTTTCATCTTTGTGAATGTACCCTGTGATTATTTTGGAGGGGGGGACACTATGATGGCGCCCCACTATCGTCATAATCGGGTTTCTCAAGTAATTCATGTATGTAAATCATTGTGATGCTCTTTTGGTTGTTTGTTTGACCGTCAAATGACACTTTATTTCTCTGCACACCTCTGTAGACTCTGCAGATCATTTATTTTTTTTGCTAATGGCTATTCCATGCTGCTTTTGGAAAGGTGACAACAGTCCAGTCTGAGTGTGTGACGTCCATCACGAGTGGCCGTAGCTGTGTGGGTTGTGTAATCTGCGCTCTTCTGTTGTCTCGTGAATGTGTTCTCATGAGCTGCAGCCGCCTGTATAATGTGATGAAGCACACATCATGGTCGCCTACGTACTGTGGAGGAATACATTCTGTAGTACAATTAAGTTATGATGTGGTGACCTGCAGATTCATCAGGGGCCAGTGACGTTACTCTGCGCTTCATGGCTCGGTGATGGGGCCGGTTTATATTACTTTTACAGGCTGTATTCACATTGTCTCTTCAGGGAGGAAGAAGATGAACTCTAGTGCCACCTATTGGAAGTAGCAATCCTAAAAGTCAGAAGTGGCCCTTTTAACAAGCCTTTTCATATGACCTAGGATTTATGTCAGATCAGAACCTCAATTTGTAGACACGGTGTTTCGGGGTGATTGCCCCTCGTCAGTGCAAAGTATGAGATCTGATCTGGCTGTATGAGAAGCTCTACTGGAGTCTAAGGGGAAAACTTTTTTCCTTGCAGAGACTGACAAACCAATCTGGCTGTCAGTGTTGAGGAGTCTTATAGCTGCAATGCTCCTCTGGGAAATATTCAAATTGTCTCTACAGGGAGGAAATTCTGATCATAAAGTCACCATGCTGGGGCGTCTTCTTCTTGAAATGTATTGTCGAGTTCCTCTATTAGTCCTCTTACAAATGTATAAATAAATGAAAACTTTGGCGTTACTATTCTTCTCGTCTTCTTATTATTGTCCGCACTGGTTGGACACTGCCGAAACAGTCCATACAGTAGTCCATGATAGCTGCACCAGAGCCTTGAGAAATTCCTTGTACCCACCAGTATCGTCTGACACCCCCCATAATTTCCAGGCCCGCGTGATATCATCATTGTGAGGCGACGGATGCATGATGTTACGAAGGGCCTACTAATCAGAAGAGTCCCTGGGAATGCTAGCAGGTCAGAGGAGGAATGGCCCGGCGGCCATCTACTACGAACATGGCCACTGGATTACGGTCCGGAAGATCTTTTTGCTTAAAGCATTATTCCCATCTCCAAGATCCTATCCCAATATGTAGTAGGTGTAATAAGAATAATAATATTAGGAAATACCTCCAATTAGAAATGGAGCATAGTTCTTCTGAAAAGCTATGTCACTTACCTTATGTGCAGGGCATTGCAGTGGTTTAGGTATCCAAGGTTACGGCCACGCATATAGGAACAGTTAGTTGCAAGTGGTCGTAACCATAGAGAGAGCTGTCCCTGCCCATACCAGGCTCTCTATAGAGATTAATCAACAATTCACCTGACCATATATTCATGCCACTAAATTCAACTGGAGCAACAGACGCAAATGTCCCCAATCAGGAAACAAATCAGTGGTTCATGGTTAAAACAATAATTTTTATTACATAAATTAAATAACACACATTTTTTTAAAAAACAGAAATATCCTGTAGGGACACTATTAATACCCAGAAACCATTGGTTACATCCAGACAAAATAGGGCTATATGTTACAATGACAGAGACTTCCATATATGTGGCAGAATACCATGAAACCGTGCTGCTAGTAAGACCATACATGCACTGAAATACACATTATATCCATATAGCTGCCCATAAATAGAAAAAGCCTGATAACTGAAAAATATACACTTCCCTGATGTAAAAGGAGGTCATCCCAAGGCTAACGCCATAATAGCTACCTGATAAATAACCTGGGTCCGGATAAGAGCGTCCCTGCACCCCAACGCCGTTTCGCCCTTGCTTCTTCCGGGGGGCCTGGTGGTATTCTGCCACATATATGGAAGTCTCTGTCATTGTAACATATAGCCCTATTTTGTCTGGATGTAACCAATGGTTTCTGGGTATTAATAGTGTCCCTACAGGATATTTCTGTTTTTTAAAAAAAAATGTGTGTTATTTAATTTATGTAATAAAAATTGTTTTAACCATGAACCACTGATTTGTTTCCTGATTGGGGACATTTGCTTGTGTTGGTCTCTATAGAGATTGTACATTTTCAGTGAGGTGTCAATCAGAAGAAGGGGTGTGCCAGACTGCCGTGCATGTGACATTGTAGTCCAAGCAATGATAAGTCCTGCTGCTTAAACAAACATTCCAGGGAAACAACAAATTGGAACTTGACAAGACCGGCATGCCTGAATTATGTTTTAACCCTTGCAGCAGGCTGTCCTCAGATTACATAGCAAAAACCTGCTGACAGATTCCTTTAATAGGTTGGCTCAGGTAAATTATAAGCCCTAGTATGGGTTATGGTGGACCCAGAGGCAGCAGCGCTGAGGACAGGTGAGTATAGATGTTCCTGCTGTCTGACAGCACACTGACAGCACACGCTGAACACACACACGGAACACGCTCACACATACACATCCAAACCACGGACCGTAAAAAACATGCGTTTTTATCACAGACGCGTGAAGGATTTAATACGCACAGTCCTGGGGCGCGTTGTTCCCCGTTCCCATCAGTGCGCCTGTGACGTGATTGCGGTCACCGATGGGTTCTCATGATAGTCGGAGGTCAGCTGAAGACTTCCTGTGAATGCTGGCTGATGAACTGCATTGTATAGCACAAGCGATCAGATGATCTCAGCTTCAAGTCCCCTAAAATGACTAGAAAAAACAGTAAAAAGTTTAAAAATATTTATTAAATGAAAAAAAAAAAAGTTCAAATCACCCTCTTTTTCCCAATTGAAAATCAAACAATAAAAAATAAATCAAAGCTACACAGATTTGGTATCGCTCCATTCAGAACTGTCCGATTGGTAATAAAAAAAATGAAAAAGCCACAATTACATTTTTTGGGGGGTCGCCGCAACATTGCAGTAAAATATAGTAAGGGGCGATCAAAAGATATGTACCCAAACATTTTATCAGTAAAAACATCAGCTCAGGGCACAAAATATAAACCATCACATAGCCGCAGATCCTGAAAAATAAAAATGTTACGATTCTCTGAAAATGGCGGCAAAAGGCAAAACTTTTTTTTTTTTTAACAAACTTCTAATTTTTTTTAACTGCTGAAATAAAAAAAAAAATAAAAACTATACATGTTTGGTATCTATGAACTCACACTGACCTGGGGAATTATATTTCCAGATCAGTTTACCAAATAGTCAATATGGCAAATAATCAACCCAAAAAACAATTGTGGAATTGCACTTTTTTTTTGCAATTTCACCGCACTTGCAATTTTCTTTCCCGTTTTTCAGTATGGTAAATAAATGGTGTTATTCAAAAGTACTAGTTCCAACAAAAACAAGCCCTCATATGGCTATATTGAATGAAAAATTAAAAAGTTACAGTTCTTGGAAGAAGGGGAGGAAAAAATGAAAACTGAAAATAGCTACCGCGGGAAGGGGATAAATACAGTTGGAAATGAGATTGCAGTGTGTGTCTGTGTCCATTGGATGTCTCTGCTTCGCTATCACAAGCCTTGATAAAGCTCCGAGAGAAATAGAGGGACAGATACACAAGTGATTAAGACAAGTGAAGGCTGCTGTACGGAGACGCTGCACCAAGCTTTTCAAACTCTGACCCCGATTCATCATTTGCGGTCATTTTTAAGTCAATTTTCTCTTTTGGATTTTAGTTTTCATTCATCAAGATTTCCCATGCGATTCATGATTTTTGCTCAAAGCCCCAAATTGCCCTTTTTTCTGTCTATAATTTGACTTGGAACTTTCAAAAGGGAAAAAAAAAATCCCACGTTCCAAAAAATATCGTAAAAATTTACCAAATATAACTAGTTTGAAATAACTATAGAGAGAACTGGAATAGAGTTGTGACAAATTTTGCAACTTTTTTTTTAAAAAAAGTTTAATTTTATGGATCTGTCTACATCAGGAAAAGCTACAATGACCTAAAAATCAGAAAACTAACTAAACCACAAAAGACAACTTGAAAAAAGACATAAATCATTTAATGATTTTTTTTTTGCAAATCAAAAGTATGATTATTGAGAGGTATTCATGAAAAAAAGTGGCAAAAATGTAGCAATTAATCAGACCCTGTTTTATTTGACAGATAGACTTAACTGGTTACAAATGCATACAAAGGCTTGGATTCATGCTGGCTCGGGCAGCATGAATCCAGTAACAGGCTCCCTTAAGGAACATCAATGGGACTTCATTAGTGATGAGCGAGCACTAAAATGCTTGAGTGCTCGGTGCTTGATTCAAGCAGGTCGGACACTTGGACTGGTTCGATTCGAGGAATAAAAAATAATTAAGTTTTTGTAATTATTTTATAGTAGATTTATAGGAACAATAACATGGGACTTTTTCTTCTCTTCTAGAATGCAGGGACATAGAGATACACAGCTGTGTACAGATGTATTTCTCTGTTGCTCAATAATCTGCTTCTGGGTTTCCTGCCTGTACTACAGGTCAAGATTACCAAATCCTCCTATCTCTCTCAGTCTGGGCAATGGCTCAGCGGTAAAGCTGCTGCTTACCAACAAAATGTTCATCAAGAAGAATATTTAATTTATGCACTGCAAAGATGCCGGCCCCGCCACCCGAGGAGGATGAGCTACGGAGCAGCGAGGAGAGGTGTAAGTCAGAACAAAAGCTCCGACTGCTGGGACAGCGGGCCTGACCCCTGAAATCGGGACAGTGCCACCAAATCTGGGACAGTTTGGAGCGACGCAAATACCCAACCACCCACCTACAGGACCAAACTCTAAACGGCCACATTTTCAGACTGCTTGATCTGGAAATGATGCTGTCTAGGCTTGTGGATGCTGAGGTTTTCTCAACCTCATGGCAGTGCCATCTCTCATTACTTGGTCCCCAGTAGCCACTATTTTTCCTGGTCTGCTGACCCCACCTTACACCAGCACATGTCCCATAACATCACCCGTGCCCTCACCAATGCAGTTACTGGGAAGGTCTACTTAATGAACAATACGTGAACAAGTCTTGTGGCCAGGGAAGCTATGTTTCCCTGATGGCAGACTGAGTGAAATTTGTGGACGCCGGGACCGAGTTGGACCCTGTGCAACCAACACCAGGGATTGCGGGCCCTAGTTCCATCAGGGTTTCCTTCACCTCCTACACAAGTACCTGCACCTCCTCCATCTCCAAATGGTCATCTCATAGCATGTCATCCATATCAGATTGGATGATTATGATCATGAGAAGGAACAGGAGATGGTTGCCTGCACTACAGAAGATACTACCCACACCAGCTTTATGCTGTCTGTTGGGCATGTATTATAATAATAATAATGAATAAAAAAAATGTTTGAAGTGTGCCAAAGTTGTCTCCATCTGTGCTGAGTTGTTCTGTGTGTAGGAGGCTTAGCCTCATCCAGGGCACTTTGCGGTGCTTCATTATAATGATTCAGAGCAGAGTCAGGACATGGGAGAGAGGAGATGCGAGCCAATGATGACTGCAAATTCTTCATAAGTTTCCTGGATTTAAATCCACATATATTCCTATAAGTGTGGTCAGAGAGCGGGAGATGGGAATTAGTAAAAACGTGGAGCCCAGAGTATATCAGGTCCAGCATATTCTCATCTTCATATGTAGGAGGATTAGTAAATTGTGAAAGGCCAAGAGAGGAAGTTAGAGATAAAAGATGAGTGGCAGATGGTGAGAGGGGATCATCAATAGGGATGGTAAAGTCTCCCATGATGAGGATGGGAATGTTACAGGTTAGAAAGTGTGGAAGCCAAGTGGAAAAGTGATTGAGGAACTGACGAAGGAGGGGGGGGGGGGTCTGGAGGGCAATAGACCACTGTAGCGCCCCTGAGCCACTCAGGGCACTACAAGGAACTGCATCCTCTTGGGGATGCAGGACCTAACCCCTGGGACCTGGAGTACCAGTGCCGATACCAACAAAGCACAACCAAAATCCTTGTTCTCCACTCCACACCGGGTATAGAGGATTAACCATGAAAGGGGATGGTCGCCTAGAGGTAGGAACGAGTCCTGGGATTAGCCAGCCTGGTGGGAGGGGACAGGAGTCAGTGGAACACAGTGACTCACGGGAGAGAGGTCGCCAGGGCAGGTACAGACAGATACCGCTGGGACCGGAGCACGCATGGGGCACAGGGCCCTAGATCAGGCGCCAGTTTTACACAGCTTGATAATAACCTGCACAGTGAGGACACCTTCATGGACTTCACCGAACCAAATAATCCGGGGGCATCAGCAGTAAACTAGGATCGAGGTTCGGACACTTACCTCCCCACAGGGTCTGCACTGCCCTCCGTATGGAGAAGGAGACTGTAACCCCAAAAAGGGACAATCAGGCCCCAAACGCTCCACGCTACAGGGACCCAACCACCAGGGCGTGTCGGGGACAGAGCAACCTGGGTCACTACATTGGCGCTGATACTCCATGTGACCTGAACCAGTAATCCAAGGGTCTGAGTGAGTAGAGACTGTGCAAGACAACCTGGTGTGGTCTCAGTTATTGCCCCTCACATCTCCGTGGCACGGTCCTACCTGCGGAGGGCCTAACATTATTGCTGCTACCACCACCAGCTCTGGGAGTACCCACATTCAGCAGCGGCGGTTCTACACCTTTAACCGCAACCTGCAGGTGGCGTCACATGTACTAACTTTCACCCCTACTGTAAATACCCCTTTTTACAAAAGAAGCCCCAGGGCACGGGACCGGGCAACGGCCACCAGAGTGACATTCCTATTTGCAACCGCCCGGGACAGAGTACCCCCTTCCCCGGGCGCGACACAACCGCCACTCCCCGCATTTTGATACCCAGCGCAGATAAAGCAGATGGCTACAGGCTGCAACCCCTAGCTGTGTGCATTACCTTGGCTGTGTATCAAAATACGAGGGACCCCATGCTGCTTTTTTTTAAATAATTTAAATAAATTATTTTTAAAAACGGCATGCGGTCCCCCCAATGTTGATACCCAGTCAAGATAAATCGGACTGCTGGGAGCTGGTATTCTCAGGATTGGGAGGCCTATGGTTATTGGCCCCCTCAGCCTAAAAATAGTAGCGTGCAGCTGCCCTGGAATTGTTGCATCCATTAGATGCAACAATTCCAGCGCTTTTTCCAGCTCACCCAAAGGGCCCTGGAGCAGTGGCAATCAGGGTAATATAAGGGGTTAATGCAGCTGTGACTTACAGTTCGAGTTCATCCATGAACAGATGTCCGTCAATCTGTTCCAAAGCCAAGAGGTGGACATCCAGGCAAAATATCAGAGCCAACAAGTTGACGCATCACAAGGTCTATTAGTTCTGGTGTGACAAACATGGCAAAAGGAGGTGGCTTGTATGCTTCGAAATAGTAAGATCACAGACTTCTAGTCAAGCACCGTGTGACACACATTACACAAGTGTGGAATGGTGGCCAAAAAAAAAAGGTGAAGAAGCCTCAACCTCAATATCATCATAAGAAGCATTGGCTCGAGTTCGCAAAAAAGTGTGAAAAGTGGACCGTAGATGATTAGAAATGGGTGATTTTGAGCCATGAGATGAAAGTCAATAGATTAGGCTCTGATGAGTGCAAATAGGTCTGGAAGAAAGAAGGAAAAGGGGCTAACTGATTGAGAGATTGAAGGAACTGTAAAGTTCGGTGGAGGAAGCCTGATGATATGGGGTGTTTCAGAGCAAAACGTATTGTACATTTGACCAGGATCGATGGTGGGCTCAATGCTGAGCTGCTGTATTTGTGAGTATCATACAAGACAAGTTACTTCATACACTTGAGTACTATGGGTATGAAAAGTAGTGTTCCAGAAGGAAAATAACCAGAAACTTACATCAAGATTGGTGAAGAAATGCTTCAATGAGAATGAAGTAGAGGTGCTGGATTTGGCCCCACAGTCACCAGACCTCAACCCTATCCAAGCCCAGAAGCATTCAGACAGTGTTAAAAGTCAAAGGTGGGTTTACAAAATCCTAACAAAATAATAAAAATTAAAATTTAGATTTTTAGGAGCAAAACAGTAACAATGCAGTGACATGACAATAACTAATCATATGCTAAATAGTTGCAAGTCAAATTTAAGTATGAGATAGCCAAGATGATTATCTATAATATGAAGGTAGTCTCACACTCAGAGCTGTAGATGGTGAGCTATGGAGATTGAAAGTCAAAGTTCAAACAATTCTACCATTTTGCTCGTCAAAATAATATCAGTAGTTTCTCCCACCAAAAGGCCGGGGGAGGATTTTGCCTTGGACTAAGGAATGTGTAATCACAAGCATATGGACAATTGTCTATCTGCTGAAAATAGGAATAAACAGCTGTTCCATTAACAAAGGTACATCATAGCATCCCCCACACCTGGCAATGCACACTTTCTTGATAGCCATCTTATCCCCCAGCCATGTTGGAGGCATGATGACTGTAAATTCTTCATACTGTAAGTTTCTGGATATTAATGGCATGTGTATTTCTATTATATGTGGCAAGTTAAGGTGTCCTGAGTGGGTTGACAATTCTTGATCAAGAATGTAAGGAGGTTGTGGTCAGAAAGCCGGAGAAGGGAATTAGTAAGATCAGCTCCATTGTATTTCTGGTTTTCCTGCGTAGGAGAGTTAAGGTCCAGTCACACTAAGCAACTTACCAGCGATCCCAACAACGATAGGGATCGCTGGTAAGTTGCTAGGAGGTTGCTGGTGAGATGTCACACTGCGACGCTCCAGCGATCCCACCAGCAACCTGACCTGGCAGGGATCGCTGGAGCGTGGCTACATGAGTTGCTGGTGAGCTCACCAGCAACCAGTGACCAGCCCCCAGCGCCGCGTGGAAGATGCTGCGCTTGGTAACTAAGGTAAATATCGGGTAACCAACCCGATATTTACCTTGGTTACCAGCGCACGGAGCTACACGTGCAGAGAGCAGGGAGCAGCGCACACTGAGCGCTGGCTCCCTGCTCTCCTAGTTGCAGCACACATCGGGTTAATTACCCGATGTGTACTGCAGCTAAATGTGCACAGAGCAGGGAGCAGCGCACAATGCTTAGCGCTGGCTCCTTGCTCTCCTAGCTACAGCACACATCGGGTTAATTAACCCGATGTGTACTGCAGCTATATGTGCACAGAGCAGGAGCCGGCACTGACAGTGAGAGCGGCGGAAGCTGGTAACAAAGGTAAATATCGGGTAACCAAGGACAGGGCTTCTTGGTTATCCGATGTTTACTGTGGTTACCAGTGTCCGCAGAAGCCGGCTCCTGCTGCCTGCACATTTAGTTGTTGCTGTCTCGCTGTCACACACAGCGATCTGTGCTTCACAGCGGGACAGCAACAACTAAAAAATGGCCCAGGACATTCAGCAACAACCAACGACCTCACAGCAGGGGCCAGGTTGTTGCTGGATGTCACACACAGCGACATCACTAGCAACATCGCTGCTACGTCACAAAAGTTGTTCGTTAGCAGCGATGTTGCTAGCGATGTTGCTAGCGATGTTGCTTAGTGTGAAGGGGCCTTTAGTAAGTTGTGAAAGGTCAAGAGAGGAGGTTAGACATAAAAGATGAGTGGCAGATGGGGATGGGGAATCATCAATAGGGGTGTTAAAGTCTTCCATGACAAGAGTGGGAATATCATAGGCTACAAAGTGTGGAAGCCTGGTAGTAAAGTGATTGAGGAACTGACAAAGTTGGAGGACGCCTGGAGGTCGATACAGAACTGTTACTCACAAGAAAAATGTCTGGAAATTCTGACAGTGTGGACCTCAAAAGAAGGGAAGATAAGTGAGTGTACAGGAGGGATATCCTGAAAAGCACAATTTGTTGAGAGCAACAGACCAAAACCTCCTCCTGGTCTGTTCTTACATCTGGCGGTATGTGAAAATTGTAGGCTACTATACGAGAGAGCAACAGTTGTGGTGGTGTGCAACTGCTGGAGCCAGGTCTCAGAAAGAGCTAGGAGATTACGGAAATTTGAAAGGAAAAAGTAATTGATGTAAAAGAGTTTCTTACATGCTGATCATGGGTTCCAGTGTTAAAGGAGACAGAAGGCATTCAAAGAATATTAATAGTCTACTACGTTCGGGTGTCCACCTGCAGAAAACTTATATGCCTGAAAATGGTGCAATACTGAGCACACGCTGACTCCGTCTTCTCCATTCTAATCAATGGCCCCGTCGGCGTATGTGTGCGAAACACGTTTTTTTTGGGGAGGGGGTGTTCGGACGGATGCCCCAACAGGTCCAGTGAACATACATGAAAACGCAATGTGAAAACAGCCTTACACACAACTTCATTTTTAGACATCTGTGATTTGATCTCTTCCTTTGTATGGATTGGATGGGTTGTTACTGACATCCGGTGAGAAAAATTAATGTCAATAGCACCCCACATATATATATATATATAAATATATATATATATACATATATATATATATATATATATATACAGTCATATGAAAAAGTTTGGGCACCCCTATTACAAAATTTGACCGGTGCAAAAGTATGGGCACCCTTATCAATTTCTTGATTTGAACACTCCTTACTACTTTTTACTGACTTACTAAAGCACTAAATTGGTTTTGTAACCTCATTGAGCTTTGAACTTCATAGGCAGGTGTATCCAATCATGAGAAAAGGTATTTAAGGTGGCCACTTGCAAGTTGTTCTCCTATTTGAATCTCCTATGAAGAGTGGCATCATGGGCTCCTCAAAACAACTCTCAAATGATCTGAAAACAAAGATTATTCAACATAGTTGTTCAGGGGAAGGAGAAAAAGTTGTCTCAGAGATTTAAACTGTCAGTTTCCACTGTGAGGAACATAGCAAGGAAATGGAAGAACACAGGTACAGTTCTTGTTAAGCCCAGAAGTGGCAGGCCAAGAAAAATATCAGAAAGGCAGAAAAGAATGGTGAGAACAGTCAAGGACAATCCAGAGACCACCTCCAAAGACCTGCAGCTTCATCTTGCTGCAGATGGTGTCAATGTGCATCGGTCAACAATACAGCGCACGTTGCACAAGGAGAAGCTGTATGGGAGAGTGATGCGAAAGAAGCCGTTTCTGCAAGCAAGCCACAAACAGAGTCGTCTGAGGTATGCAAAAGCACATTTGGACAAGCCAGTTACATTTTGGAAGAAGGTCCTGTGGACTGATGAAACAAAGATTGAGTTGTTTGGTCATACAAAAAGGCGTTATGCATGGAGGCAAAAAAACACGGCATTCCAAGAAAAGCACTTGCTACCCACAGTAAAATTTGGTGGAGGTTCCATCATTGCTTGGGGCTGTGTGGCCAATGCCGGCACCGGGAATCGTGTTAAAGTTTTGAGGGTCGCATGGATTCAACTCCATTGAAAATCTGTGGGATGATGTGAAGCGTGCTGTCCATGCTCAGCGACCATCAAACTTAACAGAACTGGAATTGTTTTGTAAACAGGAATGGTCAAATATACCTTCATCCAGGATCCAGGAACTCATTAAAAGCTACAGGAAGCGACTAAAGGCTGTGATTTTTGCAAAAGGAGGATCTACAAAATATTAATGTCACTTTTATGTTGAGGTGCCCATACTTTTGCACAGGTCAAATTTTGTTTAAATGCAGATTGCACATTTTCTTTTCGTACAATAAACCTCATTTCAATCCAGAAATATTACTCAGTCCATCAGTTATTAGATATATGAAACTGAAATAGCTGTTGCAAAAACCCAAATTGTTATAAAGAAAAAAGGTTATATATATATATATATATATATATATATATATATATATATATATATACAGTATATAAACAGTGTAGACCAGTTCACTCGAGTGAATCACCTGGAACCTCAGCTGACCTGGTTAACTCCGTTGTGCCCGGATCAGGATGTAGGAGTCCATCCATATAAATATGAACAACAGCAGAGCAATGTCCAGCAATAACGTGCTGGACATTGCTCTGCAGGCAGTTCATATATATATATATATATATATACATATACAGTGCTGGCCAAAAGTATTGGCACCCCTGCAATTCTGTCAGATAATACTCAGTTTATTCTTGAAAATGATTGCAATCACAAATTCTTTGGTATTATTATCTTCATTTAATTTGTCTTCAATGAAAAAAAATAAAAAAAATTGTCATAAAGCAAAATTGGATATAATTTTACACCAAACATAAAAAAGGGGTTGGGCAAAAGTATTGGCACTGTTTGAAAAACCATGTGATGCTTCTCTAATTTGTGTAATTAACAACACCTGTAACTTACCTGTGGCACCTAACAGGTGTTGGCAATAACTAAATCACAATTGCAGCCAGTTGACATGGATTAAAGTTGACTCAACCTCTGTCCTGTGTCCTTGTGTGTACCACATTGAGCATGGAGAAAAGAAAGAAGACCAAAGAACTGTCTGAGGACTTGAGAATCCCAATTGTGAGGAAGCATGAGCAATCTCAAGGCTACAAGTCCATCTCCAAAGACTTGAAAGTTCCTGTGTCTACGGTGTGCAATGTCATCAAGAAGTTTAAAGCCCATGGCACTGTGGCTAACCTCCCTAGATGTGGAAGGAAAAGAAAAATTGACGAGAGATTTCATCGCAAGATTGTGCGGATGGTGGATAAAGAACCTTGACTAACATCCAAACAAGTTCAAGCTGCCCTGCAGTCCGAGGGTACAACAGTGTCAACCTGTACTATCCGTCGGCGTCTGAATGAAAAGGGACTGTATGGTAGGATACCCAGGAACACCCCACTTCTTACCCCAAAACATAAAAAAGCCAGGCTACAGTTTGCCAAAACTTACCCGAGAAAGCCTAAAACGTTTTGGAAGAATGTTCTGTGGTCAGATGAGACAAAAGTAGAGCTTTTTGGGAAAAGCCATCAACATAGAGTTTACAGGGAAAAAAAAGAGGAATTCAAAGAAAAGAACACGGTGCCTACAGTCAAACATGGCGGAGATTCCCTGATGTTTTGTGGTTTCTTTGCTGCCTCTGGCACTGGGCTGCTTGACCATGTGCATGGCATTATGAAGTCTGAAGACTACCAACAAATTTTGCAGCATAATGTAGGGCCCAGTGTGAGAAAGCTGGGTCTCCCTCAGAGGTCATGGGTCTTCCAGCAGGACAATGACCCAAAACACACTTCAAAAAGCACTAGAAAATGGGTTGAGAGAAAGCACCGGAGACTACTAAAGTGGCCAGCAATGAGTCCAGACCTGAACCCCATAGAACACCTGTGGAGAGATCTCAAAATCGCAGTTTGGAGAAGGCCCCTTCAAATCTCAGGGACCTGGAGCAGTTTGCCAAAGAAGAATGGTCTAAAATTCCAGGAGAGCATTGTAAGAAACTCATTGATGGTTACCGGAAGCGGTTGTTCGCAGTTATTTTGGCTAAAGGTTGTGCAACCAAGTATTAGGCTAAAGGTGCCAATACTTTTGTCTGGCCCATTTTTGAGTTTTGTGTGAAATGATCAATGATTTGATTTTTGTTTCATTCTCTTTTGTGTTTTTTCATTGCAAGCAAAATAAATGAAGATAATAATACTAAAGAATTTGTGATTGCAATCATTTTCAAGAATAAACTGAGTTTTATCTGACAGAATTGCAGGGGTGCCAATACTTTTGGCCAGCACTAATTTTTTTCTTATTTCTTTCCTTTATTGAGTATATTTTTCACTATAACTGGGGCATTCATAGGAGCCTTAGTTATAGGTAAAACAGCCAGTGAGTGGTCACAATAAAAATATCTAAGCCTGCTAGCTAATACCCAGAAGCTCTGCCATGCTGCATGCTGGTCAGACACTCACCGATCATGTGATTGCTGTTTTTTTTGAGTGCTATGTTTGTGAGAAAGAGAAGACAGAAGCATTATTGAACCGCTTCTGTCTTTTCATGTGAGAGCAAGATGAGGACATTGCAGCTTCCCAAAGCAGGATAGAAGAAGTTGGAAGCAAGTTATCAGACTGGGTGGTGTCTGTACAGCACTGCAGCGGGAGCTCAGCTGGTCAGTGACATGCTCATGTTGCTCAGTACTACAAGGATGATAGAGAGGATGTCATAAGGGGCATTGTGATGGTGGCAGTCCAGACAGCCAGGATCTGCAGGATTGTCCACCCACTACATTTATTGCTATTGCTTCTTGATTTTGGCTATATCCTTCCTACATACTGGCCTAAAATTAACAGTACTTCATCTGCTCTCTCTCTGACTAGTAATTGGCATAAAGAAAGTGTCCCTAATTGTGCATCAAGTACTGACCTAAAATATTGTGACATCCTAAATTATTGAAATCACTGGTTCATTATGAATTTGCTGCTTTACGTGGCCTCTAAGTACATAAAATCCCATAAACTGCATCTATGTCTCTAATGGAGATAGCAACGGCGAACACCAGACTCCTAATGGGATCCAGTATTTGTGTAGAAATGATACATGATGCTTCCAATGTATGATGATAAAGCAGCCATTGTTGGAAGTGCACTCCGGTAAATGCTGTAAACCACTTGGGAAACAGCAGTGAAGTCAGGCAGCTTTTGAGATGCTTTGTACGATACCTGAAAATAAGCTCTGACAGGGCGGGGGAGAGCGAAGTGCACATTATGCCTTTTTTACGCGAGAAAAAGGGGTATTTATCAGGGCTAAATGCTTTGTAGCCACTTTGTACAGGAATTGTTTAGTATAAAATAGATTTCGATTTTCTTCTCTCCAATCCGCACTCAAAGAGCAAAAAACTTTCTTCAATGTTCCCAGAAAAGCTAAAACTTTGTAATTATACCGCTTAAACTATGCAAAAGTACTAAAAGTTCTGATCGGGAATAGTCGACAAACACTAGGGACCTCCTACGAGAAATTACTCAGGGTTTCTAAAAGAACTTTCTGAGTAGGCAGATCTTTATTACATGCTCCCAAAAGAAGTCTATCCAAATAGCTGGCTATCTACGAAATAAAAGGACTGCCCAAATCCACTAGTATTTATAGCATTCACTGCTTATTGAGTGGTTAGAGGGGGGTCCTGGAGCTTCTGTATATTATTTGCAAAATTATTGCCTGATGTTATAATATGATTATGATAACATAATATTATATTATAAACAGAATCAAAGTAAAATTGTCATTAAGGGCCTTAACCTCTTTAAGGACTGGGTGCTTTTTCATTTTTGCGCTCTCATTTTCCCCATTCCTACAAAAGCATTAACTTTTTTTATTCCATAGCCGTCTGAGTGCTTATGTTTTGCAAGATCTGGTTTTGAACTACACCATTCACTTTACTCTAGTATATCATGTATTAAAAATTTTGAAAAAAAAAAAAATCTATGTTTAATGAGCTACTTGGAGACCCATCTTGAAGTCTTGATGTTTAAAAACATTTCAGGCAGACAGCAGGACAGTGGCATCAATGGCCCCCACCATTTCCTTATAGTGTCTTTTCAGAGCAATGAGATATGCTCCATGCACCACACAGGATGTGGCCTGGCATTTCCATATTAAAAATCAAAAGCTGGATGAGTGACAGTATTAGGCCTCTTGCTCCCACACCCCTGCCAGTACAGACAAGACACAACTTGGAAACCCATCTTGGAGTCTTGATTTTTAAAAACATTTCAGGCAGACAGCAGGACAGTGGCATCAACTGCCCTCCCCCCCATTTCCCCATAGCGCTTTTGCACAACAGTGAGGTATGGCCATGCAACACAAAGGATGTGGCCTGACATTTCCATTTTTAAAAGTGAGCACACCGTGCCTTTTGCAGCCGGGCATCCAGGCCAGAATAGTGGCCTATAAATTTCTATGCAACCAGGTTGAGGATGTAAGCCACGCAAGGCACGTGTGTGATGTCACCCATGCATAGTGCAGCCGCCAGGTTTGTACCCTAATCACACACGACCTTCCCTTGCTCCAGGCTCAGTAGAGACAGCCATTGATTAAACTTGACCTGTATAGTGGTCCACAACTCTACAGCTGTGTGACTGCGTTCTTTAGTGGATATTAATTTCAGCACTGCCTGATTGTGTTGACTTCCACACAGGATGTGGCCTGGCATTTCTGTCGCGGGCGGCGGGGCCGCGCTCACTACGCTCGGGTCAGGGGCTTCTGCTGCTGCTCGGTGGCTCGAGCGGTGGGCTGGACCCGGGGACTCGAGCAGCGCTCCTCGCCCACGAGTGAAAAGGGGGTGGTTTGTTTTGGGAGATAGTTCGTGACGCCACCCACGGGTCATGGTGAAGATAGGCACCACCGCTGCCGATGACGGGGATCCCGGGAGCGATGGTAAGGAGCAGCTGGGATGTTGTTTTCCCTCTCCGTGGGTAGGGGTCGGTGGTCCCGGGGCCCGGTGATGTTGTGACGGGGAGACAGGGTCTGTGAGGTGCAGGGTTGCAGGGACAGCGCGGCGCGGTGCCGGATGGCACGGGTGTACTCACTCAGCAAGAAAGGTACAAAGTCCTCGGTAAACCAAACGGCTGGATGGATGGGTCCCGCAGCCGGCTGCAGTGCTTCTCCCCGGACAGGTGATGGCGGCTGTCTTTCCCTGCACCTTGGTGTTCTCTTTCTGACTACTATGGATTACCAACGGTAGTCCACTCCCCGGTGTATGGGTACCGGAGGAGCCCGTTTGCCCGCAGACGCTGGCCCTTGGGTCTCTAGCCTTAGGCGGTAGCTGTATACCCTCACGGTGTGGGCGGTTGCCTTCAATCGGGACTTTTGCTGTTGTGAAACCCCTGGGGTTACAGTCACATTCGGATCTGACTATTGTCGGCGGCTCCAAGCCTGGTCGGGGTCCGATGGCCCTGCCTGTGTGTGCTGGCTTCACTTCGCTCCCCGGTCGGTACCGGCGGGCCGTCGTCCGTCCCCGGTCCTACGGTTCCGCGTTGCTCCACCACTCCTGCAGACGGCCACCACCATCTGCCAACCTTGCTGTCAGTGCCTGGGCCACAAACCCAGACACCCAAGTGCTCACTCCTCACTCCTCAAACTCCAAAACTGTTCTGTCACTTTTCCCGCCTCCAGGCCTGTGAACTCCTCGGTGGGTGGAGCCAACCGCTTAGCTCCGCCCCACCTGGTGTGGACATCAGACCCTGGAGGGAGGCAACAAGGATTTTTGTTTGGCTGGTGTCCCTGTCTGATGGGGGTGGGGTGTGTTAGTGTGTTATCTGTGACGACCTGGCTAGGCCAGGGTGCCACATTTCCATTTTAAAAAATCAAGAGGTGCATGCGTAACAGGATTAGGGTTCTTGCTCCAACACCCCTGCCAGTACAGACACGGCACAATTTTGAGACCCTACATGGAGTCTCCACCTTTACAAAAATTAAGGTCAGACAACAGGAAATGTGGCAACAATTGGCACAGACTACAAATCCTTGAATGTCTCAACATGGATGCGTGGGACCGGCCCTGTAATAAGGCCTGAACCCACATTTCTACCTTTACCAGAAACAGCAAGATGACAGACAGACACAGGCACCTTGCATCCAGAACCTTAGCACTACAGGCAAAAGACAATTTTGAGACCGTAATTGGGAGTCTTCACATTTACAAAAATTAGACAACAGGAATATTGGCACAGACTACAAATAGTCGAACACCGCAACATGTATGTGTGGGACTGGCCCTGTAACAAGTCCTGAACCAACATTTCTACCTTCAACAGAGAAAGCAAGCTAACAGACAGGCATAGGGCTGTTGCTCCCGGACCCCTGGCAGTACATCATCGACTAGTTTACACATTGTGGGACTGGGGTGGCAAAGTCATTGGACATCCACGACTTGTTCATCCTTATGAAAATTAGGTTGTCTACACTTTCAGAGGACAGCCAGATGCGCTTATCTGTCAATACACTGACAGCAGAGCTGAAGAAATGGGCATATTAACCCCTTAAATGCTATGATCAATGCGATCACTGCATTCAGGAGGCAGGGAGAGGAATTGCCTATATCTCCCTGGCGATCAGGTCCTTGTAATGCGATCACGGGGATCCGATCGTTGCCATGGTAACCCGGGGGTTTTCACCATGACAACCCCAAGTTCCTGAGCTCCGCATAGCCTCACAGACCATGACAGATGCATAGTGTGTGAGGCGAAGTGTCTGTGCTGCGAGTGCAGCACTGACACATAATCCACTGCAGTGTTCAAGCACTGCAGTGAATTATATCAGTGATCAGATCACTGACAGTTAGTGTCCCATAAAGGGACCAAGCAAAAAAATAAAAAAAAGTTTTAAAAATTAGTAAAAATATTTGAAAAAAATCTGAAAATAAAGAACAATAAAAAATATTTCAATAAATATGTAAATGTATGTAAAAAAACCAAACAGGTACACATATTTGGTATTGCCACATCCGTAACAACCTGATCTATAAAGCTGTCTTACAAGTTAACCCCTTCAGTGAAGAGAGTACAAAAAATAAGTAGAGTTGCAAAAACTGTATTTTCATATAGCTGACAAAAAAAGTGGAATAAAACGCAATCAAAAAGTTATATATGAATTGAAATGGTACTGCTGAAAATGTCATCTTGTCCCATAAAAAAATCAAGCTGCAATACAGCTCTGTCAGTGGAAAAATAAAAAACTTATAGCTCTTGGAATACAGCAATAGAAAAACTTTTTTTCTATAAAATTGTTTTTATGGTGTAAAAGCGACAAAACATAAAAAACTACATAAATGTGATGTTGCTGTAATCCTAGTGACCCAAAGAATAAAACTGTCTTACTTTTATGGCACGGTGAACAGCATAAAAAAAATAAACAAAAAACTATTCCTGAATTGCTGTTTCTTCATGATTCTGCCTCACAAAACGTGGAATAAAAAGCGATCAAAAAATATTATGTGGCCCAAAATGGTAAAAATAAAAACTCCAATTCATCCTGCAAAAACCAAGCCCTCACATGATTCTGTCAGCAGAAAAATAAAAAACTGTAGCCTTCAAAATTCAGTTATGTAAAAAACCTTTATTTTGTAAAAGCGTTTTTAGTGTGATAGTTGCCAAACCTAAATAAACTAAATAAATCTGGTATCGCTGTAATCGTACTGACCTGAGGAATAAAGCTGCCTAATCAATTAAGCTACACAGTGATTGGCATAATAAATAAAGCTATTTCTTCAGCTGCTATTGATTTGTTCATTCTGCCTCAAAAAGATCACAGTATGGCGCGGCTAAGATATATCCTGCGCTCCACACTGAGTGCTTACACCGGGAATTACATGTAAGGGTACGTGCCTACAATCAGGAATAGCAGCGTTTTGGATGCAACGTGTTTTCACTGCGTCCAAAATGCTGTATTGTATAGTACAAGCACCGTGGATGGATTTATAGAAATCCCTTGCCCACTGTGCTTCTTTTCTTCACAGCATAAACTTACATGCATAGCGGCTTCCCATCTTGTCAATTTATACTTGCAGAGACACGAGTGTCCTTAGCTGGGAAACAGAGCAAAACTCCACAGCTCACCAAACATCTAGATAAATTCTTTGAGGGGTCTAGTTTCCAAAAGGGGGTCACTTGTGGGGGAGCTCTACTGTTTAGGCATCTCAAGGGGTGTCTGAATGTGACATGGTGTCCACTAATGATTCCAGCTAATTTTGCTTTCAAAAATTCAAATTGCTCTCCTTTCTATCACAGCCCTGCTGTGCACCCAAACAATAGATTTCGAGCACATGTAAGCTATCAGATTATTCAGGAGAAATTGCATAACAAATTGTAAGGGGCATTTTCTATTATTACCCTTGTGAAAATGCAACATTTTGTGGGTAAAGTAACATTTTTGTGGGAAAAAGTAAAATTTTCATTTTTTACTTCCACATTGCTTTTGTTGCTGTGAAGCACCTAATGGGTTAATACAATTTGTGGATGTGGTTTTGAGCAGTGTGAGGTGTTCTGTTTTTAGAATAGTGTCACTTTTGGGTATTTTCTGTCACCTAGTTTCCTCAAAATCACTTCAAATGTGATGTGGTCCCTAAAAAATGGTTTTGTAATTTTTGTTGGAAAAATGAGAAATTGCCAATAAATTGTGAACCCTTCTACCTTCCTAACAAAAAAAAATTATGTTTCAAAAATTGTGCTAATGTAAAGTAGACATGTGGGAAATGTTATTTAGTAACTACAGTGCCTATAAGTAGTATTCAACCCCCTGCAGATTTAGCAGGTTTGATAAGATGCAAATAAGTTAGACCCTGCAAACTTCAAACAAGAGCAGGATTTATTAACAGATGCATAAATCTTACAAACCAACAAGTTATGTTGCTCAGTTAAATTTTAATACATTTTCAACATAAAAGTGTGGGTCAATTATTATTCAACCCCTAGGTTTAATATTTTGTGGAATAACCCTTGTTTGCAATTACAGCTAATAATTGTCTTTTATAAGACCTGATCAGGCCGGCACAGGTCTCTGGAGTTATCTTGGCCCACTCCTCCATGCAGATCTTCTCCAAGTTATCTAGGTTCTTTGGGTGTCTCATGTGGACTTTAATCTTGAGCTCCTTCCACAAGTTTTCAATTGGGTTAAGGTCAGGAGACTGACTAGGCCACTGCAACACCTTGATTTTTTCCCTCTTGAACCAGGCCTTGGTATTCTTGGCTGTGTGCTTTGGGTCGTTGTCTTGATGGAAGATGAAATGACGACCCATCTTAAGATCCTTGATGGAGGAGCGGAAGTTCTTGGCCAAAATCTCCAGGTAGGCCGTGCTATCCATCTTCCCATGGATGCGGACCAGATGGCCAGGCCCCTTGGCTGAGAAACAGCCCCACAGCATGATGCTGCCACCACCATGCTTGACTGTAGGGATGGTATTCTTGGGGTCGTATGCAGTGGCATCCAGTCTCCAAACATCACATGTGTGGTTGGCACCAAAGATCTCGATCTTGGTCTCATCAGACCAGAGAACCTTGAACCAGTCTGTCTCAGAGTCCTCCAAGTGATCATGAGCAAACTGTAGACGAGCCTTGACACGACGCTTTGAAAGTAAAGGTATCTTACAGGCTCGTCTGGAACGGAGACCATTGCGGTGGAGTACGTTACTTATGGTATTGACTGAAACCAATGTTCCCACTGCCATGAGATCTTCCCGGAGCTCCTTCCTTGTTGTCCTTGGGTTAGCCTTGACTCTTCGGACAAGCCTGGCCTCGGCACGGGTGGAAACTTTCAAAGGCTGTCCAGGCCGTGGAAGGCTAACAGTAGTTCCATAAGCCTTCCACTTCCGGATGATGCTCCCAACAGTGGAGACAGGTAGGCCCAACTCCTTGGAAAGGGTTTTGTACCCCTTGCCAGCCTTGTGACCCTCCACGATCTTGTCTCTGATGGACTTGGAATGCTCCTTTGTCTTTCCCATGTTGACCAAGTATGAGTGCTGTTCACAAGTTTGGGGAGGGTCTTAATTAGTCAGAAAAGGCTGGAAAAAGAGATAATTAATCCAAACATGTGAATCTCATTGTTCTTTGTGCCTGAAATACTTCTTAATACTTTAGGGGAACCAAACAGAATTCTTGTGGTTTGAGGGGTTGAATAATAAATGACCCTCTGAAGAAACTTTTCACAATTTAAAAAAAAAAAAAGAAATAACATTCTTTTTTGCTGCAGTGCATTTCACACTTCCAGGCTGATGTACAGTCCAAATGTCACAATGCCAAGTTAATTCCGAATGTGTAAACCTGCTAAATCTGCAGGGGGTTGAATACTACTTGTAGGCACTGTATTTTGTGACATAACTCTCGGATTTATGGGCATAAAATGTAAAAGTTTGAAAATTGGAAAATGTTCAAAATGTTTGTCAAATTTCTGATTTTTTCACAAAGAAACACAAAACGTATCGGCCTAAATTTATAACTAACATGAAGTACAATATGTCACAAAAAAACATTCTCAGAATCACCGGGATCCGTTGAAGTGTTTTACAGTTATAACCTCATAAAGTGACACTGGTCAGAATTGCAATAATGACCTGGTCAGGAAGGTGTTTTAAGGCGGAGGGGTGAAGCCGTTAATTATGCACCTCCTCAAGAAGATCTGTGCCCACAGAGAATGGAATATACAGTATATTTACAGGCAAACCCTCCGGCGTGGTAGTCCTGAACATCCTGAATGCACTGTCTGAAATCAATCCCCAGTGCACCGACCACCGCTCCCTCACTAAGAATCTTAACAGGATTTTTGGCCCTAAACTCTGCAACAAAACTACAAGACAAATTGTGAGATTTAATATTCTTAGATCCAGGGAGATAAGTGTCATGTCCCCACCAAAGTCGGCTCTTGCGACTTCTGCTCCTATCACCAGGCAGGCGACGCCATGTTTCCGCCATGGATAGTGCTGGTGATGGGAGAGGAGTCGGTGCCCGTGGCTCTGCTGAGCGCAGGCTCCGCTCATCCACTAGGTTGGGTTTCCCTAGAACTTGCAGTACCACTGGCTGACTGTAGGTGGCGTGTGTCTTCCAGCTGAAGTTGCTATCATGCACCTGCAGCCAATGGGAAGACACCACACCCTTCTTATTCCCCCTCCTGTCATCTGACCACTGCCAGAGATAGTTATATTCCTGGTCCCTGTGTTATTTGTATAGTGATTCCTGTGTGCTGATCTCTGCTTGTTTCCTGACTATCTCTCCTGCCTGCTGACTATGTACCTCGCTGCCCGATCCGGATTTGACCACTGCTTGTTTCCTGATTACGTCCTTGCTTGCCGATTCTGTCCCTGTTCTTCAATTCCTGGTTTGACCCTGCCTGACTACTACTCTCTCTGACTGCAGCCTTCAACAGGTAGTGATCTCCAGGGCCCTGTGTAATTCCCAATCCCTGTATAGGGGGTTAAAGGGTTTCAAGGTTCTGGGGGTCCTGCTTGGTGAGTGGCTTCCCTCTAGCCTGTCCATTACAGACCTTCTGAGTCTGTGGATCCAGGCAGGCATTGCAATAAGTTACTGAGAAATCAAAATGAGCATAGAAAAGAAAACCGGGCCTGTCTGGTATTTAGGCATTTGAAAGCATCAATATACAATAGATTTTTAAGATCGGTAAAACCTGGTACCTTATGTTTAACCCCCCTCCAACCAGTGTCTCCATTCCTCAAAGACTCTTTTAACTGTCAAATGCTCCCAGTGACCAAATCATAGTTAGATTTGTCTTGAGAGTATTCTGAGAATAAAAGGCACAGAGATGATTATTTTTTTTGCAAAAGAACAGCAGTAGCGTCTACTTCAACGACAAAAGGCAGATCAATCTCAGGTTGACTGAGAACAGGGGCTTTAGAAAAGGCTCTCTTGGGAGCAAAAAAAGGCTTTCACTGCCTTGGCTGACCTTGAAGAAAATTCTGTACCCTTCTTGGTCATGTCAGTTAAAGGCTTGGCTATGATGGAAAAGTTCTTAATGAACTTACGGTAATAATTTACAAAGCTTAGAAATCTCTACAGTGCTTAAAGGTTATGCGGTTGCACTCAACCAAGGATGGCAAGTACTTTAACAGGATCCATCTGAAACCCTGAAGCAGAAACCAAATGACCTAAGAACGTGATCTGCTGCAATTCAAACTGACATTTCTCTAGCTTAACAAAAAAATGATTGCCACTAAGAATTTGAAGGATCTGCATGACATGTTCCCGGTGTTCCTCCTGACTGAGCATGTGAGTAAATTAATATGTCATCCAGATAGATCACCACAAATCTACCCACCAGAGAGCAAAATATGTCATTTATGAAACTCTGTGAAACCACTAGAGCATTGGTCAACCCGAATGGTATCACCAGATTTTCAAAATGACCTTCACCGGTTTTCCATTCATCACCTTGTTAAACACATGAGTGATTATATACCCCCTTCAAGTCAAGCTTAGAAAACCTTTTAGCTCCAGCTAATTGATTAACAAGGTCCAATATAAAGGGTAAAGGATAGGGATTGCAGACCGTGATTTTATTAATCTCTCTAAAGTTCAAGCATAGACGCAACGTTCCATCTCTTATCATAGCAAAGAAAAATCCCACAGGGACTAGAGAAGTGGAGGGCCATATATGTACGTTGGCAAGATGTGCTTGAATATACTCTTTCAAAGTCTCTCTATCTGGAACAGAGAGATTAAACAGATGAGACTTATTTTCGCACCTGGTATGAATTGTATGTCATATGTGGTGAGATAGCTTCACACTCAGTCTCAGAAAATGCATCATCAAAGTCTTAAATAGATTTTGGTAGGTGAGACCTCACAGAAGCCAAGGGTCTAGATATACAACTAGAAAAACAAGAGTCGCCCCACATCTTAACCTCCGGAAGTTCTCAAGTGATAGTAGGATTGTGCTTAACTAACCAAGGCAAGCCTAACACTAATTTTGCAGGTAAAGAAGGAAATACCATAAACGTAATGGATTCAGTGTGTAATAGCTGTTCCTTCATACATACATCCTCTAACCACGAAGTCAGATGGCTTTGAGAAATACGAGAATTATCAATCGCTGAAACTTGAATAGAGGATCGAGAGTAGAGACATTGTTCTCGTAGTTAATAGCAAAGTCATGATCAATAATATTTAAAGTGTAACCTGTGTCCACAAATGCAGGTTTAAAAACAAAACTTGTTTTAGTCTTCAAGGACATCTGTAAAAAAAACAAAACAACAAAACATAGGCATAATCTCAAACTCTTGGAACATGGGTCTTCATATTTAAGGTTTTCTTTTCTCTCTGTTTGAAATTTTCAAGCATCAGCAACCATGTCTGGTTCTTTGTTTCAGCACAGTTTGCAGCTGTCCGACTTTGGAATGCAAGCGGATAAATGCAGCCACCCACCCACAGGCTCAAATACTAAACACTTGCACTTATTGAACAAACTTTATCACTGTAGGAGTCTCACTCTTTTTAAAAAGGTAAAAATATATATACTGAGGCCCTCCTGTTTGTGTCTTCCAGGGTTCAAATCAGTCCCTCCTTTAAATTTTACCTAGGTCTTGCACTTAGTGCATAGGCTTTATCAGTGTAGGAGTCCCACTGTTTTTAAAATTGTAAAAAAAATATTCTGAGGTCCTCCTCTACATGTCTTCCAGGGTGTATTGCAATTACTCCTTTAAATAAATATGGTGAAATAGGGTGACAGATGGCCCAGCTATTAAGGCTATGTTCACATGTTGCATTTTTGCTGCATTTTTTTGCAGTGTTTTTTTCATGAGTTTTATGCAAATTAAAAGCTGATTTTTACAGTACCAGGAAAAGTTAGGAGATTTTATAAATGTAATGCATACAATAGTTTTTTTCCTCACTGAAATGGAAAATTGCTGCGTTTTTGAATGAAGCATCGTGTCAATTATTTCAACATTTCTTCAGTGTTTTTGCAGTGTTTTTTTGAACACTAAAAGCAATGAGAGTGCAAAAATGCATCAAATAATGTTATGTATGAACATAGCCTAAGGACTGGAGGAGACTTTTTCCCCCTCTTTTTAGATTATTTTAAATACATGTTGTTTACAGGAAAAATATTTCCACCTACGGTCTCAGAGACAGCTGAAAATTAGAGACAGAACCTAAAGAGGGGAAAACTGATAGAAGATATATCATAAAATGACCAGAAATAGCCTCATCCACATTTTTCCGCTAAAAAAAAATCACCTGAAATAACGGGAAAAAATATGTAAAAAATATACAGAATATATACATTTTGTAATAAAGTGGTAAAAATAATTCTGCAAAGAAAACAGTTTACATTTCAATGTATAAATAAACTTGACAATACTTATGTTCCACAAAAAATAAATCTGAAGAATAGATTTTATGTGAACAATGAAGAAAAGTAACAGGTGTCACCACAATGTAGGACAGTTTTTTTTAGGAAGGAATTACTATTTTGGAAATTAAATTTCCGCATCTAGATCATAAGATGTGCAGGTGCCGGGAAATTACATGAAACAGCGTTTATTTTTATAACAGGATATATTGTCAACATACAGATGTGCTTTCATGGCTGAAATAGAAGACTAGTTTGTATTTTTTAAAGGGACCAATTGTCATGACTGACTTACTTGGGATTACAGAGGAAGAAAAGGGATGGAGCGGGGGCGCAGCCATAGCGGAATAATGGACATGACAGGGGTTTGTAAGGCCAGGCACATACAGGGTTAATAGGGAGTTTGAGTAGGAAGGGGTTAACTAGAAATTCGCGCTGCTTGGCATGATGTAGGGGAGTTATAGGGATTTTAATGGCCACGTGGTTAGGGGTCAGATATGGGATTGGAGGAAGTTTGTAGGAAGAGGTGGGGAGAAGGAGGACGGAGTACCTCTATAAAGGGAAGAAGAGCTGTTGAGACATCCTGTCATGTGGATCCAGGAGCGGTGAATGACCCGCCCACCTACCCTTATGTATGTGGTTTAAAAATTAAAAAAAAAATAAAAATGTGGGAAATTATACTCATTGTTGGCGGGAAGGTGGTGTTTTTTAATTGTTATGTTGTATTCATGTCATGGCAGCTGAGGTGAGAAGGTCAGGGATGGCCTTGGTTAATGGAGTAAAGGCTCACATCGGAGGTATGCTGACCCTTCATACTTGGTTATGGTTAAGTTCCTGGATCCTCGATGAAGGTATATTTGACCATTCCTGTTTACAAAACAATTCCAGTTCAGTTAAGTTTGATGGACGCTGAGCACGGACAGCACGCTTCAAATCATCCCACAGATGTTCAATGATATTCAGGTCTGGGGACTGGGATGACCATTCCAGAACATTGTAATTGTTCCTCTGCATGAATGCCTGAGTAGATTTGGAGCGGTGTTTTGGATCATTGTCTTGCTGAAATATCCATCCCCTGCGTAACTTCAACTTCGTCACTGATTCTTGCACATTATTGTCAAGAATCTGCTAATACTGAGTTGAATCCATGCGACGCTCAACTTTAGCAAGATTCCCTGTGCCGGCATTGGCCACACAGCCCCAAAGCATGATGGAACCTCCACCAAATTTTACTGTGGGTAGCAAGTGCTTTTCTTGGAATGCCGTGTTTTTTTGCCTCCATGCATAACGCCTTTTTGTATGACCAAACAACTCAATCTTTGTTTCATCAGTCCACAGGACCTTCTTCCAAAATGTAACTGGCTTGTCCAAATGTGCTTTTGCATACCTCAGGCGACTCTGTTTGTGGCGTGCTTGCAGAAAAGGCTTCTTTCGCATCACTATCCCATACAGCTTCTCCTTGTGCAAAGTGTGCTGTATTGTTGATCAATGCACATTGACACCATCTGCAGCAAGATGATGTTGCAGGTCTTTGGAGGTGGTCTGTGGATTGTCCTTGATTGTTCTCACCATTCTTCTTCTCTGCCTTTCTTATATTTTTCTTGGCCTGCCACTTCTGGGCTTAACAAGAACTGTACCTGTGTTCTTCCATTTCCTTACTATGTTCCTCACAGTGGAAACTGACAGTTTAAATCTCTGAGACAACTTTTTGTATCCTTCCCCTGAACAACTATTTTGAATAATCTTTGCTTTCAGATCATTTGAGAGTTGTTTTGAGGAGCCCATGATGCCACTTTTCATAGGAGATTCAAATAGGAGAACAACTTGCAAGTGGCCAACTTAAATACCTTTTCTCATGATTGGATACACCTGCCTAGGAAGTTCAAAGCTCAATGAGGTTAGAAAACCAATTTAGTGCTTCAGTAAGTCAGTAAACAGTAGTTAGGAGTGTTCAAATCAAGAAATTGATAAGGGTGCCCATACTTATGCACCTGTCAAATTTTGTTTAAATGCGGATTGCACATTTTCTGTTAGTACAATAAACCTCATTTCAATCCAGAAATATTACTGAGTCCATCAGTTATTAGATATATGAAACTGAAATAGCTGTTGCAAAAACCCAAATTGTTATAAAGAAAAAAGGTTAACATTAATAGGGGTGCCCAAACTTTTTCATATGACTGTATATTTACCACAAATGTAACAGAAACTGTCAGGCGACTTAACACTAGAACTACTGGACTCGTGACACCTATATAGAAATGCATAGTGCAAAGTAGTCAAAATGACTACCTCAGTAGTTCTAGTGTTAATACACTTCCACTGAGCGATAATGCTAAGTTTGGCAAACACGAACTGAGATAAAGTGTGAACAGGCTAGAACCAAGAATACACAAGCCTGGGCATGTCCAAGTCCATGCATACAGCTTGCAACATGTTGATGCTGGTTTTATTAGCTCACTCTGAAAGTTCTTTTCTTTAAAAGTTATATTTCTTGGGCATTGTATATCTTGAATGTACTGATGTGAATTAATTAATATTGAAATTGTCTCTCCAGGAAAGGAGACAAACTCTAGCGCAGAGCCACCTATTGGAAGTAGCGATCCTAAAAGTCAAATGTGGATTTTTAACAATCCTTTGCATATGACGTAGGATATATATGCCAGATCAGAATTCCAATTTGCAGACACGGTGTTTCAGGGTGCTTGCCCCTCGTCAGTGCAAAGTATGGGTTGTCTGATCTGGCTCATGAGAAGCTTTGTGGGGACCACGGGGGAACACTATTCTCCTTAAGGAGACTTTGCAAGCCAGTCTGGCTGCCAGTAAAGTAAGGGGACTTATAGCTGCCACGCCCCTCTGGGGAATATTCAAATTGTCTCTACAGGAAAGGAGACAAACTCTAGCGCAGCGCCACCTATTGGAAATAGTGATCCTAAAAGTCAAATGTGGATAATTAATTAATAGTAATTTTGACTTAAAATTTGGTTAAAAACCTTAAGATCAAAAAATACCAAAATTGAGAAAAATTTACTACATTTGAAAGGAATTTTCCCTTTTGTGGCAAATCCTGAATTTTTTTTCATTTTCAGCACACCAAAATACATTGAAATTAGATGGAAATAATCAAACAGCTTTTTAGTTGTACACTTGTGAATTGATGATGACCCATCCACGGAATAGGTTGTCAATATCATTTGCTTTAGGCCTAAAACACACTTCCGCATAAAAAACGTCTGTGTGACACGGTCCGTTTTTCGGGTCCGTGTTCCGTTTTTTTGGGGCGTTTCTCCGGTACGTATGGCATCCGTGTGATGTCGTATGCGAGCCGTGTGTACGTGTAAAATGTCCGTGTTTGTGTGTAAAATGCCCATGTATGTGTACGTGGAATGTCCGTGTGGAATGTCCGTTTGTGTGTTGCACAATGTCGTTGATACATGTCGGCTGACAGCAGACAGAGTTGCGCGATGAGAATGAACTCGGGTGAACTTCACCCGACTTCATTGTCATGCCGCGGCTCTGTCTGTGTGCCGCGTACTGATTAGCGGTCACCTGTGAAGGATTCACCAGTTACCGCTAATCCCCCGAGTGACTGAAGTGAGCAGCCTTCTCTCATACTTACCGCTCCCCGATCACCAGCACGGCGAGGAACAGCTGTGCAGAGAATACGCGGCAACAATTACTTTGAAAAAGCAGGCCGCTCATTAATCAATCTCGTATTCCCTGCTTTCCCCGCCCACCGGCGCCTATGATTGGTTGCAGTCAGACACGCCCCCCACGCTGAGTGACAGCTGTCTCACTGCACCCAATCACAGCAGCCGGTGGGCGTGTCTATACTGTGCAGTAAAATAAATAATTAAAAAAAACGGCGTGCGGTCCCCCACAATTTTAATACCAGCCAGATAAAGCCATACGGCTGAAGGCTGGCATTCTCAGGATGGGGAGCCCCACGTTATGGGGAGCCCCCCAGCCTAACAATATCAGTCAGCAGCCGCCCAGAATTGCCGCATACATTATATGCGACAGTTCTGGGACAGTACCCGGCTCTTCCCGATTTGCGCTGGTGAATTGGCATTCGGGGTAATAAGGAGTTTTTGGCAGCCCATAGCTGCCAATAAGTCCTAGATTAATCATGTCAGGCGTCTCCCCGAGATACCTTCCATGATTAATCTGTAAATTACAGTAAATAAACACACACACACCCGAACAATCCTTTATTAGAAAAAAAAACACTAACAAATTGCCTTGTTCACCAATTTAATAAGCCCGAAAAAGCTCTCCATGTCCGGCGTAATCCAGGATGGTCCAGCGTCGCTTCCAGCTCTGCTGCATGAAGGTGACCGGAGCTGCAGAAGACACAGCCGCTCCTGTCAGCTCCACGCAGCTAATGAAGGGAATAGCGCGATCAGCTGTATTCAGCGTTGGCCGCGAGCAACCTCAGTGACAGCTCAGCTGATTGCGCTATTCCCTTTATTAGCTGCGTGGAGGACTGTATTCCATATATTTCTCTATCCAAACATTGCAAAAAAAAGCATCGTTTATGCAATGAGAAAAAAAATGCAAAATGTACAACAAAGGAACTTAGCATGAAAAAAAATGCTGGGAATACTATTACAATCTATGCAATGGCATTTGTAGAGTATCCGCAGGGTTGAAAGTAGAAATGATTAAAGCCGGACCACATTGTGAAAAAAACAAGCTAAACAAACAACTATTGCTGGCTATTATGGATGTGCGTCAAGACTCTTTACATGAGCTCTGCACATACAGAGAATTTTCCTTCCCAGCTCTTTATAGGACTTTGATGCTGTGCATAGATGTAATGAAGAACCGGGGAACACATTAGTCACCAAAATATTATTCTAAAAGAACATGCAGATAAGTTCCACTTCAGAGATTGTACATAAGCAGGTCTCGCACATTGCTAATTCCAGGCATAACCGTCACAAATCCTAACTTAAAACTAAAAAAGACCAGAATATATGGTCCACACTCATTTATATCTCCCCATTCGCGGCTTCCCTCCTCTATAGATTGTACAAAGATTCCTGACAATTAATTAATATATATATATATATATATATATATATATATATATATACAGTTAGGTCCAGAAATATTTGGACAGTGACACAAGTTTTGTTACTTTAGCTGTTTACAAAAACATGTTCAGAAATACAATTATATATATAATATGGGCTGAAAGTGCACACTCCCAGCTGCAATATGAGAGTTTTCACATCCAAATCGGAGAAAGGGTTTAGGAATCATAGCTCTGTAATGCATAGCCTCCTCTTTTTAAAGGGACCAAAAGTAATTGGACAAGGGACTCTAAGGGCTGCAATTAACTCTGAAGGCGTCTCCCTCGTTAACCTGTAATCAATGAAGTAGTTAAAAGGTCTGGGGTTGATTACAGGTGTGTGGTTTTGCATTTGGAAGCTGTTGCTGTGACCAGACAACATGCGGTCTAAGGAACTCTCAATTGAGGTGAAGCAGAACATCCTGAGGCTGAAAAAAAAGAAAAAATACATCAGAGAGATAGCAGACATGCTTGGAGTAGCAAAATCAACAGTCGGGTACATTCTGAGAAAAAAGGAATTGACTGGTGAGCTTGGGAACTCAAAAAGGCCTGGGCGTCCACGGATGACAACAGTGGTGGATGATCGCTGCATACTTTCTTTGGTGAAGAAGAACCCGTTCACAACATCAACTGAAGTCCAGAACACTCTCAGTGAAGTAGGTGTATCTGTCTCTAAGTCAACAGTAAAGAGAAGACTCCATGAAAGTAAATACAAAGGGTTCACATCTAGATGCAAACCATTCATCAATTCCAAAAATAGACAGGCCAGAGTTAAATTTGCTGAAAAACACCTCATGAAGCCAGCTCAGTTCTGGAAAAGTATTCTATGGACGGATGAGACAAAGATCAACCTGTACCAGAATGATGGGAAGAAAAAAGTTTGGAGAAGAAAGGGAACGGCACATGATCCAAGGCACACCACATCCTCTGTAAAACATGGTGGAGGCAACGTGATGGCATGGGCATGCATGGCTTTCAATGGCACTGGGTCACTTGTGTTTATTGATGACATAACAGCAGACAAGAGTAGCCGGATGAATTCTGAAGTGTACAGGGATATACTTTCAGCCCAGATTCAGCCAAATGCCGCAAAGTTGATCGGACGGCGCTTCATAGTACAGATGGACAATGACCCCAAGCATACAGCCAAAGCTACCCAGGAGTTCATGAGTGCAAAAAAGTGGAACATTCTGCAATGGCCAAGTCAATCACCAGATCTTAACCCAATTGAGCATGCATTTCACTTGCTCAAATCCAGACTTAAGACGGAAAGACCCACAAACAAGCAAGACCTGAAGGCTGCGGCTGTAAAGGCCTGGCAAAGCATTAAGAAGGAGGAAACCCAGCGTTTGGTGATGTCCATGGGTTCCAGACTTAAGGCAGTGATTGCCTCCAAAGGATTCGCAACAAAATATTGAAAATAAAAATATTTTGTTTGGGTTTGGTTTATTTGTCCAATTACTTTTGACCTCCTAAAATGTGGAGTGTTTGTAAAGAAATGTGTACAATTCCTACAATTTCTATCAGATATTTTTGTTCAAACCTTCAAATTAAACGTTACAATCTGCACTTGAATTCTGTTGTAGAGGTTTCATTTCAAATCCAATGTGGTGGCATGCAGAGCCCAACTCGCGAAAATTGTGTCACTGTCCAAATATTTCTGGACCTAACTGTATATATATATATATATAAAACTGTGTATATATTAACAGTATATACATATATATATTTACCGGGGATGCCCACTCACCGTCGTCAGTACTGCAGCCCCCAGGTCAAGTTGCGAGGAATACAGTGCTCGGGTTGGCAGCCGCACTTTCCTGCCAGCTGGCCCTTTAAGGCTGTGTACCCATGTTGCGTTTTTTCACTAATTTTTTCTTGCAGATTTTAATTAATACTGCAAGGAAAAATGCATTCCAGCAAACTCTATGAGAATCCTGAAGTGCTGTTCCCACATTGCAGATTTTTTCCTTGCAGCTTTTGTTGCAGAAAAAAACTGCACCAATCAATTAACATGTTAATGTGGCGCCTTGGACAAACCAGGACGTCACAGATACTGCAACAACACACCCCACACTCCCGGCTAGGCACACCGAAGTCAAACAAAAATCGTTGTTGCCTCCCTCCAGGGGCTGATGTCCACACCAGGGGGTGGAGCCAGGCGTTTGACCCCACCCACCGAGGAGTTCACAGTCCTGGAGGCGGGAAAAGGAGTTGAGTTCAGTGGAGTTGAGTTGAAGAGTTGGAGGAAAGGAGAGTGAAGTGGAAGTGGAGGAGACTGACCGTGTCCGGGTGCGTGGCCCGGGCACATACAGCAAGGTTGGCAGACGGTGGTGACCGTCTGCAGGAGAGGCTGATTGGAGTAAACCATAAGGACCGGGGACGGGCGGTGGCCCACCGGTACCGGATCGGGGAGCGAAGAGAAGCCAGCACCATTCGGCAGGGTTTACGGACCCCGACCAGGCTAGGAGTCGCCGTAAAACCAGGCAAATCCGTTAGCGAAGGGAACCTCCGGGGTTTCCCAGCAGCCAAGACCCGATTGAAGGCAACAGCTCAAACCGTGAAGGGAAATACAGTCACCGCCAAGGCTACAGTTCCCAGGGCCAGAACCTGCGGGCAAAAGGGGCTCCCTCAGCCTCCATCTAAGCTGGGGAGCGGGTTACCGGTGGGAAGCCATTGGGACCGTGAACATAACGCAGGTGCAGGGAAAGGCAGTCACCGCCAGCCTATCAGGAGAACTACCGCAGCCGTCTGTGGGACCCGTCCATCCAGCTATTTGTTTTACCGGAGACTTTGCATTCATCATTGGTGAGTGAGTACCACCATGCCGTGAAGCACCGCGCTGCCCCCGCGACCCTGCACCTCACCAGGCCCCATAACCCGTCTGCCATCCCTCCCTCACCGGGCCCCGGGACAACCAACCCCCCTACCCACGGAGGGGAGAAACAACATGCAAGCTGCTCCCTGTCACCGCTCCCGGGATCCCCGTCCAGAGCAGCGGTGGTGTCACAACCTCACCACAACCGTGGGTGGCGTCATGGACAATATCCCTAAACCAAACCACCCCCTTTCACTCATGGGCGAGGAGCGCCGCTCGAGTCTCCGGGATCCGGCCCACCGCTCGAGCCACCGAGCAGCAGCAGCAGCCGGACCCGAGCAGTGGGTCAGCGCAACGTCCCCTCACCGCCCGCGACATTAATTGTTTCTGCATTTTTCCCAGTGTTTTCCCTATCTTAAGGCATAAAAAAACGCACAACTGTGTCAAAAAAACGCACGTTTTTTTCCTGCAGCATTTTTCCTGCCAAGAGATGCAGTTTTATGTGCAGAAAAAATCTGCAACGTGGACAAATTCCCTAAATCAATACTTGCACGCAGTGTTCATTGCTGAACGCTGCATGCAGGGGCTTTGAAATTCATCTGTGGGTGGAGCTTGTGCTGATGAGGAGCTGAAGTGAAGTGCCAGACAGCGTCCCCCAGCACAGCATATGCCCTATCAAGCTGTATGGGCTCCTGCCACCTGAACTGTAGGTTCCCCCTGAGCTGTATTTGCTGCACCCCAAAGCACTATGCTGCCCACCCCAATAATGTGTATGCCCCCGAGCTGTATGCCACGGCAGTAACATCTATGCCTCCCTAGTAATATGTATGCTCCTCAGTAACATGTATGCCCCCAGTAATGTGTATGCTGTCAGAGCTGTATGCCACCGCAGGAACATCTATACCCCCCAGTAATGTAACGCCTCCCCAAGTAATATGTATGCTCCTCAGTAACATGTATGCCCCAGTAATGTGTATGCCCCCAGTAACCTGTATGTGTGACGCCCCTGAACTAGTCAGGATGTCAAAGGGTACTGCACCCTCTTTATCTTTTGGTGCAGGACTCAACCCTCATGGTTCTGGGATCCTAACTTTTGGTATTGCTCCATCAGCATGCAAATCCTAGTCACACCTTACACCACACCCTGTCAGGCACACCAGTGGGTGGTCTAGCTGGAAAAGGGCCACTCGCCTAGGGGGTCAGGCAGACTGGTGGGAGGGAGGAAGTCAGAGAAAGGAAGTGGTGAGTAAAGCTTAGTCAGTGTAGTATTAGCTCCCAAAGAGTGGGGAGTGGGGAGTTGGAGCTCCCTGGGGACTTTTGGCTAGGTCGCAGACGGTGGTCTGGGACCGAAGGAGTCAAAGACCCGGTCGCAGGGTATTAGAGAAAGGTGCCAGGCTTAGTTTTGGGGAACGGCGGGCACCGGAGTACCTAGTAACCGAACCGGACCGAGCACGGCGGGGTACTGGACCCTAGATCAGGGAGTAGCTTCACGCAACCTGATAATTAACCTGTGGAGGATAGTTTTTTTATGGACTTTCCCCAAGAGCTCAGAGATCAAAGGCATCAACACAATGAGGGGGATAGGGCTTTCCAGCTTATGCGGCACAATGAAATCCCAAGTATCAGCCATCGAGAGCACAGCTTCACTACTTAACAGTGGGGAGCGAGACCCCGACAGCTTCAAGTATAGGGGTCACAACGGACACTAAAATACAGTGCATGGAGGCAAGGTACAGATCATCAGCAATACCAACGAGAGCGGACTCGCAGACGAGCTCCCCTGAAGTGGAGACTTGGTTTACCTTTGTGTCAGAGTCTGCTTTGCGGTCGCAGCACTGCCAACACTGCCTGAGTGAGTACGCTGTCCTCCCCTGCTTCCAATCTGCACCACACTCCCCAACACCTCCATCATCCAGAGTCCCGGGGCCTCCCCTACCCGTGGAGGGAATGTCATCTGGCTTCCCCACTCCATCTCCCCTGGGTACTCCCATCGGCAGCGGCGGTACTCCCCTTACCGCGAACCACGGGTGGCGTCACGAACTCTTATCACCTGTAAATACCCCCTTTCCATTTGAAGTGGCCGTGAGCCCTTGGGTCCGGAGACCCTCGAGCCACAGCAGCAAGCCCCGGATCCGAGGAGTTCAACCGCTGCAGGGGCGGCACATATGCCCCCCAGTAATGTGTATGCCACCCAGTAATGTCCATGTCCCAAGCCCCTCCTGTGATGTATATTTTGTAGCCCCAGCCACTCCTGTGATGTATATACTGTAGCACCCAGCACATCCTGTGATTTATATGCTGGAGCCCCAGCCCCTCCTGTGATTTATATGCTGTAGCCCTCAGTGCCTCCTGCGATTTATATACTGTAGCCCACAGTCACTCCTGTGATATATATACTGTAGCCCCAGCCCCTCCTGTGATGTATATACAGCAGTGTTAGTGTGCACTGTGTATGGTCATGTCTGTTAGTGATGGCCATCATGCAGCAAGGCCTGTACAGCCACATACTCAGGAGAAGCTGGACAGAGACAAGCGGGGAGGTGAGTGAAGCTGTTGCTGACTTCCCCATTTTAAAATGATCTCTAATGTGTCTTTCTGTGCATGCATGTACAATGTATCTATGTATGTCAGTGTATATGACTGTGTGTAGATTTATGTCTGTTTATATGTATTTTTGTGAATTTGCTTTCAACTATGTATATGTATACAGTACAGACCAAAGGTTTGGACACACCTTTTCATTCTTATATTTATTTTCATGACTCTGAAAATTGTAGATTCACATTGAAGGCATTAAAACTATGAATTAACACATGTGGAATGAAATACTTGACAAAAAATTGTGAAACAACTGAAAATATGTCTATGAGCTTCAAGAGGTAGTCACCGGAAATGGTCTTCCACCACTCTTGAAGTAGTTCCCAGAGATGCTTAGCACTTGTTGGCCCTTTTGCCTTCACTCTGCGGTCCAGCTCACCCCAATCCATCTCGATTGGGTTCAGGTCTGGTGACTGTGGAGACCAGGTCATCTGGCGTAGCACCCCATCACTCTCCTTCTTAGTCAAATAGCCCTTACACAGCCTGGAGGTGTGTTTGGGGTCATTGTCCTGTTGAAAAATAAATGATGGTCCAACTAAACGCAAACCAGATGGTATAGCATGCCACTGCAAGATGCGGTGGTAGCCATGCTGGTTCAGTATGCCTTCAATTTTGAATAAATCCTCAACAGTGTCACCAAAAAATCACCCCTACCACCACACCTCCTCCTCCATGCTTCACGGTGGGAACAAGGCATGTAGAGTCCATCCGTTCACCTTTTCTGCGTCGCACAAAGACACGGTGGTTGGATACAAAGATCTCAACTTTGGACTCATCAGACCAAAGCACAGATTTCCACTGGTCTAATGTCTATTCCTTGTGTTCTTTAGCCCAAGCAAGTGTCTTCTGCTTGTTGCCTGTCCTTAGCAGTGGTTTCCTAGCAGCAATTTTACCATGAAGACCTGCTGCACAAAGTCTCCTCTTAACAGTTCTTTTAGAGATGTGTCAGCTGCTAGAACTCTGTGTGGCATTGACCTGGATTCTAATCTGAGCTGCTGTTAACCTGCAATTTCTGAGGCTGGTCACTCGGATAAACTTATCCTCCGCAGCAGAGGTGACTCTTGGTCTTCCTTTCCTGCGTTGGTCCTCATGTGAGCCAGTTTCTTTGTAGCGTTTGATGGTTTGCACTTGGGCACACTTTCAAAGTTTTCCTAATTTTTCAGACTGACTGACCTTAATTTCTTAAAGTAATGATGGCCACTCATTTTTCTTTACTTAGCTGCTTTTTTCTTGCCATAATACAAATTCTAACAGTCTATTCAGTAGGACTATCAGCTGTGTATCCACCAAACTTCTGCACAACACAATGATGGTCCCAACTCCATTTATAAGGCAAGAAATCCTACTTATTGAACCTGACAGGGCACCCCTGTGAAGAGAAAACCATTTCCGGTGACTACCTCTTGAAGCTCATCAAGAGGATGCCAAGAGTGTGCAAAGCAGTAATCAAGCAAAAGGTGGCTACTTTGAAGAACCTAGAATATAAGACATATTTTCAGTTGTTTCACACTTTTTTAAGTATTTTATGCCACATGTGTTAATTCATAGTTTTGATGCCTTCAATGTGAAACTACAATTTTCAGTCATGAAAATAAAGAAAACTCTTTGAATGAGAAGGTGTATCCAAACTTTTGGTCTGTACTGTATATGTCTGTATTCTAACTTTCCTCAATTAGTGTGATCTCTTACTTCCATTTCTGCAAGATCTCAGTGTAGACGGTGAGTTTACTACTGTATGTAACATACGGTTGTATATTTTCAATGAAGTGCTAATTCACAATATTGTTCCCAGGCAACTAAGTTCACAGTGTGACATCTTGTTCTAAAACTGCTCTTCTCTTGTTTTCCATTTCTCTCCAGCAGTCAATTTCTGTATTTTTTTTTTCATAAAAAAATTGAATTTAAACAATACATTAAGGATGTAGGAATAATACAACTATTTATGGCAGGAAAGAATATGAGGGAAGAAAATGACTACAAAGAAAGAGGCAATTGCTAAGTGAAACTGGCAAAATTGTGCTATGCAAATACACTCTTAGCACTCCTGCAGACGACCATATTTTCGTTAAAAAAATAGGATCGCAATCAAACCAATGTTACTCAACAAGGGAGTGCATGTCTTAATTTTTTCCCGGACCGAGTAGTCCTAGGAAAAAGATTTCAGCATGTATGATTTGCCTTTGAAAATTGGATGGTACTCGCTCATTCAAGTTTATGGGTCTGTGACAAAAAAGAGGTTACCTTGCCGTTGGCTGTTGGGCTCACATAAAACTGTCCAGTTCTGTGTGCTAAGTATCTCAATATTTACATGTTATTCATAGTAGTAATACATGTCTATATTACTATATTCATTGTTACACATATCTGTGTGGAGTCCGCTCCATCGACTTCTACTCCGATCGCCAGGCGACGCTGTGTTCCTGCCATGGATAGTGCTGGTGATGGGAGAGGAGTCAATGCCAGCGGCGCCGGTGGGCACAGGCTCCGCTTATCCACTGGTCTGGGTTTCCTGGGGATCTGCAGTGCCACTAGCTGACTGTAGGTGGTGGGTGTCTCCCAGCTGAAGTACCATCATTCAGCTACAGCCTATGGGAAGACACCAAACGCTTTTTAATGCCCCTCCTGTCTGCTGACCTTTGCCAGAGATAGTTCTGAAAATTCTGGCTCCTGTTTCGTCCTGTTTTGTGATTTCGTGTGCTGATTACCGCTTGTTTCCTAACTTCCCTCCTGCCTGCTGTTTTTGTACCTCGCTGCCTGATCCGGATTTGACCTCTGCTTGTTTCTGATTACGTCCTTGCCTGACGATTCTGTCCCTGTTCCGCAATTCCTGGTTTGACCCTGCCTGATGACTACTCTCTCAGACTGCAGCCTTCCACAGGTAGTGATCTCCAGGGCCCTGTGTAATTCCAAATCCCTGTATAGGGGTTAAAGGGTTTCAGGGTTCTGGGGGTCCTGCTTGGTGAGTGCCTTCCCTCTAGCCTGTCCATTACAGCCCGTCTGTGTCTGTGGATCCAGGCAGGCGTTACAATATCTTAACACTACAGAGTGCAGCTGTCTCCTTTTCATTACTTTGTTTCATGTTCAGTTTGCACCTATTCACATTAGAAAGGTAGGATGTGGCATCAGTCTGTTTCTTAGATTACAGGGTCATGCCTCCTGGTTGAGCAATCCTGCTCTTCAGCCTTAAGGCCGCTTTACACGCTGCGATATCGGTACCGATATCGCTAGTGTGCGTTCCCGCCCCCATCTGTTGTGCGACACGGGCAAATCGCTGCCGATGCCGCACAACATCGCCCAGACCCGTCACATGTACTTACCTACCCAGCGACGTCGCTGTGACCGGCGAACCGCCTCCTTTCTAAGGGGGCGGTTCGTTTAGCATCACAGCGATGTCACAGCAGCGTCACTGAACCGCCGCCCAATAGAAGCGGAGGGGCGGAGATGAGCGAGACGTAACATCCCGCCCACCTCCTTCCTTCGCATTGCGGCCGGGAGGCAGGTAAGGAGAGCTTCCTCGTTCCTGCGGTGTCACACGGAGCGATGTGTGCTGCGAGGAACGAGGAACAACTTCGTTATTGCTGCAGTAACGATAATTGAGAATGGACCCCCATGTCACCGATGAGCGATTTTGCACGTTTTTGCGACGATGCAAAATTGCTTATAGGTGTCACACGCAACGACATCACTAATGCGGCCGGATGTGCGTCACAAATTCCGTGACCCCAATGACTTCGCATTAGCGATATCGTAGCGTGTAAAGCCCCCTTTAGGCTATTTTAATTCTCCATTTACAAGTTCCCCTCCACCTAAAAATTGTAGTTTTTTTTTAACCCAAAAAGAGGCATTATTTTCACAGGAACCCAACAAATAGAGGTTGCCTTACCCTTGGCTGTTGGGCTGACCTAAAACTGGCAATTTTTGTCTGCTAAGTATCTCAATTTTTGCATGTTTTTCATAGCAGTAATGTGTGTTTATATTCCTATATTAATTGTTCCACATATCTTTGTACTACAGAGTGCAAGTGTCTATTTTTTTTTTACTATGTTTCATATTCAGTTTGCACCTGTTCACATTAGAAAGGTAGAATGTGCCATCAGTCTTTTTTTGTGAAAAAAATTGGACTGCACTTAGATGACATCCGAGTGCAGTCCAATTATTAAGGACTGGCAGACTGGAAAAGGTGGAGAAACTTTTTTATTCTCTCCAAATCCGAAAAAAACTGCTGTCACTCTGATGTCACTTGATCCAAGTCTGATTAGAATAATTGGCCCTTTTTTCTCAGATGTAGAGATAATGGTCGTGTGAACCTACTTTCACAATTACAAAAAGCCATTTGAAGGCATCGATAATGCTGATATGAGCCTTGGTGAAAATAAGTTTGACACCTCTACTCTAAAGCCTTATTCAGATGTGGGTTCTCTCTGTGGTTTTCACAGATAGAAAATGTACCCACTAAAGGCTAATGTGGTATTCACAGGTCTGTCACACACGGTCTGCAAAAATAAATTAACAACAAATTATCCATACAAGTCTATCAGTCTGTGAAAATCACTTTGTGGGGGAAAGCGATTGGTACAGGAATTGGACAGCAATTCGTACATGCTGCTGTTGGATATTGACAATGGCGTTCAAAAGGTTAAACAGTCGTTTTGAACACTGCTATTAGAGCCAGGCGCTGAGGCTGCTTCATACACATTCACCCGACATCCACTTTACTGTATGGATGGCCGAAAGTAAAGATTTCTTCTGCACCACTCATGGATATCTGTAGTTTCTTGGGCAACTTTACATTCGATCACCTACATTATTCTCCAACAAGGAAATTCCTAGGCATCACAGTTGCTCCCACTTTTTTTTCTGTAATAAAAATAATTATTTAGGCTTATCAAAAAGTGGCATTATGACCACAAATAGGCTTTGTCAAGCCAAGAATGATTAGGCAGCTGATTAGATAGCATGATTATTGCGCAGGTGTGCCTTAGGCTGGCCACAATAAAATGCCATTCTAAAATATGCAGTTTTACACTATGAGAGGTGTCAGAAAACAGTATCTGGTGTGACCACCATTTGCCTCACACACTGCACCACATCTCCTTCGCATAGAGTTGATCAGATTGATGATTGTGTCTTGTGGATGTTGGTCCACTCCTCTTCAATGGCGGCAAAGTTGCTGGATATTGGCAGAAACTTGAAAATGCTGTTGTATACGCCGAGCCAGAGCATCACAAACATGCTCAATGGGTGATTTGTCCGAGGAATATACTGCCATGCAAGAACTGGGATGATTTCAGCTTCCAGGAATTATGTACAGATCTTTCCAACATCAGGCCATGCATCATCAGCTGCAATATGAGGTGATAGTCATGCATGAATGGCACAACAATGGCCTCAGGATCTCATCACTGTATCTCTGTACATTTAGAATGGCATCAATAAAATGCACCTGTGCTCGTAGTGTGGCACCCCTGAGGCTTCCGTCGCCACAGGAACATTGCACCCCAGCCAGAGATGTGATGTCCCATCCTGGGTAGGGAAAGGAGTGAACGCCGGTCCACAGGCAAATCTGCAGTACACCCATTATTAGGTACACACAGGGACCAGGGACAGTGGCAGCAACCCTCCCATGCTGCATGCTGGGAGGGGCCGTAAGACCCATCCCTGCTTCCATAGGGTTGGAGCTTAGCAACTGGGTGAGTGGGAGGAGCCATCTGAGAGAAGAGTAGTTACAGGAAGGTCAAGTCAGAGAGTTTCAGTTTACCTCAGGGAGGAGGGGAGGAGTGAGAGTCTGCAGGAGGCAGAGGAGAGAGCACAGAGAAGTGCTCTAGTGAGTCAGGAGCAAGAAGAGGAAAGTGACGCTTCCTGGTGAAGACCCTGGGGCCCAGCTAGGCCCAGGTGACACCAAGCAGAACAGAAGGGATTCCAGGGCCACTGTAAAGCTTCCAAGCCTGTGGCCTGTTCCACAAAGTCATTCGGTGGAGGGATCAAGCTGCAAACAGGGGACGGTCCCTAGAAACTGGAGGAAGAGAAGTCAATTCCAAAAGTAAAAACCGAGGTCCAGGGTGGCTGCAAGCGCCCAGGGCCACAGCCCACAGCAGAACTTCTGGAAAGGGGGTAGAACACCCATTAGGAAAGCCCCTGGCCCGGAGGCTGTAGTGGAAGCCAAGCCAGGTTCATCCACCAAAGGCAAGGCTTAGAAGTCAGCTGAAGAAAGGAACACAATAGAGAGGTGCACTGGCTTTCATTCCCAGATCTACCCAGGATCAGCGGAGGTCCCTAACAGGGGATTCCAGCACACCAGTGGGCAACCGGACAGCTGCCGTGTCAAATAACCAACTGTGAGTAAACATCTTGAAACTGCACCCCCTGGTGTTGCCTCTGTTATTTAATCTGCATAGACTTCCATCACTGCATAGACACTTACAAGCACCAACTGTTGCCCCGGGGCACCGCTCCACCTGTGGGGAGCAGGACCATCCAAGCTGCCATTCCATCAGCCCCGGAGGCCCCATACAGCAGCGGCGGCTTAATAGCCGCAAACCAGAGGTGGCGTCACGAATATAAACTTTAATCACCCCCAACACTGAAGCCGTATTAATTGACTCCCGCCAGGGTCACGGAGTCGTGCCCCGCCACCACTGACGACCCCCCGGACTAGTCCAGCCCGGCACCGGTTGTCCCATAGCCCTGGGGTGGGCGAGTCAGTTGTCCATAACATACGCCTGTACCATAACCCCACCGTCACCATGGACCATGTGAATCACAACGTTGACATCAGCAAACCACTCACCCACACAAAACTGTACCCACAGTCTGCCATCTGTCCTGTACAGTGAAAACTGGGATTCATCTGTGCAGAGAACACCTCTCCAATTTGACAGACACCATTGAATGTGAGCATTTGCCCACTCAAGTCGTTTACGATGACAAACTGTAGTGAGGTGGGACCCTGATGAAGATGACGAGCAGCAGATGAGCTTCCCTGAGACAGTTTCTGACAGTTTGTGCACAAATCATTTGGTCATAAAAACCTATTGTTGTAGCCGCTCACCGGAGAAGGTGCGGAGAAGACAGAGAACTTACTTTCTTTATCTTCTCTATTGTCTGTGCCTATGTAAATCAGACTGCACTCATATCCGTTTTTTTGTTTTGTTTTTCATCCACCCATAGACTTGAAGATTAGCAAAGCCTCATTGTGCTCAACATTGCTCCGAGTATTATCCGATAAAACATTGGTTAACACTTGTCCAAGTTATATGCTCATGTGAGCGCAGCCTAACACTAGATATGTAATTGTGAGTCCTGAAATTCATTAGTCTAATATTTTACTTGCAATTTCATAGACCATAAGAAACTGCTTTTTAGCTGGTAGGTGAGCACTAGACCAACACCACCCTCGGAAATCGTCTTCATCTCACCGCGTGCTTACCTGTCCCCACCGGCTGCTGCTTCCTTGCCACCTCTGCGGCTCTGTTACCTGCAGCAGTGTGACGAGGTCGGAGAGTGATGACCTTATCATGCTGCTGCACGCTGGACTGGGGGATGAAGCGTCAGCAACCTACTCTGCCCCACTGACCCTGCCTCCAGTCTAGCACATGGCTAATTTGCATGCACTACCTCTTCGCATGCAAATTAGCCATGTATAGTAGTCGAAGTGACAAGACCGGACCCTCTGCTGTGGCTGTTACTAGGGCACAGTGAAGAGAGGGGACTTAATAAAGCTAAGTAATTACCCTGGGCCCGGCGGGCCCCCCTCTTCACTGGGCCCCATATACCAGTTATGGTTGTCATGCCCTGATGGCAGCCCTTCATATGGTACAGTGAGAGAAAAATGTATTTTGTCAGCCACCAATTGTGCAAGTTCTCCCACTTAAAAAGATGAGAGAGGCCTGTAATTGACATCATAGGTAGACCACAACTATGAGAGACAAAATGAGAAAACAAATTCAGGAAATCACCTTGCCTGATTTTGCAAGATTTTATTTTTAATTTATGGTGAAAAATAAGTATTTGGTCAATAACAAAACTTCATCTGAATATTTTGTTATATATCCTTTGTTGGCAATGACAATGTCAAACGTTTTCTGTAAGTCTTCATAAGGTTGGCACACAGTGTTGGTGGTATGTTGGCCCATTCCTCCATGCAGATCTCCTCTAGAGCAGTGATGGTTTGGGCCTGTCGCTGGGCAACACGGACTTTAAACTCCCTCCACAGGTTTTCTATGGGGTTGAGATCTGGAGAATGGCTAGGCCACTACAGGACCATCATATGCTTCTTATGAAGCCACTCCTTTGTTGCCCTGGTGGTGTGCTTGGGATCATTATCATAATGAAAGACCCAGCCATGTTTCATCTTTAATGCCCTTGCTGATGGAAGGAGGTTTGCACTCAAAATCTCACTATACATGGCTTCATTCATTCTTTCATGTGCACGGATCAGTCATCCTGGTCCCTTTGCAGAGGACCAGACCCAAAGCATGATGTTGTCAACCCCATGCTTCACAGTAGATATGGTGTTCTTTGGATGTAGCTCAGCATTCTGTCTTCTCCAAACACAATGAGTTGAGTTTCTACCAAACAGTTATACTTTGGTTTCATCAGACCATATGACATTCTCCCAATACTCTTCTGGATAATCCAAATTCTCTCTAGCAAACTTCAGACAGGACCAGACATGTACTGGCTTAAGCAGGGGAACACATCTGACACTGCAGGATCTGAGTCCCTGGTGTGTTACTGATGGTAACCTTTGTTACGGTGATCCCAGCTCTATGCAGGTCATTCACTAGGTCCCCCTGTGTGGTTCTGGGATTTTTGCTCACCATTTTTGTGATCATTTTGTCCCCACAGGATGAGATCTTGCGTAGAGCCCCAGATAAAGGGAGATTATCAGTGGTTTTGTATGTCTTCCATTTTATTATTATTATTGCTTCCACAGTTGATTTCATCACACCAAGCTGCTTGCCTATTGCAGATTCAGTCTTCCCAGCCTGGAGCAGGGCTACAATTTTGTTTCTGGTGTCCGTCAACAGCTGTTTGGTGTTCAACATAGTGGAGTTTGGAGTGTGACTATTGGAAGTTGTGGACAGGTGTCTTTTATACTGATAACAAGTTCAAACAGGTGCCATTATTACAGGTAATGATTGGAGGACAGAGGAGCCTCTTAAAGAAGAGGTTACAGGTCTGTGAGTTATTTTTAACCACAATTTGCAAAAAAAGACATTTTGTCTCTCATAGTTGTGATCTACCTATGATGTCAATTTCAGGCCTCTCTCATCTTTTTAAGTGGCAGAATTACCACAATTGGTGGCTGACTAAATACTATATACCACTATATATATATATTACTCAAATGGAAGCAGAGAAGGAATTAAAGACACTTGTTCAAATCTAGTTCGTTTATAAGAAATTAACACAATATGATTAACTTATTCCAACAAAATGATACTCAAAATGGAAATTCACGTAAGACAATTTTCCTTAAATATTCTGGAGGAGCTATATACAATTATGCTGTTACTTTGTATTTCAATGGTATCGTTATATTATATCTGTCTTCTGCTCTTGTTCTTGTCAAATTCAAGATTTATTATAGCAGTTCTCTGCTGGAAATAAGTGGCGGGTTAGTAGATTTTTCGTTATTATCACTGACTATTCCTGTAAGATCATTGTGAAGAACATAACCTGAGAGTGACAAGGCAATGAAGAATGGGTTTTGTCATCTTCTTTCATATCAGTCAACGTTTAATCAAAAAATAGAGAGATCTCACAGTGACCTGGCACCAAAGCAGAACATGTGAAAAGTGGCGTCATCGGCCCTGATAAAGCCCGTATAAGCTAAAGCATTTACTAAGTGCATCATTGAAGATACATATATAGTATATTTACAGGTACTGGGATACAATTTTCTATGTGATATATTTAAACCATTTTCTGCAATTACCTTCTACAGCAACAATCACTGAAACTATTAAATTGCTAACAGTAGTGAGAATGTCAAAGCAAAATAAGACTAAGTGCATGAGTCATGAAAGCCATATACGAAGATACATCACACAGGATGTGTCGTCACATCATAAATGTTGAGTTTACTTGTCCCTATTTTTTTTGAATTCCTTTATAAAATATTTTCTCAAAAAAAATGATTGCATAGCGATCTACCTAATCACTGACTGGGCCACAATGTAAGGCTTTTTTTTGCCACATTTTTGATAGCAGATTTTCAGAAATCTGCAAAGAGATCCTTATGCCATAGCAAAATCTATGAGAATTCAGAAGTCTTGCGCACACATTCAGGATTTTTTTCTTCCAGATTATGTTGCAGAAAAAAATCTGCATCATGTCAATTCTTTCTGTATTTGTCATGCGGTGTTCAGCTTTGCACTCACTGGGTGTCATGGCAGCGTCAGACTCTGTTCACACTGCAGAGTCCGACAGGCAGCCTGGGATTCCTTAATTGTACAGTCTGGCAGGGGTGTCGGCTGGTTCTGGCTGTGCTACCCTCCATTTCAGCAGGAGTTAATTCCTGCTGGGAGCTCAGGCTGCTGATTATCATCCTCAGGTGCCTGCACCCTTTATAAGGCCAGAGTCAGAGTTACAAGTGACTCGTGAGTCTCGCATCGTATCACTTGGCACGGCCGCACACTCTCCTAACAGGAGTGGGTTGGCTATATGTATTTCTATGCAGCTGGGATGCTCATGTCCGGAGAGTGTGCGGCTGTGCCGATTGATACGATGCGAGTCACTTGCAAGAGTGGCTCCGACCTAAGGTTCTGGATTCTGAGGCTGAGTGCCAGAAATAGCTTCTGCTTACTCAGTTCCTCTGTTCTATGGTGATCTACAAGTTGCGATTTTGAGTGGTGTGTGAGTTCTCCAGTTGTTCATTCATTTCCTACCCCTTTTATGTGACGCCCCAGTTCACTTATTGTCCCTTCTTTGTGTTTGTGTGCCTATTTGTGGGGTTTTGGTTACTGGGTTTCCGGCCTGCTCCCAGGGTGGGGGGGGGAGTAGTACCAGGGCTTGGACAGGAGAGAGGGCGACACTGGGAGCTCGAACTTGGCTACCATCAAGCCTACCTTCGAGATAAGGGACAGCTCAGTGGCCCCAGTTTTAGGGTCAGTCTAGGAGCCTCTGTTCCATCTGTACATTCCCTGTGACAGTAGTTTGGCTATGCTTTCACTATTGAAAGCAATGAAAAAACGCATTAGAAATGCATTAAAAAATGCAAATCGCTGCAAAAAACTAGCCAAAAAAGCAGGTTTTTGCCTCAGCCTTTTTCCTGACAGAAGATGAAGATTTGGTGCAGAAATTTCTGAAACCAAATCTGCAACGTGTGCACATAGCTTAAGGGGAATGGCAGGGGAATAGAAAAAATAGTTTTGTTTTTTATTTTTGAGCTCTCTGAATCTATTTTGTTTCAATCAGGATGTAATATATTTACCTTCACTTGTCAATCTTATATTATACTAGCACAAAACGTCTGCGGCTTCGCTCTTGGAAAATGATATGTTAAAGTGTATAGTTACACTTGCTAAGATTAAATATCCTAAAGTTTACATCTTCAGCACTTAAAATTTGGGTTTTTTTTCAACTCTTCTCTTTTTTTTTTAGTTTGGTATTAACAGTAGTGTATTTTTAATAATTTGTTGTAACACTATGGGAAACAAAAACCAGTCCTTAACAGTATTATAACCCTTGGTAATCACCCCACATCAGATCAGAGACATAATAGGTGTATATATATATATATATATATATATCTATCTATATATATATATATATATATATATATATATATATATATATATATATATACACAGCAGAAAATGTCCTGAAGGATCTCAACTCTCAGTTAGACTGTTCTAGTTGTCTATAGCAACCAATCAGAGCTCAGCTTTCACTTTACCTCAGAGCAGCTTCAATACTGAAAGCTACACTCTGGTTGCTATAGGCAACCAGAACGATCTTACTGTGAGGCAATTCTCAAAAATGATTCCCCAGTTACTTGTGCACTGGTTATTGATAGCGATTGCTATAGTTTCAGACTGTTATATTCGCGGGGTGAGCATGGGATTTGTGGGTCCAGTAGATTGAAAGTGCCGATCGCTTGCCTGGAGGAGCAAACTGGACTGGCTGCCAAATCTTCACTACTGCCACTAGAGGTAGCAATAGATACACACGCACAGCATCAGACTGGTTACCGGAGGAATCTCCAGTAATACTAGGCCTGGCCGTGGTTACCTGCACTGAACTCCACAGATCTCACCTGAGCTCCGGAGTGCAGCCTAGACTGAACTCGGAGTTTGCAAGACTGAACCATGAGCACCAAGTGATTAATTCCCCGGCGATTGCAGTTCAGTTCATGACAGCTACAGACAGGCTGGGCTGCAATCCGGAGCTCAGATGAACATCTCCAGAGTGCAGCCCGGCCTGTCTGCAGCTGTCATGAACTGAACCGCAATCGCCGGGGAATCAATGACTCGGCGCTCGCTGTTCAGACCAGGCTGCACTCCGGAGCTCAGGTGAGAGCTCCAGAGTTCAGTGCAGGTAACCGCATCCAGGCCTGGTATTACTGGAGATTCCTACTGTAGCCAGTCCAACCCTGCACACGCAGGTAAGCAGCTGGCAGAGGGCAGCCTCAGTGGATCAGTGGTATACCAGTAGCTGGCGCCATGGATACAGTATAGTATCTGGTTGTACCTACAGCAGCAGCAGTCAGTCTCATGGATTCAGCCGGTATGGATGGATGAAAGGATTGGGGGATGTGGTAGCAGCGAGTATCGTGGTGGGCAGCTGGAGTGGATACTTGCAGCAGGGGATATTGTAATACCCAGCAGGCATGGATGGTTGTAGCAGTGTAAGGGCTCAGGGACAGAGGAACTCAAATGTTCTATATGTCACAGTTGCTGTTCTGGCACGAGGGTGCAGGGGCCGTGTTCCCTGGGTAGTCTACAAGGCCCTGATGTTCCCTGCTATCCACCCCCACACAGTATGCACAGCTGATGGACAGTCCACAGACACAGTCTTGGGGATAACAGTTGCTTTAATACAGCAAGAATAAAAGAAAACAACACGGATTATACTGTATGTTTCACAGTCTTTTGTGGGTAGGCCACGGCAAATACAGCTTGGAGTTGAATGCTGAAGTGCAATTAGGGTTCTGGAGCTTTAAGAGCTCGATTTGTTTCAGATGTAATACTGGTATGCTTTTAGAAGCAGGTTCAGAGTCTCTTGAGCTTAGAGGGTAGATATGATAATAAGATTGTACAGACCTGAAGTCCTGGGGTTGATTTCACTGCTAGTTCAGACACGTGCAGTACTTGTAAGCAAATGAAGACAGTTGCCCAGCGCGCTACGGGGACCGGACGGCTGGTGCGTGGACAATGGTATGCAAGCCACTAATATTGCAGTGGGGCGGGAGCAGGGCCGGCGTCAGCACCCGGCATACCCGGGCAAATGCCAGGGCCCTGGAGAGCTGGGGGGGCCCACTCGGCCTCGTCACTTCAGCTGCCCCCGGGCCCTGTCCACTCTCCTTCAGTTCTGCTGCCCCCGGGCTGAGTTCCGGGGACCGCAGTCCTCGGCAGGAAACTGTGGCTGCCGTCCCTTAGCTTAGTTTTCTTTAGCCGAGAGAGAGCCCTCACCATCACCGCACACATCCTGACATTACCGCACACATCTCGACATTACCGCACACATCCCGACATTACCGCACACATCCCGACATTACCGCACACATCCCGACATTACCGCACACATCCCGACATTACCGCACACATCCCGACATTACCGCACACATCCCGACATTACCGCACACATCCCGACATTACCGCACACATCCCGACATCACCGCACACATCCCGACATCACCGCACACATCCTGACATCACCGCACACATCCCGACATCACCGCACACATCCCGACATTACCGCACACATCCCGACATTACCGCACACATCCCAACATCACCGCACACATCCCGACATTACCGCACACATCTTCACCACACACATCCCGACATTACCGCCCACATCTTCACCGCACACATCCCGACATCACCGCACACATCCCGACATTACCGCACACATCTTCACCGCGCACATCCCGACATTACCGCCCACATCTTCACCGCACACATCCCGACATCACCGCACACACCCCGACATCACTGCACACACCCCGACATCACCGCACACATCCAGACATCACCGCACACATCCCGACATCACCGCACACATCCCAACATTACCACCCTCATCTTTACTGCACACATCCCGACATTACCGCCCACATCTTCACCGCACACATCCCGACATTACCGCCCACATCTTCACCGCACACACCCCGACATCATCGCACACATCCCGACATCCCCGCACACATCCCGATACTACAGCCCTCATCATCACCGCACACAAACCGGCACTACCGCACCCATCATCACCGCACACACCGGCAGTACCTCAGTGACGTCCCCGCTGACAGCGCGATTCATTTCAGTTGCTGCGTGGAGCTCACAGGAGCGGCGGTGTTCTACTGCAGCTCCTGTCAGCTTCATGTAGCAGAGCCGGATGCGGGACCTCGTGTGGATTACGCCGGACCTGGAGGGGTATTTGGGGATTTTAATAAAGTGGGGAAAGAGGGTGGGTTTTTTTGTCTTTTATTCCAAATAAAGGATTTTTTCGGTTGTATGTGTTTATTTACTTTCACTTACAGGTTAATCATGGAAGGTATCTCGGGGAGACGCCTGCCATGATTAACCTAGGACTTAGTGGCAGCTATGGGCTGCTGCCATTAACTCCTTATTACCTCGATTGCCACCGCACCAGGGCAATTCGGGATGAGCCGGGTTGAGTCCCGGGACTGTCGCATCTAATGGATGCAGCAATTCCGGGCGGCTGCTGGCTGATATTTTTAGGCTGGGGGGCTCCCCATAACGTGGGGCTCCCCATCCTGAGAATACCAGCCTTCAGCCGTGTGGCTTTACCTTGGCTGGAATCAAAATTGGGGGGGACCAGACGCCGGTTTTTTTTATTATTTATTTATTTATTTATTGTACTGCACGATATAGACCCGCCCACCGGCAGCTGTGATTGGTTGCAGTGAGACAGCTGTAACTCAGCGTGGGGGCGGGTCTGACTGCAACCAATCATAGGCGCCGGTGGGTGGGGGAAGCAGTGAATATGAGATTGAATAATGGGCGACCGGCTTTTTCAAAAGAGGAAAAGTCGCCGGAGCAGTGTGAGTGTGTCTGTATGTATGCAGCAGACTAGTGTGTGTCTGTATGTATGCAGCAGAGCAGTGTGTATCTGTATGTATGAAGCAGAGCTGTGTGTGTGTCTGTATGTATGCAGCAGAACTGTTTGTGTGTCTATGTATGCAGCAGAGCTGTGTCTGTATGTATGCAGCAGAACAGTATGTGTGTGTCTGTATGTATGTATGTATGCAGTAGCAGTGTGTGTGTGTCTGTCCGTATGTATGCAGCAGAGCAGTGTGTGTGTCTGTATGCAGCAAAGTTGTGTGTTTGTCTGTAGGCATGTATGATGTGTATCTATGTATGTCAGTGTATATGACTGTATAGATTTGTCTGTTATATGTATTTTGTGAGTTTGTCTTTAAATATGTATATGTACGTATCTGTGTATGTGTGTGTGTCTGCGTGTTTATGGGGCCCACTGGGACTCTTCCGCCCGGGGACAACAAAAACCTGGAGCCGGCCCTGGGCGGGAGACCCTCAAGCTTCCCCAATCTGCGTGCAGTAGGGTCTGGTATATAGTCAGTATGCCCTACTGTCTGAAGAGATGCACAATGTATATCTGGCAAGTGAGGATTCAGGATAGGAAGACTTCAGTATATTGGCTGTAAAAGACAGGAAATGATGAAATTCTAGGCCTCACGCCTAGTAGGAGTCTTGTGGTGAAGAGACTCTCCACATAATGTCTGCCCTCAGAGGAGTCTCAGCCAGAACCAGAACATTCCAGTTCTTTCTAGAGAGAGGCTGGAGAATAGCTCCACCTATTGAGCCATGTGACCAAGAACTGGCCAATAGGATAACACCCAATGCACACTTCAGATTCTTACAGTTTTCACCAGTAGATGGTGCTAGAACATAACAAATGGAAAATATTTTACTTATAACATAATATTACATATAAGTGAATGCACTTAAAGAAACAGACACAATCTGGACCGGGCCACTACAGCAGCAACAGCAGCAGTGAACTGGTAATGCACTGAAACATAATTACAAAACAGCAGCAGAATACAGCACAATCACGGCAGCAGCACAATGAGTTAGGAACTCGTTGCCCAGGCACTTCCTTTAAAGGAAGATGCCTTAAATACCTGCAGCCTCTCAGCAAGCTGAGAGGTCACTTCCGGGTCAGGACATAGTAGCCTTTTAACAAAACTGAGCACACCCTATGGGTATACATAGGAAGCCTGTGCAGTGTGCAGGGGCCCTGGGGAACAGAAGCATGGAGAGAGGACGGGGCAGCCACCACTGGACAGCCAGAAAGGTGAGACTGCCAGCATTCTCGCTGGGGTAGGGGGGCAGGACAGCGCGAGGACGCTGGTATAGGTGTTACACAGACTTTACAGTGTGTTATCAGGTTGTCCTACCTTAGTGACTATATGGTTTCTGCCCCCTTTAAGAGCTACTCTTTGGGTACCGCCACTTTAATTCTTTAAGACCCTTAACAACGATCACCATTGGTTGTGCAGTAGATTCATGAAGGCGCATGTCAGGATGGAAACAGTCAAATAACAATCTGGGCTGTTACAGCAAAGAATGGGTTAACCAGCAATTCTTATGGTTTTTTTTTTAATCACAGGACTTTGAAAGGATGAATGTTGCATGGTATGAACAGTCTGCATCAGTTGGTGACGCTTACTGCAAACGATGGGTTAACCAGCTGGTCTTATGGAGAAGTAGATGTTAGTTGCAGAAATCACTGAAATTGAAGGAAATAAAAGCAACAGAAGAAACTGGATATTGGCAGAGTGCAAACATATTGCAGCTAAACACAGTACGGTCTTATTACTCAGACACAGAGAAGTGTACAACTGGGCTTTAAAAGGCCCAAGGAGATGATGCCACCAGTACATGCTGGAAAATCGTTAAGCCAGACGTGGAGCACAGCAAAGTGCAGTGGCAAAAAGGGAATTGCTCCATTCTCTTTTTGCCACTGCCCTTTGCTGTGCTCCACGTCCGGCTTAATGATTTTCCAGCATGTACCAGTGACATCATCTCCTTGGGCCTTTTAAAGCCCAGTTGTATAGAGAAATGGAGAAACATTTTGTAGACCGGTGAAAGCAAAAATGTTCTTTTTGAGTCCAAGGGCCACAGCCAGTTTGTCAGACGACCCCCAAACTCTGAATTCAGTACACTCTGATTACCATGAGCATGGTGGTGCAAGCATCATGATATGGGCATTTTTCTCTTACTATGGTGCCGGCCTATTTACAGCATTCCGGGGATCATGGACCAGTTTGCATATATCAAAATACTTGAAGAGGTCATGTTGCCTTACGCTGAAGAGGAAATGCCCTTGAAATGGGTGTTTCAACAGGACAATGGCCCTAAACACATCAGTAAACAAACAAAATGGTGGTTCCAGTCCAACAAAATTGAGGTTATGGAGTGGTTAGCCCAATCCTCGGACCTTAATCCAATAGAACATTTGTGGGGTTACATCAAAATACTGTTTCTGGGGCAAAGCCAACAAATTCAAATAAATTGTGGGATGTAGTCAAAGCATCCTGGGCTGAAAGTTGGTTGACTCTATGCAACATAGATGTGAAGCCCTTCTAAAAAACTGTGGTTATACAACTAAATATTAGGTTTGAGATTCACAGGAATGCTAAATCCTAAATAAAAAGACCACAAATTTTGAGTATGTAAAGACAAATGCAGACACTGCTATTTTTTTGAATAGTCCAATGTTCATTTTTTATATTTTCTGTAGTTAATAATTATATACATTTCTCTGCATGTTTTGATTTAGAAAACAGTGTGCAATGTCACCAATGCATGGAAATAAAAACTATTATAAAGAATTTGGGCTTAACTCATGTTTTTGTACATACTGCTATGATTTTGAACACAACTGTATATAGATATATACCCCCCCAGGGGTAAAGGTTTTTCAACCATTGCACTTAATGCATAGGCTTTCCCAGTCTAAGAGGCCCGCTGCTTTAAAATGGATTTTCTGAGGCCCTCCTCTATATGTCTTCCAGGGTGTATTGCATTGCAGCATCTCCTACTACTTTTAGGCAGCTCTTGCACATAGTGTAAGCTTTATGAGTCTAGTAGTCCCACAATTTAACAATTTTAACAGAATTTGTATAAGGCTCTCCTTTATGTCTAATACAGGGTGTATCGGAATCCCTCTTCCTCATAATTTTTGGCAGTTCTTGCATTGTCTGCATAGGCTTTGCGAGTTTCAGAGTCTGTCCTACATAAATTAAAGCGCATGTGTCTGACCATGTCAAACATCACATGCCCAAATAAGGTAGTAAAGTGTTAAAATTACAATTACCGGTGACAACCTGTGTGTGTAATTTTATTTCCCCCGCTACTATGTCATCTACTATGGTCATAGGTGATAGGGAAAGATGGCCTGGCTATTAAGGGGTGGAGGAGATTTTTTTTTCCCTCTTATTCATTTTGTCTTCTATACAAGTCATTATACAGGAAAGAATGTTTCCTAGCATCCATTTTATCTTCGGTTTTGTATGTTTTATTGTCAGCCCATAAAAGTGGAGTATTTTCTCCACCAAATCTGCAAGTCACAAATAAGCAATGTGTGCATGACACTTCAGGATTCTCATTGACTTTTGTGACATCAGGATGCCCTTCAGGTTTTCTGATAAATCTGCACTCAAAAGTGCATCTAAAAATGTTACTGGTGTTCCAGTTCTGTGAGATTCCTGGCTCGTCTTCCAGTTCTGTGAGATTCCTGGCTCATCTTGCTTGCACTGCTCTTTAGAGGTCTAGCTATATAATTTCAATGATGTCCACAACAGGGGGCTGTGAGGGCCATTGTAAAAACTACAGCTTGCACCTTTTGAGGTCGTCTGTTGGAAATTTGAATGTGTGTTTAGGATCATTATCCATTCGTAGAAGCCATCCTCTTTTCTCCTCTTTCAACTTCAGCTATTTACAGATGGGGTTATGTTTGCTTTAAGAGTTTGTTTGAATTTCATTGAATCCAGTCTTTCCTCTACCTGTGAACTGTTCCCTGTGCCATTGACTGCAACATAATCCCAAAGCATGATTGTTCCACCACCATACTTAATGGTTGGAGTTGTTTTCCTGAATTCTGTGCCCTTTTTTTTCTTCACACATACCTTGGATCATTGTGGACAAATAATTCTATTGTAGCCTCATCGATCCACAGGACTTGTTTCCAAAATGCATCACACTTGTTTAGATGTTCTTTTGCATACTTCTGACATTGAATTTTATGGTGAGGATGCAGGCCATATTAGTGAAGGTGTCTCTGAACAGTAGAGCAATGAACCACAACTCCAGAGTCTACTAAATCTTCCTGGAGGTCTTTTGCAATCAAGTGGGGGTTGTGATTGGCCTCTCTAGCAATCTTACGAGCAGCTCTCACAAAAATTTTGCTGTAAAAGCACTGAAGTTGAAAAGAAGATGGCTCCTACAAATGGATAATGATCCTAAACACACATCAAAATCCACAATAGACGACCTTAAAAAACTCAAGCTGAAAATTTAACAATGGCCCTCACAGTTCCCTGAGCTGAACATCATTTAAAATCTGAGGCTAGACCTCCAAAGAGCAGTGCATGCAAGACAAGCCAGGAATCTCACAGAACTGGAAGACGTCTCCAAGGAAGAATGGATGAAAATCCCTCAAACAGGATTTGAAAGATTCATGGCTGGCTACTAAAATAATTTACGAGCTGTGATACTTGCCAAAGGAAGGCTACTAGGTACTAACCATGCAGGGTGCCCAAACTCTTGCATCCACCCATTTTTCTTTTTTATTAATTTGAAAATGTAAAATATATATATAATTTTTTTTGTTGCCTACAATACAAAGGAAATGTGTCATCTTTACCTTTATGCCATTTAGAGATCACTTCATCCTCAACTTGCTTAACTTTTCACAATAACAATAATTTTGACCAGGGATGCCTAAACTTTTGCATGCCACTTCACTATTTATCTTAGCGCTGTAAAACAGTAATTATCTTGGTACTCTTTTTATTTGATTTCAATAAAACACAATTTGTCTGTGCACCATCTGACCTTCTTTATATGATGCCAAAACTATATAATTTTTTTTAGTAATTATTAATACTTTTATCCTTCACAAACAGATTAAGTAAAAGTTTTCCAGATTATACTTTGTCCTTATCAGAGATACTTGCACAAAAGCAGTAAAATTACATCCAGTACATAACGCTGACCCTAGATATAGAACAGCATAGAATGGAGAATTACATCTTTCTTACAGAATAATAGAACCTGAACTCTATGTTCAGAAAAGAAAAACAGACACTAAACAAAGCTAACAGAATTCAATTTATCAAACTGAATTTATCAGCTTTAAAGGGAACTACCCAGCAGGATTTTCATATATAAAGTAAAGCCAGTGCTATACTGGCGCTAGGATGCTGAATGTAAGCATAGCTTTTGTTCTGAGATTGGATGTTTTATTTCCGAAATATGTGCAATTAAAGTTCCAGCAATGCACTGCTATTTGATTGACAGGTGCAACAGGAACGGAATATGTGGGTCGAGTCTTGCTATCTATTCCCGCCCCTGTCATCCTGCCTGGCCTAACTCCCTCTGTCACTGTCATAGACGTTAATTCCGATGCAGGCAGGCAGACAGGGGCGGGAATAGAGAGCAAGACCCGATATGTGCAAAGTGACCAAATTTAAAGCATTTAACAGAGCAATATTTTCTCTCTATTTTAGTCCCAGACTATTTGCAGTAACTGACAATATGACATGAGCCAGGACAGGCATAACATCTAACTCATGCCATGCTTGATTTTGGGTCCCTAACAGTACATAATTCATTCTCTTTGAATATTTTAAACTCTTCGATTAGTAGTGATGCACTTTTAACAATCTTTCTTTTGCATTCTCTTATAACTTTAGAAAGCACAAGCTTGTCTTTACATTTATGGATAGGACAACATTTTAAATATTTGACCCATCACTTTATTCCATCACTCCCACTTTTTTTTGGCCTTCACAGGGCAAAATTGGTATGGAATCCGGCCTTGTTTTCATACACAATGAGAAGGCTAGTACCATGATAACACAACAAAAGGTAAGTATTGGACTAAAAAAAAATGTCTTTATTGAGATATATTAAAACAGGAAATATTATTGAAAAATCCAAAAATGCAAAAACTGCACAAAAAAAAGCCAATGACAGGTGGTATTAAATACATACAATGACATAGTGAAAAATTACAAAAATATTAAATAAGAAATGCAAAAATAATAATCATTACAAATAGTCAGAAGTCTGACACAGTATAATCCAAAATAGGTAAGATCCACATAATCACAATGTGTATTCAATAAGATATGGAGCCTGTATAAAAATAAATAAGAAAGTGGTAAGAAGGGCAGGGCCAAAGTGCAAAGTGCAAAGGTGCCTAGACAAAGAGAAAAAATATACTTTTTGGAATGGGTGGTTTCTTCATTCCAATAAGTAAGTGTATTCTTTCTCTTTGTCTAGGCACCTTTGCACTTTGACCCTGCCTTTCTTAGCACTTGCTCATTTATTTTTATACAGGGTCCATAGCTTATTGAATACACATTGTGCTTATGTGGATCTTACCTATGTATGGATTATACTGTACCAGACATCTGACTGTTTGTAATGACTATTATTTTTGTAATTTTTTTTTATTTAATATTTTTGTAATTTTTCCCTAAATGTCATTATATGTATTTAATACCACCTATCCCTGGCTTTTTTGTGCAGTTTTTGTATTTTTGTAATAATATTTCCTGTTTTAATATATCTCAATAAAGACATTTTTAGCCCAATACTTACCTTTTATTGTGTTATCATGAATTTTTGAGTTTATAGGCTTTTCAATTATTATTATTATACTATCTATTCAAGGTGTTGTGTTTATCAAAGCTGGTACCATTTTTGAAAAATCATTGATGATATTTTGCATATTAGTTATCAGTTGAGATTTAGTAGCAAGTTCCAGTCTGAGCTGATCAATTATTGCTTCACTCAAAAAATTGAAGAAAAGCCAAGTGGCATTCTCTGTCCATGAAAGTAATCCTTTAATGTTTTAATATTAAAAGTCCATGAGAAGTAGGAGAGCAGAGACGCAGGGCATATGGACAACAGCCATTTTGCATGGCTTGCACACTTATATAGGTCATTGCAGGACTTTCAGGAACTACTTTAATGTCGGACCTGTTGGCTCCTTGTATAACCATCTAACATACTCATAATATATGTGGACAACAAAAAATATAACCTTGTTTCTTTCAATGCTCCACTCTGGGACCGAAAGATGAATATACATGTGTAGTCACCCTCACGCTCCCTCCTCCATTCAGATTGGCATTCTGTTATTTCTGCTTTCAGGATGGCTGACACAATGGCATGGGGAGCACAATCGTAATTCTAAACTATGCCTCCATGACTTTTCTGTATTACAGCACATGAAAGCCCAGGAAAGCGTGCTTTAGAAATACCCCTGCCCCCCACCCCCTCCCCCATCGCACTGCAGCGGCCATCTTGTAAGCAGGAGAAATGGAATCGCGATCATAGTGGAGGAGGCAGTGGCAGGCGAACAGAGGGCACCAAGCAGGGCAATCATGCTCTGACGAATGTATAGTTTTCAGTGTCAGGGTGGAGGGACACTTTGACTGTGGAATAATTTTCATGTTAATTTCCGAAAACAAGAATAGTGCGTTTTACAGGAACAGGAAGGTCAGGAAATTGACTAGTAACAGTTCTGTTTTTGGAAATGAACCTGGTTTTAAATTGCCCTTTGCTATCACAATATTGCATGTTGAACTCACAAATAGTGATGGGCTAACCCGAACTGTTAAGTTCGGGGTCGGTAACGAACACATAGTGTTTGTGCACACGGTCCCGAATACGAATTTTCCTGGAAGCTCGTGTTACGGTTCTGTGCCACCCCCGTGCCAGCAGCCGGGCTGCTCAGATCCAGATCTGCAGTGTGGCTCGAGGGATTTTCCGGACCCGGGGGTCTCGGACACTTTGAATAAAAGTGGACGTATTTGTATGGGATTTACCGTAATCACTCTGTGATGCCACCCACGGTATGTGGTGAGATGTGGCACCACCGCTACTGTTGAGGGGCACCCAGGGGCGATGGGATGGCAGCTGGATATTAACCCCTCTGTGAGTAGGGCTGGATGCCCTGGGGCCCAGTGTCTCTGTGCGGAGGATGGTGGCTGCAGGGGCTGGCACGCCCGGTTGGACCAGGTGTTGTCAGTTTACTCACAGTCAATGAATCACACAAGTCCAATCAGTAAACCAAGGTGTCGGTGGCCGGCCGCCACAGACGGGTGTATTCTGGTCCCTCACCCGGGGTGATGGCCTGTGTCACTTTCCCTGGAACAAGGAGTCCTCTCCCGGTATTTTTGTTGGGAGCCTTGCCCGCTGACGCTGGCCCTTGGGATCTACCGGGCCCTGGCGGATGCCCTATCCCCTGCAGTGGGCTGTTGTCTGCTTTTGGGACATTGGTTGGGACAGGACCTATAATCCTGCCCTCAATTGGTTAATTAGCGAGGCCGTTGTTTCCAGTCCTGGCTTCAGGGTCCAAGTACCCCCTCTGTGCACGGTTTCCTGGTCGGTTCTCCAGTGTCGGTATCGGCGGGCTCTTACCCTGTCCCGGTCCACCTCGGATCTCCGGCTGCCGTCTTCCCGTCTCCTGACAGACACGGACCACCGTCTGCCACCTAGCCAGTACGCCGGGGCTCCTACCCCGACGCCTTTCCTTTCTGACTTCCACTTCCACTTTCTTCCACTCATCTTGAAGCTGAACTTGAAACTCCAAACTCCAACTCAAAACTGACTCTTTTCCCACCCCGGGTTCTCAAGACCCCTAGGTGGGCGTTCTCCATCCGCCTGGTCCCGCCCACTGGTGTGTCTTTCCTACCCTGGAGGGTGGGGTGACTAGGGTTTTGTTGGCTTGGTGCAACCTTGTGAGGGAAGGTGTTATGCGGGGGCCTATTCTATGTGTGACCACCTGGTGCCAGAGCTTCACATTCCTCTTTGGTTTAATACAGACCGTACGCGGGCTGTCCGACCACCGGTTTTTTTTTTCAGCAACTATGGAATGCAAAGAGGGATAACAGGAATAAGAACATTAAAACATTTCTTCCCTTGATGGGAGGCACAATTCTTAAATGATGCAAAAAACGGAACAGAACGGACTGGACCACCTTCTCATTGCGCCCGCCACCCAAAACAACCTGTTCCCTGGTGCCACTGTAAGGGGTAGTCGGACCCCTGGTAGTGAAGGAGCGGTTTTTCCCCCCTGAAGACGCCACAGTAGTATGGTGGCAAATTGTAAATGTTGATGGTAAAATGTTACCTGTCATAAACTGTTTCCCCACTAGGTGCCAGTGTAGAGCAGTGGTTCCCCTGGTAACAGTGGCAGGGAAGGAAGGGGCAGGGCAGCCTAGGTGGGGAAGGAAGGGTTCTGAATGCAGAGTCCAGTGTGCAGTGAGATGTGAGAGGCGAGCAAGCTCGGTCTGAGGTGACGGGGCAGAGTGTGGGAGTGAGACGAGGCAGTCAGCCTGAGTGAGTACTTTTGGCTAGAAAGCAGAGGAAACCCATGAGAAACGGTGGAAGAGTTGGGACTAGTCCGGAGCCGGTGGTGTGTACTAGAGTGGAGTGCAGCTATCAGGGGGATAACAAGTGGCCCCTGCAGGCGAAGGTTAGTGCCCTGACAAAGAAGTGGAGAGGTGAGAACTTATCCAGAGCCGGTAGTGTGTGCTGGATCTGCCCTACAGTAAATCCGGGTTAGAGCGCAGCTACTAGGGGGTTAACGTATGTCCCCTGCAGGCAAAGGAAAGTGCCCGTAGAGAAAAAGGAAACCGTTTTTGTAGAAAAGGACCTGTAACTTGTAACGTACTAAAGTAAACCTGCTGCAAACAAAAAGATGGAAGCTCTATACAATAAATTGGTGTTTAGTTTACCTGCTGTCTGTAACTGCCTCTTTCCTGTGTGTGAAAAGGGAGCTGAAGAGCACAGAAAGAATGCTGACATGTATGTGCCCCTGCCATCCACACTCTGCCCCAACAACACACCTGTATTGCAAGTAACGGCCGGGCCGGGGTTCAGCCTGCGGCCCACAAGGCGAGGGGACCCGACTACACCCCCTGAGGCGCCCCCTGCCCCCGTTACATTTTGGCGTAGTCGGCAGGATCAAGCCCGCAGAAGAGAAACCCCGAGCAGAGACCAAGTGGTGCCTGATGTACTGAACAGGCCACAAGATGGCGGCAAGATGGCGGCCGTCCTCATGGATTTAGTGAAGGCGCGAAAAGTGGGCGCCAAACGAAAAGCGCTGGCCTGGCCTGTAAGGAAGAAGCCCGGAGTGCACCGCCCAAAGAGGGGAGGTGCTTGCCCCGAGATACTGCAGTGGTCTAGAGACGTGGGCGGCGCCGCAAGAAAGAAGAGGCGTCGCAAACGCTGTGCCGACCTGGTGGGTGAGGCCGGGGGCGGAGTATGGGCAGAAGCGGGAAAAGAAGAACCGCCTCCACCTTCCCCGGCGCGATTGCAACCCCGGCAGTGGAAGAAGAAGCAAACTCCAATACCTGGACCAAGCAGAATGGAGAACAGAGCGTGGCGCGCTCAGCATAAGCAAGCGCTCGCTGAAGCCTGTGGGCTGAAGAGTACCCCGACGGTTGCGCCAAAAGCGGCCGCCGAACCTACGGCTGGAGACAAGCCAAGAGAAGCATCGGCATTACTGGTGATACATCAGAGTATGGTGTCGCACCCGGTAGTTGTTGTCGGCAGCCCACTGCGGTCCCGTCCAGCTACCCCCTCACCCCCGCAGGAGGCTGAAGGGCCTGAACCGGAGAAGGAAGTACCGGAGCCACCGGGTTATGAGCCGTTTCGTAGGCTACCCCGCTTACCTGGACAGTCCCTCTCCGACCATGTGAGGGCCCAGCGGGCCGAATGGCTGCGTGCATACCACCCAGCGTGAAGAGGTGGTCATCCGGAAGAGACGTCTGTTTGTTGTTGGTAGCCGGTGCTGTTAGGAGCCGGTGAATGTTTCCAGTTACAGTAACGTTAAAAGTACTGAACCCGGGAGGAGCTTAATGCAGAACTGTGCGTGGACTCCTTCCGTGACTGTTAAGAAGGAATCTTGTTGTCCTGTTGTTTTCTGCCCACCCAAAGACCGGGAGCGCTTGGAAATAGCCTCTGAGCAGAAGGTCAGCTAAGACCGGGAGCGCCTGAGGAGGGCCTCCGGGCAGATGTGCGACTAAGACCGGGAGCTTCCCTGGAGGGACTCCGGGCACCAAACTTGTGTGCCAGTCTGTGTGTTTTAAGTATTGTGTTTTCCTACATGTGTTGTTTTGCAGGTACGAACCTCGCCAGGAGGCTGAGGTTAAAGAGGGGAGGAATGTAAGGGGTAGTCGGACCCCTGGTAGTGAAGGAGCGGTTTTTCCCCCCTGAAGACGCCACAGTAGTATGGTGGCAAATTGTAAATGTTGATGGTAAAATGTTACCTGTCATAAACTGTTTCCCCACTAGGTGCCAGTGTAGAGCAGTGGTTACCCTGGTAACAGTGGCAGGGAAGGAAGGGGCAGGGCAGCCTAGGTGGGGAAGGAAGGGTTCTGAATGCAGAGTCCAGTGTGCAGTGAGATGTGAGAGGCGAGCAAGCTCGGTCTGAGGTGACGGGGCAGAGTGTGGGAGTGAGACGAGGCAGTCAGCCTGAGTGAGTACTCTTGGCTAGAAAGCAGAGGAAACCCATGAGAAACGGTGGAAGAGTTGGGACTAGTCCGGAGCCGGTGGTGTGTACTAGAGTGGAGTGCAGCTATCAGGGGGATAACAAGTGGCCCCTGCAGGCGAAGGTTAGTGCCCTGACAAAGAAGTGGAGAGGTGAGAACTTATCCAGAGCCGGTAGTGTGTGCTGGATCTGCCCTACAGTAAATCCGGGTTAGAGCGCAGCTACTAGGGGGTTAACGTATGTCCCCTGCAGGCAAAGGAAAGTGCCCGTAGAGAAAAAGGAAACCGTTTTTGTAGAAAAGGACCTGTAACTTGTAACGTACTAAAGTAAACCTGCTGCAAACAAAAAGATGGAAGCTCTATACAATAAATTGGTGTTTAGTTTACCTGCTGTCTGTAACTGCCTCTTTCCTGTGTGTGAAAAGGGAGCTGAAGAGCACAGAAAGAATGCTGACATGTATGTGCCCCTGCCATCCACACTCTGCCCCAACAACACACCTGTATTGCAAGTAACGGCCGGGCCGAGGTTCAGCCTGCGGCCCACAAGGGGAGGGGACCTGACTACACCCCCTGAGGCGCCCCCTGCCCCCGTTACACCACCACTAAAACTGGTGCACACCCCTTTTCCCAAGTCCAGGAACGGGTCCGGGTGACGCCCACACGGGCCAGGTAAAAAGTTCCTTACCTGGCAGTCCTTGTCAAGGGTCCCATAGTCCAGGGACTCCTGGCCTGGAGGGTAGTCACCAGTTGCAGTGGTGACTGGGCCTTGGCCTACTCCACCGCAGGCCCTTCCTCCAATCAGCCTCTCCAGAGGCCACGTTGGTGCTGAACAAGAAGGTGGATAAGGGTATATTTATATTTACAAGACCCAAAAGTTGACTTTTCCAGTCCAAAAACCATGGTCCATATTAAAACTGTAAAACTTCAACGGGGTGAACAACTGGAGTAGCCGGGAACCGCTACCTTACTCTTTCATTCTGGAGATGGTGGAGGGGGGTGGAAGCACAACTGTCCATCAACTTTCACCCATTTTTTCACATCAAGGACGAACCACCCCTATTCTCCACAGTGCCGGGTATATGAGACCATGTCTCCGGGCTCCAGGTATCGATCCGGGTGACCAGTGGGCAGATGAGGGGCTACATCCCTCCGGGACACAATGATTTCTGCATCCATGCCCGGCTCGTAAATGAACCCCCAACCCTTTTGGGGGTTAAAATGGCAGACCTGCCCACAGTAAGTCGGGCCCCGCACCCGGAAGGTGGCTTGCCGGAGGTGGTCCTTTTCCTGATATGTCCGGGACAGCACCTCTGCCTTCCTTTTCTCCCAGGCAGCTATCTCTTTTTTGAGCTGCTTTTGCTGCCGCTCCCAATACGGAGCACGGTCTTCGGGCTCCTCCTCCTGCTCGGGAGCTCGGCTCACACAGACGACCTCACTGACGGCTACAACCGGCTTCATCCTTGGTTGAGGGCTCCGCTCTGCATTAGCCTGCTCCGCTCCCCTGCAAGTATATCCCGGCTGTCCCACAGTCGGGACTGGGTACAGATTGGCAGTCTGGGTCGCTGCTACAGCTGTCTTTCGGGTCGGCTCTGCCTCTGATGCGGCGGGGTGGACTACCGGGGCCGGTGACGTCATCTCCGCTGCGGCCAGGTGGACTGCCGGAGCCGATGATGACGTCATCTGGGTTGCGACCTGGTCAAGGTCGAGGCCAGAGGAGATGTTTTCCGGGCTTTGGTCTGGTGCGGGGCTGGTACGGGTGCCGGAGCGGTGGCGTGCATGTGGTCCGAGGTCCCCGTTGCCAGGTCCTCACAGGCAGATGCAACGGCTTCCGCTGCCGAGTCTCGGGGCAGCGGACCGATTGGGACATTAACTGCAGGTGCGGGTGGCAAGGGAGGCGACGTGGTGGACGGGGGCAGACCGAGCTCCTCAGCTGGTTGGGCCGGTTCCAGTGTAACATAGGGGTGTGGGTCGCTTACCCGCTCCTCCGAGACCATCTCCTCATTGCGTGCCTGAACGGCTGCAGCCAGGTCCTTCATCTCGGCCGTCCATCTTGCCAGCATGAAATGGGTTTGGGCCTGGATTCTACGGCACATCCTCGCGGTCTGGGCTTCCGCCCAGTCAGCAGTCCTGGGAGCAGGTTCCTCCATGGTCGGGTTGCCGGACCGGGCAGACATCCTCTCGAGATGGTATCCAGCAACAGAAGATGGAAGAGTCCTGGTGTCCCTGCCTCTTATCTCCTTGGGTCACATGCCGCAGTTTTCACCCTCCCCCCTGGTTTTTCATGAGCAGTCCTCTAGCACGTCTCAATAGTTTCGTTTTCAGAATCAGGAGGCACTTCCTTCCGGCCGTGTTCCCAGGGGGCGTGGCTTCCTCCTTTGTGCTCTTTCTCGGGGAAGAAGATGCTGGGTTGTCATTTTTTGCGCCCATAAATGGCGGCAAAATGGCAGCTTCTCAAAATTTTTGCAGCGGAGCACCGCTGACAGCCCAGCACAAGGCGCACTTCCACCAGGTAGGTGAATGGGTTTGAATCCAGTTCATGATGCCAGGTTTCGAGGTGTGCCGCCCCCGTGCCTGCAGCCGGGCTGCTCAGATCCGGATCCGCAGTGTGGCTCGATGGATTTTACGGACCCGGGGGTCGCGCGGACACTTCGAATAAAAGGGGACATATTTGTACGGGATTTACCGTAATCACTCTGTGACGCCACCCACGGTATGTGGTGAGATGTGGCACCACCGTTGCTGTTGTGGGGCACCCAGGGGTGATGGGATGGCAGCTGGATATTAACCCCTGCGTGGGTAGGGCTGGATGCCCCGGGGCCCAGTGTCTCTGTGCGGAGGATGGTGGCTGCAGGGCTCCTACCCTGTCCCGGTCCACCTCGGATCTCCGGCTGCCGTCTTCCCATTTCCTGACAGACACGGACCACCATCTGCCACCTAGCCAGTACGCCGGGGCTCCTACCACGACACTTTTCCTTTCTGACTTCCTCTTCCACTTTCTCCTATCAATTACTCCACTCTACTCAACTTGAAGCTGAACTTGAAACTCCAAACTCCAACTCAAAACTGACTCTTTCCCGCCCCGGGTTCTCTAGACCCCTAGGTGGGCATTCTCCATATGCCTGGTCCACTGGTGTGTCTTTCCTACCCTGGGGGGGTGACTAGGGTTTTGTTGGCTTGGTGTAACCCTGTGAGGGAAGGTGTTATGCGGGGACCTATTCTATGTGTGACCACCTGGCGGTGCCAGGGCGTCACAATTCAAGTCCAGGGGCTGTAAAAAAAACAAACACATTAGTAAAAAACATTATGATTATACTTATGGGTCCCGCGACGCATCCTGCATTAATTAAAAAAAAAATGCGTGGGCTCCCGCCGTATTTTGATCGCTCGTCAGGTAAAACCAGGCAGCTGGGGGCTGGGATTCCCCGCAGCCCGCAGCTGCCCCTGGAAATGGCACATTGTTTCTTAGTGCCATTTCCAGGTGCTTTACTTGGCTCATCCAGTGGCCCTGATGGCCCGAAATTAATGATGTCACACCAAATTAGACATGGCCACCAAGAATTTCTAGTAAACAATAAAAAGAAAAACACAACATATAGAATTTTTTTTATTAGAAATAAAATAAAAAAAAACATTTAGAGACTCCATCTTTATTATAAAAAAAATCCTTTGTCCAACGTAGTCCACAGGGAGAGCAATGTCAGCTCTGCTTCATCGCTTTGTACAGACAAACATCTATACAGAGCAAGAAGCATGCTGCAAGTGACAGTCAAAGTTCAATCCATGGCTAAGCCATGGACTTGGGTGAACCCTGATGTCACATGGTCGAAAACAGCCGAAGACTGCCAAGTGACGAGCAGTGCAGTGAATACCACCGGAAGTTAATGATCGGACCCGGAAACAGAAGCGGCCGGAGACAGCGCCTGAGTGGGTCTGCAGGATGCGTCATGGGAGCAGTAAGTATAATGACAATGTTTATTATTAACTATATTCTTTATTTTACAGACCCCCACACCCCATCCCATAACTGTAAAGTCGTCCAAGCTCGGGGTTCGGAAGCAAGTTTGCGTTATCTCAGAACCCGAACTTGAACTTTACAAAAAGTTCGGGCAAGTCTCCCGAACATGAACATCAAGGGGTTCGCCCATCACTAGTCATAAACTACACTAAAGGGTGCTTTACACGCTGCGACATCGTTAACAATATATCGTCGGGGTCATGTCGTTAGTGACGCACATCCAGCGCCGTTAGCGACATCACAGCTTGTGACACCAAGGAGCGACGATCAACGATCGCAAAAGCGTCAAAAATCGCTGATCGTTGACACGACGCTCCTTTTCATAATATCGTTGCTGCTGCAGGTACGATGTTGTTCGTCGTTCCTGCGGCATCACGCATCGCTATGTGTGACACCGCAGGAACGACGAACATCTCCTTACCTGCGTCCACTGGCAATGAGAAAGGAAGCAGGTGGGTGGGATGTTCCGGCCGCTCATCTCCGCCCCTCCTCTGCTATTGGGCGGCCGCTTAGTGACGCCACAGTGACATCGCTATGACGCCGAACGCACCTCCACCTTGAAGGAGGGATTGTTCGGCGGCCACAGCGACGTCGCTGAAAAGATATGTGCATGTGACGCTGCCGAAGCGATAATGTTCACTACGGCAGCGATCACCAAATGTCGCACGAACAACGGGGCAGGTGCTATCGCGCACGACATCGCTAGCTGTCGCTAGCGATGTCGCAGCGTGTAAAGCACCCTTAACGCTCTATACAAACATACCATGAATGGGCTGGGCAAGATACAATGAACTTCAGTGGTTCATTACATTGCTCTGGTAAAATGGAAGTTTAGCTCTAAAGGCCGCTTTACACGCTGCGATCTCGCTAGCGAGATCGCTAGCGTGCGTACTCGCCCCCGTTGGTTGTGCGTCATGGGCAAATTGCTGCCCGTGGCGCACAAAATCGCTTGGACCCATCACACTACTTACCTGCCTAGCGACGTCGCTATGACCGGCAAACTGCCTCCTTTCTAAGGGGGCGGATCGTTCGGCGTCACAGCGACGTCACTAGGCGGCCACCCAATCGAAGCAGAGGGGCGGAGATGAGCGGGATGAACATCCCGCCCACCTCCTTCCTTCCTCATTGCGGGCGGCCGCAGGTAAGGAGAGGTTCCTCGTTCCTGCGGTGTCACACATAGCGATGTGTGCTGCCGCAGGAACGACGAACAACCTGTGTCCTGCAACAGCAACGATATTTGGGAAATGGACAGCGTGTCAACGAGCAATGATAAGGTGAGTATTTTTGATCATTAGCAGTCGCTCGTACGTGTCACACGCAACGACGTCGCTAATGAGAATGGATGTGCGTAACGAATTCCGTGACCCCAACGACATCTCATTAGCGATGTCGTTGCGTGTAAAGCGGCCTTAATAGGTGTCTCATTATGTAAAGAAAGAATTCAGCATTCTGATTTAACTGATGGTGCTCAGATAGGATCCCACACTGTATCAGTGTATAAGAAGAATCCGGCACTCAAAATAGTAGGTAGTGAATTTTTAATTCACGGCTCAAGTGCAAGGTGTGTAAAACATATATGACATTTCGGTCAGTCGTGACCTTTATCAAATCAGGACACGGGTGAAGAGCCCAGGCAGGACGGATAGGCTAGAAGCACTTGGTGCAATGGCGATCAGTGAGAGGGGGGATAGTGCACTTCTGTGTGAATCAATGGCTCAGTTAAAAAAAGATGAAATTCAGATGGAATTATGAATTGCAAAGTCTGTCTTCTGTGTTTAATCCATATTAAACTGATCGTATTGACTTTGGCCAAGTCTAATCAGCAAAACGGTTAAGAACAGGACGTGCTCTGAGTCTCACGGACCAAAGACATGGAGGTGTTTTTAAATCTGATGTGTGTTTGGATCAATGTAATGCTATGGGTCTGTATGTTGTTTAAAAAAAAATGGAAACTGTTAGGACTAGTAATGAGCGAATAATAAAATATTCAGGTTCAGATTATTTGTAGTGAATATATCACGGGGTATGATACGTAACTAAGTTAGGGGCACCTAGACTGGCCCTGAGACTAGGGACCCTAAACTGACCCTTATTCCACAGATATGCCAGATGGTGGCGAGGTCTGGACTGCCAGCGTAGCCTTGACCCCTGAATTGCCCTGGTCTAACACCCCCCTCTTCCCTCCCTCCGGGAGGGTTGGGACAGAAGTAATAAATCCCACAAATACTAACAGACAGGGGAACACCAAGATTCAAACTTGGGGAAAATACAATACTTGCTCAGGGAGAAATAAAGTACAGGCAGGAAATAAACAAATAAGAATATTTCCACCACACACCAAATAGCATACAACAGTTCACCAACAACTGGATCACCACGCACAAAGACCGGTATTGCTGGAGCAAAGCTAGAGCTATAATCCAAATGAGGGTCCAGGTTCCACCACCTTTTAAAGCATGGAGGCAGCTGTGATAGGTCTTCAGCAACCTGTGACCCCAGCAGCAATTCACAAGCCAGCAGGAATTAACTCCTGCTAGACCAATCACCAGGGAGCACAAAGCTTGTCGACAGCTGGCTCTGACAGAGTAACTCAACAGCACCCGGTGTCGTGTCAGACATTGCAGTGTGAACAGAGTCTGATTATGCCAAGACACCTGATGAGATTAGAGCAGAACATCTCATGACCGAATACCTAGTAATATTCCGGTATTCGTTACCAATAATGAACTAATGCAAGTCAATGGGGAACCACAGTAGAGATGGGCGTACTTGAGGTTCGGTGTTCGGGTTCGGAAACCGACGTCCAGGAAAAACAAAGTTCGGATTCAAAGTTTGAGTGAGTTACAAGTCAAACCACTCAAGCGAGCAGAGCTGTGCTTGGGTATGTGTGATGAGTAGCCCTGTGTGAACTGCTTGAAGTGTTTGAATGGCTCACATTTGGGGTAAAATCAGCATGATCAGATGAATGTGCACAAACAAACAAACAAAAAAATTGTTCTGCTTATGCCTAGATGCACAAAATGTCCAATTACTGACTTCCATTGACGTTCGGATCAAGTTGGGGTCAAAAACCAAATTTTTTTAAGGTTCAAATGTACCTCGTTAACCGAACTTCCAAAGGCTTGCTCATCTTTAAGCCCCAGCATTTTTTTTGCAAAATCTTCAAGAAAAATGCTTGTATTCCCCTATGGCATTAAGTTCTTTTTTCGTGACACATACTAGAATAGTACTAGGTATTCAGTATGAATAATCCGAACCTTAATTTTTTACTGTTCGCCCATCACTAGACGTGCCACATGAAAATTTTGATTGGAAAAATTTTTTTTAATCCGAAACAAAAACTAGTCGAACTTATGCACACGATGCCTTCGAGAAAAGCTGAGGCTTTTCTAGGAGCAGCCGCTTCAGGAAAATGCCACCGGTTTTCCCGTAGTGTTTTTGTGGCAATTTTTCTGCTGGTGTCTTTTCCTTATACTTTCAACCACAAAGAACATGCGGCTTCCAAACGTCCATATCCCCTAATTCTCATTTATGCCACCCAGCTCATCAATTATGTCTCTTTTTAGCCCCTCATGGTCATGATAGGTCATAGAAGAGAAGGAAGCTCTGAGAAGTCACTAAGGGAAAAGATGACGTGAAACAACCAGATGTGGGTGATAAGTGCCAAAATGTAATAGAAAAGTAATTACACATTGACTTTTTATGGCCAGGATAAGTTATATGAAAAAGACTGATTAGTCCTAGACTAAGGAGGAGTCAACCATATCTACACAGACGTCACTAAATATTTTTCACAAAGGAGGAGATAAGGACTTTTTAATAGTAATGTCACGTTCTTTCCTCTCTTGCGGAGTTTGGTGACATGTTCTGGGTCAGAGTCTCACCTCGTGGGACTCTGCAAATTAAATGAATACCCTTTCCTTTGGGGAGGAGAGGGTTAATTCCAGCAGTCCTGACTCCTGGTCAGTTGTTTCCGGTGGGGACCATGCCCAGGTTCTACAAATACCCTCTACATCCACCAGAGGGTGCTGGTTATTTTCTATCATTAGGAAGCTTGGCCAGGAGGTGGAAGGAGCTGTTATTTTCTCTCTCAGTTGTTCTGTTGGCTGCAGCATTGGAGTTTGCTGCAGCATTCTCAGGTGTGCTTGTTCTGGTTTGCAAGTTCCCCAGTAGTCTGTTTATTTCCCCCTTTTTAAGTTGTTTTCCCTCGTGCACTTTTTGTGGCTCCTTTGTGTGTGGTTGCCATGTGTACAGTTAGATTTTGTTGTTGTTGTTACCCCTGTCTGTCTATATTCATTGGTAGAGTGTTCACTCTTGTTCTTGCCCATTCCCCCCGGGTGGTGGGTTGTGGAGTGGGGTTATAACATCAGGGACGAGGACAGGAGATAGGGCCTAGGGTTGTGACCTGGACCTCCATATCATCGAGGGTACCTCCAGGGTTAGGATGAGTGCAGGAGTCCCAGCTTTAGTGCTAGTATAGGCTCCACTGGATTCACCTAAGTCACTCCGTGACAAATTATATTAGCTAACTGATTTTTACTGGAAAATGTTATTAATGACAATTGCAGCTCTGCCACATATACCAATGCAGTAATAACATGTACTCAGTCCAACATCTCACAACACAAAATGTTTGCGGATTCAAAATATCTCGACAATTTCAAATAACCTTCATATGACTTTGGTCTTTGTACATCTGGCAGATGATATTTGCTAGATTATTCCTAACTTTGCTGAAGGTTGTGATGAGAAATCTCTCAGCAGGAGATCATGAAGACCTGGGTGTGATTACATCTCTTTCAAGTATATTTATCCCCATATGACATTGGGAGATGTGCATACTTCTGCTGTTTAATTCATGGTGTTTGGAGATATATGATATCAGATTATGCTAATACTAAGAGGAAAACACCGTGACCTTGTAATCACTGCTTGCAAAAATAACAGTCCTGCATAAATGTGTGACTGCTCGCTCTATATATTGGCATTTCTGTTTAGAATTAGAAAAATGCATGTCATATCACAATGACAAGGATATTGATAAATATGTTCAAATAAAACTTAATATTAATCTTACATCAGTGCAAATGATATATGATAATCCCCTATTACCATTTCATGTCACCTGCAGAGCTTCTCCGACTCCCCTTAATAAGTTAAAACTGAAACTTACCTAGTACTGGATTGTTTGCCTCTACTAAAACAAATGAATATATACCCCTTGATGCTAATGGCTGTGATCTGATGATTCATTTTAGGCATTAAAAACAATGTGATATTAGAAAAATTACAATAATTCAATCTTTTTTTATTACAGTAGTTTGAATCACTTTTAGCATTACTGTGTAGGCTGAGACAGAATGAGCAGGGTCATTTCATTTTCAACAGAGGATAGATAAGTTTATAACTGATCTACTGTATTGCTGGGGATCTCGGCTAGGCAGGATTTCAACACTGTAGATTAGGGCTCGCTCACATGATAGTATAATTGGCACAAGTGCTATGTGATGTTTTATCAGATCATTCTTACTTGCTCTAATGTTATACTATGGGGCAGTGCCAATCAGCGCTTTTTTAATGATGCCGAATTGGCATGCGAAAAAAATCGCAGTATGCTGCAAGTGCAAGCGAATATAGGATGTCGCACATCCATTCAAGTCTATGGGTGAGTGGAAATCACACTGCACTCAGATGAGATCTCGATTTCCGAAGACTCATAGAAAGAAAAACATGGAGAACTTTTGTTTTCCTCCTTCTTCTGACAGCATGCTTTGATTCCCTCATCCAAGAGTATTGGCCAATATATAAGTTAAATATCTCTTTTTTTCAAATATTTCTATAGCAGTAATGCAATTCCAGAGTTCCCTTATTCATTGTTAGCATTTTAGAGTGCAGCTGTATGTGTTTTGTAGTTATAATGTGTTTTCAGCTAGCACCTGTTTACACCTGTTGGATCTGCGGGTCAGTCTTTTTGATATATTTATAATGCAAGCGAATCGGTTTATACTAAGCTTACACTCGTAACAAACTCTGTCAGAGTTTGATCCTAATATTATTTGCATAATCGGACCGATTTTTGTCTTATGAGAAAATTGACAGCCATGTGACTCCAGACTCAGGCATATGTAGTTTAGTCTAGTCTCTGCACTCATCTACCCCACACTTTATCGTATAAACGCCTGCTGTGCCCAGAATTCTGGTGTGTACGGTCACAGCATGGCTTCTTCACATAGCACACACAGAATAGGGCACCTGCGCCAGAACAGTATTTGGGCCCTTTGCAGTCCAATAGCTTATCATAAGGCAAAGCTCCAACTGAAATAGAAATGGGCCCTCTTACCTCTTGGGCCCTTTTACCTCTTGGGCCACTGTGTGGCTGCACAAGTTGCACCAATGATATGTTCACCCTGACAAGACTGAACCCTGCAGTTCCGACACTTGGATTACTCATGGGCAATGGCTATTAGCAGTGAAAAGAGAAGCAAAACACCATGTGGATTCCAATTAAAATCTTCCACCTGATCTATAATAATAATAATAATAATAATAATATTACTGCTATTATTATTATTATTATTATTATTATTACAGAATAAAATTAAAGGCTAAGTCTAATCTATTCTATTCTCTAATACCGCTCTTATCTGCACTTAGTGTAGGGAGAGCTGCTGGAGAAAAGATGATGTATTACATTGATTACTGCCTTACAGTCCTTGCTGCTGCAACATAAAATATCTATTCTATTCTCTAAAAATACTGCTGTTAGCTGCATTTAGTGTAGGGCTAGCTGCTGGAGAAGGGATAGTGCATTAGAGTCATCAAGGAAGGGATAATAGCTGAACAGTCCTTGCTGCTGCAACGTCAGACCAAAAATTCTTTTCACGGCTATACCTAATCTATTCTATTTTCTAATACTACCATTCTTAGCTGCATTTAGTGTGGGGCTTGCTGCTGCACAAGGGGTAGTGTATTAGAGGTAGGGAATATAGCCTTACAGTCTTTGCTGCTGGAATGTAAAACCAAAAGCCCTTTAAGGCTTTATCTAAACTATTCTATTCTCTAATAATACATAAAAAAAAATCAGTGTTTGAGTTCGGGTGCTTTACATATGCTAACCACTAAGATCTCCCTAATGAGCTCTCCTACAGTGCCTTGCGAAAGTATTTGCCCCCCTTGAATTTTTCAACCTTTTCCCACATTTCAGGCTTCAAACATAAAGATAAAAAATTTAATGTTATGGGGAAGAATCATCAACAAGTAGGACACAATTGTGAAGTTGAACGAAATTTATTGCTTATTTTAAACATTTTTAAAAAATAAATTACTGAAAAGTGGGGCGTGCAATATTATTCGCCCCCTTTACTTTCAGTGCAGCAAACTCACTCCAGAAGTTCATTGAGGATCTCTGAATGATCCAATGTTGTCCTAAATCACTGATGATGATAAAAATAAGCCACCTGTTTGTAATCAAGTCTCCGTATAAATGCACCTGCTCTTTGATAGTCTCAGTGTTCTGTTTAAAATGCAAATAGCATCATGAAGACCAAGGAACACAACATGCAGGTCCGTGATACTGTTGTGGAGAAGTTTAAAGCCGGAAATGGTTACAAAAAGATTTCCAAAACTTTATACATCCCAAGGAGCACTGTGCAAGCAATCATATTGAAATGGAATGAGTATCATACCACTGCAAATCTACCAAGACCCAGCCGTCCATCCAAACTTTCATCTCAAACAAGGAGAAGACTGATCAGAGATGCAGCCAAGAGGCCCATGATCACTCTGGATGAACTGCAGAGATCTACAGCTGAGGTGGGAGAGTCTGTCCATAGGACAACAATCAGTCGTACACTGCATAAATCTGGCTTCTATGGAATAGTGGCAAGAAGAAAGCCATTTCTCAAAGATATCCATAAAAAGTGTCATTTAAAGTTTGCCACAAGCCACCTGGGAGACACACCAAACATGTGGAAGAAGGTGCTCTGGTCAGATGAAACCAAAATCGAACTATTTGGCACAATGCCAAATGATATGTTTGGCGTAAAAGCAACAAAGCTCATCACCCTGAACACATCATCCCCACTGTCAAAAATTGTGGTGGCAGCATCATGGTTTGGGCCTGCTTTTCTTCAGCAGGGACAGGGAAGATGGTTAAAATTGATGGGAAGTTGGATGGAGCCAAATACAGGACCATTCTTGAAGAGAACCTATTGGAGTCTGCTAAAGACCTGAGACAGGGACGGAGATTTTTCTTCCAACAAGACAATGATCCCAAACATAAAGCAAAATCTACAATGGAATGGTTCACAAATAAACGTATCCAGGTTTTAGAATGGACAAGTCACAGTCCAGACCTGAATCCAATTGAGAATCTGTGGAAAGAACTGAAAACTGTTGTTCACAAACGCCTCCATCCAACCTCACTCAGCTCCAGCTGTTTGCAAAGGAAGAATGGGTAAGAATTTCAGTCTCTCAATGAAGAAAACTGATAGAGACATACCCCAAGCGACTTGCAGCTGTAATCGCAGAAAAAGGTGGTGCTACAAAGTATTATTTAAAGGGGACAAATAATATTGCACGCCCCAATTTATAGTTATTTATTTTCTAAAAAAAAGTTTAAAATAAGCAATACATTTCGTTCACCTTCACAATTGTGTCCCACTTGTTGTTGATTCTTCACAATAACATTAACATTTTTATCTTTATGTTTGAAGCCTGAAATGTGAAAAAAGGTTGAAAAATTCAAGGAGGCCAAATACATTTGCAAGGCACTGTATATAATATATACCTATACCACTTCAGGAACCCCATTTTTACATGCCACCTCCATCATGAGGTTTTTTTTTTTGCAGTAATGTAATTTTCTGCACTGGATATGCCTCAGATCAATCCTGGAAAGAAATTTACACACCACACACAAACTCATATAAATCTACTTGTGGTAGATGTATATAATCAATATGCAATCTTTGGAACTGTAGAGGTGTGTGTCTGTGGGGTATTTACAATTTTTCCTACATTGTATTGGCACACTCCATACAAGACTGGGTGTGTCTGGCCACCTCCGTACTGAACCCTGGTGCCACCCATAACCTCTCCACCAAAGCAAACACTTATAACTGTTTTTGTCAGTTCTGTTAGTTCATGAGGTACCTGGGCCATCATTGAGTAGAGAGCTCATGGCAGAGAAAGCTTACCACCCATTATCCCCAGTCCTCCCTCCATTTCCTGGCTCCCTACATTTCACACTTATTTACCAGTTGAACCTCTTATTTATGTAGGGATTTAAGAACATCAGGAGTGACAGGTGTCACTGAGGTTCCAGTTTGCATGCGTAAAAGACTCTCAACTCTAGGCCTGCTTGCTGCCACCTTGTCAGTTGCATCTTTGTGAGCATTTCATCTGTCTCCGTCAGTGTCAGCTTGGGTTTGAGCTTTATCTGCACTATGACAGACTTATTTGATAACAGGGGAGCCTCAATCTGGGCTCGTATGCTCTCTGAGGTTTTTATAGGTTTCTTATGTGATGTTAGGAAGGATCTGTTGCCTATATGCACATTTGGTCATTTTACCCGTTGCCACTCTACAGGTCTCAGAGAGGGCCTTCATGCCAACCACCTGTGCCAATAACAGAGGAAGGACTAGTTCAGCTTTTATTACCTCATGTTGTGTAGCCTCAGCATATCCAACGTAGAATAAACCAGCATCATGGTATCTGGATCCTTGTACATAGAACTCATAATTTGCATTAGCAATTTGCCCATCCAAGACACGTTAAAACCCTACTGTTTCTTGTTGCATTAGAGCAATCACGACATGTACAAGGTGGCCATAAAATAACCTAAGGTGTTGGAGCCGCGTGCAGACTGACCCAGTGGACAGAATTGGCTGAAAATTGGTACAGTACTGGCCAAAAGTATTGGCACCCGTGCAATTCTGTCAGATAATAATCAGTTTCTTCCTGAAAATGATTGCAATCACAAATTCTTTGGTATTATTATCTTCATTTAATTTGTCTTCAATAAAAAAAATAAAAAAAATTGTCATAAAGCCAAATTGGATATAATTCCACACCAAACATAAAAAAGGGGGTGGACAAAAGTATTGGCACTGTTTGAAAAATCATGTGATGCTTCTCTAATTTGTGTAATTAACAGCACCTGTAACTTACCTGTGGCACCTAACAGGTGTTGGCAATAACTAAATCACACTTGCAGCCAGGTGACATGAATTAAAGTTGACTCAACCTCTGTCCTGTGTCCTTGTGTGTACCACATTGAGCATGGAGAAAAGAAAGAAGACCAAAGAACTGTCTGAGGACTTGAGAATCAAAATTGTGAGGAAGCATGAGCAATCTCAAGTCTACAATTCCATCTCCAAAGACCTGAAAGTTCCTGTGTCTACGGTGTGCAGTGTCATCAAGACGTTTAAAGCCCATGGCACTGTGGCTAACCTCCCTAGATGTGGATGGAAAAGAAAAATTGACGAGAGATTTCAACGCAAGATTGTGCGGATGGTGGATTAAGAACCTCGACTAACATCCAAACAAGTTCAAGCTGCCCTGCAGTCCGAGGGTGCAACAGTGTCAACCCGTACTATCCGTCGGCGTCTGAATGAAAAGGGACTGTATGGTAGGATACCCAGGAAGACCCCACTTCTTACCCCGAGACATAAAAAAGCCAGGCTGGAGTTTGCCAAAACTTACCTGAGAAAGCCTAAAACATTTTGGAAGAATGTTCTCTGGTCAGATGAGACAAAAGTAGAGCTTTTTGGGAAAAGCCATCAACATAGAGTTTGCAGGAAAATAAAAAGAAGCATTCAAAGAAAAGAATACGGTCCCTACAGTCAAACATGGCGGAGGTTCCCTGATGTTTTGGGGTTGCTTTGCTTCCTCTGGCACTGGACTGCTTGACCGTGTGCATGGCATTATGAAGTCTGAAGACTACCAACAAATTTTGCAGCATAATGTAGGGCCAAGTGTGAAAGCTGGGTCTCCCTCAGAGGTCATTGGTCTTCCAGCAGAACAATGACCCAAAACACACTTCAAAAAGCACTAGAAAATGGTTTGAGAGAAAGCACTGGAGACTACTAAAGTGGCCAGCAATGAGTCCAGACCTGAATCCCATAGAACACCTGTGGAGAGATCTCACAATGGCAGTTTGGAGAAGGCACCCTTCAAATCTCAGGGACCTGGAGCAGTTTGCCAAAGAAGAATGGTCTAAAATTCCAGGAAAGCATTGTACGAAACTCATTGATGATTACCGGAAGCGGTTGTTCGCAGTTATTTTGGCTAAAGGTCGAAAATTCTCTTGCATACAGTATATATATATCTATACCCCCGGGGTAAATGTTTTTCAACCTCCGTACTTAGTGCATAGGCTTTCCCAGTCTAAAGGTGGCTTTACACGCTGCGACATCGCTAGCCAATGCTAGTGATCGCGAGCGTGATAGCACCCGCCCCTATCGTTATGACGATATGTGAAGATTGCTGGCATAGCGAACATTATCGCTACGGCAGCGTCACATGTACTTACCTGCTCGGCGACGTCGCTGTGACTGGCGAACCGCCTCCTTTCTAAGGGGGCGGTTCGCTCGGCGTCACAGCGACGTCACTAAGCGGCCGACCAATCAAAGTGGAGGGGCGGAGATGAGCGGGACGAACATCCCGCCCACCTTCTTCCTTCCTCATTGCTGGTGTGTGGCAGCTAAGGAGAGGTTCCTCGTTCCTGCGGCGTCACACGTAGCGATGTGTGCTGCCGCAGAGACGAGGATCAACTTCGCCCACGCGACAGCAGCGATAATTGTAAGCACACCCCCATTTCAACGAGGAGCGATTTTGGACGTTTTTGCAACGATCCAAAATCGCTCCTAGAAGTCACACACAATGAGATCGCTACAGCGACCGGATGTGCATCACAAAATCCGTGACCCCAACGAGATTGCTGTAGGAATCTCGTAGCGTGTAAAGCCCGCTTAAGGGTTCCACACCTTAACCCCTTCACCCCCGGCCACTAAAACACCCTAATGACCGGGCCATTTTTTGCAATTCTGACCAGTGTCACTTTGACAGGTTATAACTCTGGAACGCTTCAACGGATCCTGGCGATTCTGAGATTGTTTTTTCGTGACATATTGTACTTCATGTCAGTGGTAAATTTAGGCGTATTTTTTGCGTTTATTTGTGAAAATTTAGGAAATTTTGCGAAAATTATGAAAATTTCGCAATTTTCAAACTTTGAAAATTTATGCCCATAAATCTGAGAGATATGTCACACAAAATAGTTACTAAATAACATTTCCCACATGTCTACTTTACATCAGCGCAATTTTCGAAACAAAATTTTTTTTCGTTAGGAAGTTAGAAGGGGTCAAAGGTCATCAGCAATTTCTCATTTTTCCAACAAAATTTACAAAATAATTTTTTTTAGGGACCACATCACATTTGAAGTGACTTTGAGAGACCGAGGTGACAGAAAATACCCAAAAGTGACCCCATTCTAAAATCTGCACCCCTCACTCTGCTCAAAACCACATCCAAGAAGTTTATTAACCCTTTAGGTGCTTCACAGGAACCAAAGCAATGTGGAAGGAAAAAATGAAAATTTTACTTTTTAACACAAAAATGTTACTTTAGCCATAAAATTTTCATTTTTACAAGGGAGAAAAGAGAAAGTGCACCCTACAATTTACTGTGCATTTTCTCCTGAGTCCGCTGATACCCCTTTTGTGGTAAAAATCAATTGTTTGTGCGCATGGCAGAGGTCGAAAGGGAAGGAGCGCCATTTGAATTTTTGAACGCAAAATTAGCTGCACTCATTAGTGGACGCCATGTCGGGTTTGAAGACCCCCTGAGTTGCCTAAACAATGGAGCTACCCCACAAGTGACCCCATTTTGGAAACTAGAGCCCTCAAATAATTTTTCTAGATGTTTGGTGAGCACTTTAAACACCTGGTCACAGAACTTTATATCGTTGAGCCGTGAAAAGAAAAAAATTTTTTTTTACCACAAAACGGTTGCTTCAACTAGGTAGCTTTTTTTTTCACAAGGGTATCAGGAAAAAATGCACCATAAAATGTATTGTGCATTTTCTCCTGAGTACGCAGATACCTCATATGTGGTGGAAATCAAATGTTTGGACACACGGCAGGGCTCGGAAGGCAAGGAGCACCATTTGAATTTTTGAGTGCAAAATTAGCTGCACTCATTAGCGGACGCCATGTCGGGTTTGAAGACCCCCTGAGGTGCCTAAACAATGGAGCTCCCCCACAAGTGACCCCATTTTGGAAACTAGAGCCCTCAAATAATTTTTCTAGATGTTTGGTAAGCACTTTGAACACCTGGGGACTTCACAGAAGTTTATATCGTTGAGCCGTGAAAAGAAAAAAAATTTTTTTACCACAAAATGGTTGCTTCAACTAGGTAGCTTTTTTTTCACAAGGGTATCAGGAAAAAATGCACCATAAAATGTATTGTACATTTTCTCCTGAGTACGCAGATACCTCATATGTGGTGGAAATCAAATGTTTGGACACACTGCATGGCTCGGAAGGCAAGGAGCGCGATTTGAATTTTTGAGTGCAAAATTAGCTGCACTCATTAGCGGACGCCATGTCGGGTTTAAAGACTCCCTGAGGTGCCTAAACAAGGGAGCTCCCCCATAAGTGACCCCATTTTGGAAACTAGAGCCCGCAAATAATTTTTCTAGATGTTTGATGTGCACTTTGAACCCCTGGGGGTTCACAGAACTTTATATCGTTGAGCCGTGAAAAGAAAAAACATTTTTTTTTACCACAAAACGGTTGCTTCAACTAAGTAGTTTTTTTTTTCACAAGGGTATCAGGAAAAAATTCACCATGAAATTTATAGTGCATTTTTTCCTGAGTACGGCGATACCTCATATGTGGTGGAAAGTAATTGTTTGGGTGCATGGCGGGGCTCAGAAGAGAAGGAACGCCATTTGACAGCAAAATTGGTTGGAATCATTAGCGGACGCCATGTCCCGTTTGGAGACCCCCTATGGTGCCTAAACAGTGGAGCTCCCCCACAAGTGTCCCCATTTTGGAAACTAGACCCCTCAAGGAGTTTATCTAGATGTTTAGCGAGCCCCAAGGGGCTCCACAGAAGTTGATAATGTTGAGCCAGGAATACAATTTTTTTTTTCCACCACAAAACTGTCACTCGAACCAGGTAGCTTTTTTTTCCACAAGGGTATCAGGAAAAAATGCACCATAAAACGTATTGTGCAATTTCTCCTGAGTACGCAGACACCTCATATGTGGTGGAAAGTAATTGTTTGGGCGCATGGCGGGGCTCAGAAGAGAAGGAACGCCATTTGACAGCAAAATTGGTTGGAATCATTAGTGGACGCCATGTCACGTTTGGAGACCCCCTATCGTGCCTAAACAGTGGAGCTCCCCCACAAATTACCCCAATTTTGGAACTAGACCCCCTCAAGGAATTTATCTAGATATTTGCTGAGCCCCTTGTACTCCCAGGGGCTCCACAGAAGTTGATAACGTTGAACCGTGAAAATTATTATTTTTTTTTTAACCACAAATTTTTTGCATCAATCAGGTAGCTTTTTTTTTTTTACAACGGTATCAGGAAAAACTGCGCCATAGAACATATTGTGCAATTTTTCCTGAGTACGTAGATACCTCATATATGGTGGAAAGTAATTGTTTGGGCACATGGCAGGGCTCAGAATAGAAGGAACGCCATTTGACTTTTCAAACGCACAGACGCGGTGCACTAATCGGCCGCTGCAGGACGCACGGTCGGATGCGATACAAAAAGCGTCAGGGATACGGAAAAAAAAGTCACGCCAAAAATTGACCATGGATGCAGATACGTTATGTGCATCCCTGATCAGCGCTCGGCGGGACGCACGGACGGATGCGATACAAAAAGCGTCAGGGATACGAATTAAAGTCATGCCAAAAGTTGACCATGGATGCAGATACGTTATGTGCATCCCTGATCAGCGCTCGGTGGGACGCACGGACGGATGCGATACAAAAAGCGTCGCAGATACGGAAAAAAGTCACGCCAAAAATTGAGCAGGGATGCCGATCCGTTATGTGCATCCCTGATCAGCGCTCGGCGGGACGCACGGACAGATGCGATACAAAAAGCGTCGGGGATACGGAAAAAAGTCACGCCAAAAATTGAGCAGGGATGCCGATCCGTTATGTGCATCCCTGATCAGCGCTTGGCGGGATGCACGGACGGATGCGATACAAAAAGCGTCGGGGATACGGAAAAAAAAAAGTCACGCCAAAAATTGAGCAGGGATGCCGATCCGTTATCTGCATCCCTGATCAGCGATCGGCGGGACGCACGGACGGATGAGGTGTAAAAATGGACAGGATACAGAAAAAAAAAAAAAAGTTATACTCACAGTACCCAGAGGATTAGCAGGAGGATCACTGACCAGAAGAGCTGCAGAGGAACAGCTTTACAGGAGCAGCAGGCAGGACTTTGGGCAGATCAGCAGAATGCCCAGGAAGGACCCAGCGATGGAGGCAGAGGTGATCGGGCCAGTTAAGACCTCGGACAAGCCAGTGAAGACAGGTAAGAGCACGTCGGGGGAGAGCAGAGGGGTAGGGGGAGAGCAGAGGGGGAGAGCAGAGTGGGAGAGGGGGGAAGAGCAGAGGGGGAGAGGGGGGGAGAGCAGAGGGGGAGGGGGGGAGAGCAGAGGGGGAGACCGGAGAGGGAGCTGCAGAAGCAGAATAGAGATAATGGGGGAGGCAGTCAGATCACGGGGGAGCAGATCGGGATGTCGGGGGGGCAGATTGGGGCGTGGGGGGGCAGATCGCAGAGGGGCACGGGCAGGGGCCAACACGGGAGTGCGCACGGGGCACCACGGGAGCGCGCACGGGCTGCAAGGTGAGCACAGTACTCACGTGCAGCAGGAGCGGTGACCTGAGCTACGGCGGCGGCAGCAGCGGTGGCGTGGTACCACAAGTACCAGCCACTGCACGCTGCAGACATGTTGGGGGAGGGCTCGCAGGCCAGCACAGGCCTGGGGAGGGCGGCCACCGGCAGATCAGACCGCCCCACTGCACACTGATTGGATTGCGCGTCATAGCACGAGCGCTCCAATCAGTGCTGCAGGGGCTGGGGGCGACATTTTAGAGCTCCGGCTATGATTTGTTGAAGCTGCTAGAGCAGAGCATAGCCGGATCTCACAGTATTGCAGTAATTCTGGCATTATTTTTGCCGAAATTAGTGCGAACGATGTGGTTGGCGGTTCAGATTTGAACAGCCAATCACATCGATCGTCAATAGGGGGTGGTGATGCCACCCCCCCTGGGGTCAAGCAAAGGTCCCCTGCTGTAAGAAACAGCAGGGGACATCATTTGAAAGCCGTTGCTATGGCCACGGCAATCAAATGAAGTTTAGGCCGTAAAATTACGTCCCTGGTCGTTAAGTCACGTCAAAATAGGACGTAATTTTACTGCCCGCGGTCGTGAAGGGGTTAATAATGGAAAAAATTGTTTTCTGAGGCCCTCCTCTATGTGTCTTCCAGGATGTATCTGTTTCTAATTTTTGGCAGCCCATGCATATAGTGATTAGGTTTTACTAGTGTAGGATCCCCACTCTTAATATTGGTAAAAAAAAAATATATGAGGCTTTCTTATGCATGTCTTCCAGGGTGTATTGCAGTCCCACCTTATAATTTTTGGCAGCCCTTGCATAGACTTTAGGAGTTTTAGTGTCCCACTACCTAACAATTTTAACAGAATGTGTATGAGTCCCTCCTTTATGTCTAATACAGGATGTATGAGAATCCCTCTTCCTTCTAATTTTGGCAGTTCTTGCATTGTCGTGAGGTTCAGAGACCCTCCTTCATAAATTAACCAGGAGGTGTCACACTCACGCACATGCCCATGTAAGGTAGTAAAGGTTAACATTACATTTAAGAATGTTTCTTTAAATTTTGTTTGAGTAAAATCCATTTTATCTTTGGCTTTGTATATTTTATTGTTAGTCCGTAAAATTGGCATACTCTCTGACAACATAGTTCCCAGCAGTGACCTGGGAGTCAGAGATGTGTCCATGTGTTTTCACCATGTTGTTCTCATTCCAATGAGCACTGTTTCCACCAAGTTTAGTGATTTTAGGGACTCCCCAGCCCTCCAGGGGGTGGTCTTCTGAGAAAATGCTTGAGTTTCCCATTGACATCCATTATACTAGTTAGTCAAATCGAGCTTGTTCGAGTGTCCAACCTACTCCATTCCAGTATCAAGAACTCCAGCATTTTAGTGATCTCTCATCACTAATCACATCCATTCATCTTCTTTAATTCATAAATCTCTTTTTTATCTTTAGCACAATATATGTTGTGATTTTTGAGGTTTTCAATGTTCACCATACCTTGAATCTTTTCTAAGAAAAATGATTTTGCTGCAAGATCCTTTTTTCAGATCTCAAACCAAAATACTATGTACTAGCAGATATTTTATAGTCCTGGCTTTTTTAAAGACTACCCATGGTTTTTAAGAATGTATGCCAATGTTTTAAATGCATTCAGGATACGCTGCATTCTAACATCCTCTCTACATTATGTGCTTATTTTGAAAATTCAGTAAGAAAAAATTAGTAGTTACTTTCTCATTTCCTTTTTGATTTTTTTTCTTCAAGCATATCAAAATTTGTCCTATTTTTTTCTACTTCCTTAATTGCTATCATATTTATTTTTCTCAAGCCTCCTTTTAATAATGTAACTTTGTTCTAAAAAAATCTTATGTTCTAATACAATTTTTTTTTCATCTTAAGAAACTTTAATGTTTTTTTTCAGCCACGGGTCATCTCAGCTACTCTTTTTTCAATCACTAGGGCTTGTTCAAATGTAGTGAGATTTTGATGTGCTTCTTATACATGCTTTTCTTGCAAGGAAAAAGCATTGTATTACAGTTATAGTAAAATTAATGAGATTTCTAGAGGGTCATTCACACTATATATGTCAATTTTTTCAGCTTTTTTTTACTGTTCTTTCCCTTACTGAGATCAAAATGGCCTAATATAAAAAAAATGCATACCAACTACACCATGAATGTACAGTCATCAGTTTAAAATATGATTTGCACAAATCTTTTTTTATTATTGGAATGTCAGATTTAGAAAGTTTAGACTCATGTTACTGATGTCGCCCATATCAGTGGCAAGCTAGAAGACTGCAGCACTGCTTTAGTGAAGAGACCACAGGCTCTACTGAAACTTATTTCTTTAGATGATATACTGCCCACTGCCGCAGAGTTGTGGAAAGCTATAACAGACCAGACAGCTGTGGTCCTCACCGCTGAACCTGCAATCAGACATGGTCGTGTGTAATAATGGCCATAACCTGGTGGCTCAGAAGGTTGGCAAACTCATATACGTACTATTCCTGGCTCACGTGCTCAACCTAGCAGTTTCTGAAAACCTACTCAGATTTGCCGGAGCTACTTATGAAGGTACTCTTTTCCACAAGTCAGCTACAGCTGCTACTGGTCTGGCAGTACTGAAGCAGCGCGGGCAAGTGCCAGCTCACCAACTGGTGTGCAACATTCCAACGAGCTGGAACACCACATTACACATGTTGGCAAGGCTTTGTGAGAAGCAGAGGGCAGTAGTTTAATACTACCTACAATATGTCCATCGGTATTCCAGTCAGCCTTCGCACTTAAGAACCGATGAATGGGCATGGATGTCTGACATCTGTGAGGTTCTCCAAAACGTTGAGGAATCAACCAAGATGGCGAGTGGCAATTACGCCATAATCAACATAACCATCCCGCTTCTGTGTCTATTTAAACACTCACTGCTCACAACTTAAGAAGAAGCTTTACATAGACACGAGGTAAAACTGAAGGAAGAAACTACACAGGGTGATACTTCCCAGCCCAGCCTCATCTCATCTTCTCAGCAAGGATTGTGTGATAATGAGAAGGAGGATGCAGAGAAGGAGAAGGAACAAGAGATGAATGCCTGCTATACAGAGGGTACCAGCCACAACACCTTTATCTCATCTGTTCAGCATGGATGTTCTGAAGAGGAGAAAAAGAGGGAGGAGATGGAGAGTTGTTCTCCTGGTGGGGACATGGAAGTCTCGTCTGTAGGGAGTCTGGCACTCATAGCTGATTTTATGTCCTGCTGCCTTTCCCGTGACCTTTATGTTATACGCATTTTGGAAAACAATGATTACTGTTTTTTCACCATTCTTGACCCACGCTACAAGGAGAACTTGCCTCCCCTCCTCCTTGTGGCAGAGAGGATTAGTAAAATGGTGGAATGCCAGAAAGCCCAAGTTGAACAATTAATCCCAAACTTCCAAACTTGACTCCAAAACATGACAACGCTGGCGGTAGAGGTCATGGTTCCTTAGGCAACCAAGGAGGATAGACGAGGGATATACACAACAGGTCCAACAAAGGCAGGGGAACACGATCAAGGGACTGGGATAGTTTCATTAAATTAAAATTAGATATCCCATATGACAAACATCACACACAAATATAATACATAGAAGGAAAAGGTGCTGCAGTGCAGAGCGGGATTGGTCAAACACCCTCACACTTTTCCCTACCTTGCCGTGGAGGTTGGCACCCTGGGTTGCGTAGTGGCGCTCCCGCTCAACATTGGCTCGTCCTCCTCTCCCTGCACTAGATTAAAGTGCAGCTAGTCTGGGAGTATAGGAGTGCACAAAGATGATTTCTGCACTGCAGATACAACAAAAACGTGCAAATCAAAAACTGTCAGGGGTAGAACCTATTATCAGTTTAAACATAAAGGTGTGACCCTACATGAAAAGAGGCTTATATGATAACCAGTCTCTATATTAGAGGAATGTCAAAAGGGGGAAAAAATTCAAACCACCAAAGACAATTTGTGGGTAGTAAGGTGCAATAGTGCTATATAGTCAGAGAAAGCCTTAAAGTGCTATGCTTATTAATGTGTAAACATTCCACTCAATAGGAGCATATGGTTTAACCAGATTTTAAAGTGCTGTGCATGTAGCAGCAATAACTTGCTCCAAAGCTCTATTATGCGCACCACTATAAAGCACCACTAGTATCAGTGTCAGGTTTTGTAGCTGTAACACATAAGCAGCATTACACAGGCTCCCAAAACAGCACATATATATATATATATATATATATATATATATATATATATATATATATATATATAATCCAAACACCCAACGTTCATGGAGATATGAAACAACCGGGGGGGGGGGGGGGGGGGAATACCCCACTGAAAGCCAATTTACAGCAGGAAATGTAACTCCAAATTAATAAATAGTATTTCCACAGGCTAAAGTGATACTTTGCTTTAGCGCAGATTTGGACAAATCGCCAGAGAAAGACACTTCAGCCTGATCGCTGGAAGCCTAAAAGGGAAGGCTTAATTCAGGAACCACTTGCGCGATGCGTTTTCGCAGCACACAATTTTCCGCCAGGGTTCCTCAGGAGGTCCCACAGTGGGGTACAGGAGACTGGCCGCAATCTGCCGTTCTGCCTTGGTCCTAGTCACCGGCTCTCACGTGATGGTGCTCCGCGGTGCTGGATGTTGATCTCCCTAAGGTCAACCATCCTTACCTATATAGTCTTCTACTAGGCATTGCTCCCACTAGCCAGTTTCCTACTCCACACTAATGAGGGGCAAATACCCCGAAACAGCTGTCTGTGGATGGATACCATGTTTTGGCATAGGTGGTTTCCTTGACTGGAGACTGCCCTTCCCTGGTTTTTCCTTCCCGGTGAAAGACCTGGCTAGTTACCTGCCAGCATTGAGAAACATGTGATGGTGTTTCCGCGGCTTCCTTGTTTTGCATATTTCCCAGGGGGCATTGCTCTAGAATCACTGCGTTGAAAAAACACGTGATGGTGCTCCGCGGTGCTGGATGTTGATCTCCCTAAGGTCAACCATCCTTACCTATATAGTCTTCTACTAGGCATTGCTCCCACTAGCCAGTTTCCTACTCCACACTGATGAGGGGCAAATACCCCGAAACAGCTGTCTGTGGATGGATACCATGTTTTGGCATAGGTGGTTTCCTTGACTGGAGACTGCCCTTCCCATGGTTTTTCCTTCCCAGTGAAAGACCTGGCTAGTTACCTGCCAGAGAAACATGTGATGGTGTCTCCGCGGCTTCCTTGTTTTGCATTTTTTATATATATATATATATATATATATATAATATATATATATATATATATATATATATATATATATATATACATATATACATACATACATACATATACACAGACACATATATATATATATATACATATACACATATATATATATATATATATATATACACATATACACAGACACTATATATATATACATATATATATATATATATACACACACGTGAAAGGGGTATACATAATAGGGACAAGTACAATGATCATAAACAATACAAGGCAAAGACTGGTACAGGAAGATAGAGGTCCATGCCAGTGAGGGCTCACAGTCTACAAGGGATAGGTGAGGATACAGTAGGTTAGGGTAGAGCTGGTTATGTAGGGTTATATCAGACTGAGGGTTACGGCAGGTTGTAGGCTTTTCGGAAGAGGTGGGTCTTCAGGTTCCTTTTGAAGCTTGTCAAGGTAGGAGAGAGTCTGATATGTTGTGGTAGAGCATTTCAGAGTATGGGGGAGGCATGGGAGAAATCTTGGATGCGATGGTGGGAAGAGGAGATGAGAGGGGAGCAGAGAAGGAGATCTTGTGAGGATCGAAGGTTATGTGTAGGTAAGTATTGGGAGACTAGGTCAGAGATGTAGGGAGGAGACAGGTTGTGGATGACTTTATATGTCATGGTTAGTGTTTTGAACTGGAATCGTTGGGCAATGGGAAGCCAGTGAAGGGATTGGCAGAGAGGAGAGGTCGGGGAGTAGCGGGGAGACAGGTGGATTAGCTGGGCAGCATAGTTTGGAATAGTTTAGAATAGTTTATAGGGGTGCAAAACTGTTAGACGGGAGGCCACAGAGCAGGAGGTTGCAATAATGTAATGTAATGTTTTTCTGTCCGTGCATAGACATTCCCATTCTAGGTGTCTCACTCCTTAATAAAGGAACAAAATTTGATTTTCTGAGGCCCTCCTCTATGTGTCTCCCAGGGTGTATTGGAGTACATCCTTCTAATTTTTGGCAGCCCTTGCATATAGTCCATAGGATTTACTAGTGTAGAAGTCCCACTCTTAATAATGATAAAAAAAATATTATGAGTCTGTGGAGGGGAGCAGAGTGATTGCCGGCTGGGCTCCGCTCTACTTTACTATACTGAACTTGTATATGTGTTCTACCCAGGGCGGGTGTGCAACACTATTTTGAGTCATCTGGGGTGTGTATGCCATCCCACTGCCAGTCATCATCGTAAACGTAGCAGGGGAACACATCACACAGAAAGATTCTTTGCAACACAACAACAAACGCTTTAATTGACTTTGAAACTCCTGGACAGACATGCCCACTTCCTTATTGCATTCCTGTTCTTCTACCACCTTAGTTTCAGGTACTTTTCCTGCACTACCTCCCCTTGATGAAGGCTCCTGCTGAAATGCGCATCGGGCGCATTTCTTCCATGGGTACTATTTAAAATGGTAAACAATTTCCATTCTTATATTGATCATGTTCTCTAGCCACCAGAGACCACATGTACTTCCATTCTCATGAGTGTACTTTATCTCTACCACTATTGGGGTGATGTTGATCTTTCCCTAGCATAATCTGATTATATTATCTACTTAATCCAATTAGTCACCCCATATATACACATTTGGAGTGTTAGAACCCCATTGGTTTTTCATTAATTAATCACATATATACTGTATATTGTAACTATAGAACCTCTCAATTGGTGTGTGTCTAACTATATATACATATTGAAACTATCCTACATATATATTGGAATTATAGGCTTTCTCATTTGTGGTGTGTCTAACCACTTACGCATATTGGAACTATAGGTTTTTCCCTTTGTGGTGTGCCTAACCATTTATACATATTGGAACTATAGGCCTTTGTGGTGTGTCTAACCATATATACATATTGGAACTGTGGATTTTCCCAATTGTGGTGCTGCTTATAATACATATACACATAGTGGAACTACACAGGCCTCCTATTATCTTCATTGTCTAATCATATACACATATTGGAACTATTGGAACTATATAGGCCTTCTGTGTTGTTTCTCCATGTATTGAGATTCCCATTAACTTCCATTATACTAGTTAGTCGAATTAAATGCGTCCGACCTGCTCAATTTGAGTACCAAGTAATCGAGCATTTTAGTGCTCGCTCATCACTAATCACATCCATTCATCTTCTTTAATTCATAAATCTCTTTTTTATCTTTAGCACAATATATGTTGTGATTTTTGAGGTTTTCAATGTTCACCATACCTTGAATCTTTTTCATGAAAAAAACCTTTACTGCAAGATACTTTTTTCAGATCCCGATCCAAAATACTATGTAATAGCAGATCTTTTATAGTCCTGGCTTTTCTAAAGACTACCCATGGTTTTTAACAATTTATGCCAATATTTTAAATGCATTCAGGATACGCTGCATTCTAACATCCTCTCTACATTATGTGCTTATTTTGAAAACTCAGTAAGAAAAAAATAGTAGTTGCTTTCTTATTTCCTTTTTGATTTTTTTCTTTGAGCATTTCAAATTTGTTCTATTTTTTTTTCTACTTCCTTTAATGCCTGACTTTAGTTCTTTGCGATCATATTTTTTTTTCAAACCTTATTTTAATAATGTCACTTTGTTCTAAAAAATCTTATGTTCTAGTCCAATTTTTTTCTCATCTTAAGAAACTTTTTTAAAAAAAAAACAAAAACAAAATATTATTTAGCTATGCGCCACCTCAGCTATTCTTTTTTTAATCACAATATAACGGCTTGTTCAAACGTAGCAAGTTTTTGATGCGCTTTTTATAAATGTTCTTCTTCCAGGAAAAAAAGCAGTGTATTACAGTATTAGCAAAATTAATGAGATTTCAAGAATCTCATTCACATTGTATATGTCGATTTACTCAGCTTTTGTAAACGGTTGTTTCCCTTACTGAAATCAATATGGCCTAGCATAAAAGAACCAGAAAAATCCATAAAAATCACATAAAAACCACAGGAATGTACAGTCAGTTTAAAATAAGATTTGCGCAAAACTTTTTTCAATCTGGGAATAGTGTCATAATTAAAAGGTTTACACTCATATTGCTGATGTACTATACCAAGTTCGGATGCGGAATAAAGTTTGTTGCAGAGCAACCAATCAACAAGATTTTCAGCTGTGGGCATTTCGTCCTGTGATTGGTCAGTGCATCATGTGTAAAGGCCTGTATAACCACCGGATCAACAGTGGCGCTGCCATTGTGCTCTCACATAGGGACTCGAGTGAGCAGCTTACTCTTCTTACTCCTCTCTCTGGATACTTATAAAACAGGCTCTGTGGGGGCACTCTACACTATGCTCTGTGGATGTACTCTGAAAAAAGGCTCTGTGGAGGCACTCTGAAAACAGGCTCTGCGCATGCACTCTGAAAACTAGCTCTGCGCATGCACTCTGAAAACAGGCTCTGCGCATGCACTCTGAAAACAGGCTCTGCGCATGCACTCTGAAAACAAGCTCTGCGGGGGCACTCTGAAAACAGGCTCTGCGGGGGCACTCTGAAAACAGGCTCTGTGAGAGTACTCTAAAAACAGGCTCTGGGAGGCACTCTGAAAATAGGCTCTGTGAGAGTACTCTAAAAACAGGCTCTGGGAGGCACTCTGAAAACAGTCTCTGTGAGAGTACTCTGAAAACAGCCTCTGTGGGGGAACTCTGAAAACAGGCTCTGTGGAGGTACTCTGCAAAAAGTTCTATGGGGGTAATCTGAAAATAGGCTCTGTGGGCACCTTCCACCACATGATATGTGATATTTTTGTCTATTTTTTAAAATTTGCAATCACTTCATCTTGCACAATTAAATATCAACAGTAAGACAACTGAAGTTAGAGTTTCCAACCTCAGAAAACTTTAACCATATCTAAACATACCTCAAAAAAGGTGAATTGGAGCTGGAAGGACATGCAGAAGCAGCCCGAAATCTGCTTGTCCTGTAGTCTTACACCTTTATTCTGTACAACTACTCTTGGCTGGCAAATATCATTAAGCCACCAAAAACGAAAGGGACACAAGACTACAGATCCGATTAAATTATTTTGTAGCCTGTATTCATGGAGAAACATGATCTGCATTCACCATGCAACCGCTTCCTTCTTCTTTCAATGCGCCACTTTTTCCCCTCTCCTCAACCCACAACCTAGCCCCACCAGGACCAACAGCCATGCACTGATAGGGACAAATTGGGTCAGTCCAATCATACACAGTTAGGAGGTCAGCATGATTCTTTACGTCACCGTGTCCTCTAATTCACAATGGAGTTTATCCCTTACAGAGGCAAAGGAGTCAAATGTTGCAGATTTTGCACAAACTGGAGGCTTCCCCTAACCTAAAAAAATTGTGCAATCCATAGTTACCAAGGTGCGACTGTTGTTTCTTCATCTTTATACACAATCATTTTATTTACAAAGAGGAGGACATAGAGAGTTTTACCAATAAGTAAACAAAAACATAATAAGGGGTTATTCGTGTAGCACCCCTGAGGGTCCAGTCGTCACAGAGATACTGCACCTCAGCCAGAGGTGTGGTACCCCATTCTCTGGTAAGGAAGGAGCACAGGCTGTTGTCCACACACCACTTCAGGCCAGGCTTAGGGCAAGATTGCTCCTTAGGGAGAGCACAGCCCCTGGGCCTGTCTGAAGGTGGAGCTTAGGTAGAAGGAGGGGTGGAGAGAAGAGAGTGTGGCGCCCTGGACAAGCCAGGACATCACAGGTACTGCAAAAACACACCTCACACCCCGGTTAGGCACATCAGTCACACACGCAAATCCTTAATGCCTCCCTCCAGGGGCTGATGTCCACACCAGGTGGGGTGGAGCCAGGCGGTTGGCCCCACCCACTGAGGAGTTCACAGTCCTGAAGGCAGGAAGAAGGCAGTTAGTGAACAGTGAGGGAAAGTGAGAGGAGAGGAGTGAAGTGGTAGTGGAGCAGACTGACCGTGTCCGGGTACGTGGCCCGGGCACCTAAGAGCAAGGTTGGCAGACGGTGGTGACCATCTGCAGGAGAGGCCGATTGACGCGTAACCGTAAGTCCCGGGGATGGGCGGTGGCCCGCCGGTACCGAACCGGGGAGCGAAGAGAAGCCAGCACCATTCGGCAGGGCCTACGGACCCCGACCAGGCTTGGAGTCGCCGTTAAACCGGTCAAATACGTCAGCGACGGGAACCTCCGGGGTTTCCCAGCAGCAAAGACCCGACTGAAGGCAACCGCTCAACCGTGAAGGGAAATACAGCTACCACCACAGCTAGAGTTCCCAGGGCCAGAGCCTGCGGGCAAAAAAAGGGGCTCCTCTGGCAAACACACCGCTGGGGAGCAGGCTACCGGTGGGAAGCCATCGGGGCCGAAAACACACTACAGGTGCAGGGAGAGGCAGTCACCACCAACCTACCGGGAGTGATCACAGCAGCTGCCTGCGGGACCCGTCCATCCAGCCGTTTCTTTTATCAGAGACTCCGTGTACGTTATTGGCTGAGTGAGTACTACCGTGCCGTCTGGCACTGCGCTTCCCCCGCAACCCTGCACCTCGCCAAACCCCGTCATCCACTTCCCAGTCACCATCACCGGGCCCCGGGACCACCAAAACCTCCTACCCACGGACGGGAGAGAAACATCTCGGCTGCTCCCTGTCATCGCTCCGGGGATCCCCGTCCAGAGCAGCGGTGGTGTCCCAACCTCACCACAACCGTGGGTGGAGTCATGGACCGACTTCCCAAACCCCAAAAACTATCTCCCCTTTCACTCATGGGCGAGGAGCGCCGCTCGAGTCCCCGTATCCGGCCCACCTCTCAAGCCACCGAGCAGCAGCGCCGGACCCGAGCATGGTGAGCGCAGAGTCCCCTCCCCACCCGCGACAAGAGAAACAGAGAAGAGAAGAGAGAGAAGGACACGGAGGAGTGTGGAGGATGATGATGGGAGAAAAAGGAGAGGTTCTGAGGACTGGAGCCAGAGGAGCTCGTCTCAGAACAAGAAGGAAGCAGGAGAGGAAGAAAGGGTCCCAGAGACACGGACAGTGAAAGATCCATCCGTAGGGCTCACATCCACATCGGACGCACCGGTGTGGAGGCCGCAAGGGGGATCCAGCCCCAGACTAGTGGAGAACAATCAGGCTCAGCTAGCAACCCGGAGGCGGAGGTATCTTTAAGTGCCGAAGCTGTAGTCACACGTGAATCCGATGAAAAAGTGACCACATAGGGCTTGGGGATAGGGCAGAGGAGCGTCCCAAGCAAGGCCCGCAGACACCAGCTCAGGGCACTGTGTGTAAGGCACCGGGCAGCAGGGAGAAGCCAGCGCAGGAACACATCCAGGAAAGGGACTGCAGAAAGGGACACCGGATTAAGGCTATGTGCCCACGGGGACAGTGTCCTGCGGATATATGCGCAAGACATTCCGCAGGTGCTCCCAGGAAACAGCACCACAACTTTTGTCTGTTTCCATGCTGCGGAATGTTGTGCGGATATGGTGTGGGCATTCTGCATTGAGGATACAGTGCCATGGCTTCGGCACTGCATCCTCAATGCAGAACAAGTGATGCAGTGATCGGGGGAGTTCATACTTACCTCCATCATGCAGCACCTCGCTTTCCGGCAGCCGGGTCACTCTCTCAGCGTCTGCAGAAGAAGGTGGGCAGGCCTGAACTAGCTCCGGCTGTCACATGACCGGAGCTCGTGCAGGCTCCGCCCACCTCTTCCTTCCTGTACCTGGATTCACCGCGCTCCTGTACACCGGATGGAGAAAGTGACTCCGGTGAGGCAGGTAAGTATATGGGACCCTGCGGAGAAATCCGCAACAATAATTGACATGCTGCAGATGTTTCCGCACGGTTTCCGCTGCGGAAAAATCCGCAGCGTGGGCACAGCATTTCCCAAATGCCATAGAAATGGCTGGGGAGTAGCTGTGCTGCAGATTTCTGGAAAATCCGCGGCTTTTCCGCGAGAAATCCGCGGCAAAATCCATGCATTTTCCGCAGCGTGGGCACATAGCCTTAGGCCTCCAAATTACCTTGGGATTGGCAGGATCCTGTTACCGCAGGACTCAGCACTCCCAGGGCAGTATTTGACCGGCCGGCCTTGGTAACCTGGAACTGCCAACTGGGAGTAAAGACCTCATGACTGCACCCCGCTGTATCCTGGATTCATTGTCTGCGTCACCAGCCGTTTCTGAGTGCCCCATGGCCTCTGTGGGTGTGTCAACCGTTTCTCAGACATTTATGGCATAACCTGTAATAGATGCTTTGGGGCCGCACACATTACAACAGCGAGGCTCAATCTTCTGCCTCCTTGTGGCCACTTTCATGATTTGCGGATATATTATAAATATCTGAGATGAGGATATCCTTTTAATCCTGTCTTGTATGTGCTTTATAATTTATTCAGTAGGGCAGTTGTGTGCTTAATATATCTAACAAACATATAAAGGCCACAATATTGAATAAAACCCTAATTACAGAAAGGGTTAACAAATAATAGGAATGGAAACAAGTTTACACTTAATGAGCAATTACAGAGCAAAGCATCAATTAAGATCCCCTTGAGTTAAGAGCATACGGAAGAATATTGGTGATGTTGGCTCCTCACATTGCATGCATGTCAAATAGGTTACTGTGAAGCAGATAGTAACCACAAGGAGACCATATAAATGTGCTTGACAATGGAATGCAAAATTTCACTACAGATCCATAGTCATCAGTTAGCACATAAAGTCTTATAGCCAATGATACCCTAAGGGTATGTGCGCACGTTGCTTTTTACCTGCTTTTTACCTGCTTTTTTGCTGCTTTTTCTTCTGCGCTGTTTAATGCCAAAATGGATGTGTTCTTCTACTCAAGCAAAGTCTATGGGAATTTGGGTTTCTTGTTCACACTATGTTGTTCAAAATGCTGCCTTTTTGTGGCAGAACTTTGGTCAAAAACTCAGCTTTGCAGTGCAAAACCCAAATGGCAAAAACAATTGACATGTTGCTTCTTTGAAAAGCTGAGTTTTTGACCAAAGTTCTGCCTCAAAAAGGCAGCATTTTGAACAACATAGTGTGAACAAGAAACCCAAATTCCCATAGACTTTGCTTGAGTAGAAGAACACATCCATTTTGGCATTAAACAGCGCAGAAGAAAAAGCAGCAAAAAAGCAGGTAAAAAGCAGGTAAAAAGCAACGTGCGCACATACCCTAACACTTGCAATAATGGTGCAGAATTAAAGGATTTTGAAAGTTATTCCCTAATAAAATACACCTAGGCACGATACAGCTATTGGGCCAGATTATATCCTTTGGATATAACTTTCTGGCCTGGGGGGCTGGAAATCAAGTATAATAATTAGCCTATAATAATATGCACAATTGCCATTCATTATCTATGGGAGTGGTGTAGAAAGCCTGCATAGTACTGCACAAAATGTAGTTTTCATACAGAGAGGGTTGCCAAGATTCCACTGTGTAGAATGGAACAGAGTAAGCAGAGTCACCTCCTTATCATTAGAAGCCAAAAGATCGATTGGGGTTTCCCTCAATAAGAGTGTTATGCTCGCCGGGCAAGCAGAGATGTTTAGCAAACCCACTGGGCCCCAGCACACAGAAAATCCAGAGGGGCATGACTACGGATCTGTGCCTGGTCGTCTCCAGAGCCCCTAATGGTGAGAGTGTTACGCTGCAGGTATGAGTCCGGGTGCCACTCGGGAAGACTGGAGCTGCGACAGCTAGCCCCAGGGGTACAGGAGCGACAGTCTCTGGCAATAGGTAACAGCAGCAGCAGGCGTTGAGATTCCATCCGGGATGGATGGAACAGCAGCTGCAATTGGCGTGGATACTTGCAGAGGCGGATATAGTGTAAACCAGTCGGCGTTGATGGTAGCGGCAGCAGTGGAAGAGCCAGGTAGCACAGCACTAAAATATAAAGAAGTTACAGCCAAGCAGCCAAGCAGCAGCACGATAACAGCAGCAGCGCTAAGTGACCTGACAACTAGCAATGACTCAAACTCATTGCCCAGGCACGTTCCATAGAGTAGAGGTGCCTTAGGTATTTGCAGTCTCCCAGCTGACCTGGGAGACACTTACGGGCAAAAAGGACACTGGCCCTTTAAGAAAGGGGGCACAGCTGCAAGAGCGCCCTACAGGCAGAGGCCGGAAGCCTGCAAGGTGTACAGACGCTTTGGGAGACTGCAGTAAGGGACAGACACAAGACCGCCACTGCAGGACGCCTGGACAGGTGAGGAAACCGATGTCCTCGCCTGGGGAGGGGGATAGGACAGTGTGAGATTGCCGGTATGGGCGTTACACGGAGTTTTTCAACTTTTCAAAGGAGTATTTGACCAATGGAATCCTCATTGTACATGAGAATGGGGGTCCCTTGTCTGAATGAAGTAATAGTGCGGAGTGTTTGACTACCACTTAATTTATGGTCTATGAGCCTGAAGCCTGTGAACGTGTACATGCCTGGCCATCACTTAATTTACTTAGAGATGTTTCGGATCACTGTTCTCTTTATCCGTGGGAGTATTAGAGATAGGATTTTTATGAATTATGTCCTTACGCACATGCTGGGTAAAGGTGAAAAGTTTTTATTACAGGAAAACCCCTTTCAAGCCTCTAACAAGAAAAGATGACTCTGTGGACCCTGTCCTATTTCACATTATTAAGCTAAAAATCAATAAATCAGATAGAAATCCTTGATAGAGCCATTCACTATTATCAGTCTTAGTCACTCTAAATTCCATTAGGCCTCCGCCCCAGCAGTGTCCATCTACCACACATTTGTGCATATCCAAAAAGATGGACACTGTTGGGATGGAGGCAAAAAAGAGTCCAAAACGACTCATAATAGTGAATGGTTCCATTGGGATTTCTGTCAGACTCCTCTTTTTTGGGGATTCCTATTAAAACCTTGACTCTGATGATACTGGATATGTGTATGTGTGACGCCCTGGACTAGCCAGGTCATCACAGGTAAGACACACACCCCCTCCCACCCCCCGGAGAGTTACATTAGCCAGACACAAAATCCTTGTTGCCTGCGGGACCCGTCCATCCAGCCGTTTGGTTTACCGGAGACTTTGTGACTTTCTGTCTGAGTGAATACAACCATGCCATAAGGCATCGCGCCGCGCTGTCCCTGCAACCCTGCACCTCACCAACCCTGCCTCCCCGTCTCACCACCAGGCCCCGGGACCACCAACCCCTACCCACGGAGGGGGAAAACAACATCCCAGGTGCTCCCTACCATCGCTCCCGGGATCCCCGTCACCAGCAGCGGTGGTGCCCATCTTCACCACAACCCGTGGGTGGCGTCACGGACTAAATCCCCAAACAATCAATCCCCTTTTCACTCACGGGCGAGGAGCGCCGCTCGAGTCCCCGGATCCGGCCCACCGCTCAAGCCACCGAGCAGCAGCAGCAGCTGCCCCGCCGCCCGCGACATATGCCTAGCATAGGCCTCTGTATAAATCTACCCCACCACTGCCTGGCCTTCTGGGGATGGAGCTCACTTACTGGACAATGCATTAATCTATTGATACTTTTCGGACCATTAGCTGCCATTAAACACACATGCCAGCAGGCCATATAGGAACACAAGTTTTTTCTTCAATCTAGCCGCTCTGAGAAAGTTTTTGACAACATTAAAGGGAACCTCTCATCAGGATTTTCCTATATAACCTGCGGCCACCACCTGTGAGCCCTTATATACAGCATTCTAGAATACTGCATATAAGAGCCCTGGCCGATCTATATAAAGTAAAAAACATCTTTTGTAATACTCAAATCAAGAATTCCTAGAGGGGTGTATGCAGAACCACTAGAAAGAAAATAGTTACAGAACCAAAATATATGAATAAAATATCACATTTTTATGGAAGATTACATTAAAAAACAAATCATGCAACGGATATAAAATCAGGACAGGGATATACCCTAATAGCAGCAAATAGAGATGACAGTGCTAGTAAGACCATATATACAAGGAAAGTGTTTTTGTGCCTCACCGTGTTCAGTGGATTGATGTACCTCCTTGTTTAGCTGATTGGAGATAAATCCATGCTCCGGGCTGTCGGTCCAAAGCAGAATAAGGAAAAAGGATGTCTCCAAAGTATATAGAACTTTGAATTTATTCAAAAATCTTCAAAAATCCATGATAGGTCTATATGACTCATAAGACCATATATACTACTATGAATAACTAATAAAGTGCATAGAATAGTAAAATACAGGGGCTATGAAGAATCTAACCTGTATAAAGTGTGCTAGGGCAAAAATAATCCTCAAAAGAACCAGTACGCTGTGAATTTCAACGGTGACCAGAAAAATGCCCACAGGAAAATTGCCCACAGGAAAAATGCCCACATGAATATTGCCCATAGGAAAAATGCCCACAGGAAAATTGCCCACATGGAAAATTGCCCACACGGAAAATTGCCCACACGGAAAATTGCCCACATGGAAATTTGCCCACACGGAAAATTGCCCACATGGAAATTTGCCCACACGGAAAATTGCCCACATAGAAAGTTGCCCACACGGAAAATTGTCCACACGGAAAATTGCCCACATGGAAAATTGCCCACACGGAAAATTGCCAATTGCAGCATCAGAAAGTTTCAGATCTATGATATTTGAGGTGCAAGGTGAGGATGTTCACATGATATGTGAAAATGTCCACAGAAAATTGCCAACAGACATGAATGCCCACTAGGATTGGGGACCATGTAGCTCAGGATGGGAACATATATACCAGGATGGAGACAACGTGGACCATACATACCAGGATGAGGACCTTATATACCAGCATTGGGTCATATACACCAGGATGAGGACATATTCACCAGGATGATGGGCATATATACCAGGACGGAGGACATTACTACATAATGAAGGGGGAGGGGAGGCAGTTCATAAGTCTTGATAGAAGTTAGAACACTACAAGGGCCCGTACATGTGAGAACATGTGTGAGTGGGGGGGGGGGCAGGTCCAAATTTCACACTGGGGCCCATTGGACTCTAGTTACACCACTGCAAAAACATATCATACATTCCCAGCACGAACACAAGGTGGTACAAGCGACAAAGTCTCACCTCTCTGCTGTGCCTTTGGGGCTTTAAGGACCAGCTATGGCTACTTTCACAATTGTGTTGTTTGGCATCCGTCACAATGCGTTGTGTGACGCATGTGACGGATGCGTTGTAAATAGTGTGATAATAAAGGCAACAGATTCCTGTGAAATAACACGTTGCGTTAGTTTTCTTTAGCCAAGAGAGAGAGAGCCCCCATCATCACCGCACACACGCAGGCACTACCGCCCCCATCATCACCGCACACACCCCGGCACTACTGCACCCATCATTAATGCACACACCAGCACTACCTCAGTGACATCCCTGCTGACAGCGCGATTCACTTCAGTTGCTGTGTGGAGCTGACAGAGACCGGTAATGGTCTGTGGCCGCTCCTGTCAGCTTCATGTAGCAGAGCTGAAAGCGTCATGGGACATCTGTGGATCACGTCGGATCTGGAGGGGTATTTGGGGATTTTAATAAAGTGGTGAAAAAGGGTGTATTTTTGTCTTTTACTTCAAATAAAGGATTTTTTTGGGTGTATGTGTTTATTTACTTTCACTTACAGGTTAATCCTGGGGGTTTCTCATAGACGCCTGCCATGATTAACCTAGGACTTAGTGGCAGCTATGGGCTGCAATTAACTCCTAATTACCCCGATTGGCACCGCACCAGGGCAATTTGGGATGAGCCGGGTAGAGTCCCGGGACTGTCACACCTAATGGATGCGGCAATTTCGAGCGGCTGCTGGCTGATATTTTTAGGCTGGGGGGCTCCCCATAACGTGGGGCTCCCCATCCTGAGAATACCAGCCTTCAGCCGTGTGGCTTTACCTTGGCTGGTATCAAAATTGGGGGGGACCGCACGCCATTTTTTTAAAATTATTCATTTATTTATTGTACTGCATGATATAGACCCACCCACCGGCGTGCAGGTAGGCCCTTGCACAAACACCTTCCACTAAAAAGGTACCAGCAGCCAACCTTAAAACCCTGAGTCACCCCTCTCAGGACTTGACGTTCACACCCGGGGGGTGGAGCCAGGTGGTTGGCCATGCCCACCGAGGAGTTCGGAGAGCCTGAGGCGGGAAAAACAGAGAGTTCAGTGACAGGAGTGGAGGAGAGTGGTAGCAAAGTGTGCACGTCTGTCAGGGATCTGGGTTGGAGCCCGGATACCCTGTGGCCAGGGGGCAGACGGTGGTGGCCGCCTACAGGAGCAGGGATTACAGCCGGTGGAACCGTAAGGAACCGGGACCGGGTAGTGGCCCGCCAGTACCAAACCGGGGAACCGATTGGAAACCAGAGCACCAGGAGGGGTACTCAGACCCAGTACGAGGCCCAGAAGCCACTGGACCGAGTTGAATTCACTGATTGGGGTCTGGACTTTAGGTCCTTTCCTACCCAAGACCCGACTGAAGACAACAGCCCAACCAGAGGGATAGAAAGCCACCGCCCAGGCATCGAGATGCCACGGGCCAGCGTCTGCGGGCAAATGGGCTCTACTGGCACACACAAAGCTGGGAAGCGGACTACTGTTGCTCAGGCATAGGAGTCACCATTCTACTAAAAGTGAGGTGCAGGAGAAAGGCGGAAACCACCAACCTGAAAAAAGGGGAGAAGCGCAGCCGCCTGCGGGCATCGTCCACCATCTTGTTTGGTTTACCAGAGACTCCAGTGTGTCTGTAATAGTGAGTACAACAGTTCCCTCGGGCCGCGCACTGCATCGCACCAACAAGCCAGCACGCATCCTCCCTCCTCAGCACCCTCGGGCCCCCGGGACCATCACCCCTTACCCACGGAGGGGTCAACACCAAGCTGCGCAACACCATCCCCGGGAGCCTAGTCAACGGCAGCGGTGGTGTCCATCCATTCACCACAACCCATGGGTGGCGTCACGAACTTAACCCCCAAAAACAACCGCGGCCTCGGCCGTGGACCTCCCCACCGAACAACACCCCTCACGTAGCGTCAGCATCCCTTCAGAGTGACGTGACCCCCGGGTCCGGGAGGAGCTCAAGCCACCCACCGATGAGCCCGGATCCGAGCGTCTCGGCAGCCGGCCAAGCCCCGGGGCGGTACATATGCTCAGTAGAATGTGATGGAATCTATCAGAGGATTCCGCTGCTTAGCGCATAGCGGCGGAATCCGCCACCATAGACGATCATTAGACACTCTGGCGGATTCCAACGGAATCCGCCAAGGTGAGTTGTTTTAACGACACCAAAAACGCTACATGCTGCGTTCCCTCCTCCCGGTGCTCAGTCAAAATAACGACTCAGTGTCGGCCAGCGGATGAAACGCAGACACTGCGTCACAGTGCGTTGTCAATATAAGTCTATGGAGAATAGCGCAGTCCGTTAACGGACTGCGCTATTTTCCATAGTGGCGGATTGCGATGAACGCAAGTGTGAAAGTGGCTCCCCTTAGATGATAATGTATTAGATGTGACCTGCAGTCACATGTAACTCAACAGATAATACAGTGATACTTTTGTGAGTACAGATAGTAGTGATTGCTCCTCTTGATCACACTGCTGCTGGTTCTGCATGTGCTGCTGTTTTGGGCTGGTGGAAGGAGTAAGGCTATGTGCGCACGTATGCGCTCTGCACCGCACCGAAAAGGTGCGCTTCAGAGCGCAGCTGAAAAGCTGTGTTCTGAAGCACATGGTGCCGGCGAGAACGTGCGCTCTGCCTGCAGCTCCTGCCGTAGACAGGGCAGGGGCTGCCGGCAAAGCGCACGGAAGAAGTGACATGTCACTTCTTAGAACGCAGCGATTCGGGCAGCAGCCGAAGCGCTGCGTTCTAATATGCCACGTGCGCACGGCTCCTGCACAATCTCCATAGATTGTGCAGGGGACGCAGGACGCATGCAGTTACGCTGCGCTACAAAGCGCAGCGTAACTGCATGAATTACGCACACGTGCGCACATAGCCTAAGGCAGAATCAGTGAGATTAGAGCAGACTGTATCTATCTATTGCTTATAATGACAGACTGCTACAAACCACAGATCTTCAGCATGTTTGAAGTTTTGCACTAGGTCAACTGTAAATCACAAGTTGATGACCTATTATGTGAACATCCTCACCTTGCACCTCAAATATCATAGATCTGAAACTTTGTGATGCTGCAATTGGCGATTTTCTGTGTGGGCAATTTTCCGTGTGGGCAATTTTCAGTGTGGGCAATTTTCAATGTGGGCAATTTTCAGTGTGGGCAATTTTCCGTGTGGGCAATTTTCCATGTGGGCAATTTTCCTGTGGGCATTTTTCCTGTGGGCAATTTTCCTGTGGGCATTTAACCTGTGGGCAATTTTCCTGTGGGCATTTTTCAGGGAACCAATTTCAACATATGTAAGGTCTAAGGGACACTCTTGAAATAAGTCCAATTTTATAATAGCAAATGGATATAAGTGAATACCTCAGTAGATTGTCAAAATACTGTATGCTGCATGCCGCTGACCCCTATGTAAGTTTCGTCTGCCAGTGACTTCCTCACGGTGCGCTCACATCTATCCGGCGCCTCTTCTCTTCGTTCAATTGCACTCCTGTGTATGCACACTTTGATATGAACTGCTGAGAGCAGAGCAAAGTACTGTAATGTGCAGACACAGGGAAAGGTCAAAGACTGTCCGCACATGCGCACTGCTATACTTTGATCTGCCCTCAGCAGGGCATATCAAAGAGCTCAGGAGCACAATGGACACCTCTGGGTGGATGAGGCAGGATGTGTCTTCCACACGGCGCTTGGAAGAGGAAAACACAGGATAGAGGAGGCGCCGTACCAAGAGCAGCAACGCCAATCGGACCCGATCGTCCCGCAGGTGAGCATAATAAAGGTCTTCTTTACATTCTACAGAGCGGCCTGGGCTCTTATATACAGTATTCTAGAATGCTGTATATTGTGGAGCCCCAATAACTTCAGGTCGCCTCCGGGTCTTCAGGGACTTCACGTGTTGGGAATCTTCTGGCCACAGGTAAGTCAGGTTGACTTCAATGGGAATCATGACGCCACTCTCGGTAATTGTGGTCAGGGGGTGACCGCCACTGCAGTTTAGGGAGCGCTAGTGGCTGATGGTAGATGCAGTCAGTTGTTGTAGCCTCCCGAGAGTGAGGCTGGACCCAGGGCCCAGTGTAAGTGTGTAGTACCACAGGTCGCAGAAGAACTCACACACAGGCAGAAATGTCTTTCAGGGTTTTTACTCACTTTCAGATGGTAGCTGTGAGTCAACCTGAGCGATGCTATGATGAACCAGGCAGAACCAGGTATCCCTCAGGCTGATGTAGGGGTGACTGCTGACTCGCCTTCCTAGCCCTTCTTGTTTGGGGTAACTCCTGACTTGTAGTACTGCGGGAATCACCCAGGGAAGTCGCAACTGCCGTTCTCCCCTTTCTGGCCCATTTGCTGGCAGCGTGGACCAAGGTTAACATGGCTACAGGCTCAATCCTCCTTATGGGCCCCCTCGTTGCTGCTGATGCTGCGGACTCTGTGTGGTTCAGTGAGGTACATCCAGTACCCTCACCAGCAGGTTTAGCGGGCCGAATAAATGGGTTCCTGCTCTAGGGACCTTTTTCCCCATGTGGGCTGGTCTACCGGTAGTCCCCTTACTCAGCCACCTTTTGCTACTGCCCTAGGTGGTTTTCAGGCGGCACCACTGGGTAGCCTCTCTCCCCCACCAGCAGCCACTACAGGTGCAGGGTCTGACAGGGTCCTGGTCCTCTGCTCTACCCTCCAGACATGGCTCCTCCACTCCTACTCCTTCGGCTGCCTCTGCACACTCCCTGTCTCCAGTTCCACTACCCACCACTAGCTGGGATGCGAGGGCCATGCCCCCTCCCTGGATCCGCCCAGGGGTCCCCTCTACAGTGTGTGTGTTCCTGGTTACTAAGTGTCTGTGTGTCCACACCCCAGTCAGCCTTTGGGATTACCTGTTTTGTACTGACCAAGGCGTGGGTGCAATACTCAGTGTCGCCTGACCAGGTCAGGGGCGCCACAAAATAAGGGCTCAGTGGTGGTGGTCGCAGCTTATAAGGGAAAATCCTGGTGACAGGTTCCCTTTAATGCAAAATAATGATTTTTTTTTCTCTTGTACAAACCAATATTGAATTATTAAAGCCAAAATGACATAGTCCTCTAGCAGCATTAGAAAAAATGATTTTACATAATTCTCATAATATGGGTCTCTCCTGTCAAAGACTGTGCATACAAATGTAAAAAGCAAATATCAAAAAATAAAGAATGGACCCTGCACGTGTATCTAGTGACTCATTTGGAGGAACCACCAAGACTCTGCTGTATATCTGTTATGTTAAGGCTGCTTTATGCCTCGTGGTACATCTGAAGCTATATATTGTATCTATTCTTAGCATCTTCTGTCATTTCAAAGTGTTTTCTTCTTCACCGTATTCATGTGATTGTGCACAATTCCTGCAGAACATATTTACATCTATGGTATCCATTGTCTCATTTCATTGTTTCTCCTGTACAAGTGAGGTTTATTGGGAGCTACAATGAATGGCAAGGGAAGCGAATGTTCTGCCTACGATGCCACGCTGGATAATATGGATTTGTAAATGAGTTACTTAAGCAGCGCGAGCCGCGTGGAATATTAACATACCGCTTCAGGCTGCACTCTCAACAGGCGAAGATGGAGTGCCACATTCACTCACAATTAACAATAATCCAATAATAAAGTCTTTCCATTATTCTACACGTGTCAAATTTTACATTAGACAGATGCCAGGAGGAATCTGACGACCATACACGTAATATGAGCAATTAGCATCTATTATAATAGAGGCATGTCCTTTGAGATGGATATAAGGGTGTTCAGGTTTGGATAACTGGCAGCCAGAAGAGGCAGCTGCCTATGGCAAAACGGAATAAGGGGAAGGAGGAGGAATATGAAATATACGACTATTTATATACAGTTTCTTGTGCTCAACCATCTTTAACCCATGTTAAATTATGTTGAATTAAGGAAAGTTTTCCTTTCTTTGAAACATTGTTCTCACGGTCTTTTCTCTGTTGTAGAGTTTTGTGACAGGTTCTGGGTCAGAGTCTCACCTTTATTTTGTGAGACTCTGCTGATTAATGGATTAATTTTCCTTTGGGGAGGAGAGGGTTAATGTCAGTTTACCTTCCAGCAGCTCCTGACTCTTGGTCAGGTGTTTCCGATTGGGACCATGCCCAGGTCCTACAAATAACCTCTACTTCCAGCAGATGGTACCTGTTATTTTCATTCATTTGGAAGCTTGGCCAGGAGGAGGAAGGAGCTGGAGAAATCCTCTCTGTGACTTTGCTTGTTGGCTGCAGCATTGGTGCTTGTTGCAGGATTTCTAGGTGTGCTGGTTGTATGATATGATTGTGACCCAGTAGTCAGTTGTCTTTCCCCCCTTGTTTGTTGTTTCCCCTCGTGCACTATGGTGCATAGTGGCTCCTATGTGTGTGGTTGCCATGTGTACAAGTTGTTGTAGTTGTTACCCCTGTTTTGTCCATTTTTTTTGTCGGTGGGGTGTTTACTTCTGTTCTTGCCTTTACCCCTGGGTGGTGGGTTGTGGAGGGGGGGGTCTTATCAGGGACAAGGACAGGAGATAGGGCTTAGGTTGGAGGCCTGGACTTCCCTACCTTCAAGGGTATCTTTGAGTGTTAGGGTGAGCGCAGGGGCCCTAGCCTTAGGACCAGCATAGGTTTCCCTGTGTTCCCTTGACATCTGTGACAATTGTACTACCGTGTTTTTCCAAAAATAAGACCTCCCCCAAAAATAAGCCCTAGCAGGGATTTTCAGCTTTTTCAGAGCAAGGCTTAAATATAAGCCCTCCCCCGAAAATAAGCCCTAGTCGCAGTTCAATAATGAAGTGTCCATGCAACTTAAAAAGTTACAGATACTGCAGGACACTTCATTATAGACAGCGGGCACCCCACAATCATATTCACCAGCCGCCAAGTTGAAGGCCCTGCAGTGGATCGCACCCCCGCACACATCAGATCTCACACACACATCAGATCGCACACACACACAATAAGATCTCACACACAAACATCAGATCTCACACACAAACATTCAGATCTCTCACATAAACATCGGATCACACACATAATCGGATCGCACACATAATCAGATTGCACACACAAACATCAAATCACACACATATCGGCTCGCACACAGTCACCACATCCAGCGACACCGATTTATTGTGGCTGACAGAATCCTGAGAGGCTGTGCAGTGGAGCGCAAGGATCTGCCGCAATGCTTGCTTACAGGACCTGTGGGACACATGTGACTTCCTCCCATCATTCCCTGTGGCCGGAAGTATTCTGTAACGCTGGACGTGATGTGATATATGTGTGTGTGTGCATGCGCGATCTGCAGTTTGTGTGTGTGATCTGCGATCTACTGTGTGTGTGTGTGTGTGTGTGTCATCCACAAGCAGGGGAGTACAGCATGCAGCACCCACCGGAGATCACAGGGAGGACCTGGGAGCCACGCACACGTCCAAGTCTGGTAAGTATGAGTCTCCTGGGAAGTGGGGGGGGTCTACTTTTTTGGGGGGTAAACTTACCCCCCAACCGTGTTTCTCCGAGAATAAGTCCTCCTCCATAAATAAGCCCTAGCGCTTTTTTTGGGGGGCAAAAAAAAAATATAAGACAGTGTCTTATTTTTGGAAAAACACGGTAGCTACTGGCTCTTAAAGGAAATTTTTCATCAGAAAACCTCTTACTGACCATCAATAGGTCTTTTTACTGACCTGAGCTATAAGACAATAGCAGCCCATGAGGGGTGAAAATGCAGCAGCTGTCAACTATACACTATAGCTTACATACTGCTGCCTCACCCATGATCAGTGTAGATGTAACGAGGTGGACTGGCTCTTATGTTCCCCCCTGAAGACACAAGTCGTGTTGTAATGTGAATAACGTCTTGGGTCATTGTAGAAGTGATGTGTCATGTGAAGTGTGATGTAATGTATAAGCGTGTTGCATTGGTGTGTGTTTTGCCAGACTGTAGAGCAAGAAATAGTTAATAGTTGGGATTAGCCCATTGATGGAGGGATTAGCATGCAGTGAAAGGAACGATTTCCTGTTCGAAGGTCAGATAGGGCACAGCTTGTGACAGAAACAGACCTATAGTTTAAATGGTCATAAAGGTCTCATGCGGCAGGTGACCTGCAACAACAGAAAGGAGACTAGGACAGAGATAGAGTGCCAATAAGGAACGAACTTAGATACACAGTGAACAACAGCATTAGGAGCGTCAGTACTGACCAGAGAACGGAGTGATCCAATAAAAAAGGTCTGGAGAGAGTGCACCTAGCAATAAGGTGCCCAAATAGCTTACAGCTTTAAAGCTAAAGGCCCAAGACTATACAGACTGGGAGCTGAAGTGAGGGTCCTGGGCAGGAGTTCCTTCAGCGTCAAAGAGCTTTGAGCTTGGGTCAGGCCATATTGGCAAACCACTCCTCTATGAGGAGAATTAGATGCGGAACTGCAAGAAGACAGAATTGACCTCCATGAACTATACTGTGGTGCTAGGTTGAGTTGTGTTGAACAGAACAAGACCTGTAAAGACAGGAACAACTCAGGTGGAAGTGTAGAAAGTGTGTCTAATGGTGCTCTGTGCTGCTAGTGTGCACACACAGCCTTAAACTGTACGAGAAGTTGTGTACCCGCTATCTCTTGTACATTGGTATAATCAAAGAGCTGTCAAGTAAATTTGCATGACTTTCAAAGAACTGGTGGTCTCTCTTCTTGAATGAGTTGACATCAGGTCCTGGGAAGTTGCAGCTATTGGCATCATGTGGCCTTCACGACACACGTCCACATGTACAGCCAGGACCACATCTTCCATGTAGCATGCCGGGGTACAGAAGACCCAGACTTCAACCACGACTACCGCCCCACAAAACGCTGCATAGGCACTGACCATAGCCATTCAACCCCCTAGATGCTGTCGTCAAAATGGCAGTAGAATCTAGATGGTTAACAGAGTGTGTGGGCTCCCTTTTTGAACCCACTGCACACTGAGATCATGACTATGTGGTCCTGATGGCTGCTAATCCAAGGCCAAGTAATGGCCTTAGAGTCTGCCCGTTCTTGTGACCTGTACACATACTAGCAACATTTTGGTAGTAAAAATATAACATTTTGTTCCTATCATTCCAATTTTTGTTAATTCCTGAAAAGCACCTGACGGTTTAACAAACTACCTGATAGCAGTTTAATATATGTTAAGTAGCGCTGTTTTTAAAATGGTGTCTCTTTTGGGATGTTTCCAATATATAGGTCCCCAAAAGTCACTGTAAAACTGAATAGGTTCCTTGAAAAAAACGAAAAATTGCTGCCAAAGTTTTACACCTTCTAACATCCTAATAAAATATGACATTTGACAAATAGTGCTGATGTAAGGCAGACATTATTTATTAATTTTTGTGTGTGGTTTGACCATCTGGAGTAAAGGTATAAAAATTCCAAATTTGAAAATTGTATTTTTTTTCTTTATTTCTGTTATTTCATAAATAAACGCAAAACATACTGACCAAAATTTACCACTATCAAAAAGTATAATGTGTCATGAAAAAAAAAATCTGAAAATCAATGGGCTATGTTGAAACAATCCAGAGTGACACATCAGATATGAAAAGTTTGGATTGGTTACTAAAGTTTTTACCACTAGAAGTCCCAGAGAGGGGTCATTTAACATTTCTACCTTTGGAACCCAGAGACGGGTCGAATGACCTGAAGGATTTTAGCAAACATCCTATAATCATCGTCTTTTGTTCTGTAATTAAGGCCATTACTGTCGCACCACAGGGGGTGGTTGTTTTCCATTGAGTTTAGCCATTTAGTTTCTAGACCTGGCAGGGATCGCTGGTGCATCGCTACACGGGTTGCTGGTGAGCTGTCACACAGGCAGATCTCACCAGCAACCAGTGACCAGCCCCCAGCCAGCAGCGACGCGTGGAAGCGATGCTGCGCTTGGTAACTAAGGTAAATATCGGCTAACCAACCCGATATTTACCTTGGTTACCAGCGCACACCGCTTAGCACGGGCTTTCTGTTAATTACCCGATGTGTAGTCTGGCTATGTGTGCAGGGAGCCGGCACTGACAGCGTGAGAGCGTCAGATGCTGGTAACTAAGGTAAATATTGGGTAACCAAGGAAAGGGCTTCTTGGTTACCTGATATTTACATTGGTTACCAGCGTCCGCAGAAGCCGGCTCCTTGCTCACTGCACATTCAGTTGTTGCTCTCTCGCTGTCACACACAGCGATCTGTGCTTCACAGCAGGAGAGCAACAACTAAAAAATGGTCCAGGACATTCAGCAACAACCAACGACCTCACAGCAGGGGCCAGGTTGTTGCTGGATGTCACACACAGCAACATCGCTAGCAACATCGCTGTTGCGTCACAAAAGTCGTGCCTCAGCAGCGATGTTGCTAGCGATGTTGCTTAGGCTGCTTTCACACATCCGGCTTGAGCTCTGCGGCTCAATCCGGCTGTTCAAGCTATGCAACGGATGCGGTGAAAACACCGCATCCTTTGCATAAGTTTTTCCTTTGCGGCCAGTCCGGTTTTTGCCGCTTGCGGCATGCTGCTGAGCATGCGCAGTGGCAAAAACCGCATGCGGCGGCCGGATGCGGTTATTGCCGCATCGCGCCGCATCCGGCCGCCATAGGCATGCATTGAAAAATGCGCCGCATTGGCCGAATGCGCCGCGATGCGGTTTTTTTGCCGCACGAACGTTCCATCCGGCCGCCGCATCGGCTAAATCTGCCGCATGCGGCAAAAACCGGATGGAACGTAAGGCCATGCGGCACAATGCGGCACTAATTAAAGTCTATGCAGGAAAATCGCAACCGGCAGCAAAAAAAAACGGTTGCGATTTTCCTGCAAAGTGCCGGAGTGTGCCACATTGCAGAAACCGGAGGTGTGAAAGCAGCCTTAGTGAGACGTGGCCTTAAGGATCATTTGATCCTCTTTCGGGACTTCAGGGGGGAGCTCGAAATTTCTGGGACTTCTAGTGTTAATCAGATTTTGGTGTTAAATATATTTTTTCATTTATGACAATATTTTTCCTTTTTTACATCTGGATTAAAATGAAAAAAAAGCAAAATAAAAACCCAGAACTCTTGCAGTTTTCACTCCTGACATTGGGGCTTTTTTTAGAATCTAACTTCCTATTGTTTCTAGAAACAACACATGTACATGACACTTTCTTCACGAAGTGGTGCAAGAAAAATTCTGCATCTTTCATGAAAACCACGATTTATCCATCGCAGTATCGAAGTCTCTACTACTTGGCTACCAGTTAAGATCTTAAAGATTAAAGAATAATAACATGACCTAAACCCTACTGAGAAGTTGGGGTTCTTCTTAAACAGAATTGCAGTGAAGGAAACAGTCACCTCTCTGATCATTGTCTGGGAGGCTGTGGTTGGTGCAGTCCAAAAAGGTTGATAATCAACAGATTAAGAAACTGACAGACTCCATGTATGGAAGACTTAGGGCTGTTATTGAAAAGAAGGTTAAATATTAGATATTAACCTTATGGATTGAACAACGGCACTGTAGTTGGTCAATAATAAAATTAATAATCCAAATACTAAGTGTCTAATAATTGTGATAATAGTTTAAGTTCCACTCATCTGCCAATCATGAGCAACCTTACAATGGTTAGGATTAAAGGGAACCAATGACCAGGATTTTCGTATATAACCTAAAGCCAGTGCTATACTGGCACTATCAGTCTGATTCTATACATACCTGTAGTGGTCAGCTCGGATGTTTAGCTTTTGAAATCCAAGAAAGTAAAGTTTATAAAATCGGCAGCTTCTTGAGTGACAGTTGCACTGGAGCAGATAATATATTCATAGTTATTCCCTCCCCCTGTTAGAATTAGCATAAGTATTATACAAACGACTCACTTTGTCTCTTGCAGGACCTATGATGAGGTCATACCCATGTGACCTGGTGTCCAGCTTTGGTGGCTGAGGACCTGCCCCTTCTGGTCACATGGGTATGACCTCACACAGTGCCTGCAACAGACAAAGTGAGTCGTGTGTATAATACTTATGCTAATTCTAACAGGGGGAGGGGATAACTATGAATATATTATCTGCTCCAGTGCAACTGCCACTCAACAAGCAGCTCATTTTACAAACTTCACTTTCTTGGATTTCAAAACCTAAACATCCGAGCTCACCACTACAGGTATATAGAGACTCAGCCTGGCTTTAGGTTATATGCAAAAATCCTGGTGATTGGTTCCCTTTAAATATAAAGAAAGATGGAGTTAGTCACTACAATCTTCTGAGCTTGATGTAAGTCTGACCTGGTCAAAAAAGATATACTCTTACTAATTAAGGGAGCACTTTAGTGCTTCATATCATGATGAAGAGACCATAAAGGGTTTTTTTACAAGCAACGCTCATTTCAATCAACAGATCTTGGAATAATAATAATTTCCACAATTGGATATGTTTAAAAAAATATTCCTGGGCTGAGATAATGTTATATTTGTGCCTCTACTATGTATTGTGTAATGGCCGTGTCTGACTGTACAGGGACATGGTGTGATCATACCACATCTCCTGGTTAGGGGAGGAAGCAAAATAATAATAATAGTAATAAAAATTTTTATTTATATAGCGCCAACATATTCCGCAGCACTTTACAATCCGGTGGGGGGTTGTATAGGCAAAAACAAAACAAAATAATAATAATTCAACAGCTACAGTAGGAATGAGGGCCCTGCTCGAAAGCTTACAATCTATGGGGAAAAAGGGGGACAGAAAAGGTGAAGCACACTTGTAGATCTGGCCGGCCATCGTTATGCTAGTTTATTGGTTACATATAAAGATGAATGATCTGGTCTTTAGACAGTAACCTTTTGGGTGCCCTTACGTGCTATTGGTTGTATGTAGGATGTGAGGACAGAAATAGGAGAGAGGTTACGAGTAGCATTTAGAAGGTGGGACAGGGGAGAGTTAGGTTAGTAAGTTATTATGATATGCTTGTCTGAAGATATGTGTTTTTAATGTATGCTTAAAAACTTGGGGGCTAGATATTAGTCACATTCTTTGGGGTAGTGCATTCCAGAAAACTGGTGCAGCACGAGAAAAGTCTTGGAGACGAAGGTGTGAGGCTCGTATTATGGAGGATGTTAGTCTAAGATCATTTGCGGAACGAAGGGGGTGGGTAGGATGATAGACAGAGATGAGGGATGAGATATATGGTGGTGCAGAGCTGTGGAGAGCTTTGTGGGTGAGGGATATGAGTTTGTATTGTATTCTGTAGCTGATAGGTAGCCAGTGTAGTGACTGGCACAAGGTGGAGGCATCGGTGAAGCGGCTGGACAGGAATATGACCCTGGCTGCTGCATTCAAGATGGATTCGAGAGGGGAGAGTTTGGTCCGAGGGAGACCAATCAGTAAAGAGTTGCAGTAATCCAGGCGGGAATGAATAAGAGCGACAGAAAGGGTTTTTTGCAGTTTCGAAAGTGAGAAATGGTCGGATTCAGGAGGTTTTTGAAGTGCAGGTGACATGTGCGAGTGAGTGATTGTATATGGGATATGAAGGAGAGTTCTGAGTCAAATATGACCCCAAGACAGCGAGCATGCTGCTTGGGAATAATGATTAAATCATCAAAGGTAATTGAGATGTCGGGTGCAGGTTGGTTGGTAGAAGGAGCAAACACAAGAAACTCAGTTTTGGAGAGATTCAGTTTCAGATAGAGGGAGGATATGCTTTGAGAGACAGCAGACAATTCCTGGTATTTTGTAACAAAGCAGGGGTGATGATTGGAGATGATGTATATAATTGGGTGTCATCAGCATAGAAATGGTATTTGAAACCGAATCTGCTGATGGTTTGTCCAATAGGGGCTGTGTATAGAGAGAAAGGAGAGGGCCCAAGACTGAGCCTTGAGGAACCCCGAAGGTGAGGGGGAGAGGAGTGGAGTAAGAGCCAGCAAAGGAAACAGTGAAGGAGCGGTCGGAGAGATAGGAGGAGAACAAAGCAAGAGCGGTGTCCTTGAGGCCAGTAGAGCGGAGCATGGTGAGGAGAAGTTGGTGATCCACAGTGTCAAAAGCAGCTGAGAGATCCAAGAGAAACAATAGGGAATAGTGGCCTTTAGATTTTGCTGTTAATAGATCATTTGAGACTTTGGTGAGGGCAGTTTCGGTGGAGTGTAAAGAGCGGAAACCAGATTGAGAGGGATCAAGAAGTGAGTTTTCAGATAAATAGCGGATTAGCCGAGAGTGGACGAAGCGTTCCAGGAGCTTAGAGATAAAGGGAAGGTTAGAGACTGGTCTGTAGTTAGCGGCACAGTTCTGATTGAGGGAAGGTTTTTTAAGTAGAGGGGTTATGATGGCATGTTTAAATGATGAAGGAAAGATACCCAATGAAAGAGAGAGGTTAAACATTTTGGTTAGATAGGTAGTGACAGCTGGGGAGAGAACCTGAAGGAGATGTGAGAGAGGAGGGTCACTGGTGCATGTTGTTGGGCAGGAAGAGCAAGGAGAAGCAAAAGAGAGTACAGACATTACAGCATGAGATTGAAAATTATTGTGTCTTTGAGATTAAACATTTTTTTTAAAAAGGACAGGGAAATGTTTTACCTCACATAAAGAATCAGCTGTGATCCCATGCTGTGCTATCTGTATACTCTTTTTTATGTCCTCCCCGGCCCAGTAGATGTGGTATGATCAGACCATGTCCCTGTACGGTCAGACATGGCCATTACATAGCAGGGACACATATATATATATATTTTTCTCACTATCTAAAATAACATGAAATCAGAATAAACCTTTCCTCGTTTCGGTCAATTAGGAACCAAAATTATTTATATCTGTCAAATGCCAGAATAATGAGAAGGATAGAATGTTTTAAGGCATTTTTATTACTTTCTGCAAAGACAACAGTTTACATACACTAAGAGTACTATACCTTTAAACAATATGGGACAGCCCAAATGATGATGTCATAGGTTTGGAAGCTTCTGATAGGTTTATTGGCAACATCTGAGATAATTAGAGACACTTTGTGTTGCATCATGGATGAGTCAGAAGAAATCATCCGAGATCTCAGGAAGAGAATTGTAGACTGGGTCAAGTCTGGTTCATCTTTGGGTGCAATTTCTAGATACCTGAAAGTGCCTTGTTCATCTGTACAAACTATTCTATGGAAGTACAAACAAGATGGGAATGTCCAGCCATCATACTGCTCAGGAAGGAGGAGGTTCTGTGTACCACAGATGAACGCGCTTTGGTCAGACATATGCATACCAACCCAAGAACAAAAGCAAAAGACCTTGTGAAGATGCTGGCGGAAGCTGGTAAGATTGTGTCAATATCCACAGTGAAACGAGTATTGTATCAACAGAGGCTGAGAGGCCACTCTGCCAGGAAGAAGACATTACGCCAAAAGAAACATAAAAAAACAGAATAATGTTTGCAAATTCACACAGGAGCAAAGACCTTAATTTTTGGAGACATGTCTGACGAAACTAAAATTGAACTCTTTGGCCATAGTGACCATTGTTATGTTTGGAGAAAAAAGAGAGAAGCTTTTGAAGCCTAAGAACACCATCCCAACTGTGAAACACGGGGGTGGCAGCATCATGTTGTCGGGTTCTTTTGCTGCAGGAGGGACTGGTACACTTCACAAAATAGATGGCATCATGAGGAAAAAAGAATATGTGGCAATACTGAAGCAATATCTCAAGACATCAGCCAGGAACTTAAAGTTTGGGTGGAAATGGGTCTTCCAAATGTACAATGACCCGAAGCATACTGCCAAACTGGTTACAAAGTGGCTTAAGAATAACGAAGTCATTGTTTTGTTGGACTGGCCATCACAAAGTCCTGATCTCAATTCTATTGAAAATTTATGAGCAAAGCTGAAAAGGCCGGTGCGAGCAAGGCAGCCTACAAACATGGCTCAGTTACACCAGTTCTTCAGGAGGAATGGACCCTAATTCCCACCAACTACACTGGGTGCAGAATTATTAGGCAAGTTGTATTTTAGAGGATTTTTTTTATTATTGATCAACAACAATGTTCTCAATCAACCCAAAAGACTCATAAATATCAAAGATTAATATTTTCGGAAGTTGGGGTGTTTTTTTTTTGTAGATTTGGCTATCTTAGGAGGCTGTTTGTGCAGGTAACTATTACTGTGCATAATTATTAGGCAACTTAATAAAAAACAAATATTCCCATCTCACTTGTTTATTTTCACCAGGTAAACCAATATAACTGCACAAAATTTAGAAATAGACATTTCTAACGTACAAAAACAAAACCCAAGAAAATTAGTGACAAATACAGCCACCTTTCTTTATGATGACAGCAACAGCCTACCATCCATAGATTCTGTTAGTTGCTTGTGTCGCAGGCGGGGGAGGGGACGCTGCGCTCGCCCACTGCTCGGGTCCGGCTGCTGCTGCTGCTCGCTCGCTCGGTGGCTCGAGCGGTGGGCCGGATCCTGGGGATTCTAGCGGCGCTCCTCGCCCGTGAGTGAAAGTGGGTGGTTTGGTTTAGGGATATTGTCCGTGACGCCACCCACGGTTTGTGGTGAGGTTGGGACACCACCGCTGCTCTGTACGGGGATCCCGGGAGCGTTGACAGGGAGCAGCTGAGATGTTTTCTCCCCTCCGTGGGTAGGGGGGTTTTGGTGGTCACGGGGCCTGGTGGTGGAGGTCGGAAGGTGGGTTGCGGGGACTGGCCGGGTGCAGGGTCGCGGGGCAGCGCAGTGCCAGATGGCACGGTGGTACTTACTCAGCCAGTAACGCACACGGAGTCTCTGGTAAAACAAACGGCTGGATGGACGAGTCCCACAGACGGCTGCGGCGGTCACTCCCGGTAGGTTGGCGGTAACTGTCTCTCCCTGCACCGGTGTTCTGTTCTCGGCCCCAATGGCTTCCCACTGATAGCCAACATACCGCTGGGGAGCGGGCTAAGGGAGCCCTTCCTTTGCCCACAGGCTCTGGCCCTGGGAGCTCTAGCTCTGGCGGTAGCTTTATCTCCCTCACGGTTTGGATGGTTGCCTTCAGTCGGGTCTTTACTGCTGGGAAACCCCGGAGGTTCCCGTTGCTGACGGATTTGACCGGTTTTACGGCGACTCCTAGCCTGGTCGGGGTCCGTAGGCCCTGCCGGATGGTGCTGGCTTCTCTTCGCTCTCCGGTTCGGTACCGGCGGGCCACCGCCCGTCCCCGGTCCTCACGGTTGTGCATCAATCGGCCTCTCCTGCAGACGGTCACCACCGTCTGCCAACCTTGATGTCAGGTGCCCGGGCCACGTAACCGGACACGGCCAGTCAGTTCCTCCACTACTACTTCCTCATACTACAACTCCTCAAACTGATCTGTCTTCCTTTTCCCGCCTCCAAGACTGTGAACTCCTCTATGGGTGGAGCCAACCACCTGGCTCCGCCCCACCTGGTGTGGACATCAGCCCCTGGAGGAAGGCAACAAGGATGTGTGTCTGACCTTGATGTTCCTAACCGTGGTGTAGGGTGTGTTGTTGCAGTGCCTGTGACGTCCTGGCTTGTCCAGGGTGCCACACTTGATCTATTTATGATCAACATTGCGTGCAGCAGCCACCACAGCCTCCCAGACACTGTTCCGAGAGGTGTACTGTTTTCCCTCCCTGTAGATCTTACATTTTACGAGGGACCACAGGTTCACTATGGGGTCCACATCAGGTGAACAAGGGGGCCATGTCATTATTTTTTCATCTTTTAGACCTTTACTGGCCAGCCACGCTGTGGAGTAGTTGGATGGATGCGATGAAGCATTGTCCTTCATGAAAATCATGTATTTCTGGAACAATACCAACTTCTTCCTATACCACTGCTTGAAGAAGTTGTCTTCCAGAAACTGGCAGTAGGTCTGAGAGTTGAGCTTCACTCCATCCTCAACCCTAAAAGGTCCCACAAGTTCTTTGATTATACCAGCCCATACCAGTACCCCACCTCCACCTTGCTGGCGTCTGAGTCGGAGTGGAGCTCTCTGCCCTTTACTGATCCAGCCTCTGGCCCATCCATCTGGCCCATCAAGAGTCACTCTCATTTTATCAGTCCATAAAACCTTTGAAAAATCAGTCTTAAGATATTTCTTGGCCCAGTCTTGACGTTTTATCTTATGTTTCTTGTTCAAAGATGGTCGTTTTTCAGCCTTCCTTACCTTGGCCATGTCCCTGAGTATGGCACACTTTGTGCTTTTTGATACTCCAGTAATGTTGCAGCTCTGAAATATGGCCAAACTGGTGGCAAATGGCATCTTGTCAGCTTCACTTTGATTTTCTTCAATTCATGGGCAGTTATTTTGCGCCTTTTTTGCCCAACACGCTTCTTACGACCCTGTTGGCTATTTGCCATGAAACGCCTTATTGTTCGGTGATCACGCTTCAAAAGTTTGGCAATTTCAAGACTGCTGAATCCCTCTGCAAGATATCTCAAAATTTTGGACTTTTCAGAGCCCATCAAATCTCTCTTCTGACCCATTTTGCCAAAGGAAAGGAAGTTGCCTAATAATTACTCACGCCTTATATAGGGTGTTGATGTCATTACACCGCACCCCTCCTCATTACATAGTTACATAGTTACTTAGGTTGAAAAAAGACCTAGGTCCATCTAGTTCAACCTTCCTCCAGAGATGCACATCACCTGATTTACTTAATTGGTAGTTGGCTCTCAAGCCTATACAGAATGGGGTAGGACAACATGTATTTTAAAAGTATCATGTAATCAAAATACTCATTTGCCTAATAATTCTGAACACAGAGTATTGTGAGAATCTTGTGGAAGTATAACCAAAACGTTTGACCCAAGTCATACAGTTTAAAGGCAATGGTTCCAAATACTAATGAAATTTATGTAAACTGTGACTTTGCAGAAAGTAATACAAACATTCTCTCTCTCTCTCTCATTATTCTGCCATTTGGCAAATTAAATAATTTTGGTTCCTAATTAACCTAAAATGGGAAAGGTTTATTCTGATTTCATGTCAGATAGTAAGAAAGACATGGAGATGTGTCTTTAAAGAGAGCAGAGGGTATATCTCTCTTTATAGAGAGGTGAGGGAAAAACCTGCAGATGTGTTGTTATAGGAGAGTTGAACTGCACATATAGCATATGTACGATTGTTTCTATATTGTTTCAAAGGATTGAGTCTGCAAATATTTTTCAAAGATGGTGTCACACTAACCCCTGATTTAAGTTAAAAACATAAATTATAAAAATTGTAAAAAAATAAAAGTATAGAATACCTGGTAGAAGTTATTAAAAAATTAAAGCAGATCTGTCTCCATATTTCACGTTACAAACAACATACATTATTCAATTGGTCTCCTAGACCTCATATGTACTTGCTTTAAAAATTCATGTCAGAGATGCTGAAAATTCCCTCATGAAAGTTTGTACTTCATCTCCGCCCACCTAACCTAATTGATATGTCCTCGGTGTCACTGCTCCCTGCTGCTATCCTTCAAGTACAAGCAGTCAGGCTGTGTGGACAGAGATTCAATAAATTTGGACTCCTGAGCTCTCTCACTCATTAACTAAATTCATAAAACATTTGTTTTAATATCAAAATTATAATATGTAAACTATTGTCAGACATGGATTTCCGAAGTACGTACACCAGCCTCATTATATCTAAGAGATCTATTTATTAATATTTCTAATGAGATAAGTTCACAGCGCTTGGTTTTGGGTCATTACCCTGGGCCATTGTAAATGTATAGTAACCTGGAGAATTCATGCAGCAAGATACTTGGTGTGAAATGTGAACAATAAAAAACATAAGCAAGAGAAAAAAAAAATGGGGTCCATCTTATTCTCCAATGTTGTCTTACAAGAGGGGGGCGGCAGTGGTGGTAGAGTATAGTCATAGGAGGCAGAGGCTGTGCTGGCAGCAGCGGCGGGTCTGTGCTGGCAGCGGCGGCGGGTCTGTGCTGGCAGCGGGGGCGGGTCTGTGCTGGCAGCGGGGGCGGGTCTGTGCTGGCAGCGGGGGCGGGTCTGTGCTGGCAGCAGCGGTGAGTCTGTGCTGGCAGCGGGTCTGTGCTGGCAGCGGCGGCGGGTCTGTGCTGGTGTGTCGCCCTGGGCAAGCCAGGGGACACAGGTCACACACCACCACACCCTACATCCCAGGTAGGAACATCTAAGCTAACCAAAAATCCTTGTTGCCTTCCTCCAGAGACTGATGATTCACACCAGGGGGTGGGCCAGGCGGTCGGCTCCGCCCACCGAGGAGTTCACAGCTCTGGAGGCGGGAAGTACCAGGCAGTCTAGAGTTGGAGTCTAGTCAGGGAGGAGGAAGTGGAAGGAGTGGAGGAGTAGCCCAGACAGGGCTAAAGTAAACAGCTAAGTGAAAGTGAAGGAAGAAAAGTAGTAAAGGAGGAAAGCAAGAGTGGTGACAGAACAGAAAGAGTGTGCAAAGCCTGAAGAGTCCAGCTGAGTGCAGGGCAGGTCAGCAAGGTCAGCAACGGCGGTGACTGTCTGAAGGGGGACCGTTTGGAAGTTCCTGGAAGGACCCCGTAGGCTGTGTGCCCGGTGGTCTGGAGCAGTGTTCCGAAGGACAGTCAGCACCAGGGCAGGGGCCTCTCGGACCCCGGCAAGGCTTGGAGTCGCCGTAATTTGCCGAATCCGTCAGTGAAGGGGACGTAGATCCCCCAACAACCAAGTCCCGATTGAAGGCAACAGCCCAGCCAGTGTGAGAGAGACACCGCCACCGCCAAGGCACCAGTTTCTTAGGGCCAGCGCCTGCGGGCAAAGAGTAGAGCTCCTCCGGTCCAGCTTGCAGCCGGGGAGCGGGTTACCGGTGGGGACCCATCGCAACCAACAAGTATACCAAGGTGCTAGGAAAAGGGACATCACCGTCACCTACCGGGAGAGCAAGTGCAGCCGTCCGTGGGACCGTCTTACCAGCCGTTTGGTTTACCGTAAAAACTGTGTCAACGTCTCAGGCTGAGTGAGTACCACAGTGCCGCAAGGCACAGCGCTGCCCCCGCGTCCCTGCGCCCACCAGGCCCTGCACCCCCCAAGCCATCACCGGGCCCCGGGATCACCAACCCCTACCCACGGAGGGGCAACACAACACCTGGCTGCTCCGCATCACCATCCCCGGGATCCCCATCCAGAGCAGCGGTGGTGCAATCACCACAACCGTGGGTGGCGTCACGGACAATAAACAATCCCCACACCCAACCAATCCCTTTCACTCACGGGCGAGGAGTGCCGCTCGAGAAACCCCCGGGATCCGGCCTACAGCTCGAGCCACCACTGAGCAGCGGCCGCCGGACCCGAGCAGAAGGGGGTGAGCGTAGTGTGCTGACACCCTCCTCCCCGCCCGCGACAACTTGGCGTCACGAACAGGATCTTACCGCTCTGCCGTTTGGTAGAGGTGCGCCTTGTTACCGCCAAAGATATCCGTCAGAAAAATTTCAGAAGCCGCCATCTTTGGCGCGAAAAGTTCCCGCTCGAGCGTCTTCTCGAGTAGTAGAGGCGCGAAGGCCGAAACCCCGCCCCGAGAGAGGAGGGGCCGAAAAGAGCTAAGGGGGACGCGATGGCAGCTGGACGCATGTAGCTGCAGCTATAAAAGCAGGGACGCCAGGACTCTGCAGACATACCGTTCCTGGAAAAAGAAGCCATCATGTGGATGCCGTCCCGCGACACCGTAGCCCCCGCGCCTGGAACCGCGGCGTGGGTGGAAATCCGAACTGCGCAGCTCTACCAAAGGCTGCAGGTCAGGATGCAGCTCCTCATGGAGGAGTGGGAGACCGAAATGGCGGACGTCATAGCCACCGTGCGGAGACGCGAGGAGGAAGCGGAGAAAGGGAGGGTGAGTAACCCACGTCCCGATGCCCTGGAAGGGCCGGTCATCGCGGCTGCGGGGCCAGATCCAAGCCCTCTCCCCCCGTTGCCTCCCTCGCCACCCGTCTCGGGGGCCATGACCCCGCCACTAGGCCTGCTACCACCGCAACCGGTAGCAATACCCGGCGTCCCCGCCCAGGCGGACCGACCTGTAGCTGGAGCCCGCAGTACACCGGAGGTGTTACCGTGGAAGAGTCCGAAGGTTAAACCGGAGGCATCCCCTGAAAAATCCCCCGAGCCGGAGCCGATGACCCGTTCCGAGCCGAAGGCCCAGCAGCGGAAAGCCCCTATGCCCATCCCCCACACCTCGGCTGAGGTAGCGCCGAGTTGTTGTTGCAAGGCAGCGCCCAAGGCCAAGACACTGCGGGACATGCCGCCCAGATTCCTGACAGTGGGCAACGTCCAGGATGTCTCGCGGGGCCCGACCCGTGCGCCGGCGCTGGCAGCAGCACCGTATTGGGATAGGGAGTCGGTACCGCTGGGCCTGGAGATCGCCGAGAGGGAGCGGAAAAAGGCCGAGCTGGTGGCCCGAGCTATCAAAGAAAAAGAAAATCTCCGACAGGCCACGTTCCGTGTCCGGGGTCCGTTGTACGTGGGGCAGGTGAGGTGGTTTGATGTCCGCCGGGGCTACGGGTTCATTTACGAGCCGGGCCTGGAGGCCGAGGTATTTGTAGCCCGGCGGGATGTAAATGCCCACCTGCCTGAGGAGCATCCTGGCCGCAATCTGATGCCGGGGGATATCGTTCAGTACACCCGGCACTGTGGGGAGCGGGGGTGGTTCGCGCTGGACGCTAAGCTAAGGGGCAGCCAAGAGTCCCGAGTGAGCGCCGCGCCCCCTCCCTTGGAAGGAGCACAGGAGCCTGAAGGCCTGGAGTAGGGCAGCGGATGCCCGTTGCACCGTCCCCGTTGGGACCACCACTTTGTTTGTTTGTTGAAAAGTTTGAAAAGTTTGAAAGATGATAAGAAAAAGATGATTACCGAAGTTTAACCTGATTTGCTTTGTGATTTGCAACCGGCTGGAGCCGGCACCGTTGTCCCCGTAGGGACCGTTTAAAAGTTTTGCATGGGAACTATCCATGGACAAGCCCGTGAACTTGCAGGGCACCCACAAACGTTAAGTGGCTTGTAAATATGTTGTTTGCCGTTACCGTTTCCGCAATGCCGCCTCCGGAGAGGCAGGTTGGAGGGAGGGCCCTAAGCGGAGCAGGCTGGGGCCCAGCCACCAAAGGAACCGGTGGCTACCCTCTGGAGGGAAGGACAGATCCCGCTCGGGTACCGTGTGCTGGACTGTGGGTCAAGGGGTGCTGCCTGGGCTTTAGGGGCAGCATCAGGGCCAGGTTGCTTGGGTGGGAGAGAGCGGAAACCGTACCCGTAAACCGTTTGAAACGTTAAAGAAATGTGCCTCCCGTTTTGGGAAGAGTTATTAAAAATGTACATATGTTATTTTACCATGTTATCTTTTACAGAAAAATAAAACCGGTGTTGGACGGCAGCCCGCGGACGGTCTGCATTTTGCTAAGGGGGAATGTGTCGCCCTGGGCAAGCCAGGGGACACAGGTCACACACCACCACACCCTACATCCCAGGTAGGAACATCTAAGCTAACCAAAAATCCTTGTTGCCTTCCTCCAGAGACTGATGATTCACACCAGGGGGTGGGCCAGGCGGTCGGCTCCGCCCACCGAGGAGTTCACAGCTCTGGAGGCGGGAAGTACCAGGCAGTCTAGAGTTGGAGTCTAGTCAGGGAGGAGGAAGTGGAAGGAGTGGAGGAGTAGCCCAGACAGGGCTAAAGTAAACAGCTAAGTGAAAGTGAAGGAAGAAAAGTAGTAAAGGAGGAAAGCAAGAGTGGTGACAGAACAGAAAGAGTGTGCAAAGCCTGAAGAGTCCAGCTGAGTGCAGGGCAGGTCAGCAAGGTCAGCAACGGCGGTGACTGTCTGAAGGGGGACCGTTTGGAAGTTCCTGGAAGGACCCCGTAGGCTGTGTGCCCGGTGGTCTGGAGCAGTGTTCCGAAGGACAGTCAGCACCAGGGCAGGGGCCTCTCGGACCCCGGCAAGGCTTGGAGTCGCCGTAATTTGCCGAATCCGTCAGTGAAGGGGACGTAGATCCCCCAACAACCAAGTCCCGATTGAAGGCAACAGCCCAGCCAGTGTGAGAGAGACACCGCCACCGCCAAGGCACCAGTTTCTTAGGGCCAGCGCCTGCGGGCAAAGAGTAGAGCTCCTCCGGTCCAGCTTGCAGCCGGGGAGCGGGTTACCGGTGGGGACCCATCGCAACCAACAAGTATACCAAGGTGCTAGGAAAAGGGACATCACCGTCACCTACCGGGAGAGCAAGTGCAGCCGTCCGTGGGACCGTCTTACCAGCCGTTTGGTTTACCGTAAAAACTGTGTCAACGTCTCAGGCTGAGTGAGTACCACAGTGCCGCAAGGCACAGCGCTGCCCCCGCGTCCCTGCGCCCACCAGGCCCTGCACCCCCCAAGCCATCACCGGGCCCCGGGATCACCAACCCCTACCCACGGAGGGGCAACACAACACCTGGCTGCTCCGCATCACCATCCCCCGGGATCCCCATCCAGAGCAGCGGTGGTGCAATCACCACAACCGTGGGTGGCGTCACGGACAATAAACAATCCCCACACCCAACCAATCCCTTTCACTCACGGGCGAGGAGTGCCGCTCGAGAAACCCCCGGGATCCGGCCTACAGCTCGAGCCACCACTGAGCAGCGGCCGCCGGACCCGAGCAGAAGGGGGTGAGCGTAGTGTGCTGACACCCTCCTCCCCGCCCGCGACACTGGCAGCGGCGGCGGGTTTATGCAGGCAGCGGAAGCTGAGGTGGTTCTGTGGTGGAGCAGGCCAGTCGGTGAGTGTCCCAGATGCTCTGTCGGTGGTCCGGGCTTCAAAGAAATGGCGCCTGGAGCGGTGCATGCACGGATGGAGCTCTCATCCAAGAGCTCCATCTGCGCACGCGCTGACTCTGGGCGCCATCATTTGTTTACACGTTGTGTGTGCCGCCCCCGTGCCAGCAGCCAGAGCTGCTCGGATCCAGATCTACGGTATGGCTCGAGGGGCTCTTCGGACCCGGGGGTCGCGCAAACACTCCGAATGAAAAGGGGACGTCTTTATACGGGATTGGTTGTAAAATGTCTGTGACGCCACCCACGGTGTGTGGTGAGATGTAGCACCACCGCTGCCTTTGCGGGGCTCCCGGGGATGTTGAGCTGGCAGCTGGATGTTAACCAGTCCGTGGGCAGGGATGGATGTCCCGTGACCCAGTGTCTCTATGTTGAGGATGGTGAGTGCAGGGGCCGGGGATGTTACTAACGGTCGAATAAAGCACACAAGTCCTGTGGTAAACCAAGGTGATGGTGGCCGGCTGCCGCAGATGGGTGTATCTGATCCCACACCCAGGTTGGTAGTCAAAGTCTCTCTCCTCTGCACTCAGTGTGTTGTAGGTAGGACTTCCCGGTGTGAAACACGGGAGTACGCTCACGGTCCTTTGGTTGGGAGCTGTGCCCATCTGACGCTGACCCTTGGGATCTACGGGCCCTGGCGGTGGCCCTATCCCTCTCTGTGGGTGGTTGTCTACTTTTCGGGACTTAGGTTGGGACAGGCCCTAAAATCCTGCCCTCGATTGGTTAATTAGCTAGGCCGTCGGTGCCGGTCCTGGCTTCAGGGTCCAAGTACCCCCTCTGTGCACACGGTTTCCGGGTCGGTTCTCTGGTGTCGGTACCGGCGGGCTCCAACCCCATCCTGGTCCACCTCAGATCTCCGGCAGCCGTCTTCCCGTCTCCTGCAGACTCTGGCTACCGTCTGCCACCTAGCCAAGGTGTCAGGGCTCTGACCCTGGCACCTGTCAGCTGGCACCTCCACTCCAGACTTCAACTATCACTTAACTGACTGTTTTCCAGCCCCGGGCTCTCCAGACCCCTAGGTGGGCGTTCTCTATCCGCCTGGTCCCGCCCACTGGTGTGTCCATCCTTCCCTGAGGGGCGGTGACTAGGGTTTCAGGTCGGCTGATTTAACCCTTTGTGGGATAGGTGTTATGCGGGGGCCTACATGTACAACTACCTGGTTTTCCAGGGCGCTACAATCCCCCTTGGTTGAATACAGACCGTCCGCAGGCTGTCCGACACCACCATTTATTTTTAACGGGAACTGTAACGTAGAAAAACAAATTTACAACTATAATACCATGTTTACAATGTCTTCCCTTACCGGAGGCACAAATCTTAAACGTTGCACATTTAAACGGAACGGGACGGACAGGGCCACCTTCTTGTTGCTCCCACCCAAACAAACCTGACCCTGGTGCCACCTCTAAGAACTGGTTGGCACCCCTTTTCCCAAGTCCAGGAATGGATCCGGGTGACGCCCACACGGGCCGGGTAAAAAGTTCCTTACCCGGCAGTCCTTGTCACGGGTTCCCAAGTCCGGGGACCCCTGGCCTGGAGGTTAGTCACTGGTTATGGTAGTGACTGGGCCTCGGCCGACTCCACCACAGGCCCTTCCTCCAATCTGCCACTCCAGTGGCTGCCGTGAGCAAGAAAGGTAGCCATGAATTATTTACAAGGCCCAATAGTTTTTGGGTTGGCTTTCCAGTCCAAAGCCATGGTCCATGAGCTGTAAAAAACTTGTAACGGGGTTAACGGGGTAGCCAGGAACCGCTACCTTAATAACTTTCTTGGCTTGAAGATGGCGGAGGGGGGGTGGAGGCACACCTTCTCATCCATCTTCCCCCACTTTTTCACGTCGAGGGCGAACCACCCCCTCTCTCTGCAGTGCCGTGTATAGGAGACCAGCTCTCCTGGCTCCAGGTCACGATCCGGGTGACCTGTAGGCAAATGAGGGGACACATCCCTCCGGGATACAAAAACTCGGCCTCCAGGCCCGGCTCATAAATAAAGCCCCATCCCTTCTGGGGGTTAAAGTGCCGGACCTATCCTTGGAACGTTGGGCCCCGCACCCGGAAAGTTGCCTGCCAGAGGTTATCTTTCTCCCGGATTGTCCTGTTCAGTACTTCGGCCTTCCGCTTCTCCCTGGATGCAATCTCCGTCTTCAACTGCTGCCGCTGCCGCACCCAATACGGAGAATGGGTTCCGCACTCTGCTGCCTCCTGCTCAGGGGCTTGGACCATCCGGACGCCCTCACTGTCGGCTACAACCGGGCTCACGTGAAGTGGAAGAAGGCTCTGTTGATCCGTGGCCTGCTCTGCTGCCCTGCAGGAGCATCCTGGCTGCACCTCAGCTGGGACCAGGTACTGGAGAGCGTCTTTGCTGACTTCCGGTCGGGCATAGCCTCTGCTGCGGCCGGGCAGATTGCTGTGGCCGACGTCATTGAGTGCGCTGCCCTCTCCAGGATCCAGATCCTCTGCGTTGTCACGGGGTGGACTGGCCCGGTTCCGTTACTGCGAGGCATACAGAAAGGAGGATTGGAGGGTGGCAGGGAGGATGAAGGTAGTAGCCAAAGGTTAAGAAAGTCTTTTAAGGTGATCGTGATGCCACCTGTGGTACGCGGCCAGGGATGGGGGCCACCGCTGCAAGGTCTCTCGCTGGGGAAGATGTTAAGTGCAGCCCGGGTGGTTTCGCTCCCCACAGGCGGAGCGGGATTACCCCAGAGAGGATGACAGGGGTGGTGGTAGTCCCCATTGGTGCCGCAGCACTGGGCGACGGCAACGGTAAAGGAGAGGCAGAGGCAGGGGCTGCGGTTCCAAGTCTTTTTACTTACAAGTTGTTCAGGAGCTGCCCCAGAGTACTGTCCTCTGCCACGATGGGCTGCAGCCGATCCCGGATCCGTTGGCGGTCACCACCAGTGCGCATGAAAGTCTTTTAGTGAAGTGTCCCTCGGTTGCTGTCCGGAACCCAGGCCAAGCCTCCTGCTCTAAGCCACGAGCCCACGAAGAGAGAGAAACACTAACTCCAGTTGTCAGTCCTAGAAGTTATTCCAAGCTGTGTCCAGGAAGGTTCTGTCTAAAGTGTGATGGTTGCGCCTACTTCTATCCCATGTGGTGCCCGCCCCTAGTGGTTGTCCTAGCGACTGGGGAAGTCCCATGCTTCATGATGGCTGGCTCCCCTGTCTGCCCTAGTCCAACCCCCTGTGAGTAAGCACCTGCTGTTGTTTGTGTCTGTTTTGTGAAGGCACCGGCAGGTTAACCGCCTGCTGACCCGGGATAGATATTACCCCATAAAAGTGGTGTAATACCCTGTGGCACCTGAATCCCAGGGGTGCCACAGCTGTTCCAAAGTACATGGTTCCCAGCTACCACTACATTTCCAGGTGGGCCATCCCAGCCCTGTCTGAACATGTTGCAGCCAAAATCAGGTGTGCACTGCGCAATGCCATCAGTGGCAAAATCCACTGATAAGTGGACAAGTAAGCACAGGAAGGGATGTTATGTCGCGGGCGGGGAGGAGGGTGTCAGCACTGCGCTCCCCCCTCTGCTCAGGTCCGGCTGCTGCTGCTCAGTGGTGGCTCTAGCGGTGGGCCGGATCCCGGGGGTTCTCGAGCGGCGCTCCTCGCCCGTGAGTGAAAGGGGATTGGGTTTTGGGATATAGTCTATTGTCCGTGACGCCACCCACGGTTGTGGTGATCTGTTAGCACCACCGCTGCTCGGTGTGGGGATCCCGGGAGTGATGGTGTGAAGCAGCAAGTTGTTGTGTTGCCCCTCCGTTGGTAGGGGTTGGTGATCCCAGGGCCCAGTGTTGAGGTGGGTAGATGCAGGGCTTGGTGGGCGCAGGGACGCGGGGGCAGCGCTGTGCCTTGCGGCACTGTGGTACTCACTCAGCCTGAGACGTGGACACAGTTCTCGGTAAAACACACGGCTGGAAAGACGGTTCCCACGGACGGCTGCACTTGCTTTCCCCAGTAGGTGACGGTGATGTCCCTTTTCCTGCACCTAATGTTGTTGATGGTCTCGATGGGTTCCCACCGGTAACCCGCTCCCCGGCTTCAAGCTGGACCGGAGGAGCTCTACTCTTTGCCCGCAGGCGCTGGCCCTTAGAAACTGGTGCCCTGGCGGTGGTGGTGTCTCTACTGTAATGGTTGGGCTGTTGCCTTCAATCGGGACTTGGTTGTTGGGAGACAGACGTCCCCTTCACTGACGGATTTGGCAAATTATGGCGACTCCTAGCCTTGCCGGGGTCCGAGAGGCCCCTGCCCTGGTGCTGACTGTCCTTTGTACACTGCTCCAGACCGCCGGGCCACCACCCGTCCGCGGTCCTTCCAGGAACTTCCAAACGGTCACCCCTCCGGACAATCACCGCCGTTGCTGACCTTGCTGACTCTGTCCTGCACACAGCTGGACTAACTTCAGGCTTTTTTACTCTCACTTTTACTCTTTTCTTCTTTGCTCCACTACTACTTCACTTTCACTTCACTGTTTACTCCTTCCTCACTCAAGCTCCCCCTGAGCTGATCTGCCTGGTTCTTCCTGCCTCCAGGGCTGTGAACTCCTCGGTGGGCGGAGCCAACCGCCTGGCCCACCCCCTGGTGTGAACATCAGCCCCTGGAGGAAGGCAACAAGGATTTTAGTAGCTTTGGTGTTCCTAACTGGGATGTAGGGTGTGGTGGTGTGATGACCTGTGACCCCTGGCTTGCCCAGGGTGTCACAGTTATATCTATCTAACTGCTCACTGCGTAAATGTAGTGGCGGCTTGGCCTGAGGCAGAAAGCATTTTGACACATGTCCTACCACCACCAAGGATTGTTGGACATTTCTTTGTCTATGTTGCCACTTCCTTCTACTCCACTTGCTCTACCGTCTCTTCATTGGTCAGGGTAACACCTGCACGACCAACTTCAGCACAGCCAGGGGGAAACGACAGCAGGCTGTTGTGAAACTCATCTGTTTGGAGAAAAAAATCCCACTTCAAGCAGGAGCTGTGGATGGAGATCAAACAACAAACCAATGAGTGGATGGTGCCGCTGAACTTCAAGCCTGGCCTGGTGGTGTGTGATAATGGGTGAAATCTCATAGAAGCTCTGGGCCCAGGCAATTTGATGCACATCCCTTGCCAGGTGCATGTGCTGAATTTGGTGGTGCAGAACTTCCTGAAAATTACCCCAAAATCTCAGAGGTGTTACAAAAGTGCGCACTTTTGGTGTTCTCAACCTGATGCTGCTCGACTGTCTGCGCTCCAGCATCACATCTGCTCCCAGCTCACCGCCTCATATGCAACGTACCCACAATGTGAAACTCCACCTTGCATATGCTGAAGAGACAATGCGAGCAGCAGCAGGTAATAGTGGAGTTTCAGCTGCAGCACGCATGGATGACTTTCTCTGTGGATCAGCATCACTTCACCACCGAGTGGGCCGCCATGTGGGACAAGTGTGTTGTATTGCACTACTTTGACTACTCCACGATCATGGCCAGCGCTGATGACACCATCATCAGTGTTACTATTCCACTTCTATGCCTTATGCCTCCTTGAGAAAATGCTTCAGGCAATGATGGATGAGGTGTTGGCACAGGAGGAAAAGAAACAGGGGCCATTCACACAATTATCAGGTCAGTCGCCCACACATGGCTTGGAAGGTGGGTTCCTGTATCAACAATGGCCAGGTACACAACTGTACAGCCAGGGGACAGTTTTGGAGGATGAGGAGGAGAAGGAATAACAATGTCCACAGAGCCTTTTTTAAGAGTACCCCCACAGAGTCTGGTCCAGATTTCCCCACAGTGCCTTTTTTCTGAACAACCCCACAGAGGCTTTTTTCAGTGTACTCCCACAGAGCCTTTTTCAGTGTACTTCCACAGAGCCTTTTTCAGTGTACTCCCACAGAGCCTTTTTCAGTGTACTCCCACAGAGCCTTTTTTAGTATACTCCCACAGAGCCTTTAATAAGAGAATACCCACAGAGTCTGGTACAGATTGCCCCACAGTGCCTTTTTTCTGAATACCCCCATGGAACCTTTTTTTAAGAGTACCTCCACAGAGTCTTTTCTTCAAAGCGGAGGAGAAGGAAGAGGAGAAGGAATAACAATGTCCACAGAGCCTTTTTTAAGAGAACCCCCACAGAGTCTGGTACAGATTTCCCCACAGTGCCCTTTTTCTGAATAACCTCACAGAGCCTTTTTTCAGAGTACACCCACACAGAGCCTTTATTCAATGTACTCCCACAGAGCCTTTTTTAAGATTACTCCATAGAGTCTTTTTCAGATTATCCCTATAGAGCCTGTGCAGATTGCCCTCACAAAGTCTTTTTTTTCAGAGTACCCCCACAGAGCATTTTTTAAGAATACTCCCACATAGTCTGGTACAGAATGGCGACACACAGCCTTTTTTCAGAGTGCCCCCGCAAAGCCTTTTTTCAGAGTACCACCACAGAGTCCTTTTTCTAAGAGTACCCCCTTAGAAGCTTTTTTAAGAGTACCCTCACAGAGCCTTTTAAGGAGTAGTCCCAGAGCCTGGTACATAGTGCCCCAACAGAACCTGTTTTGTGAATATGCAGAGAGAGGAGTAAGAGACGTAACCTAACACTATCCCTTTCTGAAGCAGTGTCTTGTCCCTATGCTAGTCAGAGCACAATAACAGCACCACACGTGATCTGGCAGTTATACAGGGGTGTCATGTGATGTGCCAGTGTGACGCCCTGGACTAGCCAGGTAGTCACAGACATAACATCACACACACCCCCTCCCCTGGATAGTCTACATCAGTCAAACAAAATCCTTGTTGCCTCCCTCCAGGGTCTGATGTCCACACCAGGTGGGGCGGAGCCAGGCAGTTGGCCCCACCCACCGAGGTGTTCACAGGCCTGGAGACGGGAAAAGTGACAGATTCGTTTTGGAGTTGAAAGTGAGAGGACAGAAACTGTTAGTGTCTGGGTAGGGGCCCAGGCACTGTCAGCAAGGTTGGCAGACGGTGGTGGCCGTCTGCAGTAGGTGGTGCAAGTCAGCAAAACCATAGGACCGGGGACGGGCGGTGGCCCGCTGGTACCGAGCCGGGGAGCAGATTTGTACCAAGCACAAAGGCAGGGCCATTGGACCCCGACTAGGCTGGGAGCCGCCGACAACGGTCAAATCCGAGAGTGACCGGAACCCCAGGGGTTTCCTAACACCCAAGTCCCGACAGAAGGCAACAGTCCACACAGTGAGGATAAAAAGCCACCGCCATAGGCTAGAGATCCAAGGGCCAGCGCCTGCGAGCAAAACGGGCTCCTACGGTACATATACTCCGGGGAGTGGACTACCGTTGGGAAGCCATCGGAGTCGATACATACACAACGGTGCATGGAAAGACAGCCACCATCAACCTGTCCGGGGAGGGCAAAGACACTGCAGCCGGCTGCGGGACCCGTCCATCCAGCCGTTTGGTTTACCAGAGACTCTGTGAATCTGTGCCTGAGTGAGTACAACAGTGCCATCCGGCACCACGCCGCGCTGCCCCTGCAACCCTGCACCCCAGCCTTCCTGCCTCCCCGTATCGCCACCGGGCCCCGGGATCACCAACCCCTACCCATGGAGGGGGAACCAACATCCTAGCTGCTCCCTGTCATCGCTCACCGGGATCCCCGTCACCAGCAGCGGTGGTGTCAATTATCACCACGAGCCGTGGGTGGCGTCATGAACTATCTCCCCAAACAAACCACCCCCTTTTCACTCGTGGGCGAGGAGCACTGCTCGAGTCCCCGGGTCCGGCCCACCGCTCGAGCCACCAAGCAGCAGCAGAAGCCCCGGACCCGAGCGTAGCGAGCGCGGCCCCTCCGCCCGCGACACCAGCCAATCACAGCCATGCCAATACTCGGCATGGTTGTGATGGCTTCAAAAGTGCCCACTGCCGAAAAGCTTGTTGATTGGCTGTGCTGTAGCCTTTAGCAAACTTTATTCAGCATCCGAACTTCATCCAAAATCCGAGCGCGACCACAAACTTCTATGATAAGTTAGTGTTTGGATTTGAGCACCGAACACTAGGGGTCTGGCTGGCATTAGCTCAAATCCAGCTCGGCTTTGCTCATCCCAAACTTCATCTAATAATTGACAGTGGCTGCATTATTTTCTTTTATTTATCCATAAGGGTATATATATATATATATATATATATATATATATATATATCCGCTATGTACTCATTCTATATAAAAAGGAAAATAAGGGGGAGGTCAATTTTGCAAATACCTGTTCTTTATATAATGCAAAAATGTCAGGTCTTGCATATTATATACTTCTGTTGTGTGCTTTACATGCGTATGTAGCATTTGCCATCTATGTAGTGTTTGACCTATTAGGTTTTTGTGCTTTTTTTTTCCTAGGAATCAATATTTTCCATAAGACCAAGGAAAACAAGACCATTCATAGCCAATAGTGAGGAAAGACCAGACCTTGTGTGTCATTAATATCCTGCAAAGCACAATACTGATTGGGCAATGGGAAATCCCTTCAGGGTTAGCAAACCAACGCACGTTACCATAACAACCTGCGTCGCAGACTGGAAAAAAATAACCCATGAATAACATAAGTGCCAATGTATATTTGCAATGGATTATAGTGTAATGCTGTGCTTCACTCGCTTGGATAAAACTGAACGTTACAGTCTATTCTTCTCACCTTCAGTCCTTAATAAGCAATAGGTGGTAGGATAGGATAAGTCAATATTTGCTTCCCCGAGTATTGTATGTGTATAGATTTCTATGTCCCTATGGGATTCATCATTCATCATCTGTCTCTGCAGACCGGTGAAACTGATAGAATACAGACCATTGAATAAAGGTTGACCGAATAATTGTTACCCTCGGCAAATTTTTAATGTTGAACTGGATGCAGAAAGTAATAATGGTTGCACAGCAGAATAGTAAAAAAAAATGTTGGTGTATTTTTTATACATTTTCCATCTTTGTTGTGCAGATATTAAAAATTAAAGTACTGAAAGTATTAAACTCTTATCGCACCAGTCCCCGCCGCGATCGGCGGCCTCGTGACGTGATCATGGGGCGCCAATGTGTTGGCATGGCAGCGGGGGGGAGGGGGGGTAGATGATGACTCTTATCGCTGCCAATGAGTCACTTCCCGTGAGAAAAAAATTCAAAAGGGAGATGCAGGTCGGGCACCAATTCCAAACCTAGCTCCACTTAATAGTCTCCAGACAGGCACAGACAGGGCTGAGGTGATACCAGCATCCAAAATACAGGGAGGTGCTCCACAACAGCCCAAATCCACAGAGAGAGAAAAGAAATGGTGGCACTCACCCTTAGTAGAAATCTTCTTTTATTTTATCCATCCGATAAAGCGCCTAGGTGCACGAAATGGTCGCCGTCATCTTGGCGTGCCTTGCGTCTTAGGCTATGTGCGCACGTTGCGTAAATACATGCAGTTACGCTGCGCTTTGTAGCGCAGCGTAACTGCATGCGTCCTGCGTCCCCTGCACAGTCTATGGAGATTGTGCAGGGGCCGTGCGCACGTGGCGTATTAGAGCGCAGCGCTTCGGCTGCTGCCCGAAGCGCTGCGTTCTAAGAAGTGACATGTCACTTCTTCCGTGCGCTTTGCCGGCAGCTCCTGCTCTGTCTATGGCAGGAGCTGCAGGCAGAGCGCATGGAATCGGCTTTTTTTTTTTCTCTACGGACATTTTCTGCAGCGATTTGAAGCGCACATGTGCTCTTCAGATCGCGGCAGAAATTTCTGCAGGGCTAGTACGCAACGTGCGCACATAGCCTTAGACGTATCCAGCATCCCCCTCCTGTATGTGTCTTTAATTTTTTTATGAAATAAAAGAAAAAAAAAAGGGTTAGTGCCACCATTTTTTTTTCTCCCTCTGTGGATTTCACTTCCCATAGAAGACGACATAGCGCCGGCACTCACAGGAATACAGCATTTCTGCTGATCAGAGCCATGCTGCAGCATCGCTCTGATTAGGAGAAGCGATCGGAATGTGCAGTCATAAAGTCTCCTAGAGGGACTAGTAACATCAATTAAAAATGTAAAAAAAAAGTTTTGAAAAATATTATAAATTGTAAAAAAACTCTAAAAGTTCAAATCATTCCCTTTGAAAATTAAACAATAAAAAAATACACATACTGTATTTGGTATCATTAATTCCCTATCTATCAAAATATAAAAGCAATTAATCTGATTAGTACATGGTGTAGCAAGAAAATAATTCCAAACAGAAAAATTGTGGGTTTTTTTGGTCATTAAAATGCAAAAACAAGGAATCAAAATGTTGCATCTATTCAAAAATTGTATGATTAAAAATGTCAGCTCAAGACATAGAAAATAAGCCATCACTGAGCACCAGATCCCGAAAAATGAGAATGCTACAGGTCTCAGAAAATGACGACAAAAGCGTTATTTTTTTGTTGGTTTTTTTTTTACAAAATTCTGAATTTTTTTTCACCACTTAGATAAAACTAGTAAAAAAAACTAGACATGTTTGGTATCTACAAATTTGTACTGACCTGGAGAATCAAAATGCCATTTTTATCATATAGTGAACATGGTAAATAAAAACCCCAAAAATTCTATTGTGCAAATGCACCTTTTTTGCATTTTCATCGCACTTGGAATTCGTTTCCCATTTCTCAGTACAGAATGAATGTGTCGTTTTCAAAAGTACAACTCGTCCGGCAAAAAACAAGCCCTCATATGGCAATACTGATGGAAAAATAAAAAAGTTATGGCTCTTGGAATAAGGGGATGAAAAACGAAAATATAAAACAGAAGATCGCCGGAGGGTGAAGGGGTAAACAACAAATAAACAAAAAATAACATGTTTTATTCAGCCGCTATTACATTTGTGTATCTGTGACGCCCTGGCCTATCAGGTTGTCACAGGGTATTGTGCCCTTCCGTGCAATATCCACCTCCTCCTTGGTTATGGGTCCCTAACTATATGGTGTTGCCAAAACCAGCTAATTAGATCCTAGGAACACTCTGCACCACACCCACCAGACACACCAGTGGATGACCTGACTGGAATAGGGTTGCCCACTTGGGGGGTTGGTTACGGGGAGGTCAGGAGTGACAGGAGTCAGTCAGTCAGAGTCAGAGACAGGAAGTGAGAGGAGGTCAGGAGGTGGGCTCTTTGGAAGTAACTAGGTAGTAGACGGTGGTCTGGGCCTAGTAGGAGCTGGACCCCCGGTCACAGGGGATCATGACAAGGGGCACGGTATTGTCGAGGAGGACAGCCGGCGGCCTTGTACCATTACCGGGCTGGGACCAGGACACGACAGGGTACGTGGACCCTAGGTCAGGGGGTAGCTTCAGGCAACCTGACAATTGACCCGACGAAAATGGAGCCTTCAAAATCCGCTCTCCACCCGCTCCAAAATCGGGGTAAAAGCGCAACGAGGGGGATAGGACTTTCCACTAAAACGGTCCAGGAAATCCCAAGCGTGAACCCTGAGAGCAAGCTCCCTCAGTTAGCCAGATTGGGGAGCGGGACCCGACTAATTTCAAGCTATAGGGGCCCACTAAGAAGAGAACAGTGTGCCAAGGGGAAGGTCACAGATCATCAGGCAACACCAGCGGGAACGGGACCCAAACGTGCTTCCCTCAGTGGCAGAGGTGTCCAGAACTTTGGTTTATCAAGTTGTCGGTGTCAGCTTTATGGACTGAGTGAGTACGCAAGTGAACCTTTCAACCCAATGGCACGTCCCCGTCACCATCACCGAGTCTCGGGGCATCCCCCCTACCCATGGAGGGGTTAAACACCTGGCTGCCCACTCCATCTCCACAGCTGCAGCGGTGGTACTCCACTTTACCACACACCATGGGTGGCATCATGAACTTTAACCATACAGCCCTATGTAAATACCCCCCCTTTTTATTTGAGTGACCGCACGACCCTGACCCCCGGGTCCAGAGACCCCTCGAGCCACCGCAGATCCAGATCCGAACAGCCCGGCTGCTGACACGGAGGCGGCACATATCCAGTTAAAGATTTGGTGAAAAGTCCTCTTTAAAGTCAAATTCAAACATCTGCTTTTAAAATACGTCTCTTATCTATATTTCTTGTTTAGCCATATTAATTTATGGGGCTGATGCCATGTCCTTTTTTTTGTGGACTGAGTGGCCCCCCCAAAAAAATGAAGACAAAGTATGTCCTAATATGCTTTTTTAATTCTATAGTGGTTACCTCTATAGAAAAAATGATTGTATTTTGTTATTTAAAAGGAATCTGTCAGCAGGATTTTTCTATGTATGCTGAAAACAGCATACTGCAAGGTCTAAACCATAGAATTCAGTGCTGCCTGTCTTGTCAACACCCGATCCGTTGTTTATTTGCTATGTTAGTGTAAACAGCAGAACTTCTCATTGCTTGCATTTTAGGCTATGTGCCCACGCTGCGGAAAATGCGCAGATTTTTCCGCGGATTTCTCTCGGAAAAGCCGCGGATTTCCCGAAAATCTGCAGCTCAGGCACTTCCCAGCCATTTCTATGGCATTTTGGAAATGCTGTGCCCACGCTGCGGATTTTTCTGCAGCGGATTTCGTGCGGATTTTGATCCGGAAAAATCTGTAACATGTCAATTATTGTTGCGGATTTTCATCCGGATTTTGGCTTTAAAATTGGAAAAAAAAAAAAAAATCCGCACCAAAATCCGCATCAAATCCGTGGCAATTCCGCGGTAAATCCGCGGCAAATCCGCACCTTTAAAAAGGTGCGTATTTTGCAGGAAAGCTGCGGATTTTGATGCAGAAAAATCCGCAGCTACATTCTCCCGTGGACACATAGCCTTACACTCTTAGCAGTCCTCTACACGCCCTGCTGTGATTGACAACTCACTGTGAAAGTACAATGTTCATAGAGTGCTTAGTGTGAGCGGGGACAGCTCACTCAGCTCTGCTACATGGCTAAATCTAAATATTCTGATTCTGTAAGAACGGCTGCATCCAGTAATGTAAGTGACACATTGTTGGATCAGAATCTATTTGCTTACATCATGATGCTCTCAGATGAGGTAGCAAAAATCTGCTGACAGATTCCCTTTAACTGTATTTAGAAATCTATAACATTTCCTTTAGTTGCTGGATTATAAAAATTTGGAAGGAAGATGAGGAGTGCGCCTTATAAGCCGAATATAGCTTATAGTGGGGTGCTGGGGAGGGGTCACAGGAGGCAGGGGTGATGCTGTGGGCGCTGTGCTGTGCACTGGGCTGCACTACAGGAGGTGCGCTGTGGACTCTGCTGCGGTACACTATGCGCTCTGCTTCGGTACGCTGTGGGTTCTGCTGCACTGCGCTGTGGGCTTTGCTGCACTGTGGGCGGTGAGGCAGAGACTGCCATCCTGAATGTCGACGGTACGGGCTTCAAATAAGGGCCCCCGGAGTCAGCGCGTACAGAGATGGAACTCTCAGCCGCCTCTGGCCCATTGATCTCCCAGCAGCGGATTTAAGGAAAAAGTCTACCCAGTGGTGGCGTGTGCGGAGATGAGATCTAGGCTTGTGATTGAGCCGATAGCTCAATCTGCACATGCGCCGACTCCGGGAGCCATTTCTATGACGGTCACACCGCCGACATTCAGGATGGTGGCCCCTGCCTCCCCGCCTTCAGTGCAGAAGACCCCACAGCGCACCGCAGCAGAACCTCTCAGCGCCGCCGTCTGCAGCGAGCATCTGGGACACCCGCTGTACCGATGACAGCATCACCCTACTCCAACACCACCCCTGCCTCCTCCGACCTCGCTCCACCACCGCTGCCACCCCCCTCCGGTAAGACACCATTAGATTATAAGACGAAGCCCATATATTATTTTTTAATTTTTTTTTCTCTAAATTTGGGGTGCATCTTATAATCCGGTGTGTCTTATAAAGCGAAAAATATGTATTTATTTTTATCTTTTCCCAGGGAGTCCCTATAATCTACTTATACAAGGGGACTTAATGCATCAATCTATTATACAGCCAGTGAATAAGAAGCTGCACCCTAGAAGTGACTTTTTCTCACCATTACAAGACACATTATGTCGTTCTTCTGCGGGAGAATAAAAAGAACAAAAATACATATTACAAACATAATAACAGAGAAAACATAGTAAACTCTATAAGGGCAACAATACATAGTTTTAAGAAGACCATCAATGAGTTAACCATGGGGTACAAATATTATAAGTTCCAAAAAAAACAAACAGTAAGGCAATTAGTCATACAATTTTAGTGAGTATTAAAACAGAAAGAAAAACCTATTAAATGGGTCTAACATATCTGTTGAAAAGGATCAGCCTCAAAGGAATAAACTCTGCATTGGACTTAAACGTTATGGGCTCTCAAGGTGAAATTGGTTCAATAAATTGTGGGTCAGTGTGAACAGCAGAAACTAAACTCATTGATGCTTCCAAAAATTATGAGGAGGGTCCAGGGCACTACTCAACACGCACTATGTCCATTAAGAAAAGAGTCTCTTGTTCAGAGGCTAGAATCAATGCAGGACCGGGGTGCATGTATATAGAGGTCAGTTGTCATTCAGTATGAAAATAGAAAAAAATTTGCACTCACCGGTTTTTTGCTGTGCATGCTGCCGTTTATTCAATGGTGGAGGTTACATGTGTGGAGAGGGCTGGTGGGGGGAGGGAGTACACGCCGTACGTGGCAGACGACGGCCGTTTCGCACCTGTCCGGTGCTTCAGCTGGTCCAGCTCCAGCTGAAGCACCGGACAGGTGCGAAACGGCCGTCGTCTGCCACGTACGGCGTGTACTCCCTCCCCCCACCAGCCCTCTCCACACATGTAACCTCCACCATTGAATAAACGGCACCATGCACAGCAAAAAACCGGTGAGTGCAAATTTTTTTCTATTTTCATACTGAATGTAAACTCATTGATGCAGTGGGGCTTCCTTGTCAGATGACATATGGAACAGCAAGGATCAATACAGCTGGATATACAGGATGGCAGGTAGACTAGAGTACTAGATCCATCATCAGAGTCCAATGTGCAGACTGTACAGGAACAGAAGAGTTGAATAGGTAAGACTGGTCTACAGCCAAAATGGTTCAGAGACGAAAACAGTTAAACTCAACTAATTTTATGGTCCTGAAAACAAATATGATGCTTAAATTTGCTGATTGGCTCTTTTCAAGATCCAGAGGATGTTGTAATTACTTATCATACTTATTTCATGCAGGCTTATAGACAAAATGCGTCTTTATTATTTGATCATCATCATCATCATCATTGCTAGTCTATTACATCCTCTATTTAGTCTATTGAGCCTTCAGTATTCTATCAACTTACGGTGACAAATCAAAAAACGTCAACTGAGCTCCTAATTACATTTGCATCACCTACTTTTACAAATGCTCTCTGTGTAAGGTTTACAGTTTTAGGATTTCTTAGCATAGTTTCTCAGCACATTGATGTATTTCTATATGTTTTTTTCATATATGCCTTGTTGTTGCATTAACAAAACTGCGTTTTTGCTACATATGTGGAGAAGTCACTTTTGCGTCACAAAGGTAAAACTTGGCTACCATGATAGGGAAAGCCTACAACCTGTATTTGGGCTGCAGAATAGATCAGGCCAAGAGCTGGGCTCCACACATATGCTGCTATAGATGTGTGTGACGCCCTGGCAAAACGAGGTAGTCACAGATAAGCCCCTGCATAACACCTTCCCTCACTAGGAAACACAAAGCCAACCTAGAAACCCTAGTCACCCCCCTTAGGGAAAGACAGACACACCAGTGGGCGTGACCAGGTGGTTGGGACACGCCCACCAAGGGGTCTAGACAGCCCAAGGCGGGAAAACAAGCAGAGCAGTTTGTAGTTCAGTTTGGAGAGGAGTGTGGGCTGGAGCTAAGGGTAGCTCCAGCAGAGGAAGTTCAAGGTGAACGGTGCCAGGGTAGGAGCCCTGGTGCCTTGGCTAGGAGGCAGATGGTGGTCTCCGTCAGCAGAGATGTGAAGACGGCTCGGCAGAACCGAGGTGGGGCGGGAAAGGGTTGTAGCCTGTCGATACCGACACGGGGAACCGACCCGGAAACCGTAGCACAAAGGGGGGTACTCGGACCCTGAAGCCAGAACCGGAAACAAGAGGACTGGTTAATTAACCGATTGAGGCCAGGACTAGAGGTCCTGTCCCACCCAAAGTCCCTCATAGAAGACAGCAGCCCACCGATAGGGATAGGAGGTCACCGCTAGGACCCATAGATCCCACGGGCCAGCGTTTGCAGGCACGGCTCCTTAGGCCACATCCAGCCGGGAGCGGACTCCTGAGTTTCAGACTAGGAAGTCCACATTACACAAAACAGTGTAGAGGAAAAGGATAGAGACCACCAGCCGGGTGGGGGACCCGAATGCAACCAGCCGCGGTACCGGCCACCAGCACCTTGGTTTACCAGAGACTTGTGTGGTTTATTAACTGTGAGTAAACAAACACTCCCTCCAGCCGCTATACCCTGCACAGAGACACCGGGCCCCGGGGCAACCATCCCTACCAACGGAGGGGTTAACAACTAGCTGCCACAACATCTCCCCTGGGTGCCCCACAACAGCAGCGGTGGTGTCCCACTTCACCACACACCGTGGGTGGCATCACGAACTTAATACGGCCTAGCCCGTACATCTAAGATACCCCCATTTATTCGGCGTGTCCGTGAGACCCCCGGGTCCGGAGACCCTCGAGCCACTATGCCAGCAGGCCTGGATCCGAGCAGCGCCGGCTGCTGGTACGGGGGCGGCACATGTGCATCACATCACATCCCAATGATCTGGAGTAGCCAACTTATCACATTAGCAATTGCTATTTCTGTATGGTATCCCCATTAGGAAAGAAATTTCAAGGAGGAAGAAGTAGACTTTTCATCCACACATTCCATCTGCAGTACGCCCAGTGCCACATACAGAAGAAATGCCGGTTCCAAAAACACCAAAAACATAGAGTCAAGTAAGGAAGAAGAGGACGCTTGCTGTCATGAATAATCTATCTCTCATAGCCCAGACTTTCTATCAGTAACCTCAAATGAACCACAACCTATAACAGAAAGTCAACTGAACAGTCTTGTAAGATTTGGATCTGCCAAAGAGTAAAGCGGGCTTTACACGCAACGACATTGCTAACAAGATGACGTTGGGATCACGGAATTCATGATGCACATCCGGCCTCGTTAGCGACGTCGCTGCGTGTGAAACGTATGAACAACCGCTAACGATCAAAATTACTCACCTAATCGTTTATCATTGACACGTCGTTCTAATCCCAAATGTCGTTGCTGTTGCAGGACGCAGGTTGCTCGTCGTTCCTAAGGCAGCACACATCGCTACGTGTGACACCCCAGGAACGAGGAACAACACCTTACCTGCCTCCTCCGGCAACGAGGTGGTCGTCACTTTCTTTCGGCTGCTATCCGCCCCTCCGCTTCTATTGGACGGCTGCCGTGTGACGTCGCTGTGACGCCGCACGAACCACCCCCTTAGAAAGGAGGCGGTTTGCCGGCCACAGCGACATCGCTAGGCAGGTAAGTACGTGTGACGGGTCCTAGCGATGTGTGCCACGGGCAGCGATTTGCCCATGACGAACAATCGATGGGGGCGGGTGCTTTCACCAGCGACATCGCTAGTGATGTCGCTGCGTGTAAAGCAACCTTAAGGCTGAGATCTTAGGTTCCCGCCTAGAGCAGTGGAATCTCCTAGTGGCGATTATCAGATTCCTTTGTTTCAGAATCATGATAAAGATTTTGAGCAATACTTCTTCATGGAGGGTGAGCTTGTTGCACGCAACAACATCAACAGTGTAATGGAAGCTCTGTAGATAAGTCATAATCTCAAGGAATGGAGACTCCTTATCGATTCATCTAAAACAAGCATAAAAGCCGCCTTGCTGCTTAATGGCAATGCACTACCTTCGCTTCCGGTTGGTTATACAGTTCACATGAAATAAAGCTATGATGACATGAAACAGTGGTTGAGGTGCCTGAACTATGACCAATATTTGTGGCTCCTCTGTAATAACGTAACCCTTTAACCACCCAGCCTGTTTTGACCTTCCTGACCAGGCCAATTTTTTCAATTCTGACCAGTGTCACTTTATGAGTAGTGATGGACAGACTGCAGATATCTGGGATCAGCGGGTGATATGCCCACCAGGTCTGTGGGGCACTCGGAACTAGGCTGGTTCTGTTTGGGAAGGTCACGGCGGCAGTGTCGTTTCTAAAGATAGAGGAATATTTACAGGGGATAATGAGTCGTGACGCCACCTGTGATATTCGGCAAGGTATAGCCGACGCTGCTGGATGGGACCGCTGGGGCAGATGGAGACGCAGCTAAGATAGTACAGCTCCCCACAGGTAAAGCTAGGCCCCAGGGCAGCCATTTGTGGTCTTTAGCAGATGAAGTGATTGAACAACGCGGGGCTGGTGGCGCAGACAATGATTCCAGGACACAACGGGATGCAGTAATTAGTTCTTCTACTCACAATTGCCAGTTCCAAGTTATCACGGCGGGCTGGTCTAACAGCTCCCTTGGAATGCTGAGTCCTGCGGTAATGGGATCCAGCCAATCCCCAGGTAGTTTGGAGGCACAGGACCGGTGTCCCTTTCTGTATCTCTTTCCTGGTCGTTCTCCTGCGCTGGCTTCATCCTCCTGCCCTGCGCTTCACACACAGTTGCCCGAGCCGGTGTCCGCGGGCCTTGCTTGGGAGGCTCTTCTGCCCTGTTCCCTAGCCCTCTGTGGTCACCTTTTCAGCGGATTTGTGTGTGGTAGCGGCTTCGGCACATAAAGATACCTCAGCCTCTGGTTTGCTAGCTGAGCCTGGTTGTTCTCTACTAGTTTAGGGGCCAGTTCCCCTTTACGGCCTAGTGCTTCGGATGTGGATGCGAGCCCACAGGTGGATCTCTCACTGCCCGTGACTCTGGGACCCCTTCTTCCTCTCTTTCCTCCTCCTTATCCAAGGACGGAGGACTCCTTCGGCTCCAGCCCTCAGGACCTCTCTCCACCATTTCAACTTCTTTCTCCCACTCCGTTCTATCTGAGTGTCTGTTCCACCCACTAACTAACTCCACCTTCAGACTGGCTCCGGGACTGTGCTCTCCCTCAGGAGCAATCTTGACCTAACCCTGGCTTGAAGCAGTGTAGCTATAGTAAGAGTGTATTTGTGAGCAACGGCCTGTGCCCTCCTCCTTACCAGGGAATGGGGTACCACACCTCTGGCTGAGGTGCAGTACCTCTATGGCAACTGAACCCTCAGGGGCACCACACGGGTCTAACCAAAAACCAGGCTCCGGCCCTGAATTGATCCCGGATGTCTGGCCGGATGCCGATCCCCATATAAGTCTATGGGGACCAGAATCTGGTTCTTAAAAATGCTGGTAGAAGGGATAGGGGGATGAGAGCAAGTAAAGGAGTGTTATGTGAATTTTGGAGAGCAAAATTGTCTGGAATCATTAGCGAATGCCATATCATATTTGCAGAGCCCCTGATGTACCTTTATAGTGGAAACCCCCCACAAATGAACCCATTTAGGAAACTACATCCCTCAAAGAGATGTGGTAAGCACCTTGAACCCACAGGTGCTTCACAGAATATTATAACGTTGAGCCGTGAAAATGAAAAAATACATTTTTACCACAAAAATGTTGCTTTAATCCCAATTTTTTCATTTTCACAAAGGTAACAGAAAAATGTGGACATACAATTTGTTGTACAATTTCTCCAGAGTATCCCACATGTTGTGGAAAACTATTCTCTGGGCAGGGTTCAAAAAGGAAGGAGCGTTATTTTGCCTGGAATAGATTGTGGGCGCCATGTCACATAGGAAAATCCCTGACATTCCAAAACAGCAGAAAGCCCCCATAAGTGAACCATTCTGGAAACTACACCTCTCGCGGAATTCATCTGGGGATGTAGTGAGCAATTTAAACGCTCAGGTGATTTACAGAATTGTATATTAATGGGTTGTGAATACAAAAAAATGTTGTTTTGCTTCGTAAAAGGAGAAAATGAAATATGCAATTTGTTACAAATTTTTTCTTGAATTTGCCAATACCCCATATGTGGTCAATCACTACTTTTGAGGCACAGTGAAAAGCTCAGAAGGGAAGAAGCACCATATTGAAGTATAGATTCAGTTGAAATGGTTTGGGGTGCCATGTTACTTTGGCAGTAGAGATGAGCGATGTTCGAAGTTCCAGGTTCGCCAATTTCATGTTTGAGTGATTTTGGGGGGGTGCTCGAGATCGAACTCAAACTCGAGCTTTTTGCTAAAAGCTTGACAGTTCGAGTTACGTTCGAGAACGGCTCGATCACCAAAAGCAGGGCTTTTTACAGCTACAGTGTGCAGGGAGCCATTGCTGGCAGCCTGCATAAGCTGGTAACCAAGATAAATATCGGGTATCCAAGCAAAGCGCTTTGCTTGGTAACCCGATATTTACCCTGGTTACGTGTGCAGGGAGCCGACACTTCCCCACTGGGCTCCGCCCCCTCCTGCACGTGGCATGTACACACACACACACACACTCACACTCACACGTCCCCAGCCATGCAGTCCCCGGCACTGACGTCCTCAGCGCCACATGGCCCCGCTAGGCTCCACCGACTTTGCACTCCGCCAACCGCACACATGACCCCGCTAGGCTCCACCCACTTTGCACTCCGCCGCCCGCACACATGGGCCCGCTAGGCTCCACCCACTTCGCACTCCGCACACATGGCCCCGCTTGGCTCCACCCACCTCGCACTCCGCACACATTACCCCGCTTAGCTCCACCCACGTCGCACTCCGCACACATGACCCCGCTCGGCTTACCTGTCGTGATGAAGTCCTGCCCTCCCGACCTCAGCGCTGTCACTGTCCTCCATGACTGCCACTTCACATTTCCTCTCTCTGCCGACCCAAGACTGTGACTAGCGGTGACGTCACAGGCTCCCGCGATACTTGGCTGTGAAGGCGGCGGTCATTGAAGTCAGTGACATCTCTGCTGTCAGCAGTGCAGGAGATTGTCACGCAGGTAATGTACCTCGCTCCTGACAGCAGCACTTGTCATGTCCTGCAGTGACCTGGGCTGACCCATTGATGTTAGCTGAGGTCACTGCATTGCTCTCCCAGCCAATGGGGAACATTCTGTTCTTCATTGACTGGGGCAGTGGCTATGGTATGGATCGTCATGGGAACCCCTTGGATTACAGCAGACTTGGATTTGTTTTTCTTTCTAATAAATTGGTGAAAGAGGGAATGTGTTGAGGAGTGTTTTTTCAAATAAAAATGTGTTTGTCGTCTATTTTTTTTTTATTACTGACTGGGTTGGTGATGTCGGGTATCTGATAGATGCCTGACCTCACGAACCCCAGGGCTTGATGCCAGGTGACATTACACATCTGGTATTAACCCCATATATTACTCCGTTTGCCACCGCACCAGCGCAACGGGATGAGCTGGGGCGAAGCACCAGGATTGGCGCATCTAATGGATGCGCCACTTCTGGGGCGGCTGCGGCCTGCTATTTTTAGTCGGGGAGAGTCCAATAACCATGGACCTCCCTAGTCTGAAAATATCAGACCCCAGCTGTCCGCTTTACCTTGGCTGGTGATCCAATTTTGGGGGGACCCCCACGTGTTTTTTTTTTTTTAATTATTTATTTAATTTAAAATAACAGCGTGGTGTGCCCTCAGTTTTGGGTTACCAGCCAAGGTGAAGCTGACAGCTGTGGTCTGCAGTCTGCAGCCGTCTGCTTTACCCTCGCTGGCTATCAAAAATAGGGGGAACCCCACGTCATTTTTTTTTTTTTGGTAAATACAAGGCTAAGCACCCCTTAGTGTCACATGAAAGGCACCAAAGGGTGCAAAATTACAAAATGCAGGAGAGTGGGACATGATGTGTCTTTCTGCCATTATAATGACAGAAAAGACTGATATGAAGTGCACAAGCACAAGAAAATCACCAGAGCGCTCTACGCTGTGAAAAGCAGTAGAAACTGGCACTGGAGTGAACATGTGACCGCCTCATGTAGGATGAAGCTATGGATCCTGGGTAAATTTATGTATTTCCTCTCCTTCAGTTTTTTTACAGTATGCAAAAAAAAAAACGGAAGGCACACGGATGACAAATGGATGACATACGGACCGTCTACGGAACGCAAACGGATGCCAAACGGATGCACCCGTGAAAAAAACGGACCGTTTTTTGCAGACCGCAAAAACGGATCGGTCGTGTGAATGAAGCCTTATTCTAATCTGCCGTTTATAAACAGCAGGCAGAAATAAGTGAATAGCGCCCTCCAGCGTCAGAAAATCTCTGGGGTTTCAGAGGGTAGCTGAGACCCTGGAGATCATGATTCAGGCCGTTTTTTCCGGTCCCCGCTCACGTGATCACAGGTATACACCGTATACCGATGATCACGTTACAGGAAATGACAGTGTCGGTAAAAAATTATTTATCTCCCATCTGGCATGAACAAACATGTCAGATGGGAGATAAATCTCCTCCCCGGTCCCCCGGTGTCGCCAAAGTGCCCCCACCCCCCCCCGACCCTCTCCCGGAAATCCAAGATGGTCATGCGCACAGCAGCGTGCCGGCCACATTCACCCTACTTTTCTGATTTCTGTCGCATGTGCCATGACACATGCGACAGAAAACTCCTCCCCAGGCCCTGCCAGGTCACCCCCTATAACCCCACCGGTGTTCCCCGGAGCCCCACAGTACCTGTGCAGCGTTGATCCCCCATGGCCCCCTCCTTCACAATAGACGCTGGCGCATGCACAGAGCGGCTGTCAGCTCAGTTTCCTGTGCTCAGACACAGTGAGTGGTGGTAACTATGCATCTGTAAGCTACTGCAATGCCCTGCTCATGAGGTAAGGAACATAGTTGATCAGGAGAGCTCTACTACATTTCCAAATGGAGGTATTTGATTTTATAGTTGCCTTGCTGAACGACTACCAAACATAAGAGTCCGTTATACGCCACAAGAAAACATGTCTAAATAGCGAGCTCTGTTGTTTAGTATTCATTCAGCTGGATAACTGGGCTTAAAGGGGTATTCCATCTCCAAGATCCTATGCCCAATACATAGTAGGTGGAATAGCAATAATATCAGCAAATGCCAATATTTGGAAATGTAGACTAGTTCTCCTGATTAGGCATGCCCTTACCTCATGACCAGGGCATTGCAGCTTTGGTAGCAACAGTTACGACATGGACTCTGCTGCTGTGTACCCGGGGAGAGTGGGTGCAGATTCATTGCACCCACACTCCTCACATGGAGGGTCTGCACTCCTAGAAAATGGGGGATACGTTCCCTGAGCGTGTCCCCCCATATTCTAGATGATCCCGAGTCATCGTGGGACCCCCTTACTTTTTTTCCTTACAATAAATTAGTGAAAGAGGGAATGTTTTGGGAGTGTTTTTTCAAATACATTTTTTTTTTGTCTATTTGTTTTGTTAGTACTGACAGTTTGTGATGTCGGTTATGTGATAGACGCCATGAGATCACAAACTGCTGGGCTTGATGTCAGGTGACTTTACAGCTAGTATCAACCCCATTTATTACCCCGTTTGCCACAGCACGGGATGAGCTGGGGTGAAGTGCCAGGATTGGTGCATCTAGTGGACTCACCACTTCTGGGGCGCCTGCGGCCTGCTATTTTTAGGCTGTGAAGGGCCAATAACTATGGACCTTCCCACCCTGAGAATACCAGACCACAGCTGTCCGCTTTACCTTGGCTGGTGATCCAATTTGGGGGGGACCCTACTTTTTTTTTTTTTTGTAATTATTAATATTTATAAAATAATTATAAAAAAAGAGCCTGGGGTGACCTCCACATTGGATCCCCAACCACGGTAAAGCTGCAAGCTGTGGTTTTCAGGCTACAGCCGTCTGCTTTACCCTAGCTGGCTATCAAAAATGGGGGGACCCAACGTCATTTTTTTTTTAAATAAAAAAAAATTAATGGGGTTCCCTGTATTTTGATTGCCAGCCAAGGTAACGCCAGGCAGATGGGGGTGGCAACCCGTAGCTGTCTGCTTTATCTGCGCTGAGAATCAAAAATACCGCGGAGCACTACGTCTTTTTTTTAAAGATTTATTTTTACAGCACTGTGATGTCCAGCAATTAAAATACAGGGAAGCCCTTTTTTTAGTTATTTAAATAAATAATTAAAAAAAATATATATGGTCTCTCGCTGCATTTTTTGTATTGCTAGCTAAGGGTAATCCAAGCAGCTACTGGCTGCCAACCCCCACTGCTTGGTGTTACCTTCACTGGCAATGGAAAATCCAGGGAAGCATTTTTTATTTTTTTTGCCAAAAAACTACAAAAAAAATGACGTGTGCTTCGCCATATTTTTTTATGCTAGCCAGGTTCAGCAGGCAGGTACGGCTGCCCACAACCCCCAGCTGCCTATTTGTACCCGGCTGGGAACTAAAAATATAGGGAAGCCCTTTTTTTTATTATTTCATGAATTTCATGAAATGATTAAAAAAAAAAAAAACACGTGGGCTTCGCCCCATTTTTGTGTACAACTAGGCAGCTGGGGATAGGAATCCGCAGCACAGGTTAGCCCGAGGTTTCTGGGCCCCTGTGCTGCGAATTGCAGTCCACAGCCGCCCCAGAAAATGGCAGTCTCATAAAAGCGCCATCATCTGGCGCTGTATCCAACTCTTCCATCAGCCCTGAAGCTGGGTGGCTTGCTGGGTAATAATGAGTTAAGACTAGCTTTGTTTTACTAGCTAGTATTAAGCCAGAGATTCTTAATGTCAGGCAAGTTTGACCTGGCCATTAAGAATCTCCAATAAAGGGTTAAAAAAAAGACAGCACACAGAGAAAAAATACTTTAATAGAAATAAATACACAGACACACTTAGAGACTCCATGTTTATTACTCCCTCTTATCCCTCCACGATCCATGGTCTTCTGTCTTCTTTCTCCTTCAACACATGCAGCTCTGCTCCATCAGCAGCACTGCATGGGAGAAAGACGCTGCTCCCCGTGCAGGCTTTTCACTCCATGAGTGATCAGTGCTGCTGGCTGTTACCGGTAACGTCACCGCTGACAGACGGGTTGCCATAGCAACGGTGCTCCCGGTGCCACTGCGGCAGTTAGTGGTGACGTCACCGCTAACAGGCGCATTGCTATGGCAACGGTGATCTCCGTTATTTACCGGCTGTGTCAGCCAGTCAATAACGGAACGGGGAAGCAGAACGAGGAGTCAACCGTGTACCAGAGCATGTCGCCGGTACACGGCGATACACAAACGTGCACCGTGTACCGGAGAGATACAATGACAGGACCTAGCATGACGTCCAAGCCATGTGACCAGTCTGTAGCCAATGAGATAATAGACACGTGACTGGTCACATGCTATTTTGACGTCACGATAGGTCCTGTCATCACTGCTGGTTACCGATGGAAAAGCTGCGGGAGACAGAGTGCAGGACGGATCGTGGGGACAGGTAAGTGTTATGACAATGTTTATTAACTGTATGTGTACATTTATAATGTGTTTTTATGTGTTTGTGATTGCCTCCCATTGTTTCCTATGGGGTTCGAGAGTTCGATGAATGGTTCGACGAACGGTTCGTCGAACGGGGCACCGTTCGGCGAACCAAACCGAACTCGAACTCTAGGGGGGTGGCTCATCTCTATTTGGCAGAGCCCCTGAGGTGCAAGAACAGCAGAAATCCCCCACAAGTGACCCCATTTTACAAACTACACTCCTCAATGAATTAATATGGGGGAGCAGTTTGCATATTGACACCACAGGTGTGTCACAAAATGTTATACTATTGGGCGGTGATGAAAAATAATTACATTTTTATTTCTAGAATGTTTTTTTAGTCCCAGATTTCCAATTTTCACAAGGGGAATAGCTAAAAATGGCCCCATAATTCGTGATATGAAAATGTGCTCACCACTGCTGGTTACTTGATCGAGCTTAGGGTTGGGCCAGCGTGGCCCGAGTACCAAGCATAATGTAAGCCAATGGGAAACTTATGCAGTTTCAAACTCACATGCTCGAGGATTGATCAATAAACCAGCAGTGGCGAGCATGTTCTCCCATCATACCCAAAATATGTTACACAATATCTCCGGAACAAGGCAGTGCTCCACATGTGGCTGTACAGTGCCATTTGACTACACGGCAGAACTAGGGAGGGAAGTAGTGCTTTGAAGCACAGATTTTCCTAGAATAATTTTCAGGCTCTTTTTGCAGAGCCCCTAAGTGGAAGAACAGCAGAAAACCCCTCAATTGACCACATTTTGGAAATTACACCCCTCTGGGAATTCATCTACACGTGTAAGGATGATTTTGTCTCTGGAAAACACCTGTGGAGTCAAACGCAGTGCATGTTGCAGAATGAACAATTGCAAAATAGCATCTACACTGTAAATTAAGCAGGCTTCCTCACTACAGAAATGCCAAACATGTGGACGTTAACTGTGGTTTAGGCATATTGTGGTGCTTAGAAAGGAAGGTGGCATTTGGATTTGGGAGTGAAAATTTAGCTGGATTTCTTTTTTTGCAGAGGAGCCATAGCGCTTTTACAGTCTTTGTGCTGTCAGTAACGTGGAAGCCCCCTATATTTCCGTTAACAAATAAAGGACATGAGTTTGGACTTTTTTTGTAGGTTGAGTTGAATGCTATTGGTGGCAATTTGGGGAAAAGAACATTTTGGATTAGTTCACATTTATCCTGTGCTCTATGGTAAGCACTTACATCAGGGTTTCTATCTAATTCTCCGAAATACGTGATTCAAGTGAAACGCCTGAACAGATTCATTCACTATTATGAGGCAGCAGAGTTAAGGGTACTTTACACACTGCGATATTGGTACCGATATCGCTAGTGAGCGTACCCGCCCCTGTCGGTTGTGCGACACGGGCAAATCGCTGCCCGTGGCGCACAACATCGCTAACACCTGTCACATGGACTTACCTGCCCTGCAACGTTGCTCTGGCCGGTGATCTGCCTCCTTTCTATGGGGGCAGTTTGTGCGGCGTCACAGCGACGTCACACGGCAGCCGTCCAATAGCAGAGGAGGGGCAGAGATGAGCGGCCGGAACATGCCGCCCACCTCCTTCCTTCCTCATTGCCGGTGGACGCAGGTAAGGAGATGTTCGTCATTCCTGCGGTGTCACACGTAGCGATGTGTGCTGCCGCAGGAACGACGAACAACATCATACCTGCAGCAGCAATGATATTAAGGAAATTAACGTGTGTCAACGAGCAACGATTTTTCACGTTTTTGCGCTCGTTGATCGTTGCTCATTGGTGTTGTCAAGGTCAGAATGACGATGATGATGAGACTCAAAGGATCTCTCGATATCCGGCTGCTGCTTCTAATTAAAAATGTCATGTGTGCACACGAGAATGAAAAATAACTGCACAGCAAGTCAGTTATGTCTATCTCCATGACTGGCTCTTGACCAAGTGGTTCTTTATTGTTTGAAAGAAACTCTAGACCAAACAGTAAGGGGGTGTGAACAAAAGTTTTAGTCCAATCAGGTATCGTAGGTCAGGGCTTCATGACGTAGAGAGATCTGCATATCCTTCTTGGATTGGTCAGTCCAGACTTCAGGAATTTCTTTGTCTATCTGTCTTGGGTGGAGAACAGGAAATAGCAGCCATCTTTACAGTTACATGTGGTGGTATATACTGTGTCTAAGGAAAATACACTGAATATGCAATATACATATATACATGTTAGTAAGAAACAAAAGCATTCACAAATATGTGTGTTAGTTCACATCTACTGAACTATATAACTGAGTCTATGAAATGGCTGAATTAAGTATTTTTGGATACTCAATTCTTTATCCTCAACAGTCCCCCCTAAAGACTTACTTCTGCCATTTCTAAATTCTAAGGGTACTGTGTTCCCTTAGGAAGAGAGGTAGAAAGATCTGTTGAAAAACCTGCCTAACTGAACGTTGAAACATGGGTGGAAAGGGGAAAGGGGTTTTCTTCACCGGTTTGAGCCCAAGGACTCCTAGGCGAGTCCTCACCCTTTGTAGTTGGACTTTTCCATGTCTCAAGGTTCTCTAAGTCCTCTCTTCTAACTGTTCTGGCAATGCTGGTCTAAGACTGTACAGGGTTTTCTGAAAAGGATAAGTATGAGCAGAATGCTCAGTGCAACTCTGGTTGATCAACCCTTCTGCAATGCGAGGTGTGGATCCATAGATGTTTCTATGGTTGGATCAGCTCCTCTAGTGTTGACTCATGGATCTTTCTCGCTTGTCCTTTAGGATCAATCAGTTTCCTGACTGGAGACCATATGCTAATAGCTCTGATTTAAGATCTGGAATTAGAGAATACACCTGTTTATAACACTATTCAGTCAATTATATAAAAATATACATGTCTATGTTAAACCAAAAACATCTTACATAAAGACCTGTTTATTACAAAAAGAAAACAAAACATATACATTTTGTACACGATTTACTAGTTTCCACTTTTCTATAAAATATACACTTTTTGTAAACACATTTTTCTTTACATACCACCTTCATGTGCTTCTCAACAATAATATCGTTTTCTGCACTGAAATGCCTCTGACCAAACCTGGAGAGAGATTTACACAACACGCACAGACTTGCATACAACGTGCTCATGATATACATCTATAATCAGTTTGGAGTCTCTAAGAATGGGTAGAGTAGGTGCACGGTGTTTCCACGGACTCTTTACAGTTTTTTCTCACTTCGTTCTAGGCACTTGTCTCACAAGACTGGGTGAATCTGCCCACCTGGGTACTGAACCCGGTGTCACCAAAGCACACACTGACAATTGTCTTTCACAGATGTTACCTGGGCCATCATTAAGAAGAGCTCTCATGGCAGAGAAAGCTTACCACCCTTTGTCCACAGACCTTCTTCAGTCAGCTGACTCCCTGCATGTCACACTCCATTCCTTGTTGTTTTGCTTGTTCCTGTAGGGATTTAAGAACACAATGAGTGACAGAAGTCACTGACGTGACCAATGTCACCAAGGCATGGTCGGTATTGGTGAAAGACTCTCAACTCTAGGCCCGTTTACTGCTTCTTGGTCAGCTGCACCTGTGCGAGGATCTCCATCCGAATCCATCAGCTCAGATCTAGACTTTCTTTTCGGCATACCTAATTCATTTGACAACAGGAAAAAATCTACAACCTACATACACCTCTAAAGACTCTTACCCACTCCTATTCTACCCATCAAGAGAGGCATTTAATGCATCACTGTCTCCTGTATCAATAGGATTGGAGGGAGTGGTCGAATTTAGACTACCTCATGTGGTGTAAACAGCAGCATATCCAGTGCAGAATCGACCACCATCTGGTTTCATCTATAAAAACAAAAACTAAAAAAAATATACATTAGATCATTCTTATAACTTCATCTCTGATCATAATACAGTTAGTGGTCATCTATACCTTACATGACTGAGAATACTAAATAAATAAACAAACAAATAAACAAATAAACATATAAGACAAGACTTTCCTATTTCAGTTAACAGATATACCTCATAGTAATCTAATAATCATAACCTATGGGAAAAAAGGTCAGCTTCAAAACCTATCTAATATACCTGCTGCGCCCTCCAAGAAACTGGAGAATATAATTAATACCTTATTCCCCCCTTGTTTAATTGTTTATTTACCAATATGGCAAAATTCAGCATTTTTATACTGGTATTCCCTAAAAGAAAAAATAAAACAGCAGGTAATAAATTAGCCACATACTAAAACCTAAAATGAACAAACACTGAAAATAACGTACATCTCACAACACTACACATTACTGGGAAATTTTAAAAACCTTACAATAAACACTATCCATAAAGAAAAGAAAAACATTTCATAGTAGAAACGACTGAGACATGATGAAATGACAGCTGTGACTAGGCGACTAACTTGCAAAAATATATAAATGGTTTAGAAATAATCGTAAAAACAGAAAAGGCGATAGAGTCACAAAATAAAAATATATTGTTCAAATAAATCGCCATTAAAAACAAAACAACACAAATTATATCGCACATCCCATAAAATTTAATATTCCCTATTCAGGTATAAACAGCAAACTAAAAATGGGAAATCCTGAACTCTAAGGGTTAAACCAAACTTACGTCACTATTGGGGAAAGACACATTCCATCAAGACACATTCCATCCCTGTCTCTTAAAAGCGAGAGAGGAAGAAGAAAAAAAACTCATCCTTTGTTATAACAAAGACGTAGCAGTGAACACATCCATTTCCCATATCTACATTGGATACATTATACATTTTTCTTAATTCCTTTTTACAAATGTATTTGATACATTTTGACATCAGTAGGGGTAAGTCGTTTACAATTTTTGTTTTAAAGTAACTAACACAGTACAAAGATATATATATTTACCTTCCTCTATTTTATTTTATGATATAATGCTGCAGGACTTCTAAAATACCAATTGATTTTATGTGAACAGATCTTTCCACATCAATTCTGTAAAAGTTTCACTTACTTATCTTTGACTTGCATTTATGGGATAACTGAGTAAACAAATATACTATTTATACTTATTCAAATGTGTTAGTCATTTATACCACAGAACACCTCCCACCGGGGATGGGTGGAGAGCTTTGAACAAAGAGCCATTGCGAGGGGTGTGGCTTATGAGGTGTACTGCCATCAGTGGGTGTAGCAAGACGGCTGCCACAGGAAGTTCCATGCACCTGAGTTCCGGGTGCAGCATCCATGTTGTGACTCCCTGGGTGTACTGGGAGTGGCTGGAACTACGTAGTAAACCAGGGATACTTTTAGTGCCTGTAATTTTGCATGCCAGCATACAAAGGAGAGATATGATTAGCACCAGATATAATGACTTCTAGAGCAGAACAATGAGGCACCGCTAGAGAAAAACATTTAGTGATTCTACAAACAGCAACAGACAGTGAATGAGGTCTTTGTTCTCCAGTATACTCTCACTGGAGATTAATCTGAACTTCAGTACATGGGTTGCAGCCTGCCATCTAGTGGTAGTCCAACGATTTTACACAACTTTTTGCAATCTTTTATATTTTTTCCGTTTTTTTATAACGAGGGCGACAGCGTTCTCAGCTTTTACTAAAAACAACATATTTATCTTTTGAACAGAGTATACAGTGCTTAATTGGACCGGCCAGCTCCAACCGAAATTCTTTCCCGTCTCGTTATGAAGACCTACCCCTTCATAACAGTGACTCACGTTTAATACGCAGGGGAATACGCTAATTCCGACACTTTTACCTTAACTAAAGTGAGTTCCTTTCCCGCCTCGTCTGCCACGCAGACAGTGACATGCGCCTGAACCGCAGGGGAATACGCTAAATCCACTTTAAGTTAACAGAACCCTTCCCGCCTCGTCTATTATCTATCCAACATTCAATATCCAATATTCAATATTTAATATTTAATATTCAATATTTAATATCTAATATCTAACAAACAGTGGCTGTGTTATCCGCAACACAGGGGAATCGCTAGTTCTCATACTTCTGTTCAAAAACAAACAATTTAAAAAGACTGAAAAACGCATTAATTTCTCTCTAATCCAAACCAAAATAACACTTGTCAAAGGCTGCAGCCACCTCCACTGACCCCTCCTCTCTCCAAAGAGCTGCGCTGTTTTAACCCCCGGTATCTGCCTCTTCACCCTCCACCCCCCTTGCTTCTCAGCTAAAGGACAGCAGGGACATAGCTATGCAATTTGATCTCCGCTCTGCCTCAAGCAGCTGGTGGACATATGGCCCCCACCTTTTTGCTTCCTCTGAGTGTAAGAATGTAAGGATGTAGCTGCTCCCCCCTCTCGCATTCTTTGTTCTCAATAGAAAGACTGTTATAGATATCCCTGGGCTCCACCAGACCCCCGTAGTCTGCCTCTTCGCTCTCAGTGAAGAAGAAAAAAACTGCAGGCAGTGGGCGATCGACAACCCCCCCTCCTTCTCCACAGAACAAAGACAGCAGCCGCATCCCCAGCCCCCATCCTCTCTCCCTCCAGTGAACAACAACAGACAACCAACTCTCCGAGAACCAAACAGAGAAACCACAAGCCCGACCAACCATACACTTATACAAATAAGAAATACAGACAGCCGGATATTTTAAAACCTACACCTAGCCCCTATGGGAGCTGGGTCCTTCTAGCCCACCGGCGAGTGACAGTCACACCGTTAGGTCTCCGGTGCACTACCATTCTCCGGACTAGTGACCACCCCCTTTCGCCAGGTGTCTCTTGAACCACAGGTAAAACAGCACACACAATGTATATGATGGTTACCGCGAAATGAAGGGTGATCAATCCTATCGAGCGACACCTGGATACTTGTGGAGTAGCCCCAGATGTCCGGAAAGTGGAAGCTCTGACTCACCCTTCTCGGTAGTCCCATCTGGGTCGCCAACTGTCAAGGTCAGAATGACGATGATGATGAGACTCAAAGGATCTCTCGATATCCGGCTGCTGCTTCTAATTAAAAATGTCATGTGTGCACACGAGAATGAAAAATAACTGCACAGCAAGTCAGTTATGTCTATCTCCATGACTGGCTCTTGACCAAGTGGTTCTTTATTGTTTGAAAGAAACTCTAGACCAAACAGTAAGGGGGTGTGAACAAAAGTTTTACTCCAATCAGGTATCGTAGGTCAGGGCTTCATGACGTAGAGAGATCTGCATATCCTTCTTGGATTGGTCAGTCCAGACTTCAGGAATTTCTTTGTCTATCTGTCTTGGGTGGAGAACAGGAAATAGCAGCCATCTTTACAGTTACATGTGGTGGTATATACTGTGTCTAAGGAAAATACACTGAATATGCAATATACATATATACATGTTAGTAAGAAACAAAAGCATTCACAAATATGTGTGTTAGTTCACATCTACTGAACTATATAACTGAGTCTATGAAATGGCTGAATTAAGTATTTTTGGATACTCAATTCTTTATCCTCAACAGTGTCACACGTTGCAATGTCACTAACGGCGCCAAATGTGCGTCTCTAACGACGTGACCCCGACGATATATCGTTAGCGATGTCGCAGCGTGTAAAGCAGGGTTCCCCAACTACAGTCCTCGAGGGCCGCCAACAGTGCATGTTTTCAGGATTTCCTTAGCATTGCATGGGTGTTGGAATCATCAACTGTGCAGGTGATTAAATTATCACATGTGCAATACTAAGGAAATCCTGAAAACATGCACTGTTGGCGGCCCTTGAGGACTGGAATTGGGGACCCATGGTGTAAAGCATCCTCTAATCTAGACTCTGTATGGCTTTTGTTCAGCAGTGTCCTTCTTTTTAAAGGTGAACAAAACTGTTGTTTCCTGCACATGCCTAAAAAGACGAGTAAAAAGATGGACACCGTCGTACCACAGGTCAGGCAGGAGTTGAAAGTGACTCCCTCTGCCTCGTTGCAGTGAATTTTCCTTTGCAAATTTTGTCTGAATCACATTTTTCACAGATTGACACATAATCCGTGTTGTAAGCGCTCAGCGTAGAGCACAGGATAAATGTGACCTGAGCTTTACTGCAATCTTTGGAAGTCAGAATGAACAAATCAACAGAAGTTGAAGAATTATTTTTGTTTTATTTGTTTTTTTGCAATTCACTGTGCAGTATAAGTAATTAGGTGACTTAATTCTCCAGGTCAGTACGATTACAGAGATAATAGAGTTATATAGGTTTTGTCAGATTTGGCTATTATCACACTAAAAACTGCTTTTTTACAAAAAAATGTTTTTTGGCATCATTGAATTTTGAAGGCTATAGTTTTTTTTATTTTTCTGCCGACAGAGTTATGTAAGGATTTCTTTTTTGCAGGACGAGTTGGAATTTTTATTTGTACCATTTTGAGCCACATAATATTTTTTGATCATTTTCTATTCTGCTTTTTGTGGGGCAGAATCAAGAAAAAACATAAATTCAGGATTTTTTATTTTAATATACAATAATTACCATGTTGTAAAAGTGAAAAGACAGCTTTATTCTTTGGGTTACTACAATTACAGCAATACTGCATTTTTTTGTGTTTTGCTGCTTATGTATTCTGAGAGCTATAACTTTTTTATTTTTTCGCTGATGCAGCTGTGTGGCAGCTGTTTTTTTGCAGGACAATATGACATTTTCACTGGTACCATTTTTATGTATATATGACTTTTTGATAAATTTTTATTCTACTTTTTTGTCAGCTGTATGATGAAAAAACAGTTTTTGCTATCTTTTGTTATTTTTTTTTATTGTGCTCACTTGAAGGGGTTAGCTAGTGTGGCAGTTTTATAAAGTGGGTTGTTTCTGGATGCCGCAATACAAAATTTGTGTATTTTTTGGAATGTTTTTGTTTTTACCTAAATATACGCATTTATTGTTATAATATTTTATTTTGATTGTTTTTTCATTTTTTTGTTCTTTATTTTATGGGGGGCTTTTTAAATAGTTTACAATTCTTTAATTTTTTTTTTTTTTACTTTTTAACTTAGTTCCTATATGGAACATTAATTTTTATTAGTCTGATTGCTGGTATAATGTATTGCAATACATTATACCTGTCAGTGAGACACCGACACAAGTGTTTTAGACCTTGCTCTTGGCATGGTCTAAGACGCTTGCTGTAGCTGCCTGACCCGGTGGTTGTCAGATGTCGTAATAACAACCTCGGGTTGTCATTTCAGCAATTGGGCCACCGTGGTTGTCCCAAGCGCACTCCTTCTCCCAGCCCCAAAATGCTGCAATCACTATTAATTGCAGCATTTATGGGGTTAAACAGCCAGGGGTGGTGCGGGGACCATCTCTGACTTTGACAGCCAGAGCTCGGCTATAATATAATCAGCGTGCCCAGATCAATAGCCATGATGTACTCATACATCATAGGTTAGGAACCTCTTCCCAAACAATGACTTATGGGTACGTCATAGCTCATGAAGGGGTTAAGATGGTTATCCTCTCTCTCGGTTTCCATGGTGGATACAGAATGTACTGCTGCTTTCTGTATGAGTGGGATAGTCGTGCAAGAAAATATCACTACAATAAAAGACATCGGCCTCTCCAACATTCACTTCAGCCAGAGATTAAAATGGCCTGCAGCCAACACTTGTTGGCCCGCATAAGATTTTGTTAGCCTAAGACCCTACTTTGCGTTCTCCAACTTGCAGTTCTAAACGCACGTTTTGGGCTTAATTGATTTGACCAAAGTTGCCTTTTTCAGAAATTTAGCGCTAAAAACGCATGCGTATTTACCGCGTTTTAGATGTGTTTTCAGCGCTTTTTACATGCTTTTTCACCTGCGTTTTGACAGATGCGTTTTGAACATCAAGACACTGCTAAATAAAGTTTAATCTGTAAAACACAATGAAAAAAGAGAAAAAAAAAGAAAACATACATTTTTAGAAATAATATAGAAAATAGAAATATTGAATAAAATTATAGCGGTAATATACTATTTATTGCAAAAATAGCAATAAATTATATATATTTTTTAAATGTAATTGTCGGACTATGTGTGTGTGTAAAGGAACATATGAAATCATTATTTTAATGTCCAAAAAGCATGCGTTTTGGTAGTCCAAAACGCATGTTTTCTGCACATAAAAAGCAGGTAAAATGCAGGAATTTGAAGTAATCTTGGTTTTTGCCATTTTTCATTGACTTCAATGTTAGCAAAACGCACCCAAAATGGCAAAAAACAACTGACATGCTGCTTCTTTGAACGCATGGTTTTTGCCACAAAATATGCAAATTAAACGCAGCGTTTAGAAACGCAAAGTGGGGTCTAGAATCCCCATTTTCCATAGACTTTGCTGTCAAATCAAAACGCATGCCTTTTGGCATGAAAAAGGTGCTTCTCAAAATGGACCTAAAAAGCACCTGAAACGCAGGTGGAAACGCAAAGTGGGGGCTTAGCCTTACCCGCATTGCACATCAAGTTGGGACTAATGAAGAACTTTGGAAAGACATTAAATAAAAATGCAAAAGAATTCAACTATTTCACTGATAAAATACCAAGGTTGAGTGATGTAAAGATAAAGGATGCAGTCTTTATTGGACCTCAGATTTGTAAGCTTCTTCAAGATGAGGAGTTTCTGTTTGTTTCAGGGTAAGGAAAAGTCTTCATGGGTAGCAGTCGCTTTAGTGGTAACTAAGTTTTTGGGAAACTCAAGAGCAGATAACTTTTAAGAGTTGGTGGAAAATCTCCTCAAAACATAAAGATCTTGGCTGTAACACGTCCTTAAAGATTAATTTCTTACATTCGCATCTAGACTTTTCTCCATCAAACTGCGGAGCAGTGAACGATAAGAATGGTGAGAGATTTCATGATATTGCAGCTATGGCGAAAAGATATCAAGTAAAATGGAATCTATCAATGCCTGTGTGTCGCCCGGGGACCAGGGGTTACTCAGATCCGGGCCACGAGGTCACTTCTGTGGGTATCACGGTAGCGTGACCCGGTCTGTGATCCCAGGCTCCACAGTAAAAGGGGATTTGGTAAGGGAGATTGTCCGTGACGCCACCCACGGTTGTGGTGAGGTTGTGACACCACCGCTGCTCTGGACGGGGATCCCGGGAGTGATGGTATGGAGCAGCTAGATGTTAGTTCTCCCCCCCCGTGGGTAGGGGGTTGGTTGTCCCGGGGCCCGGTGAGGTAGGTGGATGGGTAGCAGGTGGGTTACGGGGCCTGGTGAGGTGCAGGGTCACAGGAGCAGCGCTGTGCCGCACGGCACGGGGTACTCATTCAGCCAGTAATCACGACACAGCCCTTGGTAAAACACTCGGCTGGATGGACGGGTGCCCACAGACGGCTGCGGTTGTTGTTTCTCCCCTGACCCAGTTTGGTGGTGTAAGTCCTTTCTTCCACCTTCGTGCACGCTCCTCCTGCGCTCCGGCTTCCAGCTGGCTCCCCGGTTCGGTACCAGTGGGCCACCGCCCAGCCCCGGCTACCTACGGTTCCACCAGCTGTCTCCCCGGCTCCCTGCAGACGGCCACTACCGTCTGCCTGACTCTCTGCTGCGCGAGAGCCCTAGGCTCCAATCCTAGGCCCCAGTCTGCGTCTGCCTCTCTGCAGACCTCTTCTCTCCTCCTCCGCCTGAACTTGACTGGGCTTGTTTCCTGCCTCAGGCCAGCTAACTCCTGGGTGGGCGTCTCCATCTCCTGACTCCGCCCACCTGGTGTGTCAGTCTGAGCCCGAGGAAAGGAATCAAGTTTCACTGGGGATGTCTGCTGTGAAACTGCTGGGGGTGGGGGTGTGTGTGTGTGTTGTTACCTGTGGCCCCTGGCTTGTCCAGGGCGCTACACCTGCAGATTACTGTTGGACAATTGTAAGAGATAATTCTGTAGGGGTGTGCAGACCCTACTAAGGATGTTGCTTTACTGTTACTTTAAGACTTTGTTGTGCTGTGGCTTTAAAAGACTGCTTCCCTGCAGAGCACAATGGAATGATCCACATCTCCCCTGCTGCTGTGTGTTTATTTGGTCTGCCCTGTGAAAAGTGCAGGCAGAACAGGAAGTGGAAGAGAGTGCGAGAGTTCCAGGGCGTGCAGAGGGACGCACACAGTAGTGTCGGTATCCGGCCTGCTAGTAGACGGCGCCTGATGAGCCCAGCTGCCCAGAGAATTGTGGTAACAGAGGTCCTGCAACACCCTCCTCGAGTTAAGTGCATACCACCGTAACGTCAAGCAATAGAGCAGAACGATCTTGTGGACGGAGCCGTGAGTGTACACCCGGGTGCGGCGGTTAGGCAACTATATTAGGCCTCTGCAGTCAGAGTGCAGTATCCGCACGGACTCTTTAGGGGAGACCAGTTAGGATAGAGGACAGAGCAGGATTGTTTAATATTGAATAAATGCATATCGCTGTACTGCTGTTAAAACTGTATTGTATGTTGTACTAGTACTGGCGACCTGGTCAGCCGCTTCAGTTAAATAGGATACTTTGTACTGAGGGGTGTTTTCCCGCCTTTACTCCTTTTTCCCCCTCCCACTGCTCGGCAGCTTGCATTTGTTATTCCTTGTAAATAAACATTCTCCCTGGTTTGTCCGTTAATCCATTTGATCCCTTGATTTGCTCTGCAGAGCGGAGGGCCCTCGGTTCATCACTTTAATTCAATACAGGAGGACAAGAGAGAAAAGAGTTGTCACTGAATGTGGAGCAAATCTTGTAGCCCAATTTCTGTAATTTTTTCTAATTTGCAATAGTGTTTAGACAAGTTTTAGTTATTTGAATTATTGATAGTTTCCTCTAAAAAACAAAATCAGAAAATTGGCATAAAATATTCTGCATCTTTATATTTGCAAAAATAATAATGTTTCAAAGCACTGAAACGTTTATGCAGAAATTATATGGAGCATAGAAACAAGAATCAAGTAAAAAATGTCAGATTCAATTTCAGGTCAAAATCATTAAGAAATGGCTCAATTCATAACTGAACCTGACAACTTGTGAAAATATGTAGAAAAGTGTAATAAGACATTTTGTTACGGGAGTGCAGTAGTAGACAGGAACAGAAGAGTAGTGTAGGTAATCTAGCACCTTGATGCAGGAGCGTTGCCGCATTCTGGAATAACAAAGACAAGTTGGCAGATATTTTAATACAACAGAAGTGTGTGTGTGTGTGTGTGTGTGTGTGTGTGTGTGTGTAGTACCAGGAATAGCTGAGACGGGTTTATAGTCAGATATCTTGTACGTTTCTCTTGCACATTTTGTAGGTCATTATCACATTTTAGAAAAAAATCCAAACCTTGAATGAATATATACATAAATGGCCAGCAACCTAATGGCTTGATACTATCAAGATAAAAGAAGGGCAGTGAGCCCCATAGGGGTGAATGGACCCCATGACCATCGTGAGGGTGCAAGGTTAGGAAGGGGTTAATTGGTTGAACTGGGATAGGGGATAGTTAGGGCTATTGGATTGGTGGAAGGAAGATGTAGGGGGATTGGAGGGGAGCAGGGAAGGGGTGGGGGGTTGTGGGAGGTATAAGAGAGGGGGGTGGACTGATTACCTCCCCTTTCGTCGCTGGAAAGTTGTGTCCCCAGGACGTGCTGCCTGCTGCTATGACTGACCTTCATGCCCTGTTAGAGATGGTGCGGGGGGCCTCCGAGGTCCTCGGCGTGGAAGTTCTGCGGCAGCAGCTGGTGGCGGTCTGTGGAGCTGGAGCGGTACAGCCTGCTACTCCTGCGCCCGGACCGCAGCTACGTGCTCGGCGGGCGCGACCGCCGGAGCGCTACTCCCCCAGTGGGAGGGGGAGAGAGAGATCTAGGAGCCCCTACGGGGACCCTCCGGGACAGCGGAGCCCTCCATCTGACCAGGGGGAGCTGCCGGCCGCCAGGAGGAATCCTCGACGGAGATCCCGCGGGTCGGGGGTGGGCGGAGCCTCGGCGGGGCCCACTTCCGGTCCGCGGCCAGCACAGTCCAGGACCGGACCAGCGATCACAGCAGCCCCCAGTGAAGTGCCGGCTGGGGGTGGCGCTCGTCGAGGTGTATCACGGACGGAGACTCCCTGCAGACGGCAGGGGAGAGCGACAGGTCGGCGGATGGGTGATGTGGGGAGCGGCGACGTGAGGAGCTTGGAGGAGGGGTACGGTGGCCCGGAGGCACGGATGAGGTCCACAGTCACGGTCCCCGCCAGCAAGGATCGGGCTGGGGGGGGTTCCCAGCGCCGGTCAGATGCAGCACGGCCTTCCTGCAGTCGGCAGGGAGGGAGCCCACTGAGGACGGCGGCAACCACAGCAGCGCAGCAGGCGCCCATGGAGACAGCGAGGAAGGACGGCGGCAGGGCGCCACGGCGTGAGAAACGAAAAAGGTCGAGCAGGAGGCGCCCGGAGGAGCAGGGTGCGGTGACCGTGGGGGTTGACGGCCGCCAGGTGCAGGCTGTCCCCTCGCTGGTCCCCCCTGAAGACTTCGGCAGCACGTCAGATTCCGGCAGTGACGATGGAGCGGCGGCAGCGGCAGGTCGGGCAGAACGGCGGCAGGACGATCGTGGTACGGCTGTGCCGGCGTCGGTCCCACGGCAGCCTGGTGAGCAGACGACTGACATGTTTAATGCTGTGTGTAGTGGGGGCGGGGGTTCCGTCGCGGGCAGTGTGGCTCAAGGGGCGAGTGTGGTCGGGCAGGCTGGTTTCCCGGGCCCGGAGTTTTGGGGGCAACTTTTGGGGGCGTTACAGGGGTTGTCGGCGGAGCGGGTTAGTCGGACCGGGCCGGGGGCTCCGGTGGGGGCATGGGTGGGCCCCACGGAGGTGGTGCAGACTGAGGCGGCGGTGAGCGGGGTGTCGGTGCGGGACCCTGCCTCGGCGGTGGGTGCGGGAACGGCGGCCAGTGGGACGGCTGACGTGGGTGCGAGCAAGGAGGCGGAAAAGGAAAAAGAAAAGGAGGATGAGGTTGTGCGGTTGGATGATAGGGCACGGAGTGAAATTTACGTGTGTTTTGAAGGGCAGTTAGGGGTTCACTTGAAGAAGGAGGTGAGGGAAAAGATTTGGAAGGGGGAGTATGTGGAAATTTTTTCCTTGCTTCCCTTGGAGAAGTTTAATTTGGATAAGGTGAAACCCAGTGATACAAAAAAGGAGAAAGAGGATGAGGAAAAACGAAGGTATAGATTGATCCCGAGGACGTTCACTAACTGGCTACAGGCCTTTGCGATCTTAGCCAGCGTGATCGGGGAAAAGGAGCCGGAGCATTGTTCCGCCCTATTTGGTTATATGGACGCGATTGGGGAGGCGTATAGAGTGTATGGCGGTTTAGGGTGGCTAAGATATGATGAGCAGTTCCGGCAACGGAAGGCTCTGCGGCAGGGTGTCCAGTGGGGCCACAAGGATATTTCTTTGTGGATGCGGTTAATGACGGCTCCGGCTCAGCCCTTTCGAGGGGGTGCCGGGAGCCCGGGTGCGAGCGGCGGGTCCTCGGCTGGACAGAAAAAGGGGGCTTGTTGGCAGTATAACGAGGGACAGTGTAAGTTTGGGGCCTCGTGTCGGTTTAAACACGAGTGTTCCGGATGTGGAGGGTCCCACCCCTTGGCCAGGTGCTTCAAAAAAGGAAAAGGAAAGGCGGGGGAGGGGTCTGGAAAGAGGGAGGACGCCAGTGAGAGTAGAGGCGATGCTTCCCTATTTAAATAGGTATCCGGATGTTAGGGCGGCGGAGTTGTTGGCAAGGGGTTTTACGGAAGGTTTTCGGATTCCGTTTGAATCTGAGGCGCCGGTGTTTCGCCCGGGGAATTTGAGGTCCGCAAAAGAACATCCGGCGGTGGTGAAGGAAAAGCTGCAAAAGGAGGTGGAATTGGGGAGGATGGCGGGTCCATTCCAGGACCCGCCATTCTCCAATTTAAGGATTTCCCCCCTTGGGGTGGTGCCTAAGAAGGAGCCGAACAAATTTCGGCTCATTCATCATTTATCTTATCCGGCGGGATTGTCGGTGAATGATGGGATATCGCCAGAGTTGTCGGCAGTTTCTTATGTATCTTTTGATAAGGCTTTGGAGCTGGTAAGGGTTGCCGGGCGGGGGGCCCTGATGGCAAAGGCGGATGTGGAAGCAGCTTTTCGTTTACTCCCGGTGCATCCAGAGAGCCTTCATCTCTTAGGGTGCATGTGGGATGGTGAATACTATGTTGATCGCTGCCTGCCGATGGGCTGTTCCATTTCGTGTGCTCATTTTGAGGCATTTAGTACTTTTGTGGAATGGGTAGTCAAAGATGTGGCAGGAGTCCATTCTGTGATTCACTATCTGGATGACTTCTTTTGCGTGGGTCCGGCGGGCTCTTCGGTCTGCTCCTTGTTGTTGTTCACGTTAGAGCGGATCGCGCGGAGCCTAGGTATTCCGTTGGCGAAGGAAAAAACAGAAGGGCCGGCGACGGCCCTATGTTTCTTAGGGATTGAAATTGATACACTGGCAATGGAATGCCGATTGCCGGAGGGGAAGCTTCTGGATTTGAAGGCGTCGGTGCGGGTTTTGTATCAGGCCAAGAAGGTGCGGTTGCGGGATTTGCAGTCAGTGCTTGGAAAATTGAATTTCGCTTGTCGCATTATGCCGATGGGGCGGATCTTTAATAGGAGGCTGGCAAGTGCAACCGCGGGGGTGAAAGCTCCAAATCACTTTGTCAGAGTGACCAAAGTGATGAAAGGGGATTTGTTGGTTTGGGAGATTTTCTTGGACCGGTACAACGGTCGGACCCTTTGGATGAGCGAGGCTTTGTCCAATAGCCAGTTGGAGTTGTACACGGATGCGGCTGGAGCGACCGGTTTTGGGGCAATTTTTCAGACGCACTGGTGTGTTGGAAAGTGGCCACGGCTTTGGGTGGAGGCAGGTCTGGTGAGGAATTTGGCTCTGCTGGAATTGTTTCCCATCATTGTAGCAGTGGAGTTATGGGGCCCCGTTTTTTCAGGAAGAAGGGTTTGCATGCATTGTGACAACATGGCGGTGGTGCATTCCATTAATGCGCTGTCGGCAAAATCCCCGCCGGTTGTGGGGTATTTGAGGCACTTGGTGTTGAGGTGTTTGGAGTTGAACATTTGTGTGGTGGCCCGGCACGTGCCGGGGATTCGAAATGAGGTGGCTGACGCGCTATCACGATTTCAGTTTTGCAGGTTCAGGAAGCTGGTGCCGGGAGCGGACGCGGATGGAGAACCTTGTCTGGAATGGCTGTGGGACCTGGCATCGGTGTAGCATTTGAGGGGATTAGGAGATCGGTGGCTGAGGCTACTTGGTGCCGATATCAGGCGGTGTGGAAGGAATGGGCGGAGTTGGAAAGGGGAGATTTTATGGAGTCGGGTTACAAGGGCCGGGTGTTGGGGGTCCTGGTGTTCATTAGTGGGGATTTTTCGGCAGGTCGGTCCATTTCGGTGATTGGTGGCAAGTTGGCGGCGTTGGCCTTCTTATTTCAGATGCAAGGGGTTCGGGACGCGACTAAGGATTTTCTGGTGCGGCAGGCAATGAAGGGTTTTCGGAAAGGGGCCCAGTCGCGTGACATGAGGCGGCCGGTGTCATTGCCATTGTTGGGGCGTTTAGTGGGATGTTTGGGGGAATTGTGTTCATCTCCTTTTGAGCGAGTGTTGTTTTCGGTAGCTTTTGTATTGGCGTTTTTTGGTGCTTTTCGCATTGGGGAGTTGGTTAGCCTGTCCAAGCAAGCGATGGGTGGTTTGATGATGGAGGATGTAATGCTGGGGGAGGATAGAGTGGAATGTCGGCTTCGTTTTTCGAAGACGGATCAGAGGGGACGGGGGCGCTTAGTGGTGTTGTTTGCGTTACCGGGGCACCAACTGTGTCCGGTGGTACAGGTTTCGGAGTTCTTAAAGGTGCGCGGAGGTTACCCTGGCGTTTTCCTGCGGCATGCGGACGGATTGGCCTTGTCGCGTTACCAATTCATTGCGGTGCTGAAGACGGCTTTAGCACGGGTGGGGGAGGAGCCCAGTGAGTACGGGTCTCACTCCTTCCGGATTGGGGCGGCAACGGAAGCCGCCAGGTGGGGTTTGAATGAGGATTGTATCCGGCGGATTGGGAGGTGGGAGTCTTCCAGGTTTCGCTTGTACATTAGGCCTCACTTGGTCAGGTGATGTTGCAGGAGTGGGGGATTCCTGGTTTGCGTTGATGCGGTTATGTGACAATTTACTTGGCTGTTGCTGTTTTTATTCGTGGTTCTTTATATTTTGTAGGTCCATGCCTTGTGTGGCTCCTCGGGCACTCCTACGTGTATTGGGGAGCGTTGCGAGCGGATGTGCGTCGTGACGGTCGGCAGCTCGGAGTGTCGGTGTCGGAAGCCCGAGTTAAGTGGCTCGGAATTCGGGGCATGACCTGGGGTAGAGTGCGCCCAGAGGTGGCTTACTTTAGCCGTATGGATCGTGACCCTGATGTGTTAATTTTGCACGTGGGTGGGAACGATCTGGGAGTAAGGTCGGCGAGGGAATTGAAAAGGGACATAAAGCTGGACCTGTTACATTTGTGGAGGGCGTTCCCGGGCATAGTCATTGTTTGGTCGGACATTATAGCTCGGACGCAGTGGCGTTTTGGCAGGTCGGTGGACCGTATCAATAGGGCTCGGAGCAAGCTGAACCGGGCAATTGGAAGGTTTGTGGCGAGAAATGGTGGGTTGGTGGTGCGGCATCGAGAATTGGAGGAGGACACGGAACAGTATCTGAGGAGAGATGGGGTTCATCTGACCGAGGTGGGTCTCGATTTATGGATGTTGGGTTTGAGGGATGGCCTGGAGCAAGCGCTGGGGGTGTGGGGGGCCCGGGCCAAGTAAGGGGGTCACTTGGCCGGTCTGTGGCGGGGGGATAGGTCCGTCTGAGAGGTTGGGAGTACCGACAGTTGGTTGGTTGGTACGAAGTCGCTCAAGGGGAGTGGCTTCGGATTGGATGGGAACTTGTGGGCGGATGTCCCGCAGGTTCTGGGAAGGGGTAATTAACGATGGAACGTTGTTACCCCTCACCTTTGGGCCGGGTGGTTACGGCCGAGGTGGTCCTCTGGGCCGGTTTGGAGGTTACGGCCGGGGGGTTATGAAGGATGGTTGGCCTCTCGGACGGATCTATCGGTGTGTATGGTTATACGGGTATATATGTATAAGGTTTAAGTAACAATTGAGTGGCATGTTGAGCCACGAGTTTTGGTATACATATATACGGTAAATAAAACTGTGGCCATTCCTGCAATAAAGTCGTGGTTCGAGTCTTTATTTTAGGTAGATATGGTTGGGTGCTTTGTATGGTAACCTGCTTATCCCTTATAGATGCGTCAAGAAGGGCAGTGAGCCCCATAGGGGTGAATGGACCCCATGACCATCGTGAGGGTGCAAGGTTAGGAAGGGGTTAATTGGTTGAACTGGGATAGGGGATAGTTAGGGCTATTGGATTGGTGGAAGGAAGATGTAGGGGGATTGGAGGGGAGCAGGGAAGGGGTGGGGGGTTGTGGGAGGTATAAGAGAGGGGGGTGGACTGATTACCTCCCCTTTCGTCGCTGGAAAGTTGTGTCCCACCCGCCCGCCCTGATGTTATGTATATAAAAACAAACAAAAAAAAAAAAAAGAAAAAAGGAAAAAGAGGAAAACATTGTGTAAAAAATAAAAAAAAAAAAAAAAAAGGAAAGACTGGAGAATATAAGATTGATTTGCCAAGTTGTTTTGTCACAGCGGGGGGATAGGTCCGTCTGAGAGGTTGGGAGTACCGACAGTTGGTTGGTTGGTACGAAGTCGCTCAAGGGGAGTGGCTTCGGATTGGATGGGAACTTGTGGGCGGAGGTCCCGCAGGTTCTGGGAAGGGGTAATTAACGATGGAACGTTGTTACCCCTCACCTTTGGGCCGGGTGGTTACGGCCGAGGTGGTCCTCTGGGCCGGTTTGGAGGTTACGGCCGGGGGGTTATGAAGGATGGTTGGCCTCTCGGACGGATCTATCGGTGTGTATGGTTATACGGGTATATATGTATAAGGTTTAAGTAACAATTGAGTGGCATGTTGAGCCACGAGTTTTGGTATACATATATACGGTAAATAAAACTGTGGCCATTCCTGCAATAAAGTCGTGGTTCGAGTCTTTATTTTAGGTAGATATGGTTGGGTGCTTTGTATGGTAACCTGCTTATCCCTTATAGATGCGTCAAGCAGAGATGACCCTGGTGGACATCTAGGCTGCACAAAATCGACCTTCCTACAGAGCGTTCATCCATCAAGTCGCCATGGCTCGAGATCAAGCTGAAGGCCGTTAAAATGAAAATAAAAAAATGCTTACTCAAAAAGTATCAGAACAAAAATATAAAAAATACCTAAATACAGTTACACGTACTCTAAATAACTGAGATTTTAAGAAGAAAGCATAGTAGTGCAGTGCCAGTTATGCAGACCCCTGATGAGACCATTTTGACATTGGCACAGCAGGTTCCCAATCATTATATTTGCTATGAGAACTGCAAAGAATCCCATGATTGCTAGATTGTCCTGTATAATGGCCTTCAGAGGTAGTCATGAGCTGTCAATATATAGTTCAATCACTGGTCCAATCATTGCATGTACTAATTGCACAAGAGCAGCGAACACAAATATGTAGTCACCTAGACAGCCAGGACACATCCATTCTCAGCACTGGGAGGGTGCCAGCTTTCAGGCTTTGAGTGACACATAATAACTGCCCAATAACCCGTAGTTAGCCTGCCCATGAGAGTTTACAAATCTTAAGGCAGGCTTTACACGCTGCGACATCGTTAGCAATTGCTAGCGATGTCGAGCGCGATAGCACCCGCCCCCGTCGTACATGCAATATCTGGTGTTTGCTGCCGTAGCGAACATAATCGCTACGGCAGCGTCACACGCACATACCTGGTCGGCGACGTCGCTGTGACCACCGAACAATCCCTCCTTCAAGGGGGAGGTGCGTTCGGCGTCACAGCGACGTCACCGCGACATCACTAAGTGGCCGCCCAATAGAAGCGGAGGGGCGGAGATGAGCGGGACATAACATCCCGCCCACCTTCTCGCTTCCGCATTGCCGGTGGACGCAGGTAAGAAGATGTTTGTCGTTCCTGCGGTTTCACACACAGCGATGTGTGGTGCTGCAGGAACAACAAACAAAGTCGTATCTGCAGCAGTAACGACATTATGGAAATGAACGATGTGACACAGATCGGCGATTTTTTACGCTTTTGCGCTGGTTCATCGTCGCACCTAGGATTTACACATTGCGATGTTGCTACCGGCGCCGGATGTGCGTCACTAACAACATGACCCCGACGATATATCGGTCGCAACGTGTAAAGCCCGCCTAAGCCCCTTAAATTGTAAAATTGCCTGACTAATATGGACATGCTATAACAGAAGCTGTAAAATCATAACTTTATATTATTAATCATAATGGGGGAATCCAAACCATAAAATTCGGTGTCCGTGCTGGGAAGTCCACGTTACTGTTGTGGTTTGGCCACCCAGATAAAAAAAACTAGTTAAAAGAAAGCAAAATAAAGATTGAAGCAAAAGAATTATACTTGATGGGGAAAGGAGTGAATATGCATCAGATCTAATGAGCAAACCTAGAAGTAGCATGACAGTCATATGGGAGACTCCGTAAGAATAATTGTCCTGCTTTAATCCCCCTAGCTGTTTCTACCAATATGTTACAGCACAATGTTTGAGTCCCCATAGACTTATATTGGGTTTGGTGTAAGGACAGATGTTCGGGTTCATGTCCGGTACCGAACCATACTTTTTGCTTACATCCGGCTGGACCTGCTGAACCTGAACTTCTCTGGATTTGCCCATCTCTCGTTATTAAATATAATACATGCATTAAAAGGCAATCTAATATAAAAAGCTGAATGTATGTGTGTGTGTGTGTGTGTGTGTGTGTGCGTGTGTCCGCTTAAGGAAACCACACCGTCACATGTACAATCACGAAATTTTGCACAGACACCCCATTTGACTAAGGGAACGTCATAGACTATGTTTTGAGGGGAAATGTTTAACCCCATGTTTTACAGTTATTCGCCAAAAAACCTGCCTCCATTAAAGTCAATGGAACTGGAAGCCACAATGCAGCCAGAACTTCAGAAGATTGTTGGCATCTCACAATGCAGCCAGGGAAAGAGCATAGATGCAGACAGAGACAGAGGGACGGAGAAAGAGACAGAGGGACGGCGAAAGAGACAGACGGACGGGGAAAGAGACAGACGGACGGGGAAAGAGACAGACGGACGGGGAAAGAGACAGACGGACGGGGAAAGAGACAGACTGACGGTGAAAGAGACAGACGGACGGGGAAAGAGACAGACGGACGGGGTAAGAAACAGACAGGGAAAAACAGGCAGAAACAGACAAATACAGACAAATGGACAGACAGAGAAAGGGATAGACACAGGGAAAGAGACAGACAGACAAAAAAAATAGAGAGAGAGATAGACAGAGACTGGGAGAGAGACAGAGAAACAGTTACTATGCCGAGTGCTACAACTAGTATTGATATAAGAAAAAGATATAAGTCCCCACTGTGATCATATATTACATACTCATGTGCTATTTTTACACTATAGTAATGCTCACATATAATCTTTGTAGGTGATGCGCTATTTTATATATAATAATATTGATTATATGCGCAGAACCTATCACAATAAATCAATAAAGTGCATATAGGCAATAACGAATGTTTTTCTTACATTAATAATGTGGATTATAGGTATGTATATGTAATTGATATATCTATATACGGGAGGTAACCAGTGATGTGCGGTTAATATCAGCAACAGTTTATATGCAAAAAGGCAATCAATTATATATGTGCATCTGATATAAGAAATTCACAAGAGCATAAATAATGTTTGGTAAATGTTTTCCAGGACTAACATATTGACATGGACTGGGCGTGCAAATTGTAGCCTGAGGAACATGCATACAGTATCTGCCCATCCTTAACTGGTACATCCAGCTGCTTCATAAAGGCAGTAGAGGTAAGAAGACGAAAGCCGGTGTGGTGTTGGTGTCGCGGGCGGGGAGGACGCCACTGCGCTGTGCTCGCTAACGCTCGGGTCCGGCACTGCTGCGGCTGCTGCTCGGTGGCTCGAGCGGCGCTCCTCGCCCGTGAGTGAAAGGGGTGGTTGGTTTGGGGGATTTAGTCCGTGACGCCACCCACGGGTCGTGGTGAAGATGGGCACCACCGCTGCTGATGACGGGGATCCCGGGAGCGATGGTAGGGACCAGATGGGATGTTGTTTTCCCCCTCCGTGGGTAGGGGTCGGTGGTCCCGGGGCCCGATGATGTGACGGGGAGGCAGGGTTGGTGAGGTGCAGGGTTGCAGGGACAGCGTGGCGCGGTGCCAGATAGCATGGGTGTACTCACTCAGTAAGAAAGGTACAAAGTCCTCGGTAAACCAAACGGCTGGATGGACGGGTCCCACAGTCGGCTGCAGTGTCTCTCCCCGGACAGGTGATGGCGGCTGTCTTTTCCTGCACCTTGGTGTTCTCGTTTGACTACTATGGATCCCCAACGGTAGTCCGCTCCCCGGTGTATGGGTACCGGAGGAGCCTGTTTGCCCGCAGGCGCTGGCCCTTGGGTCTCTAGCCTTAGGCGGTAGCTGTATACCCTCACGGTGTGGCCGGTTGCCTTCAATCGGGACTTTTGCTGTTATGAAACCCCTGGGGTTCCAGTCACATTCGGATCTGACTATTGTCGGTGGCTCCAAGCCTGGTCGGGGTCCGATGGCCCTGCCTGTGTGTGCTGGTTTCACTTCGCTCCCCGGTCGGTACCGGCGGGCCGTCGCCCGACCCCGGTCCTACGGTTCCGCGTTGCTCCACCACTCCTGTAGGCGGCCACCACCGTCTGCCAACCTTGCTGTCAGTGCCTGGGCCACAAACCCAGACACCCAAGTGTTCACTCCTCTCACTTCAACCTCCAAGACTAAACTGTCACTTTTCCCGCCTCCAGACCTGTGAACTCCTCGGTGGGTGGAGCCAACTGCTTAGCTCCGCCCCACCTGGTGTGGACATCAGACCCTGGAGGGAGGCAACAAGGGTTTTGTGTTTGGCTGGTGTCCCTGTCTAATGGGGGTGGGGTATTTGCGTGTTATCTGTGACGACCTGGCTAGGTCAGGGCGCCACATTGGGACCAAACAAACAAGTTGAAAATTCCAGATATTTTAAACTGTTAGTTATAGAATTGGGCAAATTTATTAGAGTAAAATTGAATTTTACTCGAATTTGACAAAAAAAACCCAGATTCTCCAAAATGTGGATTTTTTTGCAATTTGCTCCTTGTGAATTCAGCAAAATGGCAGTTGAATTTGCAGCATGATATTACTAATGCTCTCCTCAGCACTCACCTCTCTAGAATTCTCTGTTGATCTCTTCTTATTGCCATCAAATGCTGAAACCCCGAACATCTTCACGCTAGGTGAGGACTTCTGGCCGTGACCCCAGAAGTCCCAGCCCCAGTAGTCCTGGCCTAGAATTTGATTTTAGGCCGAGGACATCTCTGCACATGTGCATTGTAAGGTCACGTTAAAACTGACGTCACGACATGTGCCATAACCTTTCAAAGCCAGGATTTCCGGAATTCCCGGCCTTATGTAAAGATGCCCAGGTTTTCAGTGAACAAATGCCATTAAAGATTGTTGATGAAAAAAAAAAAAAAAAAAGGTCTGATGTCATTTCCTTCTTCAATATGTTCTTCATTGTATGCAGGAGAGCAGACAGCTGCAGAACTAGTGTATGCAGGAGAGCAGACAGCAGCTGCAGAACTACAAGGCTCAGCATCCTCCATCCAGGACTGTATGCAAAAGTTTTTTGCCCAAAAGAAAAAAAAGAAAATGACCTAGGCTTCGCTATATTTTTGTATGCTAGCCAGGTACAGCAGGCAGGTACAGGCTGCCCCCAACCCCCAGCTGCCTATTTGTACCCGGCTGGGAACCAAAAATATAGGGAAGCCCTTTTTTTTTTATTTCATGAATTTCATGAAATAATTAAAAAAAAAATGACGTGGGCTTCGCCCAATTTTTGAGTCCAGCCGGGTACAACTAGGCAGCTGGGGATTGGAATCCACAGTGCAGGGTGCCCATGCTTTCTGGGCACCCCCGCTGTGAATTGCAGTCCGCAGCCGCCCCAGAAAATGGCGCTTTCATAGAAGCGCCATCTTCTGGCACTGTAGCCAACTCTTCCAGCTGCCCTGGTGACGGTGGCTCGCTGGGTAATAATGGGGTTAGGGCTAGCTGTATATTATCAGCTGGCCCTAAGCCCGAAATTCATGATGTCACGCCAATATTAGACATGGCCACCATGAATTTCTAGTAAAGAAAAAAAAAACCACAACACACAGAAAAATATTTTTATTAGAAATAAAACACAACACAATTAGTGACTCCATCTTTATTGAAATAAAGAACCCTCCTCCGCAGTAATCCTGGGTCAAGGGTCCCGCGCCATCCAATCCGGATCCAATATCATCTGATCGGTTTGCTGATGATGTCAGGTTAAAGGACGTGAATCACATCACACAGCAGCTGATTGTATAAAAGCCGATTGTACAATCAGCTGATGCATCAGTAGAAAAAAAAAAAAAATACTGAGTCACCTCCGTGCTGATTACCGGCAGCTCCTGGAGCGATCGGACGGGAGTCTGATCCTGTCCCATCGCTGCAGGAGCTGCCGGTAATCAGCTGATGAAGTCTCCTGACGGCAGGATCAGCTGATAAGTTAAGCCGGCCGGGCACTAAAAAGCCGGCGACACCGTGAGAATTATGATCAGCTGATGCGTCAGGTGATACAATGAGAGATTGTTCGGTGAATAGGTAATTGTATGTGATGCTGCCGTAGCGATATTGTTCGCTGCGGCAGCGATCACCCCGTGACGCGCCACCGACGTGGGCAGGTTCTATCGCTCGCGACATCGCTAGCGATGTCGCAGCGTGTAAAACCTGCTTTAGTCTAGGAGGAGTGTCAGCATCAGAAACCCAAAAGAACTGACCGATACTGAGTATGACGGGGTACAGAACCCTAGGTCAGGAGCAGATTCAATGACCTGATAATTAACCTGGGAAGGAGAGTATCTTTATAAACTTCCCTAAGAGCTCAGAGATTGAAAGTGACAGAACACCGCGGGAGATAGGGCTTTCCAGTAAAGCAGCCCACTAAAATCCCAAGTGCCAGCCATCAAGAGCACAGCTACGCTAAAAATTTAATGAGCGCGGCCCCAACAGCTTCAAGCCAGGGGGCCACAACAGAGAACTAACTTGTGCATGGAGGCGGCTCCGGATTACCAAGTGACACCGGTGGGCGCGGACACCTGGACAGGCTCGCCCGTAGTGACTGTGATGCACAGAGTCTCTGTTTTATCCTCAGTGTGAGTGTCTGCTTTATAATCCTCATCCAGAACCACTACTACCCACAGTGAGTACCCTGGTTCCCCTGCACCCTGCGCTCCCAAATATCGCACCAAAACCCCAGAGGCCGGGGATTTCCCTACCTGCGGAGGGACTGACACATTGCTGCTCCACACCATCTGCCCTGGTACTCCTTCCAGAAGCGGCAGTATTCCGATTACCGCAACCCGCAGGTGGAGTCACAAACTTCTCCCCTGTAAATAAACCCCTTTCAAAGATCGGAGTGTCTGCAGAGCCCGGGTCTGGACCCCTTGAGCCACGACCACCCCGGATCCGAGCACCCCGGTCTACACCAGGGTGGCACAGTAGCGCCCCACGGGGCAGGGTTTTTTAACCTACTCGTTACCGGGCCAGGGGTGCAGATCCTCTGTGTCGTCACTGGGTGGCCTGGCCCGGTTCCGTTGTCCCGAGGAGTACAGGAAGTCTACCGCCTCGTGCTCGGCTGCAGCCGAGCCGCTCCGGTCCGGGCTCGTTTGGTGGGAGGCTCGAGCGCCTCTGGACCCGGGGGTCACGTCGCTCTGCAAGGGGATGCTGGCGATCTCGACGGGGGTGGTTAGGTAGGTGTACGGCCGGAGCCGTGTTTGAGTTCGTGACGCCACCCACGGGACGTGGTGAAGGTGTAGACACCACCGCTGCAGTTACGGGGGCACCAGGGGGAGATGGTCGTGCAGCAAGATGTTAACGCCTCCGTGGGCAGGGATGGTGGCCCCGGGATCCACTTGGGGAGAGTGATAGTTGGGCGGTGCAGGGCGTTGCGCGGCCGGATGGCACTGTTGTACTCACGATTACTGACACACACAAGTCTCTGATGAACAAAGTTGATGGTGGTCGGTGCCCGCAGCCGGCTGCGTCTTGTCCCCCGCCCGGGTTGGTTGTCTTGGCCTTCTTCCTGCACCTTGTTATGTTTGTGTAGACTGCCTCTGCCTTAGCAACGGGAGTCCGCTCCCCGGCTGTGTATGTGTCGGTAGAGTCCGTTTGCCCGCAGGCGCTGGCCCGTGGGATCTCTCTGCCTGTGCGGTGGCTTTCCATCCACCTCGGTGGGCTGTTGCCTTCTTTCGGGTCTTGGGATGGGAAAGGACCTAAGGACCAGACCTCAATCAGTGAATTCAACATGGTCCAGTGGCTTCTGGGCCTCATTCTGGGTCTGAGTACCCCCCCTGGTGCTCCGGTTTCCAGTCGGTTCTCCGGTTCGGTACCAGCGGGCCACTACCCTGTCCCGGTCCCTTACAGTTCCACCTGGCCGTCTTCCCAGCTCCTCCAGACCAGGCCACCGCCTGCCTCCTAGCCAAGGTACCAGGGCTACGACCCTGGCACCTGTCAGTTTCCGCTGCAGACCTGTCACCACAGGCCTGCTGCACACTCCTCCTCTCATCTCCACTGTTCACTATCGACTACTGAACTTGACTGACTACTGTTTCTCCTGCCTCAGGCCCTCTGGACTCCTCGGTGGGCGTGGCCAACCACCTGGCTCTGCCCCCCTGGTGTGACCATTAAGCTCTGAGGGAGGTGACTAGGTTTTAATGTGGTTGGCTGCTGTTACCTTTTTAGGGGAAAAGGTGTTATGCGGGGCCTATCTGTGACTACCTGGCTAGTCCAGGGCGTCACACTCCCCCTTGGTTAATCACAGACCGTCCGCGGGCTGTCCGACCACCACCGTTTATTTTAACTGAAAAAGATAAAAAGAGAAAACATACAATTATAATAACATTATTTTCATTTTTCAAGTATATGTGAGGTTTCTTCCCTTGCAGGAGGCATTTTGCTTGAACCGTTGCTAACATTTTTATTACAACTGGAAACGGGACGGGACCGGGTCCTTTCAGTCACCCACCCAAGCAAACCTGCCCCTTGATGCTGCCTCTAAGAAACAGGCAGCACCCCTTTTCCCCAGTCCAGGAAACAGGAACGGGTCCGGGTATTGCCCAAACAGGCCGGGTACAAAGTTCCATACCCGGCAGTCTCTCCAGAGGCCCCATGTCCAGGGGACCCCTGACCCGGAGGATTGTCACCGGTTTTATTGGTGACAGGGCCTCGGCCATCACATTCCCGCAGGCCCTTCCTCCAGCCTGCCTCTCCGGAGGCTGTGGGACCAGAAAGGGTGGTCTGGGACTTATTTACAAACAGGGTTACTCCGCTGCCGATGCTGCCTTCTCCAGCTACTTTCTCACAGTCCACCACAGGGCAGCACGGGTTCCCAATGCCACTTCACTCACGGGTGACTGTCCAAAAAGACCCCGTCTTCCACTGCCTGCAGTGCAGGTACGGTAACCGGGCTTTGTAACGGGAACTGTCCTCGCGCCAACTTAACTCACTTGCCTTCCTCCACCGGGGGCTCCGACCCCTGATGGCGCCCTCTGCGGCTCCGACCGCAGTGGCGTTCAACAAGTATGGCAAGGTCCTCCTCCTTCCACCCGTGTGCTGGATGGCGTCTCCCGGGAACATGGGGACGTTCAACAAAGGTAGGAGTCTTTTTGCTGGAGCAGGTCCTTTTAAAACTTTAAAACATTTAACTGTAAAACCTTAAAACTTTGGAGGTTAACTTGCGGTAGTTCTCACCATTGCAGGGGACCACACTGCGCCATCGTCGGACGGGTTATCGGGCTCCCCTTCCAGGTGCAATAGATCCCTGGACTATGGACCTCCATCGGGAACGGCGGCGGGGGCAGTGTAAATGGTACCTCTTCTTCGATGAGTTGCGCTACTCCGGGCTCACTTGTCACGGTACTGGCGGGCTCCAGCTCCCAACTGATGAGGGACGACATGGGGGTCTGTATGGCTTTGTCGTGGCACGGCACTGCGGCTGAGACCCTCTGTTCACGGGCTCACACCACAGCCACCATCCTCCGGACCTCCGCCTTCCAGTCAAGCACCTGCTGCAGAGTCTGTGCCCTTACCCGGACACAGAATCGGCTCAGCTCCCGCTCCAACCAAGCAGCGGTTCCTGCGGGGAGCTCGTTCGGGTGATGGTCCTCCAGATCAAAAGCTACTCCGCCTCTGCCGCTTCTGGGTCCTGCCACTCCGGTGACAGGCACCGCTCCGCTCGCCTCCCTGAACGCCGACATCCTTTTCCTCTCCCACGGTCATCAGCAGCCGGCGATTCACCCGCTCCCTCTTGGTCTTTTCACGGCCTTCCCTTTTTCCGCTGGGCAGCTTCGCTTTGCGACTGCTCACTTTCTCTACAAGGCCGCATTCTCTGGGGGCGGGGCCTCCGCTTTCGCACCCTTTCTGTGGGGAAGAAGACTCTGGCGGGAATCTTCGCGCCAAAAGATGGCGGCAAGATGGCGGACTCTCCAAGTTATGCAACGGATCACCGCTGACTTCAACTTCAAGGCGCACTTCACTGGGTAAGTGAATGGATTAAATCCTGTTCGTGATGCCAGAAGAGTCGATGTGTACCGCCCCGCGCTCGGCTACAGCCAAGCCGCTCGGGTCCGGGCTCGTTTGGTGACCGGGGGGTCACGTTGCTCTGCAAGGGGATGCTAGTGATCTCGATGGGGGTGGTTTGGTAGGTGTACGGCCGGAGCCGTGTTTGAGTTCGTGACGCCACCCACGGGATGTGGTGAAGGTGTAGACACCACCGCTGCAGTTACGGGGGAACCCGGGGAAGATGGTCGTGCAGCAAGATGTTAACCCCTCCGTGGGCAGGGATGGTGGCCCCAGGACCCGCTTGGGGAGAGTGACAGTTGGGCGGTGCAGGGTGGTGCGCGGCCGGATGGCACTGTTGTACTCACGATTACTGATACACACAAGTCTCTGATGAACAAAGTTGATGGTGGTCGGTGCTCGCAGCCGGCTGCGTCTTGTCCCCCGCCCGGGTTGGTGGTCTTGGCCTTCTTCCTGCACCTTGTTATGTTTGTGTAGACTGCCTGTGCCTTAGCAGCGGGAGTCCGCTCCCCGGCTGTGTATGTGTTGGTGGAGTCCGTTTGCCTGCAGGCGCTGGCCCGTGGGATCTCTATTCCTGTGCGATGGCTTTCTATCCCCCTCGGTGGGCTGTTGCCTTCTTTCGGGTCTTGGGATGGGAAAGGACCTAATGTCCAGACCTCAATCATTGAATTCGACGTGGTCCAGTGGCTTCTGGGCCTCGTTCTGGGTCTGAGTACCCCCCCTGGTGCTCCGGTTTCCAGTTGGTTCCCCGGTTCGGTACAGGTGGGCCACTACTCTGTCCCAGTCCCTTACGGTTCCACCTGGCCGTCTTCCCGGCTCCTGTAGACCAGGCCACCACCTGCCTCCTAGCCAAGGTACCAGGGCTACGACCCTGGCACCTGTCAGTTTCCGCTGCAGACCTGTCACCACAGGCCTGCTGCACACGCCTCCTCTCAACTCCACTGTCCACTACCGACTACTGAACTTGACTGACTACTGTTTCTCCTGCCTCAGGCCCTCTGGACTCCTCGGTGGGCGTGGCCAACTGCCTGGCTCTGCCCCCCTGGTGTGACCATTAAGCTCTGAGGGAGGTGACTAGGTTTTAATGTGGTTGGCTGCTGTTACCTTTTTAGGAGGACAGGTGTTATGCAGGGCCTATCTGTGACTACCTGGCTAGTCCAGGGTGTCACAGAAGCAGTCATGGCCAAAAGTTTTGAGAATGCTACAAATATTAATTTTTACAAAGTCTACTGCTTAAGTTTTTCTAATAGCAATTTGCATATACTCCAGAATGTCATAAAGAGTGATCAGGTTAACAGCAATTACTTGCAAACTCAATATTGGCTAAGAAAATGAACTTTAACCCCCAAAACACATTTCAACATCATTGCATTCCTGCCTTAAAAGGAGCAGCTAACATTGTTTTAGTGATTGTTCCATTAACACAGGTGTGGGTGTTGATGAGGACAGGGCTGGCGATCAATCAGTCATGATTAAGTAAGAATGACACCACTGGACACTTTAAAAGGAGGCTGGTGCTTGATATCATTGTTTCTCTTCAGTTAACCATGGTTATCTCTAAAGAAACACGTGCAGCCATCATTGCTCTGCACAAAAATGGCCTAACAGGGAAGAGTATCGCAGCTACAAAGATTGCACCTCAGTCAACAATCTATCGCATCATCAAGAACTTCAAGGAGAGAGCTTCCGTTGCCAAAAAGGCTCCAGGGCGCCCAAGAAGGACCAGCAAACGCCAGGACTGTATCTTAAAACTGTTTCAGCTGCGGGATCGGACTACCAGCAGTGCCGAGCTAGCTCAGCAATTGCAGCAGGCTGGTGTGAGTGCTTCTGCACGCACTGTGAGGCGGAGACTCTTTGAGCAAGGCCTGGTTTCAAGGAGGACAGCAAAGAAGCCACTTCTCTCCAGAAAAAACATCAGGGACCGACTGATATTCTGCAAAAGATACAGGGAGTGGACTGCTGAGGACTGGGGTAAAGTCATTTTCTCAGATGAATCCCCTTTTCGATTGTTTGGGACATCTGGAAAACAGCTTATTAGGAGAAGAAGAGGTGAGCGCTACCACCAGTCTTGTCTCATGCCAACTGTTAAGCATCCTGAAACGATTCATGTGTGGGGTTGCTTCTCAGCCAAGGGAAACGGCTCACTCACAGTCTTGCCTAAAAACACAGCCATGAATAAAGAATGGTACCAGAATGTCCTCCAAGAGCAACTTCTCCCAACTGTCCAAGAGTAGTTTGGCACCCAACAATGCCTTTTCCAGCATGATGGCGCACCTTGCCATAAAGCAAAGGTGATCACTAAATGGCTCATGGAACAAAACATAGAGATTTTGGGTCCATGGCCTGGAAACTCCCCAGATCTTAATCCCATTGAGAACTTGTGGGCAATCATCAAGAGACGGGTGGACAAACAAAAACCAACAAATTCTGGCAAAATGCAAGCATTGCTTATGCAAGAATGGACAGCTATCAGTCAGGATTTGGTCCAGAAGTTGATTGAGAGCATGCCAGGGAGAATTGCAGAGGTCCTGAAGAAGAAGGGTCAACACTGCAAATATTGACTTGCTGCATTAACTCATTCTAACTGTCAATATAACTTTTTGGTACTCATAATATGATTGCAATTATATTTCTGTATGTGATGTAAACATCAGACAAACACAATTAAAAACCAGAGGGCAACAGATCATGTGAAAATATAATTTTGGTGTCATTCTCAAAACTTTTGGCCATGACTGTAGTTGGGAGGTTAGGAAAGTCTATTAGGATTGTGACGCCACCTGTGGTACGCAGCCAGGGATGGGGCCACCGCTGCAGGGTCTCTCACAGTGGTAGATGTCAGGGTGCAGCCGGGATGGTGTCGCTCCCCACAGGCGGAGCGGGATTATCCCGGGGAGGATGGCGGGGGTAGTGGTAGTCCCCGTTGGTGCCGCAGCGCTGGGCGCCGGCGCCGGTAAAGGAGAGGCAGAGGCAGGTGTTTTTATTCACAGGTCTTTCAGACGCTGCCTTAGGTACCGTTCTCTGCCACAATGGGCTCCAGCCGATCCCGGATCCGTGAAAGGTCAAGTCCGGTGTGTGTGTCAGCTTGTGAGCTCTCTCCTCCTTTTTGTGCACTAAATATTGGATCCCCATGGCGTGAAGCACTTGAGGGTCCCGGTGACAGTAAAGTGTGTCCTGTTCTAAATGCTGATAGTGTGGGGCCAGTCCTGAACCCCGAATCCTATATGCTATTTGTTGCAGGCTCATGTGACGGTCCGGTGATTTTCCGTAGCCATTCCCCGCGACCCGTGCAGAGATGGTAGACAATGTGAAGTATGCCTGCCCTAGGATTCTGTATCCCGACAGCGTCAGTCCTGTGGAAGCAGCTGCCCTGCTTCTCTCCAGCGACTGTGTTGAACGCCTTGGCCCACAGAGCTGCTCGTGGCATGTCCACTCTGCTGTGTCTGAAGCTGAACGCCTGTTGTAGTTATGTTGGGTAGTCTGAACTGTTGCCCCCCAGCCGCTGCCACCGACTGGTTCACTACTCTCACTAGGTCAACCTCCTCTTCCCACTGTGCTCCTGACTCCCCTTGGTGGTTGTTTCTCCCTGGCCCTGAGTCCCCAGTCCAGTGGATCTGGGGAGCCTCTGGTGCAGTAATGTGACGCCCTGGACTAGTCAGGTCATCCCAGGTAGTCACACACAACACCACACCCCCTCCCGATTAGGTGACATCAGTCAAACTAAAAACCTTGTCACCACCCTCCAGGTTTCATGTCCACACCAGGGGGGCGGAGCCAGGTGGTTGTCTCCGCCCACCAAGGAGTTCACAGGCCTGGAGGTGGGAAAACACAGACACAAGTTCAGGTTGACAGTGCAGAGTACTTTTGACAGTGAAGGAGAGAGGTTCAGTCCAGGGGCAGACCTGCACCCAGGCCTGCCATTGACTACTCCGGTGGCTGGGTCGGAGCCCAGTCACCCTTGGCAAGGAGGTAGACGGTGGTGGCCACCTGCAGGAGCTGGGATTACAGCCGGTGGAACCGTAGGGATCGGGGTCGGGCGGTGGCCCGCCGGTACCGAACCGGGGAACCGATTGGAAACCGGAGCACCAGGAGGGGTACTCAGACCCTGACGAAGCCCCGAACCGACAGGGCCGAGTCAAATCAACTGATTGCGGATTGGACTTAAGGACCTATCCCACACAAGACCCGTTAGAAGACAATAGCCCAACCATACAGGGTAAAGCCACCGTCAAGGCATAGAGACCCAAAGGGCCAGCGTCTGTGGGCAAATGGGCTCCTACGGCATATACAAGTCGGGGAGCGGACTACCAGTGTCTAGGCATAGGAGTCAAACATTTACACACAGAGGTGCAGGAGAAAGGCGGAAACCACCAACCTATACCGGGAGAAGCTGCAGCCGGCTGCGGGCCCCGTTCATCACTCCGTTTGGTTTACCAGAGACTCGAGTGTATTGTGTCAGAGTGAGTACACCAGTATCCTCGGGCCGCGCACCGCGCTGCACCGCACCAGCGCCCAACCTGCTCCCCCGCCTGAGCACTTCCATCGGGCCCCTGGGACCATCGCTCCCCTACCCACGGAGGGGTCAACACCAAGCTACGCAACACCGTCCCCGGGAGGCCTAGTTAACGGCAGCGGTGGTGTCCATCCATTCACCACAACCCGGGGGTGGCGTGACAAACTTACAATCCAAACCAAACAACCGCGGCCCCGGCCGTGGAACTCCTCACCCAAGTCTCCGCGTGTAGCGCCAACTCCCTTGCAGAGCGACGTGTCCCCCGGGTCCGTGAGAGGCTCGAGCCACCACCCGCAGTACGAGCACGGATCCGAGCAGCTCGGTGGTCGCAGCTGAGCCCGCGGGGCGGTACAGTAGCGTCCTGTAAAACCACCGCTGTAGTGGCCCCCTACTGTGACCCGACCCTGGCCCGATCCCCATTGGGGAGGGCAACCCACTAGCTGTATGTTCGTATATGTGTAAACCGACCTCGACCTTCCTTGGTCCCAGGATGAGTACTACAGTGCAGTACCCTGTGGCGCCTGAAGTGCAGGGTTGCCAGATTAATAATTAGTGTTCAAATAAAAACCCAATAAAATATATTTAAGTTTGTCATGTAACATGAAAATATTGTTCATACCGTAGTCAGACAAAAGCCCTTGTTGCCTTCCTCCAGGGGCTGATGTTCACACCAGGGGGTGGGCCAGGCGGTTGGTCCCACCCACCGAGGAGTTCACAGTCCTGGAGGCGGGAAAAGTGAGGAGTTCAGTTTGGAAGTGAAAGTGAGAGGAAGGAAAGTGGTAGAAGAGCAGACTGAAGTTGGTCCGGGTGTGTGGCCCGGACGGATCAGCAAGGTTGGCAGACGGTGGTGACCGTCTGCAGGAGTGGCCTATTGGAGCTAGCCGTAAGGACCGTGGACGGGCGGTGGCCCGGCGGTACTGGACCGGTACGCAAAGAGAAGCCAGCACCATCCGGCAGGGGCTTACGGACCCCGGCAAGGCTAGGAGTCGCCGTGAATTTGCCAAATCCGTTAGCGAAGGGAACCTCCTGGGTTTCCCAGCAGCCAAGTCCCGACAGAAGGCAACAGTCCAACCGAGAAAGGGAAACACAGTCACCGCCAAGGCTAAAGTTCCCAGGGCCAGAGCCTGCGGGCAAAAAGGGCTCCTTCAGCAACCTTCAAGCTGGGGAGCAGGTTACCGGTGGGAACCCATTGGAACCGTACACACTACACAGGTGCAGGGAAAGGCAGTCACCATCAACCTGCCGGGAGGAGAAACACCGCAGCCGTCTGTGGGACCCGTCCATCCAGCCGTTTGTTTTACCGGAGACTCTGTGTACATCATTGGCTGAGTGAGTACCACCGTGCCGTGCGGCACAGCGCTGCCCCCGCGACCCTGCACCTCGCCAGGCCCCGTAACCCGCCTGCAATCCATCCCTACCCCATCACCGGGCCCCGGGACAACCAACCCCCTACCCACGGAGGGGAGAACTAACACTGGCTGCTCCCTGTCTTCGCTCCCGGGATCCCCGTCCAGAGCAGCGGTGGTGTCACAACCTCACCACAACCGTGGGTGGCGTCACGGACAATCTCAAATCCCCACAATCAATCCCCACCCTTTTCACTCACGGGCGAGGAACGCCGCTCGAGTCCCCGGGATCCGGCCCACCGCTCGAGCCACCACCGAGTAGCAGCAGCCGCAGCAGCAGCGGCCGGACCCGAGCAGTGGGAGAGCGCAGCGTCCCCTCCTCCACCCGCGACATCAGCAGTGTCATGTTCCTTAACCCTTATAAATAGGATAAAGGAAAGAAAAAAAGAAGAGAACAACGGGGCGCCAAATCTAAGTGTAGATGTGTGTAGATGTGTGTAGATAGGCAAACTACACCTGATGAAGGCTTTTGTTAGCTGAAACGCGTTGTCCGTAATTGTCCGTTTTTTATTGAACCCTTAATAAACCCTTGTTCTTGAAGTTTTTGCAAACTTGCACTGATAATCCATTTATCCTCCGGAAGCGCCGAAAGGGATTTTGTCTTTACTCCTTATAAATAGGAAGAAGGCCATATATTGTGGTACCTACACAGTGATTATGTCCCTATAGACCCCTTGGTGTTCTCACCCATGATACCCCTCTCATGGCAATTAGAGTAAGATGTTTCCAAAAATCACCATCCCCCCACCCACACACATCAGTATGGCATCCCCATAGTGAATCCCCCCTACAATTTCATCCGACACGTACAGTATGATGACTCCACACTGCCTCCAGCAAAGCATGGTATCCACATAGTGCCACCAACGCAGTATAATACCTCTACAGTATGATGCCCCTAAAGTGCCCACCTCACCAGTATGATGTCCCTATAGCTTCCCCCCACACAGTATGATGACCTGTCAGTATGACAAACCCACTCAGTATGATAACCCCCACGCAGTAAGATGGCCTCCACAGCATCTCACTCCGCATGATGGTCCCCACCGCCCCTCACACAGTTTGACGACCCCCTACAGCACCCTATACAGTATAATAACCAAAAGCAGTATGATATCCACCTCAGCTATCTATGCTGTATGATAACCCCCATTGCTCCCGATGGTGTTTGATGGCACCACAGCCCCACAATTAGATTGATATCTTTCACAGCCCTCTTCTCAGTATTTTGACCACCACAGCCCCTAAACAGTGTCATGTATTATGTTCCCCCACACAGTATGATGGCTTCCAAAACTTCGCACTCGGTATGAAGTCCTCAACAGCCCCTCACTCAGTATCATGGTCCCCACAGCACTCCACTCAGCATGAGGGCCCCCAAAGTCCTCCTCCCAAGTGAATATAAAAGCAATACAATCCTCCACTCAGCATACGAGTCCCCACAGCCCCCTACTCAGTAAGATAGCCCCCTACAACTACAAACATTAAAAGAAAAATAAAATAAAATAAAACACTACTCACCTTACCCTGTTCCCCCGGCACACCGCTCGAGTTTGTGTAGTCTAAGCTCTGAAGCTTGTGCACAGGAGGTGAGATGTAGTGATGTCATCATGCCTGCAGTACATGGAGTCTCTGCCTCACAGGTGCAGGCTGAATGGTGGATGCATTTTATTCAACAGCGAGGCAGGGGTCCTCTGCCGTGCATACACTGTATATGTGACTCGCCCACCCCAGGGCTATGGGACACCCGGTGCCGGGCCGGACTAGTCCGGGGGTCGTCAGTGGTGGCTGGGCCCGACTCTGTGACCCTGGTGGGTGTCAATTAATTATGGCTTCAGTGGGGTTGATTAAAGTTTGTATTTTCGTGACGCCACCTGTGGTTTGTGGCTATTAAGCCGCCGCTGCTGTATGAGGCCTACGGGGCTGGTGGTATGGCAGCTCGGATGGTCCTGCTCCCCACAGGTGGAGTGGTGCCCCGGGGCAAAAGTTGGTGTTCGTGAGAGTCTATGGTGTGATGTTGTGTGAATAATACGGCGCAGGGCCGACAGGCAGTGAAAGAAACAGGCACAAACAGTAGTCTCTTTACCGTCTCCTCTTTTACTTGGCAACAGTTTAGTCCTGGGAGACCGTTACAGGTGGTAGAGGGCTCCGGCCGGCCTGGAAGTAACTGAGGTATCTTTCTGGCCAGATGATTATGAGGCCTACTCCTGTTCTTTCTTTACTGTTATAGGACCCTGCTCTCTGGCTTAGCAATGGCCCTCTTGCTGCTGGGACCGGTGGTACGTCCCTCTCCCTGTGTGGTAGGCTGCGCAGGCCCTCTCTGGTGCTTCTCTGCTGGAGTCCACACCGGGCCCTGGTGATGCAGCTGTACCTTCGGGCTGTTTATGGGCCAGGTGCTTGCAGCTCTCCTGCCCTTCGGATTCGGCTACCAGGGAGTATTTTAGGCCCTGGTGGCCACAGACTCCGATGTCCGAGTCTCTTCTGTGCCTCTCTGCTCTTCCTGCTTCACTGGGCCAAGCTATTCCAGCTCCAGGCCCCAGTCCGTAGGACAGCACTACTCTGCGTCTGCTTTCTCTGCTTTCTCTCTACAGACTGAACACTAACTCCTCCCTCAGGTCAGACTTAAGGAATGTTCCCTGGAACTCCAAGTTCAGAGCTCTCCTGCTGGCCTGAGGGAGAAACTGCATTGGATGTTGAACTTACTGGCCAATGATTCCCCCAATTACCTCCAGGCTCAGCATTAACCCTTTGGAGGGGCAATGCTGTTGTGGCGACCAGGTCCTGGGGCGCCACATATGTGTGCATACTTATGTGACGCCCTAGCAAAACCAGGTAGTCACAAAAGTGTACATCCTCCTTATTACCACCAGAAACCCACACTCAGGTACAACACACAGCCATTAAACCCTAGCCACCCCCTCATGATAATAAGGACACTTCCAGGCCAAGGGTTCCCGGACCATGGAACTCTTGGGGTGGACTGGCGGGTGAGGGACTCATACCCGGACATTGAGGATGCCCCCAGGAACCCAGGACAGTGTGCACTTAAGATGAGCGGTGGCACTGAGGGTGGGTTCAGGTGTTTTGGGTGGCAGGTGAAAGCGGGAGAAGTAGATGTATGTTTTGCTTATTGCAACGTTCAAGTGATGTGCCTCCCGAAATGGATGAAAGTTTTATAATGTTTTTATATATTCTTGTTACCTTTTTCTACTTTCAGTTGCTGCAAAAATAAACATCAGTGGCCGGTCAGCCCGTGGACGGGCTGTATTCAACCAAGGGGGAGTGTGACGCCCTGGCAAAACCAGGTAGTCACAAAAGTGTACATCCTCCTTGTTACCACCAGAAACCCACACTCAGGTACAACACACAGCCATTAAACCCTAGCCACCCCCTCATGATAATAAGGACACACCAGTAGGTGGGATAAGGCGGATGAGAACGCCCACCTAGTGGTCCTGAGGTGTCAGAGGCGGGAACACAACAGTCAAGTTCTGACAGAAGTGAAGTGCAGACAAGTTTTGTGAGTTGAAGTGAGAGGAGCGAAGTGTGCAGTGTAGTCAGGGGTAGGAGCCCTTGGACTACCCGGCTAGGTGGCAGACAGTGAACAGGAGATCCGGTAGCGGGAAGTGGACCGGGTCAGGGTTGTAGCCTGCCGGTGCCGACAGCGGGAATCCGGTCCGGAGGCTCTGCACAGTCGGGGTGCTTGGACCCTAGGGCGAGGAAGGTGCAAAGCCCCTCTGCAATTAACCAGCCGTTCCATGCAAAGTCATCCAAAAGGAAAGACAAACACAGAGTGCAGGAGGAAGGGACACCTGGTCATTAACCTGGGTGCGGGACCCGAATACACCCTCCAAAGGCAGCCGGCCACTGGCAACTTGGTTTACTATTGGACTTGTGTGAAATTACTGAACTGTGAGTACACCATTGACCCCCAGTCCAGCCCGGCACGCCACCTCCAGCAGCCATCACTCCTGTGTTCAGACCGCGGGCCCCGGGACTACACCTCTCCTACCCGTGGAGGGGTTCCCATCTTGCTGCCCCGCTCCATCAGCCCCGGGCGCCCCACCACCAGGCAGCGGCGGTGCCACCATCCCTCACCGCAACCCACAGGTGGCGTCACAGACACAACACCTCCCCTGTAAATATCCCCTTTCCGACGGTTGTGAGGACGGGTGGCCGTGAGAGCCCGGGTGCGGTCACCACTCGAGCTGCAGCAGCGAACCCGGATGCGAGCAGGCCCCCGAGAGAACCGGCAGTGGCCCCCGCCCTCAACAACTTGAACCTGGCATCACAAACAGGATTCCTACCTCATCTATAGACTTTGATGACGTGCGCTTTGCTTTGAATTCCGTGAACTGTTCAAAATTTTGAACTGCCGCCATCTTGCCCGCCATCTTTGGCGCCAAAACAACAACGCAGTCATCTTCTTCCCCAAAAAAGGCGCGAAGTTTAAGCCCCGCTGCTAAGAACATGGGCGGAACCCGGGACGGTGTGCACTTGAGATGAGCGGTGGCACCAAGGGTGGGTTCAGGTGTTTTGGGTGGCGGGTGAAAGCGGGAGAAGTAGATGTATGTTTTGTTTATTGCAACGTTCAAGTGATGTGCCTCCTGTAATGGATGAAAGTTTTATAATGTTTTTATATATTTTTGTTACCTTTTTCTACTTTTAGTTGCTGCAAAAATAAATATCAGTGGCCAGACAGCCCGTGGACGGGCTGTATTCAACCAAGGGGGAGTGTGACGCCCTGGCAAAACCAGGTAGTCACGAAAGTGTACATCCTCCTTGTTACCACCAGAAACCACCAGAAACCCACACTCAGGTACAACACACAGCCATTAAACCCTAGCCACCCCATCATGATAATAAGGACACACCAGTGGGCGGGATCAGGCGGATGAGAACGCCCACCTTGGAGTTCTGAGGTGTCAGAGGCGGTAACACAACAGTCAGATTCTGACAGGAGTGAAGTGCAGACAAGTTTTGAGAGTTGAAGTGAGAGGAGCGAAGTGTGCAGTGTAGTCAGGGGTAGAAGCCCTTGGACTACCCGGCTAGGTGGGAGACAGTGAACAGGGCCACAGGCGACGGAGAAACCTTAAGTGGACTGGGGCAAGGTTGTAGCCCGCCGGTGCCGACTGCGGGAATCCGGTCCGGAGGCCGTGCACAGTCAGGTTGCCTGGACCCTAGGGCGAGGAAGGTTGCAATCCCCTCTCCAATTAACCAGCTGGGGACAAGGTCCCAGACTTTGTCCCGTTAACTGCCCAGATAGAGCGAAACGGTAGCCCAACGCAGGGGATAGGGTGTCCGTCAGAACCCACTGAGATCCCAAGGGTCAGCTTTCGCAGGCCACAGCTCCCAAAGACACACAGAACCGAGAGTGGACTACTCCGTTCCATGCAAAGTCGTCCAAAAGGAAAGACAAACACAGAGCGCAGGAGGAAGGGACACCTGTTCATTAACCTGGGTGCGGGACCCGAATACACACTCCAAAGGCAGCCGGCCACTGGCAACTTGGTTTACTATTGGACTTGTGTGAAATTACTGAACTGTGAGTACAGCATTGACCCCCAGTCCAGCCGGGCACGCCACCTCCAGCAGCCATCACTCCCGTGTTCAGGCTGCGGGCCCCGGGACTACACCTCCCCTCCCATTCTGCTGCCCTGCTCCATCAGCCCCGAGCCCCCCACCAACAGGCAGCGGCGGTGCCACCATCCCTCACCGCAACCCATGGGTGGCGTCACAGACACAACACCTCCCCTGTGAAAATCTCCTTTTCGACGGTTGTAAGGACAGGCGGCTGTGCGAGCCCGGGTCCGGTCACCACTTGAGCTGCAGCAGCGAACCCGGATCCGAGCAGGCCCCCCGAGAGAAGCGGCAGCGGCCCCCGCCCGCAACACTTAGATAGTTGTCAATCACTGATTGGACCGCCCATTAGACCCAAAATCCCAAAAATGGCAGAGGTTTAAATTCGTGGGCGGCCATATAATTAGTGCAACCTGTGCGGCCACATAGGCGCTCATTTCCTCTAACAAAGCAGATAGCATTGTGCACTATATATTGTTCTTGCACTGGGGCCCTTTTCTGTCTCTGTCCGCCAGTGTTTAAATTATTAAAACAGGTTTTATAATGAATCGTTTCTCAGAAAAGTAGATATCAATCTACTCTATACCTGTCACGGGTGTGTCACTGGTGACAGACAGTCATGTGATGTCTGGCCAAAGAAGGTCACAGCGTTTGGCTACACAGAATGCTCCCTGACTTTCCATTGTTCCTGCTGCTGGATTCATCTATTCCCCTTTTGGACCCAGCAGGAGCTTGCCTTCCACCCAGCTGCTCATCATCAGTATTCTCTTGGTGCTTAAATACTCCCTTCTTCCCTGGACTGGTGCTAGTGATACTATTCAGTTCATTCTAGCTCTGGTTGCAAGCAGGTGGCTTGCTGTCATCTGTAGTATTGTTGCTGAAGCTTTGCTGAACTTCTACCTGAGTCATCTGTGGATAAGTAGTTCATGCATTTTCCCCTGTGTGTCCCCCTTGTGTTTTCCTATAGCGTTTAGTGGGGTTGACGAAGAGCTCATCTCATCCATTCCCTATTTATGGTTCAGCACTAGGGATACCTAGGGTCAGGTATCCGGCTCGGCGCATAGGTGTTGAACCTATCTAGGGTGCTGACGGACCCCATACACCAGCTGTAGGTTTGGTCAGGGGTCACCATCTTCCCCTTCCCCTTACCTACCACCGGCTCGCTTGGTACTTCCCAATACCTAGCGTGACAGATACCAATATACCTGAAGATTGGACCTCATTATCATGGTGACAGTTTCTCCTGTATATTAGATGTGCTATACTATATGCTCAGATATAAAAATGACAAGTACATGGGTGTAACAGTGTGTCCCTCTTCCGCCTTTGCTCATGGTGTAATAGTCTGTCTCTCCTTGACTGTCCTGTATGTACTACTGGTGGGGAATTGTTTGTTCTTCTCAGCATGGGACTTCTCCAATCCACAACTTGGTAAACAAGAAAGAGCCAGGACTTCTAAAGTCCATTCATGTATCAAGTGTCCAGGCGGAGTTGGATTCTTCTGCCCACCTAAGGAGCTGATCACAGGAGAGAAGAACAATGAGACCCATATTAGTTCAGTTAGTTGGATCTCGGCTGGAGAAGGACTAGGATCTATATCTGAGGCTGGATCCTAGAGCCTATGTATGGACTATTACAGATTGGAGATCAGTGGCCACGTGGGATTTTGTCGTTCACCCTGGTGGACTCAAGGAACTCATATAAGGACCATTGCCATATTTTCCCTGGTGTTGGAGGCGCCCCTGGATCTTTTGTTTTGTTGTGGACTCCTTGCAGACTTTAAGGATTTATATTTGTTTGGTGCTTTATCTTTGTGGTTCCAATAAAGCCCTTTGGATTGTTCCTTGGCCTGGGGTCCCTTACTGCTCTGCCGCATTCCCCGTCACAATGGGTTTGATAAGGAAAGTGAACCAGGTTACAGTTATATACCATACATACACTAGACTGCTGAGACCCCAACAAACCCATAACTGATTGTCCCATGCAATGAAGAATCAGACTCAGGTATATACATCAGAACTCTATTTGGAGATTTAATAACCAAATCTCATCTTTTAGTGGGTGGTGGTCGGTCACAGCTGTGGCGCCCCAGGACCTGGTCGCCACAACAGCATTGCCCTCCCAAAAGGGTTAATGCTGAGCCTGGAGGTAATTGGGAGATCTATTGGCCAGTAAGTTAACACTCAACACAGTTCTCCCTCCGGCCAGCAGGGGGAGCTCTGAACCTGGAACTTCAGGGAGCATTCCTTAAGTCTGGCTGGAAGGAGGAAGTGTTAGTTAGTCGGGAGACAGGAGTGAAAGAGTGCAGACGCAGAGTAGTGCTGCCTTGTAAACTGGGGCCTAGAGCTGGGATAGCTTGGCCCAGTGAAGCAAGGGGAGCAGCGAGGCACAGCAGGGACTCGGACATCGGAGTCTGTAGTTGCCAGGGCATAAAATCCATCCCTGGTAGCTGAATCCGGAGGGCAGGAGAGCTGTAAGCCCCCTGCCCCAGAAGCAATCTGAAGGTACAACTGCATCCCAAGGGCCTGGTGTGGGCTCCAGCAGAGAAGCACCAGAGAGGGCCTGCGCAGTCTACCACACAGAAGAGGGGACGAACAACAAGTCCCAGCAGCAAAAGGGCAATTGCGAACCCAAAGTGCAGTGTCCTAAAACAGCAGCGAAAGACTAAGGAGTAGGCCTCATACTCAACTGGCCAAAGATCACCCCAGGCACTTCCAGGCCGGCCGGATCATCTATACCATCTGTGACGGTCTCCCTGGACTAAGTTTCTGCCGAGTAAAAGAGGAGAAGGTAAAGAGACTACTGTTTGTGCCTGTTTCTTTCATTGCTTGTCGGCCCTGCACCGTGTTAGTCACGCAGCACCATAGACTTCCACAAGCACCAACTGTGCCCCGGGCATTGCTCCACCTGTGGGGAGCAGTACCAACATTGCTGCCATAACATCATCCCGGTGGCCTCACACAGCAGCGGCGGCTTAATAGCCGCATACCACAGGTGGCGTCACGAACACAAACATTAAAGTCATCAGCCACATATTCAACTGACACCCACCAGGGCCACGGAGCCGGGCCCAGCCACCACTGACTACCACCGGACTAGTCCGGCCCGGCACCGGGTGTCCCATAGCCCTGGGGTGGGCGAGTCAACTTTTGGCGTCACGAACAGGATTTCGTGCCCGGTCACACCGGGTACTGTGCGCCTGAAGAACTGTGTAAAAGACTGTGTACTGGTTGTAAATTGCCGCCGCCATTAGCCGCGCCGAGCGCAGGAAGAAGGGGGGCGTGCCTGACAAAGAGCGCGAAGGGAGCGCGCCATCAGAGCAGAGCGCTGTTAACCCCGCGCGACCCGGAAGAAAATTTGAAAAGTGAACGGAGCCTGGTAAGGTTCACTAAGGGGGAGGAAGATGTCCGACTCCGAGGGAGAGCAGGTGGCTGCCATCGCCCAGGCCGCCGCAGCACCGGCCGAAGTAGTCCCAGTCGCCGTCGCCCCAGCCCCCACTATAGCGCCGGTAATGCCGATCACCATGCCGTACATACCAGGAGCAGAATGGCTGCCGCAGTACTCCGGGGAGTCCCATACCTTGAGTGACTTCAGAGAAAGCCTGCACAGCTTGTTCCGGGTGTATCCTCTGACTGAGAGCCAGAAGGTGGGCATATTAATGGGACAGCTAGCCGGCGCAGCCCAGCGTGAAGCGAAGTCCTGGCCTGATACAGATAAAGGGACAGCAGCCCAGATACTGGCCAAACTAAAGAGCACTTTTGACACCCGCACCGCAGCAGAGATAAAGATGAGATTCTTTGGGTGCAAGCAACGGGCCACAGACAGCATAAGGGACTATGCCTTAAACTTGCAGGAGGCCCTGAAAGCAGTTAAACAGGTGGACCCAGAGAGTGTACGTGAAGAAGACAAACTCCTAACTGAGCAGTTCATAGAGGGGCTCCTGTCAGACGCCCACAGGACACAGCTGCGTATCATGGTCCTGCAGAACCCTGCTCTGGACTTTGCAAAGTTTAAGGACCAGGCCATCAGGGTACTGAGAGAATCTACACCGAATGACCCAGTACCCCTCCGGCCTCTTGCTATCACGTACCCCGGGGTGGTGCCTGCAACACGAGCCACTGCAGGGGCTGAGGCGCAGTCCCTGGATAAGGATCCCATGGCAGAGCTCAGACAGCAGTTCCAGGAGCTGACCAAGACTGTGGCTGCCCTTGCCAAGACCGTGCAGTCTCTACAAATGACCCCCTCGCCTGCAAAAATCGAGTTGGCCTCCAGCCCAGAAGACGTCCCATGGATGCGACAGAGGAGGATTCCGCCGACCCGAGGCAGAGACACAGACCGGTATGATTCAACAGGACAACCGATCTGCCGCCACTGCAACCAGGCGGGCCACATTGCACGACGCTGTCCTTTAAACGGGCTGAGCCTGGGGCCAGGAGCCAACCCCCAGGTGTGAGGAAGCCCGGCTCAAACCCCAGCCGCAGCAAGTATGTGGGAGGACGACCGGTCCTTCCCATTGTGCTGGATGGGATCCCTTTGAATGCCCTCCTGGATACGGGGTCCCAGGTAACAACCATCCCCCACAAACTGTACAAAAGATATTGGGCTGATTCAGACATTGACCATGGCCCAGATGATGATTTAACGATTGTGGCCAGTAATGGTCAGCCCTTACCTCAAATTGGGTGCAAAGAAGTAACCATTAAAGTGGGGCGGGTGGAATTGCCATGTCAGGGGATGATAATTGTAGATATTGATCGCAAAGAATCTGACCCACTGCTAACCCTTGGTACAAATGTGATAGAAAATTGTATTGCCGAAGTGATAATTTTGTTGCAACAGGCGTCTGAAACTGCCAGCTCCGGGCAGCAGCGTGTCCTACAGAGGGAGATCAGAGCCCTGATGAGGAGGCAGCAAGTAGAGCTAGCCGGAGGAGAAATTGGCAGTGTGAGGGTAAGTGACCCCCTCCCCATTGTAATACCCCCAAGAAGTGAAATGTTGATATGGTGTCGGGCAGCAATAGGCCTCAAGGGTCAGGATTACCATGCCTTGGTAGAACCAGTGTATTCAGACAGTAGGCCTGGAGTCCTGATAGCCAGAGGGGTAGCGGACGTCCGCAAGGGGAGAGTGCCCGTCCGTGTCCTGAATTGTGGGGAGGAGGAGGCCAAATTGCCCCGGTACGCCACTGTAGCAAAACTGTACACTGTCAGTAACAATACCATTAAAGCAGTGGAACCCTTGATCCCGTCCGACCAGGCGGAAGACAATGGCTCCAAGGGGCAGCCGGAAGACTGGTGCCAAAAATTACATGTAGGCACCGACTCCACCCCCTCGCACCAAAAGCATGGGGTTTACCGGGTGGTACAGGAGTACGAGCGGGTCTTCAGCAAACACCCCCTAGATTTTGGGCAGGTGAAAGGGGTTAAACATCAAATCCCCACGGGTGATCATCATCCCATTAAAGAGAGATACCGCCCTGTACCCCCCGCACAGTATCAGTGTGCCAAGGAAATGTTACGGGAAATGAAGGAGGCTGGGGTTATCAGAGATAGTTGTAGCCCCTGGGCAGCTCCACTAGTGCTCGTAAAGAAAAAAGATGGTACAATGAGAATGTGTGTAGATTACAGGCAAATTAACCGCATTACACATAAAGATGCTTATCCACTGCCCAGAATAGAGGAGTCACTAACAGCCTTAAAGTCAGCTAACTATTTCTCCACCTTGGATCTCACCAGTGGGTATTGGCAGGTTCCCGTGGCAGAGGCGGACAAAGAGAAGACTGCATTCACGACACCAATGGGTCTCTGTGAGTTCAACTGTATGCCATTCGGGCTCTGCAACGCCCCAGGGACATTCCAAAGGTTGATGGAGTGCTGCTTGGGCCATCACAACTTTGAAACCGTGCTGTTGTACCTGGATGACGTAATAGTCTACTCCAAGACTTATGAGGACCACCTGAAGCACTTAGCAGAAGTGTTTGAATCCTTGTCGAAATATGGCCTGAAGATCAAGCCGTCCAAATGTCACCTCTTGAAGCCAAAGGTACAGTACCTGGGTCATGTGGTCAGCGCAGAAGGTGTGGCACCTGATCCGGAGAAAGTCACTGTAATCAAGGACTGGCCAAGACCCACCACAGTGAAGGAGGTGCGGCAGTTCCTTGGACTGGTGGGCTACTACCGAAGGTTCATTGATGGTTTCACCAAGATAGCAGCGCCCCTTCAAGATCTCCTGGTGGGCCAGCCAAAGCAGGCTAAGAAGCAGAGCCCTCCATTTGAATGGAGCAGCCAACTGGAAACATCCTTTGTCCGGCTGAAAGGGGCTCTCACGGGAGAAGAAATTCTGGCCTACCCTGACTACAGCCAACCGTTTGTACTGTATACAGACGCCAGCAACGTGGGACTGGGAGCAGTTCTGTCCCAGGTACAGGGAGGCAGAGAGAGGGTGATAGCGTACGCCAGTAGGAAGCTTCGGCCCACAGAAAGGAATCCAGAAAACTACAGTTCCTTCAAGCTGGAGTTCCTCGCTATTGTTTGGGCAGTGACTGAACGCTTCAAGCACTATCTGGCATCGGCCAAGTTCACCATCTTCACGGACAACAATCCGTTGACACACCTGGCAACAGCCAAGTTAGGTGCGATGGAACAGCGATGGATGGCCCGGCTGTCTAACTTTGACTTTACCATCAAGTATCGGGCTGGCAAGAAGAATAACAATGCTGATGCGCTGTCCAGAATGCCTCACTTGCCCGAGTCTGGAGAAGACATGGATGAACTCGAAGAGATAGAGTTACCGGCTTTCCATCACCAAGGTGTGTCCCAGTGTGAGCATGCTGTAGGAGTGAAGCGCTCAAGCCAGCACGGGGTCTCGGTCAACCCCTTACTCCACCATAATTGGGAAGAAACACAGAACGGTGACCCGGCCGTGCGATTGGTCAAAGAGAAGCTAGTGCAAGCTGAGACCCATCTTGGCCCAGACGCTCCAGAGGAAGCCCAGCAGCTGTGGAAGGAGAGGGGACGACTGTTCACCTACCAAGGCAAGCTCTGCAAGAGATATGTCAACTATCGAACAAATGAACTTGTCTGGCAGATAGTGGTTCCGCAGAGAGATGCTCCAATGGTCCTAGCAGCATATCATGATAACGCAGGACACTTCGGGTGGAAGAAGTTGGAAGCCCTACTCCGTGATCGGTTCTATTGGGTGCACATGAGAAAGATGATCGAGAAGTGGTGCCGAGACTGTGGCCCGTGTAACCTGAGGCGGAAAGACGATGCCAGCCAAAGGTCTCCCCTACAGCCAATTGTCACAAAGCAGCCCCTGGAGTTGGTGGCCCTGGACCACGTGAAGTTAACACCAAGCCGGTCAGGCTATGTGTACGCCCTCACCATTGTGGACCATTACTCTCGTTTCCTGGTAGTAGTGCCTGTGAAGGACCAGACAGCCAGGACAGCAGCTAGAGCGTTCCAGGCATCCTTTTGTCGACCTCACGGCTATCCGGAAAGGGTACTGACTGATCAGGGTCCTGCATTCGAGGCTGAAGTGTTCCAAGAGTTCTGTAACATGTACGGTTGTAAGAAAATCCGAACCACACCGTACCACCCCCAAACCAATGGACTGTGCGAGAAAATGAACCATGTGGTTATTGATATGCTGAAGACCCTACCGCTGGAGGAAAGGAACCAATGGCCAGAAAAGTTGCCAGATCTGGTAGACCTGTACAACCACATCCCAGTGAATTCGACCAACTGCAGCCCCGCTTACCTGATGCGAGCCAGACCAGGCAAGTTGCCTGTAGACTTTGAGATGGGGGACTGTGTCGCCTGAGGCGGTTCAAGAAATAGAGGATTGGGATACAGAACGGCAGCAGCGGTACCGTAAGGTCCAGGAGTGCGTAGAGAGGAGCCTGTCTCAAGCAAGAACGAGGCAAGAACAGCATTACAATCAAACAGCCCCAGCAACTCCCTTAGCACCTGGAGAACAAGTCCTCAAGAAGAAGCGGAAGACGCATAAATTGGATGATCAGTGGGAAAACGAGCCCTACACCATTATCCCCTCCAACTTTGACAATAGTAAGGTATGCCTCATAAGCAAAGATGAAGGCAAGACCTATCAAGCAATTTCCCGAGACCGCCTGAAAGCGTGCCCTGAACGGTGCAGAATCCAAAGAGAAATGGAAGGAGTACAAGGAAGTCCCCAAAGTCAAGAGAAAGGAGGGGAGATGATTCAAACCATCCTTGGAAAGTTCCCCAAAACTTGGACCCGAATAAACAATGCCATAGTGGTACCAGTTTTGACGTTTCCGCAGTTGGTCGAGCCAGAAACAGAAAAGGTTCCGGATCCACCTAAAGAATCGTCCGCTCCGGCACGAGATGACACGCCAGCAGTGGAGCAGGAGGATCAACCCCCTGTCAGTGGTGAACCTGTCATACCCTTGGCGACTCCTAGATCACAAAGGCAACCATCACGCTTACCTATGGGGGTTAGGCCCACCTGTAGTGCTGAGATAGAAGACGCACCACGTAGTCAGGGGCAAACACCAGAGCTACGTAGGTCCCAGCGCAGCACTCGGGGACAACCCCCTCTAAGGTATAGGGAGTCAACTGTATAAGGGAAAGAGTACTTATTAGGATGTAAATAGTTATGCAAAATGTCTGCCATGTTGTGTACAAAATGTTTTCTTTTTCTTTGATTGCGAAAATGGACAATTGGGCCACTGGACTATGGGTGGCCAACACCTAAATTGTTCATAGTTAGCACCAGTGTGCTCAACACCCCTGAAGAAAAACCCGTCCGGCGTGCATAGAGTGGGGTCATCAATGCTCTGACGCACGCCCAGAGCCTACGTTGGGGGTTTGAACGCGGCGGGTCCCCCATGGAGCAGTGTAATGGACACCCGGCAGGGAGCCACACTGGACTCTTATAGTAATGTTTAAGGTTGTAACGTTAAAGTAATTGCGCCTCCCATAATGGGATGAAATGTTCTAACGTGTCATGTTTGTCTCTACAGTCCGGGAGTACTGAATTTAACTAAGGGGGAGTGTGGCGCCCCAGGACCTGGTCGCCACAACAGCATTGCCCTCCCAAAAGGGTTAATGCTGAGCCTGGAGGTAATTGGGAGATCTATTGGCCAGTAAGTTAACACTCAACACAGTTCTCCCTCCGGCCAGCAGGGGGAGCTCTGAACCTGGAACTTCAGGGAGCATTCCTTAAGTCTGGCTGGAAGGAGGAAGTGTTAGTTAGTCGGGAGACAGGAGTGAAAGAGTGCAGACGCAGAGTAGTGCTGCCTTGTAAACTGGGGCCTAGAGCTGGGATAGCTTGGCCCAGTGAAGCAAGGGGAGCAGCGAGGCACAGCAGGGACTCGGACATCGGAGTCTGTAGTTGCCAGGGCATAAAATCCATCCCTGGTAGCTGAATCCGGAGGGCAGGAGAGCTGTAAGCCCCCTGCCCCAGAAGCAATCTGAAGGTACAACTGCATCCCAAGGGCCTGGTGTGGGCTCCAGCAGAGAAGCACCAGAGAGGGCCTGCGCAGTCTACCACACAGAAGAGGGGACGAACAACAAGTCCCAGCAGCAAAAGGGCAATTGCGAACCCAAAGTGCAGTGTCCTAAAACAGCAGCGAAAGACTAAGGAGTAGGCCTCATACTCAACTGGCCAAAGATCACCCCAGGCACTTCCAGGCCGGCCGGATCATCTATACCATCTGTGACGGTCTCCCTGGACTAAGTTTCTGCCGAGTAAAAGAGGAGAAGGTAAAGAGACTACTGTTTGTGCCTGTTTCTTTCATTGCTTGTCGGCCCTGCACCGTGTTAGTCACGCAGCACCATAGACTTCCACAAGCACCAACTGTGCCCCGGGCATTGCTCCACCTGTGGGGAGCAGTACCAACATTGCTGCCATAACATCATCCCGGTGGCCTCACACAGCAGCGGCGGCTTAATAGCCGCATACCACAGGTGGCGTCACGAACACAAACATTAAAGTCATCAGCCACATATTCAACTGACACCCACCAGGGCCACGGAGCCGGGCCCAGCCACCACTGACTACCACCGGACTAGTCCGGCCCGGCACCGGGTGTCCCATAGCCCTGGGGTGGGCGAGTCACAGCCAAAATATCAACATAAAACTACTGTATACATACACTATTTTAGATAACTATTAACCATTATGCTCTGTTCACACTAGAAAAATGATTTTTCTCAAGAAATGTCTTGAGAGTCTGAAAGATTAGCGCACTTGCGGTCAAAAAATGCACCGAAAACAGCATGCGGTTTCACCGCATTTTTGTGTGTTTTTGATGCGTTTTTTCCGCAGGTTTGTCCCTGCGGTTTTTTTACCATTATCTATGGTACCTGCAGAAAAGAAGTGACATGCTCATTCTTTTTCTCAAGAAATTCTGCAGAAAGAATGTTCTTGAGAAAAAAAAACGCAGTGTGCGCACCGCTATTTTTTTTTTCCATAGGTTTTGCTGGGGACTGTCGGCAGAAAGGTTACAACCATTTTCTCAAGAAATTTCTGCAGCAAGAACGCAAAAAAAAACCGCGTGTAAAAATGCAGTGTGTGAATAAGGCCTTAAATATGTAACGGATGATGTGTACTGACTCGAATACCGGCGATGTGTCTACAGATTCAGTACAGGGCTGTGTAGACCATTTATGATTTGATGTATGGGATGACTTTACATTGGGGATTACCTATGAGTACATTTTTTCAGAGCCTGGAATCAATGAGACAGCACAATAGGGAGGGCAGCAGCAGCTCGATCTCTGCAGGGGGAGAGGTGTTTCCAGCACACGTGTAGCCGCTGCAATGAGTGTGTAATGACATCACACAGGGTCAATGCTCTGCTACATTTCCCTGGGAAAAGCTACAATCCACAAAACTCCACTTTCCCCACATTATGTCTGTGACACCAGCACAAAGAGCTCCTGCATCCCCATCACATCCACAGGCTGCAGCCAGCTCTGAAGGCATCACCTCCTCCTGCATTTCTGGGAGCTCTCAGAGCCAAAGCTACAGACGTCAGCAAACCTCAGTCTCCTGTGCTATCAAGGGGGGGATCTTGTTGATTGAGCTCACTGAGTACAAGGAGGATACAAACCAGGAGGAAAAGGATGCAGGAGAGTCTATTCAATGCAGACACAAAAAGCAGCACAATGGACTGTAGGAAGCAATGAGGCTACTTTGTAGCATTACAAGCCTTTATTACACTTCTACATTGTCCTTCTTATAACCTGCACACAGCTTAATAACATGTGCCTCCCAGGGGCTCACAGGAGATGGACAAGGATCTGATGAGTCCTGGTTTTCACAAGGATCTACCACCTACTAGGGCTCCTCAACATCTAAAGGGCTTATTATAGTTCTGCAGGTGGAGAAGGATTCAGATCTGCATCTTATTTCTTCCACATTCTCCATTACATTGAGGAGATTATGGGCTGTGGAGGAAGCAGAGCTGATGCCATTGAACCCCGTTATTATGAGAGCTGGACAAGAGAGACTGAGTCCACCTGGCTGACCAGCACTGATACTGAGGTCCCACCAGCGGGACTGGGACATGCATGCCAAGATGACCATGGCTCAACAGAGTCAGGTGTGAGGGAAAAGAGAGGATCCCTTCATCCTGGTGAGACAAGTCACTCTGTCACCCCATCATCATCATCATCATCACCACCATCTAGATCAGTATTTCTCAACTCCAGTCCTCAAGACCCAACAACAGATCATGTTTTCAGGTTTTCCTCAATATTAGACGGGATAATTCCATCACCTGTGCAACATTAAGGAAATCCTGAAAACCTGATTGAGGAAAACCTGAAACCATGATCTGTTGGTGGGTCTTGAGGACTGGAGTTGAGAAACACTGATCTAGATAGATACTGTAGATACATTTCATTCCAACTTATTGCCATGGTGTCCCAAACTTCTACAAAAGTAGGACATTGGTGTCTCTAATATCTATCTATCTATCTATCTATACATATATATGACCCAATAACCCATGACTATTAGTGAATGTGTCCCACATGTTGAGGGATTTGAACCTACTACCTTAATAGATTCTATTTTGTAAATTATACAATTTAGATATACAGAATAAACACTATACTGTATATATTAGTATCATTAGTACAGATTATTTAACATAAATCCAGATTATGCCTCATTTTTTATTTTATAGGCTATTTTGTAGGATATCTCACTATTGGAGTATTTGCACTACTTATCAGCTGTTATGACCCATTATTGCCTTTTTGGATGACATGGCAGCCATAATTGCTAGCTGTCAGACCGTGGCACCGTTTCCCTCCCCACACATGACCTTTTGATATATTTTTAGTCTTGCAACTACACAAACCTCATTGCAAGTGTTTCTTTTGTATTATTATTTTGTAATTACCAATGAATTGCTTACATCAGTTCTCCAAAATATTGTGTTAAAGTAGTTATCACTGTCGGACTTTATTTTTCTACTATGAGACTAAGCAGTTATCGGTAGGTAGTCGTTAACTACCTGCCTGTTTTGCTATGGCGCTAAGCACTTATCGGTAGGTAGTTGCTAATTACCTGTCTGGTCTGCTATGGCGCTAAGCACTTATCGGAAGGTAGTTGCTAACTATCTGCCTGTTCTGCTATGGCGCTAAGCACTTATTGGTAGGTAGTTGCTAACTACCTGCTTGTTCTGCTATGGCGCTAAGCACTTATCGGTAGGTAGTTGCTAACTATCTGCCTGTTCTGCTATGGCGCTAAGCACTTATTGGTAGGTAGTTGCTAACTACCTGCTTGTTCTGCTATGGCGCTAAGCACTTATCGGTAGGTAGTTGCTAACTATCTGCCTATTCTGCTGTGGGGCTAAGCACTTATTGGTAGGTAGTTGCTAACTATCTGTCTGTTCTGCTATGGCGCTAAGCACTTATAGGTAGGTAGTTGCTAACTACCTGTCTGTACTGCTACGGCGCTAAGCACTTATTGGTAGGTAATTATTAACTACCTGCCTGTTCAGCCGTGAGAGTGGTGACACACTTCTCCTGCCGGCAATACTCCCACTTCCTGGGATGTCAGGTCAACAGAACAGTTCCCTCTCTTCTGCTCTGCTCTTTTGATGGGGCGTCACAGCTGACGTCATCTTTATTGACAGCCTACTCACTGACGTAGGACATACCATCCATAGAGGGCTGGGAAGAAGGAAGAGATCAGAGCAGAGAGGCGCTGGACCGAGAGCAGCGACACACATTGAATGGGCCTGGCCCCTAGGTGAGTATTATAAAGCTATTTTTATGTTATATAGAGCGGCCTGGGCTCTTATATACAATATTCTGGAACGCTGTATATAAGAGCTCACTGGTGGTGGCCGCAGATTATAGGGGACAAATCTTGTGACAGGTTCCCTTTAAGAAAATTGTGGATTTCTCTGGTATCAGACATCAGAACACAGATATCAAGGTTTCAGTTTATATAACTTTCTATGACCCACATGTCCATATAGACGGCTTAGGTGGGGTTGATCCTGCTAACAGATTCACTGTAAGGATGCAAAGAAACATTCATATTCATGATATGAAATATTTGTAGACTGTTCTAGCGCAGGTGGTTGTGTCATTTGTTGTGAAATGAAAGGGTTAGTTCTTTTGCATCCTCTTGTGTGTTTCCATAAATAATAGTAAAATCTTGAAAATTTGTAAAAAGTGATTTATGTGACACTCACATAAGGGGCAGTAGAAAGAATTGTGACCACATAGGGTATTATTATGGGGATGATTCACATCATACAAGTCTGTCCCCCGCAATGTCTTCTACCTAGCCACTAACTCTCATACCACATGAGAAAGACAGGCACATCTATCTATCCCTCTATCTATCCCTCTATCTATCCCTCTATCTATCCCTCTATCTATCCCTCTATCTATCCCTCTATCTATCCCGCTATCTATGGCTCTATCTATATCTATCTATCTAACCCTCTATCTATCTATTCCTCTATCTATTCCTCTATCTATCTCTCTATCTATCTATCCCTCTATCTATCCCTCTATCTATCTATCTATCTATCTATCCCTCTATCTATATCTATCTATCTATCTATCCCTCTATCTATCTATCTATCTATCTATCTATCTATCTATCTATCTATCTATCCCTCTATCTATCTATCTATCCCTCTATCTATCTATCTATCTATCTATCTATCCCTCTATCTATCTATCCCTCTATCTATCTCAGAGTTAACCTGTGCTGTCTGGTGATTAATTAACAGCATTGTAACCACTATTTGTTATATCAAAGCAACTGACAAACTGAATTCTGCTACTTTGTAGGCACAGTTTTCTGACTTTAGTATGTATTGGTGCTTTTAGTAGCAGTGAGTTTTACGCCGGTTTCAGACATCCGTGTTTCAGGTACGTGTGACGTCCGTTTTTAACACAGATGCCACACGTACCCATATTATTTGCTGTTACTCACACGTCCGTGTTTTCACATGGATCATGTGACCTCTCATGACCCCGCACGCACACACGGAAACATACCGTTTTTTTTCTCCGGCAGCACGAGTGTCACACGGATCGCACACTGATGTGATCCATGTGACACATACTGGAGAAAACACAGGTCTTTTTAATAAAAAGATTTTCTATATTTAACTCTCTCCAGCGATGCTGCCTCCCGCTCCTGACCCCCCGCTCATTATACTCACTCAATGTTCAGTGCTCTGAGGAGCTGGAAGCGGGGACAGCGCTGGGGACTTCAGTGCCGGGAACAGCATCGCTGGGTGAGTATATGTGGCGCCCTGGACAAGCCAGGGGCCACAGAGCACAACATCCACACACCCCACACTCCCAGCAGGCACACCGAAGTCAGACACAAAACCCCTGTTGCCTTCCTCCAGGGGCTGATGTTCACACCAGGGGGTGGGCCAGGCGGTTGGTCCCGCCCACCGAGGAGTTCACAGTCCTGGAGGCGGGAAAACCAGGCAGATTGAGTTTGGTAGTGAAGGTGAGCAGAAGGAAGTAGTAGTTGAGCAGCCTGAAGTTGGTCCGGGTGTGTGGCCCGGACGGATCAGCAAGGTTGGCAGACGGTGGTGACCGTCTGCAGGAGTGGCCTATCCGAGTTACCGTAAGGACCGTGGACGGGCGGTGGCCCGGCGGTACCGAACCGGTACACAAAGAGAAGCCGGCACCATCTGGCAGGGGCTTTTCGGACCCCGGCAAGGCTAGGAGTCGCCGTGAATTTGCCGAATCCGTTAATGAAGGGGACCTCCTGGGTTTCCAAACAGTCAAGTCCCGACAGAAGGCAACAGTCCAACCAACAGAGGGAGACACCGCCACCGCCAAGGCAACCGTTTCTCAGGGCCAGCGCCTGCGGGCAAAGAGGGGCTCCTCCAGCCCATATCCAAGCTGGGGAGCGGGTTACCGGTGGGAACCCATCGGAACCATCAACCGTACTTAGGTGCAGGGAAAGGCAGTCACCATCAACCTGCTGGGAGAAACAACACCGCAGCCGTCTGTGGGACCCGTCCATCCAGCCGAGTGTTTTACCGAGAACTGTGTCTTCATCATTGGGCTGAGTGAGTACCACCGTGCCATGCGGCACAGCGCTACCCCTGCGACCCTGCACCTCGCCAGGCCCCGTAACCCGCCTGCCATCCATCCCTACCCCATCACCGGGCCCCGGGACAACCAACCCCCTACCCATGGAGGGGAGAACTAACAACAAAGCTGCTCCCTGTCACCGCTCCCGGGATCCCCGTCCAGAGCAGCGGTGATGTTACCATTATCACCACAGCCGTGGGTGGCGTCACGGACAATAAATCCCCACCATCAATCCAAACCCCCCTTTTCACTCACGGGCGAGGAGCGCCGCTTGAGTCCCCGGGATCCGGCCCACCGCTCGAGCCACCACCGAGCAGCAGCCGCAGCAGCACCAGCGGCCGGACCCGAGCAGTGGGAGAGCGCAGTGTCCCCTCCTCCGCCCGCGACATATACAACAGTGTGTGTATGTGCTCAGTGTATCCATGTGTTTCTGCACTGCCCCTGCAACGGTCAAACCTCTCGGATCCAGGGGCTGCTGTTGCTGTGGCTCGAGGCTCTCCGGACCCGGGGTCTCGCGGCCACCCTCAAATGAAAAGGGGGCTATTTACAGGGGATAAGAGTTTGTGACGCCACCCGTGGTTCACGGTAAGGGGAGTACCGCCGCTGCCGATGGGAGTACCCGGGGGAGATGGAGCAGGGCAGCCAGATGATGTTCCCTCCACAGGTAGGGGAGACCCCGGGACGCTGGATGGTGGTGTTGGGGAGCGTGGTGCGGATTGCAAGCAGGGGAGGACCATGTACTCACTCAGGCAGTGTTGGTGATGATGTGGCAGCAAAGCAGACTCTGACAACAAGGTGAACCAAGTCTCTAGGTGCCGCTGCCCTCTTGGGGAGCCCGTCCGGGTATCCGTCCCCTATAGTACTGCCGAGTGGTCTGGAGCCTGCCTCCATGCACAAATTAGAAGTGTTCTCGTGGCCTGTTGGCATAAAGCTGTCCGGGCCTCGTTCCCCACTTATTGGTAGTGGAACTGTGCTCTCAAGGGCTCACGCTTGGGATTTCTGTGGGCTGCTTGGTTTGGAAAGCCCAATCCCCCTTGTTGCGCTAGTGCTCCCGATCTCTGAGCTTCTTGGGGACAGTTTATAAAGTCACTATCCTCCGCAGGTTAATTGCCGGGTTGCCTAAAGCTACTCCCCGACCTAGCGTCCAGTACCCCGCCGTACCTTCGGGCCCAGACCGGTTATTAGACTCAGATGCCTACCGTCCTCCAAAGCCGGGTCCAGGTACCCAGCCTCAATACCCAGCGACCGGGTCTCCGACGCCTCCGGTCCCAGACCACCGTCTGCGACCCAACCTCTCACTTCCAGGGAGCCACACACTCCCCAGCTCCTCACTACTCAAGGGCTAACACTGCTCTGTTCTACTTCCTCTCCCTTTGCTCCCCTGGAGCCGACTACTCTGTCACCTCCCACCAGTCTGCATGACCCCTAGGTGGGCGGCCCTATTCCAGCTCAGCAACCCACTGGTGTGACTGACAGGTTGTGTTGTGAGGTGTGGTTGGGATTTGCGGATGGAGGCAGCACCATAGGTTGGGAACCCAGATCCATGGGGGGTTGAGTCCTGTACTAAGATATAAAGAGCATGCAGTACCCTGTGACGCCCTGACTAGTCCAGGGGCGTCACATTTCTGCTATGTGTGTATACATATGTGTGAATGTGTCTGTGTCTGTGTAGTGAGGACCTGGTATCGCGGGGACAGCATCGGGGACTCATCACAGTTCCCAATGAACTCTGATGAACCCGTGAAGCTGTAGCACGGGTGTCGCGGGGGGTTCATCACGATGTCATCAGAGTTCATTGGGAACTCCGATGACCTCCTGGATATCGCTGCACACACTGCTGGCAGGATACTCACCTGCCCCGCGGTGCTGTCCTCGGCGGTGCTCTCTCCAGTGCTGCTCCAGCTTCCAGGTCCTGAGTGCAGTGAATAATCAATGGAATATAATGAGCGGGGGTCAGGAGCGGAAGGCAGCAGAGTCGAAGAAAGCAGGTAAATATGGAAAATCTTTTTATTTCACAGACACGTGTTTTCTCCGGATGTCACACGTATGACCATGACCATGGGTGTGACTAGTACCTGAATAAACACGGATGGCTGAAACCGGCCTTAGGCTGTGAGCCCACATTGCTTTCTTAAGTGCTTCTTTTCTGCACATAAAGCATGTTTTGACAGGGAAAATGCAGCAGAAAAAGCACACAGTTTTCATTGCGTTTGTGCGTTTTTTCATATACATTTTTTCTCGCTTCTTTTTGTGATTTTATTAGTCATGGAGATCACGGGGGTTTCTGCACTGTACTCCCCCCCCCCCCGATGGCCGACGGGTATCCGGCTGATGTTACAGCCGGGACCCAACTCTCGCTGCCCGGAGTGATGCACGTGCCACTCCCAGCAGTGTAACCCCCCTAAATGCTGCAATCAATGTGATCGCAGCATTCAGGAGGCAGGGAGAGGCATCTCTTACTTCTCCCGATCAGGTCCCTGTAATGTGATCACAGAGACCCGATCACTGCCATAATAACCCTGGGTTGTCATTATGACTACTCCGGGTTACTGAGCTATGGAGAGCCTCACACACCATGCTGTATACATTGTGTGTGAGGTGAAGTGCTGCACTATAATCCACTATAGTGATAAAGCATTGCAGGGGATTATAGAAATGCAGAAACAATTGACACGCTGCTTCTTTTTTCAGCAACAAAATCTGCAAGGAAAAAAGAAGCAGCCAGTCAGGATTCTCATTTGCTGGAGTGAGTTGTCCTTACTTTTATTGATTAAAATAAGCAAGGAAAAACGCAAAAAAACACCACATGGGCACATAGCCTTAGGGTTCACGCACAGTAGCATATGAAACATCGGTCCCATTCTCATCCAGAAAAGTTGGATGAGTGTCATACATATGTCACTCCGTAAGTCATGCGAGTGCATTGTGAGTGTGTGATTTTTTTTTTTTTTTCTCACCCTGCATCCATATCACATGCATTTTTTTTCTCGGCAACTATTATTCTGCAATCATTTGCAGTGTTCTATGCTACAGAATGGTAATGTATCCGTAAAAACGGATTCCACTAAGATAATCCATGTGGTGTGGCTTGCACCCATAAACTTGAATACAAGTGCATCTCAATAAATTAGAATATCATAAAAAAAATTATTTATTTCAGTAATTCAATACAAAAAGGGAAACACATATATACATAGATACATAAATATTATATAGAGTCATTACACACAGAGGGATCTATTTCATGTGTTTATTTCTGCTAAGGTTAATGATTATGGCTTACAGCCAATGAAAACCCAAAAGTCATTATCTTAGAAAATTAGAATACTTAGCACAAAACACCTGCAAAGGCTTCCTAAGCGTTTATAATGGTCCCTTAGTCTGGTTCAGTAGGCTATACAATCATGGGGAAAGACTTCTGACTTGACAGATGTCCAGAAGGCAGCTATTGACACACTCCACAAGGAGGTTAAGCCACAAAAGGTCATTGCTAAAGAAGCTGACTGTTCACAGAATGCTGTATCCAAGGATATTAATGGAAGGTTTAGTGGAAGGGAAAAGTGTGGTAGAAAAAGGTGCACAAGCAAGCGGGATAATTGTGGCCTTGATAGGCTTGTTAAGAAAAAGCCATTCAAAAATGTGGGGGAAATTCACAAGGAGTGGACTGCTGCTGGAGTCAGTGCTTCAAGAGCCTCCACACACAGACATATCCAGGACATGAGCTACAACTGTCGCATTCCTTGTGTCAAGCCACGCATGATTAACAGACAACGCCAGAGGCGTCTTACTTGGGCCAAGGAGAAAAAGAACTGGACTGTTGCTCAGTGGTCCAAGGTGTTGTTTTCAGATTAAAGTAAATTTTGCATATTATTTGGAAATCGCGGTCCCATATTCTGGAGGAAGAGTGGAGAGGCCACAATCCAAGCTGCTTGAGGTCTAGTGTGAAGTCTCCACAATCAGTGATGGTTTGGGGAGCCATGTCATCTGCTGGTGTAGGTCCACTGTGTTTTAGCAAGACCAAAGTCAGCGCAGCCGTCTACCAGGAAATTTTAGAGCACTTCATACTTCCCTCTGCCGACAAGCTTTTTGGAGATGGGAATTTCATTTTCCAGTAGGACTTGGCACCTGTCCAAACTGCCAAAAACACCAATACCTGGTTTAATAACCACAATATCACTGTGCTTGATTGGCCAGCAAACTCGCCTGACCTAAACCTCATAGAGAATCTATGGTGTATTGTCAAGAGGAAGATGAGAGACACCAAACCCAACAATGCAGACGAGCTGAAGGCTGCTATCAAAGCAACCTGGGCTTCCATAACACCTCAGCAGTGCCACAGGCTGATTGCCTCCATGCCACGCCGCATTTGTGGCACCCCTGTGGTCCGGTTGCCATAGTAACATTGCCCTCCTCACAGGGGGCGATGCTATGCCTGGAAGCAAATGGGGGGTCTCCCATGCTAGCTACACTAGCACTCAACACTTCCTACTCCGGACCAGAAGGGGTAGCTCAAGAACCCAGTTTGAGTGGAGCTTCCCTATGCATTCTTGCCTGGAGAAGGAGTTAGGCACAGACAGAAAGTGAAACTGATTAGAACAAGTCAGGAGTGGAGAGAGGACTGTCGCTGAGAAGAGAGCTGAGTAATAGCATCCTTAGGGCCGAGCGCATAGAACCGGACATCGGAATCCGAGGCTGCGTGGGGACTGATGTCCCCGCAGCAGAATCGAAAGGGTAGGAGACTGCAGGTCTTCTGGCCCACAGAGTGCTCGGGGCACAGCAGCATAGTAGAGCCAGGAGCCGTGATAGAAGAAGCAGCACAAGTAAACGACTCGCACTGCCTGCCATATGGGTGACAATCACTACCTACACAAAGAAGAGGGTCTCAGCATAGCTTCAAGCTGCAGGGACATACACATCACAGCGCAAGCAGGAAGGCCTCTGAACCCACCTGGCTAGATGGATCCCCTCAATTGCTTCCAGGCTGACTGGACCTACGTTATCTGCTGGACCAGTCTCCCGGGCTGTACCTGTAGAGTCCCTGTGTGTAATGACTCTATATAATATGTAGGAATAGATCCCTCTGTGTGTAATGGCTCTATATAATATATTGGAATAGATCCCTTTGTGTGTAATGACTCTATATAATATATAGGAATAGATCCCTTTGTGTGTAATCACTCTATATAATATATAGGAATGGATCCCTCTGTGTGTAATGACGCTATATAATATATAGGAATAGATCCCTCTGTGTGTAATGACTATATAATATATAGGAATAGTTCTCTGTGTGTAATGACTATATAATATATAGGAATAGATACCTCTGTGTGTAATGACTATATAATATATAGGAATAGATCACTCTCTGTGTAATGACTGTATATAATATATAGAAATAGATCACTCTGTGTGTAATGACTCTATATAAAATATAGGAATAGATCCCTCTGTGTGGAATGACTCTATATAATATATAGGAATAGATCCCTCTGTGTGTAATGACTCTATATAATATATAAGAATAGATCCCTCTGTGTGTAATGACTCTATATAATATATAAGAATAGATCCCTCTGTGTGTAATGACTCTATATAATATATAAGAATAGATCCCTCTGTGTGTAATGACTCTATATAATATATAAGAATAGATCCCTCTGTGTGTAGTGACTCTATATAATATATAAGAATAGATCCCTCTGTGTGTAATGACTCTATATAATATATAAGAATAGATCCCTTTGTGTGTAATGACTCTACATAATATATAAAAATAGATCCCTCTGTGTGTAATGACTCTATATAATATATAGGAATAGATCCCTCCCTCTGTGTGTAATGACTCTATATAATATATAGGAATAGATCCCTCTGTGTGTAATGACTCTATATAATATATGCATTTCCCTTTTTGTATTGAATTACTGAAATAAATTAACTTTTTGATGATATTCTAATTTATTGAGATGCACGTGTAGATGACCCTCGTCCGATTTACGGCTCCACTCGCAGCATACTACAATAATTTTCTTCAGGCCGAATATAGCTGAGAAAAATATCGCAGATCTGCTCTGCCGCACTGAGTAACATAGGTCCGAGTGCAATCCCTTTTTTTCTTGCGTTGCCCTCGTCTGAATTATACGCCAGTGTGAGCGAGCCCTGATTCTGTGTATTGCTATTGATCTGACATCTGCACTGATAGATATAAATGTGTCTGTGTACGAATCATTGACAATCATGACAGTGGGAACATCAGCTAATGATTTTTGTTTGTTGCATCAATTGATTTTCTTCCCTGATATATAAGGTTTTCAGTTTCTTTTTAATCAAAGCTACTATATTGACATCCATTAGGCTTTTGCCATCTGTTGCAAAACTATAATTCCTATAATGTAAAAAGTTCTAGTTTGGATCAATACAAAAGCCAAAGGCTGAGAAAAACAAGTATAGAGCAACCATGGTCACAGATCATCATTATCACTAGCCTAGATATGGACACCTGGCTTCTTAAAGGGGTTGTCTGGTCTAAATCCACAAGTCTGCAGTCACTCTATAGGGTACTTTACAAGCTGAGATATGGGTACCGATATCGCTAGCGAGCGTACCCGCCCCCGTCGGTTGTGCGTCACGGGCAAATCGCTGCCCGTGGCGCACAACATCGCTAACACCCGTCACACGGACTTACCTTCCCTGCGACGTCGCTCGGCAGTCGTCCATTAGAAGCTTAGGGGCGGAGATGAGCGTCCGGAACATGCCGCCCACCTCCTTCCTTCCTTCCTCATTGCTGGTGGACGCAGGTAAGGAGATGTTCGTCGCTCCTGCGGTGTCACACATAGCGATGTGTGCTGCCGCAGGAACAATGAACAACATCGTACCTGCAGCATCAACGATATTAAGGAAATGAACGACGTGTCAACGAGCAATGATTTTTCCCGTTTGCGCTCGTTGATCGTCACTCATTGGTGTCACATGCTGCGATGTCGCTAACGGCGCCGGATGTGCGTCACTAACGACGTGACCCCGACGATATATCGTTAGCGATGCCGTAGTGTGTGAAGCACCCTTATGTGTCGCTCTATGTGACTGCAGACTTGTGGGATCCTCACATTGTGCACACTGCGCGCTGTGAGGGTTTGTTGGTGTCAGAGCTGCTCACAATTATGTGATATGCAGACATCCAGACAAAATCGGCATAGATTGGTGCATAGAGCGAGTCTGTTTGCATTCTGTCAAGGAGTCTGCATATCACATACTCGTGGCCATGTGACCACCATTCCCCACTCTCACACCGTAGAATCCTCACAGTAGACAGTGCACACAATGTGAGGATTCACAAGTCTGCAGCCCTTCTATGTGTCACTCTATGTGACTGCCGACTTCTGGATCCTCACATTGTGCACACTGTAAGGATTCGCTGCTGTCATAACAGGCCACGAATATGTGATATGCAGACGCCCAGACAGAATCCACATACATAGGTGCATAGAGTGAGTCCACACCCCTCCGGTTGGATTCTGGCAGGGAGTCTGCATATTGCATACTCGCAGGCATGTGACACATAGAGCGACTGCAGACTTGTGAATCCTCACATTGTGTGCACCGTCCACTGTGAGGATTCTCCAGTGTCAAAGTGGGGAACACTTTGACACCGGAGAATCTTCACAGTGGACAGTGCACACAATGTGAGGATCCATAAGTCTGCAATCGCTCTTTGTGTCTACTCTGCAGACTTATGATTCATAACATTGTACCTAATGCACGCTGTAAGGATTCATGAGGGTACATTGAGCAAGGGCTCACCCTTCTGGTCAGATTCTGTCCAGGAGTCTACATATCACATACTAGTGGCCACGTGACCGCTTTTCCCGGCTCTAACACTGGAGAGTCTCCACAGCGCGCAGTGTGCACAATGTGAGGATCCACAAGTCTGCAGTCACATACAGTGACTCATAGAATGACTGCAGACTTGCAGATTTAGACCAGACAAGCCAGGCTAGAGATAATGATGATCTTTGAACATGGTTCTTCTAAACTTGAATTCCTCAGTTTAGTAATTGGGAACATAAAGAAATTGGACAGCACATGAACACCCTCTGAGTACTGTCTATTTTCACTGAAAATCAATCCTTTTTCTTTATCCTCCAGAAAAAAAAACTAAATATGTAAACGAGGTCTAAAGCAGCACTTTCAGCATATTATTTCTTCCCTATACCTTTTGGTTACTAGAATTGCTGACACCATGGACTTCGTACACATCCACAGCCTTTATTGGCCCACGTACCTCCTATATCCTTCTATATATCGTTTTTTGGCCGCTGTCTCTAACTTCTTTGATACCTAAAAATTGGGTCACGTATTGTATTTTAAGCAATTTGCTGAAATTATTCCTCGATGTGGACTATGAAGCTAAGATCAACGACAACTGTAGTGCTGTTAGGGTTCTGATACAGTCTGAAAGTTGCATCCTCTCTTCTCCCATGCTTTACACTGCAGCACTTCTTTCTTATATTGACTGCTGTATATAAGCCTAGCAAGAATCTGTGTCTACTATAAAGATTTATTAAATTAATGTGAAGGGCAAGATGCCTATAATTTACTTAAGATGATTAGAATTTAACCCCCTCTTTTAGTGAAGGAGAAGAGGCATGAGAATGTTTGTGACTTGGTTTTCCCAAAATCCACATTATGTCCCTGCATTACATACATAGTAAATTTCTGTATGATGCCACCTCATGATATTCCCTCGGGAGCCCACCACGTTGTCATATATCCTAGGGTGGACACTCCTCAGGAGTGGGGCCATAAATCTAAGTCCCATCCCCCCCACCCCCCTCGGTCTGATACTTATCTCCAACCATCATCCTTTGTTTCCAGGTTGCTCAGGTCAGTCTCCAGTGATTTGTGACCTGCTGGCAGCTCCAGTGTTTCATAAAGGGCGCTGGAGGTCACAACTCATTACAAGTCTATGAGAGCCTCGTTCTGGCTCTTATAGACTTATAATGAGACCTTGTGATGTAATTTCTAACTTACGTACGCTGGAGACAGGCTTTAAATCTTCATACCCTGTTGATTTGTTATCTATACACTTATGTTTCTGCTTGTATGAAGGAACAATATTAGCTTGTTCCAGTCGATCGCTGCTGTCGCCCCCATTGCTGCGTCTGTTATGCTGTGATGAATGCTGTACAGGCAGCAGGAAAGCATCGCTTGCTCGCTTAGCAGCGTATTAATGAAATTCTCTTATTTTTAACGGCCCCAGGCTATGTACAGGAAAGGAAAACTCCACTGTGCATTATATCCGGAGTGTGCCGCATGTACATGTAAATGGAAAATATATGTAATATACAGGAAATCTGACAGAGTAAAATGCGGTAGAATAATGTTTTTTATCTTCTGTGTGAGAGTGATGGAAAGAATATGGAGGCTTCCTATGTAAAGTATTACAAGCAAACTATGTGCCATATAATGCATTTATTAGACATCACATTCTCCTCTGGTAGTGAGAGCCTTCAATATGCGGCATGGCACGTACGACATCGAGGCACAATGAAACACTTATCTATGGGCGCACTATTACTCATCAGCACGACATGGCAATCAGAAGAGATTCAGATATAGACAAATGTATTGGGGCAGACCTCTCACTCAATGAATTCAAGTTTCTAATCCAGTCCCATTGCACCAAATGCATAACATCATGGTGTATAACATCTGGCCCTTCACCCCCGGTGTATAACATCTGGCCCTTCACCCCCGGTGTATAACATCTCGCCCTTCACCCCTGGTGTATAACATCTGGCCCTTCACCCCCCGGTGTATAACATCTGGCCCTTCACCCCTGGTGTATAACATCTGGCCCTTCACCCCTGGTGTATGACATCTGGCCCTTCACCCCTGGTGTATAACATCTGGCCCTTCACCCCTGGTGTATAACATCTGGCCCTTCACCCCTGGTGTATAACATCTGGCCCTTCACCCCCGGTGTATAACATCTGGCCCTTCACCCCCGGTGTATAACATCTGGCCCTTCACCCCCGGTGTATAACATCTGGCCCTTCACCCCCGGTGTATAACATCTGGCCCTTCACCCCCGGTGTATAACATCTCGCCCTTCACCCCTGGTGTATAAGATCCAGCTCCTCACCCAAGCACATAACATCCGGCTCTTCACCCCCACTACATAACATCTGGCCCTTCACCCCCGGTGTATAGCATCTCGCCCTTCACCCCTGGTGTATAAGATCCAGCTCCTCACCCAAGCACATAACATCCGGCTCTTCACCCCCACTACATAACATCTAGCCTTTCATCCCCAGTGTATAACATCTGGCCCCTCACCCCTGGTGCATATCATCTTGCCCCTCAACCACGGTGTATACCATCTGCCTCCTCATCCCCGGTGTATAACATCAGGCCCCTCTCCCCTGGTACATAACATCCAGCCCCTAACCCCCAGTGTATAACATGCAGCTCCTCACCCCTGGTGCATATCATCTGGCTCCTCACCCCCGGTATATATCATCTGGCTCCTCACCCAAGGTGTATAACATCTGGTCCCTCATCCCTGGTGTATGACATCTGGCTCTTCACCCCCGGTACATAACATCCAGCTCCTCACCCCCCGCTGAATAATATCCGGCCCCTCTCCCCTGGTACATAACATCCGGCCCTTCACCCCTGGTACATAACATCCGGCTCCTCATCCCCGGTACATAATATCCGGCTCCTCACCTCCAATACATAACATTCAGCTTCTCACCCCCGGGGCATTACATCTGGCTGTGAACATACACTGACAAGCAAAAGGGTAACAATGTTTTGAACTTTTGACTTTCAGGTTCCATATCTCCCCATCCACTACAGCTTTGCGCATGAGATTACCTTCATTTTATAGACAATCATCTTGGCTATCTCATACATAAATTTGACTTGCAACTATTTAGCATATGATTAGTTATGCAGATTCTTGTCATGTTACTGCATTGTTACTGTTTTGCTCCTAAAAATCAGAATTTTCAATTTTATTATTTTGTTAGTATTTTCTAAATCCACCTTTGAATTTTATCACTGCCTGGATCCTTCTGCGCCTGTTACTGTCACACAATTATTGGCTCGATACTCGCTGAGTGTCATGGTGATATCTGGCGCTGTTGACACCACAGACTCTGACACTCCACACTGTGGTTTCTCTGAGGCTTCTGAGTTGCACAGGCAGGCTTGGGCATCAACCATTTATGTGATCTGGCTGGCAGGAGTTAATCTTTTCTAGCCTGCTGATTACCTCTAGGATCACATGCTATGAGAAACCTATCACAGCTTCTTCCCGCCTTTTTAAGATGGTGGAAAATTGCTTCCTGTGCCGATTATAGCTTTAAGCGATACCGGTCCATGTGCTGTTGTGATCCAGTTGCTGGTGAACTACTGAGTGCTGTTTAGTGTGCTGTGGGAATTCCCCTGTCATCCATTTATTCCCTCCCTGCTTTTTATGTCCTCCTTATCACGTATTGTCCTATACCTCTGTGTGCGATTGCTGTGAGTTTTGGTTTCCCCTTTTGTAATATAGATACTCCTTTCCCGACCCTCCCCTGGGGTTGGGGGACATGGGGTATTAGAGCAGGGCAGGCCAAGAGCAAGGCTAGGTTGGCGGTCCAGACCTCATCACCATCATCTGGGATAAGTGAGATAGGGCTCCACTAGCATGAGGGCCAGTTTTGGAGCCCTGGTCCCTGGTAATCCCCTTATACTTCATAACAGCTACCCTTTTGCTTGTCAGTGTATGTAGCTTGCAGCCAGAGACCATAGCAGTGCTGAGCCACTGTGGTCCTTTAAATTCTAGTTCAAGAATCACTTAATTTAGCAGGGAACTAACTCTTTTACCCACTAAACTGTGTGATATTTGCAATCAGCTGCAGTGGGTGAAACAGCTGTTTTCCAGCTAAATTAAGTATTTCTACATCAAGGAGTCCACAGACCGCAGCTGCTCGAGTGTTGCTGTTCTTGGACGTATGCATGTAATCTGTGTATGAGCACTGCCTAATGATTCAAGGTGCAAGTTTAAGAATTCTTCCAAAAATTTCACACTCTACACTTTGCAATTTTTACCATGTTTACCTGAAAAAAAAAAAAAAGACCTACACCAAAAATAATTTTTCGGTCTTTTTTGAAGTATCCTTAAAATATAAGTGCTAATCTAAAAATAGCCCCAGTGACGGTTCATTTTTGCGTGCCATAATAATAGTCTCCTGAAATAGAGCTTGTGCAGCCCTTTCAGGATATGTAACTTTTATTGCTGTATGTTGCCCCGTTGTGTTGCTGTAAGTCACACGCCGGCTGTTAATATTCAAAATGAATATTCACCCATTTGCTCGACCATAATCCCGCCCACCCTGTGGACCGGTATCAGTGATTGGCTGCAGTCAGACCGCCGTATTACTCGCCCAAGGATCACATTGCCATCTGCTCTCCTGACCTCGAGCATGTACGGTATTTCCATGCAGCAGCTCATTTCCTGTTGATTAACTCATATTTCGAAAGGCGGGAAGAGAGAAGTCAGGACTGATTGGTCGCGGGGCTCGCGTGCCGTCACAATCACACGAGAGCACCATGAACATGAGCACCGACACTGCTGGGACGGTGCTACTACCAGAGGTGGTGAGTATAAGTATTTTTAATTTACCAGGGGGAAGCATGTGGAATAACAAGGGGTTGTCCTAGTAGTGGATAGCTCCTTAAAATGAAATTGCATAATGAAACATAAAACCTATACAAAACGTTTGGATTTTGGTGTTTTTCTGGCATTTTGGAACATTTTACGTCAGCTTTTTCACAATGACAATCACTCTATATGAAAGGTGTTTTTTCCTGATGTTTTTCCACATATTTACTAAAGATAAAAATGCCAAAAAAAATTACAAAGATTTTGAAAAAAAAAAACACCATAAAAAAGTATGGCATATTTGCCAAGCCCCCCAAAAATTTGCTTCTCAACTCCCTATGTGGAAGTGAAAGAAGCCTCTGTAATCCTTACATGAAGGCCATGTCTTAAGGGTGCTTTACACGCAGCGACATCGCTAACGATATATCGTCGGGGTCACGTCGTTAGTGATGCACATCCGGCGCAGTTTGCGACATCGCAGCGCGTAACACCAATGAGCGACGATCAACGATCGCAAAAACGTGAAAAATCGTTGCTCGTTGACACGTCGTTCATTTCCTTAATATCGTTGCTGCTACAAAAGCTGTAATTGCTGCAAAAGGAGGCACTACAAAGTACCGACTTTAGGGGGGTGAATAGTTATGCACCCTGAAGTTTTCAGTTATTTTGTCTTTGTTGTTTGCTAAAATAAAACCCAAATGTTCATAGTTGTAGGTATGTTCTTTACATGAACTGCTGCAAATCCCCGAAAAAACCTCATCAGTAACAACTGCCATCTCCTATCTCAGTAATGGGAAACTCACACTGAATACAGATTCTACCTCAGAATTGAGAATTTTGATACGACTGATCAATTCTGGCAGAGAAAGAAGCAGGTTTGTCTGATAAGATATAAAAGTGCATCTCAATAAATTATAATATCAACAAAAAGTTAATTTATTTCAGTAATTCAATACAAAAAGTGAAACGTACATATTCAATAGAATCATAACATATATATTATATCAGGGCCGTAACTAGGGGGGGGCTGGCGGGGCATGTGCCCCAGGCGCAAGTGTCAGGGGGGCGCAGTCAGACTGACTGATGCGGGCGGCGGTCCGAAGCTTCACCCGGCGGTAGCATATGCGGCCGACCGGGACCGGGAGCTAGTTGTTTCTCACCCTGCTGCAGTGCGCCGGCTGCCTGTGATGCATTGGTGTATATATATATATATATATATATATATATATATATATATATATATATATATATATATTATATATTATATAGAGTCATTACACACAGATGGATCTATTTCAAGTGTTTATTTCTGTTAATGTTGATGATTATGGCTTACAGACAATGAAAATCCAAAATTCATTATCTCAGAAAATTAGAATATTATATAAGACCAACTGAAAAACTGATTTTAACCTCAGAAATATTGATCTACTGAAAAGTCTGTACAGTAAATGCCTCAATACTTGGTCAGGGCTCCTTTTCCATGAAATAATGCATCAATGTGGAGTAACATGGAGGCGATCAGCCTGTGGCACTGCTGAGGTGTTATGGAAGCCCAGGTTGCTTTGATAACAGGCTTCAGCTCATCTGCATTGTTGGGTCTGGTGTCTCTCATCTTCCTCTTGACAATACCCCATAGATTCTCTATGGGGTTTAGGTCAGGAGAGTTTGCTGGCCAATCAAGCACAGTGATACTGTGGTTATTAAACCAGGTATTGGTACTTTTGTAGGTGTGATCGGGTGCTAAGTCCTGCTGGAAAATGAAATTTCCATCTCCAAAAAGCTTGTCAGCAGAGGGAAGCATGAAGTGCTCTAAAATTTCCTGGTAGACGGCTGCACTGACTTTGGTCTTGATAAAACATAGTGGACCTACACCAGCAGATGACATGGCTCCCCAAACCATCACTGATTGTGGAGACTTCAAACTACACCTCGAACAGCTTGGATTGTGGCCTCTCCTCTTCCTCCAGACTCTGGGACCGCGATTTCCAAATGAAATGCAAAATTTACTTTCATCTGAAAACAACACCTTAGACCACTGAGAACAGCCCAGTTCTTTTTCTCCTTGTCCCAGGTAAGACGCTTCTGGCGTTGTCTATTGGTCATGAGTGGCTTGACACAAGGAATGGGACAGTTGTAGGCCATGTCCTGGATATGTCTGTGTGTGTGGTGGCTCTTGAAGCCCTGACTCCACCAGCAGTCCAGTCCTTGTGAATCTCACCCAACTTTTTTAATCACGTTTCTTAACAATCCTATCAAGGCTGCGGTTATCCCGGTTGCTTGTGCACCTTTTTCTGCCACACTTTTTCCTTCCACTCAACTTTCCATTAATATACTTGTATACCAGACTATGCAGCCAGCTTCTTTAGCAATGACCTTTTGTGGCCTACCCTCCTAGTGGAGTGTGTCAATGGCTGCCTTCTGGACATCTGTCAAGTCAGTAGTCTTCCCCATGATTGTGTAGCCTACCGAACCAGACTAAGGGATCATTTTAAACGCTTAGATGCTTTGTGGTAATTATTCTAATTTTCTGAGATAATGACTTTTGGGTTTTCATTGGTTGTAAGCCATAATCATCAACATTACATAAATAAACACTTGTAATAGATCCCCCTGTGTGTAATGACTCTATATAATATGTATGTATCTATGTATATATATGTTTCCCTTTTTGTATTGAATTACTGAAATAAATGAACTTTTTGATGATATTCTAATTTATTGAGATGCACTTGTATATAATTTGTAGATGCAATCATATGGAGGATATTTGGTTATACCCATTGGAGGTTAAGGTGTTGATTATTGTGGACTAAAATCCAAACTTTTTTTCTTAGATTGTGGCTATTTTTAACATTTTGTAATAAAAGTCAAGTCTCTAGCGCAACCCAAGGGAGGAAACAGATCTGTGTAATAAGCTTCTGTCAGCAGGAAAGTGCAATAAAAGTTCAATGAAGCCGAACCATGCTTACTCTCTTAGGAAGTGGTAGTCATTAGGACTCGGTGGAGTAGCACAAGTACTACTACAAAAAAACCAGTGATCATTTACAGACCGTACTAGGAATATTCTGTTTTTTAGGGAGGCGTATGAGCCTAGTTTAAAACACATATAACATATAACTTTTATGTACAATATTTCTAATATAGCGGAGTAGGAGATAGTAACATTTTCTTGACTTTCATGTAGCCCCTTAGGAGGATATGATGCTGCAGCCTCCCTACTACTTATTGTATGTGTAGAGGAGAGCCAACGGATGGCCGGCAGGGCTCCGCTCTACTTCTCCAGACTGAACCTGTGTTTGTGATCCTCCCCGGATGAAGGTGCGACATTTACTTCCATCTTCAGGGGTGCGTCCACCTTCCCACAGCCGGTCACCATCGTAGACGTGGCGCGGCAACATATCACACAGAGAGACTCTTTACAAAACAACAAGTGATATATTCATTCTTCAATCTTCTGGACAGACATGGCCATGAAATCCTGTTCTGCTGCTGCTGTTCTGTTGGTTACTTTTCCTGTCTAGCCCACACCCTGGGTATTAGCCTTCCAGCAGCCGAGTCTAAACTTCTGCTTTTCCCGTCTCCTTGGCTTCCCTGGTCCACTCCATTACCTTGGATGGCTTCTAGTCTCTCTTTCTGCATATGGGCCTGCCAGCGTTAGACTTATCCCAATGCCTAACTGGTCCCTGGACTCTTCTAAGCCTGTCCTGAGGTGAGCCCTAACCTTCGTACCATTGGAGGGTACCTCCAGGTTTTGTGACGGACCCAAGTACAGAGCGTGTCCACTCATCTAGAACTTCTTCTGCAGAACTAACTCTCTTCCTGGCCTGTATTGCTTATGTAGCGCCCCTGAAGCTATCAGGAGCTACAAGGTACTGCTTCCTGTCAAAGATGCAGGGCCTACCCCCAGGAACCTGGAAGACCAAACTGCTGTGAGTAAAGAAAACCAGTTACACTACAATCCTTGTATGGACTACCTTCTTTCCACGCCTAACTCCATCACCTCCTCCCCTGGGGCCCGGCCCTACTTGCGGAGGGCCTAACATCCAGCCTGCCATTAACATCAGCTCCAGTGGTGAGAGACTGTGCAGCGGTGGCTCCATCTACCTAGCCGCAACCCGCAAGTGGCGTCACGACAAAAACTTTATTATTTCTCCCCTGTAAATAACCCCTTTTAAGCGACCCCCAGGGTCACGGAACCGGGCAACGGCCACCCAGTGAACTGTCCCCGTACATATTTGGCCCAGGACCGAGTACCCCATAGCCCTGGGGCGAGTCACTTACCAACCCATTTACTTTAATAAACATAATATATACAGTTAGGTCCAGAAATATTTGGACAGTGACACAATTTTCGCGAGTTGGGCTCTGCATGCCACCACATTGGATTTGAAATGAAATCTCTACAACAGAATTCAAGTGCAGATTGTAACGTTTAATTTGAAGGTTTGAACAAAAATATCTGATAGAAATTGTAGGAATTGTACACATTTCTTTACAAACACTCCACATTTTAGGAGGTCAAAAGTAATTGGACAAATAAACCAAACCCAAATAAAATATTTTTATTTTCAATATTTTGTTGCGAATCCTTTGGAAGCAATCACTGCCTTAAGTCTGGAACCCATGGACATCACCAAACGCTGGGTTTCCTCCTTAATGCTTTGCCAGGCCTTTACAGCCGCAGCCTTCAGGTCTTGCTTGTTTGTGGGTCTTTCCGTCTTAAGTCTGGATTTGAGCAAGTGAAATGCATGCTCAATTGGGTTAAGATCTGGTGATTGACTTGGCCATTGCAGAATGTTCCACTTTTTTGCACTCATGAACTCCTGGGTAGCTTTAGCTGTATGCTTGGGGTCATTGTCCATCTGTACTATGAAGCGCCGTCCGATCAACTTTGCGGCATTTGGCTGAATCTGGGCTGAAAGTATATCCCGGTACACTTCAGAATTCATCCGGCTACTCTTGTCTGCTGTTATGTCATCAATAAACACAAGTGACCCAGTGCCATTGAAAGCCATGCATGCCCATGCCAACACGTTGCCTCCACTATGTTTTACAGAGGATGTGGTGTGCCTTGGATCATGTGCCGTTCCCTTTTTTCTCCAAACTTTTTTCTTCCCATCATTCTGGTACAGGTTGATCTTTGTCTCATCTGTCCATAGAATACTTTTCCAGAACTGAGCTGGCTTCATGAGGTGTTTTTCAGCAAATTTAACTCTGGCCTGTCTATTTTTGGAATTGATGAATGGTTTGCATCTAGATGTGAACCCTTTGTATTTACTTTCATGGAGTCTTCTCTTTACTGTTGACTTAGAGACAGATACACCTACTTCACTGAGAGTGTTCTGGACTTCAGTTGATGTTGTGAACGGGTTCTTCTTCACCAAAGAAAGTATGCGGCGATCATCCACCACTGTTGTCATCCATGGACGCCCAGGCCTTTTTGAGTTCCCAAGCTCACCAGTCAATTCCTTTTTTCTCAGAATGTACCCGACTGTTGATTTTGCTACTCCAAGCATGTCTGCTATCTCTCTGATTGGATTTTTTCTTTTTTTTCAGCCTCAGGATGTTCTGCTTCACCTCAATTGAGAGTTCCTTAGACCGCATGTTGTCTGGTCACAGCAACAGCTTCCAAATGCAAAACCACACACCTGTAATCAACCCCAGACCTTTTAACTACTTTATTGATTACAGGTTAACGAGGGAGACGCCTTCAGAGTTAATTGCAGCCCTTAGAGTCTCTTGTCCAATTACTTTTGGTCCCTTGAAAAAGAGGAGGCTATGCATTACAGAGCTATGATTCCTAAACCCTTTCTCCGATTTGGATGTGAAAACTCTCATATTGCAGCTGGGAGTGTGCCCTTTCAGCCCATAATATATATATAATTGTATTTCTGAACATGTTTTTGTAAACAGCTAAAATAACAAAACTTGTGTCACTGTCCAAATATTTCTGGACCTAACTGTATATTGTAGGAGTGGAGTGATTTGGCCACCTCCTACATGTGCATAAGTCTGTGCTGTGAGAGGGGAGGAGGTACTGCATGTGTGAAACAGCCCACTGGCTAGCGCTCATCACAGCCCTCCATAGACCCATGGACTTTTAAGGCCACTTTACACGCTGCAATATCATGACCGATATCGCTAGCGTGCGTATCCGCCCCCATCGGTTGTGCAACACAGGCAAATCTCTGCCCATGGCGCACAACATCGCGCGAACCCGTCACAGTACTTACCTGCCTACCGACGTTGCTGTGACCGGCGAACCGCCTCCTTTCTGAGGGGGCGGTTCGTTCAGCGTCACAGCGTCGTCACAGCAGTGTCACTGAACTGCCGCCCAATAGAAGCGGAGGGACGGAGATGAGCAGGACGTAACATCCCGCCCACCTCCTTCCTTCCTCATTGCGGGCGGCCGCCGGTAAGGTGAGGTTCCTCGTTCCTGCGGTGTCACACATAGCGATGTGTGCTGCCGCAGGAGCGACAAACTACTTCGTACACCGAGCAGCAGCGATACTCGAGAATAGGGGGGCATGTCACCGATGAGCGATTTTGAACATTTTTGCGACGATTCAAAATCGCTCATAGGTGTCACACGCAACAACATCGCTAAAACGGCCGGATGTGCGTCACAAATTCCGTGACCCCAACCAGATCGCTTGAGCGATATCGCAGCGTGTAAAGCCCGCTTTAGACTTGCATTGTTGATTTTGATCTTTCACTCCTTAATCACACAGCAAATTTTTTCTTTTGTGATTTAGTTATTTTTCCTCCAATTCTACGAAGAGCCCGAGCTTTTGAGCTTTTTTATTTTTTCTGTTGACCTAGCCATACGATAGGATTTTTTTTTGGGGGGGGGGATGAATTCAAGCTGTGAATGACGTCTTTCACTTTACCATTTAATGTATTGAAAACAACTTTATTTTTTATTTTTTTTTTTAATACCTTCAAAAGTTCAAAAAAAGTTTGGTTTGTATCACCATTGTCAAAGATAAATATCTTTCTGTCGATGAGGCCGTGTGAGGAGCTTTCTTTTGCCATGTCAAGTTGTAGATTTTTCGTACGATTTTAAGGATCATACGATTTTTCATGGCTTTTTTTCGGGTGGGGTGGGGGGTGTAACAATAGTAAAAATTGTGGTTTTCTATGAAGCTCAAGATTCAACAAACCCCTGACAGCCATAGCAGGTCCGACTCTATGACACTTGCAATTGTGCCAGTAATTTGTCATTTTATATTTTATGACATTGGGTGTATCCTGGACTATTACATTTTGTTCACGATGTGCCTAAGCACTTAGGTAGTTGCTAACTGTTTGTTGTGCCCAGCGCCGTTATCCGTTGGCACAGATGGATCCTGCCTGCGTTTCAGCGGCTTCTGCTCACGTCACGCCTACAAGACAATGGCTTCTTTTCCGCTCTGCTCTGTTGATGAGTCAAGACTGTCGACGTCATGCTGATTGACAACAGGATCCCTGCTGCCTAACTCGGGGAAGCCCACTGTCAGTGAGCATGATGCCGGCAGTCCCATCCTGAAGAAAAAGAGCTGCTCTGTTGACAGGCTGCAGCTAGATGGTCAGCAGCAGCAGTAAGTGACTGCTCTATGCCAATGTCGGGTACAACAGACAGTTGCCTTTGTTATCAGTTTCCTACCTGTTGTTTTTTGTTACTATAGAAAAAATAAAGTCAAAATGGTCAGCTCACCCATCCATAGGAAGCCATGCTCGTAAGCTAGACAGTGCTTGTCAGTAGAAAGATCAATCTGTAGAAACGGTTGCTGTGCGCTGTCCCTTAAGGGCACTTTACACGCTGCGATATCGCAAGTGATATCGCTAGCGAGCGTACCCGCCCCGTCGGTTATGCGTCACGGGCAAATCGCTGCCCGTGGCACACAACATTGCTAGGAACAGTCACACTATACTTACCTGCCTAGCGACGTCGCTGTGGCCGGCGAACCGCCTCCTTTCTAAGGGGGCGGTTCGTTCGGCGTCACAGCGACGTCACTAAGCGTCCGCCCAATAGAAGCGAAGGGGCGGAGATGAGCGGGACGAACATCCCGCCTACCTCCTTCCTTCCTCATTGCGGGCGGCCGCAGGTACAAGGTTGTTCCTTGTTCCTGAGGTGTCACACGTAGCGATGTGTGCTGCCGCAGGAACGACGAACAACCTGCGTCCTGCAACAGCAACGATAATCGGGAATGGAACGATGTGTCAATGATCAACGATAAGGTAAGTAATTTTGATCGTTAACAGTCGTTCCTGCGTTTCACACGCAACGACGTCGCTAACAAGGCTGGATGTGCGTCACGAATTCCGTGACCCCAACGACATCTCGTTAGCGATGTCGTTGCGTGGAAAGCGGCCTTTATCTCAGAGGTAGCAAAATTATCCAGCGGATCCAGGCGTTTTTTTGCTTAAAATAATTCTTTTATTGCGTTACATTAAAAATTCATAGGAATGGCATCCAGCAGATAAATATTTTACATCAGATTAAATCCAATGCGTTTTGACACATTACTATGTCATAATGTCTTATTCATGGATCATGAATTATGACATAGTAATGTGTTGAAACGCGTTGGTGTAATCTGATGTAAGATCTTTATCTGCTGGATGCCATTTCTCTGAATTTTTAATGTAACGCAATAAAATAATTATTTTAAGCAAAAAAATGCCTGGATCCGCTGGATAGTTTTGCTTCCTTTTGAATTATGGACATCCTGACCTAGGGTTTTCCATGTAGGATCTAGTGGTAATTGTCCTGAGTATACTGCAAGCAGTGAGAGCTGGTTCATATGTTAATCCGTTATCTCAGAGGTAGGCTTGATGGTAGCTAGAGAGGGGAGCCAGCACGATCTGAAATTGGCATGCATAATATAAAAAGTGAAAATTCACAGATTTATTCCAACTGTACTACAATAAAAAAAAATGAGATTTTTAGCAAATAATTGATCAATTTTTTGAGCCACCCCTGCCAACGTCACGGCAAATCTCAATAGGGGGGTCCTACTCTACATTCTGTATTTCATGTGCCATGCGGCCTCCTAGATAAAGTTAAAAGCAGAACCATAATAGAGCACACATACCTGTAACCTGTATATAACCGCTTCTATGTTGCAAAAAAGGCACTTGTGGATAGAGACCAGCCCAGGTCCCAGCATGTGGAGCAAGCTCTGCACCATACCAGGACTATATCAGAACTGATCCTCCCAGTGCCAGAGAGCAACCATTGATAAAGGCGGACCAGATCCAAGATGGTGCTTAATTAGCATTGCCTGTGGAAAGGGGTGAGGTAACTGGTATGTGTAGGGCTTGCTCCACATGCTGGGACCTGGGCTGGTCTCTATCCACAAGTGCCTTTTTTGCAACATGGAAGCGGCTATATACAGGTTGCAGGTATGTGTGCTCCATTATGGTTCTGCTTTTAACTTTATCTAGGAGGCCGCATGGCACATGAAATACAGAATGTAGAGTAGGACCCCCCTATTGAGATTTGCCGTGACGTTGGCAGGGGTGGCTCAAAAAATTGATCAATTATTTGCTAAAAATCTCATTTTTTTATTATAGTACAGTCGGAATAAATTTGTGAATTTTCACTTTTTATATGATGCATGCCAATTTCAGATCGTGCTGGTTCCCTTTTTTTCTCTGTTTTGACCGTAGTTATGCTACAAATCTGGTGCCTGACCAACACCATACCATGCACGCCTGATTTTGGCTTGCAATATATTCCTCCTGTTGGTAGCTGTTCAGACTCAGTTACCTCACCCCTTTCCACAGGCAATGCTAATTAAGCACCATTCTTGGATCTGGTCCGCCTTTATCAATGGTTGCTTTTTGACACTGGGAGGATCAGTTCTGATATAGTCCTGGTATGTGTAGGGCTTGCTCCACATGCTGGGACCTGGGCTGGTCTCTATCCACAAGTGCCTTTTTTGCAACATGGAAGCGGCTATATACAGGTTGCAGGTATGTGTGCTCCATTATGGTTCTGCTTTTAACTTTATCTAGGAGGCCGCATGGCACATGAAATACAGAATGTAGAGTAGGACCCCCCTATTGAGATTTGCCGTGACGTTGGCAGGGGTGGCTCAAAAAATTGATCAATTATTTGCTAAAAATCTCATTTTTTTTATTATAGTACAGTCGGAATAAATTTGTGAATTTTCACTTTTTATATGATGCATGCCAATTTCAGATCGTGCTGGTTCCCTTTTTTTCTCTGTTTTGACCGTAGTTATGCTACAAATCTGGTGTCTGACCAACACCATACCATGCACGCCTGATTTTGGCTTGCAATATATTCCTCCTGTTGGTAGCTGTTCAGACTCAGTTACCTCACCCCTTTCCACAGGCAATGCTAATTAAGCACCATTCTTGGATCTGGTCCGCCTTTATCAATGGTTGCTTTTTGACACTGGGAGGATCAGTTCTGATATAGTCCTGGTATGTGTAGGGCTTGCTCCACATGCTGGGACCTGGGCTGGTCTCTATCCACAAGTGCCTTTTTTGCAACATGGAAGCGGCTATATACAGGTTGCAGGTATGTGTGCTCCATTATGGTTCTGCTTTTAACTTTATCTAGGAGGCCGCATGGCACATGAAATACAGAATGTAGAGTAGGACCCCCCTATTGAGATTTGCCGTGACGTTGGCAGGGGTGGCTCAAAAAATTGATCAATTATTTGCTAAAAATCTCATTTTTTTATTATAGTACAGTTGGAATAAATTTGTGAATTTTCACTTTTTATATGATGCATGCCAATTTCAGATCGTGCTGGTTCCCTTTTTTTCTTTTTTTTTTTTCTTTTTGATGGTAGCTAGGTCTGAGCCCCCAGCTTGACCCTGACCAAGCCCTGTTTTTACTCCCCCTCTCCCCAACCCTTGGGGGTAGGCTAGACATACTAAACAAGCACCACAAACAACATGGACAGGGAAAACATCCAAAACTCACAATACACACTGCACACAAACACAAAGGAGAGGCAATACGTGTATGTGAGGGAATAAAGTATAAGGAAGGAAGGAAGTAAATGCACAGTGGGGAAACTTCCACACCACACAAACAGCAAACTACAGGTCACCACAAATAAGTTCGCTACCAAGACCGGGATCGCAGGAGCATAAGCTGACGCTATTATCGGCAGCAAACAAATGGACGCCCAGCCTTAAATAGGGAGTAGACAGCAGAATAGGAATTAGCAACCTGAGTCTCCAATAGCCACACTCCACTCCAAAGGAAGTGGAAAGTAGAGGAAAAGACTCAGCCGACCCCTGGCTGATGCTGAGCAACCAGAAGACCTCAGGTTGCCTGCCGGACTCTGCCATGTGAATAGAGTCCAACGCCGCTGCGCAATCCCGCAGATGTGGACCTGAACATCGCATAACAGTGACATTCCTTAAAAAAGGAAATAATAAAAATGCATGCAAAACGACCAAACGCGTTTTGGACTATCGTCCTTAGTCATTATGAGTCCCCTTTATACAGATTGATTTTTTTTTTTTTTTGTTACTATGTGGCAAAAAAAAAGTAAGAAAAAGTCCTGGACAACCCCTTTAAACAGCAGCAACCAGAGTTGGTCTCGGTTCTCTCGGTTCACGGCTGTCAATGGCAGGTGCAGGCAGCTCAGTTCCAGAAATCATTCATACCCCTACGCACACTCCAAGAGCAAAAATGATTTTTAATCAGACATGCATGTGTTTAAGAAAGAAAAACAAATTGTTCCAATATGTAGACAACCCCTTTATATAGAGGATATCATTGGCAGTATACAATGCATTGTTTGCTGCCTCGAATGTGATTTGTCCACACATCATCACCATTTTATACTGATATCCTGTAATTGTCAGCACTGAGAAAAACATTCATTACAGCGTCCTCCGTGTCGTGAATTCATCACCCCCATTAGTCATAGAAATGATATCGTGTACACAGTCCTGGATTATAACACTTCTTTTGTCTGTGTGGGTGTTACAAAATTTCAATGTCACTTTTATTGTCAAGATAAGCAGATATAATAATTTGTAATATGTACGATGTAAGAAATTACAGCGCAAAACAATGCGAAGTGAAGAAAAAGACTCGGAGGTGATGGATCCATCAACTATCTCACGTAAAGTAAAGGGGGCTTTACACGCAACGACATCGCTAACGAGATGTCGTTGGGGTCACGGAATTCATTACGCACATCCGGCCTTGTTAGCGACGTCATTGCGTGTTAAACGTACGAGCGACCGCTAAATATCAAAATCACTCACCTAATCGTTGATCATTGACATGTCGTTCATTTCCCAAATGTCGTTGCTGGTTCAGGACGCAGGTTGTTGGTCGTTCCTGAGGCAGCACACATCGCTATGCATGACACCCCGGGAACAATGAACAACAGCGTTCCTGCGTCCTGCGGCTACGAGGTGGGCGTGACTTTCATGCGGCTGCTCTCCGCCCTTCCGCTTCTATTGGACGCCCGCTGTGTAACGTCACTGTGACGTCGCACGAACCGCCCCCTTAGAAAAGAGGCTGTTCACCGGCCACAGCGACGTCGCTAGGAAGGTAAGTCCGTGTGACGGGATCTAGCGATATTGTGCGCCATGGTCAGCGATTTGCCCGTGACGCACAAACGACAGAGGCGGGTGAGATCGGCAGCGACATTGTAAGCGATGTCGCTGCGTGTAAAGTGGCCTTTACTATAGTTAATTGTCATTTCAATATCAGATTAGATCTTCTCCTAAATAACTGAACTTGACGCTTTGTCACTAGTGACTAAGAACTAGATTTGGCCCTGGCTTTTGGAAAACAAGTCCTGTATTTCCAACACATTTTATTTTCAAATTTAAAGTTTTATATACGCAATAGACAACAAGGAACAATTGTCACAAATCAGGACAAGGCTGTTGACATAAAACAACATATTTAGGACAATTGCATGAACATTGGATATCAGAAAGAAAAAGAAAACAGGAAGACAGGGAAAGGTAGGATGAGGAAGACAAACAAGGAGTGGAGTACTAGAGGATTCTAGCACTCAAAGACCACAGGGACCAATTCTAATCCTAGAAGATATCATGGCAAGAGAAAAGAGGAGGGACATTCGAGCAAAAGGGAACATCACAGTATTTCCCGGCAGGGTGGACTCGTCAGGAAAGCCTCCCAATGGAACCATCTATTAGTAATTAATTCAGTATATTAGCCTTGCCATGTGATGAATTAAAGCTATTTCTATGAACCATTCCTCCAAAGTTGATTTCCAGTGGCATGGGATTTGTTTCGGTCGCCTAGGGGCAGCGAGCGTCCGGGAGTGGACCCATTGGGCTGTACGCTGGACTCCCCTGGAGAAGGTAATCTCGAGCTAACTCATATACTGGTATTGTCAGGCGCAGCCCCAGGTGGTCTAAGTTCACAGCAGCCAGGACCGGTGATATCGGTTCTTACGGACAGGAAAGTTTCTGAAGTTCAATACAAATTTGTTCAGATATTTAATCTTTAATCCCTTCCAGCGAGCAGGCGACTTGCATTCTGAGGGAAAACTCACTGTTTCTTCTGGAAGTTTCCAGGCTCAGTCATTTCACTGGGCTCCTGGACATATTCTCTACTCCTCATGAAAAGGCTAATAGCAATCTCTCAGTTTGCTACTGACCTTGAAAGTCCAGGTGGCCTAGGGACTGATACCCTGCCAATTTGCAGCTGGCTCCTCCGGAGGTTTCAACAGTTACCTCCAGACAGGAACGTCTCCATTTTACATTCCTCACTTCACCTCACATCAACTTCAACTTACACAGTCTGAATTTATCTCACACTTAAGCTCCTCCCCTTTCTCCTTCTAGGGCGCATACACAAGCTTTGTTATCAGCTCAGGTGAACATCCCCAGTAAGGGAGTATGGGCAAATGTGTGTACGTGGTAAATAGCAGAGAAAACCATATCTCATTAACGCTGACAATACATGTTATACATATTGAAATATACATGCAGCCCTTCTTTGCTGCAACTCATGCACAGAGCGCCACAGTGGCATATCAGGATGCTGATTAGACAGCATGATTATTGCACAGGTGTGCCTTAGTCTGGCCACAATAATAGGCCACTTTAAAATGTGCAGTTTTATCACACAGCACAATGCCACAGATGTTGCAAGTTTTGACGAGCGGTGAAACCCCGCCCACAGCGCAGTGATTCACGGAAACTGGGGTAGTGCCCGGTGAGCAGGAAGTTGACGTGACATCACCGGATCCCCGAAGTCACGCAGCCCGGGGGTCAGGCGATGGGGAAGAGCGGACCGCAATACCACCGCTCACAGTCACTATTGGCAACACAAGGTATTTGAGAGAAACCTTGTTTCTCAATAAAATATCGTTGTGGACAATAATAAATATGGGTGAACCACTTTTTTAATAGTAGACCTAACTGTCCTTCCATTGCCATTGTTGCAGCAGTGCATGCTGTCTGACACAGCCAGTATGTCCTGGACATCTGACTTTCTGGCTATATTGGTGAAGTTAATCCTCCGCATCAAGGCGGGGACAAACATTTAAAGGGAATCTTTCAGCAGGTTTTTTCAATGTAAGCTGAAGAAGAAAGCATGTTGCAAGGGTTAAGACATAGAATTCAGGGATGCCTATCTTGTCAAGATCCGATCTGTTGTTTTTTGCTATGTTTGTTTAAGTCCTACTGCATATTATTGCGTGGACTACAGTGTCGCAGGCACAGCAGTCTGACACGCCGTCTGCTATGATTGGCACCTCTCTGTCAATGTATAATCACAACTGCGAGCCTGGTGTAGGCAGGGACAGTTCTCTCAGCTCTGCTACATGGCTAAAGCTAAAAATTCTGATTCTGCAGAATGGCTGCACTCAGGATTCTAAGTGATACATCATTGTATTCAGGGTCTCCTTGCCTACATCATGCTGCTTTCAGATGAAGTAGCAACAACTTGCTGACAGATTTCCTTTAAGTGTGCCATTTTCTATCTCTGCTCTTCTTTAAGGGGCACTTTGCACACTACGACAACGCAGCTGCGATGTCGGTGGGGTCAAATCGAAAGTGACGCACATCCGGCGTCGCAGTCGATATTGTAGTGTGTAAATCCTTTTTGATACGATTAACGAGCGCAAAAGCGTTGTTATTGTATCATCGGTGTAGGGTCCTGCATTTCCATGAATTGGGAAATACCGATGTTACGATGTTGTTCCTCGTTCCTGTGTGACGCCCTGGACTAGCCAGGTAGTCACAAACATACCAACACACACACCCCCACCCTAGGCAGTTACAGCAGCCAAGCACAAAACCCTTGTTGCCTCCCTCCAGGGTCTGATGTCCACACCAGGTGGGGCGGAGCCAGGTGGTTGGCCCCACCCACCGAGGAGTTCACAGGCCTGGAGGCGGGAAAAGTGTCAGTTAGAGTTTGGAGGTGAAAGTGAGAGGAGTGAACATTTGGGTGTCTGGGTCGGAGCCCAGACACTGACAGCAAGGTTGGCAGACGGTGGTGGCCGTCTGCCGGAGTTAGTGGAACTCCGCAGAGCCGTAAGGACTGGGGTCGGGCGTCGGCCCGCCGGTACCAGACCGGGGAACGGAGTGAAGCTAAGCACACAGGCAGGGCCATTGGACCCCGATCAGGCTTGGAGCCGCCGTCAATAGTCAAATCCGAATGTGACAGGAACCCCAGGGGTTTCCCAACTACTAAAGTCACGATTGAAGGCAACCATCCACCCAGAGAGGATATACAGCCACCGCCACAGGCTAGAGATCCAAGGGCCAGCGCCTGTGGGCAAAACTGGCTCCTACGGCACATATACGCTGGGGAGCAGACTACCGGTGGGCAACCACAGGAGTCAGAACATTCTCAAAGGTGCAGGGAAAGACAGCCACCATCAGCCGTCTGAGGAGAGCACAACAACAACACTGCAGCCGGCTGCGGGACCCATCCATCCGACCGTTTTGGTTTACCAGAGACTTTGTCAGTGATTGTCTGAGTGAGTACACCAGTGCCGTCAGGCACCGCACCGCGCTGTCCCTGCAACCCTGCACCCCAGCCATCCAGCCTCCCCGTTACACCACCGGGCCCTGGGATCACCAACCCCCTACCCACGGAGGGTACAACATCTCAGCTGCACCCTACCATCTCTCCTGGGATCCCCGTTACCAGCAGCAGTGGTGCCATCATCACCACGTCCCGTGGGTGGCGTCACGAACAATCTCTCCCTAACCAAACCACCCCCCTTTCACTCACGGGTGAGGAGCGCTGCTCGAGTCCCCGGGTCCGGTCCACCACTCGAGCCACCAAGCAGCAGCAGCAGAAGCCCTGGACCCGAGCGTGGCGAGCGCGTCCCCTCCGCCCGCGACACCTGCGGCAGCACACATCGCTGTGTGTGAAGCCGCAGGAGCGAGGAACATTTCCTACCTGCGTCCTGCGGCTCACGCCGGCTATGCGGAAGGAAGGAGGTGGGCGGGATGTTTACGTCCCGCTCATCTCCGCCCCTCCGCTTCTATTGGCCGCCTGCCGTGTGACGTCGCTGTGACGCCGCACGACCCGCACCCTTAGGAAGGAGGCGGGTCGCCGGCCAGAGCGACGTCGCAGGGCAGGTGAGTGCGAAGCTGCCGTAGTGATAATGTTCGCTACGGCAGCTATCAAAAGATATCGCATGTGCGACAGGGGCGGGTACTAACGCACTCGGCATCACTAGCCGATGCTAGCGATGTCGCAACGTGCAAAGTACCCCTAACTCCTCTCTCTGCCTCTACCTCCTCCCTCTGTCTCTAGCTCCTCCCTCTGCCTCTAGCTTCTTCCGCTGCGTATAGCTTCTCCCTCTGCCTCCTGCTCTTCCCTGTGCATATAACTCATCCCTCTGCTTTTAGCTCCTCCCTCTGCCTCTAGCCCTTTCTTCTGCCTCTAGCTCCTCCCTCCATAGAATCTTATAAGCACCAACTGCCTTTTCCTATTTCAGTAGTGTGATAATCTGTGAGAGTGATCAATCAAACCAGGAGGAGAAAGAGGATTTCCCTAGGATATATTACCAAATTACTTATTTTCATGTGTACTATTGATTTGTGAAATAAAAAAATTGATATAACGGTTATTTTTTAACATAAAAAAAAACCTGTTTAAACAATCAGTGATTCCAGATGACATATTTCCATATTACAAGTCATATCTTATCACTGGGAGATAATTAATAACTACATTTTATTACTGAAAAATATAACTGATCTATAGAAACTGGAACATGTAAAGGATTGTGAGAGGTCATTTGACTACAAGGGTTGGAAATATTCCATTGAAATGTAATATCCCACTGAACTCCGCTGTCAGGAGCCCTTGTTATCCCGCACAAATTGCTATAAAATCTAGTGACCGTGGTGTGTTAATGACCCGTATTCTGCTTCATAGAGATAAGATAGGATTATAGCAAGTCCCGGCAGGTTTGGGTGATGAAAAGGTTTCACCGTTCATAGTAATCAGGTAAGAAATCTAATTGTTTGTGACCAGATAACTTACTATAAAGCTGTGTATGGAGATATCCATCATGACACTGGTTTAAGATGTTGCAGACCCCTGAATTCTGCTTTTACTATTTTAGTATCTGGTCATTATCTTGAATAAGGTATGGTGCTATTAATTTCTAACTCATCGATTCAGAACTCCACTGGCCCATGCTGTGACTCGATCTCCTACTGAAGGTCGACGTTTCCGCCATCTTTTATGATAATCATTAAAGGGAACCTTTCACCAAGTTTTTCCCTTATAAGATGCAGTCACCATCAGTGAGCCCCTATATACAGTGTTCCAAAATGCTGTATATAAGAGCCCAGGCCGACCTGTATAACATAAGAAACACCTTAATTATACTCTTCTAGGAGGCAGTCCAGTGCGTTGGATGTGGCTGCTCTTGGCCGGTGCCTGCTCCATCTTGTGTGATCGCTGTCTTTCTTCCCAGCCCTATGTGCATGACGCGTTCTACTTCATTCACAGAGGCCGCACTGTGTTCCTGCGCATGCACACTTTGATCTGCCCCCCTGATGGTAAATAAAAGTACTGTAATGTGCAGGCACCAAAAAAGGTCAAAGAACGCCCGCACATATGCACTACAGCATTGTGATCTGCCTTCAGTGGGCAGATCAAAGTTTGCATGTGCAGGAACGCAATGGCGGCCTCTGTGTGAATGATGTAGGACGCATCATCCACACTGGGCTGGGTAGAAGGAGGACGACGATTGTTCTGTCCCCACTTAGAGGCGATTGAAGGCAGGTAGTTTGGTAGAGGTGTGAGGAGTCTTACCTTCATTTTCACTAGCTGAGGCAGACATGACCAGAGCACTCCAGGGTGGATGGATTCAAACCTACACACGCTGAGGTGAAGAAACTGTGGGGGTTTTTTTCCTCCATGAACGAAAACGTGCAGCAGTACAGAGGTTCAAGTGGCTGTAACTGTGGTAGTCTTGTGGTGATTGTCCTAGAGCTGCTACTGGTCAAAAACATTGCTTTTCTGAAGCCCTAAGGACAGAGATGTGCTCCTCACAATGCACTGACTAACAGTGAAACTAAGATGGAGGCAGGATGTGGGGTCACATATAGGGCTGAAAACACTCCCGCAGGCTGGATTAAAAAGAACCAGGGGAACAGAAGGGCCTGACAAGTAGATGGCAGCAAAGGACAAGCATGAACGTATATAACAATGGATATAACATTAAAGGTTTTAAAGAAAACAGGAAGGAACAGCACAACGATCGCACAAGATGGAGGAGGCACCAGACCAAGCGCAATGACACCTATCAGACCGGACCGTTCCCTAGGTGAGTATAATAAAGGCATTTTATCCATTATACGGATTTATCTGGGCTCTTATATACAGTATTTTAAAATGCTGGGCTTACTAGTGGTGGCCACCGCTCATAAGGGAAAAACCTGGTGACAGGTTCCATTTAATGTCACAATATAATGAGAGAATATAATATCACATCTCCTGGGGTAAAAGGGGTAATCAAAAAAAACCTTAAAAGTAATAAAAAAAGTTATTAAAAATCTAAAAAAAAATGTAAAGGAAAACATGAAAGTTCCCTCATGTTTCACAATTTAAAAAAAAAATAAAAATTAAACTATAATAAAATAAACAGGTTTGTTATCTCCAACTCCACTTAAGTCCGATCTATCTGTCACGAACCACCGGGGGGGTCACTCAGAAATCCCCCGCGCTGGCTACCAGTACGTCACAATCGGGGGGTAACAAGTGGGGGTCACCCCTCCTTTATACCTCCCGACCGACAGACAGAGCACGTGACGCGCTCTCTAGCGCCCCTCTTATAGTCAGGCCAATTATGGAATTGCCCGACAATAAGCAAGGAGGCCGCTATACTACTTATGCCGATTATTGAAGGGTCCCCGGTGAGAGTAGGGTATATATTCCCCCGACCTCCGCGGGCGGAATATATAAAACCTCCCCGAATCTCACTGGCCTCCCCACAATAATCCTTGGCACAACTCGCTGCCACCAACCGCTTCACGGTAACTATTAGCCGAACACACGGACGTGGGATTCAAGATCGAGATAACAGAACAGCCCAAGATTAATTATATAATTTAATCAGCCTAAAGCACACTAGAAACTACAATATATACAATAGGGAATCTATAGAATATACATAGGTCAGAGTACAGTTACAATCAAAGCATGGGTTACAAACAGGCATACACAGTTCCAGCAGTTACCTTGTGCGTCTGGCCACAGGGGGGCGCCGTGAACCAGGTTTCTAGGATCCTTCCCACAGATGTTTCCTACACGTGACCCCCAGCGAAAGAACACTGGAAAATGGCCGAAGTAGGGTTATCAACCTGGGCAAATCCAGGTCCCCTCCTACCTTAGTGACCTCAGAGGGAGCACTGCTCCACCCCTGGCTGGAGTTATGGACAATATCCACAACATGGAATATGGGCCATAACTTTGCCTGGGAGCGTCGTAGGCGGACGCCAACGCTCTCATTGTGACAGTTATGAATTTAGCTACAGAACGAGAGGACTCATGACTTGTCTACTAGTTCCCCATTGGCTGATATCACACCTGGGGTACTTCCCAATGTCCTACTCCCATAAAAAAGGTGTGCCAGCATCGTCCGCATGCAGAGACACCATTTTTATGGTTGCCATATTTATCGGAAAGATGGCTTGCGAGATATGAACCATATTTTACTGGAGTCGTTCTGTCTGGATACTTCCAAGCTTGCTAATTAGATAGCAGCCCCTACCACAGGGTCACGGCAGGGAGTCATCCTGTGTCCATTGTTCCCACATCATCTAATCTCCATATCACAGGAGATGGCCATGGAGGTGTAAGTGGAACACAGACCAGTTCCTTTGACACCTATCTGCTAAACAAACCGTTTATCCCTGTGGTAAATTTTCTGATTGAAGGAGTTGTGTGAAGGAAAGGGGGGGTGACACCAGGAGAGGGCTTCCTGACATAACTTGAATATCATGATTTATCGTCATATCTCCGGATTTAGCTCACACCTCCCCCCTTTTGAGGGCGCTAGGGGCAGCACACTCCGGTGTTCCCCCGTGCGCCCGTCCGCGACCTCTCCTTGTCGGGACAGCCCGTCTGCGTTACCGTGGTCACGGCCCCTTTTGTGTCGAATGGTGAAGTTGTATTGCCGGAGCGCCAGGCTCCATCGCAACAACCTGCCATTCGTCCCGGAGACAGTGTGTAACCAGCTGAGGGGATTGTGGTCCGTCTCCACGATGAAGTGGCGCCCGTATAGATAGGGTTGCAGACGCTGCAGGGCCCACACTATGGCCAGGCACTCCTTTTCCATCGTGGAATAGGCCACTTCCCTTGGTAACAGCTTCCTGCTCAGGTACAAGACTGGGTGCTCTTGGCTCGCAGAGTCCACCTGGCTGAGCACCGCACCGAGGCCGAAGTCACTGGCGTCGGTCTGTACTACAAACGGCCGCGTGAAGTCGGCTGCCTGTAGCACGGGCGGGCTGGACAGGGCGTCCTTTAGGGCCCGGAAGGCTGTCTCGCAGTCCATTGTCCAATCGACTGCAGAGGGCAGCTTCTTCTTGGTGAGGTCCGTCAAGGGCTTTGCCAGGCTACTATAGCATGGAACAAACCTCCTATAGTACCCAGCGGTCCCCAAGAAGGACATCACCTGCTTCTTGGTCCTGGGGGTGGGCCAGGACGCGATGGCCTCCACTTTCTCAGGCTCGGGCTTCAGTGTTCTCCCGCCTACCCGGTGACCGAGGTACTGGACCTCGCTCATGGCCAGCTGACACTTTCCCGGCTTGATGGTCAAACCTGCCTGGTGGATCCGCCTGAGCACCTGTGCTAGATGCTCTAGGTGATCTTCCCAGGTGGGACTGAAGACGGCAATGTCATTCAGGTACGCGGCCGCGTACCCTTCAAGTCCCTTGAGCAGGGTGTTGACCATCCGCTGGAAAGTGGCAGGGGCATTCCTCATCCCGAATGGCATCACCGTGGACTCGTACAGTCCAAATGGGGTAATAAAGGCAGAGCGTCCCCTGGCCTTGCGAGTCAGGGGGATCTGCCAATATCCCCGGCTCAGATCCATGATGGTCAGGTACTGAGCCCCGGCCAACTGATCGAGCAGGTCATCGATGCGTGGCATTGGGTACGCATCGGCGACTGTGACAGCATTGAGCCCCCTGTAGTCCACGCAGAACCGAGTGGTTCGGTCCTTCTTAGGGACGAGGACTACAGGCGAGGCCCAAGCGCTGTTGGATGCCTGGATCACCCCAGCTTCAGCATCTCGTCAATCTCCTGGCGCATGTGTTGCTGCACCTCCAGGGAAACCCGATATGCTGAACGCCGGATCGGGGGATGATCCCCAGTGTCCACGTGATGGACAGCCAAGTCTGTCCTTCCGGGCTGGTTGGTAAACAACCCCCGGAAGGGGTGTAGGGTGGCCCACAGCTGGGACCGTTGGTCCTCCAAGAGCTGGTGGCCAACCTCCACATCCTCAATGGATCCGCCTGCCCTAACCTGGGCTAGCATATCCAAGAGGGTTTCCGCTTCTCCCTCCTCGGGCAGGTTGCACACGGGGAGCGCACATGCCTCCCGCTCATGATGTGCCTTCATCATGTTCACATGGAAGGGCTTCCGCCTTCCACGGGCAGGGTCCAGGGTGACCAGGTACGTCACAGGGTTGAGCTGCTGGTACACGAGGTATGGGCCTTCCCAGGCTGCCTGAAGCTTGTCCTGTGGTACGGGGACCAGTACCCACACCTTTTGACCCACTTGGTAGGTCCTCTCACAAGCGTTCTGGTCGTACCAACGCTTCTGATCGGCCTGGGCTTGAGCCATATTGTCGTGTACCAGTTGCGTCAAGGCCTGCATTTTGTCCCGGAAGCGCATGACATACTCGATAACCGACACTCCAGGGGTGGCCAAATCCCCTTCCCAAGCCTCTTTCACCAGAGCCAGGGGGCCCCGCACACGTCGCCCGTACAGGAGCTCAAACGGTGAGAATCCCGTTGAGGCCTGTGGAACCTCCCGGTAAGCAAATAACAGGTGTGGGAGATACCGCTCCCAGTCACGCCCGTGGGAGTCGACCAACATCTTAAGCATCTGCTTTAGGGTGCCATTGAACCGCTCGCACAGGCCATTAGTCTGTGGATGGTACGGGCTGGCCACCAGATGTCGCACCTGGACTTGCTTACAGAGGGCCTCCATCAGCTGGGACATGAATTGGGTCCCCCGGTCAGTGAGCATTTCCTGGGGAAAACCCACTCGGGAGAAAATCTCCAGCAATGCGGTGGCCACCTTGTCAGCCCGAATGGACGACAAGGCCACTGCTTCTGGGTACCAAGTGGCATAGTCCACTACCGTCAGTATGAAGCGTTTCCCGGAGCTGCTGGGGATGGCCAGCGGGCCGACCAGATCCACAGCCACCCTCCTGAAAGGCTCATCGATGATGGGCAGAGATACCAGTGGGGCTTTGGGGTGTGGCCCCGCCTTCCCCACTCTCTGACAGGTTTCACACGAACGGCAGTAGGCAGCCACATCGGCCCCCATTTTTGGCCAGTAGAAATGCTGGTTTAACCTGGCCTTGGTCTTAGCGATCCCTAGGTGTCCGGCCATCGGAATCTCATGTGCGATCCGCAACAACTCCGTCCGGAACGGATAGGGTACCACCAACTCTCGGTCCCTGGGCCACGCCTCCGGTGAACCCTGCTGGACCGTGACCCGGTACAGCCGTCCTTGGTCCCAGACCACTCGCTCCGGGTCCGAGTCCGAGGGAGGCTGTGCCGCCTGCTCCTTTAGAGCTTTCAGGCTGTCGTCAGCTTCTAACGCTGCCTGAAACCCCTGACTAGATGTGGCCAGAATCGACGAGACTGTCACATCTTCGGTCAGTACCCCGGGACCTGTGTCCTGGCCTCCCCCTGACTCGGCTGCCACTTGGTCAGAAGGGGAAGAGCTATCGGACCTCCGGGAGGCCCCTTGGCTTCCAGCACTCCCACTGCGGGTGACAGCGGCCACAGCTGCTGCGACCGTGGGTCGTGCCTGCTCCTCCTCCGTTCCTGACCAAGTCGCCGGTTCAGGCAGACCTACCTGGCTTCCTGACACCCCGGTTGTGGGGGAACCCTGCACCGAGATCTTACCTGGGAGCACTTCCGCTCCGGGACCGGCCCCAATCTCACCTGCCTGTTCCCCCCCTGCAGCAACAGAACCCCGCTGTGAAATCTCTGGGGACCCCACATTTGCTGTGGTAGCCCCCACCCCACACACTGGTCCTCCCCCTGCAGCACCCTGCTCTCTGCTTATCCCTGCAGAGGGCAACAGATCCCAGCTCACTGGCTGATCACTTGTAGAGGCATTGTCACACCTTTCTCTGACCCCCTCCCCTGTCACAGCTGCAGCTGAGTGTGTGTCTATGGTGTCTATGCAAGCAGAAATATCAGAGTTCACTCCCCCCTCCCTTACATCATTCATAGAGAACACATTAACATTGTCAGGAGTCATGTCAGTACTGGCTGAAGGTTCAGCCTTTGGGGGGGGCCCAAACTGGGAGGTTATCTGCCCCAAATCTGTCCCAAGTAGCACGTTTGCGGGGATCCGATCAGTTACCCCCACCTCCCTCACCCCTCGCCCTGCGCCCCAGTCCACATAAATGCCAGCAACAGGCAGCGCCGGGTCAATGCCTCCAATCCCGGAGACAGCGAGGGTTTTTCCAGGTATCAAGTCTTGGGGGGACACCATCTCAGGCCGCACCAGAGTCACCTCCGAGGCGCTGTCTCGCAGTCCTATGGTCACAGACCGGCCGACGGTGACAGGTTGGAAGCTGTCCAGGGACCTACCACCACCCCCACCCACACAATACACCTTGGGCGGCCCTTGGGACGGGGACGGAGCCGGGGCCTTGGGACGCTGAGGGCACATGGCCTTGAAGTGTCCAGGTAGGTTGCACTGGTGGCACCGTCTTGGCTCTGCCACGGGCCTGGAGAGGGGAGTTGAGGGGGACACCCCCTGCAGTCTAGGGGCAGGTGGGGCAGTCGTAGAATTCATCTTACCCCCTCTCCAGGTGCTGCTGGTGGCTGCTCTCCTGGCCTCAGGAGCCCGATTGTTGGTGTAGTCATCGGCCAGGGCAGCTGTAGCCGTGGACCCCTTTGGCTTCTGGTCTCGGATGAACTGGCGGAGATCCTCAGGGCAGTTCCACAAGAGTTGCTCCGTGATGAACAAGTCCAGGATCTCCGGTCCGGTGGAAAGCTGCAGGCCTTGGGTCCAGTGGTCGGCAGCTCGGGCAAGTGCCCGCCGGTGGTCAGCCCAGGAGTCCTTTGGTCCCTTCTGCAGGGTCCGGAACTTCTTGCGGTAGGACTCCGGAGTGAGGTTGTACTGTTGGATCAGGGCCCGCTTGATGGTGTCGTAGCCCTGATCTGCCTCAGCAGGCAAGTCCCCAAGGATATCCAGGGCCTTACCCCTTAGACGGGGGGTCAGGTATTTGGCCCACTGATCCTTGTCCAGATGGTGCTGCAGGCAAGTCCGTTCAAAAGCAGTCAAGAAAGAGTCCAAGTCTCCATCCTTCTCCAGCACTGGGAAGTCCTCAACACGGACCTTTGGAAGTTTGGTGTTTTGAAGGTCACATGTGGCTGATGAGGGCCGGAGCTGAGCTAGCTGCAGCTGGTAGTCACGCTCTGCCTGTTGCTGTCGCTCCGCAGCCTCACGCTCTGCCTGGCGCTCTCGCTCTTTACGCGCTGCCTGCCGCTCCGCAGCCTCAGCCTCACATGCTGCCCTGCGCTCCGCAGCTTCACGTTCTGCCCTGCGCTCTGCCATGAGTTCCTTGTAGCCCTCCCGGTCTCCAGCCTGGAGTAGGGCCATAGCCATTTGAAGAAGGCTATCCGAGCCTCCCAGGCTCGGTGAAATGGCACGTGGTGATCTGTGGCCCGCTGCGGAGCCTGGTGATTCACTGTCCATTGCAGAGCGGAGGGCTGGCATCTGGCTCGTTGAGGACCCTTGGGTGAGCTGCTCCTCATCTTGTCCATAATTGCCAGGTTGTGCAATGTCCTCTGCAGAGCTGTTCTCTGGCGTCGGGCTCTTGGAGGGCTCGTGGACAACCTCCTCATCGTCTCTGGCCTGAGCATCGGCCATTCCTTTGGCTTTGCTCCTGGTGCCATCAGCCATTCTTGCAGACTTTGGTCACTGACACAGAACTGCCACCTGATGCCTCCACACACCTTACAGTATCTGCACTCTGACACTCTAGTGTTGGTCTGGTCTGAAGACCCCGGCAGCCACAGCTGCTGCAGGCAGTCTTTAGTGTCTGGGAGTATGGGTCTCACACTCACACACACTATTATCTCGATCCCACCGCTATGCCACCAATATGTCACGAACCACCGGGGGGGTCACTCAGAAATCCCCCGCGCTGGCTACCAGTACGTCACAATCGGGGGGTAACAAGTGGGGGTCACCCCTCCTTTATACCTCCCGACCGACAGACAGAGCACGTGACGCGCTCTCTAGCGCCCCTCTTATAGTCAGGCCAATTATGGAATTGCCCGACAATAAGCAAGGAGGCCGCTATACTACTTATGCCGATTATTGAAGGGTCCCCGGTGAGAGTAGGGTATATATTCCCCCGACCTCCGCGGGCGGAATATATAAAACCTCCCCGAATCTCACTGGCCTCCCCACAATAATCCTTGGCACAACTCGCTGCCACCAACCGCTTCACGGTAACTATTAGCCGAACACACGGACGTGGGATTCAAGATCGAGATAACAGAACAGCCCAAGATTAATTATATAATTTAATCAGCCTAAAGCACACTAGAAACTACAATATATACAATAGGGAATCTACAGAATATACATAGGTCAGAGTACAGTTACAATCAAAGCATGGGTTACAAACAGGCATACACAGTTCCAGCAGTTACCTTGTGCGTCTGGCCACAGGGGGGCGCCGTGAACCAGGTTTCTAGGATCCTTCCCACAGATGTTTCCTACACGTGACCCCCAGCGAAAGAACACTGGAAAATGGCCGAAGTAGGGTTATCAACCTGGGCAAATCCAGGTCCCCTCCTACCTTAGTGACCTCAGAGGGAGCACTGCTCCACCCCTGGCTGGAGTTATGGACAATATCCACAACATGGAATATGGGCCATAACTTTGCCTGGGAGCGTCGTAGGCGGACGCCAACGCTCTCATTGTGACAGTTATGAATTTAGCTACAGAACGAGAGGACTCATGACTTGTCTACTAGTTCCCCATTGGCTGATATCACACCTGGGGTACTTCCCAATGTCCTACTCCCATAAAAAAGGTGTGCCAGCATCGTCCGCATGCAGAGACACCATTTTTATGGTTGCCATATTTATCGGAAAGATGGCTTGCGAGATATGAACCATATTTTACTGGAGTCGTTCTGTCTGGATACTTCCAAGCTTGCTAATTAGATAGCAGCCCCTACCACAGGGTCACGGCAGGGAGTCATCCTGTGTCCATTGTTCCCACATCATCTAATCTCCATATCACAGGAGATGGCCATGGAGGTGTAAGTGGAACACAGACCAGTTCCTTTGACACCTATCTGCTAAACAAACCGTTTATCCCTGTGGTAAATTTTCTGATTGAAGGAGTTGTGTGAAGGAAAGGGGGGGTGACACCAGGAGAGGGCTTCCTGACATAACTTGAATATCATGATTTATCGTCATATCTCCGGATTTACCTCACACTATCAAAATATCATTTTTTTAACACTATGGTAAATGTAGAAGAGTAACTAGATATAAAACACTAGCATGGTTTGGTTTTGTTGTTTTTTTTGGGGTTTTTTTTTGAATGATACATTAAAAACATGGAAGACCGCCAATGTACGATACCAGAGAACCCTTTCAAGTCTGAATTTTTTACAAACGCAGTTGGAGGTTGCAAGACATTTGTGAGACACCAGAATATTCAGCTGTAACTAACGATTCCCCGAAAATGTCAGTCTTTTCTCATTCATCTGGAACTGAAATCCTCCTCTTCCTTGGAGAACCGGCCCCATGTGGTCCGCCACTCCGAGCAGTGACAGAAAGCATCTTGTGGCGCAATACTGATATAATTAACTGTCTGCTGGAAAACCCCAGCACGTTACTTTTTGTTTTTAACTTGATTGATGAAACTTACAAGTGACAGATGTGACCAAGCTTTAAATATCATAGCGAAGATCAAGGCGTGAAACCAACGCCATTCCTTCATCCAGCCATAGAAATTATGATTAGGCAGAGTGTGGGATTTCATTAGTGAGTAAGTACTGGATATGTGATGGTCCGCATGAATGCTCACCACTGTGCTGAATCACACCACATACCATTGCTTGGCTTTTGTACATATATGCCAGTATTTTATGCTAAATAAATAAAAAAAAAAAAAGTTATATTTTAACATGACAGCAAATATGTATCACAGATCACAGAAGTGATGTAATCCTGGATGTCTGTTCTGATACTTGTAGTGAGACGAGCAAGTCTTGTTAGGACTAGCCAGGGCCAGGTTGTGTGAAGCCTCACAGGTGTTATGTCGGTGCATTACCTTCAGGGACTCCACGTGGAGGAACAGTCTGTTCACAGGTAGGTTGCTTCTTTAGGAATTTCGTGACGCCACTCTCGGTATTGCGGTCAGTGGGGACCGCCACTGCAGTGTAAGGGGACACCTGGGGCTGATGTTGGGTGCAGTTAGTTGCAGTGGCCTCCCGAGAGTGAGGCAGGCCCCAGGGCCCTGTGTAGGTGTGTGGAACCACAGGTCACAGAATGACTCAGGCACAGTCCAGACAGTCTTTTAACGTTTTTACTCACAATGATGGCAGGGTGAGTACCCAGGCGTAGCTGGGATTAATTAGAGGAAACCAGGCACTCCGTCAGGCTGACTTTTGAGGGTGACTACTGACTCGCCTTCTCTAGCCCTGATGTTTTTGGGGTGACCCCGACTTGAAGTCCCTACGGGGGTCACCCAGGGAAGTTGCTGCTGCCTGTTCTCCCCTCTTTTCGGCCCGTTTGCTTGTAGCCTGGACCAGGTCACTCCGGCTGCTTGCCTCTTGTGAGCTATGGGCCCCCTCGTTGCTATGTGGCTGCGGACTCTGTGGTGTTGTGTGGGGGTCTGAAGTGCCCCCTCCGGAAGGTTTGGCAGGAGAAAATTGAATGAATCTCTGCACTGGGACCTGTAACCCTTACGGGCCTGGTACCTCCCTGGCAGTCCCCTTACTCAGCCACCGCTTGCCTCCAGCCTCGGGTGGTTTTTGGGTGGCACTCCCAGGTGACTGCACGTGCGATGTCAGATTGTGCCAGACTCCAGGGTCTGCTCCCTGAGCTGCACTCACTAACTGGCTCACTACTCCATCCCCACTGTGCCTGACTATGCAACCAGCCTCTCTACCACACTCCTTGAGTGGAGATGGAGGCCACGCCCCCTCCTGGATTCCCCAGGGGTCCACTCAAAGGTCCATGTGGGAGACCTGATTACTATGCGCCTGTGTAATCACACCTCGGTCAGCCTTCTGGTTTACCTGTATTGTACTGCCCCCAGCATGGGTGCAGTACTCAGTGGCGCCTGACCAGGTCAGGGGCGCCACAGTTGTATGGAGAGCTGGAGAGAGGGCAGGTCTGGCTGGCTATCCACATGTCTCCACCCATGGGTGTGTCTCATCTGTTAAGATGGAGACTGGTTGTTAAGCATATGGTCAGTGTGGGGAGACTGTGATTTCTCCAAGAAGTAATCCTCTGATAGAATGGAGAATTTGCTTGTCCTATAGAGGCTGCAAAGCCTCTGAGAGATCCTCGACGGAAAAAGAGGGTTTGCTTCATCTGACCGGGATCAGTGTATGGAGGTTTGTGAAACCTCTGGAAGGTACCTCTGGAGAGCGATGTGTATATTGACCAGGGTCAGTGAGTGGAGGCTGAGATAGCTTCATTGGACTACTTGAAAAGTGTATCCGAATCTGTGCAGGCGTATCACGTGTGTAACAGACTAAAAACCATGTTTGTGCTATGTACCGGCAGTGGAGTTTGTGTGACAAAATAAACCTGCTGGACTTTTAAATTAAAGTGTTCCTGTGTGCCTGCTACCTCTAAGATGTAAGCAGAGTAAAAACTGACAGGTGTGAGGGTCGTAGCCCGCACACCTTGGCTAGGAGGCAGGCGGTGGCCTGGCCTGCAGGAGCCGGGAAGACGGCCAGGTGGAACCGTAAGGGACCGGGACAGGGTAGTGGCCCGCCGGTACCAAACCGGGGAACCAACTGGAAACCGGAGCAGCAGGAGGGTACTCAGACCCAGAACAAGGCCCAGAAGCCACTGGACCATGTCGATTTCACTGATTGAGGTCTGGACCTTAGGTCCTTTTCCATCCCAAGTCCCGACAGAAGGCAAAAACCCACCGAGGGGGATAGAAAGCCACCGCACAGGCAGAGAGATCCCACGGGCTAGCGCCTGCGGGCAAACGGACTCCACCGACACATACACAGCCGGGGAGCGGATTCCCATTGCTGAGGCACAGGCAGTCTACACAAACATAACGAGGTGCAGGAAAAAGGCCAAGACCACCAACCCGGGTGAGGGACAAGACGAAGCCGGCTGCGGGCACTGACCACCATCAACTTTGTTTACCAGAGACTTGTGTGTCAATAATCGTGAGTACCACAGTGATATCCGGCCCTGCACCGCCCAGCCACTACTCTCCCAAGCGGGTCCCGGGGCCACCATCCCTACCCACGGAGGGGTTAACATCTTGCTGCACAACCATCTCCCCCGGGTGCCCCCGTAACTGCAGCGGTGGTGTCTACACCTTTACCATGTCACGTGGGTGGCGTCATAAACTCAAACACGGCTCCGGCCGTACACCTACCTAACCACCCCCATCGAGATCACCAGCAACCCCTTGCAGAGCGACGTGACCCCCGCTGTTGCTGTAGCTGAGCGCGGGGCGGTACAAGTCTGTTAACCATGAGCATGTATTGCAAGCTTTATTTCAGATTGTTGGAGCAAAAAATGTACTTTCTTGAATTTAGTGGCCCATATCATCATAGAGAGCATGAGAATATTGAGGCCACATTAGTGTGGCGCCCTGGACAAGCCAGGTCGTCACAGGTACTGCAACAACACACCCCACACCCCGAGATAGGCACACCAGTCACACACAAATCCTTGTTGCCTCCCTCCAGGGGCTGATGTCCACACCAGGTGGGGTGGGGTGGAGCCAGGCGGTTGGCCCCACCCACTGAGGAGTTCACAGTCCTGGAGGCGGGAAAGGAAGTCAGTTAAGCTCGGGCAGAGCTAGAGTGTAGTTAGGGAGAGTGAAGGAGTAGGAGTGAAGTGGAAAGTGAGGAGAAAACTGACCGTGTCCGGGTACGTGGCCCGAGCACCGAGAGCAAGGTTGGCAGACGGTGGTGGCTGTCTGCAGGAGAGGCCGATTGACGCGGAACCGTAGGACCGGGGACGGGCGGTGGCCCGCCGGTACCGAACCGGGGAGCGAAGAGAAGCCAGCACAAACCGGCAGGGCCTACGGACCCCGACCAGGCTTGGAGTCGCCGTTAAACTAGTCAAATCCGTTAGCAACCGGAACCTCCGGGGTTTCCTAGCAACAAAGACCCGACTGAAGGCAACCGTCCAAACCGAGAAGGGGAAACACAACTACCGCCACAGTTAGAATTCCCAGGGCCAGAGCCTGCGGGCAAAAGGGGCTCCTCCGGCCATATCCAAGCTGGGGAGCGGGTTACCGGTGGGAAGCCATCGGGACCGAAGATACACAACAGGTGCAGGGAAAGGCAGCCACCACCAACCTACCGGGAGTAACCACAGTAGCCGGCTGCGGGACCCGTCCATCCAGCCGTTTGTTTTACCGGAGACTCTGTATCCATCATTGGCTGAGTGAGTACCACCGTGCCGTCCGGCACTGCGCTGCCCCCGCGACCCTGCACCTCCCCAACCCTGCCTTCCCCGTCACCTCACCGGGCCCCGGGACCACCAAATACCCCTACCCACGGAGGGGGAAAACAACATCATAGCTGCTCCCTACCATCGCTCCCGGGATCCCCGTCACCAGCAGCGGTGGTGCCCATCTTCACCACGACCCGTGGGTGGCGTCACAGACTAAATCCCCCAAACCAAACACCCCTTTGTCACGGGCGAGGAGCACCGCTCGAGTCCCCGGATCCGGCCCACCGCTCGAGCCACCGAGCAGCCGCAGCAGCGCCGGACCCGAGCGTTAGCGAGAGCACAGCGGCGGCCTCCTCCCCGCCTGCGACATTAGCACTGTGAACAAATTGGGCTTCAGTAGGTAAGTTATGCTTAGTTTATTTTCACCATCATCTAACCATGCTATATTTCAAAATAGGGAACACTATGGGGCTGGTTTATTAAGGTGTGTACCCCCAAATTCTTAAATACTTTTTCCTTGCGGTTTGCCATATTTGAGGCATACTCACTTTCTGTATTCTCTGCATAGGCAGTGAAGCAGGATGTGCATGTTTGACAGTACAATAACTGAGAAATATACAGTGCCCGCCCACAGAGACCCCATAGGAAAGGTGCACACAGAACCTTGTGCTATTGTACAGGGTGGGCCATAAGTATAAATACACCTTGGGTGGGTCATAAGTATGGATATATCCTGACAAACCCATGGCGTCACCCGGCCTCAAATGTTTTGCCCCTCCCATGTACTAATATGCCACAAACGGTAAGGTGATATCAGCAACCACTTCCATTTTATCAAGGTGCATCCATACTTATGGCCTACCCTGTATATTGTTAATATCCTGCTTATATAGATCTACAGCAGTACAAAAGAGCTGTCACCTGTCATCAAAGTGTCACATGTCAAACTACATACATTATTAAATAGATCTTTTGGACCTGATGGCAGATGTTCCTACTTTGAAAATCCATGTCGGAACACCTGTAGAATCCTGATATTAAGATGAGCATTTTATGAGTCCAGCAAAAGAGTGAAAAAGCTCATAAGTCCAAGTGTCCTGCAGCAGCTTCTACTGAGCAGTGTGAGATCTCCGCAGCAGCAGAGCGGAGGGACACTGAAGAGCTTACAATCAAGATAGGTGGGTTGAGTTACAGCTATTCTGGGTTTGGATTTTCCTAGTTCTTACACCTGATTCATCAGATTTGCACTTTAAAATGGCTTTATCACCAGATTGCACAATGCAAAGTGTTATTCTTCCATTATAACATAATGGTATCAAAGCTGAGAATGAATGGGCTGCAAAACTGATTTAGGGTCCCTTTCCATGTATTTTGCAAGGAAAATAGTGAAAGAGGCGCAATGCTACATCAATTCTATGGCACCATTATTGTCAGGATTTGTCATATGTCAGATCCTAATTTTGTGCCATCTCTCTACATGATCTTCCTCTGATTATAATGAGAAGAATCCATCCCAGTCTACACAGTAAAGCTGAAATGTGAGCTGCAGAAAGCATTAATGGTGAGCATATGTGTGCTCCAGTGGTCGATGTGAATATTTTTATATTTATTTATAAAATACCGAATAAAAGTAAAAAAATAAAAGAAATCTGTAATAAAACCTAATTGAAACAATATGCCATTTTCTGATTAAACTTTCCACTACGTGAGAAAAGAATCCGTCTCAGTCTACACAGCAAAGCTGAAATGTGACTGCAGAAAGCATTAATTTTGAGCATACAGTATGTGTGCTCCAGTGGCTGATGTGAATATTTATATATTTATTCCTAAAATACCAACAAAAGTAAAACAAATAAATAAATAAAACAAATCTGTAATAAAACCTAATTGAAATAATATGCCATTTTCTGATGAAGCTTTCCACTACGAGTGAAAATGTAGCTTCCAATTTCGTGTTTCAAGATATTTCCCATTAATGTGAAAAGCAGCTTTGTAGTAATAATTGAATGTAATGATAGAAATGCATCAACCTAAAAACATCTGAATGTGTCAAAGAAATGGACTTTGTAATTATTGCGGAATGGTACACGAGCTTTCAGTCTGTATTAATTAACGCAAATCTCGGGATAGAGCTAAGTAAATAGACGGAATTAAATGTCTCTTTCACGTTGCAGAGAGGTCATGACATCAATAGGAAATGAAATACGATATAAATTGGTTGTAAAGATTGCCTGATGATTGCTTGTGTGGTAAGATACATAATCAACAAATATCATTTACACCACATTTTATACCTATTCAAGATCTGTTGCTGAGTAACATCTGTGCGCAGAGGTCGTCTCCAGTGTATTTTATGAGCAGAACATTAGATCTAAGAAAAGCCTGGGGAAATTGTATTTCTGAAATAAAAGCCTTAGTGCAAACAAACAAAATAAGGCTCAAATCACGTTATAAGGCTTTCTTTCCCCAGGGCAAAAATTCTGTTTGGTCCCCCCACCATAATCACCCCCCACCCCCACCATCCCCCCCACCAAACTTAGTTTTGCCATTCTCTATACACATACACAGGGCACATGTCCAGACAGCCATCCTTCCCCGATACACCTTGGTGTCGACCTGTTATGCACGTACCTAACTTAAACACGGGTAAAGGGAGAAATAAAGTCTACAACACATTAGCCAAACCTACACCCCACTGTTTCCTGTACAGACTAGAAGCTCCCTACCTGTACAAATAAAACCACCAACTCAGATCTGACTGCCTGAAAGGCCATTGAGCTGTTTCTCGTACCTCCTAAGAAACCAGACGGGAGGCCACAATGTACAACTAAACAAGTGAAGGAGAGTGTGCAGAGGTAAACGGGAACCCAAGACGAGGAAACTTTAAAGCACGTGCACAAAGGGGAAAAAGAAGTATAATAAATGAAAGCAAAGGAAAGCTCCCATCAACCTAACTGAGAACTAAGGATAGGTGTTGGAAATATAAATGAGCAAACACAGAGCAGTAATACATGTGGTCTCTGACAAGCAGGCAAAATCCCTTAGTTAACAAACCAAAAAGAGAATAAGACACTATGGCTGTTGAGCCTATATCTCAAAGGAACAAACCACTAAAGAGATCCCTTATAGGGCTAGAACTCCAGCAGAGTGAAGGCAGATAGCCGTAACGTACATGACTGAGGCAGTGATAGATCCAGGAAAGGGTTAAGGAGTAAGGGATGGGGGTTTTTACCTAAGGAATGTGGTGGTGGGCGAGCAGGAGGAGAGATGGGGGCAGGGGCCATATAAGAAATAGGTCCCATGTTAAGGTGTCATTCCTTTGTCCTGGACTTAAAGACTGAACAAGCAGTATGGATGCCTTGCTGAAGAGCGTTCAGGCCGCGGCTTTGACATGTAGGCCCGAATGGATTCAGGCCCAGCTAGACGAATTGCTGAAGAATGCCCGGGATACAGCATCTGTCCCTTCTGAACTTTCTGAACATCAAACTCTAAGAAGATCAAGACCTCCTGAGAGACTAACTTCTGAAATGGCCAATAGGACTCACAATAGGATCATAAGTCCTTCCGTTACTTCTAGGAAAAGAGCAAAGCGCAGCACGGCCTCTGATCCTGCTTACAAACCAGGAAGGAAACTACAGAACCAGAATAACAAGGGACAGAGAAAAGAGCCCGACCATCTAACCAGAGAGACTCCAAGAAGTGCAAGGAGAAAGTCCAGCTCTACTGAGGTGCCAGCCAGAGAAGCAGCCACACAAGCTACAACTGACGTGACCACAGCCCACCATGAATCCATAGAACTTCCTCAACAAACTTTGCATCATTACAGAGGACATCATACGGCCTCACCCCAGGAAATAAACCAACACGGGGGGATGGGCTTAGGACACACAACATTTCCGGATCCGGGTTCTCATTACACGAGGAGTGGCAGGAATCCAAAAAGACAACTGCGCAAAAGTACTTTAACCAGACAAAGACTTCTTCGGCCGGCTCAGGATATGAGTCCGGCAAGAAATCTACAGCTACAAGACTCAGAAGAGATTCCAGACAATGACTATGACACAGATAACGACTGCCCACTAGAGGGCAGCAGCACGCAGCACTTCAATAATGGAGGGGCTGTAGAGACTATAACTAATACGTCACGGACGGCTGGTCAACCTAGGACGCAGCCAGGTATTGGTGAGAACACTTTTTCTTGTCCTATATCTAGTGTAACAACACCTGTAATGAATCCAGTGGGCGCAGTTTGGGGTACAGGTCCCGGCAATGTAGGATGGGATCTTAATTCAGTAGTACAGCAATTAGTGTCCGGGGTTAAGGAGGCTTTGAGTCAGTCTAGCTTACCCATAACCTCTTCTCCTATTGCTGCATGGTGCGGGAATGGTCGCCGGACATCGGAGGTGGTAAGTCAGTCGTGTGCTGATCCAGAGACACAGGAGGACGCAGTAATTTCACAAGGGGTTCCATTATCTGATGCAGCAAAAGGAGAATTATATGTATGTTTTGAGGGTCCTCTAGGAATTCATTTGAAACAGGAGGTTAGGGAGAAGATTTGGGCTCATCAGCAATCGGATTGTCGGCAGCAAACAGAAAAGGTTGCTGCTGGCAGTTCAATGATAGCCAGTGCAGATTCGGAAACACATGCAGGTACAAACATGAATGCAGCTTCTGTAGTGGAAACCATAGCCTATCAAAATGCTTTAAACGAAATAACACCCCAACAGCAGAGATTAACCAAAAAGGGGGAAACCCCAATTAGACTCGGGGAGATGGTGGGCTATCTAAGCAGGTACCCAGATAGAAAAGCAGCACAATTGCTGGGGGAGGGTTTCTCAGAAGGTTTTAAGATCCCATCTACTTCAGGCCCATTAACCTGTTCTCGTAACCTTGCTTCAGCTTATACATATTCTCACATTGTCTCCACAAAACTAAACAAAGAAATTGACCTGGGCCGCATGGCAGGCCCATTCCCCAAAATGCCAATAGAAAACTTAAGGGTCTCTCCATTGGGGGTGGTCCCAAAGAAGGAACCCAATAAGTTTAGGCTGATCCATCATCTGTCCTTCCCTCATGGAAGCTCAGTTAATGATGGAATCGATCAGGAACTTTGCACAGTCTCGTATACTTCATTTGATACAGCGATTGCATGGGTACAGAAGTACGGCAGAGGAGCTTTAATGGCAAAAACAGACATTGAAGCTGCCTTTAGATTCTTACCAGTCCATCCAGAAAGCTTCCATCTCTTGGGTTGTCAGTGGCAGGGAATGTTTTATGTAGACTTGTGTTTACCGATGGGCTGCTCCATCTCATGCTCCTTGTTTGAATCATTTAGCACATTTTTGGAGTGGGTAGTAAAGAAGGAAGCCGGCGTGCGTTCTGTCCTGCATTATCTAGATGATTTCCTATGTATTGGTCCACCAAAGTCATTTGTTTGTGCTTCATTATTGGCAGCGATTCAGTCGGTTTTTAAGTGTTTTGGAGTACCGTTAGCATCAGATAAAACAGAAGGCCCGTCTACACTTATCAAGTTTTTAGGAATTTTGATTGACAGTGAAGCAATGGAGTGCAGATTACCGGATGACAAGGTCAGTGATCTGCTGGAGGCAGTCAGAGAAGCTAGATCTCACCGTAAGATCAGATTAAAGGATCTACAATCGCTGTTAGGGAAAATGAACTTTGCGTGTCGCATTATTCCAATGGGTAGAGTTTTTTGTAGGCGCCTAGCTGCAGCTACCTCAGGCATAACCTTTCCACATCACTTTGTGCGGCTGGCTAGAACATTAAAGGACAATCTGGCGGTATGGGAACAGTTCTTAATAGAGTTTAATGGGAGGTCATTGTGGATCAGACCACCGGTTTCAAATTTTGATCTAGACATCCACACTGATGCAGCGGGGTCAACTGGTTTTGGTGCATATTGTTCGGGACAGTGGTGTGCAGATAGGTGGCCAGAGAGTTGGAGAAACAATGGGTTAACACGAAACTTAGTACTCCTTGAATTGTTCCCCATAGTGGTTGCTTGTGAAATTTGGTACAATATTTTCCAAAACCGAAAAGTGAGATTTCATTGTGATAACTTGGGAGTGGTAGAAGTCATCAACAGACAATCAGCTTCTTCCCTGCCTGTTGTTACGTTGCTGCGTCATCTAGTGCTGCGCTGTTTAAAGTCAAATTGTCAGATTACAGCTGTGCATGTCCCCGGTGTTTGCAATTCTGTGGCTGATGCTCTGTCTCGTTTTCAGTGGGACAGATTCCGTTCGTTAGCCCCGATGGCAGAGGTACAAGGCAAGAAGTGTCCGGATTTTCTGTGGTCACTGCCAGTGACACCGCATACGCTCTGATAGAACGGTCTGTGGGTGTAAGCACATGGCAGAGGTACCAGTCAGCATGGAGGGAATGGGAAGACTTGTGTGCTCTAGTGGGACATGATGCCAGGTTACATGACAATGTTTCCTTGTTGTTATTTTACATTAGCAGGGCCTTTGTGGATGGTACTTCATTGTCCAGTATTGATAGTAAAATGTCTGGATTAGCTTTTTGGTTTAAGTTGCACGACTTCACTGATTACACAAAGCATTTTTTAGTTAAGCAGGCCCTAAAGGGTTACAGGAAAAGTTGTAAGAAGACCAGAGATAAACGGCGTCCGATTTCTTTCCAGTTATTGCAGCAGATGCTGAGTGTACTAGGCCGAGTCTGTAGCAGTCCCTTTGAAGTGTTTCTCTTTAGTTGTGCATTCACACTGGCCTTTTTTGGCGCTTTTAGAATCAGCGAGTTGGTGGCGAGTAGCTCCACCAGAAGTGGGGGTCTACAAGACGAGGACGTGCATCAGTACACAGACAGATTAGAATGTTTTCTGGCAAAGTCAAAAACTGATCAACAGGGTAGAGGAAAATGGATCACATTGTTTCCTTTAAGCGGTTCCAGGGCCTGCCCGGTCATCTGTTTTAGAAACTATGTCTCAAGAAGGCCAAATATCCAAGGTTCATTACTAATTCATGAGGATTGTAAGTCATTGTCACAATTTCAATTCACAGCAGTTCTTAAAAAATGCCTGACAATATTGGGAGAGTCTCCAAATGCATTCACTTCACACTCATTTAGGATAGGAGCAGCCACAGAAGCTGCTAGATGGGGCTTAGAGCCTGACATAGTTAAAAAAATCGGGAGATGGGAATCGAGCAGATTTAAGAGTTACATTCGATTACATTTATTATAAATGGCGTACATGTATATATATGTGTACATTGTGGTAATCTTATAGTAGTTGTGTCTTCATTTAGACAATTGTGTGATAATTGTGTTTTTTGTTTTTTGTTTTAGCTGAACAGCAATGCCTGGTTTGGATCATGGGACATTCATTTGTTTTTTGGGGGGCCTTACGTGCAGCAGTCAGGCCTAATGGCAAACAGTTGGGGTTGCCCAGTTCCTTGGCACGGGTGACATGGATAGGAAAGAGGGGAATGCAGTGGCATCAGCTGTTAAAAGAAATCCAGTATCATGTGGAGTTCTACCGCCCCCCGGACGTCTTACTTATCCATTTAGGTGGTAATGATTTAGCAATAAGAACATCAAGACATTTAGTTAGGAACATAAAGCTTGATATGTTGAATTTATGGAGGTCTTACCCAGAAACAGTGGTGGTCTGGTCGGATATAGTAGCTAGACAAATGTGGAGAACAGCGCGATCAGTGGCTCGCATCAATAATACAAGGATAAAGGTTAATAAAAAAATAACAAAATTTGTGTTGGAAAACGGAGGGGTGGCCATACGTCACCAGATGCTGGAAAATACAAAGGAACATTTTTGGAGAGATGATAAGGTACATCTTAATGACATTGGCATTGATATATGGATGTTGGGAATACAAGAAGGAGTAGAACGAGCCATTAAGTTGTGGAGGAACTCACTCTTGTAAGGTGTCACAAGAGCGAGTCTTGGCGGGATGTGGTTGTTTAAACCCCCTCTTTGTTGGTTGGAGAATTATGTTTTTAATGGGGTCCCTGGGCCAGAGCTCAGCGGACAGTGGAATATGGGTCCCTGGGGAGGAGCTCAGTGGACAGTGGAATAGATGGGTCCCTGGGGAGGAGCTCAGCGGACACAAGGAAAATGATCAAGGGGTATACCCAGATTCCCCCTTGAGCTAGGTGTACACGGCGGAGGGGGATATGGGGCTGGGATTTATAACAACCACATCTCTGGGCCGATAATCTTGTTTTTTCTTATTGATGTTTTTTCTTATTAAAATAAAGGGCTGCTGTGGCCAAAATTTTAATCCATGTCACGCAGTGTGTGGTGTCTTATTTATTAGATTACCAGGAGCGCAATTCACTAGTCCATCAGTCAAGCAGAGTGAAGGCAGATAGCCGTAACGTACATGACTGAGGCAGTGATAGATCCAGGAAAGGGTTAAGGAGTAAGGGATGGGGGTTTTTACCTAAGGAATGTGGTGGTGGGCGAGCAGGAGGAGAGATGGGGGCAGGGGCCATATAAGAAATAGGTCCCATGTTAAGGTGTCATTCCTTTGTCCTGGACTTAAAGACTGAACAAGCAGTTGTCCCACCCACCCTCCCTATAATAAAGGGAAATGTATCAATATCAGGACTTTGCAACACTGTCAATATTCTAACAATGTTATTGGTATTCAACATCATCGGTATTTTATCAACATTATTAGTATTGTATCGTATTGTATCAATTGTTATCAGTAATGTATCCAAATTGACAATGTCATATCAACATATTAATATTGTATTAACATTTTAATATTGTATGTTACAGCAGCATTTGGCGGCGGCGGGATGTGGTTGTTTAAACCCCCTCTTTGTTGGTTGGAGAATTATGTTTTTAATGGGGTCCCTGGGCCAGAGCTCAGCGGACAGTGGAATATGGGTCCCTGGGGAGGAGCTCAGTGGACAGTGGAATAGATGGGTCCCTGGGGAGGAGCTCAGCGGACACAAGGAAAATGATCAAGGGGTATACCCAGATTCCCCCTTGAGCTAGGTGTACACGGCGGAGGGGGATATGGGGCTGGGATTTATAACAACCACATCTCTGGGCCGATAATCTTGTTTTTTCTTATTGATGTTTTTTCTTATTAAAATAAAGGGCTGCTGTGGCCAAAATTTTAATCCATGTCACGCAGTGTGTGGTGTCTTATTTATTAGATTACCAGGAGCGCAATTCACTAGTCCATCAGTCATGTAATCCACCTAGAAATACAGTACAGACCAAATGTTTGGACACACCTTCTCATTCAATGAGTTTTCTTTATTTTCATGACTCTGAAAATTGTAGATTCACATTGAAGGCATCAAAACTATGAATTAAAATATGTGGAATGAAATACTTAGTGTGAAACAACTGAAAATATGTCTTATATTCTAGGTTCTTCAAAGTAGCCACGTTTTGCTTTGATTACTGCTTTGCACACTCTTGGCATTCTCTTGATGAGCTTCAAGAGGTAGTCACCGGAAATGGTTTTCCAACAGTCTTGAAGGAGTTCCCAGAGATGCTTAGCACTTGTTGGCCCTTTTGCCTTCACTCTGCGGTCCAGCTCACCCCAAACCATCTCAATTGGGTTCAGGTCTGGTGACTGTGGATACCAGGTCATCTGGCGTAGCACCCCATCACTCTCCTTCTTAGTCAAATAGCCCTTACACAGCCTGGAGGTGTGTTTGGGGTCATAGTCCTGTTGAAAAATAAATGATGGTCCAACTAAATGCAAACCAGATGGAATAGCATGCCGCTGCAAGATGCTGTGGTAGGCATGCTGGTTCTGTATGCCTTCAATTTTGAATAAATCCTCAACAGTGTCACCAGCAAAGCACCCCCACACCATCATGTGATGCCCTGGCAAAACCAGGTAGTCACAAATAGGCCTCCGAATAACACCTTCCCTCACTAGGAAACACACAGCCAACCTAGAAACCCTAGTCACCCCCCCTTAGGGAAAGACAGACACACCAGTGGGTGTGACCAGGAGGTTGGTACACGCCCACCCAGGGGTCCAGACAGCCCGGGGCAGGAAAAAAAGCAGTTTAGTTTAGTTTGGAGAGCAGTGTGGGCTGGTGGTCTCCGTCAGCAGGAGACTGGAAGACAGCTCGGCAGAACCGAGATGGACCGGGTTGTAGCTTGCCAGTACCGACACGGGGAACCGACCTGGAAACCGTAGCACAAAGTGGGGTACTCTGACCCTGAAGCCAGAACCGGAAACAAGCGGACTGGTTAATTCGATTGAGGCCAGGACTAGAGGTTCTGTCCCACCCAAAGTCCCTCATAAAAAGACAACATCCCAACGATAGGGATAGGAGGTCACCGCGAGGGCCCATAGATACCACGGGCCAGCTTCTGCGCTCCTTAGGCCACATCCAGCCGGGAGCGGACTCCTGAGTTTCATGCTAGGAAGTCCACCTTACACAAAACAGTGCAAAGAAAAGGATAGAGACCACCAGCCGAGTGGGGGACCAGAATGCAACCGGCCGTGGCACCGGCCACCAGCCCCTTGGTTTACCAGAGACTTGGTGGTTTATTAACTGTGAGTACACAAACACCCCTTGCTGTCGCCATACCCTGCACAGAGACACCGGCTCCCGGAACCACCATCCCTACCCACGGAGGGGTTAACAACCAGCTGCACAACATCTGCCCCCTTTTTATTCGGCATGTCCGCGAGACCCCTTCGTCCGGAGACCCTCGAGCCACCACCCCAGAAGGCCCGGACCCAAGCAGCGCCGGCTGCTGGCATGGGGGCGGCACAATCACACCTCCTCCTCCATGCTTCACGGTGGGAACCAGCCATGTAGAGTCCATCCGTTCACCTTTTCTACAAAGACACGGTGGTTGGATCCAAAGATCTCAAATTTCGACTCATCAGACCAAAGCACAGATTTCCAAAGGTCTAATGTCCTTTCCTTGTGTTCTTTAGCCCAAACAAGTCTCTTCTGCTTGTTGCCTGTCCTTAGCAGTGGTTTCCTAGCAGCTATTTTACCATGAAGGCCTGCTGCACAAAGTCTCCTCTTAACAGTTGTTCTAGAGATCAGAAGGTGTGTCCAAACTTTTGGTTATCAAAAATAAAGGGGATCCCATGCCATTTATTCAAATAATTAAAAAAAAAAATCAGTATGGGGTCTTCCTATTTTTAATAACCAGCTAAAGTAAAACAGACAGCCGGGGGCTGGAATTATCAGACTGGGAAGATCCATGGTTATTTGGCTCTTCTCGGCCTAAAAATAGCAGCATGCAGGTACCCCAGAAGTAGCATGTCCAGTAGATGCGCCAATTCTGGCACTTTGCCTGGCTCTTCCCTATTGCACTGGTGCATTGTCAATCATAGTAATACTTCTGGAGTTGATGTCAGCTGGGAATTGACAGCTGTCATCAAGCCCAGGAATTAATGTTTTACCTGTGTTAGTTATTAAAAATAGGGGGACCCCACCACATTTTTTTTATTTATTCCCCATCCACATGTTTGCAGGGCAATTATCCTGCTTTTACACACATTTTGATTATTCCTTTTGCAACCCCCTAGCTCTTACTACAACCATTTTACAGCACCAAAGTTCAAGTCCCCATTGACTTATATAGGATTTGGGGTCAAGTTTCTGTCAAGTCCGGTTAACTAAAGTCTGGACGAACCCCAACTTCCACAGGTCCGCTCATCCCTACACACAACATCTTTTTCAGGCAGCTTCCACTCCAGAATCTCTCTCAAAAAGTGTCCCATAAAATGAACAGAAAGCACAGCAATGTTGAAACGACACTGCGCACATGTTCTATCTCATGTCACTTCTTTTAGTCGCCTTATGATTTGTAAACCCTGAAGCGGTTGAAAGAAGTGACATTCCCATTCTTTGGGCGGCTTCTTCTCAGAAGTCACCCACTCTATACTTAACAGCAAAGAGTTAAAGAAGCCGGGGTGGAGCAACTTTAGGAAAATTACCAAACGGTTTTGTAAAGAGACTTTCGTTGTGAAAATTTAACGACTGTGTCCAAAAGATGCGATGTACACATTGCCTAAGAAAAACATTCCCCCTAAGGTCACATCTAACCCGTCAAACCAGTACACTGGGGGCAAAACCCCTGAATGATGTGTACAGATGGATCTCTTACTTTTGGATTGCAATCTGGAATAATTTATTTCCCTGGTCATTTCCAAGGACTGTCGAATGGTTAGACATTCAATTAAAGGGAATGTGTAATAAGAAAATGATCTATTGTTGTTTTAAATAAGATTTTTATGCTAATTAAATGCATTATCTGTAAAAAAAAAATAAAAAATTCAGAAATCATGCTCTTCAGACTGGCCGCTAGGCCTAATATTAGACTCACATTTTCTGTTCTGTACCAAAGATTTTTCAGTAGTCTTATTATCATCACATGCAGGATTCAAAATAAAGCTAAAACCTATATATACAGTAGATAACACAAGATCCACCAATCACAGTAGGTGATTTCACAGCTTACCTCTTCTCCTCCTGTACAATCATCTTTGCTATGATGAGAGTAGAGTCCGCTTAAAGGGAACCTGTCACCAGTTTTTTGTCCTATAAGCTGCGGCAACCACCAGTGGGCTCTTATATACAGCATTCTAACATGCTGTATATAAGAGCCCAGGCCGCTGGGCATAACATAAAAAAAACACTTTATAATACTCACCTAGGAGGTCGCTCCGGTGCACAACGGTCGGATGGGTGGCGCCGTTCTCCGGGATCGGCGCCTCCCCTTTTGGCCATCTTGGTCTTCCTTATTCTGAAGCCGCGGTGCATGACGCATCTACGTCATACACACGAGCCGGCATTGAGGTCCTGCACAGTGTGTATGACGTAGACACGTCATGCACCGCGGCTTCAAAATAAGAAAGACCAAGATGGCCGAAAAGGGAAGCACTGGTCCCAGAGAATGGCGCCACCCATCCGACCGTTGTGCATCGGAGCGACCTCCTAAGTGAGTGTTATAAAGTGTTTTTTATGTTATACCCAGCGGCATGGGCTTTTATATACAGCATGTTAGAATGTTGTATATAAGAGCCCACTGGTGGTAGCAGCAGCTTATAGGGCAAAAAAACAGGTGATAGGTTCCCTTTTATGTCCCATAGATTGTAAGCTTTCGAGCACAGCCCTCATTCCTACTTTAGCTGTTGAATTATGTACTATTTTGTTTTGTTTTTGTCTATACAACCCCCCACCGGATTGTAAAGTGCTGACGAATATGTTGGCGCTATATAAATAAACTTTTTTACTATTATTATTATTATTATTATTATTATTATTAATAATGTCCATATTCCCAAAAGGAGTCTTAGTATTAGCTCAAAGTCATAGTTGGAAAATGATGAGATTTCTGATTTTTTTTTTTGTATATTGTGATGTGAAAATAAAAAAAAGAAATGCAGTGGGTACAGAAAGTATTCCGACCCATTTAAATTTTTCACTCTTTGTATTGGGTAGGTGATGAGCAGTGCCTGGTTTTCTCCACACATACCGCTTAGAATTATCCCCAGAAAGTTCTGTCTTCATCTCATCAGACCAGAGAATCTTATTTCTCATAGTCTGGGAGTTCTTTATGTGTTTTAATGCAAACTCTATGCGGACTTTCATATGTCTTGCAGTCAGGAGAGGCTTCCATCGGGCCACTCTGCCATAAAGGCCTGACTGGTGGAGGGCTGAAGTGATAGTTGACTTTGTGCAACTTTCTCCCATCTCCCTACTGCATCTCTGGAGCTCAGCCACAGTGATCTTGGGGTTCTTCTTTATCTCTGTCACCAAGGCTCTTCTCCCATGATTGCTCAGTTTGGCTGGATGGCCAGGTCTAGGAAGAGTTCTGGGTTCTGGTGGTCCCAAACGTCTTCCATTTAAGGATTATGGAGGCCACTGTGTTCTTAGAAACCTTGAGTACTGCAGAAATTTTTTTGTAACCTTGGCCAGATCTGTGCTTTGCCACAATTCTGTCTCTGAGCTACTTTGGCAGTTCCTTTGACCTCATGATTCTCATTTGGTCTGACATGCACTATTGTGCCGCCCCTGTAGCGGATCGAACCGCTCGGATCCGGGGGGTGGTGATAGTTCATGGCTTGAGGGTCTCTGGACCCGTGGGCTTAGGGGCCACACTCAAATGAAAAGGGAGTATTTACAGGGGATTTGGTATAGTTTGTGATACCAACCGTGGTGTACGGTAATTGGAAGTACCGCTGCTGCCGTTGGGAGTACCCGGGGTGATGGAGTGGGGCAGCTAGGTGACGTTGCCCTCCACGGGTAGGGGTAGGACTCTGGTGGGATGATGCGGGGATGCAGTGCAGGGGTCACTCGGGTACTCACTCAGCAATGAAGCAGACGCTGACAACAGGGTAAACCAAGTCTCTGAACGCCATTGCCTCTCGAGTGGAGCATGGCCGGATCCCGTCCCCTACAGTACTGCCGGTGGTCCGTAACCTGCCTCCTGGCACTAAGCTAGCTTGGAGCTGTCCAGGCCCCCACTCCCCACTGTGGCTAAGTGGAGGAGCCTGCTCTCAGGGGTCACGCAGTGGGCTGCTTGCTAGGAAAGCCCTATCCCCCTCATTGCACTAGTGCCCCCGATCTCTGAGCTGGTGAGAACAGTCCATAAAGGCCCCGTTCTCCGCAGGTTAATTGTCGGGTCGCCTGAAGCTAGTCCCCGACCTAGGGTCCGTGTACCCCGTCGTGCCTTCGGTCCCGGACCAGTGATAGGACCAGGCTACTGACCGTCCTCCTTGATGGGTCCCAGGCACCTAGCCTCAATCCCCTGTGACCGGGTGTCCGACTCCTGTAGGTCCAGACCACCGTCTGTGACCTAATTTACTTCTTCCCTGGGAGCTCCAACTCCCAGCTTCCTCAGAGCTCCTCACAGCTTGAGGGCTACCACTCAACTGACTTGACACCTCCCACCTCCTTGTCTGACCCCTAGGTGGGCGGACCTATTCCTGATTAAGCAGCCCACTGGTGTGCCTGACAGGCATGGTGCAAGGTGTATCTAGGATTTGTGAATGCTGGTGGAGGCAGTACTGTAGGATAAAGACCCAGAACCATGGGGGGTTGACTACTGCATGGGGAGGGCAGTTTGTGCAGTATCCTGTGACGACCTGAATAGTCCAGGGGCGTCACACTATGAGCTGTGAGGTATTATATAGACAGGTGTGTGCCTTTCCAAATCAAGTCCTATCAGTTTAATTAAACACAGCAGGTTTTTCTGAGCAAAGGGTCTGAATACTTATGACCATGTGATATTTCAGTTTTTCTTATTTAAAAAATGTGCAAAAATTAATACATTTCTGTTTTTATTCTGTCAATATGGAGAGCAGAGTGTACATTAATGAGAAAAAAAATGAACTGTTTTGAATTTCCCAAATGGCTGTAATGAAGCAAAGAGTGAAAAATTTCAAGAGGTCTGAATACTTTCTGTACCCACTGTAAATAGAAGTGAAGCGACCGGTGGTAGGGCCGCGGGTGTGTGTGTATGCTCTATTCCAACAAAATCCCCATACTCAGATTTTACCGGTAGTAACATTTCTTTACTAGGAAACATATTTATAATACAATCAACCGAACTATCTGCGCACATGAGTATAGTGGAGTCCCTGGATTTTCACTCCTTCCGGGTACGCAGCAAGAAGAAAGGAAAAACAACAATAAAGAAATGGCGGCAACTTTCCCTAACTTTCCCTACAATCACGTACCAGTCTATCCCGGAAGAAGATGCCGCTCCCACGTCGCAGGCCTGGGGTCTCACGATGATGGGTCCCGGTGCAGCGCTGAAGGGATGCAGCTCCTCGGTCTTTTCCTTTGATCTTCCCCCGCTGGTAACGGATTCTAATCAGTCTTTTAGTCCCGGGACACGCCGAGCAGAAGAAGGGAGGTCACAGCCCCTGCACTTACACTCTGGTTGCGATGCTCTGCAGTCCGGTTAGATCCTTGGTGAAAACAAAGTCCTGCAGACCGGGAATGGCAGAAACCACTTCCACAGGGTGATTCCTCCAAGACTCCGGTGGCAAAAGAGCCCTCTGTTCAGGGAGACCACACGCAGCTCTCCTCTGGCTGAGCTCTGGAGCTGAACAACCTTCCCGCACTTTTTTTTCTTCCTGGTTTTCACACACAAGCTGCAGTAGGGGATTTCCCAGCTCTGTATTTGTGATTGCACAGTCTGACACTGCCCCCTTGTGGGCAATTGCTGAAACAGTATTCAAATCCATTTCTACATTAATAATGAAGTCTGAATTGCTGATCCCATTACATACCCCCCCACTTAAAGGTTGGCAGTCCCTGTCAACTACCGTCGGTTCCCAGGCAGCGATGACTGCAGATGTCACAGGGGTTGGTTGAGAAGTGGGCCATACATACTGGTCCCTGTAAGACCGCCCGGGCGGGATCCCAGCAGTGGTGCGGTCAGTGCGTCTCAAGGGTCGGTTGTTCCCCTCCCTGTCACTGTCTTTACGCCCCACTTCAGTCAGCACTCCGGGGGAAGAACTGGGTTGTGTAGGTGGGTCACCGATCTCAGAGTCAATGTGATCACTATGCTGGGAAACGTCCGTGACGTCAGTCATGTTGGTAGCGTCACCCCCTCCGGGTACTGTGGTAGGGGAGTCAGGCTGGGATCGGCAGGGACGCAACATATTTCGGTGCACAGTGCGGATGCTGCGACTGTCTTCACCCCGCACTCGGTATACATGCCCGTTGGGGTAGGGGTGTTCGATTACCCGGTAGACCTCAGTCTCCCACTTGGCTCGAAGTTTCCCTTGGGGCTTCTTGATACGGAGCAGGACTAGCTGTCCCAACTTCAAGGGCTGCTCTTGCACGGGGAGTGGGTCAGCATGTATCTGGCCCCGGATTTGTTGGCTCACCAGCCGGTGTACAGTCTCCATCTTCTGTCGGTGAGCATTTAGCCAAGAGGGGTAGTTATGGCAGACATCATCTCCAGGGCGGAATAGGTTCAGGTCATGGACCCCTTTTCCGGGGCGGCCAAAGAGAAGGGTGTGTGGGGTGTAGCCAGTCACAGAGTGGACCTGGTTGTTGTAGGCCCATACTAGATCAGGAAGGAATTGGGGCCATTGGTCTTTCTTATCATCGGCCAAGGTGCGGATCAGCTGGAGTAGGGTCCGGTTGAAGCGTTCACATGCACCGTTCCCTTGTGGGTGGTAAGGAGTGGTCCTCGACTTCTGGATCCCATACATCCGATGCAACTCTTCGATGACTCGGCCTTCGAAACAAGCCCCCTGGTCGGAGTGCAACCTCTCCGGGCACCCGTAGACGTGGATGAACTGTCGACAGATGGCCCGAGCAGCCGATTCAGCCGTCTGGTCTTTGGTAGCGACAGCGACAGTGAATTTTGTGAAGTGATCCACCATGACTAGACAGTACTGATAGCCACTGCTCGCCGTCCCAATCAGCAGATAGTCCACCATCAACAGCTCAAGGGGCCTGGATGTTTTAATTGTCTGAACAGGTGCACGCTGCTCAGGGGACTTGTGTAGTTCGCAGGTGCGACAGGTCTGGCAGATGTCTTCAACCAGCTTGCGGAGCCCCGGACAATAGATGGACTGTTGAATCCACCGAAAGGTCTTGTCTATTCCGAAGTGTCCATTCCTTTTGTGGGCTTGGGCCACCATCTCACGGGCCAATTGATCAGGCACCACAACTTGTGTGCATTCCTCCAGCATGTGCGACAAGAGAACCTTCCGGTATAGCACTCCTTCTCTCAGAATCAGCCGGTCCCACTGACTGAGCAGGGTCAAGGTCCCGGTAGACAGTCGTGCCCGTATATCGGCGGGAGGCTTCTGCTGCCGCTTCACCCATTGTTTGAGTAGAGCCCATTCAGGGTTCTGGTCCTGGATCCTGCACCACTCCTGGGGTGGCAAGGCGACTCCCACTGGAGTTCCAGCTTCGCCCACAACGAACTGGCGGTAATCCACCATCTGTTGGGCGAGCTTTGCAAAGTCAGGCGTCTCGTCCCCTTCTAATTCTTCATCCCGGTCTCGGTTGAGTAAGGGGTATGACACTCTAGACAGGCTGTCCGCATTTTGATTCTCAGCTCCAGCCCTATATTTGATCTTGTAATTGAACTTGGAGAGCCGAGCCATCCAACGCTGCTCCATGACTCCGAGCTTCGCATTTTCTAAGTGGGCCAACGGGTTGTTATCGGTCAGGACTAGTACTTCGGTCCCCGTGAGGTACCCTGCAAATTTCTCCGCCATAGCCCACGTTAGGGCCAACAGCTCCAGCCGGAACGAGCTATAATTGGTGGGGTTCTTCTCGCCCTCATGTAGGGACCGACTGGCATAGGCTATGACCCGTTCCTTGCCTTCTTGTACCTGTGAGAGTACTGCCCCTAGACCCTGTAGACTGGCATCGGTGTGTAGTTGAAAGGGCAGGTTGTAGTCCGCATATGCCAGGATGGGGGGAGACGTTAAGACACCCTTTAGGGCTTGGAAGGACTCTTCCTGGCTGGGTCCCCAGCTGATGGGTCGTCCTCTGGGGCTGTTGGTGGTCCCTCGAAGCAGGTCATGCAAGGGTGCAGCAAGTCGGGCGAAGTTTTTGACGAACCGGCGGTAGTAGCCGGCCAACCCCAGGAAAGCCCTGACCTCCTTGACGTTTGTGGGCTGCGGCCAATCCCGTACGGCGGCTATCTTCTCTGAAGATGGCTGGACACCTTCGGCTGAGATACGGTGGTCCAGGTAATTGATCTCGGGCTGCAGAAGACGGCACTTGCTGGGTTTCAACTTCAGGCCATGTTCTCTCAACCTACTGAACACACGGCCCAGCTGCTGCAGGTGTTCTTCAAATGTGGCCGAATAGACTACAATGTCGTCCAGGTAGATGAGGGTGAAGTCGAAGTTGAAGTCTCCCAAGCAGCGCTCCATCAGCCGCTGGAAAGTCCCCGGCGCGTTGTTCAGACCAAAGGGCATCCGGTCGAACTCGTACAGGCCCATGGGTAAGATGAAAGCAGTCTTCTCTCTATCTTTCTCATGCATAGGTACCTGCCAATATCCGCTGGCCAGATCCAACGAAGAGAAGTATTTGGCTTTCTTCAGGGCTGTCAGGGATTCTTCGATCCTTGGCAAAGGGTACGAGTCCCGGATGGTGCAAGCATTCAAACGGCGGTAGTCCACACAGAATCTCAGGGATCCGTCCTTCTTCTTGACTAACACTACCGGTGCCGCCCAGGGGCTCTGGCTTTCTTGTACCACTCCCGCGTGTAACATGGAATTCAGGAGATTTTTCACTTCTTGGTATTGCTGGGGAGGAATTTGGCGGTACCTTTCCCGGATAGGAGCAGTGTCACCGGTGGGGATTTCGTGCTTGATACTGGTGGTGCACCCAAAGTCGGTGTCATGCCGGGCAAAGGACGCCTGATGCTCTTGAAGTAGCTCTTCCACCTGGGACACCTCCCGTTTGGAGTATTGGGATACGTCCAACTGACACTTCTCTCGTAGTTCTCGCCCCGCGTTGGTGTCACCCGCGACAGCGGCCATGGCAGAGACCGTCACTGTCCAATCTCCCTCTGTAGACGGTACAAACTGGAGGGGGCTCAGAGGGTTCACCTCTTCGGTTAGAGCGTAGACTCGGGCGAGCTGTGTCCCGGCTTCTAGGTCAACGCTCACGTTAGCCGTGTTGCCCAGCCTGACAGGAATTCTTCCCTTTCTCACTACTGCTAGAGTTCGAGCGACTAGTGGATTCAGCTTCCCTTCTTTCGGGGAGCGCGGCTCAATCAGCACCTCCACACCTTCAAGCTGTCTCATGGTGCTAAGGGGTAGTGAGATAACTGTCTCTTTCCCAGCTGGTAAGGTGATCCTAGTATGGCGGGGTACGGTGACCGTGGCCAGCGGCAGTTGTTCTTCTGTCATTCGCTGGAGGTTGCAGGTCCGGACCACTTGCTGAAAGGCACGGCGGGTGGCCCTATGTGCGGTCACTTCTTGCCAGTACTTGGGCCCCTTCTTGGTAAACAACACCAGATTCAGGTCTTTCAAGATGTTCATCCCAATAATCATGGGCGTTTCTGATCCAAAGCCTTCCCTGACCACGATTATCCCTCTCTTCCCGAGATCTTGGCCACAGATTTCGGTGTTCATCCAGGCAACTCCCGTCACCGGAATGGGTAGATTATTGGCTGCTTTGATCTTGATGGCGGTATCAGGGTCATAGGCAACCCGCGGCTTTAGACATTCTTCGTAGAACTGCTCGGAGATGGTGGATACCTGAGACCCAGTATCCATTAACCCTTGTACGGCGATCCCTTCCAGTAATACTTCCAGGGTGGAGCTATTTGATGCAAGTTTGTTCCGTGGCTGGCTCTGTTTTCCTACACCCCTCTCTTTGGCATCCCCTGCCGAGTGAGCCTCTTTGGCAGGGGCGTCTAGTTTAAAGGCGGCCACTGTTGTGGGACATGACTTGCTGGTTTTGGTAGATCGGACTGTGGATGAGCTTGAAAGTTCTGGGGGCAACGGTTGGCTCTATGGCGGGGATCACCGCATGTCCAGCATCTTCCCATCGGCCGGCTGGGTTGTTGTCTCGCTTGCCGGCCCGCCTGTTGGTCTAAGGTGAGCTGTAACACCTGTTTCTGCAACTCTGCCACCATCTGTTTCAGTTCTTCCGTGTTGCTGTTCGGAGTCCCGATACCAGATATGGACCTGCAAGCCGCGGTATATGTCTGTGTCTCCACGACAGGTCCCCTTGAACGTTCTATAGCTTCTTGTTTGGCCTCAGCGAACGTAAAGGCCGGATTTATCCGGAGTAGATCTTGCAATGAGCGGTTAAGGTACGGGTCTCTCAATCCGGTCACGAACTGATCTCTCAACACCAGGTCACGGGTACCCGTACTAGCTATCTGTTCTTCGTTTCTACAGGCTTGTTCTAGTAGCACTTGAAGGGCATTGGCATATTGAGGAATGTCCTCCGACTCAAGTTGAGTACGCCGGAAGAACATATAGCGCAATGTTCCCGCATATGTGGTCGGCCCATAGGTGTTCTACAGCACCCGCACCAAGTCATCCAACGTACGCTGGCCCCTAACCGTCTCCAGCCTGACTGTCGTCCACGCTTCCCCTTCTAATGTTAGCATGGCCATTTCTGCTAAGGTCTTAGGATCAGTGTTATACATTTCCCCCACTATCTTAAGTTGTTCAGTCCATTCAGTTACAGGATAGTTCCGTCCGTCAAACTTTCTCACCTGATTGACAATAGACGGCGGGGGAGCTGTCCGGTTATAAGTTACTACCGGGGGATGATTTTGTTGGTCACACATCCTGCCGACTACGCCACATGAAGCGACCGGTGGTAGGGCCGCGGGTGTGTGTGTATGCTCTATTCCAACAAAATCCCCATACTCAGATTTTACCGGTAGTAACATTTCTTTACTAGGAAACATATTTATAATACAATCAACCGAACTATCTGCGCACATGAGTATAGTGGAGTCCCTGGATTTTCACTCCTTCCGGGTACGCAGCAAGAAGAAAGGAAAAACAACAACAAAGAAATGGCGGCAACTTTCCCTAACTTTCCCTACAATCACGTACCAGTCTATCCCGGAAGAAGATGCCGCTCCCACGTCGCAGGCCTGGGATCTCACGATGATGGGTCCCGGTGCAGCGCTGAAGGGATGCAGCTCCTCGGTCTTTTCCTTTGATCTTCCCCCCGCTGGTAACGGATTCTAATCAGTCTTTTAGTCCCGGGACACGCCGAGCAGAAGAAGGGAGGTCACAGCCCCTGCACTTACAATCTGGTTGCGATGCTCTGCAGTCCGGTTAGATCCTTGGTGAAAACAAAGTCCTGCAGACCGGGAATGGCAGAAACCACTTCCACAGGGTGATTCCTCCAAGACTCCGGTGGCAAAAGAGCCCTCTGTTCAGGGAGACCACACGCAGCTCTCCTCTGGCTGACCTCTGGAGCTGAACAACCTTCCCACACTTTTTTTTCTTCCTGGTTTTCACACACAAGCTGCAGTAGGGGATTTCCCAGCTCTGTATTTGTGATTGCACAGTCTGACACTGCCCCCTTGTGGGCAATTGCTGAAACAGTATTCAAATCCATTTCTACATTAATAATGAAGTCTGAATTGCTGATCCCATTACAGAAGACTTAAAAAAAGAACCTGACTAAAATAATAGGCCATTTTCTGATGACATCTCTAATTTTGCATTATCTTCAATGGCAAGGGTTTTTTTTTAGTTTGCCGGTGTGTACAATGTAGGAGGACAGGTAACGTCTCTTTGGATCAAATGGGGTCAAATCTCAACAGAATAGAATGGAGAATCCAATCCTCTTTTTGATCTAAAAAGAAAACTGGGAGAATGAATCTTGTGTATCATGTGAAAGGTGCCGAGCACACATCCAAACCCTTAGAGGAAACAAGACAGCTTGTTTCTTTAGAAAGTGCTGCCTTTATAATATCTTGGGGAATCACAATGAGCGCACTATTCTTCAAGAGCATCTGCCCTTTGTTAAAACATACATGATACACAAAGGTCCAAGAAAATATAAAAGGCAAACAAGAAGCAGAATGTTTGAATTTTGGTAAGGGGCATCTTTGTGTGGGTTGTGGGTTGGTAGAATCAGAAGATAAGGAGCTCTTCTTGATGTGAATCAGAGTTGCAATCAGCCGAGAAATTCCAAGACAGTCTGTAAAAATAGGGAACTTTTTTGCCCCGTCCATAAAAATATGTAAGCTGTCCATGATTTTTTTTTTTTTGAAGCTTAAAAGGAACCAACCACCAGGATTTTGCTATATGAAGTAAAGACAGTACCATATTGGCACTAAGATGCTGAATCCAGACATACATGTTATAGAAAGATCGGATGCTTGGTTGTAGAAATATCTTTAATCAAAGTTGCAGAAATGCACTGCATTTTGATAGACAGGTGCAACGGGGGCGGGCCTTTGTGGGTCGGGTACTCGCTGTAAAATCCTCCTTCAGCTTCCTCTATAATGAGTCCCTTTTTCTTTATTGGAATCTCGTGCCATGCTGCACCACCATGCTCATCACACCACTGTTCTTGGTGGTGCATGCACATTGACGGAGTGATTCTGTCTTCATTAAAATGGCGCTGGAGTCCGAACATGCCTGTGTAGCACCCCTGCAACTATCAGGGAGCTACAAGGTTCTGCATCCTCAACAGGATGCAGGGCCTACCCCCTAGGGACCCGGAAGACCAGTGCCGATCACACACAAACACTCCAGGTAATCCCAGTTTTCCCCAACAATCCCCCATACAATGGTACAGGACTAGGGTCGGACCAATGGATGGCCGCCTACAGGTGGAGCCAGTCCAGTCCACTAGTTGACCAGCTGGGAGGGGCGGACTGAGGACAGACAGTAAGATAGTCTGAGGGAGTCGAGGAGTGAAGGTGGACAGGAGGAGACGCACTGACACGGGGTTGACAGTAACCTGGTGCCCTGGAGGGTAGTTGCCGGTGGAGTACTCCCAGAACTACGCACTGCCGGGGTACAGGACCTTAGGACAGGCAGAAGCTCCAGGAAGACCTGGTAACACCTGCACAGTGAGGGGACCATCAAGGACCTCGCCAACCCTAAGAATCCGAGACTCAGTAGCAAAGGGAAAGCCAGGGCTAGAACCAGAGACTCCAACCCCACAGGGTTCACGCTACTGTCAGGTGGACAGCAGTGGAAAGAAACACCACCAGACGGGGACCCCCCAATGCTCTACGCCATGGAGACCCACCAACCAGAGACAGGTGCAGGGGAAAAAGGCACCAGATTACTAAAATGGCACTGGGACTAAGGAAACCTGGAGGTGAAACCAGCCGGCCTCGGGTAACCAGTTACCACCAGCAAAAGTGAATAAAAACCCAGTTGCACTGAACCCTTTGTGTGGACTACCTTCTTCCGACACCCGTCACATCACCTACCCTCTGGGGCTCGGCCCTGCTTGCGGAGGGCCTACTAACCAGGCTACCATTAACACCAGCCCCAGTAGCAGACATTGTGCAGCGGCGGCTCCATCCACATAGCCGCAACACCGCAAGTGGCGTCAAGTATGAACATTATTCTAATCCCCGTAAATATTCCCCCTTTACAAAAAGGGCCCAGGGCACGGGAACGGGCAACGGCCACCAAAGTGACATTCCCCAGTTATAAAGGTTATAGGGTATTGGTATGCACTCAGCTGAAATAAGGTTTCATTAGAGGTGCTAGCGTGGGGTCAATAGTCCCAGAACGTATTATATAATGGACACTGCACTCTCTTGTTGTTAAAATGAAGACAAAAAGTTTTTTTCTTTGCAAAAAAAGTGATTATTTATTTGATGGCGACAAAAGATGGTGGACGTTTCAGCCCAACGGCCTTTATCATGTACAGTCGCTCCACAAGAGGGCTGTTTCAGAAGATTAGAAGAAAATAATGGAGCAGGATGGAAGGAGTACCATCAAGAATAATTTATAATACAAGAGGTTCCAGAGGGTGAAGTCTTTTATCTTTATATATTCATGTGGATCACATAGACGTTTGGGTGGTTGTAAGAGGACATGTAGATGAGCACCATCTGATAGAGGCTCCTGCAGACATCTCTCATATGGAGCATGAGTTTTTAGGCATTGGTGGGGTGGATATTTTCCTTCTATATGCCACCTTCCCAGGATCTGGCCGCAACACCGCAAGTGGCGTCACATGTGAACATTATTCTAATCCCCCATAAATATTTCCCCTTTCCAACAAGGGCCCAGGGCATGGGACTGGGCAACAGCCACCAAAGTGGCATTCCCGTTATACACTGCCCGGGACCGAGTACCCCACAACACTGGGCGCGACACGTGAACCATGAGCTCCAGTGCCATTTTAATGAAGACACTGCGGTGAAGACTATGAGAGGCATCGGCGCGTGTGTATTTTTTTTTTTTTTTACATCTGTGCACATGACCTGGCGCTCAGTCTTCACCACAGAGTCTTCAATAAAGTGGCGCCGTAGATTGCGGTTCGTGCATGTGCGTGCTCCGGTGCCATTTTAATGAAGACAGAGTTACTGTGTCAATGCGCACGCACTGCTAACAACAGCAATGGCGGCGCGGCTTGTGATTCAAATAAAGAAAAGGGAGCACATCATAGAGGAAGCTGGCGGAGGACTTTACAGCAAGGACCCGACCCACAAGGTCCCGCCCCCGTTGCACCTGTCTATCAAAGTTAGTGCAGTTCTGCAACTTTGATTACATATATTTCTGCCACCAAGCAGCCGATCGTTCTATAACAGGTATGTCTGGATTCAGCATCGTAATGCCAGTGTGGCACTGCCTTTACTTTATATCCCAAAATCCTAGTGGTTGGTCCTCTTTAAAGGGGTATTCCAACATCCAAGATCATATCCCAATATGTAGTAGGTGTAATAATAAGAATAATAACAAATACCTCCAATTATAAATGTAGTATAGTTCTCCTGATTAACCATTTCTCTTCCCTCATGTGCAGGGCATTGCAGCTCAGGTATCCATTGCTATGTCCACTCATATAGTGTTAGTAAGTTCGTTGCTCAGGGTCATAACTATGGATACCTAAGGGCGGCATCACACGGTACGATCTATTGTGCGATTGCACGAGCGATCGCACCCGCCCCCGTCTTTTGTGCGTCACGGGCAATTAGTTGACCGTGGCGCACAAAGTCGTTAACCCCCTGTCACACGCACTTACCTCCCAGACAATGTCGCTGTGGGCGGCGAACATCCTCTTCCTGAAGGTGGAGGGACGTTCGGCGACATAGCGACGTCACACAGCAGCCAGCCAAAAGAAGCGGAGGGGCGGAGATGAGCGGGATGTAACATCCCGCCCACCGCCTTCCTTCTGCATTGCTGGCGGGATGCAGGTAAGCTGTGTTCGTCGTTCCCGGGGTGTCACATGGAGCGATGTGTGCTGCCCCGGGAACGATGAACAACTAGAGCACAGAAGGAGGACCGACATTTTGAAAATGAACGACGTGTCAACGAGCAACGATAAGGTGAGTATTTTTGCTCGTTCACAGTCGTTCGTAGCTGTCACACGCTACGATATGTCTAACGATGCCGGATGTGCGTCACAGAATCCGTGACCCCAACGACATATCGCCCAATATATCGTAGCGTGTGACGCCGCCCTTAGCTGCAATGCCCTGCACATGAGGTAAGAGACATGGCTATATCAGGAGAACTATACTACATTTCTACTTGAAGGTATTTGCTAATATTATTATTATTACACCTACTACATATTGGGATAGGATCTTGGAGATGGGATTAACCTTTACACTATACAGATTATTTTGACTTTAAATTTTACAGTTAAAGTGAGTACAGAATGATGGGCTGCAGACATGGTTCCCTTATTACTGTAATGATTTCTTATGGTTTTTTAATGCGTCTGTAAAAATTGTTGGCTGGTCGTGACTTTTTTTATAACCTGTCCAGAAAAAATAGACAGTCACGCTGGCAACCCTGATGCGAGAGTCTAATAAGATGGCGATTGTTGGATACAGGGAAGGACTGGAACTGAAATTCGGCCATCGTAATTGAAAGCGCACAGTGTGGTGAATGTGAGATACAGTGTGGCTGAATGTCACATTTACAGAATGAATAATATGACTATATACTATTACATGATAGAATCAGATCCAGATGAAAGCAACATCATCATATACAAAGAAGAAAAAACAAAAAAGCAGCACCAAATGTGCACTACAGCACTAAACATTCCAAACTGTACTTATTTTAAAAATTTTGAGATTTTTGGCAAAAAATTGCAATTTCTTGAGCTGCTTCGCCACGTCACGGCAAATCTCATTTGAAGCAGTCCTACACTAAAATATTTTTATAAAATGTGCCATACGGCCTCACATATGAATAGTAGAACTGCTCTTAGCAGCACTCACCTGGTCTATTTCAATCCCGTACCCATGACTGAGTCATGGCTGTGGGCGGGACAGGTCCAAGCAAATGCTGCATGAAGTAAATAGCCTGTGGACAAAGCCTGATGACTTAATGTGAACAGTCACCAACCGCCAAAATCTAGACAGATGGAATACATCCCTTTGCACCCCAATTTGGGATGTATTCCATCTGTCTGGATTTTGGCGGTTGGTGACTGTTCACATTAAGTCATCAGGCTTTGTCCACAGGCTATTTACTTCATGCAGCATTTGCTTGGACCTGTCCCGCCCACAGCCATGACTCAGTCATGGGTACGGGATTGAAATAGACCAGGTGAGTGCTGCTAAGAGCAGTTCTACTATTCATATGTGAGGCCGTATGGCACATTTTATAAAAATATTTTAGTGTAGGACTGCTTCAAATGAGATTTGCCGTGACGTGGCGAAGCAGCTCAAGAAATTGCAATTTTTTGCCAAAAATCTCAAAAATTTTTAAAATAAGTACAGTTTGGAATGTTTAGTGCTGTAGTGCACATTTGGTGCTGCTTTTTTGTTTTTTCTTCATCATATACAAAGCCAAATATTACTAATAATAGCACTATACAAGAGAAAAATTTTACCACCATATCATGAGCAAATATTACTAACAAATAGTGAACAAATAATGCCTCCATACTGTCCAATAATAAAAATCACTGTACTGAGATCAGAATGCCCTTGAATAGTGCAATATAATGGACAAATGATATCACCAACACCAACATACACAGTAGTGACAGAATAATGCAACCATAATTATCAATAACAAAACACACTGTATTAAAACTAACCATACAGTGGCCATATCGTGGTAGTTACCAGTTCTATACAGGTAGTTTGTATGAACGTATACAATACAAATAAATCAAGTGACCCACTAGACCTTCTCTGTGGTCATAGACGTTAATTATTCCTTTTTCCGTGCTAACTTTTTCCTACCACTACTTATCTCTGGAAATTGCAATACGCAGCCATTTTTCACGCATCGCTTTGCCAGAAACCTGTAATCTAAGAAAAAGACTGATGGCACATCCTATCTTTCTAATGTGAGCAGGTGCAACTGAACATGAAACATAGTAACAAAAAGGAGACAGTTGCTCTCTGTAGTGCTAAGATATGTGGAAGAATGAATATGGAAATATAGACATGCATTGTCACTATGAAAAAACATGTAAAAATGGAGATACTTGGCACACAAAAATGGCCAGTTTTATTTGAGCCCAACAGCCAACGACAAAGCGACCTCTTTTGTCCCTATCAAAGTAATGCCTATCAGGGCTTAAAATCCTACAATTTATGGGCGGACAGGAACCTGCCAATGGAGAATTAAGATCACCTGAGGCTGAAGAGCAGGAGTGCTCAATCAGAAGGCATAACCCTTTAATCTAGGAAAAAGACTGATGGCACATCTGACATGCCCACAAGGGCCATGGGACACTCGGAATCAGGCCGATTCTGTTTGGAGGTCACGGCAGCAGAGCCCGACTCTGTGACCCTGGTGGTGTCGTTTATAAATTAAAGATACGGGAAATGATGAATCGTAACGCCACCTGTGGTATTTGGCCAAGTATGGCCGACGCTGCTTAGACGGGACCGCTGGGGCAGATGGTGACGCAGTAACGATGGTACAGCTCCCTACAGGTAAAGCTGGGATCCCAGGGCAACCGTAGGCAGTTGTTAGCCAGTGAAATGTTGGGACAGCGCAGGGCTGGCGGTGCAGGCAATGAGTCCAGGATACTGCGGGATGCAGGTATTAGTTCTTTACTCAACGTTGTCAGTTCCAGATTATCATGGACGATTTCACACTGCCCTTGGAGTGCGGGGTCCTGCTGTGACGGGAAGCAGCCGATCCCCAGGTAATTCGGAGCACAAGACCAGTGTCCCCTTTTGTAAAAGCCTTTCCTGGTCATCTTCCTGTGCTGGCCTCTCCCGCCTGCCCCACACCTCACATATAGTGCCCTAAACCGGTGCCTGCGGACTCTCTTCTGGGTGGCTTCTTGCTCTGTCCCCTGGTCCTATCTGGTCACCTTCCAGCGGATTTGTGTGTAGTAGTAGCTTTGGCACATAAAGACACCTCAGCCTCTGGTGTCATAGCTGAGCCTGGCTGTTCTCCACTAGTGTAGGGGCCGGTTCCCCCTTGCGGCCAAGTCCCTCCACACTGGTCAGTTGGCTGTTGATGCGAGCCCACCGGTGGATCTCTCACTTCCCGTGGCTCTAGAACCCCTTCTTCCTTTTCTTTCTGATCTTCCACCTGGTCCTGGGAAGAGCTACTCCAGCTCCAGTTCCCGGGACCTCTCCTCTCCACGTCCTATTTCATTCTCTCTCTAGCACTGTTCTCAGTGTCCTCCCACTAACTAACTTCACCTCCAGACTGGCGCCGGGACTATGCTCTCCCCAAGGAGCAATCTTGCCCTAACCATGATGGCCTGATGGATTACAGCTATACTAAGAGTGTGTGTGTGCTGTGATCTGTGTGCTCCTTGTTACCCGGCAATGGAATACCACACCTCTGGCTGAGGTGCAGTACCTCTGTGGCGACTGGACCCTCAGGGGTGCCATTATCTTTGTAATGTGAACAGGTACAAATGGAACATGAAACATAGTAACTTTGTAGTGCTAAGATATCTGGAACATTGAATATGGGAATATAGATATGTGAGTATAAGACAGGGGGCACAGGGCTTACATTTAGGCTATGTGCGCACGTTGCGTTTTTTCCCGCGGAAACGCTGCGTTTTTGAACTGCAGTGTAACTGCATGCGTTCAGCTTCCCCAGCAAAGTCTATAAGAAAACCGAAAAATCAATGCACACGTTTGTAAACGCAGCGTGTTGGATGCCCAAAATCGCTGCTGAAAAAAAGCAGCATGTCACTTCTTTTGTGCGTTGTAGCTGCGTTCTCCACCCATTGAAATCAATGATGTGGGTCAGAACGCAACCAAAATGCACTTGGACTGCATTTTTGTTGTGTTCTGCATGCTTTTTTGACAAGCAAAACGCAGGTCTTTTCAGTCTCTGTCAATGTCGGTCAATTTCTGTCTGTGGATGTCGGTGAATCTCCCTCTGTCTGTCGGTCAGTCGGTCTCTTTCTCTGTCAGTTGGTCGCTCTGTCTGTCTCTCTCTCTCTCTCTCTGTCGGTCGGTCTCTCTGTCTGTCTGAACCTCTCTCTGTCCGTCGGTCAGTCTCTCCCCCTCTCTCATACTCACTGATCCCCGATCACCGGCGCGGCGCTGTAGGCGTTCACACTGCTCCGGCGGCTTTTCCTCTTTTGAAAATGCCGGCCGCTCATTATTCAATCTCGTATTCCCTGCTTTCCCCACCCACCGGCGCCTATGATTGGTTGCAGTCAGACACGCCCCCACGCTGAGTGACAGCTGTCTCACTGCAACCAATCACAGCCGCCGGTGGGCGGGTCTATATCGTGCAGTAAAATAAATAAATAATTAAAAAAAAACGACATGCGGTGCCCCCCAATTTTGATACCAGCCAAGATAAAGCCACACGACTGAAGGCTGGTATTCTCAGGATGGGGAGCGCCACATTATGGGGAGCCCCCCAGCCTAACAATATCATCCAGTAGCCGCCCGGAATTGCCGTATCCATTAGATGCAACAGTCCTGGGACTTAACCCGGCTCATCTCGAATTGCCCTGGTGCAATGGCAATCGGGGTAATAAGGGGTTAATGGCAGCAGCCCATAGCTGCCACTAAGTCCTAGGTTAATCATGACCGGTGTCTCCCCAAGATACCTTCCATAATTAACCTGTGAGTAAAATTAATTAAACACATACACCCGAAAAAATCCTTTATTTGGAATAAAAGACAAAAAAACACCCTGTTTCACCACTTTATTAAAATCCTCAAATACCCCTCCAGGTCCGGCGTAATCCAGAGGTCCCGCGACGCATCCAGCTCTGCTACATGAAACTGACAGGAGCGGCAGTAGAACACCGCTGCTCCTGTCAGATCCATGCAGCAACTGAAGTGAATTGCGCTGTCAGCGGGGACGTCACTGAGGTAATGCCGGTGTGTGTGCGGTAATAATGAGGGCTGTAGTGTCGGGATGTGTGCAGTGATGTAAGCGGTAATGTCGGGATGTGTGCGGGGATGTCGGCGGTAATGTCGGGGTTTTTGCAGGGATGTCGACGGTAATGTCGGGATGTAGGCGGTAATGTCGGGGTGTGTGCGGGGATGTCGGCGGTAATGTCGGGATGTAGGCGGTAATGTCGTGATGTGTGCGGGGATGTCGGCGGTAATGTCGGGATGTAGGCGGTAATGTCGGGATGTGTGCGGGGATGTTGGCGGTAATATTGAGGGGTGTGCGGGGATGTCGGCGGTAATGTCGGGATGTAGGCGGTAATGTCGAGATGTGTGCGAGGATGTCGGCGGTAATGTCGAGATGTGGGCAGGGATGTCGGTGATAATGTCGGGATGTAGGCAGTAATGTCGGGATGTGTGCGGGAATGTCGGCGGTAATGTCGGGATGTAGGCGGTAATGTCGGGATGTGTGCGGGGATGTCGGCGGTAATGTCGGGATGTAGGCGGTAATGTCGGGATGTGTGCGGGGATGTCGGCGGTAATGTTGAGGGGTGTGCCGGGATGTCGGCGGTAATGTCGGGATGTAGGCGGTAATGTCGAGATGTGTGCGAGGATGTCGGCGGTAATGTCGGGATGTGTGCAGGGATGTCGGCGGTAATGTCGGGATGTCGGCGGTAATGTCGGGATTTGTGCGGGGATGACGGCGATAATGTCGGGATGTAGGCTATAATGTCGGGATGTGTGCGGGGATGTTGGCGGTAATGTCGGGATGTAGGCAGTAATGTCGGGATGTCGGCGGTAATGTCGGGATGTGTGCGGGGATATCGGCGGTAATGTCGGGATGTGTGCGGTTATGTAAGCGGTAATGTCGGGATGTGTGCGGGGATGTCGGCGGTAATGTCGGGGTTTGTGCAGGGATGTCGGCGGTAATGTCGGGATGTAGGCGGTAATGTCGGGGTGTGTGCGGGGATGTCGGCGGTAATGTCGGGATGTAGGTGGTAATGTCGGGATGTGTGCGGGGATGACGGTGGTAATGTCGGGATGTAGGCGGTAATGTCGGGATGTGTGCGGGGATGACGGTGGTAATGTCGGGATGTAGGCGGTAATGTCCTGATGTGTGCGGGGATGTCGGCGGTAATGTCGAGGGGTGTGCGGGGATGTCGGCGGTAATGTCGGGATGTAGGCGGTAATGTCGGGATGTGTGCGGAGATGTCGGCGGTAATGTCGGGATGTGTGTGGGGATATCGGCGGTAATATCGGGATGTAGGCGGTAATGTCGGGATGTGTGCGGGGATGTCGGCGGTAATGTCGGGATGTGTGTGGGGATATCGGCGGTAATATCGGGATGTAGGCGGTAATGTCGGGATGTTTGCGGGGATGTCGGCGGTAATGTCGGGATGTGTGCGGGGATGTAGGCGGTAATGTCGAGATGTGTGCGAGGATGTCGGCGGTAATGTCGGGATGTCGGCTGTAATGTCAGGATGTGTGCGAGGATGTCGGCGGTAATGTCGGGATGTAGGCTATAATGTCGGGATGTGTGCGGGGATGTTGGCGGTAATGTCGGGATGTAGGCAGTAATGTCGGGATGTCGGTGGGAATGTCGGCGGTAATGTCGGGATGTAGGCGGTAATGTCGGGATGTGTGCGGGGATGTCGGCGGTAATGTCGGGATGTGTGCGGGGATGTCGGCGGTAATGTTGAGGGGTGTGCGGGGATGTCGGCGGTAATGTCGGGATGTAGGCGGTAATGTCGAGATGTGTGCGAGGATGTCGGCGGTAATGTCGGGATGTGTGCAGGGATGTCGGCGGTAATGTCGGGATGTCGGTGGTAATGTCGGGATTTGTGCGGGGATGACGGCGATAATGTCGGGATGTAGGCTATAATGTCGGGATGTGTGCGGGGATATCGGCGGTAATGTCGGGATGTGTGCGGTGATGTAAGCGGTAATGTCGGGATGTGTGCGGGGATGTCGGCGGTAATGTCGGGGTTTGTGCAGGGATGTCGGCGGTAATGTCGGGATGTAGGCGGTAATGTCGGGGTGTGTGCGGGGATGTCGGCGGTAATGTCGGGATGTAGGCGGTAATGTCGGGATGTGTGCGGGGATGACGGTGGTAATGTCGGGATGTAGGCGGTAATGTCGGGATGTGTGCGGGGATGACGGTGGTAATGTCGGGATGTAGGCGGTAATGTCCGGATGTGTGCGGGGATGTCGGCGGTAATGTCGAGGGGTGTGCGGGGATGTCGGCGGTAATGTCGGGATGTAGGCGGTAATGTCGGGATGTGTGCGGAGATGTCGGCGGTAATGTCGGGATGTGTGTGGGGATATCGGCGGTAATATCGGGATGTAGGCGGTAATGTCGGGATGTGTGCGGGGATGTCGGCGGTAATGTCGGGATGTGTGTGGGGATATCGGCGGTAATATCGGGATGTAGGCGGTAATGTCGGGATGTTTGCGGGGATGTCGGCGGTAATGTCGGGATGTGTGCGGGGATGTCTGCGGTAATGTCGGGATGTCGGCTGTAATGTCAGGATGTGTGCAAGGATGTCGGCGGTAATGTCGGGATGTAGGCAGTAATGTTGGGATGTGTGCGGGGATGTCGGCGGTGATGTCGGCGGTAATGTCGGGATGTAGGCTATAATGTCGGGATGTGTGCGGGGATGTCGGCGGTAATGTGGGGATGTGTGCGGGGATATCGGCGGTAATGTCGGGATGTGTGCGGTGATGTAGGTGGTAATGTCAGGATGTGTGCGGGGATGTCGGCGGTAATATCGGGGTGTGTGCGGGGATGTCGGCGGTAATGTCGTGGTGTGTGCGGTGATGTCAGCGGTAATGTCAGGGTGTGTGCGGTGAAGATGATAATCAGGACTCCACACACAGACAGAGCCGAGGTATGACAATGAAATCGGGTGCAGTTCACTCAAGTTCATTCTCATCGCGCGACTCTGTCTGCTGTCAGCCGAGATGTAGCAGAGCTGAATTGCCGGGGGAATGAACTGTCAAAAATGCATCCAGAGCGCATGCAAAACGCATGGAAAAAGCATCCAAAATGCATGCGTTGTGGATGCATTTCATTTTATAAATGCAGTGTCCAGTCTGCCAGAGGGTGCGTTCTTTTCCGCACTGCAGAGAACGCAACGTGCGCACATAGCCTTAAAGCAGCAGTACTGCAGCGCTAAAATTAAAAAAAAAAAAAAGCACTGGAGTGGTGCTTTTAAATTAATTTTTTTTAATAGACCAGACATTTACAGACACAGCAATAGCAAATATATTTCGCTTTTATTTTTTAATTGCTTTATTTTTATTGGAATAAAAATTATGTCTTATTTGAAATGGTAACCCCTTGAGAATGATGATGGTAGAGGATATATGCTCACCAGAGATATTTCAATTTGAATGCCGCTGTCAGAGGCTAGCAGTGGCATCTAAATGGTTAACACCAGCAATCGGAGCTGTTTGAGACAGATGCCGTTTTCTTAACTTTACTGCATGTGAAGGGAGCTCAGTTAATGAGATCGCTCCAAACTTGAGGACCCTGGTGCTGATATAATGATACCTTCATATGCACTAAGGGATTAACTAAAAGAACCCATATACAATAGATAGCTTCCAGCTGAGATAAAAAATAGATTAAAGTGCACCAATCACCAGGATTTTCCTATATAAACTAAAGCCAGTGCTATGCTGGCACTATCAGGCTGATTCTATACATACCTTTAGTTGTCAGCTCGGATGTATAGGTTTTGAAACACAAGCAAGTAAAGATTGTAAAATAAGCAGCTTTTTTAATGGAACAGCTGCCGATCAGCTGATAGCTGGGGTGAGTTTTAATAGTGATTCCTGCCCCCTACATGTTGTGCCTCCCCCTCTATGTTATTTATACTAATTATATTATAGAACCGTTTTACTAAGTGGCTAGAAGGACCTTTGCTGATGTCATACCTATGTGACCAGAAGGGGCGGGGAAACTGACATCACACACATGAGAGCAGATTCTGCCCACTTTTACTGCAGTTGTAATGTGAGCTAGTTCTACAGTAGGTTTTCAGCAGCTGCTCCCCCTAGTGTTTAAGAGTGTAAAATATCAAACTTTTGAAAAAAAAAATATATATATTTTGCTCAATTAAAAACAAATAATATTTAAACAAAACATTAATACTTTACATTTTTTCAGTTATTGATTTTCTTTTTTTTATGACACCTTCCCTTTAAAGGGAACCTGTCAGGTCCAATATGCCCCCAGAACCACGAGCAGTTCTGGGTGCATATTGCTAAACCCTGCCTAACTGTCCCTGTATCTAGTAGCATAGATGAAGAGATCTTTAGAAAAAGTATTTCTAAAGATCCTTTATGATATGCTAATGAGCGCAGGGACTAGTCACAAGATCATTATTTCCCCCGACTAGTCTATATTGGACCTGACTGTTTCCCTTTAATGTAGTCTTTATATCCTAGTGGTCGTGAGTCTCATCTCTTTTCTGTGAATATGTTTAAGATAACCAACACCTCCTTGACTAATAAGACTGGATATATATATATATATTATATATATATATATATATATATATACACAAAGGAAGAGGCCATATATGAGAAATGGAGAGGCGCAGGAACAATAGAAAAAAAAAATCAGATGAATCTTGGCATTTCCACTAGTTAAAATAATGATGTGTAAAGATTTGCTCTTTGGAAAGTAGTGATGCTACTGTCGCGGGCGGGGAGGAGGGTGTCAGCACACCGCGCTCACCCCTTCTGCTCGGGTCCGGCAGCTGCTCAGTGGTGGCTCGAGCTGTGGGCCGGATCCCGGGGTTTCTCGAGCGACACTCCTCGCCCGTGAGTGAAAGGGGATTGTTGGTTGGGTGTGGGGGATTGTTATAGTTCGTGACGCCACCCACGGTTGTGGTGATTGCACCACCGCTGCTCTGGACGGGGATCCCGGGGATGGTGATGGGGAGCAGCCAGCTGTTGTGTTGCCCCTCCGTGGGTAGGGGTTGGTGATCCCGGGGCCCGGTGATGGTTTGTGAGGTGCGGGGCCTGGTGGGCGCAGGGACGCGGGGGCAGCGCTGTGCCTTGCGGCACTGTGGTACTCACTCAGCCTGAGACACGGACACAGTTTGTACGGTAAACCAAACGGCTGGTAGGACGGTCCCACAGACGGCTGCACCTGCACTCCCGGTAGGTGACGGTGATGTCCCTCTTCCTTGCACCTATGTTTGACTGATGGTAGCGGTGGATTCCCGCCGGTTACCCGCTCCCCGACTGCAATCTGGGCCGGAGGAGCTCTACACTTTGCCCGCAGGCGCTGGCCCTGAGAAACTGGTGCCGTGGCGGTGGCGGTGTCTCTCTGCTTCAGGTTGGGCTGTTGCCTTCAATCGGGACTTGGTTGCTGGGGGATCTACGTCCCCTTCACTGACGGATTCGGCAAATTTGGCGACTCCTAGCCTTGCCGGGGTCCGAGAGGCCCCTGCCCTGGTGCTGACTGTCCTTCGGAACACTGCTCCAGACCACCGGGCACACAGCCAACGGGGTCCTTCCAGGAACTTCCAAACGGTCCCCCTCCAGACAGTCACCGCCGTCGCTGACCTTGCTGTTCTGGCCCTACACAAAGCTGGGCCCTCAGGCTTTGCACGCTCTCTGCTCTGTCACCACTTCTTGCTCTCCTCCTTTTCCACTTTTCCTTCCTTCACTTTCCACTTGCTGTTTACTTTAGCCCTGCCTGGGCTACTCCTCCACTCCTTCCACTTCCTCCTCCCTGACTAGACTCTGTTGTTTCCTCAAGCTCGTTCCTGAGCTGACTTCACTCTTGCCCTACCCGGGCGAATCTGCCTGGTTTCTCCCGCCTCCAGAACTGTGATCTCCTTGGTGGGCGGAGCCAACCGCCTGGCCCACCCCCTGGTGTGAATCATCAGCCTCTGGAGGAAGGCAACAAGGATTTCTGGTTAGCTGTGATGTGCCTACCTGGAGTGTGGGGTGTGGTGGTGTTGTGACCTGTGACCCCTGGCTTGACCAGGGCGACACACTACTGTGACTTGTCTGATCATTATCAACTAATTAGGTCATGAATCTGCTCCAAAAATTCATGAGTTTAAAAAACTGGTGCAATTGAAATTGCAGTCAGGAAAGTCAATCGAACAAGGAAACAAGACGTCTGATGCTTTTACCATTCTGATCTATAGTCCTCACCTCTGATTTGTATTCTTTCAGGCTTGTGTAACTGCAGCTATCAATCCATAACGCCTCTTACCTAGTCTTCTTTGCTGAGCATAAAAAGGCTTCCAGTATACCTCTAGTCGCCTTCTATAGCGCGGATACAGGTTTGAATTAACACACTTTTATAGTGCCCCCATACTTACTATACTATTGCTCATACTACTACCATATACAATAGAGTATTTACTATAGAACTCTCTTTTACTTACAGATTGGGATCATTTGTTTACAATAAGTCTATATTCATACTTGGAATTGTTGTAGATTTTTTATTGTACAGCCAAGATCTTCACTCTTGGCAGTAAAAACACTACGTATAAATGGCAGCTATGTGCTGTGTTGTTCTTATCCCACCTGTACCCTTAGTTATAGTGTAATTGCCTCCTGTCAGTTCCACGTTGTTCCTATCACTTCCTAGTCTGGTGTGTAGTACTAAAGGATAGTGATTGGCGGACTCACAGATACCTGGGATCGGCAGGTCCAACTGGATGTAAAAAAAACAAACCTGTTTCGGGCCTGGAATTGATCCCGGATATCTGGCCAAACCAGGGCTGTGGAGTCGGAGTCGTGGAGTCGGAGTTGGAGTTGGAGCTCATTTTGGTGGAGACGGAGTAGGTATAAAATGCACAGACTCCGACTCCTAAAATATATAATAAATTGGGGACAGTAGTGCAATGCAGAATGTGCCGAATATTTCACTAAATAATAACATTTAGTATAATGCTTATATTTAAGTGAAAAATGTATTGTAGTACAATGTGAACATCAGACATTTAATTATTTTTATGATACAATAATCAAGATATTTAGATAGAACATAAAATATATTTATTGGAATATAACTTTAGAACACAAAAAACTAATAAATTGTAAATATGTAATACAATATGTAATATATATACAGTTAGGTCCAGAAATATTTGGACAGTGACACAAGTTTTGTTATTTTAGCTGTTTACAAAAACATGTTCAGAAATACAATTATATATATAATATGGGCTGAAAGTGCACACTCCCAGCTGCAATATGAGAGTTTTCACATCCAAATCGGAGAAAGGGTTTAGGAATCATAGCTCTGTAATGCATAGCCTCCTCTTTTTCAAGGGACCAAAAGTAATTGGACAAGGGACTCTAAGGGCTGCAATTAACTCTGAAGGCGTCTCCCTCGTTAACCTGTAATCAATGAAGTAGTTAAAAGGTCTGGGGTTGATTACATGTGTGTGGTTTTGCATTTGGAAGCTGTTGCTGTGACCAGACAACATGCGGTCTAAGGAACTCTCAATTGAGGTGAAGCAGAACATCCTGAGGTTGAAAAAAAAGAAAAAATCCATCAGAGAGATAGCAGACATGCTTGGAGTAGCAAAGTCAACAATCGGGTACATTCTGAGAAAAAAGGAATTGACTGGTGAGCTTGGGAACTCAAAAAGGTCTGGGCGTCCACGGATGACAACAGTGGTGGATGATCGCCGCATACTTTCTTTGGTGAAGAAGAACCCGTTCACAACATCAACTGAAGTCCAGAACACTCTCAGTGAAGTAGGTGTATCTGTCTCTAAGTCAACAGTAAAGAGAAGACTCCATGAAAGTAAATACAAAGGGTTCACATCTAGATGCAAACCATTCATCAATTCCAAAAATAGACAGGCCAGAGTTAAATTTGCTGAAAAACACCTCATGAAGCCAGCTCAGTTCTGGAAAAGTATTCTATGGACAGATGAGACAAAGATCAACCTGTACCAGAATGATGGGAAGAAAAAATTTTGTGAAGAAAGGGAACGGCACATGATCCAAGGCACACCACATCCTCTGTAAAACATGGTGGAGGCAACGTGATGGCATGGGCATGCATGGCTTTCAATGGCACTGGGTCACTTGTGTTTATTGATGACATAACAGCAGACAAGAGTAGCCGGATGAATTCTGAAGTGTACCGGGATATACTTTCAGCCCAGATTCAGCCAAATGCCGCAAAGTTGATCGGACGGCGCTTCATAGTACAGATGGACAATGACCCCAAGCATACAGCCAAAGCTACCCAGGAGTTCATGAGTGCAAAAAAGTGGAACATTCTGCAATGGCCAAGTCAATCACCAGATCTTAACCCAATTGAGCATGCATTGCACTTGCTCAAATCTAGACTTAAGACGGAAAGACCCACAAACAAGCAAGACCTGAAGGCTGCGGCTGTAAAGGCCTGGCAAAGCATTAAGAAGGAGGAAACCCAGCGTTTGGTGATGTCCATGGGTTCCAGACTTAAGGCAGTGATTGCCTCCTAAGGATTCGCAACAAAATATTGAAAATAAAAATATTTTGTTTGGGTTTGGTTTATATGTCCAATTACTTTTGACCTCTTAAAATGTGGAGTGTTTGTAAAGAAATGTGTACAATTCCTACAATTTCTATCAGATATTTTTGTTCAAACCTTCAAATTAAACGTTACAATCTGCACTTGAATCCTGTTGTAGAGGTTTCATTTCAAATCCAATGTGGTGGCATGCAGAGCCCAACTCGCGAAAATTGTGTCACTGTCCAAATATTTCTGGACCTAACTGTATATATATATATATATATATATATATATATATATATACACACACAAGCTATATATGTAATCTACTGCTACTATATATTACATAGTGTATTGCATATTTACAATTTATTACAGTTGTTTGTGTTCTAAAGTTGTATTCCAATAAATATATTTTATGTTCTATCCAAATATCTTGATTATTGTATCATAAAAATTATTAAATGTCTGATGTTCACATACACATGTTCATGTACTACAATAAATCTTTCACCTAACTATAAGCAATATATGTAGGAGTCGGAGTCAGTGCAAGAGAAATTGAGGAGTCGGAGTCGAAGGTTTGGCTTACCGACTCCACAGCCCTGGGCCAAACGCAGGTCTCCATAAAAGTGATGGGGACCTGAATCAGATGGTTATAAATGGTGGGAGATGGGATAGAGGGATTAGAGTAGGAGCTTTATACTTATCGGTCTTCGACGTGGCTGTACACTGCTTCAAAGCTGCTCACTCTACTTCCGGGGCTGCTCATTATCTTCATGCATATGCCCGGTTTCCCCTGCCGACCGGCAGTCCCAGCACCTCTGATTGGTTACAGTAAGACAGCACCCCCAGCCTGTGTAACAGTGTGTCTGACTGCAACCAGTCAGAAGTGCTGTCTGCGTCTAGATTGATAAATAAATTAATAAAAAAATTGGCGTAGGGTCCCCACATATCATGATACCCAGCATAGATAAAGCACATGGCTACAGGCTGCAGCCCCTAGAATGAATCTCCTCCCCAGTTCCCTTTTGGCCCCACTGTATACTACTGGTATATGTCATTCTATAATCTACATGTATTCATGACTTTTATGCCAGAAAACCGCTGTTCAAAAGTCACCAATTTTTGTGCAATGTGTAGTTTCTCAAATATTTAGCCCCATTTATAAGACAGCACTAGTTTATTTCTAAAAAGCGTGTGAGGCCCCGCAGCTGCACCCACGACTGCCCACCTGATTGAATAGAAGTGGCTTGAACTATAGCAGAACTAGCTGGCTAGCTGGTGTAGATATCTGATTCTGACATATGAACGACCAAAAGAGTCACCAAATTTATTCATTCTTATCAACTGACCTGCTAGAAACACATTTCCTGGTGCATACACCGAGGTTGCACCCTGGGCATGGTATGAACACAGTCCTGGGAAATATCTGTTGGTACACTAATTCTTTTGCATTTTGGTTATAAAATCTAAAATGCCATAATTGTGAGTTACCATATACATCAGAATATTAACGTAGTATCACATCAATGTATGACTATTTATTCTGCAAGATTGTCGGAATGTGTAAAACCTCTTATATGCCTTTTCTTTATTTAGCGGCATTACTCATGCCAGCTCGGTGCCGTTCTGTGATTGCAGTATCACAGAGCCGACATGTAGTTATCACATTGTACCACACATCCTTTTAAGTGCTGTTACTTTCATGTTCTCCACCAGCACGTGACATTTTCAGGTTCTAAGAAAATTTTTCTTAACAGAATTCTTTACAACTGACTTATTTTGCTATCTTGCCGTACTTGTTCGTTTTGCTTATATATATTTTTTTTTTCCCATAAATTTTATTTGGGGCACTTCCTTTTTCAAAGAGTCCTTTACTTAATTGGACTTTCTTTTGCAGATGCTTCCAGGCTCTCTCAGGTTAATTAGGGGCTTATTGTGAATTTTTGGTTTGTGATTTGCATCTGATGTTTTTTTAAAATCATCTCGCATTCCCTTATTGAAGTGGACTTCTTTTCCTCACTCCTAGCAGCCTGTATTTCCTATCTTCCTACCCACCATTTCTCTATAAATAGTCCGAAAGCTCTACAGTACTGAAAAATTTGAGAGAGAAGAGTTTACACTATGCTATGTGTTATTAGTTTGGACAGTCACAACAAGGACAAAGTGGTCAAGGAGGAAGAGCCATGAAAAGTCTTTGCAGTATCGATGATGTATTGCTACCTCCTCCTCCTTTCTGGCGATGTCATACTCTACACCATGTGGCTGCCGCTCCCCCTGCACAGTGGTATCATCCCTTTCGGCACGTGGCTGAGTCCTCCTTTCTGGTAACCTTTTAAGGCTAGCTCATACAGTTTTCAGTTGTCTGAGTATTCATGAAAGTATAGTAACTTATTCTTTTGGAGAAGATAGTCTTATCCTCTTGCAGGCCTTGCTTTAGGTAGCTGGTTAATTTGTAGGCATTGCTTTAAGGCCCCGTCACATGCAGCGATATCTAGCGATGGCACCTGCCCCCGTCGTTTGTGCGTCACGGGCGATTTGCTGCCCGTGGCCCACAATATCGTTCGGAGCCGTCACACGGACTTACCTGCCTAGCGACGTCGCTGTTGCCGGCGAACCGTCTCCTTTCTAAGGTGGCGGTTCTTGCGGCGTCACAGCAGCATCACTAAGCGGCCGCCCAATAGAAGCAGAGGGGCGGAGATGAGTAGACGTAACATCCCGCCCACCTCCTTCCTTCCTCATTGCCGGCGGCCGCAGGTAAGCTGTAGTTCGTCGTTCCCGAGGTGTCCCACGTAGCAATGTGTGCTGCCTTGGGAACGACGAACAACCTGCGTCCTCAACAATTAGCGATTTTTTTTGAAAATGAACGACGTGTCAACGATCAACGATAAGGTGAGTATTTTTGATCGTTAATGGTCGTTCGTTGGTGTCACACGCAACGACGTCGCTAACGATGCCGGATGTGCATCACGGAATCCGTGACCGCGGCAATACATCATTAGATACGTCGTTGCGTGTAACGGGGCCTTTAGGCAGCTTTTTAATTTGCAGGCCTTGCTTTAAGCATCTGGTAACTTGCAGGCCTTGCTTTAGGAAGCTGGTTAATATGTAGGCATTGCTTTAGGCAGCTGGTTAATTACCCTCTCCGCAACCACTGCCTGCTTATAACATTCTATTTCCTAGTTGGGTCTATTTAAAATTTGTATTGTTCACACCTTCAAATCGTCTGCAACAAGGTCGCTAATAACAAACCCAGTTCTACTAAATAGTGGTGATTTTCACCAACTACACTGCAATTCCTGATTGCATACCAGTTCCTTCTTAGTCTGTCGTTAACTATACCCATGCAGCAAGTTTCTGTTTCCATATACAGTTGACGAACCAAGTATTGAGCAGGTCAGCAGTTTTCTAAGTAAGGCTATGTGCGCACTAGAACTGTGAAGTTTCTCAAGAAAATTTCTTGAGAAACTTCTGGGAGTAGAAGATTTCCGGACCTCTGGAAAAAATCCGCAGATTAGCCGCGAATTTGCTGCGATTTTCCCGCAGGTTGTTCCCTGCGGATTTTGCAGGCTGTACTGCAGAAATCCGCAGGGTACCTGCGGAAAAGAATTGACATGCTCATTTTCTCAAGAAATTTTCTCAAGAAATTCTTCTCAAGGAAATTTCTTGAGAAAAATCCGCAGTGTGCGCACAGCTATTTTTTTTTCACATAGGATTTGCTGGGAAATGTCTGCACAAAGATTGCAGACATTTCTCAGGAAATTTCCGCGGCAAATCCGCGGGTAAATCCGCGGGCAAAACGCACTAGTGCGCACATAGCCTAAATATATTTCTAAAGATGCTATTGAAATGAATTTCTCACCAAATGTCGGTAAAAATGAATCCAATCCACACAGACAATGAAATCAAACCATAGAAAAAAGACTAAAGAAATTAAGTTTTGTGTAATAATGAGAAATGACCCAGGCAAAGGGTATTAACACATGAAATAAAGAGAGGTGAAAAAAGCCATGGAAAGTAATGACATCAGCTGAACTCTATCAGTAATTAGAAAGCAATCCTGCCACTTACTGAAAAAAATCAGCTGGATCAACTGATGGCCTCTAAAAAGGTGTCTCATTACCAAGGTGTCATACATGTAACATCTCAAGAAGGGTAAAACTAGTGAGCTGTCACAAGACTTTTTGCCCTTATTGTTTCAAAACATGCTGATAGCATTGGTTACAGAATAACTTCTAAACTACTGAAGGTCTCAATGAGCATTGTGGAGCTATAATCCAGAAGTGGGAAGAACATAATTTCCCCATAAACTGGCCATAACTAGGTGCTTCTAACAAAGGAGTGAAAATAATTATCAAAAGAGTTGTCCAAGAGCCAAAACTCACCTATGGAGAGTCACAGAAAGACCTTGAATCAGCAGGTACAATTATTTCAAGGAAAACAATAAGTAATGCACTCACCCTCCATGGCTTGTTATGTATGTAAACTCTCTCACACACGGCTAACGAAACACGAGAAAACTTACTACAGGGAGACAACGCACCGCACCTGCACTCAGTCCCTATACAGAGAACTCCAAAGAATCAATTGACCCGAAATATCATAAATAATTCATTTTATTAGACACACATACATGTATCATTAAAATCAGAACAAAAATGGATAATGATAAAAAATTCCTGGGCAAAAAATTCATACAAAACTCATAATGAGACAATGTACAAACGTTCATGTAAAGTCATGAAAAAAATCTAACATCACAATGTTATTAAATAGATGGTCTCCTGAATAGTAAAAAGTATTTAAACCCCAATATAGATACAATTGCACAGGCCCTGGGGGTGAGGGAGGCAGGCGAGCACGTCCATTAGTTGTGTTGGGTATCAAAGTCAACCTTTTCAGGTTTATGAGAATGAGCTACAATACCAAATACAACCCATGGAGAGGTGCAGCATTATTTTTAGAAGCAAGCAGTCTGGTACAACTTCATTAGAAAGCAAAGGCTTCTTGATGGTAGCATATTGTAAAATGGGAACATTTCTACATGGACATCACTAGACTGCTCAGAGCGTAAACTGTTCGAAACACCAGCATTGATATCGATGGACTCCATGTTTGTGACTGACCCCACTGCTGTTTCTCAGCAAAGCCATTCAGCCAAGTAGGAATGATCCCAGTTCCAGACCGTGAACATATTGCGCAGTTATATAATATTTAGTAAAATGTACAAGCCTGTTGTGGAACGTTAAGATTAATTTTGTCAAATTATGAATCTATTACTACAACAGTCATAGAATTCACATAGTATGGGGAAAACAGACGTATCTGCTCAGCCATATGTCTATAAAAGTGGATGTTACTAATCAAAGTCTTTGCAGCACAGATGGCTTAAGTCTTTTTAATAGCATTCCCTTCATCTGTGTCTCTGAGCGAGGCGGCATTCAGCCTACCTGTCATGTATTTTGAGATAATGCACATTTAATTCGCTCAAACAATACTCTCAATTCATTAAGAGCTTGTGAATATTAAAACAGGAAATGGGGGGAAAAAAGCTAATTAAAATAAAAAAATAAATAAAAAGAAACATTAATGACTACCCATAAAAAGATATAAATCCCATTATACCTTTTAGGGTATACATCTGCAAAAAAAAAACTGCTAAAAATGTTGAGTATACAGGAGATGAGGAGATAGCGAAGACAATATTACAAGGGTGGGAACGGGTGAGAAAATCCATCTTGTGTGAGAGATGGAGGGAGACTTATTTCAAGCTCATGCACACAGCGCTGTATGGCTTTAACATCCCGCCTTCCCATAGCTGCCCTGGCCGGATTACAGCGTGTCCTAAGTGTCTGTTTAATTTTTTTTATGTTAAAAATTTGAATAAAAAAGATGTTTAAAAAAAAATAAATGGTGGGTATAATGCGAGAAAACATTGCATTGTGCTCACACCAATTTAATTAATTGAGGCACTGTTCAACTGCGAGTTTTTTCTCAGATGTAAAAAAAATCACAGCTTGCTACATATGGCCATGACTCCCCAATGAAAGTCTAGGGGTGCGAGGGGTGCACGGATCATGCATGTGGCATCCAATTTTTAAGCACAAATCTCAAAGTAAAAAAAATTATATACATATATATATATGTGTGTGTGTGTGTGTGTGTGTGTGTGTGTGCGTGCATATACAGCTCTGCCAAAAATTAAGGGACCACTTCCAAATTTTCAGTTTGTCTGATTTTTCTCTTTATAGGTATATTTTTGAGTAAAATGTAAATTGTTCTTTTATTCTATAAACTACTGACAATGTCTCCGAATTTCCAAGCAATAAATTTTGTATTTATTTTCTGAAAATGAGAAATGTTCAAAATAACAATAAAATGCATTGCTTTCAGACCTCAAATAATGCAACGAAAACAAGTTCATAATCATTTAGAAACAACAATACTAATAATGTTTTAACTCAGGAAGAGTTCAGAAATCAATATTTTGTGGAATAACCATGATTTTTAATCACAGCTCTCATGCGTCTTGGCATGTTTTCCACCAGTGTTTCACACTGCTTTTGGGTGACCTTATGCCACTCCTGACGGAAAAATGTAGCAGTTCTTCTTTGTTTGATGGCTTGTGACTATCCATCTTCCTCTTGATTACATTCCAGAGGTTTTCAATGGGGTTCACGTCTGGAGATTGGGCTGGCCATGACAGGGTTTTGATGTGGCTATCCTTCATCCACACATTGACCTAGCTGTGTGGCATGGCACATTGTCCTGCTGGAAAAACCAGTCCTCAGAGTTGGGGAGAATTGCCTGAGCAGAAGGAAGCAACTGTTTTTCCAGGATAACCTTGTGTGCGGCATGATTCATACGTCCTTCGCAAAAATGTTTGTTGAATTTTCTTTACCTAATTTTCAGATATATATATATATATATATATATATATATATATACACATACAGCTGTAGATAAGTGACAGAAAGATATGTGAGAGATAGAATCGATATATATTACCCTTATTGCCAATGCACCAGGGCACTGGGGAAAAGAAGAGACGAAGCACCAGAATTTGCACATCTTATGTGATACACCACTTCTGGGACTGGTATTTTTAAACTGGGAAGGGTGTACAACTAGTTTTCCCAAGTGGCCAGATGAGAGAGGGCTGAACCAATAGGCTAAAATTACTTCTGCTCAATATAAATACTAACATTAATTATAGTTATTGTTTTATCCTAATGTTAATGGTATCACTTAATATTGAGCAAAATTAAGACTGCTGATACCCTATATATACAGTATGAGCCCTCATATAGCCTCCCTATATACAGTGTGAGCCCTCACATAGCCTCCCTATATATAGTTTGAGCCCTCACATAGCAACTCTATATACAGTATGATCCCTCACATAGCCTCCCTATATACAGTATGAGCCTTCTCATAACCTGCTACATAAAGTGGAACCCTGGTTAACGAGAACATTCCGTTCTGAGAGTGTGCTTGTTAACCAAGTTACTCGTCCAGCAAAGCAAGATTTCCCATAGGAAACAATGCAATGCAGACAATTCGTTCCACAACTTGTTAAATGTCCCATCCTGGTCCCCTATTTTGCCATTGTACACACGCACAAACACATACAAACACACACAAACACACACAAACACGCACGCATACAAACATATTATGCTCACCTTACCTTCCGTTCCATCACCAGCCTCCTGGATCTTGCAGTTCGCCGGTACAGGATGTGTATCGGGTAACCATCGCAACGAGGGAGGACCTTCTGCTGCCAGAGCACTGACGTCAAAGGCAGGGGCTGCTTGCCTCTGTTTGGTCAGCGCACTGCCTTTGAGTAGCGTCTGACAGCGGAAATTCCTCCCTCATTGCGATGGTTACCGATACACATCCTGTAGCGGCGAACTTCAAGAACCGTGAGGCCAGCGATGGAACGCAATGTAAGGTGAGCATAATATGTGCATGTTTGTGCATGTTTGTGCATGTTTTTGTGTTTGTGCTGACTGTAAGAGCGGGTCAGAGCGCGGTGGATGTACGGAACCGGAAGTGTGTTCGGTGAGTATTTTGCTCGTACGGCAAAGCTTGCTCGTAAAGTGAGTTACAAATTTAGAGCAAGCTTTGCTTGTTAAGCGGAATACTCGTTAACTGAGTTACGGTACTTGTTAACCGAGGTTCCACTGTAATAATAAAAAAAATAATCTTTATTTTCATATAGCGCCAACATATTCCACAGTGCTTTACAAACATCAGCAGCACTGTCCCTTTTGGAGTTAACAATCTAAATTACCTATTAGTATGTCCTTGGAGTGTGGAAGGAAACCCACACAAACACGAGAACATACAAACTCCTTGCAGATGTTGTCCTTGGTGGGATTTGAACTCAGGACCCCATACAGCCCCCTATATACAGTATTGGCCCCCACATAGCTCTCTACATATAGGATGGGCCCTACATAACCCCTTGTATACATTATGAGGTCACACACAGCCTCCTACATACAGTATGAGCCCCAAAATAGCCTCTCTATAAACAGCATGAGCCCCCACATAGTTCCTTATATACAGTATGAGACCCCACATAGCTCCTCTATATACAATATGAGCCTCCACATAGCCCCTCTATATACAAGGCGAGCCCCACATAGTCCATCTATATGCAGTGTGAGCCCCCACATAGCCTTTCTATATGTAGTGTGAGCTCCATATAACCCCCTATATACAGTATGAGCCCTACATAGCCCCTACATACAGTATGAGCTCCAACAAAGCCCCTATATACAGTATGAGCTCCCACATAGCCCCTATATACAGGATGAGTCCCCACATAGCCCCCTACATACGAGCAAACATTCTATACACATGAAAAAAAACACCACATACTCCACTCACTCCCATTCCCCTAGCGCACTGCTCCAGCCTCAGGTGCACTGTTGTTCCGCACAACAGAAGCGATGATGTGATGTCATCGCGTCTGCTGTGCCTCACGCTGATTGTTGGAAGATGAAGCCAGTGGCTCCATCTTCCACCAATCTGCAACCTGTGAATGCAAATTGTGGTGATATCATGTGATGAGCAGCAACGACGGCAGATTGGTGGTAGCGAAGGGCATGGTGTGGCCTCTGGGCCGCTGATTTCAGCCCTTCGGCTGTCTCGGTTCGGGGGCCAGACTGGAACAGCCACAAGGCCAGATGTGGTCCACATTCCGCTTTTTGCCCAATCGCATAGCACTCGCGTGACATACAAAGTGACATATGCATACCACTCGTCCTGCTTTTCTGGATGACTATTGGATCGAATATTTATACGTAGATGTGAGTAAACCCTTAGATGCTGATTCACCATTAGTGGAAGTGTGTGTGGTATTTTCAGAACACCCATAAAAAAATGAGTGGAGAGAGGTTTTCATGAGTTACCACCTCTCTTTTTACAGGAATGCAAGATGAGGGCTCATTATCAAGATAGATGCAGGTCCCAGAGGCAGGATTGGCATCTATTTAGCACTCATGGCTTACCTTATGATAAGCCATAAGGTAAAATGAAATTATTTTTAATCCTGATGTCACACGAATAGCACACGGAACACACACACATATGGACATAAGTACATACACCACGGACCGTGTATATGCACATGTAGCTCTTTCAAAGACAAGTCCAGCAATACCTTTACATGGCCGGTCCATTGAAGTGAGGACATACGTGAAGGGAAGAGGAAAAGTCTGCAGAGAATTGTGACTACAATTGATGGAGGTTCCAAAGGTCAAAACCACAGTATTCATGATATGGGTTGTTCTGGACTAAATATTGATGCTAGGTCATCAATGTCATCTTGGTGTCAAACTCTTTGCAACTCCAATAATAACTGAGGCTGCTGGAAGTACACAGTCTATGAAAGTGCAAAACGACAGCTCTGCATATACTGTGTAGCGCCCATTTTTTGGGTGCCATACATTGATCATTTTATCTTCAAGGGTAGCTGACCTACAATAGCTATCAAAGGGCACTATGCCTTTGCTCTATACACTCTCCACTTTCAGCCACCACGAGACCTTGTAACAGGTTATCATGGGGGTGCAGGCTTATAGATCTGTCTGGTCATCAATATCATAGTCCTGGACATCCCCCGTGATGACGTATCTTAGGGCTGGTTCACACTAAGTGACAGCGACAACGAGGTCACTGTTACGTCACCATTTTCTGTGACGTAACAGCGACCTTGTAAGTCGCTGTTATGATCGCTGCTTAGCTGTCAAACACAGCAACCGAAGCAGCGATCATAACCACAAGCGTCGCTGTGCTGCAACATGAGCAGGGAGCCGCGCACACTGAGCGCTGGCTCCCTGCTCTCCTAGCTACAGTACCCATCGGGTTAATTACCCGATGTGTCCTGCAGCTACATGTGCAGAGAGCAGGGAGCCGCGCACACTGCTTAACGCTGGCTCCCTGTTCTCCTAGCTACAGTACACAGCGGGTTAATTACTCGATGTGTACTGCAGCCACATGTGCAGAGAGCAGGAGCCGGCGCTGGCAGCGTGAGAGTGGCGGAGGCTGGTAACGAAGGTAAATATCGGGTAACCACCTGGGTTACCCGATGTTTACCTTAGTTACAGCTTACAGACGCCGGCTCCTGCTCCCTGCACATTCAGGATTGTTGCTCTCTCACTGTCACACACAGCGATGTGTGCTTATCAGCGAGAGAGCAACAATAAAAAAACGAACCAGGGCTGTGTGTAAGGGGTACTTCACACACAGCGAGATCGCTACTGAGATCGCTGCTGAGTCACGGTTTTGGTGACGCAGCAGGACCTCATTAGCGATCTCGCGTTGTGTGGGACACTGAGCAGCGATCTGGCCCCTGCTGTGAGATCGCTGCTGGTTACACACAGCCCTGGTTCGTTTTTTTATTGTTGTTCTCCCGCTGATAAGCACACACCGCTGTGTGTGACAGCGAGAGACCAACAATCCTGAATGTGCAGGGAGCAGGAGCCGGCGTCTGACAGCCTGCGGTAAGCTGTAACCAAGGTAAACATCGGGTAACCAAGGTGGTTACTCGATATTTACCTTAGTTACCAGCCTCCGCAGCTCTCACGCTGCCAGTGCTGGCTCCTGCTCCCTGCACACGCTAAGCTAAGCGGTGTGCGCTGGTAACTAAAGGCTACTTTACACGCTGCAATATCGGTCCCGATATCGCTAGCGTGGGTACCCGCCCCATCTGTTGCGCGACACGGGCAAATCGCTGCCCGTGCCGCACAACATCGCCCAGACCCGTCACACATACTTACATGCCCGGCGACGTCGCTGTGACCGGCGAACCGCCTCATTTCTAAGGGGGCGGTCCGTGTGGCGTCACAGCGACGTCACTGAGCGGCCACCCAACAGCAGCGGAGGGGCGGAGCTGAGCGGGACGTAACATCCCGCCCACCTCCTTCCTTCCGCATAGCGGCCGGGAGGCAGGTAAGGAGAGGTTCCTCGTTCCTGCGGCGTCACACATAGCGATGTGTGCTGCCGCAGGAGCGACGAACTACATCGTTACTGCTGCAGTAACGATAATCAAGAATGGACCTCCATGTCACAGATGAGCGATTTTGCACGTTTTTGCAACGATGCAAAATCGCTCATCGGTGTCACACGCAGCAACATCGCTAATGCGGCCGGATGTGCGTCACAAATTCCGTGACCCCAACGACTCCACATTAGCGATATCGTAGCGTGTAAAGCCCCCTTTAGGTAAACATCGGGTAACCATACCCGATGTTTACCTTAGTTACCAGTGTCCGCAGCTTCCAGACGCTGGCTCCGTGCAAGCGCAGGGTCGCTTGCACGTCGCTGCTGGCTGGGGGCTGGTCACTGGTCGCTGGTGAGATCTGCCTGTTCGACAGCTCACCAGCGACCATGTAGCGACGCACCAGTGTTCCTGACCAGATCAGATCGCTGGTGGGATCGCTGCTGCGTCGCTAAAGTGTGATGGTACCCTAACGAGCAGCGATCTCACAGCAAGGGCCAGATCGCTGCTCAGTGTCACACACAGCGAGATCGCTAATGAGGTCACTGCTGCGTCACAAAAACCGTGACTCAGCAGCGATCTCAGCAGCGATCTCGCTGTGTGTGAAGCACCCCTTAGTCATATGCCATCATTTACTGAACTCGGAATACCCCTTGAAGGTCGACAAATTCCAGATAAATATGTTGCAATTCAGCAGTTTTAATAATATAAGAATAATCAAATGATATAAACTGGAGACTTGTCATCAAACGACTAATCAGAGTTTACAGTAGCGGTACGCTTCTGTCCTATGGGATTTTTCATGTAAACCGTCATCCCCCATAGAGCACATTTGTATAATCCTTAGCAGTTTCAGACTTGACTTTTGCTCCCATTCGTTATGCTAATCCTTCATGTTCACATTTCCATGTTCCTTGTTCATTATACTGAAACTGTTTATGTTTTGTTAACTCTTCCTCTTCTGGAAATCCCTGCAAAGCAATAGCAGAACTTTTAATAATAGGGATGAGCGGACCCATGGATTTCGGATTCACCGAGGTTGGATGAATTTTAGTTAAAAGTTTGGTTTGGGACATGGGACTTGGACTTGACACAAAGTTGACCCTGGACCCTAAACCCCATATAAGTTAGTGGGGACCTGAACATAGGTGCTGTAAAATGGCTGTAAAATGGCTGTAAAATGGTCATAGTAAAGGCTAGGGAGCTGCAAAAGGAAGCAAAATGGGGCAATTGCCATGCCTTAGGTTGAGTGAGCACTCCTCCCATCAGTGCTCCCTGACTGAGCACTCCTCCCATCACTGCTCTCTGACTGAGCACTCCTCCCATCAGTGCTCTCTGACTGAGCACTCCTCCTATCAGTGCTCTTTGACTGAGCACTCCTCCTATCAGTGCTCTTTGACTGAGCACTCCTCCACCCAGTGCTCTCTGACTGAGCACTGCTCCACCCAGTGCTCTCTGACTGAGCACTCATCCCATCAGTGCTCTCTGACTGAGCACTCCTCCACCCAGTGCTCTCTGACTGAGCACTCATCCCATCAGTGCTCTCTGACTGAGCACTCCACCCATCAGTGCTCTCTGACTGAGCACTGCTCTCATCAGTGCTCTTTGACTGAGCACTCCTCCCATCAGTGCTCTTTGACTGAGCACTCCTCTCATCAGTGCTCTCTGACTGAGCACTCATCCCATCAGTGCTCTCTGACTGAGCACTCATCCCATCAGTGCTCTCTGACTGAGCACTCCTCCACCCAGTGCTCTCTGACTGAGCACTCATCCCATCAGTGCTCTCTGACTGAGCACTCCTCCACCCAGTGCTCTCTGACTGAGCACTCATCCCATCAGTGCTCTCTGACTGAGCACTCCACCCATCAGTGCTCTCTGAGCACTGCTCTCATCAGTGCTCTTTGACTGAGCACTCCTCCCATCAGTGCTCATTGACTGAGCAATCCTCCCATCAGTGCTATCTGACTGAGCACTCATCCCATTAGTACTCTCTGACTGAGCACTCATCCCATCTGTCCTCTCTGACTGAGCACTCCTCCAAACAGTGCTCTTTGACTGAGCACTCCTCCTATCAATGGTCTCTGACTGAACACTGCTCCCATCAGTGCTCTCTGACTTAGCACTCCTCCCATCAGTGCACTCTGACTAAGCACTCCTCCCATCAGGGCTCTCTAAATGAGCACTCCTTCCCTCACTGCTCTCTAAGCACAACTCCTGTCAGCCTAAGGAGTTTTCAATTAATGCTGGATCTGTAATGCCCCTGCAGCCGGGTCGTTACAGGGTATTGAATGTTACCCCCATTTTTCCCGGGCAGGAGGAGTGGAGTCCACACACACACACACTGACAGGAAGAAGTTAAAAGCTTTTCAGTATGTAGTTTGAGCCTGCATGACTCATCCTGTCTCCTAAATGAGCAGGTGTGCAGGTCCCCATGACAACCTAAGGGGAGAGGGGCCTGAATGAGGAGTGAGTACAGTGCAGAGCAGACAGGAAGTTCAGCAGAATGACAGAGGCTGTGACAGAGCACAGACCTCAGGGAAACAGCTCCTGCTGAAGAGATGCCACGAGACCAGGGCTGATAACATCTAGAGGAAGGGAATGGAGCCGGGCATTTGGGATCTTTGAGAGTGTTGTACCTGGTAGCGGTTCTGTACTACGCTACCGGGCAAAAGAGAGAGACAGAATGTTGGGGAGGCCCCAAGATGCTCTATGCCATGGGGATGGCACTAACACACACGAAAGAGAGAGACCCCCAGAACACCTCACCGGACCCTTCCTCCCACCTGCCCGGGACCGACCAGAGGCTAGAGGCGGCGAGGACCAGCACCCAGGTGTGATGTGGAACGGACTGTAAATAAAGAGAAACTGGAACCCGCACTCTGTGACTGGTGTGAGTAATGCTACCGCCCTGTGCCCCCGGTGTCCCTGAGGACTGTTGCCCTGGGTCTCACTCTACCCGTGGCAAGCGATTCCATCTGGCTGCCTGTAGCACCTGCCCTGGAGAGAGACTGTGCAGCAGCGGCTGAACACCTGGCCGCATACCACGGGTGGTGCTGCTAGCACCCCCGTCCCCTTCCCATACCGTTTCCTGGGAGAGAGCTGCGGCAGAGGAGGCCGAGACCTCAGTGACCACTGCGACCGATGGCATGCTCCCCAGGAACCCCGTCACCCTCCTTCCTTTCCCCTTGTCACACCGGATTGACTGTCGGACTTTCCCTTTATTGAAACCCGCCGGGGTCACGTAAGCCGGGTCGGGCCACTCACAGCCTGACCCCGAATACCACCGGCCTGGTGACTGTGCCATCCATGCAGGCCCCGGCGCGGGCGTTTCAGATGCTGCCTGCCGATAAAATTGTAGTCTGTTAGCCCTGGTGAAGCACAATATTATAATATATTACAGTCCCAACAAAGAGATATGCCTTGTCGCTGGCTGTTGGGCTTTCTTTAATTGGCCGATTTTATGTTCCAAGTATCTAATTTTTAAAAATAGTTTCAATAGCAGTAATGCAATTCCTAATTCCAATATTCAATGTTTGCATGTTCTAGCTTTTCAGTGAGCAGCTAGTGTTTTTCGTCGTATTGAATTCTAGTCTTGCACCTGTTCACACTTGTCTTATTCTGTTTGAAGGTGCTGGTCAGTTTTTTACATTGTAGTATAATTTTGTCACCATTGACATAATTGTTTTCTCGCATTTAACCGATTCTCTCGTCTCCAGTTTTCTTCCTCTGCTCTGGAGGTAACTTTTTGCACTGATCACATACAGTACTACATTCGCGTGACTGTTGCATCCAGTTACTGGCTTCAATGATGATAACAAAACATGGCAGAATATAATAGACCTGGTCTTCTCATACACCGTGTGCAGAATTATTAGGCAAGTTGTATTTTAGAGGATTTTTTATTATTGATCAACAACTATGTTCTCAATCAACACAAAAGACTCATAAATATCAAAGCTTAATATTTTTGGAAGTTGGAGTGGGATTTTTTTAGATTTGGCCATCTTAGAAGGATATCTGTTTGTGCAGGTAACTATTACTCTGCAGAATTATTAGGCAACTTAATAAAAACCAAATATATTCCCATCTCACTTCTTTATTTTCACCAGGTAAACCAATATAACTGCACAAAATTTAGAAATAAACATTTCTGACATGCAAAAACAAAACCCCAAAAAACTAGTGACCAATATAGAGACCTTTCTTTATGATGACACTCATCAGCCTACCATCCATAGATTCTGTCAGTTGCTTGATCTGTTTACGATCAACATTGTGTGCAGCAGCCACCACAGCCTCCCAAACACTGTTCCGAAAGGTGGACTGTTTTCCCTCCCTGTAAATCTCACATTTTATGAGGGACCACAGGTTCTCTATGGGGTTCAGATCAGGTGAACAAGGGGGCCATGTCATTATTTTTTTCATCTTTTAGACCTTTACTGGCCAGCCACGCTGTGGAGTAGTTGGATGCATGTGATGGAGCATTGTCCTGCATGAAAATCATGTTTTTCTTCAACGATACCGACTTCTTCCTGTACCACTGCTTGAAGAAGTTGTCTTCCAGAAACTGGCAGTAGGTCTGGGAGTTGAGCTTCACTCCATCCTCAACCCAAAAAGGTCCCACAAGTTCATCTTTGATGATGCCAGCCCATACCAGTACCCCACCTCCACCTTGCTGGCGTCTGAGTCGGAGTGGAGCTCTCTGACCTTTACTGATCCAGCCTCTGGCCCATCCATCTGGCCCATCAAGAGTCACTCTTATTTAATCTGTACATAAAACATTTTAAAATCATTCTTAAGATATTTCTTGGCCCAGTCTTGACGTTTTATCTTATGTTTCTTGTTCAAAGGTGGTGGTTTTTCAGCCTTCCTTACCTTGGCCATGTCCCTGAGTATGGCACACCTTGTGCTTTTTGATACTCCAGTAATGTTGCAGGTCTGAAATATGGCCAAACTGGTGGCAAATGGCATCTTGGCAGCTTCACGCTTGATTTTCCTCAATTCATGGGCAGTTATTTTGCACCTTTTTTTCCCAACACGCTTTTTGCGACCCTGTTGGCTATTTCCCATGAAACGCTTGATTGTTCGGTGATCACGCTTCAAAAGTTTGGCAATTTCAAGACTGCTGCATCGCTCTGCAAGACATCTCACAATTTTGGACTTCTCACAATTTTGGACTTTTCAGAGCCTGTCAAATCTGTCTTATGACCCATTTTGCCAAAGGAAAGGAAGTTGCCTAATAAGTAAGCACACCTTATATAGGGTGCTGATGTCATTACACCGTACCCCTCCTCATTACAGAGACGTGCATCACCTGATTTACTTAATTGGTAGTTGGCTCTCAAGCCTATACAGCTTGGAATAGGACAACATGTATACAAAGTATCATGTGATCAAAATACTCATTTACCTAATAATTCTGCACACAGTGTATCGTCTAAAGGGACCTTTTGAGCATCATAGATTTCATCGCCCAAGTGCAATTTCATCCCCTGTTTACAAACTACTAAAGGGATTTTCCCACTTTCATTAAAGTGAACCCCAAATGCTCTAAAATAGCTAAAATAGAATGAATGCTTCTCCTCCCTGAGTCCAGCAACACTCCTCTGCTGCTGCTTGGGTTTTGTGTTTTAACTGCAGTAGTGATATCGGGTCAACAGTTTGCAGCACCGATGTAGCCAATCACTGAGCTCAGCCCTGTGCCGAAGTCGATAGCTTAGTGATTGGCTACAGCGGTTATGTGTGTTGTTGATGTGACGTCACTGATGCAGCCAAAGCTGAGCAGTGACGCGGAGCCGCTGCTGGACCTGGGGAGGGCACTTACCTGCTCTGTTTGTTATTTTGACTTTTATAGAGTGTTTGGGGTCCACTTTCCTAAAACTGGAAATCCCTTTAAACATCTAATTCACTAAGGTATTAAGACATGGAGCTTGCCGATTATAGGGGCAGAGAAAAAGGTATATCTACATAGCCTGCCATGGTTACCATATGTGCATGATCACTTAGACTCCGACCAGAGCACCTTCTATTCATTCCAAGGATATGATTACATTTTACATGTTACTTCCATATTGTCTCTACCATTATTTGTACATTACTGTTACGCACTTGATAAGTGGAGCCATTCGCCCGATGCTTTCTCTCTAATTACTTTGCTTCACAGAGGTTGTTGAATGTTTGACCTTGGAAAAAAATACCTTTGATGTTCTGGCAGAATCTTTTATTTTTCATGACAAAAATTTCTTTACTGCAATAATTTGTACTTACGTTTCTGCACTCGCATCGCCTCAAAGAAATGTGTGATTTGTCATGCGGAAAATATTCATTTTGTTCGTAACAGTATAGTACAAGGGTTGTGACCTTGTTTAAGGGTGTTGCTAAAGTCAAAGGATTAAAAGGGAAAATATCAAGAGGGATATTTCAGCGCTAGGTTAGGTTAATCAGTTTGCTAATATGAGTCCATCCTATCTCTTGACAGCTGATATCATTTTCCAGCATAATGAAAATTAGGGATTTATGACTCCAGAGTAACAGAACGATCCTTTCTAACCAACTGAATTATGGACTTAGTCAGAAAGTTTACTGGGCATAAAAGGTTATCTTCTGTGGATGGACCTCCAGATGCATATCATACATTTATAGTGATGGGCAGACTTACAGATAGATGGGTGTCACGGGGTCTTTGTCCAATATCACACAATCAACAGCGAGAGATGAGTGAGCAACCCAAAGAACCTTTATTCCATGCAATCCAGAAGGTTGATAAAATAATTCCATCACACAGAGGGTAAAATAGTCCAGAAACACGGATAGAGTCCAGTAAGGGTTAAATGTCTAGGTCTTTCTGGGGAGCTTCAGATTCTCCCACAGAGGATAAATCAGTTACAATCCTCCAGCTGTCCTGTTCCGGGGAAATTGGGGTTTCTCAACGGCTGTCTGGGGTGCTGCCTGTAGCCACAGCTTCTCCCCCCAGAGGATGAATCTTCCTGCTTGTCTGTTGAAATTCCCAGCCTGACTGAATAATCTTCCAGGTAAGCAGAGAGTTTAGGTGGATCCCAGGCCCCCCTCCCCAGACTTAGGAACAAAAGCCCGGCAGGGGGTGATTAACCTAACTTAACAGGACAATGTACACAGAATAGACAGAGCACCATGCCTAAAATACAACCCTACATAAAATTATACACAAACCCCCATATTCCACCATCACACCGGGGTTGGCAGATCTACCCGGGTTAGAAAAAAACTGTTCCGGCCCGGAAATGATCCCAGATATCTGGCCAGATGCCAGTCCCCGTATAAGTCTATGAGGGCCAGAATCAAATCTGGCACTTAAAAATGGTGGTAGAAGGGATAGGAGGATATGATCAAGTGGGCTGTACTTAATGAGTCTCTGGCTGCATCTGCTCCTGCGGCCGCTTATTTTACTTCTGCTGCTCATTAGCCTCATACATATTTACTGCTTTCCCTGCCCAGTAGCATCTGTGATTGGTTGCAGTCAGACACACCCCCACCCTGAGGGGCATCGTGTTTGACGCATCCAATCACAGACCTGGTCTGCAGGTCTATATCATGGTATAAAAATAAATGAAAAAAAAAAGGCGTACGGTGTACGGTCCCCCATATTATGATACCGAGCCCAGATAAACAGATGGCTACAGGCGTGTGCTTATCTTGGCTGTGTATCAAAATAAGAACCACATGTAGCTTTTTTTTTTTTTTTTTATAAATATTTAAAGAAATATTTTTTTTAAAACTGCATGCAGTTCCTTTTATTTTAATATACAGCCATGATAAGTGCACAGCTGGACCCTGCAGCCTGTAGCCGTCTCCTTTATCTGTGCTGGGTATCATAATATGGATGGATCCTACACCAATTTTTTTCTTTATTTTAACTACAAACTACAGTGACCCACAGACAGTCTGTTATTGCAGTCAGACACTATCAGAGGCTGGGGGTGCGTCTGACTGCAACCAATCACAGTTGCCAGGACTTCCGGTGGGCGGGTGAAGCAGTGCATATGCATGAAGGTAAATGAGTGGCCCCGGAAAAAGTAGGAACGGCCCAGAAATAGGTACAACCGTGTCAGAGACTTTGTTAGTATAAAGCGCTTGCTTTATTTAAATGTTTCCTTTATTGTTTTATTTCCTGAGTTGCCGGATCCGGATACGTTTGAAACCACGCAGATTCAGACTGTAAAAGTCACTACCCAGTTAGCATGAGGTCCTATTATATTATGTCTATATTATCTCAAGTTACCTAAAACTTTTTTTTTAATTCTTTTTGTTTTAGGTATTATGGAAGATGGGAAATCAACTCAGACATCCTCTGGCAAGGAAACACTAAAGAAAACCAATTCAGGAACACAATGCGGAAAGCCAACAGTCTACTCCACAGGAACGAAAGCGCAGAAACCGAAGAGCGTGTGCCGGACTTCAGAGGTACCAATCCAATTCCTACAAGTGTACAAGTTAACTGCAAATAGTGCAGAAATTGTGCAATACTGGAGGGCAGTGACTGATTTTAGTGACATCAAAAAAAGAGGTGACCCTGAGGCCCTCATATTTGAGATGTCGCTACCGTCTTGCCACCATCACGTGCCATACTGAAAGCCAAATTGGAGATTTTGCATGGAAACTATAATTCACAATAAAGGCCCCATTACACGCAACGAAATTGCTAACGAGATATTGTTGGGGTCACGTGACGCACATCCGGCATCGTTAGTGACGTCGTTGCATGTGACACTTACGAACGACCGCTAACTATCTCACTTATCTCAAAAATCGTTGATCGTTGACACGTCGTTCATTTTCCAAATGCGTTGATCTTCTGGGACACGGGTTGTTCGTCATTCCTGAGGCAGCATACATCGCTAAGTGTGACACCCCGGGAACGACGAACAACAGCGTTCCTGCGTCTTCCGGCAACGAGATGGGAGTGTTGCTAATGCGGCTGTTCTCCGCCCCTCCGCTTCTATTGGTGGGCCGCTGTGTGACGTCACTGTGACGCCGCACGACCCTCCCCCTAAGAAAAGACTATGTTTGCCGCCCACAGCGACGTCATTAGTAAGGTATGTGCGTGTGACACGCACTACCGATAAGGTATGCCACGGGCAGCGATTTGCCCGTGACGCACAAATGATGGGGGCGGGTGCGATCGCTAGCGACATCGCTAGCGGTCTGGCAGCGTGTAAAGCGCCCTTAAGAGGTGCCAATCCGCAATAAGTGTGCAATGCCCCCTTAAACTCAGAAAACCAAAAGAACTGAGGTCTGTGAATTTTTGACCTCAGATGAAAAAGATGAACACTGAAGTAAAATAACGAGCAATATTTTATCAATCAATATGTTAAAAAATTATAAAGACCTCTAGTGTGGGAACAATGCAGCAATTAACAGGGGATATGGACAGAATATAAATATGTGCAAATAAGCATAAGTGCAATCTCCAATATATAAATAACTAAAAATTACCAAACTATATATGAGTACATCAAGCCATAAAATATTTAAGTCTTATATTTTTAAAGTTTTTTTTTTATATTTAAAACTATTCAACATACCTGGTTAGACTTCAAAGGTTTCTACAAATGTGCAGGCAATTCTGGCAAGTCTGAATCTATGCTAATAATAAAAAAAATCACTTTTTACATAATCTCAAGGGAACATTTATCCCATTAAAGATTTAATTAATTGAAACACCCATCATATTATCTAGTGCATGGAATGCAGTAAGTGTAACATAAAATATGTATATATGACCCCATCTATCCTCCCTTCAATACGGTGCAGTCATCCTGTCCCCATTGCAGAAAAGCAAAACCCTAAGTATGATGTTTCCACCCCTATGCTTCACGGTTGGGATGGCGTTCTTGGAAATGTACTCATCCTTCTTCCTCATCCAAACACGGCGAGTGGAGTTGATAACAAAAAGTTATATTTTGGTATCCTCTAACCCCATGACCTTCTCCCATGCCTCCCCTAAATTATCCAGATGGTCATTGGTGAACTTCAACCAGGCCTGGAGATGTGCTGGCATGAGCAAGAGGACCCTGCATGTGTGGTGCCCCTGAGACTTCAGTCGCCACAGGGTATTGCATCTCACTTAAGGTGCAGTACTCATCCTGGCTAAGGAAGAGGTTAATCACTGGTGTTCACTTACACAACACACAGCTTTGGTGCTTTCCCACTGGAATTGGACTAGAGATGGTCACCATAGCAACGGGACTTCCCCAGCACTAGTGAGTCATCAGGAAGGTGGGGGCAGCATGAGTGAAGTGAGGAACACAGACTTTTACCTCAGAATAGTCTGGGACACAGAAGAACATGGCCACTGAGGAGAGTGCTTTAAAGCTTCCTCAGTTAAGGCCGGCCCGACTGGAAAAAACAGGAGACGACTAGTGGAGTTGGTGAGACACAGGAGCAACACGGTAGCTGGAGGTAGAGTTCACTAACTCCCTCAGCACCAGCGCAATCAGGGTGCAGAACCCTAGGGTGACGTACACTCCACATTGCGCTATCAGAATCTGCCGGGAAGGGGGATTTCATGTCCCATTGCCCACCACAGAGGTTCCGGGGCACAGCAGAATATAGAGTGAGAAGTCAAGACCACGATTGGGCCCATATTTGATCTGCGTTGCCTGCGAACGGGATGGGAGCTAAACCCAAGGACACTGAAGTCCCCAAGTAGCTTCACGCCATGGGGATCCACACTACAGAACACAAGGAAGGAAGGTCTCACACTCCACAACACTGGTGGTGGCCTCTGAACTATCCGGGATCGGCTGGGGCCTATCACGGTGGAAACCGGCACTCTGAGTGTGATGACTTAATAGTGGGTAAAACACCTTGACCCGCATCCACTGTGTCAGCCCATCATTGCCAGTGCCGTCGCCCCGCGCTCCGGCGCCACCGGCCACTGCCACCCCCATCATTCTCCCCTGGGGCCTGGCTCTACCTGTGGGGAGCCGAAGCATCCGAGCTTCGACACTATCTTCCCCAGAGGACAGCACCCTCAGTGGTGGCTAATCCCTGGCTGCAAACCACAGGTGGCGTCACGAGACAACAAAAACCTACTCCCAACATCCTCAACTCCTTCACCCTCATCTCCCCACCATCATCACACCATCCATCCCTTTCCTGGGCACCTCTGGGTAACAAAACCGGGCAGGGCCACCCATGACATCCCCTGACCCTCACCAGCCTGGTGACGGGCATTTCCAAGGCCCAGTGGGGTGCTCCACATGCCCTGCAGGATTTTAATCCATGACAGCATAGTGTATTACTAACGGTAATCTTTGATACTGTGGTCCTAGTTCTCTTCAGGTCATTGACCAAGTCCTCCTGTGTAGTTCTTGGGTTGATTCCTAAACTTTCTCTTTTTCTTTCCGGCTTTGCACACTATGACATCGCAGGTGCGATGTTGGTGGGGTCAAATCGAAAGTGACGCACATCCGGCGTCAAGTTGCGATGTTGTAGTGTGTAAAACCTTTTTGATACGATGAACGAGCGCAAAAGCGTTGTTATCGTATCATCGGTGTAGTCTCCGACATTTCCATAATGCCGGTGCAGCGACAGGTACGATGTTGTTCCTCGTTCCTGCGGCAGCACACATCGCTGTGTGTAAAGCCGCAGGAGCGAGGAACTTCTCCTTACCTGCGTCCCGGCTGCAATGAGAAGATAGGAGGTGGGCGGGATGTTTACATCCTGCTCATCTCCGCCCCTCCGTTGCTATTGGCTGCCTGCCATGTGACGTCGCTATGACGCCGGACGGCCCGCCCCCTTAGGAAGGAGGCGGGTCGCCGGCCAGAGCGACGTCGCAGGACAGGTGAGTGCATGTGAAGCTGCTGTAGCAATAATGTTCGCTACGGCAGCTATCACTAGATATCGCACCTGCGACGGGGGCGGGTACTATCGCGCTCGGCATCGCAAGCATCGGCTTGCGATGTCGCAGCGTGCAAAGCCCGCCTTACTCCATGAGGCGAGATCTTGCATAGAGCCCTAGACCTAGTAAGATTGACAGACATCTTATGTGTCTTCTATTTTCTAATAATTGCACCAACATTTGTTGTCTTCTCACCAAGCTGCCTGCCTATTGTCCTGTAGCCCTTCCCAGCCTTGTGCAGATTTTCAATTTTGTCCATAGTGTCCTTAAACAGCTCTTTGATCCTGGCGATGGGGAGGTTGGAGTGTGATTGATTGAGTGTGTGGGCAGGTGACTTTTATATGGAAGGAAGTTTAAACATGTGCAATTAATACAGGTAATGAGTGCAGAGTAGGAGGGCTTCTGAAAGAAAAAAAAATAGGTCTGTGAGACGCATAATTCTTGCTGGTTGGTAGGTGATCAAATACTTATTTCATGCAATAAAATACAAATTAATTATTTAAAAATCATACAATGGGACTTTCTGGATTTTTGAGGGGATTCTATCTGTCACAGTAGAAGTGTACCTACGATAAAAATTACAGACCTCTCCATTATTTGTAGGCGGGAAAACTTGCAAAATCATCAGTGTATCAAATACTTATTTTCCCCACTGTAAATAAGAACATCTACCAAAAACTTCAAAAACAACTTAGTAAATGGTCACTGATTCTATACAAAGATCTTATCTGCGTACTGAATATCAAATCACTGATGATATGATTGGAAGCAGGCTGGTGTCAGCAAACAGTGTGATAGCAACAGTGTCACATCCCAGGTTTGCCAACAATAAGGGCAATAGGCATACTCACAATCTGATGGCAAAATACAAGGCACCACACGGGGGAAAAGAACCTAAGGGCACAAATAGTATAGAACACAAACCCATGTATCAAAGTAGGAAAACGGTGAGTGGACGCAGCAAAACTAGAGTGAAAAGGGTAACACTGTGATTAAAGGGTGACCAGACAAGGCCTACATAATGATGTGTGCCAGTACACGATGAGAAGATAAGAAAACATACTGTACATAGTGTGAAGAGTGCAGAATGAAAATTGGGTAAATATGCAGTGATGGTGAACAGAGAGGAACTGTAAATAAAAATGTATGATAAGTGCAAGTAGTGGAACACGTCAGGGACGCATATATCAGTGGTGCAACCTATGCAACCGCACAGGCGCCCAAGATATAAGGGGGCCCATTTCTACCTCCAAAGCAGTTGCAATTTTGCATTTTTATGAGGTCTTAGGCTGCAAAGGGCCCACATATTGTTCTTGCAGAGGGGCCCTTTTCGGTCTGTGTCCGCCAGTGGGACAAGTGATGTGCAGCAAACGAGGAAAGCATAGGAGTCCATTAACCCATTAACATTGTGCGATGGCCAGTTGGAGATTATTTAATAGCCTGTTTGCCCATGCTAATGTACCGCCCCGCTCTCGGCAGCCGAGCTGCTCGGATCCGGTCCTTCTGTGGGTGGCTCGAGGGTCTCGGACTCGGGGGTCTCGCGGTCACTTCAAGTAAAAAGGGGAGTGATGGGATGGTGGATGTAGGACATATATGTACAGGCTGGACCGTACGTGACGCCACCCACGGTATGTGGTGAGTTTGGACACCACCGCTGCAGTTACAGGGCACCCAGGGGAGATGTTGTGCAGCAAGTTGTTAACCCCTCCGTGGGCAGGGCCCGGGACCCGTTGGGGTTGGCGGTGCAAGGAGATGGGGCGACCGGAGGGTGCTGGTGTACTCACTATTAAGAAAACACACGAGTCTCTGGCAAACCAAGGTGATGGTGGTCGGTGCCCGCAGCCGGCTGCGTTCTGGTTCCCCCACCTGGCTGGTGGTCTCTGTCTTTCTCCTGCACCTGTTTTAGAACAGTGGACTGCCTGTGCTTGCAACTCCAGGAGTCCGCTCCCGGCTGGATGTGGCCTATGGAGCCCTTGCCCGCAGACGCTGGCCCATGGGATCTCTGAGCCGTGGCGGTGGCCTTTTATCCCCCTCGGTGGGCTGTTGTCTTCTATTAGGGACTTTGGGTGGGACAGGACCTCTAGTCCTGGCCTCAATCAGTTAATTAACCAGTTCCAGTCGCTCCTGGACCTAGCTTCAGGGTCTGAGTATCCCCCTGTGTGCTCCGGTTTCCGAGTCGGTTCACCGGGTCGGTACCGGCGGGCTACAACCCTGTCCCGGTCCACCTCGGTTCCATCGAGCCGTCTTCCCGGCTCCTGCAGACGGAGACCACCGTCTGCCTCCTAGCCAAAGGGCTCCTACCCTGGTACCTGTCAGTTTGCCTTCAGGCCCAGACACAGGCCTGACCTCCATTCTCCTTGAACTCCACACTGATCTGTCTCTGAACTTGACTTTACTGCTTCCTGCCCTCGGGCTGTCTAAACTCCTCGGTGGGCGTCTTCCAACCGCCTGGTTCCACCCCCTGGTGTGTCTATCAAGCCCTGAGGGGGGTGACTAGGGTTTTAGGGTTGGCTGTGTGTTACCTGTGAGGGAAAGGTGTAATGCGGGGTCCTGTTTGTGACTACCTGGCCCGGCCAGGGCGTCACACTAACCTTGTTGCAGATGCTGTAATGGACCTTTTAGTCCACATTGTTTTTGGCATGGCAGGTCCTGCTTATAAACGATTGTAGAGGGGACGGGGCAGGCAGTAGTAGCCATGTGTGCAGGGGTTGTCAGGCCACAGCGCAGCGCTCGGTAACCCCTTGTCTCCCAGTCACGACTCCACTGAATGGAAGCTTTCGCCACAGTCCATTTTTCCACTGAGTCAATAAATCAGACACAGATATACTTTCTTCAAACAGCGGAACTTTACTTGATTTCATTACAGGGATATGTTCAACTCACATGACACAGGCGCCGCTTCTGACCTCGACGGGGTTCACTCCAGAGTTCGTTCCATAATAGAATTTACCGGCCGACCGCTTTACTGGCACCTGTGCTCCTCCGGACACTGCTAGGCCCTTCATTCTCCCGTCTGATATCATACTGCACTAGCCGATTCAAAAAGTCTTTTAGCCACGCCTTCCCACCCACAGGGATTTAGCTGACACTATTGAAGGGGCTAATTATGACAGCACTCCTCTGCCCGTTCTTCTGGCCAGGACCTACTCTTCTTCTTTAAGAGCCCACTAACCTTCGGACTCACAGCGGATTTCATTGGATTTTCAATCCAGGAAAGAATGGACGCCACCCTGACCGACCAGACTAAACCCCTCTTCTGGGGACGCAGTTCCAACAGTCCTCTTAAGAGCAGGACCCCACGTGTCTAGTGTCAAAGGGTTGACCTAGGATCTGTTATAATTAAATCTTTGGGCTTGTTCTCTCTTTCTCCTACTGGGGACTCTCCTGCCCTCCTTCTACATCCTGCACTATATATACACTATACTCCTCCTTTCACTTAAACCTTTTCCTACCTAAGTAGATGCCAGGACAGCCATCACTAAGCCACATTGCCATTTACCAAAATACACAATACCAATTAATATATATAATACACCTTTCTGTGTGCTGGCCACTTCTGCAGGCGTGGCGAGTACATCATTCCCACTCCCATCTGTGCTCCAGTGATGTGATGTGATCATAGGGTGTTGCTGGGTTACCTTACCACGACAGGCAGGGGTCAGCTGATGACCCCTGTATCTGTGTGAGATGGGGAAACAGCCCCCATTGCCCCTGGCCAGAAATATGTACCTGGTTAAAGATGCAGATAGCAAGCCCCTGTACTATCTCACCAGCATGGTTTAGATGTACACATTTTTGTTGCATGTTGCATAAGTGTGAACATCATGCTTATTGTATGTTTACCAACTGCATGTGTGCCACCCCCGTGGAAGCAGCCGAGCTGCTCGGATCCGGGTTCTCAGTGGCTCGAGGGTCTCCGGACCCGGGGGTCGTGCAGCCACTCAAATGAAGGGAGTATTTACAAGGGATTATTGAGTTTGTGATGCCACCCGTGGTGTGTGGTAAGTAGGAGTACCACCACTGTAGTTGGTAGTACCCGGGGATGATGGAACAGGGCAGCAAAGTGTTAGAACCGTCCACGGGTAGGGAGAATGCCCCAGGACTCGGTGTGGGATTAAGACAGACAAAAAAGACTGACTACACGCATTGAACTGAGGTGTGAACAGGTGCATAACTGAACATGGCATAAAATACAAAAAGAGACAGTTTGCACTCTGATAATGCTAAAGTATGGAAACCATGAATGTGTGAACATGGACCTGCATTACTGCTAAGGAAAATCTAAGAAAAATGAGATATTTAGCATATATAAATGGCCATTTGTATATCTGCCCAGTTGCCCCTTCACGGCATATCTCGTAACTGGGTCCCTAACGCTATGCTAAAGCCTCTCTCTGGGTTAAAAACCTCCTGTGTATGGGCACGTAGGAACCTGCTATGTAGAATAAGATTACCTGTGTTGGATTAAGGCCGTGGAATGCAGGGATCACTCTTGTACTCACTCAGTCCAATAAGCAGACACCGACAACTGGGTAAACCAAGTCTCTGGACACCACTGCCACTGAGGGCAGTTAGTTTGGGTCCTATCCCCAATGGTTCTGCCTGGTGATCTGTGACCTGCCTCCTGGCACTAAGTTTACTTCTCTGGTGGTCCCGGTAGTGTGAAACTTGCCAGGTCCCGCTCCCCACTGTGGCTAAGTATGGGAGCTTGTTCTCAGGGCTCACGCTTGGGATTTTCTAGACCGTTTTGGATGGAAAGTCCTATCCCCCTCGTTGTGCTAGTGCCCCGATTTTGGAGCAGTTGGGAACGAATCTTGAAGGCTCCGTTCTCCACAGGTAAATTATCGGTTGCATGCAGCTACTCCCCGACCTAGGGTCCACGTACCCCGTCGTGCCTTGATCCCAGTCCGGTGATGGGCCGCCGGCTGTCCTGCTCGGCAGATCCGAGCCCCTTGCCACGATCCCCTGTGACCGAAGGTCCAACTCCTCTAGGCCCAGACCACCGTCTGTCACCTAGACAGTTCCTCTATGGGAGTCCCTGCTCCCCACCTCCTCCGAGCTAAAGCGGAGTAAAACGGCAGCCATCTTGGGGGCAATTGGCAGTTACTGAACACAAAGAGATAGGATGTGCAGTAGAGTGAGTCAATAATATCTACGCATAGAAGATTCTCACCTAGAGCAGAGCCGTGACAGAGTGGAGCTGACCCTGTCCATATCCAAATCCTTACAAGATGGGAGCAAATTGCTGACAGAACGCCACCAAGCAGTCAAGCCACAGTTGCCAGCTGAACTGCTCGTCTGTTGGAGAGGCCTTTCATCCGTCTGCGCACTTCAGTTGTATTGTCCAGAACAGACTGAGGTTGCTAAGATAACTAAAGCCCACTGGGTGGGTTAACCAGGCATGCACCTCTCAACAGTTTGGCACCAAAATACTTGACACTGAGGCAGGGCCTGTAGTTAGTTTAGGTAGGCATAGTTACTGTGTCAGGCCCCAGTTACTGCCCTGATTACCATTTGGGACCACTGTTTCCACTGCTATATCACCATCTCTTCACCATTGAGGATCCTGTGTTGAACACAAAGATCTTTCATCTAGTTGTTGCCAAGGCCTGTAACAGACTTTAAGCCATATTTCAGCTCATCCAGGAGTGAGCTTGTGAAGAACAATATGAGTATGTGCTATTTGCTCAAGGTTTTATACTCTGTATCTAGCTATGCAGCAGTTGCATATAATAATTTCTTCCGTCATTTCAGGTGAATCTGAGGAATGACCCTCCATCAATGTTCACTGTAGTTATACGGGGGGCAGGGGAATATTCAGTTGGGGAATAGAGTGAATTTATCGTAAGTTTGGAAACTGTTGCGCTGTACCGCTGGTGGCTCGAATTACACACCCATACAATTGTTTTAGGTTCAAGGGTATTAATAGAGAGGTGGCAGTTGTATTATCACTGTATGCCTGTATTTAGTGAATATAGTTGACAGATATGATAGGGAGCGACACTGTACAGCACAAGGGTCTCTGCCTCATGGCTTAGTGACTCTGGATTTTCCATGAGTGTTTTCCTCTATTCTGGTTTCATTCATACACATATTGAAGTAAAATACTTTCGTTGGTTGATCAACTGCTGGAGCCGTTTTTTTCTCACCAGCGGCTGTGATTGGTTACAGTGAGACAGCTGTCACTCAGGGCGGGGGCTCATCTGATTGCAACCAATCATAGGCACCGGTGGGCGGGAGAAGCAGTGAATATGAGATGAGAAGCCGCGAGAGCAGTGTGACAGCCGTGCAGCGCCACACCGGTGATCGGTGAATATGAAGGAGGGGGAGAGGGAGAGACCGACCAACAGAAAGAGAGAGAGAGACCAACACCGACAGAGAGAGAGAAACCGAAAGACCTGCGTCTTTGTTGACAAGAACGCATCCAAAATGCAACCAAAATACAGTGCCAACGCACAGCTAAACATTTTGGTTGCGTTTTGACACACCTCATTCATTTCAATGGGTGGAAAATGCAACCAAAACGCAAAAAAGAAGTGACATGCTGCTTTTTTTAGGCAACGATTTTGACAAACATTTAACAAACAAAACACTGCCTAAAAAAAAGCATTGTGCGCATGGAATTTTCTGACTTCTCATAGACTTTGCTGGGGAAGCACAACGCATGCATTTTGTCATTGACACGGTGCTAAAATGCAGGAAAAAAGCACACGTGCGGACATGGCCTAAGACAGGGGGCAGAGGACTTAAATTAGAAGGAACCAATCCAGTGGTGAAATTAAGAAACAAAAAACACTGGAGTGGTGCTTTAAGTAAGGATGCAGGATGGAAGAAGTGGCTAATAAGTGGGAAAAAAGCAGATTTCTTCAATAAGATAGATTAGAAAATTTATTTTAAGCGCCTATGCAATTGATTTATGCAAAATTTATTGATGGTACCATTCACATTTAATTTATTCCATCCTAGTATGAATTTCCGTAATCACTGTAAGATAACAGAAAGCTACTGCAGCAAGAAAACCGATTAATTTTCAACATCGTTATGTCACTCTGAATGCTTTAAAAGCACAACTTGGCTCATATAAAACGCTATTAAAGTAAATTACTTTTTATGAGGAACTTGCTGTAAAGATCCTATTTTTACAGCATTCTTGAAGTCTTTGCATTCATAAACATGTAAGCTCAGTGCCGGGAGATACGTATTAGGATACAACGGGCCACGGATCAGAAATGAGACCTGAAAGTTTAGGGGAACTAGGATGTTTTCCCTAAAGGGCATTAGACGGGGATCTCTGACAATGCAACCAGAAAAAACACCAAAAATACATAACATGCACCCAGTATGGATTGACCGGGACCACCATGCTGCCCTAACGACACTGACCCAGGATGTTACAGGAAGTGAGAAGCATATTTACCTATGGTACACCCTGCCTAGTATAGGAGAGCACAACCTACTGTGATGGCGTGTAGAAATGGCACAGCAGTTCACAAAGATATACAAAACTCTATACCTTCCCCCCTTGAACCCGAACACAGCAAAATAATGCCTGGGCATCAAACATAAACATTAACCACAAGTTGTAGGTTTAGGTATTTAGTTCTTCTTACAAGGGCTTTAGTCTATTTAACCTGGTTTGGCACCAAACACTATCTTCGAATGCATGCCTCCCGCCAGTGTTGTCTGTGGCGGGGCCTCAGCTCAGAACTTACGTGGGGAAGAGTTCAGCAGATCTTATGCTCATCCGTGAACTGTGGAATCGAGCTGGATTACATAACTCGTTTTACACGGCGGTCGTCTTCTGTCAAGCTACTAGTGATTCCTCCAGCCGAGTTAATGAAGAAACTTGAGGGGATTCAACTCCACAATAGTCCATAGCCACCCCAAGAATAGTCTCACCACAGCAAACGCTCCACAAACAGTTCCCGTTTCACAGGTATTCGACACACCGGTGAAACAGGACAGTTTGCATACTTTGGGGCACAGTGTTCTCAAGAATATCATGGAGATCTCTGGCTCTCAGGTTTTGCTTTCCTTCCAGAAACTGCCTGTCTCCCCAGCCCTACCAGGGAGTCTTATCACCAGTGTAGCGCCCCACGAGGCCCTTGTGGAAGGATGCTGACACTGCCAATGTATCCTCCACCACTACACAAACATATCGTATGAGTTTTCCTACAGGTTTACACAATTAGATAAGGTTGCGTATGTTTTTAATTGCTATAGATATATATACCGTATATATATATATATGTATATTGCAAAAACAGGAGAACCTGAGCAATTTGCTGAAAAACAGTTTAAAGTTTTTATTGCACAAAAATATCAAAAATACAAGTATAGTACAATTAATCTCATTAATAGTCATACAAAAAATGGAGGACAGATGGAAGGCAATTAATAACAAGCAAAACAGTGGCCTGGTACGGACACCAGGAAAAAGTGTTCCAAAAATGAACTTGTAAAACCCTAAATCACTGGCTTGCAAGCATAGCAGATAAATTTCCCCCAAATCACTGGCATGTAAGCACTATGGAGCTATTGTGAGGGAATATATCCGAATGCATAGCCCTAAACACTGGCACGTAAGCATAATAGGGCTAGTAAAAAAGGGGGGGGGGGGTGGGAGGGAAAACTGGTGGAAGCATCAGACTTGGAAAAAGCTGGGCAATAATAACCCCGAGAGGGAGCAGACTTGACCCCAGTCCACATTGGCCAGATGTAGGCGATGGGGAAAGAGAGAATCCCACTCAAGGGTAAAATTCCCAGTAAATGTGCAGTAATGTTAGAATAAATCAAAAAATCAAAAAATCCCAAGCAATGATGCATGTCCCAGTGGATAAGTAGTAATATCAGAGTGAGTAAAAAATGTTTTCCCAGATAGGAATGCACGGCCTTCTCCACCACCGCACCCATGTAATTTGTGTTCCTTCCCCGAGGTCGAACCGCCATTTGGTTCCCCTCTTTCCCCCATACCCTCCATAGGGGGGCTTATCTGCAATATAGTGCTTCCGGGCACTGGTCACCCCTTTATCATCCTTAGTCCTGCTGCCATGTAAATTATATCTTTGCGGTTTGCTGGGCACCCACATTCACTTTGAGCATTAGCCTTCTTACTTAATGATGTCTTTTATGGGGTTGCCCAAGCGTGCACAAATTGTAGCAGGCACTAACAGGGGCTAAGCCCTTTTGGACAGTGAGTCAGGTCGTGCATTCCTATCTGGGAAAACATTTTTTACTCACTCTGATATTACTACTTATCCACTGGGACATGCATCATTGCTTGGGATTTTTTGATTTATTCTAACATTACTGCACATTTACTGGGAATTTTACCCTTGAGTGGGATTCTCTCTTTCCCCATCGCCTACATCTGGCCAATGTGGACTGGGGTCAAGTCTGCTCCCTCTCGGGGTTATTATTGCCCAGCTTTTTCCAAGTCTGATGCTTCCACCAGTTTTCCCTCCCACCCCCCCCCCCTTTTTTACTAGCCCTATTATGCTTACGTGCCAGTGATTTAGGGCTATGCATTCGGATATATTCCCTCACAATAGCTCTATAGTGCTTACATGCCAGTGATTTGGGGGAAATTTATCTGCTATGCTTGCAAGCCAGTGATTTAGGGTTTTACAAGTTCATTTTTGGAACACTTTTCCCTGGTGTCCGTACCAGGCCACTGTTTTGCTTGTTATTAATTGCCTTCCATCTGTCCTCCATTTTTTGTATGACTATTAATGAGATTAATTGTACTATACTTGTATTTTTGATATTTTTGTGCAATAAAAACTTTAAACTGTTTTTCAGCAAATTGCTCAGGTTCTCCTGTTTTTGCAATGTGTTTTGAGCTGCTGTGAGCCTTTGGTGTTTCCACCAGGCTCTCATTTTGTTCAGAATTTGTTTCCCATGGATTTTTCCAGGTTGCTGATATATATGTATATGTGTATATATATATATATATAGATATATATATATATAAAAATATATATATAAATACAGTCCCTGACAGAAGTTTAGGTTATGTGTTGCAGACGGGGGCCGGGCCGCTGCAGGGGCTGCTCGGTAGCTGGACCCGGGCTCGCACAGCCGTCCGTCCTCACAACGCCGTCCGTCCTCACAACCGTAGGAAAGGGGGTATTTACAGGGGATTTTGGTTTGTCAGTGATGCCACCCGTGGGTTGCGGTGAGAGTTGGTAGCACCGCCGCTGCCTGGTGATGGGACGCCCGGGGCTCATGGAGCGAGGCAGCAAGGTGGGATCCCCTCCACGGGTAGGGGAGGTGTAGTCCCGGGGCCCAGGTGAACGGGAGTGATGGTTGCGGAGACTGACATGCAGGGGTGGACCGGGGATGGATGGTGTACTCCCAGGTCCAAAGAATTGCACACAAAGTCCAGTGGTAAACCAAATTGTCAGTGGCCGGTCGCCTCCGGCAGGTGTATTTGTGACGCCCTGGACTAGCCAGGTAGTCACAGGTAGACCCCTTGCACAAACACCAGCCGCTAAAAAGGTGTAACCAGCCAACCTAAAAACCCTGAATCACCCCTCTCAGGTCTTGAAGTTCACACCCGGGGGCGGAGCCAGGCAGTTGGCCACGCCCTTCGAGGAGTTCGGAGAGCCTGAGGCGGGAAAAACACAAACAGATCAGTTAGGGAGTAAAGGAGAGTAGGAGCACTGAGTCAACGTCTGTCAGGGATCTGGGTAGGAGCCCAGATTCCCTGTGACCAGGACGCAGACGGTGGTTGCCGCCTGCAGGAGCTGGGAAGACGGCTGGTGGAACCGTAAGGGACCAGGACAGGGTAGTGGCCCGCCGGTACCGAACCGGGGAGCCAACTGGAAACCGGAGCACCAGGAGGGGTACTCAGACCCAGAACGAGGTCCAGAAGCCACTGGACCACGTTGAATTCACTGATTGAGGTCTGGACCTTAGGTCCTTTCCCGTCCCAAGACCCAAAAGACGGCAACAGCCCACCAAGGGGGATAGAAAGCCACCGCACAGGCAGAGAGATCCCACGGGCCAGCGCCTGTGGGCAAACAGGTTCCCCGACACACAGAAAGCCGGGGAGCGGACTACTGTTGCTGAAGCATAGGCAGTTAAGTTCTACCACAGAGGTGCAGGAGAAAGGCGGGAACCACCAACCTGAGAAAGGGGCAAAGCGCAGCCGGCTGCGGGCACCGACCACCATCCTTTTTGGTTTACCGAGTGTATACCGGACACCGGTGTATCTGTTATAGTGAGTACAACAGTGCCCTCGGGCCGCGCACCGCACCACACCATCCTGTCCGCACCTCACAACCACCGGGCCCTGGGACCCTCACCCCCTGCCCACGGAGGGGTCAACACCAGACTGCATAACACCGTCCCCGGGAGCCTAGTTAACGGCAGCGGTGGTGTCCACATTCACCACAACCCGTGGGTGGCGTCACGAACTTACATTCCTAAACGCCACGGCCTTGACCGTGAACCTTCCCCACCGAAATCCCTAAAATCCCTACTCCTCTATTTAATCGTAGGGTGCGGGACCCCGAAATGTTCAGGCCAAGAGGTCACTCAGAACCGTCTAAACATAGTGCATGGAGGCAGGTCCAGAACCATCAGCAATACCAACGGGGACGGATTCCGGACGAGGTCCCCCGAGTGGCAGCGGCACCCAGAGACTTGGTTTACTCCTGTGTCAGAGTCTGCTTAATTGTCGCACCAACATCCACACGACCTGAGTACGCTGCTCTCCCCTGAATCTCCCCGCCTTGCCTGCACCACGCTCCCCTACATCTCCATCATCCAGAGTCTTAGGGCCTACCCTACCCGTGGAGGGAACGTCATCTGGCTGCCCCGCTCCATCTCCCTCAGGTACTCCCATCGGCAGTGGCGGTACTACCCTTATCGTGAACCACGGGTGGCGTCACGAACACTAATCCCCTGGAAATAGTCCCCCTTTTATTTTCGAGTGGCTATAAGCCCCACTGGGTCCAGAGACCCTCGAGCCACAGCAACCCTAGGTCCGAGCAGTCCGATTGTTGCAGGGGCGGTACACAAGCACTCATTACAACTCTATGAGAGCAAGATCGAGGCCAGACCGAGGCTCTCATAGTCTTGTACTGACTTCCGACGTGTTCCATGAAACACTGGAACAGCAGCAGGTCACAAACTGCCAAAGGCTGACTGGAGCAACAGTGAAACTAGATGAAGATGGTGGCAGGTGAGTATAAGATGGGGAGCAGGAGACGTACATGCTGCTCTGAAATTAAAAAAAAAACCGCTGGAGTGGTACTTTAGAGCAAAATCGTGTTTAATAGTTGATATAACTACTATCTACCAAAAATATCACGATCACATTTGGATAGAATCATTGGCCATTTACTAAGATTTTATTTGTGATCATATCTTTACAACTTTCATTTATACTCATTTCTGGTATGCATTGTCAAACAATTACTTTACACTTTCTATTCACTTACTTTTTCTTGTGATGTTTTACTTCCAGTATATGTCTGATTTTCACTTCCACACTCGCTGCTTGCTCTTTAATTCTTTCTCAACCTTGGTGGCGCAGTCTTTTGCTTGCGTTTCATCCGGAACATTATTATCTGTAGGTTCTTACCCTGTGGTTCCAAGCCCCGAGTAGTTTGGTCTCTGCAACCGCTGATTATGACCATATCTCCCAACGGTCCCAAATTCAACGGGACTGTCCTGATTTGAGAGCTCACTCCTGCAGTCACAGTGTTCACTGCTCTTGTCCCAGCTCCTCCTCTCAATGCAGTGAATAAGTTAAATTCTCATCTGCTCTGATTTTCCAGATGGGACTAGAACTCATGAAACTGTGAGCTCTTTGTCCAGCTCTACCATTGAGCCACTGCCTGTACTAATTGGCATAGGAGGATTTGGTAATCTTGACCTGTATTGCAAGCAGAGAAACTAGTAACAGATTATTCAGCAACATAGCGCTATAGATATACTGTATCTCTATGTAGGTGAAGGAAAAAAAGTCAGATTCTTTTGTTCCTATAAAACTACCAAAAAAAAAATGTGAAAAAATTACAAAAATCTATATATAAAAATCCACCCAGCAGACACCCCCACTGCTTACCGAGTAGTCTTCTCACACTGTTTCAGGGGTCCAGGTCACCGCCTCTGCTGCTGGGTCCTGTAAATGACACAAAATACTCTTCCTACTAAAGATTCTCATTACATTTCCATACATAGCATTTGCAGACAAATCAATGCAATAAACTTTTAATAAATAACACTGGAACAGGACCTCTAAGGCCGAACTTTCCTTCTGGGCATATAGCCCCACCGAAACCACATCAAAAATGAAAAAATCAACCAAAAATACTGCTGTGTAAGTTCTCGGGGAGCAAGTCATTCTCCCCGGGCAACATCTTTAATGTTACAACTGGGGAACATCGTCCTGTCGCTGTCCGGCTCAGCAGCCTCTCCCTTCCTTGATGCTGGCAGTCCAGGGATGTATAGCAACAGAACCGGAACAGTAATTAACCACATAAACAAGGCAAACGTGCCCGCAATCCAACATCTCCAGTTTAGTCCTGGCTTCCTAGATTCATGTTCACCATGGTGTTTTCCCCTTGGAAGATTCCCAGGACTGCTATTGCCGTGGATGTTGCACAGCACAGCTTCTAGCTTCCCAGTTGCAGAAGAAAGTTCACGGGGCAGATTACATGGAATAACAAACTCTTTACTTCTGAGAAAATATGAAGTAATGATAAGCACAGTCATACAGCATTGCATCAGGAAGAGCAAGTGAAACCAAAAAGAAAAACAAGAGACTTTTTACAATTCAGTGAGTAAGTAAACTTCACACAACATCACCATCTATTGTTTGATCAGCATAAAGTCCTCCTTTACACATATAAAGAAGTCCTTCAACTGTTGTTTATACCAACCATCGCTAGCGATGTCGCAGCGTGTAACGCACCCTTAAGACTGGATACGGTCAACTTAGATTAAAAGCACCATTTCAGTGGTAAAATGAAAAAAAACCCGCTGGAGTGGTGCTTTAAATGTCCGAGGCTGTGATCCAACAATCTAACTGCCCATGATAATGGGAAAATCTATCGTCAGTTTTTTAAAGCTGAAAGAGTAAAATGTTGTCTTTAATTTGGTGATTCACCAATTCCTTTACTTACAATGAATCAGTCTATTATACACATAGATTTAGCTAATTGGGTCTATTCAGATGCAACTATTAAGCTGTGGCTCTTGCCGTGCAGCTGAAACCCATGCAGAATAAATAAAAATTTTCTCGCAAATTGTTACAGGGTTTACAGAGATGGCTGTCTCACCTGGTCCGGGGTCCTGATGCCTTTACTATCAGCCACATAATTCCCCAATATTGTAAATGACATATGGAAGGTGGAAGAACCTGTAATAGGGAAGGGGTGGCAGGCACGCTTTTTCATATTCTATCACTTGAAAGAAGAGCCAATACGACATGTCCAACAATGCACCAAGTTGTTCAGTAAAAAGTTTGTTTGGACTTTTGTCTCCCTAAGGCTGCTTTCACACATCCGGTTTGAGCCATGCGGCTCAATCCGGCTGTGAAACCTATGCAATGGATGCGGTGAAAACACCGCATCCTTTGCATAAGTTTTTTACATGCGGCCCGTCCGTTTTTTGCCGCATCGCGCCGCATACGGCGTCCATAGGCATGCATTGAAAAATGCGCTGCATCGGCCGGATGCGGCACGATGCGGTTTTTTTTTGCCGCACAAAAAAAGTGCCAGGCAACGTTCCATCCGGCCACCGCATCGGCTAAATCTGCCGCATGCGGCAAAAACCGGACGGAACGCAAGCCCATGCGGCACAATGCGGCACTAATTAAAGTCTATGCAGGAAAAACGCAACCGGCAGCAAAAAAAAACGGTTGAGTTTTTCCTGAAAAGTGCCGGATTGTGCCGCACAGGAAAAACCGGATGTGTGAAAGCAGCCTTATTCATCTCTTTACCATCTGTGTCACGATTCCTCTGCGCAGAGCATCATGCACACTAGGAGATGCTCTGCTGTGTTTTCCTGGGCTACTGAGCTGGCAGGTTGATTGACAGTGTAGGCTTTCATGCTGGTTCTGGGAGGTGCGGATTGCTCAGGTGTTCCATCTTTTGGGTAATTGCTCTGCTTCTTTAGTGAGCATGCTCTCCCAAAACCTTGCCAGTCGAACTTCTAGTTATGTTGCTGTGCTGTTGGCCTGTGTTCCTGCCTGTGCTCTGATCTTTGTTTCCTGACCCCGAACTGTTGTTTGACTCCTCTCTGCCCACATCCTGTTCCTGTCGTGACCTCCTGGCTTTTGACCTTGGATCATTACCTGACAATGTCTTAATTTTCTCCCTGAATCGATTACGTGCCTTCCCGTAATTCTGACTCTCAGATTCTGACCTGACTACGCCTCGGTGTACTCTTTGTGTCCATACGTGTCCTCCAATTACTAGACCCTGGCTTTCCTGACTATTCTACCATTTGTACTACCCGTAAGTAGTGACTAGCATCACAATCTGGTTCTGGCCTGCCACACTCAGCAGCAGTATGCAGTCTACAGAGGTATATCGCCAAGATATCAACCGCACATACACCCAGCCAGGACCCCCATTTTCCTGAAGCATGGTAGGGTGTGGAATATTAGTGTGATGCCCTGGACTAGTCAGGTCATCCCAGGTAGTCACACACAACACCGCACCCCCTCCCGATTAGGTAACACCAGTCAAACTAAAAACCTTGTCACCACCCTCCAGGTTTGATGTCCACACCAGGGGGCGGAGGCAGGCAGTTGGCTCTGCCCACCGAGGAGTTCACAGGCCTGGAGGCGGGAAAACATTGAGTCAAGTTCATGTTCTAGAGGAGTCAAGTTCGAGTACGAGTGGAGAGCAGTCAAGGTCTCGGACAGTCCTGTGTCCGGGCCCTGATAAGAGACTACCAGGTGGCTGGGTCGGAGCCCAGTCGCCATTGGCAAGGAGGCAGACGGTGGTGGCCGCCTACAGGAGACCGGGAAGATGACCGGTGGAACCGTAAGGGACTGGGACAGGGTAGTGGCCCGCCGGAACCGGACCGGGGAGCCAACTGGATACCGGAGCACCAGGCAGGGTACTCAGATCCAGTACAAAGCCCTGAACCGACAGGGCCGAGTCGAATCAACTGATTGCGGACTGGACTTAAGGACCTATCCCACCGAAGCCCCTATCCCACAACAGCCCAACCATACAGGGTAAAGCCACCGCCAAGGCATAGAGACCCAAAGGGCCAGCATCTGCAGGAGAAAGGCGGAAACCACCAACCTATTCTGGGAGAAGCTGCAGCCAGCTGCGGGCCCCGTTCATCACTCTGTTTGGTTTACCAGAGACTCCAGTGCCATCAGGCCATCAGGCATCGCACCGCACTGCACCGCAACACTTCACCCTGCACCCCGGCCCTCGCCTACCGGGCCCCGGGACCAACACCCCCTACCCACGGAGGGGTCAACACCTAGCTGCGCCACTACACCGCTCCCGGGAGCCCCCATACCTTCACCGCAGCAGTGGTGTCTACAATCACCACAACCACGTGGGTGGTGTCACGAACTTACATCCCAAACCAAACCACCGTGGCCCCAGCCGTGGACCTCTGTAGCAATATGTATATGCTGTATGTCCCCTAGGGGCCTCTAGGGGTCTCTCTTCTTGTATGTGTTCACAAGCAAGTGGGAACTCGCTGGTACTGGAGACAGAGTGCAGGCAGCAGGGAGAGATGCAATGGCTGACAATACCACCTAATAGCCTGAAGATCTCCACTGAGTGTGATTACTGAGAGACACAACAACAGAACATGGTGGCAGCTGGGCACAGAACCTTCATGTGACACCTGCAAATCCTCAGAGCGTGTGTGTGAGACTGGGACTGTACAGAACATCATAGCAACTGTGAGCACAGATTTCCTGTCATTATACAAGATGGAGACTGGTCTGAAGCCCCCTCAGAAACTGGATGTCTCATCATGTAATCTATCCCAGACATGGAGACACTGGAAAGAGGAATTTACTCTGTATGTGGATCTGACAGTGGCCCCCCGTGATGACAAACGTAAAGTAAAGCTCTTTTATTACTTAATTGGGGAAAAAGGCAGAGAACTAGCCCAGACCTTACTGCCAGACACAGACCACCTCGTCCTAGCAGAGATTGTGGAGACATTTGATAAGCACTATATATATAGTATAGAATCTGGCTCACAAATATGAGTTAGGTGCCACCGAGAAAAAGTCAGTAGTGCAGAAAGTCAGCTCGGGCACTCAAAGAAATGAAAAAACGAAAATATTGATGCTTATTGATGCCAATTTTTATTCATGCAAAGGTCTGTGCTATTATGACGTTTCGGCCATACAATTTTGGCCTTTATCAAATAAATGTACACAAGAAACGTAAGTACGTTTCTTGTGTACATTTATTTGATAAAGGCCAAAATTGTATGGCCGAAACGTCATAATAGCACAGACCTTTGCATGAATAAAAATTGGCATCAATAAGCATCAAGATTTGATAAGCACTGTGACCCCAAGAGAAATAAGACTGTGGAGAGATTCAAGTTTTTCACAAGACAGCAGGCAGATGGTTAAAATGTAGACAGATATGTGACAGAGCTGAGGACATTGGCTGCAACGTGTGGCTTTGGGGAAATCAGAGATAGCCTCATAAGAGACAGAATTGTATGTGGCATTATGGACACTTGCCTCAGAGAAAGGTTACTCAGAGACGAAGAGCTGACCTCAGAGAGATGCATGCAAATCTGCAGGGCTGCAGAGCTGACAAAGCGCAGCCTGAAGATGATGGCAGGCACCAGTGAGAATGATGATGATGATGATGAGGTACATGCAGTATCTATGAGAGGAAAGACAAGACCAAGCTCCCCTATAAGCACGATCCACTGCAAATATTGTGGTAAGAGACATGAGAGAGACAAGACCAAGTGTGCAGCATATGGCGAAACCTGCAGGTTATGTGGCAAGAAGAATCATTTCTCAGCTGTCTGCAGGCTGGGAACAAGCAAACAGCATAGACAGGTCCACACTGTGACACAAGATACTGACAGTGCAGAGAACATTACATGGCTACAGCTGCAACCTGCAACACAGAATATCAATGTAATCAGGCAGCCATAGTCAAGGATGCCAAGCAGCTCTATGCAACCTTCCTGTCGGATGAGAAGCCCATTAGATTTCAGCTGGATTGTGGAGCAAGCTGCAATGTAATTCCAAGTGCTCTGCTGAACAAACAGGTTTCCATTGAGCCAACGGACAAGGTACTGGTGATGTACAACAAAAGTGTTCTGAAACCTATGGGGACATGTAAGCTCAAAATACGGAACCCATGTAACAGGAAAAGTTACAGAGCTGAATTTACCGTGCTGCATGGTGGGAACCATGTACCAATACTGGGAGTAAAAGCAGTGCAGGCAATGGACTTAATAAAAGTACAGTCGCAGAACATTATGTCTGTTGAGGTTTCCCAGGATATACCAAATCCCAAACTAAATGCAGAGCGCAATTTGGACTTTCAAAAAATAAAAATGGAGTATGCTGATTTATTTGAAGGTGATGGGTGTTTTGAAGGTAAATACAGGCTAGAAATTGATAAAACCGTGCAGCCTACCAGATTACCTACAAGAAGGGTGCCTGTAGCTTTTATGCAACCACTGAAAGTAGAGCTACAAGATTTACAGAAAAGAGGCATGATAGAACCAGTCCAGAAGAGTACAGATTGGATCAGCAGTTTGGTCATAGTGCAGAAACCATCAGGCAAGTTAAGAATATGCATTGATCCGAAGCCACTCAACAAGGTTCTGAAAAGAAATCATTACCCGATGCCAACATTGGAGGATGTTCTCCCAGATCTATCAAAGGCTAAAATATTTTCTGTATGTGATGTCAAAAATGGATTCTGGCATGTGGAACTGCCTGAAGAATCAAGTTTATTGACAACATTTTCTTCACCATTTGGACGCTATAAATGGCTGAGACTGCCCATGGGACTAAAACCTGAAGATTACTCCAGGAAGGACTTCCTGGAGTAAAAACAATAGCAGATGATATCCTTATAGTGGGAGAAGGCGAAGATATGGAATCTGCAATCAAGGATCATGATCAGAAGATGATACAATTTTTGGACCGATGTAGAGCAAAACAAATAAAGCTGAACGTGGACAAATTCAAATTGAAAATGACAGAAGTTGCATATATTGGACATCTTCTGACCTCAAATGGTGTAAGTGGATCCAGAAAAGGTGAGAGCAATTCAAGATTTGCCAACCCCAACTGATGTGTGTGGAGTACAACGATTTCTGGGCATGGTAAATTATCTCTCCAAGTTTTGCAAGCATCTGTCAGATATGTGTGAGCCACTGAGACAGCTAACCCACAAAGATGTGCTCTGGGAATGGACAGAAAACCAGGAAACTGCTTTCCGGTCAGTAAAGAAGGCTATTGCAGATGCAGCAACCCTTAAGTATTTCGACCCAGATCGAGAAGTGGTGGTACAATGTGATGCTTCAGAAAAAGGCCTTGGAGCTACACTAATGCAGAACAAACAGCCAATCACGTTTGCAAGCAGAGCCCTAACAACAACAGAGCAGGGATATGCTCAGATTGAGAAGGAGTTACTGGCTGTGGTATTTGGGATGGAGAAGTGTCACCAGTACACCTATGGTCGACGAGTAACAGTGCAGTCTGATCACAAGCCATTGGAGAGCATTACAAAGAAACCACTACTAAATGCTCCAAAGAGACTACAGTGCATGCTGTTACGACTTCAGAAATACGATTTTGACATCTGTTACTGTCCAGGAAGAGACTTACTGATTGCAGATACTCTAAGCAGAGCATACCTACCTGTCACAAATGATGAGGAGAATGAAATTGAAACCATCAATATGTGTGACTATCTGGCGGTGTCAAAAGACAAGTTTAAGCAAATACAGACTTGTACAGAGAAGGATAAAATACTCCAGATCTTAAAGACTGTCATCTTGCAGGGCTGGCCAAAATACAAGCAGCATGCACCTAGGGAAGTTTCTCCATTCTTCCACATAAGAGATGAACTGTCAGTGCAGCAAGGAATCATCTTTAAAGGAGACAGAGCTGTTATACCAGAAGCACTCAGGAGAGACATACTGGAAACACTGCACTCTTCGCACTTAGGCAGGGAAGGATGTCTACGGCGAGCAAGAGAATCTATTTATTGGCCAGGAATGAATGACCACATTAAAAACTATATAGCACAATGTGAAATATGTGCATCCTGCAGTGATAAGCAACAAAAGGAGACATTGCAACCTCATGAAATTCCACAGAGGCCTTGGACAAAAATTGGAACAGATGTGTTCACATGGAATGACAAAGAATACCTGATTACAGTGGACTATTTATCTAACTTTTGGGAGATTTATTTGTTACAGGACACAAGGGCGAGAACAGTGATTAAAAAACTCAAGGCCCATTTTGCCAGGTATGGCATTCCAGATATCGTGTTCTCTGACAATGCTGCTCAGTTTACTTCAGAGGAGTTTAAAAATTTCTGCAAGAGATGGGAATTTGAACACCAGACGTCGTCTCCAAGATATCCACAGAGTAATGGCAAAGCAGAGTCCGCAGTAAAAACGGCCAAAAGACTCCTTAAAAAAGCAAAACAGGCAGGTACTGATGTACATCTGTCTATACTGGATCATAGAAACACACCCACCGAAGGCATAGACAGCAGTCCGGCACAGAGGCTCATGAGTAGACGTACAAAGACACTCATACCAACCGCTAGTCATCTGTTAAAGCCAAAGTTGGTGGGAAACATCAAAGCTCAACTAAAGAAAAATCAAGATAGGCAGCTTTCTATTACAATAAATCTGCAAAGGATCTGCCAGATCTCCAGAGGAATGACAACATACGGCTGCAGCCAAGCAGCAAATACGACAAACACTGGCAAAAGGCAAAGATTGTCCAGAAACTAGGACCTTGGTCCTACGAAATTGTAACAGAAGACGGAAGAAGCCTAAGGAGAAATAGGAGATATTTGAGGAAAACACAAGAACAAGATGATTTATGGCCTTTTGAACAATATCCTGATACCCAAGATAACGAGGCAGCAAGTCCAAGCCAAGTACCAACAGTGACTGCTGACCATCAGGGTGAGACTGTTAACCAGAGACAGGCAATATCAGAAGGCACATTACCAGAATCAGAACAACTACCAGAGGTGGACATTGACTCTTCTTATGTTACTAGGGCCAGCAGAATGATCAGAAAGCCTGCGCACCTCAAGGATTATATCTAACTGTATATATTGTATAATTCTCTTTTACTTGGTCAGATTAACTTGTGTTTATTAAGTTTGAATGTTATTCTTGTTTAAAGAGAAAGGATGTAGCAATATGTATATGCTGTATGTCCCCTAGGGGCCTCTAGGGGTCTCTCTTCTTGTATGTGTTCACAAGCAAGTGGGAACTCGCTGGTACTGGGGACAGAGTGCAGGCAGCAGGGAGAGATGCAATGGCTGACAATACCACCTAATAAATAGCCTGAACATCTCCACTGAGTGTGATTACTGAGAGACACAACAACAGAACAGACCTCCTCACCCAAATCCCCGCGTGTAGCGCCAACTCCCTTGCAGAGCGACGTGACCCCCGGGTCTGTGAGAGGCTCAAGCCACCATCCGCAGTACGAGCACGGATCCGAGTGACTCGGCGGTCGCAGCCGAGCCCGCGGGGCGGTACATGAGTACCTCGCCTACGACAACCGCCCCTGCCCATTTTACAAATGTAAAACCTCAGAAGAAAACTTGATATCAAAATCACTAAAATAAATTTTTACTGCTAAAATTAGCATCCGTCTTATAATCCTAGTGTGTCTTATATTAACTCACCAGGGGAAATCACAGTGGTGGAGCGGCTCAGGAAGGTCACTGGAGGCAGGGTAGGAGATGCTGCGGGCCTGGAAGAGGGGGTGTTGTGGCTCAAGAGGATAAGTGTGTATAGGGTCTTGGATACTGCAGGTTCGTGAGGTGTCACAGCTTTGGGCAGCATTGGTCTGCCAGCGGACTCGGAGGAAAAGGAGGTGTTGCAGCTCAAGAGGGTCAGTGTGTGATGGCGGAGAGGTCGGTGATCCTGCGGGCTCATGGTGTGTCGCGGCGGCGAGCACAATTGATCTGCTGGCAGACTGCAGGCTTCATTGAATCGCTGGTGGACTTCAAGACAATGACAGTGGAGGCGGCGTGTGCACAGACAGACCCGATGGACTTCACGAAAATGGCCACAGAGTCCTATCTGCACTTGTGTCGCCTCCGCAGCCATTTTCTTGAAGTCCATCTCGTCAACAGCGAGCAATTCAAAGCAGCACACAGACCAATGACGCCTGCCGCCGCAACACCCTACAAGCCTGCAGTTTTGCCGACCCTCCGCTACCGCACACTGACCTTCTTGAGCTGCGACACCCCCTCCGCCGAGCCCGCCGTCAGATCAATAGCGCCCGCCGCCGTGACACCCCACGAACCAGCAGTATCACCGACCCTTTGCCACCACTGCCGGTAAGCCATATGCAGTTTGTAAGTTGCACCCTCATTTATTACCCAGTTTTGGGGAGGAAAAAGTGTGTTTTACAAACTGGAAAAAATGGTATTTCTTTGTGACTGATTTCGACTTCGAGGACTTTTCCAGCACTGGTCGTAAGCAGACATAAAAATTGCCTTTATTAATTTAATACAGAATCTCATTGTAAATATTTCAGCTGCTGTATTTTGCATGGTACAGTACATCTGGATGTGCGGAAGAATTTACACCTCACCATCACATTCGTTAGCATCAGATTTAATCTTCAGTTCTTCATTTCACACTCGGCTGAGGATGAGGTGAACGATCGAGAATTAGATGCTTTGAGCAGAACAGAATAAATATGTTAATTTATGCCTCCATGAAAATGCATCTTACATGTCTCCTAATCAACAAGAGCAGCTCCTAGACTTGCCCTGTGTATGTCCGCTCCTACAAGTACACATACCATTAGCATAATTGTCCTCCCCATCACCAGCATGTGGTTATAACCCAATCTATTAGAAATAAACTATTAAAAGTAATGGAGACCGAAGTGGATCAAAGTTGAGTACTCTGGGTTAATAATATCCTTAATACTGCAAATCTTCATGGTTATCAAGATTATAACATTTCCTAACAAGGATGTTGAGCAAGGAAATATAACCGTGCTGGAAACAAAGTGGCCTGGTTATATATTTCTCCAATTGTTTATTTGTGCTATATATCAGAGCCAAACTAAGGCCCAGTAGTAAGAGGCATAAGCCAAAAAAGAGCCCCAGCCTTGCCTGTTTGGTGGCATCCACCAACACCAGAATTTAAACTAATAAATGAACTGGAGTGGACCCAAATATTCTTCGGTCTTCCAGAAACCAACCAAATATCAGGGCTTGAAAGAATATATATAAATATATCCCTCCTTCACTTCCTATAAGCTACATCTATGATTTATTGTGCAAGTGAAAGAGGGGATATTATGAGATTCATGCCAAAACTTACAAGAGGGTCCAAGAGATGTTCCAGACTCCCAGAAGTGTTGGCAAGTTTCCCAGATGCATGATGGAGCTCCCCCAACTCTTCCTTTGCCATCACACAGGTCTTGGATGGCCATGAGACTTGGCTTCTAGATGCACATTTACAGGGCACATACAAGACGAATATGGGATATAGATGGTTAATTGTGTTGAAAAAAAGAATGTGGTATGGGTAATTGTGGCGCCCCTGAGGCTTCCGTCGCCACAGAGACATTGCACCTCAGCCAGAGGTATGATGTCCCATCCTGGGTAAGGACAAGGGTACGTACCGGTTCACAAGCAAATTCACACTACACCTATTGTCAGGCATATATTGGGACCGGAGATAGTGGCAGCTACCCCCGTGCTATAGTCCGGGGGGCTGTAAGACCCATCTCTCCTCCCATAGGGTGGGGGCCTAGCAACAAGGAAAGTGGGAGAAGCCAACTAGAAAGGGAGAGTAGAAACAGGAATTTGAAGTCAGTGAGTGAAGTGAGAGGGAGAAGGAGAAGGAGGTAGTTACCTCAGCAGAGTGAAGAGAAAGTGACAGAGAGAGAAGTTTCCTGGTGGAGATCCTGGGGCCCAGCTAGGCCCAGGTGACACCACAGACAAAGAAGAGAGGATCCCAGGGCCACGGAAGGGCATATTTGCTCGTGGCCTGCTCCACAGGAAGATCAGGTGGAGGGGTCTGGCTGCATTCGGGGATGGTCCCTAGACAGAGGGAAGAAAGACATTTCCTCATAAAGTAACACCGAAGGCCCAGGGTGGTTGCAAGCGCCAAGGGCCACCTCCTGCCATAGATCCCCTGGGAAGAGGTCAAGAGTCCTGTAAGGCAAGTCCTCTTGACCAGATTCTGGGCAGAGGCCAAGACTAGTTTATCTACCAAAGTTGAGGCTAAGAAGTCAGTCAAGGAAAGAGACTTAAAAGTGGTGCACCGGTATTAACCCTAAGAATTACCTGGGATCGGTGGAGGCACCGGATAGTGAATTCCAGCACTCCAACGGCAACCAGTCTGCTGCAGCCCTGGCAACCTTGAAACTGCAACTCCTGGTGTCGCCTCCCTTTTGTTCAACACTGCACCACCATTGCATAGACTTTCATAAGCACCAACGGTTGCCCCGGGGTACCGCTCCACCTGTGGGGAGCAGAACCATCCCAGGTGCTATTACATCAGCCCTGGAGGCCCTATCCAGCAGCGGCGGCTCCATAGCCGCAATCCACAGGTGGCATCACGAATATATTTCCACAAACTTTATTATAATCGCCATCCCCAGCAGTCGCCATATTCGTTGACCCCGCCAGGGTAATGGAGCTGGGCCCTACCACCACTGACTACCCCCGGACTAGTCCGGCCCGGCACCGGGTGTCCCAGAGCCCTGGGGTGGGTGAGTCATAATAATCATGTTGTCATGGGATGTTTAGCTTTGCACACACATGCTAGCACTTTGGCCTCAGACTCTGTTCACACTGCAGAGTCTGACAAGCAACCTGAGGTTTCTGGAATGTTCAGCCAGAGCCGGGCGTCGGCTGGTTCAGGTTCATTGATCTTCAGCTCTGCAGGAGTTAACCCCTGCAGACTGGTGAGCCTGACCTAAGTGCTCAGATTGCTGATTGCAGTGTGCACCTGTCTCATCCCTATATTAAGCAGGCCTTTCAAACTTTTTGTGCCGATGATAGCTTTTACAAGCATGGTCTTGTTGTTACTCCTGTTTATGGTGATTTGTGCTGCAATTCTGAGTGGTGTGAGTGTTTCCCTGTTGTGCGTTACTTCCTCCCCTTTTTCGTTATTCCCCAGTTCACATATGGTCTCTCCTGTGCGTTCTCCCTTGTCCATGTCATTTGGTGGGGTTCTGTATTTGTGTTTTCCTGTCCGACCTGAGGGTGTGGTAGAGGAGGAGTAAGATCAGGGTTTGTACAGGAGTCAGGGTCACGTTGGGGGCTCAGACCAGGCTACCATCAAACCTACCTTCGAGATAAGAGACAGTGAAGGATGGAGTCTTAGGGCCAGCCTAGGGGCCCCTTTATTGTCTCCATATATCCAGTGACACATGTTATCCCCTCAAAAAACTATCTGCCTTAGTTATCCACATTATGCAGAATGGGAAAATGGTACCTTTCACTAAATTCAGTATGGGAAATTTGCTTGACTGCATTTCCAGTCAGAGAGAGGCACTGCTTAAGATCGCCTTTACATGTACATGTGGAATCCATTTTTTTCATGGATACCACACACACTTATTATAACCTATAGTGATCTACGATGCCATTATTATGGACCCTGCAGACATCTGTGGCTCATCGTCAACCTAATCTTTTTCCTTGCCAACAGAATATGTATTGAGGGCAAAAGAACACGAAGGCAGCATTGAACACCGTGCCAGATACTGTCTATATAGTAAAATGCATTAAAATTAGCAATCCATTTGCAGGACCTGGTCCAGTAATTTGCCATCAGTAATCTGTGGAAAATGGAGCCCTGAGAACTGCCTCCTACCTCCTAGTATCCATACTTCTTCATTTGATTGGCTGGCATGACTACATCACATGTGCATCACACCGCAGAGATCACGTCAGGCCGGATCGGCTAATTAAAATAAGAGCCCTGTATGTCATCAAGTCAGAGAAGGTTCTTGGGGCTTCCCTCCAGTGGCCACAGATAACTGTGGCCGCTGAACCAGCTCCTGTTAATCGATTTGCACCAACTAGTATTAAAATACATTAAAGTCACAAAAACATAGTCTCAAGGAGAATTCTATCACCCTAATGCGGGCGTCACAAGAGACGATCTATCGTGCGATATGTCGTCGGGGTCACGGTTTTCGTGACGCACATCCGGCATAGTTTACAACGTCGTCCCGTGTGACACCTATGAGCGACGCAGAAAGTTCGCAAATCGTGTATCGTTGACACGTCACTCATTTTTAAAAAATCGTTTACTTTTCTTTGCGCCAGTTGTTCATCGTACCCGGGGCAGCACACATCGCTCCGTGTGACACCACGGGAATGATGAACACAGCTTACCTGCGTCCCGCGGCTCCCGCCGGCTATGCGGAAGGAAGGAGGTGGGCAGGATGTTTACGTCCCGCTCATCTCTGCCCCTCCGCTTCTATTGGCCGGCCGAACTTTCCACCCCCTGCAGGAAGTGGATGTTTGCCGCCCACAGCGAGGTCGCTCAGCAGGTAAGTACGTGTGACGGCGGTTTAACGACTTTGTGGGCCACGGGCAACTAATTGCCCGTGACGCACAAACGACGGGGGCGGGTACGATCGCTCGTGCTATCGCACGATAGATCGTATCGTGTGACGCCCACATAAGACTAACATGTAAAGCAACTGGAAAAAACGTATGCAGTGCCCTCTCCACTGAAAATTGATGAATGTGATGTGTGGCTCAGATTTAAGGGGTTGTCCAATTCACAAAAAGTTTTTTGTTTTTTTTTAACAAACTCAGGTAGTTTTATAAAGTAATAAAGAAGGTATAGTCACCACCTCTATCCCATAATTCCAGAGCACACGATGGTCTGGTGGTATTTCCCGGGAGAGGAAGTGATGATATCTTGAGACCTATGAGTGATTGGCTGCTGTAGTCAGCTGACAGGAAATGGATGTCAAGTTATGCACAAATGAGAAGTCCTGTTCCAGTCACTTGACCACTACAGCCAATCACATGCCTCAGCATTCAGGTGACAGATGAACACGATCACTTCGTCTTCTGAGTATATAGTCAGGCCTGTTTGTGCTGGAGTGATGGTGAATGATCAAAGCAGGTGATTCGAATTTTATTTATTTTTAATCTTTGTTCAATTATTTTTAAAAAATACTGTTAGTCGGACAACCACTTTAAGTCAAATGAAATATCTGAGTTCCCCATAAAGTGGTAATTGGGCTACCGCTGCTTAAGGGAAACTCTAAACTCTCCAATTTTTATTTAATATCATTCACCTCTTTACAAATTGCATTTTTCTTCTGCAAAGTAGTTAAAGTGAACCTGTCAGGTGCAATATACACCTAGAACCACGAGCAGTTCTGGGTGCATATTGCTAATCCCTGTCCCTGTATCTAGTAGCATTGATAAAGGGATCTTTAGAAAAAGTATTTCTAAACATCCTTTATCATATGCTAATAAGGCTAGCGACTAGTCGCAGGGGCGTTAGTTCCCTTGGCTAGTCGACCTCCTTAGCATGTCAGCACGCCCGTGCGGGCGTGCTAACATGCTAATGAATGCATAGCGTCAGAGGATGGTCGTGCTCACCTCTCTGTTGAAACCACACCTGATGCTGGATTTTTGCTCAGTGCACATAATCAGAAGTCCCAGACTTCAAGTCATGTTTGTATACTATGAAGCTGGGTGTACATGCCATGGCTTCAAACTAGTGCAGTGCACATGACCGGAAGTTCGGGGACATTCTGATCATGCGCACTGAGTCGAAATCCAGCGGCGGTACCAGAGGTGAAAGCGACCATGCCTCTGATGCTGCGCATTCATTAGCATGTTAGCACGCCAATGGGGGCGTACTAACATGCTAAGGGGGCCGACTAGCCAAGGTAAGTAACGCCTTTGCAAATAGTCCCTGGTCTCATTAAGATATCATAAAAGGATCTTTAGAAATGCTTTTTCTAAAGATGTCTTTATCTATGCTACTAGATACAGGGACAGTTAGGCAGGGATTAGCGATATGCACCCAGAACTGCTCGTGGTTCTGGGTGCATTTTGCACCTGACAAGTTTACTTTAAATGCCTGAGCCAAACTCTAATTTTTGCCATGTCTTTGACAGATTGTGCTACTCGCCGAAGCAAAAGTGGCGCTCATATTCTTTTCTACCTTATTTTCAACAGGGCAAAAGAGACAGCAAGAGGATGCCCAAAAAAGAAGTCACCATCAACTTATCAAAAACCATAAGACCAATAGACAGCGATGGACGAATTGCTGAGAACTGCGTTAATTAGTCTGGAAGAGGAAGATGTTCACTGGGGGCATATTGGAAACAATTTGCACACTTTAATGAAGGAGCTGAATGGTGCGAAGAAAAGTGTAATATTCTAAGACTGATTATTTTCTTAAAAAAATGTTTTATGGAAGCAGATAAATGAGCCAAAGGTAACGGGAAGTAAAAAATTTGGGCACAGAAGTTTGGTGCTGAGTGCCTTCAGTAAAGCGTCTGAGCATTAGGTTGAACGCCACGTTGATGGAAGTGTAGAAAATCATGTGGACAATTTGATTTCTGAATCATATTAAGAGCATTTGACGCAATTTAATACCTAGTATGAACCTCCATCTACAGGGTCTGGGCGTGAGTTTATTCTTCAGAACATCTGAAAACATTTCGAGTCTTTTCAATCCGATAGTAAAATGTCTCTCCTATATATTGTAACCTAAACGGAGGCCTGTGTTTCGTGATTATATTACTACTACTCCTATTAGTGGATGTGTGCTTACCAATGGCTTGGACACTGCATGCAATAACTAACAACATTTGATATTTAGATGCTAAGCCAATTTTTCTACATACAGGTTCATGGTAACATCATATATCTCCGTCAGTGACTCTAGATCTTCAGGGGCGATGACATGAAACTTTTTGCTTTTTGTGTGATGGCTCTTTTTAAGATGTTCAACCTAGAGGCAGATATTCTATTTGTAAAGATGCACAGGGGCTCTGTAGAGAATAAGGTCCATTGTGGCCCTAAAATATAATTTACTACTGTATATTAGATTGTATGTAAGAGATCAAGCAAAATAATTTCATAAATTGTAAAGTGCTGGAAGACAAGAGGGAGCGCAAATCAGGTCTTATCCGAGGAGTATAGGAGATAAACGACACTAGGAGGTCTCACCTTTGAGGGTTGTGCGAGTCCCAACCAACAGCACAAAGTATGGATCACATGGCTGCTGCAGCTACACATGTCAGTAGAGGAAACCAATGTCGAGACTGGGTGTTGATGCCGCACTGCTGTAGTGAAAAGTGAAAGATGATTCCAGATGATGAAACTGATATATGTCTACGCGTTTTGGAGAGCCAACATCTCCTTCTTCTTTGTCCTGAAGAAGGAGGGGTTTGCGCTCTGAAACGCGTAGAAACCTATCACGTTCATTAATATATCTGGAATCATCTTTCTCTATGGCGGCATCAAGACCTAGGCTATCCGTCGGTTTCCTCAAAATAATTTCCTTGGACATTCATAGACATGAAGGGAATGTTAAAAGCTACACATTTTGAGAACTACTGACCCATATAGTGTACAGAAGTTCTCCGATGCCTGTGTCCGCCCTTGGTTTGTCTATCATGAAAATGCATTTTAATCAAGGAGAGGTTCATAAAGTAAATTTGGAAGCTTCTATATAGCCTCCAAAAAAGGTCAGGTTATTGCACAGTTCTACAAATTAGAACATTTGGTTGGCACAGCATTAGCATGATCCATGTTTTGTGGCATATAGTCCCTACAGTTTCAAATAGAGCCTTTCTCGTCCCAAGACAGCTCTACACATAATATGGGCCCTTTTGTTTTGCCGTATAGTACCCCTGAAAATCACCATGTTCTCTAGAAGTTGTAGGTCTAGGGGGAAATACATTCATAATACATGTAATGAAACATGGCTAAAGTTGTTTTTTCTCAGATATTATGATGTATCTTGTGAAATATTTTGGAATAAGATCAAAGGTGACCACAAAGTTACAATATGGTCCTATAATGGCCTATGGTGGGGGCATAGATGGGGAGAGTCTGGCAATACATGTGCCCCAGATACCAGCCCTAATCGGACTCGGACTTTACCTGAACCTCAATGAAAGTTACTAATTGGGCAGTTAGGGTCTCCGCCCACATGCAGCCAGCCATAAATAGAACAATCCCAGGGGCAGGTTGGTGGGGTTTTTCAAATTTTTTTTGATTGGTGCACACATCCGATAACATGTTGTCATCTCCAGTGCGAGCGGATCAAACACTACAAGTGGCTCGCACTGGTCTGAACACCGAGTGTATATGAGAACAGCGATGCTCGCACGAATGGTTTGCATTTGTAAAGTGTTGTATGTTCGCCAATGTGTTTTTTTTAAATTTGGAGGATTAAATCAGGGCACACTTAACCTGCATCTTCTATACATGAGGTGATGTAACAGTTTCCAGCAAGTACACTGCTTTATAACACTGATCCAGAAAGTAGTAGATGGAAGGCTTTAATAATCTTCACACAGGGCTTACATAACATACATAACAGTATGTTAACAGATTATCTTCTCTCCTTACACAGAGTCTTTCTCCTTACACAGTGGATGTACACAGAGCAGAACACTATACCTTATCATGCAGTGAGGTGATGGGGAGAGGGGTGAATTCTGTACTTGGTCACTTCTCTCCTCTATACTTCTGCTCAACAGAATTTGCTCTTGAACTGTCCTGGCTATTCTCCACTCCTGACAGTCTCTTTGTGGACTGGCTGGCCTTTGTAGTTTGACTCTTCTCAGGATACACACACTACAATATCTGAGTACTGCTCCTTCTTTGCAGAGAGACACAAACACTTTTTCCTTTTGCAGAGAGGCAAATACACACTCACTGCTTCCCAGCATCCCCTGGGTCACTGCTGGATATGTGAAGCCCCACAGGTGTTGTGTCGGTGCATTACCTTCAGGGACTCCACTCAGCTGGATCTGGTCACAGGTAGGAGATCTTCTTCTTGTCGTGACGCCACTCTCAGAATTGCGGTCAGTGGGGACCGCCACTGCAGGTTGAGGGACGCCTGGGGCTGATGGTGAGTGCAGTTAGTTGGAATAGCCTCCTGAGAGTGAGGCAAGCCCCAGGGCCCTGTGTAGGTGTGTAGAACCACAAGGCGCAGAATAACTCCACACACGCAGGATGTCTTTCAGGGGTTTTACTCACTTCAGGTGGCAGGGTGAGTAACCCGGGCGTAGCTGGGATGAACCAGGCGGGAACCAGGTATCCTTCAGGCTGACTTCTGATGGTGACTACCAACTCGCCTTCCTTAGCCCTTGGTAGTTTGGGGTAACCCCGACTTTTAGTCCCTATGGGGGTCACCCAGGGAAGTTGCTGAAGCCTCTCTCCCCTTCGTTTGCCGTTTGCTTGTTGCCTGGGCCAGATCACTCCAGCTGCTTGCCTCCTGTGAACTGTGGGCCCTAACTGTGGCTACGTGGCTGCGGCTTTTAGGTGTTGTGGTGTGGGCTTTGAGGGCCCCACACCGGCAGGTTTAGCAGGGAAAGGTGGATCTATCCCCGCTCCGGGATCTGCCGCCCGTTTGGGCCTGGTTCTCCCTAGCAGTCTCCTTACTTCCCACTCTGTGCTCTCTCTCTAGCTGGAGATGGGTTTCGGGTAGCCCTCCTAGGTGACCGTTCTCCCCCGTCGGTAGCCACTGCGCGGACGCTGTCAGACTACAGCAGCCCAGGGGAAGGGGTCAGCTCTCCTCGGAGCTCCCTGGACTCTGCTCTGAACCGGCTCACATCTGGGACCTTCACTGCTGCTCCTGTCAGAGCCTCACTTTCCTGCTCCTCACTCCTCCACACTCTGCTGCAGACTCCTTTACTCCTCCTTCTCTTTTCCCTTTTGTGCCTGCCTACGCCACCTAGCAACCAGACTCTCTTACCACACCCCTTGAGAGGAGATGGAGGCTTTTGGCCCCCTCCACTATTCCAGTGGAGGTGAAGGCTTTTCCCCCTCCTGGGATCCCCAGGGGTCCTCTCATAGGTACATGTGTGAGACCTGATCACTATGCGCCTGTGTAGTCACACCTCGGTCAGCCTTCTGGATTACCTGTATTGTACTGTCCCCAGCATGGGTGCAGTACTCAGTGGTGCCTGACCAGGTCAGGGGCGCCACATTCCCCCTTAGTTATCACCAGCACGTCCTCGGGCTGCAAGACAACATTTTAAAATGCATAAAACATTAAAACATGTAAAACATTTTTAAAAGCACCAGGTACCATACATCACCACCCTCCACCCACAAGTCCGTTAACCCACCCAAAACCCTTTCACGTTGGCCGCGCCTTCAGCCACTTCTGGCAGGATGTAGAGGCGGCTTCTATGGGCTGGTGGTTTTCAGGGTATACCTGGCCTGGTGGATCCGCGCCTTCAGCCTCTTCTGGCAGGATGCAGAGGCGGCCTCCACAGTTGGTGCTGACCAGGTACCCTCTTTGTGGTGGAGAGCCAGGCCCCATAAACAGGCATGCTCTCTGGTTGCAGGTGAGCCAAGGCCCTATATACGGACGTGCTCCCTGGTTGCAGACGAGCCAAGCCCCTAAACAGGCTGACTCTGGTGGTGGTGGTGCCCTCTGGTGTAACTATTTACACTGCGAGAGTTTGTGGCTATAGCCAGTTCATAGCCTTAAGGTTCATTTCTCACATCAGTTTATGTGGGCACATTCTTAAACTTGTAAAACGTTGCAAAAACTTTTCAAACTGGTAACTTCTATGCTTCTTTCTGTACTTTATGTGGATTCCTCCTCACCAGGGCTTGGGCCTGTAGGGCTGCGGCACCTGTTGCTTCCTTGACCTTTTTCTTCATCTGTGGTAGTCTCATCAGTAGGTTCTTGGTCTTTTCTTTCTTTATCGCTGTCTTTCCTTTCTTCTTCTTTAGGACATGGTGCTACATCTAGCGCATACCAGCCTCTTTCTCCTTGATGCATTGTAAATTGTACGGAGTCTCCCATTTTCAGGTTTCTTCCAGGATGTCCTCTGGGCAAATGAGCTCTAACGTCTCTTCTGTTGACAAAAATGCCTTCTTTTATACCAGGTGCTACGATGAATCCGTATCCTGACTTCAGGCTAAAGTCTTCCACAATTCCTCTACAAAGGGGTCCTCTGACCTGTGCTTTGGCTCTTCTCAGGAACCGTTTTTCTTCTAGGTCTCTGGCCGTGACTTCTCTTTGCTCTGGGGATGGCGGAGCAGGTGACAACTGGTTTCTGCTACGGCGCCGTGTCTTGCGGGCTGGATTCTGCGAGGTACAGCTTACAAGCTCCCAGGTGAGGCTTTTAGGCAAATCTTCTTCAGCAGACGGTGTCAGGTCTTCTTCATCCCAGCGGGAGTATGGCAACATCTCCGGCTCTGGGTATGGATCCACTGCTGGTGGCTCCTGAGTCAGCTCCTCAGCTTCCTGGCCTCCCCTCCCCCTTAGTTCTTCTGAGCACTCCTTTGGTGGCAGTGCTGGGGATGGACTTTCTTCAGCAGGCCCAGGCAGGGACCTCTTTGGCATGATTGCTGCAGGAGTCGTCTTGGGGGTATGCGGAGGGAGTATGTACTGGTCCACCAGCCATTGTGGAAACTTGGCCTCCATGTCAGCCTTCAGCTGCCAGTATGCAGGGTCCTCCCCCAGCGTGGGCTTCCTAGCAGGGACCTCTTTGGACTGGGGAGCGGTGTCTGCTCTGGCCTTGCAGGCCGGGGTAAATGGTGATGCCATCTTATCTTGGCGGGCCGCGCCTGACATGGCGGCGGCCTGGTCTTGGCGGGCCGCGCCCTGCATGGCGGCGGCCTGGATCGGCGTCGCTGTCGCGATGGGATCGGTGCAGGCTGGGCTGGGCGTCGCTGCAGCGATCGGAGCTTGGCGGGCCGCACCTGGCGGGGCTGCGGCCTGGTTCAGCACCTCACTTGCGGCGCGGACGAGCGTTGCTGCTGCGGTGGGGTCTCGGCGGGCCGGGCCTAGCAAGGCGGCAGCCTGGGTCAGCGTCACACCCGCGGCATGGATGAGGGTCGCGGTGGCAGCCGGTTCTTTGCGGGCCGGACTGGGCGTTGCTGCAGGGACCGGGTCTTGGTGGGCCGAGCAGGTCATCGCTGCGGCGGCCTGAGCTTGGCGGGCTGCACCTGGCGTGGCTGCGGCCTGCTTCAGCGTCACCGCGCCGGACGCCTCTTCAGGGACCGCGGACGTGGCAGCAGGGGTCGGGGCACTCGCGCGGGCAGGGGCATCACTGGACTCACCCATCGGTGGCATCATCGGGGTCTGAGTCGTCGCCGTCCGGTCTGGCGCTCGGCGCGCGGCTCTCCCTTCATAGGCCTGAACCGCGGCAGCCATCTCCAGAAGTTCCATGCGTTCTTCTCTGATCTGCTCCACAACCCGGGTCTCCAGTCGGTCGCAGAACTGGGCCAGCTCTCGATACCACCAGGCAGCGGAGCCCGGTTCTGGGTTTCTGCGGTCAGACGCCATTTCTTCTGCGCCCTCTTGTGTACGATTTCCCAGCAGTGGACTCGTCGTTGCCTCTAGTAGCAAGCTGTTCAGTTTCCGCTCTGCCTCTTTCAGCAGCTCCTCTCCCAGCAGCAGGCTTCTGGCTCCCTTTCTGTCCCGACGTCTCTGGACGCTTCCGCTCTCTTCACAAGCGAGGTCAGAACTCTGCAGGGGATCTCTGGGTAGCCACACCTCTTCGTGGGCGGTAACTTCTCCCAGCGCGGGCTGCTGTTGTTTTTCAGCGCGCTTTTCATGGTGGCAATATGGCGGCGCTTCCAATTTTTCAAGCGGACCGCCCAGGCACATGGTCACCTGTCTGGACAGGTCTAGTCCTTATCCTGTTCGTGACGCCAGATGTGAAGCCCCACAGGTGTTGTGTCGGTGCATTACCTTCAGGGACTCCACTCAGCTGGATCTGGTCACAGGTAGGAGATCTTCTTCTTGTCGTGACGCCACTCTCAGAATTGCGGTCAGTGGGGACCGCCACTGCAGGTTGAGGGACGCCTGGGGCTGATGGTGAGTGCAGTTAGTTGGAATAGCCTCCTGAGAGTGAGGCAAGCCCCAGGGCCCTGTGTAGGTGTGTAGAACCACAAGGCGCAGAATAACTCCACACACGCAGGATGTCTTTCAGGGGTTTTACTCACTTCAGGTGGCAGGGTGAGTAACCCGGGCGTAGCTGGGATGAACCAGGCGGGAACCAGGTATCCTTCAGGCTGACTTCTGATGGTGACTACCAACTCGCCTTCCTTAGCCCTTGGTAGTTTGGGGTAACCCCGACTTTTAGTCCCTATGGGGGTCACCCAGGGAAGTTGCTGAAGCCTCTCTCCCCTTCGTTTGCCGTTTGCTTGTTGCCTGGGCCAGATCACTCCAGCTGCTTGCCTCCTGTGAACTGTGGGCCCTAACTGTGGCTACGTGGCTGCGGCTTTTAGGTGTTGTGGTGTGGGCTTTGAGGGCCCCACACCGGCAGGTTTAGCAGGGAAAGGTGGATCTATCCCCGCTCCGGGATCTGCCGCCCGTTTGGGCCTGGTTCTCCCTAGCAGTCTCCTTACTTCCCACTCTGTGCTCTCTCTCTAGCTGGAGATGGGTTTCGGGTAGCCCTCCTAGGTGACCGTTCTCCCCCGTCGGTAGCCACTGCGCGGACGCTGTCAGACTACAGCAGCCCAGGGGAAGGGGTCAGCTCTCTTCGGAGCTCCCTGGACTCTGCTCTGAACCGGCTCACATCTGGGACCTTCACTGCTGCTCCTGTCAGAGCCTCACTTTCCTGCTCCTCACTCCTCCACACTCTGCTGCAGACTCCTTTACTCCTCCTTCTCTTTTCCCTTTTGTGCCTGCCTACGCCACCTAGCAACCAGACTCTCTTACCACACCCCTTGAGAGGAGATGGAGGCTTTTGGCCCCCTCCACTATTCCAGTGGAGGTGAAGGCTTTTCCCCCTCCTGGGATCCCCAGGGGTCCTCTCATAGGTACATGTGTGAGACCTGATCACTATGCGCCTGTGTAGTTGTGAAGCCCCACCGGTGTAGTGTCGGTGCATTACCTTCAGGGACTCCACTCAGCTGGATCTGGTCACAGGTAGGAGATCTTCTTCTTGTCGTGACGCCACTCTCAGTATTGCGGCCAGTAGGGACCGCCACTGCAGGTTGAGGGACGCCTGGGGCTGATGGTGAGTGCAGTTAGTTGGAATAGCCTCCTGAGAGTGAGGCAAGCCCCAGGGCCCTGTGTAGGTGCGTAGTACCACAAGGCGCAGAATAACTCCACACAGGCAGAATGTCTTTCAGGGTTTTTACTCACTTCAGGTGGCAGGGTGAGTAACCCGGGCGTAGCTGGGATGAACCAGGCGGGAACCAGGTGTCCTTCAGGCTGACTTGTGAGGGTGACTACTAACTCGCCTTCCTTAGCCCTTGGTGGTTTGGGGTGACCCCGACTTTGAGTCCCTATGGGGGTCACCCAGGGAAGTTGCTGAAGCCTCACTCCCCTTCGTTTGCCGTGTGCTTGTTGCCTGGCCAGATCACTCCAGCTTCTTGCCTCCTGTGAGCTATGGGCCCTAACTGTGGCTACGTGGCTGCGGCTTTTTGTGGTGTTGTGGCGTGGGCTTTGAGAGCCCCACACCGGCAGGTTTAGCAAAAGAAAGCTGGATCTATCTCCGCTTCGGGATCTGCCGCCCGTTTGGGCCTGGTACTCTCTAGCAGTCTCCTTACTTCCCACTCCGTTGCTCTCTCTCTAGCTGAAGATGGATTTCGGGTAGCACTCCTAGTTGACCGTTCTCCCCCGTCGGTAGCCACTGCGCGGACGCTGTCAGACTACAGCAGCCCAGGGGAAGGGGTCAGCTCTCCTCAGAGCTCCCTGGACTCTGCTCTGAACCGGCTCACATCTGGGACCTTCACTGCTGCTGCTCCTGTCAGAGCCTCACTTTCCTGCTCCTCACTCCTCCACACTCTGCTGCAGACTCTCGACTGTTTACTCCTCCTTCTCTTTTCCCTTTTGTGCCTGCCTACGCCACCTAGCAACCAGATTCTCTTACCACACCCCTTGAGAGGAGATGGAGGCTTTTGGCCCCCTCCACTATTCCAGTGAAGGTTAAGGCTTTTCCCCCTCCTGGGATCCCCAGGGGTCCTCTCATGGGTACATGTGTGAGACCTGATCACTATGCGCCTGTGTTCCACACCCCGGTCAGCCTTCTGGATTAACTGTATTGTACTGTCCCCAGCATGGGTGCAGTACTCAGTGGTGCCTGACCAGGTCAGGGGCGCCACATTCCCCCTTAGTTATCACCAGCACGTCCTCGGGCTGCAAGACAACATTTTAAAATGCATAAAACATTAAAACATGTAAAACATTTTTAAAAGCACCAGGTACCATACATCACCACCCTCCACCCACAAGTCCGTTAACCCACCCAAAACCCTTTCACGTTGGCCGCGGCTTCAACCACTTCTGGCAGGATGTAGAGGCGGCTTACATGGGCTGGTGGTTTCAGGGTATACCTGGCCTGGTGGATCCGCGCCTTCAGCCTCTTCTGGCAGGATGCAGAGGCGGCCTCCACAGTTGGTGCTGACCAGGTACCCTCTTTGTGGTGGAGAGCCAGGCCCCATAAACAGGCATGCTCTCTGGTCGCAGGTGAGCCAAGGCCCTATATACGGACGGGCTCCTCCTGGTTGCAGACGAGCCAAGCCCCTAAACAGGCTGACTCTGGTGGTGGTGGTGCCCTTTTGGTGTAACTATTTACACTGCGAGAGTTTGTGGCTATAGCCAGTTCATAGCCTTAAGGTTTATTTCTCACAATAGTTTTTGTGGGCACATTCTTGAACTTTAAAACGTTGCAAAACAAACTTTCCAAACTGGTCAAAACTTGCTGTACTTTACTTAAACTTATGCAGATTCCTCCTCACCAGGGCTTGGGCCTGTAGGGCTGCGGCACCTGTTGGTTTCTTGACCTTTTTCTTCATCTGTAGTTGTCTCATCATTAGGTCTTTGGTCTTTTCTTTCTTTATTACTGTCTTTCCTTTCTTCTTTGGGACATGGCACTACATCTAGCGCGTACCAGCCTCTTTCGCCTTGATGCAGGGTAAACTGTACGGAGTCTCCCATTTTTAAGTTTCTGCCAGGGTGTCCTCTGGGCAGATGAGCTCTGACGTCTCTTCTGTTGACGAAGATACCTTCTTTGATACCAGGTGCAACAATGAACCCGTATCCTGACTTTAGGCTGAAGTCCTCCACTACTCCTCTACAAAGGGGTCCTCTGACCTGGGCTTTGGACCTTCTCAGGAACCGTTTTTCTTGTAGGTCTCTGGCCGTGACTTCTCTCTGCTCTGGGGATGGCGGTGCAGGGAAAGACTGGGTTCTACTGCGGCGCTGTATCTTGCGGGTTGGATTCTGCGAGGTGCAGCTTACCAGCTCCCAGGTGAGGCTTTGGGGCAGATCTTCCTCAGCAGAAGGTGTCAGGTCTTCCTCGTCCCAGCGGGAATACGGCAGCATCTCTGGCTCGGGGCATGGATCCACTGCTGGTGGCTCCTGAGTCAGCTCCTCAGTTTCCTGGCCTCCTCTCCCCCTTAGTTCTTCTTGGCACTCCTTTGGTGGCAGTGCTGGGGATGGGCTTTCTTCAGCAGGCCCAGGCGGGGGACTCTTTGGCGTGGTTACTGCAGGGGTTGCTGGAATCCTCTTGGGGGTATGCGGAGGGAGCATGTACCGGTCCACCAACCATTGTGGAAACTTGGCCTCCATGTCAGCCTTTAGCTGCCAGTATGCGGGGTCCTCCCCCAGCGTGGGCTTTCCAGCAGGGACCTCTTTGGACTGGGGAGCGGTGTCTGCTCTGGCCTTGCAGGCCGGGGTAAATGGTGATGCAATCTCTTGGCGGGCCGCGCCTGGCATGGTGGCGGCCTGGTCTTGGCGGGCCGCGCCCTGTATGGCGGCGGCCTGGTCTTGGCGGGCCGCGCCCTGTATGGCGGCGGCCTGGTCTTGGCGGGCCGCGCCCTGTATGGCGGCGGCCTGGTCTTGGCGGGCCGCGCCCTGTATGGCGGCGGCCTGGTCTTGGCGGGCCGCGCCCTGTATGGCGGCGGCCTGGATCGGCGTCGCAGCTGCGATGGGATCTGTGCAGGCTGGGCTGGGCGTCGCTGCAGGGACCGGGTCTTGGTGGGCCGAGCAGGGCATCGCTGCGGCGGCCGGGGCTTGGCGGGCCGAGCAGGGCATCGCTGCGGCGGCCGGGTCTTGGCGGGCCGAGCAGGGCATCGCTGCGGCGGCCGGGTCTTGGCGGGCCGAGCAGGGCATCGCTGCGGCGGCCTGAGCTTGGCGGGCCGCACCTGGCGTGGCTGCGGCCTGGCTCAGCGTCGCCGCGCCGGGCGCCTCTTCAGGGACCGCGGGCGTGGCAGCAGGGGTCGGGGCATCCGGGCCGGCAGGGGTAATACTGGACTCACCCATCGGTGGCAGCATCGGGGTCTGAGTCGTCGCCGTCCGGTCTGGCACTCGTCGTGCGGTTCCCCTCTCATAGGCCTGAACCGCGGCAGCCATCTCCAGAAGTTCCATGCGTTCTTCCCTGATCTGCTCCACGACCCGGGTCTCCAGTCGGTCGCAGAACTGGGCCAGCTCCCGATACCACCAGGCAGCGGAGCCCGGTTCTGGGTTTCTGCGGTCAGACGCCATTTCTTCTGCGCCCTCTTCTGCACGATTTCCCAGCAGTGGACTCGCCGTTGCCTCTAGTAGCAAGCTGTTCAGTTTCCGCTCTGCCTCTTTCAGCAGCTCCTCTCCCAGCAGCAGGCTTCTGGCTCCCTTTCTGTCCCGACGTCTCTGGACGCTTCCGCTCTCTTCACAAGCGAGGTCAGAACTCTGCAGGGGATCTCTGGGTAGCCACACCTCTTCGTGGGCGGTAACTTCTCCCAGCGCGGGCTGCTGTTGTTTTTCAGCGCGCTTTTCATGGTGGCAATATGGCGGCGCTTCCAATTTTCCAAGCGGACCGCCCAGGCACATGGTCACCTGTCTGAACAGGTCTAGTCCTTATCCTGTTCGTGACGCCAGATGTGAAGCCCCACCGGTGTAGTGTCGGTGCATTACCTTCAGGGACTCCACTCAGCTGGATCTGGTCACAGGTAGGAGATCTTCTTCTTGTCGTGACGCCACTCTCAGTATTGCGGCCAGTAGGGACCGCCACTGCAGGTTGAGGGACGCCTGGGGCTGATGGTGAGTGCAGTTAGTTGGAATAGCCTCCTGAGAGTGAGGCAAGCCCCAGGGCCCTGTGTAGGTGCGTAGTACCACAAGGCGCAGAATAACTCCACACAGGCAGAATGTCTTTCAGGGTTTTTACTCACTTCAGGTGGCAGGGTGAGTAACCCGGGCGTAGCTGGGATGAACCAGGCGGGAACCAGGTGTCCTTCAGGCTGACTTGTGAGGGTGACTACTAACTCGCCTTCCTTAGCCCTTGGTGGTTTGGGGTGACCCCGACTTTGAGTCCCTATGGGGGTCACCCAGGGAAGTTGCTGAAGCCTCACTCCCCTTCGTTTGCCGTGTGCTTGTTGCCTGGGCCAGATCACTCCAGCTTCTTGCCTCCTGTGAGCTATGGGCCCTAACTGTGGCTACGTGGCTGCGGCTTTTTGTGGTGTTGTGGCGTGGGCTTTGAGAGACCCACACCGGCAGGTTTAGCAAAAGAAAGCTGGATCTATCTCCGCTTCGGGATCTGCCGCCCGTTTGGGCCTGGTACTCTCTAGCAGTCTCCTTACTTCCCACTCCGTTGCTCTCTCTCTAGCTGAAGATGGATTTCGGGTAGCACTCCTAGTTGACCGTTCTCCCCCGTCGGTAGCCACTGCGCGGACGCTCTCAGACTACAGCAGCCCAGGGGAAGGGGTCAGCTCTCCTCAGAGCTCCCTGGACTCTGCTCTGAACCGGCTCACATCTGGGACCTTCACTGCTGCTGCTCCTGTCAGAGCCTCACTTTCCTGCTCCTCACTCCTCCACACTCTGCTGCAGACTCTCGACTGTTTACTCCTCCTTCTCTTTTCCCTTTTGTGCCTGCCTACGCCACCTAGCAACCAGATTCTCTTACCACACCCCTTGAGAGGAGATGGAGGCTTTTGGCCCCCTCCACTATTCCAGTGAAGGTCAAGGCTTTTCCCCCTCCTGGGATCCCCAGGGGTCCTCTCATGGGTACATGTGTGAGACCTGATCACTATGCGCCTGTGTTCCACACCCCGGTCAGCCTTCTGGATTACCTGTATTGTACTGTCCCCAGCATGGGTGCAGTACTCAGTGGTGCCTGACCAGGTCAGGGGCGCCACATAGTCACACCTCGGTCAGCCTTCTGGATTACCTGTATTGTACTGTCCCCAGCATGGGTGCAGTACTCAGTGGTGCCTGACCAGGTCAGGGGCGCCACAGATACTTCCTATCTCCTGCTGTAGCCTTAAAACCACAGTTGCTGGATGATTTTAGATCATCTGTGCAGTTTCCACTTGTGACAAAATCGCCCAATCTCCAAACATGAACTCTGTTTTTTTGTAAAGTCTGTGTTTAGTACAAACACCGAACCTTGGGTTCACTCATATCAAGTCAGGATGTTACATGTGATTTGGCAAATATGTTAAATGCCTAACTAAATCTCTTGGTGAACTGGCAGACAAAAATACAAGGCTTCATCTATATTGCATCAGCAAGTTAACAAATTTATCTATATATTTATAGTCAGCAAGTGTAATATCTTTGAGATTAAACAAACTCTGCACATAGTTTGTAAATAGTTTTGCCAACTGGAAATTGACAGGACTTTACCTTTTCCAATTGTTTTGTGCCATAATTTCTTACTAGAGGTGAGTCTGTGTGGAACTGTAGGGGCTATGTGCCACAGTGTATGATCCATGCTTGTAGAGTTATTCTAAAGTCCCAACCAAATCCTCTGATAGATAAAAGTGGTGTACAATAATATGAACTTTTATTTGGAGCTTATACAGGAGACATTAAGTGCCCACATTTACACTCTAAATATACTATACCTATCCCTTACTACAGTGCACTTTCTCATCGTAATCAAACAAGTGATGGATACAGATAGCAGAGTTTAATCAAATATATATTTTTAACCTTTTCCTATCCAATAAAATTTTGTTCTGCCCATTGAAATCCTATTATAATTGGGAAAAAACATCAAAACAGAATTTTGCAATATGAATGAATTTTGTAAAATAAATCAACAGGAAATCAATTTATTCACATGTGAATGATAAACAAGGCAGTGGCCCGACAAAGGAGTGTAACGGAATTTTTGAATTGTCCCCCCCGGGGGAATTCAGGATACGAAAAGGTTAAAAATTCCTGCAATCCCCTGATTCTGCCTCTCTTTTCCATTTTGAGTAGCATTATTCCATTGCCAAAATATTCACATTTGTTGCCTTTGGAATGAACTATGTGAAAGCTCTGCTTGTGTGTCGCCCTGCGGTATTAAGGGGGCGTGTCCCAGGGATCAGGGATAGTCACTCGGTCCTGAGTTTAACAGGTCACTGGTGGCAGTGCCCAGTTCTGTGCCCTAGGGTGGCTTCACAATAAAAAAAAAGAATAGTTTAAGTGGGAAAGTTCGTCACGCCACCCACGGTAGTGTGGCCAGGTGGAATGGCCACCGCTGCTGTGCTTCACTCCTGCTGGGGCCAGTGTTATGAGCAGCAGGTTTGTAAGCCGTGGGTAGGGCTGGCCCCAGTGGAGGATGAGAGTAGTAGACAGTGTAAATGTGTGCACGAAAGTCACTGGGACAACACAGGGAAGTTGTTTAAAAGTCTTTTTACTCACTGGGAGTGTTGGTGGGCCCCGGCGGCTGGTCTTCACCAAAGTGGGCCTCAGGATCCCTCTGTCCTCGGGTTCCGACATCGGTATTCTTCCCTGCAGACTCTTTCTGCTTTGTGTCCTAGTAATTTGGTCCCTGTGACCTCTGGTTCTTGGGGGACAATTCCTGTACTGATCTTAGTACTGGCCTGCAGCAGGGAATCTCTCTGGGGTAAGCTTCCTCACTTCTCTACCCAGGCTCACTCTCTTGCAGCTAGGTCTCAGGCTTCTGATGGGGCAGACTCCGTTCTGTCCTTCTCTTCCCCTTTGCAGATTTACCAGGGGTTTGGAACTTCTCCCTGGTCTAGATTTCTGCACCTGGCACACACGATTCTGGGAGTTCTGTCTGACTTCCACCAGCAATCGTTCACTTTTCTCCTCACAGTCCACAGAGGTAGCCAGGAGGGCTCCTAACTGCTTGACTTCCAGCCCTCAACCCCTGTGTATTCCTACTCTTGTCCCCCAGACTGACTCCTCCCCCCTGCTCTTGAACAGGGGTGGGCAATTTGGTCTGGCTTGTGCATACTGGTACTGGTTCCTTGGAGTTCAGGAAGACATTACACCTTAAGTGGGTGCAATACCCTGTGGCGCCTGAGGTCGCACGGGTGCCACACTTGCAGTCCAACTGAGCGTTTTTTTTAGAGTCTTCTCTGGGGGGCGTGCACTCTTACCCCTTCCTCCCAGAAGATGCCAATCACAACTCAGCATCTAATCTAGCCTTCTACAAATCTCAGACACTACTGAGCTGTGAGAGAGGGACAAGCCCCTAGAAAGGACTCTGAAGAAAGACCCACTTGGTCTGTAAGCAGAGATTTCCCATACTGCTCTCCGAAGCAACAAATGTGAATATCTCTGCAATGGATTGGCCCAATGCAAATCTGAAAAAAGCGTTAGAATTAGGGGAGAATAGGGATAGATTTTTTAAGGTATTTAACAATTGTTTTTCAGCAAGTGACAGGTTCTTTTTAAAATAGAGTCCACAAAATATTATAATACATTTTGGGATTCAATATTTTTTAACTGAAAAAATCTAACTGTATTGCACTTTTATGGGAGTGTTTTCTGCATAGTAAATTGCTTGGTTTGGGACCCAGCTATTACTATAGATTTGATGAATCCCGTAATTTCCCTCCTTAGAGAAAGACATTATATTGTACTACCCCCTGTAAAAGCAGGGTATGGAGAGGAAAATATCTTTGTAACCCTTATAAACTTTTGTCAAATATTTAGTAGACACAAACATATTATGCTCTTCCTCAGGTTAAAGATCATGCATAATCTTTATTTAATCATGTCACTCAGGCCCCTTACAGCAGTACCAGTTGTATTACGCTGATGGTGGTCCTTGTCTGTAAGGGTTGCTCTACTTAAAGAATATATTTATTGATATTGTTGAACACCTTGGAATAGGATTCATGCTCTGACAGGTCATTCAAAAAGCCATTAAAATGTCTAAACAGGACAAAAAGAGCGTAACCTTGTGGCCAAAGCCGAACGGAGCTTTTTCACTCCTCTAGTTGTACTGGTCAGAGCACCTCAGAGCAGCGCTCCTTTGAATTCCATGAGTGGTGGTTAGGGTGAAAAAACTTCAAAAAGTTGAGTTTTGGGTGAAGAACATTTCACCTCTAGTTAAAATGGGATATATAAATCTTGATTCAGCCAATAGCCATGTTTACAACAGGAACCAAAAAGATAAATATTTTACTGATTTTATGGCGATATGATGTATTTTTTTAAAAAGAGTCAGATTTTTATGACAAGGTTCTACATTAGTTAAAGGGGTTGTCTATCTTTTGAGTCATTTTTTTTTTCTGTTCTGCAAAGGCATGCATTTTTGGCTAACAACAATTTTAAGAATTAGGTTTCACAAAAATATTGCACCATTGGCATTTTATAGCCTCTGGTTTTTTTCTTCCAGAAATGCATATATTTTTGCCTAAAAATGTAATTTTTTTAAATTGGGTTTCATTAAAATTGCTGCATCTTTTGCTTCCTATAAGCTCTATGTGCACTGTCTATTGCGAGATTCTATTAATGAGCTCATTCTGATGGTTAGGTGAGAAAGTTTCTAACCCTCATCTGTTTTTTTAGCTCCACTTGGCTGATTTATTATCACAGACCATATCAAAGTTGAATGCGCAGGGTAACAAAGAGCCTGTAATCGCCAAAACGGTGCAAACTTTCTAATGAAACCTCATTGCAAAAATGATTCCTAGCCTCAAATACATGCAATTAAGAAAAAAGAATATTATGAAAAAAATGTCCTCTTAGGTTGACAACCCCTGTAAAGGTGTTTTCCCCTCATATGATATTGATGACCTATGCCTAGGATCGGATTGGTGGGGTTCTGATACCCGGCATCCCCCAATGACTAGTTGTCATCAACTCCGGTGGCCCAGTACTGCAGAACAGCCCCCATTATTTTGTTTGTTTGTTTTAATATTTTGTTTATTGAACCAATAAAAACAGAATGAATGCACATATCACAGAGCTTAGACATTATTAGCATTGCATCTAAACTACCTTACATTAAATCACATTACACCGCCTTTCAAGCGAAATATCGTCTGCTGGATACAATCTCAGATCTATTAAAGGTCATTATATCTGGTAAACAGTGAAAGGCAAGCCATATCATGCCTTGCTCTCATGACATTATAAAAAGGAGGAACAGTTTTAACTTTTTTCTTATTGAAAGGAGAAAGAAAAGAAAAAGGGGGAGAACGTACAGAGGAAACCAGAAAGTAGAAGGGGGGGGGGGGGAACCACTGATGGTTCTGAAAAAGGCCTCTCAGCCCCCACCGTCCACCCCTAGGAAGGGAAATAGAAGATCTAAGAGATTTGAGAAGGAAAGAAGAAATGTGGGTGGGGGGGGGGAGGATGGAGTAGAGAGAGGGTGTTGGTCTAGGGTCCATTCATCATATGTCTATATTCATCAGAACTAGGCCATCATCTCCCTCGGTTCCCTAATGGGGAGGAGAAGACGGCCCAGGCTTCTTTATGGCGTCTCCTGCGCCACCGCCGTCAGAAAGGAAGGTTTAGATTTGTAGTCTTTCCAGGCCTTCCAAACTTGCCCAAAGAAGAATAATTGTTGTCGTGAGAGGGCAGAGAGCTCCTCCGCGTAGTATAATTGGTCAATTTTCAGCAACAGCTGCGATATGGTGGGTATCTTAGTCGTGCGCCACAGTTGGGCAATCAGCAGTTTGCAGGCTGAGCTCACAAAAGACACCAGTTTCGAGTTGGCCTTATCATTAGGCCACAGTGGGAAATTTAGTAGCAGATGCATGGGTTCTGGGCCCTCCCCTTTGTTTGTAAGATCAAGAATTAGCTGGATTGCCATCCTCCAGAATATCTGGAGACGAGGGCACGTCCACCAAATGTGTAGATACGTTCCTCTATCCCCCTCACACCTCCAGCAGAGGCCTGAAGAGGCAGATTGCCAAGTTGCAGCTGTGTCCGGGACTATGTACCATCTCGCAACTACTTTGAAGGAACTCTCTTGAACCCTCACACAACATGAAGGTCCATGTGAAGAACCATAAATTTGGCTCGTTTGGGCGTCAGTAAATGTGGTGTTCAGATCTTTTTCCCACTTCAATATATAAGCTCTTTTTACTACCAATTCCTTTGTAAGTAAAGTGTTGTATAAGCGAGACAAGACTTTTTTAGGAGGCCTTGTTTGCGAGCAAAGTGATTCAAATGTGGTTAAGGGTCTAGTGAGGTTGGACTGTGGCAATAATGGTTGAATTGTGCGTTTTATTGTCATATAGTGGAGGAATGTGAGTTTGGAGAGGAGGGGGATCTCACCCATCTCCTGCCTCGAGACCAAAGAACCGTCTTGTAGGAGATCTATCGCTGGGATCTTTGCATTATTATTATATGGAGATTTCGCGGTGTTGGCGAGATTCAGGCTGGAGTCTAGTATATCAGAGATTAGGGTAAGAGGTGAAAGAGGAGGGGCCAGGAGCTCTATGTTTCGGTTCCAGTTGTCTAGAAGTGTTCTAGTCAGTTCGTTGGTACAGAATCTTTTATTTCCCTGACAGGGGGGGGCGAATAAAAGAGCTCGTAAGGGGGAGGGGGCCAGGTGTTCCTCTATTGTCATCCACAGCTTATTCGGAGGGCATCTGACCCAGTCTACTGCTCTAGAGAGGACAGCAGCTTTATAATATATGGATATGTTAGGGAGTCCCATTCCCCCTTTGTCCTTGGGGAGACATAAAGTATGGAAATTAATTCTTGGTTTGTGCTTGTTCCAGATGTAATTGGAAATTAAAGAATTACACTGAGAAAGAAAAGATTTGGGGACTAGTATAGGTAACATTTGAAAGAGGTATATAAATTTTGGAAGTACGATGCTTTTAACGAGATTTTTCCGGCCTATCCAAGAGATAAAAGGCGCTTTCCATTTTCCATGAGGCCATTTGTGTGGTGAGTTTGGGAAGGAGAGACTTATAATTTAGGTCAAAGAGTGATTTGGGGGATTTCCCTATTTTGATGCCGAGATAGGTAATGTGGCTTTTTGGCCATCTGAATGGGAACGACTTCTGGAGATGTTTGATGACATTGCTCGGGATGTTTAGACTCAGTGCTTCGGATTTAGAGAGATTGATTTTAAAGTTGGACCATTGGCTGTATTCTTCTAGTGTGTTCATGAGGGCAGGGAAGCCTCTTTCCGGTCTGGACATTACTACCAACAAGTCATCCGCAAAGGCGGCAGACTTGTGGTGAATCCCCTGTAGGTTAATCCCCTCAATTCCCTGATTTTGTTGGATGGAGCATATCAATGGCTCCATTACCATGACAAAGAGTAGGGGGGACAAGGGGCAGCCCTGCCTGGTTCCATTCTTGATGTCGAAGGGGTCAGTCAGCGTGTTGTTTATTTTGATTCTGGCTGTGGGGGACGTGTACATCTGTAGTATTGCATGTATGACAGTCTGGGGAAAATGAAAAGCCTCCAACGTGCCCCGCAGGAAAGTCCAGTCCACCCTATCGAATGCCTTTTCGGCATCCGTTCCCAAGAGCACAAGGGGCAAGCTCCTAGTCCTAGCATATTGCATTAGATGAAGTAAGCGTAGCGCATTATCCTTCCCTTCTCTTCCCCGTATAAATCCGGATTGCTCCGGAGATATAAGGTCAGGAAGGATGTCCGCAACCCGGTTAGCGATTAAACTTGCGTAGATTTTTAGGTCCACATTCAAAAGCGAGATGGGCCTATAACTTCCACAGCTTTCCGGGTCCTTCCCTTCCTTATGAATTAATGATATGTGAGCTTCCAGAGCTTGTTTGGGAATAGAATCACCCAGAAGTAGAGCATTGCATGTTGCCAGGAGGTGGTCCCCCAAGATATCAAAGAATTTTTTGTAATATATGGTTGGTAGGCCATCTGGGCCCGGCGCTCTTCCCATGGGGCATCTGGACAAGGTGGACTGAACCTCAGCACGAGTAAATGGCTTTACCAGGGATTCTTGTTGTGCTTTGGAAAGTGTCGGGAGGTTTAGATTAGTTAGGTAGTTATGTATGCCGCGTTTCCTCCTATCGTTGTCTGTTGTTGACTCTTCTGGCCGGGATTGATATAGGCTCTTATAGAATTGTAAAAATTCATTTGAAATTTGTGAGTAATCCTGAGTGCGGTGTCCCTGTGGCGTCTTGAGTGTATGTATAAACGTGCGGGCTTGTCTTGTTTTGATTAGTGACATCATAAGTTTGGAGGCCTTGTCCCCATGTACAAATATGCGATTTTTCCAACTTAAGTGTAACTTGGCCGATTGTTTGTTGAGTATGTCTCTCAGTGCCACCCGTTTGGCAGTCAATAATTCTAAAGTCTGCTGAGATAGAGATTTTTTGTGTTGGGTTTCCAAAATGGTTATATCTTCATATAGATTTTGTAAGATTAGTTTCCTCTGTTTATTGAGGTGTGAGGAAATGGAAATCAGCTCTCCCCTTATGACCGCTTTATGTGCTTCCCACAGAAGTGGTGCTTTGACGTCTTGTGTCTTATTCTCCGCAAAATAGTTGCGGAGACAGTCAGAAATACGTTTCCTGTTGTCTTCTGAGGAGAGAACCGACTCATTTAACCTCCATGTACGGTGAATCAGGTATGCCTTCTGTAGTGTGAAACTTGCCGTGACATAACTATGATCAGAGTGTGGCGTAGATTGGATTATTGTGTCAGTGACGTTAGGTAGTATAAACCTAGGTAAAAAAATGTAATCTATCCTGTGATATGATTTGTGGGGGTGTGAGAAGAAGGTAAAATCTTTGGTTGTTGGGTGTTGTAGTCGCCAGACATCAGTCAGGGATAAAGAGAGGAGAGCAGTTTTGACTCGAGAAAGATCCCTGAGTGATATGTGGCTCTTTTTTGAGGTTGAGTCTAATTTTGGTTCCAGGGCTACATTAAAGTCTCCACAGAGTATTGGAATGCCTTCCGAAAAGGTCTTGAATTTTTTGAGTGTGGAAAGCAGCCATCTCACCTGCTTGACATTTGGAGCATAAATACTTCCCATCGTTACCATTGATCCCGCTAATAGGCCTTTAACAAAAATGGCTAGCGCTATCGACACCCCTTTAGTCCGTTTGTTTGGAGAGGGGGCATGAAACCACGTATTATAGTATGCTTTTTCAAAATTAGGAATTTTGCCTTTGCAAAAATGTGTTTCTTGTAGAAAGATAATGTCAATATGTTTCTTGTGAAAATTAGATAAAGTTTGTGCCCTTGGTATGGGGGAATTCAACCCATGAGCGTTAAAGCTTGTCACATTAAATACCTTATGTTGTGTCTGCATAGTGACGGTTGCAGAAGTATGACTCTTTTTCCGGTGGGATGAATGGACCAGACCAACGACCGAGCTGGGAAAGAGGGGAGCAGAAAAGGTGGGAGGTGGAGAAAAGATCAGATAAAGAACAAAATGTTAAAGACAACAATAACAACATTTTCAACATCTATATAAGAGTAGATACGCATCAAGAGGGAGCAGAAAGTATAGAGCCCCTAGTGTGACTTCATTCTTTCAACACGCATAAACAATGTTAGGCAATAGTAGGCTGGAGCCTAGGTCTTCTCACAGGCCTTGCTTTCTGAGTTCATCTGGAGCTTCTGTGCCGCGTTGCGTCTAGGCCTTTGGGCCTTCGGTATGACGCTGTGCCAGGGTGACGGCTCTGGAAGATGCTGGAGCGCAGATGCTGAACTATGGATTTCCAATTCAGGATACTTCTCCAAGGTAATCCCCAGGTCCTCGCAGATTCGCCTAATTTCGCCTGATGTTTTGCCTTGATAGTGTTTCCCCTGTGCTGTTATTGCAATGCCAAATGGATATAGCCAGCGGTATGGGAATTGGCGTTGGCGTAGCTCTTCTGTGAAGGGTTTCAGTATTCGCCTCTTGGTCAGAGTGGTGGCAGCTAGGTCTTGGAAAATCCTAATTTCGGATTCTTCATATTTTACGGTGCCAGCTTCCCTTGCTTTTTTGAGAATGAGCTCCTTAATACGGTAGTCCATGAAACGGCAGATGACATCTCTTGATGGTTCCCCTTGCCTAGGACGAGGTCTCAGAGATCTATGAGCTCTGACCAACTCTATCTGTGGTGCAGGGTCAGTGTCCATCAGATCAGAGAAGATGCTTAGAAGGGCTGGGGTCAGGGCTTCATTTACTACCGTTTCTGGCAGGCCTTTTATTCTAAGATTGTTCCGCCTCTCCCTATTTTCGTGATCCTCCAAAATAGTATGTATTTGGTTGACATTATCTTCTTGTTGGTGAAGACAGGAGATGATGGCGTTGGATGTTGTGGTGATCGTGGCCTGGGAAGCTTCCAGCGTTTCCACCCTGTGTCCTATCTGGCCAATATCCTGTTTGATGTGAGTGAGCTCCTTCACTACCGGTTCCAAGGCTTTGTTGAGAATCCGTTTGATAAAGGACCTGGAGATAGGGAGGCTTTTGCTAGAGTCCATGTCTTCTGCGTCACTGGCGTCATCCTCCGTTTCTTGTGTGGTGTTAGCAGATGAATTTTGAAGACAGTCAGTTCCTACCTCCGCTGGCAGGAGATGTTTTTTGAGAAACTTATCAACATCTGCTTGGGTCGTGGTCGCCGCTGGTTTAGGCAGAGCACTGGCCATTTTATTACCGAATTTGACCATGTCGAAGTCAGCTCTTATGATATTATATTACTTCAAGTATAATGGGGGTCCGGTCTCTCCGCTCCCTCTGAGCAGTGTGGGGTGCACCACTTTACATGCCCCTGCGAGGGGGGGGGGGAGTATCAGAAGGACTGTGCTTTTTTATATGTGGGACCACTTGGGTGTCCTCTGTGCACTCTCTTCTGTATGTTCCCGTCAGCAGCCCCTGAGTCCAGGAAGATAGCTCCGGGTCTGGGAATATTACTAGAGAGCCCTGTTTGTGGCCCTTAATACAAGAGTCTCATCCCAGGCTGACCCTCTGGTGGTGGATAAAGGCGTGGGGTGCCTCTTGATACGTTATGAATGTGTCCCTTATGCTGTGAGAGGGGGGCCTTCGGTTCAGGAGTCCCCCGGGCTCCCCTATCTGGTTCCTGTGTGCAGCTTCACCACGGGCCCAGGTCTGGCAACCTTCTGACTCCCTGGCAGGTGTGCGGCTTTCTGCTGTGGGAGCGGGGGTGGGGGGGGAGAAGAGAGACGCCGACCCGGTGTATAAAGGTCATGGCGGGTTATATTTCGGCCTCTCCTGGGGCTCCCTGGGTGGGCGCGCGGGCGCGAGAGGACGTCCGAAGTCGCTGAGATGGTCACTTACCCCCCGAACTCCTCTCCGGTCCCGGCAGGGTATTTCAGAGCGCCACCGTCAGCTATCGCGGGGTTTCCGGTCGGGACCTCGGATCTCCCAGCGGCCTCCGGAGGACCCGACGCGTCTCACCGCCCTCCCCGCACCGGCCCTTCCAGTCTGACGTCCGGGCAGACTGCCGTCTCCTCTCCGCTCCCTGGTGATCACCCAGTCCGTGGTCCGCAGCTGCGTGTTAGTCGCACCTGCCTCTGGTCTGCGGGATCCGGAGGGGGGGTTCTGGATTCCAAGATGGCGGCGGTCTCCCTCCTCCTTCACTCTGACTGCCGGATTTGCTGGTTTGTGAGGCCGATTCTGAGGGGCAATGCAGCGGTTCAGTGCGGTCCCAATCTGTTCTGCCTGGGTCCCCTGCCGCCGTCTGGATCGCCTCTGCCCAGGCACTCCTCGCCCCCAGTAGCGTTACTTCTTAGGCCCTGCGGCCTGACGCGTGGTTCCCAGCCTCAGCCTCCAGGAGCCTCCACGGGGTCCCAGCACCAATGCAGCTGTTTAATTTAAGGTCACCTTCTGTCCGCCTAGTCTCCGCAGCATGGGTGGAGGGTCTTAGGCTGACTATTAACAGCTGGGGGTCTGGATGCTCTCAGATGGTCAGGAGCTCCTTCATGCACGTCTGCTGCTGACCGCGGCCATTTTGGACTCCCCAGCCCCCATTATTTTGAATAGAAGCAAATTGGTGGAAGTTTGCGGTGTCTCGACCCCGTCAATCCGAAATTGATAGCCTATCCTGCATCATTAATATCATAAGGCCGGAGAACCCCTTTACGTCGATCTGACCTAATGGGGAATTCCAATCAAGACATAGCCAATCTGTTCATATAATTTGTATTCATGGCTTCTCTCTATTTTTCAGGTATATAAAATAATATTAAAATCCAGTTTTTATGGTTAGATGGAAAGTCACCACTAGGGTGTTAGCTAAAAAATGGTATCAAGTTGGTGACCAGTATTTTACATTTTTATAACATAGTGTTAATGGGAAGATGGTGATTAATACATCATTAACCAATGTGTTAATATTGATCATTAGGAAGCATAGGTGACAATAGATGAGAGAAGCCCATGAAGACATTATAATTAGGTGCATGTCCAACCTGGAAATGTATAAAATTGAGATTATTTAGGGGAAATAATGTACATATATGGGGTGTCTTGGTTATACTGTAACTAAATACAGTTCCTGATAAGATGGGTATCTGAATCCTAAATTTGCATAAGGAATAGATGCAAGAAATTTAGCGCAGATTCCATTTTTGCGAAATACTGAATGTAGGAAAAATATTGCTGCTTGTAATTTTGGCAAGTTTGGAAAGGTTTATGTTGAATGGTGAGTGCACCTGAAATACAGCCACTGTGCTTATGGTATCTTAAAGGGAACCTGTCACCAGATTTAACCTCTATAAGCTGCAGCCACCACCAGTGAGCTCTTATATATAGTATTCTAGAATACTGTATATAAGAGCCCAGGCCGCGCTGTATAACGTAAAAAAAAGGATTTATTATACTCATCTAGGGGGTGATTCGGTCAAATGGTTGTCGCTGCTTTCCGATCCGGCGGCTCCTCTCTGGGGCAATCACCATCCTTCTTCTTCCCAGACCAGTATGGATGACATGTCCTACGTCATCCACACAGGCCAGCATTACGGTCCTGTGCAAGCGAACTTTGATCTGCCCTGCTGAGGGCAGATCAAATTATTATAGTGTGCATGCACGGGCGGTCTTTCATCTTTCCTCAAGCCTGCGCATTACAGTACTTTGCTCTGTTCTCAACAGGGCAGATCAAATTGCGCCTGCGCAGGACTGCAATGCTGGCCTGTGTCGAATACATAGGATGAATGAATTGGAGTAGAAGGAGGACAGCAATCGACGCAGAGAGGAGGCGCTGGACCAGAGAGCAGTGACACCCATCAGACCAGGGAGCAGTGACACCCATCGGACCGAACCGCCTCCTAGGTGCGTATAATAAAAGTAATTTTTACGTTATACAGTGCGACCTGGGTTTTTACATATTTTTATTCTGGAATGCTGTATATAAGGGCCCACTGGTGGTGGCCGCAACTTATTTGGGCCAAATCTGGTCACAGGTTCCCGTTAAAATCCAACATGCCCAATTCCTGCCATTCAGTGTCAGAAATCAGGACCCATCCACATGAGATCATGGACTAATCTCTGTTGTTGTTGGCGAGTTCAGACATCATTTACTTCTTGTGTTCTGGTTGAATTCCAAACCCTAAAACAGAAATGCTGCATACTGTGCCGCCATTGTTTCATTCGCCAGCGTTGCAACGGACGGGGACCTTTCCCCAGCTATTCTATATCCAGCCCTAAACCTACCAATTCACTCAGGTCTAATCTAACCATGCGGCATTTCAGAATATCTCTCTGATATGTCTGTTTGCATATTATTTATAAGATGACATTATAAACTACTATTGGGAGGTTTTAGTCTTGGTTGGTCAGGTCCATACGAAGGATCCGTTGAAGTTGAATAGATATCCGACATATTACTCCTCCCGGACTTACTACACATCTCTTTATGCCCCGTCCTGCACTGAGGGGATGAAGTTACTCTTATGAAGGGCTACTGCAATGTCTGGATATAAACACCCCTTTATGGTAAAACCTTTCCCGTCTGATTTCTTTTTGCTTTTTGTATGTTATTTTTGCACTGCGGACGTCTCCGCAGTTCCTTTTGTATGATGTGTAATGTCATTGTTTTCTCCAAAGATTCTCATCCGCAGAAGTTTATTCCTTGCGTTACAGGGCTTCTAGGCATTAAACTAAATCCAGTCTGTATTTCTGTTTTACAGATGCAATCCTTGCTATTAAATAAGGCTTTTCTGATATTTTAATAAATCTTCTTGTACTCTACCTTGTGGTTTTTGGAGTTTCTCCAGTCATTGCATAAAGTGTTAAGATAAGATAAAGATAACTTTTTTAGCTTTTTCCCTTAAAGCCTAGGTCACACGTAGCGACGCAGCAGCGATCACGACGACGATCTGACCTTATCAGGATCGCTGCTGCGTCGTTACATGGTCGCTGGTGAGCTGTCAAACAGGCAGATTTCACCAGCGACCAGTGACCAGCCCCCAGCCAGCAGCTACGCGTGGAAGCGATGATGCTCTTGGTAACTAAGGTAAATATCGGGTAACCAAGCAAAGTGCTTCGCTTGGTTACCCAATATTTACCTTGGTTACTAGCGCACACTGCTTAGCGCTGGCTCCCTGCACTCGTAGCCAGAGTACACATCGGGTTAATAAGCAAACCGCTTTGCTTATAGTTACCCGATGTGTACCTTGGCTACGAGTGCAGGGAGCAGGCAGCCGGCTTCAAAAAGCTGCGGACGCTGGTAACCAAGGTAAATATCGGGTAACCAAGCCTTTGCTTGGTTACCCGATATTTACCTTGGTTACTTACGTCCGCAGAAGCCGGCTCCCTGCTCCCTGCACATTCAGTTCGTTGCTCTCTCGCTGTCACACACAGCGATGTGTGCTTCACAGCGGGAGAGCAACGACCAAAAAATGGTCCAGGACATTCAGCAACAACCGGCGACCTCACATCAGGGGCCAGGTCGTTGCTGGATGTCACACACAGCGACATCGCTAGCAAGGGCGCTGCTACATCACAGAAAATGGTGACTTAGCAGCGACGTCGTCGTCGCTGTCCTTGTGTTTGACATGACCATTATGGCCTATTCTTGGGCATAAACGATGCTAGAAAACAGACTGCCGATCACCCAACAAATGAGCAAAATATTGATTTCTCAACAAAATTATTTTTAATATGCTATAGCTGTAGATAAGAAGCCATGGACTGCAGAACTAAATTGTATAGACTGATCTATTACAGCTAAGCAAAATTTCCAAAAACTAAACATAGGGTTCTTAGTTAAAGGGAATCTGTCAGCAGGTTTTTGCTACCTCATCTGAGAGCAGCATAAGGTAGCTAAAGAAACCCTGAATCCAACGATGTGTCACTTACTGTGTTCAATAGTTGCTACCCAATTACAGTTCTTAGAGGTAGTATGTAACAGAGATCAGAAAGCAAACCCCGCCCACACTATAGATTTCTATGTACATTGTCTATTGACAGTGAGCTGCTAATCAGTGTTGGTGGCATGATCAGTCAATAATCTTATGCTGATAAATCTCTCATTGTATAGAAACAAAACCACACAGCTGTAAGGAGGTGCAAGGCTCAGTCCACCCCAGACCTACAGACTGACTGAGGTGTGTGGAGGAAGCCTTACATCAGGGGATTAGTGGGCCCTAAGGGCCAATCCTCTCTTGCAGGCCTCTGCAGAAACTATCCCTCACGCGCACCGGGGATGTATTTGCACAGGCACCGAATTATGGGTGGCGCTGTGCATCACCTCACTAGCGTCATGATAATACCCGCCCATAATCTCGTGCCTGCGCAAATACATCCCCGGCGCTAGACTTCGGCATCAGCATGGAGGATGACAAGAACGTCGTCACCAATGCAAATCAAGAAGGGACGGAGTACAGCGACAGGAGGGGGAAACAAAGGAGAAATAGAGTCCGCCCATAAGGCCCACTGAAATAATTTACATACGAAAAGGTAATATTTTATAAAGTTGTTTTGGAGGTCTGAAAAAGGGGCCAGCAACAATGCGCACCTTCATAGAATGCAGTCCAGGAGCTGCAGAAGGTGGTATTTTTAGTTGCATAGGGTAAAACAGGTGACAGGTTCCCTTTAACCGCCGGCCGCACTGCAGCCTATTAACCCCTGAAACCACAGCCACTACTGCCTGCCAGCCTGGCGTCAACACAGTCACTGGTGGACACAGACAGAACAGGGCCCTTGTGCAAGAAAAATGCATGGGCCCTTTGCAGCCTAAGAGCTCATAAAAATGCAAAATTTCACCTGCTTTGGAGGTGGAAATTGACCCCCTTACCTCTTGGGTCCTTGTGCGGCCGTACAGGTTGCACCAATGATATGTCCGCCCCTGCACACAGCCCAATAAGTGACATATTACTGAAATCAGTGACTCGAGGCTGAGTCTACCTAAGGTTACTCTCAGATTACATAGCAAAAACCTGCTGACTGATTTCCTTTAACATTATGATCAAAATGTATTAAGACCACTGCCACATCATGGCAAACTTCCTAGTGGGTACCATGCTGCAAGTACTACCTCAGCAATTCTGAACCAGCAGGGTTAGAGACTCTGGTGCCCCACTGCACCCATGCTGCAAGACAAAAAGCTGAGAACAAAATAGGAAGGATCCCTCTTGTAGTTTCCTGCTAATTTTTAAAACACATAGGCAAAATGGGAGAAGTTCTGGTACCAAGAAGAACAAAAAATTGAGAAGATAGACAATGCAAAATGCTATGCCTGTAGAAAAAAAAAACAAACCAAGAACCGCACATACCCAAATACTATACATTGATCTTTGCAGTTAAAGAGAACTTGGGGAGATAAGGTATGCACACCAGTGACTATGTAAGGGGAATACATGAAATAGCAGAAACTGCTGTGTGAATACTGACTTGAAAAATCCAATAGCTATATGCAAGAGTGAATGTGTGAAAAATGGAATCTCCATGACTGCCATGAACATATGAATCAAGAGAAATTTAGCTACTGAATTGATCAATGCAATAGAGCCCCAACACTACGCCAAAGTATTTAAAAAAATTGAGAAGATAGACAATGCAAAATGCTATGCCTGTAGAAAAAAAAAAAAACAAGAACCGCACATCCAAATACTATACATTGATCTTTGCAGTTAAAGGGAACTTGTCACCAGTTGTGGGGCCTATAAGCTGTGGCCACCATCAGTGGGCTCTTATATACAGCATTCTAACATACTGTATATAAGAGCCCAGGCCGCTGTGTAGAACATAAAAATCACTTTATAATACTTACCTAAACGGTCGCTGCGGTGGAGTTGGGTCATATGGGTGTCTCCGCTATCCACACTGAGGAGGCACATAGTAACCTCCTCCGGGAGTTAAAACAGGGAGGATTGGGACAGGCTTATGGCTGCACAGTTATGATAACCATCTCTCCAATCTGTGTTTTGGTAGCCACACTGGTAACATGTGCAGCTGGCTGAGTCGTATGGGGGCGGCTTCTCAATTGGTACTTCTGGATGGATAGAGGCAGGAGTGGGCAGGGTCAATTTGGGGGCTGTGGGGGATAGCTCTACTAACTGTGATGTGGATGCTTGTACAGAGGGAACCAAGGCTGGTGTGGGCAGTACAGAAAGACCTAAGGGATTTTGGCCAGGGGATGGGACTGTAACATCTGTGAGTAGCTCCAGGACTTGTCCAGGATCAGGCTGCGAAGTGGCAACAAAAAAACCTTCTCGAGTGCTCCTAAAACCATCCCCAGACTTGGGTGACCTATATGAAAACACAACATCCCCTTGCTCATCTTCATCTTTAACCTCAATATATCCTTTTGATAGCAATATCTGTGTTATTCTGCTAAACAATTCAGCATCAATTAACAATTTCTTGTTACCTTCAGGCCTCTCAGCTTTCTGTCTGAACATTTTTGCTATCTTGGTGGTGTCCGGATTACACTAATTTATGACTATGCGGCGTGCGTTAGAGTCCGGCCGGCACCTAAGGCTCCACCTCTATACTAGCTGCTTCCTCAGCTATATAGTAAAAAGGGTATCCCGTGATATGGAGGAGGGGTACAAAATGTATTCCCTCCAGACTTGATCAGCTGCACCAATTTATTGTCCTAATCCTTATCTTCGATCACAGGTATGTATCCCATGAAAGGAGTAGGACGTACAAAAATGTACATGCATATACAAGAATGTCCCGACCTCCGGACTGGTCAACTGTATCAAATTTAATGTCCTAATCCCTATCTTCAGTCAAGGGAACCCCCCCCCCGCGTCTTTAATTACAGACCAGGTCAGTCTAACCAGCTATATCCGGCCACCACCGTCTTTCCTGCCCTAACAACCGTCCTCTGGATCCCGTGTGACACTCAATCCGCACCTCAGGGCTGGGATCGTGCTACTGAGCCCCAGCGGGCATCACCCCCAAGTCACAATCAGATACCTTTTAACACTGATAAGGATACACAGCCCGTCACCCCCTCCTCTCCAAGCCAACCACAACGGCAGTGAATACACAGTATGTAACACCTACCGAGTTGGAGATGATCAGTCTAATTGGAGCGGAGGGAGATCTCAGTCCGCGAAGTCCAAAGCATCGGTATTTCCAGGTCGGCAATGAGTCCATGGAAGGGCTCCACGTTGGTGCGCCAAACTGTCAAGGTAGAGATTTTGGGTAAAGATAGCTAATGGTATCTTCACACAGGGTATCCAGAGACCAGTGCCGTATTAGCTGTATATCAGTGCCGATATTAATGAATCAGACAATGACCACACAGACATGTTCTCTCATTGAGCCAGCATCACCAACTGAACTCGTATAATCTATATCCCAGATTTTAGTATTACATTTCAACCTTCAGACATATACAAAAAGTATCAATCTGTTTTCTCTCACACATTGAAACTGCATAGGGAGGGTTGGGGAGTGTAGGTACCCACATTTCATCCCATAGATGGCGCATTCCTTCTTTGTGTGGAACTACTGATAAGCACAAATACTTTCTTTGTTCATTTTTCGTACATCTGTTCACTTATCCTTGGTAACCCCTTCATGACTATACAGCTTAGAATTATATTATGGGTCTATGCGATGGCTACATAGACAGACAGATAATTATGCTACTACATCTATATTTTGATTATTTACATACACAGATATTCTTATTACGTTTAAACAAACAAGCTATAGCTTAGGCCACCTCCACACACTCACCGACATTGAGGTCCTGCGCAGGCGCACTTTGATCTACCCTGAGCAGGGCAGATCAAAGTATTGTAGTGCGCCTGTACAAGACTGGTGAGTGTGGATGACGTAGGACGCGTAATGCACACAAGCTTCAGAAGGAGGATGAAGATGGCCAAAAGAAGAGGCCCAAAGAACGGAGACACCCTTATGATCCAACTCCACCGCAGGGACCGTTTAGGTGAGTATTATAAAGTGTTTTTTATGTTCTACATGCTGGCCTGGGCTCTTATACACAGCATGTTAGAATGCTATATATAAGATCCCACTGGTGGTGGTTGCAGCTTATAGGCCCCAAACCTGCTGACAGGTTCCCTTTAAGCAAAATTTATAAAACTGAACATAAGGTTCTTAGTAACAGACTTTGTGAAAGGTGAATGTTCTAAGATCCATACCCTTGGTCTAAAGCCTGCTTTACACGTTGCAATTCCGCATACAATATCGTATGCGATTTGCAACGCCCCCATCGTATGTGCGGCACGTTCAATTTGTTGAACGTGCTGCACCGACGATTCACCCCCATCACACGTACTTACCTACCATACGACCTCGATGTGGGCGGCGAACGTCCACTTCCTGGAGTGGGAGAGACGTTCGGCGTCACATCGACGTCACGCGGCAGACAGCCAATAGAAACGGAGGGGCGGAGATGAGCGGGACGTAAACATCCCGCCCACCTCCTTCCTTCCGCATTGTCGGTGGGAGCTGCGGACTGAGGTAAGCTGTCATTCAATGTTCCCGGGGTGTCACACACTGCGATGTGTGCTGCCTCGGGAACATTGCATAACCTCACATTCATTTTTTGAGGAATGAACGACGTGCATGCGATGAACGGATTTTCGTTCAATCGCAATTGCACGGAGGTTTTACACGCTACAATCATACTTACGATGCCGGATGTGCATCACTTACGACGTGACCCCACCGACACATCGTAAGATTTATTGTAGCGTGTAAAGCGGGCTTTAGATCAATGCTTAAAGGGGTGGTTCACCCATATTTTTTATTGTCTAGATCGATATTATATTGAGAAACAATGTTTCTCTCAAATATCTTGTGTTGTCAATAGTGCCTGTGAAAGGCGCTATTGCAGACCGCTGCTCCCCATCCAGTGACGTACCCGTCCAATGCTGCCTCACAATGCTGCACATCCGTGCAGCCGGCTACATTCTGAGCCCATCTGCTCCCTGCTCCTCCTCCCTCACAGCACGTCTCTTGCTTGCAGCGTTCTGCGAAGAGGAAGGAGGGAGGGTGGAGCAGGAGACGCGCCGTGCTGTGCTAGGAGGGAGGAGGGAGGGGGGAGCAGGAGATGCGCCGTGCTAGGAGGGAGGAGGGAGGGGGAGCAGGAGACGCGCCGTGCTGTGCTAGGAGGGAGGAGGGAGGGGGGAGCAGGAGATGCGCCGTGCTAGGAGGGAGGAGGGAGGGGGGAGCAGGAGATGAGCCGTGCTAGGAGGGAGGAGGAGGGGGGAGCAGATGGGCTGTGACAGCGGTGAAACACCGCTCACAGCTCAGAGTCTGGAAGACTGTAGCTGGCCGCACGGATGTGACATGGCAGCATTTGACGGGTACGTCACTGGACGGGGAACAGCGGTCTGCAATAGCGCCTCTCACAGGCACTATTGACAACACAAGGTATTTGAGAGAAACATTGTTTCTCAATATAATATCGATCTAGACAATAAAAAATATGGGTGAACCACCCCTTTAAGATTTGGATGTGCAGTTCATGTCTTTTTCTACAGCTCTGCTCTTTTTTTTTTATTTTCCTTGGTACCAGTGTGACGCCCTGGACCCCAGGGGTCACAGGTCACAACACTCACCACATACACCCCCACACTAGAAAGGTACCACCAGTCAACCACAAAGACCTGATTACCTCCCTCAGTGTTAGACAGGCACACCAGGTGGGCGGGGTCAGGCGGAAAAACACGCCCCCCGAGGAGTCTGCTGGCCTGAGGCAGGAAAACAGAAAACAGTCGAGTTCAGACAGTGAGTCAGTACAGACAGACGGTTCAAACAGTCAGACAGGCAGACGGCAGTGGCCGCCTGCAGGAGACCGGGAATACGACCAGCGGAACCGTAAGGGACCGGGACAGGGTAGTGGCCCGCCGGAACTGAACCGCGGAGCTAACAGGATACCGGAGCACCAGGCAGGGTACTCAGACCCCAACTAGGCTATATGCCACCACCATAGTCAGATTAACTGATTGTGGTCTGGACCTCAGGGGTTCATTCCCATCAAAGTCCCGATTGAAGGCAACAGCCCAACCCGTCCGGATAGTAGCCACCGCCAGAGGCCAGAGATCCAAGGGCCAGCGTCTGCGTGCAACACGACACATACACGCCGGGAGCAGACTACCAGTGCCCAGGCACAGTGGTCACACTACAATCACAGGTGCAGGAGAAAGGCGGACATTGCTAACCCAACTAGGAAGCTGCAGCCAGCTGCGGGCCCCGTTCATTCCTCCGTTTGGTTTACCAGTGACTCTGTGTGGTTTAATCGTGAGTACAACAGTGCCATCAGGCACCGCGCTGCACTGCAACACTGCGCCCTGCACCCCTGCCCACAGCCCGACCGGGCCCCGGGACCAACATCCCTTACCCACGGAGGGGTCAACACCTAGCTGCGCCACAACACAGCTACTTGCATTTCTAAACGCATGTTTTTGGCTTAATTGATTTGACCAAAGTTGCCTTTTTCAGAACTTTAGTGCTGAAAACGCATGCGTTTTTAGCGCTTTTTGCATGTTTTTTCCCCTGCGTTTTGACAGATGCGTTTTGAACATCAAGACACTGCTAAATAAAGTTTAAACAGTCAAACATAATGAAAAAAGAGAAAAAAAAGGATCATATCTATATTAATGGGAAAAATAATGAAAATAGATATATTTCATTAAATTATAGCGGTAATATACATTTTATCGCTAAAATAGCAATGAATGCATATTTTTCTTAAATTTAATTGTCGGACTATGTGTGTGTGTAAAGGGACATATCAAATCATTATTTTGATGTCCAAAAAACATGCGTTTTGGTAGTCCAAAACGCATGTTTTCTGCACTGAAAAAGCAGGTAAAACGCAGGAATTTGAAGGAATCTTGGTTTTTGCCATTTCACATTGACTTCAATGTTACCAAAATGCATCCAAAATGGCAAAAACAACTGACATGCTGCTTCTTTGAACGCATGGTTTTTGCCACAAAATATGCAAATTAAACGCAGCGTTTAGAAACGCAAAGTGCGGTCTAGGAATCCCCATTTTCCATAGACTTTACTGTGAAATCAAAATGCATGCCTTTTGGCATGAAAAAGGTGCTTCTCAAAACGGACCTAAAAAGCACCTAAAACGCAGGTGGAAACGCAAAGTGCGGTCTCAGCCTAAGAAAAAATGGACAGTACAATTTGTTGTGCAATTTCTCCTAAGTATGACGATACCCCATGTGTGATGAAAACTACTGTTTGGGCGCACAGCAGGTCTTGGAAGGAAAGGAGCGCCATTTGACTTTTGGAATGCAAAATCAGCTGGAATAGATAGCAGACACCATATTGCATTTGCAGAGCCCCTGCTGAGCCTGAAAAGTGGAAACTAGTCACAAGTGAATCCATTTTGGAAACTAGACACCTCAAGAAATTTATCTAGATGTTTGGTGAGCACCTTGAACCCTAATTTGCTTTACAGAATTTTATAATGTTGAGCTGTGAAAATGAGAAAAAATAAATGTTTACCACAAGCATGTTGCTTTTGCACCAACTTTTTTATTTTCACAAAGGTAACAGGAGATAATTTGCTGCCAATTTCTCCTGAGTATGATGATACCCCATATGTGGTGGAAAATTAATGTTTGGGCGCACAGCAGGGCTTGGAAGGAAAGGAGCGCCATTCGACTTTTGGAACTCAAAATTGGCTTGAATTAATAGCAGATGCCATGTGCGTTTGCACAGCCAATAATGTGCCTAAATAGTTCAAACCCTCTACAAGTGACCCCATTTTGAAAACTAGATCCCTCAAGGAATTAATTTAGAAGAGTGGTGAGCACCTTGAACCCACAGATGCTTTACATAATTTTATAATATTAAGTCTTGAAAATGAAAAAAAAAAAACATTTTTTCCCACATACATATTGCTTTTGCCCCCAAATTTTCATTTTCACATGGGTAAGAGAAGAACATGAAACAAGTGCAGTTTCTCCTGAGTACACCAATACCACATTTGTGGTGGAAAACTACTGTTTGGGAACAAGACACAGCTCAGAAGGGAAGGAGCGCAATTTTGGCTTGAATAGATTGCAGAAGCCATGTCACATTTAAAGAGCCCCTGACATGCCAAAACAGCATAAACGCCGACAAATGTCTCGATTTTTGAAACTACATCTCTCAAGCAACTCATCTAGGGGAATAGGGAGCATTTTTAATCCTCAAGCGACTCAGAAAATTAATTTACATAAGGCTAAGTAAATGAAAAATTTTAATTTTTTTTTTTCACTAACATGTGGCTTTGGTCAAAAGTGTTGGATTTTAAAAAGGGGAAAAAGGAGAAAATGAATTGTACAATTTGTTACGCAATTTCCCCTGACTACACCCCATATGTGGTCAAAAACTACTTTTGAGGCACAGTGCAAAGTCAGAAGGGAAGGAGTGCCATACTGTAGTGCAGTGTTTGCTGTTATTGTTTGTGGGTGTCATGTCACATTGGCAGAGCTCTTAAGGTGCTACAACAGCAGAACACCCCATAAGTGACCCCATTTTGGAAACTACATTTGTCAATGAATTTATCTAGGGGTTGAATGATCATATTGACATCACAGGTGCATCACAGACTTTTATACCATTGGGCAGTGAACAAACATTAATTACATTTTTGTCACAAAAATATTGTTTTATTGCCAGATTTTACATTTTCACATTCGGGAATGGGTAAAAATGGCATCAAAACTTGTCACACAATTTTTGCTGAATGTGGCAATACCCCATACATGGCAGTATAGTACTGCTTAGCCACATGGTGAGACTTGAAGGCAAGGAGCGCGATTTGGCTCTTTGAGAACACATTTTTGTAAAATAGTTTGCAGACTCTCTACAGAGCCCCTAAGTGCCGTAAGAGCAGAATTGCCCCGTCAAGTGGTCCCATTTTGGAAATTACACCTCTCTGGGAATTCATCTACAAGTGTCATGACAATTTTGACTCCATGGGCGATTTCCAGAAACAAACACGTAGTGCAACTTGCTAAGTGAAAATTAGAAATCTGCCATTGTAGTACCCAATCACTGTAGTTTTCAAGTACATTGTAGTGCCCAGAACATTGCGCCCAGCTCGTGCTTCACGAGACACAGACTCAGTAAATGATGTGGGCTCTTATTGCTACAGTACACTGTGGGGCTCTGAAAGGAAGGGGACATTTGGATTTGGGAGTGCAGAATTCATTGGTTTTCTGTCACGGCGGGGATCAAAAGCCATGGGAACTCACTCAATTTCCATTGACAAGTGATGGACCTGAGTGAGGACATGTTGGTTTTTTTTTGTTGATTGAGTTGATGCTTTTATTAGTAGCATTTTATGTAAACTTTTGGAACACATTTTTCCTGTCACTGAGCACTTACATCTGGGTTTTCATCTAAATCTCCGAATGACGTGAATCAGATGAAACCCCCAAGGGATCCATTCACTATATTGAGGCATTAATAAGTATAATAAGTACTCAGGGTTACATCTGGCTTCTGTTTAACGGTGTGCGTTTTTTCAGAAGTGCACAAAACTGTGGTCGACACCGCTTTTATGCGCGCCAAAAAAGACGGACACCACCGGTAACCACCGAGTTACAGTCCAGAGAATCCAAAATTACTTCCTGTGCCACATTATATTGAATGTTCTATTGTGGGTTTTGTCTGAATCACATATTTCAGAGATTGACATGGAAACCCTGGTGTAAGCACTCAGCGGAGAGCACATGATAAATGTAGACGAGCCTTACTACGATCATTGGAAAGCAGAATAAACAAATGAAAAGCAGTTCAAAAATTGGTTTTATTTATTTTTTACATTGTTCTTCATACAGTATAAGTGATAAGTCAGCTTTTTTCTTTGTGCCACTGTGATTAAAGCGATACCAGATTGATATTTTTTTTTATATTTTGCCATTTTTAATCAATAAAACTATTTTAAAGAAAAAATAATAGTTTTTTCATCGCTATATTCTGAGAGCTATACCTTTTCAGTTTTCCATTTACAGAGTCATATGAGGGTTTGTTTTCTGCATGTTGTGTTGACAATTTTATTGCTACTATTTTGGGACATACAACAATTTTTGATTGCTTTCTATTCCAATTATTGGAAGGCAGAATGAACAAAAACAATCAATTCAGGAGTTGTATTTTTTATGCTGTTCACCATGTAGTAAAATTGATAAGACAGCTTTATTCTTTGTGTCGGTACCATTACAGCGATATTACATTTATATTTTTTTTTATGTTTTGCTTCTTTAACACCATAAAAACAATTTTATAGAAAAATATTTTTTTTTTGCATTGCTGTATTCTGAGAGCTGTAGCTTTTTATTTTTTTCACTGACTGAGCTGAGTGGTGTTTTGTTTTTTGCTCAATAAGCTGATGTTTTCAGCTATATAATTTTCATTTATATACAACTTTTTTATTGCATTTTATTTCACTTCTTTGAGTCATATGATGAAAAAGCAGTTTTATAAACTGGGTTGGTCCGGATGTAGCGATGACAAATACCGTATGTGTATTTTTGTACATAAATATACATATACAGTATATATATATATATATATATATATATATATACTGTATATTTTTTATATATATATATATATATATATATATATATACACACACACACTACCGTTCAAAGGTATGGGATCACCCAGACAATTTTGTCTTTTTCATCAAAAATCATACTTTTATCTATCAAATGAGATGCATAATGAATAGAAAATGTAGTCCAGACATTGACAAGGTTAGAAAGAAATAATTATTTTTCCTTGAAATAATAATTTTCTCCTTCAGACTTTGCTTTCGGCACAGAATGCTCCTTTGCAGCAATTCCAGCTTTGCAGACCTTAGGCATTCTAGCTGTTAATTTTCGGAGGTAATCTGGGGATATTTCACCCCATGCTTCCCCCCCCCCTTCCACAAGTTGGACTGGCTTGATGGGCACTTTTTGCACCATACGGTCAAGCTGCTCCCACAACAGCTCAATAGGGTTGAGATCTGGTGACTGGCTGGCCACTCTATTAGGCCCCTTTCACACATCAGTGATTCTGGTACGTTTGTGCTTTTTTTTAAACGTCCCAGAATCACTGACATACGCAGACCCATTATAATGAATGGGTCTGCTCACACGTCAGTGATTTTTCACTGCACGTGTCTCCGTGCGGCGTACCCGCGTGTGCGTGATTGCTGCACGGAGACATGTCCATTTTTTTCTGGCATCACTGATGTTCCACGGACCACGCAGTGGTGTGGTCCGTGAAACACGTGCCAGAAAAAAACGTGCATTTAAAATAATAAACATTTTAACTCACCCGGCGTCCAGCGATGTCCTCTGCAACCCGTTCTCCCTGCTGCTTCTAAGCCGGCTGATTACTGTCGCGCATATTCATTATGCGCGACACAGCCGACCCGGAAGCAGCTGCTGCGGGGGTCACCGCCGGCCGGATGCTGCGTCGCGGGAGCGATCAGCACCATGGACAGCGGGAGCGGGCGCAGGTGAGTTGATTTCTAAGTGCAATCACGGGCCACGGAGAACGGAGCCCGGATGATTCACGGCACACGCAGGGACATGTGCGTGTTTTACACGCCAGTGAAAAACGTCACTGTTTTTCACTGACGTGTGAAACGGGCCTTACAGATAGAATACCAGCCGCCCGCTTCTTTCCTAAATAGTTCATGCATAATTTGGAGATGTGCTTTGGGTCATTGTCCTGTTGCAGGATGAAATTGGATCCAATTAAGCGCTGTCTACAGGGTATGGCATGGCGTTGCAAAATGGAGTGATAGCCTTTCTTATTCAAAATCCCTTTTACCTTGTACAAATATCCCACTTTACCAGCACCAAAGCAACCCCAGACCATCACATTACCTCCACCATGCTTGACAGATGGCATCAGGCACTCTTCCAGCATCTTTTCAGTTGTTCTGCATCTCACAAATGTTCTTCTGTGTGATCCAAACACCTCAAACTTCGATTTGTCTGTCCATAACACTTTTTTCCACTCTTCCTATGTCCAATGTCCGTGTTCTTTTGCCCATAATAATCGTTTCCTTTTATTAGCCAGTCTGAAATATGGCTTTTTCTTTGCCACTCTGCCCTGAAGGCCAGCATCCCGGAGTCGCCTCTTCACTGTAGATGCTGACACTGGTGTTTTGCAGGTACTATTTAATGAAGCTGCCAGTTGAGGACCTGTGAGGCATCGATTTCTCAAACTAGAGACTAATATTCTTGTCTCATTGCTCAGTTCTGCAGCGCGGCCTCCCACTTCTCTTTCTACTCTGGTTAGAGCCTGTTTGTGCTCTCCTCTGAAGGGAGTAGTACACACCTTTGTAGAAAATCTCCTGTTTCTTGGCAATTCCTCGCATGGAATATCCTTCATTTCTAAGAACAAGAATAGACTGTTTGCAGCCAGAATAGTCATTTACCACATTAACAATGTACAGAGTGTATTTCAGTTTAATTTAATGTTACCTTCATTGAAAACAAATGTGCTTTTCTTTCAAAAATAAGGAAATATCTAAGTGACCCCAAACATTAGAACGGTAGTGTGTGTGTGTATATATATATATATATATATATATATATATATATTACAGGATATATATATATATATATACATACGTGTAGATACATATATATTTTCTTTACATATATACATATATATTTTCAGTGCTGTAGTGCACATTGAGTGCTAGCTTTTTTGTTTTTTCTTCATTGAATTGGTCGGTGGCTGACCCCCACCTTGCTATGCACCCCAATTTGGGATGTATTCCACCTGTCTAGATTTTGGCGATTGGTGACTGTTCACATTCAGTCATCAGACCCTGTCCACAGGCTTTTTACTTCATGCAGCATTTGCTTGGACCTGTCCCGCCCACAGCCATGATTCAGTGATGGGTATGGGATTGAAATAGACCAGGTGAGTGCTGCTAAGAGCAGTTCTACTATTTCATATGTGAGGCCATTTAGCACATTTTATAAAAATATTTTAGTGTTAGGACTGCCCCAAATGAGATTTGCTGTGGAGTGGCGGGGTGGCTCAAGAAATTGCAATTTTTTCCCAAAAATCTCAAATTTATAATAAGTACAGTTGGAATTTTCAGTGCTGTAGTGCATATTTAGTGCTAGCTTTTTTGTTTTTTCTTCATGTACTGTGTATAGTAGTATTTTTTTTTCTTTTTTCATTTTTAGATTTTTATAATTTTTTTGCCAACTTTTTTTTACTTTTTTACTTAGTCATACTATGGGACTTTTACTAGTCTGGCCGTTGCTATAATATATTGCTATGATAATACATTGCAATACATTACACCTATCAGTGTTACTCTGACAAAACGCCTCTTAGACCATGCTCCTGGCATGGTCTAATAGGCCACCATCTCTAGCAGACCTAGAGGTCGTGATTTGATTTCGGATTGCTATGGCAAAGAACGTAGAGGAAGCGCACTCCTTCTCTCAGCCTCTTAATTGCTGCAATCAACATTGATCGCAGCATTTACTGATTTACTGTCCCTGGCTGTAACATCCATAGCTCGGCTATCACTTACGCCGCGCTCCCGGAAGCGTTTGAGCAGGCACAGCTACTAAACCCACATAGTCACCATGACGTAAGGTTAAACTCTTTCCCGATCATGATGTAAACTTACATCAAATGTCGTCAGGAGGTGTAAAACTAACCGTCATTTTAATTTTTATTTCATAAATCAATAGTACATAAGAAACTTTGTATTATGTCTTATCAGAGAAATCTGCTTCTTTTCTCACCAGGACTGATCTTTCATTCTCAATATTCTCAACTCATGGGTAAAATCTGTATTCAATGAAGACATATTTTTACATTACTGAGATAGGAGCTTATCAGTAGCAGCTGCCATCTTCTATATCACTTATACAATAATCTATTTTTACTGAATACAAACTTTACCTGTGAATTGAAAATTTTGAGAATAAATTATCAGTTCAAGAGGAGAGAGAAGTGGATTTTTCTGATAAGATATATTAAAAAGTTGCTTATTTTCACATGTAGCATTAATGTCTGAAATAAAAGTATAGGACAACCGCCGACTTTTGAGAAGATTTTCAGGCGTTAAAAAGTCGTCTTATACACTGGAAAATACGGTAACAAGTGGAGAAGAAGAGCGGGGACCACTAGAGAATGAGTACTCACATACTATAACCGAAGATTTACTTTTTATTAAAGGAGTTTGAAGCCACATTTTTATGTAAAACTTTACCTTGCACTGGGAATGTCAAGCCTCCCCTTCATTTCTAGGAACTCAAAGAAGTCCCCGCAGCTCATTCATTCCAACCCAAGTAGAGCAGGCATCTGTTACAGAGAAGTCAAAAGGAGAGACAAGAATCCTTTACCAAATCCTCATTATATCTACACACTTGTGTATGTCCCCCAGCTATGCTCCTGGATGTGGGGACATTAGATAATAACAAAGTGGTCACTACTGTACCTTGGTCTGGAATGCAAAATCTACGTGGACAAGGAAGGGGCTCCAAGATGCCGGCTGTGAGACCCGGAGCTCCACCATCACATGCACCTCATTGCCAGGAGCGAGCAGGGATCTTTTGCTGATGATCTTAACAAAATTCTGATGGTTAGAAGCATCCTCGGCCAGCACCACCTTCCCGTATCCACCCTGCCCGAGTATGTGATGGAAAACCAATCTCTTTCTGATGTTACGTGAGATTGCGCTTCTAGAGCTAGTTGGCCAAATACCACTGTCCTCTATCAGGGAAAAAATAATAGAAAGGAGAAGATATAAAACATTTACACTAGTGCCTGCAGTGCTGTCGATTTCTTCTGCAGGAGTGCATAACGTAAGCTGTTTATGTAAATCTGTACTCTACACTATGGTACAAGCTGTCACATTATGGAAGTCTGTACTCTGCACTATGGCACATTATATTAGATGCAATATACCGCAGGGAATATTTTCTGCATCATAGAAAGCATGTTATATCAGATGCACAGAAAATATTACTGGTCAGTAGCTTTGGCCTGTTTTATATGAGCCCAACAGCCAGCTTGAAGGCGACCACTTTTTGTTGGGACCCTACCAAGCTAATCCCCCTCTCTGGGTTAAAAAAAAAACCTACAATTTATGGGCGGATAGGAACCTGAAAATGGAGAATTAAAATCATCTGAGGCTGAAGAGCAGGAGTGCTCAAACAGAAGGTTTAACCCAGACAGAGGCATTAGTTTGGTAGGGACCCAACAAAAAAAGGGTTGCCTTGCCATTGGTTGTTGAGCTCACACAAATCTGGCCAATTTTGTGTGCTAAGTATCTCAATTGTTGAATATTTTTCATAGCAGTAATGCATGTCTATATTCCCATATTCATTATTACACATAACTTAGCACTGCAGTGTGCAACTGTCTCCTTTTTGTTACTGTGTTTCAAGCTGCCTGTGAAGCTCAGCCAGAGACTGAGCTTCATAGGAAACCATGATTTTTATTATATAATGCAATATTCTGATATTATAACAAAAATGAGCCGGAGCATTAGTTGGTATTCATGCAAGTAATAAGAGCATGTTCAAACTGGCCATTAGATAAACAAAACCCAAGATCAAAATAATATAGACATATACCCTGCTGTGAGTAAGTAAAAGCAATAGTGCATATAAATTTACATAGGTTACTTAGTAAACACTAATTTTAATCATAAAAGCATATAGCCATCCCACCGTGACAAGATGTTTACTCTTTTTTGATCAAAAAGAGAGTTTACTAATTACCCAATTGGTTTCATAGAAGAAGCACATGGGACCTTCAGGATTTGAAGAGTGTTTGTGTGAAAGAATGGGCCAAAACCCCACCTGAGCAATGCATGTGACTAGTTTCTCCATACAAAAGGTGTCTTGAAGCTGTTATTACCAATAAAGGCTTTTGTGAGAGGTATTAAATAAGTTTCAGTAAGCGTGTACAATACTTTTTCCCTGTGTTGTTTCTCATTATTACACATCACTAAATTTATGGATATCTATGGTTTGCTTTCTTTGTCTATGGATTGGATGGGTTGTTACTGACATCTGGTGAGAAATTCATGTCAATAGAGCTCTCGAAATATATTTATTTACAAAATTGGTGACGTGTTCAATACTTATTTCACCAACTGAATGTCTGGTTTGTAATGACGTAATAGGCTAAGCATTGCTATACTTGTATAAATACACTTTGTATCGCTCTATTTTACCTCTTACTACAATACAAAGATAAAAATAGTTACCTAATCTGGTTGAAAAAAAAGCACTAATGTTTTTCGGCATAAACAAGTTCTTGAGAGTTATTTTTCTCTTTCAGAAGAGGCAATTGAATCATGATTGCAGGAACAATTTTGCGCGATGCAGCTCGGCCTTTGCAGTACAGAGTATGAGTCAGGCTGGGTGGAATAGGCGACCTTTTTTTTATTAGTTTTAACAAATTCTATTGTGCATTATCTTTATCATTGTAATATGTAATATTGTTGAAATTATAAAATGAGTCAGCAGTAAAGGCAAGGATAATTTGTTTTTCTCAAATTGCCTCCAGGGAGAAATATTTTAACGGGAGCCTATGTTATTAGTTTGTTGTCTGCTGGATGTAGAGCCTCTCAAACTGATAAATGATGCTGTGCTCATATAGCTGGCAGACAAAAGGAATTGCCTGCAAAGCTGTAAATCTCTGCCCGAGGAATATTCTTTTTTTTCATAGAATAAGGTGTATGATATGACAAGTGTGATACACAGAGCACAGTATACTCAGGACACTGGGCAGGGGTCAGATCTTATATCATTTTTTAGTGATGGCCGTGCCCGACTGGGAAATGCAGGGGTTAATGCTGCAGTATTAAGCCGCGCTCACATCAGCGGAATTTTGCCGCAAAACCGGATCCGTCATAAATGCGTTTCAGCTCCATTCATTTCGCAACCGCATGTGACCCCATGTTGCCGCGATTCCATAGGAAATGAAAGGAGCTGAAACACATTCGTGACGGATCCGATTTTGCGGCAAAATACCGCTGATATAAGCACAGCCTTACTGTTCCCTTTCTGTAGTGGTTGTGTCAGGTGTTGGTATATGCAATAGTTGTGGACTTGTTTGTGTGAAGGAGGACTTTATGCTGATCTGACAGTAGATGGCGATGTTGTGTTGCTTTTCTCATTCACTCTATTGTAAAGGTGCTTGTACTTCCTGTTTCCTTCTTCTTGTTGCAGTGCTGCATGACGATGCATGTTACCTCATGTTCTGAGAAGTAAAAGCTTTTTTATCCCATATAATCTGCTCAGTGAAGTTTCTTCTGTGACTGGAAGCTAGAAGCTGTGCAACAGCAGGGTCGTCTCCCTATTTTTATAGACTAGTGACAGCTTTATGGCTTGAGATCCTCTCATCTCCATCTATGACTCTACATTTAAATGTTTTGTTTCTGTTAGTGCTGAAACATTTAATGTCTATTTTGCTGCTAGCTGCTTTCCAGCAGTGCAGGTCAGCTGTAAGTGCTCTGTAGCCACACCCCTTTGTGTTTCAGTAGCAAGATTTCCCGCAATCTTTGCTGATTATACAAAACCATTTGTATACTGGTCACTTTTGTGGAAGGAGCTGCTGTGGATTTGTCCTTAAGTTGTATCTTCTCCATTCTGGTTGTTATCCCCCTGCTGGGGAAGTATGGATGGTACAGCGGCTCCTAGGCTGTCCCTAAGACTGAGGACCCTGTGCTGTCCCTTATCTCAATGGTAGACTTGAATGTAGTCAGGATCTTCTGTAGGGCCCTGACCTAATACTCCCCACACCCCCAACCCAGAGCTGGGAAGGACATGAAATAATACACCTCTCACAAGACAAAGGGGTAAAACTGAAACTCACTCACACCGCAAATATCCACAGAGGAGAGAAAAAAAGACACCCTAGGGAATAAACCAAAGGGGAAGGAGAAAATCACACCAGGGAGCTCTCATAAAGCGCAGACAACAAATTGCTTGCAGTGGTCACCAAATGGAGGATTTCCACGGACGCTGGGATATCGCAAATGCAAGCAGAAACTATCTTTGGCGGTCTCCAGCTACACTCCCCAGCCTTAAATAGGAGGGGACAAGCTGAGGAATGTAATCAGCAACTTGGCTCTCAGAAGAGTAGCACACTATTCCAAAAAGGATTAACTCATGCATGGCTGGAAGCAGTGAAACAACTCAGCCCACGCCCAGCCAAGCACTTAAGAGACACCAAGTTGCCTGTCGGACACTGCAATGGGAACAGAGTTTGACGCCATAGAAGTAATCCGTGTGTGTGGATCCAGACAGCACATGACAGTTTGTCTCACCTACCCTCTTGTTTTAATAGTCCAGCGGTGGACCTACCGTAGTGAGCCTTGCCTTTACCACTCACTAGCCAGGACCATTTTTGGATCTTTTCAGGGCTTCAAGTTCCTGCTCAGCGACAGGGGCGGAGCGTGCATAGGGTCTGACTAGGAGTGCAGAGTACAGCGGCAGGTAAAGGCAGGAGGTATCCATCTTCCCTCTCACTACTGCCAGGGCCTTCCATTGTTATTATGTTCCTGGTGTCCCCCTTGTTTGTAGTGTTGTTGTGGGGTGTTTTTGCTGTGCGTCAGACATTTGTTGGTCTGAACGTACCCGCCATGTGTAAAAGAGTGATAGATTGTCTGTAGCATTCCCCATGGTGTTAATGTGGTGGAGGGAGACAGGAGAGGCAGGAGACACTTTAGCAGTAAACCAGATGAACTTTACTTGATTAGCAGCCAAAAATGGTACACAGTCATACTTGGAATAACATGCTCAGGTGGTACAGCTCAACAGACAGGCAGATAGCCACGGATGCAGAGAAACAACATGGGAGACGTACTGATGACAGCAAGTGCGGACAGAGCCTATCCTGCTGACCAAACTGACGCAATAGAGTTGGCTTCTTCTATGGGGGCATTTTCTAGCAGATTGCACGTTTCACTTGTATCTAACCTTTATTTTGTAGTAGGTTCTCATTATATACCCATTTTCTTATGGGGGACCCACCACAAGGCCCGTACTCCTCCTATGTCCAACAGCTTTACGTTTCTGGTAGGCTAGGAAGCTGTGCTGACCAGTGTATTCCATCTGCCTGCGGGGTGCAAGTCTTAAGAGATCCTACATGTATCATGAGATTTTGAGTGCTAACCTTCTTCCATCAGCAAGGGCATTGAAGATGAAATGTGGCTGGGTCTTTCAGCATGATAATGATCCCAAGCACACCGCCAGGGCAATGAAGGAGTGGCTTCGTAAGAAGCATAGGAAGGTCCTGGAGTGGCCTAGCCAGTCACCAGATCTCAACCCCATAAAATACCTTTGGAGGGAGTTGAAAGTCCTTGCTGCCTAGCGGCAGGCCCAAAACATCACTGCTATAGAGGAGATCTGCATGAAGGAATGAGCCAACATACCACCAACAGTGTGTGCCAACCTTGTGAAGACTTACAGAAAACATCTGACCTCTGTCATTGCCAATAAAGGATATATAACAAAATATTGAGATTAATTTTTGTTATTAACCAAATACTTATTTTTCACCTTAATTTAAAAAAAAAAAATCTTGCCAAATCAGACGCGGTGATTTTCTGGATTTATTTTCTCATTTTGTCTCTCTTAGTTGTGGTTACCTATGATGTCAATTACAGACCTCTCTCATTTTTATAAGTGGGAGAACTTGCACAATTGGTGACTGGTATATACATAGAGCATAAAGATTTTTGTAATGTACTGGCAGTATATGGCTGCTTCCAGCATTCTGTGATCTTCATTTTTCTGGCTCCAAGTTTTGCAAATACTGTATTTAAAGAACTCCACAATAGCTTAAAAATCTTTCTAATTTATGAGATATTACATCAATGGGGGAACAACACCTAACATCCCCAGCAATCAGGCTCTTTTCCTGTCTTGTAGACAGCAAAAAATACAGTGTTTACTTAGCTGGAAAGACCACAGTTCCATAAACGGTGTAGTGGCCATTCTCAGGTACTGCAGCTCAGCTCCCATTCATTTCAATACGGACTGAACTGCAGCACCCAAGAACGGTGACTATTCAGTGTACAGTACTGAGCTGGGGTCATCCTGCTCCGTACCCTGAGTATAGAGGACACAGGATCACTGGTTTTTAGGAGCCCAGACAGATGCAGTATAGAGTAGGACCCAGCAAAGGAGGATGCCATGACGTGGCTGCTGGGCTAGTATTACAATGGCCATTCTAATATGCCAAACACCTCTAAATGCTTTATATTAGTTTGCTATTACAGTGTGCGACTGTTTTTCTCTTAGTTCTACATATCTACCTATCTATATATCATTTATTTATAAATAAATCTTTATTTTTATATAGCGCTATCATATTCCACAGCGCTTCACATACATCAGGAACGCTGTCCCCTTTGGGGCTCACAATCTAAATTCCCTATTTGTATGTCTTTGGAGTGTGGGAGGAAACCGGAGAAAACCCACGCAAACACAGGGAGAACATACAAACTCCTTGCAGATGTTGTCCTTGGTGGGATTGGAACCCAGGACCCCAGCGCTGCAGGACTGCAGAGCTAACCACTGAGCCACCGTGCCGCCCTATTTATCTCTCCATCTATCTATCTATCTGTCTATCTTCTATCTATCAATCTATCTATTTATCTATCTATCCCTCTATCATCTATCTATCTATCTGTCTATCTATCTATCTTTTATCTATCTATCTATCTGTACCGCCCTGGGGCTCGGCCGGCTGCCGAGCCGCTCGGGTCCATGCTCGTCGGTAGGTGGCTCGAGCTCCTCCCGGACCCGGGGGTCACGTCGCTCTGAAAGGAACTTGGCTCTATGTGTAGGGATTTCGGTGGGGAAGGTTCACGGCCGAGGCCGTGGAGTTTAAGGGTGTAAGTTCGTGACGCCACCCACGGGTTGTGGTGAATGTGGACACCACTGCTGCCGTTAACTAGGCTCCCAGGGACAGTGTTATGCAGCCTGGTGTTGACCCCTCCGTGGGCAGGGGGTGATGGTCCCAGGGCCCAGTGGTTGTGAGTTGCGGGCAAGATGGTGTGGTGCGGTGCGCAGCCCGAGGGCACTGTTGTACTCACTATGACAGATACACCGGAGTCTCTGGTAAACCAAAAAGGATGGTGGTCAGTGCCCACAGCTGGCTGCGCTTTGCCCCTTTCTCAGGTTGGTGGTTCCCGCCTTTCTCCTGCACCTCTGTGGTAGAACTTGGCTGCCTATGCTTCAGCAACGGTTGTCCGCTCCCCGGCTTGATGTGTGTTGGGGAACCCGTTTGCCAGCAGGCGCTGGCCCGTAGGATCTCTCTACCTGTGCGGTGGCTTTCTATCCCCCTCGGTGGGCTGTTGCCGTCTTTCTCAATCAGTGAATTTGACGTGGTCCAGTGGCTTCTAGACCTCGTTCTGGGTCTGAGTACCCCTCCTGGTGCTCCAGCTTCCAGTTGGCTCCCCGGTTCGGTACCGGCAGGCCACTACCCTGTCTCGGTCTCTTACGGTTCCACTGTGACGCCCTGGGCAAGCCAGGGGTCACAGGTCATCACACCACCACACCCTACACCCCAGTTAGGAACACCAAAGCTAACCCAAAAATCCTTGTTGCCTTCCTCCAGGAGCTAGTGTCCACACCAGGGGGTGGGCCAGGCGGTTGGCTCCGCCCACCGAGGAGTTCACAGCCCTGGAGGCGGGAAGAACCAGGCAGATGAGTTTAGGAAGTGAAAGTAGAAGGAAGGGAAGTGGTAGAGGAGCTTGAGAGAAGGAGTAAAGAAGTGACAGTTAAGAAAGCCTGAAGCTGGTCCGGGTGTGTGCCCCGGACTGTGACAGCAAGGTCAGCAGACGGCGGTGATAGTCTGCAGGGGGACTGCTCGGAGGTTGCTGGAAGGACCGCGGACGGGTGGTAACCCGGCGGTCTGGAGCAGTATACGAAGAACAGTCAGCACCAGGGCAGGGGCCTTTCGGATCCCGGCAAGGCTAGGAGTCGCCATAATTTGCCAAATCCGTCAGTGAAGGGGACGACTGTCTCCCAACAACCAAGTCCCGATTGAAGGCAACAGTCCAACCGTTACAGAGAGACACCGCCACCGCCAGGGCACCAGTTTCTCAGGGCCAGCGCCTGCGGGCAAAGTAGGGCTCCTCCGGCCCATATCCAAGCCGGGGAGCGGGTTACCGGTGGGAACCCATCGCAACCATCATCATCTTAGGTGCAGGAAAAAGGGACCGTCACCTACTGGGGAAAGCAAGTGCAGCCGTCCGTGGGAACCGTCTTTCCAGCCGTGTGTTTTACCGAGAACTGTGTCATCGTCTCAGGCTGAGTGAGTACCACAGTGCCGCAAGGCACAGAGCTGCCCCCGCATCCCTGCACCCCACCAAGCCCTGCATCACCCACCTCATCACTGGGCCCTGGGACAACCAACCCCCTACCCACGGAGGGGAGGACTAACATCCAGCTGCCCCATACCATCACTCCCGGGATCCCCATACAGAGCAGCGGTGGTGTCTACAAATCACCACAACCGTGGGTGGCGTCACGGACAATAGACAATTCCAACACCCAACAAACTCCCTTTTCACTCACGGGCGAGGAGCGCCGCCAGAGTCCCCGGGATCCGGCCCATCGCTCGAGCCACCGAGCAGCAGTAGGCCGCAGCAGCCGCGGCAGCCGGACCCGAGCAGTGGGGAGAGCGCGGTGTCCCCTCCTCCGCCCGCGACACCACCAGCCGTCTTCCCAGCTCCTGCAGGCGGCAACCACCGTCTGCCTCCTTGCCACGGTACCAGGGCTACGACACCGGTCAGTGTTGTTGCTGCAGACCTGACGCCACAGGCCTGCTGCACTTGAACTCCACACCACAGTACTGACTGACTGCACTGACTACTCAACTTGAACTGACTGTTTCCTGTCTCAAGCCCTCTGGGCTCCTTGGTGGGCGTGACCAACCGCCTGGCTCCGCCCCCTGGTGTGACCATTGAACACTGAGAGAGGTGACAAGGGTTTGTAGGTTGGCTGCTGTCACCTTATTAGGGGCTGGTGTTTGTGCAGGGGGTCACCTGTGACTACCTGGCTAGTCCAGGGTGTCACATATCTATCTATTATCTAGCTATCTATCTATCTATTATTTATCTATCTATCCCTGTATCTATCTATCTATTATCTATCTATCTATCCCTCTATCTATTATCTATCCCTGTATCTATCTATCTATTATCTATCTATCCCTCTATCTATCTATCTTTCTATCCCTCTATCTATCTATCCCTCTATCTATCCCTCTATCTATCTATTATCTATCCATCTTTCTATCTCCCTATCTATCTATCTATCTATCTATCTATGTTTATATTTGATTGCGTTATTAATTCTGATAAGTCCAAGAATTTACATAGAGTATTCTTGGGTGTAAAAGATGATGTTAAAAATACATTGCATACGGATGTCTTGTGTATGACAGTCGTTCCACTTTTCTGGATGAGTATCGTAACAATTACTTATACATTGATGTGAGTGAACCCTGAGTGTGATAATTTGCTTGATTTTAGCAATATCTGGTTACTAAGTAATAGGTGCAATGTTGGTTTTTCCAACAAGCTGTTCCCTATCATTAATGATACAGCAATGCCAGGAAACAGACAGGCAGGATGAGCTTGTCATATGTAATGTCAATAACATGCAAAAAGCTTCATCTCAGAGGAACAGATAGGGTCTCCAGAGCCACCTGTTGGAAATAGCAATCTTATCAGTCAATAGTGACCTTTTAAAGAGCTTTGCTACATAACCTAGACAGAATCTTCTCCAAAAGCAAAGAAAAAACTGCTTTTTTCAGATAGCTGTTTTGGGCATTTTGCCACTTATCAGTGCAAAGTAGGGCACCTGCTGACTGGGTAAGAGGTTTTCAGTGGAGAGTCTAAGGGATATAGTTTCTCCTTAAATGGAGATGAACTGCAATAATAGACACTATTCATAGACATAGCGGTACAGGGGTTTTTTTTTGTTTTTTTTTTAAAAAAAGACCTTTTTTTCAAAAACCATAAAACTTTTTAAAAGTTATTACTCAGTGTCACTAACCTCTGCAGCAAAGATGAGCGATGCTAATGCTGTTATGCCTTCAAAATTCTTCCGAGTACTGTGCACCATCAACAAGTAGAAAATATGCAAAATTCCAGGAAATCAATGCTCAATGTTAACCTGCAGATATGGGATTTATATGCAGGTAAATATCGATCTGACATCATGCGGCTGCCGCACTGAGAGCCTCAGGCTTTCAGTCATAGGGGGGCGTTGGCTGGAACCACACCCTCGGCACTGACTGACAGCCAGTTCTGTACTGATGCAGTTCAGCTAACTGTGGATGGATACCTGGCCTTGGTATGTCCCTTGTCATATCTTTAAACTCGTCAAAGAGTTGGATATTGACTAAAAGGGCCACTTAATATGGTGGTTATGGTGGTCTCCTAAAAAGAGCCACTCCTTGGCTAGGTTCTTCCCGGAGGGATATCTGGCTATTCTCTGTGTCGAGACTCCTAACAGAGGCTCCACAGACCTTTTTTGATTTGCATACTTCCCAGGGGGGAATGCACCTAGGAATTCACTGTTTTGAGCGCCTTTGCTGGCTGCCAGCAGTGTTTTCTCTGGTTGGTCTCCCGAGATCAGTGATTGTTTTGTCTTGCTGGTCTACTAGGCATGGCTCCCACCTAGCCAAAATCCTACTCCACACTGATGAGGAGCAATAACCCAAAACAGCTGTCTGTGGATGGATACCTGGCCTTGGTATGTCCCTTGTCATATCTTTAAACTCGTCAAAGAGTTGGATATTGACTAAAAGGGCCACTTAACCCCTTCACCCCCGGCCACTAAAACACCCTAATGACCGGGCCATTTTTTGCAATTCTGACCAGTGTCACTTTGACAGGTTATAACGCTGGAACGCTTCAACGGATCCTGGCGATTCTGAGATTGTTTTTTCGTGACATATTGTACTTCATGTCAGTGGTAAATTTAGGCCGATATTTTTTGCGTTTATTTGTGAAAATTTAGGAAATTTGGCGAAAATTTTGAAAATTTCGCAATTTTCAAACTTTGAAAATTTATGCCCATAAATCTGAGAGATATGTCACACAAAATAGTTACTAAATAACATTTCCCACTTGTGTACTTTACATCAGCGCAATTTTCAAAACAATTTTTTTTTCCGTTAGGAAGTTAGAAGGGGTCAAAGGTCATCAGCAAATTCTCATTTTTCCAACAAAATTTACAAAATAATTTTTTTTAGGGACCACATTACATTTGAGGTGACTTTGAGAGGCCTAGGTGACAGAAAATACCCAAAAGTGACCCCATTCTAAAAACTACACCCCTCACACTGCTCAAAACCACATCCAATAAGTTTATTAACCCTTTAGGTGCTTCACAGGAACCAAAGCAATGTGGAAGGAAAAAATGAAAATTTTACTTTTTAACACAAAAATGTTACTTTAGCCATAAAATTTTCATTTTTACAAGGGAGAAAAGAGAAAGTACACAATACAATTTATTGTGCATTTTCTCCTGAGTACGCTGATACCCCATATGTGGTAAAAATCAATTGTTTGGGCGCACGGCAGAGCTCGGAAGGGAAGGAGCGCCACTTGAATTTTTGAACGCAAAATTAGCTGCACTCATTAGCGGACGCCATGTCGGGTTTGAAGACCCCCTGAGGTGCTCCCCCACAAGTGACCCCATTTTGGAAACTAGAGCCCTCAAATAATTTTTCTAGATGTTTGGTGAGCACTTTGAACCCCTGGGGGCTTCACAGAAGTTTATAGCGTTGAGCCGTGAAAAGAAAAAAATTTTTTTTTTACCACAAAACGGTTGCTTCAACTAGGTAGCTTTTTTTTTCACAAGGGTAACAGGAAAAAATGCACCATAAAATGTATTGTGCATTTTCTCCTGAGTACGCAGATACCTCATATGTGGTGGAAATCAAATCTTTGGATACACGGCAGTGCTCGGAAGGCAAGAAGCGCCATTTGAATTTTTGAGTGCAAAATTAGCTGCACTCATTAGCGGACGCCATGTGGGGTATGAAGACCCCCTGAGGTGCCTAAACAATGGAGCTCCCCCACAAGTCACCCCATTTTGGAAACTAGAGCCCTCAAATAATTTTTCTAGATGTTTGGTGAGCACTTTGAACACCTGGGGGCTTCACAGAAGTTTATAGCGTTGAGCCGTGAAAAGAAAAAAATTTTTTTTTACCACAAAATGGTTGCTTCAACTAGGTAGCTTTTTTTTTCACAAGGCTATCAGGAAAAAATGCACCATAAAATGTATTGTGCATTTTCTCCTGAGTACGCAGATACTTCATATGTGGTGGAAAGTAATTGTTTGGGCGCATGGCGGGGTTCAGAAGAGAAGGAGCGCCATTTGACAGCAAAATTGGTTGGAATCATTATCGGACGCCATGTCACGTTTGGAGACCCCCTATGGTGCCTAAGCAGTGGAGCTCCCCCACAAGTGACACCATTTTGGAAACTAGAGCCCTCAAATAATTTTTCTAGATGTTTGGTGAGCACTTTGAACACCTGGGGGCTTCACAGAAGTTTATAGCGTTGAGCCGTGAAAAGAAAAATATTTTTTTTTACCACAAAACGGTTGCTTCAACTAGGTAGCTTTTTTTTTCACAAGGGTAACAGGAAAAAATGCACCATAAAACGTATTGTGCAATTTCTCCTGAGTACGCAGATACCTCATATGTGGTGGAAAGTAATTGTTTGAGCGCATGGCGGGGCTCAGAAGAGAAGGAGCGCCATTTGACTTTTCAAACGCACAGACGCAGTGCACTGATCGGCCGCTGCAGGACGCACGGTCGGATGCGATAAAAAAAAGCGTCGGGGATACGTAAAAAAAAAGTCACGCCAAAAATTGACCATGGATGCAGATACGTTATGTGCATCCCTGATCAGCGCTTGGCGGGACGCACGGACGGATGCGATACAAAAAGCGTCGGGGATACGGAAAAAAGTCACGCCAAAAATTGAGCAGGGATGCCGATCCGTTATGTGCATCCCTGATCAGCGCTCGGCGGGACGCACGGACGGATGCGTTACAAAAAGCGTCGGGGATACGGAAAAAAGTCACGCCAAAAATTGACCATGGATGCCGATCCGTTATGTGCATCCCTGATCAGCTCTTGGCGGGACGCACAGACGGATGCGATACAAAAAGCGTCGGGGATACGGAAAAAAAAGTCACGCCAAAAATTGAGCAGGGATGCCGATCCGTTATCTGCATCCCTGATCAGCGCTTGGCGGGACGCACGGACGGATGAGGTGTAAAAATGGACAGGATACAGGGAAAAAAAAAGTTATACTCACAGTACCCAGAGGACTAGCAGGAGGATCACTGACCAGAAGAGCTGCAGAGGAACAGATGGCAGAGAGATGGACAGCTTTACAGGAGCAGCAGGCAGATCAGCAGAATGCCCAGGAAGGACACAGCGATGGACGCAGATGTGATCAGGCCGGTGAAGACAGGTAAGAGGACGTCGGGGGAGAGCAGAGGGGGAGAGGGGGGGGTGAGAGCAGAGGGGGGATTGAGAGCGGGGGGGGGGAGCAGAGGGGGAGGGGGTAGAGCAGAGGGGGAGACCGGAGAGGGAGCTGCAGAAGCAGAACAGAGATAATGGGGGAGGCAGTCAGATCGCGGGGGGAGCAGATCGGGATGGGGGGGGGTTGGGGGGAGCAGATCGCGGGGGGGGGCACGGCAGGGGCTATCACGGTAGCGCGCAGGGGCACCACAGGAGCGCGCACGGGCTGCAAAGTGAGCACAGTACTCACGTGCAGCAGCAGCGGTGACCTCAGCTACGGCGGCGGCAGCAGCGGTGGCGTGGTACCACAAGTACCAGCCACTGCACGCTGCAGACATGTTGGGGGAGGGCTCGCAGGCCAGCACAGGCCTGGGGAGGGCGGCCACCGGCAGATCAGACCGCCCCACTGCACACTGATTGGAGCGATTGCGCGTCATAGCACGATCGCTCCAATCAGTGCTGCAGGGGCTGGGGGCGGCATGTTTGAGGTCCACCTATGATATGCTGCAGCAGCTGCGGCATCTCATAGCTGGATCTCACAGGATCGCACTAATTCGGGCATTATTTTTGCCGAAATTAGTGCGATCGATGTGGTTGGCGGTTCAGATTTGAACAGCCAATCACATCGATCGTCGATAGGGGGTGGCGATGCCGCCCCCCCTGGGGTCAAGCAAAGGTCCCCTGCTGTAAGTAACAGCAGGGGACATCATTTGAAAGCCGTTGCTATGGCCACGGCAATCAAATGAAGTTTAGGCCGTAAAATTACGTCCCTGGTCGTTAAGTCACGTTAAAATAGGACGTAATTTTACGGCCCGTGGTTGTGAAGGGGTTAATATGGTGGTTATGGTGGTCTCCTAAAAAGAGCCACTCCTTGGCTAGGTTCTTCCTGGAGGGATATCTGGCTATTTTCTGTGTCGAGACTCCTAACAGAGGCTCCACAGACCTTTTTTGATTTGCGGTCTATGGAGTGAGGGAGTACTAAATCAGGGCTGGTCAGGAGCTGGGGTAGGGAGGCGGCCCAGATATTGTCACCATCAGAAGTATTTCTGAGATTTGGATAGAGTTTTGGTTCCCCTGTTTGTCTATTACTGTTGGTGTTTACATGCTCCTGTCCCGGCAACCCCTTTTGGGGTAAGGAAGAAGGGAGTATTGGCCAGAGCAGGGGTAGGAAGGCGGCCCAGACATTATCATCATCAGACGTATCTCTGGGATGAGGGCCAGCTAGGGCCACATTAGCCTGAGAGTCAGTTTAGGAGCCCTGGTCAACTATTATCCCCTGCCATTCAATGATGACACTATCATGAAGTACAATATGTCATGAAAAAAAGACTTTCTCAGAATCACCGGGATTTGAGGAAGGAAGGGTTCCAGAGTTATTACATTATAAAGTTCTAAAATCAGATTACTAAAATGTGGCCTGCTCATTAACCCCTTCACGACCGGCCGATTTTTTTGCTTTCTGTTTTTTTTCGCCATTCTTCCAAGAGACGTAACTTTTTTATTTTTCAGTCAATATGGTCATGTGAGGGCTCATTTTTTGTGGAACGAGCTGTACTTTTAAATGAAACCATACATTTTACCATATAGTGTACTGGAAAACGGCAAAAAAATTCCAAATGCAGAAAAATTGCAAAAAAAGTGCAATAGCACTATTGTTTTTGAGATATTTTATTCACTGTGTTCACTATATGGTAAAACTGATGTGTCGGTGTGACGCCTCAGGTCAGTGCGAGTTTGTAGACACCAAACATGTATAGGTTTCCTTTTATAAAAGGGGTTAAAAAAACAGAAGTTTGTCTGAAAAAAGTGGCGCACGTTTTATGCCGTAACCCATAGCGTTCTCATTTTTCAGGATCTATGGCTCAGTGATGGCTTTTTTTTGCATTTCGAGTTGAGGTTTTTAATGGTACCATTTTTGCACAGATGCTACATTTTGATCACCTGTTATTGCATTTTGCGCAAAATTTGTGGCGACCAAAAACCATAATGTTGGTGTTTGGAATTTTTTTTGCCGCTACGCTGTTTACTGATCAGATTAATTGATTTTATATTTTGATAGATCGGGCGTTTCTGAACGCGGTGATACCAAACGTGTGTATATTTTTATTTTTTTAACCCTTTAATTTTCAATGGGGTGAAAGGGGGGTGATTTGAACTTTTAGAGTTTTTTTTGTTTTTTTAATTATTTAAAACTTTTTTTTTATTTTACTAGTCCCCCTAGGGGGCTATATGGATCAACAGTCCGATCACTCTGCCATATCTGCTGATCACAGCTACACAGCTGTAAACAGCAGATATGCTGCCTCACTCGGCTCCAGGCCGAGTGAAACCGAAAGTAAATCATGTGAGCTACAGGAGTCATCACATGACCCTGTGCTACCATGACAACCACCATAAGTCACGTGATCACGTCTCGTGACTTCTGGTATCGGCCGGTAAGTAAATGTTCACCGCCCATGCCGTTATAATGGCACGGTCACATATTGACAGCGCCATTTAAGGGGTTAAATGGCACGAGCAGATAACGATTCTGCTCGTGGCTAGCAAGCACACATCTCCGCTGTGAAAATCAGCTGAGATGTGCGCTGATCGCAGCATGCTGCCGGCCGCAGACCGCGGGCAGTAACACTATGACCGCTAGGACGTAATATTACTGCCCGTGGTCGTTAAGGGGTTAAGGTAAAAATTGCCTTCGTCATTAAGGGGTTAAATAGATCATTTTCTGATCATTGATTCCATTTAAAAGATTTGTGCTCAAAGCTACTATGACCTAACAAAACATTTTACAGAGCAGCAGCTGAGACATTGAAGTCAGCTAATCTCTAATTCGTACAATATCTATAAAAACACAATTTGATGGTAAGAGCTGACGAACGGTTATTGTACAGGGATCGCTTCTCTGAAATACACCGCTGCACCAGAGAACAAATAAATGTCACATCGTGAAAAAAGCAAAACGTAAATGATTAGTTCTGAAAGTCCGTAAAGCCTCTGCCGCGCTGACCACGTACTATCCTATTTCATCTGGATCTCCGTCTACGTAAATCAAGACGCTTACATATCAAATGGTTTTCATCTCCTGCCCACACACAGGTACAGGAATGGGTCAGGCAAGATATGTGTGATGAATGGGTAATGGTGAGTATGTGTTGGTATGTACAGGGCTCAGAAGAAATGAATTCACCCTCTTTGAAAGTAAGGCTTTAAGGTGGCTTTACACGCTACGAGATCGCTAAAGCGATCTCGTTGGAGTCACGGAATTTGTGACGCACATCCGGCCGCTTTAGCGATGTCGTTGCGTGTGACTCCTATGAGCGATATTGAATCATCGCAAAAACTTTCAAAATCGCTCATCGGTGACATCCCCCCCTATTCCCAATTATCGTTGCTGCTGCCGGTACGATGTTGTTTGTCATTCCTGCGGCAGCACACATCGCTACGTGTGACACCGCAGGAGCGAGGAACTCACCTTACCTGCGGCCGCTGCCAATAAGGAAGGAAGGAGGTGGGCGGGATGTTACGTCCCGCTCATCTCCGCCCCTCCGCTTTGATTGGGCGGCCGCTTAGTGACGTCGCTGTGACGCCGAACGAACCGCCCCCTTAGAAAGGAGGCGGTTCGCCGGTCACAGCGACGTCGCTAGGCAGGTAAGTAGTGTGACAGGTCCGCGCGATTTTGTGCGTCATGGGCAGCGATTTGCCTGTGTCGCACAAACGATGGGGGTGGGTACGCATGCTATCGATCTCGCTAGCGAGATCGCAGCGTGTAAAACCACCCTTAATCTTTCACTGAACACGAGAACAATTTCCAAAATTTTAAGAAAACTGTCATAAAACATTTTTTAACCCATAACATGAAAGTAAGGTTAATAAATAATATAACTTATTACAAAGTCTTCAGTTTTACTCAAATTAGTTGATGCAAATATGAATACACCCAACATCAAAAACAATTACATCTAGTATTTTGTACGACCATTTTTTTGAATCTGACAAGACTATATTCTCCCATTATTTCTCAGGCTTGTCTAAATGTTATAGAGCAAACTATAAATGTGCTTGGACGTGCTTTTTGTTCATCAATGGAGTTTTGTGTGGTGAGCATGCATACAGGCCATGGAGGTTGACTGCATTACTTCTTGTTTTCTTTGAAACAATTGTACCTGCTGATTCCAGGCCTTTCTGTAGACCTCAACAGGTGACTCTTGGACAACCCTTCTGATAATTCTTTTCACTCCTCTACCTATAATCTTGTTGGGAGCACCTGGTCATGGCTGGTTTATGGTGAAATTATGTTATTTCATCTTCCAGATTAAAGGCCCCAACAGTGCTCACTTCAGAAGTTTAGAAATTCTTCTGTAGCAAGTGGCATCAGTATATTTTGAAAAAATAAGGTTAGAAAAGTCTTGAGAAGACGGCTCACTGGTTTTACCTATCATGAGGTTTCTCTTATGTGGTACCTTGGTATTGAAACATCTTTTTATAGGCCAACCAGCTGATGTGACTTTCACTAAGGGACACTTTGCACGCTGTGACATCGCTACTGCAATCTCGTCGGGGTCAAATCGAAAGTGACGCACATCCGGCGCCGGTAACGACGTCGCAAGGTGTAAAGCCTAGAAGCACCGATAAACGATCGCAAAAGCGTAGAAAATCGGTGATCTGTGTAGTGTCGGTCATTTCCATAGTTTATCTGCAGCGACAGGTACGATGTTGTTCCTTGTTCCTGCGGCAGCACACATCGCTGTGTATGAAGCCGCAGGAGCGAGGAACATCTCCTTACCTGCGTCCCGCTTGCAATGAGGAAGGAAGGAGGTGGGCGGGATGTTTACGTCCCGCTCATCTCCGCCCCCCTGCTTCTATTGGCCGCCTGCCGTGTGACGTCGCTGTGACGCCGCACGACCCGCCCCCTTAGGAAAGAGGCTGGTCGCCGGCCAGAACGACGTCACAGGGCAGGTAAGTACGTGTGAAGCTGCCGTAGCGATAATGTTCGCTACGGCAGCTATCACAAGATATCGCATCTGCGACGGGGGCGGGGACTATCGCGCTCGGCATCACCACAATCGGCTAGCGATGTCGTAGTGTGCAAAGTACCCCTTAGTGTCAGGATTGTTTGCAAATTACTGATAGATTTCAGCAGGTGTCATGACTTTCCAAGGCTTTTGCACCTCTCCTTCATGAGTTCAAAACTTTTTCCTTGTGTCATTTCTCATAATTACATATAACTTAATTTATGGACATCTATGGTTTGATTTCTTTGCCTGTGTGGATTGAATGGATTGTTGTGTTGCTGACATCAGGTGAGAATTTCCTGTCAATAGCACCTTTAGAAATTTTTTCACTCATAATATTGGTGATGTGATCAATACTTATATCACCCACTAATATCACATCTATTTTTGTGTGCATGAATAAATAAATTTTATATATATATATATATATATATATATATATATACAGTTAGGTCCAGAAATATTTGGACAGTGACACAAGTTTTGTTATTTTAGCTGTTTACAAAAACATGTTCAGAAATACAATTATATATATAATATGGGCTGAAAGTCCACACTCCCAGCTGCAATATGAGAGTTTTCACATCCAAATCGGAGAAAGGGTTTAGGAATCATAGCTCTGTAATGCATAGCCTCCTCTTTTTAAAGGGACCAAAAGTAATTGGACAAGGTACTCTAAGGGCTGCAATTAACTCTGAAGGCGTCTCCCTCGTTAACCTGTAATCAATGAAGTAGTTAAAAGGTCTGGGGTTGATTACAGGTGTGTGGTTTTGCATTTGGAAGCTGTTTGCTGTGACCAGACAACATGCGGTCTAAGGAACTCTCAATTGAGGTGAAGCAGAACATCCTGAGGCTGAAAAAAAAGAAAAAATCCATCAGAGAGATAGCAGACATGCTTGGAGTAGCAAAATCAACAGTCGGGTACATTCTGAGAAAAAAGGAATTGACTGGTGAGCTTGGGAACTCAAAAAGGCCTGGGCGTCCACGGATGACAACAGTGGTGGATGATCGCCGCATACTTTCTTTGGTGAAGAAGAACCCGTTCACAACATCAACTGAAGTCCAGAACACTCTCAGTGAAGTAGGTGTATCTGTCTCTAAGTCAACAGTAAAGAGAAGACTCCATGAAAGTAAATACAAAGGGTTCACATCTAGATGCAAACCATTCATCAATTCCAAAAATAGACAGGCCAGAGTTAAATTTGCTGAAAAACACCTCATGAAGCCAGCTCAGTTCTGGAAAAGTATTCTATGGACAGATGAGACAAAGATCAACCTGTACCAGAATGATGGGAAGAAAAAAGTTTGGAGAAGAAAGGGAACGGCACATGATCCAAGGCACACCACATCCTCTGTAAAACATGGTGGAGGCAACGTGATGGCATGGGCATGCATGGCTTTCAATGGCACTGGGTCACTTGTGTTTATTGATGACATAAGAGCAGACAAGAGTAGCCGGATGAATTCTGAAGTGGACCGGGATATACTTTCAGCCCAGATTCAGCCAAATGCCGCAAAGTTGATCGGACGGCACTTCATAGTACAGATGGACAATGACCCCAAGCATACAGCCAAAGCTACCCAGGAGTTCATGAGTGCAAAAAAGTGGAACATTCTGCAATGGCCAAGTCAATCACCAGATCTTAACCCAATTGAGCATGCATTTCACTTGCTCAAATCCAGACTTAAGACGGAAAGACCCACAAACAAGCAAGACCTGAAGGCTGCGGCTGTAAAGGCCTGGCAAAGCATTAAGAAGGAGGAAACCCAGCATTTGGTGATGTCCATGGGTTCCAGACTTAAGGCAGTGATTGCCTCCAAAGGATTCGCAACAAAATATTGAAAATAAAAATATTTTGTTTGGGTTTGGTTTTTTTGTCCAATTACTTTTGACCTCCTAAAATGTGGAGTGTTTGTAAAGAAATGTGTACAATTCCTACAATTTCTATCAGATATTTTTGTTCAAACCTTCAAATTAAACGTTACAATCTGCACTTGAATTCTGTTGTAGAGGTTTCATTTCAAATCCAATGTGGTGGCATGCAGAGCCCAACTCGCGAGAATTGTGTCACTGTCCAAATATTTCTGGACCTAACTGTATATATATATATATGTATAAAAACATATGTGTATGTCTGTGTGATTAACTGAATAGGTTGCTGTAAGTATGTGCGTGGGAATATCTGTGTTTATGTTTGTTTGTATTTAGGTATGTTTGAGAGACTAGGTTCTTAAAGAGGATCAACCACCAGGATTTTCATATATAAACTAAAGCCAGTGCTATACTGGCGCTATCATGCTAATTCAATACATACCTTTAGTTGTGAGATCGGATGTAAAGCTTCTGAAATAGAGGCAAGTAAAGTTTGTGAAATGCACTGTTATTTGATTGATAGCAGCTGCAGAATATCTAATAGGTGGGTCGGGTTTTGCTAGTTATTCCTGCCCCTGTCTGCCTGCCTGTCCTTCCTCTCCCTGTCTTTCCTGCCTCCTTCCTCCTACTGTAATAACAGAGACAGGAGGTGGAAGGACAGGCAGCAGATAGGGGCGGGAATAACTGGCAAAACCCGACCCACCTATTAGATATTCTGCAGCACCTATCACTCAAGTAACAGTGCATTTCACAGACTTTACTTGCCTGTATTTCAGAAAGTATACACCCGATCTCACAACTAAAGGTATGTATTGAATCAGCATGATAGCGATAGTATAGCACTGGCTTTAGTTTAGATAGGAAAATCCTGGTGGTTGATCCTCTTTAAAAGAATGTAGATTTTATTGTGATTACAATCCATAAAAAAAATCATATGATGTTTAAGTATTGTATTATCAGACCTTCCTCAGACACAGATTGTTGTAGTAAGATAGTGGAAAGAGGTAAATAGGGTAGCACTGGCAGTGTAGTGTTCCCATGTTAGTGTAGGGTATTACACTGCCATTGATGCCCTTTCTACCTCTTTCCACCATTTAACTACAGCAATCTGTGTCTGATGAAGGTCTGATTACACAATAAGGGGAAACAAATCAGGACTGGTCAGAAGCAGGGCCAGGAAGTAGGCTCAGGTATCCCCACCATTAGGGGTATCCCTGAGAATAAGGATAGCATAGGGCTCCCTAGCTTGAGTGACAAGACCAAACCATCAAAGATTTTGCTGTGATAATATATTATATGTACATTCTAGGGAGTGACTAGTCTCTCATACTATTTGAATTTAGGTTGGAATGCTACTTGTGCAAACACGAGTATCTTGTTTGTATTTAGGTATGTGTCCGTGTGTATGAATGAGTATTTGTTTTATTGTATGTATGTGTTTAGTTGCATGTGTGTATGTGTGTTTATATATGTAAACATAATGTCCACATACAAGCATACACACTTCTCCAACCATTTGATTTAGCTGGTGACACGTTCTGTGCTCACAGAAAGGCAACAGAGCGAAGAAATAATCACTTCTGATGTTTTTCATCCCCGAGCAGCGACGCTTACTCTGCATGTTGATGTCTGAACAGTCAGCAGAATTAATTGAAGAAATTTCTAAACATTCCTTGCACTGCATAACAACCGCTAAGCTTCAAACATCAGCCTTCTGAAGACATAAGGCCGCTTTACACGCTACGACATCGCTAAAGCGATGTCGTTGGGGTCCCTGAATTTGTGACGCACATCCGACCGCGTTAGCGATGTTGTTGCGTGTGACACCTATGAGCGATTTTGAATCGTCTCAAAAACGGTCAAAATCGCTAATCGGTGACATGCCCCCCTATTCCCAATTATCATTGCTGCTGCAGGTACGATGTTGTTCGTCATTCCTGCGGCAGCACACATCGCTGTGTGTGACACCGCAGGAGCGAGGAATCTCACCGTACCTGCGGCCGCCGGCAATGAGGAAGGAAGAGGTGGGCGGATGTTACGTCCCGCTCATCTCCGTCCCTCCGCTTCTATTGGGCGGCCGCTTAGTGATGTCGCTTTAATGCCGAATGAACCGCACCCTTAGAAAGGAGGTGGTTCGCCGGTTACAGCGACGTCGCTAGGCAGGTAAGTAGTGTGACGACATGGACTCTCATGGGTTAAAGTTTCTTAACATTCAGCCAGACAGGATGATATATTGTTTATAGACGGGGGATAAGTCCCTCATTGTTTTTACAAGACTCTTTTGGAATCATGTAATTGTGTTGGCCACTGAAAGCCAGACGTATTGTTTCTCCAGACTTTTCCAGTAATCATTGTATTGTAGTTGTGTATTGCTAATGTGATTACCTTAGTAGCCATTGTCTAGTCGGTGACTCCCAGACTACATGTATACCCTCAGTCTTTCTGTAGACATCATTTGGATGAACATTGTCCATGCAGCTTGAGATTCATCCAATGGGAGAGGCGCTCTTGTCCAACCATTTGAAGAGGACGCAGTGTATCTAAGTGGAAGGCTGTGGCTATAAAAGGGACTTCTTTAAGCCACCAGGTTGTTGATGGATGCTGATGGATCCAGTCTAAGGTCTAAGGAGCTGACTAGAGGATCAGGATATCTTATGGCTTCAATCTAGGGACGCCGGTTCTGGTTGGAGACCATATCCACAGCCTAGGGATTTCAACTCTGGCTGCCAGGATTGTAACATCATACCAAGACTACCTAAGGAGGACACTCAGGTTGGGACAATCCGATCACCTGGCTACAGACTTTACAGACCTCACACAGCTTCCTAAATTTGGCGCTATTCCTTTCTCGGTTTGTGCCCGCCGAAAGCGGGGTGCTGCTGGATTGGAGTAAGCGGCCCTGGATGCTCTGATGCATGGACATTCTAAATCCTTGGTGAGCCAGCGGAAGGGTGAGACTCTGTTGCCTGTTACATTTGTGTGTTTTGCTGGTTATGTGTTATGTGCCGTTAATTGTTTGGGGATCCAATAAAGTCTAATTATTGTGGTTCCCTCACCCTGTGTTGTCTGAGTAGTGTTACGCCCACGGTTAAGGAGGCCGGCGTTCAGTTGGGATGAGCCCTGAGCCACGCTGTCTTTCTAAAGGCGGCGGGTTTTAGTAGACGAGAGCACCCAATGACCCCCGTGTCTCCACAATTGGCGGCAGCAGTGGGATACTACTCAGCCTGGTTTACCCAGGAGAGCTGCAGCGGACTGGTGTTTTCAGACACCGTCCAGGGCTCAACAACCAGGGAGGCACATAAGCATACCCAGCAGGCCATAGGGGAGGCATTCAGGTTTCGGACGCTGCCATGTCCAACCCCACCAGCTCAGCCATGGGACAAGGACAAGAGAGGAGTTACGACCGCTGCAGTAAATGGATGCTACAGGATCTGTGCCAGAGGCGAAAGATTATCCACTGGAACGCTGAGACTCGGTCAGACTTGACCCAGAAATTAGTCCATTGGGATGCCCAGAATGATGCAGAGGACGATGAGGATCCCGCCGATATTGACCCAGAGGATTTAAACTATGTGCCACATCATGGATCTATTGACAATCGGGAATCAACTTTGTCCAAAATGGCCCAAGCCACAGCGTTGTTGGATTCATTGGGGCCTAGATCCTCAAGAGAAGAGAGGGCTTATGTTCTGGAATATGTTTATGGGATTCCAGCTGCAGTACTGCTAACACCAGCCGGTCGAGAAGGATGGTCCCGCTACCCAGCAGAAGCTGCGCCAAAACAAAGGACTACAAACAGGGCCTGTGACTCGCCCAATCTATGGCGCTGTTATACATGTGGGCGCCATGGACATATAGATAAAGATTGTCTCCAAAACCGAGGCCGCATGCTTGGAGCCCTTCTACCAGCTCAGCCAGTCAAGAGCCAGGGGCTACGAGACACTGATTCCTCCATTACCCTGGTAAGCCCAGTTATTGTTTCACCAGAAGCCCCTGTACCAGATTCCCAATTATCCATCTCCCTGGCTGAGGGCCAGCACTCAGACATTCCTCTGGCATGTGTGCAGTTGGACCTAAGGACCGACCAGGGAGAGGTCGAGGTGGAGCTTGTGGACAGCCTCCCCACACCTGGTATTTTGGGGATCAACCAGGAAGTGATCAATGTGGGGATTGTGAACAGCCTCCCCATACCTGTCATTGTGGAGACTGACCAGAGCAAGGCTGATGTGGAGCTTATGGACGCCGTCCCCACACCGGTTATTTCGGGAAAGGACCAGGGAGAGGTTGATGTGAGACTTGTGAACAGCCTCCCCACACCTGTCATTGTGGAGACTAATCAGAGCAATGCTGATGTGGAGCTTATGGACACCGTCCCCACACCAGTTACTTTGGGGTCTGACCAGGAAGAGGTCCATATGGAGTTTATGGACAGCCTCCCCACACCTGTTGTTTCGGGGACTAGCCAGGAGGAAGTTGAAGTGGGGTTCATAGATGGCCCCACCAAGCCTGTTTTTCGGATACCACTCAAAGGGAAGTGAAAGTGGGGCTTGTGAATTACCTGCTCACACCAGTCATTTTGGAGAATGACCTAGGACAAGGACTATCCAGTCAGTTTGAAGCAGCCATCACCCACCTCCAAGCCAAGCAGGACCCTGATGTGGATCTTTCTAACATCTTTTCCAGGGATGGTTTGCATTCCCGGTCTCCATCATCCACTTCTGAGCCAAGAACCGTGAGTAAGCCTAACCACACTGTGGCTATTGACTGGGGGAGGATTGATAGTGGGAGATTTGTGCAGGCCCAACTCATGGACCCCACCTTAGTGCTTGTCCACAATATGGCTGCTCAACTTGGGGGAGGAAATCAGGGGGAGGTGTATAGATGCGAGCCTCTGTTGCTGACCTCACCATTAAAAGGGACAATGCCGTCAAGAGGAGAAGGATGATCGGAAGCCTATCATGTCTGGCTAATATTAAGAAGGGGGAGGAATGTGACGACATGGACTCTCATGGGTTAAAGTTTCCTAACATTCAGCCAGACAAGATGATAGATTGTTTATAGACGGGGGATAAGTCCCTCATTGTTTTTACAAGACTCTTTTGGACTCATGTAATTGTGTTGGCCACTGAAAGCCAGACGTATTGTTTCTCCAGACTTTTCCAGTAATCATTGTATTGTAGTTGTGTATTGCTAATGTGATTACCTTAGTAGCCATTGTCTAGTCGGTGACTCCCAGACTACATGTATACCCTCAGTCTTTCTGTAGACATCATTTGGATGAACATTGTCCATGCAGCTTGAGATTCATCCAATGGGAGAGGCGCTCTTGTCCAACCAATCGATGAGGACGCAGTGTATCTAAGTGGAAGGCTGTGGCTATAAAAGGGACTTCTTTAAGCCACCAGGTTGTTGATGGATGCTGATGGATCCAGTCTAAGCTCTAAGGAGCTGACTAGAGGATCAGGATATCTTATGGCTTCAATCTAGGGACTCCGGTTTCGGTTGGAGACCATATCCACAGCCTAGGGATTTCGACTTCGGCTGCCAGGATTGTAACATCATACCAGGACTACCTAAGGAGGACACTCAGGTTGGGACAGTTCAGTCACCTGTTACAGACTTTGCAGACCTCAGACAGCTTCCTAAATCTTTCATTATTCCTTTCTCAGTGGGTGCCCGCCAAAAGCGGGGTGCTGCTGGATTGGAGTAAATAGCCCTGGAAGCTCTGAGGCATGGACATTCTAAATCCCTGGTGAGCCAGTGGAAGGGTGAGACTCTGTTGCCTGTTACATGTGTGTTTTGCTGGTTATGTGTTATGTGCCGTTAATTGTTTGGGGATCCAATAAAGTCTAATTATTGTGGTTCCCTCACCCTGTGTTGTCTGAGTAGTGTTACGCCCACGGTTAAGGAGGCCGGTGTTCAGTTGGGATGAGCCCTGAGCCACGCTGTCTTTCTAAAGGCGGCGGGTTTTAGTGGACGAGAGCACCCACTGACCCCCGTGTCTCCACAAGTAGTGTGAAGGATCCGCGCGATTTTGTGCACCACAGGTAGCGATTTGCCCGTGACGCACAAACGATTGGGGCGGGTATGCATGCTAGCGATCTCGCTAGCGACATCGCAGCGTGTAAAGCGGCCTATTGGCTTTGGAGAAATATTGTTTACTGAATTGCTGTATTAAGATGCAAACGTGCCTTATGTGCAACATGTTCTCAATGCCCTTTTTTGAAAGCAGCAAAAATATCATTGTCTATTAGATTGCATATAAAGGTTATGGAACTGTATAAGTCAAAATTACTGGTGGACATAATTGTGGTTCTCTATGATGAGATATTGGAAACCAAGAGGCCCATATACTGTTCTCGCTTGTGAACACTTTGCTGTCTGTGTCTGTCCTTGTGACTGGTATGACTAAAAGTGGACTGGGGTAGTCACCTTTATTAAAGGAGTGGTTCACTACTCTGCAGTAATGGCCACCTCTCTGTAAAACTGACAGTGAATGCTTTTTCTAAATACCTTGATCAGCCATTTCTGCCTCTGAGCGGTGGTATTGCGGTCCGCTCTTCCCCATGCATTGACCCAGTGATGCAGGGCTCCGTGACCTTTGAGATCCGGTGATGTCACGTCAACTTCCTGTTCAGCTGACGTCACCGTGGCGGTCCAAGTCTTCCTGACCGATTGGGCTATGGGCGGCATTTTACCGCTCATCACAGCCCAGTGTCACATCCCAGCATCGCTCCTGCTAGCGGTGCTCGCATTAAAGCAAAACGCACATGAGATTCTGGGCTGTGATGAGCAGTGAAACTCTGCCCACAGCCCAGTCACTCAGGGAGACTGGGACCGGCCTCAGTGATGTCAGGTCAAATGGAAGTTGATGTGACATCACCGAATCCCAGAGGTCACGCAGCCCGGGAGTCACTGCATGGAGAAGAGCGGACCGCGATTGCGCTGCTCACAGGCAGAATTAGTTAATCAAGGTATTTAGAAAAAGCCTTCCTTATCAGTTTTACAGGGTTGTGGTCACTACTGCAGAGTAGTGAACCACCTCGTTAAATCATTATGGCTGATGGGGTATTTGGAGCCCCTTTCTTGGGCACTGGTACTGGCACCATGACTTGCTTTATTATATGAGCATTGCAGTTCGCAATAAAAAAAATCCATCTGAAAAGTCTCAAAAACATTGTTTTATCATCAAGAAATAAAATTCCACAGTATCTAGTTACAAAGGTTCATAGGTTAAAAAAAGACCAAGGCCCATCAAGTTCAACCTTTCATCACCATTATACATTCTTTATCACTAAACTATAACCCACAATGCCATTTTTGCTGAGGAAATCATCCAGCCCTTTTTTAAAAGCTGTTATAGTATCACCATTACTACCTCTTGTGGTCGGCATTCCACAGTCTGACTGCTCTAACTGTAAAGAACTCTTTCCTATTTAGCTGCTGGAATCACCTTTCTTCCACACGTAGCGACTGCTTCTTGGTCCTTAGTATTGTCTTCAGAAGGAATAAGTCATGAGCCAGTCCTTTATATTGACCACACATGTATTTATACATATAATTGAGATCTCCTCTGAGACATCTTTTTTTAAGCTAAACAAGCCCAAATTTTCCAACATCTCATCAAATGGGAGACCTCCATTTCTTGTAGTAGTCTAGTTGCCCGTCTTTGAATTGACTCTAAGGGCTACTTTGCATGCTGTGACATCGCTTGCCGATTGTAGCGATGCCGAGCGCGATAGTCCCCGCCCCCGTCGCAGATGCGATATCTTGTGATTGCTGCCGTAGCGAACATTATCGCTATGGCAGCTTCACACGCACTTACCTGCCCTGCGACGTCGCTCTGGCCGGTGAACCGCCTCCTTCCTAAGGGGGTGGGTCGTGCGGCGTCACAGCGACGTCACTCGGCAGGCGGCCAATAGAAGCGGAGGGGCGGAGATGAACAGGACATAAACATCCCGCCCACCTCCTTCCTTCATCATTGCAGGCGGGACGCAGATAAGGAGATGTTCCTGGCTCCTGCGGCTTCATACACAGCGATGTGTGCTGCCGCAGGAACGAGGAACAACATCGTACCTGTCGCTGCAGCGAAATTATGGAAATGACCGACACTACATAGATCAACGATTTTCAACGCTTTTGCGATCGTTTATCGGTGCTTCTAGGCTTTACACGTTGCGACGTCGTTACCGGCGCCAGATGTGCGTCACTTTCGATTTCACCCCGACGAGATCGCAGTAGCGATGTCGCAACGTGCAAAGTACTCCTAACTTCTGAATTTCCTTTTTAAAATGTGGAGCCTAAAACTGGATCCCATATTCCAGATGTGGCCTTACAAGTGATTTATAGAGGGGTAACAATATGTTGGGATCACAGAATCTAATCTCTCTTTTTATACACCCTAAAATCTTGTTTGCTTTAGCAGCTGCTGCCTGACATTGAGTGCTGCTGCTCAGCTTACTTGTAACCAGAATCCCCGGTCTTTCTCCTGTTCTGTAGTCCTGAGTTTACTTCCATTTAATGTATACGTAGCTATAGGATTACTCTGTCCTAGGTGCATTACTCTATATTTATCAACATTAAACCTGATTTGCCAATTGTTTGCCCGTTCAGATTGTTTTGTAATATTGTACTATCAAGGTCAGTTTTTATATCCTACATAGTTTGGTGTCATCAGCAAAGACTGACACTTTAATCTCAATCCCATCCACAAGGTCATTAAAAATGAGATTTAAAAGAATTGGTTTTAGCACAGATCCCTGCAGATGGTCACAAACTATGCCCCTTCATTGTAGAGAACAATCTTCTGGATCGTTCTTCAATTTAGAGGATAACGTGTTTCCTGACTTGAGCGTTGCTGCATTTACTGCTCTCAGCTTGAGGATCTCAGTCTCCGCTTCATTGAGCTCCTTATGAAAGAGTAAAAGAATTATTTTCAGGTTAATGTGGTATTCTGAATAGGTACTTTTGAAGAGGGCACTTGTTTATGTGAGACATAGCAACCCTTGTATTTTGGCAGTGCAAGAAGATTGAAAAGACTGGGGGACGATGCCAAATATCATTGTAAGACAGAGCTTGTTATTCTGGTTCATATTAAATTCAAAAATACTCATGGTAAAAAAAAACTAGTACAAACAAGGACAATGCTGCTGCCCATGACAGCCCATAAGAATTTGCAATTAGTTTTGTAAAGGAATATTTTTAAAGTCAACTAATTTACATAAACAACTTCATAAATTGTGTTTGCTGCATTCAATACAGATAGTATACAGATACGCAGTGCCATAAGTTTACCCATGCCCACGAATCTCATGGAGGATCATTTCTATACTGAACAAAAAACTAAAACACAAAACTTTTGTTTTTCCTCTTATTTTTCTTGAGCTGAACTCTAAGAACTAAGACTTTTTCTTTGTACATACTGTATAAGGCCTTTTTTTCTTTTTTTTTTTTCAAGTATTGTTTACAGTTTTGTGTAAATCTGTGTTAGTGAGCGCTTCTCCTTTGCGGAGATAATCCATCCACCTCACAGTTGTGCCATATCAAGATGTTGATTAGACAGCATTATTATTGCACAGGTGTGTCTTAGGCTGGCCACAATAATAGGCTACTCTAAAATGTCCAGTTTTAAAGTATTGGGGGAGTGGGGGGTATCATAAAATCAGTCCAGTGTGACCACTGTTATGGTCAGGAGACCACAAAAAGATCTACAAAAATCCCATTAAAAGGGTAATGAAGATAATGCACAAAGAGTAGTTGGAAACTTAGCTGGCTGCAATCCCCTGACTACAACAACAGAACTAGAACTAGCGGTGGAGTGTTCCTAACCAACCTAGATGCCTCGTCACCGCCGGAGAACTAGCTAACCTCAAAGATGAAATGAGGAATCCTGACTTGCCTTGGAAGAGCCCCAAAGGAAAGTAAATGTCCCCAATATATAACAACGGTGATGTAAGAAAAAACAACACACAGATGGAAAGGATACGGTTAAGCAAAGTGAGGCCCTGCTAGGTAGATACAAAAGGATAGGATAGATTACTGGTTGCAGCCAGCAAAACCACTGAAAAAATACCAATACCTGATAATAAAAAATATTCCGTTAAAGATCACACAATCATCCTCCCGCTATATCAGGAACTCTTGTGCAAAGACATTTAAATGGAAAATGCAAATGTAATAGAAAAGATCATAACTACAAAAACACATGAGATACAAAACTACAAATCCTGATCAGACAGTGAGTAACAACTCCCTTTCTTGCTGGGAATAAATCGCTCTAAAAAATCGTGCAGGAAAAGCACTTATTCACCAGCTAGAAACAAAAGATAATTTTCTCAAACACAGGTTCAGGAAAAGGCATAAATCAAGCAGAAAAGCCCTTTAGTGCAAATTCAGCCTCAACCAAATCCAGACCTAGAGAGCAAAATACTTATCAGGCATTGCTGCAGACTCAGGATGACATGGGAACAGAACCGATACAAAGGCATGAAAAAACGCTGTTGAAAGCATTCCTGGAGAATCCAACAAAGGCTCAAAAGGTAAAACAAAAACCTAAAGAGGCAGGCAAAAAGCCCAAAGGCTGGAGGACAAGGATTCAGGACATCTTCCCATGAGGCAAAAACAATTATCATTGGCAAAGGTTAGACAGAGACAGCTTTCCTTTATACCCCCAGGCTGGACTCAATAGGCTAGCTTAAACAGCAATCATCTTCTACACCTGTCTGAGCGACAGATGCAGAATCAGACTCACTACCAGCACTAGCCACCAGAGGGAGTCCAGAAACACTCCCAGGGACAGCACCATCTCTGATGGAATTCACAACAGAACAATATTTGACAGTCTGCCATCTGCCCTGTACTTTGAAAACCAAGATTCATCTGAGAATAGAGCACCTCTCAATGTGCCAGACGCAATATAATGTGAGCATTTGCCCACTCAAATCGGTTGTGATGACGAACTACAGTTTGTGCAGAAATTCTTTGGTTATGTCACAGCAGCTGTCCGGGTGGCTGGTCTCAGATGATCTAGGAGGTGAAGATGCTGGATGTGAATGTCGTGGGCCACTGTGGTTACACGTGGTCTGCGGTTGTGAGGCCGGTTGGATATACTGCCAAATTCTTTGAAACACCTTTGGAGACGGCTTATGGTGGAGAAATGAACATTTAATAAAATGGACAACAGCTCTGGAGGACATTCCTGCAGTCAGAATGCCAATTTAACGCTCCCTCAAAAGTGTGACATCTGTGGCATTGTGCTGTGTGATAAAACTGCATATTTCAGAGTGGCCTTTTATTATGGCCAGCCTAAGGCACACCTGTGCAATAATCACGCTGTCTAATAAGCATCTTGATATGTCACACCAGTACCAGTAAGGTGGACGGATTATTGCTGCGAACGAGAAGTGATCAAGTTCAGCTCATGAAAAATGGGAACAAATATAGAGTGTTGCATTCACATTTTCGGTCAGCTTTTTATTATTAAATATCAGCCCACAGCCACACTAAAAGTGGCTCATCACATTAGATGTGCCAATTCTGGCAAAACTGCCTCTACTCTTCCTGATTGCCCTGGTGCGGTGACAATCGGGGTAATGGTAGTTGAGGTTGATGTCAATTGTGTAGTATCAGCTGGTATCAACCCCAGTGGTTAGTAATGGAGAGGCCTCCATCAGACACCCACATTGCTAACCCAGTAAGTAAAAAGAAAACAACACACACACACGCTCATGTTAAATAATTCTATTTCACAATGACTGAGTTAAACATTATAATGTGCTTAAAGATATATTCCGACTGTAGATATCTATAGTATATTCATAATACAGTTAGGTCCAGAAATAATCGGACAGTGACCGCCGAATCTTCATGATTTCAGCTCTGCAGGCCATTATTTTTAATTTAAAATGCAACTACTGAGAAGCAATTAAAGTGGAGACTTTCCAGTTTAATTAGAGGGGTTGAACAAAATATCCAGTGAAATTTTCAGGAATTGCAACCATTTTTCTACAAAGCCTCCTCAATTCAGAGTCTCAAAAGTAATGGGACAAATTTACTTTACCATAAATAAAATGGTAATGCTTAACATTTTGGAGAGTATCTTTTGCAGGCAATGACTGTCTGAAGTGTGGAAGCCATGGACGTCACCAAATGCTGGGTTTCCTCCTTTTGTGATGCTTTGTTGGACAGCTGACTTTGGTTGTTGCTTGTCCGTGGATCTTTCTGCCTTAAGGTTTTTTTAAGCATATGAAATGCAGTTTGATGGGATTGAGATCTGGTGATAGACTTTGCTGCAGAATATTCCACTCCTGAGTGGCTTTTGCAGTATGTTATGGGTCTTTCTCTAGCTGTACTGTAAAGTATCATCCAATCAACTTTTGCTGCGTTTGGTTGCATCTGAGTAGAAAGTCTCGCCCTGTACACTTCAGAATTCATCCGGCTGCTTCTCTCTTCAGTCACATCATCAATAAACACTAGTGACCCAGAGCCATTAGAAGCCATGCATGCCCGGCCATCACACTGCATTTTATCTTGGTTAGAAGGGAACACCAGCAATAACAGACAATTCCTGTAAAGGACGCTGTAAGCAATGAATGACTGTTCAAACCAAGTACAGGTACTCGGTGCACTTTTGGTGTGCCCAAATATATAAATGCACCTTCCTACCTACTTGTTTTCCATCTATTTCTACCCTTCTCTAGTTCAATAAAGCCCAAGCTGTCAATCAAAGTAGAGTGGGGAAGGTGGTAGAGATAGAGGGAAAACAAATAAGTGAAAGGTGCGCTTAAAGGGACTCTGTCAGTGCAGAATGACTGATCAAACCAAGGATAGACACTCAGCGCACCCTCGGTGTGACCAAACAGTTCAGGTCACCTTCCTACCTGCTTGATCTCCTTCTATTTCCACTCTTCTCTGGATTTATAAAGCCAGAGCTGTCAATCAAAAAAGAGAGGTAGGCGGTAGTGATGGGCAAGCAGTACAATGCTCGGTGCTTGTAATGATGAGTGAACACTACGATGCTCAGGTGCTCTTTACTCGAGTCGAGAAGGTCAGATGCTCAGACAGGCTCAACTCAAGTAATAAGTGTTGTGGAAGTAAATCTGCGCTTTAAACAGAACACTGAGACTATCACAGAGCAGGTGCATTTATACGGAGACGTGATTACACACAGGGGATTATATTTATCATCAGTCATTTAGGACAACATTGGATCATTCAGAGAGCCTCAATGAACTTCTGGAGTGAGTTTGCTGCACTGAAAGTAAAGGGGATGAATAATATTGCACGCACCAATTTTCAGTTATTTTTTTTAAAAAGTTTAAAATAAGCAATAAATTTTGTTCAACTGCACAATTGTGTCCCACTTGTTGTTGATTCTTCACCACGACATTAACATTTTTATCTTTATGTTTGAAGCCTGAAATGTGGGAAGAGGTTGAAAAATTCAAGGGGGCCGAATACTTTTGCAAGGCACTGTATGTCAGTGAGGCTCTGGATTTTCTTCCAGCAAACTACCTGGCATGGGATCTCTGGGTGCAGCGATCGGACCACTCGACTCTTCTGCTTGGGAGGCAACCTTCCTCACCTCTGCATGCACATCTCTCTAGTTCTCTTCTTTGGATACCAAAGTTTCTCTTCTGGTCACCTTATTGGCTTTTTATCTCCTGCTGCGTCAAAATATAAAAAATAAATTAAATCTTTATTTTTATATAGCGCTAACATATTCCGCAGCGCTTTACATACATCAGGAACACTGTCCCCATTGGGGCTCACAATCTACAGTCCCTATCGGTATGTCTTTGGAGTGTGGGAGGAAACCCACGCAAACACGGGGAGAACATACAAACTCCTTGAAGATGGTGTCCTTGGTGGGATTCGAACACCGGACCCCAGCGCGGCAAGACTGCAGTGCTAACCACTGAGCCACCGTGCCGCCTGTACCAGATCTGTTGGAATGAACAGGTTGCTGTTGTGTCCACTTTCCTACATGCTGATGGAGTCCCTAAATGAGTGTGAGGATAAGTACAGAAGTGAGAAGTGATAAATAATCCCTGTATGAGACTATGTTGACCCTTAAAAGTGTAGCAGAAAGAATACAAATAAATTGTAACAGTTATGATTGTGTTTATTATTGAATATGATGAATATTGTTTCTCCATTTTGTGTATAGGTGTTATGCTCGCCGGGCAAGCAGAGATGTTAGTGAACCCACAGCACACAGAATGCCCAGAGGGGTGTAACTACAATCCTCCATCTGATTTTCTCCAGAGCCCCTAATGGTGAGGGTGTTATACTGCAGGTGTGAGTCCGGGTGCCACTCGGGAAGACAGGTGCGGCTTCGGCTGGCCACAGGTTTACAGGAGCGACAGTCTCTGGCAATAGGTTGCAGCAGCAGCAGGTGTCAAGACTCATCTGGGATGGATGCATGGATGGACAGATGGATGACACAGCAGCAGCGACCAACATGGATATTTGCAGATGCAGGTGTCATGTAAGTCGCCAGGTGTGAATGGTAGAGGCAGCAGAGGAACAGCGAAGTAGCACGGCACTGAAATATAAACAGGTGTCAGCAGTGGCAGACAGCACAATATCCGCAGTAGTGCTAAGGAATCTGGCACTAATTCATTGCCCAGGCACCTTCCATAGGGCAGAGGTGCCTTAAGTACCTGCAGCCTCCCAGCTGACCTGGGAGGCACTTCTGGGTTAGAAGGAAGCTGGCCTTTTAAGGAAGGGGCGTGGCCACAGGTGCACCCTACAGGCAGAGGATGGAAACCTGCACGGTGTACATATGTGGCGCCCTGGACAAGCCAGGGGCCACAGGTAACTACACCACCACACCCTACACCCCGGTTAGGCACATCTAAGCCAGACACAAAACCCTTGTTGCCTTCCCCAGGGGATGATGTTCATACCAGGGGGTGGAGCCAGGCGGTTGGTCTCCACCTACCGAGGAGTTCACAGTCCTGGAGGAGGGATAAGGAGCAGTTGAGTTTTGACAGTGAAAGTGGAAGGAAGGAAAGTGAGCAGTAGTGAAGTGGCAAGAGAGCAGACAGAAGGGAGTCCGGGTGTGTGGCCCGGACGGAGCAGCAAGGTTGGCAGACGGTGGTGACTGTCTGCAGGAGTGGCCTATCGGAGTTTGCCGTACGCACCGTGGACGGGCGGTGGCCCAGCGGTACCGGACCGGTACACGTGGAGAAGCCAGCACCATTGGTAAGGGCCTTGTGGATACCGGCAAGGCTAGGAGTCGCCGTGAAGTTGCCAAATCCATTAGTGAAGGGGACCTCCTGGGTTTCCAAACAGCCAAGTCCCGACAGAAGGCAACCGTCCAACCTTGAAGGGGAGACACCGCCACCGCCAAGGGCAACCGTTTCCCAGGGCCAGCGCCTGCGGGCAAAAGGGGCTCCTCCGGCCCATATCGAAGTCGGGGAGCGGGTTACCGGTGGGAACCCATCTCTACCAACATTGAACTTAGGTGCAGGGAGAGACAGTCATCACCAACCTACGGGGAAGAAGCCACCGCAGCCGTCTGGGGGACCCGTCCATCCAGCTGTGTGTTTTACCGAGAACTGTGTCATCATCTCAGGCTGAGTGAGTACCCCCCGTGCCGTACGGCACAGCGCTGCCCCTGCGACCCTGCACCTCAGCAGGCCCGGCAACCCGCCTGCCATCATCCAGCCCTACCCCATCACCGGGCCCCGGGACAACCAACCCCCTACCCACGGAGGGGAGAAATAACAACAAAGCTGCTCCCAGTCACCGCTCCTGGGATCCCCGTTCAGAGCAGCGGTGGTGTCACCAAAATAACCACAACCGTGGGTGGCGTCACGGACAATAAATCCCCCAAACCATTCCTCTTTTCACTCACGGGCGAGGAGCGCCGCTGGAGTCCCCAGGATCCGGCCCATCGCTCGAGCCACCGAGCAGCAGCGGCCGCAGCAGCAGCGGCAGCCGGACCCGAGCAGTGGGAGAGCGCAGCGTCCCCTCCTCCGCCCGCGACAACTTGGCGTCACGAACAGGATCTTACCGCTCTGCCGTCTGGTAGAGGTGCGCCTTGTTACCGCCGGAGGTGTCCGGCCGGAAAATTTCAGAAGCCGCCATCTTTGGCGCGAAAAGTTCCCGCTCGAGCATCTCCTCGAGTAGTGGAGGCGCGAAGGCCAAAACCCCACCCCGGTAGAGGAGGAGCCGGAAAGAGGCTAAGGGGGACGGAAACAAGATGTCTGCGCCCGACGGAGCTGCTGGAGGAGCGGCTGTCGCAGCCGCAGTGGCACCCGTGGATGGGGATGGGCCTGCCTAGGTCCCGGCCGCGCTGGCGGGGGGTGCTGCGGTCCCAACTCTCGATCAGGTGATGCCGTTCTACTTGCCCTATGTGCCCGGAACTACCTGGCTGCTGCAGTACGACGGGAAACCTGATGCGTTACAGGTCTTCCGGAAGAAGCTTAGCCCGCTCCTAGAATTGTACCCCCTGACTGATAAGCAACGTGCAGCGGTAGTGCTGGGGCAGCTAACCGGCGCGGTTGAGCAGGAGGCGGAGACCTGGGCCGAGGGGGACCGGTTCTCTGTAGCCACCATCTTTGAGAAACTACAGACTGCCTTTGAGACCTGTACCGAAGCCGAGCTGAGGATGCAGTTTTACCAATGTCGGCAATGGCCTGTGGACAGTATTCGGGACTACGCTTTACGTCTGTAAACCGCCCTCCGCACACTGAAGCAGGTGGACACCATCAATGAGGCGGACAGCAACAAAATGTTAGTAGAGAAATTTATGCAGGGGATGAGGTCCTCCGAGGATCGCAAACAGCTCCGGCTGTGGGCCCTAGAACACCCTGATGTGGACTTTGCTGTGTTAAAGGAACGGGCCATTAAAGCTCTGCAACCCCCAGCTTCGGAAGTCTTAGAGCCAGCCCCGTGGCCAGTTGAGACGGCCCCCGTCGTGGTGGCCCCTGCCCTACCAGCATCTCCAGTACCTACAGCTCCAAGCAGCACGATGGAAGAACTGGCTACCCAGGTCCGCCGTATGGATGGAGACCTCGCCAAGATCCTCGCCGCACTCCAGCCTCAGACCAGATCCCAGCCTCCGGCAAAGATACAGCTCGCCGACCGTCCTGAGGACATCCCCTGGATGCAGCGGAGAAGAACCAATGACTCACGGTATGGACCCCCGATTTGTTACAGGTGCAGCAAACCCGGCCACTACTCCCGACGGTGTCCGTTAAACGAGCAACCCCTGGGGCCACGGGCCAATCCTCAGGAGTAGAACTCCATGGCCCCCCAGACTGACGGGACCGATACATCGGGGCCCGACCCATCATCCCCGTGGCTGTGGACGGCATACCGGTGATGGCTTTCCTGGACACTGGATCACAGGTAACCACCATACCATACACATTGTATCAACGGTATTGGGGCACCGATGAGCTGGCTCCCCCAGATGCTAGTATAACACTGATTGCTGCTAATGGACTCCCATTGACCCAAGTGGGATATAAACAAGTGGCCATGACTGTGGGGCGAGCTGAACTGCAGCATCAGGGTATGATTGTGATAATGAATGAACCCAGTGATCATAACCCGAAGATAGTGCTAGGAACCAATGTGATGGAGCACTGTATGAGTGATGTGTTGACCCTACTGCAGCAGCTGGCCGCCACGGCGGCGGGGAGCCGACAGAGAGCTGTGCAGCGTGAGATCCGAGCCTTGATGTACCGCCAGCATGTAAACTCGACGAGAGGAGAGATTGGTGGGGTGAGAGTGATGGATGTTGCCCCGTTGATTGTGCCCCCTAGGAGTGAGATGATGATTTGGTGTAGGGCAGCAGTACGGCCTCAGGGGCGTGACTACCCTGCCATGATAGAGCCCATGCCCTCCGAGCACTGGCCCACAGTAATGGCCGCCCGAGGGGTGGTAGATGTAAAGAAGGGGAGAGTGCCCGTGAGGGTGCTGAACTGTGGGGAGGAAGAAGTCAGGCTTCCCCGGTATGCTACACTTGCCAAGTTGCTCACCCTAGATCCCCACACCATCCACGAAGCAGCTCCCCCAGTTTCACCACCTACTGCCAGCACTCACCCGCCCAAAGGGGAGTTAGACGAGTGGCACCAACAGCTACACATAGGCACTGACGATACCCCTACACATCACAAAGAAGGGGTATACAGGGTGGTGCGGGAGTACGAGCAAGGTTTTAGCAAACATCCCCTAGACATTGGGCAGATTAAAGGGGTCCAACACCATATCCATACCGGTGAACATCCCCCTATCAAAGAGAGGTACAGGCCCATTCCCCCTGCACACTACCAATGCGCCAAGGACATGTTGAGGAACATGAGGGAGGCAGGGGTTATCAGGTACAGCTGTAGTCCCTGGGCCGCCCCGTTGGTGCTGGTTAAGAAGAAAGACGGCACCATGCGGATGTGCGTGGATTACTGGAATATTAACCAGATAACGCATAAAGATGCCTACCCTCTGCCCCGTATTGAGGAGTCCTTGTCCGCGCTGAGAACCGCAAACTACTTCTCCACCCTTGACCTCACCAGTGGGTACTGGCAGGTGGCCGTGGCGCCCGAAGACCGAGAGAAAACTGCCTTTACCACCCCTATGGGACTCTGTGAATTCAACAGTATGCCGTTCGGGCTGTGCAATGCCCCTGGTACCTTCCAACGGCTGATGGAGTGCTGTTTGGGGCACCTGAATTTTGAGACCGTCCTGTTGTACCTGGATGATGTAATTGTATATTCACAGACATATGAAGCCCATCTGGAACACCTAGCCGAGGTGTTCGCGTCCCTTGCCAAGTACGGGATGAAGTTGAAGCCCTCCAAGTGTCATCTGCTGAAACCCAGAGTGCAGTACCTGGGGCATGTAGTGGGAGCAGAAGGTGTCACCCCCGACCCCGAGAAGGTCACTGCCATCCAAGACTGGCCGAGGCCAACCACAGTGAGGGAAGTAAGGCAGTTTCTGGGTCTGGCAGGGTACTACCGTCGCTTCATCAAGGGATCCACGAAGATGGCTGCCCCCATGCAAGACCTCCTCGTGGGACAGACCAAAGGTGGTAGACCCCTTGGAGCCCCACTGGTGTGGGAAGAGAGGCATGAGGAATCCTTCCGCCAGCTGAAAGCGGCCTTGACCGGAGAGGAGATCCTAGCGTACCCTGATTACAGCCGCCCATTCATCCTCTACACTGATGCCAGCAATGTGGGCTTGGGGGCAGTCCTATCCCAGGTCCAGGATGGGAAGGAAAAAGTGATTGCTTATGCTAGCTGAAAGCTCCGACCGACTGAAAGGAACCCTGAGAACTACAGCTCTTTCAAGCTCGAGCTCCTGGCGCTGGTGTGGGCTATCACCGAGCGGTTCCGCCATTACCTGGCAGCAGCGAAATTCACTGCTTTCACGGACAACAATCCGCTGACCCACCTGGATACAGCCAAGCTGGGTGAGTTGGAACAGCGGTGGGTGGCCAGGCTAGCCAACTACGATTTCACCATCAAATATCGGGCTGGTCGTACCAACGTTAATGCTGATGCACTCTCTCGGATGCCCCACTTGTCAGAAGAAGGGTGCGAGGTTGATGACCTCGAAGAGATCGAGCTGCCTGCATTTCACCAGCCACCTACTGAGAAGGTGCATGTCCACCAACAACGGGTGAACTTGGATCCGCTGCCCAGTCAGGAGTGGCAGGAAGCTCAAAACCAGGCGCCCGCTGTCCGCCTAGTCAAGATCCTGGTGGAGCAAGGCGCTGCGGGAATAGACCCTGCCGCCCCAGCTGAAGCCCAACGTTTGTGGCGAGAACGGACCCGGCTGTACCTACACCAGGGGAAGTTGTACCGTGAGCTGATTAACCCGAAGACTCATGAGAAAATCCGCCAGCTGGTGATTCCCCAAGCTATTGTGCCCACCGTTCTACAAGCGTATCATGATGGTGCCGGACACTTCGGATGGAAGAAACTGGAAATGCTGTTGAGAGAGCGGTTCTATTGGAGTGGGATGTGGGAGTCTGTAGAAGCCTGGTGCCGAGAGTGCGGTCCTTGCACGCTGAGGAGGAAGGACGAGGCCAGCCAGAAGGCGCCCCTACACCAGATCGTTACACATCAACCGTTGGAGCTGGTCGCCCTGGACCATGTAAAGCTCACCCCTAGCCGAAGTGGGTACACCTACACTCTAACCATAGTAGACCACTATTCAAGGTTCATGGTGGTTGTCCCAGTCAAGGACCTAACTGGTCGTACCGCCGCTAGAGCGTTCCAGGCTAATTTCTGCTGACCACATGGATACCCTGAGAAGGTGCTTACTGACCAAGGCCTGGCCTTTGAAGCGGAGGTGTTCCATGAGTTTTGCCAGTTGTACGGCTGCAAGAAGATCCGGACCACGCCTTACCATGCCCAGACCAACGGCATGTGTGAGAAGATGAACCACTTGGTCCTGGGCCTCCTCAAGACGTTGCCATAGGAAGAGCGGAACCTGTGGCCGGAGAAGCTACCTGACTTGGTCGATATGTACAACAATATCCCTTCGAGCTCAACGAAGTGCACCCCAGCATACCTGATGAGGGCTCGCCCCGGTCAGCTACCGGTGGATCTAGACATGGGATTGGAAGCCCCAGAAGCACTCCCTTCGACAGCTGAATGGGAAACTCGGCGGAGGGTGCAATACCGACAGATTCAAGAATATGTTGAGAAGAACTTGAGTCGGAGTCGGGAACAGCAGGAGCAGCGCTTCAACCAGAAGGCGTCTGCTGGCCCTTTCCAGCCTGGAGATGTAGTGCTGAAGCGGAAGAGGAGAATCCACAAGCTGGATGATCAATGGGAACAAACCCCATACGTCATACAGCCCACAGGATGAGAAGATGGGAAGGCCTACCAGATCAGCCGTGACCAAGGGGGCACTTTGGCCACGGTTTCCCGGGACCATCTAAAGAGGTGCTCACCAGCATTGAAGGCAGCGGCTGAAGCTCCAGCTCCCCCACCAGCGGAGAAGACAAAAGAGGTAATTTGCACCGTGATGGGTGACTTCCCAGCAGACTGGCCTACACAGAATGGCACGGTGATTCTTCCAGTGATACTGTTCCCACAACCTGTGGATGAAGAAGTAATGGAGGCAGTCAACCGTGAGCCAGTGCCAGTGCCCAGGGATGAACCTGTACCCAGCTCCCCTATGCCTCCGCCTGCCCCACATGATAGCAGGGAGGAGGAACCACTCGTCCCAACCTAGGTAGACCCCCACTTAGGTACAGGGTAACTACTATCTAGAGGGGGGGGGGGAAGAAAACTGTGTGTGTGTTAAAAGTTTGAAAGTTTTTGAAAATGAAAATGATTACCGAAGCCTCATCTGATTAACCTGCTGATTGAAACCGGTCGTTGCCGGCACCGTTGTCCCCGTGGGGACCGTCTGAAGTTGCATAAAGAACTCTTTATGAACATGCCTGAGAACTTGCAAGGCAACCACAAACTTGTGGCCTGTAAATAATTATGTTGTTACAGCTTCCACCGTAGCCGCCTCCGGAGAGGCAGATTGGAGGAAGGGCCCGCAGTGGAGCAGGCTGGGGCCCAACCACCACCGGAACCGGTGGCGATCCTCTGGAGGGGAAGGACAGATCCCGCTTGGGTAACTTGGTGCAGGACTGGGGTCAAGGGGTGCTGCCCATTTGCTTAGGGGCAGCATTAGGGCCAGGTTGCTTGGGTGGGAGAGAGCGGAAGCCGTAACCGTTTACCATTGCAACGTTTAAGTAGGATTACCTCCCGATTTGGGAAGATGTTATTTTAATTGTATTGTGTGTTACCGTTTTTCTATTTTTACAGTTAAAAAGAAAAATAAAACCGGTGATGGACGGGCAGCCCGAGGACGGTCTGCATTTTGCTAAGTGGGAATGTGGCGCCCTGGACAAGCCAGGGGCCACAGGTAACTACACCACCACACCCTACACCCCGGTTAGGCATATCTAAGCCAGACACAAAACCCTTGTTGCCTTCCCCAGGGGCTGATGTCCACACCAGGGGGTGGAGCCAGGCGGTTGGTCTCCACCCACCGAGGAGTTCACAGTCCTGGAGGAGGGAAAAGGAGCAGTTGAGTTTTGACAGTGAAAGTGGAAGGAAGGAAAGTGAGCAGTAGTGAAGTGGCAAGAGAGCAGACAGAAGGGAGTCCGGGTGTGTGGCCCGGACGGAGCAGCAAGGCTGGCAGACAGTGGTGACCGTCTGCAGGAGTGGCCTATCGGAGTTTGCTGTACGGACCGTGGACGGGCGGTGGGCCGGCGGTACCGGACCGGTACACGAGGAGAAGCCAGCACCATTGGCAGGGGCCTTTCGGATCCTGGCAAGGCTAGGAGTCGCCGTGAAGTTGCCAAATCCGTTAGTGAAGGGGACCTCCTGGGTTTCCAAACAGCCAAGTCCCGACAGAAGGCAACCGTCAACCTTGAAGGGGAGACACCGCCACCGCCAAGGACAACCGTTTCCCAGGGCCAGCGCCTGCGGGCAAAAGGGGCTCCTCCGGCCCATAACCAAGTCGGGGAGCGGGTTACCGGTGGGAACCCATTGCTACCAACATTGAACTTAGGTGCAGGGAGAGACAGTCATCACCAACCTACGGGGAAGAAGCCACCGCAGCCGTCTGGGGGACCCGTCCATCCAGCCGTGTGTTTTACCGAGAACTGTGTCATCGTCTCAGGCTGAGTGAGTTCCCCCCGTGCTGTACGGCACAGCGCTGCCCCTGCGACCCTGCACCTCAGCAGGCCCGGCAACTCGCCTGCCATCATCCAGCCCTACCCCATCACCGGGCCCCGGGACAACCAACCCCCTACCCACGGAGGGGAGAAATAACAACAAAGCTGCTCCCTGTCACCGCTCCCGGGATCCCCGTTCAGAGCAGCGGTGGTGTCACCAAAATCACCACAACCGTGGGTGGCGTCACGGACAATAAATCCCCAAAACCATTCCCCTTTTCACTCACGGGCGAGGAGCGCCGCTCGAGTCCCCGGGATCCGGCCCATCGCTTGAGCCACCGAGCAGCAGCGGCCGCAGCAGCAGCGGCAGCCGGACCCGAGCAGTGGGAGAGCGCAGCGTCCCCTCCTCCGCCCGCGACACAGACACTTTGAGAAGCAGCTGCATGGGACAGGGACAAGACCACCGCCGCAGGACGCTTGGACAGATGAGAAAGCTGACGTTGTAGTTGGGGGAGGAAGGCAGGACAGTGCGAGGACGCCGATATGGGCATTACAATAGGTTTGTACAGACATTATCTCAATAGGGCAGGGTGTTTAGCATCTCTGATGTATAAATATCACTATGCAGAGTCTGTTGCTCCCATCAGACACATATTACACCTTGTTATACAAGACACAGGAGGAAACTAACACTGATTTCATGTCAAGTTGAACAGAGATGATGAACAGCTCATCGTGAGGTAGATAATATCAGGTATCAGCTGAACACATTAGGACCAAGTAATACAATGCAATATACAACCACTATAGTTTGCCTCTAGGTTAGAGGGTTTTTTTCATTACGCCATATGCAAAATCATCTGGTTTTGAGCCTGGTGACCTGACAGATTCTCTTTAAATTAACAGGTCTGGTAAAGGCACTCGATAATGCAGATTCCCCCTTGCTGTCCCTATATTCTGTCCCTGTCTTCAAAATTGAACATTCAGTTACTTTATGCTTTTTTTTTTGAGGATAAAACTTGATCTGCGCAGTAATCATGGCGTGCCCTATATATAGAAGAAGATGCTGTAAATAAACAATATTTAAACTACTAAATTTACAAATCAGAATTGAAAGAAAGAACCTGGTTCCACCACGATTAATGTGCAATGTTCATTTTATTTCTATTAACTTAGGCTTCAAGGCCATTACTATCATGCCGGCTCACACCAGGAGGGTTAATGTTCCTAAGCAACGAGCAGCAGAACATATAGATGCCAGATCATACTGCAGGAGCCATACTCTATATTCCAGGCATAATGTGAAATGGGGCCTTTTTTCAATTTGCCCAAAGGTAGAGCCAATTATTTGAAACAGCAGATTGCACTCTTTATTTTGCTGTCTCCTCCAGTTTCTGTTGACAGCTGTACGTCCAGGACTCACTAAAGCTTTGTTTACGAGAGCAGATAATTGTTTAAACTGAATCTGTCAGCAGGTTTTTGCTATGTAATCTGGAAAAAGCATGTTGTAATGAATAACAAACAAATTTCAGGATGTGTCTCTTATCACACTGGCTTCTGTTGTTTACCTGTCATGTTTATTTTACCTTAAAAAGATTATCATTTCTGGACTAGGTCAGCTAAAGTTCAGCTAGTTTAGTACGCCCCCTTGATTGGAATTGACCAGTTTTCTCAGCTCTGCTGCATTGCTAAACATATAAAATTGATTGTGCCAGTAGTCTAAGTGATAAATCATTCGACGTAATGGTGCTTTACAGACTGCGACATCGCTAACAATATATCGTCGTAGTCATAATAGTTGTGGCGCACATCCAGCGCCGTTAGCGACATCGCAGTGTGTGACAGCTAGGAGCAGCGATCAACTATCTAAAAACGGCAAAAATCGGTGATCGTTGACACGTCGCTCCTTTACCAAATATCGGTGGTGGTGCATGCCGCTGGTTGTTCCTCGTTTCTGCGGCATCACACATCGCTGTGTGTGACACCGCAGGAATGACGAACATCTCCTTACCTGCGTCCACCGGCAATGAGGGAGGAAGTAGGTGGGCGGGATCTTCCGCCCGCTCATCTCCGCCCCTCCTCTGCTATTGGGCAGCCGCTTAGTGACGCCGCTGTGACGTTGCTATGACAATGAACGCACCTCCCCCTTGAAGGAGGGATTGTTCGGCGGTCACAGCGACTTCGCTGAACAGGTATGTGCGAGTGACGCTGTCGTAGCGATATTGTATGCTACGGCAGCGATCACATGTCGCACGTACGACAGGGGCAGGTGCTATCGCTCGCGACATTGCTAGCAATCGCTAGCGATGTCACAGCGTGTAAAGCACCCTTAAGGGTCTCTTCGACTACATCATGCTGCTCTCAGATGAGGCAGAAAAAACCTGCTGACAGATTTCCTTCAAAGGATACACGATGTGACTGTAACTCATGACTAGCAAACAATGTCAGACAGGATGAAAATTGTGAATTAATTGGTTGAATAGTTGTTGTTACATCATAACATGGAACATCGCACACTGTGTTCACATAGACAGATATCTGAGGTGTAGGTGTGGTCAACGTTAACAACCCATATGTGATACTATTTATTTAGAATATATTAATTCATAAGGTATTATATAAACAGAACCGGGTCAGGCCAGTCACAGCTACCCCAAGGAACCACTGGCCCGGTGACGAGTACCCTAAGGTCCCGTGGACGCTACATCTTGGCTCTGCGAGCTGGGTGATCGTGCCTGCAACCACGGGTACTGCGTGCCTTAAAGAGCTTTCCATCTGGTGGCACAGACCGAAGTTTAATGTTGTGTGCTTTATGGACTGTACAAGAACTGTTTGCCTGCCATTGACCATATTGGCGCAGGAAGAAGAAGGGGCGTGACATCATGGGCGGAGTGCAGAAAGGGCGCGAGAGAGAGGCCCACTCCCAAAAAGACTTGTCGTTCCAGAATGTTTAAGGACTTGTTTTCAAAGTTGCTTGATTGATGCAAGTGTGACGCCCTGGCAAAACCAGGTAGTCACAAAAGTTGTCCACCCTCCTTGCTACCACCAAAAACCCACACCCAGGTACAACACACAGCCATAAAAGCCTAGCCACCCACTTGTGATAATAAGGACACACCAGTGGGCAGGATCAGGCGGATGAGAACGCCCACCTAGAGGTCCTAGGGTGTCAGGGGCGGGAACACAGTAGTGAGTGTGCAGACACAGATCAGTGCAGAACAGTGTTGACTGTGGTCAGTTCCAGTTCAGAGTTTGAGCAGTAGAGAGTGGGGAGTTGAGGTCTGACAGTGGAAGCCGACAGTCAAGTGTAGTCAGGGGTAGGGGCCCTTGGACTACCCGGCTAGGTGGCAGACGATGAACATGGCCAAAGGCGACGGAGATCCGGGACAGGGTTGTAGCCCGCCAGTGCCGACAGCGGGAATCCGGTCTGGAGGCCGTGCACAGACGGGGTGCCTGGATCCTAGGATGAGGATGGTTGCATGCCCCTTGTTAATCAACCAGCAGAGGACAAGGTTTCAGGCCTGGTCCTCCCGAAGCCCAGAGAGCGAAATGGAAGCCTAACGCGGGGGATAGGGTGTCCATCAGAACCCACAGAGATCCCAAGGGTCAGATTTCAAGGGCCACAGCTCCCAAATACATACAGAATCAGGAGTGGACTTTTCCGTTCTATGCAAAGTTGTCCAACAGGAGAGAGAAACACAACATGCAGGAGGAAGGGACACCTGTTCACTAACTTGGGTGCGGGACCTGAATGCACCCCCCCGACGGCAGGCCGTCACTGGCAACTTGGTTTACACACTGGACTTGTGTGAAATTACTAAACTGTGAGTACACCATTGACCCCCGGTCCAACCCGGCGTGATACCTTCAGTAGCCATCACTCCCATGCTCAGACCGTGGGCCCCGGGACTACACCTCCCCTACCCGTGGAGGGAATCCCATCTTGCTGCCTCGCTCCATCAGCCCCGGGCGCCCCATCACCAGGCAGCGGCGGTGTCACCATCCCTTACTGCAACCCACGGGTAGCGTCACCAACACAACAAGTCCCATGTAAATATTCCCCCCTTTCCGACGGTTGTGAGGACAGCCGGCCGTGCGAGCCTGGGTCTGGTCACCACTCGAGCTGCAGCAGCGAACCCCGGACCCGAGCGGGCCCAGAGAAGCGGTAGCGGCACCCGCCCGCAACACAAATGTTTATTTTTCCTTTCTTTTCTTCTCCTGCTTCTTCTTCTTTTCATCCTGCTTCTTTCTTTCCTTTACTTGGTCCCGGTAAAAGTGGACATGTTAATTGTTTAGATATAAAAATTTTGCAGTGTAATTTTCCTTGCAGCCCCGGAGTGCTGCGTTTCGCTCTGGGGGAATGTAACACCCCTGAGACTGGTCGCTACAGGGTATAACATTATATTCTTCCCTGGCAGGTCAAGATGTTAATCTAGTAAGTTCTACACATACCTCACACCACCATACAGCAGGGAGAAGTAGTCACTAGGAAAGGGTTACCAATGTTTATACAGACACAGGAAGTGACTCAGCCAGTTCGTAGCAGATCCAGGTTGCCATAGCAACTTGCAAAAGTGGGGGCATGAGCAGTTAGGAATTTACCTCAGAATAAGCTTGGACACGAGACAGAGCAGACGCACAGTGGTGCAGCTCCCTGAAGGGGAGGCTGTCCGGCCTTCAGGGAGGCAGAACAGAGCTGTCTGGATGTAACACCAAACAGACAGCTCCACCAAGCTGGGGGCCAGTAACATCTAGAGAGGGACCCGGCAACTGTAATGGTGGACTAAAAGGGAGCAGACGCCAGAGAGACGGGACTGGGCACAAGAGAAGTACAGAGCCCTAGCTCACGTGGCCAAGGTGCGGCAGCAGAGAGGGAGCCTGAAAGAGGGGGATAGAGGTCCGACTTACAAGAGGCCCAGGCTGCCGGCCGAGCGGACCGAGACCACGGAAGATTACAGAGTTGTGCAAGGAGGAGAAAGGCCACAGATTACCAAACCGGATCCAGCCTCTGACCTGCCCGGGAAGGGACTGGAGTCTCTGATGGTGAGGATCAGCACCCGGGGTGCGATACCACCTGAGCCAGTAAATAAAGTGACTGGAACCCACACCTGGTGACTCTGTGAGTAACTGCCATTGCCCTGCGCTCCGGCGCTCCCATGGACTGCCGCCCCCGTTCTCACCAACCTCCCGGGGTACCCCGCTCCGCTCGTGGGGAGCGATACCATCCCGGCTGCAAATAACACCTGCCCCGGAGAGAGACTGTGCAGCGGCGGCTAGTTCCTGGCCGCATACCGCAGGTGGCGCTGTGAAGCATCCCCATTCCCCATTCAGTACTGCCCCTGGGAGAGGACTAGTCGCAGGAAGGGTCAGCGGTGGAGGAGGCCGAGACCCCAGTCACCGCTGCAACCGGTGACACACTTCCTAGGGGCCCGTCACCCTCTTTCCATCCCCATCTGTATTGGACACTTTTCTGTTTGCTGTTCTTATTTAACATGTAGCCAATGGGGTCACGGAACCGGGTCAGGCCAGTCACAGCTACCCCAAGGAACCACTGGCCTGGTGACGAGTACCCTAAGGCCCCGTGGACGCTACACGAGTGTCACTGCGACTGAGGTCCGATCATGCGATCGGACCTCAGTTGCGGGGGGCGGACCAGCACTGAGGGGGGGGCGGGCCAGTGCTGAGGAGGGGCGGGCCAGCGTTGAGGAGGGGAGGGAGAGATTTATCTCCCTCTCTCCTCCATTGCTGGCTATTGCCATTCCCGCCCTGCACTCGCGGTACACTGGTGTATTGCAAGTGCAGTGCAATCTTTCTCTTTCCCCATAGACTTCAATGGGTGCGAGAGAAAGAGTCTTGCATTACAATCGCAGCATGCTAGTGTGACGCCCTGACAAAATCAGGGTGTCACAGATGACTGCACCCCTCTTCCAGGTGCAGAATTTTCTTCTCCTTGACCCTCCATCACAACCCCACATCCATGGTACACAACATCAGCCAGCAAAGCCTAGTTACCCCCAATGACAAAAGGAACACACCAGTGGACAAGGCCAAGTGGATGGTGACGCCCACCTAGGGGCTCTGAGGTGTCCTGGGAGGGGACAGAGTGAGTCAAGTGGCAGAGGAGTAAGAGAGACAGTCAGAAAAAGTGATTGAGGAGGGTGAAGTGAGTCAGGAGTTGGAGCTCCTGGACTACCGGACGACTGACTAGGTGGCAGTCGGCAGACAGGGCCACAGACATGGAGATCCGGTCACGGGAGACCTTAAGTGGACCGGGGCAGGGTTGTAGCCCACCAGTATCGACAGCAGGAATCCAGTCCGGAGGCCGTGCACGACAGGGTATCTTGACCCTAGGGCAAGAACAGCTTCACGCACCTTACCAATTGACCAGCTGGGGACAGGATTTCAGGTCTTGTCCCACAGGAGGCGCACATAGAGCGAGACGGAAGCCCAACAAGGGGGATAGGACTCCGCAATTGCCTGCTAAGATCCCACGGGTCAGTTCTCGCAGGCCACAGCTCCCAACACACAGAATCACCGGGAGTGGACTTCCCCATTTCATGCGGAGTAGTCAACAACAAGGACACAACACTAAGTGCAGGAGGAAGGGACCCCTGTTTGCTGTACCAGGGTGTGGGACCAGATCATACCCGCCGGAGGTCACCGGTCACTGTCAAGTTGGTTTACCCTTTGGACTCTATGTGAATTATTCAGAACTGTGAGTACACCAACACCATCCGGTCCAACCCTGCAGATTGCGCTCCCCAGCACCATCTCACCTATATTTGGGCCCCGGACCTACTACAATCCCCATACCCATAGAGGGGATAACATCCAGTTGCCCCACTCCATCAGCCCCGGGTGTCGCGTCCAGCGGCAGCGGCGGTGTCACCAACAATCACCGCACACCACACGTTGCGTCACTGACAAAACCTTTCCTATATAATAATCCATTTCATTTGCGGGCGACGGTTGGGTGCTCAGGCCCGGGTCCGACTTCCCTTCGAGCCACCGCCACGACTCCGGATCCAAGCGTCTCGAGCAGCCCCCTGCCGTGGTCTGTCCCCTGCCCGCAACACTGAGATTGTTTTCTCGGTCCGATTAGGGAAAATAATCGCTCATGGGTGCACGGCACATAGGATTTTCATGCCGTGTGTCTTAGGCCTGATGGTTTCTCTGGTTTCTGGGATCAACGCAGACAGAATAGGGTATCTTACAACATTCATAATGTGTTTTGCAGATCTCTGTTATAGATATATGTGGGTTCGGGAACCCCACTTCCCTTACCTCCACCTCTGGCTTTATCTATGTGTCATTAGAATTTCAGGTCTCCAAAATCAGTGATTGTTGTTTTGTTCGCTTTACAGTTATTAGTTCGTTGGCGAGGTTACGGTCCTGATGAGAGGATATGGGTACCAGCCTCAGATATCCATGCTGAACACCTGGTTAGGACATTCCATCATCGCCATTAATCTGATCTTATAATGCTTAAAATATCAGAAAAAGAATGGAAACGCCAGAATTGTGATTTTTCTTCAGTCATCACAAGACTGCAAAAAAATGCAATATGCAGCAATCAAAATGTGTATCTACCCCAAAAAGGTAACAAAAAAAAAACAAGCCCTCACACAGATTCATTAACTGAAAAGTTAAAACGTTACTCGAGTCTTCGAACATGGCAACAAATAATACATTTTTTCTTTTTTACGAACTTGTGACCTTTTTTTCACCCATTTAATAATAATAATAATAATAATAATAATAATAATAATAATAAAAAAATATAAATGCAAGTTTGGAATCTTTGTAATTGTACTGACCTAGATAATCATATTACAAAGTCATCTTTACAGCACCTTCAATGCTGTAATACCAAAATTAAAAAAAAAAAGAAAGAATTTTTTCATTTTTTTGTGCAATTTATTTGCACTCAATTTTTTTGGCCCATTTTCCAGTATATCGACTAGTAAAATGAATGGTGCCATTCCAAACTATAACTCATCCTAGCGGACCAGGTTATTTAATGTCATTTAGTAACCAAACTACATATGGGGGCAACCTTGTGCCAAGAAGGAATTGTTTTGCCAATTAATAATAATAATAATAATAATAATAAAAATAATTATGATAATGATAATAATGACAATTATTATATACTACTACTACTAATAATAATAATGATAATAATTATCAAAATAATAAATAATACAATAGTAATAATATAAATAATAATATTGATGACAATAATAAAAAAATAATACAATTGAGAATAATAATAGCAAAATAATACATAATACAATAATAATAATTAATCAAAATAATAATAATTAACAAAATAATATCTAATAGTATAATAATAATAATAATACAATTGATTATAATAATTAATGATACTACTGAGAATAATTATAATAATAAAATAATACATAATATAATAATAATTAATCCAAATACTACTACTACTAATAATAATAATAATACAATAAATAATGCATTAATGATACAGTCATATGAAAAAGTTTGGGCACCCCTATTAATGTTAACCTTTTTTCTTTGTAACAATTTGGGTTTTTGCAACAGCTATTTCAGTTTCATATATCTAATAACTGATGGACTGAGTAATATTTCTGGATTGAAATGAGGTTTATTGTACTAACAGAAAATATGCAATCTGCATTTAAACAAAATTTGACTGGTGCAAAAGTATGGGCACCTCAACATTAAAGTGACATTAATATTTTGTAGAGCCTCGTTTTGCAAAAATAACAGCCTCTAGTCACTTCCTGTAGCTTTTAATGAGTTCCTGGATCCTGGATGAAGGTATATTTGACCATTCCTGTTTACAAAACAATTCCAGTTCAGTTAAGTTTGATGGTCGCCGAGCATGGACAGCACGCTTCAAATCATCCCACAGATTTTCAATGATATTCACCAAATTTTACTGTGGGTAGCAAGTGCTTTTTTTGGAATGCCATGTTTTTTTGCCTCCATGCATAACGCCTTTTTGTATGACCAAACAACTCAATCTTTGTTTCATCAGTCCACAGGACCTTCTTCCAAAATGTAACTTGCTTGTCCAAATGAACTTTTGCATACCTCAGGCGACTCTGTTTGTGGCGTGCTTGCAGAAACGGCTTCTTTCGCATCACTCTCCCATACAGCTTCTACTTGTGCAACGTGCGCTGTATTGTTGACCGATGCACATTGACACCATCTGCAGCAAGATGATGCTGCAGGTCTTTGGAGGTGGTCTGTGGATTGTCCTTGACTGTTCTCACCATTCTTCTTTTCTGCCTTTCTGATATTTTTCTTGGCCTGCCACTTCTGGGCTTAACAAGAACTGTACCTGTGTTCTTCCATTTCCTTACTATGTTCCTCACAGTGGAAACTGACAGTTTAAATCTCTGAGACAACTTTTTGTATCCTTCCCCTGAACAACTATGTTAAATAATCTTTGTTTTCAGATCATTTGAGAGTTGTTTTGAGGAGCCCATGATGCCACTCTTCATAGGAGATTCAAATAGGAGAACAACTTGCAAGTGGCCACCTTAAATACCTTTTCTCATGATTGGATACACCTGCCTATGAAGTTCAAAGCTCAATGAGGTTACAAAACCAATTTAGTGCTTTAGTAAGTCAGTAAAAAGTAGTTAGGAGTGTTCAAATCAAGAAATTGATAAGGGTGGCCATACTTTTGCACCGGTCAAATTTAGTTTAAAGGGAACCAAACATCAGGATTTTCGTGTATAAGCTGCAGCCAGTGCAGTACTGGCACTATCAGGCACAGTGTGTACATACCATCAGGGGGCAGCTCGGGTGTTTAGGCAGCGAAATCCAACTTTATAAAGTTTGAAATTTCGTGCACTTTTTGATTGACGTGTGCACCTCTGCAGATAATGTCCGGGCGGGTTATGCAGGAGTTCCCCGCCCCCCCACCAGCCTGTTCCTCCCTCTCTCCTGATGTCCGGGCGGGTTATGCACGTGTTCCCCGCCCCCCGCGCCGCCTGTTCCTCCCTCCCTCCCTCTGGCTGTATGTAAATATCTAATCTTCAGAAACATGGCGCCGGAGTGGGCCTCTGCGCATAGCGCTTATCTCCGGCGCCATGTTTCTGAAGCCCCCGCATTACACAACTTGGTGTCTGAGAGGGCGGCGCATGCACCCTCGTTTCTTCACAGCCCGTTGTGACCGCGGGAGCACGCGCGATTAGAACAGGACAGAACAGCTGACCGGAGGACGCGATTACCTGCTGCTCCTGTATCGTGCCGCCCCAGGACACCGGGCCAACACACCAGCCGGTGTGACATCGCTGTGGCGCCGCCCTCTCAGACACCAAGTTGTGTAATGCGGGGGCTTCAGAAACATGGCGCCGGAGATAAGCGCTATGCGCAGAGGCCCACTCCGGCGCCATGTTTCTGAAGATTAGATATTTACATACAGCCAGAGGGAGGGAGGGAGGAACAGGCGGCGCGGGGGGGCGGGGAACACGTGCATAACCCGCCCGGACATCAGGAGAGAGGGAGGAACAGGCTGGTGGTGGGGCGAGGAACTCCTGCATAACCCGCCTGGACATTATCTGCAGAGGTGCACACGTCAATCAAAAAGTGCACGAAATTTCAAACTTTATAAAGTTGTATTTCACTGACTAAACACCCGAGCTGCCCCCTGATGGTATGTACACACTGTGCATGATAGTGCCAGTACTGCACTGGCTGCAGCTTATACACGAAAATCCTGATGATTGGTTCACTTTAAATGCGGATTGCACATTTTCTGTTAGGACAATAAACCTCATTTCAATCCAGAAATATTACTCAGTCCATCAGTTATTAGATATATGAAACTGAAATAGCTGTTCCAAAAACCCAAATTATTATAAGGAAAAAAGGTTAACATTAATGGGGGTGCCCAAACTTTTTCATATGACTGTAATACTGATAATAATACATATTAAATAATCAAAATAATAATAAGTTAATAATTAATTCTCATAATACATTATTTTGCTTTTACAATTTGTAATGCATATCAATTACATAATATTTTTATTATAATTGTCATAATTAACAGAAGTAATATAGAAAAAAATATTTCCAATTATATATATTTAAAAATTCCTGATATCAATGGGACGCTACAGGCACCAATGTCCATCTTTCTATCCTGTTATGCAGGAGGACAGCTGATTTTTGTATGATATACTGGATATGATTAATGTCGTTGTGTACACACCTCAGGCAATTCTCTTTGCGGTGTTTTCCAATCGGTATCATTTTTACTCTGTATTAAGGTTAAATAAATAAAAGAAAAGAATTATGATGACTGTGGGCTAATAAATCATAATATAATATTTCAAATGTAAACTCTCCCCCCATAGACTTGTTAGCGAAGCTTGTCTGAATACACTAAAAGGTAAACCTTAGCGTCAATGACCACTAGAGGTCCTCGTCATCATAAAAAAGATAAATACAGTACCTAAAGATATAAAAACAAAGCCACATGAGAAAATGATGTAATTGATTTAACAAAAACTTTAAGCGAAAAAGCAAAAAAAAAACCAAAAAACAACAAATCAGTAAATTTAACACATATTATCCATAATAAGAAAGCAATTTGATCCTGTTCATTATTTTCTTTTCATCATTGCTCCCCAATCTATATTTTTCAAGCTCTGCAGTCTTGGTATACAAGCTATGAATTGAGCAATAGATGGTTTTCTTTATTTTTTATTTTATTTTTTTATGACTTTTTTTTTATGACACATTTTGCCCCGACCCACCATAAAGTCAGTAAAAATTTTGGGGACTTATTTAAACATTACATTATTTTATACTTTTTATTGCGGATTTCCCTTAGAACTGGGGCTGACATACAGTTTTAGTCCTGGTTGCAAAGAGTATTCAGCCTCCAAATAACCACTGCAGAGTGGATCTGGGTTTGCTGAAGCATAGGGGGCCAATGGCAGAGTCCCATCCTCTTGTGGCCAATGCAGAGAGAAAAATATGAGAAATACCCTTCAAGTCATCCGGTGGTCTGCAAGTAGTTATAGGCTATGGACACATTTTAAATAGAAAAAAATATTTTACAAATGTTGTTGGTTACTTTTAGTTAATAAAATTGTACTAAGTTACATTTTCAGGCACCCTGATATGTAGTTTGCAGCCAGATACAAGTTTTAGAATTATAGGAGTGACTCTCCCTGTAATATAGGCTGGATATGAACTTTGCGTGTATTCTGGTTGCTGACTTTTTCAGTTATTAATTGTAAAATCTGGCTGAAAACATCATATCAAACAGCAACCTTCAACTTGATAATAATCACTGTGGCCTGCAGAGGAAGAGCAGCATTTTTTAGTCCCTATACAGGGATCTAGACTTAGGGGTACTTCTCACATAGCGAGATCGCTGCTGAGTCACGGTTTTTGTGACGCACCAGTGACCTCATTAGTGATCTCGCTGTGTGTGACACTGAGCAGCGATCTGGCCCCTGCTGTGAAATCGCTGCTCGTTACACACAGTGCTGGTTCATTTTTTGGACGTTGCTTTCCCGCTGTGAAGCAAACATCGATGTGTTTGACAGCGAGAGAGCAACGATCTGAATGTGCAGGGAGCAGGCGTCTGCAAGCTGCGGACGCTGGTAACCAAGGTACACATCGAGTAACCAAGCGAAGCGCTTTGCTTGGTTACCTGATATTTACCTTGGTTACTAGCGTACGCCGCTCTCAGGCTGCCAGTGCCGGCTCCCTGCACACGTAGCCAGAGTACACATTGGGTAAATAAGCAAAGCGGTTTGCCTATTAACCCGATGTGTACTCTGGCTATGAGTGCAGGGAGCCAGCACTAAGTGGTGTGCGCTGGTAACCAAGGTAAATATCTGGTAACCAAGCGAAGCGCTTTGCTCGGTTACCCGATATTTACCTTAGTTACCAAGCGCAGCATCGCTTCCGCGCATCGCTGGTGGCTGGGGGCTGGTCACTGGTCGCTGGTGAGATCTGCCTGATTGACAGCTCACCAGCGACCATGTAGCGACGCACCAGCGATCCTGACCAGGTCATATCGTGGTCTGAATCGCTGGTACGCCGTTTAGTGAGACGGTACCCTTATTATGGGTCCCTTGGTTTGTACCCATGGAGTAGCTGCTGGCCTGAGGAAAGAGCCTGAGGAAAAAGTATTTTTAGTTTTCAGAGTAGGACACAACCCATTACAGAATAAGGGGGCAAAACCATAGTCAGAGGAATAGAGGTAGATAATATCAAGAGTTCAGTCAAAAGCCAGACAAGCCAGTGTCAAAGTGAGTAAGAATTACAGAGGCAAAAAAAATGGATCTCACCATGTTAGAAACAGGTGATCAACAAATAAACTGCACCACAGATGTACAAGGTAAAACAAGCAATGACTTGACACTCTCAACGGACTACCACTAGTGATGAGCGAGTACTAAAAAGCTCGGGTGCTCGAAGCTCGGGCCGAGCCTCCCAAGATACTCGTGTACTCGGCCCGAGCAACGAGCCCAATGTTATCCTATGGGAGACCCGAGTATTTTTGTGAAATGACCCCCCGGCAGCATGGAGAAACCCTAAAAATGTCACAAAAGTCTCAGAAGAGTGCTCAAATGACATGGCAACAGCATGGGGAAGACCCCTTGAAGCATTTATCACTGAAAAGTCACAGCTGTGAACAATTTTGTCCGCGTTTTACGCCATTTTTACGGACTCACCAGAAAACCTTCCAAAATGACCCCAAAATGATTTTTCATGGCGGAAATGTTAAGGGCACATACCCAATAGTGAGATAGAGCTGGTGTATGTTACTTTTTGAGATTAATACATGAAAGATTTTACGTGAAAACATTGTGTGGCACTCCGATGTCCCTGAGAAGAGACGTACATGAAGGCCTCTTGAGTCTAATGTGCCCATTTTGAGGAAGTGAGTCTTTGTAGTATTTTCCTTTGCCAGGGCAGTCCAAAATTGTGAGGTTCACCAATGCCCCTGCATACAGACGTGCATGAGGGCCTGTAAACCTGAAGTGCCCATTGTAAGGAAGTGGGTCTATTGTAGTATAGCCCTTAGGCAGGGCAGCCAAAAATTGGGAGTCTCCACGTTGTCCCTGGGTAGAGACGTGCATGAGGGCCTGTAAACCTGAAGTGCCCATTGGAAGGAAGTGGGTCTATTGTAGTATAGCCCTTTGGCAGGGCAGCCAAAAATTGGGAGGCTCCACGTTGTCCCTGGATAGAGACGTGTATGAGGGCCTCAAAACATTAAGTGTCCATTGTCAGGAAGTGGGTGTATTATAGTATAGCCCTTAGGCAGGGCAGCCAAAAATTGGGAGGCTCCACGTTGTCCCTGGGTAGAGACGTGCATGAGGGCCTCAAAACATTAAGTGTCCATTGTCAGGAAGTGGGTGTATTATAGTATAGCCCTTAGGCAGGGCAGCCAAAAATTGGGAGGCTCCACGTTGTTCCTGGGTAGAGACGTGCATGAGGGCCTCAAAACATTGTTCCCATTGCAAAGGAGCGGGTCTCCTGTTGTTGTAATGTCCATTCTGCAAAGAATGGGCGAAAAAATTTACCACTGGGGGTATACCTGAAACAAAGGCCTAAGTATTGCAATTTGTAACGGTCATCATGGTGGCGCATGAGGAGAAGGAGGAGCAGTCCAGCGATTATCCAAAGTCCAGAAGTGTGTACCCATGGGTGAGTGGAGGTACATGGCAAACTTTAAATTCCGCTCTCATTTGCTGGTGGTGTGGTGAAGTCTGGCCCAATCCAACCCTTGTTCATCTTGATCAGAGTCAGCCTGTCAGCATTTTCAGTTGACAGGCGGGTGCGTTTATCTGTAATGATTCCACCTGCGGCACTAAAAACACGCTCTGACAAAACGCTAGCGGCAGGGCAGGCCAGGACTTCCAAGGCGTAGAGAGCCAATTCATGCCACGTGTCCAGCTTGGATACCCAATAATTGTAAGGCACAGAGGAATGTCGGAGTACAGTTGTTCGATCTGCAAGGTACTCCTTCAGCATCTGGGCAAACTTAGGATTTCTTGTGGCACTACCCCGCACCTCAGGGGCTGTGGTACGTGAGGGGCTGAGAAAACTGTCCCACATCTTAAAGACTGTTCCCCTACCTCTGGCGGATTGGACTTGTGCCTCTCTCGGCTGTACGCCTCGGTTGTCCAATGATTCCTGACCTATGCTGCTAGCGTTTTGTGAGGGGAATGCTTTGCCTACTTCCGTGACTATGGCCTTCCGGAACTGCTGCATTTTGGTTGACCTCTCCTCCACGGGAATAAGAGACAAAAAGTTCTCCTTGTAGCGTGGGTCTAACAGTGTTACCAACCAGTAATGATTGTCGGCCAAGATGTTCTTAACGCGAGGGTCACGAGACAGGCAGCTTACCATAAAGTCAGCCATGTGCGCCAGACTCTTAACAGCCAGGACTTCAGTAGCCTGACCAACAAGATGACTGAACATGCTGTCCTCCTCCTCCTCCTCCTCCTCCTCATCTACCCTGTCCTCTGGCCAGCCACGCTGAACCGAGGATATGACTGGTGTGCATGTCATATCCTCAATTTGGCCGGAGAGTTGCTCCATGTCTTCATCCTCCTCCTCGTCATAGTCCTCCACTGCACGTTGTGATGAGACGAGGCTGGGCTGTGTGTTATCACCCACACCCACTACTGTTTCTTGCTGCAACTCATCGCGCTCCGCCTGCAATGCATCATGTTTGTTTTTCAGCAGAGACCGTTTTAGAAGGCAGAGTAGCGGTATGGTGACGCTAATAATGGCGTCATCACCACTCACCATCTTGGTGGAGTCCTCAAAGTTTTGGAGGATGGTACATAGGTCTGACATCCATCTCCACTCCTCAGGTGTTATGTGTGGAATTTGAACCATTTCCCGACGGCTTAGGTGATGCAGGTACTCAACAACTGCCCTCTTCTGCTCACATATCCTGACCAACATGTGCAGAGTTGAATTCCAACGCGTGGGGACATCACACACCAGTCTGTGAGCCGGAAGATGCAAACTGCGCTGAAAGCCGGCAAGGCCGGCTGAAGCAGTAGGTGACTTTCGAAAATGTGCAGACAGGCGGCGAACTTTTACCAGCAGATCAGACAGCTCTGGGTATGACTTTAGAAACCGCTGAACCACGAGGTTGAGCACATGGGCCACGCATGGAACATGTGTCAGCTGGCCTCGCCTCAAAGCCGCCACCAGGTTCCGGCCATTGTCACACACGACCTTTCCTGGCTTTAGGTTCAGAGGTGTGAGCCAGTGATCTGCCTGCTGTTTCAGAGCTGTCCACAGCTCTTCTGCATTGTGGGGTTTGTCACCTATGCAGATTAGCTTCAGCACAGCCTGTTGCCGCTTCGCCGAGGCAGTGCTGCAGTGCTTCCAGCTTGGGACTGGTGTGGAGGGTACAGTGGATGAGGATGCGCAGGAGGAGGAGGAGGCTGAAGAGCATGACATTCCGGAGCTGTAGAGTGTGGGTGAAACACTGACTGAGGTAGGGCCTGCAAACCTTGGTGTGGGAAGGACGTGTTCCGTCCCTCGCTCAGACTGGGTCCCAGCTTCCACAATATTAACCCAGTGTGCCGTCAACGAGATGTAGCGGCCTTGCCCACAAGCACTTGTCCACGTGTCTGTGGTTAGGTGGACCTTGGGTGAAACAGCGTTGTTCAGGGCACGTGTGATGTTTTGTGACACGTGGTTATGCAACGCGGGGACGGCACACCGGGAGAAATAGTGGAGGCTGGGGACCGAGTAACGTGGGACAGCTGCCGCCATCAGGTCACGGAATGCTTCTGTCTCCACCAGCCTAAAAGGCAACATTTCCAGCGCAAGCAGTCGCGAAATGTTAGCATTTAGAACTGTGGCATGTGGGGTGTTGGCAGTGTATTTGCGCCTGCGTTCAAAGGTTTGCTGAATGGATAACTGAACGCTGCGCTGGGACAAGGACGTGCTTGATGATGGTGTTCTTTCTGCGTAGGCAACTGCAGGTGCAGGAGTGGAGGAGGCTTGTTCGCAGGCAGCATGGACAGGGGATTGGCTCGCATGCACAACCAGCGAAGACGTAGCAGTGACATCAGCAAGCACTGCTCCTCGACTCTGTTGTACTTCCCACAAAGTCGGGTGCTTGGCTGACATGTGCCTGATCATGCTGGTGGTGGTCAGGCTGCTAGTTTTGGTACCCCTGCTGATGCTGGCATGGCAGGTGTTGCAAATGGCCTTTTTAGAATCATCTGGATCCAACTTAAAAAACTGCCAGACTCGGGAAGACCTAACATTTGTACAGGCACCTTGTGTCGTCGTGTTGCTCCGGGGAACGGTTGCCTGACTTCTGCCTGGGGCCACCACCCTGCTTCTTACTGCCTGTTGTGATGCTACGCCTCCCTCCCCCTGTGCACTGCTGTCCTCGCTCTGCATATCCTCCTGCCAGGTTGGGTCAGTTACTGGATCATCCACCACGTCGTCTTCCTCTTCCGCACCCTGCTCCTCCTCCTGACTTCCTGACAATTGTGTCTCATCATCGTCCACCACTTGTTGAGACACGTTGCCAACTTCGTGAGAACGTGGCTGCTCAAATATTTGGCCATCTGTACAGACGATCTCCTCATGACCCACTTCAATATGAGCTGGCGAGAGGCCAGAATGTGTGAATGGAAACGTGAACAGCTCTTCCGAGTGTCCAAGTGTGGGATCATTAATGTCCGAGGAGGACGTGTACTCAGCCTGGTGGTAGGAAGGAGGATCAGGTTCAGAAATGTGCGGTGCAGTATCACGGCTACTGACACTTGACCGTGTGGAAGACAGAGTGTTTGTGGTGGTGCCAATCTGACTGGAAGCATTATCTGCTATCCAACTAACAACCTGTTGACACTGGTCTTGGTTCAAGAGCGGTGTACTGCTGCGGTCCCCAAGAATTTGGGACAGGACGTGCGAGCGACTAGATGTGGCCCTTTGTTGTGGCGAAATTAGAGCTTGCCCACGACCTCGGCCTCTGCCTGCACCACCATCACGTCCACTTCCTTGTTCCTTGCCAATGCCCTTGCGCATTTTGCAATGCTGTGCTGACGTGTATTCACTACTTGTGCGTTATATCAAAGTTTGTGGAAATTGCACACAAGTGCACCTGTACGCTGCCACAGACAGGCACACACGTGCGGTTTTAAAAACCAAGCACGGACGCAATAAGAACCTAACAGGTTTTTTTGGGGAGCGACAATTACAGACAAGTCAGACACTATCTGGACTGTTTTAGACTGTGTACACCAGCCCCAGATATGATGAAGGCTGGTATACGGTCACCACTAGGAATGGCTATATATACCCTGCCTGCCTGCCTGCCTGTATACTGGTACAATAGTCCTGACAAGGACTCTTCTGGTCACTAGCCTGTATTCAGACCTGGCTATACCCTGCCTGTATATAGCAACAATAGTCCTGAGAAGGACTCTGCTACTGTACTCCGACCTGGCTATACCCTGCCTGCCTGTATACAACTAGAATAGTCCTGAGAAGGACTTTTCGTCACACTGTTTGCAGCCCTGCAACTGAAAAAGCTATAAAGGGCCGCAAAGCTTTCCCTGAATCAGCGACACTCTCCCTGCACTCACTGTCTGGATAGCTGTGAGCAGAGCACAGCGCGCCGGCCGGTATAAAGGCTCGGTCACGCTGTGCAGGCCGGCCAATCACTGCAATTCCACAACTAACAGGGCTGTGGCATTGCAGTGGTCTGCCAGCCAATCCCTGCATGAGGGCTGGCTCTCAAAAGAGCGCCAACATGCAGGGATGAAGACCACGAGTACAGCATGAGTATCGCGAGATTACTCGGTCCCCGCCGAGCAGCCCGAGTACAGCGATACTCGTGCGAGTACCGAGTAGTTACAAGCATGCTCGCTCATCACTAACTACCACAATGTGACTCTGGGATAGCGAGGGACAGGGGCTCCTATGTTGTCCCTTATGCTAGGGGACCCTAGGCTATCCTTAATCTCAGGGTTACTCCCAATGGTGGAGATGTCTACGTCCCGTGTCTGGCTATGCTCCTGACCAGAACTAATCTGATTCTCACCTTCCACCAGTAAAGGATGGGCAGGAGTGAGATGGAAACCCAAAAAAAAGACAGACAAGGTAAAACCAAAACTCTGACACACTGCACATGCAGGAATAGACAATGAGAGACTCAGGAGAAAATCAAGAGCAGGAAGGTAGCTTATAAGGGCAACAAGGGTTACCTCAACAACCACACTCAGCAACAAGTACCAAAATTACCAGATAGTCTGGATCACAACACCTTACCAGATAAACTATAGCTTGCATAGTTTGCATAGCAGCGGCTCTTATAGGAACAGTACCCTTTTTCTGATCAGATCTGTGCAGCTCTGATCAGAAAAAGGGCAGCAGTGATCAGACTGCTGATCCTTATAGTCCCTTGTAAAATAAAATTAAAAAAAGTTTAAAAAAATATAAAAAATTTAAAGGCAACTGCAGGTGCAGGCAACTGCAGGTGCAGGAGTGGAGGAGGCTTGTTCGCAGGCAGCATGGACAGGGGATTGGCTCGCATGCACAACCAGCGAAGACGTAGCAGTGACATCAGCAAGCACTGCTCCTCGACTCTGTTGTACTTCCCACAAAGTCGGGTGCTTGGCTGACATGTGCCTGTGTAAGAGGTAGTCGGACCCCTGGTAGTGAAGGAGCGGTTTTTCCCCCCCTGAAGACGCCACAGTAGTATGGTGGCAAATTGTAAATGTTGATGGTAAAATGTTACCTGTCATAAACTGTTTCCCCACTAGGTGCCAGTGTAGAGCAGTGGTTCCCCTGGTAACAGTGGCAGGGAAGGAGGGGCAGGGCAGCCTAGGTGGGGAAGGGAGGTCTCTGAATGCAGAGTCCAGTGTGCAGTGAGATGTGACTGGAGAAAGAAGCCTGAGGTGACGGGGCAGAGTGTGGAAGTGGTGCAGTGGCAGAAGAAGTGGAAGAGTCAAGACTAGTCCCAAAGCCGGTAGTGTGTACTACAGTGCAGTGCAGCTATCAGGGGGATAACAAGTGACCCCTGCAGGCGAAGGGTAGTGCCCTGACAAAGAAGTGAAGGTAAATGGGAACGCCCGTAGAAAACAAGTGAAGCAGTTCCCCGGCAAAGAAGTGGAAAGGTGAGAACTTATCCGGAGCCGGTAGAGTGTGCTAGATCTGCCCTACAGTGAAACAGGGTTCAGTGTGCAGCTACTAGGGGGTTAACGTATGTCCCCTGCAGGCGAGGGAAAGTTACCGGGGAAAGAGGAAACCGTCAGCAAGAAGTTTAACCTGTAAACCAAAGTGACTTGATGCTGAAAGGTGTAAAGAAGAGCGGAAGTTGTGGTCAATAAAATGTTTCTTGGTTCATCAACTGCCTGTCTGTGGCTCTTTACTGGGAGTGGTGAAGAGGCCTGTGAGCCCAGAGAAAAAGGTGTTACCAAGAAGCAAATGGCTCACATGGAAGCGTCCCTGCCACCTACACTCTGCCCCACAAACAACACCCCTGTCTTACAAGTGACGGCCGGGCCAGGGGTCAGCCTGCCGCCCCCTGGGCGAGAGACTGCGACTACAACCCCCGAGGCGCCCCCTGCCCCCGTTACACCTGATCATGCTGGTGGTGGTCAGGCTGCTAGTTTTGGTACCCCTGCTGATGCTGGCACGGCAGGTGTTGCAAATGGCCTTTTTAGAATCATCTGGATCCAACTTAAAAAACTGCCAGACTCGGGAAGACCTAACATTTGTACAGGCACCTTGTGTCGTCGTGTTGTTCCGGGGAACGGTTGCCTGACTTCTGCCTGGGGCCACCACCCTGCTTCTTACTGCCTGTTGTGATGCTACGCCTCCCTCCCCCTGTGCACTGCTGTCCTCGCTCTGCATATCCTCCTGCCAGGTTGGGTCAGTTACTGGATCATCCACCACGTCGTCTTCCTCTTCTGCACCCTGCTCCTCCTCCTGACTTCCTGACAATTGTGTCTCATCATCGTCCACCACTTGTTGAGACACGTTGCCAACTTCGTGAGAACGTGGCTGCTCAAATATTTGGCCATCTGTACAGACGATCTCCTCATGACCCACTTCAATATGAGCTGGCGAGAGGCCAGAATGTGTGAATGGAAACGTGAACAGCTCTTCCGAGTGTCCAAGTGTGGGATCATTAATGTCCGAGGAGGACGTGTACTCAGCCTGGTGGTAGGAAGGAGGATCAGGTTCAGAAATGTGCGGTGCAGTATCACAGCTACTGACACTTGACCGTGTGGAAGACAGAGTGTTTGTGGTGGTGCCAATCTGACTGGAAGCATTATCTGCTATCCAACTAACAACCTGTTGACACTAGTCTTGGTTCAAGAGCGGTGTACTGCTGCGGTCCCCAAGAATTTGGGACAGGACGTGCGAGCGACTAGATGTGGCCCTTTGTTGTGGCGAAATTAGAGCTTGCCCACGACCTCGGCCTCTGCCTGCACCACCATCACGTCCACTTCCTTGTTCCTTGCCAATGCCCTTGCGCATTTTGCAATGCTGTGCTGACGTGTATTCACTACTTGTGCGTTATATCAAAGTTTGTGGAAATTGCACACAAGTGCACCTGTACGCTGCCACCGACAGGCACACACGTGCGGTTTTAAAAACCAAGCACGGACGCAATAAGAACCTAACAGGTTTTTTTGGGGAGCGACAATTACAGACAAGTCAGACACTATCTGGACTGTTTTAGACTGTGTACACCAGCCCCAGATATGATGAAGGCTGGTATACGGTCACCACTAGGAATGGCTATATATACCCTGCCTGCCTGCCTGCCTGTATACTGGTACAATAGTCCTGACAAGGACTCTTCTGGTCACTAGCCTGTACTCCGACCTGGCTATACCCTGCCTGCCTGTATACAACTAGAATAGTCCTGAGAAGGACTTTTGGTCACACTGTTTGCAGCCCTGCAACTGAAAAAGCTATAAAGGGCCGCAAACCTTTCCCTGAAGCAGCGACCCTCTCCCTGCACTGACTGTCTGGATGGCTGTGAGCAGAGCACAGCGCGCCGGCCGGTATAAAGGCTCGGTCACGCTGTGCAGGCCGGCCAATCACTGCAATTCCACAACTAACAGGGCTGTGGCATTGCAGTGGTCTGCCAGCCAATCCCTGCATGAGGGCTGGCTCTCAAAAGAGCGCCAACATGCAGGGATGAAGACCACGAGTACAGCACGAGTATCGCGAGATTACTCGGTCCCCGCTGAGCAGCCCGAGTACAGCGATACTCGTGCGAGTACCGAGTAGTTACAAGCATGCTCGCTCATCACTAACTACCACAATGTGACTCTGGGATAGCGAGGGACAGGGGCTCCTATGTTGTCCCTTATGCTAGGGGACCCTAGGCTATCCTTAATCTCAGGGTTACTCCCAATGGTGGAGATGTCTACGTCCCGTGCCTGGCTATGCTCCTGACCAGAACTAATCTGATTCTCACCTTCCACCAGTAAAGGATGGGCAGGAGTGAGATGGAAACCCAAAAAAAAGACAGACAAGGTAAAACCAAAACTCTGACACACTGCACATGCAGGAATAGACAATGAGAGACTCAGGAGAAAATCAAGAGCAGGAAGGTAGCTTATAAGGGCAACAAGGGTTACCTCAACAACCACACTCAGCAACAAGTACCAAAATTACCAGATAGTCTGGATCACAACACCTTACCAGATAAACTATAGCTTGCATAGTTTGCATAGCAGCGGCTCTTATAGGAACAGTACCCTTTTTCTGATCAGATCTGTGCAGCTCTGATCAGAAAAAGGGCAGCAGTGATCAGACTGCTGATCCTTATAGTCCCTTGTAAAATAAAATTAAAAAAAGTTTAAAAAAATATAAAAAATTTAAAAGCTCAAAATCACTCCCCATTTGCCCCATTGAAAATGAAACAATACAAAAAATAAAAAAAAATACACATATTTGGTATCACCGCGTTCAGCAATGCCCAATCTATCAAAATATAAAATCAATTAATCTGACGGTGTAGCAACAAAAAAATTCCAAAATTCATTTGTTTTTTGGCCGTCGCAAATTTTGCACAAAATGCAATTACAGGCGGTCAAAACGACGCACCTGTGCAAAAATGGTATAATTAAAAACGTCTGCTCAAGACACAAAAAATAAGCAGTCACTGAGCCCCAGATCCTAAAAAATGAGAACACTACCAGTCGCAGAAAATGGCACTAAGAGTGCACCACTTTTTGTTGGGACAAACTTGTGATTTTTTTTTTCACTCCTTAGGCCGCTTTCACATTGCGTTTTTACCTGCGTTCACTGGCCCTGTCGGGGCATCCGTCCGAGCCCCCCCCCCCCGCCTCCTGCAAAACGTGTTTTGGACACATGCGCCGACGGGGCCATTGACCATAATGGAGCAAACGAAGTCACCATTTTCGGGCATATATGTTTTCTGCAGGCGGATACACCCGAACGCAGTCTACTACGTCTGAGTGTCCGCCTTCAGAAAGGAAGCCCTCATGTGGCAAGATTGACAGAAAAATAAAAACGTCACGGCTCTCGGAATGAGGATAGCAAAAATCAAAAACGAAAAACGGAAAATCGCTGGGTCATTAAGGGATTAAGTTGTGTTGACATAAAACCTGAAAACCACTCTAACATTAAAATAGTCTTAGGAGTACTTTGCACGTTGCGACATCGCTACTGCGTCAAATCAAAATTGACGCACATCCGGCGCCCGTAACGACGTCGCAACGTGTAAAGCCTAGATGCGCCGATAAACGATCGCAAAAGCGTCGTAAATCGGCGATCTGTGTAGCGTCGGATATTTTCATAATGTCGCACCAATAAGAGATACGATGTTGTTCCTCGTTCCTGCGGCAGCACACATCGCTGTGTGTGAAGCCGCAGGAGCGAGGAACATCTCCTTAACTGCGTCCACCGGCAATGCGGAAGCAAGGAGGTGGGCGGGATGTTTACGTCCCGCTCATCTCCGCCCCTCCGCTTCTATTTGCCGCCTGCCGTGTGACGTCGCTGTGACGCCGCACGACCCGCCCCCTTAGGAAGGAGGTGGGTCGCCGGCCAGAGTGACGTCGCAGGGCAGGTAAGTGCGCGTGAAGCTGCCGTAGCGATAATGTTCTCTACGGCAGCTATCACAAGATATCGCTGCTGCAACGGGAGCGGGTACTATTGCGCTCGGCATCGCCAGCATCGGCTAGCGATGTCGCAGCATGCAAAGTACCCCTTAGTCTTAATAGGTTAAAAAAGAAATTGAGAAAAGAGGAGTTTTCAAAATATTACATAAATTATATCACTGATATAGAGGAACCATAAAGTGAAAGAGCAGCAGAGGAGCAGGAGGTGAGGAATGGCTGCATATGCCTGGCCCACGAGGGGTAAATAAGTCCATAATAAGACAGCTAATGAGGGGTAGAATAATTACTATAGGTGATAAATGACAGTCTGGGTAGGCAGGTATCTGTGTAACCCCGCTTTCAAGGGTTATGACAGCATTGAAGTTAAAGGAGATGTCATAACCATCAATAATCAAGTCAGCTTAATAGAACTTAAATGAGGAGAGAAAAGCACCATTTGTTACCAGATATTATGATAAATCTGTTTGCGAGGTTTGACCTGTTCTGGCAAGACGTCCTCCTGAGCACTGGAGGAAGATTGCCACCGCAGTGTAAGATTTATGGCTAGTTACGTGGACACGGACGTACACATATACATACAGTTAGGTCCAGAAATATTTGGACAGTGACACAAGTTTTGTTATTTTAGCTGTTTACAAAAACATGTTCAGAAATACAATTATATATATAATATGGGCTGAAAGTGCACACTCCCAGCTGCAATATGAGAGTTTTCACATCCAAATCGGAGAAAGGGTTTAGGAATCATAGCTCTGTAATGCATAGCCTCCTCTTTTTCAAGGGACCAAAAGTAATTGGACAAGGGACTCTAAGGGCTGCAATTAACTCTTAAGGCGTCTCCCTCGTTAACCTGTAATCAATGAAGTAGTTAAAAGGTCTGGGGTTGATTACAGGTGTGTGGTTTTGCATTTGGAAGCTGTTGCTGTGACCAGACAACATGCGATCTAAGGAACTCTCAATTGAGGTGAAGCAGAACATCCTGAGGCTGAAAAAAAAGAAAAAATCCATCAGAGAGATAGCAGACATGCTTGGAGTAGCAAAATCAACAGTCGGGTACATTCTTAGAAAAAAGGAATTGACTGGTGAGCTTGGGAACTCAAAAAGGCCTGGGCGTCCACGGATGACAACAGTGGTGGATGATCGCCGCATACTTTCTTTGGTGAAGAAGAACCCGTTCACAACATCAACTGAAGTCCAGAACACTCTCAGTGAAGTAGGTGTATCTGTCTCTAAGTCAACAGTAAAGAGAAGACTCCATGAAAGTAAATACAAAGGGTTCACATCTAGATGCAAACCATTCATCAATTCCAAAAATAGACAGGCCAGAGTTAAATTTGCTGAAAAACACCTCATGAAGCCAGCTCAGTTCTGGAAAAGTATTCTATGGACAGATGAGACAAAGATCAACCTGTACCAGAATGATGGGAAGAAAAAAGTTTGGAGAAGAAAGGGAACGGCACATGATCCAAGGCACACCACATCCTCTGTAAAACATGGTGGAGGCAACGTGATGGCATGGGCATGCATGGCTTTCAATGGCACTGGGTCACTTGTGTTTATTGATGACATAACAGCAGACAAGAGTAGCCGGATGAATTCTGAAGTGTACCGGGATATACTTTCAGCCCAGATTCAGCCAAATGCCGCAAAGTTGATCGGACGGCGCTTCATAGTACAGATGGACAATGACCCCAAGCATACAGCCAAAGCTACCCAGGAGTTCATGAGTGCAAAAAGTGGAACATTCTGCAATGGCCAAGTCAATCACCAGATTTTAACCCAATTGAGCATGCATTTCACTTGCTCAAATCCAGACTTAAGACGGAAAGACCCACAAACAAGCAAGACCTGAAGGCTGCGGCTGTAAAGGCCTGGAAAAGCATTAAGAAGGAGGAAACCCAGCGTTTGGTGATGTCCATGGGTTCCAGACTTAAGGCAGTGATTGCCTCCAAAGGATTCGCAACAAAATATTGAAAATAAAAATATTTTGTTTGGGTTTGGTTTATTTGTCCAATTACTTTTGACCTAAAATGTGGAGTGTTTGTAAAGAAATGTGTACAATTCCTACAATTTCTATCAGATATTTTTGTTCAAACCTTCAAATTAAACGTTACATTCTGCACTTGAATTATGTTGTAGAGGTTTCATTTCAAATCCAATGTGGTGGCATGCAGAGCCCAACTCGCGAAAATTGTGTCACTGTCCAAATATTTCTGGATATAACTGTAGATACATATTCAGTCAGTGACTAATGGGGAACGCAAATACTCAACCAATCTATTATCCTAGAGATACAGGTAGGATTACTGTACATAGCGCAGCCAACAAGGAGACTCCATCAGAAAGTCCTAAGTGCAGATTATAAAACTAAAGCTACTCATGCACATAAGATAAAAATTCCAAATTCTTTGAATAATGCGATTATTTACTGCCAAAATACGTGATCTTTGAATGTGATATAAACTGCTGAACTCGGCATCAGCCATTAAGCAATATCCCGGGCTGCTGTGTTCCAATCTGCCATGTAAATTGGCTGATACCAGAGCAGATAGCTGTTGCGCAAACATTTGTTTTGTTTTAATGCACAGGGACGATCGGTTTGGAAGAGTGTGCAGATATTTTAATGGTGGGAGGGCAGTAAACACTTCCGGGGGCAGCTTATCTTCCAAGAGAACAAAAGAATCAGGTGTTGAAATTCAATATGTGTGATCTGTCTTTACCCCAACGTTATGTTTTTGGGGAGAGTCTACCCCACCTCCATACACATAGCATAGCCCTGGCAAAATTGGTGGGTTCAGAGGACTATGCTCCAATGTGTAAGGGACCTTTACTGAAGGAATAGGTAGAAAAACCCAGCACCAATAGATGGCAAGCATCACAAAAGAAGAAACGCGGTAGATGGGGATGTTCATGAATTACAGACTTCAGCCAGTCAATATCTGCAAAGTATTTGAGTTCGAGTGTACATGTGAAAAAACAGCCGGGGGGGTACGCAGTCATCCCACTGCTGCCACCAATATGTCACAAACAGCCGGGGAGTTCACGCAGACATCCCACCGCTGCCACCAATATTTCACAAACAGCTGGGGGGGGGGGGTCACACAAACATTCCACTGCTCTTCATCAATCTGTGACTAAACCACACCTCACAGCCCAACGATGACATCTCTAATACGTTGGAGCCACACAACATGACCTCTTCACTTCTGCCAACACAAGGGGTACGTAAATTCAGCTGGGCGCAGTGTTACACTGACACCCCCTGTCCTCACTGTCTCCAGGTGCCCTTTGAAGCTTCTCTGAAACTAGCAATCGCCCATCCACTTCCCTAGCTGAATTACTTTTGTCACCAGGGGGTCTTGCTCTAGTCAGAGGCTGCTATCTCCCTATGATTAACTTTCATCCCTTACCATTTGTTCCAGAATGGAAATATTGGATTTCTCTCCTAAATAGAGTGACCTCTTGATTCAGGTCAGGATGTGGAAATATGTATGATTGGCAGGTGACTGGCCTGTATTGATATGTCCTATTCCTCACAGTACATTATAATGTTAATATTTATAGCTATGTGGGTATGCTCAATCATTTTAAGAGTTTGAAAATAGAGATTATATAAAAATGTCTGAAATCCCTAAATAGTTAATGTAAGATGTTTTCTTACATACAAAGAATGAAAGGGGTTTTGTTGGGTCCTGCAGCTCAACTCTTACTGAACTGAATGGGAGCTGAGCTGCACTCCCCGAGTTCTGCTGTTACACCTTGAATGGAGATGTCCCAGCTTTGTACAGAACTTACTTGTGGCTGGAGCTGCAATCTAATGATCATATGGGATTCTAGGAGTTGGAGCCCACTGACATCGTAGCTCATAAATATATTAATTCTGGACAAGGCTTTTAAAACTCTTCTTTCACAGTTAGTCTAGGGTCGCAACAGTATAAAAAAATAGGTCCAATTTTTATCCAGAAAAGTGGAACGATTTTTTCCCTCACTTGTCCTCCATGTGCAATCCATCTTTTTACAGCAGCAGTTAAGGATTTTCAGGACCATTTACAATTTTATGAGTTGTATAATTGCAATGTATCCATAAAAAGCGATACTATACTGTGGCATCCGTTTTTGTTTTTTTTTCGCACCCATAGACTTGAATGGGCGAGTCACATTTGATTTCCAGAGGAAAAATATGCATGCTGAGATTTTTTTTTAAACATAGATTCTGTCAGTAAAAAAAAAATGTTCATCTGCACTGTCTCATTGTATAACTTTGTCCATTTCTTTATGGATAGCACTCGGACCAATAATCCGGTCCTCTGCTTGAGCCATGCTCATAGGTATGTCTTCCAGGTTTCCTATCTAGTGTTGTTAGCTGTTCTGCAGGGCCAAAACTGCTGACAGACTTACTTAAATGAGAGAGGTCACTGGAAAATAGGCGGATTGGATCAGGCTGACAGGAAGATGACAGTAACTCAAATAACTAAGCTTCTCAGCAGTGGTATGTGGATGAGCAGACGGCATGTCAAATCTTGAACTGGCTGGACTGCAGTAGAGGAGACAAAACCTGGTCCTTTCAAATCACCAAAGTGCATGAAACTGATGTCCACTAGTGCCCAAAAGTTGCCTATACACATTGGATAATTGTCAGTAGAGCATACGGTTTTTGACGAGATCAGAAACCAATGTAATATGTAGGGGTATTCCAACCACACCCAAAACAACAGTAAATATGGCAGATAAGCCTCTGTCAGTGATACTTTCATAGTTCTAGTCACTTGTGGTGCATTTACATGTGCCGATTTCAGCCCGTCAATGCACCTTAACGAGTTCTAATCGTTCTACATACAAGTCCATTGGTACAAGTTTGTAAAGTCCAGTGACTACTGATGGGAACAGAACTATCGGCAATACAATCATCAATACTATCTCTATACATCAACATGTTTTCAAGAGGCGGTGTAGCTAGCAATTATTATTATGTAAGCATGAAAGATCCGATCACCTGATGAACAAGCATAGAAGTTGATGTGATCACAAAAGCTGGAAAAAAGAAAATGTAACTATTCATCCTCTGAACATTGTGGTTACCTTTGCCATACAAATTATATATATATATACAGTTAGGTCCAGAAATATTTGGACAGTGACACAATTTTCGCGAGTTGGGCTCTGCATGCCACCACATTGGATTTGAAATGAAACCTCTACAACAGAATTCAAGTGCAGATTGTAACGTTTAATTTGAAGGTTTGAACAAAAATATCTGATAGAAATTGTAGGAATTGTACACATTTCTTTACAAACACTCCACATTTTAGGAGGTCAAAAGTAATTGGACAAATAAACCAAACCCAAATAAATTATTTTTATTTTCAATATTTTGTTGCGAATCCTTTGGAGGCAATCACTGCCTTAAGTCTGGAACCCATGGACATCACCAAACGCTGGGTTTCCTCCTTCTTAATGCTTTGCCGGGCCTTTACAGCCGCAGCCTTCAGGTCTTGCTTGTTTGTGGGTCTTTCCGTCTTAAGTCTGGATTTGAGCAAGTGAAATGCATGTTCAATTGGGTTAAGATCTGGTGATTGACTTGGCCATTGCAGAATGTTCCACTTTTTTGCACTCATGAACTCCTGGGTAGCTTTGGCTGTATGCTTGGGGTCATTGTCCATCTGTACTATGAAGCACCGTCCGATCAACTTTGCGGCATTTGGCTGAATCTGGGCTGAAAGTATATCCCGGTACACTTCAGAATTCATCCGGCTACTCTTGTCTGCTGTTATGTCATCAATAAACACAAATGACCCAGTGCCATTGAAAGCCATGCATGCCCATGCCATCACGTTGCCTCCACCATGTTTTACAGAGGATGTGGTGTGCCTTGGATCATGTGCCGTTCCCTTTCTTCTCCAAACTTTTTTCTTCCCATCATTCTGGTACAGGTTGATCTTTGTCTCATCTGTCCATAGAATACTTTTCCAGAACTGAGCTGGCTTCATGAGGTGTTTTTCAGCAAATTTAACTCTGGCCTGTCTATTTTTGGAATTGATGAATGGTTTGCATCTAGATGTGAACCCTTTGTATTTACTTTCATGGAGTCTTCTCTTTACTGTTGACCTAGAGACAGATACACCTACTTCACTGAGAGTGTTCTGGACTTCAGTTGATGTTGTGAACGGGTTCTTCTTCACCAAAGAAAGTATGCGGCGATCATCCACCACTGTTGCCATCCATGGACGCCCAGGCCTTTTTGAGTTCCCAAGCTCACCAGTCAATTCCTTTTTTCTCAGAATGTACCTGACTGTTGATTTTGCTACTCCAAGCATGTCTGCTATCTCTCTGATGGATTTTTTCTTTTTTTTCAGCCTCAGGATGTTCTGCTTCACCTCAATTGAGAGTTCCTTAGACCGCATGTTGTCTGGTCACAGCACTAGCTTCCAAATGAAAAACCACACACCTGTAATCAACCCCAGACCTTTTAACTACTTCATTCATTACAGGTTAACGAGGGAGACGCCTTCAGAGTTAATTGCAGCCCTTAGAGTCCCTTGTCCAATTACTTTTGGTCCCTTGAAAAAGAGGAGGCTATGCATTACAGAGCTATGATTCCTAAACCCTTTCTCCGATTTGGATGTGAAAACTCTCATATTGCAGCTGGGAGTGTGCACTTTCAGCCCATATTATATATATAATTGTATTTCTGAACATGTTTTTGTAAACAGCTAAAATAACAAAACTTGTGTCACTGTCCAAATATTTCTGGACCTAACTGTATATATATATATATATATATATATATATATATATATATATATATATATATATATATATATATATATATATCCATTATGATCTATTATGGGTAGGCCCAGATTTGTGGAACAAGTAGCACATTGCCTCTTTGTATCTGTCTTTATTGCCACCTGGTTTTTCCTTGTAAATCTAGCATGCATGGACATTTCAACTGTTCCCCTGTAACCATGAAAGTGATGTAGACACAGATAGTACTGCCTCCTTATTTATCTCTGTATGATTTGGCACAGATAGTACTGCCTCCTTGTCTATCTATGGATGATTTGGCACAGATAGTACTGCCTCCTTATTTATCTCTGCATGATTTGGCAAAGATATTACTGCCTCCTTGTGTATGTATGCATGATTTGGCACAGATAGTACTGCCTTCTTATTTATCTCTGCATGATTTGGCACAGATAGTGCTGCCATTTTGTATATCTTTGCCTGATTTGGCACAGAGAGTACTGCCTCCTTGTCTATCTATGCATGATTTTGCACAGATAGTCCTGCCGCTTTGTATATCTTTGCATGATTTGGCACAGATAGTACTGCCTCCTTATTTATCTCTGCATGATTTGGCACAGATAGTACTGCCTCCTTGCCTATCTATGCATGATTTGGCACAGATAGTACTGCCTCCTTATTTATCTCTGCATGATTTGGTACAGATAGTACTGCCTCCTTATTTATCTCTGCATGATTTGGTACAGATAGTACTGCCTCCTTATTTATCTCTGCATGATTTGGCACAGATAGTACTGCCTCCTTGCCTATCTATGCATGATTTGGCACAGATAGTACTGCCTCCTTATTTATCTCTGCATGATTTGGCACAGACAGTACTGCCTCCTTGTATATCTCTGCATGATTTGGCACAGATAGCACTGCCTCCTTGTCTATCTATGCATGATTTTACACAGATAGTACTGCCTCCTTATTTATCTCTGCATGATATGGCACAGATAGTCCTGCCTCTTTGTATATCTTTGCATGATTTGGCACAGATAATACTGCCTTCTTGTTTATCTCTGCATGATTTGGCGCAGATAGTACTGCCTCCATGTCTTCCCCTGTACATGATGTAGGTTCAGATTATACTTCTTCTCAATATTATCTTGTAAGTGGAGTCACCATAGAGAGTATTGCCTTTACATCATCTTGTAGATAATACTGCCCCTCTGTTTAAGGGGTTTAATCATCATCATAAACAGGCAAAATTCCAAATTGAATATGCTGGACTACTTGGCAGCAGGACAAGTAGTTCTCTAATGATAATCTCCTGCTGATTTATCAGTGATTTTATCAAAACTACACTAAGCAGCCCAGTAAGTGATACATCGTTGGAATCAGGATTTCTGCCTCTACGTTATGTTGCTCTCAGATTAGGTGTTAAAAACCTGGTGACAGATTCCCTTTAAGTCACATGGACATCATAAAGGGGGTCCACTGCTCAAAACCCCTCTTTGAACTAAAAATCAGACATAAGTGCAGCCACCACTCAGGACTCCAGGTATAACAGAAGCCAGACATATTACAATCATAACATATTACGGTCATTGCGTAGGCCTGTAAAGTGGTTGTCTGAGACAATCCCATTACGCTACTATTATATACGTAAGCAATGGGAAATAAATATTGGTTTATATTGGAGGTCTCCAACCTTTCTTAATATGAGAGCCACATTCAGCTCTAAGAGGGGGTCGCGAGCCACATCCAAAGCCCCCACCTGTATAATGATAGTTAAAGCTTCCCCATAGAAATCACACATAGGCAGGAGACGTGCATCTAGAGGTTCCCTTCATACCCCAATTCGGCATTCTTGTATCAAGTACTCCCACCTCACTATCGCATACGGATTCAAGCAACCCTCGATCTGGCTATATCCTCTCTCCCTAGCTCCACCTTAATATATTCCAGGTCTGATCTGTTTGGTGCTACTCACAAAAGTCACAATCTGGAGACCTTCTCTACCTAAAGGCTTGTTAGACCTGGTACTAATGCACCAAACTGGTACATGGCTGGCTGCGAGCCACAATGGACCCACAAGCCACATGGGGCTCACGAGCCACAAGTTAGGGACCCCTGCTCTATAGGGTAATAACTATGATGCAAGATATTTCATAGATGCCTGTGAAGAACAATAAAACATTTTAATTAGATTATATAAATATAGAATAAAATAATGATTATTCTGTATCACTCAGTGAACTTTTACTAGGAAGTTTCAACTAATTGTTATCATGGCCCAAGGGCAGAAGGTTCTGTCTTAGCAAAATGTCTTGTGATAAATGACTGTATGAGAATGGATGAACAGTACGGCACAGAACAGGCAGTGACTTCAATTTATCTTAATAGGGAGATAAATATAAGCACTTTCTGGGTCATAACGAGGTCAGGAGCTGTCATTTGTATAGATATATTACCCAAGGTTTCTTAAATTGCAGTGCACCTATACCTATGTTATTGGACTGGTTTAATTAGTGCCTTATAGGCTCCAGAAAAGGTACATTGGGCACATCTACTCATAGTTGGTGTGTCGCGGGCGGAGGAGGGGACGCTGCGCTCTCCCACTGCTCAGGTCCGGCCGCTGCTGCTGCTGCTCGGTGGTGGCTCGAGCGGTGGGCCTGATCCCGGGGACTCGAGCGGCGCTCCTCGCCCGTGAGTGAAAAGGGTGGGGATTGGATGGTGGGGATTTGGTTATTGTCCGTGACGCCACCCACGGTTGTAGTGATATTGGTGACACCACCGCTGCTCTGGACGGGTATTCCGGGAGCGATGAAAGGGAGCAGCATGGATGTTAGTTCTCCCCTCCGTGGGTAGGGGGTTGGTTGTCCCGGGGCCCGGTGATGGGGGTAGGGATGGATGGCAGGTGGGTTACTGGGCCTGGTGAGGTGCAGGGTCGCGGGGGCAGCGCTGTGCCGCACGGCACGGAGGTACTCACTCAGCCAATGATGAGGACACAGTTCTCGGTAAAACACACGGCTGGATGGACGGGTCCCACAGACGGCTGCGGTGTTTCTCCTCCCGGCAGGTTGATGGTGACTGCCTTTCCCTGCACCTGTGTAGTGTAACGGTTCCAATGGGTTCCCACCGGTAACCCGCTCCCCAGCTTGGATGGGTGCTGAAGGAGCCCCTTTTGCCCGCAGGCTCTGGCCTTGGGAACTTTAGGCTTGGCGGTGACTGTGTTTCCCTCTCTCGGTTGGACGGTTGCCTTCTGTGGGGACTTGGCTGCTGGGAAACCCAGGAGGTTCCCTTCGCTAACGGATTTGGAAAATTCACGGCGACTCCTAGCCTTGCCGGGGTCTGTAAGCCCCTGCTGGATGGTGCTGGCTTCTCTTTACGTACCGGTCCGGTACCGCTGGGCCACCGTCCGTCCACGGTCCTTACGGGTAGCTCCAATAGGCCACTCCTGCAGACGGTCACCACCGTCTGCCAACCTTGCTGATCCGTCCAGGCCACACACCCGGACCAACTTCAGGCTGCTTTGTTGCGGGCGGAGGAGGGGACGCTGCGCTCTCCCACTGCTCGGGTCCGGCTGCTGCTGCTGCGGCTGCTCGATGGTGGTTCGAGCGGTGGGCCGGATCCCGGGGACTCGAGCGGCGCTCCTCACCCGTGAGTGAAAAGGGGGGTTTGATTGGATGGTGGGGATTGGATTGTTGTCCGTGACGCCACCCACAGTTGTGGTGATATTGGTGACACCACCGCTGCTCTAGACGGGGATCCCAGGAGCGGTGACAGGGAGCAGCTTTGTTGTTCATTCTCCCCTCCGTGGGTAGGGGGTTGGTTGTCCCGGGGCCCGGTGATGGGGTAGGGATGGATTGCAGGCGGGCTACGGGGCCTGGTGAGGTGCAGGGTCGCGGGGGCAGCGCTGTGCCGCACGGCACGGTGGTACTCACTCAGCCAATGATGAGGACACAGTTCTCGGTAAAATAAACGGCTGGATGGACGGGTCCCACAGGCGGCTGCGGTGTTGTTTCTCCCGGCAGGTTGGTGGTGACTGCCTTTCCCTGCACCTATGTACGGTAGATGGTTCCAATGGGTTCCCACCGGTAACCCGCTCCCCAGCTTGGATATGGGCTGGAGGAGCCCCTTTTGCCCGCAGGCTCTGGCCCTGAGAAACGGTTGCCTTGGCGGTGGCGGTGTCTCCCTCTCTTTTTTGGACTGTTGCCTTCTGTCGGGACTTGGCTGCTGGGAAACCCAGAAGGTTCCCTTCACTAACGAATTCGGCAAATTCACGGTGACTCCTAGCCTTGCCGGGGTCCGTAAGCCCCTGCCAGATGGTGCTGACTTCTCTTTGCGTACCGGTCCGGTACCGCCAGGCCACCGCCCATTCACGGTCCTTACGGTAGACTCCGATAGGCCACTCCTGCAGACGGTCACCACCGTCTGCCAACCTTGCTGATCCGTCCGGGCCACACACCCGGACCAACTTCAGGCTGCTTAACTGCCACTTTCCTCCTTCTACTTCAAACTCCACAACTAATCTGCCTGGTTTTCCCGCCTCCAGGACTGTGATCTCCTCGGTGGGCGGGGCCAACCGCCTGGCCCACCACCTGGTGTGGACATCAGCCCCTGGAGGAAGGCAACAAGGGTTTTGTGTCTGACTTCGGTGTGCCTGACCGGGAGTGTGGGGTGTGTGGGTGTTGTGCTCTGTGGCCCCTGGCTTGTCCAGGGTGCCAAATTCCCCCTTAGTTAAATGCAGACCGTCCGCGGGCTGCCCGTCCATCACCGGTTTTATTTTCACCAACTGAAAAATAGAAAACGGTAACACAGAACAATTATAATAACATCTTCCCACATCGGGAGGTACTCTTACTTAAACGTTACGGTTACGGCTTCCGCTCTCTCCCACCCAAGCAACCTGGCCCTGATGCTGCCCCTAAGCAAACAGGCAGCACCCCTTGACCCCAGTCCAGCACAAGTTGCCCCGAGCGGGTTCTGTCCTTTTCAGGGGACCCACGTCCATGGGGAACCCCTGAAACCCCCAGAGGATCGCCACCGGTTCCGGTGGTGGCTGGGCCCCAGCCTGCTCCCCTGCGGGCCCTTCCTCCAATCTGCCTCTCCGGAGGCGGTCACGGTGAAAGCCACAACATTATTTACATGCCACTAGTTTGTGGTTGCCCTGCTAGTTCTCGGGCCTGTTCATAAGGAGTTCCTTATGCTAAATTGTAAAGGGGGTCCCAACGGGGACCAGTTGCCGGCAACGACCGGTTTCAAGCAGGCTGACAATCAGGTGAATCACAGTGCTTCATAGCCAACGGGCTACCACAAACAAAACTGTAGGATCCCAACGGAGACTTCCCGTAGGGTCCCGACAGGGACCGTCAGCTGGGTCCCAGGGGCCATCCACAACACTTGGCTCCGGTACAACTTCCTCCTGCAGCTTTCCCACAGTCCACCATCGAACAGCATGAGCCCCCAATGCCACCCTCACACAGGTGTGACACTGTCCCACAGGACTCCATTTTCAGCTGCCGATGATGCGGGTATGACTGCTCCTCCAACCGGACTCCTTAGCCTTGAGGGCTGTCTGGAATGTCAGTAGAGTCCCAATGGGGACCGACAGCAAGGTAACCGGGAACCGCTACCATGCTCTAACTTTTCTTTCTTAATCAGCAATCCCACGGCGCAGCTGCCTTTGCTGTCGTTCCCGGTGCGGAGCACTTTCTGCTTGCCCCGGTTCAGTCGGGGTGGGGGATGGGCCCAGCCGGAGTCCCTCCGTGCCGGCTACAACCGGTACCTTCGGTAATGAAGGACCCCGCTGTGACATGGCTTGCTCTGCCTCCTGGCAGCTGCATCCCCGCCGTGCCTCCGGTGCATCTTTGCCGACAGGCTCAGCCCTCGGCTTCTTCCATGGAAGCGGTTCAGGGCGGTCACGGGCTTCTGCTGCAGGTCGGTCCGCCGGGGCAGATTGGCAGGGTACCGCTACCCGTGGTGGTGGTAGCGGGCCTAGTGGCGGGGCAGCAGCAGCCAACACGGGTAGCGGGGGAGGTAGCAGGGCGAGCGGGTATGGACCGGGTCCCTCGGCCGCGATGACTGACCCACTAGGGGTACAGGGGTGTGGGTCACTTACCCTCCCTTCCAAGACTCCCTCCACCTCGCGTCTCCATATGGCCGCCACCACTTCCGCCATGTCGGCCTCCCACTTCTCCAGGAGGAGCTGCATGCCGACCTGCAGACGGCTGCTTAGCTGGACGGTCCGGACTTCCACCCACGCTGTGGTGCCAGGTGCGGGGACCACGGTGTTGTAGGTCGTACTCAGCATCTTTAGCAGCGGCCTCTTCCAGGAACCAGTAAATGGCCGCAGGGTCCTGGCGTCCCCGCTTCCATAGCCGCGGGCTACATGCGGCCAGATGCCATCAGTCTCTTTTCGGCTCCTCCTCTATAGGGGCGGGGTTTTGGCCTTCGCGCCTCTACTACTCGAGCGGGAATTCTTCGCGCCCAAGATGGCGGCTTTTCAAATTTTCTGGCCGGACACCTCCGGCGGTCACACAAGGCGCACTTCCACCAGTCGGTAGAACGGTAGGATGCTGTTCGTGATGCCAAGTTGTCGCGGGCGGAGGAGGGGACGCTGCGCTCTCCCACTGCTCGGGTCCGGCTGCTGCGGCTGTGGCTCGAGCGGTGGGCCGGATCCCGGGGACTCGAGCGGCGCTCCTCGCCCGTGAGTGAAAAGGGGGGTTTGATTGGATGGTGGGGATTGGATTGTTGTCCGTGACGCCACCCACAGTTGTGGTGATATTGGTGACACCACCGCTGCTCTACACGGGGATCCCGGGAGCGGTGACAGGGAGCAGCTTTGTTGTTAGTTCTCCCCTCCGTGGGTAGGGGGTTGGTTGTCCCGGGGCCCGGTGATGTGGTAGGGATGGATTGCAGGCGGGCTACGGGGCCTGGTGAGGTGCAGGGTCGCAAGGGCAGCGCTGTGCCGCACGGCACGGTGGTACTCACTCAGCCAATGATGAGGACACAGTTCTCGGTAAAACAAACGGCTGGATGGACGGGTCCCACAGGCGGCTGCGGTGTTGTTTCTCGCGGCAGGTTGGTGGTGACTGCCTTTCCCTGCACCTATGTACGGTAGATGGTTCCAATGGGTTCCCACCGGTAACCCTCTCCCCAGCTTGGATATGGGCTGGAGGAGCCCCTTTTGCCCGCAGGCTCTGGCCCTGAGAAACGGTTGCCTTGGCGGTGGCGTTGTCTCCCTCTCTTGGTTGGACTGTTGCCTTCTGTTGGGACTTGGCTGCTGGGAAACCCAGGAGGTTCCCTTCACTAACGAATTCGGCAAATTCACGGCGACTCCTAGCCTTGCCGGGGTCCGTAAGCCCCTGCCAGATGGTGCTGACTTCTCTTTGCGTACCGGTCCGGTACCGCCAGGCCACCGCCCGTCCACGGTCCTTACGGTAGACTCCGATAGGCCACTCCTGCAGACGGTCACCGCCGTCTGCCAACCTTGCTGATCCGTCCGGGCCACACACCCGGACCAACTTCAGGCTGCTTAACTGCCACTTTCCTCCTTCTACTTCAAACTCCACAGCTAATCTGCCTGGTTTTCCCGCCTCCAGGACTGTGAACTCCTCGGTGGGCGGGGCCAACCGCCTGGCCCACCCCCTGGTGTGGACATCAGCCCCTGGAGGAAGGCAACAAGGGTTTTGTGTCTGACTTCGGTGTGCCTGACCAGGAGTGTGGGGTGTGTAGGTGTTGTTACCTGTGGCCCCTGGCTTGTCCAGGGCGCCACATTCCCCCTTAGTAAAATGGAGACCATCCGCGGGCTGCCCGTCCATCACCGGTTTTATTTTCACAAACTGGAAAAGATAAACGGTAAAACAGGTTACAATTATAATAACATCTTCCCACATCGGGAGGTACTCTTACTTAAACATTGCAAAACGGTTACGGCTTCCGCTCTCTCCCACCCAAGTAACCTGGCCCTGATGCTGCCCCTAAGCAAACAGGCAGCACCCCTTGACCCCAGTCCAGCACAAGCTACCCGAGCGGGTTCTGTCTTTTTCAGGGGACCCACGTCCATGGGGAACCCTCTGAAACCCCCGGAGGATCGCCACCGGTTGCGGTAGTGGCGGGCCTGGGCCATCACTTCCCTCCAGGCCCATCCTCCAAATCAGCATCTCCATAGGCGGTAACGGTTTAGCCATCAAAACACATTTTTATTTACAAGCCACTAAGTTTGTGGTTGCCCTGCCAGTTCTCGGGCTTGTCCGTAGTAGTTTCTACGCATTTGGTAAAGGGGTCCCAACGGGGACCAGTTGCCGGCAATGACCGGTGCAAATCAAGGCTTCAATCAGGTGACATCTCTGTTAATTCTTTCTTATCATTCGTTAAAACTTTTACACGGTACTTTCAACACTGGTGGTCCCAACGGGGGACAATTGCAACGGGACTCCGCTGCCATCACTCGGATTCTTCGGCATCGGTTGGGGGAGGGGGCGCGGTGCACACTCGGGCCTCCTGGCTGCCCCTCAGCTTTGCGTCTAACGCGAACCACCCCCTCTCCCCGCAGAGCCGGGTATACGGAACTAGGTCTCCCGGCATCAAGTTACGGCCAGGGTGCTCCTCCGGCAGGTGGGCGTTGACATCCCGCCGGGCTACAAAGACTTCAGCCTCCAGGCCCGGCTCGTAGATGAAACCATAGCCCCGGCGGACATCAAACCGCCTCACCTGCCCTTCATACAGCGGGCCCTGGACTCGGAAGGTCGCTTGACGGAGGCTCTCTTTCTCCCGGATCGTACGGGCCACCAACTCCGCCTTCTTCCTCTCTCTCTCGGCTATCTCTGGGCCCAGCGGTGTCGGTTCCCTGTCCCAATACGGAGCTGCTGCGAGCTCCGGCGCACGGGTCGGGCCCCGTGAGACCTTCTGGACACTGCCCACCACTGGCAATCTGGGTGGAAGGTCCCGTGGTGACTTGGCCTGGGGTGTTGCCCTGCAGCGGCAACCGGGCGCAACCTCAGCCGAGGTGTGGGGGATGGGCACAGGGGTCCTCTTCCGCCGGGCCTCCTGCACGGAGCGGCCTGTCGGCTCCGGCTCGGAGGAAGTTTCTGGGGATGCCTCTGGCTCAGGCTTCTGCACCTTCCAGGGTAACGATCCCGGTCGGTCACGGGCTCCAGCTACAGGCCGATCCGCCTGGGCGGACATGCGGGGTACCGCTACCGGTTGCGGGGTAGCGGGCCCAGTGGCGGGGCCGCGGCGGCCGGTACGGGTAGCGGGGGAGGTAGCAGGGCGAGTGGGCGTGGACCGGGTCCCTCGGCCTCGATGACCGACCCACTAGGGGTACAGGGGCGTGGGTCACTCACCCTCTCTTCCGAAGCTCCCTCTTCCTCGCGTCTCCGCACAGTCGCTACAACCTCCGCCATGTCGGCCTCCCACTCCTCCAGGAGGTGCTGCATCTTGACCTGCAGCCGTTGTTGGAGCTGCGCGGTCCGGATCTCCACCCACGCCGCGGTTCCAGGCGCGGGCGCTACGGTGCTGCGGGACGGCATGAACATATTTCTGGCGGCCTCTTCCAGGAACCAGCAATAAGATGGCTGCAGGGTCCTGGCGTCCCTGCTTTTATAACTGTGGGATACATGCGGCCAGACGCCATCAGTCCCCTTTAGTTTCTTTCCGGCTCCTCCTCTACAGGGGCGGGGTTTTGGCCTTCTCGCCTCCACTACTCGAGGAGACGCTCGAGCGGGAATTTTTCGCGCCCAAGATGGTGGCTTCTCCGATTTTTCGGCCGGACACCTCCGGCGGTAACAAGGCGCACCTCTACCAGACGGCAGAGCGGTAAGATCCTGTTCGTGACACCAAGTTGTCGCGGGCGGAGGAGGGGACGCTGCGCTCTCCCACTGCTCGGGTCCGGCCGCTGCTGCTGCGGCTGCTCGGTGGTGGCTCGAGCGGTGGGCCGGATCCCGGGGACTCGAGCGGCGCTCCTCGCCCGTGAGTGAAAAGGGTGGGGATTGGATGGTGGGGATTTGGTTATTGTCCGTGACGCCACCCACGGTTGTGGTGATATTGGTGACACCACCGCTGCTCTGGACGGGGATCCCGGGAGCGATGACAGGGAGCAGCCTGGATGTTAGTTCTCCCCTCCGTGGGTAGGGGGTTGGTTGTCCCGGGGCCCGGTGATGGGGGTAGGGATGGATGGCAGGCGGGTTACGGGGCCTGGTGAGGTGCAGGGTCGCGGGGGCAGTGCTGTGCCGCACGACACGGAGGTACTCACTCAGCCAATGATGAGGACACAGTTCTCAGTAAAACACACGGCTGGATGGATGGGTCCCACAGACGGCTGCGGTGTTTCTCCTCCTGGCAGGTGGATGGTGACTGCCTTTCCCTGCATCTGTGTAGTGTAACGGTTCCAATGGGTTCCCACCGGTAACCCGCTCCCCAGCTTGGATGGGTGCTGAAGGAGCCCCTTTTGCCCGCAGGTTCTGGCCCTGGGAACTTTAGCCTTGGCGGTGACTGTGTTTCCCTCTCTCGGTTGGACGGTTGCCTTCTGTCGGGACTTGGCTGCTGGGAAACCCAGGAGGTTCCCTTCGCTAACGGATTTGGCAAATTCATGGCGACTCCTAGCCTTGCCGGGGTCCGTAAGCCCCTGCCGGATGGTGCTGGCTTCTCTTTGCGTACCGGTCCGGTACCGCCGGGCCACCGCCCGTCCACGGTCCTTACAGGTAGCTCCAATAGGCCACTCCTGCAGACGGTCACCACCGTCTGCCAACCTTGCTGATCCGTCCGGGCCACACACCCGGACCAACTTCAGGCTGCTTAACTGCCACTTCCCTCCTTCCACTTTCACTTCCAAACTCTATCTGCCTGGTTTTCCCACCTCCAGGACTGTGAACTCCTCGGTAGGCGGGACTAACCGCCTGGCCCACCCCCTGGTGTGGACATCAGCCCCTGGAGGAAGGCAACAAGGGTTTTTGTCTGACTTAGGTGTGCCTGACCGGGAGTGTGGGGTGTGTAGGTGTTGTTACCTGTGGCCCCTGGCTTGTCCAGGGCACCACAGGTGCAGTTCCCATGTGGAATGTGACTGTAGATATTGAGGGTTGGTACCATAGTTATCACACTCAAATTGTATTCTGGTAAGAAGACGTCATCTATCCACGAGCTTTATGACTACCTGTAAATCGATAAGGTCGAAGAGCTACTTATAGATCTGAAGACTGTCATTCAAGATCTGTTCCCCGCCTAGAGCCTTTCGTTCCTGCTTGCGTTTTGGAGATAAAAGTGATGGGAACAACAACAATGAGAGAAGATGGTTACCTATAAGATCTCATGAGTACTGTGTGTGACGGGAGTGTACAACAGAGCAAAGGATGGACGAGGCCGAGGGATGATCCAACAGGTTTATTCACAAGAACACTGGAACAGCACACGATAAGTCCACGTAAAACAGATTCGGGGGCCCTTCCCGACAATCCTCGGACCGGATAACAAAGCAATCGTCCTTACAGTAGTCCAAAGAGTTCCACACAATCCCACGGGCCGCCACACAGGCCTAGCTCCGTCCGTGTCCACAGCCACCCAGGCTGGGAGTTCCTTCTTCTTCCAACTTTCAGCTCACTCTGAAGTTACAAAAAGGGAAATGCATTGTCTGTGCTCCTTGACCAGCCCACCATGTTCAGGGGGTAGGGGTCACACATCCTATCATCAATGGTTTGGTCCATCACAGGGCTCCGATATATCTGCCAGCCACAGTAGATGAAGGGATCCCTTGCTGTGCAGCACAATGACTATTCCTTCACTGGCCAATGCAATTACAGACTAGATACACAACTCTTGATAGAAGAGGACAGGCTATTTACATAATCACATTAGATGCCAAGACTACAATTGTATGAGAGAGACACATTGAGACCAGTAGCTCCCCCAAGAAAATACATGAATTACAACTAATACAACCAGGGAAATATACATATCATGACATAGTATCACAGCATATACAGTGAGAGGGTAAATTACATCTTCACAATCCCTCCCCCTCCCAACTTGTGTACGTACTAGGGACCTCTACAGGTCACTGGTTAAGTACACACAGGCAGAGCGTTACTTACATGTGGCTTCATTCAGCCACGAATTGGCATCGTAGCTCTCCCACATCATTGCCCAGGAGAACAGCTGCAGGCAGACCACCCATCACCCCAACCACACATCGCCTGACCCCAAAACCAAAGTTCAGATCCACAGTGGCTGTGGGAATAGTCCTCCATTGTCCACCAGCCAGTTCAATGACAATCCCAGGTCCTCTATGGATTGCCTCAGGCCGAACCACTCGGGGATCAGCCAGTGTGAGGAAAGCCCCCGAGTCACAAAATCCAACAAGTCTCTGTCCATCCAGCACAACCTCCTGCAAGTGCTTACCTCGATGAGCAGAAGTCGTCATAACTGCGGGTCGCACCCCGTAAACTCCTGGTGGTGCAACATGGGGGGCTGAGTCACTAGGCCAGTCCTCACATAGCGATGCCACATCTTCCTCCATGGCACTGGGCTGTAAATAATTAACAATCCGATTGGGTGCAGGATCAGTCCTCATTTGAACAGCTGGGCAGGAGACTTGCCGATGCCCTGGCTGTCCACATTGATAGCATCTGAGCTGGGTCTCCCTCCATCCAAGGCGTCCTCTTGGGTAAGGGGTAGGGGAACTTGGAGGCCGGCTCCCACCTGAAGGTGCTGTAGGGGTTTGAGGATGATTCCTCCATGGGCTGGCTGGGCATGAGGCCTGCAAATGCCCGGGATGCCTACAAACATAACACCTGCGCTCTGTTACTTCCTCTCCCCGGCGTATTCCAGAAAATGCAGTAGAAGCAACTGGAGGCACATTAACACGGGTATCAACATGTGGTGGCTTAGAGGAACGGGGAACAATGGGGACAGAATAACTGGGGGCATCCGGTGTTGTGGAGCTGTTAGGCGTCTCTCCATCCTCCAACAGAACCCTCCACTGAGGCTTGATGGTGAGAGCCTCATCAGCTAGAGCAGCAGCTTCCTCCACTGTCGCTGGTTTTCTCTCACGCACCCATTCCCGGATCTCAGCGGGGCACTGGGCAAAGAATTGTTCTTTTAGGATGACCTGCAGGAAGGTCTGCCAAGATAAGGCCTCCTCTGCCTCCAGCCAGCGATTACATATTTGTTTGAGTCTATGAGCATATATCTTAAAAGACACTTCCCCATCACAGGCTAAAGCACGGAACTGAGTCCTGTAAGTGTGTGGGGTCACAGCATAATGTTCTAGAATAGTCTGTTTAATCTCCGCATACTCACAGTTCCACCGAGGGTCCATAGCTCTATAGGCTTCAGCAGCTCCCCCCTCTAGGAGCCCAACCAGATGCCGGACACGCTCCCTGTCCGGGACTTCCATTAATCGACACTGATGCTCAAAGTCCTGGAAGAAGCCCTCAATGTCACCAGCAGCCTCATTAAACGGCTTAAAGTCTTTGCGGGACACCCTGGGAAGTTCCCTCATGATGGGTGCTGCGGTTACAGTCTGTCTGGAACCTCTCGCGGCTTCCACAGCGAGCTGCTTATCCAGCAATGCCATCTCCTCCATCCTGCGCTCCTTCTCTTTAGCTCCACGCATGACCTCCATCTTATATTCTATGGTGGTCTCCTCTCCCAGCAAGGCCATCTCCTCCTCGTACCACACAACCCACTGACTTTTTTGGGTATTTACCTCCGGCTGCCGTCTTTCTTCCGTTTGCTGTGAGGATCCTTCCTCCCCGTCATTTTGCGAGCAGACTCCTTCTAGCGCCTCAATCAGCTGCTCCTTGGAGAGTCCTTTGAAGCGAACTCCTACTTCACGGGCCTTTGATTGCAGGCTCCCCAAAGTCCAGGTCTTGTACTCTGCAGTGCTGGTTCCTGATGTTGAGCCATTGTCCTCCATTCCTTCTGCTCTGATCCCACCGCTGCCAACCAGTTTGTGACGGGAGTGTACAACAGAGCAAAGGATGGACGAGGCCGAGGGATGATCCAACAGGTTTATTCACAAGAACACTGGAACAGCACACGATAAGTCCACGTAAAACAGATTCGGGGGCCCTTCCCGACAATCCTCGGACCGGATAACAAAGCAATCGTCCTTACAGTAGTCCAAAGAGTTCCACACAATCCCACGGGCCGCCACACAGGCCTAGCTCCGTCCGTGTCCACAGCCACCCAGGCTGGGAGTTCCTTCTTCTTCCAACTTTCAGCTCACTCTGAAGTTACAAAAAGGGAAATGCATTGTCTGTGCTCCTTGACCAGCCCACCATGTTCAGGGGGTAGGGGTCACACATCCTATCATCAATGGTTTGGTCCATCACAGGGCTCCGATATGTCTGCCAGCCACAGTAGATGAAGGGATCCCCTGCTGTGCAGCACAATGACTATTCCTTCACTGGCCAATGCAATTACAGACTAGATACACAACTCTGGATAGAAGAGGACAGGCTATTTACATAATCACATTAGATGCCAAGACTACAATTGTATGAGAGAGACACATTGAGACCAGTAGCTCCCCCAAGAAAATACATGAATTACAACTAATACAACCAGGGAAATATACATATCATGACATAGTATCACAGCATATACAGTGAGAGGGTAAATTACATCTTCACACTGTGGTTCCTGTATGGTCCACAGTGTAATGATGCCTGGCAGCATCAACTTCCAAAATCTCCTTACCATTGGTAAGAACATATTGGGAGTTGCAAGGTCATGCAATACAAGCATACATGGGGCTGATCTGACACTGCAATTGATCGCTGTACTAAGCTTGGTTCTCCATTCATGATACTTCTGGAGCTGTGATCATGTACTGACTGTGGTTTTGGTGATTCATTCATGTACTGACAGCAATACTGATCTTGTACACATGTCACATTCCGTAACTGGTCACACATAATGTGTCACATGGATTTGCCAAAACTCAAAACTAGTAGTTTTGAGGAGTTAGAGAGTTTTGTTTTTTTTGTGAGTTGAATTTCATAGTTTCATAGTTATTAAGGCTGAAGGTAGACTTCAGTACATTGAGTTTAACCTATTGCCTATCATGTTGTTCCAGAGCATGTATGGTATCCATGCTCATGTCATCTGTCATGGGATTTTCTTGTAAAAACACAGTAGAAAAAAAGCGTTTAACGGGTTGGCCTTTTCCTCATCCTCTTCCACCATTTCATCCAGACTATTTTTGAAGGGACCAACACTCATTTTTGAGTTCCTTCCAGTTTATGTTGTTAATGAATATTTTTGGATTACTTTTGCTCTCTCTAGCAATGAGTTTGTCTGTCTCAATCGTTGCTGCCTTGATTTGTTTTTTTCCACATTATATTTAATTTTCTATAATTATTTATGCCTCGTCACTACCCACTTGCTTTAATTCTTGAAATTCTTTTTGTCATTTATTGTGCCCATTACAGCTCTATTTAGCCATTGTGGTTTCCTCCTATTTCTAGCTTGTTTATTCATATAGGGTATACGTATACTGTATATTATGCACAGGTCCTATTCAGGATGCTTATAAAAGTGTCCCATTTTTTTTTTGTATACTTTTATGTCTCAGGACATTGGGATCCTGCGCAGGTGCACTTTGATATGCCCTGAGCCGGGCAGATCAAACTATTGTAGTGCACCTGCGCGGGACCCCAATGCTGGCTAGTGTGCATGATGTAGGACGCATTATGCACCTCAGCTTCAGAAGAAGGAGCACAAAGAGGCCCGAAAGAGGAGGCGCCGGTACCGGAGAGCGGAGACCCCCATCTGACCAGTCTGCACCGCACCGCCCCTTAGGTGAGTATTATAAATTGATTTTTACTTTCTACACAGCGGCCTGAGCTCTTATATACAGTATGTTAGATTGCGGTATATAAGAGCCCACTGGTGGTGGTAGCTTATAGTTGCCAAATCTGGTCACAGGTTCCCTTTAAGAGTACTAAATATCGTTTTTTTTGTGGTGCACCCATGACTTAATGTATCTACATGGACCACTGGACTGTTTACTGGGCCGTCATTTGTCCTATAATATAAATATATTTGGAGTGAAAAATCTTTCTCCTGTCCTAAGCTAAGTATTGTGCCCTGGATCGCCTTGGAAGTCAATTTATATAATTGTACTTTTTTTTTACTGTATCTGTTCTCATAAGCTGCCTGTGAATTGCTGTTTTTCTTTTGCCCTTCCCCCTCTGCATTTTCTTCAGGAACTAGGCGTTTAGGGAGGGTCAGCCATCGTGGAACGGGGCACCACTAAAAATTAGGATGCACTTCCTCTGTTGATAGGTAGGTGATTTTGGGGATAGGGCCATTTTAGGCTTTTTTTAGGCCTAGTGAATGGCAATATCCTTTCACATTTTGCTAGCCAGTGTTGGCATTCTTTTGCACCTATATTGTTTTACTGTTTTTAAATTGATGTAATAAAGTAATACTTTTTATGGGAATTGTTTTGTTAGGGAAGGGGACTAATAACCTGGACACAGCAGATCCACAATGTGGGATAATGGGAACTGTGTTCTCCATACTGACTCATCATCCATATCATATACTTCTGAGTTAGGGCATAAAATTTACAGACAGTCGGCAAAAAGAAGGTGGTTTTTCTGTTGACTGTAGTGTTCTGAAAAATAAAACACGGGGAGGTGCTTTTCTTTTCACCCTGTCTCGGCTTAGTCTGCTCTTCTTTCCAGAGTTAGCTGTCCCCCCAGGCGCTATCGTCCATCTCTGACCAAGAGCAGCGGAGACCAGTGTCCTGTGAATCATTCCCTCCAGGCCCCAGCAGCTCCAGGTGAGCGAGGACAGTGTGTTTGGGTAACAAGAATGAGGAGAGAAAGAAAAAACTTCAGCTCACCTGTTGCCTGGGCTGTTGAATCCAGCGGGTGCACGGAATCCACCGGTAGGTCCCAGCCGGTGGTGCAAAGATAGGAAACAAAAGGATCCGGCACAAATTCCTCTTATGATAAAAACATCATAACCTTTATTTCAAGCGTTTAAAAATGGATTGTGAAGACCAAAAGGTGCATTTTGTCATAAAATGGTGCACGACAGAGCTTACGGTGACTCCGTCTGCACCATAATAGTCAATGGCCCCATTAGGGCATACGTCCGAAACCCATTTTTCTGAAAGAATTGATTTTAAAAGATTTTAAAAACTGCAGCAATTTTCCAATTCAGTAAGGGAAAAAAGCAATGTGCATGAAATTTCTGAAATTTAGCAGCTATTGCTGGCACTGTAAAAGGCAGCTTTCAATTTGGATGAAACAAAAATCAAAGCAAAGAACGCTGCAAAATGCAACGTGTGAACATTTCGTTATAATAATGTTGACTTCAATTTTTACAATGAAACCAAATCAAAACATTATTTTGGTATTGTAGAAGGCAGCACTGCAGCTGTTTATACTCTTTTCCTAGGTATGGTCATAGTCTTTCATTTTCTCCATTTAGCAGGAATGTTCCCTGCAGCAAGGACCAGGTACCAGTACTGAATTATCCACCGGGCCTTTCAGGCTTTGATCAGCCACTTATGAACTTACTTTGATTTTTGGTGACAGCTGCTAACAATAATTTAGCAATTGGACATTCACCTTTCTGACTTTCTATTTTACTTTTCTTTTCATGGCTAGGACAAAATGAGGATTATCTGATTATCTGTCCTCACCTATTGTACCATCACCCATTCCCTGTAGACTGTGAGCCCTCGCGGGCAGGGTCCTCTCTCCTCCTATACCAGTCTGTCTTGTACTGTTAATGATTTGTTGTACGTATACCCTCTTTCACTTGTAAAGCGCCATGGAATAAATGGCGCTATAATAATAAATAATAATAATAAATAATAATAATAATTAGCCTAAAGCTCTAGGACATAATTGTTGTAACTGTGGTCCTGCATCAACTCCTTGTCTGGGGTCGGCATCTCGTCACTTTATGATTAGATATTGATTTAGCATGTATATCTAGTACATTGGAGCAAAGCCGACCACACACATTAGATGGCTGTCGGCCGATCAATTCTTCAGTTGATCGTTTGTCCAACAGCCATCTCAGCCAAATGTCCTATACACAGGATGGCTCATTCAGGCAAGTGCTATCACGCATGGACTAAAGGATTTCCGGAGCATGGCGCAACACATAGGTTAAAACGGATGGAAAGGGTGTAGTGGCTCTCTGCACCCTAAGCTCCTTAATGTATCTAAGCAGGTCCTTCCCCCTGCCACCATCATGTGCCTAGTCCCTTACTGTCCCATCATTTACCCTAAATACCGCTAAGGCCAGGGAGCGCACTAGATGTCACCACTAAAATAATTCAATATGGAGGAAGGGAGACAGACAGTGGACAAAAGGATATCAACAAACAGCAAGGTAGCAGCCAAACACTAAGGCTGCTGACGACTGGGCTCCAGCAACTGTCAAATATGTCCTCTGTCCACGGTGGTCAGTTCAGAGTGATTTCTCTATAACCGGCCTCATGTGATGGAACATGTGCCTATTTAGAGGAAGTAGCAGTGGTCACAATCTGGCTGCACCTGAGATTGGACTATCTAGCAACTAAGAACAAGGAGAATTACATTAACCCTTGCTTGAAAACCGCCAGCTAACATGTCGACTGGCAGCTTATTAGCATATTAGCCCAACATTATTCTAATGTGTTTGGGACAATAAGACCCATTTACGTAAGGCAATTAACCTTGTACTCAATCATCGCCCGATGTAAACAGGCAGTCGATTAGTCAACAATTACTCAAAACACTCGTTCACGTTTTGCCCAATTGCCAACTGATCAACTGCATGTTTCCATAAGCTGAGTTGGGAATGAGCATTATTGGATGATTGTTTGTCATTTATTGGCCCATGTAAATGATCCGTTACTTGTCACAATTTATTAGATGTTATTTCAATATACTAGAAATCAATTAAATGGGTTTCCTCGTTTTGATAAACTTTTGCCCATAGACTTAATAATGTGTAAAAAAACAAACTGAGCTTTATCTACTCTCCCTGGCTTCATTGTTGCCTCTCTGCCACTCTCCTTGCCTCTGTTGATTGGCTGCAGTGGTGACTGCACTGCAAAACATCAATGAACTCAGCAGCTTTGTCTATGTAGATAGAATAAGTCATACAGCTCAGTGATTGGCTGAAGCACTGTCAAAGTTACATCACCCCTGTAAATAATCAACAAAGTCTTAGAATGCTGGAGGCACAGTACTGGACACGGAGGAGGTATGTAAAGCGTAACTTATTTTTTTTAAGGCGTTGGTTAACGCATAAAGTAATGTTTATAGAAAAGGAACAAACCCTATAACTGTTGGCAAATCTAATCAAGAAGCAACATGATGATTAAAAAAGATAATGGGTTGTTGCTAGAGTTGATCAAACCCGCCAAAATCCCGAACCGGCGGATCACTGCCGGATTGAAAAAAAAATTCGGATCCGCTCCGGATTTTGGTGCCCATATAAGTCTATGGGGACCAGAATCTGGAGATTAAAAACGTTTGAGGAGGGGATAGGAGGGTAGGAGCGTGCGCGATATACTCACCCGAGGCTGCATCATGGCAGCAAACTCCTTCCGGGTCACGCTTTTCCCTTCCGGAGCCGACAATTCAATATTCATTGTTTTGCCCGCCCACCGCCGCATGTAATTGGTTGCAGTTAGACGCGCCCCCACCCTGAGTGGCAGCAAGGCAGCTGAATGCAACCAATCACAGGCGGCAGGAAGACTGGTGGGCGGGGAAAGCAGTGCAATTGTCTGCGGGTCAGTATGGTGAACGTGCATGTGTTTCAGAAACTGTATGTTCCTGTCAGAAGTGTGCGTGGCTGTGCCGGTGATGCTACTTTTTTTTTTATTATTTAAATAAATTTAAAAAAAAAACGACGTGCGGTCCCTCCTAATTTTCATCCCCAGCCATGATAAAGCTGGCAGGGGGGCTAGTATTCTCAGCCCGCAGCCGCCCAGTATTGCCGCATATATTAGATGTGACAATCCCGGTACTTTACCAGCTCTTCCTGTTGGCCTGGAGTGATGCCAATCAGGGTAATAAGGGGTTAACAGCAGCACACAGCTGCTACTAAACCCTAGGTTAGTGATAGCACAGGCGTCTATGAAATACCTGTATCACAGTAACCTGTAAATGAAAGTAAATAAACACAGAGAAAAATCCTTTATTTGGAATAAAGTACAAAATACACCCTCTTTCATCTCTTTATTAACCCCCAACACCATGCAGGTCCGGCGTAATCCACACGAGGTCCCACACCACTTCAGCTCTGCTACATAACACAGCGGCCAAAGAGTACGACCGCTGGCTGTGCAGACAATGACTGAGCCGCGATGACTGCACGGCAGGCAGATACTGTCACAGGCTGGGGGCGCGTCTGCCTGCAAACAATCACAGACGAGAGGATGGCTGGTGGGCGGGGAAAACACAGAATGCTGTGTGTATACGATGCACAGTACAGGAAGTGAATGTGCAACCCAGAAGCAGTGTGCCGCCTTGACACCGAGTCTTGGTAAGTATGAAATGCTGTTATATTTCTGTTTTTCTTTATTTTTCAATTATTTTCCCCAGTGACGGATCCGGATCGTGCACCCGGAATCCCAAATCCGGGTTCGGCACTTGGGCATCTTTGAAACCACGCGGATATGGACTTTTACAGTGTTCGGATCCGCTCAGCCCTAGTTGTTGCAAGAATCATATCCTTTTCTGACTATGCAGAAGTGCATCTCAATGCACTACAGCGCCATATGATACATTTGAGATGACCTGTCTCTTTGTCCCTTCGTCCTATTCTACTTTGTTATGTAATGAGAAATTTGTAAAGAAATGTTTTCTTGAGAATTGCACATCTGCTCCCTATTGAATAGGTGCCAGATATGCAGAACCCAGCTGCTGCCACAATGCAGTTGACGGAGTGTGCAGTGCAGATCCATAACTCGGAATTTATGGCCACCGTGAGTACCGGGAACAGCTGATTTGCAGGGGTGCTAGGTGTTGCATCCCCCATCAATCAGACATTGATGAACACTCCAAATGATAGACCATTAATTTTAAAGTCCTTTTAAAGACCTTTTGCTTTTAGTTTCAAAGATTAAAGGGGTTGTTCACTACTTGGCCAACCCCTTTTCATTCCTCACCTTTGCCCTCATTAAAATAAAAAAAAGCCTTTGCTCATCTCCCGTATTGGCACCGTTCCAGCAGTATAAGTAATCAACATAAAGTGAGAGTTGCGGCTGCCATTCACGTTCTGCTAATTAACTTATACTTCTGAAAACAGGGTGAGGGAATCCGGCATTGATTTGGCGTGAGTCTCGCTTAACGTAACAACCTCATATGGACGTGAGTACAGATAGCACTGGAACGGTGAGAATACGCTTATTTATTGTAATGGGGCAAACATGGAAAATGAGAAGGGGTTGTCCAAGTAGTACAGGGGTGGGGAACCTCCGGCCCTGGGGCTATTTGCACTTGACTTTTTCCGAAGCCCCCGGGCTCATTTCTGGGGACCGCAGTGCACAGGGTGGCAACCCCTGTCTTGCCAGTTGCCAGCCCTTTAAATACCAATGTGTGATAAGAGGATGCGCACTCAGCGTTCACTACTGTATGCTGCGTGCGCATACCATTAGAGCCTCATGTTGCCCTGGGCTAGCATGCTCAGGGCTTACTTTGAGGGCAGGATAAGCATGAGATTCGCTCCTGTCCCACAGTGGAAGAGGAGCAGCAGCTTTACCGGCCTCCCTGCTGTATATGCCTCACGGACAAGTGCTGTGTGACTCCAACCCCCACTGCTGGGAGCCTGGTGGGCAGTGTAGTGTGTAACGAGAGTGCCCCAGACTGTGTGGTGACTGGTTTCCCTCTGCTTCCTCCCTCTCTCCCCTGCGCTGTAATCATATCAAGCCTGTCTATGGTCCCGGTGGTTTGTGGGGGAAGGGGACGTCCCTATTGTTCTTCCTTCCGGCCCCTGTAGCCAATGGGGGCAGGTTTGTGGCAGATATATATACCAGTTACCTCTGTGGGATGTCCTCTTCCCCCATGGTATTTGGGAACTGGTGGCACGGTTTTCCTGCGGCCGGAGGAAGCAGTGTGGAGGTTATGGACCCACAGGCTCTGCGGCCACTGGCGCGGCAGGAAGGTGAGGGCTGGTTTGCTCAGCTGTTTGCTGAGCTCAGCGCTCCTCCAGTGGCGTGCACGGCCGCACTGCAAGTCCCAGCAGCAGTGCTTCTCTCTGAAGCGCCGCTGGCTTTAGGTATGTCGGGGGATGGGGGAGGTGATCGTCCCATGTGACCTGTTCCTCCCTGAGCCCAGCATTGCTCCTGCTCTTACAAGAGGACGGAGCAAAAGAGCTCCCACCGAGGCCCCGCCACCTTTTAGCCCCGCCCCTCCTGGCTGCAGTGTGCCCTGGTATTACAGGGTCAGTGTCCCAGGGCCCTCTGTGACTCAGCCCTTTCATCTCCAGCTCCTTTTCATTATGGAGCCAGTCTGTCTCCTGATTTGGCTTAAGAAGATGTTATAAATAATTTTAAAATAATAATAAATAAATACATGCCAGTACAGCCCAGCCTGAGGAGTTAGAGCCGCTCCTCAGTCTTTGGTGTCCCAGATTGCTGCTGGTACATTGACCCCCCCCCCTCCAGATTATTGCAGCTCCTGTATCATTACAAACTAGTCCTCTTCTGTGGCCTGACAATGTTCATTCAGTCAAGGGCTCAGCCTATGTTCTACGCCCTGATCATTCATGATTCCCCTCTGTGGATCAGCACAGGAGGCGTTAGTCATCCATCAAGGGATCATCTGCCACGCGCTATGGTTGGTACTCTCGATCCTCTGGTGTGAGTTGCCATTATAGATCTGGGTGCAGTCTGGTCAGCAGCCCACGTGTCCGGCGGTGCGGTCTCGTCAGCAGCCCACACGTCCGGCGGTGCGTTCTCGTCAGTAGCCCACGCGTCCAGCGGTGCGTTCTCGTCAGTAGCCCACGCGTCCAGCGGTGCGGTCTCGTCAGCATCCCACGCGTCCAGCGGTGCGGTCTCGTCAGCATCCCACGCGTCCAGCGGTGCGGTCTCGTCAGCATCCCACGCGTCCAGCGGTGCGGTCTCGTCAGCATCCCACGCGTCCAGTAGTGCGGCCTCGTCAGCATCTCACGCGTCCAGCGGTGCGGTCTCGTCAGCATCCCACGCGTCCAGCGGTGCGGCCTCGTCAGCAGCCCACGCGTCCAGCGGTGCGGTCTCGTCAGCAGCCCACGCGTCCAGCGGTGCGTTCTCGTCAGAAGCCCACGCGTCTAGCTGTGCGGTCTCGTCAGCAACCCACGCGTCTAGCGGTGCGGTCTCGTCAGCAACCCACGCGTCCAGCGGTGCGGTCTCGTCAGCAACCCACGCGTCCAGCGGTGCGGTCTCGTCAGCAACCCACGCGTCCAGCGGTGCGGTCTCGTCAGCAACCCACGCGTCCAGCGGTGCGGTCTCGTCAGCAACCCACGCGTCCAGCGGTGCGGTCTCGCCAGCAACCCACGCGTCCAGCGGTGGGGTCTCGCCAGCATCCAGCAGTGGAAATTCTTCCTGGGTCCTTCCATCCCATCTCAAGCGATCATCCACTCCACCTCAAGCTTCGATTACTGGTGAGTGCACTGGGAGCTCTCGATAGCTTACATTTAGTCCCTGCATTGAAGTCCCTAGCAAAACACCTGTCAAACTAGGTCAGACAAAAAAAAAAAATCCTTGTCAAGCTTGTGTCAACAATGGTTCATATTATTGTAGGATTTTGCCTTTAGATTATGCTCCAATAAATTTGTCGGCAGGTCAAATTAGTTTCGGTTTCTTACCCCCCTTTTCAATTTACCAATTATTCCCTTTTAGATAACCAAAAAATTGGCAAAAGAACAATCTTAAAAAAAAAAAAAAATCGAAGTTGGTAGTTTTGCAACCCCATTAAAATGGCTTCCTTTCCCAAATTTGCGGGTTTCAGCTTTGGGGGTTGTTCCGTAAGGAAGAGACACTTAGGTTCTGGATAGCCATTATTTGTTCACCCTAACGCCCCCTTCGGAGGACGCTTCAGTGCCTTATATCTCATTTGTTGCACAGTTTCTGTACGAGACGCAGGTCCGGGAGCATTACCAGCTACATCGGATACTGAATCGGCCTTTTGTCTGCTCCCTGTTCACCCATATTGTCACCTCCTCGGTCGGTTTGTCGACATCAGGTACTTTTACTGCCTTCCGATGGTTGTGCCATATCATGCCACTATTTTGTACAATTGAGCTCTTTCTTAATGTGGTGCGGTATGAAACAGGTTCTAAATTTGTAAATTTTAATTTCTAAATGCTAAGTTACCTCGACGACTTCCTATTTATCGGGTGAGTGTCAACAGTTATAGGACACTTTTAAAATGTCATAAATAAATTCATTTTTAGTCCTGCTTTCCCAGTAAAGACAATAGGTTCAACCACATTACCATTTTTTTTTCGACATGACCATTGAGGAAGGATTCTCCAGTCGTGCTGTATGTGTGTTACCCACCAATACCATCTGTAAATAATACACGAACTGCATGTGACTTGGTTTAAAATTGGCCACAGCAGCCTTTATTACCTATTATTTACATACTAACACAAGGGGGCGCCGTCCAACGGGCGACCCCAACAAATAACAATAGGTAACACAGTAACCAATACAGTAAATATACAACCCTGAGTAGGCCCAGTCCAGGAACCACTTCTCACCCCAGTATCCCTGGCCGCAACACACCGACCCAGAGATGAGGTATTAATCACCTACGGATTAACCCTCCAACTTTGCAGAACCCCGTGCCTGCAACATCCCGGAACCTGGAGCCACCATACCAAGATGGTGTCTCTCTGTCCAGTTACCATTGCCTTCAACCGCCTCTGGACCAGACCTACCCCCCGCTGCTGTGACAAAGAAACAACCCAGACAAAATTCCCCTCGGTATTAAACACAAGGGAGGGTGGGCGGGGATCGTTCCATATCCGGAAGTCAAGAGAGAGGGGGTAAGTCAAAGTCCTTTACTTACACCCCTCAACTGTCCCACCTCTTCCTCCAGGGAACTCCTCCTACCCACCAATCCCTCTATTCTGCCTTATAAACAAACCATTCCTGTTTCCATTAACCCCATCACTCCTTCCCTTCCCTCTAGTCATGTCGCCCCTCCACCCTATGGGTTCCATGGCTTTCTTGACCATTGAGGAAGGATTCTCCAGTCGTGCTGTATGTGTGTTACCCACCAATACCATCTGTAAATAATACACGAACTGCATGTGACTTGGTTTAAAATTGGCCACAGCAGCCTTTATTACCTATTATTTACATACTAACACAAGGGGGCGCCGTCCAACGGGCGACCCCAACAAATAACAATAGGTAACACAGTAACCAATACAGTAAATATACAACCCTGAGTAGGCCCAGTCCAGGAACCACTTCTCACCCCAGTATCCCTGGCCGCAACACACCGACCCAGAGATGAGGTATTAATCACCTACGGATTAACCCTCCAACTTTGCAGAACCCCGTGCCTGCAACATCCCGGAACCTGGAGCCACCATACCAAGATGGTGTCTCTCTGTCCAGTTACCATTGCCTTCAACCGCCTCTGGACCAGACCTACCCCCCGCCACAGGACAGGGCACGTGACTCCTTACGTGGCCTGGACCCGCCACACACCAAAAGCTTGTACCACACCTCCACGCAATCCCAGCGTCCACAAACAGCACCAAGAACGTTAAGATGCACCCCCATCGCATCACCAAAACCACCAGTTCAGCGCCACCAACTTTAGGCGCCGCCCCCCAATAAAGGCTCGATTGATACTGCCTACCGCACAAGCCACACGCCATTCCAAACCGGTCACACTATCAAAAACTACCCCACGATTAAGCCCGGGTATGTCTTCCACAATGCAACAAACCAACACATTTTTTTTTTTTTTTTTTTTTTTTAAAACATTCATAAATAACTTCTCGAGATACCTAATCGCTGCCTCCCACTCACTGGACCAGTACCATCGACCCGTCCAGACCCCACTGGCAAAATTTGGGCGAGCCTCAGACCGTCGAGGCCCCGAGAACCAACGAATGCCCAAATATCCAAATGAGGCACACCCTCACCACAAAACCCAGAGGTTATAAACCCACAGATAACCCCAACCTGTTACGCCAACCCATTCCACTCCCAAAAGACTCAAACGCCCCCATTGGCCTTAACCCGATAACAACTGAGGCCAACGTAACACCGAAACAAGAGGACTCCCACCTCCCAATACTTCTCACCACCCCTTTTCTGAGCCCACCGAGGGGCCTCCGTGGAAGCCCAATCCAGAAGGAAGACGACCCGTAGTATTCCGGGCGCCCACCCCCGCCACCTGCAATCCAGTCTGCAGCGCTGCCACAAAATGGTACCTTAACAAACGCGACACAATAATGATCCTGGGCGTCCTCACAACATAAATTCCGCACCCGGGACCGCGTATAACAACACCAACCTTCACCACCCGCCTAATCTGATTCGGTGAGCGACAAAGCCGGCGCTCAACCCACTGCACCACCTCGGACACATCCTCCAACATCCAACCTCCGCTCCTAACCGTAGATGGGCTGACCAACCCCACAATCTCAAAGCCTCCCAAAAGGCTAACACAAACCGTTTTGGACAAGGGAAACAAAACCTGCTCGTGCTCAGATGAACATAGCCACCACAAATCACTCACCAAACGCTTCCACAAAACAACGGAGACGAACCCTTGTATCCCGCTGCCTCACACCCTTACGACCAAACCCTTCAAGGCCTGCCGCGCACTAAGATCCTGCGAAAACATCTCTCCACATCTAATCCTCAACAAGACAGCCACAGCCGCCACCCTCTGCTCCACTGCTGACGCCGGCCTAGCAGCCTGAAAACCGTTAATCACCACTGCCAACACCCCCACCAAATACTCCACCGGGCCTTCCTCACACATTGTCCCAAACAACGTTATCCGCGCCACCCACACTTCTGGATATCAGCCCCAAATAACCTCAGTCACTGGGCACCGAGCCGCTCCCCAACACAGCCACACCAGACTCCACAAGCCCTCAGGACACACCGTGCCCACCTCGTCTGTTACGCGGCCTCAACTCCCGAGACCTGCAGAACTGGAAGGAAACAAAGCAGCTGCTATTCCCTTGGCGAACCCCAGTACTGGTTGCGCCACGCATACCATTTTTTTTTTTTTTTTTTTGTTTTTTAAACGCATACAATTGCGAAACCAACTGTCGCAAGTACGCCACCCTTGGCCCCAGGATTAGCAAACCAACTATTAATCGAATTCTCCACCAACTGATAGTCAGAATGACAGCACACCTTCCTCTTGGAAAAACTGCCAACCTCCCCAACCCGACTACTACCACCGATTGGAAGCGCTACCCCACAATGCCCAACCAGAAAACCAACTGGACCCGCTGCATCCGAGTACCGCAGCTACGTTCCATCAGGCACTACCTTACCCAGCCACAATCCGCGGCCACTAAATCGCCGTAAGAAAAAACCTCCTACACCATCAGATCGTCATTGATCTCCTTCGTGACCACACACAAATGATCCGATGGCTGCACCCTTGGCGCAGCCATCGCCAGCCGTCCAGCAGACACGCCCCCCAGCGGCGTAACTCTGCACCCGTGGTTCGACCGCCCCTGCAAAGACTGCACCGCCTGAAACCGCACCGTCTTAGCTGACCTAACTGCCTCTATCGCAGCCCATAGGACCACACCATTACCCACGAATCCTACCTCTCTGACCATAACATCAAACTTTATCCCCCACAAACTGTATCACTGGCGTTGGACCCTCAGTCTTCGCCTGCGCCAACAGGCCCAAAAGAGTATCCACCACCATCTGCAATGAAACAAACAACCTCAACGAATCATCAACCCGCCAACCCGATGTAAAGAGAATGAACCTATAATGAATAAGAGGTGTAAGCTGGGACACACCACGCACAAACCACTCCACAAAGAAATAACCGCCCCCAACGGAACATAAAATGGGACAAAACCCATTAGCCCCCACCGATCAGCATAATAATAACTCCCCTCCCCACCGCAGCACCAGAACTGCTAGCTAGCAGGGTGGACCAGTAACAACCTAAATGCCGCCTCCAAATCCACCTTTGCCATCAATGCTCCACGGCTCACCGCCTTTACCAAATCCCACCCTCTGTCCAACGACACATAATAAACCGCCGACAATTCTGGAGCCAAGCAGGCATACACCGATGACTCCTCCAGATAAGATACGTTTTGAACAAGCCGAAATATATACATCTATATACAGCTCATTTCCGGCACTACCCACCAACAGAGAAACCCAATCATGACAAGGAGGGCCCCGAATGGCCCACCCATCCTGCCCAAAGCCACGTCCTGACCCCTCTTTCCACTGACAACCACCAGGTGTCCCCTCGCCCAGCACAAACTTCCAATAAGGAGGCAAAGATCCACCAATATAAATAGAAAGACGCAGAATTACTATGTTCCTTACCACAACCCAACACGTATGCTTAAGACAACCGTCCGCGCCAAATCTGCACCACCCATCATTCTATTCCCCCCAAAAAACCCTCATCGACCGTGTCGCCGGGGTTCCACGCCCCGAACAGCCAACTACCCCCCAAAAGGGGGGGGGCTGACTAGGAGCCGCCATCCACTGCAGCCATAAGGATGTGCCCGTATGCTCCTACCGCATACTGGCACGCAACACCTTCCCTTGCTGAAATTACACGGCGTACTGAAGCCAGACTAAACCGCCATATGACCTAAACAAGCCACCCCAAATGGATCCATATAACCGAACCATGCCGAACCAATTACCCAATTCCTTCCCCCGATACCCTTGCCAAAAACGCAAATGCCCGCAGCCACGTTGCAAATGTACGAGGGGTGAGCCTCCACCGGCGCTCCCCTCCCTCTACTTATCCTTCCTGGAATCACTTGGCTTAACCTAATCCAGGTGAAACTGTTCCAGGGGGAGCAGCGAAACTATTGCTACACGTTCCCCCATTCAAATCTTATCCCTCACATCCTCCAGCAAGTGAGCCCCCCCCCAGCGGGCCTTTGAAGCACCCATAACTCTCACACTTGACCACTGTCAGCCCAATGCACCACCTCATCCCCCTCTTCGCTCCTCACCACTCACTCTGTCACAGCCCTTGCCGCCTCTGCCCGAAAATGCTCCCCTGCCGCCTCATGCGCCCTCACTCTGCCTGCCGCACCTGCGCCTATTACCCACCGTTCCCGTCCATGCCGCCGGCGGTGCATGCGCACTCTCCACAACCGTATACACCACTGCAGTAAACCCCATACCTTGTCAAAACACAAACCCACTTGGCGCTGCCGTGTCCGCAGCCGCCCCCCCCACCAACTGCGCCCCAACCCTGCCGAATCCACGGCCGTCTCACCCGACCGCAACCCGGCGTATCCCGGAATAAAAGTCACGCCATCCAGACGTCTGATTCTTCCGTCGCTGCTTCCTCCTCCTCCTCGCTGGAGCCGACCGCCTCTGGCTCATGTAATGCAGACGCCGCCGAAGCGCTGCCACCACCACGGCCGTCCTCCTGGTACGCCGCGTGGGCACCATCCTCCAAGCTCCATCTTCTGTCCCGCGGCGACAACCCCGGAAACCATCCCGACCCACGGGCTGCCACCGCGGGCCTCATCTTCTGGCCCGACCCCCCCTGCTGCCTGCAAGGACAGGGGGTACCTGTGGCCCGACCTGCTGCCAGCAGACTCCCATCCAGAGCCGCCAGCCTCCTGCCCACCTGGGCCCAGAAGGCATCCGTCCGCCGGGTCCTCGCCCCCCTGGGGGAGACCGCCGCTGCCGGGAGCTGCACGCCTGCTCTGGGTGACCAGGCGGGGACCGCAGGGTCCCCGCCGTCACCCCCACGTACCGACGCCTCCCGGGCATCCGTCGCACCAGGCTCGCCTGCCCTGGTGCCGGACCCCTTGCTGGCTGCAGCCCCCCGGCCACCCCCCCTCCACCCACGGGGGAAGGGGGGTAACGCTGGCCTCCGTCCTCGCCGGGCGCTCTCCTGGCCAGGAGCCGCCGCATCCAGCCCTCCTGGGCCCCATGAAAGCCTCTGTCCGCTGGGCCCTCCCCCTCCTGGGGGAGACCGCCGCGGCCGGGAGCTGCAACCTGATCTGGGTGACCAAGCAGAAACCGCAGGGCCCCTGCCGTCACCCCCACTCACCGACGCCTCCTGGGCACCCGTCGCCCCAGGCCCGCCTGCCCTGGTGCCGGACCCACCACTGGCTGCAGCTCCGCGGCCCCCCCCACCGTCCGCGAGGGGTAAAGCTGGCCTCTGTCACCGCCGGGCACTCTCCCCGTCCGGGAGCCGCCGCATCCAGCAATCCAGGCCGCGGCTCGGACCGGAAATAGGCCGCAGACAAGCCACGCCCCCCTCCCGGCTGCCGCGGCCCGGACGGAGATTCCTCCCGCGGCCGGAGCAGCAGCTGAGTACTGCCCTGCCCACGTCCTACCGCGGAGGGTCCCCGAAGGGGCTCTCACATCTCCTCCTCGCTCCCCCCGCACACGGCAAGTACCTGAGATATGAGGGAGGGGGGACGCCGCCCGCAGCTGACAGGGGAGCGAGGGGAAAGTGCCAACAGGTTAACCCCCAGCAGCCAAGGCGTGGGACCGCGCTGCCAGGGGCCCGTGCACTGCCATGATGAATCCGCTGGTCCCGGGTAGCAGCCATCCTGTCGCACGTCCGGATCGTTCCATATCCGGAAGTCTGGTGATGTGAGGGGCTGGGGAACCTCCATTATGACGTCCTTGTACAGATCTTTGTGTCCTTCTAAATACTCCCACTCCTCCATGGAGAAATAGAAGGTGACGTCCTGACACCTTATAGGAACCTCTCCAGTCAGATCGTTCCATATCCGGAAGTCAAGAGAGAGGGGGTAAGTCAAAGTCCTTTACTTACACCCCTCAACTGTCCCACCTCTTCCTCCAGGGAACTCCTCCTACCCACCAATCCCTCTATTCTGCCTTATAAACAAACCATTCCTGTTTCCATTAACCCCATCACTCCTTCCCTTCCCTCTAGTCATGTCGCCCCTCCACCCTATGGGTTCCATGGCTTTCTTAGATATTGACCCTCAGCCTTGGTTTTCGGTTACTGTTTGAGAAGGCTGAAAAATTATAACAACTCAAACGGTTTTTGTTCAGTCACCGTATAGATTAAAAAAAAAAAAAAAAAGTCACCCTTAGGCAAATGCAGTCGTTATCGGGTTTATTTGCTTTCTTCAGGGTTATTCCCATGGGAAGGGTTCTTTCCAGGCACCTGATCGTTTTCCTGGGGATTTTCTTGTAGGGACAATTTAACACTTGTTAACATTGTCTAACGGTCGTAATTATATGTTGGCTCAGAAATATTTAACGGGGATATGTAATTATTCGCTAATGCGTCAGGTTCAGGCGTTTTGGTGCCATTTTTGTACAGAATGGTGACAGGATTTTCCTTACTCCTGGCAGGGCTCCCACCCTGTAAGAAGTTACACCTTTGTATTTCTCCCCCATAATTGCAGCTGTGGAGCTCTGGCAGTGGGAATTTTCCGATTAAAAGATTGCTTTTGGACTGACAACCAGCCCATGGTCGATTGTATAAATAATCTAACGCCGTCATTACTGGTTTTGGGTCTCTTACGCCACCTAGCCTTGGGATGCCTTCACAGTTACATCTCATTCTCTACACGTGCCAGGTTCAATATAAGATTGTTGATGCTGTCATGTTCCCGTTGCAGGATTTCTGGAGTCTGCTGCCCGAATCAAAGTCCATTCCCCTCATCATGTGGTACCTTATCGGGACCAGCTAATGAAGCTGATACAGACATCAGTGTCATCGCCTACTGGCAGTTATAAGGACTTCTGGTTACCGCTCCACCTCCTTCATCATGTGGGCTAATAGAGGTAATACTGTCATCACCGACATTGGTTTTAATTTATGGTTATGAGATGTTTCTTGTATTAATTTGTCTAGTTTGAGGTGACTGTGCATTTACTTATTGCACCTACCCAGCAGTAGTGTGTCTGCCTTCATAACACAAAGGTGGATGTGACTCGCCCACCCCAGGGCTATGGGACACCCGGTGCCGGGCCGGACTAGTTCGGTGGTAGTCAGTGGTGGCTGGGCCCGGCTCCGTGGCCCTGGTGGGTGTCAGTGGAATATATGGCTTGCTTGTTAATGGTTGTGTTCGTGACGCCACCTGTGGTCTGCGGCTATTAGGCCGCCGCTGCTGTGTAAGGCCTCCGGGGTGATGAAGTGGCAGCAATGGTGGTACTGCTCCCCACAGGTGGAGCGGTGCCCCGGGACACAGTTGGTGCTTGTGGAAGTCTATGGTGTTGTGTGACTAACACGGTGCAGGGCCGACAAGCAATGAAAGAAACAGGCACAAACAGTAGTCTCTTTACCTTCTCCTCTTTTACTCGGCAGAAGTTTAGTCCAGGGAGACCGTCACAAATGGTAAAGATGGTCCGGCCGGCCTGGAAGTGCCTGGGGTGATCTTTGGCCAGTTGAGTATGAGGCCTACTCCCTAATCTTTCTTTGCTGTTTTAGGACACTGCACTTTGGGTTAGCAATTGCCATCTTGCTGCTGGGACTGGTGGTTCGTCCCTTTTTCTGTGTGGTAGACTGCGCAGGCCCTCTCTGGTGCTTCTCTGCTGGAGTCCACACCGGGCCCTTGGGATGCAGCTGTACCTTCAGATTGCTTCTGGGCCAGGGGGCTTGCAGCTCTCCTGCCCTCCGGATTCAGCTACCAGGGATGGATTTTATGCCCTGGCAACTACAGACTCCGATGTCCGAGTCTCTGCTGTGCCTCACTGCTCCCCTTGCTTCACTGGGCCAAGCTATCCCAGCTCTAGGCCCCAGTTTCACAAGGCAGCACTACTCTCCGTCTGTCCTCTTTCACTCCTGTCTCCAGACTAACTACTACTTCCTCCCTTCAGCCAGACTTAAGGAATGCTCCCTGAAGTTCCAGGTTCAGAGCTCCCTCTGCTGGCCGGAGGGAGAACTGTGTTGGGTGTTAACTTACTGGCCAATAGATCTCCTAATTACCTCCAGGCTCAGCATTAACCCTTTGGGAGGGCAACGCTGTTGTGGCGACCAGGTCCTGGGGCGCCACAGATGTTGGTATTGCGTTCCTTTTAACGCAATTAGGATATATAAATGTAAAAAAAAAAAAAAGTTTCAGTCCCTTCGCCTTTGAAGGGTTGGGCCAAGAGCTCGGTTATCACACGGATAAGAGACACCCTATCTCATATTCTATGCGCCTTAAATTAAGTAATTCATCCAATGCCATTTGTTGGTCCACAGGGGGGTGATCAACACCCTTAAGTACTTCTTTTAGCCTTTTCAACTTAGAGCCCGTAGGTTCAGTGAATTGGTATCCCACCTAGGCAAAAGTGGGGGGTTTACAATATGATGATGTAGTAACCTCAGTCATCGGTGTGTCTCTGCAAAAAAAAACAAAAAAAAAACCTTATATCAGACCAATTTATAGAAATTTGTGTATTCCTCATTTTTTTTCCATGGCATGTGCGGCCGGCCAGGTCCCATCCTTACTAGTTCATTAGGATGGCTCCCAGCTTGTAATTTCTATTTCAATCACTCCTCGGTTCTGCCTAACACATGCAGGTTTTGGCGCTAACCGTTTTGAGATGCCACTGAGGTCGTTGGAACAGTCCTCTGGGACACATATATTCAACATATAGGGTGTGGCCATTCCGCATGTTTTATGAGATACATGGATCCCGATTTGAGATACATGGATCTTGATTTAATGCACATTTAAGTTATTCATATTTTATAATTAATTTATCCATATTTTATGTCCTACAAGGATCTGGATCATTGGACATCCATATGTTTTCTGGGCAGCCCAGAGGGTAGTGATTGGCCAGGAGGTCGTAATCTTGGCTGCTGTAACATGGAGGTTTTTTGGAGGGGTATCAGGGATTCTGGAGTGGTCACAGGTTATTTCAGAACTTTTTAATATCTGTATCCAATATTCATCCCTTGCCATTATAGTACCAAAACCTTTTCTCTTTTAATTATAGTTATACATGCAGCGAGTAATGATTGTGCAATTTCAGGCTTGCAGCACTGTTTATGCGCTTGGATCAGGACCATCTTCCGTGTTTTTCTGGGAACAGGCCTAGTCATACCAGGGTGATTTGCCTAAGTTTGAGAGATGCAGAAGTCATTGAACTCACCCGGTAGACCATTCCAGTGTGCACCCAGACCTACGAGCAGTTCTGGGTGTACATTGCTAATCCCTGCCTAACCATCCCTTTATAAAGGGATCTTTAGAAAAAGTATTTCTGGGGATCTTTTATCGTATACTAATGAGGAGTTGATTAGTCCCCTGGGCGTTAGTTCCTCTGGGTTGTTGGAAGGCGTGAGCAGAAATTGATGTTAAATGATGGAGTTCACTGCATGGATATTGGTCTGGACATTTTTCTTTTGGGTATCCAGGACGGCCTGGAGCAGGCTTTATTCAGTTTGGTGGGGGTCGGAGCCCAGCTGGAGAGCTGGTCTCCTTCTTGGCGTTAAAATAATGGAGAATGGTGAGAGAGCGGAGTTTCACGCCGTCCTTTTGAGCGTTGTTATCCCTTCTTATCATGGAGAGCTGATGTTTGTTTACAAGTATGTTTTCAATAAGTTTTGAATAAAGCTGTGACCAATATCCATCCAAAATACGGTGTGTGGTGTCTTGTTTTTGCGGCGCAGGGTGTGGGGAGGGATTGGTTTGGGGTCATACACGCAGTCTGGTGGGCAGTATAGTGTGTAACGAGAGTGCCCCAGACTGTGTGGTGACTGGTTTCCCTCTGCTTCCTCCCTCTCTCCCCTGCGCTGTAATCATATCAAGCCTGTCTATGGTCCCGGTGGTTTGTGGGGGAAGGGGACGTCCCTATTGTTCCTCCTTCCGGCCCCTGTAGCCAATGGGGGCAGGTTTGTGACAGATATATATACCAGTTACCTCTGTGGGACGTCCTCTTCCCCCATGGTATTTGGGAACTGGTGGCACGGTTTTCCCACCCTCTTTCCCTTTTTAAATGTTGTAAACAATATTGTTATGATATTCATACCTATTTCTTATCTGTTAACAGTTACTGCATTTATGCACCTCAAGTCACAGCAGCGTTAAAATAATGGAGAATGGTGAGAGAGCGGAGTTTCACGCCGTCCTTTTGAGCGTTGTTATCCCTTCTTATCATGGAGAGCTGATGGTTTGTTTACAAGTGTGTTTTCAATACGTTTTGAGTAAAGCTGTGACCAATATCCATCCAAAATACGGTATGTGGTGTCTTTTTTTTGCGGCGCAGGGTGTGGGGAGGGATTGGTTTGCGGTCATACACGCAGTCTGCCACCCACTGCTGCTCCCCTCCAGTGCTGTGTACCTCCTAATACTGTGTGTGTCTCACTCAGTGCTGTGTGCCCCCTCAGTGCTGTATGCCTCTGTCAGCTCTGTGTGCCAGTCATTGGTGTGCGCCATCGCCCGTGCTGTGCACCTTGCCAGTGCCCCACTAGTGCTGTCCATGCCCCCAGTGCTGGCCATGTCCCCCTGTTAAGTACTTAAATCCCACTGTCGATCTCTGGCAGCAGGATTTAACGTTCTGGTATGGAGCACGCCATTCCCCGCCAGCGACCCCATGACGTCATCATGGGGCACCAATAGGTTCTCATGATAGCCGAGAGTCAGCTGATTACCCCTGTGTTTGTCATTACAATTCTACATAGGAGATCATGATTTCTGCGAAACAGAGCATGGCTGATGCTGATGCCCTGCTCTGTATAGCAAAAGCGATTGGATGATCACAGCTTCAAATCACCCCCTTTTGCTCCATTAAAAATAAAATAATTACAAGAAAATATACGACTGTTATCGCTGTGTTCAGAAATGTCCAATCTATCAAAATATAAAATAAATTAATATGATCGGTAAACAGCATAACGGAAAAAACATAAAAACTCCATAACTATATTATTTCGGCCACCGCAACATTGCAATAAAATACAATAAGAGGCGATCAAAACATTACATCTATCCAAAAATGGTATCTATAAAAACATAAGCTCAGGGCTCAAAAAATAAGCCATCACTGAGCCCCAGATCATGAAAAATAGAAACGTAACAGTTCTCGGAAAATGAAAGCAAAAGTGGAAAAAACATTTTTCCAGCATACTACCGTATATGGTAAAATGAATGGTGTCTTCCAAAAGTACAACTTGTCCCACAAAAAACAAGCCATCATACTGCTATATTGGTAGAAAAACAAAAAATTATTTCTCTTGGAAGGAGAGGAAAAAAACGAAAGCAACAAAACAGAAAATGGCCACAGCATGAAGGGGTTAATAATAGTAAGCCACTTAGGTTGGGGGACAAGGGCTAAGAATAAATTGGAGTAGGAAGCATTATGTAGACAGCACACCCTAGAAACCACCAGGGATTCAGAGCTCAGTTCAGATGGGAAAGAGACTAGCTGAGCCCAGCCAGAAGGCAGCACAACCATCCTTCCTCCTCACAATGCTGCCTCCACCGGTGTAATGCTTGCCTGAAGAGCAAGGTAAGTGGATTCACTGGATCAAAAACACCGATCACTGCCCTGGAGAAGCGAACCTGAATAGATACCAAATCTTCACTAAAGCCACTGGATGTGGAACTAGACTAACACGCTAGTAGGTAGCCAACAAGGGCGGTGCCAGGGGATCCCAGGTGCCCCGGCAGCTAGCGCCATGTGTATATACATCAATAGTCTCTGATAGTAGGAGCAGCAGCAGCAACCAGTATCGTAGGTTCAGCCAAGACGGATAGTTGTGGCAGCAGTGGCCGAGATGGGTAATTGCAGCAGCAGTGGCTGGTAACATAGTAGCGTCTAGTGTGGACAATTGCAGCAGTAGTAATAGGTATGGATAGTTACAGTAGTAGAGTTTTCATGCACTGAAATACAGAAGTTCATCAGTAATACAGCACACAGTGCAATAACAGAAGCTGCAGCACAAAGGGGCCTGAAAACTACCGTGTTTCCCCGAAAGTAAGACAGTGTCTTACATTCTTTTTACCCCCAAAAGTCCCACTATGTCTTACTTTCGGGGTATGTCTTATATTGGAAAAAAATCCCACAGCAATCGCAGCAAGTCTCCATGCAAGGTACCGTATGGGGACTTGCCGCGATTGTTTGGAGGTGGAGTGGTAAAATGGACTAGGCAAGAGGCTGCACCAGAGCGCAGCGGTGTCAGTAGCGGCTGGTACTGATACATGGCCGGCACTGGGACCCTGCGCTGCCGCCTGGTCTACATCAGCCACCTAGATCTCACCGGCGCTAGGACCCAGCCGGCGCAGTCGGCTCTAGGACCCAGCGCGTCTCGCACAGTTCTCTCATTCCAGTGAATGGGGCTGATTGTTGGTGCAGAGCTCTGAGTGCAGCACACACTGTCCGCTGTGCTGGGAACATGCTGAGCCCCCGGCCGTGCTCCAGCCCCTGCACCCAAACTTTCTGCACGGGACTCGTGTGTCAGGTAAAGGGGGAGGGAGGCCGCTTTGTCTCCACAGAAGGGGAAAGTAGTGCAGCGTGCGGGCACAGGGATGGGAGGCAGGAACGGACAACATTACTGCGTCTCCCACGGTCTCCACATCCCTCCGCTCATTCCGCTCCAGATCCGTTTACTATGTCTTACTTTCGGGGTACGTCTTACATTAGACGATTCCCCCAAAACCCCCACTACGTCTTACTATCGGGGGTGTCTTACTATCGGGGAAACACGGTAGCAACATTTGGAACACATTGCCCAGGCACCTCCCTTAAGGGGAAGGTGCCTTAAATACTTAATGTCAATACTTCCGGCTTAGGGTGTATTGGCCCTTTAAGAAAGGGGGTGTACCTGCATGTGCACCCTAAGAACATAACCGGGAGACCTTTGCGATGTGCGCAGGCCTCAAGAATCGGCAGCAGGAGCCAGGGACAGGGCATTCACCACTGGGCAGCTGGGAAGGTGAGAGTGACGGCCTCCCTGGCTGGAAAGAATGGCAGGATAGTGCGGGGTCGCCGGTACGAGCGTTAGAAGCTGCAGCCTCTCATCAGAATTACCTGCTGGGATCTGCCCTAGAGAAGGCAGCTGGAAAGAGGCAGCTCAGCTTATGCATGGGGCTTATATTAATATAACTTATTCCACATGGGGGTTTAAGGGAGATCTGGAATAGAGAGCCCGGACAGACTGTTCTATTAACTGCAGATGATAGGGAGATAGGAGCAGACACAGACATTCTGCAGCATATACGTAAAGGGGAATAGAGACTAATAACACAACAGGGCAGCCGCTGGGCAAAACTGGGCATTATTTTAGTTTATTTGGATATTTGACCTGGCTGCTGCAAAAAGTGATAATTATATAGTATGGTGTCATCCACACATGTGATCACTTCCAACATTGCATTTATGTACTCCTGCATATCTTTTTCTTTGCTGAGCCTCATTTTGTAGTTTCCTTAGCAGAAATACCTTGCTGTTTAGATTGGTTCTATCGTACGGCTTTTGCAGCGTTCCTTTAAGATGTCACTTGTACCTGCAATGAACACAACCAAGACGTAAAGAGAAGAAATTTCCAAAACAATAGAGTATTCTAACAGTGAGGTTTTCATATACTTTGGCCTTAAGAAGATGAGAGAAATTGAGGAAGAATAAATCACCAGTGTATGATATGGGTTTGAGGATTTTTGTAGGGAACATCTTGTATTTGGGAACATGTAATGGTGCATAACCAAAAATTCCTCAAAGATGATGAGGCATGAACACATTATGTCTGAGCTGTTATTATTAGGTGGTGGTGAGCGAAATTCAAGAGAACATTCATGTATGTAATTATATAAAACACAGATTCTTTACATTTTATTGTGTAGGTTGGAAACATCTTGTAGCAACCGGAAGACAATTATTAGGTGGTGGTGAGCAGAATTCAGGAGAGGCTTCTTCTATGTAATTACAATGAAGCCTCTTTGGAGTGGTGACCCAAAATTTAATTTAAAGGGAATCTGTCAGCACGATTCATCCACCCAAACTGTTATGGTCTTGTTGCTCTGTGAAATGTAATGTCATCCATATTTATGTCATCTCTTGCTCCTTGTCTGAAAAATTGCTGTTTAAATCCACACGGAAATTAAGCTTAATCGGTCTTTTCACTTGATTTTTTAATTTAAATTAAGGTTAGTGTTGCTCCACTGATTCTAGAACTTTTTCTTCTGTGGAATTCTGTTCCAAAGTTATGCTTCCACATTAATAAAGGTGCACATTTTGCCTTTAACCTACTGGGCGTATACCACAGAACTAGAGTTGAGCGCGGTTCGTGGTTCTCCAGTTCGCGGTTCGAGTGATTTTGGGGGCTGTTCTAGATCGAACTAGAACTCGAGCTTTTTGCTAAAGCTCGATAGTTCTAGTTACGTTCGATAACGGTTCTAGCAGCAAAAAGCCAAGCTAATTACTAGCTGGCTTTCCGCTGTAATAGTGTAAGTCACTCTGTGACTTACACTATTATGAAATTTCAGTGTATAGTGTGCGGGAACAGCGCATTCAGATCACTGCTGTATGGATAATTTTTTTTTTTCCTTCTCTTCCTTCCCTAAGCGCGCGCGTGTAGTGGGGCGGGCCAGCATGTCAGCCAATCCCAGACACACACACAGCTAAGTGGACTTTTAGCCAGAGAAGCAACAGCATGTGTGATAGGATGTCCATGTCACATGTCCCTGCATTATAAAAACGGGTATCTGCCCGTCCGGACGCCATTATCTCTTCTGCGTCTGGGTGTCAGTCACCGCTGTCTCCGATACTGCTGTGTACGCTCTACACACAGCGCTATACAGAATAGGAATAGAAGTTTCTATTAGCCCTTGTAAGGGCTAATAACAGCAGGCTCACAGCCGTAGGTGACAGTCAGGTCCATGGAAACAGATTTTAACAGCTACCGATAACAGCGTCTGTGTAGCTAAGGTCAGGGACTTCCTCGCTGCATTTCCCCATTAGGAGGGATAGAAAGTGAGGCTTCCTTTCCTGTAAACTGACCCACAACCCTGCCACTGTACCCTCCTGCCCTTTGCACACTCAAGCTCATTGTTACTAAGCCATTATACTAGCAAACACTGAGTAAACTTAGTGGCATCCTAAAAGTGGCTGTTGGACTTCCATTAGTGTCCCACTAGTGCAAATCTATTTGCAGCACCTCTGCATTGCACACTCAAACTCATTGTTACTAAGCCATTATACTAGCAAACTATGCTGCCAATTTAAGGGCCGTAGTTGCATTGTCAGGGATAGTTATTGTTGTTTATTCTGCTGTTAATAAAGATAGACCACCGGTGCAATCTACACCACCTCTCAATTTTTACTACCACATTTTAAGTGCACAATCTTGTTGCAATCAAAATGAGTGGCAAAATGACAGATGCTGGTGGAAAGCGGAAGAGGCGTGTTGGAAAAGGAAAAAAAGGGTTTGTCCGTGGGGAAGGTGGCAAAGCTCCATTAACATCTGCTGAAGATAGGCCATCTTCCAGCAAAAGTAAGATGTCTACTACTTACTGTGGACAATCCGATGTGCTCCCTTTTTTACGGACACGAACAACTGGAACAAAGGTAGATGATGGCCAAAAAAAGAAAATGCTTGAATGGATCTCAAGTTGTCCAACAAGTGCCCTCTCCGCCACCTCAACTACCGCATCCAAAAAACACCAGTCCTCTGAGTTGTCATCCCAATCACACTTGCTTTCTCCCAGCTCTGAAGTCTCCATCTGCCCTGCACAGTATGGTGGAACTGAGATGGCTGAGTCTGCAGAGCTGTTCAGTCACACTATAGCCTGGGAATCAGAGGTCTGCTCCCAAGCTACAGTGAGTACAGACCAGGAAATGGTCTGCAGTGATGCCCAGAACCTTTGTGACTCTGATTCAGGCCGTGAGGACCAAGTTTCTGAGCATAATGTTGACCCTTATTCACAAACTGTAACACCTGTTGTTATAGACAATGAGGAACATACTGATGACGATGAGACGCAGATACCAAATTGGGATGACAACTTAAATATTAGTTCACGTCAGGAAGAGGCTCAGAGTGAGGGTGAGGGGAGTGCAAACACAACGCTTGATGAGGAAGTTCTAGATCCCACCTACTGTCAACCCACAGTCAGGCACTCAAGGAGGTCAACAGTGGCGGTGGAGGAGGATGCTACTGACGACGAAGTTACCTTGCGCCTTCCTGGACAGAGGAGTAGTACTGGTAGCACGTCTACAACTGCATCCTCAGCCACCACTCTGCCTCTGAGCACTAGTCGGGGGGGCTCAGCAGGTCACATGCCCTCTAAGCCTTGCCTAGCCTGGACCTTTTTTGACATAGAAAAAGATCGCCCAAATCATGTGATATGTAAAATTTGTCGTGATTCTGTTAGTGGAGGGCAGAACCTCAGGAGTTTGACAACTTCTTCCATGAATCGTCACATGAATAAATATCATATGTCCCAGTGGGAAGCTCACCGTGCTGCAATGCGGTCTAGCGGAGCGAACCATCCACCGCCTGCCCCTTCAAGTGCATCCGCGCGCTATTCATCTTCTAGGACTGTGGGGACAGCTGTCACACCTGGTTTTCCACGCACAACTTCCACCACTGTAACCGCAACAGGCAGTTTGCTTGGTAGGTCGTCATTTGGTTTGGAAGGGGAAACAAGTGCGTGTGTACAGCTCTCTCAGACATCGATAGCATCAACGTTGCATGAAGGCAACATCATGTCTACGCCTGCACTTTCCTCACAAACCTGCATTTTTTCACGGACACCCAACTCACCACCGTCTACACACAGCAGCCAGATCTCTGTCCCTCAGATGTGGACAAATAAAAGGCCATTTCCTGCGACCCATGACAAAGCTAAGAGGTTTACTTTATCCCTATGTAAGCTCTTGGCTACCGAAATGCTGCCTTTCCGCCTGGTGGACACACATGATTTTAGAGACCTTATGTCTGTCACTGTGCCCCAGTACCAGATGCCCAGTCGCCACTACTTCTCTAAGAAAGGTGTGCCTGCGCTACACCAGCATGTCGCACACAACATCACCTCTTCCTTGAGAACCTCTGTGTGTGAAGGGGTGCATTTCACCACCGATACTTGGACCAGTAAGCATGGACAGGGACGTTACATGTCGCTGACTGGGCACTGGGTAACTATGGTGATAGATGGTGAAGGGTCTGCTGCACAAGTATTGCCGTCCCCACGACTTGTGTGTCAATCCTCTGTCTGTCCAAGTTCCGCCACTGCTTCTGCCTCCTCCACCTCGTCTGGGTCCTCCACCTCCGCCCCAAGCCTGCCTGGTCAGGCCACCAGCGTTGTAACTGCGCAGAAGGAATCACGCACCCCTCATTACTATGCTGGCAGCAGAGCGCAACGGCATCAGGCGGTCTTTAGCTTGAAATGTCTTGGAAATAAGAGTCACACAGCGGCTGAGTTGTGGGCAGCTCTGGAGACTGAGCTTAATAAATGGTTGTCTCCACTAAACCTGCAGCCTGGTAAGGCCATGTGCGACAATGCTGCAAACCTGGGTATGGCCCTTCGCCTGGCAAGGTGACACACGTGCCTTGTATGGCTCACGTGTTGAACCTTGTTGTCCAGCAATTTTTAACACACTATCCCGGCCTAGATGGCCTTCTGAACAGGGCACGAAAACTGTCTGCTCACTTCCGCCGTTCAATCACCGCTGCTGAGCGACTTGCATCGCTCCAGAAGTCTTTCGGCCTGCCGGTTCATCGCCTGAAATGCGATGTGCCGACACGCTGGAATTCGATTCTCCACATGTTACAGCGACTGTGGCAGCACCGTCGAGCCCTGGTGCAATACGTCATGACGTATAGCCTGGGCCAACAAGATGCAGAGGTGGGGCAGATCACCCTGATGGAGTGGTCTCAGATCAAGGACCTATGCACCCTTCTGCACAGTTTCGACATGGCGACGAATATGTTTAGCGCTGACAATGCCATTATCAGCAAGACAATTCCAGTCATTTACATGCTGGAGCACACGCTAAACACTATTCGGAGTCAGGGGGTGGGACAACAGGAAGGGGAGGAACTACAGGAGGATTCATATGTGCAAGACACAACAACATCACCAAGGTCCAGACGTTCATCATCACCAACGCGGCAGGCATGGGACCATGGGGGACAGAGATCAACAAGGGCGCATAGTAGCAGGCGAAATGTTGAGGAAGGTGCAGGAGAACATGAAGAAATGGAGGACGAACTGTCCATGGACATGGAAGACTCAGCGGATGAGGGAGACCTTGGTCAAATTTCTGTTGAAAGAGGTTGGGGGGAGATGTCAGAGGAAGAAAGAACGGTTAGCACCTCTATGCCACAAACACAGCGTGGACTTGGTCCGCATGGCTGCGCAAGACACATGAGCGCCTTCTTGCTGCACTACCTCCAACATGACCCTCGTATTGTCAAAATTAGAAGTGATGATCAGTACTGGCTTGCCACACTATTAGATCCCTGGTACAAGTCCAAATTTTGTGACATAATTCCAGCCATAGAAAGGGACGCACGTATGCAGGAGTATCAGCAGAAGCTGTTACTCGATCTTAGCTCGGCTTTTCCACCAAACAACCGTGCAGGTGCAGGGAGTGAATCTCCCAGTTGTAACTTGACAAACATGGGACGGTCTCGTCATCTTCAACAGTCTACCCGTACCAGTAGCACCGTATCTGGTGCTGGTAACAGCAATTTTATTGAATCTTTTCATAATTTTTTTTAGACCATCCTTTGCAAGGCCACTAGAGACAACAAGTCTGACACATAGTCAACGGCTGGAGAGGATGATACAGGAGTATCTCCAAATGAACATCGATGCCACGACTTTGCAAATGGAGCCTTGCTCATTTTGGGCTTCAAATCCTGAAAAATGGCCAGAGCTCTCCACTTACGCCTTGGAGATTTTGTCGTGTGCAGCTGCCAGCGTTGTCTCTGAACCTGTCTTCAGTGCTGCTGGGTGTGTGCTGACAGATAAGCGCACGCGTCTGTCCAGTAACAATGTGGACAGACTGACGTTCATCAAAATGAACAAGTCATGGATCCACAAGGAATTTACTACCCCTGTGTCATCCTGGGCAGAGTAAATGTTTGTGTATTTTGAATGTGCTTGATGCAAATCTAGCTGTGAAGTGTACAACTGGGGCACAAGTGCTGCCACTGAAGGGGTGGGTGTGTGTGGGGCCCAATTTTTGGAAAAAAGGGAAACTCCGCTTGGAGTAACCCTTGCTTACATTGTTTTTAAAAATGATCCAAGAGGAACAGAGCTGGGATCAGGAAAGACTTAGCTACCTACCCCGGTGTCATCCTGGGGACGGTTAAAGATGGCGTATTTTTGAATGTGCTTGATGCAAATCTACCTGTGAAGTGTACAAATGGGGCACAAGTGCTGCCACTGAAGTGGTGGGTGTGTGTGTGGCCCAATTTTTGGGAAAAAGGGAGACTCCGCTTGGAGTAACCTTGCGGTGTTTTACATGATTTTAGAAGGGCATGCCATGCCTATATCTGTGTCTCCTCCTCTTTTTCCTTGTCCAGCTCTTTTGTTTTCGCATGAGTATATGTCCTTGTCACTTTCCCATGTGTTTGTGTTGTGTTGTGAGTTGTTTGTCACCTTTTGGACACCTTTGAGGGTGTTTTCTAGGTGTTTTTATGTGTTTGTGATTGCCTCCCATTGTTTCCTATGCGGTTCGAGTGGTTCGCCGAACCGGTTCGCTGAACCAAACTCGAACGAGACCTCCGTTCGGCGAACCGAACTCGAGCCGAACCACGACCGGTTCGCTCATCTCTACACAGAACTTCTTTATTGGCGTTTGGGTTTTCTCCTCTGACACTGGCCAAACAAAGAAGTTCTATAGAATGCACGCAGTTGTTTAAAGGGTAAGACTTAACTTTGGAACAGTTTTCCTTTATCTTTTGTGACCCTCTATGTCAGAGTCAGTGGTTTAGCAGCTATTGGAGGAGTTACATAGTGACCATGTAAAAGCATATCCCAACTCTTTGCCTCCCAGGCTGTATTTACCTCCCATCCCAACCTTCCTCTGATTGACTGGCAGCTAAAGGCAGTGTAGTCAGGCAGTGGCTGTGTAGGTAAGCCTGTCAGTGAAGAAGCAGAAGATGGAGCTCGGCAGGGAATACAACCAAAGAACATGACCGCCAGCTGTGGACTTCAGGCAGAGACTGAGCCTCAACAATCAGTGATGACATCACTCAGGAAGTTGCAGGCACAGCTGGAAGTTCCCATGGCCCTCCACCTGTGACCACAGATAACCTGATCTCAGGTGATCTCAGTAAAATCAGTGACCGCATATGAGGTGGGGTCACTGAGTTTAATTAAGTACCCTGAGGTTATGTTACCTGTGGTCACAGATGGAGTGCCGTGGGAACACCCAGCTGTGCCCGCAACTTACCTGAGCGATGTCATTGCTGATCGCTGAGGCTCTGTCTCTGCCTGAAGTCCACAGTGGGCGGTCATGTTACATAATCGCACGCTCTGACTTCAGATGAAGCAGAACTGGAGGGGTCATTGGACTTTGTGTGGATTACGTCGGACCTTCAGGGGTATTTTGGTGGTTAAAAAAGGTGTGAAAGAGGGTGCATTTGTATTTTATTTCAAATAAAGGATTTTTTTCGGGGCTTGTGTGTTTATTTAGTCTTACAAATTACTAATGGGGAGGTCTCAAAGATTCCTCCCATTACTAATCTTGGGCTGTGAACAGCGATTACCCATTATTACCCCGATTGACACTGCACCAAGGCAATCGGGAACAGCCAGGTAAAGTTCCAGTATTGTCGCATCTAATGGATGCGACAATTCTGGGTGTCTGCAGAATGCTATTTTTAGGCTTGGGGGCCCAATAACCATGAGTCTCCCCAGCCTGAGAATACCAGTCCCCAGCTGTTGGGCTTTATTATGGCTGGGTATCAAAATTGGGGGGACCGCATGCCGTTTTTTCATTTTTTTTTATTTTTTTAAAGTATTTAAATAAAAAACAGATGCATTTCCTCTTATTTTGATACACAGCCAAGATAAGCCCAAGGCTGGGGCTGCAGCCTGTAGCCGTATGCTTTATCTGTGCTGGGTATCATATTTTGAGGGGACCCTAAGCCAATTTTTTTATTTATTTATTTTTACTGTATGATAGAGACCCGACAATTTTTTAATTTATTTATTTTTACTGTATGATAGAGACCCGCAGACAGTGTTGACCATCATGAAGCATGGGAATTCCCCGGTCACTAGGACAACCACCTGGGGCCGGGTTCCACTTGGGGTAGAAATAGGAGCAAACTCTCACAATCACTAGTCAGTCTACCCGGGAAATCAGTTCTGGAACATGACACCACCTCTTTCTTCTTCACAGGGTCTGGGGCTTGGAGCGGAGCGCTCAGCCCAGGTGCCTAACAGCGGGAAGGACAACTTTAGAAAAGGACTTTCTTCTGCTTTCAAAAACCGGTGGTTTTTCCTAACTTATCCAGGGTCGGCAGAGCCCATTACAGCAAGTGACCAGTATTACCTGGGCGAGCGGCACAAACTGTGAGTTAAAACACCTGGAACCACAGCAACTGGTTTGGACTCTTTATTACCCCGCGCCTCAGCGCCAAACGCCATCACCACTCCCCTCATCATCCTCCCTGGGGCCTGCTCCACCTGTGGGGAGCGATACCATCTCTGGCTGCTACTACCATCGGCCCTGGAGAACAGCAACAACAGCGGCGGCTAATTCCCTGGCCACATACCACAGGTGGCGTCACGACAATCTTTCTACTACTACTGCCCCCATCATCTACCCTCCTTATTGGTGTACACCTCGGGGCACGAAGCCAGGCAGGCCACCGTGACATCCCAGATCACCACACCAGCCTGGTGATGAGTAATGCAGGTACGTGAGACTACCATGCCTGACCACCCCCTGCCCCCTGGGTACTACACTATCACTCAGGATGGAAGCGTGTCTGACTGCAACCAATCACATCAGAGAGAACTGTGGAAAAAAGCGCACATAGGGTCTTATCCGATGATAAATGGATATATAACAACAGGACAGGTACTCACCTGCTATGGTTGTGACAGGCACAACTCCTGGAAAAGCAGAAACAAATGAATGTAAAAAAATGCGGTAAGCTGCAGCCCCGATATAGCCGTGGAGAAAAAACAAATAAGATAAAAGAATCGGGTTTGATGCTGCGCTAAAAAACACAATTTCACAAAGTTGTAAAAGATTCTTTTCTTTATTTCCAAAGGTCAACGCGTTTCAAAGGCATGTCCGCCTTCTTCATCAGGATCCTTGTCCTGATGAAGAAGGCGGACATGCCTTTGAAACGCGTTGACCTTTAGAAATAAAGAAAAGAATCTTTTACAACTTTGTGAAATTGTGGTTTTTAGCGCAGCATCAAACCCGATTCTTTTATCTTATTTGTTTTTTCTGCAACCAATCACAGACACTGATGGTTGGTGAAAGCAGTGCAAATACAACCTGCATAAATAGACTGAACAGACACTTTTATACCTGTTAGAATGGAGCATCAGAATTAACACCCAATTGCCACTCCATTCATTCTCTATAGGACTGTCAAATGCTTCACTTGGCTTTTTCCAGCAGCCTCATAGAGAGTGAGTGGAGCCGTGGCTCAGCGTGCACATTGTCGCTCCATTTTATGAGGGTAAAAGTATCCTGTAAGGGATTAAAGTCCCCGTTCTGCAATTCCAGGAAAGGTCCCAGTAGTCAGACCCCTAAAGTTGTTTTCTGTGGACAAATGAAAAATGGTTCTCCAGTGAAAACACGTTAATGCATGTTAAATGTTGACATCAGTCTTCACAACAAAGCTTGTTCTACATCCGATGTTATCTAATGTTCCTTATCAATTTGGCCTTCATGTTCTGTCCTACCTTGTTTTGATGTAAATAAGAAAAACTTCAAAGCCCCCTGAAAAAGCGAATCTTGAGGAGTATTTTACAGTAACTGACAAATTGATGGATCTCTCACAGTCTGGTATTAGTGAAAATATGGAAAGGTCACATAAGGTGACAATGTTAATGAAGAACCAGGAATGAAAGATCCAGGAATGTTAGGAAAAAGCAGAATTCACTCAGTGGAAGCAAAAGCCAAGACACCTATAAGATATGGACAGTAGAAAAGTGAGGTTTCATCGCAATGTAAAGCAGCAATAAGCAGCAATAATCAAAGGTGATTTCACTAACTTCAAAACACAATAATGTGTGAGTTACAAGGTAAGATGGGAGCAAGAAACCTATTTACTAGATTCTGATGGGCCCTGGTGCAAAATTTGAACCTGGGCTCCCACCTGCATGTTTGTCAGATGTATGAGCCCTTGACGCAGTCTAAATCCTATAAAGACATATGTTTCCCACCTCCCATCCCACATACTGTAATAATGTTCCCCATCCTGTACTAATGTTACCCATCCTGGGCCCCATCATGGCATAATATTCTCCATCCAGGGCTCCTTCTGATAATTTCCCTCATCCTGTGCCCCTTATGCGGTAGTAATAATGTTCCCCATCCTAGGCCCCTTATAGTAGTAATGTCCAACATCATATGCCTCTTAAGGTAAGAATATTCTCCATCCTGGGCCCTTTCCAGCTATAATGTCCCCTATCCTGATTCCCTTCCTGGTATAATGTCCCTCATCTTGGATCATCCTTGGTCTTTTCCAGAAATAATGTCCTCCATTGTGGCCACCTTCCTGGTATAATGTCTCCCATTCTGGGCCCCTTCCAGTAATAAAGCCCACATTCTGGGGTTTGGTCTCCATCCTGACCCCTTCCAGTTATATATTTCACTCACCTTGGGCCCCTCCCAGTAAAAATGTCCCCCATCCTGTTCCCCTTACTGATATAATATCCCCCATCTTTAGCTCCTTCCTGGTATAATGTCCTGGTACAATATCCCCATCCAGTCCCCTTCCAGTAATAATGTCCCTCCTCCTAGTCCCATTCTGTGATAATGTTTTCCGTTGTCTAATACATTAAAATAAATAAATAAAATTATTCTTCTCACTATCCTCCACAACGCACATGGTCCTTTTTTTGTAGCTAGTGCAGGGGTTGGGAGCTAACTTTGGCATGACTTCTATGGGCGACAAATTATTTCACTGCTATGTGCTGCCTGTGACTGGTACACCAACATCAGTTGATGGTTTCTGATTGGCTGGCGGCGTGTATTGCAGTGCAGGTGCTGGGTGGGTCTCTGAGCTGCAATACATTTCAGCTGAATGTGCGTCCTCGGACATACATAAACCTGAAACAGTTGTTGGAGTTGTTGGGCCCCTTTCCAACAAACCGTTTTTGGTAGCACCCTCTGCGACTGCGATCATAACGCCCCTGCTGTGGCTTATATGAGAACAACAGTTTTACTAAAGACTTATGTTAGTTGGGGGCCGTGTTGTTATGCCACTGTGTCTTAAGTTTCTTATATGTACAGCGCTAATGAATTTCATAGCAATTAGAAAAAGGTAGTGGGCACACAGATTACAAACTAAATTATAGCAATGATAATCAGTAATAACATAATGGTGCGCTACTGATACCTTGCATGAGTGTACCATGCGGAGAAAGCTGCACAGTGCACACTCATTAGTTGAAACAATTAAATTAAGAGATACTGCATATACCACAACAGAGACAAACAGTTAAAACAATCAAAAAACAAAGTCTATCAAGAAGAGGTGGATATAATAATATAAAGAAAATAACGCGTGACGTCACAATCCAACGTGAGCCCCAACACTGCGAGCCCGTACACCTCTCAAATGGCGCCGGTACAGGAGGCAAGAATAGGCTTTATTATTTTAACTGGTGGAGCCATGTGGAATCAGGAGGGGTTGTCCAAGTAGTAGACATGCCCTTTAAATAGACAAAGTGTTTTATTACTCAGTTCAATATAGTCACAGTGCTGGTTATGAGGCAAATCTGTTGTTGCAATATAAATTAGTAGTGATGAGCGAACCTGCAGATGTTCGGGTCTGGTGGGTCTGGCTCGGGCCCAGATGCCGAACCCGAACATCTGCCCTTACGTTGAATCCCATATAAGTCTATGGAGACCTAAGCAGCCTGTAAAATAAAGGGATAAGGCAGGAGCACATATTTACCGAGCCTCCGCGTGGCGGAAATGCTACTACGGGTCCACTCATCAGTGCTCATGCATATTCATTGCTTTCCCTGACCACCAGCGGCTTTGATTGGCTGCCAGTAGACCACGCCCCCACACTCTAACAACACATGTGATTGGCCATTAATTATTTAATTAGCTGGGTATCAAAATTGGGGAACCACACGTTCTTTTTTAAAATTATTTAAGTATTTTAAAAGCCGCATGCGGTTCCTCTTATTTTGATACCCAGCCAAGATAAGTGCATGGCTGTGGGCGGCAGCCTATAGCCATGGCTTTATCTGTGCTGGTATTGGTATAGACAATTTTTTAAATTTATTTATTTTAAACTTTAGTATAACACCACAAACAGCGCCTGTGATTGCAGCCAATCAAAGTTGCTGTTAGAGATGGTGGGTGTGCCTTACTGGCAGCCAATCAGGGGTGCTAATGGTCGGGGAAAGGAGTGAATATGTATGAGCACTGATGAGCAAACCCGGAGGTAGCATTACTGCCGTGGGGAGGCTCAGTAACGGTAAGGCTATTGCTCCTGCTTTAACCCTTTTTTTTTATTATTATTATCCGGGTGGCCGAACCTGAACTGTAACACGGAGTTCCCAGAAAAGTCGGTGTCTGGGTCCAGGACCTGAACACCTGCTATTCAGTACAGACACCGAATTTTACAGTTTGGAGTTGCTCAATACTATAAATTAGTCATGTATCATGAATGTATTGACTACAAAACCCAGCAATTTAAATGTTAAAAAAAAAGATTTATAGATTGCTGATGGATGCAGCTTTTTACTTGTTACCCAGTAACATTTCAGGGTATGCACAAAAATAAAACATGGTTGAAACATTTTTTTATGAGTGCTCAAATTATTTTGGATGCCAATTATTCCAGGAATTTGCCTATCTGATCTTTTCTTAGTCAAGGGTCTGAAAATAACATTCTTCACTACACTGATGATATATAGCCCTAAAGTACCTAGACCAAGAGACAAGGAAGCAGAAAGATCAGATCATAAAACACCTCGGTCTATAGCCATCCTCACTAATCTACAGTGATTGACATCTTATGGACTTCTTTATAAAAGGCTGAAAATTTTTAGGTCCTTTACTGTATGGAAATCCTTCATATTTGGATTCAATAGCAGCCGGCCTCGGGCTCACACTTAAAGGGGTTATCCGGCTTCTTTTGACTTTTTTTCATTATTACACTATTGGGCTACATTGGGGCAGGTAAGTAGATAGAGACCACTTACCTGCCCCACTGTCAGCCCCTCTCCCCCGGCTCAGAGCGGTCATGTGACCCCTCCTGCCGCGATTTTGCTGCTTCCGGCCTTTGCACGTCTACATGGGCAGAGCCATGTTGACATGCAAATCTGGAACAGCATGTCACCTCCCTGCTGGGCTGTACAGTGTTTGGAGTAAATGCCCCCGTTCCCTGCCCCCTCCCACACATTCCCCCCGCACCCCGTACTCTGCCCACAACCTCCCACACACTCCGTAGTCTCCCTCCTCCGCCTCCTGTGCCCAGCTACGTGCGCCCTGAATTGCAGCCGAGTCAGTGTCCAGTTCAATAAGGCAAGGAACACTTGTTGTCCGATACACTGCCAGCGCTGTGTCCCCAGCGCTTTATTATGTTTACTGCCTGACGCCCTGGGAACTGTTCCCCCCCCCATTTCACCCCCCCCCCCCGCTTCCCCCCCTGTCAGTGTTTGCCCCCCTCTGCAGTATAAGCTGCCTCTCATTCTCAGCCTGCATTGCGTGCATCCGCGGGGATGACGAGCGCTGCTTCACTGCCCGTGCAGTCTGTGTCCCGCTCCCTGCCAGCCCCGCAGCTGCCCGCACTGCAATGTCAGTGTCTGCCCGCAGTATCTGCAGCTTCTCACGCCGCGGGGCTGGCAGGGAGCGGGACACTGACGCTCTCCCGCTGTGACGCACAGATCGCTGTGTGTGACAGCGAGAGAGCGACGAAATGAAGCCAGCAGGAGCCGGCATCAGGCAGCTGCGGAAAGCTGTAACCAAGGTAAACATCGGGTAACCAAGGTGGTTACCCGATATTTACCTTAGTTACCAGCCTCCGCCGCTCTCGCTGCCAGCGCCGGCTCCTGCTCTGTGCACATGTAGCTGCAGTACACATCGGGTTAATTAACCCGATGTGTACTGTAGCTAGGAGAGCAGGGAGCCAGCGCCCAGGGTGCGCGGCTCCCTGCTCTCTGCATATGTAGCTGCAGGTTAGATTAGATGACATAATTACCTGCAGTAACGATCTCCTGCCTCCTGACGTCACCGCGGTCACTGCCTTCTCTGCCCGTCTCGCGGGCGGCCCGAGACTGTCACTAGCAGTGACGTTACGGGCTCTCGCGATACTGCGTAGAACGCGGCGGGCATAGAAGTCAGTGACAGCGCTGACGTCAGGAGAGCATGAGATCGTTACTGCAGGTAATGAACTCATCTAACCTCTTGACGGCAGCGCTCGGCATCCCCTGCAGTGACCTGGGCTGACCTATTGATGTTAGCTCAGGTCACTGCACGGCTCTCCCAGCCAATGGGGAACATTTTGTTCTTCATTGACTGGGAGTCTCATTGACTATGGTATGGATCGCCGTGCGACACCGTTATTGGATTACGCCGGACCCGGATTTGATTGTTCTTGTCAATAAATTGTTGAAAGAGGGAATGTGGGGAGTGTTTTTTCAAATAAAAATTTTTTGGTTGTCTATTTTTTATTTCTTACTGACTGGGTTGGTGATGTCGGGTATCTGATAGACGCCTGACCTCACCAACCCCAGGGCTTGATGCCAGGTGACATTACACATCTGGCATCAACCCCATATATTACCCCGTTTGCCAACGCACCAGGGCGCGGGATGAGCTGGGGCAAAGCGCCAGGATTGGCACGTCCAATGGATGCGCCACTTCTGGGGCAGCTGTAGCCTGCTATTTTTAGGCTGGGGAGTGTCCAATAACGGTGGACCTCCCTAGTCTGAGAATAACAGACCACAGCTGTCCGCTTTACCTTGGCTGGTGATCCAATTTGGGGGGGACCCCACGTTTTTTGTTTTTAATTATTTATTTAATTTTAAATAACAGCGTGGGGTGCCCTCTGTTTTGGATTACCAGCCAAGGTGAAGCTGCCAGCTGTGGTCTGCAGGCTGCAGCCGTCTGCTTTACCCTAGCTGGCTACAAAAGATAAGGGGGACCTCACGTCGTTTTTTTTTTTTTTATTAAGTCTTTATTTATTGGCTAAATACAAGGCTAAGCACCCCTTAGTGCCACATGAAAGGCACTAAAGGTGGCTTTACACACTGCAACATCGCAAACGACATCGCTGTAACGTCACCGGTTTTGTGACGTTACAGCGACCTCCCCAGCGACATTGCAGTGTGTGAAACACATCAGCGACCTGGCCTCTGCTGTGAAGTTGTGATCACTAGAAATCGTTCAGGACCATTCTTTGTTCCTTTTGTTTCCCGCTGTGCAGCAAAGTCTCAGTGTGTAAAGGGGACTTTACAGCGACCACGCGGCTCTGTCTGTGTTTTGTCATGATTAGCGGTCACCTGTGAAGGATTCACCAGTGACCGCTAATCCCCCGAGTGACTGAAGTTTCCCCCCCTCTCTCATACTCAACAATCCCCGATCCCCGGCTCTGCACGGCGTTCACTCTGCTCCAGCGGCTTTTCCTTTTTTGAAAAAGCCGGCCGCTCATTAAACAATCTCGTATTCCCAGCTTTTCCCCGCCCACAGGCGCCTATGATTGGTTGCAGTGAGACACGCCCCCACGCTGAGTGACAGGTGTCTCACTGCACCCAATCACAGAAGCCGGTGGGCGTGTCTATACTGTGCAGTAAAATAAATAAATAAATAATTAAAAAATCCGGCGTGAGGTCCCCCCTATTTTAATACCAGCCAGATAAAGCCATAAGGCTGAAGGCTGGTATTCTCAGGATGGGGAGCTCCACGTTATGGGGAGCCCCCCAGCCTAACAATATCAGCCAGCGCCGCTCAGAATTGCCGCATACATTAGATGCGACAGTTCTGGGACTGTACCCGGCTATTCCCGATTTGCCCTGTTGCATTGGCAAATCGGTGTAATAAGGAGTTATTGGCAGCCCATAGCTGCCAATAAGTCCTAGATTAATCATGTCAGGCGTCTCCCCGAGATACCTTCCATGATTAATCTGTAAATTACAGTTAAAAAACACACACACACGAAAAATCCTTTATTAGAAATAAAAAACACTAACAAATTCCCTCATTACCAATTTATTACCCACAACAAAGCCCTCCTTGTCCGGCGTAATCCACGTTCCTCCAGCGTCGCATCCAGCTCTGCTGCATGCAGGTGACAGGAGCTGCATAATACACCGCCGCTACGGTCACCTCCACGCAGCTAATGAAGACAGCCGCGCGATCGGCTGAGCTGTCACTGAGGTTACCTGGATGCAGCGGTGGCCGCGGGTAACCTCAGTGACAGTCCAGCTGATCGCGCTACTCAGCCGCCGCTCCTGTCAGCTCCACACAGCAAATGAGGTGAGTATCGCGATCAGCTGAGCTGTCACTGAGGTTACCCGCGGCCACCGCTGCATCCACCGTGTGTGTGTATGTCCGCTAAAGGAATCCGCTCTCATTTACAATAACGTTTTTTTGCACAGATGACCCATGTGACCCAGGGAACGTCGTAGACTACGGTTTCACATGAAAATTGAACCCTGCGCTTTACAGTCACTCTCCAAAAAACATGACTCCATTAAAGTGAATGGAGCCTGGAACTACAGTTTATTAATCTCAGCTGTGATTGGTTACTATAGTATCAAAGGACAGTGTTAGTATAGTGCTGGGGACGAAGGACGCATACGTTTACGCTGCAGTGCTAGATGCAGCGTAAAGGCATGAAATACGCACACGTGCGCACAAGGCCTAAGACACACTTTGCCTTGTGAGGAAGATGAAGTGCGTGTCTTGTATTCAATTCATATAGATAGTGACACATAGAGGGATAAGCCTGGAGAATCTATGTGTGTGTATATGTGTCGCCCTGGGCAAGCCAGGGGACACAGGTCAAACACCACCACACCCCACACTCCAGGTAGGCACATCACAGCTAACCACAAATCCTTGTTGCCTTCCTCCAGGAGTCTGATGATGCACACCAGGGGGTGGGCCAGGCGGTTGGCTCCGCCCACCAAGGAGCTCACAGCTCTGGAGGCAGGAAGTAACCAGCAGATAGCTCAGGGACGAGCTTGAGTGAGGAGGCAGATTAGCCCAGGCAGGGCAAGTGTGAGGAGCTGAAGTGAGAGAGTAAACAGCTAAGTGAAAGTGACAGAAGGAAAGAAAGCCTGAGAGCCCAGCTTTGTGTAGGGCCAGAACAGCAAGGTCAGCAACGGCGGTGACTGTCTGGAGGGGGACCGTTTGGAAGTTCCTGGAAGGACCCCGTTGGCTGTGTGCCCGGTGGTCTGGAGCAGTGTTCCGAAGGACAGTCAGCACCAGGGCAGGGGCCTCTCGGACCCCGGCAAGGCTAGGAGTCGCCAGATTTGCCAAATCCGTCAGTGACGGGGACGCAGATCCCCCAACAACCAAGTCCCGATTGAAGGCAACAGCCCAACCCGTATTGGAGAGACACCGCCACCGCCACGGCACCAGTTTCTCAGGGCCAGCGCCTGCGGGCAAAGTGTAGAGCTCCTCCGGCCCAGATTGCAGCCGGGGAGCGGGTAACCGGAGGGAATCCACCGCTACCATCAGTCAACACAGGTGCAAGGAAGAGAGACATCACCGTCACCTACCGGGAGTGCAGGTGCAGCCGTCTGTGGGACCGTCCTACCAGCCGTTGGCTTACCGTACAAACTGTGTCCGTGTGTCAGGCTGAGTGAGTACCATAGTGCCGCAAGGCACAGCGCTGCCCCCGCGTCCCTGCGCCCCCCGGGCCCTACACTTTACATCTCTTCACTGGGCCCCGGGATCACCAACCCCTACCCACGGAGGGGCAACACAACACCTGGCTGCTCCGCATCACCATCCCCGGGACCCCCATACTGAGCAGCGGTGGTGCAATCACCACAACCGTGGGTGGCGTCACGAACTATAACAATCCCTTCACCCAACAAACACCCCCTTTCACTCACGGGCGAGGAGTGTCGCTCGAGACACCCCGGGATCCGGCCCACGGCTCGAGCCACCAGGAGCAACTGCCGGACCCGAGCAGAAGGGGTGAGCGCGGTGTGCTGACACCCTCCTCCCCGCCCGCGACAACTTGGCGTCACGAACAGGATCTTACCGCTCTGCCGTCTGGTAGAGGTGCGCCTTGTTACCGCCGGAGGTATCCGGCAGAAAAATTTCAGAAGCCGCCATCTTTGGCGCGAAAAGTTCCCGCTCGAGCGTCTTCTCGAGCGGTAGAGGCGCGAAGGCCAAAACCCCGCCCCGAGAGAGGAGGGGCCGGAAAGAGCTAAGGGGGACGCGATGGCGGCTGGACGCATGTAGCTGCGGCTATAAAAGCAGGGACGCCAGGACTCTGCAAAGATACCCAGTTCCTGGAAGGCACGAGTGCCAAGATGTACCACCCAGCTCCCAACGAAGAAGCCCCTGCGCCCGGCACGGCGACGTGGTTGAGGGACCGGACCGTCCCGCTGAGTAACCGTCTGCAGGCCCAGATGCAACTCCTCCTGGAGGAGTGGGAGACCGACATGGCGGACGTGGTGGCTGCTATGTGGAGACGCGAGGCGGAAGAGGATTTGGAGGAGCGGGTAAGCGACCCACGCCCCTGTATTCCTGAAGGATCGGCCGTTGGAGCTGAGGGGCCCGGCCGGCTTCCGCTCACCCTGCCTCTCTCCCCGCTACCCGTGATAGTTGCTGCCGCCCCGCCATTAGGCCCGCTACCTGCCCAATCGGTAGCGATACCCTGCCCAGCCGCTCCGGCGGATCAGCCGGCTGCAGACGTCCAGGACGGCCCTGAAGTGCCCCAAGGGGAACCGCTAGAACCGCGGCCCCTTAGCAGCGTGGTGCCAGACGTCCCAATAGAGACTGTGCCAGACCCCGAGCCCGGGACCGTGGCCTGGATGAAGGCCCGGGTGATACAATTCCACCAGCGTCAGCAGGATCAGATCTTCCGGATGCTGGAGCAGTGGACCAACGAAGTGGAAGAGCTGATTACAACTGCCCCGAGGTACGGAGGGGAAATGGATGTAGCAGAACCGACTGGTGACCCACGTCCCTATGTCCTACCTGGACCGGCCGCTGCGGCTGAGGGGCCCGGCCTAGTTTCGGCTTATACATCATCCTTACCGTTATCTATGGAGCGCCTCCGTGTAAGCTCGCCTAATCTGCTGCCCCGTGCTACCGTAGAAGGGTCTGAGCTGTTGGATACTGGGGGCCAGGAGGCTGCGGCAGCTGGCGGCAACCCGCCTGACGCAGGACTAAGAGATGACGACTCCTGCCCCAGCTCCAGGTCCGCTGTTGCGGCTGAAGGAGCAATTGAGCGCTCCCGCTATGTGGGGGACCCTGTGGTTTATCATACCCCGCGTACCGGTGGAAATGGGTACCGGGTACCCCTGTCACAGCAGGCATGTCAGTGCCTGTTTGGTGTGCTGGTGGCAGAGGATGGGTTCGCCTTAGCAGAGGAGCCGGAGTAGGGCAGCGGATGCCCGTTGCACCGTCCCCGTTGGGACCATCATTGAAGTTGTTGTTTGAAAAAGTTTAGAAAGTTTTGAAAAATGATGATAAATGAAAATGATACCGAGTACTTTACCTGATTTGCTTTTGTGATTGAACCGGCAGGAGCCGGCACCGTTGTCCCCGTGGGGACCGTTTAAAGTTTAATTGGCATGGGAACTATCCATGGACAAGCCCGTGAACTTGCAGGGCACCACAAACGTTAAGTGGCTTGTAAATATGTTGGGTACCGTTACCGTTTCCGCAATACCGTCTCCGGAGAGGCAGGTTGGAGGGAGGGCCCTGAGCAGAGCAGGCCAGGGCCCAGCCACCAAAGGAACCGGTGGCCACCCTCTGGAGGGGAAGGACAGCTCCCGCTCGGGTGACTTGTGCTGGACTGAGGGTCAAGGGGTGCTGCCTGGGTTTTACAGGCAGCATCAGGGCCAGGTTGCTTGGGTGGGAGAGAGCGGAAACCGTGATCGTATACCGTTGCAACGTTTAAGTAAATGTGCCTCCCGTCTTGGGAAGAGTTTTGATTAAAAATGTTATTTATGTTTTGCTTAACCCTGTTATCCCCTTTTTACAGAAAAATAAAACCGGTGTAGGACGGCAGCCCGCGGACGGTCTGCATTTTGCTAAGGGGGAATGTGTCGCCCTGGGCAAGCCAGGGGACACAGGTCAAACACCACCACACCCCACACTCCAGGTAGGCACATCACAGCTAACCACAAATCCTTGTTGCCTTCCTCCAGGAGTCTGATGATGCACACCAGGGGGTGGGCCAGGCAGTTGGCTCCACTCACCAAGGAGCTCACAGCTCTGGAGGCAGGAAGTAACCAGGAGATAGCTCAGGGACGAGCTTGAGTGAGGAGGCAGATTAGCCCAGGCAGGGCAAGTGTGAGGAGCTGAAGTGAGAGAGTAAACAGCTAAGTGAAAGTGACAGAAGGAAAGAAAGCCTGAGAGCCCAGCTTTGTGTAGGGCCAGAACAGCAAGGTCAGCAACGGCGGTGACTGTCTGGAGGGGGACCGTTTGGAAGTTCCTGGAAGGACCCCGTTGGCTGTGTGCCCGGTGGTCTGGAGCAGTGTTCCGAAGGACAGTCAGCACCAGGGCAGGGGCCTCTCGGACCCCGGCAAGGCTAGGAGTCGCCAGATTTGCCAAATCCGTCAGTGACGGGGACGCAGATCCCCCAACAACCAAGTCCCGATTGAAGGCAACAGCCCAACCCGTATTGGAGAGACACCGCCACCGCCACGGCACCAGTTTCTCAGGGCCAGCGCCTGCGGGCAAAGTGTAGAGCTCCTCCGGCCCAGATTGCAGCCGGGGAGCGGGTAACCGGAGGGAATCCACCGCTACCATCAGTCAACACAGGTGCAAGGAAGAGAGACATCACCGTCACCTACCGGGAGTGCAGGTGCAGCCGTCTGTGGGACCGTCCTACCAGCCGTTGGCTTACCGTACAAACTGTGTCCGTGTGTCAGGCTGAGTGAGTACCATAGTGCCGCAAGGCACAGCGCTGCCCCCGCGTCCCTGCGCCCACCGGGCCCTACACTTTACATCTCTTCACTGGGCCCCGGGATCACCAACCCCTACCCACGGAGGGGCAACACAACACCTGGCTGCTCCGCATCACCATCCCCGGGACCCCCATACTGAGCAGCGGTGGTGCAATCACCACAACCGTGGGTGGCGTCACGAACTATAACAATCCCTTCACCCAACAAACACCCCCTTTCACTCACGGGCGAGGAGTGTCGCTCGAGACACCCCGGGATCCGGCCCACGGCTCGAGCCACCAGGAGCAACTGCCGGACCCGAGCAGAAGGGGTGAGCGCGGTGTGCTGACACCCTCCTCCCCGCCCGCGACATATATATATATATATATATGTATATATATATATATATATATATATATATATATATATACAGTTAGGTCCAGAAATATTTGGACAGTGACACAATTTTCGCGAGTTGGGCTCTGCATGCCACCACATTGGATTTGAAATGAAACTTCTACAACAGAATTCAAGTGCAGATTGTAACGTTTAATTTGAAGGTTTGATCAAAACTATCTGATAGAAATTGTAGGAATTGTACACATTTCTTTACAAACACTCCACATTTTAGGAGGTCAAAAGTAATTGGACAAATAAACCAAACCCAAACAAAATATTTTTATTTTCAATATTTTGTTGCGAATCCTTTGGAGGCAATCACTGCCTTAAGTCTAGAACCCATGGACATCACCAAACGCTGGGTTTCCTCCTTCTTAATGCTTTGCCAGGCCTTTACAGCCGCAGCCTTTAGGTCTTGCTTGTTTGTGGGTCTTTCCGTCTTAAGTCTGGATTTGAGCAAGTGAAATGCATGCTCAATTGGGTTAAGATCTGGTGATTGACTTGGCCATTGCAGAATGTTCCACTTTTTTGCACTCATGAACTCCTGGGTAGCTTTGGCTGTATGCTTGGGGTCATTGTCCATCTGTACTATGAAGCACCGTCCGATCAACTTTGCGGCATTTGGCTGAATCTGGGCTGAAAGTATATCCTTGTACACTTCAGAATTCATCCGGCTACTCTTGTCTGCTGTTATGTCATCAATAAACACAAGTGACCCAGTGCCATTGAAAGCCATGCATGCCCATGCCATCACGTTGCCTCCACCATGTTTTACAGAGGATGTGGTGTGCCTTGGATCATGTGCTGTTCCCTTTCTTCTCCAAACTTTTTTCTTCCCATCATTCTGGTACAGGTGGATCTTTGTCTCATCTGTCCATAGAATACTTTTCCAGAACTGAGCTGGCTTCATGAGGTGTTTTTCACCAAATTTAACTCTGGCCTGTCTATTTTTGGAATTGATGAATGGTTTGCATCTAGATGTGAACCCTTTGTATTTACTTTCATGGAGTCTTCTCTTTACTGTTGACTTAGAGACAGATACACCTACTTCACTGAGAGTGTTCTGGACTTCAGTTGATGTTGTGAACGGGTTCTTCTTCACCAAAGAAAGTATGCGGCGATCATCCACCACTGTTGTCATCCGTGGACGCCCAGGCCTTTTTGAGTTCCCAAGCTCACCAGTCAATTCCTTTTTTCTCAGAATGTACCCGACTGTTGATTTTGCTACTCCAAACATGTCTGCTATCTCTCTGATGGATTTTTTCTTTTTTTTCAGCCTCAGGATGTTCTGCTTCACCTCAATTGAGAGTTCCTTAGACCGCATGTTGTCTGGTCACAGCAACAGCTTCCAAATGCAAAACCACACACCTGTAATCAACCCCAGACCTTTTAACTACTTCATTGATTACAGGTTAATGAGGGAGACGCCTTCAGAGTTAATTGCAGCCCTTAGAGTCCCTTGTCCAATTACTTTTGGTCCCTTGAAAAAGAGGAGGCTATGCATTACAGAGCTATGATTCCTAAACCCTTTCTCCGATTTGGATGTGAAAACTCTCATATTGCAGCTGGGAGTGTGCACTTTCAGCCCATATTATATATATAATTGTATTTCTGAACATGTTTTTGTAAACAGCTAAAATAACAAAACTTGTGTCACTGTCCAAATATTTCTGGACCTAACTGTATATATATAATGTATATGTATACACATAACTATATGACACAAACCACGCACACACACACACATGTACCATACATACATGGCGTATATATCTACTATAGACTCACATTGGGTGCTATATATAGTCTACCTTACACAGTATTCATTTATCTATAAGGGGTGAGGAACATGTAACAAGTCTTTCTGTTACCATTGTTGATGGGATGTGAGCTGATTGCTGTGTCACAGATGAGGGAAGCTGGATCTCTGCTCTGTCACATGCTGAGAGGTCAGGTGCTGGGCAGAATACTGACAGCCATTGAATGTGCAGAGGGAGGGCAGGGGGCGTTCCTGTACACTGAGGCCGGGCAGGGGGCGTTCCTGCACACTGAGGCCGGGCAGGGGGCGTTCCTGTACACTGAGGCCGGGCAGGGGGCGTTCCTGCACACTGAGGCCGGGCAGGGGGCGTTCCTGTACACTGAGGCCGGGCAGGGGGCGTTCCTGTACACTGAGGCCGGGCAGGGGGCGTTCCTGCACACTGAGGCCGGGCAGGGGGCGTTCCTGTACACTGAGGCCGGGCAGGGGGCGTTCCTGTACACTGAGGCTGGGCGGTGACAGCTCTGACTGAGGTTTGGCAACCAAGAATACAGGAAATTGTCATGTTTGTTGGAGCTAAATGTAAACAAGAGCTGCAGGGAATAAAGTGTGAATTCAAGAGAAACAAAAGTTAGAAAACAGAAAATAACAATGTAGGGGTGATTTATATGACAATACAGCACAGATTAGCTTACAATTTTTTTTGGAGTGTATGTCGGATAACTCCTTTAAGTCTTCACGTTTGGAGAAGAGACCTTTTTTGAAGGCTGTAAATTATATACACCAGCTTCACTTCCTCGGAGAGGAAGAAATTATTAAGATTGACGAGCATGAGAATTTAAAGGGAATGTGTCATTAGAAAATTACCCTTTGTTTTTGTGTTTTATGTATTTTTTTCTTACTTTTGTACAATTTTTTTTCACAGAGCAATTTTATTAAAAATCAATATTAGTAATGTTCACACTGGACACGAGGGATATTTTAAAGTCCTACTTCCCGTCCTTTCGGGAAGATATTTCACCAGGCTCCTTATCAGCAGAGACAAGATTAATATAACCGGTAATAATGCAGCTGATAATGTAGGATTCATCAAACACAACAGGCGATGTCACATTTTATCCTGCTCCTCTGACCTTCACAATGATGTTCATAAGCTCATTAGATATTTCAATTCAAAAGATTGGGTCTGTGTCACAATTCCTCTGTGCAGAGCATCTTGCCTTTAGAGATGCTCTGTTGCACTTTCCTGTGTTACTAAGCTAGCAGTGTGTTTGATAACACAGGATTCCATGTTGGTGCTAATCTCTCAGGTGTCCAGCTCAGGCTTCTTTACTGAGCATGCTTGCCCAGGACAACACCAGTCGTATTTTCTGGTTCTGTGGTTGTGCTATTGGTTTGTTTGTCTGTTCTGATCTTTGTTCTCTGACCTCGGACCATTACCTGACTATATTTATATCGTGGTGCGAGCTTTAATCAATGTGCCTAAATAAAGAAATGAATGCTTGACATCCAACAAAAATTAGTGACTGGAATAACACACAACAGAGAAAAGAACCAAAAGTGTAATTTCATTTAATTACCTGATGAAGCATGCTGTGCGAAACAGATATTGGGTTCGCTGTGTACTAGGTAGTCCCCTTTTATTTTTGTATGCCATGTATTTGACCATGCTGCAACACTGTTAAATTAAATTATACTTTTGGTTCATTTCTATGCTCTGTGTGTGTCTTTATGGGATCTCGGGGAAGACTATTCTCCTCATGGAGACCTGACTGTAACAGTGTGTCCCTCCCCCGCCTTTGCTCATGGTGTAATAGTCCGTCTCTCCTTGACTATACCGTATGTACTACTGGTGGAGGATTGTTTGTTCTTCTCAGCATGGGACTTCTCCAATCCACAACTTGGTAAACAAGAAAGAGCCAGGACTTCTAAAGTCCATTCATGTATCACGTGTCCAGGCGGAGTTGGACTCTTCTGCCCACCTAAGGGGCTGATCCCAGGAGAGAAGAACAATGAGACCCATGTTAGTTCAGTTAGTTGGATCTCGGCTGGAGAAGGACTAGGATCTATATCTGAGGCTGGACCTGTGCCTGGGCCTGTGTATGGACTGTTACAGATTGGAGATCAGTGGCCACGTGGGATTGCGTTTTGTTGTTCACCCTGTTGGACTCAAAGAACTCATATAAGGACCATTGCCATATTTTCCCTGGTGTTGGAATACCGGGAAGCGCCCTTGGATCTTTTGTTTTGTTGTGGACTCATTGCAGACTTTAAGGATTTATATTTGTTTGGTGCTTTATCTTTGTGGTTCCAATAAAGCCCTTTGGATTGTTCCTTGGCCTGGCGTCCCTTACTGCTCTGCCGCATACCCCGTCACACTGACAAACTAGTCTGGCTGCCAGTAAAGGGACTTATAGCTGCAATGCCCCTCTGGGAATTATTCAAATTGTCCCTCCAGAGAGGAAGGAGACAAACTCTAGCGCCACCTATTGGAAGTAGTGGCTTTATGGGATCTAGAATGCTACAAGGGCCCATACAGCTAACCAACATGCAAGTGCCAACTTATGCACCAGTGCCCATGTGTCATGGCCGGGGATAGAACCTCTAACAGCCATTAAGGACAACACACAGGAAGGGGGAAGGAATGCCTTATAGCCAGGGAATGAGGGATGTAGTGACCCCTGACTATGACTTGCAGCTCACCCTCCCAGTCCTAACAGACCCTATGGAGGTTCCACATCTGTTGCAAAGCTGGAATACCTGGGGCTCTATTTCACCCTAGCAAATGGGCCCTAAGTAAGGATGGAGGGTATGAGTACTTTGTCAACACCACTATCACTAAAGGAGGACACAAGGGAACAACAATACAAAGGAAACACAACAGCTATCACCAGAGATAGCAAAGACAACACTTATCTGAGCAGCAGCAACCACAGGAGTCTGGAGCAACAGAAGACAACTTCTCCACAGCTCAGTCAGGAACAAACTATAAACAGCACCAAAATATCCCCAGTAAAGGAAGTCAGAGGCTAGCAACAGAGAAGAAAAACTGAGAGATTTCCAGAGTCCTAGAGTCTGCTGCTGCAGAAACAGGGAACTGTCAGATAACAACACAAGCTGCCAGTGTCTGGGATTTTCTTACACTCGCTGCCACAGGATTGTCGACCAGCCGTGACACATCCGTGACACCAACTGACTGTAGTTTCACCACTGCAGCAGATCATAACAGCATAAAGGCCACTTTACACGCTGCGATATCGTTACCGATATCGCTACCGATATTGCTAGCTTGCGTACCCACCTCCATCGTTTGTGCGACACGGGCAAATCGTTGCCCGTAGCGCACAAAGTCGCTCGGACCCGTCACACTACTTACCTGCCTAGAGACGTCGCTGTAACCGGCAAACCACCTCCTTTCTAAGGGGGCGGTTTGTTTGTCGTCACAGCGACGTCACTAAGCAGCTGCCCAATAGGAGCAGAGGGGCGGAGATGAGCGGGACATAACATCCCGCCCACCTCCTTCCTTCCTCATTGCCGGTGGAGGCAGGTAAGGAGATGTTCGTCGCTCCTGCGGTGTCACACATAGCGATGTGTGATGCCGCAGGAACGACGAACAACATCGTTCAAGCAGCAGCAACGATAATTGGGAATAGGGGCGCATGTGACCGATTAGCGATTTTGCACATTTTTGCGACGATGAATAATCGCTCACAGGTGTCACACGCAACAACATCGCTAAAGCGGCCGGATGTGCGTCATGAATTCTGTGACCCCAACGAGATCGCTTGAGCGATGTCGTAGAGTGTAAAGCGGCCTTTAGTCGCTCTACTAAGTACTGAATACCTTTGTCATAAAGGGGTTGAATTCTGAGCCTGCAGTACTTAGTAAAAGGGATATTTTATGTTGCATTTGTAGAAACCACTTGTTCTATTAGTCGTGTTGAGTTATTTTAACTATTATTGTTCGATTTTTTTACTGCAGCAGCACAAACTTTGTACATTTTGATTTAAACTTAATTTAGTGATTAATAAGATTTTTATTGCAATTGTATATACAGTATATCCCCTGAGCAGCCGCTTTACAGTCGAAAATAGGTGTTTTTTAAAATAAAAAAATTAAATCAAACCATATTTCACATATAATGAGTACATACAGAATAATTTAGGGCTCTGACTTGCAGAGCTGTAATGCACATTAGATACAAGAACTCATTGGCATTCCAAAGTCTTCTTTACACTGACCTGTCGTATGACCGCCACTGCAGCAAAACCAGTTTTCTGGTGGACAGGCATAACAAGTACAATAAACTGCGCAATTTGGCCTTTGGCAAAAGACATCCATGACACAGAAATACAAATGCTGAACATATCTGAAAAGACAAACACATTATGTTCTTAGCATTGGACTAGGGTTCCTCAGACCCGCAAGACACAATCACTCTTAGGCCAAACCTTCACCTATAAAGAACATATACTCATCCTCTATTACTCAAAGGAATATTCCTTTGTCCAAGATGCTATGTCAATGTGACGCCCTGGACAAGCCAGGGGTCACAGGTAATGACATCACCACACCCTACACCCCGGTTAGGCACATCAAAGCTAGACCAGAAATCCTTGTTGCCTTCCCCAGGGGCTGATGTCCACACCAGGGGGTGGAGCCAGGTGGTTGGTCTCCACCCACCAAGGAGTACACAGTCCTGGAGGAGGGAAAACACAGGCAGTTAGAGTTAAGCTAGGGAAGTGAGAGGAGAGTCTAGTTTGGAGGAGGAAGTGGAAGGAGGAAAGAAGTAGAGAGGAGAAAAGTGATAGCAAAGAGCCTGAAGTTGGTCCGGGTGTGTGCCCCGGACGGAGACAGCAAGGTTAGCAGACGGCGGTGACCGTCTGCAGGAGTGGCCTATCGGAGGTGCCGTGAGGACCGTGGACGGGTGGTGACCCGGCGGTACCGGACCGGTACACAAGGAGAAGCCAGCACCATTAGCAGGGGCCTTTCGGATCCCGGCAAGGCTAGGAGTCGCCGTAAATTTGCCAAATCCGTCAGTGAAGGGGACCTCCGGGTCTCCAAACAACTAAGTCCCGATTGAAGGCAACAGTCCAACCGTATGAGAGAGACACCGCCACCGCCAAGGCACCAGTTTCTCAGGGCCAGCGCCTGCGGGCAAAGAGGGGCTCCTCCGGCCCATATCCAAGTCGGGGAGCGGGTTACCAGTGGGAACCCATCGCTACCAACATTACACAAGGTGCAGGGAAAGAGACAGTCACCGTTAACTACCGGGGAAAAGCAACAGCAGCCGTCCGTGGGAACCGTCTTTCCAGCCGTGTGTTTTACCGAGAACTGTGTCACCGTCTCAGGCTGAGTGAGTACCACCGTGCCGTGAGGCACAGCGCTGCCCCCCGCGACCCTGCACCTCACCAGGCCCCGCACCTGGCCTGCCATCCCTCATCCTCCACCCCATCACTGGGCCTTGGGACAACCAACCCCTACCCACGGAGGGGAGAACTAACAACTCTGCTGCTCCCTGTCACCGCTCCCGGGATCCCCATACAGAGCAGCGCTGGTGTTACCAAAAATCACCACTACCGTGGGTGGCGTCACGGACAATAAATCCCCAAAACCAAACCGCTTTTCACTCACGGGCGAGGAGCGCCGCTCGAGTCCCCGGGATCCGGCCCATCGCTCGAGCCACCGAGCAGCAGCGGCCGCAGCAGCAGCGGCAGCCGGACCCAAGCAGTGGGAGAGCGCAGCGTCCCCTCCTCCGCCCGCGACAACTTGGCGTCACAAACAGGATCTTACCGCTCTGCTGTTGGGTAGAGGTGCGCCTTGTTACCGCCGGAGGTGTCCGGCCAGAAAATTTCAGAAGCCGCCATCTTTGGCGCGAAAAGTTCCCGCTCGAGCGTCTCCTCGAGTAGTGGAGGCGCGAAGGCCAAAACCCCGCCCCGATAGAGGAGGAGCCGGAAGGAGGCTAAGGGGGACGAAATGGCGACTGGTCGCATGTAGCCGTGGCTATCAAAGCAGAGACGCCAGGACTCTACAGCCATCTTGTTTCTGGGAGAGGCCGCCAGCAACATGTACATGCCGTCCCGAAGCACCGTGGCCCCCGCGCCTGGAACCGCGGCGTGGGTGGAGATCCGGACCGCGCAGCTCTACCAGAGGCTGCAGGTCAAGATGCAGCTCCTCATGGAGGAGTGGGAGACTGACATGGCGGAGGTCATAGCGGCCGTGCGGAGACGCGAGGAGGAAGTGGTGGAAGAGAGGGTGAGTGACCCACGCCCCGGTACCCCCAAAAGGGTCGGTCATCGCGGCTGCGGGACCCGGTTGGAACCCCCTCGCCCTGCTGCCTCCCTCGCCACCCGTCCCGGCTGCCGTGACCCCGCCACTAGGCCCGCTACCACCGCAACCAGTAGCGATACCCAGCATGTCCGCCCAGGCGGACCGACCTGTAGCCGGAGCCCGTAGCTGACCGGAGGTGCTCCCTTGGAAAGCTCCGAAGCCGGAACCGGAGGCATCCCCCGAGAGATTCCCCGAGCCGGAGCCGACAGCCCGCTCCGTGACGAAGGCCCAGCAGAGGAAAGCCCCTGTGCCCATCCACCACACCTCGGCTGAGGTTGCGCCGGGTTGCCGCTACAAGGCAGCGTCCAAGGCCAAGTCACCGCGGGACCTTCCGCCCAGGTCACCAGTAGTGGGCATTGTCCAAAAGGTCTCGCGGGGCCCGACCCGCGCGCCGGAGCTCGCAGCAGCGCCGTACTGGGACAGGGAGCCGGTACCATTGGGCCTGGAAATCGAGGAGAGGGAAAGGAAGAAGGCGGAGCTGGTGGCCCATGCAATCCGGGAGAAAGAGAATCTCCGTCAGGCAACTTTTCGTGTCCGGGGCCCGCTGTATGAGGGACAGGTGAGGCGGTTTGATGTCCGCCGGGGCTATGGTTTCATCTACGAACCGGGCCTGGAGGCCGAAGTCTTTATAGCCCGGCGGGATGTTAATGCTCACCTGCCAGAAGAACACCCGGGCCGCAACCTGATGCCAGGGGACCTGGTGCAGTACACCCGGCACTGCGGGGAGAGGGGGTGGTTCGCGCTTGATGCGAAGCTGAGGGGCAGCCAGGAGGCCCGTGTGAGCACCGCGCCCCTTCCCCAAAGTGATGCAGAGGACTCTGAGTAGGGCAGCGGAGCACCGTTGCACCGTCCCCGTGGGGACGACCTGTATGTGTTTAAAAGTTTTAAAAGTTTGAAAAATGAAAATGATTAACCAAAGTTAACCTGATTGTCTGCTTGATTGAACCGGTCGTTGCCGGCACCGTTGTCCCCGTGGGGACCGTCTGAAGTTGCGTAAGGGACTCCTTACGGACAAGCCCGTGAACTTGCAAGGCAACCACAAACTTGTGGGATGTAAATAAAAATGTTGTTGCAGCTTCCACCGTTGCCGCCTCCGGAGAGGCAGATTGGAGGGAGGGCCCGCAGTGGAGGAGGCTGGGGCCCAGCCACCACCGGAACCGGTGGCTACCCTCTGAGGGTTCCAGGGGCTCCCCATGGACGTGGGTCCCCTGGAAAGGACAGATCCCGCTCGGGTAACTTGGTGCAGGACTGGGGTCAAGGGGTGCTGCCTGTTTTCTTAGGGGCAGCATCAGGGCCAGGTTGCTTGGGTGGGAGAGAGCGGAAGCCGTAACCGTTCGAAACTGTTACCGTAACGTTTAAGAAAAGTGCCTCCCGTTGTGGGATGAAGTTAGTATAATTGTATGTGTTACCGTTTTTCTTATCTTTCTACAGAAAAATAAAACCGGTGTTGGACGGGCAACCCGCGGACGGTCTGCATTTTGCTAAGGGGGAATGTGACGCCCTGTACAAGCCAGGGGTCACAGGTAATGACATCACCACACCCTACACCCCGGTTAGGCACATCAAAGCTAGACCAGAAATCCTTGTTGCCTTCCCCAGGGGCTGATGTCCACACCAGGGGGTGGAGCCAGGCGGTTGGTCTCCACCCACCAAGGAGTACACAGTCCTGGAGGAGGGAAAACACAGGCAGTTAGAGTTAAGCTAGGGAAGTGAGAGGAGAGTCTAGTTTGGAGGAGGAAGTGGAAGGAGGAAAGAAGTAGAGAGGAGAAAAGTGATAGCAAAGAGCCTGAAGTTGGTCCGGGTGTGTGCCCCGGACGGAGACAGCAAGGTTAGCAGACGGCGGTGACCATCTGCAGGAGTGGCCTATCGGAGGTGCCGTGAGGACCATGGATGGGTGGTGACCCGGCGGTACCGGACCGGTACACAAGGAGAAGCCAGCACCATTGGCAGGGGCCTTTCGGATCCTGGCAAGGCTAGGAGTCACCGTAAATTTGCCAAATCCGTCAGTGAAGGGGACCTCCGGGTCTCCAAACAACTAAGTCCCGATTGAAGCCTACAGTCCAACCGTATGAGAGAGACACCGCCACTGCCAAGGCACCAGTTTCTCAGGGCCAGCGCCTGCGGGCAAAGAGGGGCCCCTCCGGCCCATATCCAAGTCGGGGAGCGGGTTACCGGTGGGAACCCATCGCTACCAATATCACACAAGGTGCAGGGAAAGATACAGTCACCGTTAACTACCGGGGAAAAGCAACAGCAGCCGTCCGTGGGAACCGTCTTTCCAGCCGTGTGTTTTACCGAGAACTGTGTCACCATCTCAGGCTGAGTGAGTACCACCGTGCCGTGAGGCACAGCGCTGCCCCCCGCGACCCTGCACCTCACCAGGCCCCGCACCTGGCCTGCCATCCCTCATCCTCCACCCCATCACTGGGCCCCGGGACAACCAACCCCTACCCATGGAGGGGAGAACTAACAACTCTGCTGCTCCCTGTCACCGCTCCCGGGATCCCCATACAGAGCAGCGGTGGTGTTACCAAAAATCACCACAACCGTGTGTGGCGTCACGGACAATAAATCCCCAAAACCAAACCCCTTTTCACTCACGGGCGAGGAGCGCCGCTCGAGTCCCCGGGATCCGGCCCATCGCTCGAGCCACCGAGCAGCAGCGGCCGCAGCAGCAGCGGCAGCCGGACCCGAGCAGTGGGAGAGCGCAGCGTCCCCTGCTCCGCCCACGACACCAATAGGTAGTATGTGTAATAATATTATGAAATACATCCAATTATAAATGTAGTATAGCGCTTCTGATTCACTATGTCACTTACCTCATGTCCAGGGCATTGCAGGACCTTCAGTATACGTGGTTATGACCACTAGCAACTAACTGTGGCTATATGCGTGGTCGTAACCATGGATACCCTAAGGTCCTGCAATGCCCTGCACATGAGGTAAGTGACATAGTGAATCAGAAGAACTATACTACATTTCTAATTGAAAGTATTTGCTAATATTATTACTATTATTATTATTACTACTACATATTGGGATAGGCTCTTGGAGATGAGAATAACCCTTTAAATCTAACCTATACTGCTATCAATGTGCACACAAGACACATATTCAATCAGATCTTTCAGGTTTCTGCATCCAGTGAGAAGCATAATGACTAGTGACACTTGAATGTCTCCAAAGTCATCTTCAAATGTAATTGTGGCTGTGATTTGAGCCCTGTTGATTTTGGTTCCCATTATTGAGTTACATTGGAGGTTTATATTAATACTTCATGGACCAGTCAACCCTGAGTAGACAAAGAAAACATGTTTAGTTTAAAGGAAACCTATCATGTGAAAAACACTATTAACCTGAAGATATGGGGTTAATCTGCAAGTTAACCCTATGTGCGCACACTGCGTTTTTTTACCGCGGATTTGCCGCAGTTTTGCTGCATATTTTGCTACAGAAAATGTTCATAACCTTTCTGCAGTTATTCCCCAGCAAAACCTATGGTAAAAAAAAAGGCTGTGCGCACACTGAGTTTTATTTCCCTACAGGTTTTGCTGCATGTTTTCTGCAGCAAAAAGAATGAGCATGTCACTTCTTTTCTGCAGGTACCTGCGGTTTTAGCCATAGATAATGGTAAAAAAAACCCGCAGGTTGATACCCACGGAAAAACCACGGCAAAAATACTGGTGCGGTTTTACCGTGGTTTTTGCCGTGGGTGCAGTATTCTGCCAGAGGGTGCGGATTTTTCTTAAGAAAAGTCCATGTTCTAGTGCGCTCATAGCCTAATATAGTTAGAGCCCCACTGCCGGGAGGAAATAGACTTTATTCCTCTCTGCAGCATTCGGCTTTCAGTCACCGCTCTGTATCGTGAGGCGCGGCTGTAATCAGGCCCCCCACACTGGCAGGCTCTAATGCTGAGCAGTTGTCAGTCAGTGCAGGGGGCACAATTTCAGCCGCCTCTCACTATACACACCTTCACCGGCGCCGGCCCTTTGCATAAAACTGAAACACTACCGGCAGAAATAAAGTTTACTTTTTCGCGGCAGCAAGGAATTAAGTGCCAGTGGTGTTGGGCCAGTTCAAACTGCTATTCCCATGTCTGCAGGTTAATAGCGTTTTTTTCACATGACAAGTTCTCTTTAGTAGAATATATTATTATTTTACAAAATGCATAAAACATAAAATAACCCTCCCCTGCTTTGTCTTCCTAGGTGCATAACATCATATAATTTTCCTTATTTTTTTTGCTTGCAGTTGTAAAATTTAATCAATTCAACCAAAAGGAAATGAAAAAAATACTAAAAATGAAAATGTGACTGGTTCATGTGTATAATTATGTTCTGGATTGTAACCCCCTCAGATGCTGAATTCAATAGGAAACAGCATATAAGGCAGTTTTTGCATGATGCATATTTGGTGCATATTTGATGCCATCGACTTTCTACACCAATTAGCTAAATTATGTTATTTGTTATTTTTTTGGATGTGTTTTTTTCTCTTTTTTTCTGCAACAGTTTTCTTTTTTTCTTTTTTGTATGTCAAGTTTTAAATTGTTTAAAACAGCTTTGATTTGGAAAATTCCTGTTTGTTGAGTTTTAAGAAAACTTTATCTATAAAGTCATTTTGGTATTACATTTTTATTGAGCTACCGATGCGTAAATGCAATAAAAACGCATAACCAGGTTTTCCTTATCTCAATCAAGTCTATGGGGAAAATTCGGTAATAAAACGCAAATTTACAGCAAGCGACACTGACATGCTGCAGATTTTAAAAAAAGCACTGCGGGTCAATTTCTGCGTTAGGGAGAAACCCAGTGCGCATGAGTTTTACATAAATCCCATACACTTTGCTTTAACTATAATAAGTTATGTTTTTGCAAAAAATACTTGGGAATGTGGCCTCAATGATTAGACTCCATCAGCATGATGGGTTTTCCATGGCTGACAGGGACAAATGAAAACCCCCTGGTCTGCCATTAGTATGCTATCTGGGACAAGGTTCATTTGGATACATATCTGTCTTCAATGTATAGTAGGGTAAGTATAAGCAAAGGATTGTATGATCAAGTAAGAGGCCGAAACCTCAACCCTGGTTGTTGGTGGAGACTGGCATGACTTTAGCTAGGAGGGAGTGGACAATGTTCGAGGGTGGGGTTTTAGGTCGTTGGTGGGTTTATATAGGGCAATCCGGAAGGTGGACCCCGCTTTTGGCCTGCGCTTTCCAGGATAGTCCTGCTCGTCCTCCATAGTGGTTGTAGCAGGGTCATGGTGGCTTATGCTGGTTGGGGTGGGTCCTTGAGGTTGGTTTAAATTGTACTGGGGATTCATGGAAATATGGATCCCTTAATTTGTCTGGTAATTCGTCTGGTTGGGTCGGTGGTCTGGTGATTTGCACCAGCAATGAAATGTCAGGTCCTCTTGTTTGTTAGTTAATTATACCCTCCCCCCTTTTGTATTGGTGCTCCCGAGTTGGTGTTTACGGCTGGTTGTAAGTAGGGGTAGGGAAAGTCTACTGTTATTACTGTTGGTAATCACCAGATTTATGAGCTTTCGAGGACCCCACACATATACTGTATATATGTGATTGCCCATTTTATCCAATCTGGTGTCAGTGTCTTTTCTTTAACCGACGGGGGATTGTGGGAGGAGTCGGGTCCAAAATGGGTGTATATATATATATATATATATATATTATACACACACACTTGTATGTATGTGTATATATATATACATGTATACAGTAAGGTCCAGAAATATTTGGACAGTGACACAATTTTCGCGAGTTGGGCTCTGCATGCCACCACATTGGATTTGAAATGAAACCTCTACAACCGAATTCAAGTGCAGATTGTAACATTTAATTTGAAGGTTTGAACAAAAATATCTGATAGAAATTGTAGGAATTGTACACATTTCTTTACAAACACTCCACATTTTAGGAGGTCAAAAGTAATTGGACAAATAAACCAAACCCAAACAAAATATTTTTATTTTCAATATTTTATTGCGAATCCTTTGGAGGCAATCACTGCCTTAAGTCTGGAACCCATGGACATCACCAAACGCTGGGTTTCCTCCTTCTTAATGCTTTGCCAGGCCTTTACAGCCGCAGCCTTCAGGTCTTGCTTGTTTGTGGGTCTTTCCGTCTTAAGTCTGGATTTGAGCAAGTGAAATGCATGCTCAATTGGGTTAAGATCTGGTGATTGACTTGGCCATTGCAGAATGTTCCACTTTTTTGCACTCATGAACTCCTGGGTAGCTTTGGCTGTATGCTTGGGGTCATTGTCCATCTGTACTATGAAGCGCCGTCCAATCAACTTTGCGGCATTTGGCTGAATCTGGGCTGAAAGTATATCCCGGTACACTTCAGAATTCATCCGGCTACTCTTGTCTGCTGTTATGTCATCAATAAACACAAGTGACCCAGGGCCATTGAAAGCCATGCATGCCCATGCCATCACGTTGCCTCCACCATGTTTTACAGAGGATGTGGTGTGCCTTGGATCATGTGCCGTTCCCTTTCTTCTCCAAACTTTTTTCTTCCCATCATTCTGGTACAGGTTGATCTTTGTCTCATCTGTCCATAGAATACTTTTCCAGAACTGAGCTGGCTTCATGAGGTGTTTTTCAGCAAATTTAACTCTGGCCTGTCTATTTTTGGAATTGATGAATGGTTTGCATCTAGATGTGAACCCTTTGTATTTACTTTCATGGAGTCTTCTCTTTACTGTTGACTTAGAGACAGATACACCTACTTCACTGAGAGTGTTCTGGACTTCAGTTGATGTTGTGAACGGGTTCTTCTTTGCCAAAGAAAGTATGCGGCGATCATCCACCACTGTTGTCATCCGTGGACGCCCAGGCCTTTTTGAGTTCCCAAGCTCACCAGTCAATTCCTTTTTTCTCAGAATGTACCCAACTGTTGATTTTGCTACTCCAAGCATGTCTGCTATCTCTCTGATGGATTTTTTCTTTTCTTTCAGCCTCAGGATGTTCTGCTTCACCTCAATTGAGAGTTCCTTAGACCGCATGTTGTCTGGTCACAGCAACAGCTTCCAAATGCAAAACCACACACCTGTAATCAACCCCAGACCTTTTAACTACTTCATTGATTACAGGTTAACGAGGGAGATGCCTTCAGAGTTAATTGCAGCCCTTAGAGTCCCTTGTCCAATTACTTTTGGTCCCTTGAAAAAGAGGAGGCTATGCATTACAGAGCTATGATTCCTAAACCCTTTCTCCGATTTGGATGTGAAAACTCTCATATTGCAGCTGGGAGTGTGCACTTTCAGCCCATATTATATATATAATTGTATTTCTGAACATGTTTTTGTAAACAGCTAAAATAACAAAACTTGTGTCACTGTCCAAATCGGGTATTCTAGAATTTACGTATTGTGTAGTTCATGTATGATTTTTGTTATATATATATATATATATATATATATATATATATATATATATATATATAGAGATGTTGTTGTGTGTAGTTACCAAGTGTTTGTGTAGGCGCTGTACATGTTCTGGGTGTTGTCTGGGTGTGACGGGGGGTGAGAGCGGTGTTGTATGTGTGTTGCGTGTGTTGCGTTGTTTGTGGAGCGCTGTGTGTCTGTAGCGTTGTGTGTGTGTTGCGCGGTTTGTGTGTGTGTGGTGTGTTTTGGGGGGAGGTATGTTTTGTGCAATGTGTGTGTTGTGCGGTATGTGCGTATATTTGTGTGTGCCGCGGTGTTTGGGTGTTGTGTGTGTCCAGCGTTGTCTGTGTGTGTGGGTGTCTGTGTAGGGCAGTTGTTTGTGGTTCCCAGTGTGTGTGTGTGGTGTGTTGTGCAGTGCGCGCGCGCGTGTGTGTGTGTGTGTGTGTGTGCATCAGCCTCTCTTCTCTCAGCCTACGTCTCCCAGCCTCCCTCCTCCCAGCCTCCCTCAGCATCAGCCTCCCTCTCCCAGCCTCCCCAAGCATCAGCCTCCACCAGCATCAGCCTCTCTCCTTCCAGCCTCCCCCAGCATCAGCCTCCGCCAGCATCAGCCTCTCTCCTTCCAGCCTCCTCCAGCATCAGCCTCCCTCTCCCAGCCTTCCCCAGCCTCTCTCCTCCCAGCCTCCGTCCTCCCAGCCTTCCCCAGCATCAGCTTTCCCCTCCCAGCCTCCCTCAGCATCAGCCTTCCCCAGCATCAGCCTCTCTCCTCCCAGCCTCAGCCTCTCTCCTTCCAGCCTCCCCCAGCATCAGCCTCTCTCCTTCCAGCCTCCCTCAGCATCAGCCTCCCTTTCCCAGCCTTCCCCAGGATCAGCCTCTCTCCTCCCAGCCTCCTTCCTCCCAGCCTCCCCTTCCCAGCCTCCCTCAGCATCAGCCTTCCGCTCCCAGTCTCCCCCAGCATCAGCTTCCCCAAGCATCAGCCTCCACCAGCATCAGCCTCTCTCCTTCCAGCCTCCCCCAGCATCAGCCTCTCTCCTTCCAGCCTCCCTCAGCAGCCTCCCGTTCCCAGCCTTCCCCAGATCAGCCTCTCTCCTCTCAGCCTCCTTCCTCCCAGCCTCCCTCAGCTTCAGCCTTCCCCTCCCAGTCTCCCCCAGCATCAGCCTCCCCAAGCATCAGCCTCCACCAGCATTAGCCTCTCTCCTTCCAGCCTCCCCCAGCATCAGCCTCCCCAAGCATCAGCCTCCACCAGCATCAGCCTCCCTCGTCCCAGCCTCCCCCAGCATCAGCCTCCCCCAGCATCAGCCTCTCTCCTCCCAGCCTTCCCCATGATCAGCCTCTCTGCTCCCAGCCTCCTCCAGCACGCCGTGCTCCTCTGCCGACACTCACACACCCGATCGCATCCACTCACACACACCCGATCGCATCCACTCACACACACCCGATCGCATCCACTCACACACACCCGATCGCATCCACTCACACACACCCGATCGCATCCACTCACACACACCCGATCGCATCCACTCACACACACCCGACATACACTCACACACACAGACACTGACGATATCGCACATACGCGCTGATACTCACAACATCCGGGGATATCACATGCTCCTCCGGCAGGTCCTGGAAGATCACAACAGCACAGTATCGAGGCCGAGAAGCAAGCGATATCCCAGGATGTTGTGAGTATGTGGATGCGATGTGATGTGTGTGTGAGGTGTGTGTGAGGTGTGTGTGATCTGATGTGTGTGTATGTTTGTGTGTGCGCGTGGATCTTCCGCCGCAGCAGGACCTTGATACGCTTGTAACCATGCGAGCATGGTTACCAACGTATCCACACCACTCCCGTGCGAGCGGGGGCCGGGGGGGAGGTGGGGGTGGGGGTGGGAGTACAGTACTCACCTCCGTGACAGCCGTGTCAGTTCGGGGAATGCGCGGGGGGGAGGGGGGGGGGGGGGGAGTACAGTACTCACCTCCGTGACAGCCGTGTCACTTCGGGGAATGCGCGGGGTGAGGGAGGGGGCGGGGCCAGAGCTAGCGTGCATTGCGTGAGGGGGGCGGGGCGTGGCGTGGCCGAATTGCCAATGCCTGCAGGGTGCCGGGGCGAGAGGCCAATCTGTGGGGGGGGGCGGAGCCTGGGCGAGCGGCTGGCCAATCCGTGTGGGGGCGCAGCCTGGGCGAGCGGCCAATCGGTGTGGGGGGGCGGGGCCATGGCGAGCCCAGCGGCCAATCAGCTTTGTGTCACCGTAAGGACACAATTTTGGAGCATGACAGACAGACAGACAGACAGACAGACAGAATAATATATATATATATATACACACACACACGCACACACACACACACACACACAGGTGGTGAGATCCCGAGCATCGACTACTATACCAAAGTCAAGTCCCGTAGTGTGCGCCCCCCGAATAATCACAAAGAGTAAATACATTTTTCCTGTACAAAATACAAATTGTAAATGTTATATTTTCACAATACACGTACATATGTGAATACGGTTGGATTAAAAAAACAAGCCCTCATATGCCTATGTCATCAGCAAAATTTAAAAGTCATGGTTTCTGCAATGCGGAGATGAACAAAAAAAAGACCCTGCGGCATCCATAAAAAGAGTTGTGCCATCGGACGACGAGAAGAAGCCTTTGAGTCCGGAACATCAAAGGCCATGAAACGCAATGACAGATAAAATACAATAACAAGTAACCATGTGTTTTTTGAGGCAAAATAAATCTAAAATACAATTCCTTACGGGGATACACAGGTGGCTTTAAACACATAGGGGCTCAAAGGTGATTGCCTCCTCATCTCTGCACCTCATGTACAGCCTTCAGCTACACGCTGCACGTGCAGCCGAGGAGACCTGTGGCCAGTGTAATTAAAAGACTGATGAAAATGTGTGTGGTAACACGTTGTAAAATACCACTTCTAGTGTAATCTGTCTGGACTTCAATTTTTTTCTCTTTTTTTTCTTCCACTTTTATAGGCTAGTGATGAAATGCAGAGGTTGGGCAAAACGGTTGGACTTAGCTTAATTGGCCAAATAGATAAGAATATACTCTCATGCCCCTATCCTTTATTTGTGAAAAGTACATTTACCATTTATTTTTTACAGCTTTTTAGCACCTAATCTCTATATACAGCAGGTTCTCACTACTCTCCCTATATACTGCAGGTTCTCACTACTCTCCCTATGTACAGCAGGTTCTCACTACTCTCCCTATGTACTGCAGGTTCTCACTACTCTCCCTATGTACAGCAGGTTCTCACTACTCTCCCTATATACTGCAGGTTCTCACTACTCTCCCTATGTACAGCAGGTTCTCACTACTCTCCCTATGTACAGCAGGTTCTCACTACTCTCCCTATGTACATGCAACCTATAGTTAGCCTCCAATTATACAAGAATAGTGTCCCTGAGAATAAGACAACCCTACATAGAACAATTCAGGTCCACAACCAAGAGGTTAAATTGATCAAGGGAATTTTTATTGAATATCGTACAAACAAATACATATATATATTTAAAATACTTTACCATAGGCTACCACTATAAGGAAGAAGGGATAGAGTCGCACTATTGTGAGTGGCTGTCTGAGGAGATCTGCGATCAGTAGAACACTGGTTAAGAAGGCTGGTATGGCTATATTATTAGACATACAGATACCTGGTGAGTAGAACACATAGGCTAATTATTATATGTATACTGCTGCAGTACATCTGTCATAACATATTGTGTCGCCCTGGACAAGCCAGGGGCCACAGGCAACAACACACACACACACCCACCCCCAGCAGTTCACAGCAGACATCCCCAGTGAAACCTGATTCCTTCCCTCAGGTTCAGACAGACACACTAGGTGGGCGGAGTCAAGCAGATGGAGACGCCCACCGAGGAGTTTAGCTGGCCTGAGGCAGGAAGCAGGTCGAGACAAGTCCAGGAGAGGAAGGGAGAGGAGGTCTGGAGAAAGGCAGACACAGACTGGGGCCTAGGTTGGAGCCTAGGGCCCTCGAATAGAGAGTCAGGCAGACGGTAGTGGCCGTCTGCGAGAGCCGGGAAGACAGTCTGGTGGAACCGTAGGTGGCCGGGGCTGGGCGGTGGCCCACCGGTACTGAATCGGGGAGCCAGCTGGAAACCGGAGCGCAGGAGGAGCGTACGGAAGGTGCAGGAAAGGACTTACATTACCAACCTGGGGTCAGGGGAAAATCACCGCAGCCGCCTGTGGGACCCGTCCATCCAGCCGTTTGTTTCAGCAGAGACTCTGTGTGCATCATTGGGCTGAGTGAGTACCACCGTGCCGTGCGGCAAAGCGCTGCCCCCGCGACCCTGCACCTCACCAGGCCCCGTAACCCGCCTGCCATCCATCCCTACCCCATCACCGGGCCCTGGGACAACCAACCCCCTACCCACGGAGGGGAGAAATAACAACCAAGCTGCTCCCTGTCATCGCTCCCGGGATCCACGTCTAGAGCAGCAGTGGTGTCACCAATATCACCACAACCGTGGGTGGCATCACGGACAATAATCAAAACCCCCACAATCAAAATACCCTTTTCACTCACGGGCGAGGAACGCCGCTCGAGTCCCCGGGATCCGGCCCACCGCTCGAGCCACCACCGAGCAGCAGCAGCCGCAGCAGCAGCGGCAGCCGGACCCGAGCAGTGGGAGAGCGCAGTGTCCCCTCCTCCGCCCGCGACAATATTATTTAGCATTCACTAATAATTGTAACTATGCATCCTTAAGGTGCAAGTATTAACAGTAGATACTGCAGCAGCCACTCCACCTATCACTGTCTATGGTGTATCGTGACGCCCATACATCAATCCAGGATTACATACAAGAATTACCTGCAGCCATGTGCGTACTGATCGCAAGTGCCCAGGCAGCCACTCTCACCTCGACGCGCGTTTCACCGCTTCCGGTTTCGTCAGGAGACATGCTGGAGAGCTAGTGTGTGCCTTAATATAGTCTGTAATAGAAGAAGCTGTGGAAAAATAAAGCGCAATAGGGTCTTACCCTTGTATGTAGGGATATAGGATGGGGGAGCAATACTACTCACCAAATGTGGTTGTGAGAGTCACAACCACTGTAATCGCACGTAAAATTTGACCACGGCAGCAGCAACCCAAAGCGGCAGATAACAGAGAGAGGTACAAACCGGGTTCTTCAAAGCCGCGCCAATGATCACCAGCCAAAGGATCAGATCAATGAAGCTTTATTGTTGCATCGGTCTACGCGTTTCAGGAGCCCTGCTCCCTTCCTCAGGACCATCAGATACAAGCATACATCAAATCTACTGTGACAGATACAAGTGTACATTTAAATAGTCTGCGTCAACCACTGCGTTGAGAAACACGTGATGGTGTCTCTGCAGTGGTGGATGTTGATCTCCCTAAGGTCAACCATCCTTGCTCACATAGTCTTTTACTAGGCAATGCTCCCACTAGCCAGATTCCTACTCCACACTGATGAGGGGCAAATACCCCGAAACAGCTGTCTGTGGATGGATACCATGTTTGGCATAGGTGGTCTCCTTGACTGGAGACTGCCCTTCCCGTGGTTGTTCCTTCCCGGTGAAAGACCTGGCTAGTTTCCTGCCAGCGTTGAGAAACATGTGATGGTGTCTCCGCAGGCCTTCTTGCTTTGAATATTTCCCAGGGTGCATTGCTCTAGAATCACTGCGTTGAGAAACACGTGATGGTGTCTCCGCAGTGGTGGATGTTGATCTCTCTAAGGTCAACCATCCTTGCTCACATAATGTTATATCTAGATTTATTTAACCATTCCGTTAGGTTAAATGTTGTTCTTCCTACATATTGGAGTCTACTTGGTCACTCCAATGCAAAAATAATAATCGCTTCCTCAATTTAAAAACCATACTTTAAATATCTCCTGTGATGTTGCTTTTAAATGTTTTTGAAAATGTAAATGAGTAATTACATCAGTTTGTCCTGACCACATCCTCATATTTGAAGGATTCAGTAGATAAAGTAATAGATAAAACGAGAAAATAAAATGGAATCATGAAATTATCCGGGTCACCTTGGATGTAAATGCTCTCTATACCAGGATTGAACACAATAAAAGGCTTAAGAGCCATAAAAATTGGTTATCCACCGATCCCTTGATGGTAGATGCACAAAAACAATTTATCATCGATTCTTTGGAATACATTTTAAGACATAATTAGTTTGTTTTGGGGGAAGTTTTTTTACTTGCAATGTAATGGGACTGCAATTGGCTAGAAATGTCGACCTATGTATGCTAATTTATATATGGGCATTTGAGGAGGAGTTTATATAAAAATTTGAGTTTTAGAATTAGATTTATTTCCATAAAGGGTGTATTGACGATATGATTTTCCCCTGGAAGGGATTTTTTATAAATATTTGAATATAATGAATAGGGGTTTTAGTGAACATTTTTGTTCTAAGGAAATAGTTTTGTTTTTTTTTTTATTTATTTGTGAAAGAAGATAGAATTCATACAAAAACGCACCTTAAAGCGGTGGACGTGTATAGCTTTTTGGATTTTAATAGTAATCATTTTAAAAAATGGAAAACTAATATGACATTTAGTCAGATGATGTACAGAAGAAAAAGAATTGTAATCCAAAGGAATTAGGTAGGCGATAGAATAAAAGAGAAGGGTTATCCGAAATGGATTATATAAGACGCAAAAAAACATAAAGGCAAAAAAATTAGACAGGCTCTGAAGCATTAATAAGAAAAGTAACGAAAAAAAACCCTGTGGAAAGAAAATATAATTTAGCTACAAATATATTAATCATCATAAGCAAATTCATAACATAATTAAAAAACATTTAGAGATCTTGTATATTGACCCCGATCTGATGAAGGTTTTGAACAATATACCAGTCATGGTTTAAAAGATGGATTTTTGTAAAATTTACTTATGTGCATCTTAATCAAAGGTTGACATAAAGGGTCATCGATAAATTAAATAAAAACTTATACTCATCTCTCTGGATCCTACATTACTCATCACCACCTGTCCGTTCCTCGCGCTTTGATGTTCTTTTGCCTGATTGTCCTGAGGTAGGGAGCTGAGTCTCCTGAAACGCGTTGACCTGAGCATGAAATAAAGCAACATTAATCTTTAACTTTCATGTACATTGGTCGTTGGCGCAGTGTGAAAACCCTTCTTTACTACTCTCTGCTACGTTCCTCACGCTGGAATTCCTGGGCCTCTTATGCTGAGCTGGGAGTTCCAGCATTCATGGGTCCTTATCACGGTTGACTAGGGGACACATGGGGACCTATGCTAACCCTAAGACTGGGACCCCTGTGCTCACCCTCACCTTTAAGGTACCCTTAAAGGTAGTTAGGTCTGGGCCCCCAATCTGGCCCTGTCTCCTGCTGGGCCCTGGTATAATAATCCCTCATTCCCAATCCCAGGGTAGGAAGGACACAAAGTAATAAACTTCCCACAAGACAAAGACAAAAGTGAAACACTCACACACCACAAATATCCGGAGAGGGGTAACGAAAAGACACTGGAGGGGATAAATCAAAGGGGAAGGAGAAAGTCATACCAAGGGACTTTCATACAGCGCAGACAACAAGTCGCGCTTCAAAAAGGAAGATTGCCACGTACGCCAAGATATCACAACAGCTAAGAAGATGCTATCTTCGGTGGTCTCCTTCTACACTCCCCAGCCTTAAATAGGAGGAGACCAGCTGTGGAAGATAATCAGCAACCTGGCTCTCAGCAGAGTAGAACACTGCTCCAAAAATTTTTGCAGTGAAACAACTCAGCTAACGCCCAGCCGAGCTGAGCACTTAAGAGAGACCAGGTTGCCTGTCGGGCCCTGCAATGTGAACAGAATCCAATGCTGTAATAGTGATCTGCATGTGTGGATCTGGAAAGCGCATGACAGTCCTGTGAGGGTTCTGCACAGTGGCCTTCTCTTCATTTGCACAGAACCTTGGACAGGACTTCATGAAAGCCAGAAGTGAAGCTGAGCATGGCATGCCTGGGAATGCCCACAGGAGTGGCAAGGGATCAAAAGATGGTACGAGGGACAGAGAGGAGTGGAAGGATCGGAGAGGTGAGCAGAGGTTTAGTATAAGGGTTACTGCAGAAACCCCATAACATAATAATGCACATTCAATTACCGAAGAATAACTTCTCCATAAATCAAATTTCCCAGGAAAAACTATGCAAACCTTCGAATTGCAATTTTGCCTGATCCGCTATTCTCTACTCCTCATAAGAAAACCACCAAAATTATTACCGGTAAGTTCCTCAATTTATTATACGATACCTTAAGTCAGACCATTAACAAACACAACTTGTACCAAAAACTTGTCAGGAAAATATAAAAAAAAAAAAATATTACTACTGATAGGTGGAAATAAAAAAAAAGCAAAGTTGTCAACAAAAGTGGATCTGCTAACTAGGGGTTAAATGATTATTCTCATCACACCATATAATAACATGCGGCTAGGTTATCACTTTCCTGTCAATGGGGGTCTGACAGTAGGGACCCCTATGGTTCCTGAAAATTAAGAATCTGCAAGGCTTATTTGGCTATGCTTCACTTACAAACAACTCTGGTGGAATGCAGAACAGCTCCGAGGATATCTGAGCACTGAGCAGAGGGGGTCAATATTGGGGAATAAGGAGTATGTACTACATCATACCCCTCGTATAAGGCAAAGAAATTTGTGCTGCGCCAGGTCATTTTCCTTGTTTGTAGCTGTGGAATTTAAAGGATCAAGGTCATTTAGAGATCATAGAGTGACTGCTCTTTGATTGACTAGCCACAGGACAACCACGTGTCTTGAATGGCTTCAAGCGTAAAAGAAGTTAAGAGTTCTGATTAGTTATACTATGAAAAATGTATTTCTTACAGTTTTGTTCCCCCATTTTAATGGTTTTACACATGCCAATACTGCGTTTGTGACAATTTTTCTAACTTTTCAGACTTTTTTTTGTTTTTCAATAGGTGGAAGTTCTAGGTATGACAATTTTTCTATTTAGGTTCCACGAGCTTTCCTATAAGATTTCAAAAATGCTTTAAACAAATACAGTATGTGAAATGTTAATGTAGCAAATAAAAATGTCATCAAACCACTTGTACAAACATAATAAAATCAGTGTGTGAAACTCAAGATATGTATGTCAAGCCTAATGACTGTATAAACGAACAGGTCACCAAAGTTTAAAACTACTCTTGTTTACACACACATATATATATATGATATATATCTACAGCTCTGGCAAACATTAAGAGACCACTGCAAAATTGTCAGTTTTTCTGATTTTTCTCTTTATATGTATATTTTTGAGTAAAATGTAAATTGTTCTTTTATTCTATAAACTACTGACAACGTCTCCCAATTTCCAACCAAAAATTTTATTTATTTTCCGAAAATGAGAAATGGTCAAAATAACAATAAAATGCATTGCTTTCAGACACCTCAAATAATGCAAAGAAAACAAGTTCATAATCATTTAGAAACAACAATAGTAATAATGTTTTAACTCAGGAAGAGTTCAGAAATCAATATTTTGTGGAATAACCATGATTTTTAATCACAGCTTTCATGCGTCTTGGCATGTTTTCCACCAGTCTTTCACACTGCTTTTGGGTGACCTTATGCCACTCCTGGTGCAAAAATGTAAGCAGTTCTTTGCTGTTTGATGTGACTATCCATCTTCATCTTGATTACATTCCAGAGGTTTTCAATAGGATTCAGGTCTGGAGATTGGGTTGGCATTGACATGGTTTTGATGTGGTGGTCCTTCATCCACACATTGAGTGACCTAGCTGTGTGACATGGCGTTTTGTCCTTTTCAGCTTTGCCCAACACTTGGTCGTCTAAAGGTTAGACGGAGACCTGGAGAGGCATACAAGCCACAGTGTCTTGCACCCACTGTGAATTTTGGTGGAGGATCGGTGATGATCTGGGGATGCTTCAGCAAGGCTGGAATTGGGCAGATTAAACTTTGCGAAGGATGTATGAATCAAGCCGCATACAAGGTTATCCTGGAAAAACAGTTACTTCCTTCTGCTCAGGCAATGTTTCCCAACTCTGAGGACTGGTTTTCCAGCAGGACAATGCGCCATGCCACACAGCTAGGTCAATCAATATGTGGATGAAGGACAACCATATCAACACCCTGTCATGGCCAGCCCAATCTCCAGACCTGCATCCCATTGAAAACGTCTGGAATGTAATCAAGAGGAAGACAATGCCCCCTGTCACACAGCAAAACAAGTAAAGCAGTTCCTTGAAACAGACAACATTGAAACAATGAAATGACCAGCCCAGAGTCCTGATCTAAACCCAATAGAATATCTCTGGAAATTTCTTGGGGACAAAGTTATGGCCAAGAACTGTGGAAGAAGAGTGGACCAAAATCACACCAAAGCAGCCTAAGAGACTAGTGATGTCCTTTGGCCGCAGATGTGTTAAAGTCATTCACATCAAAGGCCTGTACACATCCTACTGATTGGTGACTGCTGTTACCTTCAGAAAATTTGCTTTTAATCTTTCTCTGCGCTACAGTCATTGCTGTTCTCTAATTATGATCATCATGTTTTGGGCAAAATAAAAGTTTTATGTTAATAAACTTTGGAACTTTTGTAAAACACTGTTCTCATGGCATGATGAACCACTTGTTGTGGAGTGGACCTCTGCAATAAAAAACATGGGGAAAAAAGCAGTTTTTCTGTAAAAGGGAACATGACAAGGGAATCTGTGCTGAATACATAGCAAATTTTGTTATGGATCTGCAGAAGAAAACCTGCTGTGTGTGAACAAGGTCTTAAGTTTCCACGAGTTTTCAAAAAGATATAAGTTCTGCTACGGTGCATAGAAATTTGGGACTAAAAATAAAAACACTATTGAAATAGTAGGATGAAAATATTAATACAACATTAGAACTAAGAGCAACGATTTAGCATTTTATACCCTTGAAAAGAGCCCTGATGATACAGAATATACTGTGGTATCGCCCCTTCCCGGCAGTGTTTTATTGGGAATGAACAATAGAACAATTTTAGGATCTTTTCTCCTGACTTTACAATAGAGCAGTCATTAAACTGGGTTATTTCAAAGCTTTCTGCAGCTAAAATCTTTACATTATACAGAAATGAACCCAGTGTAGGATTCAGAAACACAGGAAATTACTTTTACAATGCGAAAAAATGAATGGCTTCTGATTTTATAATTTTTTTAGGATTTTCTTTACAAACCATTGTAACTCAGAATAGTTATCTGCTGAAAACTGTGACTGCCGGTGATAAAAGAAATTAATGAACTGAAGGCTGAAAGAAGGATGGAGAAATAAATAAAAATAGCTCATAATGTGAATCTGTCAAGTTTTGTATCCAACTACCGTATGTTCAGTGGTGTAAGTTGAAGGTCATGGGCCCCAATGCAAAAGCTCCAACTTGGCCCCCAATTATTGTAAATCTCTAATAGCATTAGACTTTCTTTAAGGCCTCTTTCACACGTTCGTGAAAAACCATGCACGTTTTTCACGGACGTGTCAGAGCTGCGTTTTGCCCTCCGTGAGCCGTGTTTATGGGCTACGTGTGTTCTCCGTGTGTTATCCGTGATAACACACAGAGAACGGGAACTTCTACTCATCTGTCCCTGGCGTCGCTGTCCGTGGTGCTGACCTTCGGTCTCTGGTCCTGCCGACTCCCCGCTGCTGCTGCTTCCGGCCGCAGTGAAGTGAATATTCAATGAGCATAATGAGCGGCGGTCGGAAGCAAGTGACAGCAGCGGCAGAGACTGCAGGGCTGGAGGTGAGTAATGTTTTGGGTTTTTTTTCTCACAGACACGTCTTTTCTTCGGTGCGTGTCACACAGAACACATCCGTGTGGTCCGTTTGCATTACGTGTGACACGTTTGTGTTCTGTGTGACACCCGTGATGCCGGAGAGAAAACGTACATGTTGCTGTGAGAAACATACGGACACACGTAAGTATGGAACGGGCACACGTTCCGTGCAAAAATACTTATGTGTGTTCAAATCCATAGGAATACATTGGTCTACATGTGTACGTGTCTCCAATATGTGAGAAAACTGCCAAACACGTACCGGAGGCATGTACGTGTGAAAGAGGCCTAAGCAAAAGGGATCTTTTGAGGCTGCCTAGGCTCCAGGGCCTGGGGGCGATTGCAACCCCTACACCCATACCTCCCAACTTTTGAAGAAAGGAAAAAGGGACAAAATCCGCGGTGTGCGCAGTGCGCCGCAGCAAATTTTAACCACATCCCTAGCCACACCCCTAGCCACACCCATTTGGCAGTAAGGGCCATTCAGCAGATGTCCCGGACTGTTTTTTCATAGTCATAGCAGCTAGAATTTCTTATTTTTATATGTGTCCCTATATGACATGTTGCTTATTTGTGCCTATAAGGTCGTGTTCACATGTTGCATAAATTCTGTTTCTTTTTGTTTCTGCCGCTGTCTACACAAAACTACACAATAACAATCTTCTCTGGTTATTCCATTTTCCTGCATTTTTTATGCCTTTTCTATATTATTTAATGCGTTTTTGGTTCAGATGTGAATCTGCGTTTTTAAGTGTTATTATTGTACAGAGAAGCTTTTTCCTGCGTTTTTTTAAGCTCCACATAGAAACTTCCAGAGGAAAAAAATGCAGAGTTCAGCGATATCTTTTCATGGAATCACATCCACTTTGCTTGGACAATTAAACACAGCAGAATATATGTGCAAAAAAACAGCAGAAAAAAATGCAGCATTACACTACATGTGAACATGGCCTAATTGTCCAAGCAAAGTGGATAAGAAGTCATGATATCTTCGCCCTCGGTGTCTAAAGACGCCGCTGAACTGTGCGGTTTTGGTGTTTTGTTTTGTTTTATAATCTTCAGGATTCATATCTGCACCACACATGTATCAAATAAGGGAACAATGCATAAAAAATACCGCAAACACGCAATAATCAGAGAAGATTGTTATTGCGCTTGTGGTGCAGACACCTGCAGAAAAAAACACAGCATTTACGCTACGTGTTACACGGCCTCAACAATACATTTTTATTAAATTTTTTATGGGTTTAATAAAAAAAATTATTAAATTGCCCTATTTTTTTATGCCATTTACCGATCTCCATCAATAATCTGATCGCTGCGTTGTTCGGGTCGTTACAATTACAGGGACACCAAATATGGCCATGCTATTTACTGATTTGTGATGTTTATTATTTTATATAAAAAATGTAATAAAATTACATCATTCTTTTTTTTTATTATTTTTAGTAATTCTATTAGAAGAAAAAAAAAATCTCTTTTCCTCTCCCTGTAGAACACAGGACACAGAGACGCTGCTCTGTACAATGGAGCTCTATGTACTGTGTGAGAGACTGTATTGTAGGTTCATTCATATAAAATCCTCTCTCTGATATCATCATTCCTAATGGCTCAACAGCTAGAAAGGCTTGGAGATCTGCTGGACACGTCTTTGAAAGTTGCTGGTTTGAATCCAAGGTGGTGAAAAAAAAAATTGTATTTGCATTGTTTTTCCTCATTTATTTATAGTAGTTTTATGGGAACAAATTATCTGACTCTTTCCTTTACCTACAAAAGAGATGCAGAATTTATCTATATATCTTTCCTTCTGTCTATTTTCAATCTATTATATATCTATCATGTATCTATCTATCTCTCAATCTATCTATTATATATCTATCATGTATCATTTATCTATCCATCTATCTATATGTCTATCTATCCTGTATCTATTATCTATCTATATATCCCTCTATCACCCATCACTCTATCATCACCCATGCCTCTATCATCACCCATCCCTCTATCACCACCCATCCCTCTATCACCACCCATCCCTCTATCATCCCTCCCTCCATCCAAATAATCTGCTTCTGGTTTCACTACTGCAATACAGAGGTCAAGATTACCAAATCTTCCTATGTTTTTCAATACAGGCAGTGGCTCTGTAGTAGAGCTGCTGCCTATGGCCGATGAGTTCACGGTCCACGAGTTTGAGTCCCAGCCGTCCTGATAATTCAGAGCTGATGAGAATATAATATAATTTATTCACTGCTGTGGGACAGAGCTCTAAAATCAGGAAAGTCCAGCAGAATCTGGTTGGTAGGTATGCCTACAACTATTGTAGTTATGCCCCTGGCTATGTTCTTAACCAGTACAAGAATAACCCTAAGCAGAGTTACCTATAACTCAGCTTTGGAGGGCAAGCAAGGGGTTAAAGTGTAGCAAGCTGATCAGTGTTTGGGGTCAGGAGTTTAAAGCGCACCAATCACCAGGTTTTCCTATATAGCCTAAAGCCAGTGCTATACTGGCACTATTAGGCTGATTCCATACATGCCTTTAGTTCAAATTCAAATAGTTGTCAGCTCAGATGTATAGCTTTTGAAACTCAAGCAAGTAAAGTTTGTAAAATGAGCAGCTTTTTGAATGACAGCAGCTGATAGCTGGGGTGGGTATTCATAGTTATCCCCTCCACTTGTTATTTATGCTAATTCTATTTTACAATCGATTTACTTTGTAACTAGAAGGACCTGTGCTGATGTCATACACATGTGACCAGAAGGGGCGGGGCCTCAGCCAACAGAAAAAGTTTGCTTCCTGGTATCAGCTATGTTGGCTGAGTCCCCTGGACACATGGGTATGACATCAGTACAGGTCTTTTTAGTCACAAAGTAAATTGATTCTAGAATAGAAAAATTAGCATAAATAACAAGGGGAGGGGATAACTATGAATACCCACCCCAGCAATCAGCTGCTGCAGCTGCTGTCATTCAAAAAGCTGCTGATTTTACAAACTTTACTTGCTTGTGTTTCAAAAGCTACAGTGCCTTGCAAAAGTATTCGGCCCCCTTGAATTTTTCAACCTTTTCCCACATTTCAGGCTTCAAACATAAAGATAAAAATTTTAATGCTATGGTGAAGAACCAACAACAAGTGGGACACAGTTGATAAGTTGAACGAAATTTATTCCATATTTTAAACTTTTGAATGGTGACTTCAGTCAGGTGATGTGTGGTGACAGCTGAAGTCACCGCTGATCCCGCACGGCTCACTTCACTTGCGGCCTGACCCTCACATCGAGCAGTCATGTTCTATGGCCGCTCGCGTGATTGTCAGATGTAGCAGAGCTGGATGCATCATGGGACCTCATGTTGATTACGTTGGACCTGGAGGGGTGTTTTAGGTGTTAATAAAATGGTGAAAGAGGGGGTTTTTTTGTGTTTTATTTCAAATAAAGGATTTTTTGGGTGATCATGTTTAGCTTAGTGATGAGGGGGTATCTGATATACGCCTGCCATCACTAACCTAGGACTTAGTGGCAGCTATGGGCTGCTGCCATTAACTCCTTATTACCCTTATTGCCACCGGACCAGGGCAATCGGGATGAGGCGGGAAAAATCCCGGGACTGTTGCATCTAATGGATGCGGCAATTCAGGGTGGCTGCTTTCTGATATTTTTAGGCTGGGGGGCTCCAAATAACGTGGGTCTTCTCAGCCTGAGAACACCAGCCCCCAGCTGTGAGACTTTATCTTGGCTGGTTATCAAAATTGGGGGGGACCGCACATCATTATTTTAAAAATTATTTATTTAATTTACTGTACGATATAGACCCGCCGACCGGCATCTGTAGTCAGACAGCTGTCACTCAGCGTGGGGGCAGGTCTGCCTGCAACCAATCACAGCCACCAGCCGGTGAGCATTGAAGGAGTGAATATGTTGGGAGCCTAATGAATGGCTGGCTCTGGAAGATGAAAGAGCTGCCGCGGCAGCAGTGTGACAGCCGACTGGTGATCGGTGAGTATGAAGCGTTTGCTCCTACCTCTTTGCACCCGATTCTGGTCCCCATAGACTTTATTTGGGGACCACTATCTAGCCAAATACCAGCAATCAATCCCCGCCGACTGGAGTCTAGTCAGAAAAACTCACAAAACGCATGTAAAATAAGGAAGGAAATTCATGCAGTTTTGAGACCAAAATGCGCAAAAACGTGGCAAAAAACGTAGCATCTGCACATAGCCTTTGACCTCTATCTAGCTTTTACAGTATCTAAAAGATGATGTTAAAAAGACATGTCCGTGTGCTTTTCTGGCCCAATTGACTTGTATTAGTGAGGTACAGAGCCACTCACAGCATGCTGCAATTTGCTCCACACGCTGAATTTTGCATAGGAAAAATTAGCAGATGTGCTCCTCCCATTGGTTAACATTGGTGAAAGTGTAATGCCATTTTTTTAATCGCTTTGCACTCGCAGATTTAATACGCAGATGTGAGTGAACCCTATGGGAGAGTTCTCACTACCGTAGTCTGAAAAATCTGACCTCACACTCACAGCAATTGGACCATTACATGGACCATGGACTGATTAAATGACACTTTTTTCACAAAAAAACAAATGTATGTGTGAAAAAAACCTTGCAGCCTGCCCTAGTCTCTTCCATGTTTCAGATATGACTTTCCTATCCAAGTCTAAAAGAACTCAAACAAATCATCAATAGACCATGCGATTTTTACAGATACCATGAAATTATTAACTTTGAAAACTGTATTTGAGCTTGTAAATTTTATTCACTGCTGATGTATAAAAACAGATACATACGGATGTAAAATAAAAAATACAGATGACACTATAGATGACTATACAGATGAAAAATCAATTTTTCTAGACAATTTTTAAAAGCGTATGTGAACTCAGCCTTTTACATGTAATAATTGTATGTGGATTCTGAAAATCCACATCAAGGGCCACTTCAATGGTAAAACACATCTACAATGCACATGGTAGTGTTTTTTTCCATGTGGAAAAAGAAGAAACATCAATTCTTGATGCATTTGTGCTTAAAAGCATTTCAAACTTGACCACAAAATCAACAGAAGCAGAGAAGAAGATTTGTATGCACAAAACATCAAAAATACACCCAAAAAAACTACAACTCTTCTTAATGCAGCTTGTGTACATGGGTAGTGAGCACTACCATGCTCGGTACTCCTAATGAGGAATGAGCATCGTATACTACGATGCTCGAGTGCTCTTTAGTCAAGTCGGGCAGGTCAGACGCTCTTGACATGCTCGCACCGGGGCCTGGGGGGTTACTCATTACCGGGCCAGTTCTGTTCTGCTCGGTGGATGTCACGGCAACAGGACCAGGTTCCGTGACCCCGGCGGTTTTGTTTAAATTAAGAAAGCGATGTTGGTGGTGGGGATTATTTACAGGGGAGATGTCGTGATCCTACCTGTGGTATGCTGCAAGATAGGCGCCGCCGCTGCTGTTCAGTTCCCCTGGGGTCGGTGGTGACGCAGCAGAGTTGGAATCGTTCTCCACAGGTAAAGCTGGGCTCCAGGGCTGTTGGGAGTAGTAGTCTGTAATGGTGGGATGCAGGGCCAGAGGCGCAGGGAATAACCGGACAACACAGGGATACAGTTAGAAGGTTTTTACTCACAGTCAGAGTTCCAGGTTAGCACGTACAGACACATGCTGCCCTTGGGGTGCTGAGTCCTGCTGTGATGGGCTCCAGCCGATCCTGGGTAGTTCGGAGGCACAACCCGATACACCTTTCTGTGTTTCTTTCCTGGTCATCTTTCTGCCCTGAACTCTCCCGCACCTGCACACACAGAGTCCTGAGCCGGTGTTCGCGGACCCTATCAGGTGGCTTGAAGCTCTATCCATTTAGCCCTATATAGTCACCTTTTCACTGGTTGTGTGTGGATTTGGCTTCGGCACTTAAGTAACCTCAGCCTCCGGTTTGCTAGCTGAGTCATGACGTTCTCCACTAGTTGAGGGGCCGGTCCCCTTCTGCAGCCAAGTCCCTTCTATGGCTATGGGAGTATGGTTACTTCCCATGGGCTCTAGGACCTTTTCTGTCGTATGTCTGGGCCGAGCTGCTGCAGCTCCAGACCACAGGTCTTGACTCCTCCACTGCTCCTACTCGACTGGCCAACTTCCTACATTGTGATCCCACTAACTAGACTCCACCCCCCAGCCAGGCTCTGACTGTGCGTTCCAATGGGACTTCAAAAGGTACAATTTGCCCTAACCACGGTCTAGTGGAGTGTTGCTGATGAGAGTGTCTGTGTTTTGTGTATACCGGTTTGAGTTCTCCTCCTCACCCAGGAATAGGATACTACACCTCTGGCTGAGGTGTATTACCTCTGTGGCGACTGAAGCCTCATGGGCGCCACACTCTCATGGGCTCAACTTGAGTAACGAGTATAGTGGAAGTCAATTATTAAGCAGTCCAGCCATAAACAAAGCATTTCTGGGGGAGGAATGTGGCGCCCTGGACAAGCCAGGGGACACAGAGAACAACACCAACACACCCCACACTCCCGGTCAGGCACACCGAAGTCAGACTAGAAACCCTTGTTGCCTTCCTCCAGAGGCTGATGTTCACACCAGGGGGTGGGCCAGGCGGTTGGCCCCGCCCACCGAGGAGTTCACAGTCCTGGGGGCGGGAAAAGCAGAGAGGAGAGTTCAGTTTTGGAGGTGAAAGTGGAAGGAAGGAAAGTGGCAGCTGAGCAGACCAAAGTTGGTCCGGGTGTGTGGCCCGGACGGATCAGCAATGTTGGCAGACGGTGGTGACCGTCTGCAGGAGTGGCCTATTGGAGCCTACCATAAAGACCGTGGACGGGCGGTGGCCCGGCGGTACCGGACTGGTACGCAAAGAGAAGCCAGCACCATCTGGCAGGGGCTTACGGACCCCGGCAAGGCTAGGAGTCGCCGTGAATTTGCCAAATTCGTTAGCGAAGGGAACCTCCTGGGTTTCCCAGCAGCCAAGTCCCGACAGAAGGCAACAGTCCAACCGAGAGAGGGAAACACAGTCCCCGCCAAGGCTAAAGTTCCCAGGGCCAGAGCCTGTGGGCAAAGGGGCTCCTCCAGCCCATATCCATGCTGGGGAACGGATTACCGGTGGGAACCCATTGGAACCGTTTACAGTACATAGGTGCAGGGAAAGGCAGTCACCATCAACCTGCCGGGAGAAACAACACCGCAGCCGTCTGTGGGACCCGTCCATCCAGCCGAGTGTTTTACCGAGAACTGTGTCCTCATCATTGGCTGAGTGAGTACCACCGTGCCGTGTGGCACAGCACTGCCCCCGCGACCCTGCACCTCACCAGGCCCTGTAACCCGCCTGTCATCCATCCCTACCCCATCTCCGGGCCCCGGGACAAGTAACCCCCTACCCACGGAGGGGAGAACTAACAACAAAGCTGCTCCCTGTCACCGCTCCCGGGATCCCCGTCTAGAGCAGCGGTGGTGACACCAATATCACCACAACCGTGGGTGGTGTCACGGACAATCACCAAATCCCCCACCATCCAAACAATCTCCCTTTTCACTCACGGGCGAGGAACGCCGCTCGAGTCCCCGGGATCCGGCCCACCGCTCGAGCCACCACCGAGCAGCGGCAGCCGCAGCAGCAGCGGCCGGACCCGAGCAGTGGGAGAGCGCAGCGTCCCCTCCTCCGCCCGCGACAACTTGGCGTCACGAACATGATCCTACCGTTCTACCAACTGGTGGAAGTGCGCCTTGTGTGATCGCCGGAGGTGTCCGGCCGAAAAATTTGTGAAGCCGCCATCTTGGGCGCGAAGAATTCCCGCTCGAGCGTCTCCTCGAGTACTAGAGGCGCGAAGGCCAAAACCCCGCCCCTGTAGAGGAGGGGCCGGAAAGAGACTAAGGGGGACGGAAACAAGATGTCTGCGCCCGACAGAGCCGCTGGAAGAGCGGCGGACGCAGCCGCGGGAGCACCCGTAGATGGGAATGGGCCTGCCCAGGTCCCGGCCGCGCTGGCGGGAGGCGCCGCGGCCCCAGCTCTCGCTCAGGTGATGCCATTCTCTTTACCCTATGTGCCCGGAGCTGCCTGGCTACCGCAGTACGATGGGAAACCTGATGCCTTGCAGGTTTTCCGGAAAAAACTTAGTCCGCTACTAGAACTGTACCCCCTGACTGATAAGCAACGTGCAGCGCTAGTGCTGGGGCAGCTAACCGGCGCGGCGGAGCAAGAGGCGGAGACTTGGGCCGAGGGGGACCGGTCCTCTGTAGCCACCATATTTGAAAAGCTGCAGACTGCGTTTGAGACCCGTACCGAGGCCGAGTTGCGGATGCAGTTCTATCAATGCCGGCAATGGCCCGCAGATAGCATTCGGGACTATGCACTGTGCCTGCAAACTGCACTCCGCACACTGAAGCGGGTGGACACCATCAACAGTGTGGACAGTAACAAAATGTTAAGTGAGCAGTTTGTGCAGGGGATGAGGTCCTCAGAGGACCGCAAACAGCTTCGGCTGTGGGCCCTAGAACACCCTGATGTGGACTTTGCCGTATTAAAGGAACGGGACATCAAAGCTCTGCAACCCCCCGCATTTGAAGCTCCTGAGCCAGCCCCGTGGCCGGTTGAGACTGCTTCCGTCGTGGTGGCCCCTACCCCATCAGCACCTCCAGTGCCTGCAGCAACAAGCGAAACGATGGAAGAGCTCGCTGCTCAAGTCCGCCGCATGGATGGGGACCTCGCTAAGATCCTCGCCGCACTCCAGCCTCCGACCAGATCCCAGGCCCCGGTGAAGATGCAGCTCGCCGACAGCCCTGAGGACGTCCCCTGGATGCAGCGGAGAAGGGCTAATGACTCACGGAATGGACCCCCGATCTGTTACAGGTGCAGCAAACCCGGCCACTACTCCCGACGGTGTTCGTTCAACGAGCAACCCCTGGGGCCACGGGCCAATCCTCAGGAGTAGAACCCCATGGGCCCCCAGAATGGCGGGACCGGTACATCGGGGCCTGGCCCATCATCCCCGTGGCTGTGGACGGTATACCGGTGATGGCTCTCCTGGACACTGGATCACAGGTAACCACCATACCATACACACTGTATCAACGGTATTGGGGAAAAGACGAGCTGGCTCCCCCAGATGCCAGTATAACACTGATTGCTGCTGATGGACTCCCATTGACCCAAGTGGGATACAAACAAGTGGCCATGACTGTGGGGTGAGCTGAACTGCAACACCAGGGTATGATTGTGATAATGAATGATCATAACCCGAAGGTAGTGCTAGGGACCAACGTGATGGAGCACTGTATGAGTGACGTGCTAACCCTACTGCAGAAGCTGGCCGCCACGGCGGCAGGGAGACGACAGAGAGCTGTGCAGCGTGAGATCCGAGCCTTGATGTACCGCCAACATGTGAACTCGACAGGAGGAGAGATTGGTGGGGTGAGAGTGATGGATGTTGCCCCTCTGATTGTGCCTCCCAGGAGCGACATGATGATTTGGTGTAGGGCAGCGGTAGGGCCCCAGGGGCGTGACTACCCCGCCATGATAGAGCCCATGCCCTCTGAACACTGGCCCACAGTAATGGCCGCCTGAGGGGTGGTGGATGTAAAGAAGGGGAGAGTGCCCGTGAGGGTGCTGAACTGCGGGGAGGAAGAAGTCAGGCTTCCCCGGTACGCTACCCTTGCCAAGTTGTTCACCCTGGACCCCCACACCATCCACGAGGCCATTCCCCCAACCTCACCACCTACTGCCAGCACTCACCCATCCCAAGGGGAGTTAGACGAGTGGTGTCGACAACTACACGTAGGCACTGACGATACCCCTACACATCGCAAAGAAGGGGTATACCGGGTGGTACGGGAGTATGAGCGGGTTTTTAGCAAACATCCCCTAGACTTTGGGCAGATTAAAGGGGTCGAACACCATATCCCCACTGGTGAGCATCCCCCTATCAAAGAGAGGTACAGGCCTATTCCCCCTGCACACTACCAATGTGCCAAGGACATGTTGAGGAACATGAAGGAGGCAGGGGTTATTAGGGACAGCTGTAGTCCCTGGGCCGCTCCGTTGGTACTGGTTAAGAAGAAGGATGGCACCATGCGAATGTGTGTGGATTACCGAAAAATTAACCAGATAACACATAAGGACGCTTACCCTCTGCCCCGCATTGAGGAATCTCTGGCTGCGCTGAGAACCGCTAATTACATTTCCACCCTTGACCTCACCAGTGGGTACTGGCAGGTGGCTGTGGCACCAGAAGACCGAGAGAAGACTGCATTTGCTACCCCCATGGGACTCTGTGAGTTTAATAGCATGCCGTTCGGGCTGTGCAATGCCCCTGGAACCTTCCAACGGCTGATGGAATGCTGTCTGGGGCATCTAAACTTTGAGACCGTCCTGCTGTACCTGGATGATGTGATTGTGTACTCCCAGACATATGAAGGCCACCTGGAGCACCTAGCCGAGGTGTTCGCGTCCCTTGCCAAATATGGGATGAAGTTGAAGCCCTCAAAGTGTCATCTGCTGAAACCCAAAGTGCAGTACCTAGGGCATGTGGTCGGTTCAGAGGCTGTCGCCCCTGACCCTGAGAAAATCACCGCCATTCAGGACTGGCCGAGGCCGACCACGGTGAAGGAGGTGAGGCAGTACCTGGGCCTGGTGGGGTTTTACCGTCGCTTCATCAAGGGGTACACGAAGATGGCTGCCCCCATGCAAGACCTCCTCGTGGGACAGACCAAAGGTGGTAGACCCCTAGGAGCCCCATTGGTGTGGGAGGAAAGGCATGAGGAATCCTTCCGTCAGCTGAGAGCGGCCCTGACCGGAGAAGAAATCCTAGCATACCCTGATTACAACCACCCCTTCATCCTTTACACCGATGCCAGCAATGTAGGATTGGGGGCAGTCCTATCCCAGGTTCAAGACGGAAAAGAAAAAGTGATTGCTTATGCTAGCCGAAGGCTTCGACCGACTGAGAGGAACCCCGAGAACTACAGCTCTTTCAAGCTTGAACTCCTGGCACTGGTGTGGGCTATCACCGAGCGGTTTCGCCATTACCTGGCAGCAGCTAAGTTTACCGCTTTCATGGATAATAACCCGCTGACCCACCTGGACACCGCCAAGCTGGGCGCATTGGAACAGCGGTGGGTGGCTAGGCTAGCCAACTACGATTTCACCATCAAGTACAGGGCCGGCCGTGCCAACGTTAATGCCGATGCACTCTCTCGGATGCCCCACTTGTTGGAAGAAGGGCCTGAGGATGACGACCTCGAAGAGATTGAGCTGCCCGCATTTCATCAACCACCGACTGAGAAGGTGCATGTCTATCAACAACGGGTAAACCTGGACCCGCTGCCCAGCCAGGAGTGGCAAGAAGCTCAGGACCAGGCACCCGCTGTTCGCTTAGTCAAGATCTTAGTGGAACAAGGCGCTGCTGGAATAGACCCTGCCGCCCCAGCTGAAGCCCAGCACCTGTGGCGAGAGCGGACCCGGCTGTATCTACACCAGGGGAAGTTGTACCGTGAGCTGATTAACCCGAAGACTCATGAGAAAATCCGCCAGTTGGTGATTCCCCAAGCTAACGTGCCCACCGTCCTACAAGCGTACCATGATGGTGCTGGACACTTCGGATGGAAGAAACTGGAAATGCTGTTAAGAGAGCAGTTCTATTGGAGTGGAATGCGGGAGTCTGTAGAGGCCTGGTGCCGAGAGTGTGGCCCTTGCACGCTGAGAAGGAAGGACGAGGCCAGCCAGAAGGCGCCCTTAAACCCGATCGTTACACATCAACCGCTGGAGCTGGTCGCCCTGGACCATGTAAAGCTCACCCCCAGCCGAAGTGGGTACACCTACGCTCTAACCATTGTAGACCACTATTCAAGGTTCATGGTGGTTGTCCCAGTGAAAGACCTAACTGGCCGTACCGCCGCTAGAGCGTTCCAGGCTTATTTCTACCGACCACATGGATACCCTGAGAAGGTGCTTACTGACCAAGGCCCGGCCTTTGAAGCGGAGGTGTTCCATGAATTTTGTCAGTTGTATGGCTGCAAGAAGATCCGGACCACGCCTTACCATGCCCAAACCAAAGGCATGTGTGAAAAGATGAACCACCTGGTCCTGGGCCTCCTCAAGACGTTGCCGCTAGAAGAGCGGAACCTGTGGCCGGAGAAGCTACCTGACTTGGTCGATATGTACAACAATATCCCTTCCAGCTCAACGAAATGCACCCCAGCATACCTGATGAGGGTTCGCCACGGCCGGCTACCGGTGGATCTGGATATGGGATTGGAAGCCCCAGAGGCACTCCCTTCGACAGCTGAATGGGACACTCGGCGGAGGGTGCAGTACCGACAGATTCAGGAATATGTTGAGAAGAACTTGAGTCGGAAACAACAGGAGCAGCGCTTCAATCAGAAGGCGTCTGCTGGCCCTTTCCAGCCTGGAGATGTAGTGCTGAAGCGAAAGAGGAGGACCCACAAGCTCGATGATCAATGGGAGCAAACCCCATATGTCATACAGCCACAGGATGGGAAGATGGGAAGGCCTACCAGATCAGTCGTGACCAAGGGGGCACTTTGGCCACGGTTTCCCGGGACCATCTAAAGAGGTGCCCACCAGCATTGAGGGCAGCGGCTGAAGTTCCGGTTCCTAAACCGGCGGAGAAGGAAAAAGAGGTAATCCACACCGTGATGGGTGACTTCCCAGCGGACTGGCCCACACAGAATGGCGCGGTGATTCTTCCAGTGATACGGTTCCCACAACCCGTGGATGAGGAAGTGATGGAAGTGGTCGACCATGAGCCAGTGCCCAGGGATGAACCTGTACCCAGCTCCCCTATGCCTCCGCCTGCCCCACACGATAGCAGGGAAGAGGAACTGATTGTCCCCTCTTCCCCACTGCCTGTCCCCACTGACACTGGACACCGGAGGTCCACTCGTCCCAACCTAGGTAGACCCCCACTTAGGTACAGGGAAACTGTTCTTTAAAAGGGGAAAAAGTGTGTGTGTGTTAAAAAAAAAAAAAAAAAGTACCGTTTACAAGAATGATAAGTGATTGATTACCGAGAAGATTCATCTGATTTGCTGCTTGATTGGAACCGGTCATTGCCGGCAACTGGTCCCCGTTGGGACCCCCCTTTTTCAAATAATACGTAGAAACTACTACGAACAGGCCCGAGAACTAGCAGGGCAACCACAAACTTGTGGCATGTAAATAATGTTGTTGTGGCTTTCACCGTTACCGCCTCCGGAGAGGCAGATTGGAGGAAGAGCCCGCAGTGGAGCAGGCTGGGGCCCAGCCACCACCGGAACCGGTGGCAATCCTCTGGGGGTTTCAGGGGTTCCCCATGGACGTGGGTCCCCTGAAAAGGACAGAACCCGCTCGGGCAACTTGTGCTGGACTGGAGTCAAGGGGTGCTGCCTGTTTGCTTAGGGGCAGCATCAGGGCCAGGTTGCTTGGGTGGGAGAGAGCGGAAGCCGTAACCGTTAAGTAAGAGTACCTCCCGATATGGAAAGATGTTATTTTACTTGTAATGTGTTACCGTTTTTCTATCTTTCAGTTGTGAAAATAAAACTGGTGATGGACGGGCAGCCCGCGGGCGGTCTGCATTTTACTAAGGGGGAATGTGGCGCCCTGGACAAGCCAGGGGCCACAGAGAACAACACCAACACACACCACACTCCCGGTCAGGCACACCGAAGTCAGACTAGAAACCCTTGTTGCCTTCCTCCAGGGGCTGATGTTCACACCAGGGGGTGGGCCAGGCGGTTGGCCCCGCCCACCGAGAAGTTCACAGTCCTGGGGGCGGGAAAAGCAGAGAGGAGAGTTCAGTTTTGGAGGTGAAAGTGAAAGGAAGGAAAGTGGCAGCTGAGCAGACCAAAGTTGGTCCGGGTGTGTGGCCCGGACGGATCAGCAAGGTTGGCAGACGGTGGTGACCGTCTGCAGGAGTGGCCTATTGGAGCCTACCGTAAAGACCGTGAAAGGGCGGTGGCCCGGCGGTACCAGACCGGTACGCAAAGAGAAGCCAGCACCATCTGGCAGGCGCTTACGGACCCCGGCAAGGCTAGGAGTCGCCGTGAATTTGCCAAATTCGTTAGCGAAGGGAACCTCCTGGGTTTCCCAGCAGCCAAGTCCCGACAGAAGGCAACAGTCCAACCGAGAGAGGGAAACACAGTCACCGCCAAGGCTAAAGTTCCCAGGGCTAGAGCCTGCGGGCAAAAGGGGCTCCTCCAGCCCATATCCAAGCTGGGAGCGGGTTACCGGTGGGAACCCATTGGAACCGTTTACAGTACATAGGTGCAGGGAAAGGCAGTCACCATCAACCTGCTGGGAGAAACAACACCGCAGCCGTCTGTGGGACCCGTCCATCCAGCCGAGTGTTTTACCGAGAACTGTGTCCTCATCATTGGCTGAGTGAGTACCACCGTGCCGTGTGGCACAGCGCTGCCCCCGCGACCCTGCACCTCACCAGGCCCTGTAACCCGCCTGTCATCCATCCCTACCCCATCACCGGGCCCCGGGACAACCAACCCCCTACCCACGGAGGGGAGAACTAACAACAAAGCTGCTCCCTGTCACCGCTCCCGGGATCCCCGTCTAGAGCAGCGGTGGTGTCACCAATATCACCACAACCGTGGGTGGTGTCTCGGACAATCACCAAATCCCGCACCATCCAAACAATCTCCCTTTTCACTCACGGGCAAGGAACGCCACTCGAGTCCCCGGGATCCGGCCCACCGCTCGAGCCACCACCGAGCAGCGGCAGCCGCAGCAGCAGCGGCCGGACCCGAGCAGTGGGAGAGCGCAGCGTCCCCTCCTCCGCCCGCGACAGGAAGAGCAGGGGTTTTGGTTTTTTTGGGGGGGGATGTACACACTACATCCAAAAAGTTTTTTACCCCCAGTAAGAGTCATTCAGAGACTTCAAGTGTCTCTCACTTGGGTGCCGGCTCCCATCAATCACTGAAGTGAGCTAGCGTTTTGTGTTCGATATTTCATGAACGCCACATCCAAGCTTCCACCTGTGCCTGCTATGTACTGTGTAATGACCGTGTCTGACCATACAGGGATATGGCCTGATCATATGTCACACAGTGACTACCAGGGTTCCGCCAAGGAACCCATAACGAGCGCCGCAACACACAGGGTACACGTTACAACAGTGAACCCTTGCGCGAAAGAAAGGGGTGCAGGGTCATCTCCTAAACTCACCTGAGACCGATTCCTGCACTCCCTAACATCCTTATATGGGTTCTTTCATTCTGTCGCCGATCATGTGCCTTTCCCTGTCTTTCCCTGAACTCAGCCCTGTATAGTGCGTAGGGCAGCGGAAATGCAAGTCCCGCTCTAGGTTAAAGACACAGAGAGGATTAGACAGACAGGGATAACAGGAATCCTTCAAAGCACTCCAAACAACAAGAGGTAATTATGAGAAACGGACCAGAGGGGAAAAATTAAGGAGGATCAAGGAAGGGAAAACAACACAACATTCGCTCAGCAAGGGTTCTCTGAATTGCTTCCTGGTCCTCAGCTCAAAGGTTCCCTCTAGAGGCAAGTATAGCAGAAACTGTCACCAGCGGTTACCTGTACTAGGAGTCTTTATAGCAGAGCTAATTAGCAATAGATAACAGCTGACCATTGCTTACACTCACAGTTTCAGGAGACCAGAAGATCTACAGTACTTAATCCTAGCAGTGCTTACAGTGATTACTGTGAGGTAAAACATTTCGCTGTTTAAAAACAATATTTTATGCTTTTTGTTTGTCCTTTGCACATTCCTAAACTTTACATTGCTCGCTATGTCATTTTCACAAATGAGCCAGGAATCAGGGTGATGTATACTATTTGCCAGAATTCCTGCATTTACTGACAGCTTGTATAAAGTGTGGGAACCTGGCCTGGAAACTATGAAACAAATATCCTTTTCCTGTGGAACAATAGTGATTCAAGGCCGGGTGACTTCCTGGAAGTCCAGCATTAAACAGGTGCACCTGGAGCTGAGCCAGCGTCATACTCTAGCTGTCGTTTTTCTATAGACTTTTATGTAAACTGCGGCTGTAATCAGACTTATCATTGTAACTATTTTTAAATCATGCATTGAATGGTAAAAAAATAAACAGTGATAAGAGCATGAAAAAAAAGTGAAATGCATACACTAAGGCTAAGTTCACACTTGCGTTGTTTTGCATCTGTCACAATCAGTTGTCTGACCGATGCAACGGATGCGTTGCAGTAGTGGCACAACTGATGTGACTGATGCTGCAAAAAAAGATTGCTGGTTTTTTTTTACTGTTCTACCGGATGCTGGCTTGTGTGAACGATCAGCTCATCGACCAGCTTTTGTGAACGATGATCGTTCACAAAAGCCGGCCACCGGGCGATAAGCTGATCCTTCACAAAAGCCGGCTGATCAGCTGATCATTCACAAAAGCCGCCCGCCGGTCCATCAGCTGATCGGTCCGGCCGCTGGAAATGGAACTGAATTTACAGTGGATCATGGTTTTTTACTGTGCACATACTCACAGTAAAAAAAAAACATCCGCCGCACACAAAAAACGTTACATGCAGCGTTGCTCCTACCTGACGGTCAGTCAGTAAATGACTAATCCATCATGCGGCGGATGCAATGCAGGGCCATCAGTCACAATCCATCGCTAATAGAAGTCTATGGGGAAAAAAACTGATTCTTGCAAAATATTTTGATTGATACCGTAATTCCTCAAGGTGACGGCTTGTGACTGATGCAAAACAATGGAAGTGTGAACTTAGCATTATTAAATCTATGCATATTTGTTAGCACATGAAGAATGCTGTTTAGTGATGAGCAATCGCTCCATGCTCGACTGCTCGGAACTCGAATTGAGTAGGTCGGATGGGCTCGATTTGAGTAACGAGTATAATGGAAGTCAATGGGAAACTCAAGCATTTTTCTGGAAGCCCATAACATGAGGGCCAGGGATGATCTCTCTCTTTCTCTGATGGAATCCCAATACATGTTTATTTATCCAGCTTTTTGGATTCATATTAACTAAAGAGGTTGCCCACTACTGTTATATTGATGGTCATTAATGTCTGGTTGGTAATAGAACAACACCCGGAACTCCCGCCAATCAGCTGTTCTCGGTGTTGGCACCCAGAACTGCTCAGTTAGCGAGCTGCATATGTGATGCCCTGGCCTATCAGGTCATCACAGGGTATTGTGCAATCTGCCCTTCTGCACAGTATCCACCCTCCTTGGTTACGGATCCAGGTCCTTTTGGTGTTGCTAACAGCTTGGACAGTCAAAATCCTAGGAACACTTTACACCAAACCCACCAGACACACCATTGGGGGCCTGGAGGGAATAGGGCCACCCAAAATGGGGGGTTGGTAGGGTGAAGTGAGGTGAAATGAAACAGGAGTGGAAGGAGAAGGAGGTGGAAAGTGACTCTCTGGGAGAGAGAGGTCACTGGTCCGGAGCAGGGCTCCTGGAGTTACTAGGTGGCAGATGTTAGTCTGGGCCTGGTAGTAGCGGGAACCCCGGTCGCATGGGATCGCGTCAAGGGGCACAGACTGCTGGCGGCCTTGAGCCATCACCGGGCAGGGGCCAGGGCACGACGGAATACGTGGACCCTAGGCCGGGAAGTAGCTTTATGCATCCCGGTAATTTACCTGACAGGGGTGAAGACTTCAAGATTCATCCCCAACCTGCTCCAAAATCGGGGTACTAGCGCACCGATGGGATAGGACTTTCCCAAATACAGTCCAAAGAAATCCTACGCATGAACCCTGGGAGCAAGCTCACTCCGTTAGCCATACGGTTCAGCGGGACCCGACAAATTTAAAACTCGAGGGTCCATTTAGAGAGAAGGTGCCACGGAAAGGGTCACAGGCTAACAGCAACACCAAGGACACGGATCCCAGCGTGCTCCCTCCAAGCTGCAGTGGTGCTCAGAACTCTGGTTTACAAGCTGTCGGTGTCATTATTCCAGGACTGAGTGAGTACACTGAAAAAGCCCTTTTCCACTACCCAACGGCACCCCAAACGCCATCATCCCAACGGGCCCTGGGGCACAAACCACCTAAACATCCTGCTGCTTCACCACCAACAGCAGCGGTGGTCTCTCACATTACCACACACCGTGGGTGGCGTCATGAACTTTCAACTCCCCCCTGTAAATATCATCCCCCCCTCTTTACTTCTGAGTGGCCGCGCGACCCCCCCGGGTCCGGAGACCCCTCGAGCCACCACGGATCCGGATCCAAGCAGCCTGGCTGCTGGCACGGGGGCAGCACACCTCAGATTTCTTGGCGTCACAAACAGGATACGAGCAGGACCCACTTACCTGGGTGACGTGCGCCTTGAAAGCCGAAGACTGCAGCTCCAAGGTCCTTTTCCCGCCAATTCCGCCATTGTCCGCCATCTTTTCGCGCCAAAAAGCTGTCTTCATCGGAAAAACGCGCAAAGCCTAAGCTACGCCCCTCGTTTTCCTGAAGATGCCAGAACCGGAAGTTCCCAGAGGGCCACGGTTAGCGAGAGAGTGCTGCGAAAATATCGAGGGGGCACGCAGAGATGTTGGCTCCGGATGATGGGAATGCGGCGGTGCTCCCTCAGCCCAACCAAGGTAACGCCGAAGCATCGGGCGCCGCTGGAGCGGTAGCGCCTGGACCAGAGGCGGTTGTCCCTATCATGTCCATAACGCTGCCATATGTTCCGGGCACAGCCTGGCTTCCACAGTATGACGCCAAATCAGATGCGCTACAGGGATTTAAGAGGAAAATGTGTAACGTTCTGGACATGTATGCCTTGAATGGGCGGCAGCAGGCATCGGTGGTGCTGGGGCAGCTGACCGGTGCTGCCGAGCTAGAAGTGGAGACGTGGACTGAAGCAGACCAGACATCAGTGACCGCCATTTTCAGGAGACTGGGAGCTGCCTTTGAAACCCGCACCAAAGCGGAGCTGAGAATGAGGTTCTACAGCTGCAAGCAACGGCCCCAGGACAGCATCTGAGACTACGCCTTGAAATTGCAAGCAGCTTTGCGGACCCTGAGACTGACCAACGATATCGGAGAGCCGGAGGGGAACAAGATGCTGGTAGAGCAGTTCCTGCAAGGCCTTGGGTCAGTGTAAGACCGCAAGCAGCTCCGGCTGTGGACCTTGGAATATCCTGATTTGGACTTTGCTACCCTGAAAGAGCGGGCAATCAAAGCCCTACAGCCCCCAGAGGCTCCTGATTCTCCACTCCCGGCTTGGCAGGCTGATGCCTCTCCAGCGCAAGTGAAGCCCTCTGTCCTGGCTCTGCCTACAACAGTCCTCTTAACAGCAACTGGGAGCGGAGTACCCGATCTAGCTACCCAAGTGCAACAACTAACTAAGGACGTCTCCCAAATTTTGGAGGCCATGCAGCTGAAGTCCAAGACCACCCCGTCGAGAGAGATCCAGCTAGCGGATTGCCCAGAGGACATCCCCTGGATAAGAAAGCGGACCTCAGCGTACAGAAGATGAGGCGGTGACCGATATGATCCACCTGTGTATTATAAGTGTAACAAGACCAGCCACTACGCACAAAGCTGTCTTTTAAGCGGGCAGCCCCTGGGGCCAAGGGCCAATCCTCAGGAATAAATTGCCAAGGCCCCGCAGACTGGAGAGAGCGGTACATAGGGGGAAGGCCCATCATCTCCATCACCCTGGATAGGATCCCTACTTCTGCACTTCTTGATACCGGCTCCCAGGTAACTACTATCTCCTATGTACTCTATAAGAAGTTTTGGCTTGATGATGACTTGATGCCCCGGACGACAGTTTGACCATCTATGCTGTCAACGGATTACCTGTGACTCAAATTGTCTTCAAGAAGGTAACCATAAAGGTGGGCCGAGTAGAATTAGTCAGACAAGGCTTAATAGTAGTACAAAATGACCCTAGTGATCGGAACCCGAAGATCATTTTAGGAAGAAATGTCATAGAGAATTGCATGGGTGAAGTGTTGTTTTTGCTTCAACAGCTGTCTGAGACTGCAGGAGTAGGGCGACAGAGGGCCCTGCAACGTGAAATTCGAGCTCTCCTGCAGCGGCAACAGGTAAATCTCTCTGGAGGCGAGATAGATGGTGTACGGGTAATGGATGCAGCCCCCCTAGTAGTGCCCCCACAAAGTGAAATGCTGATATGGTGCAGGGCAGCTATAGGCTCCAAGGGACAGGGTTACCAGGGAGTGGTAGAACCCCTACACTCAGAACATTGGCCCACTGTGTTCATGGCCAGGGGAGTAGTTGATGACCAGAAGGGGAGAATGCCTGTATGAGTGCTAAACTGTGGGGAGGAGGAAGTCACGTTGCCCCGATATGACACCATAGCCAAACTGTTTACAGTAAATGCAGACGACATCCATGCAACAAGGTCTCCATATGAGCAGAGCCAACACCCCAGTGCTGATTCCCAGGGCCCAGTAGAGAAGTAGTGTCAGGAGCTACATGTCGGCACCGACTCTACACCCACACATCATAAACAAGGGGTTTACAGGGTGGTCAGGGAATATGAACAAGTTTTTAGCAAGCACCCACTGGATTTTGGGCTCATAAAGGGGGTACAACACCACATACCCACTGGCACACACCCACCCATCAAGGAAAGGTACAGGCCCATACCACCTGCTCACTATCAATGTGCCAAAGACATGTTCAGAAGCATGAAAAAAGCCGGAGTGATCCGCGATAGTTGCAGCCCCTGGGCTGCCCCACTGGTACTGGTAAAGAAGAAAGATGGAACCATGAGCATGTGCGTAGATTACCGAGAGATCAACAAGATCACCCATAAGGACGCCTACCCTCTGCCCCGCATTGAGGAGCCGTTAGCCTCTTACTTTTCTACCCTTGCCCTTACCAGCGGGTATTGGCAGGTTGCAGTTGCCGAGGAAGATCGGAAGAAGACCGCCTTCGCCACCCCAATGGGTCTATGTGAGTTTAATAGTATGCCATTGGGGCTGTGCAATGCACCCAGGACGTTCCAGAGGTTAATGGAGTGCTGTTTGGGCCATTGTAACTTCGAAATGTCGTCCAAATACAGCAAGATGGTTATCGTTTATTCCAAAACCTATGAAGCCCACCTGGAGCACCTGGCTGAGGTGTTCGATGCTCTGTCCAAGTATGGAATGAAGCTCAAGCCGTCTGAGGCTAGGGACCCACTTTGCGTCTCCCAAAACACACTTCAAAACACTAATTGAAGTTGCCTAATGAATTATTCATATTTGTGTTTTTGCCCAAAGTTGCTTTCATAACGTATGCGTTTCTGTTGCGTTTCCGTCGCGTTTGCGATGCTTTTCTATTACGGTTTTAATTTAGCCAATGTCCGTTTCCATTACGTTGTCAAATGTGGGTTTTTGCGATCTTTGTGTAACAATAAAGTTGCTTGTTTTGGCTTGGTGATTTAAATAAAAAAAAAGTGAAAAAAAAAAAGTTAAATAGCGATCTACTGATGTCATTTCCTATTAGCAGTCTTTTGGTTGTTAACCAATTTCTGGGTGATCGTTCAAAATCATGTCAGAAGTGAGAGCCACAATACGCTTACGCAGAAGCCAAAGGCATCGGCTATTCTTGATGCTGATGATGCTACATCGGAGGCGAACATTACAGGTATTTTTTAATTTGCCAAAATTCATTTTTTTTAATTATACTATTTTAAAATGTATTATGTTGTATTATTCTTTTGTTTTAATTTTTTTAAATTTTTCACAGCAAATTCAACCATCAACCAGAATGTGGATACATCCCTTACTTTTTGAAAGGGAACAAAAAGGACACTTTATTAATTTATATGGAGATTTAAGAATGTAAGTTTTTTAATTTTTTTAAATATTTTTTAAAACAAATGTCATGGTACCCATGGTTAAAATCATAATTTCCGTTGTTTCATTTGTAGAACATATATACATTTGACTAGTATGCTATTTTTTTTCTTTTTTTTTTTGTTAATAACATTTTTAACATTTTAATAAGGTATGAGGAGAAATTCATAGCTTTTTGCCGTTTGCCCATTAATGGATTTGATTATTTATTGACGCTGGTGCGATCCCATATTACTCACGCCAATACTTTCATGAGGCAAGCAATATCTGCTGAAGAACGACTTCTTGTTACGTTAAGGTATTGTTATATTTTCTAATCTTTTTTAAATAGTTTGTCAAAATCTTGTAGTGTTATTTTCAAATGTAGTAAATTAAATTAAATAATAACAATGTAATAGTGTTTTGGTTTTTTTTTAAATTTTAATTTTTAAAATATTTCAAAATAACAATAAATTAAAAATTAATTTTTCAACTCATCAAAACAGATTTCTAGCTACCGGGGAAAGCTATGCTTCTCTACATTTGCAATTCAGGCTGGGTAAGACGACATTCACCAAAATCATTAAAGAAACCTGTGACGCAATATGGATATGCTTATCACCAATTGAAATGCCAGTCCCAACTATGAATACATGGATGGATGTTGCTACAAACTTTGATAGAGTTGCCAACTTTCCCAATTGCCTAGGGGCTATAGATGGGAAGCATATTCGCATCCAGCAGCCACCCCAATCAGGTTCTTCATTTTTTAATTCTAAGAAGTTTTTCTCTATAGTTTTAATAGCTATTTATGATGCAAATTATAAGCTCATAGCCATTGATGTCGGGGCTTTGGGCAGTACGGGAGACTCCAGAATTTTACAGAACTCTGAATTCTGGAAACAAATTATAAACAACTCAGTGAGTTTACGAGAACCCAAAGCATTACCTGGATTACAACAACCATCCCCTTTGTTTTTGTGGTCGATGAGGCTTTTCCCCTTTTTCCTAATTTATTGCGTCCCTATCCAAGAAGGAATTTGGATGTGTCAAAAAGAATTTTTAATTATCGTTTAAGTCGTGCTCGCCGTTATGTTGAATGTTCTTTTGGAATTATGAGTAGCCAGTGGCGGGTATTGCACACAACCATGAAAATTGATGTAAACACTGTAGATAAAGTAGTTAAAACCTGTTGTGTCCTTCATAATTTTTTACCTAATTATAGGACAGAAATTGTAGATGGCCAGCAGCCAAATACATTTTTGCCATTTATCGCTGTTTCTGGCCGACCCAATTTGTCTGGTGTAGAAATCAGAGATAAATTTAAAAATTACTTTAATCTGTAGGCTCAATACTATGGCAAGGCTCTTCTGTTGGTGTTGTTTAGTTTTTTGTGATGCTTGTTAATTTTTTATATTTTGGCTAACTTTGGTTTGGTTTATATTTTCATAAAATAAAAATGTTTCGTTTCACGTTCAAATTTTATTTGTTAACCAAAAAAAATACATTTTCGTATGTTAATTGCAACAAAGTTAATGAACAGAATTATCTTTGTTTTTTAATTTCATTGTGTTTTTAAAAAAAAAAACAAAAAAAAACACCGTTTAACTTTGGTGGTAATATTGATAATCAAGATGCATTAAAATCAAATTATACAGACTAGATGTCTGATGGTTTTTTATCAAAAAATAAATGTTATAACAGAACTATGATACTAATTTGATGAAAACAGTTCATTAGTAAAATATCCAGAAATATTATCATTTGGTCGCATTCTACTATTTTGGGCGTTGGAATAATTATTCTGAATGTTAGAACCATATTCAGTGCTTATTTTGGGCTGGTAAGGATGTACAACACTTTGTTGAATTATGTGTTGTGGGATATTATTGTATATTGTTGGTTTAGGATATTGAGATTGAACACTACTTGGAATCACCTGTGGATGGTTTTCTCTTTGTTTTTCAACAAAACCCTGGCCACAAAGCTGGATTAATGGAATATCATCCTCAAAATTTTCTAATAGACCACAAATAGCAGTCATACATGCTGACTGTTTTTTTGGATTTTTTAGATTTCTTATGCGACTGGCCATACTCATAGCCTAATTATCGTAATATATTCTAAAGTACCTGCAGGCAAATGGCAGCGCTTAACCCTGAAAAAAACCTGCTATATTCTTGCAGCTTGGTTCTATTGGCAAAGACACCCCTTTACTTAGCCAGGTTTTAATAAATTATATAAGGGATTTTATACAAAAAATCCACAAAGAACCAGCGCTAGATGGGTTTTTTTATATATAATTTTATTAAAGAAAATATTGCTATCCTTGTTCCAAGGCAGGGTATTTACTAGTACACAATACACTAAAAAATTTTCTTAGAACCACATATACCAGAAAAAACACAATATAAATAAGTCAGAATTGAAAATACAAATAAAAATAAAGATAAAAATAAAAATATTAATAATAATAAAAATATGAAAGATAAATCAAAAACCACACAAAGGGTTTTGGTATAAACCCGTTTCCTCAGAGGTGATCCGATATTCACAATAATTAATTTCTAACTCAGCTATCGTAATGCCCCGGCCGGTGGCATATACTTGATTTAGTAAAATATTGTGACTGATAGCATATAGGTGTACCACACCACCTCTGACTAATTTGCAAGCCTATTTTGCACACATCAAGCTTTGCACAAAATGTTGTAGAAATCAGAAACCCTCAATCCCCAATGTGATGTCAGTGGGATTTGCCAGCAGATTTTGATCTGTAGTAATATAGACCTGATTCCTCCGTTAGATAAACTGAAGTTGTTGTCAATGCAGGATTAACTTGTTAAATTTTCCAAGCACCTACTTGGAAGCATGTGGTCGTGAACAATACAGGTTGTGGAGGAGATGTCAGGTTACCACAAACCCCTTAGTTAGAGTCTCTAGACCACTTTACGGTGCCACAACTAAGCGGTCCCGTATTGTCCCAGTTCCCCAGCAGCTAGGTACAGTCGCTGGAAGCACCGATTATTTGCTGCAAATATAATGTGTGATCAGCAGTTTTACTCAACCTCTCCAGCGGGCAGTCCGATCTGTGTCCAGTGTGAGCTGATTGTGTCCACACACCGAGGGAGTTTACTTGGCAAGCTGTCACTACACAGGTAAAGCAGACAGTGCAAGATTCCAATCCAGTCCACTTCCAATGTGAACAATGAGTAGCCGTAGAGGGCACCACTGGAGGATGGTTGCAAGCAAGAATAACAGCGGTAACTTCTCAACCTTTTCAGCAGACAGTCCGGACCGTGTTCTTTAGAGGCTGACTAGTGCTGCACAAGGGAGAGGTTGTTTGACAGAGTATCACCACACAGGTGGAGTAGGCAAAAGCAGAGTCTTAATCCGACGCGCGTTTCGGGGGCATGCACCGGCCCCCTTCCTCAAGGATGACTGGGCTATTGCCTAGGGCGCTATTTATGCGCATATTAAATTACTTAAAAAAAAAAAAAACAAAAAAAAAATCTATTTTAAGAGAACATCATAAATGGTATAAATTTGCTATAATAAGTTTCTTATATTCAAAGACACTCTTGGACCAGTGATACACTAATTTTAGGGTGTGTTACATATATACATATTTATCCATATCCATTACATCCATATATGGTCATATACTCTTTTTTTTTTTTTTTTTTTTCCTCTCCCTTTTTCTTTCTTTTTTTTTTTTTTTTTTTTTTTTCTCCTTTCTTTTCTTTCTTTTCTCCTTCTTTTTTCCCCTTCCTCTTTCCTTCTCCTTTCCTTTCTCTTTCCTTTGTATCAATACCAGTATCTTTAATTCTTCTGCCTATTTTTATATATAAAACTATAAATTAATTAAAAGCAAACAGTTCAATGTCATTATTGAGTCCATATGGTTTTAAAGTATTCAATTCAAAAATCCATTGGCTCTCTGCTCGTGACATTTTTTTAATAATACGCCCGGCAGACAAGGGAGGGGGCATAGTCGTGATGGACATGGGTGACTATGAGAAAGAATCAGCTCGCCTATTAGGGGATAGGTCAACGTATGCTATGTTGACCTCTGACCCTACAAATACCTATATAGAGGAACTTAATTCCCTAGTCAAGAGAGGTCTTGACAGGGGAATTTTAAACAAAAATGAAGCATCTTACATTAGGAACCAGACCCCCAGACTAGCTGTCTTCTACCATGTACCTAAAATTCACAAGACAATGCAAAACCCCCCAGGACGCCCTATTATATCGGGTATTGGCTGTCTGACAGCCAACCTATCAAGGTATATAGATATTCATCTTCAAAAGTGCGTTCCACTATTACCTGCCTTTTTGAAAGATAGCACCCAAGTGTTGCAGCTCTTACAAGAAGTAAAATGGGAGCAAAATTATATTTTGGGGTCCATTGACGTCACCTCACTGTATACCTCTATTGAGCATCTAAAGGGCTGCGAAGCCTCAAAACATTTTCTAACCAAGTCCGGATTATTTCCCCAAATGCAGATTGACTACTTGGAGGAATGTATTTTGTTTATATTAAATCATAATTATTTTCGATATGGGGTCCAATACTTTTTGCAAAAGTGGGGGACAGCCATGGGGACCAGGTTCGCCCCAAGCTACGCCAACCTCTATATGGGGAGGTGGGAGGAAGACACCATATACCCTGGGGGCGTGCTTCGGGAGAACCTGGTCCTCTGGCGTCGCTTCATTGATGATGTCCTTTTCATTTGGTCAGGTGACAGTCAGTCACTTCATGAGTTCTTGGCAGGTCTAAACGTAAATGAGTATCACCTTAAGTTCACCCATACAGTGAGTGCCACAATGATTAATTTTCTTGATCTAAATATTTTTATTGAAAATGGTCAGATTTTAACTAAAACCTACCATAAACCTACTGATACAAATAGTTATATATCATTGAGGAGTTGCCATCTTCCAAGTTGGCTCTTAAATGTTCCAAAAAGCCAATATATCAGAGCATACAGAAACTGTAGTAAACAAGAAGATTTTGAGATGGAAGCGGGTGCACTAACAAAGAAATTTGTCCAGAAAGGATATAGGGGGGAGTTTCTGAAGGATGCGTATGCACAGACGAAATTGATAGAAAGAAAAAATTTACTTCAAAGTAAACAAGTCGCACCCATCTCCCCTAAATCCAATGATTTTAATATCCCCATAATTCTCCAATACACTGCACAAGTAAGAATCTTTAAAAACATTGTTAAAAAGTATTGGAACCTCTTGAAAGAGGACAAAATAATAGGGGAATTTCTGCCCACTAATCCAAAATTTATATATAGAAAGGCCAACAACATTGGCAATTTAGTGGCACCCACTATACGTAATTTTACAGTACCCAAAAAAATAGGAATGTTAGACTTGAAAGGCTATTTTCCATGCAAAAGGTGTATAGTGTGTAAAAACACAAAGAATATCACACGAAAATCCTTTGTACAGGGACAGTCAGAAATTATGATTAAAGAATTCATCACATGTCAATCAAAGGGAGTTGTATATTGCATTCAATGTCCTTGTCAGAAAAAATACATTGGGAGAACTATTAGACCCCTATGGAAAAGGGTGGGTGAACACATTCGAAATGTTAAAAATAAATGTACTAAACACCCCCTATCCAGACATTATGCGTTAAAACATGGAGGGTCTTTTAAGGGATCCGAAGTATGGGGTGTGCAAAAAATAACAAAGGACTGGAGGGGTGGCGATTTTATTAAAAAAATGTCACGAGCAGAGAGCCAATGGATTTTTGAATTGAATACTTTAAAACCATATGGACTCAATAATGACATTGAACTGTTTGCTTTTAATTAATTTATAGTTTTATATATAAAAATAGGCAGAAGAATTAAAGATACTGGTATTGATACAAAGGAAAGAGAAAGGAAAGGAGAAGGAAAGAGGAAGGGGAAAAAAGAAGGAGAAAAGAAAGAAAAGAAAGGAGAAAAAAAAAAAAAAAAAAGAAAGAAAAAGGGAGAGGAAAAAAAAAAAAAAAAAAAAAAAAAAAAAAAAAAAGAAAGAAAAAGGGAGAGGAAAAAAAAAAAAAAAAAAAAGAGTATATGACCATATATGGATGTAATGGATATGGATAAATATGTATATATGTAACACACCCTAAAATTAGTGTATCACTGGTCCAAGAGTGTCTTTGAATATAAGAAACTTATTATAGCAAATTTATACCATTTATGATGTTCTCTTAAAATAGATTTTTTTTTGTTTTTTTTTGTTTTTTTTTTTTTTAAGTAATTTAATATGCGCATAAATAGCGCCCTAGGCAATAGCCCAGTCATCCTTGAGGAAGGGGGCCGGTGCATGCCCCCGAAACGCGCGTCGGATTAAGACTCTGCTTTTGCCTACTCCACCTGTGTGGTGATACTCTGTCAAACAACCTCTCCCTTGTGCAGCACTAGTCAGCCTCTAAAGAACACGGTCCGGACTGTCTGCTGAAAAGGTTGAGAAGTTACCGCTGTTATTCTTGCTTGCAACCATCCTCCAGTGGTGCCCTCTACGGCTACTCATTGTTCACATTGGAAGTGGACTGGATTGGAATCTTGCACTGTCTGCTTTACCTGTGTAGTGACAGCTTGCCAAGTAAACTCCCTCGGTGTGTGGACACAATCAGCTCACACTGGACACAGATCGGACTGCCCGCTGGAGAGGTTGAGTAAAACTGCTGATCACACATTATATTTGCAGCAAATAATCGGTGCTTCCAGCGACTGTACCTAGCTGCTGGGGAACTGGGACAATACGGGACCGCTTAGTTGTGGCACCGTAAAGTGGTCTAGAGACTCTAACTAAGGGGTTTGTGGTAACCTGACATCTCCTCCACAACCTGTATTGTTCACGACCACATGCTTCCAAGTAGGTGCTTGGAAAATTTAACAAGTTAATCCTGCATTGACAACAACTTCAGTTTATCTAACGGAGGAATCAGGTCTATATTACTACAGATCAAAATCTGCTGGCAAATCCCACTGACATCACATTGGGGATTGAGGGTTTCTGATTTCTACAACATTTTGTGCAAAGCTTGATGTGTGCAAAATAGGCTTGCAAATTAGTCAGAGGTGGTGTGGTACACCTATATGCTATCAGTCACAATATTTTACTAAATCAAGTATATGCCACCGGCCGGGGCATTACGATAGCTGAGTTAGAAATTAATTATTGTGAATATCGGATCACCTCTGAGGAAACGGGTTTATACCAAAACCCTTTGTGTGGTTTTTGATTTATCTTTCATATTTTTATTATTATTAATATTTTTATTTTTATCTTTATTTTTATTTGTATTTTCAATTCTGACTTATTTATATTGTGTTTTTTCTGGTATATGTGGTTCTAAGAAAATTTTTTAGTGTATTGTGTACTAGTAAATACCCTGCCTTGGAACAAGGATAGCAATATTTTCTTTAATAAAATTATATATAAAAAAACCCATCTAGCGCTGGTTCTTTGTGGATTTTTTGTATAAAATCCCTTATATAATTTATTAAAACCTGGCTAAGTAAAGGGGTGTCTTTGCCAATAGAACCAAGCTGCAAGAATATAGCAGGTTTTTTTCAGGGTTAAGCGCTGCCATTTGCCTGCAGGTACTTTAGAATATATTTCATTAACCCCTTGTGGCTAGCTGCTAACCCACAACACGTGCTATCCTTGTCCAGGCTTTGTTGTATATACTCCCGCGTAGGTCAAAATGGGGGATTTGTGGGAAAACCGCAAAGACAGGATTTTTAAAGTGCAAAGGTTTTTTGGTTATGCGGAAAAGCCACAATCAAACACTGTTAATGGTCCGGATATTTCTATAATTAAAAAGAAACTTAGGGAATTAGAACAACTACTTTTAAAAGAGATGAGAGATTTATGGGAAGTAGCTACTCTTGAAAGGTATCTGGAAGCCGATATTATACCTAAAGGATTACTGGTTAGTAAAGCCCTATCAGGAGATATAGGAGATCGCCAAACCCTTTTAGAATGGGATGAACTTTTTAAAGATTTTTCTAGACAGGCAGTCCAATTCATTATTGATAAAAGAAAAAAACAACTTATACTAAATAAAAGTCGAATTCTTCAACTATTTGATGAAATAAAACCCCATAAAAATAATTACGAAATATCTAATCTGTCTAAAAATATATTAAAACGGATACAAAACAAAGAAAAAGAAATTATTGAGAAAAAAGAAAGAAAATATGGGAGAGACTTGGGCTTATCCGCTCTGTCGGGTAGGAGAAGTTCCACCATGCCCCAGACTCATTTGGATAAATCAAGTAGATATGATGGAAGGGATCCATTAGAACTTAACCAATTTGAAGTCATAGATCAAATTGAATGCACCCCTGATGCAGGATCCATGGAAGAGGAAGAAGTTTTTTCCGTATATGAAACTTCCATGGAACAACTAACCCAAAATTTGTTATTAGATTCTGCTAGTACACCGAATTTGGCAAACACCCCCCAAACAAACACGGGTTTGCATGAACAAGCAATAGGTGGTAGAAGTTCAAACGACACTCCCATTTTGGAAGTACCTATAGACCCTGGGAGTAGTATGAATGAACCCTCCACGTCTTTAAGAGGTAGGTCTATTTTGCCAGAAACTAACAATAATAATACGCCTGTCAACTCAAGAATTAAACCTACACAATCTCGACCCCAGAGATTTAATAGGAGATATGTTAGTATTAATCCTGGACGCCCCAAATCAACACGGAACACTACCACCCTGGATTTTTTCAGGGTAGGAAAAAGGAATACAAAAGAGGGTGTAGGGGAGGGAAACGCACCAAAAAGAAAATAAATAGTCCACTAGAAGAGAATCAACAATCACAAAAAATCTTTAATCTCAGTCATCATCAATTAACCATTAATGAAACCTCTTTATTACGAAAAGGGCTAAAATTTGCACCCTCTGTGGGCCTCAACAGGTTCCAAGCTTTCATTGGGGTGAAACAATTCATGAGAAAACTGGCCCTAAAAAAACATTTTTTGAAAAACCCTGTGGTCAAAAATATGACGAACCCGATAGATTCGACTAATGTAACTAATCAAACTACTGACCTTAAATGTCAGTCTAACTTTCACCCAATAAATGAATATTCGGACTCTTTTTTCACTTTTCAAAAATGTGTAGTGAACGACATTAGACGGTTGAAAAACCCGACGCAATGTGGAAATCGGAAGAACAACTTAACAATGGGGGAAATAACAGCAATAAAAAACTTGCAAAAAAATGGGAATATAATAATACGCCCGGCAGACAAGGGAGGGGGCATAGTCGTGATGGACATGGGTGACTATGAGAAAGAATCAGCTCGCCTATTAGGGGATAGGTCAACGTATGCTATGTTGACCTCTGACCCTACAAATACCTATATAGAGGAACTTAATTCCCTAGTCAAGAGAGGTCTTGACAGGGGAATTTTAAACAAAAATGAAGCATCTTACATTAGGAACCAGACCCCCAGACTAGCTGTCTTCTACCATGTACCTAAAATTCACAAGACAATGCAAAACCCCCCAGGACGCCCTATTATATCGGGTATTGGCTGTCTGACAGCCAACCTATCAAGGTATATAGATATTCATCTTCAAAAGTGCGTTCCACTATTACCTGCCTTTTTGAAAGATAGCACCCAAGTGTTGCAGCTCTTACAAGAAGTAAAATGGGAGCAAAATTATATTTTGGGGTCCATTGACGTCACCTCACTGTATACCTCTATTGAGCATCTAAAGGGCTGCGAAGCCTCAAAACATTTTCTAACCAAGTCCGGATTATTTCCCCAAATGCAGATTGACTACTTGGAGGAATGTATTTTGTTTATATTAAATCATAATTATTTTCGATATGGGGTCCAATACTTTTTGCAAAAGTGGGGGACAGCCATGGGGACCAGGTTCGCCCCAAGCTACGCCAACCTCTATATGGGGAGGTGGGAGGAAGACACCATATACCCTGGGGGCGTGCTTCGGGAGAACCTGGTCCTCTGGCGTCGCTTCATTGATGATGTCCTTTTCATTTGGTCAGGTGACAGTCAGTCACTTCATGAGTTCTTGGCAGGTCTAAACGTAAATGAGTATCACCTTAAGTTCACCCATACAGTGAGTGCCACAATGATTAATTTTCTTGATCTAAATATTTTTATTGAAAATGGTCAGATTTTAACTAAAACCTACCATAAACCTACTGATACAAATAGTTATATATCATTGAGGAGTTGCCATCTTCCAAGTTGGCTCTTAAATGTTCCAAAAAGCCAATATATCAGAGCATACAGAAACTGTAGTAAACAAGAAGATTTTGAGATGGAAGCGGGTGCACTAACAAAGAAATTTGTCCAGAAAGGATATAGGGGGGAGTTTCTGAAGGATGCGTATGCACAGACGAAATTGATAGAAAGAAAAAATTTACTTCAAAGTAAACAAGTCGCACCCATCTCCCCTAAATCCAATGATTTTAATATCCCCATAATTCTCCAATACACTGCACAAGTAAGAATCTTTAAAAACATTGTTAAAAAGTATTGGAACCTCTTGAAAGAGGACAAAATAATAGGGGAATTTCTGCCCACTAATCCAAAATTTATATATAGAAAGGCCAACAACATTGGCAATTTAGTGGCACCCACTATACGTAATTTTACAGTACCCAAAAAAATAGGAATGTTAGACTTGAAAGGCTATTTTCCATGCAAAAGGTGTATAGTGTGTAAAAACACAAAGAATATCACACGAAAATCCTTTGTACAGGGACAGTCAGAAATTATGATTAAAGAATTCATCACATGTCAATCAAAGGGAGTTGTATATTGCATTCAATGTCCTTGTCAGAAAAAATACATTGGGAGAACTATTAGACCCCTATGGAAAAGGGTGGGTGAACACATTCGAAATGTTAAAAATAAATGTACTAAACACCCCCTATCCAGACATTATGCGTTAAAACATGGAGGGTCTTTTAAGGGATCCGAAGTATGGGGTGTGCAAAAAATAACAAAGGACTGGAGGGGTGGCGATTTTATTAAAAAAATGTCACGAGCAGAGAGCCAATGGATTTTTGAATTGAATACTTTAAAACCATATGGACTCAATAATGACATTGAACTGTTTGCTTTTAATTAATTTATAGTTTTATATATAAAAATAGGCAGAAGAATTAAAGATACTGGTATTGATACAAAGGAAAGAGAAAGGAAAGGAGAAGGAAAGAGGAAGGGGAAAAAAGAAGGAGAAAAGAAAGAAAAGAAAGGAGAAAAAAAAAAAAAAAAAAAAAAAAAAAGAAAGAAAAAGGGAGAGGAAAAAAAAAAAAAAAAAAAAGAGTATATGACCATATATGGATGTAATGGATATGGATAAATATGTATATATGTAACACACCCTAAAATTAGTGTATCACTGGTCCAAGAGTGTCTTTGAATATAAGAAACTTATTATAGCAAATTTATACCATTTATGATGTTCTCTTAAAATAGATTTTTTTTTTTGTTTTTTTTTTGTTTTTTTTTTTTAAGTAATTTAATATGCGCATAAATAGCGCCCTAGGCAATAGCCCAGTCATCCTTGAGGAAGGGGGCCGGTGCATGCCCCCGAAACGCGCGTCGGATTAAGACTCTGCTTTTGCCTACTCCACCTGTGTGGTGATACTCTGTCAAACAACCTCTCCCTTGTGCAGCACTAGTCAGCCTCTAAAGAACACGGTCCGGACTGTCTGCTGAAAAGGTTGAGAAGTTACCGCTGTTATTCTTGCTTGCAACCATCCTCCAGTGGTGCCCTCTACGGCTACTCATTGTTCACATTGGAAGTGGACTGGATTGGAATCTTGCACTGTCTGCTTTACCTGTGTAGTGACAGCTTGCCAAGTAAACTCCCTCGGTGTGTGGACACAATCAGCTCACACTGGACACAGATCGGACTGCCCGCTGGAGAGGTTGAGTAAAACTGCTGATCACACATTATATTTGCAGCAAATAATCGGTGCTTCCAGCGACTGTACCTAGCTGCTGGGGAACTGGGACAATACGGGACCGCTTAGTTGTGGCACCGTAAAGTGGTCTAGAGACTCTAACTAAGGGGTTTGTGGTAACCTGACATCTCCTCCACAACCTGTATTGTTCACGACCACATGCTTCCAAGTAGGTGCTTGGAAAATTTAACAAGTTAATCCTGCATTGACAACAACTTCAGTTTATCTAACGGAGGAATCAGGTCTATATTACTACAGATCAAAATCTGCTGGCAAATCCCACTGACATCACATTGGGGATTGAGGGTTTCTGATTTCTACAACATTTTGTGCAAAGCTTGATGTGTGCAAAATAGGCTTGCAAATTAGTCAGAGGTGGTGTGGTACACCTATATGCTATCAGTCACAATATTTTACTAAATCAAGTATATGCCACCGGCCGGGGCATTACGATAGCTGAGTTAGAAATTAATTATTGTGAATATCGGATCACCTCTGAGGAAACGGGTTTATACCAAAACCCTTTGTGTGGTTTTTGATTTATCTTTCATATTTTTATTATTATTAATATTTTTATTTTTATCTTTATTTTTATTTGTATTTTCAATTCTGACTTATTTATATTGTGTTTTTTCTGGTATATGTGGTTCTAAGAAAATTTTTTAGTGTATTGTGTACTAGTAAATACCCTGCCTTGGAACAAGGATAGCAATATTTTCTTTAATAAAATTATATATAAAAAAACCCATCTAGCGCTGGTTCTTTGTGGATTTTTTGTATAAAATCCCTTATATAATTAATTATCGTAATAGTCATCCTCGGTAGTTGATTTCAATAATTGTATGGTCTGATTTGTAAGGTGATCTTGGGTAATATCATTTGATGTTTTTTTATTTTTACTTTTATTTTTGGGTTTCTGGTATGTTTTTGGTGTGGGTATTGAAGGCTCATCTGTAATGTTTACATTAGTTAATAAATCTTCCTGTGTTTCATTGATTTGATCCTCTAGTAAAATTGTTTCTTGGCTTCTGCATTGTTCTCCTGTTTGTTTTTGCGCAGTATTTTCATTTTCATTTTCTTTACTGATGTTTGCTTCCTGTGGTAGGATATTACCTTCAGTTCTGTTTTGGTGTATAATAAATTACAATTAGTTTAGTCAATAACTACTTTAAAAAATATAGTTATATAATACTTTAAAGTTACCAACAGATTAAATAAACTTACGGACGTAAAGACCTTCCTGCACTCAGAAATTTCAAATCAATATAATAAATAAAATTAGGCTTGACAGGTGATGATCCACTTTTGCCTGGGTCATATCGGATTTTCATAAATCTATCTCGCACCGATCTCCACCGTTTACGCACATCATTCTCTATTTTTTAAAAAGCATGGGAGATATTTAAAAAAAATAAATAAATTTTAAATTAATATTTGTTACAATTTAAAAAAAAAAATAAAGTTACAAATTTTAACTTAAAAAACATATTTAAGGTTATATTATAATTTTTAGAAAATATTTTCATAAAAAAAAACCAATTTTAGTTTGCAGAGATTGGTCAGCCTCATGCCACTGAGGGTATAGTTCCTTGCAAATAATCAGCTAGCAATCTGCTCTTTTGAGTTTCAACATGTAGTCTGGGGCGGTGGGGTCCCATAAGCAGGGCATTGATTCAACCTGTGAATATTTATTTGAAAATGTTGTATCTTCATTAATATTATCTTATGTGTATTTTAAAATATTTTGCATGTTAAAAACATTTAAAAAACTGTTTTTTAATAAATTAGAAAAACTGTCTTTAAAATATCTTTAATAGGAGGACAATTTAGACTTTTATGTATTTAAATTAAATTTAAATATAAAAAATAAATAAATAAACACTCACCAAACGTATTAATTTGGACACATCCAATTTTAATCGCTTATACTATGACATATTAACTTATGAAATGGAGTCCAGCAAAAAAACAGAAATGTTGAAGGCATAGGATCCTTCCTGGTCGCACCAACAATCTTTTTATATTGAAAAGGATGTGACGTTCATAACATCATAGGTGAGGTCACTTCCAGCTCATTTAAGGTTGCGTTTTGCTTTATAGGAATGCATGTGAGACGCATTCAAAAAGGCAGCAAAACGCATAAAAAAATATTTTCACTCGCGCAGATACGTTTTACATAGACTTCCATTATGACAAAACTGACCGAAAGAGGCAAAAACAATTGACATGTTGCTTCTTTGACCGCATGGTTTTTGCAACAAAATATGCAAATTCACAGATGCGTTTGAAAACGCAAAGTGGGGACGGAATTTTCCCAAATACGATTGAAATGGCTGGGAAATGAGAACGCACCAATTTTGGCACAAAAAAGGTGCTTCTCAATACGCACTGAATAAGCATCTAATATGCATGTCAAAACGCAAAGTGGGTCCCTAGCCTAAATGTCACTTGTTGAAACCGAAGACACAGTACTTGGGGCATGTGGTGAGTGCTGAAGGTGTGGCGCCGGATCCCGAAAAGATAACAGCCATTCAGAACTGGCCGCGGCCTACTACGATCACGAGTGCGGCAGTTCCTGGGCCTGATGGGGTACTACCGGAGGTTCGTGAAGGGGTACACCCAAATGGCCACCCCCTTACGGGACCTCCTGGTGGGTCAGACTACACACGGTAAGTCCTCGGGGCCTCCGTTCAAATGGGGCATGGAACAAGAAGATTCCTTCAAGAGAATGAAGTCTATCCTGGGAGAGAGAGGTCACCGGTCCGGAGCAGGGCTCCTGGAGTTACTAGGTGGCAGACGTTAGTCTGGGCCTGGTAGGAGCTGGAACTCCAGTCGCAGGGGATCGCGTCAAGGGGCACGGACTGCTGAGGAGGGCAGCCGGCGGCCTTGAGCCATCACGGGCAGGGGCCAGAGCATGACGGGATACGTGGACCCTAGGCCGGGAAGTAGCTTCATGCGTCCCGGTAATTTACCCGACGGGGGGTGAAGACTTCATGATTCATCCCCAACCTACTCCACAATCGGGGTATTAGCGCACCGATGGGATAGGACTTTCCCAAATACAGTCCAATGAAATTCTACGAGTGAACCCTGAGAGCAAGTGTCGCGGGCGGGGAGGAGGGTTGCAGCACACTACGCTCACCCCTTCTGCTCGGGTCCGGCAGTTGCTGCTCAGTGGTGGCTCGAGCTGTGGGCCGGATCCCGGGGGTTTCTCGAGCGGCACTCCTCGCCCGTGAGTGAAAGGGATTGGTTGGGTGTGGGGATTGTTTATTGTCCGTGACGCCACCCACGGTTGTGGTGATTTCACCACCGCTGCTCTATATGGGGATCCCGGGGATGGTGATGCGGAGCAGCCAGGTGTTGTGTTGCCCCTCCGTGGGTAGGGGTTGGTGATCCCGGGGCCCGGTGATGGCTTGGGAGGTGCAGGGCCTGGTGGGCGCAGGGACGCGGGGGCACTGTGGTACTCACTCAGCCTGAGACGACACAGTTTTTACGGTAAACCAAACGGCTGGTAAGACGGTCCCACGGACGGCTGCACTTGCTCTCCCAGTAGGTGACGGTGATGTCCCTCTTCCTTGCACCTGTGTTTACTTGTTGGTTGCGATGGGTCCCCACCGGTAACCCGCTCCCCGGCTTCAAGCTGGACCGGAGGAGCTCTACTCTTTGCCCGCAGGCGCTGGCCCTGAGAAACTGGTGCCTTGGCGGTGGCGGTGTCTCTCTTACACTGGCTGGGCTGTTGCCTTCAATCGGGACTTGGTTGTTGGGGGATCTACGTCCCCTTCACTGACGGATTTGGCAAATTCTGGCGACTCCAAGCCTTGCCGGGGTCCGAGAGGCCCCTGCCCTGGTGCTGACTGTCCTTCGGAACACTGCTCCAGACCGCCGGGCACACAGCCTCCGGGGTCCTTCCAGGAACTTCCAAACGGTCCCCCTCCACACAGTCACCGCCGTTGCTGACCTTGCTGACCTGTCCTGCACACAGCTGGACTACTTCAGGCTTTTGCACACTCTTTTCTGTTCTGTCACCACTCTTGCTTTCCTCCTTTACTCCTTTACTTTCACTTCCTTAGCTCATCTTAGCTGTTTTCTCCTTCCTAGCCCTCAGCTAGACTTCAACTACTGGTTTTTCCCGCCTCCAGAGCTGTGATCTCCTCGGTGGGCGGAGCCAACCGCCTGGCCCACCCCCTGGTGTGAATCATCAGCCTCTGGAGGAAGGCAACAAGGATTTTTGTTTAGCTTTGGTGTTCCTAACTGGGATGTAGGGTGTGGTGGTGTGTGACCTGTGTCCCCTGGCTTGCCCAGGGCGACACATTCCCCCTTAGCAAAATGCAGACCGTCCGCGGGCTGCCGTCCAACACCGGTTTTATTTTTCTGTAAAAGATAACATGGTAAAATAATAACATATGTACATTTTTAATAACTCTTCCCTTAATGGGAGGCACTTTTACTTTAGCGTTGCATAACGGTTTACGGTTACGGTTTCCGCTCTCTCCCACCCAAGCAACCTGGCCCTGATGCTGCCCCTAAAGCCCAGGCAGCACCCCTTGACCCACAGTCCAGCACACGGTACCCGAGCGGGATCTGTCCTTCCCTCCAGAGGGTAGCCACCGGTTCCTTTGGTGGCTGGGCCCCAGCCTGCTCTGCTGAGGGCCCTCCCTCCAACCTGCCTCTCCGGAGGCGGCATTGCGGAAAACGGTAACGGCAAACAACATATTTACAAGCCACTTAACGTTTGTGGTTGCCCTGCAAGTTCACGGGCTTGTCCATGGATAGTTCCCATGCTAAACTTTTTAAACGGTCCCTACGGGGACAACGGTGCCGGCTCCAGCCGGTTGCAAATCACAGACAATCAGGTTAAACTTCGGTAATCATTTTCATCATTCTTTCAACTTTTAAACAAACAACCACTCTTTACATTCCCTGATCCCTTTTACTCACAGAACGGTCTCCCTGTACCTAAGTGGAGGTCTACCTAGGTTGGAACGGGTGGACCTTCGGGGACCGGTGTCAGTGGTGCTAGACAGTGGGGTAGAGGAAACAATCGGTTCCTCCTCCCTGCTATGGTGTGGAGCAGGCGGAGGTGTAGGGGAGCTGAGTACAGGTTCATCCCTGGGCACTGGCACTGGTTCTGGCTCACGGTCAACCGCTTCCACTACTTCTTCATCCACGGGTTGTGGGAACAGTATCACTGGAAGAATCACCGCGCCATTCTGTGTAGGCCAGTTTGCTGGGAAGTCACCCATTACAGTGTGGATTACCTCTGCTGCTTTCTCTGCTGGTGGAGGAACCGGTACTTCAGCCTCTGCCTCCAACGCTGGGGGGCACCTTTTTAGATGGTCCCGGGAAACGGTGGCCAGGGTGCCCCCTTGGTCACGACTGATCTGGTAGGCCTTCCCATCTCCCCATTCTGTGGGTTGTATGACGTAAGGGACTTGCTCCCACTGATCATCCAGCTTGTGGGCCTTCCTCTTCCGTTTTCAGCACTACATCTCCGGGCTGGAAAGGACCCGCGGACGCCTTCTGATTGAACCGGTGCTCCTGCTGTTCTCGACTTCGACTGAGGTTTTTCTCCACATACTCCTGGATTTGCCGGTATTGTACTCTCCTCCGACTTTCCCACTCCACCGTAAGGGAGTGCTTCTGGGGCCTCCAACCCCATCTCCAGATCCACCGGCAGGCGGCCAGGCCGAGCCCTCATCAGATACGCTGGGGTGCACTTCGTCGAGCTAGAGGGGATATTATTGTACATGTCGACCAAGTCGGGTAACTTTTCCGGCCACAGGTTCCGTTCCTCCAGCGGTAGCGTCTTGAGAAGCCCCAGGACCAAGTGGTTCATTTTCTCGCACATGCCGTTGGTTTGGGCGTGGTACGGAGTGGTCCGGATTTTCTTGCAGCCGTACAACTGGCAGAATTCGTGGAACACCTCGGCTTCAAAGGCCGGGCCTTGGTCAGTCAGCACCTTTTCGGGGTACCCATGGGGTCGGCAAAAATAAGCCTGGAACGCTCGAGCAGCAGTTCGACCAGTCAGGTCCTTAACGGGGACTACCACCATAAATCTTGAGTAGTGGTCTACAATGGTCAATGCGTAGGTGTACCCACTTCGGCTAGGGGTGAGCTTGACATGGTCTAGGGCGACCAATTCCAGCGGCTGATGGGTGACTATTGGATGTAAGGGTGCCCTCTGACTAGTCTCGTCCTTTCTCCTCAGCGTACAAGGACCGCACTCTCGGCACCAGGCATCCCACTCCAATAGAACCGCTCCCTCAACAGCATCTCCAGCTTCTTCCACCCGAAGTGGCCAGCACCATCATGGTATGCCCGCAGGACAGTAGCGACGTCAGCTTGAGGAATGACCAACTGGCATATTTTCTCATGGGTCTTCGGGTTGATCAGCTCACGGTACAGCCTCCCTTGGTGTAGGTAAAGCCGTTTCCGTTCCTTCCACAAGCGTTGGGCTTCGGCTGGAGCGGCAGGGTCTATTCCTGTAGCACCTTGTTCTACCAGAGTCTTGACAAGGCGAACAGCCGGCACTTGGTCCTGAGCTTCCTGCCACTCTTGACTGGGCCGTGGGTCCAGATCCACTCGTTGCTGATGTACTTGTACCCTCTCAGTAGGTGGCTGGTGAAACGCAGGCAACTCGATCTCCTCGAGGTCATCATCCTCGCACCCCTCTTCTGACAAATGGGGCATTCGGGAGAGTGCATCCGCATTTATGTTGACGCGACCGGCTCGGTACTTTATGGTGAAATCATAGTTGGCTAGCCGGGCTACCCACCGCTGTTCCAGCGCGCCCAACTTGGCCGTGTTCAGGTGAGTCAGCGGATTGTTGTCCGTAAACGCGGTGAATGTTGCTGCCGCCAAGTAGTGGCGGAACCGCTCCGTGATAGCCCACACCAACGCCAATAGCTCGAGCTTGAAGGAGCTGTAGTTCTCAGGGTTCCTTTCGGTCGGCCGGAGTTTTCGGCTAGCATAGGCAATCACCTTCTCCTTTCCATCCTGGACCTGGGATAGGACCGCTCCCAGCCCCACGTTACTGGCGTCCGTGTAGAGGATGAACGGGCGCCCATAATCAGGGTACGCCAGGACCTCTTCTCCGGTCAAGGCCGCCTTCAACTGGCAAAAGGACTCCTCATGCTTGTCCTCCCATGACAGTGGGGCTCCAATGGGTCTACCACCTTTGGTCTGTCCCACGAGGAGGTCTTGCATGGGGGCAGCCATCTTCGTGTACCCCTTTATAAAGCGCCGATAGTACCCCACTAGACCCAGAAACTGCCTTACTTCCCTCACTGTAGTTGGTCTCGGCCAGCTCTGGATGGCAGTAATCTTCTCAGGGTCGGGGGCGACACCATCCGCACTCACCACATGCCCTAGATACTGCACCCGGGGTTTCAGCAGGTGGCATTTAGAGGGCTTCAATTTCATCCCGTACTTGGCAAGGGACGCGAACACCTCGGCCAGGTGCTCTAGATGGGCCTCATACGTCTGGGAATAAACAAACACTCCATCAGCCGTTGAAAGGTTCCGGGGGCATTGCACAGCCCAAACGGCATGCTATTGAATTCGCAGAGCCCCATCGGGGTGGTGAAGGCGGTCTTCTCCCGGTCCTCTGGGGCCACGGCCACTTGCCAGTATCCGCTGGTGAGGTCAAGGGTCGAGAAGTAGTTTGCAGTTCTCAGTGCAGCCAAAGACTCTTCAATACGAGGTAATGGATAGGCATCTTTATGGGTTATCTGGTTGATCTTCCGGTAGTCCACACACATCCGCATGGTACCATCCTTCTTCTTGACCAGTACCACCGGAGCGGCCCAGGGACTACAGCTGTCCCGAATAACCCCTGCCTCCTTCATATTCCTCAACATATCCTTGGCACACTGGTAATGTGCAGGGGGAATAGGTCTATACCTCTCTTTGATAGGGGGATGTTCACCGGTGGGGATGTGGTGTTGGACCCCCTTGATCTGCCCAAAGTCTAGGGGGTGCTTACTGAAAACCTGTTCGTACTCCTGCACCACCCTGTATACCCCTGCCCTGTGATGTGTAGGGGTATCATCAGTGCCTACATGTAGCTGTTGATGCCTGGGTGGGGAAGTGCTGGTGGTAGGTGGGAGTGTGGATGGACTGGCTTCATGGATAGTGTGAGGGTCCAGGGTGAGCAGCTTGGCAATGGTGGCATACCGGGGAAGCCTGACTTCTTCCTCTCCACAGTTCAGCACTCTCACAGGCACTCTCCCTTTCTTCACATCCACCACCCCTCGGGCGGCCATCACAGTGGGCCAGTGCTCGGAAGGCATGGGATCCATCATCGCAGGGTAGTCACGCCCCTGAGGCCCTACTGCTGCCCTACACCAGATCATCATCTCGCTCCTAGGGGGCACAGTCAATGGAGCAACATCCATCACTCTCACTCCACCAATCTCCCCTCCTGTTGAGCTTACATGCTGGCGGTACATCAGGGCTCGGATCTCACGCTGCACAGCCCTCTGCCGGCTCCCTGCCTCTGTGGCGGCCAGCTGTTGTAATAGGGTTAACACATCAGCCATGCAGTGCTCCATCACATTGGTTCCCAGCACTATTTTCGGGTTATGATCACTGGGTTCATTCATGATCACAATCATACCCTGGTGTTGCAGTTCGGCTTGCCCCACTGTCATAGCCACTTGTTTATACCCCACCTGGGTCAATGGAAGTCCATTAGCGGCAATCAACGTTATACTATTGTCTGGGGGCGCCAGCTCGTCTACGGCCCAATACCGCTGGTACAACGTGTACGGTATGGTAGTTACCTGTGATCCAGTGTCCAAGAGAGCCATCACTGGTATGCCGTCCACAGCCACGGGGATGATGGGGCGGGCCCCGATATATCGGTCCCGCCAGTCCGGGGGGCCACGATGTTCTACTCCTGAGGATTGGCCCGGGGCCCCAGGGGTTGCTCGTTTAACGGGCACTGTCGGAAGTAATGACCTGGCTTACGGCACTTGTAGCAGATTGGGGGTCTGCTCCGCGGGTTGTTAGCACTTTTCCGCTGCATCCAGGGAACATCCTCGGGACTGTCAGCAAGCTTTATCTGTGCTGGAGGCTGAGATCTGGTCAGAGGTTGTAGTGCAGCAAGGATTTTGGCAAGGTCTCCGTCCATGCGACGGTCCTGGGCTGCCAGTTCTTCCACTGTGCTGCTCGGGGCTGCAGGTGTTGGAGAGGTTGGTTTGGCTGAGGCCGCCACAACGGGAGCCGTCTCGACGGGCCACGGGGCGGGTTCCAGAACTTCGGTTGCTGGGGGCTGTAGTGCTTTAATGGCCCGCTCCTTTAACACAGCAAAGTCCACATCAGGGTGTTCCAGGGCCCACAGCCGGAGTTGTTTACGATCCTCAGGGGACCTCATCCCCTGCGCAAATTGCTCCACTAACATCTTGTTGCTATCCGCCTCATTAATAGGGTTCACCCGCTTCAGCGTGCGGAGGGCGGTCTGCAGACGTAGAGCATAGTCCCGAATGCTATCCCCAGCTCGTTGCCGGCACTGGTAAAACTGCATCCTCAGCTCAGCTTCAGTCCGGGTCTCGAAGGCAGTCTGTAGCTTCTCAAAGATGGTGGCTACAGAGAGCCGGTCCCCCTCGGCCCAGGTCTCCGCTTCCTGCTCCGCCGCATCGGTTAACTGGCCTAGCACTATCGCTGCACGTTGCTTATCAGTCAGGGGGTACAGCTCTAGCAACGGGTTAAGCTTTTTCCGGAAGGCCTGTAGGGCATCCGGTTTCCCGTCATACTGCGGTAGCCAGGCAGCTCCGGGCGCATAGGGCAAGGAGAACGGCATGACCTGAGCGAGCGCGGGGGCCGCGGCACCTCCCGCCGGTACGGCCGGGACCTGGGCAGGTCCATTCCCATCCGCGGGTGCCGCTGCAGCTGCGACCACCGCTCCTCCAGCGGCTCCGTCGGGCGCAGACATCTTGTTTCCGTCCCCCTTAGCTCTTTCCGGCCCCTCCTCTCTCAGGGCGGGGTTTTGGCCTTCGCGCCTCTACTACTCGAGAAGACGCTCGAGCAGGAACTTTTCGCGCCAAAGATGGCGGCTTCTGAAATTTTCCTGCCGGATACCTCCGGCGGTAACAAGGCGCACCTCTACCAGATGGCAGAGCGGTAAGATCCTGTTCGTGACGCCAAGTTGTCGCGGGCGGGGAGGAGGGTGTCAGCACACTACGCTCACCCCTTCTGCTCGGGTCCGGCGGTTGCTGCTCAGTGGTGGCTCGAGCTGTGGGCCGGATCCCGGGGGTTTCTCGAGTGGCACTCCTCGCCCGTGAGTGAAAAGGATTGGTTGGGTGTGGGGATTGTTTATTGTCCGTGACGCCACCCACGGTTGTGGTGATTTCACCACCGCTGCTCTATATGGGGATCCCGGGGATGGTGATGCGGAGCAGCCAGGTGTTGTGTTGCCCCTCCGTGGGTAGGGGTTGGTGATCCCGGGGCCCGGTGATGGCTTGGGAGGTGCAGGGCCTGGTGGGCGCAGGGACGCGGGGGCAGCGCTGTGCCTTGCGGCACTGTGGTACTCACTCAGCCTGAGACGTTGACACAGTTTTTACGGTAAACCAAACGGCTGGTAAGACGGTCCCACGGACGGCTGCACTTGCTCTCCCAGTAGGTGACGGTGATGTCCCTCTTCCTTGCACCTGTGTTTACTTGTTGGTTGCGATGGGTCCCCACCGGTAACCCGCTCCCCGGCTTCAAGCTGGACCGGAGGAGCTCTACTCTTTGCCCGCAGGCGCTGGCCCTGAGAAACTGGTGCCTTGGCGGTGGCGGTGTCTCTCTTACACTGGCTGGGCTGTTGCCTTCAATCGGGACTTGGTTGTTGGGGGATCTACGTCCCCTTCACTGACGGATTTGGCAAATTCTGGCGACTCCAAGCCTTGCCGGGGTCCGAGAGGCCCCTGCCCTGGTGCTGACTGTCCTTCGGAACACTGCTCCAGACCGCCGGGCACACAGCCTCCGGGGTCCTTCCAGGAACTTCCAAACGGTCCCCCTCCAGACAGTCACCGCCGTTGCTGACCTTGCTGACCTGTCCTGCACACAGCTGGACTACTTCAGGCTTTTGCACACTCTTTCTGTTCTGTCACCACTCTTGCTTTCCTCCTTTACTCCTTTACTTTCACTTCCTTAGCTCATCTTAGCTGTTTTCTCCTTCCTAGCCCTCAGCTAGACTTCAACTACTGGTTTTTCCCGCCTCCAGAGCTGTGATCTCCTCGGTGGGCGGAGCCAACCGCCTGGCCCACCCCCTGGTGTGAATCATCAGCCTCTGGAGGAAGGCAACAAGGATTTTTGTTTAGCTTTGGTGTTCCTAACTGGGATGTAGGGTGTGGTGGTGTGTGACCTGTGTCCCCTGGCTTGCCCAGGGCGACACACAAGCTCACTCTGTTAGCCATACGGGTGAGCGGGACCCGACAAGTTTCAAACTCGAGGGTCCATTTAGAGAGAAGGAAAGGGTCACAGGCTAACAGCAACAGGAAAGGACACGGATCCCAGCGTGCTCCCTCCAAGCTGCAGTAGTGCTCAGAACTCTTGTTTACAAGCTGTCGGTGTTATTATTCCAGGACTGAGTGAGTACACTGAAAAAGCCCTTTTCCACTACCTAACAGCACCCCAAACGCCATCATCCCAACGGGCCCCGGGGCACAAACCCCCTACCCACGGAGGGGTTAAACATCCTGCTGCTTCACCATCGCCACCGGGCTCCCCCCACCAACAACAGCGGTGGTCTCTCACATTACCATACACCGTGGGTAGTGTCACGAACTTTCAACTCCCCCCTGTAAATATCTCCTCCCCTCTTTACTTCTGAGTGGCCGCGCGACCTCTCCCGGGTCCGGAGACCACTCGAGCCACTGCGGATCCGGATCCGAGCAGCCTGGCTGCTGGCACGGGGGTGACACATATAGCTCAGCCCCGTCGGTTGAATAGTGTTTGTGGCCAGGTACCATACATCCACCATCCATTGATTTGAATGGGGGAAGGTGTGCAGTACCTGCGAAATGACACTATATGACACTATAGAGTTGACAGGGCTATGCAGTTCCATCACTGAGCAGATCTAGCTGCCACTGACAGCGGTAGCAGCAGATCAGCGGGGGTGCGGAGTGTCTCACGCCCACAGATCAGATATCTACTGTGTTTCCCTGAAAATAAGCCTTAGCCCGAAAAAAAGCCCTAGTCGCGGTTCAATAATGAAGGGTCCATGCAGCTAAAAAGTGAAAGAATACTGCAGGACACTTCATTATAGAAAGCAGACACCTCCCGAAGAGTGAAGAAAGAAGACAGAAGGCCCCGCAATCATACTCACCACCATACATTGAACGACCCGCAGTGGAACGCACACCCACACACATTATATCTCACAACCAAACACACATTAGATCTCACACCCACACACATCAGATCTCACACCTACACATACAGTATATTAGATCACACATACACACCCACACATCAGATCGCACACCCACAGACATCAGTCCGGACACCCACACACATCAGATTGCAGATCAGATTGCACACCCACACACATCAGATCACACACCTACACACATCAGATTGCGCATGCATCACATCACACAGGAACACACAAAAGATCCCACAAACAATCCCACATCAGTTCGCACACACAATCACACATCAGTTCGCACACACAATCACACATCAGATTGTGTACCACCCCCGTGCGAGCAGCCAGGCTGCTGCCGCTGCTCGGATCCGGATCCGCGCTGGCTCGAGGGGTCTCCAGACCCGGGGGTTGCGTGGCCACTTGATTAAAAGAAGGGGGGGAGATATGTACAGGGGTTTCTTTGGAAAGTTCGTGACGCCACCCACGGTGCATGGTAATGTGAGGACCACCGCTGCCGTTGGGGAGCCCGGTGACGATGGTGCGGCAGTCAGATGTTTAACCCCTCTGTGGGTAGGGGGTTTGTGTCCCGGGGCCCGTTGATGCTGGATGGTGTTTGGGTGCCATTGGGGGATCGGAATAGGGGTTTCCAATGTACTCACTCAGTCCCAGAATAACCACACCGACAGCTTGTAAACCAAAGTTCTGAGCACCACTGTAGTCTGCGGGGAGCACGCCTGGATCCGTGCCCTTGGTATTGTTGTTGGTCTGTGGCCCTATTCCTGGCACCTTAGTCCCGATTGGACCCGTCGGTATGAAACTCTCCGGGTCCCGCTCACCCGTATGGCTAATGGAGTGAGCTTGCTCTCAGGGTTCACGCGTAGGATTTCTTTGGACTGTAGTGGGAAAGTCCTATCCCATTGGTGCGCTAGTACACCGATTTTGGAGCGGGTTGGGGATGACACTTGAAATCTTCACCCCCGTCGGGTAAATTACCGTAACGCGTGAAGCTACTTTCCAGCCTTGGGTCAACGTACCCCGTCGTGCCCTGGCCCCTGCCCAGTGATAGCTCAAGGCCGTCGGCTGCCCTCCTCGGCAGTCCGTGTCCCTTGACACTGTCCCCTGCGCCTGGGTTCCAGCTCCTACCAGGCCCAGACCAACGTCTGCCACCTAGTACACAGGAGCTATCCTTTGTGGCCTCTCCTCACGAGAGCCACTTCCTCCTCTCTCCTTCACTCTCAAATCTCCACTCTCAACTCTCAACTGTCAACTGTCCTCACTTTCTCCTCACCAACCCCCCATGTGGGCGGTCCTATTCCCTTCAGGCCCCCCCAATGGTGTGTCTGGTAGGTTAAAGTGGGAAGTATTCCTAGGATTTTGATTGGCCAAGCTGTTAACAACACCAAAGGACTAGGATCCATAACCAAGGAGGGTGGATACTGTGCAGAAGGGCAGATTGCACAATACCCGGTGACGACCTGATAGGCCAGGGCATCACAATTGAACACACAATCACACATCAGATCGCACACACTCACCACATCTGGCGATACTGATTGCTTCTGGCTGGCAGGGGAACCTGGGACGCAATGCAGTGGAGAGCGAGGACATGCGGTGGAACGCATGGAGGACCTGCGGTGGAACACATCAAATCGATCTGGTGTATGTGAGTGTTGGCCAAAAGCAGAGGAGGACCGCGTGGAGCATACCTGCTAGGAGCACCTAACGAAGATCGCAGGAAGACCTGGAAGCGGCGCAGACATCCGGGGTCAGGTAAGTATGATTCTCCTCCGAGGGTGGGTCTGCTTTTTGGGGAGGGTAAACTTACCCCCAACCGTCTTTCCCGGAGTATAAGCCCTACCCCAAAAATAAGCCCTAGCGCATTTTTCTGGGCAATAAATAGTATAAGACAGTGTTTTATTTTTGGGAAAACATGAAATGACCTATCCTAAGAATATGCCATCAATGTTAAAGTAGTGGACAACCTCTTTACCTCCCACTGTCCTACTATTGGTGGTTGCAAGCGTGTAGAATTTTATTACTTATGTGACACCCCTGGACTATCAGGTCGTTACAGGGTACTGCACAAGCTGCCCTTCCGTGCGGTATTCCACCTCCCTCATGGTTCTGGGTCCCTATCTAAATGGTGTTGCCTCCAACAGCAAATCAAATCCTAGATACACCCTGCACCACACCCACAGACACACCAGTGGACGGCTTGAGTGGAATAGAGTCGCCCACTTGGGGGAGTCAGGAGGGGGATGTGAGGAGTGTAGTCAGTCAGTGAGTAGAGAGAGAGTTGGGAAGTAGCCCTCAAGCTGTGAGGAGCTCAGAGGAAGTCGGGAGCGGTGTCTCCTGAAGGAACTGTCTAGGTTGCAGACGGTGGTCGGGGCCTAGAGGAGTCGTACCCCCGGTCGCAAGGGATTGTGGCGAGGTGCCTGGACCTGTCGAGGAGGACAGCCAGCAGCCTAGCACTGTCACCGGTCCCGGTCGAAGGCACGACGGGGTACACAGACCCTAGGTTGGGGAGTACCTTCAGGCAACTCGATAATTCACCTGAGCAGAACGGAGCCTTCATGATCCGTTCCTACCCGCTCCAGAATTGGGGCATTAGCGCAACGAGGGGGATAGGACTTTCCAAATCCAAAACGGTCCAGAAAATCCCAAGCGTGAGCCCTGAGAGCAAGCTCCTATAGTTAGCCATAGTAGGGAGCGGGGCCCGGCTAGTTCCTTGCTACCGGGCCACCAAGTTGAAGTCAAACTAAGTGCCAGGAGGCAGGTCACGGATCACCAGGCAGCACCATTGGGGACGGGACCCGGACGAGCTCCCCTCAGCGGCAGCGGTATTCAGAGGCTTAGTTTACCCGGTTGTCAGCGTCTGCTTATGAACCGAGTGAGCCCTGCACCCCACGGCACCACCTCACCGAGTCCCGGGGCATCCCCCCTACCCGTGGAGGGCTACGACATCTTGCTGCCCCACTTCATCACCCGGGTACTCCCAACGGCAGCGGCGGTACTCCCCAAATTATCGTACACCACGGGTGGCATCACAAACTACATATCAACTCCCCTGTAAATATCCCCTTTCATTTGAGTGGCCGCATGACCCTCGGGTCCGGAGACCCTCGAGCCACAGCGAAGCCGGATCTGAGCAGCTTGGCTGATTCCATGGGGGCGGCAAATTTACCTCCGTCTTTAGAAAGGAATATGAAGATTTGGAGAATCTCTATCTAAATGACAGTGACATTAAGGCCGCTTTACACGCTATGATATATCTAACGATATGTCGCCGGGGTCACGTCGTTAGTGACGCACATCCGGCATCGTTTGACATATCGTAGCATGTGACAGCTACGAGCAAGTGTGATCGTGTAAAAATACTCACCTTATCGTTGCTCGCTGACACGTCGCTCATTTTTAAAAAAAATCGAACGTCCTTCTGCGCGCCGGTTGTTCATTGTTCCCGAGGCAGCACACATCACTCAGTGTGACACCCCGGGAACGATGAACTGCAGCTTACCTGTGTCCCACCGGCAATGCGGAAGGAAGAAGGTGGGCGGGAGATTACCTCCCGCTCAACTCCGCCCCTCCACTTCTATTGGGCGGCCGCTGAGTGACGTCGCTGTGACGCCGAACTTCTCTTCCCCTTCAGGAAGAGGATGTTCGCCGCCCACAGCTAGGTCGTTCAGAAGGTAAGTACGTGTGACGGGGGTTACCGACGTTTTGCGACACGAGCAACAAATTACCCGTAACGCACAAACGATAGGGGCGGGTGCGATCGCACATGCGAACACGCGATAACTCATAGCGTGTAAAGCAGCCTTTAGCTAGCTCACTCAATTCCACCTTGTATACACCCATTTGCCACTTAATTGATGATCACAGACTATAAAGTTACTTTATCCTGCTACTGTTTATAGGGGGCATCAGATTAGCTTATAATCATGGCCGGCTTTAGGCATGTGCGACTTGTGCGGTCGCACAGGGCGCCGACGGCCATGCTTCAGGGGGGGCGCCGCAGAGAGGTAAGAAGTTAATTTCCTGCCTCTCTGTGCGGGCGGCTGGCCGCCTCTCTGTGCGGGCTGACGGCCGCCTCTCTGTGCGGGCTGACGGCCGCCTCTCTGTGCGGGCGGCCCGTCGCCTCTCTGCGGGCGGCCCGTCGCCTCTCTGCGGGCGGCCCGCCGCCTCTCTGTGGGGGCGAACGGCCGCCTCTCTGTGCGGGCTGACAGCCGCCTCTCTGTGCGGGTGGCCCGCCGCCTCTCTGTGCGGTCGGCCGGCCGCCTCACTGTGCGGTCGGCCGGCCGCGCCTCTGTGCGGGCGGCCCGCCGCCTCTCTGTGCGGGCGGCCCGCCGCCTCTCTGTGCCGGTGGATGGCCGCCTCTCTGTGCCGGCGGATGGCCGCCTCTCTGTGCGTGCGGCCCGCCGCCTGTCTCTGCGGGTGGCTGGCCTCCTGTCTCTGCGGGCGGGGGACCGCCTGTCTCTGCGGGCGGACGGCCGCTTGTCTCTGCGGGCGGACGGTCGCCTGTCACTATGTGGGCAGCCCGCCGCCTCTCTGTGCCGGCGGATGGCCGCCTCTCTGTGCGGCCCGCCGCATCTCTGTGCGGCCCGCCGCCTGTCTGTGCGGGCGACCCGCCGCCTGTCTGTGCGGGCGGCCAGCCGCTTCACTGTGCGGGCGGCCGGCCGCCTCCCTGTGCCAACGGATGGCCGCCTCTCTGTGCCGACGGATGGCCCGCCGCCTGTCTGTGCGGGCGGCCGGCCGCTTCACTGTGCGGGCGGCCGGCCGCCTCACTGTGCGGGCAGCCCGCCGCCTCTCTGTGCTGGCAGATGGCCGCCTCTCTGTGCCGGCAGATGGCCGCCTCTCTGTGCCGGCGGATGGCCCCCTCTCTGTGCGTGCGGCCCGCCGCCTGTCTGTTCAGGCGGCCCGCCACCTGTCTGTGCGGCCGGCCGCCTCACTGGGCGGGCGGTCGGCCGCCTGTCTCTGCAGGCGGCCGGCCGCCTGTATCTGCGGGCGGCCGGTCGCCTGTCACTGTGCTGGCGGCTCGCGCGCCTCTCTGTGCCGGCGGATGGCCGCCTCTCTGTGCGGCCCGCCCCCTGTCTGTGCGGGCGGCCCGCCGCCTGTCTGTGCGGGCGGCCGGCCACTTCACTGTGCGGGCGGCCGGCCGCCTGTCACTCTGCGGGCGGCCCGCCGCCTCTCTGTACCGGCGGGCGGCTGCCTCTCTGTGCCAGCGGATGGCCGCCTGTCTGTGTAGGCGGCCGGCCGCCTGTCTCTGCGGGCGGCCGGCCGCCTCTCTGTGCCGGCGGATGGCCGCCTGTCTGTGTAGGCGGCCGGCTGCCTGTCTGTGCGGGCGGCCCGCCGCCTGTCTGTGCGGGCGGCCGGCCGCCTCACTGTGCGGGCGGCCGGCCGCCTCTCTGTGCGGGCGGCCGGCCGCCTCTCTGTGCGGGCGGCCGGCCGCCTCTCTGTGCGGGCGGCCGGTCGCCTGTCTCTGCGGGCGGCCGACCGCCTCTCTGTGCCGGCGAATGGCCGCCTCTCTGTGCCGGCGGATGGCCGCCTGTCTGTGTGGGCGGCCCGCCGCCTGTCTGTGCGGGCGGACAGCCGCCTCACTGTGCGGGCGGCCGGCCGCCTGTCTGTGCGGGCGGCCGGCCGCCTCACTCTGCGGGCGGCCGGCCGCCTGTCTCTGCGACAGGCCGGGCGGCCGGCTGCCTGTCTCTGCGGACAGACGGCCGCCTGTTTCTGCAGGCGGACGGCCGCCTCTCTGTGCAGGTGGACGGCCGCCTCTCTGTGCTGGAGGCCCGCCGGCTGCCTGCTTCTCCGTGCTGGAGGCCCGCCGGCTGCCTGCCTCTCTGTGCTGGAGGCCCGCCGGCTGCCTGCTTCTCCGTGCTGGAGGCCCGCCGGCTGCCTGCCTCTCCGTGCTGGAGGCCCGCCGGCTGCCTGCCTCTCCGTGCTGGAGGCCCCCAGGCTGCCTGCCTCTCCATGCTGGAGGCCCCCAGGCTGCCTGCCTCTCCGTCCTGGAGGCCCGCCGGCTGCCTGTCTCTCCGTCCTGGAGGCCCGCCGGCTGCCTGTCTCTCCGTCCTGGAGGCCCGCCGGCTGCCTGTCTCTCCGTCCTGGAGGCCCGCCGGCTGCCTGTCTCTCCTTCCTGGAGGCCCCCAGGCTGCCTGCCTCTCCGTGCTGGAGGCCCCCAGGCTGCCTGCCTCTCCGTGCTGGAGGCCCGCAGGCTGGATATCTGTCTGTGTGGGGGCTCCTGCTGCGTGTAGAAGGCTGTGTGGGGGCTCCTGCTGCGTGTAGGAGGCTGTGTGGGGGCTCCTGCTGTGTGTAGGAGGCTGTGTTGGGGCTCCTTCTGCATGTAGATGGCTGTGTGGGAGCTCCTGCTGCATGTAGAAGGCTGTGTGGGAGCTCCTGCTGTGTGTAGGAGGCTGTGTGGGGGATCCTGCTGCATGTAGGAGGCTGTGTGGGGGATCCTGCTGCATGTAGGAGGCTGTGTGGGGGCTCCTGCTGCGTCTAGGAGGCTGTGTGGGGGCTCCTGCGGCATGTAGGGGACTGTGTGGGGGCTCCTGCTGCGTGTAGGAGGCTGTGTGGGGGATCCTGCAGGTATTTGTATATAGTTGTAGTGTGGCCTCTAGATATAACTCCTGTGGACCCCAGACACCGCAGTCCGAAACTGCATTCTTCTATCTTTTATATAGTATCTACTGTATGTGTCATGTATATGGTGTAATTTATGCAGTGGCAAAATGACAAGGCCTGTGGGTGATGGGGGCCATTGCTATTTCCTTGGATGCATGGTTGAACACCATTGAGGAGGAGATGGCCACTGGCTCCCTGTTTCGCCCTTGCTTTGCAGCTGTGGGTCCCAGATAGGTGTAATGACATCAGGGGGAGCCTGTGATGTGATGCCAGTGGGCCCTGCAGCTGCGGCCAGAGTGGGTGCAGAGCAAATGTAGGGGGTAATACATGTGTGGGGCCCCGAGGTGCGGTGTCGGTGCAGCTGTGCATTACCTTCAGGGACTCCACGCGGCTGGATCTTGTCACAGGTAGGAAATCCTCTATTTTGATTGTCGTGACGCCACTCTCAGAATTGCGGTCAGTGGAGACCGCCACTGCAGGTTAGGGGTGCCTGGGGCCGATAGTGGGTGCAGTCAGGTGTAATAGCCTCCTGAGAGTGAGGCATGCCCCAGGGCCCCGTGTAGATGTGTGGAACTACAAGTCGCAGAATGACTCACACGCACAAGCAGAATGTCTTTCAAGGGTTTTACTCACTGAGGGTGGCAGGGTGAGTAACCCGGGCGTAGCTGGGATGAACCAGGCTGGAACCAGGTGTCCTTCAGGCTGACTGATGAGGGTGGCTACCGACTCGCCTTCCTTAGCCCTTTGTGTTTTGGGGTAACCCCTGCTTGAAGCCCTGCTGGGGTCGCCCAGGGAAGTTGCTGCTGCCTGTTCTCCCCTTCCTTTTGGCCCGTTTGCTTGTAGCCTGGACCAGGTCACTCCGGCTGCTTGCCTCCTGTGAGCTATGGGCCCTCACTTTGCTACGTGGCTGCGGACTCTGTGGTGTTGTCTTGGGGGTGTAAAGTGCCCCCTCATGCAGGTTTGGCAAAGGACAGGTGAATCTATCCCTGCACTGGGACCTGTTACCCGTTTGGGCCTGGTATCTCCCTGACAGTCTCCTTACTCTCCACTCCGTTGCTCTCTCTTTAGTCGTGGGTGGATTTCGGGCAGCACTCCCAGGTGACCGATCTCCCCCGTCGGTAGCCACTGCGCGTACGTTGTCAGAATTGTGTAGAGCTACAGGGTCTGCTTCTGCTCTCCCTGAACTTCACCACTCAACTGTCTTCGGCTCACTCTTCCCTCCTCTCCTGTTCTTGCCTACGTCACCTAGCAACCAGGCTCTCTACCACACCCCTCGAGTGGAGATGGAGGCTTCGCCCCCTCCTGGGATCCCCAGGGGTCCTCTCAAAGGTAAATGTGTGAGACCTGATCACTATGCGCCTGTGTAGTCACACCTCGGTCAGCCTTCTGGATTACCTGTTTTGTACTGTCCCCAGCATGGGTGCAGTACTCAGTGGTGCCTGACCAGGTCAGGGGCGCCACACATGCCCTATACCTGTCACGTGTAAAGTAATTCTGAATGTTGACCTGCCATATCCTAAAGGTGTGTAATATGTGCTCTGTTAGGATTTCACTTGCTGATTCGAGTGGTAGTCATCTGATCGCTCACATGTGATTTGCAATGTGTGGTCATCTGCAGAATGACGTCTCCTCATGTTTTTCTCAAATTAAAAATGATAACAATGAGAGAAGCAGGAGGAGACGTCATTCAGCAGATGACTCCGAGTCTGCAAATCACTGGTGAGCGATCACATGACTTCTCAGATTGGCAAATTAAATGCTAACAGTGTATATTATATACTTTGGGGATTCGGGTAATCTGCAGAATGTCACACAGGAGAGACACTGGTCAGTCCAGGGCAGCAGAGCAGGGAGAAGCCGCCGGGGACCGGCCTCCCGGGCTCCTCATCCTAGTTGCATCGTCCCTGGACAGATATTAAATGTGTTTTATTTGAAACTCGGCAGCATCAGAGTAAAATATACACGACTGCAATAATAGAGTCAATGTCTGATTCCTTCCACCCGGAGGTCATGCAGGAGGAATCAGCGGTCAGAGAACTTATGCTGTAACAAAATAACATTGGAGTCTCATACGTGACATGGCGTCACTGCCGTCTGCACATCACATGTAATGGTTTAGTGTAGGTATGAAGGTCTGTCAATGTAATGCATCGCCAGCAGCTGAGGTGTATTATGGGGTTCTGCAGCAGCTGAGGTGTATTATGAGGAGCTGCAGCAGCTGAGATGTATTATGAGGAGCTGCAGCAGCTGAGATGTGTATTAGGCTATGTGCGCACGTAGCGTTCTGTCACTGCAGAAATTTCTGCAGTGATTTGAACAGCACACGTGCGCTTCAAATCGCTGCAGAAAGAGTCCGTAATGAAAAAAAAAAAAAAGCCGATTACATGCGCTCTAAGTGCAGCCCCTCCCATAGACAGAGCAGGAGCTGCATGCAGAGCGCAGGAAAGAAGTGACATGTCACTTCTTAGAACGCGCGCTTCGGGCAGCAGCCGAAGCGCTGTGCTCTAATACGTCACGTGCGCACGTCTCCTGCATAATCTTCATAGATTATGCTGGGGACGCAGGATGCATGCAGTTACGCTGCGGTGCAGATCGCAGCGTAACTGCATGCAAATACGCAATGTGCGCACATAGCCTTATGGGGTTCTGCAGCAGCTGAGGTGTATTATGAGATTCTGCAGCAGCTGAAATGTGTATAATGAGGTTCTGCAGCATAGAAGGTGTGTATGATGAGGTTCTGCAGCAATTGAGATGTGTATGATGATGCTCTGCAGCAGCTGAGGTGTGTATTATGAAAGTCAGAATATCACGATTCAGCGCGGATTTATCTTACAAATTTTCCAACAAAAGTATTTGCAGCATTGCCAGCAGGTGTGAGCCCAAACTGGTTAATAAATGGATTACAGTATATATGCCATAGTTCTTCCATACACAGGGCCTCTCGCTCATGGTGTGTATGTGGTACTGCAGCTTAGTCTATTGAGGTCAGTAGAGCTGAGAGGCAGTGACACATACACAGCACTCCTCGTCCTCAAGGTGTGTATGTGGTGCTGCACCTCAGTCTGTTCAGGTCATTGGAGCTGAGAGGCAGCGACACATATAACCTGAGGACTCTTTATTACATAGAAAGCAGAGATTTTTTTCTAATTTCGTACATTCTCCTTTAACATTTGTATTTTGGACTTTTTGGTCCAGAGTACACGCAGCATCGGCCGCCGGCTCCATCGTGCATTATCTGGCATCATCATGTAATTTTATCCTCAGGATTTGTATAGTAGATGCTGATCCCACCAATGGGGCCACGACCTGCGCCGCTCTAAGTGTATAGAAATATATATCATCTCTCTATGAAGAGCGGCAGCGCCTCATTCTCCAGATACATGTGCACCCCATTGGGGGGATCCGCATGTACCATCCATATTGTAATATCCAGGGATACGGCATAAATGGTTGAAATCGGAAGACCTCTAAAAGAACGAGATCAAACGTGGTGGATTTGAGGTGCAGATTCTCCAGCACAAATTTGGAGTATATTGTACATTTGAAGAGCTGAATTTTATTAGAATATAAAAAAATTGGCTCCTGTCGTCATTTGTTTCCTGGGAAACTGGGTAAAAAATCAGTAGGGGGGGGCACCAAAGGGCAGTTTTGCACAGGGCGCCATTCAGGCTAAGGCCGGCCCTGCTTATAATGGCACTATAAGGCCCCATTCAGACACCCGTTTTTCACCTGCGTGATCTATCTGGGATATCCATACATAGAACTCGTACCCATTAAAGTCTCTAGGGCTATTTACACCTCCGTGTTTTTTTGCAGACCTTGTGTCCTCAAAAAAATCAGTAAGATGTCTCTTTATGATTGGAGTCACTGATAAAATTACCATTACAAGTCTATGGGCCTGTGAAAATTATGAAGCACACAGATGGCATCAGTCTGCAGTCCGTGATTAACATTGCAAGGTATATGAGACGCTTTCCAATTATTTTTTCCCATGAGAAAATCACTGATGATAAAAACTCACACATTGAGAAAACACTGATGAAAATTGGATGGAAAATACTGATGACACTAGGATTATTTTTTGCGTACATGAAAAATCGTCTGAGGTCTAAATGGCTGTATTTGAGTGACCTAGTTCATCCACAGAATTTATGGGGTGTTGAGTATTTCACAGCACTGCAATTATTAAAATATAAAATTACAGAAGTCATAACAATGTTACATAGAATTTAAACAGACAATCGCATTTGATCTCTGTACCTGTGAACATAAGAGACATGATTTGCAGCATGACACGTTACAGGAGCCCTTTTGATAGGAGACCAAACCTGGCAATGCACAAACAAAAGGATAAAGGAAGTGAACAGGGATGAGAGGACTAAAAGTTCGGTTCGGTACCCGGATTAGACCCGAACTAGACCTGGAACTCCGGACCTTCCATGAGAAGTCTATGTTCGAGTTCAAGCACCAGACACTAGGTGTCCAGTATGAACCAAAAACTGTTCAGTTAAGGTTTGTTCATCACTAGAAGTGAATGCTCCTGGAGATACAGTTGGGACTGAGCATAATTCACAAGTTCAAAGTTACAGGACACAACCTGTTCACCTGGTTGTGGCACAAAGAGGAATGTCATGGTAGTAATGAAGTGACTGGGAATCGGATTCTTTAACTGGCCCTCAGGCTAGGGCAGCCCCTAGCTATCACTCATCCCAGAGATACGCCTGATGGTGGCGAGGTCTGGACCCCCAGCGTAACCCTAACTCCTGAGATGCCCTGATCTTGTACCCACTAACCCCACACCCCAAGAGTGGGCCAGGACTGGAGTGATAAATCCTCACACAAATAGACAGGGAGAAACTAAAACTCGCACTCACAGCAGTCATTCACGGAAGTAAAGACAAAATGTGCACAGGGGGAAATAAAGAAAAGGATGGAGATACACAATGACAAGTTTATCTCTGTAGCGCCCAGAGAAGGAAGTACTCGGTCCCGGGCAGTAACAAATGGGAATGTCACTCTGGTGGCTGTTGCCTGGTCCTGTGCCCTGGGCCACTTTTGTAATGGGGGGTATTTACAGGGGAGTTAAGAGTTTTTGTCATGTGACGCCACCTGCAAGTTGCGGTTAAGGATGGAGAACCGCCGCTGCTGAATGTGGGTACTCCCAGGGCTAGTGGTAATGGCAGCTATGATGGTAGGCCCCTCCGCAGGTAGGGCTGTGTCTGGGAGATGTAATGGGGCAATAACAGAGACCACACCGGTTGTCTTTAATAGTCTCTACTCACTGTGGACCCAAGGGTTGCTGGTTCAGGTCCCTTTGAGGACCAATGCCAATGTAGTGATCCAGGTTGCTCTGTCCTCAGCACTCTCAGTTGATTGGGTCCCTGTAGCAGGGAGAGTTTGGGGGCCCCGGCTGTCCCTTTTGGGGTACAGTCTCCGTCTTCGTACGTCGGGAAGTGCGGACCCTGCGTGGAGGTAAGTGTCCGAACCCGGATCCTAGTTTACTGCTGATGAGCCCGGATTATTTGGTTCAGTGAAGTCCGTGAAGGTGTCCTCACCGGGCAGGTATTTGCCAAACAGTCTAAAACTTGTGCTTGGAAACTAGAAAAGAGAAGCGCTGATAGGGTTTTACCAGATTACACATACGGTTTAGCATATATCACAATACACTCACCGATTCAGGTTGTGAGAGGTCACAACCACCATAGATAGCATCAGATAATGGCGGCTGCAGCGGCCCCACGTGTTTGCAGATCAAAGTGGAGAAGGAGAAGGGGTTAAACCCGCGCAATCCGCCAGATAAATTCAGAGGAGATGTTGATAATTCAGAACATTCTTTTATTCCATGGGTCTACGCGTTTCAAGGTCTGTGACCTCTTCTTCAGGACCAGTAAATCAACACATGATTTACTGGTCCTGAAGAAGAGGTCACAGACCTTGAAACGCGTAGACCCATGGAATAAAAGAATGTTCTGAATTATCAACATCTCCTCTGAATTTATCTGGCGGATTGCGCGGGTTTAACCCCTTCTCCTTTTCCACTTTGATCCTAAAACTTGTGCTTGACTTAGGGCCCTGTGCCCCATGCGTGCTCCGGTCCCAGCGGTATCTCCGGTACTCGTCCTGGCAACCTCTCTCCTGTGCCCCCAGGGTCACCGCTACACGGACCCAGCTCAGGCACGTCCGCACACCTCTCCTGTGTGCTACACTCTCCACTACTCACTACTGACTCCTCCCACCAGGCTGGCTATACCCAGGGATTTGTTCCCATGGCGACCATCCCCTTACATGGTTAACCCTCTACGCCCAGTGTGGAGTGGAGAACTAGGATTTTGGTTGTGTTTTGATGAAATTGGCACTGGTATTCCAGGTCCCAGGGGGTAGGTCCTGCTTTCCCAGGAGGATGCAGTTCCCTGTAGTGCCCTGAGGGTCTCAGGGGCGCTACATTTCTACTACACACCACGATAGCATACAGCAGTGCTCCAGAAGCTAAATCACCATGCACCAAAACCGGTATCGATTTTGCTATATTCAGCATGGAGGAGCTGAATGCACCATCTTTTAAAGGGTGGAGGCATCTTCAGTAAGGCCGGTTTCAGACATCCATGTTTCAGGTACGTGTGACGTCCGTTTTTAACATGGATGAAACACATAGTAATGTTATTCTCTGGAGTTACACACACATCCGTGGCCCCACACCTACACATGGAGACATGTCCGTTTTTACTCCGGCATCTTGGGTGTCACACGGATCACACACTGCTGTGATCAGTGTGACATCAGTGTGACACGTACCGGAGAAAACACGTGTCTTTGAAATAAAATTATTTTCTATACTCACCTGTCTCCAGCGCTGTTTCTTCGGCTCTGCTATCACTTGCTTCTGACCCCCGCTAATTATGCTCATTGAATATTCACTGCGCCTAGGACCTGGAAGCAGAAAATCATTAGAAGTCACCCAAAGCTCATTTTGGGAACATAACCTGAAATTTGGAGAAAACTCTTGTTATACTCTTGTTAATTGTGTTTCGCTATGTAAATTATTCTTCTTTCATTGGATTATTGCAAACAGCAGAAAGTTTGTAAAATGTGATAATTAGCCTAATTTGCAATGGGGTTGAATACATTTGATTGCATCTGTATGAGCATATTCCCTGATTTCTCAGTAGACGTGCAATTATTATCACCCCTCCTTGCTCGCCGTGCAGTCACTTATTATTCTAACATCTATAGACACCAAAAAATCGGAGCAATTTAAGGGTAAGTGCACCAGCGTCTCATAGATGCTGGTGTACCCACTGAGGTTTAGCTATAGGAAGATGCTTCATAAAGATGTTGTGTTCTATGACGTTTTTTCCATCATTTTTGCTGTAGGTTTTCCATGTTCTTTTAGCCGTTTCAAGGCCTTGGATGCTGAACCTGTAAGCAGAAATGAAATAAGACAGAACATATGCACAGCTAGTCATTTTGACATTGTTTTGTATATTTTCAGAATTGTTAACATTTTTTAAAGGGTACCTGTCATGTAAAAAAACACTAATAACCCACAGATATGGGGTTAATCTGAAGGGCAATAGCAGTCTGAAACTACCCGGCGCCTGCACATTGAACCCCACTGCCAGGAGGAAAGGAACGTTAATCCTGCAAGTAACATTCATCTTTCAGTCATAAGGAAGGTGCAATATGAAGCTCTGAAGTAAAGGAGTACCATATTGGAGTTCAGATTTAGTTGGAATGGTTTGGGGGTGCCGTATCACATTGGCAGAGCCCCTGAGGTACCAGAACAGCAGAAATCCCCCACAAGTGACCCCATTTTAGAAACTGCACTCCTCAATGAACTCATGTAGGGTGCAGTGAGCATATTGACACTACAGGTGTGTCACTGAATTATTATACGACTGGGGAAAAAAGTAAGAATAATTACATTACAATTATTACACTTAGCTCCAAGTTTTTAATTTTTATAAGAATTAATAATAAAAAAGGACCACTCAGTTTGTTGTGTAATTTCTCTCAAATGCGCCAATACCCTCCATGTAATTGAGAACTACTGTACTTTTGAGATACAGAGCAATGCTAAGAAGAGAGGGGCCCCATAGTGGACTTCAGAATTTGCTAAAAAGGTTTGCGGGTGCCATGTCACATTAGCAAAGCCCCTGAGGTACCAGAACAGCAGAAATCCCCCATAAGTGACCCCACTTTACAAACTGCACTCCTCAATGAATTCATCTAGGGGTGTAGTGAGCATATTGACACCACATGTGTGTCACAAAATTTTATACTATTGGGCAGTGAAGAAAAAATAATTACATTTTTACCACTAAAATGTTGTTTTAGCCCCAGATTTCAATATTCACAAGGGTAATAGTTAAAAAAGACCTCATAATGTGTTAGACAATTTATCCTGAATGTGGCACTACCCCACATGTGACTGTACAGTACTGTTTGGCCACACAGCAGGGCTGGAAAGTGAAGAAACTCTATTTGATGTTTGGAGTACAGATTTTCCTAGAAGAGTTTGCAGACTCCATTTGCAGAGCTCATAAGTGCCAGAACAGCAGAAAGTCCCTCAAGTGACCACATTTTGGAAAGTAAACCCCTCTGGGAATTTATCTACGGGTGTAGTGCTGATTTTGTCCCATGAAGTCAAACACAATGAATGTTACAGAATTAAAAATTGCAATTAAGCCCCTGTTGTACCCAGTACAATGTAGTGCCAGTACATTGTGCCCAGCTTGTGCTTTTGGAGACACACACCCCATAAATCAAGTGGGTTCTCACTAAAACAATATAAAACATGTGAATATTAACTGTAATTTAGACACATTGAGGTGCTCAGAAGAGAGGTGGCATTTGGATTTGGGAGTGCAGATTTTGCTGGATTTCTTTTTTGAGGGGAGGAGCATTTCCAGAGCCTTTGTGCTGCCAGTAACATAGAAGCCCCCTATATTTCTGTTAACAGATGACGGAACTGAGTGGGGACTTGTGCTTTTGTGGGTTGGGTTGAATGTGATTTGGTAGCAATTTGGGGTACAGAAAATTTTGGATCAATCATCATTTATCCTGTGCTCTACGCTGAGCACTTACATCAGGGTTTCCATCTACATCTCCGAAATATGCAATTCAGGTGAAACCTCTGACCAATCCATCCACTAATAATGCAGCAGAGTTATTTCGGACTCCATTTGGCTTCTGTTCATCGGTATTGGTATTTTCAAAGGTGAACAAAACTGTTGTTGACCGCACTGTTCTGCACACCTAAAAAGTTACGTTAAAACATGGACACTGCCGGATCACATGCCTAAGGGAGCTCAAAGTGACTCCCTCAGCCTCATTACAGTGAATTTCTTGTTCAGAATTTTGTCTGAATCACACTGTTTGGAGATTTACATGTAATCTACAATGTAAGTGCTCAGCATACATAGAGCACAGGATAAATGTGAACCAGATCATACTGCAATCTTTGTGAGGCAAAATTAACAAATCAGCAGCAGTTGAATAATTGGCTTTATTTCTTTATTTTTTACACTATTCACCTTGTGGAATAAGTGATTAGGCAGCTTTATTTCCCAGGTCAGCATGATACCAGATTTATATCGTTTTTTAGGTTTGGCTATTATCACACTAAAATATACTTTTTTACAAAATAAAGTTTTTTGCATCACCGAGTTTTGAAGGCTATTTTTTTTTTATTTTCTAACAACAGAGTCATGTGGTGGATTGTTTTTCGCGGGATGAGTTAGAGTTTTTATGGTACCATTTTGGGCCACATAATATTTTTTGATCGCTTTCTATGCCGCTTTTTGTGATGCAAAATCAAGAAGAACCAGCAATTCAGGAATATTGTTTTATGGCGTTCTTCGTGTCGTAAAAGTGTTAAAAGACAGCTGTATTCTTCGGGTCAGTACGACTACAGCGATACCACATTTATATTGTTTTTCATTTGTTTGTCTTTTTGTTGCTTTTACAAAATAAAAAGAATTTTATAAAAAAAAAAAAAAAGTTTTTGCATTGCTGTATTTTGAGAGCTATAGTTTTTTTTAGCTAGCGGAGGTGTATGGTAGCTGTATTTTACGGAACAAGATGTCGTTTTCAGCTATACCATTTTTATCTACATATGACTTTTGGTCGACTTTTGTGTCAACTGTATTATGAAAAGATATAGTTTTGCAATGTTTTTGAGGTTTTTTTTACAGTGTTCACTGAAGGGATTAACTAGTGTCACAGTTTTATAGATCAGCTTGTTCCAGATGCAGTGATACCAACTATGTGTACTTTTTTGTATTATTTTTTGTTTTTACATAAATATACATATTTATTGGTATAATTTTTTTTATTTTTTTGCTCTTTATTTTTTAATTTTTTTTATTTTTACAATTTTTCCACATTTTTATTTAGTCTCTATATGGGACTTTATCTTTTATTAGTATGACTGCTGATATAGTTCATTGCAATGCACAAGCATTGCAATATATTATAGCTGTCAGTATTAGCTGGCAAAACACCTGTTAAACTATGCTGCAGGCATGGTCTAACAGGCCACTATAGACAGACAACCCAGAGATTGTCCTTTGACCTTGCGTTACCATGCAACAAGTGGGTCCCCATGATCGCGTCACGGAATTCCCGATCGGATGGGAGAGGAAGAGCACTCTCTTTCTCAGCTTCCGAGCCCCCTAAGTGCTGCGATCACTATTGATCGCAGCATATAGAGGGTTGAACAGCCAGGAGCGGTGCAGGCACCATGCCTGGCTGTCACAGTCGGAGATCGGCTATAACTTTTTCTAAGCTCCAGGCAGCAATCGTGCGGCTACAGCTACTGTGTCTTAGCGATTGCCATAGCGTATGTTTACGTCATAGGACCTAAACCCGTATCTAACCATATCGTAAACTTGCATCAAAGGTCAGGAAAGGGTTAAAGGGAAATATATCAGCAGGTATTTGCCACCTCATCTAAGACCAGCATAATGTAGCACAAAAGACCCTGAATCCAGAGATGTGTCACTTAATTTACTGGGTGCAGCAGTTTTAACACAATCAGAGTTCTTAGATGTAGTATGTAGCCGAGCTGAGTTACCTAACCCCGCCCACACCACAGCTCTCTATGGACATCGTTTATTGACAATGAGCTGCTAATCAGAGGAGGTTGCGTTGACAGACTAGGTCTCACACGTTGGTGTAGCTGATGTAGTCCAAGTATTGATAAGCTTCTGGTGCTTAAACTATCATTCCAAGTAAACAACAGCACAGAGCCTGATAAGAGACACATCACTGAAATCTGTGTATTAACCCCTACCTTATACTGTCCTCAGATTACATAGCAAAAACCTGCTTACACATTCCCTTTAAGTGCTTTTACATGCAGGTCCCACACAGGCAGAATCTGCCTCAAAAAGATGTTGTGTACAGATAAACACTATGTAATCTGAAATTATTCATTAGGGTATGAATAGTTAACAAGCGGCACAGATTTTGGAAGTGGAGGTTTTTGCAATATTTCCTACAGTAGGAATTTTAGTCTAAAAGGGATATTCCAGTAGACACAACTTATCCACCGGAAGGGTGGTAACTAATGGATTCATATCGGAAAGATATCTGAGAACCCCACCGACTTTTAGAATAGGAGACTGGTGCTCCCTGTTTGAATGGAGCAATGGTTGTACGTGTGCACTGCCGCACCATTCATTCTCTTTAGGACTGTTGTAGATAGCAAGATCAATGGAGTTTTTTTTCCCTAAAGAACATACATGGACTTTTTGTAGCTTATTTAAAACCTTGAAACTTAGAAACATTTCCAATATTTCTTCTGACCTGTTGCTAATGAGACTTCCACTTATCACAAGACCAATAAAGTCATAGAGAAAGTTATCATACCCGCTATGCCAGTTTTGCATAGTCAAAAACTCACAAAATTTGTTGCTGTGGCATTTGAGCAAAAATTTGGAAGTGGTCCCAGCACTTTTGTAAAGTAGATAAAACTAATCAAAAGTTGGGAAACCTACTTTAAATATAAAGGTAATATATTGTATGCCATAATATACATTGTATATTATGTATACATTGTAGCTGAAGTGTATGAGCACAATTTCACTCCTTGACGTCTGGACACTCCAAAAGACGTACCAAAGTGATCAAGAAGCATGGAGCGCCTCCTAATAAATTTAGCGCACCATAAAGACTGGTGTGTGACATGTCCATAGAGTATGAACCATTAAAAAGGTACAAAAATCCCTACTTATCCCAAGTGGTGATCTAGTTCTTATGACTAGAGTTGGCTGGATTGATTCTTGGGGCTCCATTGACTCTGGCCACTGGATGATAAGCTTGCAAATCTCCTACCTTTCAGGATCCCCTAATTACCCGACTAAAAGTCCGAGATCCCTGAACGTAAGAAATTTGTGAGCCCCCATCTAGCAGCCCGAGTCTACCGACCTGGCCGATTGATCAAAGTCCCAGGATCAATCCGCCCAACTCTACAGAAAACCCATGGAGGTACCCACCAACAGTAGCATAACTTAAGCTTGAGGGCACCAATGAAAATGAGGGACCCATCTATCTCAGGTCTTCAATAAAATTGGTCTGCTATAGTCCAAAAGGCCCCAGGTGAGACTGCAACCCCTGCACTTGCCCATCACTGATCACACATTTAATATATTAGTAATGTTAAAATTAGGAAACCCTCCATGCTGCAGAGGATAAGGACGTCTAATCACCTAAAATTAATCTTTTCTCTCTGACCTTAGCTGTATCAAACTGGAGGATACCAGAATGTACCGCATTTTTATGGAACTAAGGCTAGTTTCACACTTGCGTTTTTTCATTTAGTTGCAATCCACCGTTTTGGAAAACAGCGGAATCCATTAACGGATTCTGCTGTTTCCCATAGACTTGTATGGATGACGGATTGTGATAGATGGACCTGCGTTGCTTCCGCTGGGTGGAAGGAACGCAGCATGTAACATTAATTGCTTGCGTTAAAATGATGCCGAGCGGCGGATTCCGTTACATCCGTCAATAGTTATAATGGATCCCTATGGTGGTGGATTCCGTTGCAAAGTGCTTTACAACGGAATTTGCCGCTGAGCATGCCCAGAATGAAAAAATTGGGGAAAAAAAATGGAGCCGACGCATTCCGTTAGACGGACGCCTAACGGACGCCAAACGGATGCAATGGGTCCGTTATTTCACAGGAATCAGCGGATTCCTGTGAAATAACGGACCCGTTGCATCCGTTGACAACACAAAAATAACGGATGCATCAAAACGACGCAGCAACAGACCCAGCAGATTCAACCCAACGCAATTCTTTTTGTCTCTCTTTGACCTTGTAATGTTGTGTGTGTAGTTACACTGTCTGACTGTCTTCATGGCATAAACTAGGTCACAGCTGCTCTATTGCCTTTCTCTCAGGATAACAACAGACCCCAGAACAATAAATCCATACAATTGACTGTCCCTGTCCCATAAACTAAAGCTGCCCATTGTATAGTCTGGAGATAATCACTAGTGAAAGTTTAGAAGAGAAAGGGGCAGGAGCAGCCAATCAGAGGGCGTGCCTATGAGATGGGGGACTGGAGTAACCAATGAGAGGGCGTGCCTACGAGAAGGGGGAGTTGCTGCAGCCAATCAGACCGCGGGCTTCGAAGTGAACTTCAGGAACTTCACATCGTGGGATCTCGGGCTCGGAGGATCGCTCAGGGCTCGGGCGGGCGCGGTGTGATCCGAGTGATCGTCCGAGGGTCATGCAAGGTGGATTATACTAGATCGAGGACCCTGGAGGATCTGTCCTAACGGTAAGAGCTAACCCCGGTGCTTATTCTGGGGTCTGTCCCCTCCGCTCTGGGGGTCGGGAGGAGGGATGACAGGCAGGGAAAGGAGGAGGCTACTGGGGACAATGGGAGGCAAAGGAGCAGCCCCGGGGACAATGCAGAGCCACGGGAGCAGCAGATCAGCGGGGAATAGGGGAAAGTGCGATAAAGGGAGGGAGGGAGGGAAGGAGGGGGCATAAGGAGAAAGTGCTTCTATTCTGTCCTGGAAACAGGTGCAGCGGTGTCATGGGGGCTGTTCTCTATGGGAGGCTCAGATCTAGTGGAGGCTGTGCTCTATGGGAGGCTCAGATCTAGTGGAGGCTGTGCTCTATGGGAGGGTCAGATCTAGTGGAGGCTGTTCTCTATGGGAGGCTCAGATCTAGTGGAGGCTGTGCTCTATGGGAGGCTCAGATCTAGTGGAGGCTGTGCTCTATGGGAGGCTCAGATCTAGTGGAGGCTGTGTTCTATGGGAGGCTCAGATCTAGTGGAGGCTGTGCTCTATGAGAGGCTGTTCTCTAGTGGAGGCTGTGCTCTATGGGAGGCTGTTCTCTAGTGGAGGCTGTGCTCTATGGGAGGCTGTTCTCTAGTGGAGGCTGTGCTCTATGGGAGGCTCAGATCTAGTGGAGGCTGTGCTCTATGGGAGGCTCAGATCTAGTGGAGGCTGTGCTCTATGGGAGGCTCAGATCTAGTGGAGGCTGTGCTCTATGGGAGGCTCAGATCTAGTGGAGGCTGTGCTCTATGGGAGGCTCAGATCTAGTGGAGGCTGTGTTCTATGGGAGGCTCAGATCTAGTGGAGGCTGTGCTCTATGAGAGGCTGTTCTCTAGTGGAGGCTGTGCTCTATGGGAGGCTGTTCTCTAGTGGAGGCTGTGCTCTATGGGAGGCTGTTCTCTAGTGGAGGCTGTGCTCTATGGGAGGCTCAGATCTAGTGGAGGCTGTGCTCTATGGGAGGCTCAGATCTAGTGGAGGCTGTGCTCTATGGGAGGCTCAGATCTAGTGGAGGCTGTGCTCTATGGGAGGCTCAGATCTAGTGGAGGCTGTGCTCTATGGGAGGCTCAGATCTAGTGGAGGCTGTGCTCTATGAGAGGCTGTTCTCTAGTGGAGGCTGTTCTCTAGTGGAGGCTGTGCTCTATGGGAGGCTGTTCTCTAGTGGAGGCTGTGCTCTATGGGAGGCTGTTCTCTAGTGGAGGCTGTGCTCTATGGGAGGGTCAGATCTAGTGGAGGCTGTGCTCTATGGGAGGGTCAGATCTAGTGGAGGCTGTGTTCTATGGGAGGGTCAGATCTAGTGGAGGCTGTGCTCTATGGGAGGGTCAGATCTAGTGGAGGCTGTGCTCTGGGAGGGTCAGATCTAGTGGAGGCTGTTCTCTATGGGAGGGTCAGATATAGTGGAGGCTGTGCTCTATGGGAGGGTCAGATCTAGTGGAGGCTGTGCTCTATGGGAGGGTCAGATCTAGTGGAGGCTGTGCTCTATGGGAGGCTCAGATCTAGTGGAGGCTGTGCTCTATGGGAGGCTCAGATCTAGTGGAGGCTGTGCTCTATGGGAGGCTCAGATCTAGTGGAGGCTGTGCTCTATGGGAGGCTCAGATCTAGTGGAGGCTGTGCTCTATGGGAGGCTCAGATCTAGTGGAGGCTGTGCTCTATGGGAGGCTCAGATCTAGTGGAGGCTGTGCTCTATGAGAGGCTGTGCTCTAGTGGAGGCTGTTCTCTAGTGGAGGCTGTTCTCTAGTGGAGGCTGTTCTCTAGTGGAGGCTGTGCTCTATGGGAGGCTGTTCTCTAGTGGAGGCTGTGCTCTATGGGAGGCTCAGATCTAGTGGAGGCTGTGCTCTATGGGAGGCTCAGATCTAGTGGAGGCTGTGCTCTATGGGAGGCTCAGATCTAGTGGAGGCTGTGCTCTATGGGAGGCTCAGATCTAGTGGAGGCTGTGCTCTATGAGAGGCTGTGCTCTATGAGAGGCTGTGCTCTATGAGAGGCTGTGCTCTATGGGAGGCTGTTCTCTAGTGGAGGCTGTGCTCTATGGGAGGCTGTTCTCTAGTGGAGGCTGTGCTCTATGGGAGGCTCAGATCTAGTGGAGGCTGTGCTCTATGGGAGGGTCAGATCTAGTGGAGGCTGTGTTCTATGGGAGGGTCAGATCTAGTGGAGGCTGTGCTCTATGGGAGGGTCAGATCTAGTGGAGGCTGTGCTCTGGGAGGGTCAGATCTAGTGGAGGCTGTGCTTTATGGGAGGGTCAGATCTAGTGGAGGCTGTTCTCTATGGGAGGGTCAGATCTAGTGGAGGCTGTTCTCTATGGGAGGGTCAGATCTAGTGGAGGCTGTTCTCTATGGGAGGGTCAGATCTAGTGGAGGCTGTGCTCTATGGGAGGGTCAGATCTAGTGGAGGCTGTGCTCTATGGGAGGGTCAGATCTAGTGGAGGCTGTGCTCTATGGGAGGGTCAGATCTAGTGGAGGCTGTGCTCTATGGGAGGGTCAGATCTAGTGGAGGCTGTGCTCTATGGGAGGGTCAGATCTAGTGGAGGCTGTGCTCTATGGGAGGGTCAGATCTAGTGGAGGCTGTGCTCTATGGGAGGCTCAGATCTAGTGGAGGCTGTGCTCTATGGGAGGCTGTGCTCTATGGGAGGCTGTGCTCTTTAAAAGGGACGCTCTGCTCCATGAAGGGGTTCTACTCCATGGGGGCTTCTGCTTTATGAGGGTCTCTGCTCCATTTTAGGCTCTGCTCTCTGGGGGTTTCTACTCCATTATGGGAGGCTCAGCTCTATGGGAAACTGCTGTAGCATTCTTAAGTCAAATTATGCAATTTATTTTAAAAAAATTTTTTACATTTTTTTTAAAGCCCACCCCCACGTGGTTTTTACTTCCCTTAGAAATCAGTGTAGTATCTGCTGATATTTCATCAGCAAATCAGTTTTTTGCGACTGTGTATGTGCGACTAATGCAAATGCAGTACTGGGCCAGATCTTGGGCTGTACACCTAAGGCGGGCTTTACACGTTGCGACATCGCTTCCGAAATATCTTCGGGGTCACGTCGTTAGTGACGCACATCCGGCACCGGTAACGACATCGCAACGTGTAAATCCTAGATGCGCCGATTAAACGATCGCAAAAGCGTCGAAAATCGGTGATCTGTGTAGCATTGGTCATTTTCATAATGTCGGGTCGACCGCAGGTACGATGTTGTTTGTTGTTCCTGCAGCTCCACACATCGCTGTGTGTAAACCCGCAGGAGCGACAAACATCTCCTTACCTGCGTCCTGACGGCAATGCAGAAGGGAGAAGGTGGGCGGGATGTTATGTCCCGTTCATCTCCGTCCCTCCGCTTCTATTGGCCGGCCGATTAGTGACGTCGCGGTGACACCGAACGCACCTCCCCCTTGAAGGACGGATTGTTCGGCGGTCACAGAGACGTCGCCGAGCAGGTATGTGCGTGTGACTCTGCTGTAGCGATAATGTTCGCTACGGCAGCAATCACCACATATCGCATGTGCGACGGGGGCAGGTACTATCGCGCTCAGCATCGTTAGCCGATGCTAGCGATGTCGGAACGTGTAAAGTACCCCTTAGGCTGCTTTCACACATCCAGTTTTTGCTGTGCGGCACAATCCGGTAAAAGCCGGAAAGAACGGATCTGGCGTGTGTTGCCGCCGGATACATTCTTTCACCCATAGACTTGTATTAGCACCGGATTGAGCCGCATGGCCTTGTGTTGCATCCGGCTTTTGCAGGATCATCCGGCGGCCGGATGGAATTCTGCTTGCAGCATTTTTTGTCACCGTATGGCGCTGTGCGGCGTGAGTTACAATGAAAGCCTATGGGCGGCGGATCCGACATCATCCGACATATGACGGAATCCAACGACGGATTCGTTTTTTTAAACAGCGCATGCTCAGTAGCACAACGGATCCGTCAAAAAACGGAAGGAACGCATGGAAAAAACTGATGCAATGGATCAGTTTTTTTGCCGGATTGTGCCGATTGGCTGCACATGCACATTTACTAGAGAAACGCCTCTCTTAAATTCTCCTTAAAAAACTCTTAACAGTCAGGACGCTCAAGACTGCTTCTCCTATATATTTTAGCAGATTCCCCCCCCCAAGCTTTTGGAAACCGCCTGATGAGCAAATGCAGAAAGTGTAAGTGATTTATTTGACACAGACTGATGGAATCTGCTCCAAACTGAGCAATGTCAATTACAAAGGCTGCAAAAAAGGCTCCCAAATGTCTTCAAAATGGTTTCAGGAGAAAGGAAAATCTGTTCTACAGTCTCTCTGGAAAAAAAGGAGCTTCTGAAGTGTTGGGAGAGTAGTAGTGGCAATGGCGGCTGTCGGGCAACTCTAGTGCTACTTGTCACTCTTTGACTGTGTTCACGCTGTCTTTTTTTAATGTATAAACTTTCTAAAATCCTCATTTAAAAAAAAAAAAAAATCTGGCTCAAAACCTTGGATTATCCCCTCCATAAACTGCCAAAAAAAATGCACCCTTAGGGCTGGTTCAGATGATCATATAATGTGAACGTGTATAAAGCACAGCTCACTGACCATTATTATTCAGTTTGGCTGTTCAGTTGACCTGACTAGAGTTGAGCGGATCGCTCATAATCCGGGTCCAGTGGATCCGGATCGGGTTGCCGCCGAAGTCCGGATCCGATCTGGAATCCGCGTCCATGTAAATCAATAGGGAGTCGGAGTCGGAGAGAGAGAGGAAAAAAAAAAAAATCCGGATCGTGCACCCCGAATCCCGGGTAGTGGACAGACTCGGATCGGGCGCTCAAACCATGCGGATCCGGGTCCGCTCAACACTAGAAATGACCTTTTTTTCTTTTACACCGGACTATTGCCCGTATGGGGAATATAAGTGCAGCTGCACTCTTCTTGTCTTCCGTATATCGGATGAGACTCGCTCATTCAAGTTTAGGGGTGCAAAAAAAGATTAGATCCCATACGGATCATCTACATAGTCGCCAATTTATTATTATTTTATAATATTATTATTATTATTATTATTATTATTTATTATTATTATTATTATTTATTTTTATTTATTTCTCGTATCCATTGCAATAATCAATATAGAAAACTGTATTTTGTTTTCTACATTTTTAAATGAGGATTTTTAAAAACTGATTCAATATGGACAAAAAAATGAACATAAAAAATGTCTGGAGATTTTCCTGGATGATTTTTCATACTCGTCTTATTTTGCTCTTGGTATAGGAGGTTGTTAATAATAATAATTAATAATATTATAGCGCCATTTGTTCCATGGTGCTTTACAAGTGAAAGAGGGTATACGTACAACAATCATTAACAAAACAGACTGGTACAGGAGGAGAGAGGACCCTGCCCGCGAGGGCTCACAGTCTACAGGGAATGGGTGATGGTACAATAGGTGAGGACAGAGCTGGTTGCACAGTGGTGTACTGGACTGAGGGCTATTGTAGGATGTAGGCTTGTTGGAAGAGATGGGTCTTCAGGTCCTCTTGAAGGTTTCCACGGTAGGGGAGAGTCTGATATGCTGAGGTAGAGCGTTCCAGAGTATGGGGGAGGCACGGGAGAAATCTTGTACGCGATTGTGGGAAGAGAAGATAAGAGATAAGTAGAGAAGATCTTATGAGGTTAGGTGTATTAAAATGCCTGATACTTGTTTTTCCTGATTGCAGAAGTTGAGGGTATACAGAATGATTGCTTGGAGTCTCCAAGATCTACTCGATATTATGTGATATATGATGTGACCAGACATATTTCATTGTAGGATAGGAGATAAGCTGCTGCCAGACATCTTTGTTGGCACTTATTTGCTTTGGAGTCAAAATGTCTAGATCTGTTAAAATCTATCTGGTCCCAAGGCATGACCTTAGATAACCATGAAAATTGTGGGATCCACCACTTCTATCCACTGTGTGTGGGTGTTTGAGCTCCACTTCATCACCCTTCACCCGTAGATTAAAAGATTATTTACAAAATAAGAATTGCTATTAATTACTTCTAAATGATCGCATCTCATTGTCTCCGGCCTGAATGTCTGCACGAAAACCTGACGGCCTTGTCTGGAGCTTTTCCTAAACTCAGACATTCCATGGGCCCTGGTGTAATTATCCCGCTTCTTCAGTTTTAGCATATTATCACTTTTTAATTACATGATGATGATTTGGGCTCCACAAAGCCAGGAGTTACATGACACTTTGTATAGTCAATTGTTTAATTGTAGACTTCTTTTACCAAATGACAGCCCTGCGTATAATGTCTGGATGATGTGAGATTGGGAAGGGAACAAGGAGCCGCCTAAAACATGGAGAACATTCTTCGCTAGATTATCATCACCTAAATACGGATCAGTCAGGATGTGTTCATATTGTAAATAATCTAAAAAAAAAAAAAGTCCACAGTAAATACTTTTATTTAAACGACTTATATTTACAAATAATGAATTAATGCCTCAGAGTGTGTGTGTGTGTGTGTGTATGTACTGCCCGGGTTAATAGATGTTGTTAACAAAATAGAATGTATTAACAAAAATGTATTCTGCACACAAAAACCACAAAACAGATAGATATAAATGTCTGTGTCTTTTCCAGGTCTGTCTCCCCGTCTTTCCCTGTCTCTTTCCTTGTCTGTCTCTTTCCTTGTCTGTCTCTTTCCTTGTCTGTCTCTTTCCTTGTCTGTCTCTTTCCTTGTCTGTCTCTTTCCTTGTCTGTCTCTTTCCTTGTCTGTCTCTTTCCTTGTCTGTGTCTCTTTCCTTGTCTGTGTCTCTTTCCCAGGTCTGTGTCTCTTTCCCAGGTCTGTGTCTCTTTCCCAGGTCTGTGTCTCTTTCCCCGTCTGTCTTTGTCTGTCTCTCTGGCTGTCTCCTCCTTCCCGGTCTGTCTTTGTCTGTCTCTCTGGCTGTCTCCTCCTTCCCGGTCTGCCTGTCTCTGTCCCTGTCTGCATGTCTGTCTGTCTGTCTCTTTCCCCATCTGTCTCTTTCCAGGTCAGTCTCTTTCCAGATCAGTCTCTCTCTTTCCCCGTCTGTCTGTCTGTCTCTTTCACCGTTTGTCTCTGTCTCTCTCCATCCGTCTCCCCACCGACATCTTATTACGTCACATATAAGCTTCTTATACTATGAATGTCTTTTGTTCCTATAGCAACCACTCACAGCTCCTACTAATAACCTGTAGTTCCAGGCTCCATTTACTTTTATGGAGCCATGTTTTTTGGAGAGTAACTGTAAAGCGCGGGGTTACATTTTCCTGTCAAAACATAGTCTATGACGTTCCCTGGGTCACATGAGGTGTCTGTGCAAAATTTCGTGATTGTAAATGCGACGGTGCGGATACACTTTTCGTTTCACTTTTTCCCCATTATGTAGATGGGGCAAAATTGATTGGTAAATTGGAACGCGTGGGATTAAAATTTCGCCTCACAACATAGCTTATGACGCTCTCGGGGTTCACACGTGTGAGTGTGCAAAATTTTGTGGCTGTAGCTGCGACGGTACAGATGCCAATCCCAGACATACATACATACATACATACATACATACATACATACATTCAGCTTTATATATTAGATAGAATGAGATTTCGGCATGAAGTAAATAGAAGCACAAAATTGTGTATCAAAACAATATGCAACTTTTTTATAAATACAGAATTCATGGATTAAAAACAAAAGAATATCAAGGAGGGAAACTAGAAAAAGACCTTCCAAAAACCAAGTGTAATAAGGCACATGATAAGTATATAATAAATTTGCTGTGTATACTAATATATTTTACCACAGTGGGAAAGACATAGTAGCATAAAGCACATGGCAATTTTGACAATTAGGATTTGGTGCTGTGATTTCTGCACCATTTCTGCATCTCTTGTCAGGAAAAACGTAGCAGCAAAACCTCGCGTTTTCGGTGCAGATTTTTCCCATTTATTAGAATGGGTGAAATCTGCAGCAAAAATGCTGAAAGAGCAGACATGCTGCAGATTTATCTCTGCACCAAATCTGCAAGGAGAAAATACTCAACGTGTCCATGAGACTTCAGGATTCTAGGGCTATGTTCACAAGGCGTTTTTGCTGTTTTGTTTTTTTTTTAGTTTTTTTTTTTTTATTTTGCAGTAAAACTGTAGAAAAACCTAATCTCTTGGCAGGAAATAACTTGCGGTTTTGGTGCATTTTTTTTTATTCTTTTTCACTGCTTTTTTTGCACTTTCTCATTGCTTTGTATGGGCTCATGTCCACGTAACTGCTAAATATTCTGCAGCGATTTGACAGCACATGTGCGCGTCAAATCGCTGCAGAAACACTGCATAATGGATGCAGTTTTTCTGTACAAAAAAAGCCGATTTCATGCGCAATGGCTGCTGCCCCCACCATAGACAGAGTGGGAGCTGCATCCATAGCGCACGGAATAAGTGACATGCTCATTTTATGAACGCACGGATTTGGGTCAAAAATTTAGCACCCAAATTGCCGTGTTCATAAAAGCATCGTGCGAATGTATCATGAACAATCTTCATAGATTTGTGCTGGGGTCTGGACGCAGGATGCATGCATTTACGCTGCAGTGCAATACACAGCGTTAATGAATGCAATTACGCAACGTGCGCACAAGCTCTGGGTGAAAAAAACGCAGCAAAAATGCTGAAAGAACTGACGTTCTGTTTCTTTAAAAAAACTAAGCACGTTGCCATTTTAGTCAGGGACAAAAACAAGTGTTTGCGTGTGTGTGAGATTTCTGGACTCTTGTAGGCTATGCGAGGTTTCTGGACTCTCGTAGGCTATGCGAGGTTTCTGGACTCTCGTAGGCTATGCGAGGTTTCTGGACTCTCGTAGGCTTTGCGAGGTTTCTGGACTCTCGTAGGCTTTGCGAGGTTTCTGGACTCTCGTAGGCTTTGCGAGGTTTCTGGACTCTCGTAGGCTTTGCGAGGTTTCTGGACTCTCGTAGGCTTTGCGAGGTTTCTGGACTCTCGTAGGCTTTGCGAGGTTTCTGGACTCTCGTAGGCTTTGCGAGGTTTCTGGACTCTCGTAGGCTTTGCGAGGTTTCTGGACTCTCGTAGGCTTTGCGAGGTTTCTGGACTCTCGTAGGCTTTGCGAGGTTTCTGGACTCTCGTAGGCTTTGCGAGGTTTCTGGACTCTCGTAGGCTTTGCGAGGTTTCTGGACTCTCGTAGGCTTTGCGAGGTTTCTGGACTCTCGTAGGCTTTGCGAGGTTTCTGGACTCTCGTAGGCTTTGCGAGGTTTCTGGACTCTCGTAGGCTTTGCGAGGTTTCTGGACTCTCGTAGGCTTTGCGAGGTTTCTGGACTCTCGTAGGCTTTGCGAGGTTTCTGGACTCTCGTAGGCTTTGCGAGGTTTCTGGACTCTCGTAGGCTTTGTGAGGTTTCTCGACTCTCGTAGGCTTTGTGAGGTTTCTCGACTCTCGTAGGCTTTGCGAGGTTTCTCGACTCTCATGTGCTCACGGGAGTTTGTACCTGTGGATATATCCGCAGGTTTCCCGCAGCTTCTCCCCGGAAACCGCAGTGATTTATAGCTGCGGTAGTACAGCGAAATTGCTGCGGTAAACCTGTGGACATTCATGCAGCTTACCTGTGGAAGTCCTGGCCCTATCTCCATAGTGGAGGGCCAGGAATTCCTCAGGTATTTCCGCAGAAATAATTGACATGCAATTATGTGCGGCTGCGGGACATCCGCAGCATGTTCCGCAGCCGCACATTCCGCAGCATGGACACAGCACTCCCCATGTCCCATAGGATAACATGGGGAGTGTCTGTACATGCTAAAATCTGCGGATTTATCTAGAAAATCCAGATAAATCTGCAGGTTTTCCGTACCAAAATCCGCGGGTACAGAGTCCCGTGGGCACATAGCCATATAGGCTTTGCGAGATTTCTCAACTCTCATAGGCTTTGTGGTCCAGTAAAACCAGCATTTTATTAGTATTTATTTGCAGAAAAACAAAGAAAAAACATGCAAAAACACCCTGTGTGAACATAGCCTAATTGACTTTGCTGGCATCAGGATTCAATTCAGGTTTTGTGACAAATCTGCAGTCAAAAACACAAAGTGTGCACTCAGCTGAAAACAAGATTTAGGAATATGAATTCATGGGGGCCATTGACAGTAATCATGCAGATGGAGTCATTGGATGCTTTATCGGGTATAATTTTCAGCCACATTTGCCTTTTTGCGTCTTGGAGCCGACTCCAAATATGTGGAAACAGCGGAAAATGTCTGACAGAGCACATAGTAACATGTCTGTGTCATTAGTCAGTGGCCCTCTCAGCCCATACGACTGAATCCCATTTTTCCAGGGCTTCAGATGTAGGAGCTACCGACATGAGAGTTAGGCTGGACTCACACGAGCGTATGGCATGTGATGCGAGAGCATCGGATGCGATATGCTAATGTCCCCCGGCTCAGGCTCTGCTGCGTGCGTGAGCCGGGTGTCATGCGACTGTAACCTGATCTTGCGATCGGGTCACAGCTGTGAGGCTGAGTGCGGGCGCTGCGGAGGAGAGGGAGGGGTTAATCCTCCCATCTCCTCCACTGTCAGCCTGTGCGTAGATCGCACTGCACTGGGATAACATCCGAGTGCAGTCCGATGTATCTCTCGCATCCATTCACTTGAATGGGTGCGAGGGATACGGCTCTCGCAGACAATCGCAGCATGCTGCCGCTTTTCTCGCATCCAAACAGCTCGCCCTCATTGCCTAACATTGGTCAGAGTGCAATGCGAGAATTTATTGCATTGCACTCGTCCGATTTTCACGCTCGTGTGAGCGTACCCTAAAGCGCAACCTCTGTCTGTCATCCGTCGATCGACAGACCTGTTTATTGATCGATCTCTGTCTGTAGTTCTATCTTTATCTATCATATGTATCCATTTCATATTCGTCTGTGTATATTTATGTGTATCTATTGTTCATCTCTATACATTTATCTCTGCAGTCTTGCAATAACTGAGGTTCATTCAAAAAGCATGGTTTTTAGACCTTTTTTGATACATTGTACTTGCAAAATTAGGAATTAAATAATTCAGACATCATATTATTCATAGCAATAATAACTATTATTATTTTATTATTTTATTTTGTACGAGCAAGTGTGCTGGATCTGCCTTTTTTGCCCTTTTTTTTTATTTTTTTTAAAATTTATTTATTTATAAACCTTTTATTTGTTTGTCTGCTTTTACCATCAGTGTGGCATTTGTTTTTCTTGCATTAAAAGAAACCAGAAAAATAAAAGGAGCTCATCTCCTTACATATGGAACAGAAGGAAAAAAAGGAAAACCCTAAAGTGTTTTGGTTTTTTTTTTATACTCCAGAAACAGATACCACACTGATGGTAAAAAGAGGCACACAAACCAAAAATGGATGAAAAATTGGATCCAACATTATACGGCTATGTGAGCATGCTGCAAATTTGGTGTAGAAAGTTTTTGCATGAAATCTGGCAGAAAAACGCACCGAAAAAAAGCATAATTTCTGGTGCGTTTTTTGTGCTATTTTTTTTTTTTTTAGTCAATGTGTGGAAGGGCTAAAAAAAAAAAGCAGTAGAAAATAAACCAACAATTGACATGTTGCAGATTATTTTCTGCACCAAATCTGCAAGGAAAAATTAAGCAACGTGTGTACAGCACTTCATAAATCTTATTGTCTTTGCTGACATAAAGATAGACATGCAGATTTGGGCCACAAACTGCACCAAAACTGCACCCAAAAAGAGCATAAAAAATGCACACCTTGGCTTGCGCAAAGGTCTAAGGCTATGTGCGCACGTTGCGTATTTTCATGAGTTTACGCAGCGTTTTTAACAGCAGTGTACACGCATGCTTTCTGTGTTCCCAGCAAAGTCTATGAGAATGCTGAAAAGTCCATGCACACGTTGCATTTTAGAACGCAGCTTTTTGCATGCCAATTTTTTGACAATATTGATGCGTTCTAAAAAGCAACATGTCACTTCTTGTGTGCGTTTTGGATGCTTTTCCCACTCTGTCTATGGCAGAGCAAGCATCCAGAACACATTCAAAATACTTTCAAAACTCACCTTTTCAGGTGAGTTTTGAAATGCACATGCAGTGACAAAAAGCTGCGGAATATTTGTCATGGCAGAATGCACTCTGCGCACATAGCCTAAAGGGGGCTTTACACTCTACGACATCGCTAATGCGAACTCGTTGGGGTCACGGAATTGGTGACGCACATCCGGCCGCATTAGCGATGTCGTTGCGTGTGACACCTATGAACGATTTTGCATCGTTGCAAAAAACGTGCAAAATCGCTCAACGGTGACATGGGGGTCCATTCTCAAAAATCGTTACTGCAGTAGTAACGAGGTTGTTCCTCGTTCCTGCGGCAGCACACATCGCTCCGTGTGACACCGCAGGAACGAGGAACCTCTCCTTACCTGTCTCCGGCCGCTATGCGGAAGGAAGGAGGTGGGCGGGATGTTGCGTCCCGCTCATCTCCGCCCCTCGTCTTCTCTTGGGCTGCGGTTCAGTGACGCAGCTGTGACGTCGCTGTGACACTGAACGAACCGCCCCCTTAGAAAGGAGGCGGTTTGACGGTCACAGCGACGTCGCCGGGCAGGTAAATAGTGTGACGGGTCTGGGCGATGTTGTGCGGCACGGGCAGCGATTTGCCCGTGTCGCACAACAGATGGGGGCGGGTACCCATGCTAGCGATATCGGTACCGATATCGCAGCGTGTAAAGCGGCCTTTAGACTGTCCATTTTAGGCCGCAGTTACACTTGCGAGAGTCTCACGCGAGTCTCGCATTGCATCACCCGGCATGGCTGCACACTCTCCTGACAGGAGCAGGTCTGTTGCATGTATCTCTATGCAGCTGTGACGCTCCTGTCCAAAGAGTGTGCGGTTGCCAGGTGATGCGATGCGAGTCTCCCGCAAGTGTAACTCCGGCCTTAAGTCTCAGGGTGCGTTTATCGGATCGCATCACCCTGTGTGGCTGGCTTCTCTCCTGACAGGAGCAGGTTGGCTGCATGTATCTCTATGCAGCTGAGACACTCCTGTCAGGAGAGTGTGCGGCTGCTGGGTGATGCGGATGCGAGACTCGCGCGAGTCTTTCAATTGTGACTCCGGCCTTAAGGCCCCGTTACTTGCAATGACATCGCTAACGAGATGTCTTTGGGGTCACGGAATTCGTGACGCACATCCGTCCTCGTTAGCGACGTCGTTGCGTGTGGCACGTACGAACGACCGCTAACGATCAAAAATACTCACCTAATCGTTGATCGTTGACACGTCATTCAAATGCCAAATATCGTTGCTGGTGCAGGACGCAGGTTGTTCGCCGTCCCTGAGGCAGCACACATCGCTATGTGTGACACCCCAAGAACGACTAACACCGTACCTGCGTCCTCCAGCAACGAGGTGGGCGTCACTTTCATGCGGCTGCTCTCTGCCCCTCCGCTTCAATTGGAGGCCTGCTGTGTGACGTCACTGTGACACCGCACGAACCGCCCTCTTAGAAAAGAGGCAGATCGCTGGCCACTGCGACGTCGCTAGACAGGTAAGTACGTGTGACAGGGACTAACGATATTGTACGCCACGGGCAGCGATTTGCCCTTGACACACAGACGACGGGGGCAGGTGCTTTCACGAGCGACATCGCTAGTGATGTCGCTGCGTGTAAAGCCCCCTTTAGTCTCATACTGAGGGTTCATAGTGGAACGCTAGGCTTAAATGTGCCATTGTGATGTGTGAATGGGATCAAAATCAGACATTATCTGTCTATTTAGCCACAGAGGCCCACAGAGGCTATTTAGCCGCAGATGCATGTGTCTTTTTCCATTATAGTGAATTGTTGAATTCCTTCTCATTTTATTGGATTTTCACATTTTCTTTGTCGTATTGACAGAATTATGATGTAAACATTTGCGCTGAGGTCGGCCAAGTTCTGTGAAGTGTTTTAACAGGTGTGGACGTTTGTGTTTATCTTCACTGGTGATTCCTACATGTCACGTTCTAGTGACAGGAGCGAGGCCTCCATCAGCCATCATTTTTAGTTTTGGTTTTTTTTTGTTGTTTTTTTATGTTGTTGTTAGGAACAAGAGGCCACTGAGAAGCAGCACCGGGCCTCATTTATCAAACGTGTCTAAGGCTATGTGCGCACTAGGCGTTTTTTTTCACGCTGCGTTTTTTTGTGCATTTTTGTCCGCAAAAAACGCACCCGTGGTAAAAAAACGATGCGTATTTACCTCGTTTTTGGCTGCGTTTTTGTGCAAGGCATTCAATGAGTGAAAAACGCAGAAATAATTGGTCACCACAAAAACGCAGCTACAAAAAAAACGCTGTGTGCGGACAGCACTTCTGAAAACCCATAGACATTACTGGGGAAGCAATGTCACAGCGTTTTCTGCACAAAAACGCAACAAAAACGTCTAGTGCGCACAGGGCCTAACAGTGAAACTGCCTTTTGTTGCCCATAGCAACCAATCACAACTCTGCTTTTATTTCTAAAACTAGGCTAGAAAAATGAAAGCTGTGATTGGTTGCTATAGACAACAAATACATTTTTGATAAATGAGGCTATTTTGTTCCGTTCTTTCTTACTATGCTTATTTATATTATGCTACCATAATATGGCTGACTTTCAGCATCTGTTTCATTTCGGCAACACCTAAATCTTTTATGGGTGCACTGAACTAAACTTGGGTCGCCATGAAACCCTGTGGAAATCTAAGCTTGGGTAAGGAGGGTTGTCAGTTATGATTGCGAAGGGTGCTAACTAGTGATGAGCGAGCACTACCATGTTCAGGTGCTCAGTACTCATAACTAGTGATGAGCGGCCACTACCATGCTCAGGTGCTCAGTACTCATAACTAGTGATGAGCGGGCACTACCATGCTCGGGGGCTCTGTATCTCGTAATAAGTGATGAGCGAGCACTACCATGCTCAGGTGCTCAGTACTGGTAACTAGTGATGAGCGGGCACTACCATGCTCAGGTGCTCAGTACTCGTAACTAGTGATGAGCGAGCACTACCATGTTCAGGTGCTCAGTACTCGTAACTAGTGATGAGCGGGCACTACCATGCTCGGGGGCTCAGTACGCATAACTAGTGATGAGCGGGCACTACCATGCTCGGGGGCTCAGTACGCATAACTAGTGATGAGCGGGCACTACCATGCTCGGGGGCTCAGTACTCATAACTAGTGATGAGCAGGCACTACCATGCTCGGGGGGCTCTGTACTCGTAACTAGTGATGATCGGGCACTACCATGCTCGGGTGCTCGGTACTCGTAATGAGCAATTATACGCTTTCATGGGCGCAACTAGTGTACAGAATATAATGGAAGTCAATGGGAAGATCTTCCAGAAAAATGCTTGAGTTCCCCATGGACTTTCATCATACTCCGTAAATGAGTTCTTCCTGTCTAAGGGCTCATGCGCACGTTGCATATTTGCATGCATTTACGCTGCGTATTGCACTGTAGCGTAAATGCATGCGTCCTGCATCCCCAATACAATCTATGTAGATTGTGCATGAGACGTGCGCACGTTGGTTTTATGAACGCAGCGATTTGGGTGCTAAAATTTTGACCCAAATCCATGCGTTAATAAAATGAGCATGTCAATTAATTAGTGCGCTTTGGATGCAGCTCCCACTCTGTCTATGGTGGGGGCAGCATCCCGAGCGCATGAAATAGGCTTTTTTTTGTACAGAAAAACTGCATCCATTATGCAGTGTTTCTGCAGCAATTTGACGCGCACATGTGCTGTCAAATCGCTGCAGAATATTCAGCAGGTACATGCGCATGAGCCCTTAGAGTGCAACTGCTCGATAAGAGTACTAAGCCCCAAAGCATGGTTGTGCTCACTCATCACTAGTTAAGAGTAAAGAGCACCCAAGCATTGTAGTGCCCGCTCATCACTAGGTACCAGTACCAAGCATGGTAGAGCTCGCTCATCACTAGTTGCGAGTACCGAGCACTCGAGCATGGTAATGCCCGCTCATCACTAGTTGCGAGTGTGGCGCCCCTGACCTGGTCAGGCACCACTGAGTACTGCACCCATGCTGGGTCAGTACAAAACAGGTAATCCCAAAGGCTGACTGGGGTGTGGATACACAGACACTTAGTAACCAGGAACACATACACAGCTTAGAGGGGACCCCTGGGCAGACCCAGGGAGGGGGCGTGGCCCTCGCATCCCGGCTAGTGGTGGGTAGTGGAACTGGAAACAGAGAGTGTGCAGTGGCAGCCAAAGGAGAAGGAGTGAGGAGCCGCGTCTGGAGGGTAGAGCTAAGGAGGAGGACCCTGTCAGACCCTGCACCTGTAGTGGCTGCTGGCAGGGGAGAAAGGCTACCCAGCGGTGCCGCCTGAAAACCACCTAGGGCAGTAGCAAGAGGTGGCTGAGTAAGGGTACTGCCGGTAGACCAAGCCCGCACGGGGAAACACGTCCCCAGAGCAGGAAACCATCTAGTCTGCCTGCTAAACCTGCTGGTGAGGGTGTTTTGTGTGTCTCACCAACTTACACAGAACCCGCAGCATCAACTGCAACGAGGGGGCCCATAAGGACAGGACAAGGACCAATTTCAAGCAGATGAATGAGACATTTGGGTTCAGATTTGCCCTGAAATCATGTGGTGTCACAGGTACAACGCGGGATAAGAGTGTGAAATTGAGCCTTTTTTTTTTTTTTTCTATGTGCGCTGGGTATCAAGTTGTCAGAATTGACAATGGTGACAATCTGCTAATCGCTCTTTGCCTTGGGGCAAGTAACTTGCGTAAATGTCACAGCTAATCCTGCCAAGCCCAAACTGGAGATTGTGTTATCTATGCAAGAACACATGGAAGACGAGCAGCGGCTTACTTGGCTTTCATACGTGGTATGGTCAAATGAGAATACGCCACCATTTCTGTCTCTTTCTACTCTTTGGTGGGCCATCATTGATTGATGACTCAATGTGTGTACTTGGCTTGCAACCACCATGAAAAGTTTGCTTTGTTTTGTTTGAAAAACATATTATTTTTTAATCTTATGGTTTCAAGTCGGTTTTAGGATAATTGACATTGTGGTGAGACTTCATGTTACCCAGTTACATGACCCCATGCAGAGGGTGGGGGGGGGGGGAGACAGGGTCACCCGACACAGTATACATAAGTCATTGCAATGCTGATTTTAGGGAGAAATCCACTTTATTGCAGCACTCTTGCTGCCCCAACACTACAAATCCTAGCATGCAAGGACAGCCTGTCATGGATATGCTGGGACTTTGTTCACATTGGCGACTTTTCAACAACAAGAATATGTGTACATTGATGCAAGTGTGTGCGTGAGTATGTAATACAGTTTTGACTTTGCAGAAAGTAATAAAAATGCCTTAAGGAAACCTGTCACCAATCTGTACAAACAAATACACGCAAGTACAAACAAGATATTAATGTCCAGCCATCATACTGCTAAGGAAGGAGACGGGTTCTGTGTACCAGAGATGAACTTGCTTTGGCCAGACATGCGCATATCAACCCAAGAACAAAAGCAATAGACCTTGTGAAGATGCTGGTGACAGCTGGTAAGATTGTGTCATTATCCACAATGAAACGAATACTGTATCAACATGGGCTGAAAGGTCACTCTACTAGAAGAAGCAATTACTTCAAAAGAAACATATAATAGCCAGATTAATGGTTGCAATTGCACACAGGAACAAAGACCTTAATTTTTGGAGACATGTCCTGTGGTCTGACAAAACTAAAATTGAACTGTTTGGGTCATAATGACCATCGTTACGTTTGGAGGAAAAAGGGAGAAGCTTTGAAGCCTAAGAACAC